>NC_045703.1:57646486-60263102 GCF_009834535.1 Camelus ferus | reverse complement strand
TCACTGAGTTAAGGTGACAGACAGAACTTTCCATCACGATTTTTAAATAAAAATGTTAAAAATGCATGCAAACAGTAACTACCTGACTGCATCTCAAACCAATAACATTAACTTGTACAGCAAATTAAAAAAAGGCATTTCCCAGTGGTGGTGTTTCCTGAGAAGCTCTCTGTCCTGGTGAGGCTGACCCGCTCTGGTCCAACTCCACCTGGCCCTCAGCTGCCGCCTGAGTCCCTGCCAGGCTTCTCCTCTGAGGGGAGGGTGCCCCTCCTCCACTCTTCTTACCTTTGCCCACCTGGAACCCAGAGCAGGGCTGCCTTACAATGACAGTGGTGCCAACCATCACCACCGCAATCTGAACTCCTATCATGTAAAAATGCTGTGTACCGAGTGCTGTGCTAAACTCTATGAGGTAAGTATGATTCACCCCATTTTATGCATCGGATAAGAGGCTTAATTAAACAACTAGCTCAAGATTACCAGGGAAATAGAATTTTCCTCTTTTTAAAAATTTCTTCATTTTTCAGTTTTATTAGGTAGAATTGTTACAATTTGACTGCACATATACAGTATGTTGCATGTAAATACATATACACAATATACTGCACATATTTTTAAAATTTACATATATGTACTGTTCATTGTTTCTAAGAACGTTTAGAGCTTTAGCTTTTCAAGCTTACATAGTTATCAAAGGAATAAAGCCAACCAAAAAATAAGAATTAAGAATTTTCCCCTTTAGATCCCTGACAGAGCGGAGATATGAACCCAGGCTGTGTGACTCCTAAGCTCATATGCTTAAGCATTACACCCGCTGCCCCCACTGTCTCATGGACACGACCTTGATGGTGATATTGACATATGAGGCTACACAATCTCCTCCCCTCTCCCCTCCCCCACCTGTTAAGAAAGGCCTCCCTTCACCTGTTATTATTAGGCCTTTATTACCAGGATCAGAATGATGTATGGGGGAGAGCAGGTGGTGAGGACAGAAGAAGCCAGAAAGGCCAGCTGGGTTTATAACTGTGAAAAGTGAGAGGGAAAAAATAGATGCAGAGAACAGAAAGAAGCAAAGGATACAAGAGAGCTTGTACAGGGCCAGTCTGTGACAAAATGCTGAGATGATTAACAAATGGGGATGGCAGATACCTTGGGAGCAGCTGTCATACATGGGTTGCATGTATATTGAGAGAGAGGGAAAGATGGGAAAGAGGGTTTTCGGTTGTGGGATCTTCCTTCGCTGCGTTTACAGTTTAAGATGATTTAGTGCATGAAGGGCAAGGCTTTTAAGGGGTGCCATTTTATTTTTAATGGGGTCAAATGTGCATGGCACGTAGGGTTAATAATAGTGATAATAACACTAATAATAATATCAAGAGCCCAGAGGAAAAGCTAACACTAAGTTTTACCACCGTATGCCGGGAACCATGGGAACCATCACACGCAGTCACACAGTAGTCCTGAGATAAGCACTGTGTTCATCTTCATTTCACAGATGAAGAAATTGAGGCTGAGAAAAGTTCAGTTCTCCACCGCCACCCAGCTTATGGGCACCAGGAGGGGACTTGAACCCAGGCTCATCTATGCTGTGCTGTCCAGACTAAAAATTACTAGTAGTTCCACCCCTCAAAAAGAAAGCCAGCTGTAGCTCTCCCCAAATCTATACCTTTGCAACTTTGCCGAGCATCCAGGAAAAAGGGTGGTGTGTCTGGGTGATGTGATTAGAACGCAACCAGATCAACTTTTTGCTCAAGGGCCCTACCTTGTGCTTGAACTTTCACTTTCCTTCAAGTGACTGTACTTAAAAGACCCCTGCCCACCACTGGTGATTCCCTCTCCACCCCGTGCCCAACAGGCAAGGTACCCTCAGCCTCTCAGCAGGGTGGACTAAAACTAGCAAAGAACTCCCTGGGCTCAAATGGTTCCAAAATGTAAGAAATAGAAAAGAAATTCATAAATACAACTTTGCTTTCTTTGCACTGTGATGCTAAAGTGCAACTCAGAGTATCTTTTTCCTGTTAAAAACAACGTGAGTTACAGTGATTACGTTCTCAGCTCACATAAGTCTAATTAAAGCCACAACGTAGTTAAAATAATGCTCATTTACATAAAGACAAGAAAAATACCTATCACAACACTAATAATTTTTTTAAAAGAGTAGAAACAAAATGTAAGAAATTTTGCATTTAGTAAAATGTGTAGACTTGGGGAAAGCATGTTTAGAGATAAAAGATTTAGATGGAAGATTTTAGAGATTCTAAAAGAGACTTTTGGGTACTAAAGAGATCAACAGCATAAGTTCTTGTAATATCAAATTATATTTTAAACGGAAAAAGTCTTCATTGTCTCTGATACAGACTTGTCACCAGCTCTGACTCTTATCAGTGATACCATCAATGATCTTATCAATGCACGATGTGACTCGCAAATGAAAGGAAGAGAGGCAGGAGCAATTTTTCTGGAGGGAACTGAGTTTAAAAAAATAGAAGAGAAAAAGGACAGTGGGAGGGGATGGAGAGATGAGTAGAGTTGCTTGATGAGCAGTTATCTGAGCTATGTTTACGAATGCACCTGCGTGAGCAGCGCTCCTGGTAGAGAAGACAGAAGATCATTGGTGAAAGACAAAAACTGGCATCTGCCTCCTGGTACATTGTGACCCCATCAGTTTCAAACAGCGTGACTGCCATCTGGAGAAAAAGGATAAGCGTGTTTCATGGCAGAGAGTAGAAAAGAAGGGGGACACAGTTAGTGCTCCCTCATGTACGGAAAGCAGTTCTCTTTAAGAAAAAGAAAACAAACCCTGATTTGTATGTCTGCCCATTGTGATGGTGTAAGTACTCCCCCAATGGGCAATTTCAAGCTCCAAATGGTTTAATCACTGGCTTGCAAAATTCCCGAATATGTAACACTCAGCTTCCGTGAGCTGGTGCGAGCCAGCTCCAACACACACTGGTCAGGGCAACTAGCCATTAATGTGTCCAGATGGTTGCCAGTCCGACCCACTTACGCAAGCACACACTGTTCTATTCTGCGCTTGAGACATTTTAATTATTTCAAAGGTCACTTATTAAAAACTGGTGGAATATCCATGAAGTTCAGGAAGAGTGTATCTCAAAAGCACATCCTTGCCTAAAAACCACCAGAGAGCCGAGGGCAGAAGGTCGTTTGATCAGTGTAAATTAAAATTCACTTGCTTAGCATGTAGGAGGTCCTGGATTTATTCCCTAGTACCTCCATCAAAAAAAAAAAAAAATCATCACATACCTGAATTCTTGGGGCTACGTTAAAATTTCTGATAATTCTGTCCTCTATGAAGTTTTTAAAAAGTAAAAGAGCTAGAGGGGAAAAGAAAAAAGTAAAAGAAAAAGTCACCAGTGATTTTTCTGGAACAATTTAAAAAACTTAAAAACTAGGGCATGTTCTTAGTAAAATTTTAATGCATTTCCAAAGTGGGCAAGAAATGGGAGAGAACATACTTTTTCATCTCTTACTCTATGTTTAGCTAATCACACTGTCAGAAGCAGGGCTTCTAGGACTCAAAGTGCTGGAGAAAGTGGAAGGGTTTCTTGAGCACTGAGTGGCCACCCCTGTGGAGTGGAGTGCAGGGGAGACCCAACACCCAGGGAAAGAGCATCTGTACACCCAAGAGGAACAGTGGCGGCAAGGCCTTCCAGCATCTCCCTGCCAGGGTCCTTCCTACACAGTCACCATGATCTGATCCAGGGGTTTCCGTGTGAGGTCAGGCACCGTGGCATCTTCACTGGGGTACCCCACGGGAAGCAGCATCAGCAACTTTTCATTTGCAGGGCGGCCCAGGAGCACCCTCAGACGGGAGCCACAGTTCAGAGGCGTGGTCGTGACAGTCACCAGTCCTGCGTTCTACAACAGGAGAGGAAAAAAAAAAAAAAACATTTAAAAGTCAGCAGGCAAAAATCCCAGCTCTGCTTCCAGCCTGGCCACGGTCTAGTCCCTGTTACATCTGCTTGGCCCATCATTTCCCTGAAGTTGGGCAGCAGACAGGGTACCAGCTCAGGCAATGGGTATCTTGAGTCTTATAGGTTCCCCTCGACCTCCCCAGACCCCACCTTCTTTTAACCAAATAGTAGAAAACTTCTCAAAGAAGAAAATACCAGTTTTATCTTCCACTGATGCTTAAGAAATCAGAATGGTTATTTCATGGAAAGAAATTTGGGGGATCCAACTACACCAAAGGAATGGAAAAACGAAAGGGAGTTCCTATGATTATATAACCGGCAATGGAAGCAGAGCATCACCCCCAGCTGCAAACACCTGTGTCCAGTGGCGGAAGACCCAGTGGTCAAAGGCTACATTGGAGGTAGAGGAAATACTCCGTTAACCTCTCCCCAGTCCCTTCGAGTGATAAACATCTAATAAAAATCATGTGAGGCTTCAAGACACTTTCCCAGTTGGCTCTCTCTGCCCCCTGCTCTTCCAGTCAGATGGTCACTGTGAAGCCTGGGCCAGTAGGAGGTTCTGGAACTGCCTTTGAGAGGCCTGCACGCCTCCAGTCCCTGTGCAATCTGTCTTCAGGAAGATTCTTTCCTCCCTCACAAAGCCAGACCCATGCTCAGAATTATGCCTTACAGAAAGCCAGAGGGCAGCAAACTCAACAGCAAAGTGGGGAAAGTTGCTGATTTGAAGGCACAGAAGTGAAGGGAGCTCGCTCCAGGCCTAAACAGCTTCTTTGGGGACCCCAACTAAGATGAGTGGCTGTGCCCTGTGGTCTGACGTTGGACAGCGACCCCTTTATTTATCTGTTACAACATCAGGAGGGAAATAGGATGCCAGCTCCTCTGGAGCCATTTTTCAAGTAATCTGAAAACACATTCCTCTTTTGTCACAAGGACTATCATTTGCAAGGGGTTTCCTGCATACACATTTTCCTTTGAGATACTGAAGAAGCATATAGTTTTTTTTTTTAATCAATTGTCCCTTGGAAATAGGCTCATTTACTCTTATAATCCTGTTGGCTTTATTTATTTCATGTGCTTAATGTCTCGCTCCAACACTTCCCAGGACCCCAGTCCCTGTTAGAACATACAGTTCTCAAGGCGACTATCCTGGTGACTCCTAGGATCTGCCACATAGAAAGAACTCAGAAAATATTTGTTCGGTGAATGAGCTGAATCTTGCAAAAGGCAGACCTCAATCCTGCTCCATTTCATGCTTGGCATTGCTTTAACTACTATATAGATGGAATTTTTTTAAGCACGTGGACATCTTTCTAATGCAGTACAATGTAAGCTCAACTTCTCAGGAAAGGAGCTCTATGATAGGGTCCCCCTTCTAACTTTGTAATCATCCCACTGGCTCAGACAGAAGTAAACAAAACTAAGAAGCTAATCCCTGAAACCTTCAGAATCTGAAGCTCTTCTTGTGTGTTTACCAAAGCCCTTAAAGTTTCCTGTCATTACAGGTGAAGGCCAACACAACGACCATTCTTTTGACCTTTAAATGATGTTCTAAGTAAATTTCAAGGAAGGATTCCAGCTTGTTCGAACCACATACTCACCAATCCAGGTTTCCAGAGTCAGTTTTTACATCCGTTACTTAGGAATTCAGTGTTAGATAAGTTCCCAACGTCCCTGAACCAGAAACTCAGCTGAAATTTGCAAACAAAACTGCATTTGGCTGCTAAGTATCACCTGTCTCTCTTGGGCTGAGCGGGAGGGTAACATACCTGCAGGGCAGCTAAGAGGATGCCGCAGGCGATGGAAACACTGATCTCGTTGTAGTAGTGGATCTTTTTCTTGCCATTTGCAGCAAAACCATGTACTTGTTTGAAAACGAGAATCAAAACAGGAGCTGTGTCCAAGTACTCTTTAATCCAGTTGGTCCTAAATAGGGGAAACATAGGGTTCAGACGAATATTTTCTCTTAATGGTTTTTTGTTCTCTTTTTACTGCCTTAACTTATTGACATTGAAAATAAAAATATTTACCTGTTTAGGGGGGAGGTTAAGTTGAAAAAGAGCGAGTTTTTTTTTTTTTTTTTTAGTCTGTGTCACATTCATCTTTTTCTATCCAAAGTCAATAAACAGGCATTAATAAGGGCCTACTATGGCAAGGGACGTGAAATGCTAAAAGGTACAAAGATGGATCCTATAACCTACAGGAAGCCAAATTTATCAAAATAAAACCTGGTAAGTGTTATTAAAGAAATATAAGCCAAGCGCATTAGGAGCCCAAAAAGGAAATGTTAGTTTTGAATAAGAAGATTGTCAGAATGTTTCCAAAGTTTCTCTTGAGGCTGGGCGCTGAAGACCAAGCAGAGAAGGGGCATTGGGGAGGGCATCCCAGCGAAGAGATGAGTAAAGGGCAGTCAGGAAGGAGAATGCTTGGCCGGCCAGGGAATTTCAGAAGCCCGGTAGGCTGGAGGATGGTGTGCATGGTGGGGCATGGGTGGGCTGGCAGTCTTCATACAGAGTTTGCAGGGTCATGAACTCTGTTCAGTAGGTAATAGAAAGTTATCACAAACTTCCGAGCAGAAGCATCACATGATCAGATCTGTTTCAGAAAGAGGCGTATTGGTGTGGGCAAGGGACCAGCTCATAGGGGAGCAGACAAGAGACAGTGGCAATAGCCCAGGAGAACTTGGGGCACTGTAGACGCTGGAGCTGACAGACTGGCACAGGAGTGAGCAAGGGAGAAGGAAAAGGTGGCGGTGAGTTTGAACGAAATTCCAGGTGGGCAGATGGTGATGCTCTTAGCCTAGTTATGGAGAAAAGGAAGGAAAATTTTGTGGGAGTGAGATTACTCAAGCGAGGTATAAATGCTGAGTTTCAATTTTCATTTTCCAGCCACGAGTACCTCTTTATTTCATTACCCTACCTATGCACTTCAGAGAAAGCTTTATTCTAGCACAGACATTCAAAGGAAAGATATTCATACAATGCTATACATTGGAATTTTTCTTAGGACATATTATGTCATCAATAAGCAAAAGCTAGTCATCATTTATTTCATTTTTAGCTTAATTATGCTGCCTTGTTTAAAACACACTCAGCTCACGTGTGCGTCTTTCTGTGGTTCCTCTGACACTCCTAACTTCTATACGTTACACTTTAAAACGACTTTACCGTTCTTCAACCAGCTTGCTCGCATTTAACTAGCATCACTTCTTTCTCTCTTTACAAAAAGGGAGACTGTTAATAGTTTAGGGAAGAAAAACTCTGGCGTCAACTAGCTTTGCCGTGTTGGGCAAGCTGCTTACCATCTCACAGCTCAGTTTCCTCGTGTGTAAAATGTACGACTGTACACTCACCTCGAACAGTTACTGTGACGGTGAAATCAATCAAAACAGACCAAGTGCTTAGAAGACTAACTAGCACATCGTGCTGTGGATGTGTTAGTTAGTATTACTATTACTACTAAGGATTATTTTACAGTGAATAATTCAAAACAATTTTTAAATACAAGATGAAGAACAAGCAGTTTACCCAGGTTCGGAGACAGGGGAGTCACTTTTACCAATTTTTGTATTTATTTATTTTGCCTGGGCATACATTAGTAACTAATCTTTTGGGTTTGTTCAATTTTACAAGAGTTTATTATGACATCATATAAAAGACAGTAACGTGCCAAGGCCTGATAAGAAAAGGACAAGGGGCACTTCTGTCTGGGGTGGAGGGCTCACACCAGCAGCAGGAGGGGGAGACTTGACAGGTAGGTCGGGTCCAGATTGCATATGAAGCCTTTGATGACAGCTTTGACTTTCAGAGTTTACTCAAACTGGGTATCAGGACATATGTTCGTTTGTAATTCAATTTGACAAACATTTATTCAGTTACCTACTAGGCATCAGTGCTGTGCTAGGAGGTGTAAGACATTTTTTAAACTGGATGTCCCTGGACCCTAGAGTTTTTCATGTGTAAGTGTGTGTGTGTGTATGTGTATTGTCTGCAGCGAAAGCCTGTAATGTTAATTGGAATTTCAAGAGTATCTTGGTGTACAACAAAGGTTTCTAAAATAGGGCCTATAAAATGAGAAGAAGAGTAAGCTAATAATGAAAATAACTACGTGGTGATGACTACTTTAAGTTCATAGAAGGTGTAATTAGGTGCTTTGAGCATGTAGATGAGAGAGCAACTCCTGCTGCCTTAGCTGGGGAGGGGATGGGGACCGGCTGCATTTTGTATGTGCTGCACACACACAGCACAGCATCTCTCTAAGGGCAGAAATTCAACTTGTCTTTACCCACCCTGTTTTTTCTCATGACTACTGAATGAGATTTACATATTCATTATTCACTTCCTGCACATCTAGAACATGGCAGTAAGTTACACCACCAGTAAACATCCATTTCAGTAGGGTTTAAATATCTCTGGAAAAAAATTATCCTCTGCGGCCTAATAAACAAAACAGGAGCAGAACTAAGAGGCCATTCCTTCTCACCACCTGGCGCTAACCACTGGGGGACCAGTTCCGCTTTACCCCCAGACTGCAGCCCCATCGCCCTTTCCTACGCTGGGAGCACAGTGCTTGCTGGGCGGCTGGTATCGGAACTGGCCACAAAAGGCCCACCGTGGACAGCCAGAGGCATGTGTCTTCCTTCATCCTACGTGCCAAGGACACGAGCTAGCTTCCCTTCGGGGCTGTCTGAGGTCAGGGCCCACATCTGTGTCCCATTCCCCCCCCCCCATGCTCACTCTGAGAAGAGATTAGAGCAGAAAGGAAATGCCACTGTGGGGCGGGCAGCCTTTGTAAGGGGCACTCTGTGGCAGATGTTTTAAAGTGACAAGGCTGAGTCTGAAAAATGGACTGTTTTAATTACAGATGACTCAGAAATTATGGAATCGATCCTAGATACCGTGTAGGGTGACTGGTCCTTGATGGGAAAAGAGGGCTAAATATGGCATGGTTAGTTGTAGCTACTAAGGAAAATAGAAACCTTGTGTGTCCCTGCTCTGAGACACTGAGGCTCTGTGGTAAAACCAGTTACACTGAGTCACAACCCACTTCTTTCCTGGAGAGAAGGAAGCCCACAAAGTCACTAATGCCTAACAGGTATCATACTTGTACCAAATTTGTGCTGTCACTAAACATGGACTAAAATTAAAGCCTGCTTAAGCAGATCCTGTGGAAGAAGTGATCATTATAATAAAATGTAATTTATTTCACTCAAGAACCTGAGAAGTATTTTATGATCTTACCTTCCAGGTGGGAGAAAAGTTAAGTCCTCAAAGTTTTATTTACTAATAAGTATTTGGGTCAGAACCTACTTATTTACCCACGTCATGACCCTTACTATGTGTCCTTATCACTGTTCTGGGTGCTGACAAGCTCACCTAACTTCCATAATGAAGTGGATGCTAGACTTATCCCCATTTTACAGATGAGGAAACTGAGGCACAAAGAGGTTAATACATGGTAGACCTCATATATAAACCCAAGCACTCTTGTGAGCCTCATTTAATCTGCAGAAGCCCCAAATAGAACAACAAAAAGTGGAATAAGGGAGAATTTTCTCTCTCTGCCTAACTGTTTTCGAGCTGAAATCTCAGTCTTCTCCTGCCTTTGGGCTCAGATGTGGATTGGAATGTACATCGTTGGTTCTTCTGGCTCCCAGCCCTTTGGACTCAGGCTGGAATTATACCATCATCTCTGCTGGGTCTCCAGCCTGCTGACTGGGTCAGGGCTTCTCAGCCTCCATAACTGTGTGAGCCAATTCCTTGTAATAAATCTCTTTCTGTGTTTCTCTCTGTCTCTCTTTCTGTGTCTCTCTTTCTCTGCATTGATTCTATTTCTCTGGAGAATCCAGACTAATGCACAAATAAAGTGCCCGAGGTCTTGCAGTTGGAAAATCAGAGCTAAGACATGAACCCAGATTTGATTCTAGCCAGCATTCCTATCACCTGCCCAATATGTTTGCTCAACTTAGTTACAGCGGGGACGCCCGACTTAACGTCCATAATTTCTCCCACAGTCGAATGCAACTTTAAAGCACATAAAACAAAACCTGCAGTCATAGTTACTTCACTTTAAGAAGCCAAACCAAACACCCCTATTTCTATCCACTTTTGTACCTGAACTTCCTCAGGTCTGTAACCCATCGAGGACCCATCCTCTTCAAGTAGTTTATTTCCTCTTCCTCCTCAATGATCTCCCGAATCTGATGCTTCGTGTCCGGGTCCTTCACAACCACAAAGGTCCAGGGCTCTGTGTGGGCCCCACTTGGGGCTGTTCCTGTCACCAATTAAGTTAAAATCAATAGTTAAAACTGTGGAAAATGTGAGGCTGTTAATTAAGAATAAATATAACTCATATTTGCTCAGGATGAAGTTAGATCACCCGGCACACAGAGCGCCTGGCAGAAGCCTCTGGGATGTCACTGTGAGAGTCTCCAGACCAACTCACTGGGATCAAGGCCGGTAGTCCCAGGGCTGTGGGGATTTATCAATGTTCCTCTTATTATATGGGAGAAAACATCCTTAAGTAACTATACTGTGACCAGTTAGGGGCCTCAGAGGGGAAGTTCTGACAGCTAAAATCCCCCAATTTCGTTTGTTTTGTTTCTTTTTGTTTGTTTGTTTGTTTTTGTTTTGTTTTGTTTCTTGATAAAGTTGTGAGGGTTATTGGAAATGATAAAACTGAAATGGTAAAATGGTTTCAAAAGTACCCTCCGGAAGGCAACTAAATTGTAAACTGCTCTGAGTGCGGCGCTGTGGGTTGGTGGTCTTGCTG
This sequence comes from Camelus ferus, assembly GCF_009834535.1. Lineage (NCBI taxonomy): Eukaryota > Metazoa > Chordata > Mammalia > Artiodactyla > Camelidae > Camelus > Camelus ferus. Next base: position 60,252,399 of record NC_045703.1, on the reverse strand, counting down.
GGGATGCATGAGAACTCTTGGCCCTGGGCGCTCCTACACACAACAGCCGGTCTTCCAGCTCCCACAGGCCGTGGGAAGCTCTGCCCGCAATCGAGCCAGTCTCAGTGTCCCAGAGAGAACTTCAGAGTGTGTCATGGGATCCAAGGAGCTTGAATTTCCTTTGAGATTCCAGCCAGGGCCTGGGCCAGCTTCTGATCTGGGTGTCACCCCTCTGTCCTAGAAATGCCCTATTTTTCCTAGAAGTAGCACACAGGGATCCGCTGGGGAGATACTTCAGAAGCAAGTTTTCCTTTCTTCCTAGTGAGTAACTTAATGGCATAAACTCTACAGGAGGGGCCTCAGGCCTGCCAGCCTTAATGGGGTTCTGGTTCGCAACTACCAGTCCCCACAGTACAGAGGGCATGATTAAAAAGTCAAATCTCAACACAAACCCCATTTCTGAACATAGTGACTCCAGTTCACTTTTTGCATGTTGTCTGTTCACTAAATATTTGTTTCACTAAACATAAGAAATAAATTGTCTCCTAATATTTTTAATTATGCCAAATTTATCTGAATGTCATATGCACACACACACATATTTAGGTACAGATATATACACAGAAGAAATCCAGTAACTGCTATTAGTGAGATGAAGGACTCAACAGTCTAGTGCATTTGTGTTCTTAACTGAAATGAAATGTTTTATTCTTTCTTCTCTTTCATTTGGGCAATGAATTTACAATGGTCATGCGATAATTTCTGCAAATGAATTTAAATGCGAATTATGCAGGAATAAGAATCCAATCAGAGGAGACTCTCAAATAGGGATCTTTCTCTTTTATCTCCTCCTCCTTTTTTTTATAATTCTCATTTATTCTTCTGGAGGGATATTAATTTGCGTTGAAAATAGGTTTGCCTTGCTTTGATTTACTTTGGAAGTTCATATGAATAAATTTTGCCAGTTCATTAGCATACAGTATTAGAACACCACGATATGTAATGTAAGAAATTTGTTTCCAAAAAAGGGAATGTGTAAATGTGAGTGAGTGTGTGTGTGTGCGTGTGTTTTAAGGAGAGGTGAAAATATGAGGATATTTCTCTTCCAGTGTGTAATAGTGTGTTCAGACATTTTCATTTTTAATAAAAGTTTATAATATTGAATAATTTCAGAAGTTTTAAACCATTGTCACATCTGCTCTCAAGAAGTTTGTAATAGTTGAATGTTTGTGGAAAGTGGAAATCATTATGTTCCTGGCAGTAGTCAACACCTGGGTTAGACTTTATAGATAAACATATCTCTCCAGGCTTTATTCACTGTGTTTGAATAGATATTGTCATTTGCAACTGATGTTCTGAAGGACCCAATGTGCAATTACAGACCTGCTGCTTTGATGACATTATCAATGACTTCCATTGGGACTTGCTCATTACTTATGAATCTAACAGACCGTCTCTTACTGAGAAGTTCGTAATATTCTTGGGATCTCCGAACCATTTCCCTCTCAGGATAACGGGTATGGGAGAATGGGATGTGTTCAACGTCCTCCTCTGACTCTTGCCATCCATTGGCATCTGCAGGTAAGAACAAGAAAGACTGTGAATTAAATGACCTCTCTTGGATATGCCCCCCAAAATATGCCTTTTTAGTGTAAGAATTATTTTGAGTTGGTTATTTTTAGGAAACGGCAGACACAGGAGAAGCCCCGAAAAGCAGAGTAGAAGTCACCCTTTTGCAAGAGACATTAACGTTTACAAAGGAAACCTCCATTTGGAAGTGTCTCCCTCTCTGTACCAGGAAGAGAAGGATGACTCAAAATCACAAGAAACTCTTTTAAATAGAGAAGATGTGGACTTAAATCTCTGAAACAAACTTACCCTCGCTTACTGTCTTTTCCTGATGACCTCCCATGACTGGCTCTCCCCAGCCCCCAACATGTTTCTTTTGTCTTTATTTGAAGATGGTATTTAGGGCCGTTTGGGGGAGTTACTCAGTTTTCCTGGGTCTCTCCCATGTGCACAAGAGGTACACATGCTATTAAACTTCTGTTTGTTTTTCTCTTGTTAATCTGCTTTCATTACAGCGGCAGGGGTCTCAGCCTAGAGACCCCTAGAAGGGTAGATGGAAAACTATTTTCCTGGCCTATATTCATAAGGTGGCCATTGGGGAGACGGAAATGAAGTTCTCAAAAATGTCGGTAAGGTTTCATAAAACATCAACCAAAAAATGAGAAGAATAGATCTACAGAAGGCTGCACTCGGATCTTGACTGTCCTTCAAACTCCAGGCTGGTTATAAATCAAGAAAAAGAAAATTTTTACCTACACAAAGATGAGAAATACAAATTTCTATTAACTGTGAACTACCTTATTTGAAACAATCTCCCACTGGCTGAAAACCACTAAGATCTCAAAATAAAGTAGTTTTTTAAAAGCCCTTTTAAAAATCAATGAATGGCTGACAACATAGTAAGAAATCCCCAGGGCAAACCTGAAGGGAAAGTATGAACCTGCAGAGGTAAATTAGCACAGAAGCCGCACTCACCCTGATAGTATCTGTCAGTCTCAATAAATCTGAATTTTTAGTTTTATATTTTCAGGGATTAAGAGGGGCAGAAATCAAAGCCCAGGCCCATGTACAATGGGAAGTCTAACAAGCCAGGACCTCAAGACTACATCCTTAGAAAAAGCAAGAATCATAAATAAATCAGCCCCCAAGGGGTTATAGCATTTCAGTGGATCCTGCCTCAAACTTGAATTTGGAACAAGGTGTTCCTGCTTGGGAAAAAAAACCAAAAACATTGTTCAGCAGAAGTAAATACCAATATACAAATAATTCTAAGTACAATTATCAGCAACCCACCAAATACAACCAGATATACAAAATCAAAACATCTTGAGCAAGAAAGAGCAGAATTGATTTTTTAAAATAGAGTCAGACATTCAAAGTCTCCAAATATTGGAATTATCAGACGCAAAAGGTAAAACAACTAAGATTACTAGGTTTAGCAACAAACAGCGCTGTGAAGTTCCTGGGAGGCTTTTTAAACAAGGGTTCAGAAGACTTTACTGTTGAATCCCCGGACGCTTCATTCCAATATTCTCAGAATTGTTGGTTACATATCCAAAATGTCACAGCTCTACCTCTGAATACGTGTTTCTTCATTCCTTTCAGAACCATGAGTAGACACTACTTTTGGTTTGAACTACAAAGACTTAAATGTGAACTACAAAGATTTCAACAGAAAGAAATTCCAAGATGCTGTCTTGAAATAGTTAAAATTATTGAAAATAGGAATGCTTTGGATGGAGAATATATACATATATTCCTTGCTTATCTTGATTTAGTCTTGGACTTCTGGTTGTTGGTGAACTTCATCAATTCCTAGAATCTAGGAGGCAAAAAACATCAAAAAGAGGGCAGGACAGAAAGTGGATCTCAGTACATCAAATCAGAATGAATTGATACTAGTTGGATTTTTCAGGGAACTTGAAATCAGATAAATAAGGCTTCACCAAGATGGCTACCCAGGAAATATACACTGAATATATCAGTGAAATCTAATGAGTTCCTTTACACAATTTTGCTTTTTCTAAATCTGCTCTGTTTTTCAGCCTGATGAAAACTGGTGTAGAGAAGCCATATTACCAGTAGGAGGCAATTCCCACTTAGATAAGAACAGATATCAGAGTCCACAATGAAAAAAGTGCTGAAAATGCTCCATACTTACTTTCATAAAGTAACAAATTTAGATTTTTAAACCATTAACATTTGTGTGCATGTGTATGCCTTACCTGAATTATTATTAATACTACCTAAACTGTGTCTTTAGAGAACTGAATATGATGCTGTCATATATCTTCCTCATTGATGACCACCCAAAACCCAACGAATATTTGTCTGATAGGATGTACATCCCACACCTTCAACTGTGTGATGAAAACAACTTGTTGTTGCTTTCTTCTTTGCATAGATACGAATCCACTTTGATGTGCAGATTAGCTGATGTTGTGGTTGTGGTAAGGTTGTTGTGGCATTTACTAAAGGAGTTTCACTTCCAATAATGGTTATTTACATAATTTGCATGAACCCTCCAAGTTAAAGAAAGTTAATATTCTTAGTAGAATATAATTTTAAGCATTTTCTTCTAAGTACTAAAGAGCTCATCTGTGCCTGTGGGACATCACAGTCAAAATCTAGATGAAAGTTAGTACCCACAGAGGTAGACCAGCACTCAACTGTCCAGAGAACATTTTCCAGTTACCAAGAAACAGCTATGAGGCTGAGCTGAGACAAAAGGATGGTGATAAAAGTCAAAACCCCAGGGCCACCCAGGGCCTGAAGGTTATGTTGCAATAGTAAGAGTAAAATTTACGTAAGCCAGCCCTGATGTCTAAGAGCCTGCGGTAACATCCTGTGAGTCCTCAGCCTTGACCTCAGATTGAAGTTTCCCCAGAGTATTAGAGTGTTGCCCAACTGGTAGATACAAATGTGAATATTCCCTGGAAATAGGTAATGGTATTCTAGACCTCAAAAAATGTAAGGTTTAGCCATTTAATTGGAGTCCTGGAAGAAAAGGAGAGAAGAGAAGGAGAATGGGACAGAGGTAATATTTGAAGAGCTAATGGCTGAAATTTTTCTGAAATTGTTGAAAGACATCAATCCACAGATTTTAAAACTCAGCATTATATAGTGAAATTAAATATATATATTTAAATATATATATTCTACAAGTCTCTACTTGGCTTCTCCAGGAAGCAGACTCAGACTGAGACTAGTGTGTAGGATGTTTATAGGAAGTACTTCTGGGATCAAAACCTGGGAAAGGAAGAGGAAAGTAAAAGGACTGGACAAAAGGAGAAGTCTAGCTGTAATGCAAGTCTGAGTGATGGCTTAACCAAATGCAAGAGCTTCTTTGGGACAAAAATAGCCCATCAGAGTTGTCCCAAATTAGTGCTCCCAAAATGACTGGGCCTTTATACCACTGACCCAATCAGTCACTGGATTTGGGCCACCCTGAGAAAGGCAGGATCTTGGGCAAGGCAGCTAGGCAGTACGGGTAAACCCTGGAAGATGCTGACAGTTGAAGGCTGTTTGCTGATAGCACTCCCAGCAGAAGGGACAGCAAGTCCTTGAAGGGGAATCTAGGTGGTACATTTCCATGCCAATCACACTATAACCCTGCAATTCCACATATGCCTCAGAGAAGCTCATGTACATGGGTACCCAAAACAAGTATTAAAATGTTCATAGAGGCATGGGTTATAATAATCCTAAACTAGAAATAGCCCATATATTCATCAACAGTAGAGTGAATAAATTGTGATATACTCATGAAATGGAATACTATACAGCAGTGAAAGTGAATGATCTCCAGTAACACGTCTAACCTGGATGAATTTTACAAATACAATATTAAGCAAAAGAAGCAAGTGGAAAGAATATAAACAATATAATTCTACTGTTTAGGAATGCATACATAGGTGATACATCAGTAAAGAAAAAAGCAAAGAAGTAATTTTCACAAAATTCGAAATAATAGCTACTTCTGTCAGATATGGAAGAGGTTATGACTGGGAAGGAACATGTAGGGGACTATGGAGTACTAGAAATGTATATTTCTTGACCTAAGTGATAATTACATGGATTTTTGCTTTAAAATTATTTGTTAAGCCATTCATCTATGTTCTGTGTAGATTTTCTATGTTCTGTGCATTTCATGGCTAAGAGGTTTTGTTTGTTTGTTTGTTTTAACAAGAAGGCCATAGAAATGAATTACCAAAAAAACCAAGGGTAGATCAACTAACCACAACTCTTAGATAAGGACATCTGAGAAAAAGAGCAAAGACACGATATTTTCTTAGGTGAGATGAGAGCACAAGAGATGAACCATTTGGGGAAGGTGGAGCAGAAGTAGGAATAGGAATCAAGGGCACAATTAACTTGTCCTGGCCACGCAGTAATCCTTATGCAGCCAGAACTATAATCTAGGTTACCTAACTGCTAAGTCAGTGTTTTTTCTCCCAATATAGTAGTCCTCCCTTAGCACAAGTTTTGCTTTCTGAAGTTTCAGTTACTTATGGTCAGCTGTGTTCTGAATATATTACATGGAAAATTCAAGAAATAAACAATTCACAAATTTTCAATTGTGTGCCACTCTGAGTAACACGGTGAAATCTCACACCTGTCCTGCTCCATCCCACCCAGGATGTCAATCATCTCTTTGTCCACCGTATCCCCCCAGTTAGTCCCTTGTAGCCTCTGAGTTATCAGATTGACAGTCAGGGTACCACAGTGCTTGTGTTCAAGTAACACTTATTTTACTTAGTAATGGCCCCAAAGCACATGAGTAGTGATGCTGACAATTCAGATATTCTCTTCCTGTGTCTAATTTAAGTTAAACTTTATCATAGGTGTGTATGTATATGTATAGGAAAAAACATAGGATGTGTTGGGTTCAATACCATCTGCGGTTTCAGGCATCCACTGGGGGGTCTTGAAACATATGCCCTGAGGATAAGGGGGACTGCATTAAATGTCCAGAAGGCGAGAGGTCACTTTGGGAGCCCTCACATAAAGATGAGGATGACAATAGGAACAGAGAAAAGAGACCAAAAAGAGAGAGGGCCTGGCCCTGTGGGTCTGGGACGTTCCGGGTGGAAGAGAACCCATTTCCCACAGGCACATCCACGCACTTCAATCCAAGGTACATGCAGATGGGGAGAAGAAGCCAAGAGGGAACAGAATGAATAAGAACTTCAAAGAGACTGAGAGCCCAAGCACCGTACTAACAGCTACCAAGGTTAGCTCAGTGCTAGTGTGAGAAACTTCCTTTCCCACTTTGCGAGCTGGAGCAGCTGGGGCCCACACTCTACACATTTAATGCGGAGGCCCAGTTACTAAGTTAAAAGGAAGTAGGTGTGATGGAGGAGTGGCAACAGACGCCTATCAGCTTTCTAACAATCCACTCTGTATCCAGCCCAGGTATCATTAGTATCAACCCCAAACTTTATCAAATGGGTCAATAAAGACTTTCAATCCCAGTGAAACTTCCCCTCCCTTTATTATGAAGTCTGCCAACCTCTCCAAGTCAGTAAGTAGTAAATGAACCAATGCACAAAAGACCTCCCTGACTTCCGGTCCGTTGAGCATTGTATAATCTAAAGGCAGCCAGGGGACATGACTCCGCAGTGTTGCAGCCTCTCAAGTCCCGGGCAGCCTCCTGCTCTAGCAGAAGGACGGGCCGCTGCCTGAACTTCATCAGCGCAGCCGTTATTTCCGAGCAGGGCAGACAAATGGTCCCAACCAGTGCTGGGTTGGAGTGTCCTGAAGAGCCCTCCAAGGCACAGGGGGACTGCTATCCCTGAGCCTCTCCCAGGGCAGAAAGTCCATGTTTGGTCTGAGGAAAAGGGGCATGCCTGGAGAGAAAGCTCCAAGGATCAAGGGCCATGAAGCAGTACAAGAGGTACCACTCTGTCCTTCCTCTTGAACTCCTGACTGCGCCCGAGGAACGCCACCCTCACCAGAGGGGACAGAAGAGCTTCCTTCCACAGCTGTCCTGCCTCCACCCCAGACCAGCCAAGCCACTCTGGGAGGTTCATTCAAGCAGCAAAGCCCACCTATTCCAAAATAAATGTGTGCTATGATGCTCTGCTTTTTAATATAGGTTCTGTGCTGCCACACGCCAGGTTTGCTATTGACACCAAGACCAACTGGCCTTTCATCACTGCTTTAATGCCAAGGAACCTTGAATTGCTCCGTAATTAGGTTTAATGGCTAAGAAATTCTAGGCCACGTCTATCCTTTAATGTTTGACTTGGAGGCATTTTTCTGGCTGCATCTCTCCATAAATTGGTTTTGTGTTTCTGCAGTTCTACTTCAAAATCTTTGCAAATGGGACAAATATTTTCTAGCTGGGAAACGACAAGGCCAATTTGTGTCAAGTCTTCCTTGTTCCCTCCTTGCAATTTTGGGGGAAACTTAAGCAGCAATATTAATAAGCCTCAGGGTGACACAGCTCTTGTAGGAGACAGATTCTGAAGGTGGGGATGGGAGCAACACCTGTCCTGAGGACTCCTCCTACCCAAAGGCCTCAACCATCACTCTGCTTTCTACACGGGCCTCTCAGCCATCCAACTCCCTCACTGCAGTATAGGCTGATGATTTCACTAGCAGCAGTCGGGGTGGGTGGGGGCCAGGGAGCCTGGGAGTGTCCAGATAGAAAGACCTTGAATACAGCAGGGCTATTCTGGGTGAAGCTGACAAGACTTCTGAGCCCCTTCACCTCTTCGTGGTGTCCCCAGTGTCCTGTACTAATCTTCACTCTCCCCCTAGAAGAACTCACTCAGGTTCAATCCCAAGGACAATGTCTTCATTCAATTCCTTTCCCTTCTCTAATCTTCTCTCATCTGAATTCTAACCTCCCTCCCCTTGGTCCTGGAACCATAATGTCTTATAGGAGTCCTGGTAAACAAACCTTTTAAAATTAATCATTCAGAAGCATTCATACGTGAGTGTGTCAAATGATGATGAAATGCAAAGATGAAGCTGAATTTATTACTCCTATAGCAAAGGAAAGCTATGCTGGTCATGTTCTGTGAACACAGGAGAATGCTGACTTTATATAGTGTTTTTGTCAGTGGTGTGCTGGTAAACCAGTTCTCTAATCAGGCGAGAGCCCTGATTTACAGCATTTACCAGTTCCAGTGGAGTAAATATTCCCATCATGGCCTGACTTCAAGCTACTGATAATTGAACAAATGGCCCAGGATTTCCTGCATATTTAACAGCTGGATCTTGCCGGCTCCACAGCCTAGCTCCAGCACACTGCTTGGTGGGGAAGCACGGAGTTCAGGGATTGGTGGACTTCCAGGACTTACACAAGAGCATTGATGTCATCTCTAGGGACAGTGTTACTACACTGAAACTGTTTTTGATTGGTTGGCACTCAGAGGGGCTGGTACTGGAGTGAATCCACCCCTGATTGGTTGACTCCCTAAGCTTTTACTGAGATGAGTTGTCATTGATCCATTGAACAGGTTTGAAACCAATTCTGACAGCTGCTTATGGGTGCATAAAAATCTGTCTGTTCCCAAGTTTGTGGGAACATTTTTATTCTCAGTTGTTACCCACACTAGATAAAAATTTTAACAATGATCTTTTTAGCAGTGACTGTGACAATCAAAATTTCAGTTAGAATAATAGCTTGTGGATGGCTAATGACACTAAGGGAAGAAAAATCCCCACTAACATTAAAACGGACATATCTTAGTGAGTCGTGCTTCCCATATCTTCTTCTCCTATTTCCAGTTCCATGAACTGTCAGGAATCTGGGCCTGACTAGAGAATTTTTGTGCTGGATTTTTGGTTCGTTTTAGGGAAACAATCTGAGGTTTCCACTTTGAGATTAAATGCCAGCCATTTCTCCTCCTTAAACCTTAGACGCTACAGATAAACAGGGAACTGACAGCATTAACAGGACACCATATTTGGTCCCCAGAGGAAGTATGTGTCTGCCATCTACTCAGCATGTCCTTTCTGTGCCCCAACCGCCATTCCCTCACCGGCCCACACATTTGCTGATTTCCTGATCTGTGAAGATGGAACAGACATTCTTTGTGAATCAGAGCAGGCAGAGGCACCTGTATGTTCCTTAACTCACACTACAATGGCCTACCATGCTTATTTTACTGTTTTGTCTCATTGTTAATTATCCAATTGGTTTGAATCTGGTATTTATTTACTGTTACCAAATCCACCTCATGTTCCTTCAGTAGCAGAATCCCTTCTCTTCTCCACACACACATACACACACACACGGGCGCACACACACACGTGCACACACACACACACCTTCAGGTGGCCTCTGTCAGAGGGAGGGTGGAGGCATTACTAGCCTGGCTGAGAGTCACTGAGCCTCTTCCAAAGCAAATCCATCCTACAAACCCACCTCAGACAGACCTCAAACACGGATTACTCAAGGCTCTTTAAGAACCTCTCCCTTCCTTCCTGCCTCCTCTATTATCTCTTCTTTCTCAGGTCATGCATCCCCAGACTGTCCTCAATACCCCATTTCATTTTTGCCCTTTCCCTGGTGAGTACAATCCTCCCGACTTATCAGCATCCTTGCCAGTACCAGTCCCTGTACTGAGGCTCTTTTTGTGCCTCTCGCCTGAGCTGCCTCCTACCCTTTGCTATTCATCTCATTCATCTACCAGCCCCGGTTCATTCTTTTTCTAACTGCTCCACCACCCACTCCCAAGCCTTCTCAAAACACCTTATCATCAGTTCCACCCTGTTCATCTCTGTTTTACTCTTATCAGTTGCCTGTTTATTGCCTTGTCTACTGAATTGGATGCTCAGCTTTGAGGACAGCAGCCTCTAACCCATAGAGAGGTAGCGAGCCCGTAGGCCGGTGTTCCTTTTTGACTTCAAAGTTCTTGATCTAAACCTGACCACTAAACCCACGGCCACCCCAGCCTGTGACAGGCCCCTTCAGAAAGATTTTAGCATCCAGAACAGGACTGGAGCCAGGGAAAATGTCAGCCCCCCTATAGCTTTTTACTGAGAATCCAGGAATAAAAGGGGGTTCGTGCCAGCAGGTGACAAGCTGACCACTTGAGAGAAATGACCAGTCTCCATCACACACTAATTTGTTTGCACAAGAGAGGTTGACGATGACCTGCCTATGTTTCTTCCTCTCCACAAGCCCTGCCATCGACTTGCCCTCATCATAACAATGCAGAAGGTGGCAGCTGAGCTGTACAGCCAGTGTCCTTACCTTCCTCCACTTGGTGGACGTCAGTGCAGTCTTTCAAGTCTTCATCCACCCAGGGACAAGCCTCGGCCTGGGCTCTAGCCTCCCCCTTCCTTCGCTCGGTGCCTCCATCAGAATTTTTAAAGATCCACACCATCAAAATGCAGACAAGTGCTACCAGGACTGGAGTCAGAAGAAACATGGTCGTGAGGCTGACCCTGAATGGTGCCCATACTTCCCAGGCCGGGATTTAAACAAACAGGGGCAGGAATGGGGAATGCCGGGAGAGGCAAGGAACAAAATGAACTCTGATTCTACGAGGACTTTGCAAAGGTGCAAAGATCACAGGCATGTGCATCAGGGTGTGTTGTGGGTTTGGTAGTGCATGGATGCGTGCACTTTTTTAAACTGTGTGCTCAATCAATATATTCTTAGACAATAATTGCCAAGATCTGAGGACACTTTAGTGCACTAGATCTTGCCAGGAATGGTGAAAGGCATTTAATCTTCCTCCTTGTAGATTTTCTGAGAGCAATGTGTCTTCAAATTGCCTGGGGCTAAGAATCACCTGGAGAACTTTTTTTTTTTAAAGAACAGATTTCCAGACACCAACTCAAATCTGCTGAAAGAAATTTTCCAGGAAAGAGGTCTGATAGTCTGCATTTTAAAATAGCATGTTTGGGAAACACTGCCCTGAGGTTTTATTTACTTATTTTTTTAATGAAGCCTGAGCCAACATATACAGCATATACGTGATCCTGTTTTACATTAGAGAACAAAAATTTGATCCAGGAAAAGTGATACCAAAAAAATTTAAAATGGCAATTTAATTAATTAATTATAAAGTAACTTAAGTAAGCCTTTAAAAAAAAGTCTTGTTAAGCTGCTGTAACAGAAATACCATACATTATATTTTTGAGGATCAATGTGAAAGGCATTTCTTTAGGTGCCAGAAATTTCTTTAGGTGAACAGAGCAGACAGTACCTGCCTTCCTGAAGCTGTGGGCTAAAGGGGGAAGCAGGCGATCAAGTCTTGCCAATTAACGTCTCATTTCAGTTATCCCGGAGCAGGAGACAGTGAGATTTGGCCAAGCTGGTGAGATCAGAGATTTCCCAGAGAAAGGAATGGTTGAGCTGAGGTTGGGATTATGAGAGGGACTGATTAAGTAGGGAGAGGAGGAATCTTCCATGGCAGAAGAGAAAATGGGCAAAGCCTGCACTTTGGAGGGAGGGCATAAGCAGGGGATGTGGGGAGCCTGCTGATGCCAAGAAATAAGTAAGTGCTAGAAGATGATAAATTGTTTTCTTTGCCCGTAAATGGAATGTGGGGAGGGGAACGTTAAGAGCTGACACTTACCACGTGCTTGCAGTATGGTGTCCGGTTCTCCTCTGAGCACTTTATGCACAGTAACTCACACGTGTATCACAACAACCCGCCCCGTAGATCCCAGTGTTATCCCCATTTAACAAATGAAGAAAATGAAGTTCGTGGAGGCTAAGTAATGTGCCTAAGGTCAGTGTTATATAAATGGGCCAGAAATAACCCCTGTGTGTTAGCCTAAAATGGCCCCATGCCACTCACTGCCTCACAGCAAACTGGGATCAGTAGCCCAGAACCCTCTGGAGCCAAACTGGCTTGACTGGGGAATGGAGGGTGGAATGCTATGGACTAACTGTGGGTGTTCCTCCCCAGATATGTATGTTGAAACCTGGACTCCAACACTGTGGTCTTTGGAGGTAGGGCCTTTGGGAGGTGACAAGGACATGAGCACAGAGCCCACACAGGTGGGATTAGAGCCTCTGTGAGAAGCAACCCGAGAGCTCGCTCGCCCACTTGCCACCACATGAGGACACAGCGTGAAGGCAGCCGCCTCTCACCAGACACCGAATCTACCAGCAAGTCGCTGTTGAACTCCCAGCCTCCAGCACTGTCAGAAATAAATGCTGGTCTTTTTACACTGCTCAGTCTGTGGTATCCTTGTTGTAGCAGCCTGAGCTCACTAAGACAGAACTTCCCATGGCCTGTGCTCGGCTTAGGAAGAATACAGAAAAGAGGTTTGAAAACAGGTCTAGTTCAGAGAGAAAGAATTTAGCAGTTGTTATCAGGTGAAGGGCAAGAGGAGGAAAGAGAGGAGCCAGGTAGTTCATGGTGATGCCTGGAGAAAGATGCAGGGTTCCCAAGCTTTGGTACCCAAGCCGCCTTTTTTCCAAAGCACCCGCAGTGCTGGTCTCAGCCAAGGTGACTTCTCAGGACTCCTGGTCAGTCTTAGATGTCCAGGAGATCATCCCCCTCTCATTCCACGTGAACTCCTGCAATACTCATCTGAGCTCGTCCGAGAGGGTCTCTCTTCACAGGCCCTTACCACCCACACAGCCTCCACAGCCGGCTTCCCACTCATGATGAAGTCAAGATAGTCACATTTTTCATTGTCATCAGCAAGCACTGTAGTAAAGCCTTCTGATAATATCACAGTTTCAAATCAGTTACACTTTGGACACAGAGCTTGTGGTGTAGGGACAGAGAGGCCCTGCACTGCTGACGTTTGAATGGCCCAGACACACCTCTCCACTGTGAGCAGGTCTGACGCATCTTGGGGTAATTGTTGTCCCAACACTTCCTCCTCATCAAGGCAGGAGAAGGGGATGAGCGCGGAGGGTAGATGCCATGGAGGACGCCCTGAGACACTCTGACATCATTTATTATTGTAATGTTTTGTTACTCACTTCAGATTCGTTGTCCATCTTAATCATTTCATTTCCAAATATGGCAGAAAACTTAATTTTGATTTAAGACAATTCTACCCCTTCCATTTGACACTGCAGACAATGAGGATTCTCTCTTGCCCTTTCTTTCCCTGGGCACCCTCAATGTGCCCCGAATGGAGGAGAAGCGTCTGGTCCTTGGTGTGAGCCCCCTTCCTGCTGGATTCCACCCAAGGATACAGTGTTAGGTGACAGGCACCATACGGGCTGTCACCACATGAAACCTCCTCAGTCCCCCAACGTCCTCTGTCTCCTCCAAGTCCAGATCACAGGGCCCTCTGGTTGGCCCACTCTCCCCCAGCCTCCATGCCCCTTTCGAGTGGTTACCAGATCTCCTGGGATGGTGCGGTTTGGGAGACTGGGGGAAGACTTGCCTAGCTCAGGCCTCTCCCTCACATTTTGCCATATATGTGTATCTATTTGAATTTTTTCAACCAGTATGTAATTTTTTTCCTAATTTTTTATTGTGATAAAATATAGTAACATTTACCATCTTAACTCTTTCGAAGTGTACAGTTCAGTGGCATCAGGAACATTCACAGTGTTGTACACCCATCACCACTCTTTCCAACGTGGGCTTCATCATCCCAAACGGAAGCTCCCTAACTATTAGCCACAACTGCCCACTTCCTCTCCCCAGGGCCCCTGGTAACCTCTGGCCCCCTTCCTGCCTCTCCGACTCTGACTCCTCCAAGTACCTCATGTAAGCGGATCACACAGTATTTGTCTATTTGTAACTGGATTATTTCACTGAGCAGAAGGTCTTCAAGGCTCATCCATGTTTTAACATGTATCATAACACATTCTTTTTCCTGGCTTTAGCGTGTGCTACTTATTTTTATAACTTCAAAATAGATACTAAATAAATATTCTGTGATATTTTAAAAAGACCATTACAATACAGTGCAATGAATGCTATGATAGATGTGCACACTGTCCCTCATTCAGTCTAAGGCAAGACAAGACCTCACGGAGGACATGAAGATTTTTATCAAGTCTGGACAAATCCAGTATGACCTGGGACAGTGCTTCTCAAGGAGCGTGTGCCAGAATCTAATCAACGCACTGTTTCCTTCCTTCTGAAAATCTTGTTACCAAAAAAAAGTCAGCTGACCTGACCTAAACACTGTGTAGTGCGGTGACGTGGTCAATTTGCCTGAATCCACGTTCCAGTGTGTGCTCCATGTCTCATTTTATGCGTCAAGATTGGATGGACTGGCCAGTCTGCAGACCACACTGTGAATAGCATTATCCTGGAAAACACATTTTCCCAAGACACACATATGACTTTTAACTTCCAATGCTGATGCTGAATCTGATTTCCCCTGTCCCCGTTTCCTTCCTGTGTTTGTAGCATCTGACAAGTGTACTTGCAAGGGAATTCAAAGGACCTTAAAGAGAATTTTCCAGGAAAGAGACTTTCTGGGGCACTGAGTGTAGGAACACAGTGTTAATGATCCCCACAAGTGACCTGCCATCAGACATTTCTATCAAGTGCCAGTTTAGCAAGTGTTATATCAAGTATTCAAGCTAAAGGCTTGAAAGAGGATGTGCTTATGTCTGCACCAAAATCTTATCTCAGTTCAGGTGTAAAGTTGGGGGAGAAAATTCTAAATGTTTTTAAACCTAACGGGCCCCACTGTGCACAGTCCATACTCACTAACAACATCAACACCATCAAAAGTTATTTATTATATATTTACACCTAACTACTCACACATTTATGTTACTATGTGCAAGCGCTGTGGTGACACTTTATCTACATTATCCCATTTAATTCACAGGGTGAGGCGCTTTATAAGAAACTCCACTGCTCCAGCAATTCCACTACTGGTCATATACACAAAAGAATTGAAACCAAGTTCTCAAAGAGATATTTGTACACTCATTGTCATAGCATCATTATTCACCATAGCCAAGACATGGGCTGGGCAACCCAAGTATCTATGATCAGATGAATAAATAAATGAAATGTGGTAGATACAGGCGTTGGAATA
Organism: Camelus ferus; assembly: GCF_009834535.1. Classification (NCBI taxonomy): domain Eukaryota; kingdom Metazoa; phylum Chordata; class Mammalia; order Artiodactyla; family Camelidae; genus Camelus; species Camelus ferus. Next base: position 60,236,904 of record NC_045703.1, on the reverse strand, counting down.
TTATTTAGCCTTTAAAAGTATAGATGAACTCTGAAGACATTAGCTAAGTAAAAAAAACACCAGACACAAGAAGATAAACATTGTATGTTCACAGCAGCATCGTTTAAAATAGTTAAGACATGGAAACAACCTAAATGTCCATCGACAAATGACTAGATAAAGAAGATGTGGTATATACACAATGGAATACTACTCAGCCATAAAAAATAATGAAATAATGCCATTTGCAGCAACACAGATAAATCTGGAGATCATACTAAGTGAAGTAAGTCAGACAGAAAAAGACAAAAATCATATAATATCACTTATATGTGGAATCTAAAAAAAAATGATACGTATCTTACTCACAAACTAAAAATAGACTCATGGACATAGAAAGCAAACTATGGTTATCAGTGGGGAAAGTGGAGGGAGGAGGGATAAATTAAGAGTTTAGAATTAACAGATACACATTACTATATATAAAATAGGTAACGAAGACCTACTGTATAGCATAGGGAACTATATTCAATTTCTTGTAATAAAATATAATGGAAAAGAATCCAGAAAAAAAGATAAACATTGTATAATCCATATATATGAGGTATCTAATGTAGTCAAATTCATGAAGACAGAAAGTAAAATGGTGTTGACTACAGCTGGGGAGGGGGGAAAAGGAGAGTTACTGTGTAATGGGTGCAGAGTTTCAGTTTTGCAAGATGAAAAAAGTTCCGGAGATGGATGGTGGTGATAGTTGCACAACAGTGGGAATGTACTTAATGCTGCTGAACTGTACACTTAAAAATAGTGAAGACGGTAAATTTTATGTCGGATATATTTTACCAAAAATTTTTAATTAAAAAAAAAAAAACTCCACTGTTCTGAAGAGAAAAGAAAATGAAGGCTTATATACCATGACTAAGGCACTGTGGATGAGTTAGAAAAAGGTCCTCAAAGTGTGGTCTAGGGTCACTACCATCAGCATCCCCTGGGGGATTTGTTAGAAATGCAAATTCTCCTGCCCTACCCCAGACCCACTGAATCAGAAACTCTGGGGGAAGGGAGGATGAGCCTGGCATTCTGTGTTTCCAGAAGCCCTTCAGGTGATTCTGACTCTTGCTAAGCCTGAGAACCACTGGGCTCAAGAAAAGGCTGTCTCCTCACATTCTCTACTTTATCCCAAATTTAGATTCTCCAAGCCTAAGTCCTCTACCCATCCAGGAGAGCAAAGTATTGTAAATACCCAATGCTAATTGAAACTTTTTCCCAGTGTCTCAATAAAGCACAGTATACTGAACACAATAAACTCCTAATAAATATAAATTCAAAGTTTTAATAATGAAGATGATGTCTTAAAAACTGTATTACAGAAGATTCATCTGGTTACAAAATCAGATGCCATTAAAGGCTGTGGCCAGGGATCATTGCAGCAGTTCAGATGAGAGCTAACAGAGATCTCATCTAGGGAGAGAACCATGGGACTGGGAAGAGGTAAAGGTGGCATGAAATCTGGAGGTGGTGGCAATGACAAGTTCCAGCCATGGGGGGTTACAGAGTGGGAATCAAAAAATTCATCCCTTCTCCTCCAAGAAAATCACAACTTCCAATCTGTACTTTTTCTCACTCCTCACGCTCTCTGGGAAAAGAGTTTGGGATTTCACAGCCTTCGTGTTATCAACCCAGTGAGCATTTAAGTGGAGAGACTGGAGGGAGAGACTCTTCACAAGAAGGAGCTCTCAGGAAAAAAAGCTCAAAAGAAAATGTGAGTCTCACAAAGCTGGGGATTGTTCCCAAACCTGATTTATCAAGTGAAACTTTCCCTGCCCCTATCAAAACATGACTTCTGAGACTGGAGGGTTTCCCAAGAGTTTCTTGTGCTCACTCAAACAATATAACAACATAGAAACAGCAGAGCCAGGTCATGGACTGGGGCTCACAGAAGAAAAATGATAGGATTTCTCCAACCACTGTATTATTATTTGTATTATTATTATTATTTACTATTACTATTATTTTTACCTTTTTTTAATTGAAGTATAGTCAGTTTCAATGTATCAATCTTTGGTGTACAGCCTAATGTTTCAGTCATACATATACATACACTTGTTTTAATATTCTTTTTCATTATAGGTTACTACAAGATATTGAATATAGTCCAACCACTGTATAATATTATCTTTTGAAAAAAATGCCTTTATATGGAAGAGCTTAGCCACAAACAAGATGGCATCCATTCTAAATAAGAAGACAAAAAACACTAGTGGTATTAACCAGAAATATTTTTAACAGAAAAATGGCATGTCCCAGAGCAATATTACTTAGCATTTATCAATACTGTATATATTTCCTTCCTATAAATTCATTATTGTTTTTCTGTAAATTAAAAAAAAATCACCTGAACTAATGATTATTTCTCAATCTTATTTCTCCTCTATGAATAAATTATGAGGCAGAATTTTGACAAAATAAGGCGACCCTTAAGAAAAGAATTGATTGCTTGGCATTTAAGGTGATGGCCTGGTTAGTTTCTGAGGGCAGCTGTAACAAAGTACCACTAACTGGGTGGCTTAATACCACAGAAATATATTGCCTTATAGTCTGGAGGATAATGGTCTGAACTCAAGCTGTTAGCAGGGCCATGCCCCCTCTGAAGTCTCTAGGGGAAAATCTGTTCCAGGCCTTTCTGTTAACTCCTGGTGGTTGCCAGCAATCCTTGGTTCTCCTTGGCTTGTAGAAACATCACTCCAGTCTCTGCCTCTGGAGTCACACGGCATGACTTTATTTTCTGGTCATCTTCCCTCTGTGGGTCTCAGTCTGTGTGTTTCTTCTCCTCTTCTTACAAAGACTCTAGTCATTTTAGATTCAGACCCACCTGCTGACCTCATCTTAACCTGGTTACACCTGCAAAGACCCTAGTTCCACTTAAGGTCACATTCACAGGTTCCAAGTGGACATGAAAATGTCCATGAGGACACGAACATGTCCATGAGGACACAGTTCAACCCTAACACCTGGTAAAATGGAAGTGAGGATACTTACTGCCTACTTCATATGAGAATAAGTTAATAGGCAAACATTGTTCAAATCATAGAGGGTCTCCAGGTTTTTAGTCTTTCTGATGGTAAAGTGGGCAGAGCAGGAGAAAGTGCATTCATTTCTCTCCCTCCTTGAAGACAAAGGTGTTCACTCAACCACCCTATCTGTAATCAGTTCCCTAGTGGAGGCGAAGGCTCATCAGTGAGTAACCTGTCCAATTAGGACTTTGAAATTGTTTAATATAAATGGTGGAAGACCAGAATTCTTCTTCTTTTTTTTTTTTTTTTTTGGTATACCTAGAGTCAACCCTGGACTCTGGAAAGGCCAGAGGTCCAAAGGTTACATAATTTAATATTCCTTATATTTAAAATGTTTGACTAGATAGTAATGTTAACTACTGTAACAAGCAACAGCTGGTCAAGTCCTTCTTTCATGTCATCACTCTGACCTCCACCTCTACCCACTTTCCGCTGGGAGAATGACCAGGGCAGGGGGTGGGGAAGGAAGGATCTCTCCTTCCGATTACACTGGGCCCGTCCAATAATCCAGGATAGTCTCCCTATTTTAATATTTCCTTGGAAATTTTGACATAAAAGAATATTTCTGCAGACAAAGGGAGGCATTCAGTACCTTTCTTCCAAATAATGACTCAAAATCTCTTTAATACTTCATGCTAAGTATCCATGTTGGCTGTTTTCCTACTCATTAATAGAGTTATGGTACTCTTGTTTTATGAACAATTGATCTAAACTAAGCCTAAAGCCAACGGCATAATATTCTTTTTTTAAAATTCTGGTAAAATAGACATAAAATAGAACACAAAATTTACCATTTTAACCATTTTTAAGCTTACATAAACAGTGCCATTAAGGGCATTCACACTGTTGTGCAACCATCACCACCATCCATCTGCAGAACTTTTTTCATCATCCCAGACTGAAACTCTGTACCCATCAAACACTAACTCCCTATTCCCTCCTCCCCTAGCCCCTGGCAGCCACCATTCTATGTCTCTATGAATTTGACTACTCTGGGTACCTCATGTAAGTAGAATTATATAATATTTATCCTTTTATGTCTGGTTTATTTCACTTAGCATAATGTCTTCAAGGTTCATCTACACTGTAGCATGTGTATAGCAGAATTTCTTTCCTTTTTAAGGCCAAATAATATTCCATTGTAGGTGTATACTGCATTTTGTTTATTCATTTACCCATGGATGGATTCTTGGTTTGCTTCTACATTTTGGCTATTGTGAATAATGCTGCTATGAACATTCTTGAGCTGTGCTATTCTTTAACACTGCTAACAATATAGTTCAATTTGAGAAACTGAAAACTGACTCTAAAATTGGTTGCCCCAAATGCATGAAGGCTGATTTTTAAAAAAACATTATACAACACAAGTAGCTAATTTTTCTGAGACTTAGTTTTTTTCCCTAGTTAACATTACAATTACCCTTAATTTCTTGTATTTTAATTTTTAAATATTTCTCTAAAAAACAAATAAATTTATTTATTAAATAAATAATAGCCCTGGCTCTTTAAAGAAAAAAGAATACAACATACACTAATAAATGTGAATAAGAAAAACACAACTGAACAGAATTAGAACTCAGATCATAACTAAAACAATTACAAAGTGACATTTTAAATTACATCAATGTTTATATAATTCAACGTGGATACATTTTTAAACTTGATAAAATGGGCAATTTCTGGGGAAAAACAAGCAAGATTCTAAAACTGACCAAGGATATCAGTGACTATGATAAAAAAAATCTTTAAATTATCAAAGAATGTTACATTTTTTAAAAAAATGTATATTAGTTCAGATGACAAACTTTTCAAACACCAAAGAATATTATCCAAGCTAAATAAAAAGTCTCAGAGTATATGTAAGAATGAAAAGCTGCCCAGTTTATTGAGCAAAAATGGTATAAACCTACTAACAAAGCTTAACAAAGATAGCAAAACAAAAAAATCAATTTCACTTATAAATGTTACAGAAAGAATTAACAATTTAAGTTGATCAATATATTTTAAATGTATCTTCACTAAATACAGTCAAGTAACATTTATCCAAAGAATGCAGAATAATTAAATATTTAACTAAATATTTAAATTTAATTAATTAAATATTTAAATAATTAAATAAGGAAGCCTACATATATATTTACAAAAATTGATCAAATGTTAAAATTATATAACAATCTTCAAGGATGTCCAAAAGCTATCTGATATTATTTAATACTCAACCTGATTCTTAGGAATTTCTTTAGAAGTCAATAATTTAAAAATATTTCCTTAAACTGGTTTAAAAATCCATCTTAAATGGAATCAACAATATTCTTAATGATAAACACTAGAGGCAATATCATTAAAATTAGGAATCAACACAAATAAAAAGGAAGGAAAGACAGAGGGAGAGAAGAGGGGAGAGAACTTACTGTCTGGCATTCTTGTTCTGGAACTCTGGTCAAAATATTTAAAATGAAACATGTTAATAGATCCATTAGACCATCAGAACATGGATGCTGCATTGTCCAGTTGAAAATAAATAATAATAAAAACCAATAATAAAATTAATGTTTTGGTTCTCATTTATCTAATTCCTAAGTCTATCTCTGAACTCCAAGCAGCAGAGAGATGATTTATTATTACAGTGATTAATTATTACATTCAAACCCCAACAGTAGGCATTTTTTTCTTCCAGTTTTATTGAATATAATTGACATACATACAGCACCATACAGGTTTAAGGTGTACAGCATGCTGACTTGATTTACATACATCATGAAATTGTTATCACAGTAAGTTTAACAAACATCCATCGTCCCATATAGATAAAAAATTAAAGAAATAGAAAAAAAATTGTGTGTGCATGATGAGAAACCATAGGCATTTTATTATTCTTATTTTATAGAAGAAACTGAGGTTTGCAGAGATTAAGCAACACATGTGAACGTGCTTGGATATGTTTCCGAGACAGGCCGTATGTTCATACCCACTGGGCAACTCGATGTAAATAGTACCTTTCTGAAGTTGCACAGTGCATAACTTCCTGCCCCCCACTCTGGCTGCTGTGATTCTGGTGCCTTCTAGAAAGAGTGCTTCCTTAAAGAAGAAGGAAATTGCTGGGCCATAGGGGAAACAAACATTCAGCTTTACACAATAATGCCGAACAGACTTCCAAAGTGCTTATCAAACTGCAATCCTATTAGCAAAGCACAATGTCCAAGAAAAAATTATTCTGACACTTGTTAAAGGTGACAAGGAAAACTTTGCTCAAAGGCCCACTGCAGTGGGAGTTTTGCTCTAAGGGAGAGACTGGGCTCAACTCTGCATAAAACAAGGACAGGAACAGATTCCTAGCCAAGAGGCAGGGCGGAGTCTTCAGGTGGAAAATTACTAAGAGGAAACATCAAGGCTAGGGGATTGTTGCTAAACCAGACAGGATTTCTGCTGAAGGCAGGCAGACTTGAGATGATATGGAGGGTGGGGGGGTGAGGAATTTGATCAGCTAGGAAGGATGGGGGATTTTCACTAAATTGACCCAGCAAGATTCTTGCTAAAGCTGGACTTAGAGGGCCAAGGACAGAGCCCAAGGTCTAGGCCTGGTTGAGAAGAACCTGACTCAAGTCTGGTTGAGGAGAGCACCTTTGTCAATAAGAGTTTCCTTTGATCCACATCTTCATCAACATGTGACATTGTCCTCATTGAGGACACCCCTGGAGCAGCCTATACTTGCCTGGATGGGTGAGGGAGTTTCCTATGGGTCAAGTAGAAACCTCAGAAGGTAGCTGGGTGGGCACATCCTGCTCCTGAAGGCGCCATCAGAGGGCAGGACCTGAAGGCAGCCGGAGCTGGAACGCCGGAGCTGGTCTTCCACTTCATGACCACGCTGTGGGCGCACCTCTCACCAGGGCACCCGCACCAAGAAGCACTTTTTACATCTAAGAGTAATAAAAGAAAATTAGATAAAATGGATTATATGGAAATTTAAAACATCTATATATCTAAATCGTGTGTAAAAAAAAGTAGAAGAATCAAATCAGAACACAGAATAAACCAGATTAGGAGTCCCTCTTCAGCACTTCCTGCGGGGTGGGCGGAGGTGTCTGCTGTATCAGTTCCCCTTCTGTCCTCCCCTCCTACAGGGCTGACCCCAAGAGCTCTCTGAAAATGTCTGTCTTAGCTTCCCCTCCTGGGAGCTGACACCCACGTGGGAGAGACAGAAAGCCAACAAGCAGGCAAACCACTGAAGACAATCAGTACTGGGGGGGCAGAACTGAGAAGCCCCGACAGGACAGGGGCAAGGTGGTCAGAGGAGGCCCCTGAGGAGACAGCCTTGGAACTGAGACAAAAAGCATCAAAGAAGTCAAAGGTCAGGATCAGCAGGTGTTTGCGAAACAAAAACCAGTGAGCTGGAAGGAGTGATGCCGGTTGGGTGTGGGAGGAGACAGTAAGAAAGGGCCCTTTCCGCAGGGGAGATAAAAGGCCTTGAGGAGTTCAGATTTTATCCTAAGAGGATGAGAATATCTGGAGAGTTTTAAGTGTTCGAGAGAGCTGATCCAATGTAGGTTTTAAAAAGATGATTTTTGATGGCGGGTGGAAACTAGACTGGAGAGAAGGAAGAGCTGAAGCAGGAAGACTGCTCAAGAGACTTCTGCCTTAATCTACGTCACTGTTTCTCAAAATGCAAGCTGCAGTCCACTCACGAGAAGTGAACTCAATTCAGTGGTTGTAAGCAACATTTTTAAATGAAATAGCCTAGGCTAGACTTGAATAGAATGCAATAAAATAGAAAACTGAGTGTGTGGCATTCTGTAAGAGTAAATGTTATTTCATGATACTTAAAGAGTTAAAAATATTTTTATATGTGTGCATTGGCTCAAGATTCAAAGCAAATTTCTTACTGTAGATCTTGGTTAAAGAAGTTTTAAAGCCACTGATCTTGTTGATTTATATTTACAGATTGGGGTCATGAGCCGGGACCGGAAGAGAAGCACACAGGACCAAGGAAGTTTGATGTCCAGCGTGGTCAGTAGGGATGGGGACACCTGCGAGAAGCAGCAGGGGCGGGACAGGCGGAACAGCACATGGTCTAGAGTTAGGAAGACCAGCGTAAAGACCAGAGCTTGACTGGTCTTGGCTGGTCCGAAGATGAGAGAACAGCTGGGTGAGTGGCTGCCTCAGATGTTTTGGGCTTTGAGGCAAAATGCTCTTGTTTTACTTAGTAAAGATCCTGCCGGGGGAAGGCGGACCAGCCACAAGGTGGCAGGCGTGCACTCGGAGAGGGGCTCAGCTTCCGTTGAGAGCACTCCCCTGGCTGGCAGGCCCAGGCGCCCGGGGCGGGCTCCTCAAGGCGCGGGCGCACGTCCTCCCCTGGGCAGCACGGTCCATGGTCCTGGGAAATTGAAACGAAAGAAGAGTGGTGTCTGGACCTGAAAGGCATGGAAGCAGCATTGAGGGTAATATTCCAGTACACTGGAGAACTCCAGGAGGGAGACGTCTACAGGGCTAAGGGCATCACTTCACAGAAATGTTTCTCAGGTTGTAAATTCTGGAGGAGTCTCTTCAATCAAAAAGTTCTCTGGACACTTCAGTCAGGGAAACCCTGGATCCTGTATCCTCTCTTCTTATGTGTTAAATTGTGTGCCCCCCGACCCCCAAAAGGTATGCTGAAGTCCCAACCCCGGTGCCTCTGGATGTGACCTTATTTTGAAATAGGGTCATTGCAGATGTAATTAAGTAAATGAAGATGAATTCATATTGGAGTAGGGTTGGCCCCAAATCCAACATGACCAGTGTCCTTATAAAAGGAAGAGAGACATACATTCTAAGTGAAGTAAACCAGGAAGAGAAAGAAAAATACCATATGCTATAACTTACATATGGAATCTTAAAAAAAAATGTCACAAAAGAACTTATTCACAAAACAGAAACAGAGTCACAGACATAGAAAACAAACTTATGGTTACCAGAGGGGAAAGGGAGTAGGAAGGGATAAATTGGGAGATTGAGACTGCAGATACTAACTGCTATATATAAAATAGATAAACAACACGTTCATACTGTAGAGCACAGGGAACTATATCCAGTAGCTTATAATAGCCTATAATGAAAAAGAATGTGAAAACAAATATATATATATGTATGACTGAACTATTATGCTGTAAACCAAAAATTGACACAACATTGTAAACTGACTGTACTTCAACTAAAGAAATGTAAATAAATTTTAAAAAAATTTTAAAGAGAGACATAGATACACCAAGAGACAGCCACGTGATGGAGGCAGCAGAGATTAGAATAATTTGTCTACAAAACAAGGAATGCCTGGTTGCTGGCAGACACTATGAGCCAGGAGAGACAGGAAAGACTCTCCCCTACAAGTTTAAGAGGAAGCATAGCTCTGCCCGTAGCTTGATTTCAGACTTACAGCCTCTAGAATTGTGAGACCAGAGATTTCTGTTGTTTTAAACCACCTAGTGTGTGGTACTTTGTTAAGGAATCCAGGACACCAGGTATCTCCTTAAATGCCAAGCCACCAGGACCTTCCAGAAAGGATCCCATCTTACACAAGGCATCCTGAAAGCCTGAGACATGCACGGTTTGAGACACGCTAACATAGAATATTACTTAAAAGACTCTGCTTTAAGAAAAATATGCTCTAATCCCAATCTTTCCCTTCTTTTTACTCTAGACATTCTATCTGGGGTACCATTTTATGTCATTCCACATTCAGGTGTCCCACCAGAAAGGAAGAGGTTAAACATTCGGACCATATCTCAGACAAAACCCTGGAAAGCTCAGAGGTTTGGATTCACAGCATCAGACCAAGCTTCTGTGCCACTTCAAGGTTCACTTGGCAGTAATGATTTCTCCCCTTCTCCCTTGTCTCCTGCCAGCGAGGCTGCCCACCCATCTGCCTGTTGGCAGGAAGGAACTCACAAGAGAAGGTCCCTCAATGGATGCTGTTTGTGTTTTCACCTCACGCCCTTAATCTGAGTGGGAAGAAGGGCAAAAGAGAGGGCTTGTCTCTTTTCTAGAGAGTGCACCCACATGAATGATAAGAGAATGAGAACCAGAGTCTGTCACCTCTGAATCCCAGCAGAATGAAATTAAATCAGAGGGTACAGTGTTTCAACAAGACTGATAGAATTGAACTGTCTTTTAACTAAGATGCTTCTGGCTCATCCCTCCATCTGTTTAATAGAGCATCAACATCAATTACCACTGCTCTGTGGTAAAACAAGGAATAACAGAGTGATGCTAAAAGCAGAATGGCCCCAGGAGAGGAGGAGAGCATTGCTGAGCAGAAGTGCAGTACCAGGGGCTCCCAGGGGGTATGGTGGTGGCTGCCCTGCCTGAACAAATCCATTTCCTCTCGTGGACTCAAGATGGAGCTTGTATGATGTAAACTTATTTCTTTGTTTATTTCTCCTTTGGGAGGGGTAGCAGGTGGAGGCGTTACCATAGTTACCATAGAAATCAAGACACCATTCAGAAAGCTGAACCTCATTACTGACAGGGGAAAAGGTGCATTTTTAGGGTTAAAAACACTATCGGGTAGGTTACTGAAGGAAACATGGAGGGACTTCAGGGAGTAACATAAAATCCGAAGTAACCACAGCATTCGGAATTCAGACTCTGTAACGCCCTCCCATTGCTCACACTCTAAAATGACAGTTTTCCTGAGACAGAATTACAGGTAAAGTTAACAATCATGGTTCTGCAAGACATAACAGACCTTCCTACCGTATTGTAATGAGACTGGCAGCTTGCCAGCAGCTCAGGCAAAGCCAGAGCTTAATTTTGGATTTAGGCAGCACAAATTGCTTAAGGAGGTTTGGAGCTACTGAGGGATTTTGCTGATTCCCCAGTGATTTTTCAGCATATCTGTACTTACAGGAAAGAAGTGAAATCTCACTGGGAAGTATTAGCCTGTATTCCCTCATTTCCATATCTGAGGATGACTTACTGCGGGTCAGTGAGAGGTAAAAGTGGGTAGTCCCACTTCCCACCAGCCAGAATCACAGAACCTCAGGGATCCCCCAGAGTAACCCCAGCTGTTCACTTTCCAGTTGACAAGTGGCTTCCAAGGGCTGCACCCCTAGTCACCTGCAGGTGTTAACCAGATGTCCTGAATGCCCTCCCCACCCAGCCTGGAGTTCTGCTCCTGCTCAATCACTTGCAGAGTGTCTGACCTTGGACAAGTCACCTAACCTCTCCAATCCTTTTTTTCTTATCTATAAAATGAGGACAACAAACGCTTTCCTTTCTTCTTGCCTCAGGGGTGGTTGTGAAGCTCTAGTGAGATATGTAAAGAAAGTGCCCCTAATTGGCAGACATATTTAGGAAGGGAAGCTATTATTAGAACCTCCCCTCTGTGAGCAGGACTTCCCTCTGCCACATGAATGACAGATGGAAGGCCCCCGGGCTCCTAAGTCCCTGTCAGGAAGATGCTAACAAAAATACACCAAAACCTTGGGCCTTTAAAAATATTTTTTTAATACCTAATGTGTGTGTAGAGTTTGACATGGACTAGGAATATCAGACTCCCAGGACTGCAGACACACCAGAATAAGTTACAGCAGATTTGTTAACCCCCTGAAAAAAAGCCTGGGGCCACCACCCCCACCCTGTTCCCACTTCCTCACTTCCTTCAAGCTCCCCAGTCTCTTCCAGTAAGTCCCGACCCCTCACCAGCACCTGCCAAAAGATAAAAGAAAATGTTTGGGGTGCACATAAGGGCATCTCCTGTACCATTGTTCCCAGTGCTATCCTTTTAGCCAGACTTGCATCTTAACTCAAAATGGAAGAGCAAGGACAATGACTGTAAGGTATTAACTACCTTCCTTCTGATTCAATTTCCTCTCTGTAATTTTAATAGTAGTTTCCATTTTCCCACACGTTGTGAAATAAGGAGGCATTATTATTTGTGTCATCTTTCATTCCAATGTCTGAATCTAAGATTATATATACTTGGCAGGGGGGCACAGTGGTCATCTAGCACAATGCCAACCATAATAGGCCATTCAATAAATGGTTAATGAATAAATGAATGAAGAGTATTCATGACTTTAAAAATATTTGATATTACATATACAAAAATAAACTAAAACTGGATTAAAGACCTATCTGTAAGACTGAATACTCTAAAACTCCTGGAGGAAAACATAGACAGAACACCCTTTGACATAAATTATAGCAATATTTCTTTGGATTTGTACCTTAAAACAAAAGAAATAAAAGCAAAAGTAAACAAATGGGACCTAATTAAACTTAAGAGCTTTTGCACAACAAAGGAAACCATTGACGGAATGAAAAGACAACCTACCTGGTTGGGAGAAAATAGTTGCAAATGATATGATCAATAAGGGTTTAATATCATTTATATATAGAAACAGCTCATACAACTCAACATCAAAAAAACAAAGAACCTGATGAAAAAATGAGCAGAAGAATTGAATAGACATTTTCCCAAAAAGGACATGCAGATGGCCAATAGGTACATGAAAAGATGCTCAAAATCACTAATCATTAAGGAAATGCAATCAAACCCATTATGAGATATCAGCTCACACCTGTCAGAATGGCTGTCATCAAAAAGAACACAAATAACAAATGTTGGTAAGGATGTGGAGAAAAGGGAACTTTGGACACTGTTGGTGGGAATGTAAATTGGTTCAGCCCCTGTGGAAAACAATATGGAGTTTTCTCAAAAATAGAACTATCATATCACCCAACAATTCCACTCTGGTATATCTGAAAAAAAATAAATAAATAAAACTAACTCGAAAAGATACATATACCCCACTGTTCATAGCAGCATTATTTGCAATTGCCAAGATATGGAAGCAACCTAAGTGTCCATCAACAGATGAATGGATTAAAAAGATGTGGTATAGTTATACAATGGAATATTACTCAGCCATAAAAAAGAATGAAATACTACCATTTGCAACAAAATGGATAGATCTAGAGAATATCATACTAAGTTAAGTAACTCAGACAGAAAAAACAAATACTGTATAATATCACTTATACATGGAATCTAAAAAAATACAGCAAACTAGTGAATATAACAAAAAAAAGAAGCAAACACACAGATACAGAGAACAAACTAGTGGTTACCAGTAGGGAGAGGGAAGGAAGGAGGGACAATATAAGGGTAGGGGATTAACAGGTACAAAGTATTAGGTATAAAATAAGCTATAGGATATACTGCACAACATGGGGAATATAGTCAATATTTTATAATAACTATAATTGGAGTATAACATTTAAAAACTGTGAACCACTACATTGTATACCTATAACATAATTTTGTATACCAACTATACTTCAATTTTTAAAAAATGAGAAACAATATTTAGCAGTAAAACCATTTATTTTTTTAAAGTTCACTTTAAACCCCAATATTTTGTGCAGCTGATTCAGCCTTTTTCATTTCCCTGAAGAGATTCCAAGGCCACCCTCAGGAGCCCAAGAACAGCTACAGAATTTTATAGAATCACTAGCATTTTTATTCTTATATTTTGACCTTTCCTCCATAAGGAGACATCTAATTTTAGGCCAAAAAAAATTGTCAATTGGATTTGTTCAAAGGATAATATTGTTTTGTTTACACTTCACACGTTTTCATCAAATTAGAATCTCAATTCCCTCATAATAATTAGCATGTAATGACATACACATTGTGGGTTCTGTTGAACCTTCCTTGAAGTCATTTCATTTAGTTGAGCTTGTTAGTGGACGTGATTGTCAGAAAAAACAAAAAGCAAAGGACCCCATCAAGTGTCCAGTTTTACAGAGATCACACTACCGTATTGATCGAAACAAGAAGTGACCCTATTTTTCCCATGGATTCCCATTGCAGCCTGGACACTGGAGTACAGTTTCTTAAAATGGATGAAAAGATTTATATATTTTGTGTGTCTGGGTAGGAAGCTGAAATATAGTCTCATGCTATTTACTGCAAGAAAGAGTTATGCAATTTTTTTTTATTCTTATTTTGTTTGCTGGAAGGGAACTTACAGTGCTCCTTATCCATGTCCCACTCAAAGGCACTACCATCAACCCTTGACATTTAAAGGAATTTCAAATTCCAAATTCCACTCCAGACTATGGTTTTCTTCACAGAGTATATTAATTTAATGAAAAGAGCAAAATCATTTCTTTGGACCTTTCCTGAAGACTGTTGCAAACAAGGTAATAAATAGAGAACAGTTCCATTCAGTGGAAATGGAGATACTGGCAGTTGGCTAGGCTCACTCACTACCTAAGAGACTTGTTCCTACCCACGAGCTTTAAAGCACACCCAGTTCCTAGCCTCAGCCAATCCAAAAGCTGCAACATACCATGGGCTTTCCCTATCACTCGCAAATAATTTTAACTCTGGAGGTTACAACTGAGATAAAGGTCCACTGTATTTTTTTTTTAAATCATCTGAGACTCTGCCATTCAAGGGCAGTCATTCCTACTAATCTCATCACAAGACATCGTCCATTTGTCAGTTGGTAGCTACTGAGCCATTCCAACATCGTGTTTGCTAAGTCCAGAGCAAGTAAAACGACCCTCTCACAACGTGTTTCCAAAGCTCCCGCACCTTCTTTAAGGGGCAACGTCACAAAATTCTACTCTTGATGCCACAGGTGTTTGCTGGCATTCCATCAGTGTTTGCTTTCTTGTATTTTACTTTAACTGGAAAATTTGGAAACTTTATAATTAAGTGGCAATAAAAATAAAACATAGAGCATATACCATAGATAGAAGGGTTTTGATTTAGAAATGAAAAAGAATGAATATAAGTAAGAATCCTCTACCACTTTGTAAGGATTTGAGGCAAACTCTGACATAGGATGAGAAAAATACCACCGTAACTGGAGTAGAAATTGTATGCACTGAGATAGGCCTTTGAAGGACAGTGTTCAGCCTCTCCTAGAAAATGCTGGCCTCTTGGGTAGTCCCCTCCCCTGCCTTTCTCCCTTTGCCCTGGGGGCATCTGGCCACGGGGTCTTCAGAGCTGAGGTCTGTCACAGCTGTCCCTGGCCTACAGTCTCACCCCACATCACAGCACAGTAGACCTTCAAGACCTGCTCCCCTGGCAGGACTTACAGGTGACTCCCAGCTGCTTGTGGATTGTGCCTAGGCCACTTCAGAACCTCAGGCCACCTTGATAAAACCATTTCTGAGTTGCCATCCGCCTGACTACACCTCGTTATCTTTCTACGGTTTCCCCCACCTGGTGTAGAGACGGCCTCCCCAGGCTCCCAAATTACTCAGAGGCAGGATCACAGGACTTTCAGAGGCCCCTCAGCTCATCCAAAATATTTTCACTATGGCCCAAAGCTCAGAAAGAGGAAATCAAGAGACACACATGGAAATCCCCCGACTTGCTTACATGCCTAATCCTCCCAGTTCATTAGATGGGGGGCAGGCGGATGCCTCTGGAATACGAGGTCACGCTCAGGTGTTTAGGAAGACACTGTCAGCTACTGAACAAGTGTGACGACCTCTCACTGTTTGGTGCTTGTAGCTGAGAAAGTAGCTTCCCATTTTGTGTCTCGTTTGATCTGTACAACAATCTTTTAAGTTGGGCAGAACTAGTTGAGTCTCATTTTTTGTAGGAGCTATGTTGAAAAAGTCTCCACACGCATGGAATTGGTGAATACTGAACCACTTTCCTTAGAGGAGATACTAGGCTTGGGTTCCTATGAGCCTCTGCTCACATCATTTTCACCAGTAGTCATTACATAAATGTGTTTCATTCAAAGAAAATAAACTGCACCAGGTCCTGAGCGGCCCTGGGGGGCAATGCTCAGTGACCCGAGATGGAAAAGAGGAAGCTCCAGCCCCTGAGCAGATTTGTTTCAAAGAATGAGATTTTCATCTTCAACAGAATCACTGACTGGGTGAGGACAGAGCAGTAGAGACGACAAAAAGGAACTTAAACTCTTTTACCAGCAGTTTCCTCTTAGGGGAAAGGGAGGAACACAAATAGGTTCTGATTTATTAATTCTTAAAATGCAATTAAGAAAAAAATTTTTTTTTAATTTTTATTGAAGTCTAGTTGATTTACAATGTTAGTTTCTGGTGTACAGCATAGTGATTCAGTTATACATATATATATTCTTTCTCATGTTCTTTTTAATTATAGGCTATTACAGGGTATTGAATATAGTTCCCTGTGCTGTACAGTAGGACCTTGTTGTTTATCTACTTTATATATAGTAGTTAGTATCTACTGATCCCAGACTCCTATGCCATTTGCAGCAACATGGATGGATCTAGAAATGATCATACTAAGTGTAGTAAGTCAGAAAGACACGTATTATATGATATCACTTCAATGTGGAATCTAAAAAATGATACAGATGAACTTATTTACAAGCCAGAAAGACACTTGCAGACATAGAAAATGAACTTATGGTTACCAAAGGGGAAGGGGGGTGATATATTAGGAAAACATTTTTAAGAACAGTCAAATCAGCAGTGCAAAATGCATCCTGGTAAATCTGGAGATGACCCAGACGTCCCAAAGAACAGCCCCCTCATCAGGTGGAACTCAGTGAGACGAAGGAGGCGGTGACCTCTGGGGCTTCCACTCCAGGTCTCTGCCAGACCTCCTCCTTGGACGTGGTGGGCAGTGCAGGGGCTGCACTGGGCTTCCCGCCCTCACTGCCATGTCTCCTGCCATTGATCAAGGAGATGGCAAGTGTATTAGAAAAATCCAGGAGGTTTGGAAGAGGAATCGCCATCACCTCTGGTCTCCACCTGCTGCTGCAGGGTCAGGAAAGGGGAGACGATTTAAGGAGCTCCCGCTTGTCCCAGAGCTTGTCAGCAAGAGGACTCAATCACCAGCTTTGATTCTTGTTCAAAGGACAACTTGGAGGAGCTGCTCCCTCAGCGCTCACAGCTCTTTTTCCCTTTGTTCTTCTCAGCTGGCTGGACTGGGACCAAAACCTGTGAGGCTTGTCTCAAAATACCTACAACCAGCCCCAGCCTTCATGTTTCCTGTGATTGCCTGTCCATTTCTCTGTGCCCCCTGCTGGCCCTGGAAGTTTCTAGTTGGCCAGAACGTACACATCTTTTACCTGTGTGTCTCTGGCGCGATGCCTGACCCACAGTAGTGCCAATTAATGGGTGTTTACTGAAATAATGTATGAGCACTGAAGTCTAGATTGCTTAAGGGAAGAAGCCAGTAGGAGCCAAGGCCGGAGAAAGTGGAGTGAACATCCTCAGGGGACAGAAAGTGGAGAAATGGAAAGGGAAGTTTCTTCTACTTCTCAGTCCTCTCCAGGGCAGTTCCTGCACAGGAGGGTGTCCCCATGGGAGACGTGACCGATAAGCCTTGCAGAAGAGCCTGTGTGTCCAAAGCCCTGTGTCACTTCAGCTGATTCCTTCAGTTCAAAGTGAAAAAAAAAAAACAATGAAGATCCACTGCCTTCTGTCACTGCTTCATTTTTTTTTTAAATTTACCTCTGTATTTAAAATGAAATGAATGCATCTCAAGGGCTTGTGTTGAAAAGGAAAGTTTTTGTAAAGGACCCAATAAATAGGAAACACTGAATGTCGTGTTGCTGGTCAGGTGACATGCAGCCTTCGGTGTGTTTGCTAATTCAGGAGCCCTCTGCAGCCAGAGGTTAGGGACTGATCCTAAACCTTGTCACCAGTCATTGGTCCCGGCTCAGGACACTGAGGCTAAAAATCCCAGGCAGCGTAAGTGGTAATACAAGCACCCGCTTTGTACTCACCACAACACAGTGCTATCTGGAATGTTTACTCTCAGTATATAAAGAGAAATGGGCTTGATACACTTCTTAAGGATATAAAATATAACGCATAAAAAGAAACAGAGTCTTTCCTAGTTCCTAAATTGCCACCTACTTTCTGTTGTTTGAATAGTAAAGTTAATATGGAAAATTAGATTGTGGTGTAAACAAATGTGATAATGCTTAATTTACTTTTGGTTTTGCTCATACTTTTTTGTACATTAAAGAAAGCAGACTTCTATTAGAAAAAAAAAAAAAAAGAAAGAAAGAAACAGACTATCTTAAACATTTACCAAAAAACCCTACGTGATAAAGAATAGGAAGTACAACTTTCCTTGCCATATCGCAAAAAGAGTTGGATACAGACTTTTAAAAATTTTACAAAAGTTTATACCTTTGTGTTCTTAAAGTATTATTTGTACTTGATATAAAGCAATTATTCTTTTTAAATTGTGGAATTTTTTTCCTACATACATGACTATACACTCCTTTCCCGTCCAATAAATTCAATCACTGCATCGCCCTGGCTCATTCTGGGCATTAAGACGGAGATCTGGCGCTGACCTTCATCATTCAGCATGTTTCCTGGGTGCCAGGCCTGATGGTCACTTCTCAGCGGATCACTAGTGACAAGGTGCTGCCTTTGTGGTATTTACATCCCCGAGGAACAAAGAATCAAGTGAGCAAGTGTATGGAGCCGGGTCCATGGTGACCAGCGCTGCAGGGCCAAGACCAGGGCACTGTGACAGAAATGATGTGGTCAGAGAGCACGGCCTGGGAACCGAGATAAGAAGGAGGAGAAGAGGTCAAAGGAACGGCCAAGAACAACCAAACCAGATGAAAGCAGCCCACAGGTGCCAACGCTCCGAGGGCCTGTGGGCCCAGCCCGGCCGCAGGGCGAGAGCGCTCCGCTGTGCAAGGAAGCTGAGACGTTTTTGTCGGAGCTTGAGTGTATTCTAGAAGGATGAGGAGCCCTGAAAGATTTCAGCAGAGAGATAGCATGACTGAAGTACAGTTTTTGAAGATTATTCTCTTGATTGTGGTAGTGGTTTCATGAATCTACACACACGAGTGGGAGTAAAACTGGGGAAGTTAACTTTGGGTTGCCTCAGTGTCAACTTCCTGCTTTTGATCCTGTTTGCTGGTTGTGCAAGATGTTACCATTGCGGGAAATTGCGGGAGGGGTACATGGGATTTCCCTGTGTATTGTTTTTTGCAGCTGCCTGTGAATCTAAAATTATTTTTAAAAAATAAAAAGATCATTTTCTGACTCCAGTGGGGAGAATAGACGTGAGGCTTTGCAGCAGATGCAGAAAGAGCTGGTGGGGCTTGGAACAGAGATGGAGGTAGAGAGAAATAGAAGGACTTGAAATGTGTTTTGAAAGTAGGAAAAATACAGGAGCTCTCAACAGATTAGATGTTGCTCTGGCCAGGGGTGGGGGGCAGGGGTTGGACTGAGGATGACTCAGTTTTTGGCTTCAGCAGCTGGGTAGGTGGTAGTGATACTCTATATCTTCACTTCCCCACCCCCCCAAAAAATAAATAAATCCCAACCAGCCGTCACTTCAAAATAACAAACCTAAATAAGGATCTTGGAAAAAATGTGTCCTTAGTGATGTTGAGGACAAAAATGTTTAGAGGGGCTAGATTTTAGACAGTCCAGGAGTTTAACTAAAGTTAGAAACTCTGGTCTCTCATCAAGGTTTTGCTATGAAATGCATGACCCTGGACAAGTCACTTCTTCCCTCAGAATCTCGGTTTTCTCACCTGTCCCCTCCTAAAAATAATTACTAAATAGAAGCTCCCTGAAATGCCAGCTTTCAAATTCTGTAAAACATGATCTATTAATACTGAAGCCGGATGACTATGTCTTTACTGAGCTCAGCCATGGTAAGTAGCAGAGCAGTGTGGTTTTCTCTGGACACCAATTCACAGAACATCAGTCGCTTTTAATTCTGTACTTATGCCAACTTTGCATTCCAGGAAGAGCCCCCATGGGGCTCCTAGTCCTAGAAAAGCAGCATCTTTGCAAGATATCGCAATGTGTGGGTGGTAATAAAATACACCAAAATGCTTCTCTGTCTCGCACAAACTGTCTAAGCTCTACGTGGTTTACACCAGGATTAGCAGGGACACAGAGAAGCCACTGCTGACAGGGCTGAAACCGAATCTGGGCCTGATGGATGTGTTGAGTGCACGGCCTGGCTCACCGCCGGGACGCTCGGCTGCATGCTGCCTTCTTGGCTGCTCTGTTAGACCTTGTCCTAGACTATAGGCGGGGTCATTTCCCTGGAGGCCCTATGTTGAGTCTGATTTAATCGACACGCCACACTTAGCACTACTGTAGCTGCTGCCCATCCACGTAAATCCCTCTCATGAAGCCCAGAGAGCAGCCTTCGTGGAGGTGTGGCCGCCAGAAGGATACTAGTTTGAGCCCGAGGCCTGCACAGGAGCTTTAGAGAAATCAAAACTCCACCCAAGTAGGAAATGGACGCACCTCTTCTCTCCCTTCGATGGACACTTATTGAGGGCCTACTGTGTGACAGGCACGTGCGAGGGGAGCAGGGAGCAGCTGCAGACTTCAGGGGGTCTTGCTGAGGCCACTTGTCCACACAGAAACACCCAGAAAAACTCGGGCCTAGAAGCCTTTTCCCCTGTGGGCAAATCGCTTTTCAGATTACATGTAATTAGACTTTCCAGATTCTCGGTGGCCCTCTGTGTAAGAGGCATCACTCTCATGTCTGGTGGATAGAAAATCAGAGTACTGGAAAGAACTAAACCAGGATTCTTATCACCCAAACAGCCCTGCATCAAAGTTCCCACTCGTTTGTCTCCAGTGGTCTTCAGATATTTTCTATATTGAACACTTGCTTTGTGTCATGCACAAAATCCCTATGTCATTGGTCCTGAGGACAATCTTGTAAGAGGTAACATTATTATCCCCAGGGGGAAACTGAGGCCGGGAAAGCCGAACATAACCACAGCTGGGAGATCACCAAGTGCACATCCGGACGGAGTGCTCCAGCCCGGGGCTGTGTGAGCTGGTGCCTGGGGACCGCCTTGCCTCTGACTCCAGTCCTGGGGTCTCCCCAGCCTGAAGGTGGATGGGATGAAAAGCTGACGGTCTCTGGAGTTTCAGTGCTGCCCAGAGAGGCGAAGACCTCAGGCAGCTCGGGCTGCTCTGCTGAGCTCAGCTGCAGAAACAGTACTTCACCACGGGGGCACCACGTACGACTCACAAGACATCAAGGGCTGTGCGCTCGACTTCATTAGGGCTTTGCAGCCAGAAAGCTACCAAGGGTACCAGGCTGGCCTCTAACCTTTCATGTCCAGCCTCAAGCCAGTCTACAGCGCCACCACTCAAGTTTGGGGTGAATCCAGAGTGGCCCCCACCACAAGAGCTCAAAGGTAGGGGGTGCTTACAGAGTCGTTTGCATCCCCTGCTGTCTGCACTGTCTCCTACCAGACAGGACAGGGAAGACATTTAGGGTCAAGACTGGCAAACTTGATTGTTTTGCAGCACAAAGATGTGAGCAGTTCGGTTCTGGGCACTTCTGGAGTGTTTCCCAAAAGGAGAAATTCATCCAGCACTAGGTGTCGGCACCAGCCCATGAGGAGGGACAGACGACAGACTGGCCACTTTGTCCAGCTGGCATAATGTGCTTTTTTAAGGCGGGATTTCTAGGAATTGAGTTCCTGGCTGCAAGAGTGTGAAGGACATGAGGTCTCTGGGGAGGGGCCTGTCTTGATGCTAAAGACCACCTCCTTCACCCACCTACCCCCACCCCACCCCGGCAGCTCTTCTGCTGTCCCCGCCCTGCCAGGCAGTTACAGGCCGCTCAGCGATGAATTATTACCAATATCCTCTGACATAATCCAACTCTGATCAACATCCTCATCAAAGGAGAGGGCCCACGTGGGGAAAGATTCATCGGGGTATGTAGTTTTCTTTAAACAAAGGTGTGATGTTCAAATATTTAACTTGCCTGACCTTTGGGGTCATTTACTTCTCAGAGCTTTTATGCTCAAAGCAGCTTGGACGTAGCAAAGGTTTGGTTTCCCAGAATCGGTCATGGGCAACCTGAGACTCTTTCACCTGCATGAGCCAGAGCTCAGGGGCTCCAAGGACCCCACGTGCACGTTTGGCAGCCTTCTCTCTGGGTGCAGGAGTCCCCACCAGCTGCCACGTGTCCTCTGAGCAAAGCCCGGGAACCTGAGGGACAGCTGGCTCTCAGCAACAAGAAACAGATTTGGTCAATCAGCTGCGGGGGCAGAGCAGTGAGGCACCTCTGAAGGTTGATCGACCCCCAGATCATTATCTTGAAGATGGTGAGCTCCCCCTTCCTTCTGGATTTCATGCCCTGATTAGGTCCCTGAAAGGCTAGCGATCCCCGAGCCGGTGCCCTGATCTTAAAAGCAAGAAAGGAGAAAAAGAGACAACATCTCAGGAGCAGCATCCGGCGGTTATCTTACAAAATCATCTGAGTTTCTATTTATAACCAGACCATGGCTCAAAACGCCAGCTCTGTAAAATTATAAACATACACGCACATTCTCCCTAGCCTCCATCAATGCTTCCCTTGTCTTGTAGACCTTAACATCATCTCACATATCTTATTACTCATATAGTTAGTAATATTACATAGATAATGTCAATTAGGAATACTGCTTGGTGCTCACATCATGCTGCCTAGATGCTCATACCAGAGGTGCTCAGCAATCCTTGCTGAAGGAATGAATGATGAAATAATGGACACCACCAAGTCAGCCATAAGTCTACTCAGAGTCTACCTGCCTGGGCATCAAGTAGCTCCTTTGTGTGGTCCCTGATATGGGCTGTATGGTGTCCTTTCCAAATTCCTATGGCAAAACCCTAATCCCCACAGTGGCTGTATTTGGACAAGGGCCTCTAAGGATAATTACAGTTAGATGAGGACATAAAAGGTGGGGCCCTGATCCCAAAGCATTAGTGACCTTATGAGAAGAGATACTGAGTGTGTCCCGCCCCACCCCTCCCCCTGGCCTCTCTGTCTCTCTGTCTCTCTGTCTCTCTGTCTCTCTCCCCACCATGTGAGGATACACAGAGCTGGCAGCAGCCTTCAAACCAGGAAGCCAGGAAAGGCACCCTTACCAAAACCTGACCTTGCTGGCACCCTGATCTCAGATTTCCAGCCTCCAGAACTGTGAGAAGTAAATGTCGGTGTATAAGTCCTGGTCTGTGGTTTTTGTTCTGGTGGCCTGAGCTGGCAAAGACAGTCCCCTCCCCTTTTGCAGCCTCCCTGGCCCCTTCAGTCTTTCTGACTTTTTAGCACTGGGCCCTGCCCCCTGGTCCCTTGGTGTCAACCTGGACAGGTCTGGGAGGCGCTGTCTGTCCTAAGCAAGGCTTAGGAGGAGACCTTAGATTTTTAAGTGAAACATCTGCCAAGTCTCAGCATGACTTTAATGCGTTACTGTTCCTACAGCATCCCAGTACTTTCTTTTCCTAAAACCAAAAATTCACAGTGAAGGGGGAAGTTATCAGTGAGAAGACTCTAGGCTATCACACAAGAAATCAAACTCACGCTGGGTTCTGGGAATCAAGATATCATCTTGAGGATACACAAGAGTGGGAGGAAGAAAACGGGCATCTCGTCCAGGCTTTGTGGGAATCCCGGAAATGCTGAACCACCAACCAGCTGGCCCCAGGGACACACAGGAGCTGCTGGGCAGCCAGCCCCACAGACAGCGACCCCAGTGCAAGAGCTGGAAGTGGCCTGGTTCAAGGCCATCCTGGTGACCCAGAGGCCTGTCCTTAGTGGTGGGAAGTGGCTCCCCCACCATCAAGGTGAGCCAGCCTCCCTGTCCTCTCGGCTCCTGCCCGGCACCACCGAGGATGACCTCGCCCTGTGTCTTTCTCCACCCTGCTGCCCTGTGCTCTCTCATCACTACCACTCACTCACGGCCCCTCCTTTTTTGTGCCCCTGTGTTTGTCTGCAAGTCTTTTCAGCAGAATCCTCTGCTAACTCTGTGACTTCTACCGGTTTCTCCAATGCAGATTCCAGACAGAGAGGCTCTGATTAGTCATTTGCCCCTCTTGGATAATCACAAGTTGACAAAAGAGATTGTATGCCCTTCAGACAGGCATCCCCCTTGAACCCAGTTGTCCCGAGGGGTGGGATTGGTGGGGGAAGTGGAGGACCCTTGGGTCCTTGGGTGCCCAGTGCACAACTAAGGAGCACGTGGTGAGGGAGCCATTTCCTAAAAGAAGGCTGAGTACAGTCCGCGTGCTGAGGCCCAGGCCAGGCTGGTGCCGAGGGAGTGTCTGGTGGGTCACTTGGAAAGGCACTGCTAATGGAGGGGGTGGCAGGCCCTGAAGGCAGACCATCTATTTCAGAGCTTCACTTTGGGCTTGCGCTACATGATGTGGAAATTTACCCAAACTGCTCCACCTTCCCTTTACCACTATTCATACACTCCCTCTATGGATGTGAAGTAGTCAGAAGTATTAAATCAACTGAGTTATTTGTTCTGATTCTGGAGATGCCTATCTTTTTAAAAAGCCAAAGTTTGAAGGTCAGTGTGCAGAAGAGATGTGGCCCAGAGATTCCATGGCCATGTCACCATCCCTCTACCAGCAAATGTGACAACAGGCCAAGCCGCAGTGGGTGCCATCAAGGGGACACCTAAACTCTCTCCACAGGCACAAACACTTTCCAGCTTCTGCCGCTCTGCCAGCGTCAGAGGTCACAGGGCTGCTCTGACCTGAAACTACTTCAAGCTCTAAAAATGGCTGCTTCAAAAAATAATATCACAGAAATCATCTCAGCTGGACTCATACATGCGACTCCAAAGAAGGAAACCAAGTCACTCTCCTTTCCTTTCTTTCTCCTCTCCTTTCTTTCTCCTCTCCTTCCTCCTTCTGCAGGTGCTCTGAAATGTGCAGCCAAGTCCCCGACTAGAACAGAAAGGACTAACAGCATTACCCACTACTTAAGTGGTTCAGGTCAGGGACAGCCAGAGGTTTCAAACTCTCGCTGAGCGTTCTCTTCCTGAACCAGTAATCCCCCATTTATCTGCAGTCTGCCATCAGCATTCATGTCCATTTGAACGGTTTTGAGATATTATATGTAACCAAAGCAATTTGTCCTTCAGCAATAAAGGAAAAAAGAATTGGCTTTTCTCCAGCCATTTCTTTAAAAAAAATTAAACAAACAAATTTTTAAAAAAAAAATCTTTACTGAAGTATAATTGATTTACAATATTATATGAGTTTCAGGTGTACAATGTAGTGATTTGATATTTTTATACATCACAAAATAATCACCATCAGGCAGACCTCCCAGAGATGAGCTCTTACAGTCCCTGCTGTTGAACCATTCCGGCTGCTGAAGATGCAGAAGCACCCACTGGAAAGTGGAAGAATCAATTTTCATATCTGCTCCCATTCATTCACCGTGTGCCTGCCCTTAGCTGGGGTGGAGAGGGCACCAGACATGGCCACGGATCTCAAGGGACGTCATACTCCCACCAAGGGTGACACCCAGCTCTTACCAGGCACCTACTCTGTGCTAGTGCTTTACATGCATTGCCCCTGATCCTCACAACAACCTTCTAAGGCAGGTGACAGACAATTTAATTGGGGAACAGGTCAAGCATATAAACGATGAATAAAAATATAAAGAACTATATCTCACGTTTCAAATACATAGTAAAGAAAACTCAGTTATTAAAGTTTTGAGAAAGGAGGTCAGCTAGGGTTGTCTTGGGAGGCTTCCAGAAAGCACAGTAGCAGGAGAGAAAGAGCAAGGCCTTCCAGATGGGATAGGTGGCCCGGGCCGTGTTTCAGAGGCAGGATTTGTGCACAGGGAACTGGAGGAAGAGGGGTTTGTGGAAAGGAGAAGAGGGAGGCAATGTTGAGATGGCTCAGGATGGCTAGGGGGTAGGGGAGGGAGTTCTTCCACTGGGTTGACCAGATCTCCCACATTTCTTTGTGTGTATCTCTGGGCTAAAGGGCTTCCCCAATATATTGCAGGTGGCTCAGAGCCCCCAGAGCCATATTTTCCAGGCTGAGCTTGCCTGCCTTCCCAGGAAGCCCTCTGCAGCAGCCCCATCTCATGGCATCGCTCCCTTCCTGACCACCTACGGCGTGTACTGTCCTAGAGACCAAATTGTCATGTGGTGGTTTTTATAGTCATGCCTCACTCTCCAATCCTTTGTGATGTGCATGTTTAGTGTCTCCCTCAAGATGACAAAGTCTTGGAGATCAGAAGCAGCATTTTACACTTCCCCTCTCCTCCTCCCTGACTCTGCATTTGTCCAGGACTCAAACCGTGGTCTTCTGATCTTTTCCATTGACAGTATCCCCTCACAGTGTCTTCCATTCTCATTTGAATCTACTGTTTGTTTGTAGATGACTCCTAAACTTTTATCTCCAGTCTTTTCCTCTCATCCAAGTTCTACTACTGAATCTCCAACCATCTGTAGGCAGGGTCTTGTCATCACCTCCAATATAATATATTAAAAATAGAATTATCTATGCTCACTGCAGACCAGCTCCTACAGCCAACTTCATCACCTTTGCCAAATATATCACAATTCACTCAAACATACAATCCTTTTACAAAAATACAAAAGATAGGTGAAATGTTTATTTCATCAAATTCCAATATGCTGATTCCGTGTCTACATGGGCAGCCTTTACCGAGAGTGACAGCAGTTCCGATGGCACAAATGTCTGTAACACCTCTTTTGTGTACCTGTCACTTGTCCAGCACCTCCACTACCTCCCACACATCTGAGAGCCCAGATCTGAGCCCAAATGTTCAATACATTTTCACTATTATTAAGTAATATTGGTGGCCAAAATGATGCCTCCAAAAAAGTTAAGACCCAAAGTTTATAACTCTGCCCATAGGAGCGCCTTCTCAAGGTCACATTTAGCGCTCACTTATTCTTACTTTACATTCAGTCCTAGCAGAAATGGTTATCTGGTTTACAACTCCACGGTAGAGGCATCAGAGTATAAGGGAAGGGGATCCCCACCAAGGTGAGCAGCAGAAGGAAGGTTCTCAATGTGAGGACATGATTTTAAAGTCACGAGAGGCTCCAAAGAATGGCAACCTAACACCATCCTAGAAAAAGGCAGAAAGACTTACCTCATTCTGGAACAGCTCTATTTTATGTAGACCACAAGCTAATATACATAATAATAGCAAATATTTGCCTAATATTTTACAAATTGTCTTCCAAATTATTTTGTCTACTTCCTCAGCCAACTTTTGAAGGAAATGAGTCAAGTATTATTCTACTTTTGTATTGAAGGAAACAGAGGCAGAGAGATGGAGTGACTCATCCAAGGTCACAGAGGGAGGAGAGAGCAGAGCCAGGAGACTCACCATTTCACAACCTTAGTATCCCCTTGCGGTCAAATACAGAGGGAGGAGTCTGGCTAACTTTTCCTCTCAGTTTTCCCACCTCTGTCTTCTTCATTCTCATGAAAGCTCTGGGGGCCCTGCCTTCCCCACCTGACCACCCCCCACCCCTAAAGTTATATGAATTTCTCCTGGCTGCTTCCTATATCCCCGTCCTGAACACCTGACTCCCTTGGCTCTCCAGGACCTACCTCCCCTCTACTAGCAAGCTCTCTGTCCCCGCTTCACTACCCCTACCCCATTCCAGGGAGGTGGAACTCACTGCCCTGGGACCCCTTTGCTCACTGTCTTTCTGTGCCTTTTTTAAAATGTAATAATCCAAATCATAGCCACACTTTAAGATTCAACATAATTGCCACCTCCTCCCAGAAGCCTTCCTTGATTGCCCTTTTCATTTATAATACTTTTTTTTCCAGTCTCTCACTTCACTGAGTATTTTTTTCCAGAGGCTTAATATGTCACAGTTGTTTCTCTAATGAGATGGAATGTGTACTACTAATAACAGGGATTATGTCCTAATCACTTTTGTGGTCCCCTCTATAGCTTCAAATGCAGGGCTGGACACCATATAGTAATCAAAGGATTAACAGCAGATCTTTAATAAACGTGCACTTATTGTATGAGACTGGGGCTTCAGTAGTCAGTAAATCTATAGATGTAAATCTATCTGAAGTGACTCTGAGTTGCTGTCACAGATTCAGCAAGTTTCTAGGTTAACAAAACTGTAGAACGATCGTTTTGAGCTTGGGCATCTTTAGGCAAGGAAATCCAGGAACTACCCTCCTTCCTTCCTTCCTCTCTTCACACTGTCCACTTTAGACTAAAACCACTACCCACATCCAACTGGCCTGGGACAAGTGGATTTCATTTCCTGAAAAATGCATTACCCATTGGCCTAGAGAAGACCATTCTGCAGAAATCTTTTAAAATTAGTTGTGAACTAAGGCTTCCAGTCTCATAAACTCTATTTACTTCACTCCAGTCTTTCAGTATTTAAAAATGAACACATGCATTATGGAGCTATAATCAATGTGTTCATGCTATTTTGAGTTCTGGGTTTTTTCTTTTAAAATGAAATTATTTCACATGCTGTATCCATATTAATCAACATGTTCACACAGCATCTGATTAGCGATCTCATGTTCCACTATGGTCGAGTAGCACAGTTTGCTGAATCTACAAAATACCCTTTAAAATACATTTCCAGCACACTGCATGGTGGGGGTGCCATCTGCACTGACCCGGTGGGGCCCCACCAGGGAAGGAACCCTGACATTTCATTTCTCTTTCACAGTGGCTGCCACAAATCTTTTTCCATTATCTGCCTCCAGCTAAATGCCAGATTGCACCTCAGGAGTAGGGGCAGGGCAGCTAATTTCTACTCCTGTCTTTCACTGGTCTCTTTCTATTAGAAGCTCGGGGGAGGCAGTTTTATCACTGGGAGAAGGAAATCAGGCTGCTGGTTGGTGTTTTATTTTCAACCCTACCCATGTCCTTTTGTAGTAAATGTCACATCAAAAACCAGACTTGGGGGTCATTTAGTTCCCGTGATGCTGGAACACACCAGCATTCCTATGTGGTAAGTGGATGGAGCCCCGATGCTCTCATCATGGCCAGGAGGTGACACCTCAAAGACCCAGGGACTTGCTGCTCCCACACATACTCCCTCTCAATGCCACTGACCTCTACATACTTCATCCGGACACGGAATCCAAAGTCCCCGGGAACAGCCAAGAGGCATCATCTGAAAGTGATCTCTGCAGAGGCATCTGAAGTAATAGTCCACAAGAAACCTCTACTGAACACATGTTGTATGCCTGGCCATGGGAGTACACATGGAAATTACACGGAGTCCCCACACTCACTTCCTAAGGGGGAGATAAGGACCACTGCATAGAAAGCAAGCAGTGGTGGAGGCGGTAGCCAAGGTGCTTGCTTGGTGTGGATTGGCAGCATCTGCCCCTCCTCCATCGCTGTCATATCTGGGGATTCCCTGCTCCCCTGACCCCAGACAGGCAGATGAGGAAAGCTGACCCTGCCCCCAGCTCCCAGGAAGCAGGAGAATCTGATTAATTTCTGCTAATTAGTGTAGCTCTTCTTGGCCACAGTGACTAGTTCAAAGATAGACACTTGACCCAAATGGTCCATATGGCAGGAGGAGATTTGCAGGAGCTTCAAGGAAGGAGCAAGTCTTCCTTCCATTGGAACCCACAGGAACAGAAGCTCTCATTCCCTTTGGTTGGGATGGAGGGTGGATGGAATGGCAGGAGCTGCCAGCAGTCATCTTAAGTCCATCTGAGACCTGAGACTTGGGGCCAGCGTCACAGAAGCAGAGCCAAGGAAAGAAAGTGGGACCGTGATTCCAGCTAGACCTCAGGCCAAGCCTACATGCTGGACCTTTCGGTGACATAAAAGAATAAATCACCTTTACTATCGGAGCCTGCCTGATTTGGATTTCCTCTTACTTGCAACACAGTAATAGAACTTGAGCACTGTTTGGCTGGAAAAACTGTCAAGCAAACAGCTGGCTCTAACGTGCTGTGATAGGTGCCATCTCCACCAAGGTAAAAAGCAAGCAGAAGAAATGATTTGCTGTGATTCAGAGGGGAGGGGTTCTCTGAACTCACAGGCCAGAAGGAAGTGTCCCGGTACAACCTTCCCCTGTCACCCACCTTCCCCTGGCAGCCGCCTTCCCCGGGCAACTAGGACATTTGGCCCTTAGAACCCTAGAGCTGCCGTTTCACACTCAGATAAGAAAGCTCCAGGTCATGGAGGGAGCACCTCGCCTGAGGTCTCAGGGTTATATGTCAGAGTGGGAACCGGAAAAAAGACCTATATATATATTTTTTAATTAATTCCTTAATTTTAATCCAACAAGGCTTTAAAAAATTTTTATTTGTAAATTCAAAAATGGTTTGTTATTTTTTAGTTATATTATCCCCTTCATTTGTTAAGCCCTAAATCCAGTTTTTCTCTTTATTTGGGCTCATTTTCACAGATGGAAGGGTTGGGGGCCATAGGCATTTTGCAGAGTGTACAAGTGCCGTCTTGGGAGCAAAGCTCCAACCTTCAAGAAAGCCCATCCTCAGGCAGGTTGTGCTGCTGTTAGACTCAGTTATGTTTGAGAACACCGGGGGTGGAGTCTCAGGGGACCTGAAAGCCCCAGGGGGTGAGGACGGAGGCTCTTGCAGAGTCATGAGGCCATAAACAGAAAGATGGTCACAGTCCTGGAACCAGCCTGGAAGAGGCAGCACATATCAGAGCAGAAAGGAGTGGACCTGAGGCAGTGGAACATTCTCCCATATGGGTGGATGGGGCGGGGGATGGGGAGGAGCAGGGGGAGGACCGGGGGAAGGGTTACCAGAAGAAATCATCAATCAGCAGTTTCCAGTAAACATTCATTATGTTCTCTTGGAATATATTTATATGAGGAGAAGGAGCAAGAGGAGGAGGAATCAGATCTTAGGACTAGCATTTTCCATGTCACAGGGCATTGGATGAACACGATGGGGAAGAACAATAGAGGGGCCCAGGTTTTTTAAAAGGCTAGGGGAAAAAGTCCAAATTAGGATTAAGGAAAATAAGTGTGGGATAGTAGAATGTGCCACCCCAAAATATGACTGTCGGGGTTCAGGACGTGCCACCCCACAATATGCCCCTTTGGCATATCGGTTATTTTACGCTGTAGGCACATACAGGGGAGAGGCTTCTCTGAGCCCCTTTCTCCATCTAAAGACAGGCCCTCCGGAGGGGCTCGGTTGTCAGTGATTTCCTCTCAGGGGGCTTCATCAACCACGGAGGACTGACTCATCCCAGGAGAGGAGACAGAGGTCACCACTGCATCCAGGCTTTGTCACAAACCATCACACCTCCCACTGAGTCTTCCATTCATCTTTCTTAAAAATCACTCTCCCCTAAGAAGCCTACATCCCCCACCCCTTTCCCTATGAAGTTCACAGTTAAGTCTAAATTCTAAGCCACCTTGGGGAGTTATTCACTTTCCCTGGGTACCTCTTGTGTGTACATAAAGTATACATGTTAATAAACTTCTATTTGTTTTTCTCTTTTTATTCTTTTATCACAGGGGTTTCAACCAATAACTCAGAAGGGTGGAGGGAGAATTGCTTTTCCTCCCCTATATATGAATGTGTGTAGATAGCGTATTAGTCAGAACCAATAGGCTATATATAGAGATGTATGAGGAGTTTGAGCGTAGACATTGGCTCACATAGTTACGGAGACCAAGAAGTCCCATGATCTGCTGTCTGTGAGCTGGAGAGCAGATGCAAGGGAGATACAATTATGATTTTTAAAACCATCTTGAAAATTAATATTTTCCCTTCTTAGAATACAAAGCTAGTAAATTCTGGTGATGACAGGCGAAATTTTCAATTTTCTAAAAAAGATAAAATGCACCTTCATTCTTGGAGTTCAGAAGGCAAATAAAATTGTCAAAAATTGTAACATACTTGACAACTCCTTGGGTGCATTAATTCTGGTCATAACAGATTCTGATGCCGTTGGCCTGGTATGGATGGAGGAATGTGTATCTTTAACAAGCATTCCAGGTCACCCTAGGCAGGGAGCGCAGGATCTGTATTTGGGGGGAAACTCATCCAGAGCAAACCCTGGGAGGAAATGTTAGCCACTCTGATGAACCCGTCTAGATGAGGAGAAACCATCAGAAGTGACCCAACCACGCGTCCTCCTAGAGTTGATGGTTTACTAGTGACTCATGGTTGGTAAATAAACTAATTACATGAGATAATGCATTTTGCTTTCTTAGATGTTTTAGAGCCATGGTCCCCTATCTTTCATTATGAAGTACTACTTTTATTATTTTTTAATGTGAGTAATAGTCAAAAGAGTTTCTAATCAGCACAACACAGCTAGTACTTTAGAATAACCTGAGAGAATTCAGGCCCAAAGCAAAGAATCTTGATTTTAGATCTGGACTTGTAAACTCATGCTAACTGGTAGATAATAGATAATCAAGCCTCCAGGGGCGTGAACCCAGCAGGGCAAGAACCCTGTTAAATTGTAGCTGACACTGTCCTACTGTTGGGGAAGCAACAGGGACCAGTGAGGTCTGTGACAAAACAGAACAGGATACATCCCATCTAAAGAAGGCTGTGGTTGCCAGGCTCCAGCCTTTGGTTGCCAAGCAGGAATGTGGCCAAATTGCCCAATTATTTGAATAGCCAAAAATCAGACATTTTTTAGTGAAATCTCCTAGTTGGAAAATGTTGCTAATTCTGGTGAAACACAGCCATGCTGCCCTGAGAACACATATCTGCTGGCTAGGTTTGATTCTGGGCCCCAGTATGATATCCCAGCTGTGACCAGTTTCTGTAGCCATATCAGCAGTAAATGCACAAATTCCATTCGATTTTGGAAATAGAGTTGACCCTTGAACAATATGAGGGGTAAAGGGCACCGACAGCCCTTGTGGTTGAAAACCCATGTATAACTTTTGACTCCCCAAAAACTTAGCTTCCAACAGATTACTGTTGAGTGGAAGCCTTACTAATAACATAAACAGTCGATTAACAGATATTTCATATGTTGTGGTATGTATTATGTGCTGTATTCTTACAATAAAATAAGCTAGAGAAAGTAAAATGTTATTAAGAAAATCGTAAGGAAGAGAAAATACATTTGCAGTACTGCACGGTATTTATCAATACCCTAAATTTATGTCATCTGTTAATGAGTCATCTGTCTGTCAGCACCACATCTATATTGTCTTATGATACAAAGTGCTACAGATTTACACATGTGACTAACACTAGACCTCAGAAATGAAAACATGAAAAAGAAATTCATATTTATTTGCAGGTACTACGGCTCATGCATTGATAATGAAGAAGCAGCAATGGGATTGCTCTATGGTAGACTAGTGTCATTGATAGCAATTGCTTCAAGATAGACTAGCCTATCCAATAATGAATGAGTTGTCATAAAATCTTTATGGCATACAGTATTACAGTCATATTCATCATGCCGTATTAGAAACATCATTAACATTTTTTCAATAACCACTTACCTGTGATGATGGGTGGACATGCAGTTTCTCCAATCGGGAGCAAAAGAGGCATACTGTATGGTAATGCAATTCTTTGAAAGCAAAGTTATAAAACAGTACAAAAAATGAGCACTCTATTGATTTTATATTAAGTCACTCACCTTATGCAGGTCAAGGATAGACTAGAATCTACATATATTTTATGCATTCATGACATACCTAAGTTTTTTTAATTTTTTCAACACTTCGAGGCTCCACGGTTCATCTATGAGTTTTTTCAAATTGTGGCAAATCTCCAAAAAATTTTCCAATGTATTTATTTTTTAAAAATCTGCATATAAATGGACCCACACAGTTCAAACCCGTGTTGTTCAAGTGTCAGTCATACTGGAAAGAACTAGCCCGGGACAATTGCTCCACGGCAAGGCTCAGAAAACGTCCTTAAAAGGCCAGATCATAGATGCTTCAGGCTTTGTGGCCACTCAGTCTCTGTCGCACCTGCTCAGCTTTTCCATCGTAGACTGAAAGCAACCCCAGATAATTTACGAACTGGTGGGTGCCACAGTGTCTCAATAAAACTTTATTTACAAAAACAGGCTGCCAGCCTGTGGACCTTTTGCTGACCCATTCTGTAGTGTGTCTTGTTCTGGAAATCTTTGACACTTATTTTATCCGTCTGGTTTGTCTAATTTTAAAAAGAAAAATCTATTTTTAACTGTGTAAGCTGAAATTCACAGTGCTAGGAATCTTCCAGAAATAGCCTGGCTCCCTGTGTGCCATGTTGTTGACATAAACCACACAGGTGGGAAAGTGGGTCCCCACTGGGCTCCAGCTGACCTGCCACCAGCAGTCCCAGCTCAGAGACTTGCTGATGAACAGCCCATGGGGCTGCCTGTTCCCCGGGCCCAGGGAGCCTCCTGGCTCCCGTGGTTTTTCCCACCTTGACACAAGGCCGTGCTGCTGGAAACTGTGTTTAGCATCTTGCATCCTTGGAATAATACTGGCCAACACCAGTAAAGCCACGTGCTAAATTTAGCACAGCCTTGCCTATTGAATCAGACAGAGCTGTCACCCTGTAATTGTTGTCGGCAGCACTTCCTAACTGCTTGATTCCTGCTGATTTTCTCTGTGTCAGAGTGAAATTCAGCCTCTCACTTGCAATAACCTGTGTGGCTGGCTTTGATCTTTGTTCGTAGAGCTGGGGAAGCCAGTGGTTTATACCAGGAGTGGAGCCCAAAGCTTCAACCGTCACAGTTGTACCAGGGAAGAGTGTGATGAATTGTTGGGCTGAAGGGGCAATAAATGGTCGTAGACATCCTTCTGTAGAGAGCTGGGCAGAAGACTAAATCAGGACCCTACATTTAAAGATGATCTGACAAGCATCTCGTAAAGGATGTCAGGTTGAGGGTGAGAAGTAAGTCGTGACCAGGATCTAGGGTCAAATCCCAACATCTAAAGCCACCGTCCCCTGCAGATACGCCTGAAGAGCCCATCGGCTGGGGCTGCAGGTACTGACTTCTTTCCCTACTTGTCCAGCTACCCAGGACCCTGACGCGTGAACAGCACAGAAAAGCAGGAGCCGCTTGTGAACGACTTGTCGTAGTAAGTGCATGATTCTGTGCAGCCCCTGTTCTCCCGGCTCAGCCCTCCGAAAGCAAGTCACTCATTTGTATGATTCACTGTCAAGACTGATTTGATGTGAACACATCTTAATGTGATTCTGAAAAGCTGACACTAATATTTTGGTGACATCCGTCAACTCAGCCTCATCAGAGAAGAGCCTGGAGTCCCTGCTTCGCCCATGTGAAGACTTCAAAGATGGGGGAGGTAAAGATATGGATTATCCTAGCAGCAACAGAGTCCGGCTGGGTGCTCTGCGGTAGCCCGCAGGAAACAGAAGAACGTACATGGGCCCTTTGACCCCCGGAGGTCACAGAAAGTCTAGTTTCCAGGAATCTAGGACAGCTGCACAAAGCTGCTAGATGCCCTGAGCCAGAGGCTTTTTGCACAAATCATTTTTTCTTTCCTAAGTGTTTGCCAGTATTAGCAGGCTTCTACTGTGTACCGTGTCACAATGTGGGATAAGGTTTGGGACGTCACAGGGCACGTGTGGGGAGGTCCATTAGCAGCCTAAACAATCCCCCTCCATCTCCTTGCCCTCAGGCCGGCTGATAAAAGGATGCTTCTAGCTGTGCAGCCGCTGGAAGTGGTGAGCCCTGCACTTTCACTGCATCTGTTGGGATGAGGCAGCTCATTGTCTTACAAAACCTTGCCTGAATCCGCCCAGCAATATAATAGAGAGTGTGGGCCTGCGGGTCAGAAGAGGACGTCCGGGAGCAGATTTGCCACTCATAACTCAGTGGCCCTGAGGATATCAGTTAACCTCCCAGAACCTTGCTTTCTAATAAGATGGTATTCTTGGAGGAGACTTGCCCTAAATTGCATACTAGGAATAACTGGGCTAACATTTTATGCCCGGTACATCTATGTTAACGTCACTCCGGAGCACACAGGTATGTGTCTGCTGTATCAGAGCTGGACTACCCTGGAGTTCGTAAAAAATGAAAAGTAACTGTGTAATCCTGCTCTTGTCTCATGAGTAGTTTTCACCAAACTCTCTCTCATGCATGATTCGGCCTCACTCTGTCCCGTCGTTAGCTGGGAGGGGTAGAGATGTAGGTCATTCTCAATCTCTGATCACCGGTGCTGAAAGCCTTTCATCACACTCGACGTCCTCTCCATCAAACTGCCAAGCCTCTTGCCCAGGTGTGTGCTCATGCTTCTAAATGAGACCTCTTTGTGCCCAAGAAGATGGCAGCTCAGTAAGGATGCTCTTTGGGATGGTCTTCCCAAAATTCATCCCATCTTCCCTCCTGGGGCTGCCCGCACTGTCCCTGCTCACCTCCTGGGCCAACTCACCAGCTTGTTTTCTTCTTTGCTTAACTCCTCTCTGCTGAGCCCTACACTGGCCCTTGGCTCAGGAGGCTTTCTTTCAGTATCAAAGCCCCATCGTTGCCCACTCTTGCCAACAGTCATTGGAGGGAGGCGTCTAGCAATCAGATCCTCAACCCCAAGCAAGCGCAGGCCAACACTGGACAGCAGCCTCCCAACAGATCCTTAGCCAAAACCACGAGCGAGCTAAATCACCTTTGGATTCCTGACCCCCAGAAACTGTGAGATAATAAACGTTTGTTACCCTGAACCACTTGGTTTTAGGATAATTTGTTATGCAGCCATAGATAACAGATACACTATTTACACTTTTAAAAGTCTTCAAGAGCATATCCTAGATCTTGGCTGGGGATACTATTGATGATACTGATCTGCTTAACAGGGAATGAAGTACTTTCATCACGGGGGCCAGACACTCAGGGTGATGCTGTGGGAGAGATGGGGGTTGAGGTAGAATAGCATAGCTGGGGCTCCCCGCCCATTTTTTACTTTCTTTTTAGTAAAATGAAATTCCATAGCACTTGTCAAGGAACCTAGTGGAGCAAATATACTCTCAAGGTGCTGGAGCTCTACCACCTACTGAAAATTTCTGGCCCAACCATTTGCAACTGAAATGAAACCTCAGTCTAAGACAGCAGCCCCAGCCATTCCCCGTCCCTCCAAGGGTCACAGTCATTCCTTCCCAGCCTCCGCATCTGCTGTCCAGTAAGTAGATCCAAATGTGCATTTAACAGACAGAAGAAAACACAGTCACATCAAAACTTGCCATCTTGTAACAGGTCAGAGGGGGACGCTCAGAGATGACTCTCTTCTGGATCTTCAGGAGAAAAAGAAAAGAATTTATTTTTCTTTCACACAACACTAAAGTGTGAATTGTGTTGAATTAGGGCAGAAGGGGCCAAGAAAGACAACAGTAAAAGCCACCCTGAGTGAGACTGAAGACTCTTTTCCAGGCCTGGGGTGTGACATTCTGGCCATGACAGCTGAAGTTCCCGTGCTAGCTCTGCTGTCCTGTCCGCATTGGGCACCCTGCCCAGGGCTCTGCTCCAAGACACAGATCGTGCTGTGTGGCTTCTTTGTTGTCACTGGCATCAAGAGAGGCCAGAAAGACACGCGCTACAAAATGTGCTTCCCAGTGCCTCCGAGGGACTGCAAACCCTGAGAGAGAAGGGGAGCGGCAGGGGAGAGAGAGAGCAGCTAGTCATTGGCAACCGGAAGTTAACTCATTCCAAATCACTTTAGATTTCCTCCAAGGAGGGCGGAGGGCTGCCAGTCCAAATGACCTAACTCAGGGGTCTGGAGGGGGCCGGGATGGTCTATGTCATCCAAACATGTCCTTGCTGACCCCAAGAACCCCAGATTGCTCACAAAGGTGATAGCTGTCAACAGATCAGCCCTCACACCAAGATGTGAGCGCAAGAAAAAGGTTAGAAACAGTGAAATCATAAAAACCTGGAAAGTAAAAGCAATTATTCCAGAAAGCAACAAGCTGACAGATCTTCCCACAGAGTCTGTGTGTGTGTGTACGTTCCTGTCTGCACTTGCTGGGCTGCAGGAAGCACAGGGAGCCTGGTTTCCGGGAACATCTAGCCGCCCATGTACCTCCAGCCACTGAAGATCCCCGTGGCGCCCTCAGCCCTGGATCAGCCCAATCTCTGCCCTGCGCCCAGGTTCCTGGACTGCCCTCATCCTGCTGGTCCACTTCACCAGTGGCCACTCGTCCAGGTCCCAGCTCCTCTGTCTCCCCGGCAGGCCACCTCCACCAGCCCCGCCCTACACACGTGCACCCAGAGCCTGCCTCTCCTGGAGCAATCGCTGTGCTCTGTGTCATTGATGGCTGACATCCTCAGTCCTCCCCAGATCCCGAAACTAGTCCTGAAGTTCCATGAGGGTGGTTTTTCTGGTCTGGGTCAGCTTGTCGGGTGCTGCGTGGTCTCTGAGAGGCTTTGAGATCAGATCTTGCACTTAGAGGGAGATGAGTAAGCTTGATGGGAAAAGTAGTTGGGCCCTGAAGGAGGCAGAGGCAGGTGAACACTGAGCTGTCATGCGGGCTCCACTGAAAGGCAGATGATTTTATTCTTTACATAGAGAGCGTGCAGTCTCCGTTTGCCCATCCAGATCCACTAACGGCCTTTCCATCCCCAGATCTGAGATAGGAGGCTGACTCCAGAGAATCCACAGCCTCTGGTGCGGCTCAGGCCAGTGGGAGGTGCAGGCAGGAGCTCAGAGGATGGGGAGGATGTATCCCCTCTTCCTCTGTAGAAGCCACAACTTTGAGGGTAGGGGAAGTGGCATCCTACACCACATACTTCCCCGTGGCTAAGCCTCCCACTGGCTTCCGATGACACCACTTCCTCTTCTTGTCCTTCGGATCCGGAGGAGATACAAGCAGACCAGCTAAGTTATTTACAGGGCCCAGTCAAAATAAACACGCATAGCCCATCGTTCAAAGACTAACCCACCGATAGATGAGTGGATAAACAAAATGTGGCATATACATACAATGGAATATGATTCAGCCTCAAAAAGGAATAAAATTCTTATAATGTAACATGGGTGAGTCTTGAAGACATTAGGCTATGTGAAATAAACCAGACACAAAAGGACAAATACTGCATGATTCCATTTATGTGAGGCCCCTAAAATAGTCAGATTTTGACCCAGAAAGTAGAATGGAGTTCACCAGGGGGACGAGAGGGCAGGGCGTTAGCACTTAAGAGGTGCAGAGTTTCAGTGTGGGAAGACGGAGATGGATGGTGGGGATGGGGAAACAATATTGTGAATGTCCAAAAAAATGTAATATTGGGTTTTTGAACAAACATGATTTTTGACTTTACAAGGAAATTTTTTAAAATTTCAAGACTATGAGAGCAAAGCATTAAACCAGGTGTGGGGACCTTCTGGGCACAGGCCCCTGACTGATGGCACAGGTGACCCACCCATGCAGGTGACCCAGGATAAGAGCTTCCTGTGACTGCTTCTCCCTGGGCCGCCTCCTCCCTGTGGGTTCCCAGACCCTGCACAGACCTGTGTCCGTGATCCCTCTTTGAACTTGGCCCACTTAACCTGTGGACGGTGCCATCTTTTCCTGCAGGGATTCTGTATGATATAGACATATATATAACTTCTGTATCATATAGATATTATAACCTATGACCAAGAAGAGAAATTCTTCAAGAGAAAATATTTACAGGGCAAAGAAGAGTGAATGGAAACACTGTGACACTTGGAAGCTAGTAATATTATGCATCCTAATAACAAACGTAATTCACGATAAAATTTTACACATATTTGGTTTCCCAGACAATCCTATGAAATAAACAGCACTCATTAACACACGCGGCAACAGACTTTAAAAAGAGGAGTGATTTTCACAAGCTCACCCGGCTAGAAAGTAACAGAACGATAATTAAACCTGAACCTTCTGACTTTAACCCCAGAGATCTTTCTGCTTTAGCTGGATCAGAAGAAATTAAGGTCAGAAAAATCACAGGAAGTGTCCATTGCTGTTTCAAGGCAAGTTTATTAGGTTCGCTGCACCGTTAGGGGCACCTGCTCCAAAGGGTTCCAGCTTTTCGTGGTTTGTGGAAATCTTAATGTCTCAGTAAATTTTTCACAGCATCCCTCAGCTAAAACTTCTATTTATTAAGTTGTTAGATATAAACACCTTAATAAATACCAAAGTCCTAATAATTTAGTAGTGTTTTAGAAAATAACAAAACACTGAAAGAAAAAATCATGTTTATTTCATCATTAAATAGCCCCTCAAGCTTACCACTGGACGTGTGTTCCTGTCGGGCACTGCACCACTTCTCAAACCCTGGAATCAGGGCAGACTCCAATGCCTCGTCTTCTGCCCTATAGTAATTTTTGTGCAGTACTTGCCCTTTATCTTAACAACTACCGAAAACCAGTTTTGCAAAAACACAATGTCTTCAATAGAAATAAAGCATGATCTAATGTTGAAACTATCTCAAGCTAGTCATTCACCTGTTATCTGACAGATGTCACTGGTTCCCCTCAAAAATTTAAATATCCTGTGGTTCCCTGACTTTGCTGGGGCACCCTGAGGGGGCTCAGTCACAGTTTGGGAAGCACAGTCCTAGATCTCAAATTTGTATTTTGGAAACAGGATTTCATGTGTCCCAAGGGGAGCTCAGACTTTGGAAACCTGACTGGTACTAACCAGTCTCATAAAGGTCTGACCTATAAACCAGCCTGTTAACTTCATGACATAAATTAAGTTGGCCAAAGACTACATTTTAAGTTATCAGAGTTTAATGATTAGAAAGTTTTGAGGGAACTTTTATCAAGGCCATGGGCAGAGCTGATGGACTCCACTCACCCTGCACTCTGAAGAGCACTTCTCCACACTCATTACACACTAAGCCTGATACAGAACGTTCTCGCTTCACAAATACAAATTCCCACCACCACTCTCACACCTAGCCCTCCAACTCTGCCTCTTGGTAGCTCCCATTGTCACCAGAGGCATCTGCCTTCACCTTCCCAGCTCTGTGACTTTGAACTTTCACTGTCTATATTTTGAGGTGCCTCTTCTTGGTGTCGTATAGAGGGACATTCTAGCTTCATCCAAATTAGAATTTAAGAGGTTGGTAATTATTTGTGGATTAATAGGTTTGATCTTAGA
Organism: Camelus ferus; assembly: GCF_009834535.1. NCBI lineage: Eukaryota > Metazoa > Chordata > Mammalia > Artiodactyla > Camelidae > Camelus > Camelus ferus. The sequence continues at coordinate 60,196,069 of NC_045703.1, read as the reverse complement.
GCCTGCCCCATCTGATCTTACTTGAAGATTCATCCTCTTTTGTAGGAAGGTGTCATTTTTTTCTCTACTTGCTACTGTCAGTTCAGCTTAACAAGAAGATTTGAAAGGCAAAGTGTCACAGGATTTAGGGCATGGGCCTCGGAGTGTGGTCACCTAGAGGTCAAGTCCTGAGTCCACCACTTACCAGCTCTGTGGACACAAGAGTTTACTTAGACATTTTGGGCTCCAGCTCTCCTCCTGTACCTGCCAACCATGTGATGAAGGAGAGGGTGCTTCATCCCTTTCAGGACTGTTACAAGGACTAACCAAGGCAGTGTGTGTGTGAGCCTGATTCATCAGGAACCCGCTGTGCTGTAGATCCTCTGCATAACACTTATAAAGGTGACTATACAGTTAAATTCAGAATACTCTAATATTGTAATGGTGGTGGTAAATCGCTCATAATCTAATATAAAGATTAAAAGACAAAAATATTAAAATAACTATAACTACAATAATTTTTAATAGACACACAATAGCAAAGATGTAAATTGTGGCATCAAATCATAAAATGTGGAGGGGAGTGTAAAAACTGTAGAACTTTTATATACTTCTGAACATAACTGGTAACAACTTAAAATAGACTGTTACAACCATAAGATGTTTTATGTAAGCCTCGTGGTAACCACAAATCAAAACCATACAGCAGATACACAAAAGATATCTGCACAGAGGAAGAAATCAAAAAGAAACCCTACCACTGCAGAATCATCAAAGCACAAAGGAAGTGAGCAAGAGAGGAAGAAAGGAACTACAAAAGAGTCAGAAAGCAATTAACAAGATGGCAATAATACTTCCACACCTATCAATAATTTGTTTAAATGTAAATGGACCAAATTCTCCAATCAAAAGACATAGAGTGGCCAAATGGATTAAAAAAAAAAAAGACCCAACTATATGCTGTCTAAAAGAGACTCACTTCAGTTTTAAGGACAAATATAGGCTCAAAGTGAAGGGATAGAAAAGATATTCCATGCAAATGGAAACTAAAAGAATGTAGTGGTAGCTATACTTTGATTTTTTTAAACAGACTTTAAGACAAAAACTGTAACCAGAGACAAAAAGGTTATCGTATAATAACAAAAGGGTCAATTCACCAAGAGGATGTAACTGTTGTAAATATTTATGTACCAACATTAGAGCACCTGTATATATACAGCAAATATTGAAATATTTGAGGGGGAAATAGACAGCAATACAACAATAGGAGGAGACTTTGATACTGCACTTGCAACTATGGATAGATCATTCAGACAGAAAATCAACACGGAGACATTGAACTTCAACTACATGTTTGACCAGATAAAACTAACAAACATACAAAGAATATTTCATCCAACAGCAGCATAATACACATTCTTCTCAAGAGCACATGGAACATTCTCCAGGATAGATAATATGTTAGGCCACAAAGTAAGTCTTAATGAATTTAAGAAGATGGAAATCATATCAGGAATATTTTCCAACCACTATGGTGTGAAACTAGGAATCAAATGCAGGAAGGAAACTGGAAAATTCACAAATATGTGGCAATTGAACAACATACTCTTAAATAACCAATGGGTCAAAGAAGAAATCAAATGGGAAATCAAAAAATATCTTAAGACAAATGAAATGGAAAAACAAAATATCAAAACTTCTGGCATACTGAAAAAACAGTTCTAAAAGGGATGTTTATAGTGATAAACAAATGCCTATGTTAAGAACAAAGAAATACCTCAAATAAACAATCTAACTTTGCATCTCAAGGGAGAAAAGAAGAACAAATGGAGCCCAAAGTTAGTAGAAGGAAGGAAAAAATGAAGATCAGAGCAGAAACTGATGAAATAGAGACCAGAAAGACAATAGAAAAGATCAGTGAACTAAGAGTTGGGTTGTTTTTTTTTAAGATGAACAATATTGACAAATCTTTAGCTAGACTAAGAAAATAAAAGGAAAGACTCAAATAAATAAATCAGAAACAAAAAAGGAGACATTTCAACTGATACCACAAAAATGCTAAGGATCGTAAGAAACTATTATGTACAAAATAAATAACCTAAAAGACATGGATGATTTCCTAGAAATATACAATCTACCAAGACCAAATCATGAAGAAATAGAAAATCTGAGCAGACCAATCAAAGGCAGGACATTGATTCAATAATCAAAAACCTTCCAACAAAGAAAAGTCCAGCATCAAATAACTACACTGGTGAATTCTATCAAACATTTAAAGAAGAATTAATACCAATCCTTCTCAAACTGTTCCCCAAAAAAGGAGAAAAAGAAACATTTCCAAACTCATTCTATGAGGCAAGAATTACCCTGATACTAAAGCCAGTCAAGGACATGACAAGAAAAGTACAGGTCAATATCCCTGATGAACACAAATGCAAAAATTGTGCACAACATATTAGCAAACAGAATTCAACGTAGGTTAAAAGGCTTATACACCAAGATCCTTCTGGGATGCAAGAATAGTTCAACTTCCCCAAATCAGTAAGTGTGATACACCATATTAACAAAATGAAAAATAAAAATCATATTTTTCAATAGATGCAGAAAGAGCATTTGACAAAATTCAACATCCTGTCATTATAAGAACTCTCAACAAATTGAGTACAGAGGGAACATAGCTCAACATAAAAAGACCATGTATGACAGGCCTATAGCTAATATCATACTCAGTGACGAAAAGCTGAAATCTTTTCCTTTAAGATCAGGAATAAGATAAATTTGCCTACTCTTACCACGTTTATCAACGTAGTACCGGATGTCCTAGCCAGAGGAATCAGGCAAGAAGGAGAAATAAAAGGCATCAAAATCGGTGCTGTGCACCAGAAATTGACACAACATTGTAAACTGACCATGCTTCAATGAAAAAAAAAAAGTTAAAAAAAATCGGAAAGGAAGACATAAAATTGTCTCTCTTTGCAGATGATATGATATTATGTAGAAAACCTTAAAGACTCCAACAAAAAAATACCAAAAGACCAACCTGTTAGAGCTAATAAATGAATTCAGTGAAGTCGTAGGATACAAAATCAATATGCGATAAGCAGTAGCATTTCTATACACTAACAACAAACTATTAGAAAGAGAAATTGAGAAAATAATCCCATTTACAATAGCATCAAAAAAAATACTTAGGAATAAATTTAAACAAGAAGGTGTTTATTTTGTTACCTAAAAGTGAAATTTCTGGATCAAATGGCAGTTCTAATTTTAATTTCTTGAGGAAATTCTGTACTGTTTCTCCATAGTGGCCATACCAGCTTACATTCCTACCAATAGGGTACAACATCTGCCACATCTCCACGTCCTCGCCAGCATTTACTATTTCTTAACCTTTTGGTGATAGACGTGCTAACAGGTGTGAGGTGATATTGTGATTTTTATTTGCATTTCTTGACGATCAGTGATTCTGGGCACATTTTCATGTACCTGCTAGCCATTTGTATGTCTTCATTGGAAAAAATTTATTAAGATCCTTTGCCCATTTTTAAATTGGACTATTAGGTTTTTTGCTATTGAGATGTGTGAATTCCTTGTCTGTTTTGGATATTATCCCCTAATGGAATACGTGGTTTGCAAATATTTTCTCCCCATTTTATAGGTTGATTTTTCATTTTGTTGATGGTTTTTTTTTTTTTGCTGTGTAGAAGTTTTTCAGTTTGATGTAGTAGTTTATTTTTGTTTTGTTGTCTTTGTTTTTTGTGTCAAATCCAAAAAATCTTTGCTAAGACCAATGTCAGGGAACTTACCCTTTATGGTTTACTCTAGAAGTTTTATGGTTTCAGGCCCTAAATTCAAGTCTTTAATCTATTTTGTATTTGGTATTAGATAGGGGTCCAGTTTCATTCTTTCTCATGTGGATATCAGTTGTACCAACATCATTTATTGAAGAGACTATGTCTTCCCATTGTATATTCTTGGCTCCTTTGTTGAAAATTAATTGACCATATGTGCATGGGTTTATTCCTGGACTCTCTACTCTGTTCCATCGATTTTTGTGTCTGTTTTTGTACCAGTATCTTACTGTTTTGACTATAGGTTTGTAATATAGTTTGAAATCAGGAAATGTGATGCCTTCAGCTTTGCCTTTCTTTCTCAATATTGCTTTGGCTATTTGGGATCTTTTGAGGTTGCATATGAATTTTAGAATTTTTTTCTATTTCTGTAGAAATACAATTTTCATAAGGACTACACTAAATCTATAGACTGCTTTGGGTAATATGGACATTTTTAACAGCATTAAATCTTCTAATCCATGACCATGGCATATCTTTCCATTTATTTGTGTCTTCTTCAATTTTTTTCAACAATGTTTTATAATTTTCAGTGTACAAATCTTTCACCTTCTTGGTTAAATTTATTCCTAGGTATTTTTGATTCTATTGTAAATGGGACTATTTTCTCAATTTCTCTTTCTAATAGTTTGTCGTTAGTGTACAGAAATGCTACTGCTTATTGCATATTGATTTTGTATCCTACGACTTTACTGAACTCATTCGTTAGTTCTAACAGGTTAGGTTTTTTGTTTTTGTTTTTGTTTTGTTTTGTTTTTTTGGTGGAATCTTTAGGGTTTTCTATATAATATGTCTTGCAAACAGACAATTTTACTTCTTCCTTTCCTGTCAGAATGAACAAAGATGAGGCTTTGGGTCCGTTGCCTGAGGCTAAGCTCTGACCCTGCCTGGGCTTCCTGGGATGATGGGTCCTGGGACAAAGCTGGGTCCTCTCTGGGGAGGGTGTGGATGGCGTCTTTGCTTTTACTCCAGGTTTGTTTAAAAAGATTCTTCACAACACTCAGAAACCAAAGGTGTGTGTAAAGGATAAATGCTCGCTCTTTTTTGCCCCCAATGTTTCAGATCTAGCAAGAGAAAAAAATTATAATGTAAAACAAGGAAAAAAAGAGAGGATTTTAAAAGTTGCTGGGTCACACTACTAGGAATAAAAACTAGAAGGCCTAATGCAAGAAGACCTCATCAACATCTTAGAGTCTCCTGTCCAGTCTTACAGACTCACTCACTCATTTCCAAGTCAGATATCTTCTCCAGGGTCCTCCTGCTGTTTATTTGCCTCCATCTTGGCAGGAAAGGCCCACCAGTTAGCAGCCTTGCTTCTCTCCCCAGGAGAATTCTACTCTTCTCCCTAGTCCAAAAACTCGAAACTTCGAGGAAGTGAAGACCTTCTCTTCCCCATAAAATCATCCTGGGAGGATCCGACCTGACACTCAAAAGTACAATAAACTCCCTTTTCCATAAGATTTGAAGCGACCAGGGGTACTGACTCCCATTTGACCCCTTCAGTATTCCACCGGCAGGAAGACACTGGGGGAGAGCGTATCTGGACCCCTCGTCTACTCAAGTGCATGTGTGCTGTGGTCTCAGCTCTTCATTTCATAGAAGATGTTTTAGAATATAATCCAAGTGCTTGCTATTGAGCTATTACATTCCACGCCTTTCTTCTGGCGGTCACCCTAGCCTTTAATATCCAAGCAAAATGGCACAATGTAATTTCCAGATGCCACTAGCCCCACAGAAATACAGGTGCTTCTTACTACTCAACAAAATGAATGCTTTTTGAGCACCTATTATGTTAAAAACCCAATGCTAGGTGACTGTAAGTACACAGAGATAAAAAGTGCTGGCCCCAGCCTCAAGTGCCTTCATAATCCAATGAGTTTTCTTTTGCCCTCACCCCAAATCTCAGAACAGCATTGCATGAGGTGGTGGACAGTCAGAGGTGAATCTTAGCCTGGAAGCTAATGCCTGATTCCCAGGATAGCCTGCAGTAGGAATAATTGTACAAAGTAGATCAATCATTTGCTGTTTCTGCAGTCACTTGGGATCAGTCACTCTCTTCTCCTAGATGTGAGCTTTTGTTATCACATTTTGCCCACGGTAGGAATTGTCAAGCCCCTAAGTGCAACCAAATGCTTCAGTGAAATAGGATTTAGCTCCTTAGGGCTCAGTTTCCCCGTAGGAATGATCTCCCCAGCATCCCTATGAGGTCTCTGCTGTTGCCAGGCAACCCCAATCCCACCCTGAGTGGCAGGTCAGGGCTCTGACTGTGGGAATGACTTCCTTTGTCCTGATATGTGCCTTCTGGCCTTTTAAATGTCTTTTGGTGGCTGAGATCACCCCACGTGTATGACCAGACTTGTGCTATGCTAGAAATGTCTATTTCAGAGCTTTGTTCCCCCCAGGAACACAAAGTCCTTCTCTGTATGTCATGGATGTTATACAATCTATATGCAGACAGCATATATGAATGCATTACACATGCAGATTGAGCTAGTTCCTTGGAAGTTCTCTGTTCCTTCCTTGCCAGCTGCCAGAGTTGGCAGGCCAGCTGACACCCAGCCAGGCCATTTTATTCATCACGGCACAAAACCACGGTTTGGTCCGTCTCTTCTTAAGACTCACAGAATACAAAGGCTGGAAAGAGCTGGGGAGGAGGAGTCCCTCAGTTCTCCCTTGACAACTCTGGCCCTTTCCCGGGAGCTAAATTAAGCTTTTCGCCCCAGCTATTGTAAACTTGTCTTCCCTATGATGGAACACTTGTGGCTTTATTCTTTGGTGAGTACTGAAACAGTGTCTAAAGAACAGCTGGATATATATAAGAGGGCAGTCTCAGCCTCTGGGGGCAATGTCCATCAGGACCCACAGTTTCTGTGTGGCAGGAATGTGTGTGGCATGATAGAAACTCTTCCATTTCATAAAAAACTTATGACACAATCCCAGTGTCTGCTTGGGATGTCAGTTCCCAAGTCTTTCTTCTGAGAGGTCACTTTTTCCTTTAACACCCCTCCGCCGCCACCACCACCAAAAAAATAGCTTGAGTCCATGCCACACGCGTTATGAAGCCCAGTGCCGCTAGCCTCCTGGGACTCTCAGAGGGATTATATTCTTCTGGTGTTGTCTCTTTCTCTCTCTCTCTCTCTCTCCACCTTCCTCCCCCTTCCCCTCCCACCTCTCTTTCTCTCCCTCTCCCTCTCCCTCTCTCATCTTCCTTTTCCAATGAACACTTCAGTCTCATGCAACATCACTCCCTATGCTGCCCCTCTTCCTTTATTCCACAAAGCACCACCGAAACAAGATTAGCATGTAGAACAGTTTAGTGAAGGTTGGGATCATAGATGGAGAATTACAGCACAGTTCCAACGACATAAAACTGAGCATTAGACGCTATGGTCCTGATCTCCCCAGCCACTCTTGCTATAGAGACGTCCTCATGGGCATTCCTTCCTTTCAAGTTTCCTGCCTGCCAGCATTCCCAGGGATCCTGCGGACTTCTACTGGTCTTCAAGTTCCTACCAATTACCTCTTCTCTCCTGAAATATGAAACCCTAACCCAGAAACTCTGCTACTTGTAACACAGAAAACATTAGTTCTTCTTTTGAGTTTCTTACACCGAGGCAAGTAATATATTTCCTTCTGGGTTAAAAATATTCTAACCAATTCTTTACCCAATCTAAAAATGAGATACATTTTTATTCCTACCGATATTCATCATTAGAACAGTCTCCTCAATAAAACAATCATGAAATCACTTGCAAGCTTTGTTGTCCAAAAGATAAATGGCAGCCCTGCCCTAGAATGGAGAGTTGTAGTAACCACTGTTGTTGTATTTGTTGTTACTAACTTTTTATTTCCAACTACATTGTCAAAATGCTAATGGAATAACTAAAACTCCCAAGAAAGTAGGTCACTTCACTTCTCTAATGAAGAAGCAGTTTCCTAATCTGAAAAATGAGAAAGTGTGGACCAGAAGATCTCTAAGATTTCTTCTGGCCAATACTGTGCGGTGTCTTCTCTTGCCCACAGACTTGGAGGCCAGCATAGAAGATGGAGATGGATGGGCAGGGAGCAAGCCCAGTGGGTTCTAACACACCTGTTAGTGGTATGTTGGAATGATGCTAAAAGAATCAACTTTCCTTTAACATCCCCACCATCACCAAGAGTGAGTTTGTTAACTAAAAAAAATCCAAGTTTTCAAAGCCCATTTATGAAGATTCTAATTTAGAATATCAGGCATGAGATCCAGTACCTATATTTAAAATAATAAACACCTCCAGAAGTGATTTTGATGAGAAACAAAGTTTAGAAACCACTGGATTTCTGTGACAATCCACAATAACAACCAAAATGCAGATTAGAACAATCAATTTGAATATCAAAAAGAAAACATAATATTAAGTTATTTCAATAGATTTAGTAGATGTCTAGGGCATAAGACCACACAAATTGGCTTTTTCCAAAGATGACATCAAAAACCAAGAGGCTCTCCAAAGGATGTGTTAATTAAATAATCATTAAAATCTCAGCAAGTTTCAGCAAGTCCAAAGGGCAGAGCCACAATATCCCCAAATACATAACTGAGACTATTAACTAGGGATTAGCAAGGTCTCTTTAATATATATGACCTAGTGCCCTAAACTGAGCCATTTTAGGGTAATTAAAGACACTTTTGCAAGTAAAGTATTCTTTTTGGATTAAAAATAATCCAGCTGATATTTTCCTATTCAAAAAAAGCAATACATATTTTATCCCTCCTTTTAGTATTATAAGAAAAATCTCTTCAATGAAACTGTGAAGTTTGAAGCATAAAGCATGCAGCATTATATATGAGGTCACTTACAGGTCTTTGCGTTTATGTTAGACACAGCAAATATTCATAGTTTCATAGTTAGATCTCAGTTATCCTGAAAATAATAGAAATTCTCTCTTTTAATGTGGAAAAGGATCATTAGAAAACAGAGGACTGAAAACTGCTTTTGAAAAGACAGGTAAAACCTTTGGTTTCCAAATATATTTTTCTAGTTTTTCAGTAGTTGTCATTGCTGTATTGTCCATTACATTAAAATTTGTTGACTTAAAATAATACATCATCTCACAGTTTCTGTGAATTACAAATCTGGAAATAGCTTAACTGGGTCATTCTGGCTTGGAGTCTCTTGTTGCAGTCAAGCCCAGGGCTGCAGTCATCTGAAGGCTTGACCAGGGCAGAAAGATCTTTCAAGTTGGCTCACTCCCACGCTTGGCAAATTAGTGCTGGCTGTTGACAAAAAGTCATCAACGTCTCCATGGGACTGCTTAAGTGTCCTTACAACATGGCAGCTGACTTCTTCCAAAGTGAGTGATCCAAAAGAGAAAAGGCAGAAGCAGCAAGGTCTTTTATGGCCCACCATTGGATGTCACACTCTGTCATTTCTGTAATAGTCTATGCTGGTTGCATAGGTCAGTCTTACTCTGTGTGAGAGAGGGGCACACAAAGGCATGGGTATCAGGAGCGAGAACCACAGTGGACAGGGAGGGCATCGTGCAGACTGGATACCACCCTGCTTGACACAAACATCAGATCTCAGTAAATGAACATTTCATTGGATCCAAAATACCATTAACTGTAACATACATCTTTATTTTATCTAACAATAAGAAAGGGAAAAAATGACCAATATTGGGAGACTCTTCAAACAAAGCTGGCCTACCAAAGCCATGCCTTCAGTTTTGGAGTAAATGAGAATAAATCCACTCCACAAAAGGGAATAGCAGAAATCTTGCAAGTCTCAACTCACACTAAGTGGAAGTGGGGGAAAATGTTCTCTGGGGGATTTGAACCCAAGCAGGTAGGACATCCCCACCCCCCACACCCCCAGGCTGAGACATCCTTTAAGTAGAACCTAAGATCCCCTTTTAAAAAACTTGATTTCAATCCAGGTTGAATGCAACTGAAGAGACACTCAAATTTTAGAGGATGTTAAAATATGGGGAAATGTGCATCTTGAAATCACACAGTGAGAAAACACAGTACATCATCTCAATGAAGATTTCAGGCAAAATGTACCAAAATAGTTTAGAGTCAGCATTCTTTAGGGCAAAATTACAAAAATAGTCTTATTTTGGAAAAAAAGAACAGAAACTTGGTCTATCTGCTATGTTTTGTTGGCCAATAGCATGTCCTTTCTCATATCAGTTTCTTGAAATCAGCTAATGACAGAAGTAGAAAATGAAGAAAAGCAGAAAGTTTATGATGGGAATCAATATAGAATCAGTAGAAATAAAATGAACTTTGAATTAGACCCACTTACGAGCAGATCTTTTTAGCTGTGTGATCTTGAACAAGTTGCTTTACCTCTCTGAGTCTCCAGTCATACGACCTTCAGGTAAGGCACAGGCAATGATTTACCTTGCAGAGTTGTAAGAATGAAATATGACATGTATGAAATACCTAGCATGGTACTTATCATACTTGTTCAACAATGATAGCTATTATCATGATTACCATTTACCGATTTCTAAGAATACACTCGTTTTTTGAGATTTTTTTGTAAGCCTCAACCAAGAAAAAGCCTATAACCCAGGGAAGACTACCTTCCTCCTGCTGTTCATTCAGTAATAACTGTCAACAACTGACCAGTGTTATTCCAGCTGCACCAGCAAGGCAGCTCTGTCTCCTTCCCAAGGAGCTACAAAGAGAATGGAACTGGTCCTCAGCAATGCCTTCCTCAAACCATCACCAAGAGGAGTGTCACTAAGTCTCCATCCTAGGGGAGTCAGGCAATCCTCGCTGATAGGAGATTTGGAGTGAATGGTTCTTCATTCTGCAAACATTTACTAAGTACCATCTAAATTCCAGATTCAACCAGATTGCAGGGACATAGAGATTCATAGAGCATGGCCAGTGCCCTTGAGAAGCTGGTAGTCTAGCAGAAGAAAGAACAGGGAGAAGAAATCATTACAAACAAGTGAACGTCCCACAAGAGTTGTAGGTGGAAGTTGTGCGAGTATCTAAAAGGACCCACGCCACTGCCTGGGGAGATCTGGGAAAGCTTCAAAGAGGAAGAGATGCTTGGGTGAACCTTAAACAATAAGCAGTGTTTTGCCACATTGATAGCATTGAGGTTTTAGGGATTCAATACATAGCATCCATTTTTTTTTTCCTTCTCCATTCTTCGTTTGAGAGGTAAGATACAAGAGGCAGGCTAATGGAGGTCAAAATGTTAGCTTTATTGCTGAGAAAGCCAACTGGAGAACATCGCTTTAGACCTGTGATCAAAAGAACCTGCCTGGAAAAGAGTAAGTTCACAGTGGGGAAACCTGACAACACTGCCTCAGCCAGACGACCAAGGTCAACACGAGCAGTTGTACATCATGTTGATACCAAGTGCCCTTGATACAATATGAGGAGAATGACACTTCACCTTTATGGTTTTCCTCCCCAAACCCATAACTCCAGTCTAATCATGAGAAAAACTTCAAATCCCAAATGAAGAACTTTCTACAAAATACCTGACCCGTACTCTTCAACATTGTCAAGGTCATCAAAAACAAGGAAAATCCGAGAAACTGCCTAAGGAGACATGACCAAAAAAATGCAATGTGGTGTCCTGGTGGGATCCTGGAACAGAAAAAGGACATTAGGTAAAAGCTAAGGAAATCTAAATAAACTATGGACTTTAGTTAATAAAAATATATCAGTTTGGGGTCACAAGCTGTAATGAATGTATCATACTACTGTAAGATGTTAATAACAGGGGAAACAATACAGACCTCTCTCTACTATCTTCTCAAGTTTTCTGTTCTAAAAAGCAAAGTATTGAAAATAAAAGTAAAGGGGCCACACCAACATACCCCAGCCCTTCACCCAGCGTAGATGGAGGGGCAGTTGCTCGCGAACAGCAGAGCAGACCCCCCGACCCAACACTGCTGCCCAGGACCGCAGAGAGAAGGACACTGAAATCCCCAGGATTCGGAGGCATTTAACTGATTGGTCCCACCCAATCGTGGGCCACTGGCTGTGACCCCAGATCAGATCACTAAGGTGGCCTCCATGAAGAATCAGGGAAAGGTTGCAAGAGGCCAGATATGTTTCCAGAGAGGCTCCAAAGGGAAGGAGTCAGCGCGTGGATGCTGGAGCTTGGCTGTTTGAATGCAAAGCCTGGGCTTGCCACTTTTCATCTATATGACCTTGGCAGGTTGCTTAACATCTCTGAGTCTCAGTTTTGTGACCTGTAAGATGGAGATGGGCTGGAGAGGATTAAATTAGATACTACAGCAAAGCGGCTGGAGCTGTCCCCGGTAAGTGCTCAATGAGTGTAAGCTGCTATTATTACTCTCATAGAAACATAAAGCCAGGGAAAGAGGTGCCCTCTTCGACCTCGCAGTCAGCATGGGAGAGGACACTGAGGTCCAGGAAGCACCCCAGCACGGACAGGGAGGTGAAAGGGAGTGAGGAGGTCACATCCACGCTGTGACTGCAGCCCAGAGTACACGTGGGAAGTCGGGCAAGGTCAGACCAGGGCAGAGATCAATGACCACGAAGCCAAAGAATGCCAGGCCTCTGATCTCCTCCAGGGAAGGACAGAATTATTAAAGCTGTGGTATGCAGACTTTTTCTGTAAAGGGCCAAGTAGCAAATATTTTAGGTTTTGCGGGCCAAGAGGCAAAATCAAAAATCTGCATCTCTGTTATATAACTGTAAATAAAGGCACCCCCTCGATTTATTGTGCTTCACTTTGTTGCATTTTTTACAAGCTGAGGGTTTGTGGCAACCTTACGGGTGCCATTTTTCCAACAGCATTTGCTCACTTTGTGTCTGTGTCACATTTTGGTAATTCTCATAATATTTCAAACTTTTCCATTATTATTATATTTATTATGGTGATTTGCTGTCAGTGAGCTTTGATGTTACTATTTTCATTGTTTTCGCATTTTGGGGCAAAAAGTGTCTTTACAGTAAAGCAGGTATGTTGTTTTTTCAGACATAATGCTATTGCACACTTAATAGATTCCAGTACAGGGTAAACATGCACAGACACAGGGAAACAAAAAGCTTATGTGACTCACTTGATAGCAATACTCCTTTACTGTGGTGGTCTGGACCTGAACCCACAAAGTGTCTGAGTTCTGCTGGTAAATAACACTACTTGATGAGTCTAGAGCAATTGGATAGTTTAAATCCACCCCAATTCAAATGTCACCACCACCACCATCTTTTACTTTAATGTAAGCATAAATTTAAAAATTAAAACAGCCGAGGTACATTGTGGGATTCTCTGATTTACCACTGTTAGCAAAACCATCCTTAGCAACACTGACTTGGAACCCAGTCCTTCAGAGTCAATCACTCCTACTCTCTTGTCTTCTGTAGTTTGATGTCTTTAGAACAGCTGGTAATAAATACAATGAAATGTCCTAGTACAGCAGTAGGGGCAGCACCCCAAATGCCGTCGAGTTATAACCTCACCCCTGAGATTTGCAGCACGCAGAGCCACAGAGCAAAGTGTTGTGGGCATCCTGCAGGCTCTTGGCAACCTCTCAGCAGCTATGGCAGGAAGCAGCCACGGACAACATGGAGACAAATGGGTGTGGCTGTGTTCCAATACAACTCTATTTACAGACTCTAAAATGTGAATTTCATGTAATTTTTACACGGCACGAAATGTCAGGCTTCACTTGATTCTTTTTTTCAGTCATTTAAAAGTGGAAAAGCTATTCTTCGCTCTAAGACCCTACAAAGGCAGCAGGCTGGATTCAGCTCATGGGCCGTATTCTGCCCACTCATGTTTTAAAGGATGGTTCTAAATACACACTTAATCCTATCAAGTCACAAGCAAACTACAGACCTAAAGCCTCTTCTCTTATTTCTGCGGCTGGTGGTAACACCCTCTCTGCACGGAAGGGCTCTCTGCATCAGAGGCTTAGTGAAGCAGCTCATTTACTCTGTTCATCTATTTCCCCTGTGCAGTTTGCAGCATCTCACCCCTCCCTCCCCTCCATGGCAGTTCCTGTCTCAGATGGCAAGAGGATGAAACTCAGAAAAACCCTCATCAACCTAAACTGAAGTGATTCTGGGCTCTTGCCACCATTGCGAAAATCTTCTTTTAGCCTCAAGACGGTTGCCAGAACTTAATGAGCTCAATTCAGTTGCTATAATTCACTACCGTAGCATCTCCCGGCTGCGCAAGGTGTTATACTAGATGGAAACTCCAAGCTCCCAGCCTCACAGAAAGGGGCTTAGGATGCACTTGAGGAAAGTGACATCTAAACAGCTGCGGATGTGGTACAGTCTAGCAGGGACACGGCCACAATTAAAATAGTCTTTGGTTTTGTGATCCGGTAGCTTGCATACTGAAGCAGGAGTTCTGAGCTGAGTAACAATAACCACAGGTGACCACCAGCCACACGTTGGTGCAGAATGAGGAACAGACGCTGGAAGAACAGGGGTGAACAAGGAAAAGGAGCAAGGAAAGCAGAGCGCCCACTCCTTAGTCAGCACAGAGACCGTACAACTGGTATTTTTCATTTTTCAGCTCATTTCAGAGAGATGAGGCCACAAAGACCCGCAGTTCGTCCAAGGTCGCCCAGCTAGGAAGCAGTACAGCAAAGGCTGGACCGCAGCCTCCCAGCCTGGGAAGTACACATCAGACACATTCTATTAGCCAAGTGGCTGAAACCATGTACGTCAGTTTTCCCTGACGGTTTCACGTTCCTCCACTTAAGGAAGCGGGCATTAGATTGGGTGTGCAGGACAGTCTTGTGTATATTTTTGTCCTGGGTAAATAACAGTACTTTCTTCGTGCTCATCAGTGTCTGGCTGAACAACAAATGATGTGGTCACCCTAGTATTTGGCCTGTGAAATGGGGTGGAGAAAGTCAAGGTGCTGGACAGATGGCCAGTGTCTGCTGGGCCTCAGAGAGAAGTCAGAGGCAAGTGTTCCCCGACTCAGCTTTGGGACGGCAGGCCCACTCGGGATGGCCGGAAGCCTGTGTTCATAATGCGCTGGTTTTCCTCACCCAGCTCTGAGCCTAGGCATCAATTCAAGTGCAGAGAGTCTTTCGTCCTTTACGCTCTGCAGTCATTTCCTTCACGCACACAAGCCCAAGCAGCTCAAGAGCAGGAGCAAGCAGACACCCCCTTTCAGCACATCCGCACCCGCCGCTCAGCACAGCCCCGGCCCCTCCCGATCATCCTGGGAGGGCAGCCGCAGCAAAGCTCGAGAAAACTCTTTCACCCTGGAAGGTGTGGCTTTGAGGTTGGGAGCCTTTTTTGAAACAGAAAGGCTAGAAATGTTTCCTCGGCGTTGAGAATCAAGGACCTAAGTCTGGACAGAAGGGAGTTAAACATTAAACGGGCAGAAGAAACACAGCGTAATTCCAACCATCCTGAAGTTCAGTTAATAAAGGAAGGAGGGGGAGGGACACTGTTTTGAGCAGGTTTTCCAAAATGTGACCTGAGGACCCCCTGATGGGCAGGCTGGAATGCAAACTCCTGACCTCCAGGAATCGGAGGAAGAGGTGGGAGGCTGCATCGACAGAGAAGATTCCAGATGATTCCAACACTCACCGCTTGCTAGGGAGAAACTAGTTTAGAAATATGTTTCAATAAGTGTACTCTGACCATTCTTTCCTCTTCACATCTGTTATCCTGCCTTGTGGTTGCCTTATAAGCCTTTTTTCCTAGAACTGAATGTGAGATCCCCAAAGACAGTTTTGATAGGAGAATCAGTCAGTCAAACAAAGAGGAGGAAAGGGAGCAAGAAGAGAGGAATTGATCACGTGGACATTGGTCTCCAGAAGAATTTCCAGCTGCTCTGTACTGACCCTCCCCACCCCCTCCTGAAATAAGGCAGCGTGACTGTACTCATTAATTCAGAATATTCCCCTCCTGTTGTGCAGGTGGGTTACCGTCTGACCCCTCAGAGGCTCCAGTATGGCCTCAAATATCGGTTTCTATGCATCTTATGATGTGAAAAGGATTGGGAAACACTGTAATTATTGAGCCACAAAGATGTTTATTAGCGTTCTAATAAGTCTGCACTCAAGCTCAACGTACATGGTGGGGTGTGGCACGGATTCCCCAACAACAACAAATTCTCTCACCCGAGAAGGGTGTTATACAATTCAGCTCAATTCTGACACTGTCTACCTGGAGGTAGCACCAGATCTCACAGGCTAAGAGCCCAGTCCTACATGAATACTCACCCCCACCCCACAACTTCAGATGCCAATCCCAAGCCCAGGTTGTCACCTGTGCTTCTGACTGACTGGCTATAGACCAGAGGTTCCAATGGCCCCACCCTCCTTGGGTCTGATTCATTTGCTAAAGTGACTCGCACAACCAGAGAAACATTTCACTTGCTAGATCATGAGTTCATTATAAAAGGATAGAACTCATGCACAGTCAGATGGAAGAGATGCAGAGGGCAAAGCATGGGGAAGGGGTGGGGAGCTTCCGTGCCCCTCCAGGTTTGTCACTTTCCCCAAATCTCCTTGTGTTCACCCACCTGGAAACTCTCTGAACTGGTCTTTTTGATTTTTTTTTTTTGGAGGCTTCATTATATAGCCATGATCAATTAAATCATTGGCCATTGTCGATTGATTCAACCTCTAAACCCCCCTCTCCCAAAATCAGAGGGTGGGACTGACAGTTCCAACCATCTAACCACCCAGTTGGTTCCCCTGGCAACCAACCTGCATCCTTAAGCGACTTAGGGGCTGTCCAAAAGTCACATCATTGGCATAACAAAAAACACCTTCTTGCTCATCACGTTAGGAAATTCTAAGAGTTTTAGGAGCTCTGGTGCCAGGAACTGGGACAAAGACCAAATACATTTTTTTAATTATAAATCTCAATATCACATCTCTTCACAGATTAATTTGGAGAGGGGGGATGTTCTTTCAGTTTTCTTGCAGCTGAGTGGGATGAGGATGCAAGGCTATCTATCCACTTGTTTTTGTCCAAGTCCGACAATAAATACAGGACTGGTTTATCTCCAAGAACAAATGGAAGATTCTGCAGCTGCTCTGCCACTTCCCTCAGAAAAGGCTGAAGCTCGCAGGGCTCCTCTGATCCGAAAACCTCCCATCCAAGCCCCTCTCCCCTCCCCCCACTTGCTTTCTTTCTTTCCCAGTTAACTTCTCCCAGCCCTGGCCAAGTTTTCTGGAAGCTTCTGATGTGTCAGCAATAAAAAGGAAAGCCGGGGCAGAATCCGGGTGGAGGGAAGGAGAAAGAAGGAAAGTGCTGAGGTGACTGTTTCACCATCAGCTGGGCAGTTTCACTTCAGGTCATCGAAAGATCGAGAAGGCCATTCATTTCCAACCCTTCGCGTCCAGGCGAGCTGTACAGCCCTAGGAGAGAGAATGGATGTGGTGTTTCCCCTGAGAACATCATTTTAAGACTGATTTGCTCCATTAAGCCACCCAAGTGCAGCTCTGGAAGGTGTGTGAGGCTGTATTTAACCTCAGACCCAAACCCCAGCCTCAGTGGCTGTAAGGGTTGGCTGCTCCAGCAGGGAGCGGCCAGCCTGGCCTTCCGCTCTCACCCACCACTCTCTTGGCTAGGCCTGCCCGGGGCCCTCTGAGGAACATTCGTTGGCAGCCAGGCCTCAGACACTCCTTTTTCCAGAGGGAGGGCTACAGCAGGCTAGACGGACACGCCCTGGCCTGTCGTTTTCCACAGGGGGCAGAGAGGGAAAGCCATCTGTTAACTTTTTATGTTCTTAAGCAGCAGAGTCAAAACATATGTCAAGTGAGTTGTGAAAATGCTGTCCATGTAGGGCAGCCTTTGTCCACACGCTTTTTCTTGAACAAAAAGCCCTTGTTAATTCAATGCACCGCCTCCAATCTCCCGCCCCCCACCCCCTGCCAGACATCTGTCAGCCCTTTGATGATTCTACTGATCAGGGGTTATTTTGGCTGAAGAAGACTGTGAGCCTCCCTTCATATCCTCCAGAGAGTGAGGGCAGATGTTGTCAACCACCGTTGGCCTGAGAAAATGGACTATGACCACACCAATTTCTTAAGTTAACTGTGAAAAAAAAACGGATTTTCTGGCAGAGTGGTGAATATTGCAATGGACAGTGGTCATGCCTTCCTGGTTCTGTCCGTGTCTGTGTGAGGAAGACCTTGCTCAGGTATATGGAGATGTATATGGACTAACTTCTTCTCTTGGATTGCATTTAAAATCCTGTGACTGAAGAAAAGGATGAGAAGAACAAAAAGGGCAAAATGTGTGGCAAACAGTGTGTGGTACAGTTACAGACTACTTTTCCCTTTCTTCCTACTGGGTATATTTTCTAGTGCGCTAAGACAAGCATTTATTGCCTTTACAATCAGCAGGAAGGGGAGACACTGTCCAGGCACTAGGGACAGCTCTAGGCTGTACTATGCAAATAAGTTAACTCAGTGGCAGGTGCCTTGCTGGGGTTGGGGAGGGCGGGCATGGTAGCATCGTGTCCATGAATCATGCGGCTGGAATCCAGTGTTAAGAAGTCTTCCATGCAGGCAGAGCTGCCTCCCTGGGGAACATGCCTGCACTCGCTTGGCCCCAAGATTAAATTTGGAAGCAGACTCTGGTGAGGTATCTCCCAGTCACACTTACAAAACCAGTTAAATGTAAATTTCCAGAAACCTCCTTACAAATCTGGGAATCTCACTATAATGACAGCTAGCATCAGTTGTCCAGTCTTGGCTAAGGGGTCCAGGAGCAAGATTTGAAGAGAACGAAAGGGAAACAAATGGACTGCCTCTGGCCCATTGATTCTGTAAAAAGTGGTCACAAAAGGGACCATTGTCAGCCACTCTCTTGGGGCTTGCCCCAGCCTGGGTTAGCAAATCATTTCTCTAAACTGTGGTTGGCTTAAGCACAAGTGGAGGGAAGGGGAGAGGGTAAGTGTTTGGACCTTTCTAAATAAATATATTATATCATATGTTAAATGCTTAGAATAGGCAGCAAATGAGAATTTTCCCAGCATTGATCTTTAACGGAATCCACTGAACAAAGGAATATTCAGATACTCAGTGTGGTGCAGATGGTAGCTTGGTAGCTCTTTATCTGTTCTCACCTTGTTCTAAGGACTTTCATACATTGCAGTCACTTTGAAAGATTCAAAACAGATTTTCCCAGACCCTTTACAACTGGGGTTTCCTATGTGATTGAGATTTGCCATTCAAATGCTCTCATGCTGCCATGGATTAGGATCTGAGTTAAGTGGGGAGGGAGGCAGAGCTTGGTTTGCAGCCCGCAGGTTTGATGGTAGCTTCTGAGGCCAGAATCACAGCTGGGACAGCGCGTCCCTGGAACCAGTATTTGCAATAGCCACCTCCTAATCCTTGGAGTATAGCTAAGGGGTAGGTGCCTGGAGCCTGGCAGTCAGTATCATGGTTTGCCAGTTCCCTGGATTCCTGAAGTTCTGCAGTCATGTTCTCCTGAGGGTCATTCCTGCGCAGCCAGCCTAAAATCCTTTTCAACAATTTTGTAAGCAGCTAATGCTCTGTATTAAGTCCCTTTCTGCTTAACATAATGACAGTGGATTCTGTAATCTGCAACTGATCTCTGACTTTCAGCAAAGATGTGCTGAATGTCCTGATACGCCAGGCCTTCTGATGAGAGTGTAGACATTAAGTCATCAGTATTGAGCCCCTCCTGTGTGCCACAGATCTTGCTGAAATTCTTTTCCTTAGAAATCTTATTGATGATAATTGCATTTGGATAAACATAAAATAATTACAAGTGGTGTATTGTGATTCAACCCGTTAGTGCTACAACAGGAGATCTAAATAGGGTTATGGAGGAGCAGAGAAGACAGAGACCAAGAGTTGGATAAGCCTTCAAAAGTCAGGTTCCATGCCTCCTAAATATAACACTGCTATTAACTGCTTCTAGGCTTCTCCTAAAGCCCACTTCCTTTTCTGGTTGTCCAAAGCCCGCTTCCTTTTGTGGTTGTCCGCTTGCCAGGGCTCAACACCTTTCACTCCAACCAGGTTGGTCTTATGATTTCTCATGTCACCACCTTTGCTCATTTTAATCCTTACACATTGAGTGTTCCTCTTTGTCCATCAAAACTTGACTCCTCGATCATCTCTACTTTCTTTGAATTCCTACAGCTGTTGGGGGCCACACTCCCTGTTTTGTGTTCAGTCTTCCTCCTGTCAGATGGTGTGCATCATGTTGGATTCTTCTGATGCTCATGTTAGTATGACAACAGAGGCCTAGTTTCCAAAAATGACCCCAGCCTGCCATTCACAGCCTCCAACAGCTGAGGTGGTACAAACCACTGGCATTTTCTAAGCATTTGTTTTATTCCCATCATCCCATTACCAGACACAAAATCCTATCCATCCTTTTCTGTCCCCCGTACTGCTGGGAAAACCAATCTGCCTCTCTTCTTCCAGTGAGCTCAGAAAAATAAAATACTTCTCCTGGGAGCAAGCTAGGACTGGGAAGACTTTGCACTATTTATTTTCACGTATTTATCTTTCACATGAGAGCATTAACATTAATTCCTCTGTATTGAGTACCTCCTATGTGCCACACATCACTCTGAGATCCTTTTCCTTTAAGAGCTTATTGATGATAATTACATTTGGGTAAACATAAAAATAATTACCACCAGTTACTGCTATAGGAAGAATTTACCTGGGAGCAAACCAAGGTCCAGAGGCTTTGCCATATTTATTTAATCTACTCACCCTCCCCATCTCCCACATAGAGTAGTACATTTGGCCAAGGAAAAGGTCTTGTCGGCAGCTGACCTGAATATACTATGAGCAGGGATAAATACCAAACCAGCACATGGAGATGACATGGCCCTTAAATGGATCCAAGTTTTTTTAAACTTGGAGCTCAATGGCCCTCGCTTCTAACACAGAGACTCGCTGGTATTGCTGTGATTCTCCCCCGGGGACCCTTCTAGACATCATTTATTCATCTAGATGCTCCCAGCATAGAAACCACTCCCTTTGTGTCTGGCACTCAGGGCAGGCATTGCCACTCTCTGATGCCACTGGAGACTCATTCATCACATGCTGTATTCATCTCCCTTCAGAGCAGAAGGATGTGGTGCAGTTGCAACTATGCGCCAGGGGAGGCAGGACCCATCCCCACAGGCACACTGGGTGCTGCCCGCCAGCCCCCTCCGACCTCCAGCACGCCTTCCCTTACACGGAGCTGACACTTCCCACGGGATTGTCACAACCCCTCTAGGCAGAAATTTCCCTCATTTGTCTAATGATGAAAAGAAACAAAACAAACAAACAACAACAAAACCAGGCTCAGATGGAGTTCACACCTTAGCCAAGGTCACACTGCAAGACTGATTCCAAATCCGCAAACTCTTCAATGGCTCCTCATGTGGATAAAGTCCAAACTGCTTAAGATGCGTGTGAAGCCCCTTGTGACCCAGCTATCAGCGTCACCCCCCCAGCCTCGCACTGCAGCCTCCAGCCCTGCAGAATCACTGATGTCTGAGACTCATGATGCCCATTCTCAGCCAGATGCTGGAGTCATGCCATTACCTCTGCTAGAACATCCTTCAGCTGCCAACCCCACCACCTCCGACACCTCCTCCCGGCTCATCCCCACTCATTCTTCAGATCCCAGCACCTCATTCACGCTGCACAATCAATGCACAGGCATTCTGCCAGAACTTTCCTTAAGTGACAGCACCAGGTGCCGAGGATACAGCCAGGAAGAGAAGTCCACGGCCAGAGTCCACGGCCAGAATCCACGGCCCAGTGAAGGGACACAAGCAAAGGGTCAGTAATAAGATGCTGAGGTATGTGGTGTGGCAGGATAAGAACAGGGTGTGCATTCAGGGTTCTCCAGAGAAATAGAGTCAATAGACAATATTGTCTGTGTTTGTTTAGAAAGAGATAGAGATAAAGAGATTTATTTAAAATAATTGGTGCATGTGATCACGGAGGACAGTAAGTCTTAAGCTCTGTAGAGTGAGTCAGCAAGCTGAGACCCAGGAGAGCCGGTGATTTAGTCCCAGTTTAAGTCCAAAAGCTCAAGAACCAGGACAGCCAGGGATGGAGTTCCAGTCCGAAGGCCAGCAGGCTAGAGATCCAGGAAAAACCAAATTTCAGTTCAAGTCCAAAAGCAGAAATAGACCTGACGTCCCAGTTCAAAGGCAGTCAGGCAGGAGGAATTCGCCCTTACTCAGGGGACAGTCAGCACTTTTTGTTCTATTCAGGCCTTCAACTGATGGGATGAGGTCCACCTGCAGCAGGGAGGGCAATCCCGTTTACTCTGTCTACCCATTTAAATGTTCATCTCATCCAAAACACCTTCACAGAAACACCCAGAATATCTGGCCTCGCATCTGGGCATCCAGTGGCCCAGCCAAATTGACACATGAACTTAACCATCACAGGGTGCCCTGGGGACACACAGCTAGACCTCCAGCCCTGGAGTTGCTCCCATGATCTCCCCCAAAGACTCCATCCCGTGTCCTTTGTCTCTTCCCACAGCCCTCCTTGCTGGCTTGCTGGTCTCTCGCCCTAGACCGTAAACTCCTTGATGTTTCTGCAGTGCTACTAAGACCTTGCTCTGAAGTCAGACCAGCCTGGCTGACTTCCTGACTCTCCTACTTTGAGTCATAGACCTGGGCAAGTCTTCTAACCACCGTGAGCCTCAGTTTCCTTATCTGTAAAATGAAATAGTATTAGTGCCTACCAGCCTCACAGGAACACTGAGAGGATTAAATACAGTAAAACTTGGGACATGCTCAGTGCCTGCTGGCACACAGTAAGTCCTCAAAAAACAGCAGCTCTTACTATTGTTTGCTGTTGAACTCCCACACCCAGCACGCTTCCAGCACTTTACAGGCTCTTGTTTAGACCTGCACGGCGCCCCCGACTCCCTTTCCTGTCCTGCCAGCCTGAATCTCAGAACCTTGTTCTTGCAGAATGCTGCCAGCACCGCACAGCTCCCCCCGCACAGCCACAGCGGGAAGGGAAGTGCCTGGCCTTGTTGGAAGGAAGGTGTTGACAAAACGGGCACTTGCGAAAAGCTGTACGTGCTGGAGCAGCTGCACTGAGCACTCTTCCCAGCGGGCGACGAGCGCGTGTCTTTAGTGACCAGCACTGCTGGGCTTGACCGTCAGTTAACAGCAAGACTGACTTCAATCAGGCAGTTGATTTTTGCCCAATCACTTTCCAGAGTAGAGACCTCAGGACAATTCATTATCCAGCACTGGATTTCCACTTCAAGGAGGAACAGTACCCAGGGGAATGCATCAACACTGTACAGTTCCACCTTTTCCCGTCTTTAGATTCCCCTGGCTTCCCGGGAGCTTTGGAACCAGTCCTTTGTATCGCGTGAACTCAGTGCTGCCCAGACATGAAAGGCTTTTACTGCCCTCCTACCAAGGTCTTCCACCTGTGGCTGCGGAATGAGCCAGAATGGGGCCCCCGTGCAGGCCCTGCCTCTCACACCCTCTGCGTATCGCAGTGACAGCACCTGTGAAGTAGGGACCATCACCTTCCCTCCAGACCTCAGGGTACATCATGTGACAGGACAGCTATAGCATCCGGGTGATGTTCGTGAAAAGGCGTGGGAGGGCGTGCAGCCTCATGCACATACGGGGCGGGAGTGCTGCACAGGGGGAATCTGGTATACCCACAGCTAATTTTCACACGGAAATGAATGTACAGTGGGAGAAATAACTTCTCACAGTGTGTAAATCAGAAAATTGTCTAGTTATGCTTTTTTAAAATTGTCTAGCTTTATCTCTAATGTTTCAGCGAGCTCTCTCCTCTGAAGCGGATAACGTGGTACATACCATGGTATCTGTCCTTCGCCACAGCTTATTTCTAAGTCATCCCAACTCTTCCTGCAGCACGTGCATCACCAACTAAATGAGTGCTCATTGTGAGATACAAGAAAGATGTTAAAATATAACAACAGTAAATGTCAAAATAGTAGCACAGTGGCCCCCAGCACCCCTCTGGCTGGGACTCTCTGCACACACGACAGTGCGGCTGGGAATCGGGGATTTACTCGTCAGCTAAAGGGCACTGCCTCGGGCCAGAGCATAAGCAGTTTACAATTCACTAAGCCCAGTATGAAAGCTGGGTGTTGTAAGTTTCATTGTATTCCCCGCCCCGATCCTCCAAAAGATAGTGAAATTCTAACCCCTGGTACCTTTCAATATGATCTTACTTGGTTCTTCGAAGATTATCAAATTAAGATGAAGTCATTAGGGCTGACCCTAATCCAATGACTGGTGTCCTTATAAGAAGGAGAAATTTGGACACAGAGACAGACATGCATAGAAAGAAGACAATGACCATGTGAAAACACGGGGACAAGTCAGCCACCTACAAGCCACGGAACACCGGAGGCCAAGCTACCAGAACCTAGGAGGGAGGCACGGAACAGATTCTCCCCCGCAGCCCTCAGGTGAAACCAACCCTGTCAGCACCTTGATCTTGAGCTTTTGACCTAATGAACCACAAGAGAATAAACTTCTGTTTAAGCCACCCAGTCTGTGGTACCTTGTCGTAGCGGTGTATTGCTAGTATATTAGCAAACCAATATTCTAAGCTACTTTTGACTTTTTAATTTGGAGGGATTCTCTTCCATAAGGTAATATCTTCTCAATTATTTAAATAACATACTGCTTCCAATGTGGACGGTTAGCAGTGGGAGCCTGGGAATCCAGGAAATGTTTGGGAAAAAGAGCTTGTAGAAATCCATTCTTCCTGCAAGTGAAGAATGTGGGGCTCAAACCAGAAGAGTCCAGGACAGAAATGTAAATAGTAGTAGAAATAATAGCTCATATTTGCTGGGTATTTCTAGCTGCCAGCCATTCACCTGCATTAACACACTTAATTTGCACAACAACCTTATGTTGTAGATACAATTATCACTCCCATTTTTCAGATTGAGGAAAATGGCCAGAGAGAGGTTTTGTTACTTGCCTAAGGCGGCAAAGCTCGTACTTGGGAACACTGTGATCCAGTCCTCGCCAGTCAGGCTCCAGAGGGCACCTCTTAGGGACAGAAGGACCTGGAAGCTACCAGTTTTTTAAGATATGAGTAATTCCATGATCAGCACCCCTGAGATAATAAGGAAGAGCCACATATATCCCTTCAGCCCATGTTCACCAACAGCCTCTCAAGCTGAATCTCATGCAGACCTGCCTGCGGAGGACACCTCAACCACGGAACACAGGCCAGTGCACACATCCACGGTCTCACTTTCAATCCTCTGTGCTAACTCAGTTCAGCCCACCACAAAGTTGAGACTTACACTAGGAAGATTTCTATAACAGAATTGGGATGACTAGTTTTATGTGTCAACTCGGCGAGGCTATCGTACCCAGTTATTTAATCAAACAGTCATTCAGGTATTGCTGAGAAGGTATTTTGTAGATGTGGTTAGTTTCTGTGATCAATGGACGGTTGGTCAGGAGATTAAGCTTGATAATGTCGGTGGGCCCTATTCAATCAGTTCAAGACTTTATGAACAAAAACTGAAGTTTCCCAGAGAAGAGAAATTCTGCCCCAAAACTACAGCATTAACTCTTTCCTGAGTTCCAGCCTGCCAGTTCCCCCCATAGATTTTATATTTGCCAGGCCCTACAATCACATAAGACAATCCTTAAGATAATAACGATATAATAATATTATTATAATATATATAATTCTGCAATTAAAAAATAAATTGTATGCATGCACACATATACACATATGCATTCGGAGGGGTACATGCACATGTGTATATGTATGTGTGTATTCTGTTGGGTCTGTTTCTCTGGAGAACCCTGAGGAAACAACAGTCTAGTTGGAAATCACAAGGTTAAGAGTTGAAGATTTGGGTCTGAATCCCAGATCCATCCCATCTCAGCTCTGAAAACTTCAGAAATTTCTAAAAGACCAAAAAATTATCTTCAGAAACTCTCTTCAAACTTTAAATTCCTCATCTATAAACTGACAATTTAAAATATTTTTGATTAATAGTATTTGCCTCACCTACTTCATAGAGTTGATGTGAGTATCAAATAGCACAGATGAAAGCATGTTTCAAACAACCAAATGCCACTCCAGGATTGGTTACTAAATTCCAACGGCATATTTCTTACAGACGATAGATGACTCTTTTTCTTTCTGATTTTGCACAAAGTGGGACACTAACAAGGCGGTGCTGAGCATCAGAAGGGATGAGCAAGGATGGGGGCTGGAGGTCACACGGAGTCAGTTCAAGGCGGTGATCAGTACGGCAGCGCCGGGGCTGTCCGTGCAGGGGCGCCGTGAGGACATAGGCAGGCAGGCTGGACTGGGAAGCTCACTGTTGGCATGGAGACAGAGGAAAGAAGGTATTTTCCATCAGCCCTGCAATTTTCTTAGGAGACGCGTGACCAGGAAAACCAACAGGCACTGTGGCCGCATCGAGCTGTGCAGGGACTGCTGCCTGCAGATTTGAGAGCTTAGGCCTGGATGTCCCTGAGCTCCAGCTGAGCAGCCCTCTGTGATTTGAGAGGTGGGGAAGACCCCCTCAACATACCACAGGCTTTCAGAGGTGTACAGCCATTGCCTGCATTAAGAGCGATGTCCCCTGGGAGAGGTGCCACCTGGCTGGTGCCTCCTTGTAGGTTAGCAGACTTGAGAAAGGCAACAGAGATGGAGCGCAGAATGCCGGGGACCCAAGGGAGTGTGTGTTTGTGAGCGAGACATCCTGTGCTCTGCCCGCAGGAAGGTGTGAAGCCAGCTGCCAAACTGCCCCGCAGCACCCCCGTCACTGTGTCTGGGACGCCCTGCAGTTAGCTCCCTGTCTACCCAACACAGAGGCCAAGCTATTGCTTTGGTTGAGTTCCTCCGGGAGCCTCCTGGTGACTTGCCTTACAGAGCGCTCAGCAGTCACCATCTCAGGTGTTTGGAAAACAGCCTTCACCCACCCCCTTCTCTTCACTCGTCTTTAAGCCAATGACATCAAAAGCCAAAGGACACCACACCTGGAGGGCCACAGGGCCACTCAGTGTTTCCTCAGTCTTCCCCGTTTTATCCAGGCCAACAAAGTAATTTTGAGAACAAAATGCTTTCTTCTCAAATCCAACAGACCCACCCCATATTCCTCTAATATTACAGTGCTCACTTAAAAAGCGTCAAGTGTGACGGGGATGAGCTTGTTCAAAGCCCTGCAGCCTGTGGTCTGGAATTTCCCCATTTTCTCAACACTCCTTACCACACATTTTTCATTACAAATATTGATTTCATATTCACCCCCTCAACACTTGTCATATTTTCCTTTTGTATTTTCAAGACTGTTCTGTGTTAATGTTTTCTTTTTTTTTCCGGGATTACCTCCATTCCCCATATGTTTTCCCCCTAGATAATCATAAAAATTAAAAGCCTTCATTAGCATGCACCATTAAGTGTGCCAAGTAATTCAAGCACATTTATGGCTCTGCGTCCAGTGAACACTGCCTGTCCCCTTGGTCCCCAAGCAACGTCTGTTCTGGAGCCCCAACTCCTAGAGGCGGGATATATTCCCACCCTGTACTGCCTGCCCGGGCCACATGCTGGTTTCTAGAAGTCAGATAAGCCTCATTCCGTAAGGATTTCATAGAGGAAGAGTGACTCTGGCACTCTGCTTTTCAAATGTAATTGATGAACGTTTGAATTCAAGAAGTTCTTGTAGGAGCCATAAAACATGCAAGCAGCATATCGGAAGGAAGGAAGGAAGGAAGTCATAGATTATCAGGATTAAGGGGAAATGACAGATTTTGTAGCTCTCCAAAATCATCTCAGAGCATTTGACAGTATCTAGTAGGTTCAGAGACATAGGTCGCTTCATCAAGGGGCATAAAGAAGGCTTCACTTTTATCTATGTTTCACTTCTTAAGTTTAATGACAAGAACTACGTAGATGATAGGTAGATACAGAAATGTATACAGATGTAGATACATGGAGATATTTCAATATGGTTCCTCAGATTTTTTGTACTCTAGAAATATTTTATTACAATGATTTCTTTTTAAATCACTGCTCAGTAATTTAAAGCTCTTAATCAATATTCCAGGAAGCTGAAATTTTTAAGGGTCAGTGCATGGATCACATGAAAGAAATGCCACATTTTCTGGTCCCTTTTTAGATTAATTTATCAAGTGATGAGGATTTGAAATGACTTTTTCTAATCATTTTAGGGGGCAGTGTCAGCTGGGTCAGTGCTTGATTAAGGAGGCCCCTCACCCCTTCCCCCTAGAAGTCCTTTCACATCTTGGTTTTTCTGGCCAAAGGAGGGAACATTACTTCCATAAGCTTCTTTCTGAAAGTAGCAAGAAATTCTGGTTAACATCTTTATTAAATACATAGACAGGTGGAGAATGATTCGGGGAAGAGCCAGGAATGAAAGTCAGCAGGGAAGCGATAGGCGGGGGTGGGGTGCGGGGTTAAGACACAAAGCAGACTGTGGCCTTGGCTGGGGCGACAACAAAGACACCCTGGGAAAGGAAAAGAATGCAGCCTAAGGCAGCCGGGGAAGAAATTGTACAGATGATGCTTTCAGAGAGAACGAAACAGATTGGAGCTGCCAGAGCACCCTGAGACCTGAAAATAAAACCTCGAGGCCAGGAGGAAGGATTCTGCTAATTGGAGTGTATAATTTAAGAGGTGAACACAGCACAAAGCCCTAGAGGGGCTGACTGCAGGTTTAATTAAAGATGATTTTCCATAACCTTGTCCTTGATAAAAAAAAAACATCAGCCCTGAGAAATGCTGGGGGAAAAAATATGTGCGCCTTGTTAGATGGATTTCTCCTCCTTTGAACCTTAGGCGTGGAGGGCCGTTTTTCCACCTAAACTTCAGCCCGCAGGGATGGCTTTAGATTTAGGATACTTGCTGAACTGCCACCTTCACCCCCAGCCAACTATAACCCCAAGAGGAAGAAATGATACAAACACATTTCAGTACTGAAAAAGAGAAAGGATATTACACAGACAACAAAGATCAAAAGTTTTTTCAGGTCCTCCAAGCTTCTCACTATGGAATCGGAGAGCTTGAGAACTGTAGGGTGCAGACATCTGTCCGTCATGGGCAGGGGCTCTGGTCTTGCTTCTGGAGACACCTGACTGAGGCCTTGCAGACTTAAGGTGTGCAGTCAACTCCACTGGACTTGCCTGGCTTCACACTTGCAGTTGAGCAGGGTCAGATCAACAATGGGAACAGATTAAGAAGGACGAGGTGGGAGAAAAAGCAAGGGCCTTAAGGGTGGTGATTATCATCCTTTAAACTGAAAATGAGCAAGAGTGCTCTAGGTAACTACATGCAGGATCTCCCTAATTCTGCAAGAGTAAGAAGGCGCTGCATGGTTATGTAGGCTTATATACATATAAAATCTAATCCTGTTCTCTTCCCACGTTACAGGTAAAGAAAGCAAGGGGCAGACACAAATCAGCAAAAGACAGGAAGCAGCAGAGCTGGGGCTAGTGTGCAGGGCTGATTCCAAGCCCAATGCGATTGATTGTTTGATTCACTGATTGGCAGCCACTTTGCAGCTCCTCAAGCTTCCAGTCTAACGAGCAGGCTGCCCTGCTTCTGGTAGGTCTGATCTTTCACATTCATTGTTTATTTGCTCCTTTCTACTCTATGAGATAATTAAGGCAAATAATTCTTAATTTTACAGATGAGGAGACTAAAGTCCAGAAAGAACCACTTGCCCAAAGACAGCAGGCTGGGCTGTGACAGATCCAAGGGCTCTCTTCACTCCTGCGACTTCCTAGAGGCCACCGAGGCCCACAGTGCACCTGATCCTGGTGAAGACCATACGTGCCCCATCCATCCCCTTGCAAGCCTCAGCCCCGCAGTCCCTTAGGTATTGTTCTGAGCCAGATCTTTCTCTACAATGTTCGTCTTGTATGAAGTGTTCTGTGGAGGAAATATTCAGACCAATGCACTGGAATCCCAGACTCCTTCACCTGGCACCGAGGGAGGGCCTGCCTCAATGTATATTTAGATGGGAACCGAAAGATGTGATGGCCCCACACTGTCGCCAGCCCCTCACAGCCTTCACACACCCAGACCCTCCCTGCCCCCATAAGGAATCTGACAAAAGCAATAATGATTAAAGCTTAAGACCCCTAGCAGAAGTATGTGCTGGTTAACTGGAAGGAGGACGGATGTCTGATTTTGGGGCCCCCAACTAATGTGCCGAGGGGACGACAGGGGCCCAGGGGCCTCCCTCAGATGCTGAGAACTCTTCATAGTAGGTGCCTGCTAACCCACCTCTCACGATAATCTAAGCTTGCTTCCTATAGGATTCTTTCTTCTAAAGTGAGCTGCACTACAGCTTGGCCTCAGGGCCCCCATTTAAAATGAAAGAGAGAGAGCAGAGGCCACAGGTTTTATTTTTAAAACCTGAAATGCAGTACGTGGAAAAGCGACATCCACCCCCGGGGAGACCAGCTCCTCCCCCTCCCAGACCAGCCCCCCCCCCCCGAGACCAGCCCCTCCGCTCCCCAGGGAGACCAGCCCCCCCACTCGAGGAGACCAGCCCCCCACCAGGGAGACCAGCTCCCCGCCTCTGGGGAGACCAGCCCCTCTGACCGCTGCAGGTGGTTTAAAAGATCTTGTGGAGCCTTGGGTGGAAAACCAGGGCAGCTTCCAAACTCAGCCCATCCCATATAAGCATCTGACCAGTTAGTCATGAAACACTCTTTCCTGATCCATGGCAGACGTTAACGTTTACTTTCCCAGCAACCAATAACTAACCCCCAAGGACTTTTCACTACAACTCTGACAACACAAAACTAATGGTGCCCTTAGTAATGAAGTTAGTATCTGAGGGAGTTGACTGGATTGATGATTGGTTCTGCTAACTAAAAACTGGCCCTGGCCATCTGCCTCTACAAAGACTGGATCCTGTTGGCACTTGCCATCTACCCCTGCTTGGATTACATCACGGGCCGCCGCAGCCGCTGACCTCCAACACTCCCTGAAAGGAGTCCAAGGAGGAGATCAGGAATGAGGTGCTCTGTGCTCTGGGAAAACTGGCTAAACAGGCCTTCAGATAGTTAGATATTTTCAGGAGAAGAGTTTATGAGCCCCAATTCTTGCGTCTCCTCATACCTAGAAAAGCACTAAAATCGTTAATGGTGACATCTGCCCCTTGTGACCAGCGGCAGCCTCTGCCTAAACGTGTGCCGGACTGCACGTCCCCCCTCCACTGAAGTCATATATAAAACTGAGCTCTCCCCCTGCTTCTAGGGAACAGTTTCTCAGAGCTATCTGGGATGCTGTCTCCCAGGCTACAGTCCTAATTTTGCCCCAAATAAAACTTAACCCACAACTCTCACGTTGGGTGATTTTATTTCAGTTGACAATTATGATGTGAAAACACCTTCATTTCTGCTTGTTTTTCCCTGGACAATCATCAGTGAATGAATGTTAAGTTTGGTATGTGTTGTTGGCAATAAAATGGGAATTTCAGCTCTTACAGGGTTTCTGCCTTGAGGCTCTGGAGCTCATAAGAAGTACGGCTTTGTCTGGTCCATCCTATGGATGGATGAGTCATTCTTGATTTCAGATGCTGGAAGGGTGAGGGACTATTTAAGCCAGGGCAACTTCTATTCCAAACATTAAATGTGCAGCCTGCTCGTATAACGGCATTAAGGAGTGTCTTTCCTGTTTCCCCCACATAAAGATCATAAATTACGAAGCAACACTTTGGATTAAATGAGACTCAAGATAAAGCATAAGCAAAAAGAGCAATTAAGGGCTTACTTCTCCCTAGAAATTATAAAATATTTCATGGAATTTAAATTCCCAGCCCAAATATAACACAACAGCTTGCTTTCTTTGCACACGTATGAAACAACAGGAGAACGTACAAAAAATGCGTTTGTCGAGAGACAAGGTGTCATTCTTATCTTTCCTTCCCTCATTTTTTTCCCAGGGACAGGATGTCAAAGTGTGAACCATTCTTCCACTCCTTGCTCAGTTGTATTCACAGACAGTATTCACATGTGTGTCTTCGTGTGCTTGCTTGTTGGATAATCTGAACAAAATGCTGGAAGGGGATTGGGGGGAAGGATAGGTATTTCTCCAGGTGTTCTGTCCACACCTGCTGTGCACAGATTAGGCAAGGGGTGTTGGCAACTGAAGCAGACTTGTGAAACAGAGCCTGTTGGAGGTAAATCTACACCAAAGGCCTGTGGTCACCAGAACCTGTAGACAGAACACATCACAAGAAGCAGAAGAGGAAAGGGACATGGAACCCACCTCCTGAACCAGCCAGTTTGTGTGGAAAGTTGGGGGTGGGGCAAGGGACTAGCCCCATTCTGGGCTTCCCTGCAGGGCAGGCTGCTACTTGCTGCAGAAGCAGCATCTCAGGGAGAAGCTATTATTCATGGAAGGAATTCAGCAAAATGGAACATATGAGTACGAGGTGAGAACAAAAGAGATCAGGAAATTGGATCAGGGAGGTCTGAGGCCGAGGAGGGGAGGCTGGGCTTGTCCCCAGGTATTCTGGGGCACCTGGCAACCTGTGGGGCTGCCACCTCCAAAGTTCGGGCCCTGGTTCTTCAGCTGTTCGAGGTATGGACATTTTGGGAACCTGATGATAACACAGACCCTCTCCTCCCCAAAATATTCTCTCTCTCTTACAAAGTTTTAGAGATTTTGAGGACCTCCTTAAGCCTACATGAGCTGTAACTTTAAGGTCTCCTAGGTTAAAAACACAGGCGGGAAATTCTCAGCTCTAAAAGGAGAACATGTTTTGAAACAGAAAATAAGATTCAGGGCGGTGGGGGGACTATGCTTTTTTTTTTTTTAACAGTTTCGGAGGTTTTGTTCAACTCCTCACCCATCACCAGTTTCAGAAAGAGGTGATTCGCTAAGATTCTGTTAAAGAGATACAAGCCTACACTGTAGATTGTACATTTTGGTTCCCCATATTGGGATGACAGCTAAAAAGAGCGAAGTGCTGTGCTGAGTGCTATAAAAATGTATTTTTTTAAAAAGATAAATTGTCTTATTCGTCCCATAATCCATAACAATTGGAAAGGGGTTTGAGTCAGTACTGGCCCCTTTTAAGAAACCAATCCACTCCAGGAGTAACTTTCTACTACTAACCATAGGAAAACCAAACAGTACACCACTTACCCTCAAGCAACTAGTGACCCTGAGGGGCGTTGTCAGGTTACACTTTTAATGGACTGCTTTGTGATCTGGGGGCGCCAGATATTCATTCCATGAGTTCATTTTCCTATTTTGGGGTTCAGTGACCACTGGGTGGATTGTGACCCTGCAAATAAATTATGATCGTAAAACTACTTTTGGAGTTTAATTTGGGAACTTGAAAATTTCAGGTGATAATATGCTGTGCACATCATTTAGGCACATATTTTAAAGAGGAAGATGCAAGGCAAGAACTGCCATTTGCTTGTCTTCTCTGCCTCACTCTAAAGTGTCATTTTTTTGTAAATTAGGTACATTTCGCTAATTGACCCATTTTCCCTGATCTCCCACGGGCAGCATCCCCCTTTTGTGAACAAGGAGGAAGATAGGAATTGACTTTTGGGAAAGTAAATTCTGTCCACAGAACGATCATTTCCTGACATGAAGTCTCTTCAAAGAAAACTTCTGACCCTGCCTAGTTGAAAGTGATGGGTTAAATTAGGGTTGAAAACAAAACAAAACAAGAAAGCTCTGCTCTGCTGTTTATAAGAATGATGCAAGTCATGCTCAAAGAGATCCACAAGACTACCGTTGTCAACACTTGGGCAGGGAAGAGACTTGACCCTACTTCCAAGCTGACAAGTTAGCCTGTCACAGCGTCATGGACTCACCAGAGACCTGACAATCCCTGGTCAGAGAGAAAGGACAGCTCATCACCCACAGCAGTAGTGACAGCCAGTGTAGCGGCATTTTTGAGGGGGTGATTTTGCAAGTCCCAGTTCTCACAGGGGATTGCAAAGAAGGCTGAGTGACAATGGCACTTGCAGAGGGTTGCACTATGGGAGAGAGAACCTGAACGGAGGGAACCCACATCTTTCATAATGTGCTGTAAGTTCGCCTGCTTTTTGCTCTAGGGGGAGAAATTATCTCTATCCTCCAAGACTGCTGTACATACAAACATACTTGGAAACAGTTGTCCAAAGCCAAGTCAGTGTCTGCTCAGAAACATGAGAGACCTATGTAGAACTGCCCCCCAATAACACTGAATGTATATATATACAATCAAGTCTACATAGCACTGACATTAAAAGTGCACTTTTTTTAACCCTTTATGCTTGATAGGACTTCCTGCCTCTAGAATCCACCAGAACAAGATGAACCCAAGCCAGCAAGGTTATTTAATACCCTACTTGATATACCATTTAATACCGTAATCCCTGAAACTGAAGAAAATATGAACCAGAGATAAATCTGGTCTTATTAATCTAATGGCCCCAATAAAAGCCCCAGAAAACCAGACTTCCAGGACCTTAATTCGCGGTCGGTCTAATATCAGTGCTCCATTGAGATGCCTGTCTGGTGTGCTGTGGTGGGAACACCCACACAGCCAAGACAGATGGAGAACAATCCAGTCTTACACAAACAACTCACCCCCAGGCAAGAGACACCATGGTGGCTCAGAACACTTCAGTGAAGCATTTCCAGCCCTTGTGTCTGAGTGGGGGTGGAAGGGAAGTCCAGGAAGTCCAGATCATTCTCTCTCACACAGAGAAGACTGAGAAGCCATCTGAGTTTCCACAGGCAAATTACAAACACTCAGTAAGTTACACCCCAGATCCCAAAGGGAATGGCGTGAGCTCTTAGGCATGAACTCTCCAGGATCATTTGGGTTGATCCTGGAGAGTTCATGGAAGAAGGAAGAAGACACAGCAGTGGGGAAAATCACTGGTATCTCTGTCTGTGTCCAATTTGAAAATGGCTTCCCCAAAGTTTCAATTACCAAATAAACTGAGTTCTTTTGTGTTTTTAGACAGACCACAGACAAAAGGTCCCCTCCCACAGGATTTCCCCACCATGTCATCTTAGATCATTTATACCATCAAAGGGTCCTGCGGCTAGTGCCTGAAGCAGGGGTGGAAGGAGGAGGCTGACAGGGCCAGCAAGAAACTCCCCCAAAGTGCCTGCACTCAGGGAAGGGCCCCGAGAAGCTGAGGGAATCCCCAACATGTGCAAAGGAAAAAATGAGGTGGGTGTGGGGGGTGTCCATCAGCAGTGGGGCCTGCCTTTCCCTGAGCAATCGGTCACATGCAGGGCTGGCTCTGGGCTCGGGCGTCTTGCTGAGTGACACTGGAGGGACAGCAAAAGAAATGAAAAGCTCAATCCTAGTAGACTGGGCGAGGAGCAGTGCCCAGCGCAGCACTAAGCCACAGGGCCAACACCTGCCTCCTACTTTGACCCTGGAAAGGGAAGAAGTCCCAGGTGCTCACCAACCTGCATCTCCAGGTGTGGGCTTACTGCCTGGCTGGCTATCTCCTGGCAGGGGCCGCTGCAGTCTGCTACCCTCTGTCAAATGATAGACACGACTCAGAGCTCATGTTCCCAACCATCTCGTCTTCTTGGGAAGAGTCAGGGAGAATCACACCCTCGTCTGTTGCTGATAAACTGATTCTGCACAGCACACAATCTGTTATGGGGACTCTAGGTTGGAAACAAAAATCAAGTAACTGTGTGTTGCAAGAACTGAAAACCCACATTACCCTGAGCTGCTCCTTCTCCCAATTTTGCCCTCTCAGAAAACTGATGAAAGGGTACTTCGTGCTCAGCTGCCAAGGCCAAGTCCAGGAGCGTCTCCTCAGAGGGGAGGCAAGAGCCCGAAACAGAGAAGCGGCAGCACAGAGACTGGCTGCCCCACGGCTCAGGACCGGAGAGCCCCTTGGTCCTCAGGACCTGAGGAAGGACCAGCAGGTGGCCGAGGACCACGCCAACCACAGAGCCTCACGCCCCCACCAGCAGCTCAGGGCCCCGACTCACCAGTACAGCTGCCAGCTTTCACGCCTGTGGGTGGGACTGAAAGTAACACCATGTAAGAGGCAGATAAGCCGAACGGTCAGACAATTTGGAGTGAAACAGAATTGGGTTGGAATCTCAGCTCTGTAACTGTGACCTCAGGGAAGCTAATTAACCTTTCTGAGTTGATTTCCTCATCTGTAAAATGAGGATTATGCCATCCACCTCGTAAGATTAACATCGAGATTTAATGAGATACAGCAAGTTAGCACTTAGCACAGTGATAAACAGGAACTACTATTATGATTGTTGTAAAGGGATGCCACTCCATAAAGTTTAAACTTCAACTTCCCAGTGTTCAAGCCATCACTGAGCTAGACATTGGGTCCCATGGAGTCATTCCCTTAGTGCTGTGCTTTAATTTGTCTCCAGTAGAAAATAAGGTGAGAAATAGTGAATGGGCTGACGTCATCACTGCCACCTACTGCAATAGCACAAACCTGGTGAGCAGCGGTCAGATCAGACTACACAAGAAGGACCCAGCAGCCCAGGGGCCCTCAACCCGGGGGCCTTAAAAAATGCCTAAGCTCTGCTCCTACAGATTCTGATTAAGTTGATCTGGATTAGGGTCTAGGAGTCACTTGTTTTTAAAGCTTCCCAAGTGATTCAAACATACACTTAGGTCTAAAAACGACTCTCTAAGCTAGGAAGGAAACAGCTCAGTTTTTTTTGAAGAATCTTTTATCGCATATATTCAACTGGCAAACACAGGGGGATCTCCTGGATGGGCCAAGCACAGGAGCAGATGCTTGATTTATAAGACCCAGTCCCAATCTCAAGGATCCTAGGGTCTAAGAGAAGAGACCACAGGTGAACAGATGGTAATAATACCACGGGGACGTGCTATGTCAGGGAAAACACTAGAAGCTCTGCATACGTTTAGAAGGGACCTAATCCAGCTCTCCAGACAGAGCCTGTTGCTGGAGAGGGTGTTCCAGACCGAGGCAATAGCTTTTTGCAAAGCTCTGGAGGAAAAAATATATATGAAACATTCCAGACCCCATGGAATTCTGTAGGACTGGACATCAGTCCAAGGCCAAAAGATGAAGCTGGAGAAGCAGGGAAGAGTTCTTTGTAAGGAATACAAAGGGTTTGGGTTTTAAGTAGGGGAGGGTGGCGTGATCAGAGCCGTCTTGTGGAGAGATTATTCTGGCTGCTGAGTGGAGAATCGAGAGAGAGGTGAGACTGGACACAGGGAAGCCAGCTCCAAGACGGCAGCAGCAACCGAGGCCAGACCCCACAATGAACAGGGCTGACAGGTATTAGCGGAGGAAGAGCTTGGTGACGAAGGGCATGTTGGGACAGGGATGAGGAATCAAGGAGGAGGTCCCAGCTTGTGGCCTGAGAACTCGGGGAGTCGGCGACGCCAGGCCCTGAGCAAGGGAAGGGCAGAAAGGCAGGGAGCGTGTTACGTGGTAGGATCAGAAGCCTTTGGAGGAAAAAGTTCATTCTTGTTTCATCTGAAGACCATCACTTGGACTGGTCAAGCCTTAAGAAGCCCTGCAAATTCTGTATTTTTCTGTACTTATAGGGTGCCTGGCATTCTCACAATAACTGGAATATCTGACTAATCTAAAATCTTCTTGAGGGTTTACATCAGATGGGCAAAAGGGAGTTTTAATAAAATGCAAGGTGCGTGGCCTGGGAGAGTGTGGGAACAGAAGGCCGGCAGAGCTGAGCGTGCAGAATTATTTTCTGTCTCCTTCTCTAGCTGGGAACGTGTCCTAGCTCCTTTGCTTTCACCCCCTGATCTGAAGATACCTCAGGCCAAGGACACGATCGAATACCTGAAAAGACCTGAAAATAAAAAGCCAGCTAGGCACCCTGTGCCCTTGTCTGCAGAGCATTGAACAAAGTAAAATCATCACGTCAGCGTTGTTTTGCGAGGCAAAAATGTGAGCAGAATTGTAAGCAGCTCCATTTATTCGAGTAAATAGCATGTAAATAAATCATTGGTAAACATTACAAAATTAAATACATTTTCAAAAGCTTGCCAGTATACATAAAATTCACAAACATAGTTCTTTGAAAAAATAAAATATGTTCAGAGCACCCTTGATATAAAATGCCTGACCCCTGTGCTCCGACAGGGCCACCTGGAGACACCCTGCAGTACGTGGGGTTTCTGCAGGGAGGCAGTGGGGGCCTCCCGGAGGGAAGGATGAGTTTCTACCCTGCCCTTTGACCCCGCCCACATTCATCTGAACTTTGATCCTTCTCCAAGGAGCTGGCAGACAACTGAGAGGAGCAGGGCAGGGCAGGTGCCCCAGGCTCAGCTCCAAACAAGGGGATGGGGTGCAAAATTAGGGCCAGAAGCCAGAGTCCTGACCATATGCCATAGAGGGAAGCTGGCAATGAAATCGCCACCATGCTTCCGCTTCCGAACAGCAAATGCT
Source organism: Camelus ferus (assembly GCF_009834535.1). Lineage (NCBI taxonomy): Eukaryota > Metazoa > Chordata > Mammalia > Artiodactyla > Camelidae > Camelus > Camelus ferus. Next base: position 60,157,896 of record NC_045703.1, on the reverse strand, counting down.
CCTGTATCAGCTTTCTTGGGAGGAGGTGAAGCTTTCTCCCATTTACACCCACCCATCACTCAGCTCATCTGTTCTGATCTGATGCTGCCCAGACACAGAAGTGACCAGATCTACTTCTACGGAGGAAGATACATCCTCCGCTAACTTCCTTATGACCTGCTTTCATGGAGAGAGAATAATACACACTATTTGGTTGAAAGCAGAGAATGAATTGCTACATGGTGCTTCCTTGTTCCACCGCAAAACAGCACTCAGATAGCGTGGGCGTTTCTCTAGAAATCCAAATAGTTCTTCAAATAAAAGGTTCATAAAACTTTAAAATACCACAAACAAGGCAATAAGTACATGACCTGGCAAAGCATCCTGATTAATGAAATAATACAAAGTCCATACATTAAGCCCTTGACCAAGTCCACATTTTTGTAGTGTAGCTCATTAAAATAACGGATACACTGAATTCTTTCACTTTGGTGCATAAAGTGAACATTGAAGGTCAACAGTATTTGCATGAAGAATACCTAGTGGCCTCTTGAAAACACACGTGCTGTGACCTCCAATGAAAGGATGACCACAAGTTTATTCCACTCATGTGAAATAAAACTCACATCTACATTTTAACTTAGTTGCGTGTAGATATATACAAGTACGAGAAATTCGACATCTGAGTCAAATGTACAACTTAAGAAAAAAGTATTACCAAGCTAGTTGTAAGAAAACCGTCATCCCTGTATAGTTAAGTCCTAAACATCTGATTTCTCCAAAAAGATGCTGCCTGGACCAGCCCATCCTTGCATGTCTGCCTGGTTTGGTAATTTCCGGTTGGGCTGAAACCAGAGTAATGATATCTTTGCAATTCAAATATTACACTAACAAAATCTTTTAAAACAAACAAACAAAAAATGCTCTTGAATAAATGTCTAATAGATACCACCCCCCTCCCCCAAAATAGTTGCTCATAAGGACAACTATTCTTTAATAAACGTCTTCATGAAGTCCAAATCCCTTCCTCGGTCTCCGGGGAAGTTCCACTTGTGCCAGAATTACACAGTCTTCTTCTGCGGGGGGCTCAGTTTCCTCATGCCTCTTATCCGAGAGAGCAGCTCCTTAATAAATTCCTAAAAGAAATCAGAAGAGGTTATTATGAGCTCTATTAAAATTTAGGTTCAAAATCTGCTTGAAGTCATTGATGTCAGTTGCAGTTAACCTTAGTTATGAGCTTGGCTGGACGTGTTAACCCCCACTGGTACAATACATGACGTTTTTAAATAAGTGAAAATGCTTCAACTTCACATCACCTTGCTTTCTCATTGCTGTACTCTAGAAAGAAAACCAGTGACTCATTGACATTATCTACTTGAGCCCTGAAGGCCTATGCGGTTTAGATCAGTGCTTCTCGACCTTTAATAAACCATTCACATGTGCCTACGAATCACCTGGGGAGCTTGTAGATGCTGAATGCGTAGGTCCAGTTGAGGCTGGGACGGCATTTCCAGCTGGCTGCTAAGTGATGCCAACGTTAAAGTCTCTGGAACACACCAGGAAGAACAAGACTAGACCAGTGGAGTTTTTTGGTTTTTTTTTTTTTTTTTTTTGGCTCAGTGGTTTGCTTTTTTCTTTTCAATTGACATATAATCAGTCTACAATGTTGTGTCAATTTCTGGGGTACCATATGTTTCAGTCATGCATATACATGCGTATGTACCTTTTCATATTCTTTTTCATTAGAGGTTACTATATGATATTGAATAAAGTTCCTTGTGCTCTACGGTATATACTTGTTGTATATCTATTTTATATATAGTAGTTAGTATCTGCAAATCTCGAACTCCCTATTTATCCTTTCCCACTCCTTATCCTCCTCCCCCACCATAACCACAAGATTATTTTCTAAGTCTGTTCTTAAATCTGAGTGTGCATCAGAAGCACAGGGTAAGGTTGGGGCGCAGGGGGCTTATTAAATAAACCACAGAGTGCTGGGCCCACCCCTAGAGTTTCTGATTCAGTAGGTCTCGGGTGTGGCCTAAGAATTTGCATATCTAACAAGCTCCCAAGTGGCACCTATGCTGCTGGTCCCAGGATCTTACTGAGAACCACTAGCCTAGATCCCAATGGGAGTCTCTTGACTTTTTTGACTGCAAATCATAGTTTGAAAAGAAAAACAAAACACATTTCTCATTTACAACTGAGTACATACAAAAGCACACCTGAAATAAAACCTTAAAGAATGAATACTTAATATATGCCATGCTCCCAGTCTTTTCTATCTTGTTCCAATTTCATTTAAAAGGTGACGCTGGGGAGACCCACTAAAATGATTTCATGACTCTCCATGGATGAGAACCCAAGGACTGAAGGACCATCTAGAATGCTTCCCACTTTACTCCATCAGGAATCTTTCATTGTTGTCTCCTGTATTAAAGTTTCTGGCTACCAAATAAGTCACACTTAGATAAAAATTACTTTGTCCTCCTTTATTATATTTGTTAAAGCAAAGTTGACAGCCAGTTAGACTTTCTGATCAGCAAGTGACAGCCAGTGAATGTCAGCTCTGGGCACATCAGGGACATCCCAGAACAAAAACACTAAGAAGCCTTACCTCTCTGCTACGGTCTCCCGAAAAGCAGATCTGAGACAGTCTGCCCTACCAACTACAACCCCTAAGTCACAGCTCCCAGCCCACATGATCCTGGTGCTACCCTCCAGCTCTGAAACACAGTAAGCTTAAATAGCTAATATTTTATTAGCCACCACAATTTCCTTTTTCAATAATCCTTTTGCTACTATAAAAGTAATGTGCTTTTTCCAGAAAGACTAGAAAATACAAACCAGCAACAATTACTCCTCAGAATGAACCACTGTTAATGTATTTTCTTCTATGCAAATTATCTTTACCTAATTGAGATCATACTGTATAACTGTACTCTTTTTTTTTTTCACTTAGCATTATGTCAAAACTTTTCCCCACAACATTAAACAGTCTTTTAAAAAATTAATTTTATGATTATACGATCCTTTATTGTATGGATGTTCTACAAGCTGCTTAATATCCACATCACTGGATATGTGGTTGGTGCTTGGCTTTTCAAAATTATAAACAATGCCGCAATTAACATCTCTGTGCATAAATCTTGGTCTGCAATTTGGATTATTCCCTTTGAAGAGCTATCCAGAGGTGGGTCAAAGGACACAAACATTTTAATCACCACCATTTCTGAACTTGGACAGAACGGAATACATGTGAAGTAAGATCATGTCATGTTTTAGTTTTCTGAACGCCGTTTTACCTAATTTAAGGATCTTCTAGGATGAATAATGCCAAATTTCCCCACTTATATTTTTTCCACTTACATTCAGTTTTCTTCTTATAAAGTTAAATGCATTTCCTGTTACCCCCTTTCCTGTGTGGTTTAAACAACATAATAGGATGCTGCACACACAGTTTCAATTTCATTGTTTTTGGAATCTGTTACTCACTCAAATGACTGCTGTGAAAGGTTTCACCATCTGGGTGCAGATTCCTTTTCTTTTTTTTTTTTTTTTCTGAAGCAAAGATCAAAAATCAGAAACCCTATCATTTATCTTAACTCTGGTAATTTTCTGCACTATTTTAATAACATTTTTCATAAAGACCATTGTAAAAGTTAAGATTAAAATCACACCAGGAATGATGTACCCTAAACTACATACCCTTTCCTCTTCAAGTTAAAAGTAATTTGGTAATTTAAATCAAATTCAAATTCTCTCAGAAAGTTAGTCATGCTGTACATAAAGCTCAGTGATTAAAAGTTTAATTAAATAATTCCTCTTGTATTGATGATATACAGACATTAGCAAAAAACTCTAATTTTAAATTTTATCTTAATGCAATTTATGTATCTGTAACTTAATATACTATATTGTACATATTTTAAAACATTCATAAAATTTGCTTAATGAGATGCTCAGTTGAGTAAGTCAAAGAACAGCAAGACTAATATTTATTCTCCAGACAGAAACTTGACAATACCACTTGCACAGAAGGATTCTGTTGATTACAGATGATTCTCTAATAAGATTCAAGAATGTCTAATCAAAAATACTGACTGATGGCTCTTGGCTTATATTTCTCAAAAGTGCTTTATAAAAAGAACAACATATCTCATTTACTTCCAAAACAGGTCACTCACACTTGGGCTGGGGACACTAATTTAGTCAGGGAAGGGCTGTCCCTTTGGAGGAAATGACATCTGAGTCGAGACCTGAACTAACAAAGAGAGGCTACCTTGGAGAAGCTCTGGGGGTCTGGGTCATGGCACGTGCGCAGAGTCATTGCAGAGAAACAAGCAAGGAAGTGGGTGTTCCTGGCAAGGCCAAGATGAGCATGATGGGCACCATGCTGGAGGTGCGAGGGCCAGCTCACCAGGGCCCTGTAGGCCACAGTGAGGCCATGAGGGTGCATCTTCGGTGTAATGGAAAACCACTGGAGGCTTTTAAGTAGGGAAGCAGCATCCTCTGATTTGGGTTATTGAACGATCCCTCTGGCTACTGTGTGGAGAATGAGTTTTATAAAGACAAGAGTGAGAGAGAGATCAGCTTGGAGCTGTTGCAGTGGTCCAGGCAAGGGATGCTGGTGGCTTAGAGAAACCAAGGTGGAAATAAATGGGTAGATTTGGGATCCACTTCAGAGACAGAGCCAACAAGCCTTGCTGCTGGACTGAAAGTGGGAGTAGGGTGCAGCGGCGGGGCAGGGACAGGAAAAAAGGAAATTAAAGTCACTGCTTCTTAGCAGAAAAACACTGGAAGAAAGGTACCACTATTTCCTGAGATGGGGGATAACTTGAAGGAACAAAGTAAGTTTACAGACTTGAGTTACCTACTGGGTATCTAAGGGTAAATGTCAAGAAGTCAGATAAACATAACTTCAGGTCTCAGCTCATGGCAGAAAACATAAATATGGGCATCAGTGGCTTTCAACTAAAAGCAAAACAAGAAATCCTAAAAATCTCCATGTGATCTATACATGGTCATAGTAACCTAGCACACAGAGATGCAAGAAGGAAACAAAAGTTTCACGTAAAAACATAACTTTTACTATATATAAAGTATTTTCTATTCTATTTTATTTTGAGGAGATACAGGTCAAGACCACCTAATGGTTACCACCCACAGTTTGTAAACACCATGATCTAGACCCAGACTATTCAATAAAGTAGCTCCTAACCACACACACAGCTACTTAAATTTAAATTAATGGGCACATCTTCTGTCAGATTTATTCCTAAGTATTTAATATTGTTGATGTTATAGTAAATGGTATGCTTTTATTTCAATTTCTGATTGTTTATTGCTAGTATATAGAAATACAGTAGATTTTTTAAATATTTCTCTTATATTCTGCAAGCTTGCTGAACTAACTTTTTTGTATACTCTATTGGATTTTATACATAGACAATCATGTTGTCCGTGAATAAAGACAGTTTCACTTCTTCCTTTCCAATTTGGATGCCTTTTACGTCTTTTCCTTGCTTAATGATACTGGTTAAAAACTCCAATACAATGTTGAATAAAAGTGGTGAGAGTGGTCATCCTGACCATGTTCCTGATGTCAGGGGAGAGTTTTAGTCTTTCACCACTAAGTATGTTACCTGTATTTTTCAAAGATATGCTTATCAAGAGTATCTTCACACATTCCCTTCTATTCCTAATGGGCTGAGAGTTTTTACCAAATACTGGATTTTGTTAAATGATTTTTCTGCATCTATTGACATATTGATATCATATATGATCATAGAGTTTTTCTTTTCCTGAAAAGAAAAGACTCTTAATATGGTGCATTACATTGATTTTCAAATGTTAAACCTACCTTGCATTCTTGGGATAAACCTCGCCTGACCGTGATGTTTTGTTCTCTTTTATATATTGTTGAAATCAATTTGTTAAAAATTCACTTCAGATTTTTTTACATCTATATTCATGTCAGATACTTGTCTATACAGTTCTTTTCTTGTGATGTCTTTGGTTTTAGCATTAAAGTAATTCTGGCCTCACAGAATCAGTTGGGAAGTGTTCCTTCCTTTTCAAGTTTCTGGAAGACTTTGTGTGGAGTTGATACGATTTTTTCCCTAAATGTCTGGTAAAATTCTCCCATGAGGTCATCTGAGCCTGGATTTGTTTTGTTTTGTTTTGTTTTGAGGGGAGGTTTTGGCAGATTGTATCTTTCAAGAAACTAGTCTATTTCATGTAAGTTGTTGAATTTATGGGCAGGAGGTTGTCATATCTGTAGAATCTATATGATGTTATCTCTCTTATTCCTGATATGATAATTAGTCTTCCCTCTTTATTAACACTTACCAATATGGCTAGAGATTTATCAATTGCATTGATCTTTTCAAAGAATCAGCTTTTATTTTACTGATTTTCTTTATTGTTTTTCTGTTTTCTATTTCATTGATTTCTACTTTCATCTTTATTATTTCCTTTCTTCACCTTACTTTGAATTTAATTTGTTCTCCTTTTCCTATTCCTGAGGTGGATGCTGAGGTCACTTATTTGAGACCTTATCTAATGCTGACATTTACTGCTAGATAGTCACCTGCAAGCACTGCTTTAGCTTCATCTCACAAATTTTGATATGCTGGATTTTCATTTTCTTTCACTTAAAAATAGTTTCTGATTTCCCCTTTGATTTCTTCTTTGGCCCATGAGTTATTGGCCCATGAGAAATGTATGCTTTACTTTTCAAATATTTGGGGATTTTCCAGTTATCTTTTTGTTACTGATTTCTAATTTAATTCCACTGCATTCAAAGAACATATCTTATATGACTTGACTTCTTTTAAATTTGAGACTTGCTTTATGGCCGTAGAATATGTGTGTCTTGGTAAATGTTCTGTGTGCATTTACAAAGAACCAAGCTGACTTCAAGCTGGGCATTTCACCACTATCTTTATACAGTCTCCTCCCATGTAACCTGTACATGCACTGAACATGTAGAAAGAAAGGAGGAACATGAGTGGTTCCCAGATGCAGGATTTCCAAGTGAAAATGTAAGTTATTTAGGGCAATCCTTTAACCACAAAGGGTATGCTCTTTTGCGATACTCAAATAAAGGCACTCTTGACTCTCTTTTGATGTTTCAACCCCCAGCTAAAAGGATGGATGAGGATCAACAAAAATCCCTAGTGGGTTCTGTATTTGAATCTGGCACTGGTTATTCCTGATCTATAGAAAGTGAAGGAAATTAACCCTATTGAAGACCTGTGGTAGCCTCTCCACATATTACATGTTTAATCCATTGTAGTAGGTTTTATTATCTCCATTTTACAGATCAGAAAAACTGATACTTTAGTTCATTCGTCATTTGCCCAAGTCACAAAGAAAATATTTGAATCTAGGTCTCTTGATGTCAATTGAGTTCAGTAAATATGTACCAAGACTCCATCACGTGCCAGACTCTACCCTGGGTGCTGACATGCAGAAGAAGGTAGAGGTCCTGCCTAGCAGGAGCTCCCAGGCCAGCAGGGAAGGAAGACACAGAAACAGGACCTGTCAGAGTAAAGCACAAGCCACAGTGCTAAGTGAGTACAGGTGCCCCGCGGGCAGGACAGGGCACACTGTCCGGCCCAGGCCAGACACAGCTCCTGCCTCTCCCACTCTGCCTCTCACAATGGATGGCAAGTTAAAAGAAGTTCCAGGAGACTCTGAAAGATCAGAAGCTTTGCATTAACATAAGGATTACAGGATCCAGAATTGCTGCATTGGAGTGATGGTCTAGCTTCCTCTCCCTCCCTCCTGCCTCTTCCTCCTCTCCCTCTTCTAGCATTTCTTCAAGGTACACATTTTATTAGTTGAACATCTTCCACCAGTTTCTAAGACCTGGCCATTCTGGTCCATAATGTTTGAAATACTATTCCAGTAAAATGCCATAATTTTTGCCCTGACCCATCATTTCAAGACATGTAGTTTTTCAGACTGACTCAGCAGCTTTTGTCCTCAAAACACTACCTAAAAGATCCCAGGTCTGCTCCTTCAGATCTGCCTCCCAGCTCGCGTTCCTGTGGGCTGCTGTGGGCTGGGCCCAGGTAGGGGACTGAACTGCAGCTGGACAATCATCACCACATGCACTGGCTTGTAATGAGGGGGTGAAGCTCTGTGTCCCAAAGTCTGTGAATCGTAATGGTGATGCAAGAAGCAGAGAAAAGGAAGATAAATAAAGATCTTGGGTTACAGACATAGAAGAACCCTTTGAAACAAATGCCTAAAAAGATTTCAGATGGGTTTGTTCCTATATGGAAGGAGTAACCCTCTGTGCACACAGTAAGAAGCAGTGGAGCCACATGGTTAAGAGAGGGACTTGGGAGCCAGGCTGGGTTCAAATCCTTGCACATCCCTAAGGACTAATCATTTTCTCTGTGCTTCAGTTTTCCTCACCTGTAAAGTGGGAGCAATGATAATAAAACCTACCCTCCAGGTTCCTACAAGAACTAAATGAGAAAATGAATTAATACATATAATGTGCTTGGGAAAGTGCTCAGACCATAAGAAGTACTGTGTTAAGTGCTTGCTACTATCATCATCAACATCATCTCCACCATCAACATCTTCTTCACTGTCATCATCATGACCATGGAGATAATATTGATAAGAATATTTCCAGTCTGTACAAGTTCAAATCAAAATCACTAAGAAAAATGTAGCCCATCTTCCCCACCCCAGTCCCCTAGAAAAGGTGTGAAAATTAAGGCAGATGAGAAGTATGTTGTGTGACATCCAGCGAGACCATGGGCGTTCAGGTCAGGGTGTTAATGTCAGGCTATGAGCAGCACAAATGAGTTTCTTCCAAAGAAGTTGTCAGTATCACTGGCCAAGCAAACGTTTCTCCCTCCGTGGTTGTAGGCTCCCCCAGCTTCAGGCAACAGACACTACAACTGCTGAGAAAATAAATGCACTCACGCCTCTCTCATCCTGCCCAGTCCAGGACTGCAATTACCCCTGCACCTTCCCACCAGATTCCCTGCCTTTGACCTCGCCTCCCCGAGGTCTCGGCCACAGCCCAGGACCACAGTCAGCCACTCTGGTGCCAGCTCACCTGCCTGACTTTCCCTCTTGGAAGGCTAAAAATGAGTACATTCAATCCTCACATCATGAAGTGTTTGAAATGACATGAAAACGTCCCTTCAGCAACACTTCCCGTCCGCTCCCTCCCCTGGCACACACACACATGCACAGACACGCTCTCTCACACACATACACACACACACACAGTAGCAGCAGCAACCACCCACCTCGCACCTCCTTTAGCTCATCCTTTTCCTCCTTCTGACTCTGGGTCTATGAACGTGGCTTCCATCACACTGCAGGTGAAATCTTTGCCCTTCCTCCTACTAACCCTCTTCCCTTAAAACAGCGGAAAATTTCACCTCTTCAACAAACACCTTTCTAAATGACCCCGGGGACCTCAGCCCCAACCTCAGTCTGGGCACTATTTTTGTATCTGAGATGCTCTGCATTCACCTTTTATCCATGAACTCCTGTGGGGACTCTTCTTTCCCAGAGGATGCACATTTCTGTTTCATTTAGCATAGGACAGCTCTCTCACCGACTCTAAATGCCTGTCTGCGGTTCAGGTAGAGCTCATACTCATTGGGCACCTTTTATGTGACAAGCACGCTGGGCATCTTCATATAATGTGTCATTTAATCATTACAACTATCTTGTAAAATAGGCTCAGAGAGGTTTAGAGGTTTGCCCGAGGTCACTCAGCTACTGAGTGGTCAGACCAATATTCAAACTTTACTTTGATATAAAGGCATAAGACATATGGAATCACTGTCCTGGGATGGAGGGTACAATTCCTTCTCTCTGCAAGCTCTACCCAGGGTGATACATCAAAAGAAAAGTGGAGAAAGGGTTTGAAATGGAAATTCCCAGAGAAGACAACACGAACAGCCAATAAGCACATGGGGGAAAGTGTTCAACCTTACTAGCTGGCAGTCAGGAGATGGTATGTTTTCAAAAACGAGATATTATCAGATTGGTGAAAATTTTCAAGTCTGGCTGTACCAGGTCTGGGGCGGACACAAGCTGGTGCAAACATTTGAGAGCAATCCCATTTTTGGTATATTCCTTGGAGAAACTCTTGTGCACAAGGCAATAGGTTAAGAAATTATTTTATTATTGTTCACAATAATGGAAAAGTGGACACAGCCTAAGTGAGTATCAACAGTAGAGTGGATAAATGTATTACAATATATTAATACATAAGAATGTTATTGCACAGGAATGCAATAAAAATGAATAAACTAGAGCCTCCTGTAGCAACATGGACAAATCTCAGAAATCTCATGTTGGGCACAATAAGTAAGTTGAAGAAGAAAACTTGCAGCATACCATTTATATAGTTATAAAGCACCCAAGATAATCCACGTGCATACTTCACACTCCTACTTGGTTGCAAGAATCCAATCCGTCTTGACTTTCCTAGCTTGGTGCTTAACATACAGGAGGTGCTCAGCAAAGGTTTGCAAAGTAAAGAAATGTGTGTGAAGCAATTAATTCAAACAACTGCGGCATTAAAGTGAAGGAGCAGAGAGAGGGGACGTTAGAATCTTCGTATATCAATAAAGGGGACTGGAATCGTACAAAGTATCAACTGGCCCCAGCTACTGTGAAGGAAGGTTCTAGAAATGTACCTTTCAGCACTGGAACACTAGCCATCTGGGGGAGTTAGGGAAGACAAGAAGCATATGGCGGAAGGTGGGGGCCTAGGATGCTTGTGTGTGTGTGCGTGTGCATGTGTGCACACGTTCTCAAACACACACAGAAGACAGAGAGATCAAAGAAGCAATAAAAAAGAGAAGAAACATTTCCAGTGACCCCTGGAAACCTGACTTTATACGACATGCAGCCACCTGATTTACGAGATACTTCTAAGAAAGAAAGAAGCCAAAGCATGTTCCTGAGGGGTTCTGGCAGCAGCAGAGTGAAAACAGAAGGTCCCTCCTCGCTCTGGAGTTTCAGCTGTGTGACACCGTTACAGGGCATGGCCCGCGGTGGCCACGCTCTACTCAGAGCTCCGGTCCCCCGATCCCTCCTGGGCCCTGTGGCTTTCAGCTGCCACCCCCTCCCGCCCGCTCCGGCCTGTGCCAGAGGCGGCAGATGGACACACATTTTGTAATTATCACCACAGCCAGACGTCTGGGCCCCTTCCCTAGTCGCTCAAAGTGATTCATCTGTTACACTCATTGATGACACAACACTGCTTTAGTGAAGACGGCTCCGTGGGAAAGTGGGAAAAGGAGAAACCACGGTATCACGGCAAATCGCCGCCTTGAGCATGAGTAAACTGCATTTGTGCCATTCTTTCACGCATTTTGAGTCATTGACAAAGATAAACAAGATACATGGATTTTATGCAGTAGCCTTTTGATGAGAAGCATTTCCTGACATAAGGACTTTCCAAAGAAATGCTTAAAACTGCTGCTCCGTGAATGGTGTCACCGACCACAGCGATTGTGTGGATCCTGCAAGTTCCTATGAAAGGGCTCCCAGCAGAATTCTTAGTGCTCTACCTGTTTGTCCAAAACACAGCCACTGACCCCTTATACAGAGTACAGGCCGGGGCAAAGAACAGTAGGGATTCTGAAGGGTGGGGTGCATGGGGGTCAGTGACTGCCCCGTGTGCTCCTTCCTCTTTGTCACCCCAATCAATTTCCTAAAATCTCACATCCACAGGGGCCATCTGCTCCCGGTCCTGAGCCTCAGTGCCAGAACATGGCAGATCAAGTCAACTCATACACCTTTTCCATAGCTACGTGACACTTCTTCCAAAAAGCCTAACATTCAACAGACAACATGGGAATCACGCAAGTTGTGATCAGACAAGGAAAGAAGAATTTTTTAAAATTGAGGAATAACTGACATATGCCAACATATTAGTTTCAGGTGTACAACATAATGATTCAATACTCGTATATACCGCAAAAAAACATGATGGTTAAGTCGAGTTAACATCCATCACCACATACAGTTACAATTTTTTTTCTTGTGATGAAAACTTTTAAGATCTACTCTCTTAGCAACTTTCAAACATACATTACAGTATTGCTAACTATAGTCACCAGGCTCTATGAGAAGAATTTCTAGATCCAACAAGGTTTAGACACATGAGAACAAGGGAAGGGTAGGTAGCACGTATCTGTTTTCAAATGTAATGGCAACACTTGAAAACTGTTCCAAGTGGCAACATGTCCTCATCCAAAGAACCAGCTAAGCATTTAAAAATCACGCTGTGAACTTCCATCAGCTTGAATATCCAGGTCACACGGGAGGCCAAAGGGGCAGGCAGTGAATCCTCCCTGATGAACACAGCTCTGTGGGGGGCATCCTCAGCCCTGTGTGACTCTGGGATTTGCTCCCTGCAGTCACTGGCATTATTTAGCACCACAAGTGCCATCATCACTCATCACTGAAATACTTCACTTCCCCCTCTCTTTTTTTGGGGGGGTGGGGGGCGGGAGGGAGGAGTGTTTATCTTCAGAGAGGTTCGTTGGCTGACAGGGCACACCAGAACTGATCCTATTTTTCATTATCTGCAAAGAGGCTTATGAATCTGTTTTGGATAAGGGTTTGTGCCTGCTGGGCTTATAATCACTTCTGCCAACATAAATTCCTGAAGGTCTTAACTGCATCCTGGTTTCCCCTCCTTTAACTTAAAACCACTGACACCATTCTGTCCATTTATTTTCTTGACTATCTGCCATTAAAGATTAATTTGTTCTGTTGGTGAGAGCGGGCCCATTCATCTGTTTTAGAGATCCAGACCACTGCTCTTAGACTAATTTATTTTGTACCCAAATTCTAACCTTTATTTACATGCAGCAGAACAGTCCATTTGCTCTTACCAGATTCAACCTCACCAGCATTTAATTCTTCCTTCACTTACTAATGGGTTTCTCACAATTCACACACTTGCAATTCAGACAACATATAATAAAGTTCATATCAGTACTCCAACCATAGTAAATAATCAGTGGAGTAAATTCATCAACATTATAATCTACCACTTTATAATCACTAAGGAAACTAAAGTAATTTCATCCAGGGTTCCATTATCAATGAAGAACAATATTATTTGCTACAAATACCGAAATCCTGACTAAATGAAAGAAACCCATTTCCAAATTCGTTTTTTTAATTGTGATTCCCTTTGCTAAATATAGAAATCCAAAAGCCATGTGTCAAATTACCTTTAACTCATATTTTTTTCTTCTGTCCAGATAAGTCTAAACACAAGAAGAAAATATGAAGCTGTTTTTAATATAGAGTTGATCGGCTTTTTAAATATGATCATTACTTCTGAGTTTAATGAAAAAAAGAAAAGGCCATAAAATCACAATCAATCATTGGGAAATGCCAACTATTTAAAGGTCCACTGCCCTTTAAAGCCTGTACCTCCCCCACCGACTCTTTTTAAAAAAAATAACAATCATTAATTACTGAAGCATCTGAAGGCAAGATGCATGTGGCTCTCCCTATAATGGCATCTCTTTCTTCTTTCCTAATGTTTTGTCTCAATTATTGTTGTCAGCATCATTATCATTATTCTCATGGTCATCCTGCTTCTAAGACTGTAGTGAAGTCTTAAACCTGACCCAGAAGGAGTTCTGGTCTTTGTCCTCAGATCCTGAGAGGCAAGCTCTAAGCCCCTGGACGACTACTCCCTGATAAAAAGTGTCTGTGCTTACCTGGGGGCCTTGGGCATTGCAAGAGAGTCTAACTGTGATTTAGGGTGGGGGCTTTGGGTCACATGGTATCAGCTCCTTATCCTGAGGGGCCGGAGACTCGAGTTAGCCATGTGCACAGTCCACCATGGCTATGTGACCAAGTCACAACAAAGACCCAGAGCACCCAGCCCCAGGTGAGCTTTCCTGAGTGGCTACTCTGTACATACTGCCACACAGCATAGCTGACAGACTCAACACTGCCCATGACCCCCAGGGAGAGGACAGCTGGAGACTCTGCATGTGGACCTTTCCTGGACCCTGTCTCACAAAGCTCTCCTCCCGGCTGATTTTCCTCTGTAGCTTTTCATTCTAATAAACTTTAACTGTGAGTGTGAGTAACTTTCAGTGGGTCCTGTGGGTTCTTCTAGCAAATCATCAAACATGAGTATGGTCTTGGGGGCCCCTGAACTTGCAAATGGTGTCAGAAGTGAGAGTGGTCTTGTGGACCATTTGTTGCCTAACTTTGCAAAGAGTACTGAATAAAGACCAGGAAGTAAATGCAGAGTTTTGCTCAATGATCGCATGTCTATGGCAAGCTTACCTAACATTTCTGGGTTGCGTTTAATGAAGACAACCTTCAGATTTAGAAATACCCCGAAGTAGAACTTGTGCTCACCTAGTAAGAGTTCAGAGACAGACAGTGAGAAGGAGACAGAGCACAGGATGCCTACCCAAACATGAGTCCAAATGCCTGCTCCCGCACATCCGGGCTCTTCCCCTGGGCAGAGGCGGCCTGGAGCAGAAAGAACTTTAATAACATGTGTGAGCAACGGACACAATGGGAGCAAAATCCTTTGGGCCACTAGATAAAGCTTCCCATGTTTCTTGTTAATAAATCCCAACCCTTTGTTACTCACCTGCCTAACTGCACTAAAACATCCTAAGGCCCTCATAGCCAGGGGGGGTTCCAACCACCAGCATGCCGTTCTCATCTGATTCTGATCTTTTTTTGTAAGTTCCCCAATTCTCTCCCTTTTCAGAAACATCATTCTGAAGGTGCCAGCTTTCAAAGGGTGATCTCAATGCATTAATCTAGCATCAAGCTCTATGCCTCATCTCTGCCCAAAATTGCAGTCTTTTTTGAGGAAACCCCATGGGAGGCCAGCTGAAAAGATTCCCCGGGCTGCAGGCGCTCAGACCCATTACACAAGCCAAACGGCTGCCTCCTCGGCTTTCTCTAGTAAGGACACAGTCCCTAAAATCATTTTCCATTAAGTAATTTGGTTCCTAACTTAGAGAGCCATGGGATGAGCTGACACCCCTGGCATTTCTGTTCTTTTATTCCCATTTTAATATTCTTTGGGCACTTAAATTCTGACCAGAGTTGGCTGTGGCCATCTAAGAGATTGTTTTTAAAAGGGACACGCATCTTCACTACCCTCCTTAAGTCCCTATATTAGTTACAGGCACATGGATGTTCAGTAAACATTTGTTGAGCAAATAAATAAAGAGAACGTAGCAAAATGCCAAGCTGTGCCTCCTCCAGTCACGCACGCAGCCTCTCTGTGTTGTCAACGCCCAGTTTATATTTTCTCCCCACAGCAATTGGCTCACTGGTCAGGGGCTGGGAGCACTTCCATGTACACAGAAACCGAACAATATTTTAAACAGGCTAAGATGCTAAATTGGTAGAGAGCCGCTGTGAGTAGGATGAGCTAACAATGGTCATCACCAAAGGGTGTCAGAAAAGTAAGATGCAGTCACTCATCGTGACACCAAAGCAATGAAGGAGAATCCGCCCTTCTACCACCAACCCAGGACGAGTAAAAAAGCAGGCCTGCCTTTCTGAAAACACAGCTCAATTCCCATCTGCAAACAATGATTAGACATCCCTTTTCTGCACCACCACGTGGCATGGTATTTCCATGACCCGGCTGACTACTGGGACCCAGAAATGCCTCTCACCACCCACTCCCAGACTTCGTCATTCGGCATGAACCTCTGGTGCAGATCAGTTTACAAGCTTTGATTGCTAGGATGATAGGTAATACCACAACCTTTACTTTACAAAAATGAAATAAATGCACAGAAAGAAAAATCAAATGTTTATCAGAGAACAATGGCTCAGCCACCTTCAACTCTAAAAAGAGATTTCTTAATAGAAATAAATAGATCAGACTGGCAACTCCCTTACAATGGGGGTGCTCCACTGTGATCCTAAGATTTGAAAACCATGCAAAAAGGAGTAAAAGAAGCTCCTCCCTAGCCTGGCTAGCTGGCCTCAACACCCCTACCCCTGATTTCTATAATGTCCACTAGGCGATCACTATGGATCCTTCAAATCCAAGTCATAACCAAAACAAAATGACTGCCCTTCTTGCATTATAGAGAAACATCCTTTCTACCTTTAAATCAGCTCTATTATAATATCAACAACATCAGAAATGGCATTCACTCAAGGGGAAAAAATTAAAACATCGTTCTTATAAGTCAATCACTAACACGTCAGTGTGGTGACCACAATTACTGCTGTGTTTCTGAAGAGTCCAAGTCAGGAAAGATTTAAATGCCTGGAATCCCCAGTTTGGAATATGAATCAAAATGGGGAAACACAAGTTCTCTTCTTATTAGCCAAGGACCCACATGGGATAAAACTACATAAAACCACGGACCCAAAGTCTACAACCGAAAGTGACACACCAAAACAGTGTCACGTGGGTGAAATCAGCAGATTCTTTAACGTCTGCTTTTCAAATTGAATAACACAAGAACAGCATTACTGGTGAATTTGGGCATTTTGCATATTTAATATGTAATGGAGGAGCACTGACCCTTATAGAACCAGACTCAGCCAGCACGCATCCAGCTTTGTGTTATGTGCTTTCCTAAGTACCCTAACTTCCCCACTTACTCACTATGTCATCTTAGGCATATTTGGCAGCCTTTCTACGTCTCAAATTCTCTAAATGATCATGGTGTCAAGCTCATAGCCCTGTTGTGAAGATGAAATGAGTTAATACGTGCGATTAGATCAGTGCCTGGCGTGCTTAGTGAGGATTTAGGAACCATTGTTGTTGTTACTATCACTAAAGTTATTGTCATTGCAAAGAACCCTCACTAAAACCTGGGGCGGTGGTTATTATTCCCTCTATTTTTAAAAAGGAGCAAATGGAGGCTCAGAGAGGTTGAGAAAATTGCTCAAAGTCACACGCATTTAGTGCTGGCAGCTGGTATATGAGCCTTGATTCAAAGTCTAGTCTTCCCACTCCCTACCAGCCCCTCCCCCGCCACTGCAATGAAGCTATAAATAAATGCGTCTGAATCAGCAAAGAGGGCTTCCTTACATTTACAACTTCAAAGTGGTGTAATAATTGTCTGTAAAATTCTTTTGATCAAAAAATAGCACCTCCAGAGAAGACTACTTGAAAAGAAACATCATTAATTGTCAGGCATTTAGCTGAGATAAGACAAAGTCCTTTAATGTCCTAGATGTCTTGCAAGTAGCTTAGCAAGATGGGCAGGATGGGGAAAAGAGCACAAGATAAGGCACTAGAAACTCCGGACTGAGTCCCTGCCTCTCCACTCCTCTGCTCACCGCTGTGAGGTCTTAGACAAGTTACCCAGACTCTCTACACCAAGCGATGGTTGTGAGGACTAAATAAGATAATGCTTGTTACCACAGTGTCAACTTGAGGGCTGTGGGGAAACATAAGCACTTATTTTCATCATCACAATCCAGGTGCCAGTAAAATCTGTTTCTTATGAACATAAGCTCAAAGGCAAAACTACCCAACCTTTTCTGAAATGACCCTTTAATAGATCAATGAGCTTGACTGAAACTCCTCAGTGTTTGACACCATTTCCATTCTTAGAAACCACAAGCTAAACAAGGAACACGAGATGCTCTCCTGTAAATTCCAGCGCCTCTTTCTTTGGAACTCTGAGGAGCATTCTAGTGTCGCATCCTTTCAGCTCATAAGCCTCCTTACAGAGACTAGGTGACGGACACTTTTGTTCCCGGGGGACAAGACCCTCCATTTCATCTAACTGTGTTAATGAATGTAAATACTTTGCTCCCTGGACACTGCAAAAACTGGGACGAGGAAGGAGGCTCATGTATATCCAACCTTTACCACCAAAATACCAACACATGAACTTCTCCACCCAGGAGGAGAGCTGAAGCAAATGGGAATGATAAAGTGAGTTAATGGCATGTCTACACCCACCAGTCCGGATATACTCTCAGTAATGATCCCCATGCTGACACCACATGCTAATTCACCAGCATCATCCATCACTTTTCTTTTGGTTTTTTTTTCAACTTATCCAAACTTTATTCAATTTCCATTTGAGAGCTAGTAGTCACAGTACTAAGTTGTTATATCATTAAAATGTCCATTCTACTATATTTAATGTGCACACATACACTTTGAGCTTTATAGACTGTGATTAAGAGGGATTTCTTATGCTTTGAAGTAGTATAAAACTGTCCAACACTCTTTCTCTATTGTTGAATAATTGATACGATTACATTCTCAAGGTCAATAAATATGAAAAGAAGGAAAAGGATCTTCAGTAACAACGTAAATGGAATTCGTGGCATCATTTCTGTTGGTATTTGTAATGTCAATTTACATTTTCACCATCAGAGGTCATGAAAGAACAATGGTGAACAGAAAATTTGAGCTTTGTTCATCCATCACTTTTCTTGACTACAACAACCCTACTAGTCTTGTCTAACCTTTCACAACAATTTGATGCTGCCCTCCAAATATCTGTTTTAACTCTCAGATCAATTTCCCAACTAACTATAAATAAAGGAGTTCTAGTCCCCAAAAAACTAAACAGTGAGGTCTCCTGCCTCCTTCTCATCCTTACTTCCAAAAAGCCTGAAGTCGGATTATCAACACTCCAACAGCAGTTTACAGGGTCAAACTCTTAAAAAAAAACAAAAACAAAAACAAAAAACAAAACTCAACAGCCCAAATCTCTCCAGAAAAGAAATGTCCACATAGTGACAGTCTGAGGAGGCCCCCTGCTCCAGACACACACACAACAACAACAACAAATCTGATTTGCAAGCTTGTCACTCCACAGTGAGACCCACCAATGGACAAGGTGTGCTCACACACACAGATTCTAATCAACTCACTGGGTCCCAACATCCAAACATGGGTATACTTCCCCAAGCCAGTAAAGACAGACAAAAACAAACAGAAAAAAAAAAAGAAAAGAAAAGAAAAGAAAAGTGGGATTCAGAGAAAATGCAGACAGCAAAATAATCTTGAAAACAAAAACAAAGAAAATAAAACACTTGATTGATAATCCTCAAAGAGAAAAAAGAAATAAGTGCATCCATAATATAAGAAGAAATACAGAAACAAAACAGTCAACAGTGATCAAGAAAGGGCTGTTGGATATTAAAAATAAAATAGCTGAAACTTTAAAATATCAGTAAAAAGGCTAGAAGATAAAGTCAGGGAAATCTTTCAGAAAGTAGAACAAAAGATCAAGTAGATGAAAAACAAAAGAGAAAAGATAAGAAATTAAAGCCTCCATCCGGAAGATGTAACATCTAAATAACAGGAGAGCCAAAAGTATAGAATACTTGGGAAAATGTAATAAAAATAGTAAATAATAAAAGACAAGTTTTGAAGAACTGAAAGGCATGAATCTTCAAAGACAGCTTACAAAGTCCTCCCACCATTGCTTTGATATTGCAAATAAACTCCAGGACATCTGCTGGATCTTCTAATTTCTCTGATTTATCACAGGAGCTGAATGTACCTCTTTTACCAATATTTTCATAACTGATCAAATCCTTAATTTCTACACCATTTGTGCTTCTGGTTATTACAGTATACACTAAGTTCCTTGGTCTAATCAAACTAATAGCCATTGTTTTTACATTAATATTTATACACTTGCAACTATCCAAAGCATAAAATGTACTCTTCCAATAAAGGTAATTGTTCAATTCAGACTAACAAAATTGGTCTTAAGCTTTTTAAAAATACGTAACTCAACACTAATAGAATGTATTCTCCAGTTATAAATCTAAAACTTTTACTAACGTAATTCCAAACCCTCTCACAATTTCCTTTGAAGTTTAGCTTTTATATACCAGCAGACAACACACCCAATTCCATTAGTTTTAAGTCTTCCTTAACCAGACACATTTAGGTTTACAAGTAAGGAAGTTAGTACTACTCAAACATATGCATTTCATAATAATGGTTCTCATGTATTTACATATTCAAATCCACTTATTGTGGTTTAGCTTTAAAAACAGGCAAATTGATTTAATAAAAACCAATTCAAACTTGGCATTTAGGAAAAGCGATTTGTTTACCTCTGTTGGTTTGTAGCAGTCTACGAGAGCTTCCTAGAATAAAATACACAGAAATTTTATCTTAAAATTCAGCATCGTTTTCAAAGTGAAATCAAAAATCACTTCATCTTTATAGTATTATTCTGAACATGGTAATTCAAGATTCCATACTGACAGTCTAGAATCACACTTCATTTTAGCATCCGTTGACCTTCTGAAGATACAAAAAGTTGTACCCTGTATTTGCAGGAATGTCTTGCACTCTTCAGAACGCACACACGGGGGAGAGACTGCACACGTACACACACGCCACACACACTTGTCCTTTGGGCTGCCAACTTGCTTAATAATAAGCTGGATACACTTAAGTTGAGACAGCCTGTGAGAGATGGTGACAATCACACTGGACGTGGAGACCGAGGTCCTGGCTGTGATTCAGCCACAAAGCAGCTTGTCACACCTCTGCACACTTCAGTGTCCTCACCCGGGAACCAAAGGGGATGACCTGACAGCAGCTAAAGCGCCTTTCAAGTTCAACCTTTTAAGAAAAATTTTTTAAGTGGTTACGTTTTCTATAGAGCTGGTGCCTGCTTTATTTTTTTTGGTAACTTTCATAACTAGGATGCTACCACCTCTCAACTAAATTTACCAACAGGAAATAATCATTAAACTGAGCTTGTTCACCACTCAAGGACACTAGTAATTATTAATACATTAAAATGTGCCCTTTAATTGCCTGTAACGATCATTTGCCATCGGTGATAACCGATGGCCGTTAACAGTAATTATCAATGAACATTAAGAAAAGTGGTAGGTCAAAGGTTAATTAGTTTTAGAAACTCCCAAATGCAGATTTTAAAATGATAGATTTGACCTCCTGTGGGAATGGAAATAAATATTTTATTGCTCTGGACAAAGGAAACACAGAACATCACAACATCCATCATACTGGAATGTTGTCAGGTGAGCATACTCCAATAAAAGATATTTTATTAAAATCTTTAAAAATAAAAATATTATATTTTATTAAAAAGAATTATGTTGTAAACAATCTTAACTAGAAATTAATTTCATGAATGATTTAATCCACAATTGCAAGACCAGAATCCTGGGCTTAGATACGCCGGTTCTGGCTCAGCCCCTCTCTTTCTCATACAACGGACCTTTGGAGGCAGAACCATCTCTCTGTCCCAAGAGGACGATGCTGGAGAAACTCATGTTCGTAAGGCACTTTGAGAACTGACCATAGTCAAGAACTGCTTTATCATTAGACACGCAGTTTGGGAGGTGGAAAACTCAGCAGCCCATTGCCTTCTCTCTGCAAACTGTCGTTGCCTGAGTGCTGGGGCCAATACTGCCCTAGGGCAGAACCAGTGCAAGCCATGCTCTGGGGACACAGGTGGGTCCAAGTATCCGTGACCAAAGGGTTTAGATTCTGAACGCTGCTTACCTGTAACTTTAAAGCTCTCTCTTCTTCGCTGTCTGCATCAAGAAGATCATCAATGTCAATTTCCACATCTGGCATTTCTTCTTCCTGGGGAGCAAATGTGAAGACATTCTGTTTAGTGAGATACTGCATTGTACTGAACCGCTTTGGCTGAGTTAAATAAATGACCAGACCATCAATTAAGGGGCGTCGACAATTAAGGGGGGTAAAGAAGAGACAAGGAGGAAGAGGAGGGAAAGGAGGAGAAGGAAGGGGGAGCAGGAGACAGAAAGGGGGAAGCAGGAGAAAAAGGAAGAAGAGGCAGGAAGGGGAAGGAGGAGAGGAGGAGGGAACAGGAAGGGAAGGAGGAGACAGAACAAAGAAGACTTCAGAGGCACAGAGCAGTAGAAAGTCATGCTATTTCCAAAGTGACAATTTTCTACTTTCTGCAGAAAACTGCACTTAAGAGTATATAATGGGGCTTGGCTGATTGTAGGACGAGTAGTGAGAGTGGCAGTCTCCTACTCAATCTCCCCACTTCCCTTGGCGACTATCTGATCTTTATTTGGGGGTTTGTATCTCCCTCCCTGGCTCTGGGTCTGGGAAAACCTGATTCCACCACGGGTTTCTGGGGCTGCGCTCTTGGGTCATCGTCGCCCCAGTCCCGGTTCCGGACTCAAATGAGACCAGTGGGGGTTCTGGGAAAAGATGCCCTTTCAGCAGAAGCGTCCCTGCTGGAGAGCAGGCTGAGGAAGCTCATAACCCGGAAATTGCTGGCAGCCATCACGCAACCACAGTGGGAGGGTCTGACTCCCGGTGGGCAGGGTGGGGAGAAAGAAGAAAGAGGGCTCTGGATAACGTTGCTGAGCCACCAAGTAGAATCACTTCTGTAGCCCACCTACACCCAAGTAAAGCCCTATTATTGTGAGTCAGGTTTAATACTCCTGCAGCCAAAGACATCCAGTCCATAACGGAGGGCAAGAGAGTCCAGCTGCAGTGTGGAAACAGACCTCACTAATTTGGAATCCGCACCTCCAACTCACAGGAGGTCTTTGCAACCTCTCATTTCGTCTGTTACCTGATCTTCCCCACACCTGAGAACACTGAGATGAAATCGCATTTAGGCCAGTGCTGTCATCTTGCATTTCCCCTTCCCATAGGGAGCCACCTGCACACCAACGCGTCCCAGCCCCAGGGCTGGCCGAGGAGTGTCTGCAGAAGTTCGGCAGAAGCCTGTGTGGGGGACACCTGTGCATTCACCTGGGCTTAGCCGCCGTGTGCCAGTGGCATCACCT
The DNA here is from genome assembly GCF_009834535.1 of Camelus ferus. Taxonomy (NCBI): domain Eukaryota; kingdom Metazoa; phylum Chordata; class Mammalia; order Artiodactyla; family Camelidae; genus Camelus; species Camelus ferus. Next base: position 60,135,141 of record NC_045703.1, on the reverse strand, counting down.
GGTCTGCAGGGGCGAGGACGACTTCCTGAGTACTTCTTTTCTTGTAAATGCATTTCCTAAGGAATCACACTCCATCATTTTTTTTCCCTACTCCAACACAAATGTGAGGACCCAAGCATTCTGAGGAAATTGAGGAATCTGATATGTTACTGTGAAGTTACAAGAAATATATATATATATATATATATATATATATATATATATATATATATATATATATTGGTCTCTGCCCCCGGTTCCTGACATAGAGCTCTTAAAACTGTTGTAAATAGGGGTTCTGATTCTTGTTTCTTTATCATTTTAAGATATGCAATCCATTGAAAAGCTCAGATAAAGTAAAGGAGAAACTGAACCTAAAGCAAAGGGGCAAGTCTAACATCTTAGTCTTATTAAGATTAAAGTCTCTTTTAGAAATGTTAATAATATTACTAACAAAGAATGAAAAAAAAAGCATAACTCCTTAGAAAATTCGAATGACCTCAGAACTGGGAAAGAATGCTTCCTGCTGGAGAACAGTGACAGGAATAAAATTAAAACACAATCACAATCCTGGCTTCCCAGGACATCAGAAAAGCAGTATGCGGTGGAAGTACGTATCTGCCTATGCGAATACCTGACGGTGCCTGCTGGGTCCTGGAGAGTCAGTCTACGTGAGGCAATGAACACACACCACTGCCCTCCGCTTAGAGATGGCTGGGCTGCTGTGGTTCCCTCCTCCACTTTCAGAGCTGCTGTTTCAAAAGAGATGCCACTTTTAAGTGCTCCCAGGGGCAGAGCAGGGAGGTGGGTAGAGATGTGGCCTCCATCGGGGAGGAGGATGCTGGAGGATTCGGAGGATGCTGGGAGAGACCACACTGGGTGTGCATGCTGCTTGCCTGCGTGGGTACCAGCCTCCCTGGCCACGGCATCCCTTCTGCACTGGCATTCTCTGCCCCCAGCACTGCCTGTGCCTGACTTCCTATTTTTGCGTATATTTGAAATCATGGCTGAAAGGAAGACCATAGGGGTGGTGGGGGAGGCTGGCAGGAGAGGAAGGGAGTCATTTAAGGATCCACAGATAGCGGTACAGCTCTCGAAGGTCTGTCAGACTTTCCACAGTGAAAGGACTGATGGGAACTGAAACACCAATAAGAAACACTAGGTTGCAGAACCACTGGCAGCCTGTGAACGCAGACTGCCGCTGGGAAGCCGCAGTGTGGATAAATCACACATGCACGACCGGCCCTCCCCAGGCCAAAAAATGCTGAAGCCACGGCCATTCAGCCTCTGGAGCAGAGCCAGGCACACGCTGTGTGTGCGTTCTAGCAAATGTGGCTCAAGATTAATTCAGCTTTGTCCATAGCCTGGTGTGGCTGTAATAAACACCATGTGAAACCAGAATACTCGGAGCCAGTTTCAGCTGACTTTACTCAAGAAAAGCCAAGCAAAAGCGAGAAACCCACAAGTTACAGTCTGTGTAAAGGTTTATACACCCTCCCCCTAAAATTTCCCCACAACTTCCCCCAAACAGTCATTCGGGTTCAGCATTTACACACACTGGTTGGATACACAGTATGTATTTATGTCACCGTTTAATGAAATCAAGCAGAGGAGGGCAGGCTACAGAAATGGCTCGAGGAATCACAGGCCAGGTGGGCTCCGGGTCTGATTTCTTGAAGGAAGTGAAAGAATAAGTAAATAACGCCCTCGTCAGAACAGCACAGCAACGGGCCTCCCTGCAAACAGCGCTTGGCTTTGAAGCCCTGCCAGACTCGGTCAAACGGGCTTTTACTTGCACCGCCGTGTACAGGCACACCCACACGGGAGCGTCTGCAATTAGGTGTCCTGCCATCACGACTGCCCTGGGCTCCCCACCAGGCACGCTGACCGCATCTGACCCCCAACTGTTGAGATCTGGGCTGTCCCATGCGGCAACCACAAGTGGGATGTAAGTTTAAGCTCGCTAAGATGACATACAATTAAGACTTCAGTTCCTCGGTTGCCCTAGCCACATTCCAGGGCTCAGCGCCACATGTGGCAAGCAGCTGGTGTCCCGGACAGACAGACGCAGGGCCTTTCTTTCCCATTGGACAGGATGGCCTGAGAGTCCACTCACCCTCTGGGCCCAGACATGGGGAAGCAAGTCCCCTCCCCTCTCAGAGGAGCTTGACAGGAGTCAAGAAAACCCCCAGCATCGCAAGGTCACAGCCATGTCCCAAGGGCATGTGGCTGGGGCACCCTGGGCTTGGCTTTCTAAGTGGGACAGCTGATGCAAGCTAAGTATTCACCAGCTGAGTAATTATAGCAATCGTTAGGCATCAGCATTTCCTATCAACCTACGAGCTCCTCGTCACCCTCACCTACTTTTATCAGAGCCCAGGAGGGGTTCAGGCTCAGCGTGGGCGCTCGGAGCGTGGAACACGGGTGAGTTCTGAAGGCTGGTGATGCTGAAACCATAGCCCGGGTGAGGACACAGAGATGGGCCCTGGAGGTGCTCATGCGAGAGTCCTGGGAAGAAAAGGCTGCTCTAGTGCCCGGCATAGAATCCTGCCTGCATTCGGTATTTCACACTTAATGAGCATGGGAATTTTCCATATTTGATGGAGGCTCTCTTTAGTTCTATCTTCTGTATAAAGCGGTATCACTGAATAACCCTGGAGAGAGATCAATCCCCTGACAAGGGAGTGACTCCACACACACCTCGCTCTGGTTAACAGAATTTAGTTGTGTTTGGGGATTTCCTCACATTAAAAATAGATCTGTCAACAGGGGCTCTGGCGACAAGATGAGAAACAATCTCTTCAGGGCGCCTGGGGTAAACCACAAGCTAACCCACATTGAGTCAGAGGCCCTTGATCATGTCTGTGTATCTTTCTGGTCATACATCTGCCAAGGATCCACCATCTGGGAAGCCCCATGTGTCAACGCTGTGAGGCCCTGTCCTGGAGGGGCAGTCAAAGCATGGAAACAAAATAAAACACAATGGCATCAAAAGACAGAGACAAACCCAAAGTGCTTTATAATTAAAGAGAGGGAGAACTTCCACCTGGGTCAGGCAGGGAGGGTCTCACAGAGGAGAAGGATGTAAGCCGGCCTTGTTGAACGGCAGGATTTGGACAAGTTTAGAGGGGGAGAGAGCACCCAAAAGAGGCAGACTGGTACACAGGAGGCAAAAATAGAAGGTGTGTTCTAAATACAGGGTGTAGAAAAGCCCATGGTCTGGGAGTCAGAGAGCTCTGGGCTGCAAATATTAATATCTATGAAAGCCAGACAGATAACAGCGATGAGAGCCAAGGCAGGCTGGAGGGCTATAAGGAGGAGTGGGGAGTGTGGCAAACAAGACAAAGGCAGCAAAGAAAACTCCACTCCTGACTATTCAGGAACAGTTTAGGAAGATGTGCCCAGTGCTGTTAGATCTGCCAAGTTTGCAGGAAAGTTGAAAATACAGATTTTTAACATTAAAATATCCTGTTTTTTTAAAGTTGGTTTACAATTCATTAAAATATTGTGAAAGACAAATGAAATCCATCAGCCTTCATACTGCCAACTTCTCCTCTGCCTGCAGAGTCTGTAGCCACCGAGGGCTCCAGAGCAAGGGTGGGAAATGCTGGGAGCGTGGGCTCAGCAGAAGGGCCCCAGGCAAAAGGGAGAAAAGGCAGAGGCCGCTGTGCTCATCCCGGTGGGAGGTAACAGGGCTTGGATGCAAGTTGATGCAAGTTGGCAAGAATGGAAAGATTTTAAACAGTAATAAATAGGAAGGGAAAGAAATGGAATTTGGAGATGAACCGGATGCTGGAGGAGGGGGAAGGGAAAGGTGAGATCCAAGTTTTGTGCCCTGGAGGTTTGGGAGATACATGCAGTAACAGAGAGCACACGTGGGACCTTGAAGACACTTCACAAACCAACAGGCAGTCCAGCTCCAGCACCCCCAGCCCTAAGCAGAAGGGGGACCCCCAGGCTGCCCCCACAAGGGGACCCACAGCAGTGCTGAGGGCCAGGGGCCCAGCTCCACGCAGGCAGAACCTCAGACGTGAGCCTGAGATGGCCTCAGCTCACCACGGGCTCAGGAAGCAGTGATGCCACCGTGTATGGTGTTTCCACAACACAGACGGCCTGCGGTAACGCCACACACACACCACACACATCACACAGACATGCACACACACTCACACACACTCCTAACTAGCCAGAAAATGTACACCACCAACCCTGTCAAGTGTGGTGTTAGCCGTTAAAAAAAAACACAAATGCTCGCCTCTCAGGGAAGGGGGCAGGAACGCTGAAGCTAACACAGCTTGAAAGTGGATTATGGTTTTCAAGCTCCACAACACACAGCTCTAGGGCTCCCTGAATGTGACAGTGGCTCCCAATTCTCTGGAATGTGGGACGTGAAGGACCCTGGGATTAGAGCACTAATGGCCACCGTCGCAGCCAGGGGAGAAACGTGGGGCTGCAGGAGGCGGGTTGGGCACTGGCCATCCTGACGGCCCACACCCCCTAGGGCTCCCCTCTCTGTCCACCTCCAGGGAACACTGCACTGCAGACAGCTACAAAGAACGCACGCCACACTCACTCCCAGGCATTAGGGGACTATTATCATTTTTTCTATGAAAATATTTGCATTTCATGTTTTCATCTTAATGACAATCCAAAAACTTTTCTGTAAGCAAGCATATTTAGTCTAGGAATTGTCCAGGTGGCCATCCTATAACCGAGTCAGCCCTGCGTTTATCATCAAGCAGAATGATGTTCTTTGTCATGGGCTAATGAGAAAAAGGCCAAAGGGCAGACTTAGGACGTAAATGACTTATTACCCCAAGTGAAACCAGATGCCATCGCTCAGAGGACTCTTGTGTTGCCCCACACTGTACCTAATTCCTCTCATGGAAAGAATGACACCAGCCATCACAGTCTTTGTGAGACAGGAAGGGCACAGGGCACAGCCATTCAAAGAATGATACAGCAATTAACATCAAAATGGTGGAAGATTCAACCCCCAGTAGGCCTTGGGGCTCAAGATAGTGGGAGATTTCGCTTCTAGCAGAACTTGAGCTTCATTATATGCCTACTGTAATTTATCAGCATGGTGAATAACATGCCCACAGGCACCATGACAGCCCCAAGGCTAGCCACAAAAGGCCAAAGAGTGGGAAATGGCCAACTTCCTGGGAATCCCTGCCCCTTCCCCAGGGTAATTAGACTTGTCCTTCCACTTATTAGCATATGAAGCCGCTGAGCCCATAAAAACTAGCAACACCAGGCCGCAGCCCTCTCCTCTGTCCCCCTTTGGAGACGGCCTGCACTATGGAGGGTGTACTTTTACTCTAATCTGAGCACCCAACCTGCACACCTCGTGGCCTTTCTCTTGCCTTTCCATGTATCTTTCTAAATATATCTACCTTCACTCAACTGTGGCTCGCTCTTGAATTCTTTCCTGTGCGGAGCCAAGGACCCACATTGGATGGGGCACGCCCCAGGGGCTCAACCGAATCCTGGGACACCGGCACTCCTCACGCCCCGCATCCATTTGTCCTGTATCAATTTCACAATGTGCATCTGAGTTCCATCACTTGGGTACTTTATGTTTAATTTGCAATTTTTATTTTCTAATTGGAAGAACCATAAGCATAGGGAGCTTACAAGTGGTTTTAAGTGGTACATATTTAAATATCATATTAAGCCTTTAAAAAAGCCCTGGAAACTGCAAGAAAAATTTTCTACTTAACAAGGAGCCCAGCCAACCCTACGCACATCACCATGGAATGTCAGAACAATGGGGAGGAAGGGGAGATCCAGGAAGCTTTCAGAAGGATAGAGAATCAGTGCCGACAGGCATCCCAGCAGCAGCGCCGTGAGCTGGGAGCCAAGGGAGCGATGATGCCAGAATCCTGCAGGGAAATGACTTCCAGCCTGGACACCTACATTCCCCCAGACCATCAACTAAGGGTTAGGAAAAAAACATAGATATTTTAAGACACATCAGGTCTTATGTCTTAATAGGTTTACCTCCCATTTTGGGAGGAAGTGCTCCAGAGAAACAAAGAAATAAACTAGGAAAGTCAACTGTAGCTGGGGACCATGAAGGCCAGGGAGGAGGCTATAGCTCAGTGGTAGAGTCCATGCGTAGCATGCGTGATGTCCTGGGTTCAATCCCCAGTCCCTCCATTAATAAATAAACAAATAAATAAATAAAATGACCTCCCCCCACCACCAAAAATAACAACAACAACAATAATAATAATGTTTGAAAAGGACTGTAAAAGGCCAAAGGACAGATACTAAAATCAAGACTAAGGCAGGAGGGGTAACTGGGAGGCCAGGAAGCGAAGGACAAAGCAGATGGAGGCTTAAGGAGCTGGGAAGTTAAGTGAAAGGGGAGGAGATGAGCCCATTTTTAACAGGCCCGAGGTCCGGTGCCTGACTGGCACACCTGCAGGGCCATTGAGAGGGGCTGGGGAAGGATAGGCCTTACGTGGAGCTAAAATAGGGTAAACAAATGTAGGTCATTCCAGCTTCAACACAGGCACACGGTACAATCCACGTTACCAGCATGTCCCTAACGCACACTTGTTTTAAAAGTTAAATAACCTTCAAAGGCTGAAGCTTGCTTAGAGCCAAACAGCAAAATCTCCTAAACTCCTACTTTAAAAAAATGAAGATAGCCTGACCATTCCTGATCCTCTGATAAAGTGAAGGAATATTTTCAATAATATCCAGAGAGGTTACTGTCCTTGCCACCTGGGAGAGCAGGTCTGGACCCCTCTTTACCCTGCATCCCCTACTGCTACGGTTCACGTCTGGAGCGCTCAGCACGGACAAACGATGGCTGCAGCAGAGCCCAGAAAAGCCACAGGGCACACCCTGTCCCTAGCACTCCACCCAGACACCCCTCTTTCCTCTCGCTCAAGAAAACACACTATCATACGAGTGAGCAAAATTGACAGTATTTTATAAATATCCAGGATATGTTTTAGTATTCTTTTAATTTTTACTGAAATATAGTTGATTTCAATGTTGTGTTAGTTTCAGGTGCACAGCAAAGTGATTCAGTTATGCATTTACATATGCATTATGTTTTAATTTTTTGGTAGTTCACTAGCTTTCTTTGGTACGTTCACTATCATCATTGAACAAATGACTAGTGACACCCTCGCGTCACAGCTGCCCAGTTAAGAACTGTTGCCCTAACAATCAACAGCACAAAGCAAATGCCAGCTCAGAGATACAAAGATCCACACTACTGGTCTCATGAGAGTCTTCTGGAACTAGGCACATCTTCACTGGGGTCTAAGCACCCCAGGCAAATCCATGTGACAGCTCTTTACTGAGGACCTGCTATCTTCCAGAGACTTTTGAGATGCCAAGCATAAAGAATGAACAACAACAACAACGAAAAAGAATGGACAACTGACAAAAATACTTGCTTTCATGAAGATTAAACTCTGATGAGGAAGACAGACAATAAACACCTAAGTACGATACATTGTGCAGCAAATCGTGATGAATAGTTTCAAGAGACAACAGGCAGAGGAGAGGGACAGGGAAAAACAGGATGGCTGGAATTTCCAACAGGGTGGTCAGGGTAACGAGAGAAGTATCTGAAAACAGCCCTGAGGAAGGTGGGGGAGGAAGCCATGTTGACATCTGAGGGAAGAGGGCCGAGGGGGAGGGCAGCAGGTGTCCAGGCGAGCCTGAGAAGCCAGGTTCTCAGGTCACTACAGTGGGCTTGGGGCCGAGCCCCTGCAAAGGCTCAAGCTTGGACTCCGAGTGAGAGGGAAGCCCCTGGGGGTTCAAGCAGAGGCGTGGTGTGATCTGACTTTCCTTCTACAAAGCCTCACCCTGGCTGCTTTGTGAATGTCTTCACAAAGCCTGTGGGAGGCGAGGCCCTAAGCAGGACCACTTAGGAGGCCGCAGAATAACCTGGTAAGAAATAACAATGGCTTAGACTGGGGCAGCAGCAGCACAAAATATACTGTTCTTACTTGGGTCACCACTAATCCAAAGCTCAGACAGCAAACTGGTATCTGTGCAGCTGCACCGGAGCATTTTGCCAGGTGCCAGTACCAAGGGCACCGTATCGGGCAGGAGCCCATGGTGCGATGGCAGCGGTCAGCCGCCAGCGACAGGGACATGGTGGTGAGAGATGGTACTTGGGTACCCAGGCCGAGAGCTGGGGAGGCAACCGAGATGCTGAGATGCCTGGGAAAGCGGCAGGACAGCACGGAACCAGGTGAAGAGAGGCTTTCCCAAGGCTGAACTCCATCTCTCATCCTTGCCCTCCACGCAGGCTGCTCCCCGTTTCTGGGGCAGCATGGGGCAGGCCTCTCCACTCCCAAATCTCTGCCCTTCCTGTGAACCTGACATTTAGCAATCCATCTTAATAAATGAATATCTCTGGAGAGATCATCACAGCTCTCCAAGCAGTTTTTATAAAAGGACTCAGTGTCAGGGCAGAAATGGTGTTAGATGTCCCATCCTTGGTCTCGATGGCTTATCTTCCTTCTGTGATAAAGAGACCCCAGGGGGGATCTCAGTGAACAGGACCTGCATCGTCTCACTCAGGCCCCAGGTAGCTGTGCTTCTCAGCACAAATGAGACCCCTCAGTCAGGGGACAGGGAGTGGCAGCCCTGTGCACGGAGTTTGGAGAGAGACAGGCAGGTTTAAACTGTCTCTGCTGCTTACCACTTGCATGAACTGGGGCACAGTAACTCACCCTCCTAACCCTTTCTTCCCATGCCTGTCAATGAGGACAACTACCTCGTTCTCAGGGCTGGACAAAAACTGGCCTGAAGGTGCCTGGCTGGGTAGGGCCAACTAGCAAGTGGTAACATGACCTCAGAAGGTGCTCAGTGGACTGGGCACTTTTGATCACTTGACTCCTCTCAAACAAAATAAAGTTCAATGTAAATGTTTCTTCCAAGGATTCTTTCATTCCTGATGCCTGAAAATGGCAAGTAATGACCTAACACATTACAAATTTGTTCAAAAGCACAAGGATTAAATAGAGAGAGGGAGAAAAAGTGTAAGCAAAACCCGCCAGAGGCACAGCTTTCTGGAAACAGTAACACTTGGTTCTGCACTTCCGCACAGGAACATTAGAGATGCATGGCTGGTCGTTAACAATCCCAAAGTGACAAGAAAACTGGAAGGTTGTTCCTCATAAAGTGTTTGAAAGTAAGCGATGGCTGAGACGGATCACAAGGACAGCAGGGACAACCTGCATCACAAGGAACACCACATGTTAAGCTCCCAAGTGGGTACTGAGGGAGCTGGTGGACACAAACATTAGGATATAAAACAGAAAGACAGGACGGACCAGGCAACTCAGCAGTGATCTCAAGTTGGCCCTGGACTGCAGGCAATGAGTAAGGGGGAAGAATAAAGGAGTGTTCCGAAGGAAAGGACTGGTGTCGCCCAAGAAGAGCATGAGGCAACAGCCATGCAGCCTGTCTCTAGGAAGTCACACTTGGCTACGCCCCGTTTCCCATCCGCTTAGTCATCTAGCCAGGGCTGTCTTCTAATAGAAGACGGTGCACACCCACTTTTGCAGTAAAACTGCGTAGGGACCAAGCAGAATTCTTCAGGCTGGAGACCCTCAATTTACTCCCAGGGTGTTGCAAAAGCACAATAATGCAAAGCCTGGTACAGCCCAACTCTTCAAGAGAAGGGGGCCCCCCTCATGCTACCAACACTTTCACTGAATCATTCTGGTGGGTCTATGAAGTCACTGTGGTGTAAGATTTCCTGAACACAGACCACAAAATCCAGTCATTGTCCACCTCCTACCTTGGGAAGGCTTCTAAATCAGCTATGGCCAAATGTGTTCAGGATTTACAGGGGCACAGAAGAGCAAGACTGAGAAGCTGATGTGGAAATGCCACTTGAAGAGACACCAGGCACCAAAAAGAAACTGTGGCTCCCGTATGGAGACCTCCAGGTGCAGCCCAGCAGGCACGGCGCAGATGGAATTTGAAAGACTATTGGTGAAATGAGCTATCAAGTCGCAAAGACATGGAAGGATTTTACAGACATATGGTTAAGTGAAAGAAGCCTGTCTGAAAAGACTAATACTGTATGATTCCAACTATGTGACCTTCTGGAAAAGGCAAAACTGTGGAGACAGTGAAAAGATCAGTAGATGTCAAAGGCTCGCAGGGAAATGAGGGACGACTGGGTGAAGCACAGGGCTTTTTTTTTAATTGAAGTTTAGCTGGTTTACAATGCTATGTTAATTTCTCGTGTATGCATAAAGATTCAGTTATACATATATACTCCTCTTTGTATTCTTTTTCATCATAGGCTTTTACAAAGTATTGAATATAGTTCCCTATGCTTTATAGTAGGACCTTGTTGTTCATCTATTCTACATACAGTAGTTAGTATCTCCCCAATTTATCCTTCTCCCCTCCCCAGTTCCCTCCTGGTAACTATAAGTTTGTGTTCTATGTCTGTGAGTCTGTTTCTGTTTCACAAATAATTCTATAGCTTAACTGTGCCCTGAACTTGTACGTTTGACCACCTCCCAAGTCTAAGCTAGATCATCTCTTGCCTAAGTTACTTCAGGATTCTCTTAATGGCTCCCACACATTCACTCTTATCCCCTCCTCCAATCAGTTTCCACTGTAGCCAGAGTAGCAACTTAAAGAACACAAATCTAGAAGGGGAGAGTATATATAGCTCAGTGGTAAAGTGCGTGCTTAGCATGCACAAGGTCCTGGGTTCAATCCCCCGTACCTCCATTAAAAAAGTAAATTAATAAACATAATTACCTACCCCCCCAAAAAAAAACAAAACATAAAATAAAACCAATCCCTTAAAAAAAAGAACACGGCCCCACTGGGTGGTTTCCCATCGTTCTCAGAACAAAAATTCTTAACACAGTCTACCAGAGCCTGGCCTCTCCAGCCTCACTCTGTGCATCTCTCCTCTGTGCACTTAGCACACAGGTAAAATTTACATTTGTTGGTGTCTCTCCCTAAACTGTAAGTCCATAGAACAGAGTTCCTTGCACAGGGCCAGGTAAGCTCTTGCTAATCACTTTTTGAGTTAGAGTGAACAGTTCCCCAAGTGGGTATTATTATCATCTCTATTTTATAGATGGAATGTCTGAGGGTCTTGACCCATGGGGCTGATAGCTTAGCTTCAAACCCGGACAACCTGGCCCCATGTGTGTGCTCTCCGCCTTTCAGGATGAGGCCCTGCTGGGGAGAAGCGCTCTCCCTGTGGTGTCAGTGACTTTTGGAGCAGTGAGGGAGAATGGCAGGGCCCTGGCAGTGAGTGGTGTGGGGATGGCAGCCAGGGAGTCCCCCAGGCACCCGACACATCAGAAGCAGCCGGGGCACCGGCGGCAATCTGGAACCCAGGAGGCAACTCTAAATTTCCATGGACCACACCCTTTGTGAGATGGACATGAATGGACTTGGCGTTTTCAGGCAAGTTGGGGAATGAGTAACCATTTCTAGAGAACATGCTAACCCCCCAGCCGGAGGCCTGGGCCCCACCTGTTACAAACACAGTGGAGACGGAAGATTTAGATCCTGCTCTTCTCTGAGCCTGGTTCAGAGACGGCCACATCTGCCCCTGAGGGAACTGTCCAAGGGACAGAGCCGGGGGCTGGGCCCCACTACCCTCTGGTCCACGGTGAGGAAGGAGTGCTCCTTAGGCTGGAAGCTGGAACTGGACGGATTGCCTCAGGCTGCAGAGGATAACGTCTGGAGGCCTGGGTGGAGAAGTTCAAGGCTACAGAGAATAAAAGGCAACTGTGCCACAGAAGCAAGTAATTAGGACCCCGACACCTTGAGGGGTGACTGTAATAGATCACCAGTCTCCTGGGGCTAAAATCAGTTTAAGACCTAATGTTTGGAAACTTAACTGGTTTTTAATGGGTGCCCAGTAATTTGTTGCTGTTGTTCGCCTATAAAAGTACTCAATTTTTTAAATGTCAACTGGTTTCAACCATGGCACTGAAAATATGAAGTGTACTTGGAGAGAACTGTAAAGCGAGCGTAGGAGACTCAGTGCGGGGGGCGACCAAAGAAACCAAAGGCTAGGAAACGCCAGGTGAGAAGGAAGGAGGAATGGGCCAGAGATCCCTTCTCCAACTGTCCATTCCCTACTTGGAGAGACTTTCCAGAGCGCTGCTCCGCTAGCAGCTGGGAGTGATGTTCTGCAAGTCAGGACTCATAGACTGCCTGCCCCTGAAGCCCGCTGTGCAGATGCAGGTGCCTGGACACCCGTCAGAGTCACTGGGCCCTAACGTGCAGGGAGGAACTTGGGAGTCCCCACAGGTCACTGGAGCCCAGTGCATCCTGCATCCTGATGCAGTGACTTGCAAGCCAATTACAGCTTGCAAGTCACTGCATCAGGATGTTCTGCGTTTCTTTTAAGATAGTGACAACAAAAAAGGGAAAGGGACTCCTTGTGCGTGGTCGCTGACTTCCATGCCCCTCTTAGAACCTTCTTTCTCTACGGGCTGCCTACCGAGGGCCGGGCACTGGGCTGGTGCTGAGGACTCAACAGTCAGTGAGACGGAAGACCCACACCAGCAGTTAGGGGTAAGACAAAGCATGCAGGGACATTGCAGAGGGAGGCAGGTGGCTGCCACACAAGGCACGCTGCTGCTTGGCCAGGGGGAGCAAAGCTCAGCTGAGTGAGAGAGAGCCAGCCGCTGCCCTGCCCTGTCCCTGTCCCCAGAGCAGGGGCCGGGGAGGTTCTCCTCAGGCCCAAGGCCACCACCGCACGCCTTCGCTTCTCCTGGGACCCTCCGCAAACAGATGGCACTGCGGAGGTCACTTGAGTGTTTCACACCTCCTGTCAGGGCCTTTATTTTGAAAAATGAGTCCAAACAAATGGAAAAAAAAAACCATCTTCCACAGCTTTTGTAATTGTGCCGGTCTTAAACATGGGACGAGGCAAGACCAGTGAAAGTGCCCAGGAAAAAAGAAGTTCTGGCAGGGAGCCTGAGCCAGGCCACGGCCGCTCACCCGGAGCAGCCCTCCTCCCCCCGGGGGCGGAGCTCATCTGACAACAGTGCAGCCAGAACAGGGGCCTAACCCAGACCCTCCTCTGCCTTGACCGGGGCCGTCAGGGGACAGACGTCACAGGCAGATTGCCTCCGCGTTGGAAGGCGAGACCCACCAGCAGACACCCCATAGCAGCCTGGAAATCAGCACTTTCCCAACCTACAAAGCAGCCCTTTAACTCTTGGGCCATCTGCCCCCACCCCTTCCCTAATTTCACAAAGCCCAGGGCAGGGATGAACATCAAATTCAACTCAAGCACTGGGTGCCTTTTACATGGAGCCAGAGGTCTGCTGGAGTGCCTTCTGGAAGTGATCACCGGTGGCAAGAGGCCCATGGTGTAAACTCCTAGACCAACAACAGGAAGGAGAAAGTGGTCTTCACCTGAACTGAACCTGCAGCGGGTCCAGTGTGAATTCTCAGGCGGAGCTGAGGTCTGACCCTGGGCTCCTCTCCTGGCTTTCTCCCTCCCACAAAAATACTCTCCCAGCCTCCACTTGTCCGCGGCCAGAGGAAGGCAAGTGGGGCTGATAATCCTTGTAACCCACTGCAGTCCTTCAAGGACTGAAACCTGAGTCATTCTCCAGGTTACACATCTGGAAACTAAAGGGGTGAAGCAGGCAACAGCAGTTCAGGCCGTAGTCGGCGGCGAGTGGAGGGTTAGTTGGGTTTAGGTAGAGCCTCGGGGAGGGCAAGGGAGGGCAGGGGCGCCCAGGCCTTCCTGAGACCTGGAAATTCTCATCTGACTTCCACAAATGCTGTCAGCCCTGATTACGGTAGCGCTTCACCTCCACAGTAATGGCTTTGTAGCTCAGGCGCCAGGCAAGCAGCATCTAATTCCAGAAACTCCCAATTCTGTTATTCTGATTCAGTCCCAAAGAAAACTTCAACTAGGGAGGCAGGAGCTGTTACCCCTCCCACACATGTTACTTCTGCTCCTGGGGCAGACATGCATTTGAGATCACGATGGCGGCAGATGGACAGGGAGCAGGGGTGCCCATTTTAATTTTAGCAAAGGGATTGATTGAACTCAGATCTATTTTTCAAGGGGGAAAAAAGGTGACAAATAACAAAAGGGCATTTTTTTTACCCTTATTATGGTTTTATTCCCAGAAAGATATTGAAAGATCAAATCTTTTCCCAAAGCTTAATTTTGTCGTAAGCTGAGAACAATTTGAAGATGACATACTCAAAACCACCCCACAAATTTTTTTTAAAAAAGTCCTTAGAACAGAAATCAGACACGAGAATCTGATGCCTTGTTCCTACTCTGCAATATTGACACAAACAAAAGAGGAAGAGAAGGCCCCACACCAAGTGGGCACGCCATAATTATCTGCTGAGTGACTGACTGGATGGTTTATTCTGAGTCCCAGTGGGTCTCTGCACTGGCAAGCTAACTCGGTTGCTATAACGGCAGGCAGGATTGAAGATTTATGATGGCGCAGCTGCCCCCAGTGACCATAAATCTTTGCCAGGCTCCAGGGAAAGGCTGTTTGAAGCAGCCCAGCTAGTGCTCGGCGGGCATGACAACAGCATACAGTGGTGATTCCCTTCTGGAAACCCTGTGGTTACTCCTGTTTAGAAAGGAGGGGGGAGTCCTACTCAGACTACAGCTCTCAGTGTCTATGACACTGGGCAGGGGAGTCCCACTCCTCCACTCACTGACACAGGTTCTCCTGTCCAGACAGTGACCAGGCCGAAGGGTCTCAGGCTTCTGCCCTCTGTATCCCGTGCACACCAGGAGACTGGGTGAGAACCACTCAGGCCAGCCACTCCCAGGACCCGACACTGCGCTAGCACCTGGAGTCTCCCATCCTCTGGCCGCCCACGTTCTGGGGTCATCAGCACATTAAATCTCATCATGGTCACTAGCACGTTAAAACGCATCAAGATGTGTATCTGCTGTCTCCACCAGCAAACTAGAAGTTCTGGGAGGGCGGAGGCTGTGCTTCCTTTGTTCTTATAGCTCCCATACATAGCGTGGCACCCAACCCACATACATGCACAGGAAAATTTTTTATTGAGTGAATAAATTGAAGCTCTCTCCCAAATAAAATGCTTAGGCCTAAACTTACTATTGAACACATTTTCCAGGATACTCAAGAATAAAAAACCCATATAATTGCACGGGGACTTCATTTCCTCTTGCAACTGACCCAGAATTGGCGATACAATAACCGTTATATAAAAGAGGCTATAAATAGTAACTGCTCTCGGTATGTAAGTAAAGATACTCCAAAGGGAAAGTGGGCACAAATTCCTTTCATAACTCTTGCGTTCATTGATCTGTTCAACCCAGACGGAGAGTCTCTTAGATCAATTGTTATATTTATGAACTGGCTCGATCTCACCTTTAAATTCCATGTCAATAATTATATTCAACGAGCATCAGTACTTAAACACGAGGATTTCCCCTTGACTCACTGAAATGTTAAAAAATAGTAAACATCAACCACCAAGCAGTTTAAAGAACAAAACAGGGTCTTAAATTATGGAACAAATTATAAGAGCATCTTTTACATCTTGCAGTCGGCCAAGCCAGGCATTTTATCAGGTTAACAAATGCCAGAACTGTTTGCACTAAAGGTGAGATGAAGCAAGAGGAGCCAGCCTCCTACTAAGTAAAGGGGTTAGTAATTTCAGAGTGAGAAGAGGCCAATGTAGCTTAATAAAAAGTAAACTATTTTAAACATCATTTTAACGCAACATACAAAAAAGAAATCCTAGAATAATAAACTATTGCTTGGTAGACAACTGGAGAGTTCTTCATTTAATTAAGGGGAAAAGGACGGTTTATAATTGACATACAAATTGTGGTGGGACACTATTTGGTTTTCGTCACTAAGTTACACACACCACTTAAAAATCCTGTTGACTGTGTCCTTTTGTACACATGCTTTAAAAAGAAAACAAATACGGCTGTGCAGTACAAAGATAAACCTTGGCTCACGCTCAGAAGGGTCATGAATGGGCTGAGTAACCATTTCTTGGGATAAGAGAAAGGTAATCAAAATAGAAGAGGGATTTGAGGAAAAAAGAAACAGGAAAACCACGCAGACACCAGGCATTCAATAAATGTCTGCTGGAGAATTGGATGAGAGGCGGGGTAAGGAGGCTTAGGGCAGTGGGGTCAGGAGCCACGTCATAGGAGGGACAGTTGAAGGGAACTGGGGAATGAGCTGTTGCCAAGAACAGCTGTTCAAAATCAGAAAAGCCTGCATTGGAAGGCCATTCCAGATGTGAATGAGCCAGTAAAGGCTGATGGAGGTACTAACCCTCCTTCAGATTATAGTCTCCTTTTAAAAATATTGATTCTTGGGCCTTTTCTCTGAAGATGCTGATTAAGTAGGACTGGAGTTTCTTTAGACAGCCCTCCTGGGGGGGGTATATCTCAGTGGAAGAGCACGTGCTTAGCATGCATGAGGTCCTGGGTTCAATCCCCAGTACCTCCATTTTTTAAAAAATTAAATAAAATAAAATTACTTAAAAAAAAAAAAAAAAAGCTCCCATTAACGGCTCTGATAAACAGCAAGTTTGGGAAACACAGGCCTTGATAACCTCTAAGCTTTCACCTCTCCGTGAATCAAAGCCTGGCCCATACCTGTGGCCAGTGAGAGCCTGTATTAGTGATTTTTACTTTGTAGTTAAATAAGAGCTTAAGAAAGGAGACAAGCAGAAAAGGGAACCAAGCACTCAGAATATTCCATGGCTCTTTGTCCTTCCAGCTAAAAGGCTGACCAGGTGTGGAATTGCACCCAGGGCATCCTGCAGCACCTCAAGTACAACACAAACCATCCAGGCCAGGGCTGAGAGACAAGTAAACAACTATACAGAATGGCTGGCATCCAAATCAAGTCCACAAAACGGATGAGAAAAGTCAAAAATTGACCAGCCCAAACCTACAGCCAATCAAATCTCAAACACTGAATTTCCATGCTTTTGGAGGACCCAAGGGAAGGCACTCAGTACCCCTCTAGGGAGACACTATTCTTTACAAACTGGAAACTCAGAAACAGACAAAACGCAGTTGCATGCCAAGTGACTCACTATGCACACTGAGTCTGAAAGTTCCCACCTCCATGCTTGTGGGCCTCCACCCCTGCAATGCTCTTCCATCCTCAGCTACATCTCACTTCCCGCTTAAGACCACTTTGGTGCCTGAAACCATTTCCTTCTGGAACAGCTGGCAGGGTAAGATCTCTCTCTCTTTTAAAGCCTCGCATCACTATGGCACTTAAATAATGATTCTAGAAGTAGGTGTTATGCACATGTCTTTTCTGTAATGCTACGGGGAGCACTCTGAGAGCATTATACGTGTCTGATTTATTTTTATGCCTTTCCCAATGCTAAGCAGTGTTCTTTGTGCATGGTTAAAATAAATAAACCTTTGGCAGATACGTTCACTCCACAGATATTTGTTGAGTGCCTACTATATGCAAGGCATTGTTCTCAGTACTGGGAATAGAGTAGGAAACTGAAATAGACAAAATCCTTGCCCACCTGGAATTTAGATACACAGAAGAATGTTAAATGGAGATAAGTGTTAGGAGGAAAATTAGAGCAGGAAGGGAGACAGGAATGGGTTGAGGTATTGCAAGCCCCAAAGGTTTTGATCATGGAGGGTTCATCGTGAGTAAAGCTGTGAAGGAGGTGAGGGAGTGAACCATGCACTTGTCCAGGGGAAGAATGTTCCGAGCAGAAGAACAAAGCCCTGAAGAGGAAACACACACATGGGAACCGAGGAGGCCAGTGTCAGGGAGCTGAGTCAGGGAAGGGAAAAGAAGGGGACGATCAGAGCAGTCATGGGGTGGGCAGATCAGATCACGAAGGCCTCATAGGTCGGTCTAAAGACAAACACATAATTGGACTTACAGTAACAGGCTCACTCGAGCTTCTGTGTTGAGAATAAAGGGGCAGGAGGCAAAGGAGGAAGAAAGGGGAGCAGGAAGAGCTCAAAGAATCTAGGCAAGAGAAGCAGGTGATACACATCACAGTGGGGAGGTCACACTCTGGGTAGACTCTGAAGGTAGAGCCAGTGGGACTTGCTGACCCACTGAATACGGGATGCAAGGATAGGATGTCTCCAAGATTTCCCACTTGAGTGGCTGTGAGGATGGGGCTGCCATGACTGAGATGAGCATGATGGGCCAGAAGAGCAGTTGAGGGAGGAAAGGGCTGACGATCAGAGCTTGGTTTTGGACACAATAAGATCGAGCCACCTTCTAGGCATCCAAGTGGAGCTGTCGGATATGTAAGAATGAAGTCTGGTGGAGGGTCCAGGCTAGAGATATAAATTGGGGATTCACAAGTACATAGATGACATTTTAAGCCTTAAGACTAAATAAGAACTCCAAGAGGTGGAATGTAGAAGAAGAGGTCTGAGGACTAATTCCTCAGGCCTCCAATGTATAGAACTTAGAAAGAACCAGCAAAGGGACTAGGAAGAGTGTGGTTCCTGGGAAGCCAGATGAAGAACATGCTTTAAGAAGGCGGGGCTGAGCAGCTGAGCCAGACCCTGCAAGTGAGATACGGACTGAGAATGGGCCATAGGACTGAGCACCGATGGACATCACAGCTCCCCAGTGATCCCGACGCTTGGGTCGTGCTGGGGCGGAAACCCGGGATTAAACACAAGTAAAGCAGGCTCCTTTCTAGTGGACCTCACACTGCACACTGTTGACACTACATTAAATATCTGCTCCCAAAGGAATATTTCTCAACCCCAACATTAGCTGCACCTTCAAGCCACACTAGTATTTCAGAACAGACATTAGAGCCAAGTAGACTAGGGTTTGGGTCCCAGCTCTGCCCTTTACAGGCTGTGCAGCCTAGCCTCTCTGCACCTTAGTTTCCTCATCCATAAAGTGGGAATAAGGAATAAAAGAGCCTACTTCACGGGGCTGTTTCAAGGATTAAATAACATGCCCTTTGCCTAACATGTGCCTGCCTCACGGTAAGCCCTTCACCAGTGAGCGCTTCTGAGGAAGTCAGCAGGTGGAGCCAGGCCAGAGAAAAAATTCAAATTCTTTGTCATATCTGGGTGATGCCTTTGTTTACAGAGCTCACTATTTTATCAGGCAGGTTTTTAGGCTGACTGGCCTCCTTCCAGAAGATGGCTTAGCAACCTTTTGATTTACAGCCTCTGAGAATCAGGAAAGCCCCAGAATAGAGACCATGATCTCCACCAATTAATAATAAACCGACAAAGTCCTAAACCATAAATCAGCCACAAATAGTGAATTAGAGCCAACATTTTTATTTTCTTTGAGGAATTTGTGTGTGACACAAACTATCAAAAAGCATAGTCCTAGGTCTGGTCTAGTCAAGTAGTGCAAAATTGAATAAGACAGTCCTCTTTTTTCAAAATAATAATAACTAGTATTTATCAGCACCTCTGTACCAGGCCCTGTGCCTGTAACTTTTACAATCAAGAGTTTAATTACTTCTCTGGGGCAGCCACTATGGAGAACAGTATGGAGGGTCCTTAAAAAACTAAAAATAGAGTTACCATATGATCCAGCAATCCCACCCCTGGGCATATATACAGAGAAAACTCTCATTTGAAAAGATATATGCACCCCAATGTTCACAGCAGCACTATTTACAATAGCCAAGACACAGAAGCAATCTAAATGCCCACTGACAGATGACTGGACAAAGAAGATGTGGTATATATATATATATATATGTATGTAATGTATATGTAATGGAATACTACTCAGCCATTAAAAAGAATGAAATAATGCTATTTGCAGCAATATGGATGGACCTAGAGATTATTGTACTAAGTGAAGTAAGTCAGACAGAAAGACAAATATCATATGATATGCAGAGTCTTAAAAAATGATACAAATGCACTTATTTACAAACCAGAAATAGACTCACAGACATAGAAAACAAACTATGGTTACCAAAGGGGAAAGGGGTGGGGGAAGGGATAAATTAGGAGTTTGAGATTAACATATACACAGTACTATATATAAAATAGGTAAACAACAAGGACCTACTGTATAGCATAAGGAATTGTATTCAATATCTTGTAATAACCTATAATGGAAAAGAATCTGAAAAAGAATATATATATATATACACACATATAACTGAATCACTTTGCTGAACACCTGAAACTAACCCAACATTGTAAATAAACTATACTTCAATTTAAAAAAGAGTTGAATTACTTCTCCTCTCAACCCTAATTGTGGTGCTAATATTACAAGTGAGGAAATGAAGGCTTCTAAAGGTTTCATGATTTGTCCTGGGTCAGGCAGCTTGATGCAAAGGGGGTTTGACCAGAAACATCTTTTCCCTTCTTGAACCTGCAAGGGAGATGGGGGCTTAAAGCCAGGCTAAGAGCCTTCCAGGCTTGCTACTTGGCCTCACCTTCCTGTAGTCCCTGGAGGAGCTCTGTGTTGGGAGCAGTGGGTGGTTACAACCCAGAACAGGTCTGTGGGACGCGATAGATTCAGAAGACAAGGAGGAAGGAGGTGGCAGCTGTTGGATTCAGTAGATAACCAGCCAGGATTAAGATTCCAAACCGTGGTTGTTGGTGTTAAGATGTCTACGGCTTTCAAACTACCCAGAAGTGTGCTTGATAATAAAACATTCCTTACCACTCTGAAGAAAGGCTTTAAAGCTTCCAAACGCGAGCATCCCCAGAATGTGAGGTCGGACAATGTTCCCCTGAAAGAAACCTAAAACAATCAACACCCACAGGATGAGCTTAGCCATCACCAGAAACCCCTCCAAGGTAAAAGACGGCTTGATGAGACACTGCTGATGAGACTGGTGTTTCCTCAGTCCTCTGCCAGGAGACCAGAACGTCTGCCAGATTCAATCAGGGTCATGCAGGTGTCTTCCTAATCCAATCAAGAGACCCAGGTCTCCCTCAAACCCAATAACAGTGACCATGAAAAATGGGACGAGGACGTCAATTAAGTCATCAAAGAACACTGCAATCTGTGCTATTGCATTCTGACCTCCGTCTGAGCTGGCACTATGTCAACAGAAAGAAACATATTAAGAGGCACATGGAGCAGGGCTGGGGAGTGGAGGTGAACATCTTAAATATATCACTCTTCATCTGGTACTCTGTGGGGGCAAAGGGATTGACCCGATTCTCAAGGATTGATTTCAGTGATATCCAGAAGAAATAACTCAAAGGAGGGGGAACTCAGTGGGTGAACAAAGGGTAATTAAAATGTCTCCTTTGAAGGTCATTCCCTCTGTTCTGTTCACCACCCATCTTCTGATCTCCCTTCTCAGTTCCAGGTGCCCTGCTCTCCAAGACAGCTGCCCTGAGCAAATGACCACAGTTGCTGGACGTCACACCTACCCATTGGCAGGTCCCACAAATCTTACCTCCCAACAGCCCCTGCCACTGCCCTCCTCTCCTCACCCCCACCCCCTTGGTCCAGGTCACAGGCCCCCTCCAGCCTCCCGACTCCCTCCCGGCCTTTGGTGCCATCTACTGGGCCTGTTCTAGGCACAGAAACCACACGGGCTTTGTCAAAATTCTAATCTGCCTTCAAACATTTCGAAACAAAATTTATGGTTTTAGAACGTGTTGGATAAACACTTGTCTGATCATCTAATCAAGCTTTACCAAAAAAGATTAAAGTAAATAGATTATCTCGCCATAAAACCAGCAAAACCAGAAGTAGCTTAATCTGTTCTAAATTAGAAACACTTCATGCTTTAAGTGCAAAGTTACATTTTGACAACAAATTGTAGCAATCACCTAATGAAATAAATAAGCCCTGATAATAAACAGATCTCTCTCCACAGTGACTGAATCCACCTTGGAGAATAAAATCTTCCTTCGGTTTTTTTCACATTGTTGAATTTTCTGTGTGAGTGGAAAATACTGGAGAAGAACAGATTTTAATATGGTTTTTCAGTGTGAAATACAGCTTTAGGTTTAAGACAAATATTGTGGAGAGTCAGTAGTTGGGGAACTATAAATCATATCAAGAGGTAAAGCATGTGAAACATAAAAAATAATGAGTAAATCAAGAATAACTTTTTAGAATGTGCCACAGCCTTAGATGTTTCTTACCAAAGCTCTTTGCTTTGTTTTCAGCTCTTCCTCAAAAAAAAAAGGTCTGCTTTCTTTGCAACTGTGAGGTATGGAACAGACAAAATCCTTAAATAAAACTAATATTTAGAACTGTCAAAAAAAAAAAAAGGATAACTTTTTAAAAGTCAAATCTGACCACCTCCCTTCCCTGCTTCAGAGGCTTCCAACTAAACTAGAAATTCTGACTCCTCGACTTGGCCTACAAGGTTCTCATGGTCTGACCCCACCAGCTTCAGTTTGTGCCTGGGGCCAGGCACGCTGGCCTGGAAGCATTTCCTGAAGTGCCCGCTCCTTCACCTCGGGCGAGCTGGCGTCTCAGCTCCCAGTCATCACCTGGGCTAGGCCCCAGCTGCCTGCTACCTCAGGGGACCTAACCCTCCCCTTATACTCCAGCCCCAACGCTTGGCTTTGCTTCTTGCCTCAAGCTGCCATTGTTGTGTTTATTGACCACTTACCCATAGAACCCCAGCCCCCTGCTCAGTGCTGGGCACAGCGGGGTTACTCTCCGAAGGGTGATTTACGAGATTATCAAAGCAGTCTCACTAGATGTGGAGTTTCTCCATACAGTGACAAGCCCCGCTGGCAGTCTGGATGAAAGGCCATATACACCACCCGGACACACGAAAGCCCTGGCAAATGCCGGGTCACATAGTTGAGTTAACTGAGGAGCTTTTCTTGTAAAACACTCCTGTTTGGGGCCGGGCACTAGATTGCACAGGACGTGTGCTCTTCAGTCAGACAGCGGAGTTATTTCCTTCCTAGTGGACGGGAAGATTGTTCCGGAAGGTTTGGAAGACCATCACAAAGGAATATCTCATTTGCTAAGCTTCCTGGGATTAATGTCTTTTCTCCTTGACTAAATAAAATAATTAGTTAATGTGAGGGTGGAACTGTGACAGGGAACAATCCATTTAAGGAGAGACAGTAACACTCCGTTTATCAGCAAAATCTCTCTGGTTGCAAATACTCTGGCGGCTCCTCCCTGGTGCAGGATGGTCTGTGCTCTGCTGCTCCCTCTGAAGTTAGGTGCTGCGTATGACTCACTTTGGCCAATAAACTGGGAAGCAGAAGTGCTGCGTGCGTGCCCTTCCTGGTGGAGCTCTAAGAGCCAAAGGGTGCCTCACGTGATGCTCGCTCCACCTTGCTAATTGCAAAACACGGGTCCAGAGGGAGCCTTGATTGGCCAGAGCCCTTGAATGACAATGAAGAGCAGAACCCCTACATCAGCCAACATCGGATACACAGCGTGAGTGAGAATCACAATTTTGTGATTTCAAGCCACTGAAATTCGGAGTCTCTCCTAATCACAACATAAACTACCCTCCTTGACTGATAATGCTGAGCTGATTTGTCACTGATGGCTGGAATTATAAGTCATCACCAGTTTTCTTACAGTCCAGGAGTCGGCAGAACTCTTATGCAATAGGTGCCTTCAGACTGTGGAGCCCTGAGCCCCACACCCAGCAAGGGGGGCGAGCAGGGAAGCCCAGCATCCTCCAATCAACACTTATTGAAACGCATTACATGCAGACTTTGGGCTAAGTCCTAGAGGTACAGTGGACTGTTGCTGGAAAACTCATCTGGCGGCTGTGAGGAAGGTGCCTGTAGCAAGTTCAACAAAGTCAGGAAACCAAGTGAGGTAGCTGGTAGGGCCGAGAGTAAAGGAGAGATGGCCACGGGCCTCAGAAGGAGCAGCTCTGCCCATGGACACGGCATTGTGAGTGACTGTTAGTGATCAGAGCCGACCATTGCCAGGCACTTTCTAAGTACTTGACATACGTTAACTCCGCTCATCCTCACAGCCAGCTTATCAGATAGGCAGTACCACTGTTGTCATTTTATAGATAAGGAAAGTGATAAGGAAAGAAGTTCAATAACTCACCCCAAGCAACCCAGCAAAGCTGAGAGGTAGGAAAGTGAAAAAGCACAATGTTAATAATAATCTGAAGTTAAAAGAGGGAAAGATCTGTAACAGAATGCGATAGCCAAGATCCAACAACAGACGGTATGGCTCGCCAAGAGAAGGTCCTGGCTGCCCAGCCACAGGATCGAGGGTACGAAGGGGGAATTAGTCTTTCCCTCGCCCAGCAGATGAGCCCTGACCACAACCTCCTGATTGCCTGTATCTCAGTCAGACCACATGTGCCAGCCTTGGTTGGCTCAAAGGCATAATTTCATTCATTCGCTGACTCATTCACGAATCTCTGGGGGCACCTGCATGTACAAGGAACTGCTGCACGTTCAGGGATACAATCGTTCATGAAGCTGGGCAGAGGCTGCTCTCTGGGAGCCTTTCATTCCAGTGGAGAAAACAGACAAACTGGGAGTGCAGATCCCCTGGGCAAAATTGGAGTCACTTATCCACAACTTTGGCAGAGAGAAGCTCTAAACATGGCTTAAAAATGAGATCCCTCAAACTGCAAATAATGGCGAATCACAGCATACGGCCATAAAGGGAGTGCGGTGGGGAAGGGGACAAAGAGCCGGGCATCCTTATCTGTCAGGAGATGGTGGGATGTGCCCATCCAGGAGAAGTCAGCGCGTCTGTGAGCAAGAGGAGGTATCAGTGAGGGAGACGGCCCCTCCATACTCCACACAAGAGCCACCTCAGCTCAGAGAAGCGACAGGACCTATGCTGAGCCCCTCCTGCGAGACCATCACACACTACTTGGGATACCTGTTCACCAGGTGCAGCTTTTACTGTACGCAGATGCATGACTACAGCTGCAGATTAATGGGGAGCCCAGACATTAACTTCTGAGTCTGTCTATGTCAAAGAAGAAAATGATATTTAACCTGCCCGATTTAGCTGTTCGTCAAGTTTTGACAACCAATCCTTCTTCAAAAGCCAGATGAATCACTGACCTGACACTCAAAAAGTGACTCAAAACTTGAGAAATATATGAACTGTCAAAAGGAGAGCATTACACCGTAGCACGTCTCCTCCACTTTTCTCAAGACGTTTAAAATAAACAGGCTTATTAATGTTTGTGTCGGTGTGAGATTTTCCATAAATCACTCAGACTTTTCAGTTTTACTTACTCATCTCAAGAAATAGTGATCCAGGTGGAAACCAACACTCAGATGTTAGACAGTAGGTTTGTAATAACTCTCCACATACTATGACATTTGGAAGGATTTTTCTGAACACTGAACTTCTCTGAAGTCCTAAGACAAAATATATTTTATCTTTCTATTTCCATTCTGTAGAGATAGAGAGATAAGATGAATTTATAAATCCATTTTCACCAACTTGTTTTCTGTTTTATAGTTTTATGGCTAACTGCACTATAGAAAATTCAAGTGAAATTTATGACCAACATTAGCTAGATTTGCTTAGCTAGTTAGTCCAAGATAATTCATTTTAAAAATCACTCCTTCTCAAATGTGAAAAGTCTGTTACCACAGCAATTATGAAAGACAACCCACAAACTAGCAGGATGTTGTACTTCCTATGGGTATTTATGGATTTTTATGGTTCTAGCACGCTTATCTGGTGACAGGTGCTATACTGTACACCTTAGGTGTCTCTCATTTAATCTTTACGCTGGCCCTATAAAGTAGAGTCACACCTTTATTATCCTCATTTTACAGCTGAACAGAGAGGTTGAATAACTTGCCCCAAGGTGCACAGCTTGGAGGTCACAGGCCAGACTCAGACCCAACAGGTCTGGATGTTGAGTATGTGTCCTTGGCCATGTGCTCTGCGCCCGTAACCAATTTGGTAAAAACGGCTCAATTTAGTCAAGTGACATAATTAAGTTTTCTTTTTCTTTAATATTGCTTACACCCAAACCAGTTAGCTGTATAGTCCAGGTCAGGCTCAGCATTTCCAGAAACCAGATTTTTATTCTACTCTTGCATCCAATTTCCCTGGTATCTAGCAACAGCTACGGAAGAAAAAGAAGAAAGGGATAAACATTCTGCAGACCGTTTACGCACAAAGCCATTTTATTTCAAGTCTCAAATTAGAGAAGTGATGAAAAAGAAAAATTGTCAAGAGCCCCAAATCAAAAATAAAGCATCACATTCAAGAAAGATCTTAACAAAGATACCGACAAAGTGTGCCACGTTTGTCAGAAAGACGGCTCGCACAGACTCTGAGCAACCTGCATCTCCAGCAAAGGACGAAGCATCTTATTATGTTCAGAAACAAGGAGGCTAGGCTCCTAAGTGACATTTTTCCTAATTAAGGTATAAGCAAGAAAAGCATTATGCACAAGAAACCATTTTTTAGTTTGAGAAGTGGGACACCCGGGGAAACAGGAAACAGTGAAAGTGAAAAGCTGTGGGGTAACAGAAAAGAACAGGAACAGCGAACAGTTAAATATTCAAGACAAGATTGTTTAAAGGTTCTACCACACTATTAACATTTCTCCTCTAAGGACAACCTGAATCCTAAAGCAGAAAGGAAGGGAAAATGCCCACCAGTG
The DNA here is from genome assembly GCF_009834535.1 of Camelus ferus. Taxonomy (NCBI): domain Eukaryota; kingdom Metazoa; phylum Chordata; class Mammalia; order Artiodactyla; family Camelidae; genus Camelus; species Camelus ferus. The sequence continues at coordinate 60,108,627 of NC_045703.1, read as the reverse complement.
CCTCCCTCCCTGAAAGGTACCCTCACATAATAACTCTGGGAGATGAGTGAGCTCAACCCCCAGCAGTCTGGGCAATTCTTATCAAGACTATCTCCTCAACCGCCAGCCTCACCAGAAGCACTCAACCACTTACAGATACATACACAAGCGGAGAGGGAAGAAAAACTGCACTTCTGAAGACAGATCTAGTAGATTTCACTTAAAAATATACGTGTATCACGTCCTCCTAAATTTAAGTCTAACTATTAGTTCCTAAGGGAGAAGCTATAGTCTGTCTATCTTCCTCTCACCCACATAAACCTAAACCTTGACGTTCTGTCCTGATTTCAGATGCACTGTGAGAAGAATGTGACGCTAATTTTTCTAGTGACGATGCAGATTGGCACTGAGTCATCTCTTACTCTAAACTGAGCCCCTCTGAGCCCTGCTGAGATGTTCAGCATCAGCATTCAGCAGCACGAAGGCATCTCTCCCAACAAACTGCCCCACACCCAGGCTTCCTTCAAGTTCAAACTGGCAGTTCTCAGACTCACCCACGCCTTCCCCCGGCCACGCTGTTTGGTGATAGTCCTGAATCTCTGCAGAATCACTCTGCTGTGTCGCTCTCGTCTCCGTGTCACCTGTTCTCACGCAGCTTACACAGATGGCTCCTCCTGTGTCACCACTGAAGTGACCACAGGGAAGTCCTCCAGATACACGCTTAAAACCACTCTTCCACAGAGGGCTTGTACGGCTGTGACAACATTCACATCAGAAAAGACAACCAGAGGCAAACCAAGGAGCTCGTGAGGTTTATGACATGGGTAGAGTCCTTTACGCTGGATGAAATATAAAACGACCAGGTCAGACAGTCCAAAATGCTTATACTTTGTGAAACCGTTTTCCCCAAACGCTACCATGTGTAGGTCTTGTGACAGCCCTTCCACGTAGGTGGAACTAGTCACTCCATTTTACAGACAAAGAAGCCAAGGCTCAGAGAAAGAGGTTCAGTTATTTGCCCACAGTCACAAGCCAGAGGGGAAGCCAAGACTTGCATCAGTCTATGCTATGCTGCTTCAAGCAGAATGATAGCTAACATTTATTTAGAGCTTCATATCTACCAGACACCGTGCTAAATGCTTTACCACGTGGATCATCACCTCGGTTAATTCTCACAACGTCCCTTTCATTAGTCCCAATTTTACGGATGATGAAAACAAAGAACAGAGAGGCTAAGTAATTTCCCCAAGGTCACGCAGTCAGTTTGATGAGCTGTTGGGACTCAAACTTTCATCTTCCCCACTCGTTCTATGCACGATATTATTTTTCAGTTTCATCAAAACCACACTAAAAAATAATAATATGAATGTTGCAGCTCACAGATATAAAGTCATCATCATGACTGATGACAACGATTTTCAATAGTTCTTGAAGCAACACCTGAGATTTAACATGAGATGCAGATTCAGATTCTAATAAAGGGAGAATCTGCCAGGTTAGTGCCCATGTAAAAAGACAGGCCTGCGTGGCCAGGCCCTCAAGTCCAGACACTTACTGGGATTCTCAGCCCCCAGGAGTCCCTTCCCCTCACCGTGAGGACGAAGTCCTCGGAGGCCATAAGTCTCTCCCTGGTTCTCCCTGAGCCTGCCCACACTGGCTCCGCTCTCAGGACAGAAGACACCGAAGGCCTCGTCTCCTCCTGGGAGGAAGTAGGTTGGGAGGGTAATGTAGGAAGTAGAACAGAGCTTTGAAAAGGACTTCAGTACTCGGAGCGACAGAGTCTAGAAAGCTAACAAGTACTGATATTGTCTGGAGGGTCGGCTGGGCCTGCGGCGTCCGAGAGGTCCACGGATCTCGTGTTCTCTCCTCTGTGGATGAAGGAACGAGTCAGCTGTGAGATCTGAAAACCCACATATCAGGGAGCGCATCTCCCCACCCGGGTTAGGATATTTGAAACAAACGCAAGTGAGCCAGCTCTTCGTCTCAGATGACCACGTCCATCTGTGGTAACACAATAACCAACAGCACAAAAATCCTCTCTTCAGCATTTCTGATACAGGATTTTGTATCATCATGACAACTTTGAAAGCCAGGTGGAACTTTATCTTCAAAGATTCCAAAAAACGAAAGTGGAAACCCAGCCATCAAGGTAACGCCTCTGTGACCATGCTTTGCTTAGACATACGGTTATCTCCTTGGTTGAGATACTTCCAGCAGGTCTATAAGTCATTCATGCTTTACTAAAACTGAAGAACTGAACTTCCAGGACTGGTCACGCATGGAAGGAGAGTAACAGATCTCCACCTGCTGTAACCCACTTCCCCTGCGATTAGAGCCCAGGGTCTCCTGAGATGGTCTTGACCCAGTCTTGCAGCCTACATAGGGCTTCCATTGTTCCTGTGGCTCCCAACACGCTCCTCTGCCCACACTTAGGGTCTCCTCCAGCCTCCCACAAAGGCTGTTATCAGACAGACCGGATCCTTAGTCCAGATCTCCAGCCACTGCTCCCAGGTGGGCCCGAGACAGTTGCCAGGAACCTTTCCGTTATGGCGCCAGCCCCTGATCACAGCATGCAGACAGACTTAATGGGCACAAAAACCTCATGGTACCTGCGGGTGCTGGTGAGGGCCCCGGAGGCCAGGACACACGCACAAACGATGTCACAGCACTCAGCCATGTGGGGCAGGCGTGTTCATGAACCATGAAACTGATGAGCAGCTGGACAATGTTCATTCCACAACCAGGACTAAGTGCACAGCAAAGAGGAAAGACACAGACAGTAAAGAGAAGCCCATCTTCCTCGTCCGAGACAGGGCCTTGGCGATGAGGTCTGTCCCCTCATCGCTGGGAGAGTCACTGGGCAAATCCAGCCCCTGGGGTTCCGATGTAGGTGCCATTGGCCCAATTAAAGTAACTCTCCCCCACCTGCTCGCTGCATCCATCCCCAGGAGAGAAAGACAGGACAGCAGCATGGAAAGGAGAAGGGGACAGCATGGATAGCTCTGGGGGAAATGACAGCAACCCCACAGCCCCTCGGACATGCCTCTCATGACCCTGTTTCCTCTCTTTGCTGTCAACAGGCAGGGTCCAGTCCTCGGTCACAATGGCAAGAATTTTCACTTATCTCCCAAGATAGCCTCCTTCCCAATATAAACTTGGCCTGAAGTGAGACCCATATATGGGCCCAAACTGCCACTCCACTTTCCATCTCTTCTCCCCGGTGCCTTCACAGAAGCAACAGGTACAGGAGTGCCGTGTCTTAGTTCCTCTGGAACCGTCCGACGTGCCTCGTGAAGCCGGCGCTCCTGCCCTGTCTGCGGACACACGGTGCAGGGGAAAGGCCTGCGTTCCCTCTGCTGGCAGTTAAGACTGGCCTTAACTGTGTTCAGAGGGCAACACAGGGCCCAAAACATCTACAGCCAAACCACCCAGCGAGACGTCTGTCGGGAACTCGGGTCAAGTGTGCGGCCTGGGAACACGGATGTCAGAATTTCTGGTAAAAGGGAGGCAGCGAACAGGACATGGAGTCAGGAACTCAGGAAGCCAGAAGGTAGACAGACAGACAGACAGATAGACAGGCCAGCTGACACTAGGGGAGAGGCCAGGGCACTTGCCCGGGGGTGCTCCCAACGAAAATAATCAATAATCAATCAATAAGAAGAAAAGAGTTTGATTTGAGCCAAACCGAGGGCTAGCCCAGAAGCCCGCTTCCTAAATTATTCTGAGAAACTGCTCCGGAGAAGCAGGGTTTTCAGCACAGTTTTGTATTTTGTCAGAACAAAGAACATGAAACAAGTAAGGGATACATTTCTTTAAGGTTTAAAAAAAAAGAAAAGAAAAAACAGCCCAGCACATACACGTCCAGTATGTACAGTGTGCCCTTGGCACCTGGGAGGATAGTCTTAGCATCAAAAGAGGGCCAGCAAGAAGAAGGACGTTTAACCTTTGTTTTTAACATGGACATTCTTTACTTCTGGTCAATGTGCCCTTTGCTTTAACAATTAAAGCAGATGTACAATGTATGTTTGATAGGCCACAAACATGCTATTTTAGTTAGCAAAAAATTCAAGTTAACTCACATACAAGCCAGAATGACTTCCCTATATCTCAATATGTGAAAAAAAAAATTTATCAGTACCTGCCTTAAATAATTGACTGTTCCTGCCAATCTTTCTTCCCAGCTCCTGAGGGGCCTCGTCAGTCAGGGTCCCCAACACAGCGAACAGGACTCTCCTGATTCGGAGGCTCCTCGCTGTCCTCAGCTGAACCCAGACACCTGCATGGTGACAGGGACCCACCTGACGTGGGCCTCCCTGCCAACAACAGCTTCAAAGAAAAATCTCACTTCTATGATCTGAAAGGGATCTGTCTGAACGTGGACTGGCTGAAGATGATCGTAAGAGCTCTCCTGGCTCCCAAGACGCCAACCCCCTAACCCGCCAAAATATCGGTAGAAAGAAGCAGAGCGAGAATTAGACAAAGAGTAATTCCTTCAAACGCCTTACGGAAGTTCTCACATTTATTGAGCCTGAACTTACTCAGTATTTTCAGTGTCAGCACAGACAGAAAGAGGAAGAAACAGGATGTTGCTTTTCTGTCCTCCCTTCGGCTCTAAGACTTACGATCAAGGGGAAAGTTCAGTATAAACCAAAAGATGTTGCCTTGAAACAGGAAGCAAGACGAGAGGTAGGTGTCCCAAGAGAATCAGAGACAAATTGTACCATAAGCATCCTGCTTCAAGCTTGATTTTAGGAGCAATTCCTGGCTTTGTAATTCAAGGAGCCCATGGGCACCCCTTTGAGCTGGAGACAGCCCCCAGGGCTGGCCTGTCCAGACTAACCAGCAGGGCGACTGTAAGCATCACATGGGCTCTACCCCCAACCCACACTCCTTCACCTCGTGGTGCCCCACAGGGCCCCCCTGTTCACCTCAAACATGAGAACCCCCTTCTCCCCCCACCAAAAAAAAACCAGGTAGTGGGTCAAAGAATAATCCCACAAGAAAGGGAAAAAAACCCACAGGCTGTGTCAGGCCAGTGTTCCAAATACCCCCAGTGGAGTTTTCAATCCTTTATTGGAGTAACCTGTGACCTAAGTGTGGCAGATTTAGAGATCTTGTTATGGAAGAGAGAACTTCAGAAAGTTCAGGACCCGCTGAAGCAATAAAGACCAGCAAACCCTTTTTTTGCTCCGGCCCGTGGCACCGGCAGGGTAGGCGAGTGTCGCAGCCTTTGTCCTACCAGGAAGCTCCGCAGCCGCTGGCGAGACCAGAATGGCATGATCAACAGTACCAGAAAGCCCATCTGGGCACAGCCCTGAAGGCCAACCCTTTCGGAGGAGCTTCTCATGCAAAGGGAACTGTGCTCGAAAAAGTAGGGGTTGAAGCCAAACAGCCAAATTCTGCCGTCAGGAAGTGTGTCAGGGTTCAGCTCATCAAGAATGGCAAAAAAAAAAAAAAAAAAAAAAATCACAGCCTTTGTACCCAATGATGGTTGTTTGAATTTTATTGAGGAAAATGATGAAGTTCTGGTTGTTGGATTTGGTCGCAAAGGTCATGCTGTTGGTGACATACCTGGAGTCCGCTTTAAGGTGGTCAGAGCAGCCAGTGTCTCTCCTCTGGCCTTACACAAAGGCCAGGAGGAAAGGCCAAGATCGTAAGTTTTGATGGCGAAAGCACGATAGCAATAAACTTTCACACGTCGAAAAAAAGAAAAAGACAGTAAACCAAATGGTGGTTAAAAATACCACAGGTATTTTCAAAATTGTGGTTCAAACTGCACTTCTCAAAACACACCTGTAGTCAGACATCCAGGTTTTACTTTAACCAATTTAACCAAGAAAAACACCAGCCTGAAACCAGAAACAGTTAAAGGCCATGTGTTATGGTTACCCAATAACACAGGGTCAGATGTTGTAAAATGATTCAGCTTTGGAACTGACAAACCACACAAAGTAAGAATTTTGGTAATTACCTACCTCCACCCGGGGGTAAACCAAACCCCAAAAACCCCCACCCTGGAAACGTCACAGCAACTTCCTTGTGGTGAGAAATGCCCTCGCAGGCTCCAAACCAGGGAGCTCACCTTTATTTGTGCTTTTTATGTGATACTTTGCAAAGGAAATTACTGAGCACTCATAAAAAGAGCAAGGAGTTAAACATTTATCAAGTCTCACAATATTAACAAACTCACTTTCTCAAAAATATGCTCCATATTCCAAAGTTCTGTATCCTTAATAAATGACCGCTCTGATTTCACAAAAAGAGGAGGTTCGCTCCGTATCCATCTGTGACCTCTGCTGGCAAAGACCCCACTGTCACAGATCAAGGAGACTCGGCCCACGAGGAACATTCCTTCCTGCTCCACCAGCTTCTCTGTGGCCCTCGGTGAGTTCCTGAACCTCTTTCCACCCTTTTAAGGTGGGACTAAAGATAACACCCACCTCATAGGTTTGTTATGAGGATAAAGAGTTAATATGGGGAAGGCTGATTGTTTTTTGGTTTTATTATTTGCTCGATGGGGATTAAATGCCATAGAAGCACTGTAAGCAGTGTTCAAGCCATTCACTGTATGTTTCAAGTAGAATGAGACCCAGAAAGAAGCACACTTCACTATTCATGATCAAATGATATTCCAGGAAATCACACTTCTTAAAACACATTTATTGAACAGGGAAAATCTGCTGGACTTTCTGGAGGACACAATATGTTATAAACCAAAGTTCCTACCCTCGAGGCGCTTACAGACGAATTAGGAAAATAAGACACGCGCTCATAGGAAAGCACAGCACCGGCAGCACACGGCAGGTGCCAGGGCAGTGAGACCATAGCGTTTATTTTTAATTGATTTATAAATACTAAGAAGTACTGGGTAAGGAGACTGAGTTCAGCCTACAATGCAAAACACCAGGGAGATGGGACCTGACTGGGGCTTTGGGTGATGGGTAGGAGCCTAACTGAGAAAGGGAGGGTCTGGGGGAGGGGAACGTTGGGCCACCTTGAATCTGAGACGAGAGACTGGTGTGCTGATGAACTTTAAGGTCCTCAGTCCAAATCCGTGTTCAACCACATACCAGTATTGTGACTGTGGGCCGTTACTTTACCTTCTCTGTGCCTCAGTTTCCTAATCAGTCCCCCTCATTGGTACTGTCCTGAAGATTGAGATAAAGCATGTCAGGAGCTTAACACGGTTTCTGGCACACAAGTAGGACTCAGGTTAGCCATTATGAGATATTCAGCAGTGTGAAGGAGGCTGCCCAGAGAGCCGGCATCAGCAGAAGACGTGGAAGTTGACTGGAGAGTGGAAGGATGACATTGGAAGGTGAGGAAGGAGGCCGTGGGGAGCCTAGCTCTCACGCAGGGAGAGATCTGAGCCACCTGCAAAGAGTCAATGCTCTGGGCATTTCAGAAGAAGGTGGGGGAACTGGGGACAGGGGTCCAATAATAATGTGCCAGGGTCCACATGTGAGTGGTAAGGGGCTGGGGCTGGGTCCAGGCACCTGTTCCAGAAAAAGAAGGACAGGTGTAAGGGCCTGGATTAGGCAGCTCCAAGAGCGAGTGGGACATGAGAGAAGGGGTCAAAAAGAAACTCCACTAAATGCCATGAAATATCCTGGATTATTATGTCCTGGAAGAGAAGAAGAATATTGTGGATTCCTTAGTTTGGAAAAATGTACTCAGTTATAAGATGTTAACATTAGAGGAAGCTGGGTGAAGGGGATGTGGGAAAACTTAGTACTATCTTTGCAACTGTTCTGTAAACTCAAAATTATTTCAAAAACAAAATCAAAACCCTCCAACTCTTTTTGAGTGGTTCTTCACATGATAAATAAAAAGGGAAGCCATGGCAAGTAGGTTTGGAGTTCAGGCGGTGAGTTGATCGACCAACTTAGACAGCCATGTGGCTGATGCAAGACCAAGAAGGCAGGTGCCCAAGCCCAACATGGAGGGCACGAACTCATGCCCACACCCAGCCCCATGGCAGACCTGGCCTCCTAGGGACATGGAACTGCCGTGCCATCCTCTCAAGTTACTGTGCTCACATTTCCTGTCACGAGCCCATCTCCCCAACCCATTACACCCACAGCACCCTCAACCCACACTGCTTCCTGTTACAGCAGCTCCGCCCTCCAGGAGAGGTGTCAGATAGCATTTCCAAAGAATTTTATCTTGAGACCCAGAACAAGCCAAGGCTTCTTAAGGAAAAAAAAAAAAAAAAAAAACCTGTAACCTCAGCTTCAATAACTCAGGTCTTCCTGACTCTGAGGCCATGTTCTTCCCACCCCTTCCATGGGGCCTCATACAGAAGGCCATGCGTGGTCTGCTGCATTTCCAAAAACATACTCACAAAAGAGCTTCACCAGGTCGTAAAAGCACCAGCGCCCCAAGGTTGGAGAGATCTTCTAGAAAGCTGTCTAGTCTCACTGGCCTGAGAGAATCAAGTATGTCCTACCTATGATAACTTGAAGTTCTGAATGTTGAAAGTACAATATAATAAATACATAAATACATATGTGTGTATGTATATATACATACATACAGGTATATATATATATACACACACATACCTGTGAATGAATATACCATATAATGAACACATACAGGTTAAATAAAACCTATATAATGAATATCCTTTAAAATATGAGTGATGAATCAGTAAAATAAATTCTTCAGCAAAAAACAGGAGAGATCCTGAATGCCTACCACATAATAAATGCTAAAAAATATTGTTGATTTTACTTAATGACATAGTTTGGTGGTCTTTAAATGAACCCCTACAAACACATGTCTTATGCTAAATTAATGAAATCACAAATCAGGTTGTTTTCCTAAGAATGAAACTAGAAAGCAACAGGAGAAAGAGATTAAATTCCAGTCCCAATTTGGGCTGAAGAAAGTGCCTGAACTTTCAAATGTGTCCGTCGCGGATGCCATACTGGGGCAGGAGAAACTGAGCAGCAGGAGTCCTGCAACATCCTTTTACCAGGCTGCAGGTGGAACTAAGGTGTCAGGCAGAGAGGCCAGAATAGATGATCTCTGAGCTTCTGGGATGCTCTCACAGAGCTCAGACTGTTGTTAGGAAGATTACATAGCATCCCTCAGCTCTGATGGGGTGCTGGAGCTGGCTGATACCAGCTCAGGAGAGAGAACTGTCAGATTTTCAGGAATTTTACAAGCCAGCTATTAATTAGTCATCATTAAAAATTAAATTTTAGAAACACACAAGTAAATTAATTATATTTTTTAAAGTTAATAAATACTCAAAACTCATCGCTTTCTGATGATTGCATTGCATTTCACTATTGTCTACACTCTTGAGGTTAATTCCCTGCTCCAAGTTCAGTGACTTTACAATGGCAGCCTGAAATCAACCATGGAAGGAGTGTTTACACCAAGGACATGGGCAAGTGCTATACATCGGGGGAGTTTTCCTCTGAGAGGTGGTTGTTCTATCTTTACCAGCAACCCCCTAGATGCTAGTGTCCTTCAAAGACAATGCAAATGGGAAATGGTCTTGTTCTGGGGAGGAGAAGGTGATGGGGAGAGAGGAGAGAAAGTGGAAGGGAAAGCAGTTAAGGGGAGACAGCGGGGCGGGAGGAGGAAGGCAGGGAGGAGGGTGGAGAGGGGAAGGGGATACAGAAAAGGGGGGAAGAGAGCAAGAGGAGGGCAGCGGAACTGGGGAGAGAGAAGGAGGAGAGATGGGATGACAAGGGGAGAAAGGGAGAACTGTTTTATCTGCTTAGTATCTTGAGGAAAACAGTGGCTCTAACCATGTAAGCAAATTATTCCAGATAACCAATGTTTACACTCTTTTTCTGAAAATTGCTGTAAGTGAACCTGCCTTCTGATGTGCAGGCTACCAATATAACTGGGTATTTTCTTAAGGACTCGGGTCAGACATGCTGCTGCACCGCATCCCTCCAGGCCACAGATGCACAGAGAGCTCTTTGTCTCCTGTGAAGATGGCTCCAATCTTCTGAGCTTTTTATAGATTCTCTGTCAACCCCCTTACTGTCAGGCTGTCAGCTGTCACTTTGAGATGTTCTCCCAGTACTTACTAGCAGCCTGCTTTGCTGCTTCTAAGTCTCAGTGAACTAAGAAGGCAGAAAACCAAGCTTGTTAAAACCATGGCTAAAGTAAGAGTAAACAGCCCCTCTCAAAAGCCTAAGGCTCTCTCCAAGAAAGAACGAACAAACACGCCAGGGCAGCTCCTCAGGTTCTCAGAGTTACCCACTCGGCTTTCTTTCAGGTTTTCCACTGTGTTCCAAATGAGTAACTTCTGGATAGGTGAGGTTTCACTCGATACATGAAAGTATTCAACTGAGACAAACTAAAAGAAAAAAAAAAAGAAAAGAAAAAGAAAGGCTAACATTCACTAAATAAGAAAACAAATCAAAGCGCTGCCCATAAGCAATACTCCACAGCACAGACACCCTGTTCTCTCGCCAGTCCACGCCCCGCTCTCGAGGCGGACGCCCAGCTCCTGGGCTGCTTCTCCCAGCGTGCACAAAGGGCTCTGAGCAGCTGCAACTGGAAACCACCAGAAACAGGCAGCAGTGGGCAAGGAAGTGCTAGTGGAGACGGCCCCACCGTCCAGCTCCAGCTTCGGGCATCCGCCCAGTCCATCCCTTCTCATTCACAGCCCTGGACCGGGGTAGGGAGCACAGAGGTCCTGGGACATGAACCGGGTCCCCAGCATAACAGAGCAAGATGGTGGCCATGGACATGCCATCCACTGACAGGTCCCCGGTGGACAGGCACCAGGAGCAGCGCCCAGCAGAAGGTCCACTTGCAGGGCAAGCTGATATAAGACCCTGATTCCCCTCCTAGGCACGAGGCCAACCTCCTGAAAATGCGTGTCTCTGTTTCCCTGAATGTGGGCTTTGGGCTGATGCTAAACTACAAAAATAAGAAGAGTAGCTCACTGCTCACTAAATTCACTGGATGAAATAATGTGCTTCAAATTTTTTTTTTGTTTAATCCCTTTTCTTTTGTAGGGTTTTGTTTTAAAATAGCTGATAGCAACATAAAACCTCTAATTCTTAGGATTGTTGCATGTTTACCCCAGACTGTCACACACCAAAAATTTTAAATAACTATAATAGAACAACAAAGCTATCTCAGAAATAGAAGAAAATTCCAAAAATTACCCTCCTTGCACTGAGCGTCTAATTTGTAAAGAAAGATTTTAGAACCAATGTTCTAAAATCAAAAATAGAAATTCTGGAATGAATCCCATTATTTCATAGCTCTACTTTACGCCTGGCCTATAGTAGGCCCGTGACAAATATTTATTGGGTGGCTGGCTGGGTCGTTGCACAGATGCGGCCTTACCAACTGGACGGTCTGAAGCTGACTGGCCTTCCCTAGGACTTAGGCCAGCAGGACCTGTCCAAACTCATATCTGGCCCTGTTGAAGAAATATTATTAACTAGTCAAGTAAAGTCTTCTCTAAAATGAAATCTTAGTATCTTTTCTTTGAACCTGAACCTAGGGTTTTCACATACTCTTACTGAAAGGCAGGTTTAGACCTGACCATCAACTAGCTGGCACTTACTGACCATTTACAGCACAGGGGCCACGGTGCCAGGAACTGGAGATGGAGTATGGTGAAGAAATTGGGAAGGTCCCACCCAGCACGAAAACACAGTCCCCAGAATCTATAATAAACCCACACACACAAGGTCCCCTGTTTTGTGACCACAGCACAGTGGGGAAGAGGGTGATCTTTTCAATGAGTGGTGCTGGGGCAACTGGATGCCCCCATGGGAAAAACTGAATCTGGATCCCTACAGTATACCATTCACGAACATCAACTTCAGACAGATTACAGATCTAATTACCAAAGGTAAAACACAAAGGATCCAAAAGATAATAGAGGAGAACATCTTCGTGACCCTGGAGCAGACGAAGATTTCTTGAACAGAATGCAAATGCACTAACCAGGAAAAAACTGGTAAACAGGACTACCAACATTACAAACTTCTGTTCACCAAAAACACTTAAACATTAAAAGAGTGAAAAAAGCAATTCACAAAGTGGGAGAAAATACTAAAACACATATTTCTTTTTTTCTGGAATATTTTATTTTATTATAAGAGAAAAGAATACCAGAAAAACTTTTAAGTGTAAGTTACTTGCCAGCACCAAAGGCCAACGAACAAACATGAATAGAAAAGAATGAATGTTCAGAGCTGGAAGAAAGGTCCCAGTTCTGTTCAGTTTTGCAGGCTGTGGTCAAGGGAATGTGGGATGGATCCTAGGAGGGACAAGAGTCTGGAAGCCACTCATGCCTGTCCCTGCTTTGTCCCCATAGATCGAGGAGGCCTCAGCCCTGCCCACAGGGCAGGACGGAGCACACCAGCAACTAGCTGCCAAACAGAGATGGAAGCATAGCCCCTGGGGGGCTGTGTTCACCAGGTACATTCTTTTTTAAAAAACACATATTTCTGATAAAGGACTGATATCTAGGATGTACAAAGACTAGTATCCAGGATACATTAAAAAAACAGTAAGACAGACAACCCAATCCAAAGTTTTATTTTTTAATGGGCAAAAGAGTTGAACAGGCACTTCACAAAAGGGCTACCCAAAGGGCCAATGAGCATGAAAAAGGACTGAACTTCATTAAAACCACACTGCAATAACATTATATACCTAACAGATGGTTAAAATGAAAAAGTGAAAATACCAAGTGTTGGCAAGGATGTGAAACAACTGGAACTTCCAGATACTGTGGTGGGAATGTAGGTTTATAATTACTTGGGAAAATTGTCTAGGAGTATCTAGCAAAACTGAACATATGCCTACCCTACGAGCCAGCAATTTCACCGCTATGGCTATAACCCAACAAAAATGCAGACATATGTTCACTAAAAGACGTGTGCGATCATGTTCACAGCAGCTCAATTCAGAATAATCCCAAATTGGAAATCTCCCCAGGGCCCATAAAAAGCAGAACAGATTAAAACCCAATTGTGATGTATTTGCACATAGAATACTATATGGCAACTCCAGTGAACAAATCTCAATGGCGTACAATGATTTGGGTGCATCTCACACAATATTGAACAAAAGACACAGACATAAAAACTATTTTAAAAGGCAATCAGATTACCTTGCAGGCGGTGGGTGGGGAGCTAACGGTGGAAAGAGGGCACAACAGGGACTTCTGTGGTGCTAGCAATGTTCTGTTTCTTGACCTGGATGGTGATTACACTGTGGGTTCAACTTGAGACAATTGGTCAACCTGCACACTTAGGATTTGTGTATTTTGTATGTTACACTACAAGAAAAAGTTTTTCAAAAAATACTTTCACTCATGATCTCATCTCACATTTTCTTCTGTCCCTAGTCTTTTGACCATGTCAGGTTCCATCAGCGCTGACTGAGCCCACTGGGAGAAAGCTCGGTTTCCTGGGTCTTTGCACAGCTGGTGACATCTCTTGTAATTTAGGTCCTGGTTCAAATGCAACAAACTTCCTCAGAGAAGCCGTTCCTGGTCCCATCAACCTGGCCACAGTCATTTATTCTTTATCCCATTAGTCTGTTTTATTTCTTTCACAGCATCTCTCACAAGCTGAAATCATTTTGTCTTGTTTATGGTATTTGGTTTTAGAGCACAGGGACTTTGCCTCTCTGGTTCCCTGCCACATCCCTAACATCTGTGTCCCTAGCATTTAAAAGTATATCTGGCATATTTACCCAAATGACTTGAAATTTATATCCACACAAGAGCCGGTCTGCAAATGTTTATGCCAGATTGTTTCATAATTGCCAAAAACTGGAGGCAACCAAGATGTCCTTCCAGCTACGGAATTGTCGTGCCTTTGAGTACACAATGGAATATTATTCAGCTATAAAAAGAAATGAGCTATCAAGTCATGAAAAGAGGTAGATGAATCTTAAAGGCAGATTGCTAAATGGAAGAAGACAGCCTGAAAAGGCTACATACTACATGGTTCCAATTATATGACATTCTAGAAAAGGCAAAACTGTGGCAATGGCAAAAAGATTCGTGGTCACCAGGAGCTCAGGGAGAAGTGGGGGAGGCTGAATGGGTAAAGCACAGGGGATTTTTTAGGGTGATGAAGCTATTCTATATGGCACTGTAAGAGTGGATACACTGACACCATGTATTTGTCAAAACATATAGAACTCTAGGAGACAAAGAATAAATCTCAAGTATGCAAATTTTTTAAAAATAATTTAAGAGACTGGGGAATCCCAAAATGGAATGCAGAATGTGACAAAACAATGTAACTATATTAAAAATGTATGAAACAAGCCCACTGAAGGCACTATGGGGAAAAGGTGCTGACCTAAGTAACTGGAAACCAGTAGAGTCTAAGTCTAAATGCAAGGTGAACTGCACATAAGCACTGCACTCTAGCTGATAACGCTGTTTTCCGAGGGGTGTGTGTTAATGATTCTGACACTGCTATACATGTATGCCACAATCAAACAACTAAGTGAATGGATGGCAGGTGGTGGGAACCCCACGTGTCTCACTGATGGAGTGAGAATTTACAGATGGGCAAGAGAAAGAGGCTAGGCTAATCCATGTGGTAGTAGATTAGAGTTGAAGACATCATCTTGAACTCATGTTTGCTTAATCCAGATACTGATGGTCACTTATAGAAATATTTACAGACACATGTACATTCAAAGGTTAGTATACACGCATACATTTCCTTACTCTGACAGCTGAGAGACCCTGGAAATAATGACACCCCAGTAGCCACAAGCACACTGAGTATCCATGTCTTGGTTTCTAATACCACTTTCCAATAAAAGGAACTAGATCTCCTTGGAGAAATGGCTGATTCTACGCCTGGGACAAGAAATATACAAGATGAACTTGGAACACCTTGTAGTACCAGAAAGAGAAGAAGTATTAAACACATATACACACACACAATGATGGGAGTTTGTCAAACATAATAAAGGAGCCAATTGAAACAGCTCCTAAAGTTGGAACAATTTAAGCAACAAAATAAATACAGAAGCACTGACTTTTAACCCAAAGTACATAATAAATACCCCCAAGTTCATAATGATTTAAATAAATTATTGACTAGATAAACAAATGGAGGAGAGGAGACGAATGTCCCAGGCAGAAGAATTCCATACAAATTATGTAGAAACAGAAGGGGTTAGAGCATAACTCCCCTTTCCTTAAGAACGGAGAGCTCATAGTGATTTCTTTCCAAAGAATACAGTACAGAAAGTGGGAGAGGGAGTAACTTTACAGTGAAGAAACCTGACAGACACTATGCCAGCCGGGTGGTCAAGGTTAGCACCATCAGTGATAAGTCATGTTGATAGGAAGCCCCTTGACAGGATGTGATGAGAATGGTCCTTTACCTCTATGGCCTTCCTCCCCCAAACCCATAATCCATGTCTAATGATAAGAAAAACATCAGTGAAATCCCATTTGAGCAGCTTTCTGCAAAAGACCTAAACAGTACTTCACACAACTGTCAAGGTTATTAAAAAACAAGGAAAATCTGAGAAACTGTCATAGCCTAGAGAAGTCTAAGGAGACATGACAACTAAAATGTAATGTGGTATCTTGGATGGACTCCTGGAACAGAAGAAGGACACTAGGTAAAAACTAAGGAATTTGAATAAAGTGTGGATTTTAGTTAAAATAATGTATGGATGCTGGTTCATTAATTGTAACAAACATACCACACTAAATTAAGATGTTCCTAATAAGTAAAACTGGTTGTAAAGTACATGGAGTACTATCTTTGTAATTTTTCTGCAAATCTAAAACCATCTAAAAAAATAAAGTTTTTTTTTAAGTGGGCCAAGTCGAAGGTGGTTGCAAGGAATGATGGATGGATATTGGAGAAAGGAACAGATGGACCACACAGTGGCTGATGGGATGATGGGCGGAGGGCGGGGGGCGCTGATGGATGGATGACGGATGGAGCGGCTCTACAAGGCAGGGCAGTCAAACGCTGCTGACGGCACAAAAGACGAGAACTGGGATGGGAACCAGGGACTCAGAAACCCGAGGGCATGAGCCCTCTTGGCAGAAAGGGGAGGCAGTGACACAGCAGTGGGTTGGGGGGAGCAGAAAGTGACAAAATGTGGACAAAAAGTATTGACAAGCTCCCAGTTAGATCTGGGCAAAGGGAGGAAGAGACAGGGAGGGAGCGTCTTGTGTGTATGGTGTCCAGTACTTTGTAACATTTACATACTTGAAATGCACAGACCTTAAGAGTACAGACAGCTCCATGACTCTGGACATGAAGGAAAGGCTGAAGATGAAGAAAGCCCCTCCTCGAGCAGGAGGATGGGGATGGGCTCCTGAAAGAAGATAAAAGGTGATCCTCTCTTCCATCTAACCTTCCTTCTGCCCCATGGTTGGTGGCACCATGAGATGGTCTTTCCACCCAAAATACAGACACCCTAATTTCCAAAAGCATGACCACTAGTTATTCTGAAAAATATAAAGAATCAAACAAACTTGTCGGTTCATTTTTTTCCCTTAATTATTTGCAATTAAAAAATAAAAACATTTGGCTATCTCAAAAAGAAGAGAAGGCAAAACACCCCAAAAGCTGCTCTGAACATTGTCAGGCTGTGTGACAAAAAGAGCTCACGTCACGGAAGAGCAAGGAGCCCTTTTGCTATGGTGACAACAAACAGCAAGATCCCACTCCCACCTCTTTTCAAAAATAACATTAAGTTTCTCTAATAAAAGGAAAACACGTTCATTGTTCAAAACATAAAATAAAAACTACCCGTAACAACACTAAAAAAGCCCTATTTGTAGTTATTATGTCTTTGCAGTCTTTTTTCTAGGCATATAAAAAAGATATCCTATGAAAAAGATTTATATCCAGAATGTATGTTATCTATCGTCACTTAACTCAGACGTGATAATTCTCTTGAATTAAAAAGGTAATTCTCTTGAAGCAACCCAATAAGAAGATTTTTTCATGCTGAGACATTAATTAGATTATTCTACATTCACAAAAGCTGGTGTGTGATTCAAATTTTCAATCAAGGTGTAAAGCCCACCAAAAATTATTCAAAACAAAACAAAACAAAACAAACCTTCAAAAGCCTCTTCTCTCTATTTGGCCAAAGGACCTACATTTCATTTGAATATATGTATTAATAAGGCGGAATTAATCATGACAAAATGATCGCAGCTGTTGCTAATGGCGCTTTCATAAATATCCTGGGCTTTTCTTAGGATGATTTTTTGACATTAATACTCAAAACATCCCTGAGAGAGCTATATTATTTAAAGGCGGAAATTAAAGGAAGCCAAGGATGACGGCTCATGACCAGTCTGCGAATAAAGGCGGGTGGGGAGAGTCTCCCCTGTCCTTCTGGGCAGACAACGTCCAGTCCTTCCCCAGGGAGATGGGAGAGGCTATCTTAAAAGGTGATGTCCTGCAAAAAGGACGGAAAAAGAACCATGATCCAAACCAACAGGGGTCTCTTAGATGAGACAGCCTATTTCCTACCACCAGGAAGAAACCATATCTAAAAACTTTTCAGTTTGTTTTGATTTTGTGACTTAAAAAAGATCACCTAAGTTCCTTGGGAGGAAGGCGAAGTCCACACCCACGCCCACCCGGGCTGCTCAGAGCTCAGCCTCGCACCCACGGAGGCAGCCGAGTGGTCAGTGCCCTAGTTATAACGGCTGGCTTGAGAATTTGAATTTGACCTTACTGTTCAACACGTTATCTGTATCTCATTCTTTGCCCTCCCTCGCTGTTTTAAATTGCTTTATGCAAGACAATTTATAGTAGGGTGTCAAGGATAAAGAAACGAGTTCTTCTTTTTCTTCTTCTTTAATGGAGTTAACTCAACCTAAGGATCTTTCACTTATTAAATGCAGCCCACAGTCCCTCTCCAAAGTTTAACATGGGGATATCCCAGAAGTTTGAGGCGTGACTGACAACTAAATGCTTTTAAAGTCTCGGGCTCGTTTGGGTGATGGTCTGTCTGTTTACCTAGATACAGACACGCACACACACTCACACACACTTCCATTATCTCAACATCCATCCATATAAAATGCTTCTGGCATAAGATTACTGAGTGCTGAACCATCTGGGATTTGATGAAGAAATGGAATATTTTAGCTTAACAAAAGGCATTTGTCTACCAGATAGTACATGTTACTTTTTTCAGTTGTAATATTTGTAGTGCGTTTTCATTATAGCAAGCATAATCATGTTTTAGTACCAAATCAGTGACTCATTTTCTTCTGACTTGTCAGAAAGCTGCCACACCCCATCGCAAATAGGAGAAAAACCAGTTGACTAATTAGAATTGTTATGTGGAGTATTATTAGCTCACTAGAACTCAGCAGAAGAGCCATCTTTACCAATCTGAAAATTGAGCACCTTACCTGCTTGGCTTGAAACAGGTTTGATTCAATTAATATTTGCAGAAACCAGTGAAGTGGCTATGCAAAAACATCCTTTTGCAGAAACAAAAGAAGTTAAGGGTTGTTCACATTTTAATTTGATGAAGCATAATTTCTTTACTGTATTCATGTCAATGGTAATATTTGGTATTTTCAAACATGTAGGATAAAATACCCACTCTGTATCCTATGGCTTATTTAAAGTGAGTTTCCAACTTTTTACCTGAAAATTCCATCGAATAGACGGAGAGCAGAAAGACTCCAGAACTAACCTGGCCATCAGAAGTAAGTAGCACACTTAACTGTGATGTATAGTCGAGAACGGATGGATTTGAATTTTTCTAAAGAACCAGCTGAATCTTGTAAATGGTCCATCAAAAAAAAAAAAAAAACCCAGAACACTATAAATTGTTCAACTAAGATACAATATATTTAGAAGTACATCAAATAAGTTAAGCAGAAAAGGCTTGCCCAGTGTATTGATCAAACATGCTAGAATACATGGAAATGATCAGAGAGTGAAGGTGAAACTGATGTTCTTGGCTTCCAAGGTTTCCAAGTCTGAGTTTTCCTCTTCTTACTGGCAATCTAAACATGGGCGTGTTACTAAGCCCGTCTAAGCCTCAATTTCCTCATTTCAAAAACAGGGTAACTGCTTACATCACAGAGCTTTTGCATGGACTGAATGGAATTATCTGATGGTGCTTTATGGATTCTAGCATGAAACAAAATAAACAAATGTTATAAAGAGCAATCAGTTCTCCTTTCTACTTCCTACCAGAACTGTCTATGAAAAATCTTAATTTCTTTTTTCTATCCTGTCATGTTAGTTCTAAAACCAACTATAGTGACATTCTAGGAATAAATTCCCCAGTGCAAATTAATTTGTTTAGTACAGATTTAATCAGTCTCTTATTTAGGCTAATTTGTAGTCTTTGCCTTTTTAAAAATTTATTTCCTAAAGCTGCTGCACTTTTCTCTCTCAGATGCTCATTTTATATCTCAACACAAATCTTTCTCAAGTTAAAATAAACACCACCATTAGTTAATTATGAGCTGCCAAAATAAAGGACAAATAATAAGAACAGGAAAGGCCTCTAACAGCCAAAATTATAAATTATATGCCTAAAAGCCTTAAGTCAAATATGCCAGCTCTTCTTAAAGGTTAACCCAATTAAATGCAAAAAAAAAAAAAAAAAAGGCAGATAGGGAAGCTATGAGTATCTGTACTGTTAGATTTCAAATTTAACTTGGAAGTCAACAGTGGGTAGGAAAGCTGGAGGGGAAGGAAGATTTAAAAAAAAAAAATTCTCCAGCTGACCCTTTCCATCCAAGCGGTGTCACACAAGAGATCACCCAAGGGAAGGATGGATACACTCACTTCAGCTCCTGAAATCAGCTATGTAAATCAGATGATCCTTTGGTGAACTAGTCCGATGGTCTCAGGTTGGCTTTGAGATGGAAAGACTCTCTATTACTGCTTCAAATATCACCCTCTCTTTATTAATCTCATTTTTCCCAATGCATGGCCAGCTTTGTTATAAAATCTTTAAAGGTTAGAGCCTGAAAGCTCTAGACCTCCCTCCCTTTTTTCTTTTTTTTTCTGATGAGGAAAACAAAAGCCTGTTGTGACTATGACTTGCCAAGGTCACCTAGAACCTAGAACAGGGTTCCACAGGCCCATGCCCTTCCCACAACATCATGCTGGGAACAACGGACATGTTTTGATTCATAGATTTCATAGATGCCAACAAAGCTCCACAACCCATAGATGATACAGCCCTGGTTTATGAACTCCCAAAATTCAGCTATTAAAGTGATGACTTTTTCTTCCTCAACACCTTACCTCCTATTAAAATGAAAGATAATTCAAGTGTTTTTAATCATTTGCATTATACTTTCAATGAATTTATGATACCCTTTCCTGAAAACAGGCTTCAAGTAAAGGAAGAAGAGCACAACCACTATACAGTAAATAAATGTATTGAAAACACTAACACAACTGTATGCTGACCTCAAATGGCTTCCCATCATATGGACACCTCCATGCTCCTCTTGTAACAGAAAGGATTCCTCCACTTCTTTTTCTCTTACACGGTTTAAAAGGATGAAGTTTTCCTATTTCCCCTCCCCATCTATGTAAATATCTGTTGGAATGAATGAGTGAATGAACGAAAGGATATTCCTGCCCTCCATGGTTCTTTCCCCAGTTCGCTTTAAAGATTCTTTCAAAAAGGAAAAGACTTTCTCTGATTATTTTTTCTCAACCATAAAGTGATGTTTTAGAGACTAATCCCCACTCTGGCCTCTTCTTTTTTCTGAATTTTTATGCAGTGGCACAGATTTCCAAACTGCCAGTGCTGACTAAGAAAAACCCTGTGAGAATTTATTGGCCCAAACTTTTAAGCAGAGGCAAGAATCCTGGCTTTCACTCCTCCTTCCATCAAGCTTGCATGAGCCTGTCGCTCTGAATCTTATCTACTAATGGGAAAGCACTCATCCCTTCCTCACACAGCAAGCATTTCCACTCCCAAAGAAATGAACAATTACTGTGCAGACAAAATAGTATTCATGTACATAGTGAAAAATTAAAATTACAGAGAAGAATGGCAATAACGTGTGATTACTTCCTTTGAAGACTTCAATCGTCCGGGCATCTGTGCTTTATTCCATCACAACTTCCTTTTAGTTCACAGTTTCAAAAAACCGCATGGATATAATCCATAACCATGAAATAGAACCTTCCAAGTTAATGACAGAAGAGCACGTTTTTAATATGGGCAGAGCCAAATCACATTAATGCAGTTAATCTGGGGTATGTATTTCTGAAATGCAACGGCACTGGAAGATGCTGCCAGCTGGTCTACAGGGCCAGGTTCTGTGTCACTCCCTTGACAGCCAGGTCCTGGACACCTAAGTGCAGCCAGGTGTGTGAGAGGCACCAAGGCTGCAGGGACCAGAAGAGTCTCCCCTCAAGAAGCTATCACCAGCCCAGGAGACAGGATTACAGAAAGGTGCCAAGACAGAGGTATGCACTTGTCAGCAAAGGCCTGTCAGCCAGCCTGCCAGTGATGACATGTATCAGAGAGGCTTCCTGGAGGAGAACAGGTAGGAGGTGGGCGGGTAAGGAGGAGGAGGAGGGAGGGAGTGATTCTGGCAGAGTGAGAAGCAAGTGGGGAGGGGTTCCTGCCATAGGATCTCGGTTGATAACTGAGGAGGCCTGGAGGGGGTCAGCGGCAAGAGATGAGACCAGAGAGGTGCCAGCAGCAAGCCCCCGATCCCTGCTGCAGGCTGTATCCTGAAGGCTGTGGGGAATGACTAGATCTAGCCTGGATTTTAGAAACATTCCAGCCATGGGGAGGGGGCTTGGAAGCCCCTCGGGTGAGGGAGAGCTGGCAGTGAGGGCTCAGAGGAGGAGGCTCCCGCTCAGGAACCAGAGACAGTGATTCACTCCTGCCTCTGCCATTTGAGAGTGATGTGGCCTCTGACCAGGACCTGTCACTCAGGCTCTCTGGACCTCAGTTTCTCTACACAGCTTGCAGAGTTACCGCAAGGATTAGATGAGAACTCATGAGGGACGGGGGTGCAGCAACAACTTAATGAACAGAGCTGCTGGGAGCAATAGCAGAACTGAGGCTCCGCGACTTTGGAATCGGCGTGACCTTGGACAAGGACAAGCAACAACTTCTCTGACCTCAGTTGCTTCCTCTGTAACTGGAAGAAGTAAAGATAATAGTCCCATGAAGTTACTGTCAGGATCAACTGCAGGAGATACAATGTATACATCACCTGGTCCTCGACTGAGCTCTACTGAGCAGCAAAGTTGTAATAATAGCAGCGATGGTCGAGGGGTGGTGGCAGTCTGATGCAGCGCTAGCCGCAGCAGTAATTTGAGGGACACAAGACCAGAGTGTCTATTGCTATAATACAAGCAAGAAATTACAAGGTGCTGGACTAAAGCAGTGGTGGTGAGACGTCAAGGAGTCAGATTCCCGAGCTCTGAGGAGCAAGCAGCAACAAGACCTCACGACTGCTGGGCGTGACCCGCAGGGAAAGGCCAGAGAAACACGCCAGCATCATCTCTGGCCGGGACATCTATGGACAGCGTGCCCACCTTTCACCCAAGGAACTGAGGAAGGAGAGTAGGTTTGCAGAGGAAGATGAGAAGCCCATTTGCAGACCAGTTGAATATGAGGTTCCCATGGGGCAGCTGAATAAGTCTCAGAAAACAGATCTGGGCTAAAAATATAGATTGAAGAGCTGTCAGCATATGGACAGCAACTGAAACCACAGGAATAGTCATATCACCCAGAAGGAGGATGCAAGAGCGAAAAAAAAAAAAAAGAGAGAGAGCACAGAGCAGGGGCCCAAAGACCTGGTGAGACATCACTGAAGAGGCGGGCAGAAGAAGAAAACTCAGAATGGAGTCTAGAAGAGTAGCTAGAGATGAAGTTGAGACCCAGGAGAGGTCTGCCTCAGAGGCCAGAGGCTCCCTAAGGAAATGGTGAAGGGCACCTCAAGCCGCAGAAAATCAAGTGAAATAAAGACCCATAAACCCACTGGATTGAGAAACGGGAAGGTCCTCAGGGAAGCTGGGGCGGGAGCTGACATCAGGTTGCGGTGGATAAAGAGTAGGCGTCATGGGGTGAGAAAGATCTTAGAACGATTGTGGCAGCGAGCAGAGTAGAAGCAAAAGAAAAGGGAGGATGGGAGTCTTTTGAAAAGCATTCTCTCAATCTAAGCTTAAAAATCAATTAGCTGCAACTACTGTCTTTAAATTCCTGTTGCGAACAAATTAGTCGATGAAGACAGGTGTACTTTTCAATAATGATGAAATAAAAACAGTAATGATGCAGGAGCCTGGTATGGATTATTAACAAAACCATAGATCGACTTTTTTTCCTTAGCCATGACTATGATGAAGAAACACCACCAACTAATCTGATACTAAAACACTGGTGACTTTTAAAAAGGTTCTCTGAAGGCTGGCCCTTTATCATTTAGTCAAACAAATGCTTGATGGTTGAAGAACTGTGCTCTATTAGAGGCGTATACAAAGAAAATTAAGGCCGATCCTGCCATCAAATTGTTGATGCCTCACTTCTCTCCACATACACAAAAATCCAAAGGAACTTCCAGAATGAGGAAGACTCTAGGAGAAAAGAGAATGACCTAGCCAATATTTACCCATGTTCAAGTTCAAAGACACACTAACACCTCTGACCCTGAAATATCCACACACCTGTCACCAAATTCTACCACCAAATCAGTATGAATACTTTGTTTTCCTAACCCCCTCCTGCCCTCTCCCACATCATAGAGAATGACCTACAATTAGTGGCTGGTTCTGGTAAACTACAACACCAGATACGTTCCAGCTCCGTGTCTTGCCCGTTTGGTCCTCAAAACAACCCTGCAAAGCAGCCAGAATGATTTCCTCCAACACTGGGGGAAAGTGAGGCTCAGAGACGTTATGGAAATTGCCTAACCTCTAAGCACTACTAAATGCTGGGGCCACAATTCACCTTTCGGTTCACTTTGCTTCCAAGCTTTTACTCTTGTCCCCACTGCCTCCACCCCAGAGTTCCCTAACAACTGTTCTACAGAGAAATATGTTAAGTACAGTTTCCTTTTCATCCTTTGGCAGTTGAGAATTCTTTTATTCATAGACTTTTAACATGTTTAATTTATTCCTTAATACTTTACAGATTCAGTTTATGGAGTTTTTTTTTAAGTAGTTTTGTTTAAAAGCCTATTCATTCTCAAATACCTATCCAAATGGGGATTTACCAAATAATCCACAAATCATGTTCTAAACAGCAGTTTCTGCCTTCCAGCTGAGGTGCTAACAAAGCATCAAAGCAGGCTAATTTGAGGTTGCAGGGCGGGAATCGAGATACAAAGCAAGGACCTGAACTGAAAACAAGAGGCCTGATCCAGGTACAAGAACAAACCCACTGACACCAGGGCTCCCCCAAATGCAATATTGGTCAACTCAGAAGCTACAACAGCTGCATCTGGGGAGGAGGCAACCTGAAGAGGGTTCACAGAAGGTGCCAGCTCTGTCCTGCCTCGGGAAGCAGTGATAAACGTACACCTGACTTCCTGGACACGGCCCTGCTCAGTCACGTCCCAGCTGAGGGCCCTGGAGCAACTTCCTAACTTTTCCACATCTCCATCCATGAAATGGGAATATCAGGGATTGTTACTAGGAGTACCTGAACCATAGCTGATACACAGAAAGCACTCAGTGAATGTCAGCTAATTCTCTTACATACGTTCAGCCTTTTCCCTTTCGGCAGCAGGATTTTTTAAATGGCAGATCCCAATCCCCAAAAATGTGTTACAAAGTCAATTTAGAAGGTCATAACCAGCAATTTTGGAAAATCAAAAAACCTTTAAAACCCACTGACTTACAGAATGGGGATGGGAGGGAGTAAGGGAAGACGAAAGGTGTAATGTGCTGGAAACCACTTTTTAAAATGTAGACAAGCTGTAGCAAAAGGAGAGACCTCCTAAACAGACAGTCAGGATAACCCAGTAAGACACCCTCCGTGCACAAGCCTGTTTATGGCTAGGCTTCTGCAGGCGTTTCAGTAATCTGAGGTTAATAACAGGCTTTAGTTCCAAAGCAAATCAAATTGCAAAACTGGAGGTACAGATGTTATCGTGATGCTGGGCAAGATAGGAGAAATTGATATGACTTATCCAGTAAGTCATCTTGCAATACTTGTCAAAGTAGACACTATGCCAGATTTCAAATGCTCTTAAAAACCATCAGAGTTTGGAAGAGATATAAAAATGTCTTAAAACAGAAATATTTAAAATGTAGATATAGATTTAACCTTTCAGTTCCATTATAGTCAAATTCCTAGGTGAAAATGGAACTACTTGTACAAAAAGGTTAAGTGGAAAATGACTATAAACACACAATCATTTTAGAATCTACAAAAAACATTTATTTATGTAACCAAAAGGTTGTGTGATGTGGTGTTTAACGATACCACCCTCAGACTGGGTAAGAGGGACCATAACCCTGGGCCCCCTCCGGCCACACTCCCTTCTTACAGGGTTCCTGGGACCAAATGGACTTACCCATCCAGAACCAGTGTCCCTCCATCTGGTTTTAGGCTACAGTCCAAGTCCCCAGGTCTCCCTGATCAAATACCAAGACATTTCCAAGGCATGAACAGGCTCCTCCCAGGTCTGGCCTCCCAAGTTGGGGACTTTGCCACTGCTAGGAGCCAGAGGCATGGTTAAGGGGTGGCAGAGGGTGTGGCCAGACTGGTTGTGCAAGTAGACCCAACGCTCTTCGCCAGGTAAGACTGTATCACAGGTGAAAAGCCAAGAGAAGCAGGCCCTGGACCAGGGGAAGATCCTCCCAATCAGCTCCGAGCTCTGGGAAGTCTTGAGAATTCAAAGTTCAGACCTAGCCTTCCAGGCCGAAATGAAGATACTGTTGTCAAGGTTGGAGGATAGAACCCATCTTACATAAATGCTCATTAGCTTGATTCATAGTTTTTAAATATGTAGACATATGCTCTGAGGGCTTCCATCTGTTCTCTTGCATGAGACCCTGCAGAGTTACCGGCAGGCCTGGAGGTTAGAATAAGGACTCAGAGCCACACTGCCTGGGTTCTGACCCCCACCCGCAACCCTCTCCCATTTAGCAGCTATGTGAGCTTGGGAAAGCCTCTTAGCCGCTCTATGTCTCAGTTTCCTCATCTGTAAAACAGAGATAATAACAGCACACTCCTCATATAGGTTGTTGTAAAGACTAAATGAATCAGTGCGTACAAAGGGCCTTGAACAGCGTCAAATACATAGTAAGTACTTCGCAAATGTTGTCTTTGTATTGTTCTCCATACAAAACCTATTGGCCAGGGCAAACTTCTAGATAAAACCACAGCCAGGAAGTTATCCTGTGTCTTTCTTCTTTCCCACTCCGTTCTAATTTTAAAGTATCATGCGTTACACCACTCTAAAAGACCACTGTCTTCCATTCTGAAAAGGACAAGTCATCTAACTGCTGACCTGCCTGATGCAAGTTCTTCTGAAATTAAATACGTGTTCATCTTCTCCCTCAACCTGGCAGACAGCGTAGGCCTCTGGCCAGTTTGAATTCTGGCAAGTTGGCTTTTGGTGTCAAGTTCGTGGCATAAACATTTGGAAACATTACCAATTTTAACTGTAAAGAGAACATTTCCTAACCTTCATATTCATGAGATTCAGAGCTATAAGCCAGGTGGGTCCTTCCTGATTCACAAACCAGAGGCTGAAATACTTGAAACTCTCAGCAAGGAAAGGCTACCAGACCAGAGAATGGAGGCTAAAAATAGAGTTCTGCCAGTGGAGAAATTGATGGAAGAAAACAAACCTTTATATGGCTACTTATTATGCCACATGCTTTTTATTATTCGATGGTGTACCATCAGCATAGAATTTACAAATTGCCAACAACCTTCTCAATGACTTAATATTTTTTCAATCAACAATGACAGAACAAACAACTTGAAGAGAAATACCTGCCACATTTTAATGACAAGCGGGCAGCACATAGCATCTTGTATCATTTTACCACAAAACCTCTCAAATCTCTAGCTGTTTGCTATAGGCTGAGCTCTGAAATGGGAGAAGTACAAGGAAAAGATTTGTCATATTTACCCTTTAAAACAGGAACCTAATCTATATGTTTAATACCATGAGCTTTCAATTCTTCATTTTTTCCCAATTATTCTGAAGAATTTTCAAAACGCATAATTTGCCAACCTGCTGAGGGGCTGGAGCTCTTTCCCAAGCTCCATTTAATTAGTCTCCCATAAAAGGAGCATTGCTAAAGCATTGTTAATCTCAACAATAGTTTCTCTATTAACCCAAATCTTCTCCAAACCCAAAATGGAGTATAAAGACCAGTATGAAATAAATGAAAATTAATTGGATTCTACAGGGGCAAGACTGAGCACAGCCATCCCCCTCAAGTAATCCCAGCTAAATCAAATATATTGTTTCTTTAAAGAGTTTTGCCAACTTCCTATTTAAAAAATCCCATAAACACTTTCTATTTTGGCCACTTTTTATTTATGCAATTAAAATGGCTTTTTATAAGAGCTGGTCTGGAGAAATACTATATTTTTACAAGCCCATTAGTCAAATAGTCAAGCTTCATTATATCATAATAATTCATCAGGAGCCTGTAATGAGAATGTTGCTTCCTTGCAGGATGAGAATGTTAAGGAAAATATGTATTCACAACAGGCCATAAAATGTGTGAAATCTAAACCAGTGGAAAAGCCAGTGCGTTCATCTGGCTTTCATTTTTGCTGAAGAAGGTAACAGTCCTATGGATGCAACCAATCTTTAACTCAGAAGCCACATCCTTAATTATTAACCCTCTTCTTTCTTCCACCCTTTCCAAACTTCACTCCCTTAAGAGTAGTAGAATGCTTCATTTACAATTACTGTCATGAAAGACTCATGGGAGATCATTCTGGCTTCACTCATTTTTTTCTACTACACGTTTGATATAGCTTATTCTAAATATTTCTCCTTACATCGAATGTATACACGGCAATCAGACTTCCTTAAGCTTAGCCCCTGAACTCTGGGAAGTAAATGTCTTGGCGGAGGGGGAGCTGGGGGATTCCAGGCATCCCGCACACCACCCGCAGGCTCCCTTCCTTCCACCCAGGCACACTTCCAGGTTGCCCAAGGCTCTCATTCTGCGTCCATCAACGGGACGAAATGAAATTGGGCAGGAAAAAAGAAAGCTGCTTCAACAAAGCCCAACGTGTGCAGCTTTGGTAATGCAAGGACTAATTATGGGGACAAGCGTCGGGGCCCGCGGGTAAAGGGAAAGTGTTCCGTTCATGATTTCGATGTATTATTTCAGGAACCTGTAGGGCCCCCAAGATCCCCAGAACCTCTCCTCTTCGTCAAGCAGCTTGCAGTCTTTTCCCTGCTCCCTCTCCACCAATATCGGGGCTGCCGGGACCCCAGCAGTGAGTGTTGTTCTCGTGGGCTTGTGCGCAGCTGGGGTGAGTCCCTCCGAGCCCCACTTCGGGTAGCTGCAGCTGGAGCCGAGAAGCGCCCAGAGCTCAGAGAAAGGAAAATCACTGAGCAAGACCCAGCCCTCCCCACGGCCACCAAGGGGGCCCGGAGCTCTCCGGCCACCAGGCAGCTGAACCCAGGCGTCCCAGTCGCTGCGCCCTGGTACCAGAGGGCACCGTGGGGAGAGAACGCGCTGCGCCGCGCTCCCAGCCCTGCGTCCCGCACAGCCAGGTCAGTGCGCGGCCAGGAGCCGGAGCCCTGGAGAATTCCTGTGTTAACCCGGCGGGGCGAGGGAGGCCCCAGACCCTCCCGGCCCCGCGCCCAGGTACCTCACAGCCGTACAGCTGTCCCAGCTGCTCCACGATCCACTCCTCCAGCACTAGCCGCTTCCGAAGCTCCTTACGATCGTATTTCACTGTCACTTTTCCCTGCTGGTGGCGCCGCTGCTGCTGCTGCTGCTGCTGAACCTGCCCCGCAGCGGCCGCCGTGGCCACGGGCGCCGAGTCCTCCCGGGAGGAGCCCGAGCCGTTGCTCGAGCCTGGGCTGCCACCGGCGCCGCCCCGGGGACTCTGGAAAAAAACCCGCGCGCCGCCGCCGCCGCCGGCCCCGCCGGTCGCCTCGCTACTGCCCGTCGCCACCGACATGTCCCTGCGCGCGCCGGAGCCCTAGTGCGGCCGGGAGGAGGGACAGGCGGAGCGCGCCCGGCGCCGCTACCACCTCGGGCCGGGCAGCGGCATGCGAGGGGCTCGCCGGCACCTGCTCCGCGCCACCGCCAGGCTCGTGGGGATGTCGGGAGGAGCCGAGGCGACACCGAGGAGCTCAGGCGGGGGAGGGCGGGGAGGAGGGTAGGGCGGGGACCGAAGCCTTAAAGACGCCGCCGAGGACCCTCTCGGTCCAGCCGGGAGGCGGATCCGGCGCCTGGCAGACAGCGGGCCCGGGATGTGGGAGTTGCGAGCGGCGGCAGGAATGTGTGCGCGCAGACACGCGCGGGCGCACGGGTGTAGACACCCAGAGGAGTAGCGGGTGGGGTCTGATGCCAGGGATGGTCCTCTGCGCCTCCTGTCCTCCTGGACACCGTGTCCTGTCCTCCTGGACACCGTGTCCTGTCCTCCTGGACGCCGGGATTGCGCTTCTCCCGCCGTCCCGAAGCGCGCGAAACCTGCCACCTCCCGCGCCCTCGGCCGGCCCAGCCGGGGACAGGCGACCGCCTGGGCAGGGCACGCGGGAAGGGATCGCGCCTGCAGGTTCCTTGCAAAGGTTTTCCTCTCCCTACCGCCTCCTCGGATGGCAGGAAAGTGTCTCCTCCCCTCTCGGCCCCACCCGGCCACTCCAAACACCATTCCTATTCACGCCACTTCCCCTCAGGGATTGTGAGAAAAATTGACGAGGCGATGTTTGTGCAATCAGGCAATCACCGCGCCCAAGGAATTCCCTTCAGACCAGTTTTTCTCCCCTTACACAGTGTCTTGTGTCATCCTAGGCAGAGTAGTAAGTTATCTTTATATCTAAAGGGCAGGAGGCTGATCATCTCTTGGGCTAAGGAATTGGGGACATTCTGACAGCAAACATTTCTCTAAGAGTCAGTGCGGTTACTGACCTTACATTTCTAGTATTCCCTGCATAGCCAGCTTTCCTCTCTCCTAATACTATTTCCAAACAACCTCTTTTTAGCTAGGAAAGCAACAACACTAACTACTTTTAAAACATCATGCAGCCAAGTAGAGTTACAAATGAATGAGCTTATTATAAAGCTTAGGGCATGGAGATGAGGAGGGAAGTTGTAAACAGAAAATTGCATGTGTATGTTTGTAAAATTAAGAGGGGGACACTAATGTATTTCTATTCTATATACAATACATTTCTGTTCAGGCAACTGAAAGAAACTACAAAGATGTTCAAACACAAGCAAGTAGCTTTTATGAACTTTTTTTTAAGCTGGTAAAGGTTACTGGCAGCTACTCAAATAAGTTTCTCAGAGATAAAATAAAGAATCAAGTCAGTTTCCTCTAAATACTTTCTACCATGGAGAGAGGATTCTGTGTGGGCTCCTAGACTCCCAGCTACAGACAATGAAAATAAAAGTAGTCAGTAGCTTTGTCCTGACTCCTCTGGCTCTGCAGCTGGTACCCCAATCTGCTCTACCCAGATTTGTGTCTGCTTTGTTCCTTTGGTTGGGGTTTTCCAGCCAGAACCTGAGAAGGGATTTTCCCAGTGTTCCATGCCTGAAGCTCAACATCAGGACAGGTCTGGTCTTGGACAGTGAAAGGAAAGATCTAGCGGGGATTGTGTAAATAAGGTGGGTCTTGGGCCCCTCTCACAATTAGAGGGGTCAAGGCTAAAAGTCGCTGCCCCCCTGGAAGAGTCAGCTGTCCTTAAAGTGGTAAGTTTCCCACCGACCTTACACAGAGAAGGGAGATGAAGCTACCCGGATTGGCTCCTAGAGATTGATGGCTGTTCTCCACATCACCTCCACCCTCACTTGCCTCGGAGGGTAGATCATTTTAAACCCTGTTCACAGAGCCAAGAAGGCAAGCACCTCAACAAAATGGAACTCTGTCAGCCAGGAGGAGGAGGAGGCGGGAGGGCAGCAAATCAAATCTCCCCACACAGAATAAGTTTGTCTCCCTCCAGACATCTGGCACTTAGCCAAGTTAGCCAGCACCAGCTTTAACCAACTGGACTAACAAGAGAATTTCAATCGAAACAAAAACAGATAAACTTTTACTTAATGAAGGAGAAACTATATAAACCCGCAGCCTCATTCTGGTGCTGGAGTCTGGCTATACCAATTGTTTTGAAAATTGTGCCTGTGATCCAGGAGTGTGGCAGAGTGGGAAATTCCAACTCCTTCCTTTGAGTCTTTGGACAATGAATTCAGTCATTCAAGAATAACTTCAAAGGATTTATAAAAATTCACTAAGTTCTTTCTGAGAATTTCTTATGTCAATTTTTTTCTCACTGCATAAGATGCTTTTCCTCTGTGCTTAAAATTTAGCTTTCATGTATGACTTCAAAAATGACAAGTACTAAGAGACATTTAAGAAGAAATTTAGGGTTTTAGGTATCCTAACTTGTAGAAAAGTAGCCAGGGAAGAGTTAGTCTCTTTCCACAGGCACAGGTACACTGACCTTCAGATGCCCAAATGAGTCACTTTGACTTGGAATTATGAGTTGACCTAAACAAGAGTTCCTCATCCTATAAATCCAATAGCTCCACCAAGGACATAATTTGCATTTGAAATGAATTCCATAACCCCCACTCCCACACACACACACACACACACACACACGACTCCATGTTGGAAAAATCAAAACTCAGTGTTCAAATCTTGACAGACAGTAGAATTACTGTTTTTGCAGATTTCAAATATTGAAGACAAAATATTTGGGAACAAGGGAATTATTCCCAGACCAGAAACCCTTTACATAGATGACTAAATTCAGCAAAACCAGTGATATTTCTCAACAGTAAGACTAATGTATATATTTGTTCAGAGCACTTTCATTTCTAACTTAAACAAGTTTTTAAAAATGGTAGTTAATCAAAAACATTGGATGACATACAGATGGCCAACAGCCACATGAAAAGATGCTCAGTATCTATAATTATTAGAGAAATACAAATCGAAACTACCATGAGGTATCACCTCATACCAGTCAGAATGGCCACCATTAAAAAGTCTACACATAATAAATGCTGGAGAGGGTGTGGAGAAAAAGGAATCCTCCTACACTGTTGGTGGAAATGTAAATTGGTGCAGCCACTATGGAGGAAAGTATGGAGGTTCTTTAAAAAACTAAAAACAGACTTACCATATGATCCAGCAATCCCCCTCCTGGGCATATATCTGGAGAAAATTATGATTTGAAAAGATACATGCACCCCAATGTTCACAGCAGCACTATTTACAATAGCCAAGATATGGAAACAACCTAAACATCCATTAACAGATGACTGGGTAAGAAGATGTGGTATATTTATACAATTCAGCCATAAAAAAGAATGAAATAATGCCATTTGCAGCTACATGGATGATCTAGAGATTATCATATTAAGTGAAGTAAGTCAGACAAAGATAAATATCATATGATATCACTTATATGTGGAATCTAAAAAAAATGATACAAATTCTATTTACAAACCAAAAGCAGACTCAGGGACATAGAAAATCAAGTATGGTTACCAAAGGGGAAAGGGCAGGAAGTGATAAATTAGGGGTTGGGGATTAACAGACACATGTTACTGTATATAAATTAGATAAACAAGGACCTACTGTATAGCACAGGGAACTATATTCAGTTTCTTGTAATAACATATAAAGGAAAAGAATCTGAAAAGAAAAAAATATATGTATGTATATGTATAACTGAATCACTTGCTGTACACCTGAAACTAACACTGTAAATCAACTACACTTCAATTAAAAAATATACTTTTTTAAAACATTGAAGAATTTTTAATGAGTTGAAAGGTCTGAAAATTTTCTAGAGCACAAGAGATTACCTTCTGCCTTAAGGCAATTACTCCCTGCTGTGAGCATATCTCTTCTTCATAGCTTTGTGTTTTCTTAACTTGGCCATGTTTTACTTGCTTTCTGAGTTGGGGAAAGTTTCTTTTAGGAATTATATAGGTCCTTTATCCCTGAAAAGGATGTTTATACCCAAGGGTTGTTAGAAATGGTGACAACCAGGGGTCCCAGGGCTTTCTTAACTCCCCAGGGAAACGAGGACTAACTACAAATGTTTATACTCAGCTGCAAATTTCCTTACCCATGAAAGACTAGTTGTTGAAATACTTATGCAATACTTGGTAATCTACCTTGAGACTGTGATAATTTCAGCCTCCAAGGTCTACAAACCTCAACAGAGAACTCTTGAGTAAGACAAGTCAGTGATAAGATGTTGGCACCTGATTTCCCTCAAAGATTTGATAAAGTGAAAAGACAAACAAAAAGTAATTTTAAGTCTGGTTTTCATTATGAAAGCAGAAAAAAAAAAGTCATCTGTTCTTTAGGATTCTATCAGTTACTCACAGCATTTTCAGTTTTCAGAATATCTGTATTCTGAAAATTGTTTCACACCATTATTTCATTGTTCTTTACGGAGTGAGAGTGGCAGTATTGTCAACAGCATTATCAGTGCTGTTTTCTTTGGGCTACTGTTTCATCCCCCTTTTTTCCCTTCCTAATTCTGGGCCTTTGATTTTATCATGCACTACAATTTGGAATCATAATTCCAAAATAAACTTAGCCATTGCTTGCATAAATAATTAGAGCCAATAGCAGCCTTTGTTGCAATTCTAGAATTTTGTCTCAAATATTCTTACCTGACTGTTTAGAGATGATGAAAAGCAGGAGGAGAAATCTACAGCTTCATCTCATCTCTTTCAACAAAGACTTAGTATCCCTACACCTTCCTCCAGCCTGTGGAATAGTTTGTCTCTGTAAAGCCAGTTATCCCTTTGAAGGGGGCAAAGCCCACAAAGGGACCAGCAAGACCTCCCAGGCAGGGCCACTGCCTTCCTGCTTCTGCGCTTCTGTGAAACAGCCTGCTTCTAGGAAAACGAAACTTACCCCTAAAATTCCACTGGTTCCCAAAAGCTCACTCTTGATTGGTCCACTTCTAATACCTCATTTGCATATGGCACGAATTTAATTGAAACTTAAAACCCTATAAAAGCCTGTGAAAACCTACAGACGGGGTCCAGAGCTTGGAGTGTTAACTCCTCTGCGCCGCCGGTGTAATAAAACCTGAGTTCTCTAACCCTCCAAGTGTCGACGGGATTCACGTTTCTGTAACACCCTGTCTAGCCGATGGCCTCTTGCCCTCCCCCTTTCACTTCCAGTGTTTTGTAAGAGCTATCTATTCCCCATGCCCCTGTCTTCCCTGCTCCTGCTCAGCCCTCTGCAGTGCAGCCGACCAAGGTCATCAGCGAACTCCGTGTTGCTCAACTCGATGTGTGCTTTTCAGCTCTTACCTGACTTGACCTCCTGCCCCATTTGACAATCTTGAACCTCTCCTTGCCAACACACCCCCGGTTTTGCTCCCACCTCTCTCTATTCCATCGCAGTGATTCTGGTGAACTCCTTTTCCTACATTCCCGCCTCTGAGCTGAGTGGTTCTCCAGGGTTCTACCCTCAGCTCCTCTTTGCTCATCCATACACTCGCCCCAGGTGATTCTGTCTCCTGCTGAAGCTTTTGCTTTGACACCCTACCTTCTACCTGACACAGACTCCCCAAATCACAACCTCAAGCAGATTGCTGGTCCAAGCTTCAGATGCACAGGTACACCACATTCAGTGCCCATGCACTATGCAAATACATTGATAGTTAAAGTACACAACAGACACTTATAGACGTTCATCAGAGAGCAAAACGGTACAGCGAATATTGTTTCAGCCATAGATGGTCAGCACAGTAAAGGCTGCTCTAGTCCAGTTTTTTCAAACATTTTTTACCACAAGCCACAATAAGAAATATATTTTTGGCATGACCTAAATATATATCCACACACATAACTTACCCATATCACATGTAATACACTCTGACATGTCCTGTTCAGTTCTGTTCTGTTTCATTATTTTTAAAGAATGCCACTCACAATATCCCAAGCCACTAAAGGGTTTCAACCCAGAATTTGAGAGGCGCTGCTGTTGGCCTGAACTATGCCTACAAGTGCCAGTCCTGGCTCTCCTCAGTCTTAATGGCATACTCCAGGCTGGTGACTTATTTCCCTGACACTCTCTTCTATCACAATTAAGTGAAGTGTTTGGTCAACAATTTTGACCCAAAATAACTGACACAGAGCATGCATGTGATCCTTCTAGAAGTGCCACAAGACAGCAAAGAAGAAGAATATTCTGAACATTAAGATGGGCCTTTGCTGGACCTCCACGCTCTCTTGGGAAATGGTGGAGTGCCTAGAGGGTAAAAATAGAAGGCTATTAGGGCAATATTGGTAGAGCCTCCAGTCTCAAGACAAGTGTATGGCAGTGGTTACCAGCACAAACCCCAGACCCAAGTGCCTAGATTCAATCTGGCCTCTGCCACTTAGGTACTGTGTGACCTTGGGAAGTTACTTAACTTCTCTGTCCCTCCATTCCTCCATCTATAAAATGATCAGTAGCACAGGTCTGTCTCACAGGTTTTTCTGAGGGAAAAGGAGTTACTGGGGAAAAAGAACCTAGAACAGTGCCTGCGGTTATGTGTGCAAGGATTGTAAACACCACAGAGAGGACTGACTCACCACAGTTTCAACAACGTCCCAGAGAAATTATGGCCACAGGCACACCCTGACTTCAGGGATGTGAAGAGAACAGTGGTAAAACATCTCCATAGGGAACCTGCTCCAATCACTATAAAACACAATCCAGTTAGCGTTCCCATTGTCAAGTCCCAATAAATGGAGGTAAACACCTATACCCACTGCTTTCTCAGTTGGCACCTCTACCCAGTTGCCTCGAAGTCACCTCAAATTAACCGATTCAAAGGGAAATCACCATCTTCCCAAGCTGGACCTGCTTCACTTCCTAGCTTCCTTTTGCCAGGACTGTTTAGCACTATTCACTTCTTTGTTCAATCTAAACACTTGAGAACCATCTACCTCTTTCTCTTATCCACCGTGCCCAATCAATAAGCAAATCCTAAAGTTTCCATGTTTGTCTGGATCTCAGACCTGCCTCCTCCTCTGGTCTCCATGCTCCTTGCATTTCTCCCGTGCTGTCCTAGTTTATCATCACACCCGCCTTACCTCATTCTCTGTATTGCTCCCACAGAGAGATTTCCAAAAGCAATGTAATCTATATCATATGCTTAAAATTACCCCCACGCTCCCCATTCCCTCCAGGCTAAAGTCCAGACAACATTGCATTGTACACAAGGCCTTTCTTGCTCTGGCCCTTGCTTTCTGCTTCAGCATCTGTTCCAACACTCCCCATTCCACCCCCATGCGCATACACGCCTCCCTCTGCCCAATACCTTACTGAATGTGTTGTTCCCAAATATGAACGTTCCCCGTCTACCTTTGCCTGTGCCTCCAACCTCCCTTCCCAGCTCCCATGGTCCCAGGATGACCACTGGCCCAACACCACCACCACCACGCCCCTCCAGGATCAGCTCCTGGTCTCGCCTCCCTGACTAAGCTCTCTGTGATTTCCTCGGTCTCAGCTAGGAGACTATTCTCCTGTTTGCCCGTTGGCCACCATCTGTCACATCCCCCATCAAGCCTTTCTGGAATCAGGTCTCTGCTCCAATGTCACCTCCTTGGGTAGGTCTTCTCTCTGCACCCTCTATCCCCTCGATCTCTTTCTTTCTCCTCCTCATTCTTATGACTTGAAAAGTGATTTGTTAACCGCCTCGCTCTCCCACTGGAAAGTAAATTTCATGAGGGCAGGGATTCCATTGTTCACTTTCTCCGCTTCCTAAAACCGCATGAGAGCACCAGTAGCACCCAGTGTCTCACTGTTGACAAGAGTCTGTTGAGTCATCTGTCCCTCCCACTAGATTGTAAACTCCAAACTCCTGAAGACAAGGGCGAGGCTAATTGGGGTTGGTTTCTCAGGACCAGGAACAGTGCTTACCACGTGGTAGGTGCCCCAAAATAGGACATGAGTAAAACTATCTCCACTTCTGGCTTTACATTTGTTTTCTTGACTCTCTAATACAAATATACAGACTTGCAGGTCTCTCTCGTCTCTCCTCAGGATAGGCTCAGTCTGGTGGTGGTTGTTCTTTTAAATCATAGGAAGTCACACTTCTCCCCGCTACAGAGACACTCCTGGGTTTCCATAGTAAACAAAGGAAATAACTGTCACTCCATTCTCCCAAGGTCCTACACACCAGCTGGAGCTCTAACCACCTTTTCTTCTAGTATTTAGTTTCAGCTTTTCAGCACCTTAGTGGTTTGAGGCTGTTAGGAGACAGTGGCTGAGGAATCAGGTGTAAAATCAAATCGTAATTCCAGCTCTATTCTTACCTGCCTCTGCCATCAGCGAGTAGCTGTTTTCCTATCTACAAAAGGAGGAATGATTCCCAAGGCCGCCGCCCCAGGCCATCTGTGGTGAAGGGTCAGGTCACCTTGGACTGACCGAGGCGTGGTCCTACAGGCACAACTAATCTGCCGCTGTGACACCTTCGACTCACCAAGCAAGTCTGGCAACAGTTAACCTGCTCCAGGTGCTGTTCTGTACCAGTCTGTACCCTTGGTCCAATGTCTCTAAGACTTTCTAAACATCTGCTCTCATGCTCCAAACCTGTCTTGCCTTTGCCCAAAAACAAAACAGTTCACCAACTGGCACCAGCTCAGGAACCACCCTCTGAAAAGCTCTGTGATAAAGGTCCCATTTTGTAATTAGGATTGGCTTATCAACCCTAATCGCTGTGGTAATAGCAATAATAGCTGGGCATTGCCCTCCAGCTTGAGAGAATGAGGAGCTGGTTTTAATTTCTGCTTCTGGAAATCGTTGATAAAAATAGAGCCCATCCTAGTGACCCAGAAAGAGGCTCACCTTCTGATGAGGCTGCGTGGCCTCCACACTTCGCACACCGTGTGCTGAGGGGGATGGCGTTAGAATCCTTCCTTTAGAAATCGGCATCTCGGAGGTGGGTGTAGCTCAGTGGTAGGGTGCATGCTTAGCATGCACAAGGTCCTAGGTTCAATCCCCGGTGCCTCCATCTAAAAGAAAAGATGAAATCAGCATCCCTGGTCCTGCCTGTCTCTCAGGACTGTTGGGATCACTGCATTGTGTTGTGTTGTACTGTATGTTGCACTGTGTTACAATGGGCTCCATCCCAGTGGAAAGAGGGCTGGGTGTCCATGAAGGGCCTGGTGTTCCCACTGTCAATTATCTGGACAACTGGAAGGCCTTTCTAGAAGGCAAACTCTTTAGGCGCTGCACAAGGAGGTGGGAGAAGCGATGTTTCCTTAGCCTTATAATAAGACTGTGAGGAGATGTTTAGACTTAACCGTGCCCACGGGGAAGTGGGCCCACAGCCAGGTCAGCAAATCATGAGTTAGTCTTACGCAGAGCACATGGCCCAAGTTTATAACAGTTTGGGTCTTAAAATACCAAAAACTCTCCATCGCTTGTATCTATTATGCGTTAGACACCTTTTTAAAAAAATTTTTTTAGGGTTGTTTTTTGGGAGGGGGGAGGTAATTTGGTTTATTTACTTTTTTATTGGAGGTCCTGGGGATTGAGCCCAGGACCTTGTGCATGCAAAGCACATGCTCTACCACTAAGCTATGCCCTCCTCCCTGCATTAGGCACTTTATTATAAATGCTGTCTCATTAAGTTTTCCCACAACTCTGCATGACAATCTATCTGCAAGGTTGGTGATTATGCTCACTTCAAAGATAAAGAAACCAAGTGCGAGCAGCAAAGTGACCCCTGCTTCTGCTCTGAGGTTTTGTGGCTAATGGAGCCGTGATCCTATTTTTTATCAGCTCACTTGGTCAGTAGTGCGGTCTTGCTTGAAAGCTCCAGCCTCCTCTCAGTTCTGTGCAGGGGCCCGCGGGCAGGGCTGTGAGCTTAGGGCAGAGCCACGGGGTATAGACACAGAGCATCCCCTTTGCTTTGGCTCGAGCTTGCGGTGGTTGAGCCTGGGGTCATTGTGAGGGAGCCTCAGGGGACAGGCAGCCTCAGAGGACCAAGAGGTCACTCCTCACAGAGATTTCTGGCCCAGTTCCAAGTTTGGAGTAGCCAAGTGTGGTTTTTAAGTGAGGAAGCCAGTTTTTCCTTTCCACTTCTCTGCGCTGAGAACTGAGACATTCTGAAATCGACTGGCAGTTATACGTGGCACCTGCGAGATGTGCAGCTCCCAGTTCCCTGTTCCCTTACACGTGGGATGCAAATAGTCCCACCTCCATCAATGAAGTCAAAATCTCTGGGGGTCAGGCCTCAGGCGCTGGTGCTGTTTAAAGTTCCGGGGAGAGTCCACTGTACAGTTAGGGTGGAGGACCACCCCCCCCAAGACCATCTGGGGAGAATCTTACGTATGACAACTAGACTCCCCAGACACTGCCCTGTTTTCTCAGCTTCCTGTTCTTTCCTGCCCTTAACTACTCTCTCCGGCTTTGCTTCACGGAAACCTCAGAACCATCATCATCAACTCCCCCATAAGCACTTAATCAAATACGTCGATTTCTATAGAAAAGACTATTTAGTCACAGCCAGAAACTGGTGAAGTAATTTGGCAACTGTTTTGAAATATAAAAAGAGTGGATCTTTAGGGACAGATAAAAACATCTCAATTATGGACTCATAAAAGGATCAGAAATAGTTACATAATTGTATAAATAAGTAAATCTATCATATCACCAAGAAATCTAATTACCTAACTAGGAAGAAAATAAAAGAACCTTGGGTAGAGAATTGTGTTGATCCTAGACAACATAATATGTTGGAAAAGTAGAGAATGGCATTTCTTCCCAGCTTTCATATTTAAGATAACAGAAAAATCGACTGCACTATGTTGCATACATTATGTTTGAAAACCAGGCCAAATTATAACACTGTATGTCAGGGTATAGCAATAATGCTACAGCCCAGAAAAAGAAGAGAGCAGTAAGTGCGCATAACGTCCCCAGTGTAAACAGCAAAGCTGTAAGCTGCAGAATAAGTAGTAAGTGGCATTAACCTCCTCTGCCCCAAATGCCCAGCCCACAGAGAGGAAATTATTAAAAATTCCACAGATGCCCTTTGGCTAGCTGAACCCTTAGAAAGAAGTTCCATACCAAAAAGCCCAGAAATGCTGTTGAGCATAATGAATGAAGATAAGCCTCAAGGTCCTTTCAAATCTGTCACTGGAGATATTGCAGGACTGTGATTGTGACTGCAGCCATATTTTTAGAAAATAAAACTTCTAGTAAATTCATGGTTCTAGTGAACCAAGAAATGTGAAGACTTTCTGGGAAACAGGGTAAGAATCGAATTTACCAACTGTGCTGTATCCCCTATTTTGTCCCGTAAAATCAGTCAGGCTGGGCAAGGAACAAGCCAGACCCCACACACGGGGGGTTTGCTGCACCATCTGCACTTGCTAATCCTAGAATGCAGTTGCGGGCTGGTTCCAGGCTGTGAGCCAAGCTGTGAGTGGGTGATAAGTGTCCCTCTTCCTGATTTCCAGGTCCCCCCACCCCCCGACGCCAGTGCATATGCCAAGTGCCCTGTCTGCCATCACTACCTTTGGCCGGGCGGACAGAGCCTCTTGCATCCTTCCCCCATCACATGCCCCACCCCTCTCTGCCTACTGCCAGCCTCCAAGACCAAGGCAGTAACTCCTGACGGGGATAAACTGGCTGTGTGATCATGACAGAAGGCACAGAACCTGTCCTAGCTTGAGTAGCGTCCCCACCCCCCAAATTCGCTTCCTTCTTGGAACCTTGAATGTGACTGTACTGGAAATAAGGTCATTACAGATGCAAGTAGCTAGGATAAAAATCATCCTGAAGTAGGGTGTGCCCCTAATCCAACATGACTGGTGCCCTACTGAGGGGAAGAGACACAGGGACACAGACAACACAGAGGAAGACAGTGTGAAGAGAGCAAGAGATGCCTGCCGTGTGAGGACACGGGCAAGATCGCAGGATTGCATCTACAAGCCAGAGAACACCAAGGATCGCCAGGAACCACCAGAAGCCAGAGGCAC
This sequence comes from Camelus ferus, assembly GCF_009834535.1. Classification (NCBI taxonomy): domain Eukaryota; kingdom Metazoa; phylum Chordata; class Mammalia; order Artiodactyla; family Camelidae; genus Camelus; species Camelus ferus. Next base: position 60,067,552 of record NC_045703.1, on the reverse strand, counting down.
CCAGAACCTTCAGAGAGAGCATGATGGCCTGACTACACCTTGACTGTCGGACTCTGAGCTTCCAGAACTGGGAGAGAATACATTTCTGGTGTTTTAAGCCACCAATTTGTAGTACTTTGTCGCCCCAGCCCGAGGAACTACTGCAGAGCCTTTCAAGGTAAGCGTGTGCTGGGCTGCTAACCACAGTCTCCTGCAGACTTGGGGTGGAAAGTAAGTTTCATCTCATATTGTGGCTCATGTTGCTTCCCGGGGGCCACTTAGTGCTCTGCTTGGAGTTGGGCTGTGAGGCGGTGTCCAGGCTCTACAAAGAAGAATGCCTTTGGACACTAGTGTTCTCTGCCGTGAACCCAGAAGAGGGAGTGACAGCCCTAATGCCAGCTCAGGGCTCAGAGCCTCGGTACCCACATTATAGTCAGCGGCTCCCACGATCACCCGCTGTCCTACTCTGTTGAAACATTTTCTGGTTTTCCACTTTATGGGGGGAAAAAAGGAAATAACTACAAATAACACACTCAGAACCTTTTTCAAATAAATCTAATCTCTTAAAAAGGTGGAATATGAATTCTTAAACAAACACACTGAATATCGGTTAATTTCATCAGTGGAAACTTGGTTAGGAAGCCAAAGAATGTTGCAGAAGGGTCTTGCGAGACAGGACCAGCTTATAAAAGTTTGAATATTTAAGATATAAGGTTGATGTGTGAATATATGTATGTGTATGTATGACTGAAACATTATGCTGTATACCAGAAATTGACACAACACTGTAAACTGACTATACTTCAAATAAGTAAGTAAGTAAGTAGGTAAGTAAGTACATAAATAAACAAATAAATGTGGTTTCAGAAAATGTGTGAGGCTGGAAAAAATGGTTTTTAACCAACAGGATTTAGATTATAAGATTTCAGAAGAAAAACAAAGGAGGATTTGGCTCACTGTGTAAGCTTGATTTCCCTAGTACCTAGCTCGGGATTTGGCAAGCAGCAAATTCAGTGAACAAGTACACGACTGCATATGTTAATTTAAAAAAAAAATAAAGGTATTTAAATACCAAATGCTATTTGGACATAAGAAATATCATCTTGATAAGCTGTAACTCCTCTATACTCTTTTCCTCAGCTTATTAAGAGAGAGACGCAGAACCATTTCAACATTCTGAAAGTCAGCATTCAAGAATATTAATACTGCTACTGTAATAACAACAGCAACACATGGCACATGTAACCCTACTAAATGCCAGCTACTGTCACCGTTGCTTCTGTTACATCTACTAACTGTTTAATCCTCACAAAAACCCATCATTTTGCAAATGAGGCAATGCGAACACAGAGAGGTTAAGTAACCTGCCCAAGTCACACAGCTAGTAAGGGGCAGAGCCAGCCAGTGTAGCCCCCTACATCATGCAGCCTCTCGTGAGGAGTCATTCCTTCAGCAAAGGTTTATGAAGTATCCACTACATGCGAGTACCCAGTTTAGCCATCACACGGAGTCTCTTTGAGATCACCGCCCACTCACATTCCTCCAAATCCAAGCTTCTGACACTGCACAGCCTCCTCTGTAAAGCTGATGTTCAGACTTGGCAAGCTGTCACTTACTCAGCTCTCTCTCCCTCAAGGCAGGTAGGTATGGAGAATCCTTTCAGATATAACACCCTATATCCAAGGTGTGAATCATGGGGCATTAACTAGGAAGGACCTAGTGCCAGTGGCTTGTCTTCCTAAGGGGGAAAGTCAGTGTTTGCAAATAAATTCCTTTAGCCTATTTTAAAAGCCAAATTGTCTGTTTGCTTAAGTAGCTATCTTCCCAGATGTCACATTTCCCCTGGACATGAATGGAATGGCCACAACCGAAATTACATTTTAAACAGACAAGCAGGAGGCCAGCAGCAATGATTCTGTTTGCAGGATCAAGACTGATGCCTTCCTTTTGCCAAACCTCCTGGTGATTTTAGTAAATTTTCTGAATACACGTGAGAAATCAGAATGAGAATGAGGGATTTTTGCTAATGGGGATCATTTGCTTGATGTGGCCAAGATAATATGTGGGTCATGTTTCTTTATGGACTCCCTACACCATCCCCAGGATACCTCCCAGGCTCTAGCTAGTTAGCAGAGCTTTTACTGGCATTAAACGTTATCTTGAAACTATTCAGAAAAACTTTAATCCATACATTATGTTTCTGGGAAATAAATATCACACATGGATTCATGCAGCACTCATTTCCATCTGGCCCCTGAGCTACACGCTCTGCTTATGCACCTGCTTGTGTATCAGTAACACAGCGTGTGTTCATTAGAACAGCTAACTGCTATGGCCAAGCCCCAAAATGTGTACCAGCCCCACCACTACAGATGTTCAATCTGTGCTGACATATTAATCCTGGATGGATGAACAGCCCTCCTCCCTGGCAGCCTCCTCCATGCAGTCACTTAAAATATACCCAGACCCATGAGAGCTCTTCCATGCTCAACTCATGACTTTCAATGTAGCCCTAGGTTTGGAATCAAGCCAGGCCAGGAAACGGTACACATCATATTCCAACAGGTAAGACTCGGTCATGTGGGCCACTCCTAATTGCAAGCTGTGATGTTGTGATTTATGAGAAATAAATCATTCAGGTGACCAGAGTTACATTTCTCATTTATATTTGGCTTCATCCACAGTTCCTAGTTCATAGCTCCTGAAACCGTTGGAACTTTGTTTCAAGTGTTGAGAGTGATTAAGGTGTCTTTCGTTAGGTTAGTAAGTTGACTTCTGGAAAGCACCTAAGGATGGGGGCTGGTTGCCAGTACAGTCAACCCTGTTATTAAAAGGTTAGAATTTTCAGTCCCACCCCCAAGGTCCAGGAAGGGGAAAGGGGCTGGAGGTTGAATCAATCACTTGCGCCCAATGATTTAACCAATCGTGCTCATGTAATGAAGCCTCCATAAAAACCCCAAAGAACTAAGTTCCGATAGCTTCCAGGCTGGTGAGGACGGGGCGGTGCTGAGAGGGTGGTAGGCCTGGAGAGGGCACAGGAGCTCTGCCCCTCCACCATGCTCTGTGCAACTCTTCCTTCTGGCTGGTCCGGAGGTCTATCCTTTTATAATAAACAGTGCTCTGGTAAGTAAAATGTTTCTCTGAGCTCTGTAAGCCACTCTAGCAAATTAATTAAACCCAAAGAGGGGTTGTGGGAACCTCTGATTTACAGCCAGTCGGTCAGAAGCACAGGTAACACTATGGACCTGTGATTGGCATCAGATTCAGGATTGAGGTGGGGCAATCTTGTAGGACCGAACGCTTAACTTGTGAAATCTGATGCTGCCTCCAGGTAGACACTGTCAGAATTGAGTTGAATTGCTTGCTGTTGTGTGGGAAGCTCCTCGACACATGCTGGAATTGGGTCCAGAAACTCAAAAGATGTGAGGACCTGGGAAAAGGTGTTGAGCTGAGAACTTTCTGGGAAGGAAATGAGAACACAGGTTTTGATGAGCCCTTAGCATCTTTGCTATACAACAAGTTGTCTGATTCTGGACAAACCCTGATCCTTATTTTCCACTTTCAGTAACAATGTACCATTCTGATGCTGTAGGCTGCATGAAGACTTTCAGTTAATATTTTCAAGTTCGGTTTTTAGGGCTTTTCCAGACAAATAAAAACTGACAAAAATCTGAACCATTGCAGTAATCCATATTAAGCCCTGGAGTCTGAAAGACCTGGATTTGAATCTGAGCTTTGTCCCTTAGGAAGTAGCTGGTTGATCTGGGCGAGACATTCAATTTCCATAGCCTCAGTAAGACAGGTGCAAGGACAGCCCCTCTCTGGTGGAGGTGCTGGGAGCAGGGCTTGAGATCACACCCTTATGACAGTGATGAACCGGGCCTGGCACAGAGTGAGCCCTTGTCACAGGATTCAATCATGTTTCACGGAGACCCCAAATGACAACAGATACCAACTGCCAAAGAAAGGGGTGCAACCACCGTGTAACAAGTAGGATTGTGGGGGAGGGGTCATGTAACTCTCCAACCCCTCTCTCCCGTTAAGGGTATTAATAGCAAGGGGTTGGAGGGGAGCGCTGCTGCTGAGAGACCCCCTCACCCACCCCCAAGAGGACAGGTGACGGCGCTTGGCCCCTAACTTCAGAGCTGAGGGGGGGTGTTGGGGACACGGTGGGCTAGTGCCTGAGTCAGGCCTAGGAACTTAACTGAGCCTGGCTGGCCAGCTGCTGGGTCAGCAGAGCAGGAGGAGAGGGCTGCGCGGGGATCAGTCACTAGCCCAGAGTCTGTCCAGAAAGCATGTGTTTCTGTGAACCGAAAGTCAGCATCAGTGAGAACCAGGGGCAGCGGAGAGAGAGCTGAGGCAAAGGCTGGCCCCTCCCTGACTGGAGGGCCCTTGGGGAGGGTTTGGGAATCTCAGCATAAAGCAGCTGAAGAAGTACTTCCAGGGATCAGGGGCCATGGAGCAAAACTGACCAGAGGCCACAGAGGTGTTTCGCCCACTTTAAAGAGCCGCGAGTCAGAGACCCCAGTGATATGAGTTTGGGACTGGGCTGGGGGAGGGGGAACTCCCACCAAGTCACAAAAAAGCATAAAAATAAAAAGTTAGCTTTCCAAGCTGATCAAGTTCAGAAAAGTGGTGCATTCCTTTTTAATTCATACATTCCTTCAACAAATGTTAACTGAGCACCTATTATCGCCAAGAGCTCTTCTAGGTGCTTGGGGCACATCAGTGAACAAAACACTGATCTTGCCTTTGTGGAGCTTATCTATTAGTGGGAGGAGACAGAAAAAAAAAAATAGATATAGCAAATAAGTAAAATAAAAAGCATGTTAGAAGATGATGAGTTCCAAGGAGATAAGATAGCTATTAACATAAACAAGAGTAGGGCTGCCATTTTAATCATGAAAAGTCAACAACAGATAAACAAGTTTCTTCTGTAGAGCACAGGGAGCTATGTTCAATATCTTGTAGTAACTTATAATGAAAGAGATCATGAAAAGGAATATATGTAGGTATATGTATGACTAAAACATTATACTGAACACCAGAAATTGACACAACACTGTAAACTGACTATACTTCAATTAAAAAAAAAAAAAAAACTGAAGTTTACTCATGATGCCAAAATTTGGGGAGCTTAAAATGAGATACAGATATCAAAAAATATAGAATGCCTCTTTTTTTTATTCTAAATCTAGACATCTAGAAAGGACTAGATTTACCCAAAAAGAAAAAATATATACATCTGAGGAAAACCTATATATTCTAGGTTGGATTCCTCAGGCTGCTGTAACAAAATACCACAAACCGGGAGGCTTGAGACAACAGAAGTGTATTCTCTCACAGTTCCAGAGGAAAGTCCAAAATCAAGAGCCGCAGAGCTACAGCCCTCTGAGATCTGCAGGGAAGAAGCCTTCCTGCCTCCCCCACTGCTGAGGGGAGAGGGGGCACCTAACCTTGACACTCACCGTCCAGTAGCTGGAGTGCTTCACATCACATGGTGTCGTGAGTCTGTGGTCTCTCCTCTTCTTATAAGGACATCAGTCACATTGGATTAAGGGTCCTTCCAACTCCAGTGGGGTCTCATGTTAACTAATTACATCCATCACACCCCTATTTCTAAACAAGATCACATTCTGAGGCACTGGGGGTTAGGAGTTCAACACACGTTTTGGAGAGGACACAGTTCAACCCATAACAACCTCCCAATTCACTTCATAATTACTATAAACACTATATATAAATTCTGATATTTAGCACGAGACTCTTAGATAACACACTTGCAGAAATATTCCATTTGGGGGGTTTAAATTTTGAAAACATTTGGTTGAGTTAGCGCTGAGGAAGCCTGACATTTATGCTGCACTCCTTTGGAAGGAAAGTAGCAACCCTGAGCAGAATACTTCCCAGAGGGTTCCAAAGCATTTACTTACACATGAAGGCTCTGAGGCATTGCTGCTTCCCACCACCATTGCTCCACATGTGGTCCTAGCTGGCTCTGGTCCATCCTTCCAACAGAGGAAAACCTGTATGTTCTAGGTTGGTTTCTGCAAAATACTGCAAAATTTCTTAAAGCAGAAAAGATGTTACCTTCACCCTCCTTGAGACAGCAGTAGCCTTCTGATCACTTAACAGTGTGTTCAGTTATTCCCACACTCTCCTGGAAACACTATCTTCAAACAAGTGGATGCTCTAATTTCACTGATCAGCACAGTATTACACAAAATTACTCTCTGCTCAGAACACCAGAGCTACAGGGCATCCATCAACATTTCAAGTCTCTTTAAAGCAACTCATTTCAAAAATATCTTCTTGGTCAGGTGGGGGTCCTGCTTTGGGTACTGGCTACATAATTCGGGGAGGGGGCTTAGTGCAAATGAAACTGGGATCCTTGTTCAAAACTTATCATTCACTTCAAGACAACATTAGCGGAGTATTAAACCACGTCTGAGGCCCAGCCTAGCACGGACCCTGCACATGTCACGTGCCCCCTGAGGCCAGCCTTGAGCTCCACCCAGCCTAGGAACTTCCTAGGCAATACAGCCTCTGAGTCGGTTAGAAGCGTTGACATCAGTTTCATTGTGAAACCATGTTTAATTCAGGTGCAAAGCCATTTGTCACCTCTTAATTCTAGGCATGCAGGTTCTGAGCAGAGAATCCTGACTCCAACTTCCTCCATTCTTTCTTTTTTTTTTAATTTGTTCAGCTTTTTGGTGGGGGGGGGAGGCAGGTAATTAGGTTTACTTGTTTTTTTTTAGAGGAGGGACTGGGGATTGAACCCAGGGTCTTGTGTATGCTAAGCATGCGCTCTACCACTTGCGCTGTACCCTCCCTGCCCAACTTCCTCCAAATGTAACAGAAAAGAACAAATCTGACTCCGTATTAGATCTGTTTCTTTGGCTTTAATCCTGTGCCCTGTTTTCTAGGCTTGGTCTTGCTGGCTCTGCACCTTTTGTAGAGGAATGTTGCCTTTAGCCTGAAATATACAGGAAAGCCTATCCTCAAGGCGTTGACCTTTAAGGATATTAACACTTTTGTCCTTATATAAAGATAACAAGTTGCAGAATAGAAAATAACATTTGTTTTGTTAGAGATTTTACAGGGGCACCATGACCTGACCCACGTGGACAGCTACAAGAACAAAGAATTCAAACACCAAGGAGTTTACAACAACCAACCACACTCCCTCCACTTTTTAGTATAAAAAGAGCCTGAATTCTGACTTGAGTAAGATGGTTCTCCAAGACATTAGTCTGCCATCTTCTTGGTGTGCTGGCTTTCCAAATAAAATTGCTATTCCTTGCCCCAACACCTCGTATCCCGATTTATTGCCCTTGTCGTGAAGCGAGCAGAACGAGTTTGGACTCGTAACACAAATTCTCCCCAGGCACCAGTTACCTGCCAGCAAAGCCGACCCTGGCAGCACCTCGTCCCTGCCAGCAAGAACTTACCCAGCCGGCAGCCCTCAGGGCCCCAGGAAGGGAGCATAGCAGACCGTGTGTATATTAAATTCAGCTAGAAACCAAAAATAGATTTTTTCATGTGAAATTTCCTATTTTTAAAATATTGTCCACTGAATAAAAATTTAAGAAAACTGTGCAAGCAAAACAAAAGATAAGTCCTATTCAGTCGTGAGCTGCAGTTTACCAATTTGTCTCATTGGAGGGTTACTTCCACAGGACCTACACAGCCCCTCCCCGAAGCCTGCCTGTGACAGTGTCCCCTCCTTAAGGCTGCACTTTCTTCTCCAACAGTCACTCCTGGGTCACAGAAAGGTGTGAATGTTACCCATGTGCACACAGAGCATCATAGGATGTGTGTCTGCTCCCTCAAATGCAGAAAAGGTTTGGAAGGTGCTGTGGTCTCTGACAGGGGCATGAGCGGGGAGGACCTTACCAGGTTACAAGCCTGGAGCAGAAGGTGAGGAGTTGAAGCCTGGGGTGTCTGAACAAGCCAGGGAGACTGGCCTTGAGTGAAGCCAGCTGGCCCCGGGTGGTTGGGGACCAGTGGTGAGAAGGGTGTGGCCGGTGGCACAGAGCTGGTGAGAGGAGAGGATGGGGAAACTTGGAAAGGATGCGCCAGAGGAGAGAGGGCCAGAGGAGGGAGACAGTGAGATGAGCCCACCCACAGCACAGCTCACCAGGCTGGCCCCTGGTGTCCAGGCCTCATCAGAGCACTGGTCACAATGAGGCTGTGGTCCTAGTTGATGGATAGCTCTCCTGGAGAACAGTGTGCCCTTGCAGACAGTTCTAAACATGTCTCGTGATTGTGACTTAGAGTCAGCCAGCTGGGCAGCCCAGTGTCTCTCCAAGAGCAAGAAGCACGAAGTGCTTTCCTTCCCTGGCAGCACTCAGGGGAGCAAACACTTGGGGAAGTTGTTCATACCTCTCATTGTGGGTTTCTGTTTGATGAATTCCACGTTCCCAGGAAGTTTAAGTAACACAATAGCTCTTGTTGGGTATGGGTGGGGCAGGGTGGGGGACAACTTTGTAAAGCACCTGGTTGACACCATGAATAGAAAAAGGCAGTCGGACACCAGCCCATCCCAGAATGTGCTGTGTTACCTGGAGCTGTCTGAGTGGGCCAGCTCTGAGCAAGGGAGGAAGAGGAGGCAGGAGCTGGAGGGGTGGACAGCTGACCCTGCCCCGACAGGCAGACCTGGAGTTGACCGTAATCCTCAGGGAAGACCTGAGCTTCCAAGGAGGCCTGAAAGGACCAGAATCATCCTCCGTTAGGCCCTGGGGCTCAGGTAAGTTACCAGAGTTGCCTCAGACCACCAAAGGCCACTGTCAAAGGGCACTTAGCCAAGTCCAGCCTGTTCACAGCATGAGCATCAGTGCATTAAAAGCCTCAGTGATCTGAGGTGGGTAGTGACGGGTGCTGTGTGTATCCTTCTCCAGGAACTTTTGAGAACATCTTTCCAAAAGTCTATCCACGTGATATGGAGCCAATTGAAAATTTGGCAGCTATGGTGTCTTGCAGGTTTAATCAAAGTAGATGAAGTATATTTTCTTGCCTAAATTACCCAGTATGGTTTCAAACACTGAATACATTAACCATGTAGATTTTAACATTCATTTCTCCCTAAATTGTTTGGATCCAGGGCAAATATTTAAGTTGGAGATGGCTTGTGTTCTTAAACATTTTACAGGAAACGTGTATATACTTAATATATATTCGCTTCGCTTTGATCTTTATCAAGTAATAGAATTAATTCTTAAAGAATTTTCCACAGTTTTCCATACTCATGGCCCATAAAGCAAGACAGAATTTCCACTAAATAACTAAGTGCCTTAAACACACTATTTAGAATGCTAAAGATGGGCTGTATAATCAGTGCCAGTGTATAAGAGTGCAGAGAAGGAGGACGGCAGAGGGAGGAAGGACAGGGAGGAGGCACGAAAGGTTCAGTGTCTCATGCAGGTGATGCAGACTGCCCCGCATGGCCAGGGGCCCCTCCTGAAACAGAGAGGAACGGCAAGGCCAACTTTTTCAAAGCCAGAGGGAAGCAGCCCACGACTGGACTCCAGCTGTGGTTGTCTTAATGACACAGCTGAAGTTATTTACAAAACAGAAACAGACTCACATAGAAAACAAACTTGTGGTTACCAAAGAGGAAACGGGGTAGGAAGGGATAAATTAGGAGCTTAGGATTAGCGGATACACACTACCAAATATATACCAAATAGATAAACAGCAAGGACCTACTGTATAGCACAGGGAACTATATTCAATATCTGGCTCACTCAGGCATGGGGTTGCCTGTGTCTGGGGCTAGTTTGTTCTGATGAAGTAATGAATGACTCACGTTCACTTCCCCAGTGAAATGCAGACTTCACTGCTTTCAGTGCTTTCTTTCAGTTGCCAAGAGAAGATTTGGCCTCTTCTGTGATTTCGCACTTGCATCCGTGTCTCAGCATGCCAGCTCTCCTTCTGGGGTTGATGAAGAAAATATTTCACTAAGTACAAAGTCACGGCATCCCCATCAGAGCCGTCGGGATGCTGGCAGAGGTAAGGAGCGTGGAGGTCCACGTCAACCTGGGGGGTGGTGGCTGCCTCTGAGTCCTGATGGCAGTGATAGTCACTGGTGAGAGGGGTGAAGGGGGCTGAGAGCAGGCAGCAGAGGAGCGTGGGGTGGAACAGGACAGGGGAGCACGTCTTGGGGCAGTTCCAGGAGTGCAGACACCACTGAAGCAAGAAACGGATGCAGTCTCTCTACGCGGAGCATTTGACCAAACCATGGTGATTCTCCCTTTATACCACAGACTTTTACTTCTACTCTATATGATGCTGAAAATACTGTTAGAACTGAAAACACAATACTATGGATTCTCAAAGAACCAGTAAAATGAAACTTCCTGTGCCATGTATATTATTTATTGCTGCACAGCAAATGATGCTGACAAACTTAGCGGCTTAAAATAAATATAAACATTTAATGTCTCACATAGATTCTGGAGGTCAGGATTTGCAGAGCAGCTTGGCAGGGCTGACCCAGATCCAGTCTCTCATGAATTAGAGTTGGGGCTGCAGTCATCTGAAGGTTTGACTGGGGACAGAGCATCTGCTTCAAGATGGGTCACTCACGTGGCTGTCAGGTTGGGCTGGTGCTGGCCGTCCAGGAGGTCTGAATTCTGCCATATGGATCTCTCCACAGCATGGCTCAGGTCCTCACAACCCAGAAACTGGTTTTCCCTAGGGCAAGGAATCCAGTTGATTGGTGGAAGGTAGAAGCCACAATGTCTTTTATAATTTAGCATTGGAAGTCACACCCTGTCTCTCCTGCTATATCCGACTGTTTAAACAGGATTGCTCCCCTATTTACTGTGGGAGGGGACCAGACAAAAGCATGAATGGCATGAGGGGAAGATCCCGGGGGCCATGTCAGGGAAAATGCATGTCTACGTAAGAACATGGCAAACACAAATACATTCTTGGGGAAAATGATAACTGAAATCCTCAGAAAATCCAATTGTTTTCACGTTTCAAATCCATCCTGCATCTGAACCAGAAATGCTTGTGGCAGAAGTGACAGAACTCCACTTTCCTTTCAACCTTCAGTCCATCCCTGAGAGATGAGGACTAAAGGCTGCAGAAAAGGCTCAAAGGGGAGACCTGCAGGAAAGAAGAGAGGAAGGAACACTATTCTCTTCTCTTGCAACTGATTGGAACGTATATTACCACCTGCTTGAAAAGTGCCACCAGGATAAAAGACTGCTCTTAATCAATAAATCAAAGGTAAGAAATAATTGAAATCCAGTGAAATTCAGTTCTACTATAAAGACCAAAGGGGCAGTTTGCTAACATGACACAGATGAGAAGGGATAGCATCAAACTCAGAGAAACGAGCGCAGATAGAAGAATGAAGGAAAAACGATTTGATGTTAACAAAGTCACTTTCACACAATGTGACTGGGAATCCTAAGTCATGGTGGCCAGTGTGAGAACAGGTAACATTAGTATCGTTTGTTAAGTAGCAAAGCATTCAGGGAAACTTTCCTTTCACTTAATTGCAATTAAGATTTATAACCCAAGGGTTGTGTGTGTGCACTGTGCTCATTGCTTGCAGAAGAGATTTGGAGACAAAGAAAAACATGCCCCCAGTGCTCAGGGAGCTATTACTTTAGAGAGAGAAATAGACACGTACCAATAAGTGACCCATGAGTTCCTACAGGGAAGTACAGGCAAAGGACTATGGGAGTGCTGAATATAGATGATTTAAGGAGGGGTTCCCAGAAGAGGTGGCTAATGAATGGGGCATTGTAGGATGCACAGGTTGTTGATAGGCAGAGCCAAGGGGGAAAGAGAATGGGCAATAGAGCAACACTAATGAAAGATCTGGAACAATGAAACAGAGGTTGGCAAATGCAGGATTTATCTGGAGAACAGAAACAATCTACACTGTAACTAGAGTGAAGGGTTGACATGGTCAGTAGTGGATGGTTGTCCTTGATGGGAGAAGAGATGGAGAGAGTACACTGGGACTAGGACTGGAAGGGTCGTTGCTATTAATTTACTTGAAAGCAATGGAAACCATATTACTAAGGTTCAAATCCTAGCTTTGCCACTTACCAGCTATGTGAACTTGAACAAGTTCCTTAAAATCTCTGTTCCTCAATTTCTTCATTGGAAACAGGGCATGATAATAGTATGTAATTCATAGGTTATAAGAGTAAATGACTACATATACATAAAGCAGAAGAACGGTGCCTGGAACAGTGTTTTATCTTCATCATCATCGTCATTGTCATCATTTGTTTAGGGAGAGAACTATGGCAGTTCTGTGAATGGCAAGTGGGGGTAGGTCTGTGCAACGTTGTGAAAGTAGACTGGAAAGGACTAATGATCAGTCAGATGTGAAATTATGAAGTTATGAGTCCAAATATGTGCTAAGTTTACACTCCCAGGTGAACTAAGGCTGGAGAGTGTGTGGTCATGATAAGCAAAGCTAAACTGAAGAAACAAATTAAACCCTCCAAATCCCAGACCCAATAAAGTAATGAATTATTTCTCACATGGGACATACCCTACATTGGCTGGGGGGAGGTTCTGTTCTGCTCAGTCTCCCAGGGACCTGATGGAAACCCCACCATACTGGAGCTCCCCTCTGGAACAATAGCCTCCTTGGTCACTGGGACAGGGCTAAGGCTGTAGATGCCCACAGACCAGAGCTAGCGCACAGCCCCACCTGACGGCAGGTGGACAGCTCTTCCAGGGGGAATTACATGGATATTAAATGCGCAGGAAATGCCTCTGCTGCAGAATGAATGGCTTTGAACAGAAAAATAACAAATTTGGCTTTGGATGTGGTATTAGGTTGCAAGGGCTGCATAAGAGATTACCAAAGATTGGATGGCTTAAGCAATAGAAATTTATTTTCTCACAGTTACAGAGGCTAGAAGTCCAAGATTAAGGTGTCGGTAGGTTTGGTTTTCCCTGAGGCCTTTCTCCTTGGCTTATAGACAACTGCCTTCTCACTGGTTCTCACATGGCCTTTCTTCTGTACCCAGCCCTGGTGTCTCTTTGTGCATCCAAACTTCCTCTTAAAAGGACACCAGTCAGGTTGGATAAAAGCTAAGCCTAATGGCCTCATTTTAATTTATTCACCTCTTTAAAGTTTCTATCTCCAGAGAGTCATATTTGGAGGTACTGAGGATTAGGGCTTCAACATATGAATTTTAGGGGACACAATTCAGCTCATAGTAGATATGTTCAGTTTGACCTATCTGAAGGAATTACCTAAAGTTTGTCTTAAGAATAAATTATTTTTGTTAGATTTTGGAAAGTTTTACCCTAAGTCAAATGAGTCCATTCACTCTAAGAAACAGTGAGCATGCTTGTTATTTCTGTTCAGTTTTTGACAGAACCAACAAGTTAAACATCCTAAACATGAAACAAAAGGAAAAATTCCTCTTTTGTAAAGAAAGAAAAAAACCTGACCTCTGGAATATACAAATGTTAGCAAAGAATGGAACCATTCATAGCTGCGAAATGAATAATGGATTTAGCCTGGCATTCATTAAAAAAATGGAGGCCTCAGTAATGATCCTAATTAAAATAAAATTAATCTCAACGTCATGCAGTAAACACTGACAGAAGGCAACATGTCCACGATTATCTCCTTACAGCTTTCATTAGCGTATGATTAGAAGCTATCATTTGCCATGTCTCAGTCTACATGCTGCCAACATTCAAAAGAACAGTTTAAAATTCAATCCTGCAAAGTAAGCTAAAGACAGGCAGATGACTGAATTTTTCTCTTTGTACCCATGTCTCATCACCACAGAAAAAAATAGCCAGTGACTAGAATTACAGTAAAAAGTGCTTTATGAACTTTCAGTGAAACTCCAATCAGGTCAAATATGTTCTCACCATACTACTTTATGAAAACCAAACAAACAAATACACTGGATATGTTGTGAGCTACAGTTCTAAAATACAGGGTGGTTCCTTCATAGATTTTTTTCCCCATGATCGGCTCCTCCGGGTGTTGTAAAATCTTCTCTAACAGTTCCATCTCTGCCCCATACAATTCAGCACTTGCTTCCTTGACCTTGTACTAATGGTCCATGCATATACATTGCCTCCTGCATTTTGAGAGGGGTATATGTCACATGTTTTAAGTCACAGTGCCCTGTGAGACTGAACAGAGCTGGCCCTAGGGAAATCCTCATTACTACAACATTAGGGGATAGGTTATATGTTATAAAGTACAGGGCTATTCTAGGTCAGTGGTTTTTAAACTTTCAAACAATGTGTTCCAAAATCCACTCTAAATTTTCCCTCCTCTCCAGAGTTTGACAAAAACCATCTTTTTTTCCCTCCCTAACCAGGGAGACAGGAACTCAAGGCTGGGTTATGAATTAGGAAGGTCCCTGATCCACCTTCCTGTGGTATTTGCGAAGAATGTTCTGTGTTGTAGGTCTAACATCATCCCCAGACCTCAAACCACCAAATACATAAATGTAGTCACAGCGGCAGCATGTCATAAACCCTTGTGGGAGATTAAGAACAATACTGAGTGTCCAAGAGCCCACCCCCCAGAAGATACAGGTGGATAAACCACGGCAGCAAAGAGGAGCAGGAATCCTATCACACTTACTGTTGGACTTAGAGCACAAGCAAGAGCAATTATCTTAATTGACAGAAAAAACTCAGGTCCCACCTAGACAATTTCATTATTTTGTTGGTTGAGAATCACCAGACCATATGACTCCTCATGTCATCCCCTAGTCTCTGGGCAGTCAGTAAATTCTTCTCAGTGGATTGGCAAACGAGAAGACCAAAGGCAGGGAGATGAGGTAAGAGGCCATCTGTGGCTACAATCCAAGCAGGAGGACATGAAGCCCTGAACGATTCTACCCCAATGAACAGAAAAGAGAGGACAGACTTGAAGTTTAGAAGGCGGTAGAGTTGATAGGATTTCACAGCTGGCTGACACAGGGAGGAAAGTGGGGAGTGAAATGGCTCCCTCCCAGTTTTCTGACTCTGTGGGTTCCGTTTATAAGTCCGAGAAGGGAAGAGGGGAAGATTCTGGTGTCGATTTCTGTCTTGAATAGGTTATACTGGAAATCCATAGTGGAATCTTCTAAAAGGTAATAAAGTTAATGGACTCTCAGTTCAGAAGAGAGGCCGAGATAGAACTTCAGAGTTGGGAACTGTATAGATACCCAGGGTATGGATAGGATCTCTTGGGAAGAATACATACCTTGCAAAGCACCATCATTGGACGGCATTCAAAAGTGAGACCTGCTGGTAAATCTTCACACAACTGGAACTTTGTATCCTTTTTCCTAGCTTTGAGCAGATTAACTGAGAAGAACATGCTCTACTAAGATCCCTACTGAGAAAAATCCAAAACCAAGGCTGAAGCCAGTGTCTAGGTATTGTCATTCTCTATCTTGCTGACCAGAATACTGTCCCCCAAAATAATGCTGTGTGGTGTCACTGCTTCCCCATCTGAATCGGACATCTCTCGTTTACCATTTTGGATTCCCTCAGCCTCACCTACATTTTATTTCAGCCTCCACTGGGGAACCAGCTCTGGGACAGCTCAGTCAGTTTCACCTACACCTCAAGGCTCTCATCACTCAAACCAAAACCTCTTTGTTGACATTACAGGGTGGGATGCCTCAGGAACCGACTTGGTGCCTGCGCATTTCCAACCTGCAAGATGAATAAGTTAACACCTTACAGGACAAACCTATGATCTGCAGAGAACAGCAGTGGGTGCATAGTCCTTTCTCCTTTCTTCCCCTGATGGACAGTCCTGAGATGCATTACATATGGCTCCTCAGGTGGTCCCAGTGAACCAGTGGCCACTGCTGCCGGCAACTCAGTAACACAACCTTCCTTCCTTCCCTGGGATCACACTCCCCAGTAAGATCCTCATACACAAGCCTTTTATTTAGCCTCTGCTTTCTGCAGAACCCAAGGTAAAACACAACGGAAATGAGCAAGTGAAGAAATAAAACTATCCATCTGCTTTTAAATATTCAACTATGTGGAAAAAGGAAAGAAGATGACATACTTTTGGAACTAAGTACTACCAGCCCATTCTGAAAACTGGTTTTTATAATCTAGGTCAAATTACTTCCAGCAGAGTCAACAGCATGGTTTATTTTAGATTTTATATCCTGACATTCATGATTTCAAAATGTATTTATCAGGAAGTCAATTCAACACATATTGCCTAATGACCCCGTTTATAGAATGTTCAGATACTTCCAGTCATTTTCAGGAATTTGCTCATCCAGCATTTCAACCGCTGTTCATTGGTACAGTCAGTACACACTCCTTTTCCTTCACCTTCTGTCTTGTGCACAATAATCATCTATTCTTTATTTTTCTTTCTCTGTCAATTTCTTCTCTCCTCTGACTGGTCATACTAAGAGCTAGCAGCTGCCACAAAGTCCCTGAAAATAGGATCCAGGGAATCACATATTTTGGGGGCCCACCTATGAGGCTCCAGCCACTACCCCTTTGGGAAAGAAGCAGGTAAGGTGGGAACCCAGGAACAGAGAGGTCAACCACCAGCCCACCATGGGCTGGGCCCTGACCTGCCTGAGGAAGCACAGAGAGGACTTCCAGGCAGAGGGAGACATGTCAAGACCCTTTGGTGACAGAAAGGCCACATTCACTTATTTGACAGGTGGTTACTGTGTACCTACTCCATGCTAGAGGACACATCACTGAACAAGACAGGAAACTTTCTGCCTTCGTAGATCCTACCATTGAATGAGGCCACAAGATGCTGCTTGCCACAGTCAAGACCCCCAAGAGGAAACAAGACCCACGGATGATGACCCCCATGGCTGTTGCAGAATTCAGCTTCTTGCCCTCTGCCCTCAGGTCTCGCCCTCCACCCACTGGCCACACTAGTCAGCTCTGTCTGAGGCCACTCAGCCCACCCATGCAAAGATGCAACTTGGCTCAAAGGTAACATCCTGATGGAGAGCTGTTGCCTCATCCTTGTGCGTGGCTACAGCTTCCCCATCGAGCCCCTCACCTGGTCTCCTCTCTTGTAGGTGTTGTCCCAGGATGAGAGAAGCCCCTGCAGCCCTGCTTCTGACCCCTGCAGAGATCGGTGTCCGAATCCAGGAAACTGCTGAGTCCCACGAGTCCTGCCCCATCCATTGGCCATGGTCCTGCCCCTTTAAATCAATGACCTTCAGAATTCTTTGATCCTGATTCACAGAAACATATATAACATATTGTCAAAGAAACTTTTCATCAATCTAATTCTGAACACATTTCAAAGTTGTTTTTACAATCCTGCTGCAAAGGAAAGGCCTCCAGGAGCCCACTCAAAGATTTGTGGTGGGAACATTTTATAGAAAAAGAAGATGGTTACTATTAGACTAACTACTAAGAGAAAATAAATCTTTGGGAAAAGGTCACTAGACTCTTGACTGATACTGACAGTCAACTGGGTAAGTAGGTAACCAGTTTCCTTGAGCAAATCTTAATCCCATTAAGTTCATCAGAAAACCATAGCAGTGTTCCATCAGGACTGCTAATTTCTTCCCAGAAGGAGGTTGTGAATTCCATCATATTCAAGGTTTTATCCTGAAATTTGAGACAATTTTCCCTTTACAGTTGCAACCCAGAAAGCACAGGCATGTATCATTGAAATGGAAGTCCTAAGATATGTTTCTTACTCTTCCCAAGTCTAAAGAATTTGAGTTTTCCTTTTATTTTCTATTTCCTAAAAAAAACCCCAGCATTTTTGTCTTTACTATATACTGATAGTTCCCAGTCTGCAATATGAAAAACACTGCTGTGGACTATTCTGTTTGTGTGCCAAGGGGAAAGATAATGACAGAGACTCTGCCTTACAATGTTGTGATTTACTTACAAGAAAGATGCCATTCAAAATTATCATCATTCTTTACACTTGAAATGTTTGATGTTCCGTTATTACTCATCAAGGTCCAAATGCTTTCCAGGAAATACATCTGAAAGTTTATAATAGGAACCAACATTAAAAGGTAAGAAAGTTCATAGCAGCTTTACTTATAAAAGCTAGAAGCCAGAAACAGCCCAAATACATTGAGACTCAAAAAGATCAAGAGGTTTTTCAAAGGTATACAAATAATTCATGACTAAGCCAGACTAGAACTCAGATCACCTGAATCCAAATCAAAGAATCCTTCTGCAACCATCAGCCATGTCTCCTTCACGCAAGGATTAAAGGAAAACCCTAGGAAAACTCTCACTGCCATCTCCCTCTGACTCCCCCTGAACTTACACAGAGGAATGACTGCTGAGTGATAGTTAACTGGTAACTTTAAATAAAGCTACCACATATTCCATGTATATTGCACGCAAGCAATGTGTTCCCCATTGTCACAACTGGTTGACTCCTCTCAACAAACTCATGGTAAGTGTATCTGTCCCCGCTTTGCGGGTAAAGTAACTGAGACTTAGAGAGATTCGGTAACTTGCCCAAGGTCATACGGCAGGTAAGTGGAAGGCCTGACTAATTCAAACCAAAGTCTGTCTGGCTCCAAAGTCTGTGAATTTAAACAATAACACTCCTGCCTCCTCTACCAGGTTTTAACAGAAAGCATTCTTCCTTAAACGCATGCAACCACATCCCATCTCAGACCTGCTTGTTGCTTCAGCCAGTGGGCAGAAGGGTCACCCGGTAGTTCTGTAGTGTTTGGATCCCAAGAAAAGAAATCCCTCACGATGCACCACGAAGATGCTGAGGGGTGTGGGAGGAACAGAGAACTTAGAAAGGCAAGGCTCTTGTCATCATTTAAATAAACCCAGACCCATTTATTTGGGCAAAGTTAGAGAAAAAACATATTTCCACGTTCCCATACAAGCAGAACCGACTAAAATGTTAAATGCAAATTTTACCTTCATGAAAGAACATTTGTGTGTTGAGAAAGTAACCTACATTTCAGGACCAAGTGTCAAGGTAGGTTTTTTCAGTTTGCAGCTCAAATGTCATTTATCTGCCTCCTGCGGTTACACCCAAATCAAGGTTGAGGCCGCCCTACAGCTCTCTGTGACATGTTGGTGAGAAAGAGACAAGCCCTGGACCACCAGGAGCTGGCCTGACACCCACAGCAAGGCCCTTCCTGATGTTTTTCTGTTGAATAAAAATAATTTTGCAGAACATCAATGCTAGGTGTGACCAGGATGGATCAAGAGAAAACAAGGCTCTCTCATAATCATATCTGAACACAAACAAACATGAGAACATCGCTTGAACAAAAGGGCCAACATCTCCCTGTCCTAGTTAATATGAAGGGAAGCTGTTTCTTTACCAATCACAGCTCTAGGCTCCTGCGTTCTTCCTGCCTTCTAGGTAAGAATTATTAAGATACCCAACCATAGAATTTCCCCCACTTCCTGACAGCATCCATTGCAAAGCAAAACCATCCTTCCTCTAGCCCTCCCCAGTAGCACCAAACACAAGCCCAAATCCTATCAGTTCTTTCTCACACCCCATTGTGGGTGTCCTCCCCCACTGCAATGAGTAAAAATTCCCATCTCTTCAAATATAGGTGAGTTCCTGATGGATTTTGGCCAAAGAGTGATGTCACTGGCTACTTGCCATCCCACGTCATTGAGAAGTATCATAAATTTAGAAAACCAGAGGAAACACATTTCATAATTCATAAATCAATTAATCCTTCTTGAAAGATCAGGACTTCTGTGTAACTACATTATAAACCAATGTCAAAGGGTGTGAGTGGAAAGGTAAGTGCTTTTACCTGTGAACACAGATTTTAATGTGCACTTAAATAGGTACATTATTTAATGCTTAACATAAGATGAAGGGCAAGGGGGCTGATGAAAAGTGTTCACACCTAGGGGTCAGACCCACGGAGAGGCATGCAGAGGCCCTGCCCCAGCAAACGGAAAGAAGGAAAATGTTAAGTTCCCCACTATTCCAGGCATGAACTCAGCAGGAGCGGATGAACCAATGGAGGTTACATTCTCAGCAGGTGAGACAGAAAACCAAGAAGCAAACAAATAAACAGAATAATTTCAAACAAGAAAGGTGAATGAGACTAGGGAGTAATGAAAGAGAGTCTCCCTTCTATGGAGTAAGCTTGTAAGAGGTCAGTTCTAAGTAGCTGAAGGGTTATCAAAAGATGATGATCTGTATCTTTTCCCTATGATGCACAGATAACTGGCCAGATGCCACCAAATGTCTGGGAATTTCTGTGAAGGATCAGCCACATGTTTTAAAGCCGTGGCTTATCACGTGGCTACTTTGAGCTGGTTGTCGACTGGGAACTCTACTGGCGCCATCAGCCAGGGACCCAGAGTGGTTGACCACAGCTTTAAATACACGTGTGGACGACCCTTCCTCAAAAGGAGCATGGGTGCTGATGTGCTGAACTGCCATAAGATGCACAAATCCTCAACTGCTAGATAACACTACTTTATTGTAGCTACAGGATTGCTCACCTGGGGTGGGGGTGGGGGAACAACACTTAGGAACATGCATGATTTGGTCATGACGATCTGGGATTGTATCTTTCCATACATTTGCTCCAAATCACTTAGTTCTTCAGAATTCCTCAGCCTGGAAGGTTAGTATGATGGGGAGGCAAAGCCACCATCCCAAGAACAGTGACCATCTGTGTCTGTTTAAAGGATACGTGCCGCCAGGCCATTCTCTGAAGCTTAATGTGCAAACTCTCCACAAACGAGGTTGTTCAGCTTCCAAATGGTAATAGAGGGAAGCATGAGCTGAGCTAGCAGGATTCAGAGCAAATCACAACTGAGAAGCTACTTGATGGGGTTGGAAGTGTTCATCATTCACCATCACACAGAGTTGCCTGGCAACGTCCTTGACTTTTATAACTTCTTTCTCACTCATAGTTCTTTTCCCATCAGCCACAGCCACTTGCAGCCTGAATCAGGTTAATGCTGCCTGGCTCCACTGATAATCACCCCCACAACGCCATCATTTCCAGTAAGCAGGAGAGGGGCTTTGCAGTCACCCTAGACCAGATCGTTACCCACAGTCTGCACGCTACTCCTTCCAGCCACCTTTCGACAAGTCCAGGACTTCCAATGACTCCCCAGTGACCATAAAGGAATTCAGGCACCTCCACATCTTGGTTCTGAACTTCCTTCCAACACGGGTTTCTTCCGGCCAACATCAGGCCTCCTTTATTCCGGGCTTTCTCCTCTTCCTGAGCCCTGCACGGCCTCATTCTGTGCCTTGGTCCTTGCTAGTCTCCCCCCACCCCCAAGGATGTCCCTCAACCTGGACAACAAGACCAAATCCCACCCACCATTCATCAAGTCCTAGTTCTCGGGCTTCCTTCCCCCAAGGCTTTCTTGTACTGTCCCAGCTGAGACAGATCTCACCACCTCTGAGCCCCACGGCACTGGCTCTGGGTTTCCATTTTCCACTTATCACCATCTACCTATATTACCCAATTCAGCTCGCCTGGCAGACCCTGGGTTCCCCAAGTCTAGTTCACGTATGCTTCATCCATAGCAAACAATGCAGTTCCTTGTCATGGCTAGAGTATTTAACAAATATTTATTGCATAAATGAAAGACTTTAAAGTCACTGCATATAAGACATGTGATATTGGAGGAATGTATATGTGTTCTATTACTTCCTTCTTTGTTTTGCTTATTTATTTGTTGTTGCCCGCATTTTAAATTGAGCACCTCTGTCCCCAAAGCTCCACTTTTAAAGTCCACTTGTTCCAAGAAATCTGTTTCCTCTTCTTCAGTTTTTTTCTCTAAATGTAAAATAACAATCTTTGACCAGAACAGACAAAAATACAAAGAACGAAAGAGCCACAGCTCAGGAAGAGGTGTGATTTTACCAGGGGCATGTCAGGATGCCATGAACTCTACTAACGGTTTACAAATGTGTTAAAGACCCTGGTAAGATTCATATCATCCCTAATGGGGTCTTCCTGCTGCTCAATGTCAGGAGTCTTTCTAAGACCCCAAATCACTCCCCACGTTTTAACCTCTTTATCAGTTGAGGTGGCCAAGATCCAGGCTGCACCCTCTCCCGACAGCAGCCCCCTCCCACCCTGCTAGGGCTGTTCTCTCCCCCAATTTCCTAAGTCAACTCAACCATCCCTCTGCTACCTCCCTCCTCATTTTGTTGCATTTTTGCAAGGAAGTAAGGACATAGAGCCTTTTTTTGTAAGTGCTCTCATGATGGGAAGGCAGGGAAAGCAGATCCCAGCTCAACAAACATAGCACATTTATAAGGATTCGAGAAGTTCTGCAGTCATGGTTCCTGATCTTCAGGACTCAAGCTCCACACCTTTTTAAAAATACTTATTTTATTTTTCTAAATTTCTTTTGTTTAATTTGGGGGGATATAATTAGGTTTGTTTACTTATTTTAATGGAGGTACTGGGGATTGAACCGTGCATGCTAAGCACATGCTCTACCACTGAGCTATTTCCTCTGCAGCTCAAGCTCCACTTCTGAGCTTGCACATAAGGCTTCCTCCTCCCATTACCCTCCTCCACCTTTCCATGAAAACCAGTGAGTCCTTCCTCCACAGCAGCCCCTGCTCCTAAGATAATAAAGCAGCACAGGTGTGACCCTCTCTATCAAGTGGGTGATCCTTTGTCCATTTCCACTCAAGGAAACATAATTAGAAATGCAGTCAAGATTTCCAGGTGGGGAAATTTGATTAGTTGTTAGAAATAATAACCCAACTGTTACACAGCAGTTACAGAGAACAGTGGAATCTCCTTCTCCAGGCAGCTTTTAAAATGGGTAGAATTCCATCTGTCAGGAGCAATTAGGTATCTCTCTCCAAAGCCAGGGAAATAAAAGAACCACTTGTTCAAAGTCCTCCCACCCTACAGCAGCCACTATCTACATTGACAGTTTTCTTTTATTTATTTGAATATTCATTCCTTCTAACCTTCTAGGAATGTGTCTTCTTCATCACTAATTTGTCAGAACATGTGTCAAAGCCGTTGGGACTATACCAACAGAAACACCTTTAAGAAACCAATGGTCACAAAGCAACCAATTCACTCTGGCAGAGGGGCCAGTGGGTGGGCTGTCAGTTACTGGGGAAACTGTTTTTTCACCTGGAAGGCTTCCCAGGGAAATCAGGAAACCAGGCAGAACAGCACAAAAGTGGGGCAGCTGCCACACCTGAGAATAGCAGGATCTACCTCATCACTTAAGCCACTTAAGAGTGGATTAAAGGCTCCACTTCCTGCCAGGTTGAAAAGAGAGAGGGGTTCTGTATGTAAGAGTCCATCTTCTCCCCTGTGAGCAAAGACTTGGGCGATGCTTTAGAGAAATTAGCTGTAGGAACAATGCATTTTAAGGGGAGAGAGAGCTTCAATAGCATAATAGTTAAGAGAAAAAGGGCTTTGGGCTCAGAAAGCCTTGGCTTGGATTCAAGGTCCAGCTCTACTTCACAACCTTGTCCCAGCTGGTTAACATCAATAAGTTTCATTATCCCAATTTCTAAACAAAAATAAAACAGTTCCCAGCTCACAGCATGGTTATGGACCTTTATGAGAGGAATCCATCTAACATGCTTAGCCCAGCTGCCTGCACATGGTTGCGGTAAATAAATTTGGCTATCATTATTACAGTGATTGGTGTGATTGTGACCTTGTCGTGTGTATGATGCACAAGTAGATGAGGACTATTGGTATTAGTATGACTGTTATAATTATTATTGTGTCACATATATGATGCTCCCAGGAAGTTCCACCTTGTGGAGGGTGGCAGGGAAAGGATTTGTCCTTGGACTAATTGGGAAGTGGTAGTGAACTAAGAAAAATCAAAGTGGCCACACGTGCTCATGCACAGGTCACCAGTGTCTTGATCCAGACATTCCACAGACTTCTCAGGACTCATGCTGATGCCATGGGTCCAGAGGAAGACCTGGACAATAGCCCCAGACCTTAAAGGGGTTTCTAAGCCTTTTCCTCTCAAGGCACTGATTGCCAAGTTTTAAAACAATAACATAGACCTAACTGAGCACAGCATCGAAAGACTTGCATTAAACTAGACTTTGAAGTCTCAGTAAATAACCCAGCTTTACCCTGCCCCTCTTTGGTGCTAGCGAGCCTTGGTTGAAGTAGCTGTCTCCCTCTCCCTGGTAAACACCAAATCCAGCTTTGTTTTAATAAAAAAATAAATGAAACAAACTCAAAGAAACAACACAACAGTTGGCCACGCATGGACTTTGGGGCATCTTCCTCCCTGTATCCAGACTGAAGAGAGTCAGGGTGTCACGGGCTCCTGAAATGCCCCACAGGGGCCTTGTGAGAAATATTTCCACATTCCACATCATTTTTGACACTTTAATGATGAAATCTGTGGGCAGATTGAAACGGAGACCCCAAACTGGTTGGTTTCCAAAGAAAATCACCATAAGTTGGAAACCTGAATATAGCCATTCATCCTCTAGCCTTGGGATATGAATGGATCATTAATGAGAGCCAGGAAAAAAATGGCGCTGTCTCAGACAGGCTGGCCAAAAGGAAAAGTCTTCCTGACCAGCGTGTGTTCCTTGCAGGCAGGGGCCATGGCCAAGACACGGATCCCTGGCGGCCAGCCCAGCTCCAGGCACATGGTAGATGATCCACAAATGCAGGATGAATGAGTACAAAGTTGCTGTCAAAAGATGTGGGTTTGAGCTCCTGCTTTGTTTCCAGACAGCACAATCTTAGGAAAATTCTCCCCAGATTTCAGATTTTCATCTAGGTAAAGCATAGATTAAAAACAACACAAAAGAAGAAAAAAGAAAAAAAAAGTTTTTTAAAGGGGGGAAGGTATAGCTCAGTGTAGAGCACATTCTCTGTAAGCCTGAGGTCCTGGGTTCAATTCCCAGTACCTCCATTAAAAAAAAAAAAATTTTTTAAGACTGTTATAAGAAATAATACTTAAAAAAAGAAACCAGCAACACACTTCTCTTAAAATCTTTGTAAGAATTATATAACCTAATACAGATGAAATTTTTTTACAAGCCACCAAAAGAGTTTGTCTAAGAAAGGGAGAGGGGAACTTAACTTTCCCTTAGGACCCGTTATTTACTAAGCAGACTGACAAAGACTGGTCACACTTGTGACTTCATGTAAAAGAATGTCAAATAGATTACTATTAGGTATTCATTAATGAATATGTCTTGATTGGCTTTTTTTTATTGAGTTATAGTCAGTTTACAATGTTGTGTCAATTTCTGGTGTACAGGACAATTCTTCAGTCATACACACATGAATATACATATATTCATTTTTACATTCTTTTTCACTGTGAGCTACAACATGATATTGAATATATTTCCCTGTGCTATACAGTATAAACTTCTTTATCTATTTTATATATACCTGTCAGTATCTGCAAATCTCGAACTCTCAGTTTATCCCTTCCCACCACCCTCCCTTCTGGCAACCAGAAGTCTGTATTCTATGTCTGTAAGTCTGTTTCTGTTTTATATGTAAGTTCATTTGTCTTCTTTTTTTTTAGATTCTACATATGAGTGATATCCTAAGGTATTGCTTATGGCTTACTTCACTTAGAATGACATTCTCCAGGGACATCTACATTACTGCAAATAGCATTATGTTGTCATTTTTCTGGCTGAGTAGTATTTCACTATATAAATATACCACAACTTTATCCACTGACTGGATTATTTTCTGATTGGATTTGGTTACTTCCTCCAAAGCCACCATCACTTTGCTGGTGATGGGGGCTATTGGGGACTGGTGTCACTCAGAACTGGCCTGTGGTTCCCACTGCACAAGGTGAGCAATGTCCCCAGGATGAGAGGCTCCGCAGGGATGCTCAGAGCTGTGGGCCTTGCCTGGGTGTTTCATGCACCTGAATGTCAGGAGACCAGGGACGACACAGCTAACCCAATCCAGGGGACCTGTATCAGGGTTTATCATCAAATGCTGAGGGGCCTTGGTTTATAAATCTAAATTTGTCTGAGGTATTATGCAAATTACATGAATAGGTCACGCTAACTATTGACTAAGAGTTCAATCATGAACCTGAAAACAGACACCTCAGATGACATCTTAGGCTCAAACCAAACTTTTATAAAGAGCTGTGTGGCTTCCTCCTCATCTCATCTGCTCCTCGCCGACTCCCACGTCCCTTTTCTAGAAGAAGATAAGAGGATCTGCCGACAAGGAAGATTCCTAAACTCATTCAAGAAAGGACAAATACCCACCTACCAGTATTGCTGTGAGAACTAAACGAAGGCAATATATTTAAATAAAAATAATTACTCCCATTTACTAAGCACTGTGCTAGGTGCCTTATGTGTGCTGCTCTGAATAGGTATTACTGTCCCCATTTTACAGATAAGGAAACTGAAGTCTGAAGAAGATAAATAATTTATCTTAGGTCACAAAGGTATATTAAATAGTAGACCTAGGATTGAAATCAAATCTGTCTGACTCTTAAATCTGTTCTTAACCAATATATGACTTCTGTAGCCTACACATCACCACTTGTGCTTACAACCACCCAGTGAATGTTATGTCCACTCTTCTCCTTTGGAAAGGCCAGCAACATACAGCTGCAACAATTTCTTTCCAATCAATTTAAACGGGGGGTGTGTGTGTGAATGTGAATATGTGTGTGTGAATATATCTGTGTATGCGATCGCTATTGATCTATTTGCTCACTGATCTACTGGTAAATCCATTTCCCATGAAGCCTTAAACGACAAGATTTGGCAGTCACACACATTCCAATCACTTTTTTGGGTACAGAAGAATAAATTATGGGCTTACAGTATCTGACAGATTCAGTTTGAATCCTGATTCTACCCCACACTGGCTGCATCAGTTGGGTTTTCAACTGCAAACAACAGAAGCCATGTTTAGCAGAAAGAGTCTGTTGAAGTCTCGGGATAGGCAGGAGGGCTGGAGATCCAGGCTTGCAAAACCGCAGGGACCAGGCCAAGCACAGCCCAGCCAGGATGACCCCAGGAGCATTCTACTTAGAACGCCACACTTGCCTCACTGGACCTCGCTCCACGCAGCTGCCGTGAGTAATCCCTGACTCTCCCTGCGTGTGGCCACACTGTTCGAGTCGGAATCCCAGGCAGAAGCATCCAGGCATCAGACTCAGGCCACAAGCCTGCTGCCTGGTTGCCGGGGAGCTGAAAAGAGATTCTGCCCTCCTTGGTCCACTCCTCATCCTGTGGAGCTTAAGGGAGAGCCGTGTTTGTGTTCCATAATATTAACTCCCTTCTCACCGCTCCCCGTCCGGCCCACGGCCACTGATGGCCGAGGCTCACTCTGTCTACCGGACTCTTGCAGACAGCCCAGTCGCTGGCCCGCCTCTCAGAAGCACAAGCTGGCTGACAGATCTTGACACTCCACCCTCTCTTGTTACAGTGGTGACTTGCTTTCCTGGGGCTTTGCTTCCTTGCTTTTCATGCAAACTGTAAGATTTTCATAGTCTCTAAACTGTTTAAACCACCAAGTCACAGAAGATGTTAACTCTCTGCTGGAAGTTTAATCACGGAAAGGCAACAGATCAGTGCAGGCCACATTCTGAGAATTTTCGGCCCTCCTATCTTGACAGTTTGCCCCCTCTTTGCTAGAGAGGCCGTCTGCTTTCCTGTGGCCACAGATTGTAAGATTTTCATGGTGTCTTCTGAACTTCCTTCAGAAGTAACAAGAATGCAGAGAGAGCAATGCACTTGACATCGAGTGATTTGGTTTCAAATTCAAGATCCCTTACTTGAGCCTGCCAGTTCACCTTTCCATGTCTGTGCCCTCACCTAGGAAATGGAGGAAATAGTTTTTCTTGACCAACCTGCAACACAAGAACCAGGTAGGGACCATGGAAAGAGCTGCCTAAACAGGAGTTTGGCTTTGCGAGTGAGAGATACAGTTGTAGAAAGGAAGGACAGAAAGGCAGAAGGCATCAAATTTCCCACCTCACCCTTCTTGGCTCAGTCAAAAGACAGCCCGGTATAGGCTTCCCAGGCCACGTGCTCAGCCTGCCTGCAAGGACACACCTCTCCCTCCCTACAAACAGTGGTGCCGGTGCAGAACCCTCCTCCTGAAAACTAGAGTCACTCTCTCCACAGACCTTCCAATGGCTTGTTCTGATGCACAAGCTTTTTAAAAAAAAGTGTCCTTTTGGTATCTCTTTTCTTTTGCTCTGGATATATCATACTGGTCTCACCTTGGAATAGTTAACACAGCTAACACATTAGAAGAGAAATTGCTCCTACTCCCAGAAGACCACAGATACATTCTCATCCATTCTCACATAAACAGAGGGGTCACCCTGTAAAAAGAGTGAATTTATGCCACCACCTCCCCAGCCTGAAATGAAGTAACCATGTTCACAGGAAAAAAAAAAAAAAAAGGCACAAGAGTAACTTAAAAAAAAAAAACAACTCACAACATCAAGGTTTGTTTCTTTCTGAAGATAAAATATAGTTTAATAAAATAAATAGCAGCTCAAATTTGAAATGTTAGTCCAAAACACACACTGCAGTGGAGCAAAATATTTCTTCCCTTCTTAAGATATTTTGGGTCACCTTTTTTTTCAGAAGTCTTAAGTTTTAAATTAAAAGATAAGAATTTATATGCCCATCAACATTGCTTAATTCCAAGAAGCAATTTTCATGCTTATACTTTCTCCTGAATTTTCTACTGTAAATCAAATAACTTGCCAGCTGCATATCAGAAAGGAACTACTGAGGTGGGAAGCCCCACGAAAAAGTCTGGCAGGACCCCCAGGCAGGGCCACTACTCTCCTGCCAGCACCATCCGCTTCCCTGTCCCCTCCCTGGGGCATGCTCGCTTCTTGCCTCTGAAACTGCTTGCTTCTAGGAAAGCGGAACTTACCCCTAAGATTCTATTGGTTCCCTGAGCTAACTACTGATTGGGCCATTTGTAGCACCTCATTTGCATGGAGCTCACTCCTGATTGGTCCATTTCTATCACTCCCGATTGGTCCATTTCTATAAAGCTCATTCCTAATTAGTCAATTTTGTTACACCTTATTTGCAAATGATGTTGCAAAAATCTAGACTGGCAGCCTATAAGAGCCTGTGTAAACCTACAGATGGGGTCTAGAGCTTGGAGTGTTAACTCCTCTGGGCCCATCAGCATAATAAACCTGAGTGCTCCAACCCTCCAAGTGCTGCCTGGTCTCTCATCAGGATCCAGGTTGCTGTCACAACTGAGCTGTAATCCTGAGCTGTAACACGCTTTGTTGCAACAATACAAAGAAAAGAAAAAATCCACAATTGTTACTGAATCTCCACTGCCACTCCAATGACTTTTTAAAAACACAGTTTTTAACAATGTGAATCTTTTCAAAATCCAGACATTAAAGGTCAACAATGATGATAATATAGAGATGGGGAAAAAATCACTTGCTGAACAATAATTTTATAAACCATCTTCAGAGAAGCTCAACTATAAAACTTAGCTGTATACATAGGATTAGACTTTCAGAGCCTCAAGAAGCCTTGTTCCACCCCCTTATTTCATATCCAGATGAGCGAACTTGACTTGTAGAGGTCAAGTGACTTGTCCAAGGTCCCCCAGCAATAGTGACCAAGAGAGAAAAGGAACCCACCCACCTCTTCTGACACTGGTGTTCTTCCACTGCCCCACCTGTATGCAGCAGGAATTAATTTACTACCACCCTACTTGCTACATGGAAGGTAAAATATATAAGAGGCACTATACCAGGACACATGAAGCTTACTTAATAAAAAGAGTGTCAGAAAACATTTGGCAGGAAGAGAGTCATTTCAGGTGATGACAGGATGTTGTCTAATTTATTTTGCAGGGAGAAAGATGCATCGATTTATTCTTTCTCTCAACCCAGTCAGGCCACTGGCCTTTCATCATCAGACATATCCATTTGCTAAATGTTCCTGCCAACCATAATTTTTGTTTGTAAATATTTCATCAAAGTTTAAAAATCTGCTTTGATCATTATCATTATTATAACTTCAACTTACAAATAGGTTGCATTCAAAAGTCCTTTTGCATGTCATTTTAGAGCCTAGAACTTGCTTTCTATCAGAAACAATCCTACACATGAATTAGGTTCCCAGCTAGTCCTTCCCAGGGCTCTAACCCATAACGCCCACGAAGTAGCTTACAGCACATAGCACGCGGGACCCTGGAATAGGAAGTCCTGTCTTTCTGACTCCTCCATCACTCCTCTGAAGAGCAAAACTATTCCATTCCTTTCCCTCTCCCAACCCCTGCTAAAACAAACAAATAAACAAACACCAAATCTGAAATTTAAACTCTACCATCAAACTAAGAGTCAACTCTGCAATGATCATGCATTTTTTTTTTTTTTCAGTTTGGATTCCTTGTGCTGCTGGGTGAGAAAATCCCCAAACCTACTGCTCAGACCAACGGGCTGTGGGCCTTTTGCATTAGAAATTTAGGCAATGATTGTTTTATAAATCTGACACTGAAAGTCCTAAACATGTTACCACTTTCCTTCTAATTTCAAGGTATCTCGTTAAGCAGTTTATGCATGCTTCAGTGTATACAGGCACCTAGAGGCTTTGGAGTCAGACCAAACACGAGTTTACATCCCTGCCCTCCCACTTTCTAGTGTGCCTCCTACGTAAGATATTTAACCTTTGGAAACTTTCAGATCAAGTGTTCGGTGCTTCCCGCGGTACTGCACTGATCTCCTTTCCCGCTTCACCTTCCATCACTTTCCTGCAGTGGCTGTTTCTACCTCTTCCCCAAACCCTCCATGCCTCTGGTCATTTCTTCATTTGGGCTGACACCCCTGCCCCATCACGTCTCATCTTCCAATTCCCACTTCACGTCTCCCTCCCGCATTCAGCATTTCTGACCCTCAGATGTGATTTCAACACGGTTCTGATTGCACTCTAGTTGCTGGTGTTATTTGTGTTATTTATTTACTAAAAATAAGCTTCTGGAAGACAGCCTGTGGCTTGAACATCTTGTACTTTCTGCTGTGGCTCCCACACTGCATCTTTGATGCCAAGGGTGTTCACTAAATATTTGTTGAACTGAATGAATCGTGATTCCTAACTTAGACTGCAGCTGGTAAATGCCTTGTCTCCCATAAATTCAGCCAGTTAGAAAGTAGAGGAAGGTAAAATAATAAATACTAACCAAAGGAAGAGCAGTCTTTCAAGGATTTCTTCTAAGTCTCAGCTGTTCAGTCTGGTGGGGAGGAGACTTGAAGAGGGCGGTGGCTCTGTTTCATAGAAGGATGGAGGAGGAACGAAGGAAAGAAGGGTTCTTCTGTCTCACCCTCATCCAGGACTCCCTGTTCACCAAGCCTCATTCTCATTATGAGACTGGTTCCCCAAGTGTGTTGAAAAGAAGGATCACAAATACTCTGTGCATCCCTGGCTCACTGCAAACCACTATCTGCCTGGGCTTCACCCCACCATCAAAGGGATTTTAAACATCAAGGATTTTCCCTGTGCTAACGTGGAGGGGTGTACATTTAATCACGTGCATTTGTTTTACACAATTATGCATTCACTCCTTTCCTGGTAAACTTATCCCCTGATTTGTCAAGACCCACCTCAAATGCCACCACCTCTGTAAGGCCTTCCATGATTCCTCATTCATTTAACAAACATACAGTAAGCCCCTACCATGTGCTAAACCCTGTGCTGAGGGCTAGAAATACAGTGCTGAGCAGAACAGACATGGTCCCTACTCTGTGGAGTTCATGTCTCATACAAGGTGACATAGAGGCTTGTAACTGAGAGATCCAACTGCGGGCAGGGAATTAAAGCAGGCTTCTCTAAGGAAGTGGTGTTTTACACTCTCCCCTCCCCCCCTGTATTGCCCTTGTCTGTTATATCTGTAATTGCAGAGATTTGGGACTATCTGTATGTGTTAAAAATAGGGATATATGTCAGTAACATCCTGACCACAGAGCCTGGCACGGGGCCAGGGCCAGTAAGTGAAATGAGAGAACCAGCTCTGAGGCCCAGCCCTGCTTCCGGGAGTAGACGATGGTCACTTGGTAAGGACAAACATCAGCACATCACATCCTAACAGAATCAGAGAGGCCACGGGTCAGCTCTTCGGGAGGTATTTAGAAACGGCCCTGTGTGACCTCTCAGCAGACTGAGGTAAGAGTGACCCCAGTTACTTAGCTGTCAGATCATCAGCCTCTTGTCCTGACAGAGGCAGAGCCATGACTCTGGTGATAAAGTAACACCTTCAAGTAGAATGCTCTGAGTTTGAGATGAGAGGGAGCCCAGAACTCAAAAGCATTAAAGTGACTCTTCCCCAGCACGTCCCCTCCTGGTCACTTGCCAGCAGGTGAGGTGTCAGAGGCAGAGCTGTGCCTTCTCTCCCTGGCATGACTGCAGGGGGTGAGGGGTCACACTGCTGCCCTAACAGACCTTGCAGACCAAGCCAGTGTGCGTCAGGGTGTTTATCAGCCTTTCTAGAGGAGGTCCGGTTCTGGTCACAGTTATTTTATCCCGCAGAAGGAGAGAACTCTTGGGGACCGTCACAATCTTCTCTGAGACCGGCACGACCTGCAGAGTATTAGCTGTCTTTCCAAAGGGAACAGAGAATTAATTAGTATGACATTAATTATGGGAAGGCTGAAAACAATTGCCCACCGACAAGCTGCTTTAAACTGGCCTATTCCTACACAGATCGTGCGTTTTCTTCACAAGACCCTGCTCCATCAAGGAGCTTTCCCGCATGAGGCTCAGCGACAACTTCAGAAGGGCTGGCTGGGGTGGAGCCAGCAGGCTCTAAACAAATTTCTAAATATTGTCTCAGTGATATTTGAACCTCTACCAGCTGGGATGGGGCCAAGGCTGTTAATAGCTATAAAGAGGGAGACTTGACAAGAGGTTCTAGAGAATCATAAGCCAGAATGAATTTCTCATCTGGGGCCTTAGTATCTTAAAGTATTATTTATTCATTCATGCATCCACTCTCTCGTTTATTTACAGACTTCACGAGTCAAATATGCATGGCTTCTAATCTCATGGTGTTCTCAACCCATCTCAGGAGACAGAGGAACGGGGAGGAAAGTGAGGAACCCCGGTGTGCCACATCACAGGAGCACCACGGAGGGGTCCCTTGGCTGGAGGGCCCCTGGGGGAGGTGACACAGAGCTGGATGGTGAGGGACAGGAGTTCACCAGCCAAGGCTGGGGGAAGGCATGCAGACAGAAGGACACTCGAATACAGCTCTTAATCTCTACACTCTTCAATAGCTTATCTATAAAATGAGAGAAGGCACAGCCCCACGCTAATGACACTCCTGAGAGGACTGGAGAGCCTGGCTGAGATGGCGCCTGACAACCACCCCGCACTCCCAGGTTACACTCCAGCAGACGCGGGTGCCCAGCAGTGGGGGTGCATTGACAGAGATTCCATCTACCTTTTCCTCTTCCTCTTTCCATCTAGTGGCCCGGGAATGCCTTTCTACCTTCCATGGGCCAAAAGGAGGAAGTGCAAGTCTGTAGCCAAGGAAACAAAACAAAACTTAGCAGTGGAGGGAAATCGATGAGTCACCAATCACAGACCGTGCAGATAAAACAAGTACACTCGCAGGAGAGTAGAGCTGCTCACAGTAAGCCCACTCTCACCCCTTATCAAAGTGCCGTCAAGCACTGGATTCTAGCGTCTGGATTCTGTCCTTCTCTCTTTCTTTTCAATTGTGGCAAAACACACAGAATTTATCATCTTACTTTTTAAGTGTACAGTTCAGTGCTATTAAACACATTCATACTGTAGTACAACCATCACCACTATCCATCCCCATAACTCTTTTATCTTGTAAAATTGAAATTTTATACCTATTAAATAATAACTCCCCACTCTCCCCTCCTCCAGCTCCTGGCAACCACCTTTATACTCTGTCTTTATGATTTTGACTGCTCTGAAGTTCCTCATGTAAGTGGAATCATACATTTGTATGTGTGTGTGTGTGACTGGCTTATTTCACTAAGCATAATGTCCTCAAGGTTCATGCATGTTGTAGCATGTTGCAGAAGTTACTTCCTTTTTAAGACTGAATAATATTCCATTGTATGGATGTAAAATATTTTGCTTATTCATTCATCCATTGATGGACACAGGTTGCTTCCATGGCTTAGCTATTGTGAATAATACTGCTATGAACGTGGTACCAAAATCTCGAGACTGCTTTCATTTCTTTTCAGTATATACCCAGAAACGGAGTTGCTAGATCATACAGTAATTTTATTTTTAACTTTTCAAAAAACTGCCATACTGTTTTTGACAGTGGATATACTGTATATATATTTATATATGTAATATATATATTTTATATTCCCACCAATAGTTCATGAGGGTTCCAATTTCTCCACACCCTCACTAACACTTGTTGTGTTCTGTTATTTTGATAGTCATTTTAATGAATGCAAGATGATTAACTCACTATAGTTCTGATTCACATTTCCTTCAATGATTAGTGATGTTGAACATCTTTTCATGTGCTTTTTGGCCATTTGTATACCTTCTTTGGAGAAATGTCTGTTAAAGTCCTTTGACCATTTTTGAATCAGGTTGTTTGTCTTTTTGTTGTTGAGTTTTAGGAGTTCTCTATATAATCTGTATTTTAATCTCTTATCACATACATGATTTGCAAATATTTTCTCCTACTTTGTGGGTTGCCTTTTTACACTGTGGATAGTGCCTTTCAATACACAATTTTTAAAAATTTTCATGAAGTCTAATTTGTCTATCTTTTCTTTTGTTACCTGAGACTTCAGATATCCAAAAAATTATTGTAAATCCAATGTCATGAAGCATTTACTCTGTTTTCTGCTAAGAGTTTTATCGTTTCAGGACTACAATTAGGTCCTTGAGCCACTCGGAGTTAATTTTTGTATATGGTGTTAGTTAAAAGTCCACCTTCATTCTTTTGCATGTGGATGTCTAGTTTCCTCAACACCATTTGTTGAAAAGTGGACTCTCTCTCTTTTCATAGCACTTCAAACTTCACCTCACATCTGTTATCTGGTTTGATCTTTCTAACAGCCATACGAGGCAAGTACAATGGGTATTTGTATTTCTTTATTTTTAAATGCATTTCTTTTTCATTGACATATACCTGATTTACAATACCATGTTAGTTTCAGGTGTACAGCAAAGTGATTTGGCTATATATATACATATATATGTATGTAACTATATTCTTTTTTTAGATTCTTTTCCATTATAGGTTATTACAAGACATTGAATATAGTTCCCTGTGCCGTACAGTAGGGCTTTGTTGTTTATCTGTTTTATATATGGTAGTGTGCATCTGTTAATCCCATACTCTCAATTTATCCCTCCTCCTTCCCCTTTGGTAACCGTAAGTTTGTTTTCTATGTCTGTGAGTCTATTTCTGCTTTGTAAATAAGTTCATTTATATCACTTTTCAAATTACATATAAGTGATATCATATAGTATTTGTCTTTCTCTGTCTGACTTACTTCACTTAGTATGCTAATCTCTAGGTCCATCCACATTGCTGCAAGTGGCATTATTTCATTCTTGTTTATGGCTGAGCAGTATCCCATTGTGTGTGTATATATATACACCACATCTTTATACTACTCATCTGTCGATGGACACTTAGGTTGATCCATGTCTTGGCTATTGTAAATGGTGCTGCTATGAATATTGTAGTGCATGTATCTTTTTGAATTAGAGTCTTCATCTTTTTCAGATATATGCCGAGGAATGGGATTGCTGGATCATATGGTAACTCTATTTTTAGTGTTTTAAGGAATCTCCGTACTGCTTTCCATAGTGGCTACACCTAATTACATTCTCACCAACAGTGTAGGAGGGTTCTCTTTTCTCCACACCCTCTCCAGCATTAAGTGAATTTCTTTATTGCTGAAGGACTGAGATATTAAATCCTTTGTTCAAGTTACACAGTTGGTTAGTGGCAGAGCAAGGTCTAAAATTATGGACAGCCCTGCGTTCTTCATTCCCACTAGATTGCACTTGCTCTGAATTTTCTAGTTGGCTATGGCTGGGTTTGGGAGTAGGAAGAAATAGCCAAGGTTAAAGGAGGAAGGTATAGAAGCCCAAATCACAACATAAATTAAGTTTCCTCTTTGTGTTTTGGTTTCCTTTTATGTCAACTGAGATTGTTAAACAGAAACTTCAAATGTTTCCCCTTTAAATACCACTAATGGCAGAAGAACATGAGCAAGCATTATGCTTCACATCTAAGGACACAGAAACCCAGCCCAAAATAGCCCTCTGCAAAAGATAAAGTTCTTCGAAGTTCTTTATTTTCACTAAAAAATACTCATGTGCAGTTCTGCATTTTACTTCATAATATCCTCAGATTTGTTTTAACATAAACATAAATTAGTTCAGCTTATCCCATACAAATTTTTTACAAAAATGGGTTCTCTAAGGCAAAGCACAAGCTTATCCTGTGGTTTCTTGTACTCCCTGTCACTCAGCACTGGACCA
This sequence comes from Camelus ferus, assembly GCF_009834535.1. Taxonomy (NCBI): domain Eukaryota; kingdom Metazoa; phylum Chordata; class Mammalia; order Artiodactyla; family Camelidae; genus Camelus; species Camelus ferus. The sequence continues at coordinate 60,031,152 of NC_045703.1, read as the reverse complement.
ACAGGTGCACACACCCCAGAGTGAGATACAGAGAGTTACCTCTTAAGTTTCCATCCTCTACGTCTTATAGTCCTACATCTGGGCTTCTAATAAAAGGTGTGAAGTCACACTAAGATTTGTTAATGAGTACTGAAAAGTGAACAATTAAAAATAATGATTTTTACATTTATACAATCCCCAAAATGGGACAGACCCTCGATTTGTACCCACTCCAGGCTAGCCCAGACCCCAAGTAGCCCCTGAAAGAGGATCAGTGAGGTAGCAGGCAAAGAGTCACCCACCTGATTATAACAGCTGTTCCATGCTGAACAAAAGAGTACACCACAGATCACCAGGGTAACATGCAAGGGCTAAAAATTCAGATCCAACGCGACACATCACTCCATCATTTACTCGTCACTAAGCAAGACTATTGTCAGCTTCTAATGAAAAGCATCCATGCTTCTTCTGATAGCTCCTGGTAACCAAAAGGATTTTTTAAATTGTATTTAAGCCCTTCCTTTCATGGAAGTAGCTACTGCACTGTATAGGTATCTGCTCAGTTTTTGGAATGTTCATATGTCAGAGCCTACAGTTACAGTGAGAGAGACCTCCCAATTTTCTCAATATGCAGGGCTGAGATTAAGATGGAGGGTGGTACTTAATGGAAACCTTTTGTTATGTACGAGACACTTCATTTGCCTAGATTTCCATTATTTCTGAACTACAGGGCAGTTTACTGTATTATAAAAGGCCATTTGCAAAAAGATCTTTATTTGTTCCCTTGGACTTATGTTAACTGGCAAAAAAGAGTACAGGACAGAATATAAACCCTTATCACATAAACAGATATTGAGAGATAATCTACAAGTCCCATGTAGAATTTAACATCTAGTCTGTATGGAGCTGCTTGTGTTTCTAATTTTGTAAAATTATCATCTCTGTGAGAATTTGAAATGGTTCAGTTAATGAATACAATTTCAATGAATTATATTTCAGTTATTACCCATCCATCCTTATTCATCTCCAATGTTTATTATAGTCTAATGTGCATTTCTTTAAACCTGCATTTTCCTTGGGGACTAGAGTCACTGTGTGTATACTGCCACAAGGCTGAGGTATTCCCAGGAGTCCTCTCCCTAAGCCATGTGGAAGTCTCCTGTCTTGACACACTGGAAGCAAATACCACACACCTGGAAGCGCTTCCTATTGCATAAGAATCCACAACAAAAGATGGTTTTTGCTTCTATTATTTGTTTTTGTTTTATCAACACGACACTTTAAACTTGATACCAACAATCCAGGTGAAATTAACAAAACTGAACACAACCTCTCTTCCCCATCATGCACGTCCTGGTAACTGAAGACTAAATTAAGTAGCCTTTTTCCACGTGGTTTTCATGACAGACAAACATCCTGCTACTTTCACCTCTTCTGCTCCCACTTTTTTCTCACCCCTTAAAAGGACTGTCAAAGCTTAGCCTTACTTTCTCCCACCTCACTCTTTAACTCAAGTGCCCTCTGGTGTTATCCTTGATTTTAGCAACTACAGTCTTGTTTCAATGGTGATAGTTCTATCAGGCTTCTCTTAAGTAGCAGCTAAGGCTAAATTAGACTATAAGACTTTGTTTTTAAAAAAAGAAATTAAAAATTAGAATGTCTATTGTCATTCTAGGTGAAGTAAGCCAGAAAGAGAAAGAAAAATACCATGATATCACTTATATGTGGAATCTAAGAGGGGGAAAAAGAAGACAAACGAACTTATTTACAAAACAGAAACAGACTCACAGACATAGAAAACAAACTTCTGGTTACCATGGGGGAAAGAGGGTGGGAAGGGATAAACTTGGGAGTTCAAGATTTGCAGAGACTAATTAATATATATAAAATAGATAAACAGCAAGTTCATACTGTATAGCACAGGGAACTATATTCAATATCTTACAGTAACTTATGGTGAAAGAGAATATGAAAACGAATATAGGTATGTTAATGTATGACTGAAGCATTGTGCTGTACACCAGAAATTGACACAACATTGTAGACTGACTATACTTCGATAAAAATATACCAAAAAATTAGAACGTCTAGATGCCAGACACTCCAACCTGCTTACTTAGTACAATTCTTCCAGGGCCTCACTTTCTCCGGTCGTGGACTTCGAGAGTGTTAGCGCAGAAATTCACCTTACAGCGCATGTAAGACAACGCTCATCTGAAAAACAAAGAAATCAAGACTCAGAGAAATTAAGAGACTTGCCAAGGTGAGAGAATGAGGGTTTAACACCTAGATCTTTTGCCACCATATAATGAAAAGAGTTAAAATTTCTTCAGTACTTACTACGAGCCGGGCACCATGCTAAATCCATTATGTGCATTATCTTATTTGAACCCCACAAAGATGTTTTAAAGTAGGTAATATTCAATTATACCTATTTTACAGATAGAGAAATACAAATTTGAGAGAGACAGTGGGGAAACGTGTGCTCCAGATCACACAAATACAGGTTTTAAACCAGGCAGCCTGATCCCAGAAACCATGTGAAGTCACAACCAATCTTACTGCCTTTACAGAAGCTGGAGACATAGATGCAGATAGACAGGTATATAGGTATAGATGGATATGCATGTACTAATGTATATATAAGAATAAGCAAAATATAGAATTATTTTGCATATCTTAAAACTTTGAATAGCATCATATTTTAGAATGAAAAATGAAAAACATTTGGAAGACACAGTTTCCTAAAAAATGGGTGACTCTAAACTATAGTGGCTAAGAATTTTGCACTTGGGTGCAAACATAAGGTAGTGGTTACTTTTAGGGGAAGGGAGGAGGTTCCGTTGGGATGGGGTACTTGAGGGAGCTGCTACGGTGGCTGCAGAATTCTGTTTCTTAACCTGGATGGCGGATACATGGGTGTTTGCCTTATAACAACTTGTTAAACTCATTAAGCAATACCAATTTTTCTCTATATGTTTCCATCTTCCCTTCTCCTCATCTGAGCAAATAGCTTTCTGAGTTCTTTCCCTCTGGGGAGATTCATGGAAAAGCAGAAAATAGAAAAGACTCCTTTCTTTTTTCCAAAATTCTAAGCTCTGAGAGAAAGTCCTAGACAGTGTCTTCAAGAAATACAAAGAGAAGATTTCCCCCACACTAAAGAAAGCCCAAGGATATGAAAATAAAGCAGTCAAAGACCTCTCGGACACGTGTTCGTCGTATGAGTAACAGTGGTGCACCACCGAAAACCTGTTTATGACTCATAGGACTGATTCTGTCTTGTGTTTCTTTCCCTTCTTCCATTTTTCTTCTCCTTCTCCTCTCCTGTTCCAGGGCAGATCTCGACCACTCATACAGTGTGACCCATCCGTTCTCCTTCCCACCAATGGCTACCGGTCAAATGAGTAACCTGGCTTTGTGAGAAAATGAACGCTACTTGTAGTAAACTTTGACTCAGCCATGAAGGGCCAGTGACTGGCTTAATGTTTTCCAGGAGGGAAACTGAGAGGCTAAATATTATAATCACAAAGATGAATCTTATGGCTCAGACTGAAAACAAGGAAGAGTCCTTACCAAAAAAAAAAGAAAGAGGTCAGGAAGAATTCAAGTTACCTTGGGTAAGAATGTTCTGCAAGCAGAAATCAGACTCCTTTGGCAGGAGTCTTTCAAAGGAGTCTTTGGGAAGTCAACACTCCTTTGACATAAAGTTTACTTTTAAGAGAGATAAGAAATATTTTGATAGTAATTTAAATGGACGGCATTCTCTTGACAGGAGCGATTTTTTTAAACATTCGATATTATGGGAAGAAAGAAGAGAAAATACACACCAAAAAAATTCAAACAATGGTAAACAGAATTATCATTTGATCAGTTAAATGTAGGTACAATTAAATGTTTAACACATGCCTGCTAATAAGCAAAACATTTTCATGGTAAGTGCTTATTACTACCTTTCCCTTTATGCCCATACACTTTTTTTTCAGGACAAATATTACTTCCTTCTATTGACAGCTTTCATCCACGATTGCGGAAATCAGAGGCTTAACTGTTGTTCGCGTTTGCTGCTATTAGCCCTTGTTTGTTAGTTCATCGGGAGGAGGAGGGACTTGAGTCAAAACGTTTCACAAAAGGAAATGGGAAATCACTTGATTTCTATCAGAAAAGCTTTGTGGTTTTTCTCACTCTGCTGTTGCTATGTCACGTGGAGTCTGCCAGCTAGAGCTCACAATTTTGGGGGGCAGAAAGATGCCTGTATGGGAGAAATTGCATCCCATGCGGTAACTCTAGTAATATTCATTTTCATTGCTCATTTTTGCTCTTAAAAGTACAATTCTCCTGACGTCATATTTTCCTGTAGTGCAACTCTGTCTGTTAAATCCGAAATTAATGATTTTTCCTTAAAGGCAAAATGTTACTGTAATTCACACTGTCCAAATATATTCTAAAAATGTATTTTAAACTATTTTAAATTATTCATTAAGATTCTGTAACAGTGTTAAAACTACCTAGTAATATCTGACTAATTCAGTTGAGTTCAGTGTTTAACGGGTGCTGTTTTCTACAATGTGGCTGTTTTTTAAATTTTTATTTAATTATTTTTTAGCAAGTTAACCTCTTTATTTTTCCTCCCAGTTTTACTGAGATACAATTGACATACAGCAGTGTATGACTTTAAAAGGTATACAGCATAATGCTTTGACTTACGTACACTGTAAAATAATTACCACAGGAAGCTTAGTGAAGATTCATCATCTCAAACACATACAAAAGAAAAAATATATTTTTCCCTTGTGATGAGAACTTTTTGGATTTTTCCCTCTTAACAACTTTAATATAGAACATACAGCAGTGCTAATTATACTTATCATGTTGTTTATTACACCCCTAGTACTTATTTATCTTATAACTGAAAGTTTGTACCTTTTGGCTACCATTATCCAATCCCCCCTCCCCCTCACCCCAACTCACCCCCAATTCCTACCCCTCCCACCCTCCCACCCCCACCCCGCCTCTGGTAACCACAAATCTGATCTGTGGGTTCTGGCCGGCAGAAGTCCCACTGAGACGGAATGAATTACTCGAGACTCTGTGGAAAAAGTCAAGAGAGCGAGAGGGAGTCGGGAGACAACTCCACGAGCCTCTCAAATTCTCCCACATTTATTGTGTACAATCAAAGGAGAAATCACTTAACAGTTGTGTGATGGAATGCCAGAATTTAGGGAAAGACAGAGTGGGATGGAGATTGTAGAAGCCACAATGAGTACAAAGTCTTTGTTTATCTTTAGGGAAGTTGTGGGGAGAGGGGAACAAGGTACATTCTTATAGATACGTCAAAGCAGACCACCAGACCAGCCAGTTTCTTGTTTTGGGGATAGAAGACTATCTACCAGCAGGCACGCCCAGCCCAGCGTTTATAGCCGAGGGCTTGGGTCGTTGCTTTGCAATTAGCAGAGTGCTACCTAAAACCTCAACTATGCAAGCAAGGCATTGTCTCCGCTTTTATGGCAAGGAGACCGGAATGCAAATGCACAGGCGCCTGCTTGGAAGACAGTTACTAAGCAAGTTTGTTCTTCTTTAAGGAGACCAGCAGCTGGGGTCTGTTACAATTTGTTAACCCAGTCATGGGCTCCCACACTGATCTCTTTTTTCTTTTTTTCTGATCTCTTTTTCAGAGTTTGTTATTTGTCTGTTTGTTTTTAAAAGCATAACTGACCTACAATACTATGTTAGTTCCTGGTGCACAACATAGTGATTTAACATTTCTATATGTTTCAAAATGATCACAACCATGTCAGTCAGTTTGTCACCATACAAAGATGTTACATTACTACTGACAATATCCCTCATACTGTACTTTTCACGCCCTTGATTCGCTTATTTTGTAACTGGGACTGTGTACCTCTTAATCTCCTTCGCCTATTTCTATCATCCCTCCATCCCCTCTGGTAACCACCTGTTTGTTCTTTGTGTCTGTTGAGTGTTTCTGTGATGTTCGTTCGTTTGTTTTGTTTTTTAGATTCCACATGTAAGTGAAATCATACAGTATTTGCTTTTCTCTGTCTGACTTATTTCACTTGGCATAATACCCTCTAGGTCCATCCATGTTGTCACCAATGGCTGTGGCTATTTATTTTTTTAAGTCTAGAATCAGTGTGTTTCCAACGACTAAAGGGACTGGATATTTCATTAAACTATCTATCATACTTGTAGTAAATCTAATATATGGCTGACCTTATGAAATTTATAAACTATAAAAATGATAGTGAGAGTTGTCATCTAGGTCTGCCATTCACTTTGTCTGAAATCAAGTGTTCACTAAGGAAAAAATGATTAGTTTTTTCATTTCTGCAAACTTGAAAATAGTACTGCTTGGTACTGCAAGGTTGGTTAAGATGTTTCATGACTGAAGGAATTTCATTTGCCTTGTTTTTACTTCCATAGTTTAGAAACATGCCTTGTAATGTTGCCAAATGCCTACATGTTTCTAATACATGCTAAAAGATAAAGGACTTTAAGCTACTTCTATTCAAAAAGAAGAGGAGTATTGTCTGTAATTATATCCGGATAAATTTGATTCACATAAAATATGGAAAGAGAATAACAGCTGACTAGCACTAGCTGAACAAAAGAAGAACAATGAACTTGTCCCACATATGAGCGCAGTTGCTGCTCTATTAGTTGTAAAAGTTTTTAAAACCCTCCCCTCACCTCCATGAGGCTAGCCGGCAGCCCAGCATGGTACAAAATTTACTTGAGAGAGATGGCAAAGAGCACAATCTTCCAGCTCCCTCCTTCAAATGAACCCTGAGACACGCAGAAATAAGAAGGAAAGAGATCCGCTGCAATATTAACAGCAGCCCTGGAGAACCAAGGAGTATTATCGTCAAAGACTGAAGGAAAAGAGCTTTGGGGCTAGAACTTTATATCCAGACAGATTTTCATTTAATCAGGAGGATGCAGGCATTAGCTCTCTATTTTCTCCATAACATATCATCACAAACCTATCTGCTTAAATCAACACACACTTAACTATCCGTAGGGAAAAGACCTGGGTGGGCCCTGTTCCTTTCTCTGATCTGGTTCTCACAAGGCTGAAAGCGAAGTGCACTGTCACCATTTCGCTTTCTGGCCAGCTTGGCTCTCGACCAGAGGGCCTGAAGGAAATCCACTTCCTAGCTCAATGGAATCCAGTTTCCTGCAGTTTCAGGACTGGTGACGCATTCAGACCCAGGATGGGGAAGGGGGTGCACCCCGCAGCCCGCGGGGGTTGGAGATCCTTCCTGCTGGGTGGTTTCCCCACCCCCTCCTCATTCCCCTCCTTGGGCTCTACCTCCTCGGTAAATTCTCTGGGGCTGGTGGCCGCCCTCCCCGCTAGGTCAAGGCCGAAAAAGAGAACACTGGCAAGAAAGTAATGCCTGGAGGGTAGCAGGTGGAGCGGGGAGAAGAGGGGAGAGGGCGGGGCAGGAAATGCTGCTGCAGCCCCCCAGCCCCCACCAGCACATTGAGAAGTCCGAGCCCCTGGAGACGGGCTGGGCAATACCCAGACATACCCCGGAAAACACCTCTCTCCACACCCCCTACCCGCGTCCCCACAACACTGCTCTTTGCCAGCGACTTCCAAGACCGAAATAGCGGTAAACCGCAGGTACAGCAAAGGCTCTTCGTTCTCCACCTCACCTCGCACCGTTTATAACACATCTCTTCCGGGCCCAAGAAGCCCAGGGTCTCCTGTAATCACACCCTCCACCAACCGGCATCCTATTCCCCTTGCCTGAGGACACATTCCAGCCAAAGCCTAGGAACCCGGCCGGCAGTTGCTGAAGGAGAAGGGATGGGAAGTACAGCTTCCCAGAGTCTGACACAGGCAGTGAGGGTGAGGACGCGCGCTCCCCCTTCTACCTTTCGGTCCCAGACCTGCTAGGGACACAAGCATCACAAAGGTCACTGATTTAGGCAGGAGTCTGCAAGCTGTTCCTGTAAACGGAGGATAATGAATAGCTTCGCCTTTGCAGGCTGTTTGGTGTCTGTCTCTGTACCAAGTAGTGCAGAAGCAGTCAAAGGCAACATGCAAACAAATGGCGAGGCTGGGGTGGGGAGGAAGGCAGCAGATGTGCCAGTGTCCTAGTTTGCTGACCCCCCAGATTTAGGGTATATACTTGCCCCAGATATGGGTGCCACACTCTTAGTGAATCTGCCCAGGAGTTCCTCAGCCTGGCTTTGAAGAGCTCTGTCCTGGCCATGGCTTCTGGGTGGAGTGAATGTGATAGGCACGCACGTGTGCCGTAGAGGGGCTCCTGGTCCAAGGTGCCACAGGGACAGCTCATAAAGCCGGAGGTAAGAGCAGAGGGTGAGCTGTAGTGCAGCATTTCTGATGTGGGGTTTAGGCCACCTGCTGGTGCAGCTTGCTTGTTCCCTGTGGCCCTGCTCATGACAACTGGGAGGAATCATTTCTGTCTTATAACCACTGGGTCTGTCTGGCCTAATAAGCAGTGGGCCAAGGAGCCCACTCTGGGCAGCTCTAGGTTGTATGGTCACTTGATACCCTATGGCCAGAGGCCTCATCTCTACCAGGTCCCAGGACTATACCAGGAGATACTTTAAAATGTGTGGCTTTCCCTCCTGCAAGTGGCATGGCCTTGCTTCTGACCCTACGCGTTCTGTGTTGTGATTCTCCAGTGAGGATGCCATAAACTGCACAGAGCATCACTTCCCCCCTCATATACCTCTGTGTCATAGGATCTGTTGAGTTGTAGGGTCCTAGTGGCAGGTCCCCCCACACTCATTCATTCATGTCCTGTCCATGACCCCTTTCCTGATGCAACAGCTGAACTGAGTAGTTGCAGAGGGGCCTAGGTTCTGCATAACCTGAAATATTTAGCCTCTAGACATTACAGAGGTTCTTTGGACCAGGGTGTTATAAAATGGAGCTATGAGAGGGATCACACCCCTGCATCATTCTGATTCCAGATGTTTACTTCTTACTGTTCCTTCTTCCAGATTTTTTTTTTTTTTTTTTTGCATTTCACTTGTTCTGTTTACGGAAAGCCTTCAATACCATCTCAAATGTCAAGTCCTGAGAGACACTTCTTACCATTATCTTCATGAGTCACCTCCTCTTCTGCCGTGGCATCAAATCACAAAGAATAAATAAATCTTTTTCCTTTATCTGTCCCTTGGGCACAGCAGGTCCTGAACACCTTGCTCTAGAATGTTGCATCAAGAGTTCTAAACATCAAAATAAAAAATAAGAGGAAATCCCCATCCTGTGACTCTAGTCCCTTTGGTCCACGGGGGCTGGTTACCTCTTTTGCTGATACGAAGAGTAAATGACTACAGAATGGGGAGAAGACCGCCGTGTGAGACAACCACGAGCACAAGACTTCTGAAGACAGTACAGTCTCCTGTGCAGAGAAGTCGCTCCCATCTGAACTGCACACCGAGGGGGCAAGTTGGCTGTGAGTTCAGTTATACTCTCTGATGATGCAAAAAAAAAAAAAAAAAGTATTAAGTTTCACAAGCTGGTTGTACTCAAATATATTTTCTCAGTTTCAGATCCTTGTCTATTTTATTGAGTGGAACGTCTTGAACTGAAAGGATTCAAGAATAATGTTGCATTTCCTTGTCTCAGGAAACACTTTTTATGATAACTTGTCAGATTGTCTACGAACAAACTCACTTTTTTAGGCATTATTGATAAAGTCTTTTCTTCACGTGATATTTTATGCAAGAACACTTCAGATGTGTTATTAGATGTGACTGATTTTAACAAATCCTATTAGATTTGTATCAACTAGTTACATGTTATATTCATAGTCTTTCGTGAATCATCGCCTTTTTGTTTAAGAGATGGCCTATTTTAACCCTTTGTATAGGTACATTCCTATTTTTGTGACAAAAGAACATTTAAAATTGTCCTGAACAGAAAAATAATGGCTATCAGAAATATGTTTTGTTTTAGTGTGAGTTACCGTTACTGTATTTGTTTATTTGAAGGTGGAAATTTAGCATTCAGTGCAGTTTTCAATAAAAAGTAATAAAAAAATCAAACAAGCAAAAGGCTGGATGAAAAAATATTTAGTCTTTCAAATGTGTGAATGAGGACTTCGGAATGACATACAATAAAAGTGGCCACCCAAATCCAAACCTCTCCACATTATCAGTAAATAGAGAGCAACAAAAGGGGCAAAGGAAACGTCTGTCTTCAGCAGGAGGAAGAGACTGAAAACACCTGAATCCATCTGACTCTTTAGCTATGAAGGACAATACAGGTAAAAATTGAATTGTGTCTGAGGTTTAAATGGTAGTAGTGTCTGAGTGTGAAAACTATTTTGGTGATTGCATTGTAATTATGTAGGAAAATACCCTGCTTGCATTTTTGCCTTCACTTGGAACTAGAAATTCTGGTCTCAGTCCACCTAGCTTTTTCTAGCGAGCAGTTACTTGGTTCACAAAAGGTCTTGGGCTCCACTAGCATAGAAGATGCTTGAAAACATATCGTTGGTGACACCTACCGGTAACGGCTGTCTTCAGTCCCTTTCATTAAGCCAGGAGAGTTCTCCGGAAAGAAAATACTGAGTCTTTAAAGAAAAGAAGGAATGACTGTGAAATCGGGAGTGGAGACGGGGAACGAAAAGGGGCCAGAAGAACAGGGTGGAGAAAGGCTGAGCGGCACTAGGACCAAACTTCCCAATCAAGAAACTGACAAGGGCAAGCGAGGGAGCGCTCACCCCTTACATAGGACGTGACACAGGACGTTGACGAGCGTGGGTGGGCGGTGCCTGGGACGCCGGGCGATCTTAAGCTATTAGACGGAGATTCACCGCTCCCGGCACAGTTGCGTCTCTCCAGAGGCTAGCGATGGTGCGGACCAGTGGCTCCAAGACCAGTTTTCGCTTCCTGCGTCTACTACTCTCAGTTTACATGGTGTACAGCGGTAAGTTTGTGAGGTCGGGCGAGGTGGGGGGCATCTGCAGAAGGTGAAGGGATTCGGGGGGGGTCGGGGGGCAGGAGATGTCTCGCTACGGGGGAGGAAGTTTGCCGGGGTGGGTTTCTGCGGGAGTTACCGAAACTTCTTGCTGGATGGGTGCCGTCCAATCTTCTTCCCCGAGGAGCAAAGAGGCTCCTCCGTGGCTTCCCGGGGATCAGTTGCCGCTCTCCGAGCCAGAAAAGGGGCGGTTTGGGAGAAGAAGTAAAGCTGGGAGTGTGAGGTGGAGCGAGGAGAAGAGGAAGAGAGCGCGCGGCAGGAAAGTCTGCGCAGCCATGCAGCCCTGCAGCCCTCAGTCCCCAGTCCCAGCCCCCAGCCCGCCCCTCGCGAAACCCCAGCCCGGGAGCTGGGCTGGGCAAACAGGAGGGCGTTCCCCCAGGGACGCGACCCAGAACACCGGCAAAAGCAGCCACCCCTGATCTGCTCGCACAGACCCTTCTGGTCCCTGCTGCTCTCTGTCCTTGAGTCATCCCAGGGGTAAATTTCAGACGCATCCCCAAAGAGACGCTAATTTTTTTTTTTTAACAGAGACGCAATTCTTAACCACTTGTGAGTCAATTAGTTCCTCCCAGGAGGCTCATACTGTAACCGTTTGAAGCTACTACATGATTTAAGTTCTGCTCACCGCTGGAAAGGTCCACGAGTGGTGGCAGAAAAGGAAAAGTTGGTTTATTAAGGAGGCCTGTACCTTGGGAAGATGGTGAACTAATGTCCTAAGACTGTCTCCAAGTTGCCAGATAAGGAGATGATTTTAAAGGCAGTGCCAGGGACGGGGCTAAAGTGTGCGCCCTCAGCTTGTGCACAGCTCTCCGGTTGGTTGGCATCAAGGTGAAGTTTCAAGCATCACGCCATCTTATGTTTTCAACCAGTCCAGGGGTCTATGAGCTTGCATTCAGCAGTTTTATCCGGTGGGGGTTGGCTTCCGGGACATGTAATTTGGGAATGTGGATCAGATCTTTATATCTTTCAGAAACTCGGAATTCAGTGACACTGCTATGTGGCTAGTCGATAATCTAAATTGTTATCACTTTCCCAGCCCAACAAGTATTCTTAGTTTCTCCATCTTTACATATATTAATCTTTAATTGGGGGGGGGTATAGTTAGGGGTTTTAAATTATTTATTTATTTAAAATGGAGAGACTGAGGATTGAACACAAGACCTTGTGCATGCCAAGCACCTGCTCAGCCACTGAGCTATACCCTCCTCCCCATCATTAACTCTTGAACCAGACTTTTGAGACTCACAGGAGGCCTGGTAGAGGCCTTTAAAGCTTTTCTACAAACACTGGACAGGCAGGGGATATGGTGGGCTGGGTGTCTGTCCTGAGAAGGCCCCACAGGGTCCTGCTTGGTTATAACACTATTCATTAACCATCTCTCCACCGTCCCAAGGAGCCCAGTGCCTCCAACACCTTCCAATCTGTGAAGGGATTCTAATCACACCTTCTATCCAGCTGGCACCTTACCCCTTACCTGAGGACACATCCAAGCAAAAGCCTGGGAACCCGGCCCACGGTTCCTGAAGGAGGAGGGATGGGAAGCACAGGTTCCCAGCGTCTGACCCAGGCAGTGAGGGTGAAGACGGGTGCTCCCTCTTCTACCCTTTGGTCCCAGATTCATATTGTCTAAGGACTGGGGAGTCAGCATCCTGTAATGGTTATTGATTAAGACAGGAGTTGGCAAACTTTTTCTAAAGAAGGCAGAGAATAAACATGTTTGTCTTTACAGGCCATGTGGTATCTGTCTCTGTGCACCAGGGGCCTCCACCTTTGTAGGACAAAAGCAGCCAAAAACAATATGCAAACCAACGGGGAATCAGATTTGCCCACTGCCCTGGTTTTGCGACCCCAGTATTGGGTGCCCCAGCCCCGAGGGAATCATCCAAGGGGTGCCTTACCTGTGTCTTTTATAACCAGGACCTTGCCCTGTCCCGACTGTGGCTTCTGGGTGCCGTGAATGTGATAGGAGCGTGGGTCCTGCAGATATGGGCTAATTCTACCCCTCCTTTGCTATAGAGTGGCTCCTTGGTCCAAGGTACCATAGGAACACTCGTGAAGCCATAGGTGTGAGGATAGCGTGAGTGGTCCTGTGACATTCCTGGTGTTGGGTCTCGACCACCCAGTGGAGCAGCGTGTTTGATCCCTGTGTCCCTGCTCATGCCAAAGCAGATAATCACTTCTATCTTACGACAGCTGGCCTCTCTGATTAGTGGGTTGATGAGCCCAATTCATGATGGGCAACTCTGACATTCCATGGCCAGAGGTTTCATCTCCACCAGGCCCAAGGACCATACCAGGAGATACTTTTAGATGGTGTGGGTTTCCCCATGCAAACGGCATGGCCTTGCTTCAGAACACTAGGGATCTGTGTTGTGAGCCTCCAAGTAGAAATGCCATGTACTGCGCATAGCACCTTTCCGACCACAGGTACCTCTAATAGCATGCGTTCTACTGGGTCCTCTGCCCAGGAAGCAGGTCCAGTCGCACACTATTCACGTAGTGTCTGTGACTGCTTGTGTGCTACAACGGTAGCTGCAACAGAGACCCATGGTCTGCAATGCCTGAAATATTTACTACGTTCCATTACAGAAAACCTACGGGCCACACTGGCAATTAAATGGAGATAGGGTAGGGACCACAGCCCTGCATCCTTACAGAGGTTATAGGCTGGTACTCACTTCTGTCATTTCCTCCAGACAATGATATTGTTTTCCATGTGCAACTTAAGGGGTGGCGAGGCAGTGTGAGAAGCCTGAATTTGGAAATCACTACTATAGTAGTCCTCACCCACAGTAATATACTAACTACAAAGATTTTCTGTTCATGTTACAACTCCAGGGCTTGTGAAATGACTGCTGTGTAGATCTGTGGACCCTGTGGCAACACTGTAAGCGGGACTGGAGACAGATGTCTAGTCAGTACCTGGCCCTTCATACATCACCTCAATAACAGGAGGGCCATAATGATGCTTCAGGTCCCTGGGCAGGGCATCAGTCACACACTGGGTCCAAAATGAATCTGTGGGTAGCTTCTGCTTCCGAGTGTATGCCTACCCAAGTCATTGGCATGTGGCTCCCAAACATGGGGAAGGCCAGAAGGACTTACTGCACTCTCTGTGGTGATCAAAGGGCCCTCCTCCTTGGAACCTGGCCTGTCTCTCTCTAGTAATGGATTCTGGGTGTGAGAACCAGCTCAGTTCTGGAAACTGGGCCAAGGATCTGGATGCTTGGTTGGAATGGCTGCATTCAGCCTCCTGATCACACATCCTTATGTTTTGTCTCTCTTTTACTTGTTTCAGTCAAGCAGTTTTCATCCAGACTGGCTGCCCATCTGTTGCCCCCTGGGACCAGCCTGCTCTATCAGCCATCACCGTAGCTGTCTGCAGTCAGGCCCCAGCTGACCTTCTGGCCTTTCTAATCACTGGGAGCATTGCACCTGCTTGGCTCCTGACCTGGAGCACCTCCACCTGGCTTCTGCTATGTCAGCATTTTCCATCTCTGCTACCGCTGGAAGCCCACTGGGAACACCATCTCCTACCGCCATTCCCTGACCTTCAGCAAAAGTCACCCTTGAGCTGTTTGAGAGGCTTCTCAGCCGTGCTTTCCTCACAGACTTGATAGGAGTCCTTCACCCTTTCCCTGTGGAGGGTGGTGGCTTGGACACTTTTCTGCACTTTCCTATGATGTCCGCCCTGGCGGATTCACTTCTCTGGGCCTTTTAATCCCCTCCTCTCATACCTACCTCGGAAGTTCTGGATGTTCTGTGTCATGCAATGTGGGCCGTGCCTTTTTCTAAGCTTCCAAGGCTCATCCTACTCGAGATGAGCAGCATCTCCCCGGGCCTTGCTTAGTCCCATGACCTGTAACTGTACACTCTCCCTTCTCCAACTCTGGGTTCTCTGCTCATCCATCCTCAGTCTGATCAGATTCCTCAGAAGCAGCCCCTTCAGGCTCTCCATGTCCCCACAGGACGCTGAGCTGGATTCCGACGATCCTCTGGCTTCTAAGCTTTTCCTCCCACAGCCACCCGGCACGTCTCTGGAAAGGTTATGTGTCGGCTGATGCTGGGTACCGACCTGGTAGACAAGGGGATATATCCAGCATGTGTGATTTCTTGCCAGGCGGGAGCCGCCTCCTTCTCCCCAAAGAAGAGGGGGCACTGGCCTGTAACTGGTGGGGGGAGGGCCAGGCAGGGGCAGTCCTTGCTCTGCCAGCCCAGCCCCAGTTTTTTTTGCTGTCACCAAGAAGGGGGAGGGTGCATGAGTGCTTTCCTGCCAACCTCAACCCTCACTGGCATTTTTCCTTCACAGCTCCTCACTCTCTTTCCTATAACTTCACCATCAGTCCTAATCCCAGACCGGGACAGCCATGGTGTGTGGTTCAATGCCAGGTGGACAAAGAGTATTTTCTCTCCTATGACTGTGGCGCTGCTAAGATCCAATCCATGAGTCTCCTGGGAGAGAAAGTAAAAGGCACAAAAGATTGGGAAGGACAGATGGAAACACTCAGAGATGCTGGGAACGTGCTCAAAGAGCAATTGCCTGACATTGTGCCGGAGGAACACACTCTCAGGGGTAAGTCAGAAAGTCTGGGTGCACAAGGGAGCAGATTGTGGGGTTAGGTTCCTTCATTGTATTCGGGTAAAAAATAAAATAAAATTGGATTTTGCTCCTTCCCCAGTAGGCAGCAGAAAGAACAGGCCTTAAAGGAGAGAGCAGCACCAGATTAGATGGGCCCAAGGGAGGCAGACACCAGGTGGGGGCAAAGAATATGTCAAAACTGGAGGCTTACCTCTTTCCCATGGTGGGGGGCAGATCTTCTTACCCTGCAGGGTATGATGACATGTCACAAGAAAGCTAATGGAGACAGGGGTGCATCCTGGTACTTTGGCTTCCATGGCCAGATGTCTCTCACCTTTGATCCGGAAAATGAAACCTTGACATTGGTTCATCCTGAAGGCAGAAGGATGAAAGAGAAGTGGGAGCACAACAGGGATGTGACCAAGTTCTTCAGGAAGACCTCCATGGGCGATTGCAGGGCCTGGCTTGATCGTTTCTTGGAGCACTGGAAAGAGATACTGAAAACAACAGGTAAGGGTGGGGGAGGACGTGATGGTCCTATCAACATGACATTGACCTGCCCCTCTGTGTGTGTGTGAGTGTCTTTGAGAAAGTGATTCATCTGCCTTGAATTGTTCATGGGAGAACACAGGGATGTTCCAGCATCCTTCCTTTCTCTTCTCACCTCCTGACTCTCTTCCTCACAGCACAGGCTCTGGACCATTCACCGTGGATTCTTGCTGACCCCACACATGATGGCATCATTCTGATTATAGAGATTTACTTCTTATTTTTCCCTGTCTCCAGAATTTTTTTAAAATCTCACCTGCTCTATTTCTGCAAATCCACCAATACGACCTCAGATGTCAGCTCCTGAGGGGACTTCTCTGATCACACTGTCACGTGTCACCTCCTCTTCTTTCATAGCAGGAGTGGGTGGTAATACTATACCCCTCGTTGGCCCCATTAGCTGTCTGATCCTGGTGGAGACACGGCTCTTCCCTCTCCCTCTTTCTACGTCAGGACCCGGCACTAGGGCTGCCATGTGGTGGGTTAGAACTGTCTGCATAGGAGAGGCACCTGGGCCAGGGGCGCTGAGGAGGCATCTCCTCAGTTTTGGGGTCTGAACAAGGGCTTTCACTCTTCCTTTCCTCTGCAGCATCACCAACCACGGCCACCCACACAACCCGGTCCAGGGCCATAGCCGTCATGCCCACGGCCTGCCTCCTCTTCGTGGTCTTCACCTATGGGGTCTTCACCTATGGCATCCTATGCTGAGTCCTTTTCACTAACAGGTACTGAGGGCAGAATTCAGGGGGAAGGAAGGGGCAGAGGGCCTAGTGTGGGGATGGGAAGAGGTGAATCCCAGCCCAACCCCTGCCCCCTCACTGACCCTTTTCATCCTGGAAATGAAACCAGGTGGAAAAGACCTCATACCTCTCAATAGCCATAACTTGGACCAATTCAGCCCTGAGCGCTAGTAGCTCCTAAGTATCGGGTGGCAGTGGAAAGGGGATGGGCCCTCACCAAGGCTCAGAGCCTGTTGATGCTCAAGTGGTTTAGCAAAGTCAGCCTGAGCGGCACAGGCACCTGTGTGGCAGGGCCCCGTGGGAGGTGGTGTGGGGCCAGCAGGCACACAGGGCACAGGCAGGACTCACACTTGGGTCAGAGCGGTGTGGTGGTTCCATGTGACGTGTCAAGGGGAAGGGGACACATCCAGGAGGCTAAGAGGAGAGGGGCCTGGGTCTTATCCCAAGAGGAAGGGATGGGAAGGCTTTACAGATCCAATGCCAAAGGCCGGAGTTTGGTGCTGGTTCCCATGGAAAGTGGCTTAGGTCACAGCAGACAAGGCAGAAGGCCGGCCATACAGACCGTGCAGGATGGAATTAGGAGGAGGCCAGTTCTCTGTGGAGCAACAGGAATTCTGACTCCGCATATTGCGTGCAGCTGGCACCAGCCTCCTGCAGACTCCAGCCTGAGCCCTGGAGCAGCCCCTGCTGTGGGCAGACGTGACTCAGGAGACGGGTGGGACTGAGCTGCAGTGGATGCTCCCAGCTGGGCTGGACCAGGAATAGATGGGGCCAGGGCAGGGACCATCATACTGACAGAGATGCGTCCTGCTAGCTAAGAGGCTGGGAGAGAAGGGAAGAGACTCAGGCTTGCCTGCAGCCCTCCCTGAAGCTCTCAGGGTGGAAGGCCCCTCTCCATCAGAACTGCCACCAGGTCCTTTAGGCCCTCCATCAGGGGAGGATCAGGACCCAAGGAAAGAGGGCAGACTGACTCATTACTGGCTTCAGTCCTGAGCCCAAGCCCAGATATCAGGGCCTGAAGCTGATTCTGTGATGCAGTAAAGGAGAGAAGAGGTTAGGACAAGCTGCTGGACCCAGCATGGGGTGGGAGGGTGGAGAAATCACATGCCCCTCAGTGAGGGTGGGGCTGGAGGTGGGGAGAGACTGGGGAAGGGTAGCCCCAGGAAACTGACAGGATTTCCTCAGCCACGTGGACCAATACCTGTTTCCCTTCTGAAGGCTTATGGTGCTACCACAAAGCCCCTGACAGGGTGGTCTGCCTCAGAGACTCTGCCTTTTGCTTGGCCACCTTTGATCTTCTGCCGTTCATTTTAGACCACCACAGATTCACACCCTGCAAATCCCAGGGCTACCAGCCGATCCCGATGACACAGTAGATGTACCATCTCGTGTCCTTTTTCAATTTGGTGACTGTTCTACTCAGAACATTTTTTCTAAAACATTTTGCCACGTTCTCTTGGTGCTACTGATGGAATTCCTGCACTGAAACATTCAAATGTTTGAACAAGGAATCGCAACAAACAGGACCTTTTCCATCTTCTTCTAGTTTGTGGAAAACCAGACTCTTCTCTGCATCTCGTGACCTTGTTCTTGCAAATGATGATGCTGCCAGAAAAATAACATGTGCTGCTTATTACAGAACCTCAGGAATTCTTTCTGTGTCTGGGGAAACAATGTGAGGGTATTTAAGAAGAATTCAATCTTATTTATGATTGTATCTATTAATTTATTACACTAGATGTAATTCCTTCAGATTTCTGTTTTATCTTTTGGTCAACTTATCTTCGACAAAGGAGGCAAGAATATACAATGGAATAAAGACAGTTTCTTCAGCAAATGGTGTTGGGAAAACTGGGCAGCAGCATTTAAAACAATGAAGCTAGAACATTCCCTTACACCATACACAAAAATAAACTCAAAAGGGATCAAAGACTTAAACATAAGACAAGATACAATAAACCTCCTAAAGGAAAACATAGGCAAAACATTATCTGACATACATCTCAAAAATTTTCTCCTAGAAGAAATAAAAGCAAGAATAAACAAATGGGACCTAATGAAACTTACAAGCTTCTGCACAGCAAAGGAAACCAGAAGTAAAACAAGAAGACAACCTACGGAATGGGAGAAAATTTTTGCAAATGAAACCGACAAAGGCTTGATCTCCAGAATATACAAGTAGCTCATACGACTCAATAAGAAAAAAATAAACAACCCAATCCAAAAATGGGCAGAAGATCTAAACAAGCAATTCTCCAAGGAAGACATACAAATGATCAAAAGGCACATGAAAAAATGCTCAGTATCACTAATTATCAGAGAAATGCAAATCAAAACTACAATGAGGTATCACCTCACACCAGTCAGAATGGCCGTCATTCAAAAATCCACAAATGACAAATGCTGGAGAGGCTGTGGGGAAAGGGGAACCCTCCTACACTGCTGGTGGGAATGCAGTTTGGTGCAGCCACTATGGAAAACGGTGTGGCGCTTCCTCAAAAGACTAGGAATAGACTTACCGTATGACCCAGGAATCCCACTCCTGGGCTTGTATCCAGAAGGAACCCTACTTCAGGATGACACCTGCACCCCAATATTCATAGCAGCACTATTTACAATAGCCAAAACATGGAAACAGCCTAAATGTCCATCAACAGGTGACTGGATAAAGAAGAGGTGGTATATTTATACAATGGAATACTACTCAGCCATAAAAACCGACAACATAACGCCATTTGCAGCAACATGGATGCTCATGGAGAATGTCATTCTAAGCGAAGTAAGCCAGAAAGAGAAAGAAAAATACCCATATGAGATCGCTCATATGTGGAATCTAAAAAACAAACAAAAACAAAGCGTAAATAAAGGACAGAAATAGACTCATAGACAGAGAATACAGCTTGTGGTTGCCAGGGGGGCGGAAGGTGGGAAGGGATAGACTGGGATTTCAAAATTGTAGAATAGATAAACAAGATTATACTGTATAGCACAGGGAAATTTACACAGAACATTATGGTAACTAACAGGGAAAAAAATGTGACAATGAGTGTGTATATGTCCATGTATGACTGAAAAATTGTGCTGAACACTGGAATTTGACACAACATTGTAAAATGATTACAAATCAATAAAAAATGTTAAAAAAAAAAAAAAAAAAGAAATAGTGCAGGCTGGGTTCCAGACCATGACAATAAAATCCCAACAAAGGGAGTCACATGCATGTTTTGGTTTCGCTGTGCTTGTAAATTTATGTTGACACTACTCTGTATTCTGTTCAGTGTACAGTAGTGTTATCTGTAAATAAACTGTATATCCCTTAATTTAAAATAATTTATTGCTAAAAAATGCTATCATCTGTGCCTTCAGCAAGTCATAATCTTTTTGCTGGTAGAGGGTCTTGCCTCGAAGTTCATGGCTGCTGACTAATCAGGTGGTAGTTGTGTAGGTTGGTGTGGTTGTAGCAATTGCTTAAAATAAACCAACAATGAAGTTTGCTGCATCAATTGATGCCTCTTTCACAAACGATTTCTTGGTAGCAGGCAATGCTCTTTGGTAGCTTTTTACCCGTAGTAGAACTTCTTTCAAAGTTGGAGTCAGTCCTCTCAAACCCTGCGGCTGCTTTTTCAACTAAGTTTATGTCATATTCTAAATCATTTGTTGTCATTTCAGCAATCTTCCCAGCACCTTCACCAGGTTGGAATTCCATCTCAAGAAACCACTCTCTTTAAATGAATATATGTATATATATATAAGTGTTGGGACATTGTACTGTATGCCAGAAATTGACACATTGTAACTGAAGGTACTTAAATTAAAAACAATTTTTTTTAACTAAAAAAAAAGTTCTGTGTAAGATCCATGACTATGACAGTTACAAGATAATAAACTTTCCATAAAAAAAAAAAAAAAGAAAGAAAAAGAAACCACTCTCTTTGCCTGTCCATAAGAAACAACTCCTCACCAGTAAAGTTTGATCACGGGATTGCAACAATTCAGTCACATCTTCAGGCTCCATTCGGTCTGTGGTCTTTTTTATGGCAGCTCCTGCTGACTAATATGGGTTCCTGGCTTCCTATAGAGACTGGGAGATGGGGGCACATGACACTTGCATTTCAAAGAGATGGCTCCCAGGACTTTGAGAAAGACAGTCCAAAGTTGTAAGACTGTTGAGAAAAAAATTATTTACAAGGTTTTGAAATAAAGTGTTCCAAGAAAAGGGAGGTCAGGAAAGAGACTATCTCAAGGTTCATCCAGCTGAGGGAAGATGAAGGATGTCTTGGTCACATTTGCCAAAATGCTGACGGTGGGAAACCTCACAGCAGCTTGTGTTTAGAGGAAAAAGCTGTCGACAGCCAGGATAGAAGGAGGTCGAGAGAGTTATTCCTAAGCCAAAGTCTCCAGAATGTCAGCAAGATACAAAGACTAGCAAATGATGGTCACGATCGTGATGATGACCGTGAAAGGTGAGTTATTTCTATGGCATCGCACAGATAAAAATGTTGGTTGAAATTCAGTCTCTATGAAAATATCCTGTTCCCCCAAAACATTCAGCCCATAATTTTAGCATCTATTGATGACCCTGGACTGATAACCATTTTATTAATACCAGAAAAGGGACAGCTAGTGAACATGCATTCATTCAATAAATATTTACTGGGAGCTCTGGCCTGGCTGGGAACTGGGCAGGCAGGAAGACCACGACTGCCCTCGCTGACCATCTTAATGTGGCCCAGGATCTCTGTGTCAGTTGGGGCTCCTCATCTGAACCATGGAGCACAGAAGCTGATTTCAGCGGCTGTTTCCTCAGTTCTCCCAAGATTATACACAAGGCGATAAACTCATACAGTGGTTCTTCCAATTAATTAGATGGATGAAATCAGATGTGAAGGAGATCAGTTGCCTTGGGAGATCATTTTCTTAAGCGCTGAGTACAGACTGTGAGAAATTGTATGACTGGGAGGAGTCCCAAGCCCAGAATTCCCTCTTCTCGCTTCTGCTGCTGCTGGGGTCCCACCCTCCCACCCAAAATAAGCACAGGACCTGGAACATCAGGAGAGGGCAGTGGCTTCAGCCCTGGCCTCCCACCTGCTTCCTCCCCACCCCACCCCCCATCATGGTGATGCTCCTGCAACTGCTTTGGCTTGCAATCACTGCTGTGGGGGCTTTTTTCTTTCTTTTTCTTCTTGTTTGGGGTGGGGGTTGTAGTTAGCTTTAATTTTTTTTTATTTGGAGGTACTGGGAATTGAACCCGGGACCTCATGCATGCTAAGCACACACTCTACCACTGAGCTATAACCCTTCCCTGGGATGCTGTTTTGAAGTTGCAGTTTCCTCTCTCTCCTTGAATTTGTCATAGCTCGGCAGTGCTGTGTCCCATCTGTCCTGGAGCTGGGGGTTCTGTCTTGGTGAAGGAAGGACATGTGTCCTTTTCATCCTTTTCTAAATCTTCTGAACCAGGTGCTTAGAGCTTTGCCTGTTTTTTTGTTGTTGTTATTGTTGTTCAGATGTGTATGGATGTCTCTGTCTTTCTTCCATGTGTGTTTAGTGAGGCTTGTGGGTTAACAGGGAGGTGCCCGGGGTAGCTGTCCCCACCCAGTGTTTGGAGAACCAAGTCTACTCTCTAATCTTGCTTCTTATCACCCCCAGGGTGGAGCTCCCTCCTCACAGGATATTCTGGAAAGCAGGGCCTCAGTTTAGAACCCCTCCCTCCAATCTTCCTCCTCTTCACTCTTGTTGCTAAGTCCCACCTTCTTCCCCAGGAGGCCTCTGACTGCCCTGAGCCTGGTACTCCTTTACCACACTTCCCAGGTTGTTTTGCCTGTTCACCTTCTGCTGAACGTCCTGTGTGTCCAGACAGACTGTGAGCCTTGAAGGACACACCTGATCTGGTACTGTTGTAACTTGCCCTGTACCTGGCCACATGCTCTGCTCACAGTAGCTGTTCCCCCAGAAGATTGGCCAAACGAATGCATTTGGCAACAGGGCACACACTCAGTGGTCTGTAGAATTTGCCATTCTTCCTGAACATCAGAGAGTCGGAGGGGACATAGGGCAGAGGACTCAGTGACTGAGGATGCTGGGATCCAGAATGGAGGCTGCTCCCTCTCCAGCCCAGCCCTTCAGAGGTTTCCTTGTGGTGTCAGGGAGACTGAGGACCTAAAATATCCTTTTCTCCCCACCTAGCCCTCACCAGTTTCTCTCTCAGGTGCTCACTTCCTTTGCTTCCACTTCACTGTCATGACTCGGTCCAAACCTGGACAGCCCTGCTTAATTTATATATTTTGATTTTCAACTTGTAATTAATGTATTCAAGAAATAAGATTGTCCTATAGAACTGTCATATTTTGGACTTGGCTGATTGCAACCTGGTACCTGTCTATATTATTTTGCTGACAATATTTCTCGTAAACCAATTAAATCCAGAGGATTGATTAGATTTAGGCTCATTTTTTAGCAGGGGAGGGGGCAAAACTCTTTCTTGTAAATATCCTATTATATTACATCAAAAGGCACATAATGTGCCGGAGCCTGCCGGCAAAACGAACAGGTCTGAAGACGCGGTCACCACAACTAGGAAAAAAGAAGAGACACACACACAAAGAATGGGATCGAGAGGGACGGGTCTTGCAGCCTGCCGAGGCAGAGACCTGACACCGCCGCCGTGGTTTATTCACTGATTCTTTTTATAATGCTTGAGAAGAAAAAACATTGCATACCAAGGAAGATTACATAGTGTGCCTCAAGATCTTTTACAATGCTGTTTTGGACATATTTATTGTAGTCATAAAGTTAAGATGTCAAGCTTTCCTTATCTTGTTTTCCTTGGGCAAGGAAGAAAGTCCAGATCCTCTTCCAGGACAAACACCTGTTAATCTACAATCTTTAAGGTGGGGTGTCGGGACAGGGAATCTTTGCAGAGCAAGTTTCCCAGGGCTATGTCTTGCAAACAGGGTTGTTAACTCCTGAGTGCTCGACAAGATACTCGCCCTAGGTAGCTAGGTGCTTGTCAAAGGAATGAATTCAATGAGTCCAAATGTTTGCTTCCTCCCATCCATAGAAAAGCACTAAATTCTTTAACTTGAGATGCCTGTTTTTCTTCAGATAACAAATAATCTCTTAATGTTCCATCCACTTGGTCTTTGTTGTAAAGCTCCTATATATTCTTAGCTCCTCCCCTACCTCTTCGGAGCAGTTGCTCAGAGCAATATGAGAGGCTGTCACGCTGGCTCTAGTCCTTCCGCCAAATAAAACATAACTCTCAACTTTTAGGCTACGCATTTATTTCAGTTGACAGTTATGGCGACCATGACAAGGGACCCAGAGCAGACTTCTCTCCTTCGCCTAAACTCTACGAGGAACTGGAGACTTGGTACCAGCAGTGGCCCTTTGTGCCCATCTGCCTCCTCGTGGAGTCCAGACGAATTTGGGTGAGTCTCTCCTGCTTCTTGGATTTCCCATATTGGTTGATGATCGTAAGTTTTGTTTGGCAGTGTGTCCAGGTACCTGACCCTCCAGCTGAAAGATACTGGGGGGAAATACCCACCCAGTGGAGACATGCTGGGTGGAGCCTGGTTCAAAGATAGCGGGAAATACCCACCTAGCTGAGATGTAATAGGTGTTGGGGGGGGTGCTGACTGAGAGACACCAGGGAAATCCCCACCTTGAGGAGCTGTACTTGGGGATGGGGGGCAGGCTGGCTGAAAGACACCAAGGAAATCCCCACCTTGAGGAGACGCCCTAGGTGGGACTGGTTGAAAGATACCAGGGACATACCCACTCAGTGGAGACACCCCGGGTGGGGTGCGGTTGAAAGATACTGGGGTCTGGATTGAGTGATTAGGTAAGAGGCTGGTCTAACGCTTTCCTCAATTTGGCTACCTCCATTGAATTTGTTGGGATAAAAGTAAAAATCTTAAGAGGAACCTTTCAACTCCAAAAAAGGAACCCTCCTCCTGGCTGGCAACAGCTTTCTCAGGTGACTGAGAAACTTGCAGGAGTGACAGAGGCAAAGACCTCATGCCGTGCAGTTGTCCCTGCAGGAAAACCTACTAGGGATTTTATTCTGACAACCCGACCTTAGAATGGGGAATAGAACTTTCAAAACAAAAGAAAAAGAAATGACAGATTGCCAGCCTCCAGCTAACACCCCGGCCAGGCTGATGTATGTACAAAACTTACAACTTTAATTGGGAATTTAAAAAACTCACCCTGAAAATAACTAGCCAGGCCTGATAAAAACATTTTTTGGAATTCTGACCTTATAAAAACAAAAGCCCCTTTAGGGGGAACTTGGATTTCTCTTCCTGTGTCCTTGAAATGTAAATATTTTATCTTTCTCTGGACGTTGTGTTTGTGTGTGTGTGTGTGTGTGTGTTTCCTTTTTTTAAAAAAAGAAAACTTGGACTCTGCCATCCAAAAGGTACAAGTTATTGTGTACATATGACGGCCAAGCAGGCAAATTGGGATTCTCAACAATCCTTTGATTGTACCAATTTTCAGGCATTTTGCCATCTTAACCTTTGTTGCATCAGCTTGGACCAAAAAGGCCTTTACCTTTTGGGGAGTAAACTTTTGAATTTTATTATTATTAGGTGACACCCCCCACTGTCATGTGGAAAAGCCTATTCATTTTATTGGTTTAAAGTCACTGTATATATATAGTGTATATTATGTGTGTGTATGTATATATATAATATATATATATATATTATATATAATATACACATAAATATAATTGATGGCCGTATGATGGACCCTTTAATTTGGAGAAACTTCTAAATTGGTGAAAGTTGAGACAGCTCTCTTTATAAACAGCTGTCTTGTTGGTACCTATTAAAATAAATCAAGTTTAAAGGTGGAAAAAATATATCTAATGGTTAACCTGAGAACTTAGTTAAAAAAAAAAAAAACGGTTTGGAAAGCTACATTTGTGTTTTTCCTTTCCCCTCAATGGGTTTTAGAGATGCTAATAAAAGCATTAGAATAATTAATGTTAATTAGGTTGAGTAACTTGGAAAAGGAATGTAAAAGAATGTCAAAAGATTTTTTTCTTAACAAGAAAAAAATAAGGAACTTATCCCAAATGGATAAATATTTTTAGATGGTTATTTTGAATGGGATAAATAAAATGGACATTTTGGATTAAGATACAAGGTTTTGATACTACACTATGTAAAGTTACAAAAAGGACAAAGGGATCACCTACTTGTCCCCAACATTAAAGTTCAAACAAGTCTGCTTTATTTATCCCAGTTTAAAATGTATATATTTATAGGGCTGGAAAAAATATATAGAGACTGAGATACTTGATCAATGGTGCAACAGACTAATGAATCAAATTAAAAATTGACAAGGGCCTAAGTCCTTTGGCTCAAACTTGGGGATCCCAGAGACTTTTATATAAAATTAGAGAAAGTGGACAAGAAATAAAAGAAAAAGGCTTCTGGCACTCCTTCTAGAAATAAAACTTATTGATTAAACCTAATAAATATTAAAATTAAAGATATATGAGTTGATAAAATTGAGATAAAAGTTTGTAAAATTGGTGTATTTAAATGGGCTTTATATAAGCCTCTTGTGCTTCATTATGTTGTGAGATAGATATGTTTCGATGGAAAAAACGCTTCCCCTTCTTGGTATTATAAAGCTGGGCACATATTTGTCCCCCAGAAAATATTAATTAAACAAACTAAAGGAAACCAGTAGAGTTACCTGAGCCGTCCAATATAAAGTAAAACTAAAAGCTAATATTAAGGGCCAATAAAAAAATAATAAGTGATTTATCCTGGGTTTAACTATAACTCAAGGAAAAGAGACCTTACTAAATGCCTTCTGCAAGCTTTTGAAGACATGATGAAGTAAATCTTAAAGTTTTAAAACATGGAATTCTTTGTTTAGTGCTCTCCTCACTGTTACAGAAGAGCAAATTGAGGAGATACAACTGGGCCTAGGTGACAGACCAGTTCTTTGGGGAACTGGAAGCAACTGTCTTTGTCTTGCAGGTCAGAAATGTAAATACAGCAAACAATGACCTGAGACTGAGCCTAATCAGCTCAATGAGATAAAACTTAAGGCCAAAGAAATTTTTGGCATTTTAGAACTCAGAACTTTGACGGGTCCTTCAGACTTTGTCAAGGACAAATAGAAATCTTAAATGTCTTTTTCATAAATAGTAAGCCTTAGTGATTTGAGCAAGCAAATTCAGCTTACTCCAACTGTTACTTGTAAGCCGTAAATTTATATTGTAATACCTAACTCATAAGTAAGTTTTAAAGTGAAGCTGTGAGATCTCTAGCTTTTGTCTGTTTCTAAGTCTGTGTACACATTATAGATATATTTCTACTGCTAAGAAAATCAAAATCGAAGAGCTCTGCTTAATTGACTTAAAAATAAGAGCTTACAAATTAAATATTTCTAAAATAAGAACTGACCAAATTGACTTTCAGGTTCGCGTGAACTGGAAAACATTCAATATTAAGTTAATACTTGGTATTAAGTTTAGTTTAAGTTTGTTCTAATTAATATAGACATATTTAGAGTCATCAATATTAAGTATACTACCTTTACTGTACCTAGGTTTAATGAAAGTCAAAAAAGATCTTGTTATATCTGTTGCAGATTTGTCAAAAAAAAAATAATAGTAATGTGGTGTGATAAAATTCTAAGTAAATTAAAAGCAAATGAGATGAGAGCTTTTGGGTAAATTCTTTAAAAATATATTTTTAGAAATGTATGCTTAAGATAATCTCTGTAAGTATTTGGTATCTTTAAATTTTAGAGTTGTGCTAAATTAAGTTAAATGATGGGAGTTTATTAAATAGCTATGCCATTTTCAGATAAAATAAGATTGAAATATTAATTACTCAACATTTGACTTCCTCTTACAGAGAAACTAAAGGTGTTTAGAAATATTAATAAATGGTTGGTGCCACCCTGAAGTATTCTCTACTATTAAGGGAAACATCTCAGTATCCTAAGAAAGGAAGATGAATATGTAAGGGGAGATAGAAGGAATGGAATTATATTTTCTTAATGGAAAATAATGACTTTGTCCTGAAGCTGGTTACTTCTGAATGGAAGAGAAAATAAAGGACAAAATAATCTGAGTATAGAAACTTGTGGAAGGTTTGTGGAAGAGGAACCCTGAGGAAAGAGTTTTGTACATAGTCAGGATTGGCTAAGTTTAGGATAAATTCGTTCGAAGTAAATGAATCTCAGAAGTAAGACAGTACAAGATTAGATTTGCTTTCTCTCTGTTAAGGGGACAAAGTTTTTTTCAAATATTAATCCACCTTCAGTCACAGATTGTAAAGCTTCTTTACCCCTTAAGTGATCTGTTCTGCATTTACCTTTGAAATATTTTCTTGTTAATGAATAAGTAGTATTTCACAGTGATCTATACTTTTATCTGACCAAGTGTTTTGAAACCTTTTAACAAGCTTTCCAAATATCAACTTCTGATTAAAGTTCTTTTGACCTCCAGTTAACGTTGGGATGCTACAGAGGGCCCTGAAACATCCCAAAGAGAGATTTTAAACTAGTCAGTTTCATTTGGTATGTTAAATAACATGGGAAGTATTGTCAAATGAATAATAAATCTTCCTAGGTTATATTGTATGAGAAAATATTCTTAATATAGATATTGTAGAAATTATATGGACTCCCTAAAATTCTGATATATCTGAAATGTTACCAGTCATAATTCTGGTTATTGTGACCAGGTTTCTTTATCAATTACAGTGTAACAGTGTTTAATCATGCTTTTAAATCTTTTTGTCATTTAAAGACAGTTATTGTTTATTCTGATGATTTTGCAAAATGCTTTTTCCTCAAGGAGATTTACTGATTTCTAATAAATTTCAAACTATAGCACTGAACTAAACTGGGCAAGAAATTTTAAAGTTCTGATAAAATGATTTCATAAAACTGTTAACAAAAGGATTAGTTACATGAGACTGAGTAAGCGGATAAATATGATTATAATTTTTGATTTTGTCTGAAATATGACTGGCTTTTAATCTGTTTCCCAGACATAAAAAGATCATATTTTAGTGGATATTAAATTCTAGTTTTGTTGATTGAGGTCTATATTTACTAAGACACTTCCCAGATCATTCCTTGCTGTTATGTTACATTGCTGCAGAGTTTAATTGAATTATTAAAAGGACACTCTAGGTTTGTTTCTGAAGCTCTGTAATCTTTCCTGGGATGAAGGTCCAATGCCCCATCACCTGCAACCAGGAGATTATATATACTGGAACAGGCATGACTTCAAGAACTATCTCCAACCTGAATGGAAGGACACTTTTTCAGTTACTCTTAGCTAGACCATACACAGCAAAAGCTGAAGGAAACTTGACTTTTGGATTAGTTTCCAGTCAGAAAGAGCCTCTGCACTGGGCTGGCCTATAGAGCACTGCTCACCTTAAAACAATGCTCAAATGGAGAAGAAGCTACCAGGCCAGGATGAGAAGACAACATCTGAGGTAGACAGCTGACCCAAGACACCGGACCAGGCCTGTTTACCAATTACTTTGATAATTGCTCATACGTTTGATTATGAACTCATCCAGTTGTTAGGTTTATGGTACATTACCTCTATCTAGTACTTCTGTGTTACCTTGGTGGGTTTCTCGACTCCAAGGCTCTAACTAGACAGCCCTCAGAAAATTTATTCTAAAAACAAAGTATAGTTCTGTTTAGGCCACTATTGACATTACAAGGTGGGAGACCTCACCTGGCCAATTAATAATACCTGCTCTGAGCCTGACCACGAATATGAATTTTCTTACAAGATCACTTAAGCTCAATCAGAAACACAAGCAAAATTTTAACCCAAAAATATAACTTCTCGACTATTAAATCCTTACTCGTGACTTTATTCACGTTACTAGCTGTATCACTTATATCCTGTCTATTTTATAAGATTGTTGTCTCTTACATTTCCCAACGTGTAACTAGGCCTCCAACAAGATTGATGATGGCTAAACATCTTGAGGAAAAAGATAAAATGTATCACCCTGCATAGAATAATTGTAATAGTGTGATTCTAGGTGTGGAAATGAGCAATGAGGGGTAAACATTTCCTGGATCATAATAGCCTAGTAAGACAAGTGATCCAGAGAATTTTTAGTATCAACAGGGCCTGATCCAAAAATTAGACTTAGAGTGGCATGTCAACAGAATCTTCACCTGATCTAGGAATGAGACTTCCTAGCACCGTGGGACAAAATTGGTCATGAAATGTCTCCCAAAATATTGGTTGAATTTAGGACCAACGAAGAGCCCTGTGAACAAAAAATACTGCAAACTATATCTGTAAACAAAGAATGCTGAAACCATCAAGGCATCAGCAGCTGCCGCCACCCCCAGTGAAGACAAGCCTGCAGTCCAGCCTCTGCAGCCACTCACAATGGTGCCCTCTGAGGGGACACAGTATAAGAAAGGACAGGATACTGGCCCTAGATAGCTAGGTGCTTGTCAAAGGAATGAATTCAATAAGCCCAAATGTTTGCTTCCTCCCATACATGGAAAAGCAGTAAATTCTTTAAATTGAGATGCCTGGTTTTCTTTAGATAACAGGTAATCTTTTCTTGTTCCAACCACCTGGTCTTTGTTATAAAGCTCCTATATATCCTAGCTCCCTGCCTACCTCTTCAGAGCAGTCCCTCAGAGCCATCTGAGAGGCTGTCATCCCGGCTCGAGTCCTCCTGCCAAATAAAACATAACTATCAACTTTTAGGCTGCACATTTATTTTAGTTGACACCAGTATGCATAATCTCCTGGTTGCAGGTCATGGGGCATCAGATCTACATCCAAAGACAGATTTCTGAGATAAGCTTCAGAAATAAACTTAGAATTTCCTTTTAATAATTCAATTAAGCTTTACAATAATATAACCAAACAGCAAGGAACTGTCTGGGAAATGAGTCTTAGGCCGTAAATACCAACCTCCATTAACAAAGCTATAATTTAATATTCACTGAAACATAATCTTTTTCTCTCTAAAGTCACCCTCATTTTTTACCAAATAGAGCAAAATCAAGATGAATTTGTTTGCAAATTAAGTCTGAGTACTTGATCATATAGGCTCCTTTAAACTGGCTGTGCTGGAACTTTTCATAAGGAGTCTTTGGCTGAAATTTTAATAAGGTCTCCTAGGGCCAGGAGAGCCAAGTCAAGGGCTTGTGACAGATTTTGCTTTACATATTTAGAGGAATTCTTCTCTTTTGGAGGTCCCCAAGATACCTTAAAGTTCCTATACCTGTTAGGAGGTGGTCTTCCTAATTTATCTGATAAAGCCATGGGGAACCTGAGAGTTTCCAGTCTCTGGAGGAATCAGATAGAGGGAAGAGATAACTGTTCTAAGTCTGCCGACATAGGTATAATCTACCAAATTGCTGTGAGTCATCATTAGCTTAAGGGGAAGGGTTTCTTTATATCTGGAAAACACAGATTGAAAGCCAGTAATGTTTCCAACAGGAACCATAAAAATTATAACCATTATTCACTGGTTCACTCAGTCCTATGTAACTGATCCTTTTTGTTAACAGTTTTATGAAGCCATCAGATTTTCCATTGGAATTCTTTAATTTCTTGCCCAGTTCAACATTATGGCTTGAAAGATGTCAGAAATCTGTACTTATCACAGAAGTCTTTTCTTGAAGAGGAGGCATTTTGCAAAGAACATCAGAGTAAACCAGAACTATCCATGAATGGTAAAAACCTTCAGGCACAGTTAAAAACTTGATTACAATGCAATTGACAAGAAATTTGGGTACTGCTGTGACATACAACATTTTAAGTTAATAATTAGAATGATGACTCATAGCGTTTTATCAGGATATACCAGATTTTTAAGAATTCCGTATAATTTCTAGAATAGCCATATTAATAATATTTTTCCTAATATGACCTAAGATGATTACTTATTTGACAATACTTCCTATTTAATTTAACATACCAAATGAACCTAATGAGTTTAATATCTCTTTCTGGGATGTTTCAGTGGCCCTTTGAAGCATCCCAATATTTGCTATAGGTCAAGGAAACGTTATTAAAATTTGATTTGGGAAATTTGTCAAAAAAATAAATAAAAAAGGTTTTGAAACACTTTGTCAGATGGGATCATAGATCACTGTGAAACAATACTTACTCACTTAGCCAAAGTGATAACAAAACATTTCAAAGGCAAATATGGACATTTATAATAGATTTTTCATTCAAGATAAAAGAAACTTTATAATCTGTTATCAATAACAGATCAGCATTTTATGAAAAATTTGTCCTCTTATCAGGGAGAAAAACTAAATTCAAGTTTTGCACTAGCATACTTTTAACAACTAAATCCATTTACTAACTTAAATTAAATCTAAATTTAACTAATCCTGATTATGCACAAGGCTGTTTTCTTAGGGTCTGTTTCCACAAACTTTCACCACTTTCTGTACCTGTATTAGTTTCCCCCTTATTTTTTTTCCCATCCAGAAACAACCAGCTATACGACAAACCTACTTTTATTTTCCCTTAACAAAATGCAATTCCATTCCTCATACCTTCTCTACTGAGTCACACATCCTACTTTCCTGCTGTTTATTGAAATGTTTCCTTTATTTTTCCTAGTAGATTTAAGTAAAACTTTAAAATAGAATCCTCAACTCTTAAAAATCTCAATTTCTAATGAAAACTAAGAAGTAAGCAATTATGAATTCTTTTACACTAGTATTCTGTAGATTAGCAAACATAAATACCAATAATAATTTCTAAAAACCTTGTGCATCTTATTTTGGCACTAAACATATTTATTAATAGTCCTAAATACCTTTAGTTTCTCTGCAAAAGAAAGCCAGTATTCAGTAATTAATGTTTCAGTATCTTACTTTATTTGGGAATGACCTAGCTATTCAGTAAACTTCCATCATTTAACTTGATTTAGCACAACTCTAAAATTTTTAATAGTTTATTCATTTATTAACCATTTTTAGTTTATGTATTTATCTTATAATACTATATTTTTAATTGAAGTATAGTTGATGTACAATATTATATGTAACAGGTATACAGTATAGTGATTCATAATTTTTAAAGGTTATACTCCATTTATAATTATGATAAAATATTCACTATATTGTCCATGTTGTACAATACATCCTTGTAGCTTATTTTATACCTGATAGTTTGTACCTCTTAATCCTCCACCTCCATCTTGCCCCTCCTCTTTCCCTCTCCCCACTTGTAACCACTAGTTATTTCTCTATATCTGTGAATCAGTTTCTTTTCTGTTATATTACCTAGTTTGCTATTTTTTTTTTTTTAGATTTCACATCTAAGTGATATTTTACAGTATTTGTCTTTCTCTGTCTGATTTATTTCACTTAACATAATGCCCTCCAAGTCCATCCATGCTGTCTACCGGAAACTAATACAACATTTTGAATCAACTGTACTTCAATTAAAAGCAAGCAAACAAACAAACAATCCATGTAAAATACGGGCAGAAGAACCAGACATCTTTCCAAAAGAGGAAATGCAGATGGCCAACAAGGACATGAAAAGCTGCTCAACGTCACTAATATTGGGGAAATACAGATCGAAATCACAATGAGACATCATCTCACACACATCAGAATGGCCATCATCAAAAAGACACAAATAACAAATGCTGGCAAGGATGTGGAGAAAAGGAAATCCTTGTACACTGTTGGTGGGAATGCAAACCGGCCTAGCCACTATGGAAAACAATATGGAGATTTATCAAAAACCCAAAAATAGAACCCCCACATGGCCCAGCAACTCCACTCCTGGGCACATATCTAAGAAAAACAAAACATTAATTCAAAAAGATATACACACCCCACTATTAACAGCAGCACCACTTACAATTACCACAACATGGAAGTATCCCAAGTGCACATCAACAGACAAATGGATAAAGATGATACAGCACATATATGGAACAGAATACAACGCACCCATTAAAAAGAAAGATATTTTGCCATTTGCAGCCCTTCATTCACTTTTTTTTTCCTCTTCAAAAACAAGAATTTTATAAGTGGCATAAACATTTCCACTGCATCAAAAACAACAAAATATCTAGAAATAAACTTTACCAAGGAGATTAACTATACTCTGAAAACTGTAAAACACCAATGAAGGAAACTAAAGATGATACAAAGAAATGGAAAGACATTCTGTCCTCTTTGATTGAAAGAACCAACACTATCCAAATGGCCATACTACCCAAAGTAACCCACAGATCCAATACAACCCATGTCAAAACACCCACAACATTTTTCACAGAAGTGGAATAAAGAATTCCAAAATGTATATGGAATCACAAAAGACCCCAGATCACCAAAGCAATCTTTTGCTCCTGGTTTGCTGGTGCTGAATTCTTTTAGATTTTGTTTATCTGTGAAGCTTTTGATTTCTCCATCAAATCTGAATGAGAGCCTTGCTGGATAGAGTATTCTTGGTTATAAGTTTTTCCCTTTCATCACTTTAAGTATATCATGCCACTCCCCTCTGGCCCATAGAGTTTCTGCTGAAAAATCAGCAAATAACCTTATGAGAGCTCCCTTGTATGCTACTTGTTGCTTTTCTCTTGATGATTTTAATATTTTCTCCTTACCCTTAATTTTTATCAATTTGATGACCACATGCCTTGGTGTATTCCTCTTTGGGTTGATCCTGTGTTAAACTCTCTGTGCTTCCTGGACTTGGGTGACTGTTTCCTTTCCCAAGTTAGGGAAGTTTTCAGTTATTATCCCTTCAAAAATTTTCTCAGGTCCCTTCTCTCTCTCTTCTCTTTCTGGGGCCCCTCTAATGCAAATATTACTCTGTTTCATCTTGTCCCAGAGTTCTCTTAAAACAACTCTAAAATTTTAAGTTACCAAATATCTGGAAAAATTATTTTTAAGTAGACACTTCTAAAATATGATCCCTGCTAAAGAATTCATCCAAAAGCTCTTATCTCATTTACATTCAATTTGCTGTTTAAAAATTCACCATACCAAGTTATCTTTCTTGCGGACAAATTTGCAACAGATATAATAAGATTTTATTTGACTTATATTAAACCTAGGTACAACAAAAGTATTATATTTAATGTTGATGACTCTAAAGACATGTCTATATTAATTAAATCAGCAAACTTTAATACCAGATGTTAATTTAATACTGAATATTTCCCAGTTCACATGAACCTGAAATTCATTCTGGTCAGTTTCCTTTTATATTTCTGAGAATTAATGTGTTTAATTTCCCTTAGGGTAATTAAGTTGAGCTCATTTACATATTAATTTTGATAATGCCATCCAAAGGTAAAGACATATAAAATACACAAATAAGCATATAGGCAGACACAACCAGAGATCTCATAGCTTCATTTACTAAACTTAGTCATGAATCAGGTATTACAATATAAAACTCACTAGTTTTAACAGTTGCAATAAGCTAAATTTAAAAGGCTTCTCCCTCTCTCCCTCCCCCACTACCCCTCCCCCCCTTTTTCTTTCCTGCTGTCTCAGGAATTGGAAATGGTCCAGATGAGATAAGTGTTCCTGAGAGCCCGGGTCTTAAGGCACAGGGAGAGAAGAGCACGTTCTCCTAGAATTCTGAACAGATTCTCTAGGTCTGCTTTTAGTATCTGGGAGAAGTAAGTGAGGCTTTCAGGATAGCCCTGTGGCATTACAGTCCATGTATATTACCTTTCATTCTAAGTAAAGGCAAAAAGATCCTGATCATGTGGATGTATAGGAATACTAAAAATGTGCTACAGAGATTTATTACAGAAAAGAAGCCACTGTTTTTAGGAATATAAGACAGTAAGGTATGGGAGTTTGGCACTACAGAATGACAAGGAATAATAATAGCATTGGTAGATCTCAAATCTTGTACAAATCTCCAACCCTTGCCAGTAGGGTTTTTTCACTTGGCAAAATGGGAGTATTACAAAGGCAGGTGCAAACTACAATAAGCCCTTTCTCAGTGTAAGTGGATATCAAAGACTTTACTCCTTCTGTGGCCTCCTGCCTTAATGGATATTGATGAATATTGGGCAGGGGCTCGTTCTCATCGATAGTGATTTTAATGGTTGATGCAGAATGTATTCTTCCAACATTGGGAGAATCAAGTGCCCATAATTCTTTAGGTACTAAGCCTAGCAATTAGTTTAGTTCAGCATCATCCTCGTCATGGGTCACAAACAATATATGATGAAGGAAGTCTTGATTGGTCCTTCAGATCTAGAAACATTTATCCCTTAGGAGTAAAGGAAACATGGGCTTCATAAGTTTCCAATAGATCTCTGGCTGTCAGGTGAATAGGAGCGCTTCCTGCTAGAAAAAAAGGAGTACTTTTTCAAGCTCCCCTAAGTAAAACTCTAAAGGTAATGATTTAAAAGCCTTAATAGGTGCATTAGAAACCCCTACAACTGAACTGTATTACTTTGAGGGAGAGAGCCTGTAATTTTGGTGGGGTTCAGAACTGAAAAGGTGGCCCTTATACCTGTTTGGGCTTTAATTATTTCTCCTTGTATAATCATTTCTACTTCTCCCAGGGTGTTAGAGAGAAGAGGAAGGACTCCCCATGTTCTCTTGGAGCAGCCCTGTTCTTATTCAACTCATAATTCTGGTCTAAAATCCACTTTTCTTTCCAGGCTTCTTTTTCATAACTTAGAATTCATTTTCTGATGCCCTGTTTTTCTGCAGTAAAAGCAAAGTTTGGTTTTCTCATTCGGTTGTGGATTGAACAGGACTGGTTAACCTTTGACTGGCATTGAGTACTTAATTGGTGCAACTGAAGGTTCATGATTTTTGTAGATATCCCCCCCCTTTTTTTTTTCTTTTTAACAAGGGTGTTTGTAATGTGGACCAACTTAGTTTGTGTCTTTTGACTAGAGTAGTCAATTCCTCACCTAAATTAAAGGATTATTTTGGTGATTAGAGAATGATTCAGGTGTAAAGCCAGAATATTGCTTGAAAGTTTTTTAGACCTTTCATAACAGTCGGAATTGTTTCATCAGGTCTTTGCTTGCACTGCTAAATCTTTGTCCAGTCCAGTTTTTTGGAAAAGGCTCTGGGATAAGTTCGAGTAATTTTCAAGCTAATCTGTTGCATTCAGTGTTAGTCTATGGACTATGCAATTGAAAATCTGTTAAAGGGCATTTCCAACCTGCTTTCTCCATCCATTCCCTTGCTTTGCTTTCAGAAACGGATAGCTGTATTAACTGGCATAGGCCTGAAAGCCCAGGCCTGTAGGTCCAGATGGTTAAATCAGACTCCTTAGCAAATACCAATGGATCGTGACTTGGACTGGGAAATTCCTTAGCCAAGACTCTAGTTCTGCTTCAGTCCAGGGTGTTGTACGTAAACACTCTTCCTGTAATAGGTTTCTCCTTAAAGGGAGCTATCATCACCTCTGACTTTTTTTTAATCCTTCTTTAGCAGGGAAGAGGGAACAGCAGAAGGTGGAAGAGATGGAAAAGAAAAAGAGATAGCGTCTGGACCAGGCAATTCAGATAAAAGAGGTTACCTGGGAGGACCAGAAAGAGAGACTGTCAGTGCTAGCAACTGTTTTTACTTCTGATATAGTTTCAAGCAATTTCTTATTGGTTTCCTGCAAAAAATAATTACTTTTTCATTTCTTCTTTTAGAAGCTTCTAAACACCAATCAAGTAAGCATTCCATTCGGTCTGCTTGATCTTATGGCCAGCTTTTTCTAACTCTGCATGCAAAAATATTAATTTTGGAAT
Source organism: Camelus ferus (assembly GCF_009834535.1). Lineage (NCBI taxonomy): Eukaryota > Metazoa > Chordata > Mammalia > Artiodactyla > Camelidae > Camelus > Camelus ferus. Next base: position 59,993,568 of record NC_045703.1, on the reverse strand, counting down.
ATCAGAAGACCCCCAATTTGGCCATTTTGATCAAGATCTCCTTTAGATAATTTCCCCAATTAAGTAGGTACTTGTAAGTATGAGCTCTCTACATGAATCTGGCTGGGGTGTTAGTTGGACATTGGTTTTCTGACACCCCTGTTTCTCTGTTTGAAAGACTCTGTTTCTCATTTTAAAGCTGAATTTATCAGGGATAAAATTTCACTTTTATCCCTGAAGATTTCTACTGAGGTAGCCAAATTAAGGAAAAGCATCAGCTCAGCCTCTTACCTAACCACTCAGTCCAGACACTGGTTTCTTTCAGCCAGGCCTCACCCAGCACATCTCCACTGGATGGGTATTTCCTCCCAGTAGCTCTCAACTGGAGGACCAGGTACATGGATACACTGCCAAATAAAACTCAGGATCATCAACCAATATGGGAGATCTGAGAACCAGGAGAGACTCACCCAAATTCATCTGGACTCCCCAAGGAGGTGGACGGGTGCAAGGGGCCTCTGCTAGTACCAAGGCTCCGGTTCCTCACAGAGTTCAGGTGAAGGAGAGAAGTCCGCTCTGGGTCCCTTTGTGGGGTCACCAAAACTGTCGACTGAAATAACATCACACAATGTGAGAGTTGTGGGTTAAGTTTTATTTGGGGCAAAGTGAGGACTATAGCCTGAGAGCCAGCATCCCAGAAAGCTCTGAGACACAATTCCCAAGAGGCGGGAGAAAACTCAGTAGTGTATATGACTTCAGTGGAGGGGGGACATGCAGTCAGGCACACGTTTAGGCAGAGGCTGCTGCTGGTCATGGGGAGCAGATGTCACCGTTAATGATTTTAGTGCTTTTCTAGATATGAGGAGATGCAAGAATTGGGGCTCATAAAATCTTCTCCTGAAAATATCTCACTGTCTGAAGGCCTATTCTACCAGTTTCTCCAGAGTACCTCTTTTTTGGGGGGGGAGGGTGAGGAGCAGTAATTCGATTTATTTGTTCTTAGAGGAGGTACTGGGGATTGAACCCAGGACCTCATGCATGCTAAGCATGCGCTCTACCACTTGAGCGATAGCCTCCCTGCAAGAATAACTCATTTTTGATCTCCACCTTGAACTCCTTTTAGGGTGTGTTGGAGGCCAGCAGCTGCAGCAGCTCATGATGTAATACAAGCAGAGGTAAATGGCAAGTGCCAATGTGATCCGATCCTTGTATAGGCAGATGACAAGTGCCGATTTTTAGTTGGTACAACAAATGGTGCTGGGAGGACAACTAGACAGCCACATACCAAAGAATGAGGTGGACCCCTTCCTTACACCATATACAAATTTAACTCAAAATGAATCATAGTCGTACATAATAGAGATAAAACTATGAAAGTCTTAGAGGAAAACATAGGAGTAAATCTTTGTCTTTGGGTTTGGCAAAATCCTCCTAAATACACCAATAGCATAAATGACAAAAGAAAAATATAGACTACGTTGACTTTTTCAAAATTACAAATTTTGTACTTCAAAGGACACCATCAAGAAAGTAAAAAGACAGGGGAGAGGGTCTAGCTCAGTGGTAGAGTGTGTGCCACATGCACGAGGTCCTGGGTTCAATCCCCAGTACCTCCATAAATAAATAAATAAACCTATTTACCCCCCCACTATGGAAAAAAAGCCAGCAAAAAAAAAAAAAAAGTAAATAAATAAAAAGACAATCTACAGAATGGGAGAAAATACTTGCAAGTCATGTATCTTGTGACTGGTATTGAGAATATATAAAGAACTCACACTCCATAATATAAAGGTAATAAACCAATTTTTAAATGGGACAAGAATTTGAGTAGAAAAGAAGTACACTAATGGCCAATAAACACATGAAAAGAGGCTCGATATCCTCAGCTGTCAGGGAAATGTAAATCAAAACCACGGAGCTTGCCCTGTACACCCACAAAAAGACAGAAGGTAAAAAGCCTTAGGGAGGATGTGGAGAAATTGGAACCCTCCTGTTAGGCTGGGATAGAGCTGATGGAGACGGGGCGTATTTTGTTTCCAGGGTGGCAAATTAAGCTCAGAAAATGAGACTGCCTTTGCCGATAGTTTGTTTAACATGGGTTCACCGTGGAAATTTCACTAGCTAATAGCATGCAGGTTAATATCTCTTCATAAGCCAATAAAGAAATAACATACTCCAAACACATGGTTGATGAAACATACTATTGTTCCACGCAAGGGGAGATGACAGAAATAAAGTCCAAAGTTTGTCGGGGTGTACGTTTTATATGATGGTTCCTTCAAAGTCCAGGAATTGCCGGCTTAACCAACCCGGGGCTGACTCAACGGCCGGTGCAAAATGACAGCCCCTTGTAGCAAGAGCATCAAGGCTCAAGTATTTGCGGCAGGTAGGTTGCACGAGTAAATCTGTAAGTTAGTCGGCGACGAGTGCCTCCCCAAGGCAGGAACTCATGTCCCTTCTTTTCCTGAGACGGCTGCATCCTGTAACACCACTGCCCACCAAGAGAAGCAAGAGTCTGAAGAACTTCGGAAAGCTAGATCAGCAAAGGGAAGCTTTTGCCCAGTCTGAAACGCTAGGATACTCCTCACAAACCCTCAGTATTTGTAACCTAAATGTTCCTTCGCCATATTTGCTTCACCACACGTTCTTCTGACAATCCCAACAGGCATCTTCAGCAGCTGAGCTGCTAAGTGCTTATGAACCACAGAGATGAGATGATGACATTCTGACACATCTTTCATCATTCTTGTATCAAAACAACCCAAAACTAAATTTTTGTCTTAGTCATGAACAAGTGGATTAGAACAACTTCATTTAGGTCATAAACAGGTAGATTTGAAATCAGATCAAATCAATACACAACAGAGTCAGTGTGGGTGGCAGTGTGAAGTGAGTGGGTGCACGTGTGCTGGGGGAAAACCTGTGCATCTGTGACCCTGGAGATTCAAGGGTGAATGTGGGGACCACTATAGATGAGGAGCAGGGGAGGAATGTTGCCAGAGAGTGGAGGTGGCAACCTGCTCCCTCTCACTTGTCCTGGCCTTGGTCGCAGATAACCTAGAACAGAGTCACGGTGAGATTAATGAAATCAAAAGTGGGGAGGGAGAGTCAGAAAAATAAATTAGATTCATGGTGTCATGTACTTTATTTTATCTATCTATTTATTTAACTGAATTTACAAGGAATCCCATCCAAGAATGACTGTCGTGTGGCAGCAGCCAGGTGGGTAGGGAAAAGTGCGTCAGGAAGTATTTAGGAAACACGGTAGGGGGTGATAGAAAAGTGAGGGACAGGGCCACAGGTCCTGGAAATAAGAGACTGGGAAGTCGTTAGTGCTTCCCTTTGCCGGTCCCTCTCTCCAGTCCAGGACCCCAAAGCCCCGCGCAGGCAGATAGGAGGAAGGAAGCTCGTGACCGTCCGGGCGTCCCTGACGCGCCCCTGCGGCGAACCTCGCACTCGGGTTCTGCTCCAAGCCCTCGCGAGCCTCCCAAGGCTGTGTGTTCCGGCCCCGCGAGCCTCACCGGAGGAGTGCGGTTTCCCAAGCGCCGCGGCCTCCGCCCGGGCCCCTCTTCGCAGCCGCGTTGGGTCGGGATCCCAGCCAAGCCGCTCAAGACGCAGTGGGCCCATCTCTGGCGGAGCCAGGGCCGCGGGACGCCTGGGGGTGATGCGAGAGAAGAGGGATCCAGATTGAAAACCCAGAAAAGGGAGTTTCCGGAACTTCTCTCGGGGACGTCTGCAAATGCCGACGATCTCCTAAGCTGTGAGAGCAACTTTGGGTGCACCGGGACAGGCGAGGACCGCCCTCGTGGCCCGGCTGCTGCCTGCGGGCCCGGGGCCTCCCTTGTCAACGACCGCGCCCTACACACAGGAAGCGTTGGACCCCGGCTGCGGGTGAGAAAGGGAGGAGTGGACGGCTAGTAGGACCCCTGGGCTGGTCCCCCAAGGGTTCCGTCTTCTCCCGCCGTCCCGAAGCCACCAACTCCGAGCCCCGCGGACTTTTACCCACCTGCTCGACTGACTGCCTGGGCGAGGGGGTTGGGAGTTTGGGGGTGGGGTGGGGGGAACAGCTGCGGAAGTGGGGATGGGGGGCGCTGCCGGGCAGGAGGGGGTCGGGGCTGCCAGTCAGTGAGGAAGAAGGGGAAGTCCTACACCTTTGCTTTGAGCTTGCGCCTCCCGTGCCTTTCGAGGATTTTGCTACTTGCCGGTGAACAGAGGCTAATAACGCCTTGGCTTTTCTTGTTTCTCGGCTCTAACAGGATTCTAGGACTCTATCGTACTTGTGTTTTTTCTTTTTCACAAACAAGCACGCGCTAGACCACGAGCCAGAAGACAGCCGGCTCGCCACCCTGGGTACGTGCCGGACGTGCAGGGAGCGGCGCCCGCCACCGTGGCTACTTACCGGGCGCGAGCGCGCGGGCGGGGGCGCGAGGCAGGCAGGCGGACGCCGGGACCAGATGGCCCTCAGCCGAGGAGAGTGCGGCCCAGCGCCCGCAAGGAGGCGCCAGGCACGGCGGTCCATCCGTCTCTGATGCACCGGATGCCAGCGACCTGCAGCTAGTTTGATTTAACAGTGGGGTGTACTTGGTGAGAGTGAATCTGAATCATTAAAGAGAAAAAATTTGAAAGGTTAGGAGTGGGAGAGTGGAGGTCGGAGAAAATATGAGAAGACGGTGGAAGGGGGACAGAAAAGAGACAAAAGAAGCTGCAAAAAACCAAAACAAAACAAAACAAAAACCAGAGGAAGTTATCTCGGAGGTTAGAGGAAACGGTGAGTGGAAAGAGAAGAGAGGGGCTCACATTATTTTGCTCCAAGAGGAAAAGGGTTTTGGGAGTTGAGGGGGTTGTAGAGGGGAGGAAGTTTATTCAAAGTGAATTTACTTTTAAATGTTACCTCTTTTTTTTTTTTTTAATGAGGAATTACGTTCTGAATACTTGCAAAACACTCCCGTGGTATAATTGTTCTTTGCATTGTTTTTCAGTAGAGCTTCCTCAGTCATCTTGGACTGAGGACTCGGGGCAGTGCTCAGAGGTGAAGGTACATAGATGCACACCAGGCCTCTTTTGTAGGTTACTGTCCTAAAACTGCTGGGAAGAATGTTGCCGACATCTCACGCTACACGTCTTCTTTTGCTGATACTGCAGCTTATAAAACTCGACAAGACTCTGGGCAGTGAGTGTCCTGGGATCCAGACCTGGCTGGGGAGAGGGGAGAATGGGAGGGAGAGAGGGAAGGGAAAGGGCACCACACTGGTGGGTGCGCATCCAGGTGCTCACTTAGAACAGTGAGGGTGTGGTTCAGCTGGGCTGGCTGCCCAGGATGTTACACCTGCTTTGCCTGGCCCCAGCCAGAGGCGTTATCCCTGCTCCAGTGCTCCTGTGACAACTCTCTCCCTGTGGGCAAATCCTACCTTTTACTCCAGGAAGCCTTTAGTGATTACTGTATGTGACATGTGTCCTATGGTGTCTTTTCCTTTGTGGAAAGTCCTGCCTGTTCATGCAGATTTTAAGTCCCTGGAGGATAGAGACTGTCTTGTACTTTTTTGTACCTCAGAACTTGGAACCTAACGCTAAATAGATTTGTCAGAAGAATCCTCCTGGCAACATTTTGTGCCCCTGAGGGGTCCATGGTAGCATGAATTTTTTTTTATTAATCCTCAGTTAAAGGTGAAGTAGAACTAAGGATGCAGCAGATGGAGGGTGTCTGGGATGGAGACTCCTCCCTCTGCAGCCAGGCCCTTCAGGAGGCGTCTCTGGGGACACCCCTATGTTTCTCTCTCACAGATGCTCATTCTCTCTGCCTCGACCTCACCATCAAATCACAGTCCAGACCTGGACAGCCCTGGTGTGAGGTTCAGGGCTCGGTGGATACAAAGCCTTTCCTCCACTATGACACTGACAGCAACGAGGTCAAACCTTTGGGTCTCCTGGGGAAGGAAGTAACTGCCACCAAAGCATGGACAGAATTGAGCCAGACACTGGCAGAGGTGGGGCAAGAGCTCAGAATGATGCTGCCTGTCTTGAAACCACACAAAAACAAGACCAGGGGTAAGTGTGGGAAGTGGGTGGGGAGATGGAGACAGTCAGCAAGAGAGGGGACAGAGCACAGCACATGCAGGGAAGGGGCTTTATTTGAAAGAACTGACCACGGGTCCAACCATAGAACACGATGCACTTAATGGGCAAGAGCGGGCAAGTCATGGGGAGAAGAACACAGGCCCCTAATGTGCAGAGACACTTGAGCCACTGGGGAAGGATGGGCTCCGGAGGGTCCAGGATGATTCTTTTTGTGGGATGGCAGGTCCTCCCACCCTGCAGACCGAGCTGTGTTGTCGGCGTGAAGCAGAGCGATGCACTGGTGCGTCCTGGCAGTTCAGCGTCGACAGACACACAGCCCTCCTGCTTGACGCCATGAACATGAAGTGGACAGTCATTAGTCCTGGAGACACAGGGATCGAGGAGTGGGAGAACGACCAGGTACTGGCAGAGTATTTCAGGAAGACCTCCGTGGGAGACTGTAATCACTGGTTTCAGGAATTCCTAGAACACTGGGAGGAAAGGCTGGAGCCGGAGCCCACAGGTAAGTGAGCAGAGTGTGGAGGAGGTAGTAGCTCTGCCTTCCCTGTGCAGATGTGGTGTGTGTGGAATTGAAAAGATGATGGATTGACTGAGTGATTGATTTCTTAGTGGTCTCCCTGTCTGGAGAGTGAGTGACGGGCACAGGATAGGATTTCCCACCATCCTCCTTTCCCTTCCCACTTCCCTCAGCTCAGGAGCCCCGAGCCCCCTCCCCCCAATAACCAATGATCCAGTCCCCCTGCACTGCTAGATGATCCCCAAATGTATAGGCATCACTGTGCTTCCAGGCCTTCCTTCTCTCCTTCCTGTTGTGATCTTTATCAGCTCAAATGTCACTTCTTACGAAGCCCTCACCACCTTCCCCAGACAGAATTAAGCACCCCCAGATCTGTCCTCAGAAAGGTCTTTCCCCAGCAAGCATGTCTGCCTGAATGGTAATCAGATGGACATTTGCTGCCTCCCTCAGGAGAGATGTGAGCTCTATGAGGACCAGGCACAACGTCTGTTCATCTTCCTCCCCAGGACCTGGCAGGGTGACTTCACATAAAGAGTCAGTCACTATGTGGGGGGACATGTGCTCTCCGGGAACAGAAGGTGCTGAGGAAGGTGTATTTTTAGATCTGATAAGGTTTTTGCTTTATGTTTGTTTTAGCACCAACATTACTGTCCTCAGATAATGAGCAGTCTACAGACCTCCAGTTAATGGCATGGGTCATCCCATCCATCTTCGTCAGTTTAGTCCTAATTGGCATCACCATCAGAAACCACAGGAGGTCACGTACCACCCAAGGTGAGAAGCAGGCTGGCCTGTGGCTCTTGGGCAGGTCATGATCTGGCAAGGACTTGGGAGAGGTGAGCCACAGGCCTCCCCTAAGCTCTTGTCCACTGATCCAGCTCTACATAGAAATGCACTTTCTATGTCTTGAGCCCCCACACTCCACAGTCGGGCTGGGAGCAGAGGCTGGTCTGGGCAGCACAATAGTGCAGTGAGGGGAGGGGCAAAGTACCTTCTCCTGTGGGGGCCAGGGTCAGAGTTCTACAAGGCCTATGGTGAGTGTTTTCTTGATCTGGTCTAACCCAGGGCTCCCCTGTCTTTTGGTGAAAACGTTTTTTGTTCTCTGAGGTCAGCATTATTTAGCTCAACAATTTTCCTAATGTTCTAACAGCTGTTCCATTATCTGATATTCCTTCTCCGGACCGTGAGAAGGTTACGATGTTTCACCACCTCTTACTGGCAAAACCCAACCCTTGATGACAGTCTGGCTGCCGATCCAGGCAGAGAAAAATATGAGAAGGGCTTAACTACCTCAACCAAGCCAGTGGATTTATGCTGCACTCCCAGGAGCAAAGGGGGTTGGGGAGCCAGGAAGGAGGGAAAAGGCCACTTTTAGAAACTAGGTCTCACAGTGAGGGTTTCAAGGAGGCTGGGCCCCTCCAGAGGACTGGGTGCTGCTGACTCAGCCTCCTTCTGGCTCCCTGAGCCTGAGGGCTGTAGGCCTGCATGTTCGGGCAGCAGCAGGTCAGGGCCGCTCCAGTGAATGTTGGTGCCACAGCTGAGCTGAGCAGAGGTGAGGGGCAGGCCGCCCCAGGGAAGCACGTGCTAGACTGAAGGGGGAAGAAAATCTTCCTCCGCCTTTGGGAGGGGCCTCCCTATAGCCTCTCACAGGCCTTCCCTTCAGTGGGAGCGCCAGCACCTGAGAGATTTTGTGTGCCCGTGACACACTCCGACTTTGTCTTCTTTGGCCTCGTTTGACTGCTTTTGCTGATGTGACAGGTGAGAGAATAACAAACAAGAAGACAAAAAGGTTGGTGGGCAGCATCTCAGATCAGGAGACAACAGGCAGGAGCCCAAATGATCCAGAATGTAGCACAAACACCTGTTTCTTTTCTGAGGGTAAAAGGTGGTTCCAGGACTGAAGAGCATGTCTCGACTTTTCACAACCCCTTAGACTCTGAGAGAAGCAGGAATCATGTGCACAGAGGGGTGCAGAGCCAGGACCCCCTGACCTGAAGGGAGAAGCAGCACCTGGGACCAGCTGCCTGGGGCCCAGGCCCTCCTTCAGGCCCAGCTGCCCTTCCTGCCCTGCCTGTGACACGTCTCACAGGCCCACCCACTGTGACCCCTTTTCCCCAGGCCAGTCTGAAGTGAGTGTCTCCTGTTCGCAATCCACAGAGATTTTACCAGGACAAATCTAGATCACTCAGCTGCAAGGCGTACAAGCCCATGCAACGGATCCAAGGAGGAGGCCCGGGAGGCGCCCAGGGGAGCCGCGGGGACTAGGAAGTGGTCAGGCAGCTCCTGCCTTCACTCTCTCCCTCTCTCAGGGCTGTGTGTACCCCGAGCTCTTCCTGCCCCTCCCGCCACTCCCTGTGTCCCCTCTGCTGAGCGGCTCTTCTGCCCCATCGTCCCTCACAGGATCCCACCTGGTTGCCCAACCTGGTGGCCCCACCTGGTTCCCAGCTTCACTTCCCTCACTGGTTCCACTGTCCCTCGAATCTAAGTTCTGTGTTCCTGGGAGACAGTGTCTGATCGCTGGGCTCGGGACAGGGGTTCCTCATGGGTCCATCAGCAGTGGACGGGCCTGGGTCACCTGGGAGCTGGGGCTGCCCCTCCAGGGATGTGGGCAGAGCAGACGCCATGAAAAGGGTGAGGATGGGAAGGAATCTTAGTGCAATGACGGCTGGGCTGGCGGGTGTGGGAGATTCCGGCTTCAGCTGGTTATGCGTCTTCTAATTGTGCAGAAGCTTCTTCATTTCTGTGGGGCCTGGGTTTTTTACCTGTAAAATTAAAAGGAGGAATGTGATATAATATTTATTGGCATTTATTGAGCATCTTTCATGAGTCAGATGCCTTTCTAAGCACTTCACGTGCACTAGTTTAACTTTTTAAAATGCCTATAAAGCACTTAAGTCAGTCACTAGGATGACAATCTGATTCCAACACACAATAATCTACCAACAAAGTGCAAATCTCAGTTTGCTGGACCTTTTCCCTTAATAATCTCAATTCCATCTATTGGAGATCATTAAAATATAGACACATCTCCATCTATTCAGATCACAGTCCTGAATTTATATCCTCACATAAAAATTCTTCTGTCCATTCATAAGGTTGTGACATTTAAGCTTTCAAATCAAAGATATTTTATTTCTAAAAAACTGAAAGGAGAAAGAATTAGAATTTGGAGATAATTTATTTCCTTTATCACAAATCACTGTAAAATATTCAAGTGATATAAAATCTTACGAAGTCAAAATGTGAACATTCCCCTTCAGTGCTCCCATCTGATACCCTAGAAATAACCACTCTTAACCGTAAACAAAACATTGTCTTTTCCACTTTTTCAAAAGATTGTGAAGTTAGCGAGGTGGGGAAACTTTGGCTGTGCTGGAAGGGCTTGGACATGTTGTCCCTGAGAAATGCAGTCCTGTCCCCGTCTTTCTTGTCCTCCCACCATGGAAGAAATGAGCTGGGTCTCATTCTGTACTGAGGCTCCATCGTTGTCCCTAAGATAGGAGTGAGGTCACGTGTCCATCTAACGCCTTTGCAAAGGCTACATGAAATCATGTCATGAAAGAGTTTGCAAACTGGGAGATCATATACAATTGTTAGTTAACATTATATTATTATATCTGTTTATTTTTAATACTTAATAATTATTATAATAACTAGTTTTAGAAGTTTTGCTGGGTCTGAATACCTTCAAGGAGAATTTCACCACACGTGAAAATTTTTCCTCATAACGAGCTTTCTCAGGCTCTGAGGTGTAAGGCAAAAAGGAAACCTTACGTTGCTTCCTGGGCATCTCAAAGTGGCTGCAGTCGTGTGGGGTAAACGTCTTACAGCGGAAGAACCTGGAGCCCAAAGTGCTGGCCTCCAGACACAACCTTCAGGGCTAAGAGGCCTTTTTTTCTTTTTCCAGCCTCAAAGTCACTCAGAAACTTACTGTATGTTTCGTGAATGACAAAAATATTGTGTTAGTTTTTTTCCTTTTCTCTTTCTATTTTTACCTTCTAATTCTGCCTCCTACTCTGTTCTGGACCTGAAAGCTGTGGGTTCCCAAATGTCAGCTCTGGAAATAAAAATTATAGCAAAGACTTCTATTTTCCTATCCAGTGATTTATTCTTGCCCTCCTAAAAAACAGAGACACTTAACAATGTACAATTCACGACGTTCAAGTTTCTAATAAAAAAACTGTCAAAAGAAGAAAATATGATTCATAATCAGGAGAAAATTGAATCTACAGAAATGGGCTCAGAAATAAACAAGAAGCGGGAGCTGGTCACAGGCAGCTAGACTCTCGGGTAGCATTACCTGAATTGGACATTTTCATGTACCTTATTATGTCGTGTAGAACACAACTCTGTAGATCTTGCAAGACCCAAGATGATGGCCTCTGCTCGCGCTGTAGAGAGGACTCAGAATGGCCTGTGTTCAGACTTATAGTTATGTCTGGGTAAAAGTGACTGACTGCGACTATTATTTGTGTACTTTTCCACAGCGCCGCCGCCTTACGTTGCCCCCGAACATCTTGGGGACCTAAGATCGGGAGAGTCAGGGACGTTGGGGATGAAGGGTTGAAGATGGTGCCTGGTGATCCCCGGTTCCTAGCTGAGCACGCCCTGCCTCTGGAGCAGGCCAAGGATTTGTGAACCCCCTTCCCCTTCTCCCCAAGCGCGCGTAACCCTTTGAGCTGACACCCAAGGAGGACTGACTAATAACGCGCAGTGCGTTAAACACAAACCCGGCCCAGACTCGGAGGGCAGGGGGCGCAGATCCCTCTAGGGGACGCTCTCCCGCCAAGACTACTTCCCTCAACCGCGAAATGGGTGGGTGTGGGCGGGGTCAACGGGAGCAGAGAGAGGGCGTGGTGGGCGGGGCTTGGCGCGCCCCGCCCCCGGGCCACTGTTCCGCCCCCGGGCCACTGTTCCCTCCCCGGGTGCTGATTCTCGCCGAGGTCGCCTTTTCCGCACCAAGCGCCCCTCGGCTTGGGGCAGACAGGCGCCGCTGCGCCCAGAAGCCCCCAGAAAGGACTAGAGGCGGTGCCAGGCCGGGCTGGCCATGCCTCCAGCTGCTGCCGTTCCCGCCGGCGACTGCGCGCCCGCGGCCTCGGGGACGCAGCCGGGCCCCGGGCGGGCCGCTCTCTGAGGCGCCGGGGCCTAGCACCCGCCGCGGCAGCGCAGGAGGGCCGCAGGGCTCGCGCTCTCCCGCCTTCCTCGCGCTCTGCGGCCCCGCCTCGGCTCGCTTCCTCTGCTGCCGGTCGCCATGGCCTCCGCCGCCCGGGAGAGCGCGGGCTCGGGGCGCGGACGGCCGCCGCGGCACCGGGCGCTGCGCGGGCTGCTCCTGCTGTGCTTGTGGCTGCCCAGCGGCCGCGCGGCTGGGTCGCCCTCCGCGCCGCTGTCCGAGCTGCACGCGCAGCTCTCGGGAGTGGAGCAGCTGCTGGAGGAGTTCCGCCGGCAGCTGCAGCAGGAACGGCCGCAGGAGGAGCTGGAGCTGGAGCTGCGCACGGGCGGCGGCCCGCAGGAAGGCTGTCCGGGCCCGGGCGGCGGCGGCTACAGCGCCATGCCGGACGCCATCATCCGCACCAAGGACTCCATCGCGGCCGGCGCCAGCTTCCTGAGGGCGCCGGCGGCCGTGCGGGATTGGCGGCAGTGCGTGGCGGCCTGCTGCCTCGAGCCGCGCTGCTCCGTGGCCGTGGTGGAGCTGCCCCGGCGGCTCCCGGCCCCCGCCGCCGCGCTCAGCTGCTACCTCTTCAACTGCACCGCCCGCGGCCGCAGCGTCTGCAAGTTCGCGCTGCACCGCGGCTACAGCAGCTACAGCCTGAGCCGGGTCCCGGAGGGCGAGCAGGAAGGCCTGGAAGCTGGCGCCCTGGCCACCGGCCGAGCCGAGCTTCGGCTGGGTAAGCGCTCCACTGGAGAAGGCTGGGGCCAGGCCGCTTGGGTCCTGCAGTCGCTGTCCTTGGACCTATTGGTAGCAGCATCTGGGAGACCCGCCTAGGCAGGAGACCTGGGACCTCCTCAGCCGAGTCAGAAAAGAAACACCCTCGATCCAAGTTAACTGACTTACTTGCAGGCATGTAAAGGAGTGGCTTTGATTTCTCACCCTAGGGATGTTTTCGGAGAAACCCCAGTAGACTGGGCAGAAGTAGGCACGGTAGGCTGCTTCTGGAATTTTTCTAAGCTTAGGGAAGGAGGCTGATCTGAGAGGATTCACGAATTTAAAGGAGAAGAAAAGTTCAGGAAACAAAAAGTTTATTTTATTCTCAAAGATTCTTATAAGTCATGGTTTGTGTCAAGTAATTGCAAGAGCAAAATCTAATTAGATGCCAGGCTGCTCATAGCACACCCTGATTTCTTAGCTTGGCTCTCGCCCTATGATTCCACCTATAGTTGCTTTCATCAGACATAAATGGGAAGAGACACGTGTCAGGTTATTTTGAGGTAGATCCAACTGATTCCCATGAAGTACGCTTTTCTTTTGTAAAGAGGGAAAAGAAGGGACTTGATTAGTTGAAAATAAGAAAGCTTAAGGCACCTTTTGAAAAGGAGCTTAAAATGATGCTTTGCATTCTATAGTTTTACTTTCTAAGAATGCTCAGAATGAGAATCAAGACACATACTGGAGACACACAAAAAATTGTAACAGCTGGAGATTAAGGTCACTGAGGGACTAAAACCTTGATTGGGTCTGCTTGTGGTCAGCTCAGTGTATTTGACTGCACTCTGTTGCTGTTTACTTTGTAATAACCTAAGAGTGAAACCATAACAAGATTAGACGGGCAGAGCCTCAACCACTTTGGACATCTGGAGTCTCCATGACCTTTGGGTCTAAAGAGAAGGATCTGGAAATCTGTATCTACAATGGCCCACCTCACTACCTACCTCCAGGGGAATAAACATTAAAAGGTCACCCTAAGACTGCTCAGCCTTGACGCAGACCCTGGGAAGGATCCTAGAGTTTTCTCCCTGAAGTGGAGGCAGGAGGCGCTTTCACTGGGACCCCCACCAGCATCCCTGAGCACACCCATGGCTGTTACACACACACACACACACACACACACACCCCTTTCCTCTGCCCAAACAGGAACTCAAAAATCCCAGCCACAAAGAAGCAAAATCCCTTTCCCTTTTTCTCAGTGCCCATCTGGAAGAAACCGACATTGCCAAAAGGGAGAGCTCCTATAAGCCAGGGGAAACCAAAAGGAAAATAAACAAGGGAAGAATATGCCTGTGGGGGGCGGAAAGTTCAGTTTACTAGTAGAAGATTCTGAGTCATTTTTTCTTCCACTTTCTTTTTAGCCCTTCCCTTCATTGGGGAGAGTTTGTCTAGAAATTCAGTTTTCTAGATGGTCAAGGGTACATATAAATGGCCACTGGGCTTGGTCTTTATTCTGGAAAAACACTGTCTTGCTCACACTTAGATCCCCAGTGGTATGGATACGTCGAAGCGTGCAGCTCAGACCCAGAGCACCCTCATTCTGTCTGCAGGTAGGGCAGAGGTTACCCTAGCCAAGTGTTCTGCGTTTTCCCTGCCCAGACCCTTAACCTCTTGAAGTTCTTTGTGCTTCTGAGACTAAGTTTTTCCTTCTTGAGTGTTTTTGTTTTCTTTTTTTGAATCTTGTGAGCAGGTGAAGTTTAAGGCTAAAGTAGTAAGAAAACGGTTTTGAAAAGCTCTTGCAGAGAATCTGTTAGGGGACTGAGGGGAATGGGAAGATCATGAGGAAATGGTGAGGGGCCAGGTGGGATGGGCTAGCACAAATTTATAGCGGGTCCCATCAGCCCTGTTTGTTGCCACCTTTATTGAGTTTGGCACTGTTATAAGCTCCTTAGACACATGAACTCTGTCCTCAAAACACCTCAAAATCTGGATTCTTATTATAATCCCCACTGTACTCAAAGGCTTAGTGACAGAAAGTAACTTTCTGGAGGGTCTCGTAGCACATGAGCTGTGGAGCTGTTCTGTGAATTGTGAGCTGTGTTGGGTGAGTAGTGAGCTATGTTATGTGTGTTGTGTTATGTGAGTTGTGAGCTGTGTTCTGGAGCAGCTTGAGTGCTTTCTCCAGCAGCACCAGGCCACCTGGAAGCAGACACATCCATGGTTGGGTTTCCATGCTGGGACTGAGTAGGTGGCCGTAGGGGTTGTGGGAGAATGTGGGAATGAGTGGAGGATGCTGGAGAGAGGTGTGTTGAAATGACAGCATCTGCCTGCAGTGTGTGCAAAGGTCAGAGTAGGGGGCTTGAAGCTCTTCCACAAGAGGGTCCCTGCTAATCCTCTTGGGCCTTGAGTGCTTTCCTTGCCTTCCAGCCAGGCTGCTGTGAGGATCAATGGTGGACGTGCTTTGTGAATTATAAAGGCAGCACCCATGTACATGACGTTGTTATATGACCCTGGTTAGGTTGCGTGGCTGACTGGAGAGGTTGGGCCACTGGGTTCTCCGATGAATGTGAAGAACAGCAGGAGAAAGAGACAGGAGTGGTTAGGACCCCAGAGGAATCTGAGAATAGTTTCCAAGGGCTCATGGACCAGAACCTCTATTGCTGTTTCCACTGGACATTCAGCTTGAATACTGGGATCTCTGGGTAGACCCTCTGTAATTTAAGAAGTCAGGACTCTTTCTGTGTTAGGAAAAATCAGAGTTTTCAGGCAGTGCTCTGTCCTCCCCTCTGCAAGCCCACACACTGCCACCCCCAAGTACAGAGGAAGGAGTTGATTTAGGAAGGTTCAAGACTAATCTCTCCACACGTGCTCGACCTATCTCACATTTCTCACATTTTCAACCTGTCCCTTTTGTGTTATAAATAAACATCATAGAAGAGTAGCAAACAATTGTGCTTAATAAGTAATATTGAGACAACTGGTGGGAATGGTGGGGAAAATACATTTAGACCTGCAACTCTGATCACGCACAAATGAATTTCCAGTTGGGTTAAAGAATGGAATTTTTTTTTTAAATTACACCATAGGTTACTCCATACATAGGAAGATTTGAAGGAAATAAACTTGCTCTTACACATATGGGGGGAAGATAACTTTCTAATCAAGAGATCACAAAGAGAAAGAATGTGTTATATACACATTTTTAAAACTTCATTATGTCAGGAAACAAAAGGAATTGCAAATGAGTCTGAGAAAATATGAGATTAAAGCATTTATTATATTAATAGAAAGCTTATGTGAATCAGGAGGAAAAACAAAAAGAAATGAGCAAAGGATATGAACACAGTTCCCAAAAGAGGACATGTAGTTGATAATTATGAAAAAATGTTCAACCTTTGAAGTAATCAAGATGCAGATAATACCAACTTATACTGATTAAATTGGCAATAAGTTTACTCTGAAGTTTACGTTTACATTGACATGCTAATGGAGAACTTAATATAATCTTACATGGTCACTGAAAGTGTAAATACCACTTTTTTGGAAATCAGAGAAGATAGCAGAGACCATTAAAATATTCATTCTCCTGAAGTACTTTTTTTTTAGGAAAACTATGCTAAAGGAAAAGTATGAGCAAAGAAGTTTATTATGGCATTATTAATAATGGTGAAAAAAAGTGGTAATGAAGTAAAATGTCCAATAGTAGAGGTTGAGAAACTGTTATGACAACTGTGAAGTTTATACAGTGACACTGGCAATGCTGGGATATATGAATAAATATCAATAAATAGAATATATTAATAAGTTAGTAGGTTAAATTCAGGATGTATCTTTATATTTACTATTTAAAACCAGAATATACATCTAATGCCCCCCAAGTACAGGGGAAGGACAGAACTTTTCAGTTAGACAGATCTGGGCTGACATTTGGACTAACAAATTTATCACTTGTGTGATCTTATGCAACTAAGCTAGCCTCTCCGACCCTAGTTTCCTAATGAGTGTGAGGCAGATGACAGTCCCTGCCTCAGAGGCTGTTGAAAGTTGAGCAAAACCGTGGCTCAAAAACACTGCCTGGTACAAAGAAATCACCCAATAAATGGTAGCTGTTAATTACTATCAGCTGCTTAGAAGGAGAAAGACTAGAACAGTACACACCAAAAATGAAGACAACCATATTGGGGTTGTGAGTAATTTTTTCCAAAATTGTTGCTATTAAGAAAAATACAATGAAAAAAAAAAAACAAACCACAAAAGCAAACAAACAGAAAAACCAACATGGATTTTGACCCATAATACCTAAGCCTCCTGCCGTTAGTCTGGCCCCACTTCTGTATCCTCAGCCTTGGCTGTATCATTTGTGCCCACAAGGTAAAACCCAAATTACAGACCTCTTTCTTGTTGTTAAGGCTCTGTTCAGAGCAGTGTTGTAAATCAGAGTAGTTAACAATATCTTTCTCCATATAAAATGCCACCTTGATGTGCTCCATCGAAACTGGAATGAGTTTTATTTCACCTCTGTGGAGTTTATCAAGTGTGCTCAGGTTTCAAAGGAAGTCAATGTTTCTATAGTACTTAATGTTGGTTTATTATATTTTTACAATGAAAATTCAAAGTTACATTTATCTTGTTTTTCATCACAAATTGTTTAATGATAGCACACCATTTCCTCTTCTTGTTGTCATTTGTTTATTTCTAAGGCCTGTTTCTGGGTAGATAAGCTCTGGCTTATTTTAAAATCCATTATACAGTGTAATTTGCCTGGACTCAAACTGAGGAGGAAATGTAGTTCTGTTATTTCAAATACGACAGGGACCAATTTAGAGAACATGAGGATTTCACTGTGTTCATAAATCACACCTTAAGGCTTACCTAAAGAAAAGTAAATGACTAAAGTGATGAGTTTTTTCTTCCAGGAGGGCCAGGATTAATTAGTTTTATAATATGTGGGATATTTCAGAGATTACCTACCTGATTTTTCCATCTTAAATATTTTTGGTTAAATCTTTGAGGACCTAAAAATACGTTATTAGTGTCATTGCTGTTTATATCATATAGGTATATTTTAGTTTGTCTACTTAAAAATGGTATTTTAAAATAAGTTTTAATGCAGATAGCTGCTAACTATAATGTATCACTGCTGAATTATAAGATTCCAGAATTGTTAAGTGGTAAACCATTGTGTGGAAAGTGAGAACCTTCCAGAAGCGAAGGAAAGTTCTCTGTAAAAGTGTAAAAGGGCCTATTAGTAATGTAATTGCCATCTCTCTCCTTACCTAGGAGAAGTAGAATAAAGACATTAAGCATCGGATCTTTGCTCACGTGTAAAAAGGCAGATCAAATTTCTTCTAAAGCAGGGGTTGCTTATGTGGGTTATTTAATTCGGAGTTACGGGTCCTCATTGTTTTCAGTAACTGTAAAAATGGGACTTACCTTCTCGATAGGTATGTGTACCCTTTGGCAAGCAAATGTGCTTATTCCTTGTAAACTTGCTCATTAAAAAAAAGAAGTCATCTGTCTTTGAGGCTGGCAGCGGCATTCTCATTCAGAAAAGCCACAGCTCTAAGAGCTGCAAGCCCCTCCTGACATAAATCCTGGCACTGGGACTTGAGAGGAGCACTAGATGACGAGATAGGGCTGCACAGGTAGGTCAGGTAGGTCTCTGGACATCCCCTGAAGCAAGGAAATGACCCAATCAGATTATCATTCCAGAAGAGTCATCCAACTGCAGTGACTACCCTTTGTTGCCTAATGAGAAACTAATAGGATTGCTGCTAACCCCAAATTGCTCACTGGGCATCTGATTGACCCTTAGAAGTTTACTTGGGAGGAAACTTTGGCTGCATGAGAAGAAAGCAGTGTCTTGTGCAACATCATTCAGAATAAACTAAGGAAGAACTAGTCTAAGCCAGAATTTGGACCAGAGCTTTGGCGCTGGAGGAGGGAGGAAATAGTGCAAGCCAAAAAGGATGCATTAAAAAACCTGTAGAGTTTGTTTTTTTTTTCCGAGCTACATTACATTACTACATTTCTTTAAAATATATGTGCATTTGGGTAAGATGCTTAAATCAATTAAAATATTCACAAATTTGCTCTTAGAAATTCTTTCTGTATCTGATAGCTTCTATGAGTCATCACTGAAGTAGATGTGAGTTAAATATTACTATTTAGTGAACACTAAATATTATTTAGTACCATTAATGATCAAAGGTAAATATATCCCTGTTTGCTATTTTAGGGTATCTCAGAAACTCTTTGCCAGCTTCTGTTAAAAAAATTATTACAAGCTATGAACCTCTTTTATTTCCATCGATGAGAAATTGGATTCCAGAGAATTTCTATCTGGATTTTATTTTGTGTGTATCCCAGAGCTTGCCTTAACTTTCCAAAATTTAATTTATTTCCTTTTCCTTGAACAGCTTTATATTATTTATATTTTTAAAACTTGAAGATAAGAAAAAAAGAAAATCTACATCAGAGGTAAATTTTGGGGAGGTTTGTTTCAAAATCTCTTTTAAATAAATTCATTTAATTCATTTGAACTTAACTTATTTATAAATTAAGTGAAAATTTCATTCTAGAGAATAAAACTACTCCTCCAGATTGAGGGGCCTAGTACTGTCTCATACCCACAACTTTGTCCTTGCTACTGCTAATAGCTAACACCCCACACCTCCTCTTCTGCATGTATTATCACTAAACTCTATATTCATAGTATATTTTATTGTTTATTATGTGAAGAGAATACAGTGAAATAATTAAGAAAATAACTTGCACTTGCTATACATTTTCTTGCTAGTTCTTTTGCTGGGCTATATCTATGCTAGCAAACAGATACCTCTCTTAATAAGTTAGAAACAAAATAGGAAATAATCTCTCTTGTGATTATTTTCTTTCACAGAAAAGGACGAGCCTCCACTTAGCAAGGCCGGGCAGGATGTGGTTTTGCACCTGCCCACAGATGGGGTGATTCTGGATGGCCGTGAGAGCACAGATGACCATGCCATCGTCCAGTATGAGTGGACACTGCTGCAGGGAGACCCGTCAGTGGACATGAAGGTAATTCATGTAGTCATTGTAATGAAAACTAATGTTTCAGTGACGTGGTCTTTGGTAATATCCCTCCACTTGTGTTCCCAACATGTCTATAAGCTAGCAGAAGAGGTATAAAATAGAGAAAGCATAAAAATGATGGTTGAAAAAATGTTTTATTACATGAATTTATTTTTCTACTGAGGGAACAGTGATCTTAATCATTTGTTTTGAAGCTTACCCTCATTCTTGATGCTCTTTTGTTGACTTCTTCTGAACACAAAACCACTTCAAGAAAAAAGACCCATGCTTTGTTTTGATGACTCAGCTTACTTAAAAAATTTTTTTAATTTCTTTTTTTTTTTTTGGTTCAGAGTCTAAGTAGAAAATTTGAAAAAGACAAAGGAGCATAAAGAGGAAAATAACAATAGAATGAACTCATTCTTCCCATGACCTAAAAAGCAACCACCTTACCTAGTAGTCAGGCCTGCTTGAGACAAATGAGTTAATAAATGAAGGGGAAGGTGGCACCAAACACTCCTATTCAGTGTTCCTCACTGATTTCCATCAGTCTTCTCTGAGCTGCGCTGGGATTGCTGCAGATGGGAATGTATCACTTGTTCTGTGGCTGCCTGCACACGGGGAGTCTTTTTTTTTTTTTTTTTTATTGAGGTATAATTGACATGTAACATTATTTTAGTTTTAGGTGCACAAGATAATGACTCGATATATCTTGTATATATTGTGAAATAATCACCACAATAAGTCTGGTTAACATCCGTCACTACACATACTCACAAATTTTTTTCTTATAATGAGAACTGTTAAGATTTAGTCTCTTGGCAGCTTTCAAATACACAATACAGTGTTGTTAAGTATAGTCATCATGCTGTACGTTACACCCCCATGACTTATTTATTTTATAACTGGAAGTTTGTATCTTTTGACTCCTTTCACCCATTCTGCCCATTCCCCACCCCCTGCCTCTGGCAACCACCAATCTGTTCTCTTTATCTATGAGCTCAGGTCTTTGGGGGGGGGGTTGTTTTTTCAGATTCCATATAAGCGTGAGATCATACAGTATTTATTTTTCTCTGTCTGGCTTATTTCACTTAGCATAATGCCCTCAAGGCCCATATATATGCACACCACATTTTCTTTATCCATTCATCCATTGATGGACGTTTAGGTTGTTTCCATATCTTGGCTGCAGTGAACATGGGGGTGCATATATCTTTCTGAGTTAGTGTTTTTGTTTCCTCTGGATAAATATCCAGAAGTGGAATTATTGGATCATCACGGGGAGTCTTGAGTTTTGAGGAAAGTGGTTTTTTATTAACCCTTTATAGATAAGAGTGTTTCCTGGCTTAGGCGGATAAATCTCATCCAGATCACTTCAGTCAGGGGAGGTGGGGAAAATCGGTACTGGTTTTCCGGGGTTGCCGTAACAAAGTACCACAGACTGGGTGGCTTAAACAACAGCAATTTCACACAGCTCTGGAAGCCAGAAGTCCCAGATCAAGGTGTTAGCAGGCTTGATTTCTTCTAAGACCTCTCCTCTTGGTTTGTAGTTGGCTGTCTTCTCCTCCCTGTGTCTTCACAGGGTCTTCCCTCTCTGAGGAAGCACTGATTTCTATTCTATTGTAACAAAAACAAGAGCAATAATTAGCTAGTCCTTCAAGACTGATTCAGGTACATTGATTTACTCAACAGTTACATAGTCTTAGAACAGGACTGGACCCTCAATCAGCATCTCACCCAGCCTCCTGTCCATGTAAGATCCCCTGCTGTTGCATCCCTTCCAGTGGTCATCCAGTCTCTGCCTGGTATTTCCAGAGAGGAAAGCTCACTATTTCACATCATGTTGCATGACATCTCTAATCAGCTCTAATTGTTGGGCCAGTAGGGTGTGCCTCCCTGTAACTTCTATGTATTGGTGCTGGGTCTTCTTTTTGGAAAAGCATTGAACACATCTTTTAGTTCTGTGTATCAGCCAGTAAAGTTTTGTTTTGTTTTGTTTTGTTTTTTAATGAATGTCACCACTTGGAATAGTCTTCTCAGAGCTCAACACTCCCAGTTCTTTCAGATGTTCTTCATATGAATTGATTTTCACACAGCCCACCATTCAGCCTCTTTTGGCTTTTCTCAGATTCATCCATGCTCTTCTTAAAATCTGACATCCCTAATTGAAACCCGTATGTAAATTGTGGCTCTTCCTGACCCGGACTATTACTTCCTGTGATCCAGATGTTGTCTTCTGTTCTACTAATGAAGATTCGTTTACATAAACTATGTTAGTAGCTGCTTCACACAGTAGCTTCATGTTGAGTTTTCCATTAGCAGGATCACCTAAAACCTGCTTCATCTTTCTACACGAACTGTTCTGATGGCCTGCGGTGATGGATTCCTACGTTTGTGTAAGTGATTTATTGAACCTGAGTGCAGGACCTTATATTTATCTTTTTTTACATTTCAGTTTTTGGCTTTCATCTACAACAGAAATAATTCTGAACTTTGAATGTCATCCATCTTATTGATTATTCTTCTGTGCATTGTGTCAGCTGCAAAATTATTATATCTTTACTGAAATCTCTGAGAACTAAGATCGATCAGGAAAGATGCACGGACAAGTCATTGCTCAGACCACTCTGAGCGCTCTCTTGAGATGGACACTGACTGTTAACGGGCACTCTTGGGATAGATTTGTTCAAGCAGCTGCAAATCTGTCTCTATTATCATTTAGCTTTTCATAGTTGCTACTAAAAGCTTTATTCTGTAAACAATGAATTGTGCATATGAGTGCTGAGTAAAACTAATGCTGATGATTCAGTATTTAATTTACTGAAGATATTTATAAAGAAGAAACAGAATTAGGCATTTCTTAGAGGCTTTTAGGGCTGACTGCAGTGCCATCAAGAGGAAAATCTGTACTGATTCCCCAGCCAAGCGTGTAACAGTGATAGCAGATAGACTAAAATTATAAAGCCACCATCTAAATGACAAAGTCTGCAATAGAGGAGCTGTTGGGTGCCAAACTGCACCTGTCTTATAATGGTGTCCATTCATGAATGCCCCCAAAGTTAACTCATCCCACCATGACTTCATCATAATAATAGCCATTAGTGATTGAGTCCCCAGTCAGTTTCAGGCAATTTAGACATATCTGAAATCCTGAGAATAACCTCAAATGTAGGCTCATTCTCATTTTGTGGATTAAGATTGTCAGAAAAAAAAAATAGTGAAAGACTTTGAAATGGCAAGAGGATACTTAGTACCTTTCAATTGAATGCCAGCATTGCCTAGCAGATCCTTCAGAGTTAGCATTTATAAACTGCAGAAGACTGACAGTAATGCAAGTGATTGTTGTCCATGGAAATGCAAACCATTTTTTTTCATATAGAGTTGCAATTACTTTCCACTCTGCAGAAAAGAGGGTTCCAAACATGAAACTTTAGCACCCGTAGGTATTAATTTACTATTAAATCCACTTCAGTACCTAACAAGTACTAACAGCAAACTTGCTTCAGTTTTGCATCTACTAGCAACTCATGTCAGCATTCATGGCTCTGTATGTCTGTCCTTCAGATTCTCCTTCGAGTCAGTGGAAGACCTGTTGGTTCTCTTTCATTAATGAGTTAAATGAAATCTGTGGCACACGTTCATATATACTGTGTGAGAGTCAGTTTTAACATCGTGAAAGCTTTCCTTTAACAGTAAATAACCACCTTGACAGGCTATCCTTCTGATCCCTTTTACTTGGGCCGTCTGATTTTACACCCTAAAATTTCTGACAGGAAAATGGGGACCCTCAAATCAAATCACCTTGTTTCTAAGAATGGGATCCAGCTGATGAGAATGTTCGTTTATATACTTCTTCAGGCTACAGAATGGGGCTCACCTGGAAGGTTGTTGGGAACAGAGGAAGGGCAGCTATAGCCCAACAAAGCAAAGCGATGAACTTAAAACCCAGTGTTGGATATCCTTGTTCTTCAGCCCTGGAGCCTCCCCACCACTCAGGAGCTCTCACTGGTTGGGCTTTCCGCTGGGTGCCTATCCCAACCCCTTCGTGAGCCCTCTCCTCTCCACCTCCCTTTTTTCCACCATCTGCAGAGTCCTCACCCCTTTCTCTCATCTTCTGTGGTAGCACAGTCAGCCCTCCCTTTATCTTGTGAAACTTTAAGACCAGGTTTCAGACCTATCCTTTCATGTCCAAACGACCCATTCAGGTGTTCAAAAAACAACAAAAATCAATGAAGTTCCCACCCTAAGAGGAACTGTGCTGCCAGCTTCATTATGATAAAATTAATAGTAACCTTTTTTAGCCTCTAGTGTGTGTTCAGGACTGTACTAAACACTTTCCATTAACTAAGCATATGGGAAAGGTCATGTTCCTGACTTAGTTTCTTCATTTATGAAGAAAATGAATAGGAGAGATGATTGGTCAGAACCAGGAGGCTATCCACCAGGTTATAAAGTTAAATAATCTCTGCCCTTGAACAGGATATTCTACATCCATTTAACTGAATATTAATCTACAATACATTCTTAAATGTAAGAAGACACATTTTTCAGATAGTCCATTAGATGACTGAGTTTCATAATTATTCAACATAATGCGTTCAAATCTGAAGTCAGAAAGTAAAATATGACATTTAGGAACATGATGTAGAATATAAAGATTTTCAGGGAGATTTGGAATTCATGAATCTGTAGGTTGATTTCCATTCATCAGTTGTGGAAAATTTGACTAAACGGTTTTAGAAGACCGTGTGTAATGGAAGCTTACTAAAGGGTGGATATTGTGTACACCAGTAGCTTCATTATTAAATTAAAACCAATTGCATGCTAGCATGCCTGCTGTACATAATTAATTTTTAAAAACAGGCGCTAACAAAACAAAATAAAAAATCAGATAGGTAGATTATCATCCAAATTGGAACATGTTTGGGAGTGAAAGGAGGTGGTATTAATAATTACACCTGGACCACAAAGACAAACCGGGGATGTCCTGAGCAAACAGAAACATGGATCCTTCTTGATAAAACCCAAGTTTCATGAGACTGGATGGTCTATATTTGGCCTCCCAATTAGTCTCATTTTAGACCACCTTCAGCAGCTCAAAATAGTATTTTAAAAGTGAATCTTGAGGGAAAAGGTTTTCTGGGAAAGGAACATAAATAGAAAGAAGAATATTGACTTTTTTTGTCACAGAGAAATGTTACTGAACTCAGGTTTGGCTACTCACTGCTCAAAAGCCAATAATTCGGGAGGCAAGTGTCAGTAGAAAGGGAAGGTGTTTTAATCAGGACAGCCGGCAATCTGGGGAGATGGTGGGCTACTGTCCAGAGACCAGCTCCAAAGATTCTGCTCAGCCCCGAAGATTCTGCTCAGCCATGACAATTTTTAAAGAGAAAAATGAGGGGAAGAATTTCAGTGAACTATCGAGGCAGGAGGTTGGCTTCTGCGTCACTCTCCATTGGCAGGCGAGATTCTCCCAAGGAACCCCAGCCCCAGATACTCACTCCATGTGCTCACCAGTGCCCAGAAAGCCTTCAGCAGGGAACAAAGCCTCACTCCTCAAATGCCTAGAGAGGAAATCCTTCAGACTCTGGTCTGAGTCAAAAAAGGGCTTTTAAAAAAAGTACAGTTTTTGACACTGAAAAAGCCAGAGGGCCTGGGTGTTTCCTGGGGGTTGAGAGCAAAGGCAGAAGGAGAGAGGGAGAAGCAAAAAATACACCACCACCCCCTCCCCCAGCAGCAAAAGAAATCTGAACCTCTGCAAAATGTCGCCTACGTCACTGCACCTGTTATTTTATTCACCCGAAGCTTCGAATAAAGGACGAAAAAGTTACGGCATCCCACAGGGCATTTTTGAGCTGAAGATTACCAGGCCTGCAAATTTCTTAAGTAACACATGGGGATAAGTTGGTGCACATGAATGAATAGTCCATTGTGGCTTTAAGAATTTCTTTGTATTTTGCTTCAAGATGAAGAGTGATGTCAGTTAGGGAAAAAAAAATCAAAAATCCCCAGCAAATCCTAGGACTGACTGCTCCAGGTAAGCAGGGAGACACATGAGAGCATCATAGACTGAGTAATAGCTTCACATGGGTCATGTTTCAAAGTTAACCGTCAGCCTAGATGTAGACTGCCCTTAAGCATGAATTCTTTTTACACAATAGCTCAAGGCCTTGAATATTTAATTGCATTTTTTTCTTTAAGAAAATTACTTAAAAGGAAATGTTGAAAAATAATCTCCCCAGAAAAAAAAAGTACAGACTTCATGCAAAATAAATCTGGGTAAACCGAGTTGTGAGAGAGCTATTTCAGTAGCAGCAGAAGCTTGGAAGTCATTTTCCTGTTCAGAAACACTCAATTTCCCAGACAATAAGTTTGCAGCACAATAGACTTTCTGTATCACAGGGCTCTGCAGTCAGTCTGGGCTTTTGGTTCTCGTTGGGTTTAAACCACCAGACTTTCTGTCACTCTCCCTTCAGAGGTCCTAACACTTCTATTGCTGTGGTGGGGGGTAGCGGGCAGGGGGAGGAAGTGCTTTTAGAGGTTTTTAAACAACTTGTATGTGAGTGGGTGTATATGTGTGTGCGTGTGTGAGGATTACCTTGCTTTTTCTGACCATAGAAGCTAGCCGGTTTGTAGTATAAACTGTGCCGGAGTTCTTTCTAAGAAATGATTCTTGGTGTGAGGGCCCAGAAAGCCTAACCCTGCTAACTGGGAGGGAGAATTCTACGGTGGCTATGAGCGTGGAATTTGGAATCAGATGGTCTGGGGTCAAACCCGGTTTTGCCAATTCCCTAGCAGGGTGAACTTGGGAAAACTACTTCATTCTTTAAGCCTCAGCTTCCTCTTTTCAAGTAAAGAGAATATTACTACCTGAGAAGGTTTCAGTGAGGGGTTAAAATGCGGGGGGGGGATAATGCAAATAACATGCTTAGCACATTGCAGAGCATAAACTGAGCACTCACAGAGAGGTAACTATTACAGCTCATTCTAAACAGCCTGGGGTGTAAACTATCTGTGGGGTCTCTTTGACCAATAGTTTAACTGAACTAAATTCAGAATAAATTTACTCACTTGTATGTAAAGCAGACAAAAATTATGAAAGTCTTCTACTGGCGAGGAGCAAGGGAGTAAGGCGCTGTGAAGAATTGGTGGAGGATATTGCCCTCAAGTAGCTGACTCCTGTTGAGGAAATCAGATGTGCCCCTAAATAACAATAATACCAGGCAGAAGGTAGCAAGGCCAGAAGAAAATATAAACAAAGTGCTTCCGGAATTCAGAGGGAGGGAGAGATAACTATATATATATAAAACTGAATCACTTTGCTGCACACCTGAAACTAACACAACATTGTAAATCAACTAGACTTCAATAAAAATAAATTTTTAAAAACATCTAGTTGAGGGGAGTCAGAGAAGACTTTGCAGATGACGGTGCTATGGTACACATCCCTGTAATGTTAATATTTTGACAATAGGATTCATAGTTAGATTGACTTGAAAATTTCAGACTGGAAAGATCCACATTCTGTAGTGCAGAAATTTTGGGCACGTGTGAGAGCGTTATAAGTTCAGTGGATATCCTCTGATTACAGTAACCTAGGGCCATAAAGTCCGTAGACATTTAAAATGAGAATCATGTTTAGGCTTTCCCCAGAGGACAGTTGCCCATTTACCCCCGTGGTCTGTGCAGTAACATACTTTTACAAACTTCCTTGGTTTGGAAAGAAGGGCAGGGAAGTAGGAGAAAAAGCAAGAGGGAAGCGGTGCTGACCTTTCACCTGTAGAAACTCTGCATTCTGGCCAGATGTCAAGAAAACCGGCTCCCATCCTCAGGGAACATTGTCCTGCTCTTGGTGAGAACGATGAGAACTTTAGCCTTACTCTCTTTCTCCGCTCCTGTTCTAGCTGTCTCTCGTCTTTCCTGTTTGCCATTCTGTTCGCTCTTTTGTCCATTCATTCATCAAACATTCATTAAGTTTCTAGTCTCAGAACTTAGCACATTGGAGGTAAGAAGAGAAATAGAGCAAGATTCCTTGTTCCAATCACCCTCGTAAGAGAGGCTAGAATAGCTTTCACCCAGGACCTGGGGAGCGGTGTCCCTATAAGAAATGCCTGAAAGGTTGGCTTTTTCTTATATTGCTTCTATTTCTGTTTCTACACACTGTCAGGAGCCAAGGCTGCCCCGCCCCTTTGATTTTATATGCTGCTCCTTCATGTTCCTAGCCCTTCTTCCTACATGAGCGGCTTTGCTTATATCTCAAAGCATTTTTAAATTTTAGTATAAAAAGTGATTCTTCTCTGATTGGGCTAAGTTAGAGGCATGAAAGGGAAATGAGGGAAGAGTTGGGGAAAACTGGTTGTGAACATATTCTGAAACAATAACACGGAAGTAAACCCTGGTTGGGTTGTAGAATGAAGATTAAGCTCTGGTTCCCCATCTGTTAGAAAGATCTCAGTCCAAAATATTTCTCCCTTTGATGCCTGAAATCTCTTGATAAGCAATTTAGTTCTATTTTAATTACTGCCTTCTTAGGTTCTCTTCTTTTAAAAATGATCCTCCTCTGGTTAGGATGGTAAGGGAAATCCACAACTCTTGAAGAAATGCTCTTAAAATCACCTTCCTCCAGAATTGAGGACAATGGGCACATCAGAGTGCTGTTCTTTGTGAATATGATCTAACTCCATTCATGTGAGTGAGTACAACTAGGAAAGGACAGGCTATTGGGCTCCTTTTGCTTCTTTTTATGGAGCTCTGGGCCCTATCCATGTTGGAAAGTAAGGAAATAGGAAAAGGAACATGTAACTGAAGGTCAGAGCCTAAGCATGTTCACCTGAACTATCTAGACAGCTGTGGTACCAGTTTATGTTCCAGCCTCTGCTGATCAGGACAGTTGCCTCTTGTGTCTTTTTCACTGTCTGTATGCACTGGGGGAGGTGGCAATGGATTACAACAAGGGTTGTAATTGTCTTCAAACCACAAACAGAGCTCGTGTCCAGTTTTGCAAGTTGGATTAGTTGACATGAGACATAAAGCTAGAAAGCGTTAGCGTTCGTTGGCTTACTGAAACATTTTGTACCACAAGTTGTGTCACGAAAGGGATTCAAAAATGAAATCAATGTTTTATCATTTATGGCTTAAAAATGTAAAAGAATTGTCTGCTTCCAGGAAATAAAACAACAGCGGGCAAAAGTAACTTGAAATGATGAAATGCAAAAAGTCAGAGTATTTACTTCCTTTTTTTAATGAAAATGATACAGCGAAAGCTTTATACAAATTACTAGAAAGGAGGGGGGGTTAGGCTTTTGTAGAGGAAATTTCACAGGAGACTAACAGGATCTTATTAACCTTTTCAGTTATCAAAATAAGCCTCAAACAAAGACCTTGGTATTAAGTTACTATAGTTAGTTTCTGTTCATAGAGGCAAGGCCTACAGATGTGCACTGGTGCCAAATGCAAGCCCGCTTTAGAGGCCCTTTGGGCAAGATCCACGCTCCGTCAGCAGTTGTCAGTGTGTCAACCCCTTTCCATTGTTGTCCAAACCCAGCAGCTCTC
The DNA here is from genome assembly GCF_009834535.1 of Camelus ferus. NCBI lineage: Eukaryota > Metazoa > Chordata > Mammalia > Artiodactyla > Camelidae > Camelus > Camelus ferus. The sequence continues at coordinate 59,964,529 of NC_045703.1, read as the reverse complement.
GGAGCTTTCCTGTCGAGACGGCTGATCATCACTGCGCCTGTGGATAGCTGAGCTGCACAACCTGACACAGCTATCCTTCCCCTGCAAGCAGATTTTTCAAACTCTATTTATCTGAAAAAGGTTTTGAGACAAACTTCTACACACCTCCACTCTACTTGTTAGAATGCCCTGGCCCCACAAGAGCCAGGTGGAAATTTGGCTCATTAGAAACCATGTTAATTCTGCCAAGTGAATAAGGAGGCCCAGAGCAGTCATTTGATGACGATCACCAACTCACACACACACCCACACACACACACACACACACTCACTCACTCACACACACACACACACTCACTCAGACAAGCCAGGGAAGGGATATTTAATCTGAAAAGACCTAAATTTGAGTGCACCCAGGATGTTGAAGGTGATTACCACGGTCTGCATCTGGATCCAGTGTCTCCTGCACTGGAGAGGAAGTACTGAGGAAGGCTGGAGGGCAGCAGCCAAGGCCCAGGCCAAGGGACTGGCCCTTTAGGTGGGGGATGCTCTGTCCTTCCAGCCCCAGCATTCCAGCCCTGGGGCTTCCCAGAGAAGGCCCCCAGAGTTTTAGTTTGGCACTGGCATGCTGAGTGTCAGCACCCAGAAGCCCAGTGACTTGCCTTTGCAGAGATCTGACTGGGGCCTGGGTGATGACAGTGTCTGTGTGGATGGCCCATCCAGCCCCAGCCTCATGGCTTCCCTGGTCTTTTAAAATCTCCACTAACTTCATCTCCGCCTTACTCCTATGGCCACACTCAGTGTCCCCCGTCACACCCACCCTACAAACCCCAACTCTGACTCACTTCTACAACCTACCCTCTCTTCCCATACACCCAGGGCAGCGACCCCCGCCGTTGCTGGCCTTCGGCAGTCGCATGTCTGCATTCCGGCAGACCTTCTAGGACAGAGCCTCTCTCACACCACCTTGCTCAAGGCTGCAGGGCTCATGTCAGCGCACTCCAGTGTGGTGTTCCCATGCATTCCTGTCTAAGTCCCAAGAAGCAGGACATAGTGGTGTAACCTGTTGCTGCCTAGCAAGGCTGCCTGACTCTGAGCCAGAGTTGGAAAGAGTAAGAGCCTGCCCTACCTACCACCTCCACGTAGGCAGATCCGTGCTTCACCACCCAGGCACTGTCACTGGCTCCCCTTAGGTTAGCCTCACATCCCTATGGCCATAGAGAGAGGTCTTCACTGACCCTTCCCTTGCAACCATGTGGACAGGAGTGGGAGAGAAAGTTTCTAGGAGAAAGGGTGTGTCAGGCCTCAATCCCACTGGAGCTCAAGTCTTCTGACCCCTGCAATGACTCAGGCAAGAGACAGGACGGGCTCAGACTGGGGTGGGCACAGTGGACGTGATGGTTTTTAAAGCAGAACCAGCAGGATTACCTGATGGATTGTATGTGGAATGAGAAAAAAAAGAGGAGTTAAATATGAACCTGAGGTACCAAACCACTGTTCTTGTCTCATTTTTAATCTCACTCTTCGGAATCTCTGACCTTCTCTGACTGTCCTCAGACTGACTACCACTCTCATCTCAGTACGGTCTTGTTTCTCGGGACCAGTTCCCACTCCAGGCTCTTCTAAAGTTATCTTATTATCTTCCCCTCTCTGCTAGGCTTTTAGGTAGTGTTTTAGTTCTCATGTAAACGACCCCGGTGTGATATTCTCTCGGTGCAGCTGGGCCTGAAGACAATGTAACAGGGTGGCAGTGATGCTCTCTAACATCTCTGAAATAAACAACAAAGGGCCGGTGGCCTCCTTGCCAACTTCTGCAAGGAAAGTGATGGGACAGCTTGTGGACTCCTTTACGACGGGAGGTCTCAATTCTGTCACTGCCTCAGCGAATGAAAGTCACTTTACTGAGGTTTTGTTTCCTTATCTATAAAAATGGTAATGTCATTCATCTTGACATGAGAATCAACCAATGGAGATAGTGGATATATTTAAGCATTTACTATATTAAGCTTTTTATATAAATTTAAAAAAATTTATATCTATAATTTCTATTATATTTAAATTCTATATTATGCTCTTTTTACATGGTTATCTCATTTAATCCTCATCAGGCAGGTGCTAACATTACTTCTATTCTTCAGGTGAAGAACCTGAGGCCCGGGTAGATTAAGTGACTTGTGCAAGGCCGCTCAGCCAGTGTATGGCAAGGCTGGTGTACAAACCCAGGTCTGTCGGATGCCAGGCTCTGGGCTCTTAACCACTTTACCCCTGTTTCTTCCAGTGTGATCAGTGCATCACCTGGGTGTGCTTGTTATGTGTCAATTCCCAGACCCTGCTCTCCACACCCACTGACTCAAACGCTGAGGCTGGGCCCAGAAATCTGCACTTAACAGGAGCTCTGGGTGATTACTGAGCAGCCTAAAAAACACTGTATTTCATTAAATTGCCTCTAAATGATTGTAAAGCATTCTACTCGTGTGTATATATAGTGCTCTTAGACAAATCCTCTAAGCCAAGCTTATGTGCAAGAGTCCAAATTCTAGAATTCCATAAATAAGAACCAGCAGATGATACTTATAATAGGGACACTCTCTGTACCTTCAAGTCCATTCATGCATCAATGTAATAACATGTGTAATGGTGAGAATTCGTTTGTAAACAGTAACATCCAGATTAGTTCATTTAAGCAGAACGGGATTTTCTTTTACAGTTGATAGTATCATTGGGATGGCTGAAAAAAACAGCCCTTCAACCAAAAGTGACTCCCCAAACTGAGCTCTTTCCACAACCAGGAAGCTGCCTGTATTGTGGCAGGAGGAGAGGATCAGGATGAAGCCCTGGGTTCAGGGATGTGCGGGAGTGAAGCCCATGGGTGATCAGCAAGGAATAGCTGGGAGAACTTGGACACAGAAACAGAAGCCAGGGAGGTAGAGAGCTTCATAAAACAGGAGTGCCCAGCAGTGCTAAACACAGTTAGAGGGCCAGCTAAAATTTTTAAAATATTTTATGGAAAAAATATATATTATATCTTAATATATTTTTTAAAATTAGATTTAAAACATATGTAGAGACTGATGAGTATTGTTGACCATGATGACTGGATGACCTTTGCTGGGTCAGATAGTGAGTGAGTTTTACCAGCACAGTTTCAGGGAATGGTGGGGAAGGAGGCCGGGCGTGTGGGATAAAGAATAGCTGGGAAAAGAGCAAGTGAAAGCAGCCGGTGCAGCATGAACAGCCCTTTCAAGAAGTTAAGTTGAAATGGAAAGGAAGTAAGACTGGCTAGCAAAGATCTTGGAGGGTTTTTTTGTTTTACTGTTTGTTGTGTTGTTTGTCCTTTAAGTCAAGAGAAACTTGAGCGTAGTATTAGCAGAGACATTTGAAAGAGAAGTTAATTAATTGGTAGGTCACTGTACTGAAGGTCACAGAGGGACAGGGGCCAGGGACTAGGTGGAGGGATTGGCCTGGAGGGAACGAGGGACAGCTCATCTTATGGCTGGGGGAAGGGAGGTGACAATGGGTACAGATACAGTTACTTCCCAGGATGTGAGCAGTGGAACCATAAATATGGCCATAATTATGGTCCTAATTTTTTTCTTGAAATAAATGGGGTCACGTGCTGAGTGGGAATGGATAATGCTGGGTGTGGAGCTTGGGTGTGGAGCAGGAAAGAGGTACAGGTTTGTTAGCACTGCTGCCAAGGACAAGAGAAGGACTGTCAGTCTAGGATGTTATCAGCCCAGATAAAATTGGAGACTGTGAAATCAAAACAGGATCAACCTGCCAAAACAGTGTGTGATTTAGTATTTTGCAACCTTGGACCAGGAGTGGACTGGTGGGTCATGGGGCTGCTCCAATGGCAACACTGATTTCCAGTGCGGGATGATGTTGGACACTGTGCCTCAGTTTCCTGATTAAATACTATGTTTCCTATTTGGGTATCAGGTGCCTCAGTCAGGAACCCTGAAGCTGTCCCACCTGCAGGAAGGAACATACACCTTTCAGCTGACTGTGATGGACACTGCTGGGCAGAGGAGCTCCGACAACGTCTCGGTGACAGTGCTTCCCGTGGCCTTCTCCACAGGAGGTGAGAGGAAGGCCCTTCCCTTGCAGTCACAGTGGCCCACAGAAACAGGCCATTGATGGAAAGATGGCATTAGACGGGCATTTTACATCCTATGCACTGCATGGGCTCCTCCATTTTACTTCTGGCTGTTGTTGAATGAGAAAGTATTTACTAAAAACATGGTGACAAAAATCGGCTTCATTATGTTTGGGGCTAAGTGACACTGCCATATTGGGATTGTGAGGGGAGCAATGCAGGGGACGAGATTTGACCATATGTGCATGGGGACCTTGTAGATGCTCCATCTTTCTGTGACTCGATTTCATAAACTACAATCATCTGGCTTTTTCAGGAGAGGATCTTGCTTAAAGGAGGGTGGTCTACTTGATACCTATGTTCAAAGAATGCAGCTAAGGAGTACATTTAAAACACATTAGAATATGTGAAGTACATGTGTCGATGTAAAAGGATTATTGAAAATTTTTCATGGATACTTTACACAGATGCGCAGATAACATAGCTTGACATATGTCTGAGGGCTCTACATTCTGTTGTACAATGTAAACTCATTTATCTGTTTCTTACTTTCCCAGACACTTACGTTTCTAAGATTAACTCATCAAGTTAAAAACAAATTTAGATGAACTTGGCAGCACTAAAGATACAGGGGTACTGCAGGGGGAAGCTCCCCACCCCCCCAGCAAATCACTGTGGGAAGCACTGAAGTGTTGGACGTGAGCGGGTCCTATCACTCGGTCGGCGGGTCTTTTCTCAGCGTCTGCAGTGTGCGGGAACTGTGTGTGAGGCCCTGGGCACAGGGTGGTGCACTCCACAGCTCTGGTAAATGTGTAGCGTGCCTCCTACATCTTTGATTCTTCAGTACTTGGATGATAATTAAGCCAGCAATCAGAAGAATAAGAATAAAAACATTGGAATATGGCTGTGATTTACTTGTACGTATGTCTGCTGATCTTGTCTTCCACCAAAGATGTGGGTCAGTATGCATATTGGAAATGAAGGAAGGAGACTTTAGAATCCAAGGACAGCCTTGATAATTTGCCTTCCACAAGGATACAGTGCATGAGCAGCATTCAAAATCAGGTTGGCTGAGGTTTAAGCTTACTGTGGGGGAGGAGGGGTGAGTGCAGATGGACAGACCAGGTCCCAGACTCTGGCTCATTGCAGCACCTTGAGTCACTGACAGTGACTAAGTGGAAACATCCAGCCCAGCCCACATTCGAGCAGACGCTCTATTTTTTAATTTATTGCAGCTGCACGGAACAGCCACACAGGTACTCAAGATATACCTTGAATGCTGGCCATGCGCCAGGGCCCTTGGAAACACAGCATCTGCTCCAGCTGGAATCACTGCCAGCAGGGGACTGTGGGTCCCAGAGGGCTGCCCTTCTGGAACTAGGGCTCCTTGGGCAGGAACCAAGTCAGGCACTGATTCCGGGAGGAAAGTGTTCATGGGAAGCTGTCATCCCCCACAGAAATTGGAAAAGGGTTGCTTTTGTACAACTGAGGTGCCTCAGAGGGAGAAGGGGCCCCGAGCTGACGGAAGCAGAGGGCTGACCACTCACCAGCCACTTGTTGCGCTGGTTTATTTACTCAGGCTGGTTTTCCAGAGCTCCCAAGGCAAGTTGCCAGTTGTACATTTCTGGCCTTTCTCAAGATGATAGTAAAGTGTATTTGAAGCTGCAGAGACTAATGGAGTCACCTTTGATTACTGAAAGGCCAACTGGGTATAGGTCTTATGTAAGTGACTTTATGTAGAAAATAAGAAAGAATGCTGTGTGTACTATCAACTGCTGTACGGAATCACTCACTGGTTAGATTGGAATAACATACTATGAATTGAAGTTCATCAGACACACACAGAGACATTGAGAACCAGAGGTGGGGCACTGAGAAGCGTTTCTGTCTCCTCTATTATATACAGGAATCTTGCCGTTAAAGACCAGCTTTCGTGGTAACCGAGGGTAACGCCTTCTGGGGTGAACAGGCAAGCATGTACCCCTGCTTCTGTGGTAATAACTTGGTTCAGTTTTGGATGTAGAGCCTGCATGTTCTCAAGCTTTGCAAAAAATAATCTATTCAAATAGCAAGACAACAAACCCCTGTAAATTTGATCCAGATAAGTGGCCTCCAAGTAGGAACCCCCAGAGATGGTCAAGACATTTTTAAGATGGAAAAGAAGACACTAGAACTTATATCTTTATTAATTTTTAATCTTTAAGTTTTCCATCTGTTTTATAACATGTATAACATGTTAATAGTGGTACATGAATATGATTTATAGATTGGAGATACGTGTGGTCAAAAAAATCTGGAGACCACTAACACAGAAATAGATGGATAAATTACTAATACGGATTTATCTCCCAAACTACCAAGGAGTAAGTAAAGGCTTGAGATATTTAGGATTTTCATGTCATGAATTTTATAAATATGAGCAGAAGCCACATCCTGCTTGGTAGTCACAGTTTGCCTTCACTTTTCCTCCCAACTCTTTCCTGTGACTGAAGCAGATTCTCCTTTCTAGGCCAAGTTCTCAGCCGTAACTGCGGGCTCCTTGCTTCCTCTTTCTCGGGAGCTTCTTCTACCACTTCTTTTTTTTTACCCTCTTCTTCCTCCAGAATCAAGATATCTTCAAATTGCCTTCTACCCAGATGGACTCCTTTCCCAAACTTTTAATTGAACTGCTTTCCAGTAGGTTATGTATCCAAGATTTCGTGTGGGCATGTATGCAGTGCTCAGCCATTTGTCTCAGAGGGGTATCATCATTTGCCACTCTTCTGTGTCCCAAGAGAATTGTCTAGTCCATCTGTACCTGGGAAATTATGGAACTCCTATGACCTACGTTTAGCCTGGTGCCTTTAGTCTGTATTACCAGTGTCAGAAAGCCACCCAATTGCTATGTAGCTAAGTCTAGTAAAGTTGGCTTAATCTGGAGTTGGGGATGCAGAGAATGCCTTTCAAGAACAATACATGTAGCTTTTACAAATTGCACTGCAGGCTAAAAACTCCTAACAGCTCAAAAAGGGAGAGAATTTCGTTATTTGTAGAAAATAAATTCATACCAGCTTGTTGCTAAAGATCCTGCTTATTCTTTATAGCACCAAAGATGTACGGTAGTCAGCAAATAGGGTTCAATAGTTGGAAGTTGATCTCAGTAAAAATTAATACTTAGGAGACATGAATGCAAGATGTAGCATCTGAAAAAACACGGTCAGTCAGCCAAGTGCTGTGCAGGGGTTAAAATTGTGTGGTGTCGGGGGCCTGCTGAGGAGTTGGTGGGTGGGATGAACAAATGAATGCAGAGTGAGTCTTCTTAGGGAGGAAACCCAGGGCTGGATGGGGAAGACCAGAGCTGAGGCTTCTCCGTTCCCATCCCTTAGTCATTGGCAGCTTGGAGAACAGCTCTAAGACAAGAAGTCCATGGTGATTCCTGAATATTAAGTCAGGAAGGTCAAGAAGAAACCCCCTAACCTTTCCAGAACCTTTTGCTCCAGCACAAACTGTCAGGTGCCTCCTCTTTGTCTGCATCTCTTTACCCAGATGCGTTTCATCATATACACAGTCTCTGTTAATCTTGACACAGTGGAAATCTTAGCTTTCCTGCCCTCCTGTGACTTGAGATTTGTTTACAAACAGGATGCTCAAACGCTTGCTCGCGCTACCACTTCTTTTGTGATGATGGCTGTTGCATTGACATCACACTGGCTTGCGACGGAGTGGAGCAATGTCCCGACGGGTCTGATGAAGCTTTCTGTCAAAACTGTGAGTTGGCTGCATCACATTTTGCCTGTATTCTCACAGTTAATGCAAACTCAGAGGTGTTGTTTTTCTGCCTGGTTTCAGGTATAACTTCACATGAACAAGCTATGCCTTAAATTAAATTGAGCATTTACTATAAGTCTTTCATATGAGTCACAAATGTCAAATTTTTTATATTACTTACATTTTTAAGAGATGTTTTCAATTTTCCAAAAGCTTCTTCCCCATCCTAAAAATGCTATTTAGCATATGCTTTTTTTAAAAAAAAAAAACAAAAAACTGAAATGAGTTCACATTTTGTTTTGATAAATTTTTTAGAAAATTTATGGCATATTAAGATGTGGCTAAGTCAGAGCTGTAAATCAGTCTTGTAATATTGTGTGTATAAACACGCACCGCAAGAAAGAAGGGCTGTGGGAAGGTTACTGACGTACTGGTTTGAGGAAGGATAAAGAATCTCAAAACCTGAGGTTTAAGTTGTGTCTTTGCCAATTTCTTTACGTGAACTTGTAGAAAGCTAATCGTTAGAAGAGAGAACTGATTCCCATTTGAAAACAGGAGTGAATAGCTTTTTATAGGGCTCTGATGTATCTTGGATGGGTTATCATTCCCAAATATCCATGACTTTAAATCTATTACAAATTTAGTGGTTTTAGCTAAAGTTCAGAAAAGAAACTCAACAACTGACAGTAGCTCTTTCACGCTCAGTAAGCCTTGACCGCAAGATGGTGACCCACACGGCAACCGCACAGCCTAGAACCACAGGACCCGGCAAAGAGGCAGGTGGGGGCTCCTTGTTGGAAAAGTCCCAGAAAGTCACTGCCCCCAAACAGCCACCTGTGTTATCAGCCACGGAGAAGAGGAATCATTCCACTTTTTGGGGACCAGAGAGTCGCATTGATCCTGGGATGCCAGGTAAGGACTTGAGGCAGGTTTTCACAAAGCGTTTCATTTTCTGTTATGACACTTGGCTCAAAATGAAGGTTCTATTTGAAGAGTGTTAAGGAAATATCTTAAAGGGAAGAACAAAGTTAAAATTAAGAACTTTCCAAAAAGAAAAAAAATCTATCTTCTCTGATTATTTATGGTAAAGAACACCTACTAAATATGTTCATACATACATACATACATATGTACCCCAGAGGAATCAATATATTTACTTGTAAATAAGTTAGAGTTTTAAAGTCTTAACACCTATGTTGAGGAAACTAATGCCCTAAGTGTTAAATTTTAGATCATTTTAAAGTGATGCAGCATAACCCCTATAACATATTTATGTAAATCCTCTTCATATTAAGGAAGTGAATGTAAAGAAAATATTATATTGAAATGGTTGCATGTGCTAGTAATTCAATATTATGCCTCCAATTTAACCATCTATCATACTTTTGTTTTTTAAAAATATGGCTAGTAATATTTTAAAATACAGTCATACTCCTAAAGCATTACAGGGTTCTATTGTTTAAAAAAATTTTTTACATATTTATATTTGTGTGATTATATGACATGGGAGACAGAGATACAGATTATCACATTTCTATGTGCTTTTGTGAACGTCTTTTCAGTACTCAACTCTGCATACATTTTAATGAAATAATCTGTCACTATTTCAATAACTTCTTTATGAAAATTTTTTTGTTCATTATAAAAGATACAGAAGATGCAAATAATAAAAAAGGAAATGGCTTTAAAAACACCCCTTTATTGAAAACAACTTTTAATATTTTGGTATATTTCCCTCCAATCTTTTGTTAATCTACTTTGTAGATTTTAAAGTGCCTTGATACAAATATGTCTACAAAATATCCAAGGAAAGGCTTTTCTTCTGGACAGGTTAGGTTAAGCACACTTCAGATGTCTGCTTTTGTCTTTTCCTTGTTGGTACTGCCACCTAATGGGAGAACTTTGTCACTCCATCCAAGCCTTGGGATTTGTTTTAATCCATTTTCTCCGTATGGAAGGGGAAGACAGCCACCCAAGAAAGAGAGCCAGGGGAGACCAAGTATTTTTGGCAGCAGGGATGAAGAGTTGATGGAGATGACTGAGTTCTCAGAGGCCAGGATGGGCCTCTGAGCATGAATGAATTAGCTGAAGGCGGAGTGGAGACTAAAGGCCAGTCTCCTTTCTTAGGTTCTAGTCTTGGCCCTGCCTTTAGGACCCTGAGTAGTTGCTTCATGTCTCTGGACCTCAGTTTCTTCATCAGTTAATAAGGGATTCAAACAGATGGTCTCTAAGTCCCTGTGTAGCCTGGTGTGTTTCAGGGAAGGTAAGTAGCCTGACACTCATGCAAGTCTCCGTCAGCCCTTATCTGTGCCAGATATTGCTCTGTGATCCCAGCTCTGTCTCCTGGGGAGGGAGGACTCAACCTCAGGGTCTTTTTGAAAATAACGCTCCAGGCTGCCACCACTGGTTAATGGGAGCGGGCACCCAATTTGAAATATATTTGCAATCTCTATTTCTGTTCTTTTTGATAATAAGCCTTTGACTTGGGCTATGAAAATGTAAGGAGTGGAGATTCACAGATGCAGAGAGATTAATATCCAGTTATTATTCATTATGTGTATTATTTTTCCTAATTATTAAAGTAATATGTGTTTACTATAGAAAATTTGGGGAATACAGAAAAATATAAAGAAGAAAATTTAAACCATCTAGCAAAAGCTCATTATTAACATTTTGTTGCATTTTCTTCCAGTTACTTTTACTTATATACATACATACACACATTTATTCACTTTTAACAAAATTAAGATAATATTATTTTTACAAAACTTTTATTTTTCTCACAAGCATTTTCATGTGTTATTAAATGTCCATCAAAAACATAATGTTTGAAAGTCCAGGGTGAAGAAAAGAATAGAACTTTGAAGATGTTAGAAAGGGCCCCTATGGCACATGGTTTCCATTTGGACAGCAGCCCTCTCCTTCCTCCCCTTCTGTTATCCGTGAGACCATCAGACTAGAATCCCTGGGCTCTGATCTCATGTGAGTTGAAATTATGTTATCCACAGCATAACATAAATAGACTTAAAATGCATTATTGTTCATGGCCTAGGCCTGAGTTTCACAAGGATCATCAGCTAGTACAGTAAATAGGGACAAGTTAAATTTTCTGCTGCCTCCTTCCCCCATAGACACGTTACAAGGATAAATAAGACTTAACTCACTGAAGACATGCTAAAGAGATACTAAGATTAATACTAATAATGCAGTACAGAAAGTAATGAGATTATGGCAGAGGTGAAAAAGTACAATAATTAATCTTACAAGAATACAGAGGAACAAGTCTCACATACTTTTAGTGGGATTCAAATTAGTCCAGTCTTCCAGAGGGCTGTTTCTGAAGCCTTGACCCAATTATCCTACTCTTGGGAATTTAACCCAAGCAAGTAACTAAGGATAAAGTTGCGGGTGTGTACAGATATCCAGTTCCATGAGCGAATGAACGAATGCACACTCCAACCTCTCACAGCCGTGGGTGAGGATCCACCGCAGGGGTGCTGCTGCTTGCTCCCCACGCCAGCAGCACAACGGCTGAATTGTTGTTGGAGGTGGTTGCAGCTGGAGGGCCAAGTGATCTATTAACAAGGCCGTCCTCTTGTGTCTGACCCAGCCGGAGGAAAGAAATCTGGTTTCCATCTGTGCAGAGTGCTAGAAAAATGGTGATGTATCACAGTCACACTGAATCTGTTTTTTTGAAACTTGAGAATTCATGTTTAGCCCAACAGGTCAGCCAAATCCCTCAAGGATCCAGACTGAAGCATGGACTTAGGAGAATGCATGATTTCTGTACAGAGGTGAGGGCTTCTGCCTGCACTTTCTCAGCTTCCCTTGCTACTTATGCCAAAGCCTGGCTGTTTAGCTTATCTCTGGAGGTAACTAGAGTGAGCAGCCATGACCTTTGCATTATTGTGGAAAGAATTTTATTGAAAGAGGATATTCTCATAAAGAATGTTTAAAAGGGTGATTTTCACATGCCCCATATTTCATGTTTTTGTTATGGTGGACTGTCTTTATTCTAATTGTGAAACCATTCTGAAACTATAAAACATTTCTGGGAAGGTGGTTTGAAATTGTTGAAGCCTGTTAAGCAGCACAGGTGAATAGCCTGCTACGCTCCGGTGTGGCAGGGACCACCTGCATCTCCATGAACGGAAGATCCAGTTACGGGAAATTTACTTATCACAAATGAAGATAATCAAATGGTTATTTCCACTAACTTATTTTGAACTAACTAACATGGACCTACTCATTTCTTTGGAAAATGTCATTTAATCAGCTATAGTCAGCAGATGCCTTTAAGCATACCCAGATATTCTGCGGCACTGAGAGAAACAAACATGGGTCTTGGAAAAGGCATCCTCTGCCTTCTACAAGGTGTCAGTCTAAAAGCTTTGGTCACTGTAATGGGGATTACATCATTTTATTATTTGAAATCTATTGATGGCTTATGCAGTAAATTCTATTCTATAACATCTGATCCACTTGGGTCAGTCCCAAGGAACCATGTGGTTTCTTGGTATTAAACAGAATGACACAGTTCATTTTATCTAGAAGCTAGTTGAATACCTCCAGTATTCTAATAGGATTAAAACATGTCCCTCCAGCCAAATACAAATATAAGGTGATAATTTTCTTAGCCTTCCATCACCCATGAAATTGGAACTCCTTTTAACTAATCTTTGACAAGTTGTAAAGGCTTTTTTCAAAGCTGCCTAGTGTAGAAACAATATAATAATGAGCAAAGAGAATATCAACGAGGAGGTTATGGCTATAATGAGGACTGAGTAGCATTTCCAGGACAAGCAGATACGCAAGCCCGGCGTCATGGTTAACTGTAATCTGGCCCTAGTACCATCTCTAGAGCATTTCTTACTGTTTATTTTTACTTAGTTTTTTTTTGTGGCATGATAGCTCTTTTTATGTTTGTTTTGTTTTGTTTTTTGGTTAGGGGAGGTAATTAGGTTTACTTATTATTTATTCTTAGAGGAAGTACTAGGGATTGAACCTGGGACCTCATGCATGCTAAGTATATGCTCTACCATTTGAGCTATACCCTCCTCCCAGTCTTTTTTTTTTTAATTGAAGTATAGTCAGTTTACATTGTTGTGTTAATTTCTGGTGTGCAGCACAATGTTTCAGTCATCCATATACATACACATATTTGTTTTCATATTCTTTTTCATATTGAATATAGTTCCTTGTGCTATACAGAAGAAACTTGTTGTTTATCTAGTTTATATGTAGTAGTGTCTGCAAATCTCAAACTCCCAGTGTATCCCTTCCCACCCCATTTCAGAGCATTTCTTGACGAGAGCTCCCTCTTACCTACTTGGCAGACACACAGTATTGTCTACCAGTGAAAGGACAGTTGTGTTGTCCACATTATTTGGCAGGTGGTCACAGGAATCTACAGAGCACTCTGGGAGGCAGGCCCATGTGGTAGCCAGTTTCCCAGCTGGCTTTCCAGTTTCCCTCTAGAACATGCCTGTATGTTCTACGGCAACTGAAAATGAGATTAAAATAGCTGCCATCCAGCTTCCAACTCCCTCTGTGAATGTGTAGCTATGTATGTTCGACATAACCCAATATATCATTCAGAGGAGGGAAAAAAATTTCCTGAAACATTAACTCTTCCAAAAGGATCATTACCAAAGTGAATTATTCGCAAAAGTAAGCGATGTAGTCGTCTTGTTTTGTTCTGACTTGCTGCACTGGTTAGAGCCTGTGATAGGATGTGTGGAAGTGAGGCATTTCTCTGTGGCATTCCATATGCTGCTGTCTGGGACAAGTGAATCAGGCAGTCTAGGAAATTACGGTCAATTCCTTCATAAAATGTAGAAAACAGAAATTCCCATTTCAAATACTAAGAGGGCAGGGCGGGTGCCCTAGGAGATTCTAGAGTCCTTGGCAATTGTGTCTTCTGAAATTTCCTCTGGGGACCGCCCTCTCCCTAATTACCCCATCCGTCCCATCTCTCCCACCTCCTAGATCGCTGGCTTCCTCCCCCAGGGCATGAGGGCAGTTAAGAAAATACTCTTCAAATTTGACAACTGAAGATTCAAAATGAACTTGTATGGTCCCAGCGCTACACCAGCCCTGTCATTTAGGTTGAGTAGTCCCTGTCCCCATCCTACTTAGGTGCAGGTCTCCAGCCCAGGTGACAATCCGTTTGCTCTAAGGGCTGAGCAGCCCCTACACCTGGCAGCCCAGCCACTGTAATGGCTCTTACCTGGCCGTCTCTCTCCCCTTTGGTTCCAAGGTGGTCACTGCCTTCTCTTCAGTCTCACACTGGCTGCTCTTCTTCCTTTCCGTCCCCTCACTGTGGGTGGCAGTGGGGCCTCCACCACTGCAGTAAAGTGGACACTAATAGAAGTCTATTTGAAAGATAAAGCTGATTCCTAGCCCACAAGAAATTGCTTATGCCTTATTCTTCCCTTCTCTTTAGGCTCAGAGTTTACGAAGGGAGCCCAAATGACCGGCTCTATTTAGGCTGGCATGCATGGGCTTTTAGAGGCACAGTAGAAGGTTGCGAGCCTGCTGGTCTTGGTCGAGAGAAGCCAAACATGGGCTGATCTCATGGCACTGATAGTGAATGAGTAGGATGCATATCCTTTGCAGACACACTCCAGTAGGAACGTCTAAGAGCAGAAAGGCCGGGGAGGAGGCTCTTGCGGTTCCCGAGCCAAAGGTGATGGAGACCCAGGGCTGCGTGCGGCAGTGAGGACAGAGAAGAGGGTCTGCGTGATATGGTGACTGATGGGTTGAAGGGCTGGGTGGAAAGGGGCATTAAGGATGCCTTAATGAAATAAACGTAGTTACAGTCCCTTCTGTTTAACACGTGGCTGCAATGATCATTTACCATCATTGCTTTATCCGGCCCTAGTGGAAATCTGGAATACCTTAACAGTTTTCCATTTTGCAGTTGATTCCATGATCCTTAGTAAATTCATGAAATTCATGTATATTTCTTATTACAAATGACCAAAGAATCCCATGCACTACTTTTAAATAGTCTTATTTTAGTTGCAGGTTATTTTGAACATTTCTGTTGATGCCATATGAGTAAAGAAGCTTAAAAAAATTTTTTTTGGTTTCTTCATAAAGTTCCTCATGTCAGCTGATCATTTCCAATTCTTTCCCGTTAATCATTGTATTATCCAAAGAAGTTGCACTACAGCCTGAGGGTAACTCCACTAACTCATTAATTATGATACTGTCAATGTGGTAGACACAAATGCTATGAATTCCTAGATGACAAATAGAATGACGCAGCCATGGCTCATCAGAACCTGGGATAAAAATCCTAAAATCTGGTCTGTCTTTATATTTGTTCTCAATAGTAAATTATAAGTTAATAGAATAGTTAAAACACAATTGATAACCTATCATTAAATCAGAAGTGCTGGTTTCCACCAACAAGCAGTTAGACACACCTGAGTTTCAATCCCAGCCCTGGGCCCCACTTACTGCTTGAATGAACCAGGCTGAGTGCTGAACCTCTCTGAGCCTAACCAGAAAAAAATGGAGCTATTACTGTCTGCTAAGCAGGGCTGAGATAAGTGAAGTAGCATGTCTGAGTACCTTATGTATGAGGTGTGCTTATGAGTGCTTTACATTTGCTCACTGTTCATTTTCTAAAGAAAAACTTTTCTGGATCGTGTCTGTTTCTACGTTATGAAGTTCAGAGATGACCCTTGACTTTCGGCTGAGGCCTTTCCTTCCTTCTCTGGGTAGGGGTGGAAGTTCTGGGACAATGTGCTTGTTCCCCCTTCTCTGCCCCCTGATTTTGTACTAGCCTCTCACTCTGGTTTAATTATCTCATGTTTTACTATCAAACATAGGCCTATGTTTATTGGAGAAATAAAGTCTGTAAGTGCTTCCTTAAAAAATAAATGAGGCTGTATTTTCGTGTCTGTTCCCTGAAGTTTCTGATGTACCTTCTGTATGTTTTATTTATTTTCTGCAGGTAGTGGTTCCTCAGGGAAGAATGGAAAAGAGAAAAATTATATTTTTGAGTCAAAGAGCAGTCAAAGAGAACACCCAGCCCCAGAAGCAGGTAAATATATACCTTGGAAATTCATTGCAGAGAATAAGCATTTGCAGAACCACACATCCTGTAGCTGAGGTTATTAGATGAAGCTGCAAGAGTTCATGACACGAACAGGGATCTAGTGGGTCAGAAGAACCAGTGCATTCTCTTCTCCTACACCATGTTCGTCTTTGGGCTCTTGAACCAGTATCTTCACATCTTTGGGCCTCAGCTTCCTCTTCTGTTAAGTTAGTTGGACTGGATAATCACTATAGTTCCTTCCAGGTGTCACATTCTATGGAGCAAATAATACTCAGGACATAGTGGTTAAGAACATGGACTTTAGAATCAGATGCGAAGATTCACATCCTTGCTCCCCAACTAAACTCTAAGACCTTGGGCAGGTTATCTCTCTGGATCTCAATTTCCTCATTAGTCAGATGGAGATAATAACTGTACCTGCCTTACAGAGCTGTTAGAATAGAGGGGACAATTAATATAAAGCATTCAGCACACTGCTTGCTCATGCAGTGAGCCACATGAATGGCGGCTATTGTGACTGTTGTTTATGGTCAACAAGGGCGAAGGTCTTAGTGTGCCCAGCTCTCTCTCGAGGTGCTCTAGGGACAAAGGACAGAAGACAGCAGGAAGGGGGAAAGGGGGTCGGAAGGAGAGGGAGTACTTAGCAGGCAGGAGAAAAAGATCATAATTCCATCATTTTGGTTATTTTTAACTAGAAAGAAAGCAATTTCAACATACATACTCTCACAAACTAATTAGTAAAAGAATATTAAGAACAAAATATGATTCTCAAGTTATATATCTAAACATTGAGAAAACTTTCTTTACAAGTATTTTTTGTAATATCTGAACAATATTCAAGTATAATTTTTAAATAATAAATGACTAAAATAACCCAGAAGTCAAGTTCCTGGATGCTGCCCAGTCTGTCAGCTGGCCTGCTGAACTTAGCCTGTCCCAGGATATTTGGATAAAAAGATCCCATCCCCTGTCAACATAACAGAGAACCGGGCTTGTCCCTTGCTCCCATGGCCAGCTGTATCCAGAGAGCTTCAATTCTGATTGCCTGGTGCCTGTTCTAACTGTTACAGATTTGAGCGTCACTCCAGTCTTATGAACAGAATACCTAATTCATCCTCTTAGCTCGTTTCTGAGAAAACTATCGTGATGTGTTTTAGAAGGAGCTGGGAAATTTTAAAGTCTCAAATTACCCAAACTAAAAATATTGAAGAAGCTATGTCAACTGAGTAAAAGTTGAGAATCATTTTCAGTCTCCTAGCAAGTACGTTATGGGAGACTTATCTTGTCATCAAAGCGTTAATCAGGAATCATATCTGACAGTTCAGCAACTTCGTATCTGACTTTGGCAAACAGAAATCCTCCTAGATGAGGTGCTATCATTGTAGCCATAGCTAAATCTGAGCCCCAGACTTGGGGTGGGGTCTTCAACCACAGTTCCCTTCCCCTGGAGCCTGAACGCTGGCACTCATCTTTAAACACATTACACATATCTAGAAGCGCAACCTGCCCTGAACAAATAGGATCCGGGCTGGGTATTGGGCTCCAGTTTAAAACAAATGGTTTTGGGTTCCCAGGGTTTTTGTGGGGGTTGACCAAAGTCTCTCTGTTTTTCTCCAAATCCTTTGTAACAAACATATCCAACTTATGTCGCTCGTACAGGAAGATGCAGAAGGAACTGACACCTCCAGGTTCAGTTAAGCCCTTTCAAAACTTCTTTCCTCAGGGTTGCCACTGGGAGATGGGTATGTATGAGGCAGCTCTAGAATCCAATTCTAGACCATTGGTTTATCATTGATTTTTATCTTTCACAGTTCTCTATGGGAATACTGGCCTCACCCAAAACTTTGTTTTGTACCCGAGTCACTAACACAGCTTCCCCATCCCATCCTCCTGAACCCAGACACTTCCAGAGTACTCTTGAGAATCTTCTTCAGGAGGTTTACCTAGGATTCTACAAACACACCAGAGGTTGAAATGCCATTAGTATGTACTCAGCCCCAGGTCCTCTTGTCTTTGAGAGGAGGCCAGCTATACCTAGGACTAGTTTTAAGCTCAGAAAGTCAAAGTTATCAGGAGGGAACTTCCTCAGTTACTTACCCGCAGATGTAAACGCCTGTCTGTACTCACCGTCTCTTCCTTTCCTTCAGCACTGAGGGAAAAGGTATCTCCTCTTTCCAAGGTCAGTCTTTCCCCCTGACCTGGATGCAGCTCCTTATCTCTGCAAGTCTGTTTCTCCATCGTTTGTTAACTCCCAGTGTTTGTAATCTCTCCTGGCTCATTCCCCCAGACACATTCAGACACATTCTGATCTCTCAAAATATGTAGAAAACAAAACAGCATCCCTCAGCCTTCGACCTCCCTGTAAATGAATTCCAGTTGCCGAGTCCGGGCTTCCCCCCGCTTGACCTCTGCTTAGCATTTGGTTGTGCTGACCGCTTTCCTTTAGAAATAGCCTCATCCCTCTGCTTCCAGGACCCCCCTCTCTGTTGGATGCTGACCATTTCTCTGACCTCTTTGTGCACTTTTTGGTTCTCTTCTCGTCTGCCCTTTTAAATGTTGGTATTCCCTAGGGCCTTGCTCCTGGCCCTCCTTTCTTCTCCTTTTCTCTCTGGCAGTCTCACCCACTTTTGCGGCTGCAACCATCACCTTGATGCTAAAGGCCCTCAGATATTTAGGCCCAAATAATCCAACAGTCTAACAGAAAATTCCACCTGGACTGGCTGTAGGCATCTCAATCTGAAACTGTCAAAAAATAAATTAATCTCTCTCACTCATCCCAAACAAGCCCCATCGCATCTAAATCACTCAAGCAAAAATCCTACAAACCGGATACGTGGACCACTCCTTTTTATATCTGTACTTCATATATAATTCTATCATAGTAACTATAAAAGTTTATTGCATGTTTTCATTTAAATGTCTATCTACCCAGACATGAAGTCATTAAAAAACAATCTTATTTAGCTTTGGAGAAGTAGTGGACCACAGTGGTTCTGGAACTGCTGCCTGGGGCTGTATCCTGACTCTGCCACTTACCCTATAAACTCAGACAAGTCACTTAATTCTCAATGCCTTAGTTTCCTCATTTGTAAAATGCAGGTAATAATAGTGCCAACTCATATGGTGGTTGTGAGAACTGCTTAATCTATGAAGCACTTAGAACAGTGCTGGCACACTTTATTATCTTTGATTACCAGTATTCGGCCCATGGTTGCTAATTAATGCAAAATGAATGAATAACTGAATGAAAGAAAATGTTATAAAATCAGCTTATGCAATGGAGATTTTTGCTCCTCTAGTTCCACCAGTTGGCAAGACCCCTGTAGCTAAAAATATTTCCACCATATCATCTCCAAGCCTGGCCTGACTACAGGGTAGATCAGACTAAGAATAGAGCCTGCTGAGCTTGATAAGAAAGACTGATCTGGGGTACATTCTGTCCCTTCCAGACTCCTGAAAGGCTCTAAACGCTGCTTCTTGTCTACGTGTCTAGGACCAGCCCCACAGGAAAAAGCCTCTGAAGGAGAACCAAAGAGGTTTTTTTCCTTCAAGTTGTCAATAGTGGTTCTCCTGGCTGGGAGTAGGTTTCCTGGATTTAGGAAACAAATTCCTTAAAGCCCTAGCCAGAACAGGAAATGAGGAGTTAGTTCATACTTACGTTAAGAGAGAATGATCATATATGAATCCATAAATGTTAGCTGCAACTAAAATGAAAATATTTCCTATGGTCACAATGTCTTTACAGTTCTAGTCATAAAATATCTATTACAATTGGATATAAGGATGATCTAACTGTGACATTTGTACCCACTGGTGGCATACAAATCTTTTAGGAGCCTGGCTGGTACAGAATTTGGTTTTAAAGAAGTCTGGGTTTGAGACCTAGACCTGCAATTTACAAGCTATGTGCTCTTTGGCCAGTCATTTAATCTTTCTGCATCTCAGTTAATCTGCAAAATGGAGGTAATACAAGTGCCTACTTGAGTTGTTCCGATTAAACAAAATAGTGCATGCAAAGTACTTACCATATAATAAATTGTAGCTGTGATTGTTACTAACCACTGATGTACTCTGTTTGTCTCTGACCTTTGCACAGGTGCAGTGCTGCCCCTGGCCCTGGGTTTGGCAATCACGGCTTTGCTGCTTCTCATGGTTGCTTGTCGACTACGACTGGTGAAACAGAAACTTAAAAAAGCTCGTCCCATTACATCTGAGGAATCTGACTACCTCATAAATGGGATGTATCTATAATAAGTGTAATTTAAATAGCTGAGGTCAAGGACATGTTGCACTTATAATTTATACATATATTGGGTTATATAATACATATATTGGGTTACAATATATAATTGTAAACTCTTCTGTTTTTAACTGGGCTAAGAAAACTACTGAAAACCCTAGAGATTCTGCAAGACCTAAATCTTTGTTTTTATTTATTGATTTTCCTTGGAAAGTATGTGAACTATTTTGAAATTTAGAGAGAGGAGTCCATATGATTAAAGACCTTTACATAGCTGATTCTGATTTATATAAGGTATCCCTAAAAACAGAAATTTGTAGTTAGCCAAGGCAGAAAATTCAGTCTCTCAAGAGGTGGCCTGCGAAGGGCAGTGTTAACTCTTTACTTTCTGCCCTGCTTCCCTTGTTCTGTGGCCTCCTGTTCCTCACGTTCAGCTTCCAGGGCTCTCTTTTCCCTTCTCCCCTTCAAACCTGTTTCTGAGGATGGATCTCAAGTGTTTATACCCTCAATGAGATGGTATCTATGGCAGGAATATCTTAATTATAAACCTAAGGAGCAGATCAAAGAGGCCTCGGGGAAGGTGAATATGGGTTCTTCCCAATGCCTCTGACATCATTAACTTTGGGAGAAAAACTCAGACTTTGGATTACGTAGCTCTGACATGGTCATTAAATGAGATAGGAAATCAAGGTGGAAGCAGAGAACCCAGCAGGTCAAAAATTTTAACAGAAACTTAGCTGAGGGCAAAATGAGCAAAGAAGGTGATTAGTTCTTTCTTATATCTACTCAACTTGATGGTCCAGAACACAGTTGTTCATATATATAGTCACTGGTTTTCAACATTAGTTATGTGCTGAAGGAAGGAAAAATGCATTCAAATTGAAAAGCAGAACACTGAATGGATTTCTGGGTACGGCTTTTGTAAAAACATCATGTGTTTAAGTATCAGCAGTTCTTATGTCCAGTGGAGTGAGCCAGTTTTTCCATTATTTATTTAATGCTCTAAAATGTTATAATGTGCAAACAGCTAATGCCAGGCTTATGTATTCCCAGAGCATAAAGGAGTTTTGCACAAATTCATCTTTACAGAAAACCAGCATCTAGCTTATTAGCATCTTTTACCTTTTAATCTTCAGGATTTTAAAGGCATATTATTTCCATCATTGCTTAATGCTGGGATTATGCACATTCTAGAAATTATTCTACTGAGAGGAACGTATGTTGTGATGTTCCTATTCACATAATATGGTTTTTTACTGTTAAGTGGCAAATCTTTTAAAATTCTTGAAACCCTCTAGAACACTTTATTTTTAGACTGAACCTGATATAGGCTTTTCCTTTGGCAAAGGACTTAATTTGGGTCACAGATATAACTGAATACATTAACAAATGGATGAGTAGTTCTAGGAAAACAAATAAATTGGTTATTTTTATTTCCTGAGAAACTCAAGCGTTTTGTTGAATTTTAGAATTGAGCAGATTTAAACTTTTCCTCAAGGAGTTTAGAGAAATGACTGTGTGAATGAACTGAAGATTTTGTACTCTGTATATGATGCTGTGCAGTTTGTTTTTATATAGAAGGATGTCACCTACAGCCATACCCAATAAAATAAAACCTGATGAGGCATGCATCTTTCAGCACATCTTTTATACACGAAAAAATTAAACACAAGTTAGTATTGGTACGGTGTTGAAATACTTGACAAAAGATGTCCCATATCTATATGTACAATATTCCTTTAATAAATTGTATTATATTTTAATCCTTTTTAAAACAACTTTTTAATATAATCACAGTTGCTAGTACAGATAGTCCCTGACTTCCATTGCTTTGACTTACTTTTTTTTGACTTTATGATGGTGCAAAGAATACACATTCAGTAGAAACTGTACTTGGAATTTTGAATTTGGATCTTGTCCTGGGCTAGTGATATGTGGTACCATCCTCTCTCATGATGCTGGACAGCAGCAGTGCAAGTCTTTTTCCCCAGAAAATATCCTTTTATCTTGATTTAAAACTGATACAGTATTGCTAGCATGGAAATGTTTCAGGCTCTTTGATCCAAAATGTAATTTCTAGGCAAAATCCTGACAGATAATCACCAAAGACCCAAATAAACAAAGAGTGCTGATAAAAGAAATTCCTCGACGCGATCTTTTAAAGGTCACGGTAAAATGTTCAGTGCGTGGGAATTCAAATACAAATGTCCTCAGCTGCCCTTAGTCCCTGGATTGCTGCCTCAGTAGTCCATCACCTGCCCTGTGGACAAAAAAAAAAATTATTGCGTGATGCCCATCCTATTGGGATACTCCACCCAAGTGAGAATGATTTCTTCACACCCAGCAGCCAGAACTTCATCTTATGTTAGGAAAGGAAATGAAGGGAAAGGGGCAAGAAGAACAAAGAGGGGAAAGAGAGTGAGGGTTTCACTGGCTCCTACAACACTCTATGCGGACTAAAGCAAGGGAGCATGTCACAGTCCTGGCCAAACAGCACAAAGTCAATTAGAAAGATGAAGCCTCAAGTGGGGAACCAACCACTGTGGTCATAGCAATGATATTAGGAAGGATTAAGGATAAGGAAATTATCAGACTTTTTTTCCTTTTTATTATATTATAATACATAAACACAAACTTCTTGGGCCCCATGGACAGCCAGTTAGTTCTCTTCAAGTAGGATTTTTTTAGTGGCCCTCTTTGTGAACCACCCTTTCAGTACAACGGGGACAAAACATTGTCATCTTCCTGGAAAATGGTAGGAGAAATTGAGAGACAGGAAACTGAAATCTGATTAGAACTTGTTTACTGAATGCAGCTCTTTAAGAGCACAGTAATTTATAGGAAATGATGATTTATACTCAGCAAGAAATTTATTACTTACCTAAGTTATTAGCTTTTTGAACCCCACTTAGAACATTTAAAAAATTTCCTATGTTTGTTATTTCATTTGCAATACTAGTTTTCCATTACCATAATCAGATGAGTTATTTTAGGGCTGTACCAAACCATTAGAACATTTGTTAACATTTGGTCAAAAACCAGTAACACCTACCTCTCTAATGAAACAAAACTAAGGAGTTTTATTTCTAGGCTGACAATCAGATGCCAAGAATAGCTTCAAAGAATTCATGAGTATTAAGTTATTATTAAAAAATATTTTATATTTTAAAATACATTGAATTTTTAAGATGCCCTAGTGTAAGTAACTTATAGTCAATTTAAAAGTATAATCAGCTTTTTTTGAGTAATGCAACTTTCAAAAATTACAGCAATGGGATTTTAAATATTTGCAGAATGTCATTTCTTTGAATACTAGTTGGGAAAGAGCTGAAACCCTTATTCAAAACTAAATTCTTACTTTAATTCATAATTGAGAGCTAGATTTGGCTTTAATAAAAGCAGATCTATAAAAATCATCTTGTATCAACAGGATCTCACTACGCTGGAACTTTTAAAAATCTTTTTATTGTTGTCCTTCATATTATGTAAAGGAGTGACTTATATTAAGGAAAAATGAAATGCTAAAATATTTTGGAAGTTATGAATACTAAAGATTAAAAAGAGATTTCTTCTCGGATCAAAACATACATAAATTCAATTCTTTTAAAGAGAAAAGTTCACAGATCTAGTTAAAATTTTTTATTTCTATCTCTACCCATTTATTGATGCTACCCTAAACTCCATTCCTATTTAACAATTTTAATTCACAAAAGTGTGAAGTCCAAGAGCAATGCTTGGCCCAGCATTTGTCTGCACCAATCAGATGCCTCTTAGGTTGTCTTATCAGATTTATAAATTATCCCCTCAATCAGATTGCAAACCCCTTGAGAGTAAGGGCCTTTTTCTATCCCCAAGACCTAACAAAGGGACTTACATAGAGTAAAATGTTGATAATGGCTAGGAAGGATACAGACCAGTGCATAAGTTGAAGAATTGGTTTAATTTTAATTTCTAAAGAATACCTGAGTCCAGAAGCAGTACCAACAACAGCAAACTGAAGCCAGCATTGAACTCAAAACTCACACATTTTGCCCACCTACTAATGCTAGTTTCCTATACCTAAGACTTGTCCAAGAAGAGACACTAGTGAAAAGACGTATGCATAATTTTTTAAAAGCCATTTTCAAAGAAGTAATGTTTAAGACTTTAAGAGGTGAGGGAGGGGTGTCTCACACCCTCACTAAGGCTCTACTTGCCAGTCATACGCACAACACTTGCACACAACAGAGGGAAGGGCTTTGCTGGGAGTGCTAGTTCTGCTACCTCTAGAGTTTCTATTTCTTCAGGTTCTAGAACCCTTAGAAAAACTAAGATCCTACTATAAAAGGTATTTAAACAAGATCCCAATGTGCTACTGTCTTCTTAGGAACTCATTTTACAGTTGATATAGTAATAAATCTATTTATAGGTGATGGATGGGTTTTGGTAAATTAATTCTCAACCCTGTTCTTTCTTGACATTAAGTCAATTCATTCATTCATTTGGCACTTACTGTACATCTACAAGAGGACAAGCCCTGTGTTAGGCAAAGAAAAATAATAAATGAGGTGTCATTCTTGTCCTCAAGAAACATAGTCACATTTTACAAATGTACAGTTAGATTAATGCTATTAACCCACTTAGATTTCACAAAATGGAGCATCAGAGGAACAAATTTTTTCTCTGTAATCTTAGCTCTCTGCACCTGGTGACATGAGGTTCTTCTATATTCAAACACCACCAATGCCTCTTTCACTTTTAACTTTATTTGGCAAAGCAGCACTGCATAAACTGTTCAGTAACTAGGACACAGCTTATACAGCATGTTAAATTCATATACATTACCAGCAGCAAGAGAAACAGAAAAAAACAATACTGAGCTACAAGTCTCCTATAATTTTTAAAGAGAGAAAGGAAGAACTATGTCAGTTATGTCCAATGTGAATAGATGGGTGTTTTAAGGGACATCACCTGCCATCTTCTTAAGTTTTAATATTTACAAATGCTTAGTTTTAAGGTAACAAAGCAGCTGATTGTATCTACAACATGCTATTCTATGACACCACATCAAAAGCTTTAAAAAGGAAGCTCATCTGTATTTTCTTAGTAGCATCTAACAGACATCCAAAACCCAAGAATCTTAACTTGTGAATGGTGGTGTTACCGGATGCACAAAAGCAATCTGATAAATTAACAGCAGAACAGAATTGTGTCTAAGAAAAGAAAAAAACCACTCCTCAAAATCAATTGACGAACTAAGTTCCTCATTTTGCAGAACCCCTTCTTTTAATATTTAAAGTAAACTGTGGGCATGTTAAAGTAATAATACACAAAATTATACTTTGCACCCTTCTTCTACCAATTTGGCTTCTGTGCCTCTTTGAAGAATCAGAAACTTCACAAAACCACACATTTTCATGCTGAAAATAGTGTAAGAAAGTCCAAAACAAGCTGTGATGCTGTTGATTTTCGAAAAGCTTTGAGGACTGAGATGAGCAATCCACTGTAATATTATATACTGGTCAAGCTGATGTTGCTTTTACAGTTCGTCCCTGGGGAGAAAAAAGAGAGAAATACATAAGTAGGAGTTACATACTACCAAACTTGGCTAATAGTTTAGGTATAACTAACAAATCAGTAAAAATGCACTGATTTTGTATAAAAATCCCCAAGCGACATATTATTTAAAAAACCAAAACTGAGCAAATGATCCCAAGTCAAAGCAAAAATGGAAATCAGCCATTTCAAACATCCTTCATGCTACTCCGGAATGAAGAGCGAAACCTAGAGGGCTTGAATTCTTTATTTTTTATTCAAAAGTAACTTTCTTGCTTTAAGACCAAAAATTCAGACAAATGATAAATTTTAGATCTAGGATCTTGCTAATACTATTTATTATAAAATTATAACGAGTAGTTTAGATCATTTTTTTTATAGTTATATTCACAAAATTGAACAAAAATTTAGTCTTTTGCTTAGGGTATCTGTTAGCAATTGTCGAGTGGGTCAATCTCAACCCAAACTCTGGGAGAAAAAGCATCATCTGTAGGTATAATATACCTGTCAGCTGATTTCATAAAGCAGCTTTATCAGCTCCAAAAGAAACCATTCGCTCAGCCAGGTGCAGCACTGTACCAGCAACTGCCAGTGAGAGGAAGGAAGGAATAAAAATGCAGTCTAAAATAAATTGTATGGTATATAAATTATACCTCAATAAAGCTGTTAAAATTGAAAAAATAAAGCTACCAGAAAAGCCTAAAAGCTTCATATTTGAGGGTAACTGAGTGGCAAAAAATTGTTTAACGCTCAAGTACTTTAGGGGTAAAGAAGTATGGTGTTTGCAACGAAATCTCAAATGACTTAGGAAAAAATATTACATATATGTCTATATGTAGAAAAAGAGGGAGTGAAAAGGAATGTGGGAAAAAGTTAATAATTGGTAATTCTGGATGAAGACATTCAGCTCTTTGTTCTATTTTTGCAACTTGTCTGTAATAAAAATTTTTTAAGGTTTTAAAAAGTTGTTAAAATAAATTTGAAGGGAAGGTAAATAAAGAGCTAAAATTTCCCAGGTAAGTGGTGAATTAAGGGATTATTAGACAATATTTTTAATTGAATTTTATAAATTGTACAAGAAAATATTTCAAAAATCACTTCTTCCATAATATGCCTTTGTCATACAGCACTGGATTATCTGTTAAACAATAAGTTATCAGTTCTGGTTCCTCTTAATATATTCCTCTAATTTAAGTACTATAATTCTCATTAAACAACTTTTACTTAAACTCATGCAAACATTAAAATATTT
This sequence comes from Camelus ferus, assembly GCF_009834535.1. NCBI lineage: Eukaryota > Metazoa > Chordata > Mammalia > Artiodactyla > Camelidae > Camelus > Camelus ferus. The sequence continues at coordinate 59,937,606 of NC_045703.1, read as the reverse complement.
AATCTTCAAAGAGTTCACTTGCAAAGTCATCTATTCATAAATTAAATTCACTTGTGCTTTTTAAAATACAAAGATACCATTGTTGTTCTTTTAAAATAATTTTACCATATTTTATTTACCTGTTGCAAGGCATTAAGGATACTGTCAATAAATATCTTTATTGCCAAACAACATGGTACAGTATTTCCAAATAGCCTCTCCACTTAAAAAAATTTTTGAAAAGGGAAAAAGATAAAAGCTCTCAACAAACTGGGTATAGAGGGAACGTACCTCAACATAATAAAGGCCACATATGACAAGCCCACAGCTAACATCACATTCAACGGTGAAAAGCTGAAAGCTTTTCCTCTAAAATCAGGAACAAGACAAGGATGCCCACTCTCGCCACTTTTATTCAACATAGAACTGGAAATCCTAGCCAGAGCAATTAGGCAAGAAAAAGAAATAAAAGGCATCAAAATTGGAAAGGAAGAGGTAAAACTGTCTCTTTTTGCAGATGACATATTATATATAGAAAACCCTAAATACTGTACCAAAAACTGTTAGAATAAACTAATTCAATAAAGTTGTGGGATATAAAATCAATATACTGAAGTCAATTGTGTTTCTAAATACTAATAATAAACTATCAGAAAGAGAAATTAAGAAAGCAAACTCATTTACCATTATATCAAAAACAATACCTAGAAATAAATTTAACCACGGAAGTGAAAGAGCTGTATACTATTGAAGATGATACAAATAAATGGAAATATATTCTGTGCTCATGGACTGGAAGAATTAATATTGCTGAAGTATCCATACTACCCAAAGTAGTCTCATTCAATGCAATCCCTATCAAAATTCTAATGGCACTTTTCACAGAAATAGAACAAAACTAAAATTTGTATAGAACCATAAGGTATCTTGAACAGTCAAAGCAATCTTTAGAAAGAACAAGACTGGAGGCATCACACTTCCTGATTTCAAACTATATTATAAAGCTATAGTAATCAAAACAGTATGGTATTTGGCATAGAAACAGATACAGAGACCAATGGAACAGAATAGAGAGCCCAGGAATAAATGGTCAGTTAATTAAGGAGCCAAGAATGTAAAATGGAGAAAGAACAGTCTCTTAAATGGTGTTGGGAAAACTGGATAGACACATGAAAAAGAAAGAAATTAGACCCCTATCTTACACTATACACAAAAATATTAACTCAAAATGGATTAGAGACTTGAATGTAAGACCTAAACTTACTGTGGTGATCATTTTGCAATATATACATATATCAAATCACTATGTTGTACACCTAAACTAATACAGCGCTATATGTCAACAAATACAATGCTATATGTCAATTGTATCTCAATAAAACTGGAAAAATCATACTGTTAAAAAATATTTAATGATGTGGGACAATGTTGATGACATTTAATTAAATTAGAAAAGGAGATTACAAAATAATGCTACTGTATGATCTCAGAATTACAAAAGAGATGTATATAGATCTATGGATCTGAAATGTTAATAAGTGGTTATTTCTAGATTTGGGGATCATGGTTGACTTTTATTCTTTGTATTTTTTTCCTGTTTTTACAATGCACATATATTTCTTTGGTAGTCAGGAACAATATTGTTAAAAACAAATAGAATGAAATCTTTACAGCACCAAAAACAAAAACAAAAACAAAAAAAGGAAACAGAATTAAGTTTATAGGCCTGAATTGTAACATTCAGGGCCCCAGGGAAAACCAAACATTTGCTGCCAGTGCACATATAACCTTGTCAGATCCTAATACTCCAAAATCCATATAATCTTCAAGTTATTAATTTTTCCTAATGTTCAACATTTTATATAACCATATCTTTCTTTATCTGGCTTAACGAACATAGAACATTTACAATAAAAAGTAGTATGTCTTAAATTTCTAGAAATTTAAAAAATTACTATATCTGTGCTATTCATTAATAACTGTATATATTTCTTTGTTGTATAACATATAATTATACATAATTTAGTTACTTATTAGGTTAGTAACTCTGAGCTACTAACATTTAGTTTTATATACTCTTTATCAAGGACAAATGAAAAGATGTACCAGGAAATAACAATCAAAATCCATTAGTGTTTTCTAATTAATGGGTTTTCTTGGGTAACAAAAGCTTTGTATAATTAACTTTCTACAAAGCATTATAAGAGACATAAAAAGAATTCCAAAAGCAACAGAATATATTCCTGCCTCTGCATATGCAAAATATATCATAATGTCACAACATATGTAAAGAAATTAAAAAGGGACAGTTTTTAAATTAAATTAAAATTAAATTAAATTAAGAAGAATAATATGGAACAAAGGATCAATTGGATACCCCAGGACCTATACTGACAATCCAAGAAATGCTCAGTCAACTCACAACATCTTTTGCATGTGTACATGGCACTTCACGAAGATATCTACAGACAGAGCACTGTGAAATGAGAACCCTGAAACATTCCTCAGTTTCATAAACCAGAGATGGACTTATTCCACTGACTCTTGTAGCATTAAAAACAAAGATAAAACTTGTCAGAAGATTAACAAAATATTGATTTCTAGATATATAAAATAAATATACTTAAATAAAATACAAATTTAAAAATCATTAAGAGTTTATGAAGCAACTAATACAACTATTACACATCCACATTCATGAACATGATACCACAGGTTCTGGGTCTACAGCCTATGCATCTGGCATTCTCTCCCCTTCTACTAATCCAACAAAATTGCAAGGAATACTTTTCCAAGTTATAAGGGGGCAAAAGTCTACCTTCAAGTTTGGGGTTTTATTTGGCACTAGAATTCAGCACACCCACTAGTTCTTTTTTTTTCCATCTAGTTTCTATCACACCTCCTCAGCAAAGACTGGATCTCACTCACGGAGCACTGCAACAACTCTGCATGCCTCAGTAAGAGAAGGATGGAAAAGCTGGTGAGAAATCAGAGACTGTTTCATAAGAAAGCACCAGGATGTGTTCTTAAATTAACCCTGAAGAAAATTTAAAAGAACAGAAATTATCTAGCCTGGCAAGAAACTAAGGAGCTGTTTAGACGATAATTCCCAAATGTGGAAGAGCACTTAGAAAATGGTAAATGATCCTTTTAACCACATTCTATACTCACTACCACTGCCTTAATTCAGGCCACCATCACTGCACCTCTGACTTGTACAAGCACCTCCTGTTTCTGACCCTAGTTTTAACCCTTTCCAATCTACTCTCTACCCCACTGCCAGAGTTATCTTTCTGAAAGGTAGTTCTGATTACTTCGCTGCCTGGCTCCTATACTTCCACTGCTCCCCACTACCTCAAGGCAGAGTCATCACGCTATACTCTTAATTGCCTGTTTGTCTTATCTTTGGATTTTTTTTTTTTTACATCCCTGTCATGAACTCACAGAAGTTCCACGAGAATGGTCAGTTTCAGATTCACAGCTATGTATTCCTGGCTCTATAATCCCCTGCATAGTGGGTACACCCATACTTTTTGAATTAATGAGTGCATTAAGGTCCTCAAGCTGAAAAATATTTAACAAATTTAACAACAGAACAAACTGCCCAAGAAAAGTATCAGATGTTGCTTTTCCAAAGGTAATTTTAAAATACACATTTTTTTTTTCATGTCAAGAACAGTTTAAGCACAGATTAACCTGAAGGGATGGGAACAGGGCACGTAAGAACTAGATGTCCCTCAATCTATTTCAGACCTAATTTTAAAAAGAAGCAGGGATATCTGCTGCAGAGGAAGGAAGGGGTAGGAGGTGGTGGTGAGAGCTGATTTCAGACTACATCTGTAACCTGGCTGCTTCCTCTCAACTTCCGGTTACATCTGCCCCATGTGACGCCCTGGTAGACAGAAGAGGGCAGGAGGAGAGAAAACTGACGTGATTCATAGTTCTCGGAGTAGCTGCTTTCCTCTGTCACTACAGCTTCTGCAGAGATAGTTCTCGGAGTAGCTGCTTTCCTCTGTCACTACAGCTTCTGCAGAGACCACACCCAATCCTACTTCTGCTGTCCTCTGCTCTCAGTGGTTTCCAGTAAAACTGTTTACTTGCCTTTAGGTTTAGAGTGGCAATAGCTTCCTGCTATCGTCCTGGGTATGACCAGTCCCTGGGTATGTCAACAGCCTTTAATGGTTCCCATAACCTTTCCCATATTTCTTTGAACAGTCCCTTCATTAAAATCACTTCAAAATCCTAGCTGAGCACACTTCTGCTTCCTTCCTGGACACTTAAGAGTTTACGAATACAAACAAATAGATTAATGGTCTCTTAAGATCTTAATTTAACTGTTGATGTTTTTACCCTTCCAAACATCCTATTTTCTAGTGATTTCTTTCAGTACAATTTTATTTTAATGTAGCAGTTGTTTTTTTCCAATTTCATTCCCAGACTTTGTTTTACTCTTTATATTCTTTAAAGATTTACATCTAAGTAAGTGATTATCTCTGTAATTGGAACTACATCTTTGGATGTTAAAAAATGTGTTTGAATAGAAAATTTGCAATAGAAAAAAGTAGAAAGTCCTCCTACTACAACTAAAAAAACATTTCCAATGATGCATACAACGAAAAATTACTCAATGTTTTAAAAAGCTGAAAGCCAAATAGAAAACCAAGTACATATGTGTGTGTGTGTGTGTGTGTGTGTGTGTGTGTGTGTGTGTGTGTATAAATAAATGTTTGGTGTATATATTTATGCATGACTGGGACATTGTGCTGTACACCAGAAACTGACACGTTGTAATTGACTATCCTTCAATTAAAAAATAAAAATAAATATTTGGTAAATGACTGAATAATTGTGCATAGATTTTTAAATTATTTTAAATTTAATACAAAAGTTTAGCCTTATCAAGAGTAAATAAAAGTGTGTGGATGTCTGAAGCTTATATAATTGGGTTAAGGGGAGAACCTCTCTACGAAGGGAAAAAAAAGGCAGACCAAAAACAAGACTATGCAAATAAAATTAGGTATAAGGCCATGAAGTTTAAGTTTCATTAGCTTCAAGCTTAATCCACCTCTGGTTATAAAAACAAAATTCCTTTTTGTAATTCCTTCATCATTAAATTACAGATGGAATGTTCAATACTAATATTTAACGTGTATAAAAAGAGAAATTTTAAACTTACTAATGAAAATCTAAACTCTTACTTGATACCAAATTTCTGTTATTTCAGTGACATGTTTGCCCCTTTTATACAACAGCAAGATCACAATTATGTAATGGTATAACCACATTAGAAGCAAAATGAAGGGAGGTCATAATTAGTTGTTAACAACTGTATCTGATCCTGACTACTAAGACTGATAGCTTTTTAAATTTTTTTTCAAGAAGTGGCTGTGCTCTAGGTTAGAATTCAAAGAAAATAGCCAGAACTACATCAGGTGAGGAATTAAAATGGAACTCCGAGTAAGCTATCCCAGAAATGGCCAATCATAATTTAGTTAAAAGTGAAATCTAGCTTTGAACAAACTGAGTTAGATTCATTACCATTTCTGCAACTGAACATTCATCCAAAAGGCACCTTTCCTCTTTAGAGAAAACAAAATTGAGAGGTCTATTGAACTTATAATCACCATTTTACTTATTAAGAAATTATCTTAAAATAAGTACCTCTGTCAAATAAAAATAGATTCTAAAACAAGGAAACAGGCTTTTCTTATTTTGGCATTTAATTTCAAGTAGTCTTAGCTAATGTCATTCTTACTTATTGATCTCACTCCCTCCCACTGGAGGGAGTGGGAAGGGCAAGAAGGAAGAGAGGAAAAAGAGAAATCTTGGCTTCAAACAAAATATTCAGATTATGCTGAGACATAAAAACAAAAGTGGGCGTTAAAATGAGCCATGCTGTGCTGAAGATTATGCTGCATGCTGCTGGCCCTTTGGGTGGGTGTGTGAGACCTGGGCACTCGCTCTGAGCCTAGAGAATCCCCTCTTCTCCACAGGAACTTAGAGTAGCTTAAATACTGGCCAGCCTGTTCTACAGAATGGTGAGAAGTTTATTCCTTACAGTGGCTCTGAAACAACAGTGGAATGTAAAACAGGCACCGATGGAAAGAGAGAAATCAAGCTGAGAGGGAGAACATCCTCTCTGGGATTTTGACACCTTCAAAAACTGGGACAAGATATTTTCCCTTCTTTCTCTTCACAACAACGGTATAATAGAGAGTGAATGGGGCAGGAAATGACAGCCCCATCTCCTCGGATGAGAGCCTTTGTTTCCATGATCATACACAGCTATAAAAATTGAGCTGTCAATATAGAAATAGAGTGGCCGAAAATAAAATACCCTTAGAAATACTGAACTGTAGCTGAAATCTTCTTTAAAAAGAAAAACACCTTTGTGCCAACCAAGTCTCACCCCCCTTGCCCAAAGATGAGTTAAGCCAAAAGAACAGACCATGCAAAACCTTTCTACGTTTTTAATGTAGTGAATTTCTGATGTTAAAATGGAGTAGCATAAAGGTGACAACCAAAAAAGCAGCTCTTGTAGTCTAATCTCTTAAAATCCACACCCTTTCACCTTGCATGTGTGGAAGAAGAAAGAGCAGAAGATAAAATCACTTCCACCTGGACCACTGCTTTTCTTTATCTGTTAAAGGCACGTATATCACTCCCATCAGAGGTTTCATTTTGACACTGCCATCTTGTAGCTTGTCATACTGCTCCAACATCTGGTTTCCACCTGCAGGACCAACTGGCAATATCAATCTTCCACCAGGCTTTAACTGGTCTATTAGCTGAAAGAAAAAGTAAAGCACATACACATCAAGTTATAGATTTTATATTAATAGTCATTTTATATCACTATAAACAACAGTCAGTGTCCATGGGCAGAAAGCAGAAATGTACTTCATTTAGTACATACATACTTTAATTATTAAACTTATTACTCAATTACCTACCTCCTCATTTACCTATCGACCTCCCCCATTACAGTACAACTTCTCTGACAACAGGGACTGTGTCTTACTCATCTTTCTGCCCTTATCATCTAACATAGTACCTGGTACGACGGCAATGCTCAAAGTGTGTGAGTTGAACCACATAATATAGAGCTATCCTCTTTGGGAAGGCCAAAGGCAAAGGAGAAAATTTCGATGGCTTTATGCCTGTTCTGAATCTTTGTGGTTTGGAGGGGAGGAGCGAAAGTACAGAAAATCAGCAAGGAATCCCTGCCCTATCATAGAATTTATCATAGCATCACTGAACCAAAGATAAGGGAGCCTTGGTTTTATGACTGAACTTAAGATTACTGGCACCATGACATAGTGAAGGACGATAGGACTGGAGTCCCTGCTGTGTTAGGACAAAGACGCCCCTGTTAATGAAGAACCGAAACTACTTAATGAAAGCCCCTCCAGTAAAAATTTTAAGCCCTATCCTACCATTTGAATGTAGCCTTACAGATCACCACTAACCGAAAGCAGTAAGGAAGAAACTTTACTTTGGACAGTATTATCCCAAGGAAGAGTGCCTTCAATTAAAATTTTGGTTGTCAGCAAGTCTTATTTTTTCCTTTTTAATTTTTCTAAATGCCAAAGTTTTTAATGAAAAATAGCAGACTTCTTCCCCCTACTTCAATCTTGCTCCCTAAATCCAGTCATTTAAAATACTTTTTGCTGTGTCTTTTTGTAGTGCTTAATTCTGAAGCATGTCTTCTATTTTTTTTATTGAGATACAATTGACATATAAACATTGTATTAGTTTTAGGTTTTATAACATAATGACTTGATATATGTGTATATTGCAAAATGATTACAATAAGTTTAACCAACATCAACTATCACACATAATTTTTTCCTTGTGATAAAACAAACTTTTAAGATTTACTCTTGGTAACTTTCAATTATATAATATGGTACTGCTAACTATAGTCATTATGCTGTATAATATTTCCTTTTTTATTTCAAATTACATGTTAGATCAGGACTGAATTATCATAAACTGGGTTCTCATAAACAGTTGTCTCTTGGTATCCAAGGGTGATTGGTTCCAAAACCTTACCTCTGATACCAAAATCCACAGACCCTTAGTTCCTTTTATAAAATGGTGTAATATCTGTACATAACCTATATATCCCATATACTCTGTTTGTCTGTTTATGGGGGGAGGTAATTAGGTTTACATATTTAGTTTTAGAGGAGGTACTGGGGATTGAACCCAGGACCTTATGTGTGCTAAGCATGAGCCCTACCACTTGAGCTCTACCCTCCCCGCCCCCTTATCTCATATACTTTAAATCACCTCTAGACTACTTATTATACTACAATGCAAATATTATGTAAATAGTTGCCGAGTGCGACAAATTCAAGTTTTGCTTTTTGGAAATTCCTGAAGTTTTTTTCCTGAATATTTTTTATTTGTGATTGGTTGAATCCTTGAATGTGGAACCCCCAGATACAGAGGGCCAACTGTATTCTGTTTCTTTCCTCCATACCAACCAATATCATAATTTTTTATTGGAACCATTTTCAGTTATGACTGTGTAAAAATAATCCGCAGTTGAGCCAAAAGGCAACCGATGACGGTTTCCTTTCTTATGTAATAGTTGTTATCCTTGCAGTTAAAAACTGAAACTTTTTTTTCATTCACATTTTTTTGGTAACTGTTTCTAAATCTTTGTACCCACCCAACAGCTTCTTCATGAAATTTTCACACAGTCAAACCTATCTAATTAGTGTCTTCTTTTTTTCTTTTCTTTTTTTTGGGGTAGGCTCCCTTCTAGTACCTGCTCCAAATCTGGACTGGTTATTCTCCAGGCCCGCTGCATAGCTTTCATACTGGACTTCCCTTTGCAGTAATACGGGAGACTCTTACCATTTCTCTCCTGAACAAGATGTGCTACCTTCCTACATCCCATGGCTTCTTGTTTTAGGTTTTTCCTCTCTCTCTCTCCTCCCTCATTTTTTTGATGATATTATTAAAGCAATTCCTCCAGAAGTATTCAGTACATGGAAAGTGAAACAGTACCTGGGAATATTTCTAAAGAGAGGGACTGAGATTTGCAAGTCTAAAATTATCTTTACTGGATGTATTTAGCAATATGTGTGGGTACAGAATTCAAGATTGGAAATCACTCTCAATTCAAAATTGTGATGGTGTGCCTCTGACTTGTTCATTCTAATGCTGCTTTTCTAGTCTAATGCCTTTCTGATTACCAATCCTTAATGGATTATCTATTCTGTTTTTCTGGAGACTTTCAGAATATTCTCTTTATCCCTAATATTCTGAAATTTCACAATGATATTGTAGTTCTTTTCCCCCTCCCCCTTTTCAAAAAAAACTCGTTGTACTAGGCACTTAATAGAGCTTTTCAAACTGTAAAATCATGTCCTTCAGTTCTTAGAAATTTTCTTAGGGCTAAGGGCTTATTGTTCCTCATAAAGAATTTTAAGTAGCACCCCCTCCTTTCAGGCCAAAGCTTCATCTCTGATTTCCAAGGTCCTAATGCCTCTAATATCTAAGCTTTCTCTGAGTTTTGCAGAACGAATTGCTTCTGCATTGATACTCCCCTCTGCAGTCTCTTTGGTTCAACTTCCTCCACCCTTCTGGGTCACTTATTACGCCATCTGCTTTCTGTCTTCACACACTGTAGAGTTCAGGATTGCAAGTATAATCTCCTAGATAACTGAATATGGAGTTCATGTTTCTGTTTCTTGTTTTTCCACTTGTTTGGGGGGGATATCCAAAGGAGGCATAAACACCTTTTTTATCTTAAAACTGGAAAGCCCCTTCAGCATGTCTATCTTTAAATTTCATCAGATGTAAAGACTCCTATAATACTTGCAAGTGCTACTACAAGTGTTCAAATTCATATTGGGCTAAAGCCAGAAATGCCCTTCAAGATCATCTTAGGGTCTTAGTGGGGGGGAGATGAGACCTGCACCCAAGACCTTTCATTTAAACACAGTTCTATTTCAGTTTTTTGTTCCTACTAGGCTGCCAATATATATTTTTTTAAGTTTAAAAACCTACTGGTCATGTGTTCCTATGTGAAAATTCATTGAGTCATTCATTTATGACTTGTACACCTTTCTATATCATGTTAGTATTTCAATTAAAATGCGTTAGAACCACTGGTTTGCTTTTTATTTTTTTAAACAGGTAACGGGGCCAGAGAAAATAGGTGATTTTCCTAAAGTCATTCAGCAAATAAACAACAAGTCAATGACCAGAACAAATTTCTCAGCTTTCAGCTTCTCATAACTGTCTACACATACAAAAAAGAACACTTCCGGTTGGGGAGCAAATGAGGCTTGGCAGAAGACACAGGGTCACTTTTAGCCCCTTGTCATCTAGTCAAGAACCATGTAAAAATCATATGTAACAGAAACCTAAGCCAAAAGATTATCTGGGCTGACATAGTTTATCAGAGTCTTACTAAAGTGAAAAATTAATTTGATACTTAAATATTTCCTTGACTATGTAACACATATTACTGGAATATCTGCCCTCTCGCTGCAACTTTACAAACCCTATTATTCTTTTTTTTTTTCAATTGAAGTACAGTCAATTACAATGTGTCAATTTCTGGCGTAGAGCACAATGTCCCAGTTATGCATATACATACGTATATTCGTTTTCATATTTCAAATCCTACTATTCTTTAAGATTCAGTTCAAATTCCATTCTTGTATGAAGTCTCGACTATTCTATGCAAAATTCTCTCCCTCTCTTAACTCCTGCAGTACATATTGTCTTTTTCCTTCAGTATCTATCACATGTTAATGATATGCTATCATATCATTAATTTCCCTGATACATGTATGACACATCTCTTCTATAGCATAAAGTTCCTAAGATGTATGATAAATACTTCCTGGTGTTACCCATGTACCTAACATAGTCTTGCAAATTCTGATACTGAATAATACACCAAGTGATTATCAGGTCATGAACTCCAGAGGCATTTTCCCAATTCTACTGGTGTACTATTTTTTAGCTGGATCAAATTCTGCTCCAAATAAGATAGTCATGAGCTAGGGTTTAGTAATCTTCTTGTCATTTATATAATTGTTTGCATATAAAAAAACCTGCCTACCATATACAATTAAAATGCACATGTTTCAATTAAAAAAAGTTGAGCATCATTATTCACCTCCTAAAATAAGGAAGGAAAAAAAAAAGCATAATGTAACATAGGTGATATTTTGACCATCACCTAGAAGTCACTTCTCTATAAATCTTCTAGAGCTTTAGCTGGATAAAGCATATAAACACAGAAACAATTTCAACTCACTGCCTGGGGCACAACTGGGGCTGCAGCTCCTACATGAATAGCATCATAAGGTGCTTCTTCGGCATATCCCATTCTTCCATCCCCCACTGAAAGAGTAAGAAAATGCTTTAAAAATCTGTTCAGCTAGAACTACCCAATGTGAAGAATTACAGGAGATTTAAAGCAAGGAAAGAACAGATGTTTAAATAAATGATGCTGGGACAACTGGATATCCAAAGTAAAAATAGACACTTGGACCCCGAGCTCATATATACACAAAAATCAATGTCACAAAGATCAAAGATCTAAATGTGAAAAGCTAAAATGATAGTGCTCCTGAGAAAGAATATAGGGACATATCTTCATGTCTTCAGAGTAGCCTTAAACAGGATACAAAGCACTAGAAGAAATTGGTAAGTTTGACTACAGTGAAATTAAGAATTGCTATCTATCAAAAAAGTACCAATATAAGGCATGCCAGAGAGTGGGAGAAGAGATTTATAATATGTATAAATAGACAAAGGGCTAGTCTATAGAAGTCCTACAAATCAAAGAAAAATATAAATAACTTAATATCCGAATAGCCATTTCACAAAGAGGAAATCCAAATGGCCAAACATATGAAACGGCATTTAATCACTAGTTAATAGGAAAATACAAAATTAATATCACAGAGTTACTGCCATACGCTAAGAGGGCAACAAGAAAAATCTAGTAATACCAAGTACTGGTAGAGATGTGAAGCAACAGGAGCCCTAATACACTGCTGATAGAAATATAAGTTAGTTCAATCAGTTTAAAAAACAGTTTTTACAGTATCTATGGTCACTCTATGAACCTGCAACAACACTGCTAAAGAAGTGAGTGCCTGTATGATAAGTGTACCTATTATGCATCTGGACTTACGTATATTGTGAATATGCAGCATTGTGAATATCTCCAAATCAGAAACAATCCGAAATATTCATCCAGAGTAGGATTAATAAATGCATTCTGGTAATGTTCCTACAATGGAATGCTGTACCACAATGAAGATGAACCATATGCACAAAGAAGGATGAATCTTACAAACATAATATTGAATGAAAGAAGTCATTCATCATTCAACATATACTGTATGGTTCCATTTAGCTAAAGTTCAAGATTAAACATCATTTATGGAAGTGCAGTTAGGTAGGAAATGCATAAAAGTAATGATATGAGTCACTACTAGGGAAAAGGGAGGTAGTTACGATGAGGAAAAAGCCAGCAGAGGACTTGCAAGGTACCAATAATGTTCCATTTTTTGATCAGTGTGGTGATTAAATAGGTGTTTGCTAAGCTTCACATTTATGTTTTATGCATATTTTGATGTCTGTTATTTTTCACAATATACAATGTACTCACATGGAAATATTTCCATGTTTACTACTGAATGGAAAAAAAGCAAACTAAAGGACAATATGTAGGGTATGGTCAATTTAAAAACCAAGTGTGTGCAATTTATTCATATGTATATTTACATGTCTAGAAAACTTAAGAGGGAAGAAGAGGGGCTTTCTTTTCCATCTTACACATCTCTGCACTGCCTAAATTTTTTATATTCAACACTTGTTACTTTGATATTACTCCTTAAAAAGCAATGAAGAAAGAACTTAGCATGGCATTTTCTGAAATAGTTAACAATCATGTCACCCATGATCAAGACAGAGTCAGTGTAACATTTAGAGTAACTGTTCTTCTTACTTAGTACTTAAAAGTACATGTTTTAAAAAATGCAGCAATTAGCTCTGCGTATTATTTAGCTTGCATGGGATTTTTCTGAAAATAGAAACCCTCCAGAGAGGAAATTTTTGAAGTTTTCTGATACTCACCAACCAGCTGCACTCTCCCTGAAGACAAAAGCATTGGATCGTCCTTTCTGACATTATTTATTGAGTCATCTACTAGCTCTTTAATGTGGTCAATTCCTATGACTTTTCCACTAGATCCAACCTGGAAGTGAGAGAATAATTCAATAGTTCACTGTTCTAAATTTGTTTTTCAAAGTGTTTCTTTATCCAAAGTCATATTCTGCAATGAGAAATCAAGACAAATAAAAAGCTTAAGCCTCCAATTAGACTGTTAAACACTCAGTTTACTATAAATTATTTGTCAAGTACAAACTTCTCGACTATAACCTCAAATGAATAATGATATTTCAGTAATTAAGAAGCTAGAATAAATTACAAAAACTTCTAATACTAAGAAAATAGTATTTAATATTTAAATCCCATTTAAAAGTGTGACTTTAAATATAAAAATGTTACATAAAAATTTTTATAGGGATTTCTACACCTGATTCTACTCCCATATTTGGAAAATATAAAAATACTAAAAAGGTCCCAAGTATAAATATTAATTGTAAAATAAATTTAACACTATAAAGGCTCTGAAGTCAGACTACCTGGATTCACATATAAGTTTCACCACTTACTTATAACTGCATATCCTTGACAAGTTATTCTATCAATCAGATTCCTTAGTTGTAAAATGAGGATACCTCATAAACGATGTGAGTAGTAAATAAGAGAATACATGAAAAGTGTTCAAAACAGTGACTAGCACATGATAAATGTGTGAAAACCATTAATTAATACCATTTTTGAAAAGATAACACAGAAATCTAATGACTTTTTAAATTATTATGCCTCTGAAACCATAAATATGTTAGGTATAGAGAACAAGTCACTAATTAAATAGCATTCCTAGTATTTAATTATATCCCATTAGTGAGGGTTTAACTTATACAAAACAAGTCAAACAACAGAAAAGAAATATTTGAGTCCTTATTGTGTGCCAGGCACTGTTCTGGATGCTTAGGATACATCAATGAAAACAATTCAGACAAAATTCCCACCTCCCTGGAGCTTACATTCCGGTAGTCCGTCGATTATGTATTCATAGCAAAATAAATGGATTCTAGTCCAAAAAGGATCCATAAACCATAATTTAACTAGACCAGAACCTTCCAAGTTGGCCTCCAGGAAGAAGATTTCTCATAATCAACCTCATTTGATTATCTGAGCAGAGATGAACCTTTACTACAAGGTGCTTGAGTAGGCCTCCAGACTTACACTCTGGATAGTCATTTACTAGATAAAGACTCCGGTGATAAAATTTGAAGTATAAAGAACAAGGCATTTTCCTAAGTGCGTTTTTCTTAATGTAAAAAAAGCTCTCCTTCAATCCTGATAAACCTGTAGGAGTGTCTGGAAATCAGGCTTTATTATGTTCTGCTAGATGAGAACTGGGAAGAATGAAGTCTGGGAGCTACTGGTTGTCACTCTGCAATCACAGGAGCACATACGATAATGAAGCCAACAGAAGCCAACATGTGGAAGAAAGCAAAGTCAAACCAAGAACTGGAGAGAAACCCATTATCCATAACATCATCTCATCTTCTTCTGAATCCAGCCATACAAGAAGCCAGATATACCTCTAGACTTTTTCATTATATAAACCAAATAAATTTCTTTTTACTTCTGCCAGTTTGGACTCAATGGTCTGTCACTTCAACCAAAAAAAACCTAAGTGATACATATTCCAACTGCTATCTTAATAGAACTTATAAAGAAAGGAAGAAAAAACCCTTAAAACTGCTAGTGAAAAAAATATATAGCCAAATCACATAATATGCTTCTGTCAGGCCAGAATGGAAAACAAAGCTCTTACCATACGTGCAAAACATGCAGTAAGGATTCCACTTCCAGATCCTACATCAAGAGCTTTAGCTCCTTCATGCAATTGATCAAAGAGAAGTTCTAGTGCATACGCATGCTGCCAAAAGAAAACAAAGCAAGTATTCTTTTTTTTCAAGATTCTATAAAGTATACATACAATGGCATATAAATAAAGTTGCTAGCTTTATACCAATTTTCCTACTATTGTCATCTACCAAAACAATGAAAACATATTATATACTTATACACAGGAATTACATAAGAAAATTCTTGTTTGATTAAAATTCTTGCATTTAGATAAAGTGTTTCAGTAATTTTAGATCTCTAGTGTGTGAATTTTATAATTTAAATTCAAATTCAAAGTCAAAAGCTACAAAATGACTTACAATAAAAAGTCTCCAGCCTACCCCTGTGAGTCCACAACCAGTCTCACTTCCTGAGGGCAACCAGCAACCAGTGTTACCAGTTTCCTGCGATTTCTTCCAAATGTATTCATTTTATGTATATACTAGCAAATACATATGCATTTATAAATTTGTTAATCTTGAGGGAGCTTCCCTGTCAATACTTAAACAGTGTGTTCACTCTTTTTTATGGCTGAGGAGTATATTCTTCTATAAATACATTATAATAACCAATATGCCTAATGAGAGATATTTAAGTGGGCTTCAATCTTCTGTAACAAGAGATGAAATAATTTTAAAAGGTGTATCTGTAAGATAAATAATCTTTTTAATAATCTTGTAAAGTGTATCTGTAGGATAAATTCCTAGAAGTGGAATTAAGGGGTCCAAATGAACATGTTTGTTTACAGTATACATAAATTGTAAATCAAATAAAATCATGTTGGTTATGCTTTGGATCAAACCAAGAAATAAAGCCTTATCTACTCCATCCTCTTTATAAACTTACATTTCAGTGCTTTTCCAAAATATGAGGTTAGAACTAATAAATGTTATCTCAAAAGCTGTCCTTAAATGCCTGGTATGTTCATTATTAAAAATCATCAGAGCCAGTAGCAATAGCACATTCACTACCAGCTCTTGGTTGACAAAAATACACATCCATGAATCCACAGCGGTAATAAGTAAATACATTCTTTTATACATACATAAATGGAAAAAAGGGGGAAACTGTTTCCAACTGTTTCAAATATAGATGGAATGATGAACTTAGGTTGCTAGTTGGCAATTATTTCAGTAATAACTGATTCAGGTAAAAATCATAAATGGATGCTAAAACTGGTGAATTATCATTTGATGAGTAACAGGATATTTACATCATCTCAAAGTGTTTGCCCAAGACACATTAATTACAAAAGGGAAAAATAGTAACTTTACAGTGGAGTTCAGAAGTTTCTTGGTAGAGAAACCTGACTGACTAGAACTATGTTAATCAGATGATTAAAGTTAATATCAACAATAATGGGACACACTGTTATCACATGACATCTGCTAAAATACATCACTTATGGGATATTTCAGGCAAAAATGCACAACTCATATCTAATCATGAAGAAATATCAGACAAATCTAAATTGACAGGCAATCTATAAAATAACTGGCCTGTACTCATAAAAACTTTTGAGACCATGAGAAAAGACTGAAGGACTTTTCCAGATTAAAAAAGACTAAAAAGACATGACAATTGAATGAAATTTCTGACCTGCGATTTTCTTTTCCTATAAAGGACACTACTAGAACAACTGATATCTAAATAAGGTTTGTAAATTGGCTAACAATGTTGTATTGATGTTAATTTCCTGATTTTGAGGACTGTACTGTGATTATGTAACTGAATGCCCTATTTTTAAAGGTAAAGAGCATTCTGCCTGCAAATAACTCCCAAAGAGTTCATAAGATACATACATATTTATGAATTATGTGTGTGTGTGTATATATTTATATATATATATTTATGGAGAGAAATAGTGAAAGTAAATGATAAAGCAAATGCAGTAAAATGGTAACATTTGGGGAATATGGGTAAAAAGTATATGGGAATTTTTTGTACTATTCTTATAACATTTCTGTGAGTGTGAAATTATGTCAAAAATTTTTTTTAATTTTAATTATCAGGAACAGGTAATATTCAAAATGGAGAATAGAACAGAAACTCCTTATTCTGGAAAACTAATTTAGGTGATAAAAGCTAGAATACTGGTTACCTAGAAGATGGAGGTTGACCAAGAAAAGAAACCTTTCTGACTGAGGGAGCCTTCTAGGGTGCAGGAAATGTTCTGTATCTTGATGTGCATAGTGGTTACACATTTGTACACATGTAAACATTCATCAAGCCATACACTTAAGATTTGTGTACTTTATTGCATCTATATTATAATTTAACAAAAATGTTTTGAAATACTTTTATTCCAATCACTAAAAGTGGGTGATCAGATATTTGTGTATGATGTGATGCAACAAAAGAACCATTAGGAACTGTTCTTGAAAAGAAAAAAAAAAAAGAACAAGTTAAATACCACTAGGTAACATTTATCCATGTTTAGAATACGGGGACTTCTATAGGACAAATGAACAAGTTTTGTCAATAAATAAATGGCATTTTTAAAAAGAGGGACTGTTAAAATTAAGAGACTAAAAAGACTAAAAAGGTGCAATGGAAGGATCTTGCTTGGATCCTGATTTAAGCAAATTAACTGTAAAAGAATTTTTTGAAAAACCTGGCAAAATTTGAACACGGACTAGGTATAAGACAATATTAAGGAACTATGTTAGGTACGATATGGTATTGTAGTTGTGTTTTTAGTCTCTCAGATTTATACTAAAGTATTTAGGGGTGAAATAATATTACATTTGGGATTTGCTTTCAAATACTTCAGCAAAAGAGAAACAATTAGATAAAACAAAATTAACAAATTGTAATTACTGAAGTTGGGTGATGGCTATGTAAGGGTTCATTATACAATTCTACTTGCATGTGTGGTGTTGGAAATTTTTTCCATACTAAAAAGTTTTTTTTTAAAAAAGAAAGAAGTTAAGGCTATCTTTTCCCACAATAGCATAAAAAGAGAAGGCCACTGATAGATGCAGCCTCATATAACACAAGGATTTTCAAACCATGTTCTAGAAAGTCATTAAGGTTCCACAGAAATGTAGACTGGTGTGTTTGGGAAAAGAGTAATAGAGAAATGTCTAAATTTATCAATTTTTCATATAGACTTTTTTGCAAAGAGTTTCTTGCCTAATGAGTAAAAACCACTAGTACTATGAAAAAGAGCCCTGGATTAAATGTCCCGAGTACTAGATTCTACCAGTTCTGCATTCATTAGCCCCATGACATTTGAAATTATTTTTAGCTCTTTATTCCTCAGTTTCCATATCATTAAAATGGAGAGAAAAAAGTTGCTCTGATTCTGCCTTCTCCACAGAAGTACCATTGTAAACAGAAGTGATGAAGTATGGAAGTATGTCATAAACTCGAAAGGACTTACAAATAAAAGGTATAACATTTACATTAATGAAAATTCAACTATTACAGCACAATGACCTGATGCTGCTATTCTTCAAGGTACTTCAAAGTCATTTATACAGGCAAAATTAAATTAATCGACCTTTTACTTCCATTTAGTGTGTTTTTGATAAACTCTCTCTTAGGAAATCTCACATGTAACTGTCAGACAATCAGTGGCTTCACACTTTTGGTTAGAGAACAAAATGACTTGGTTAATAAAATATTCTGGTTACTCCCCTTTCCCTTTTCTCCTGCTATCCTGCCCCATCTGTTCCCTTTCTAAACAAGCCAATCCTAAAGCCACTGAGTTGGGCTGAGCAAGGTAGTTAGTTGCCCACGCCCAGGTGGCAGAGGGGGTAGCTACAGCGTCCAGGTAGAAGTGTCAGAGTCCAAGCAGGGTGAGGAGGGCATCTGTGTTTACATATGGGAGCAGATCCAAATAGGAGTCAGAATCCAAGCTAGATGAGGAAGCTTTCTGCACAACACGGTGGATCAGTGCCAGGTGTCAGACATAAATGGTGGAGAAGGTAGAGTAGGAGAGGGGTGGGGGGAAATTGGCTATATACCGTGGGATTGATGGAATAAATATATTAAGGAAAAAGGAACCAGGTTTCTCACTGTTAGAAAAGGTAGTTAAATATAAAAAGAGAGAAAATAAGAAACTATTAGATCTACAGTGGAGAAGGCTGGCAGACACCACCTTAATCAAGTGAGTATCAGCAGTAACGGGACAAGTCAAAACTGTACTCTGTCTGACACGATGTAATGAGAACCCAGCATCACTTCTGTGATAGTCCCACCAAAGAGGCATAACCTGAATGGAATCATGAGGGAACACTAGACAACCCAAACAGAAGGACATCAACAAAATAACTGGCCTGACTTCTTCAAAAGAATCAAGGCCATAAAAGTCAAAGAAAGGCTGAGGAACTGGTTCAGATCGCAGGAGACTAAAAGAGTAGTGATTCTGCACTGGATCCTTCTGCTATTGAGGACACCACAGGGACAACAGGAAAAATTTGAAAGGAGTTTGAACATTAGATGGTAGTAATGTATCAATGTTCATGTCCTGGTTTTGATGGCTATACTGTGGTTGTGTAGGAGAATGTCCTTTGTAGGAAATACACTACACTCTCAAGTAATTGAGGGTGATGGGGCATCATTTCAGGAATTTGCTTTCAAATGGAGTAAAGAAAGAAAGGTTCTTCATAGTGTACTTGCAAATTTTGTCTAAGTTTGAGATTGTTTCAAAATTTTTAAAACTCTAACCTATCTTTCTTTGATGTTTCAAAATGATACAGCAGGATACTAACTCTGAATTATTATGAACATCAACCAGTGGAACAAGAAAGTGTCAATTAATGAGGTTTCTATGAAACACACTGGATTAACTTTTACTGAGGAGACTGCTGGAGACATTTTATTTAGTCAAAGCTATTGCTTTTAGACAAGAGGCTTAGCCCAAAGGATGGAGTCTCTAATAACAGAGAGTTTGTGAACTTTTTTCAGGAAGAAGATCTGTAGCTTTTATCAGATTCTTAAAAATGATCTGGAGTCCCTGAAAAGTTTAATTTCCATTAATAAGTATCATATTTGTATGAAATAAAGAAATAAAGTAACTGGAAATACAATGAACACCCTTTCTCCCCATATAGTCACCAACTGCTTATATTGTACCATACTATATTACCAAACCATCTGAAAATATGCTGTAGACATCATAATACGACACTTCTAAATACTTTAGCATGTACCTGCCAAAACCAACAAACAAACTAGGACATCCTCCTTTGCAACCACACCACCATTACCACACTCAAGAAAATAATAAATTTAGTATCATCCAACATACACACCACACTCAAATTTCCTCAGCTGTCCCCCAAAACTCTTCTCTGTTTTCCCCTCAATCCATTCAAAGTTCATGCACTGCATTTGCCAGTCCAGAATATTCTCCCCGTACCTCTGTTTCACCTACCACTTTTCTTTGTTCATCAGAGTACTGGCTCCTTTTAAAAGTCCTGTCCAGTTGGCTGCCCTGCATAATAATTCACATTCTAGATGTGTCAATTTCCTCACAGATTCAGATCAAGGACCTTTAGCAAGAACACCACACAGGGCACCTCCCACTGCACCATATCAGGATGCACATAACATTGGGCTGTCTTACTGCTAAACTTGCCAAGCTTTACCACTCAGTAAACATGGTAACTACTAGATCACTCCATTTTCAAAGTATATTTTTCTCTTTATAATTAATAAGTAACATGTAGAATAATCATTCGAGACTACATGGATATCTTCCCCCAACAACATTCCTCTTAATGGTTTTAGATTAATTGATGATCTTTGCCTAATTCAATTATTATGTTGATGATTACAAAAAAAACTGATTTTTTTTTTTTTTTGAGCAGAGAAAGGTTTATTACAGGGCCAAGCAAGGAGAATGGGTGGCTCATCCTCGAAAAACCCAAACTCCACAAAAAAATGATTTTTAAAATTCTATTATTCCTTCCACATTTATTAATTGGTATTCTCCTGTTTTTCATTTTTTTCTTGCCTTGTTTTCTTTTTTTTTTCAATCTCTATTGACTCTTGGATTTTTGTTTCTGAATTCACTGTGTTACAATCCATTATGTTCACTATCTATCATTTTTTGATTCTCAAATTGTCTCCCATTTGGCTTCTGGGAGTCTCTTCAAACCTGCTCTCCTATGTCCTCCTGACATTATCCCCATTAGCCTTTGAGTACTTCTTCACTTTCTGAAATTTAGTCACTTTTCCATGAAGCTCTAGTCTCTTTCAGTGAGAAATGGTATTTGGGATTCAATATCTGGAGGCTAAGTATGCTCCCTACTACCAGGATGCCATTTCACATTTTTCTATAATTAAGACTTTGGAAAATATTCTAAATCTGTGACTTTGAGGTTCAATAAACACAGTTATAGAAATGGTCAATAAGCACATGAAAAGATGTTCAACATCATTATTATTAGGGAAATGCAAATCAAAGACACAATGAGACTCACTTCGTAGCTACAAGGATGGACAAAATAAATAAAACATACAAGTGTTGAGGAGGAAGTGGAGAAAGTAGAACCTTCACATATTGTTGGTGGGACTGTAAAATAGTGTAGCCACCTTGGAAGTTCCTCAAAATATTAAACATAGAATTACTGTATGATCCAGCAAATTCTACTCCTAAGTATATACCTAAGAGAACTGAAAATATATGCACTACATGAAAACCTATATATTAATGTTCATAATAGCATTTTTCATAGCAGCTAGAAAGTGGGAACAATCCAAATGCCCATCAACTGATGAATAAACAAAATGTGGTATATCCATACAATGAACTATTACCTGGCAATAAAAAGAAATGAAGTACACATGCTACAACATAGATAAACCTTGAAAATATTGTGCAAAATATAAAAAGCCAGTCACAAAAGGCTATATATTGTATTATTCTATTTATGTAAAATGCCCAGAATAGACACAGAAACAAAAAGTAGATTACTAGTTGCCAGGATCTGGGCAGAATGAGAGATGGAACTAACTGCTAATGGGTACAGAGTTTCTTTCTGAAGTGATGAAAATGTTCTGAAATTAGATGGTGGTAATGTTTGTATAACTTTGAATAGATTAAAAACCACAAACTATGTACTTTAAAAAGGTAAATCATATCTTAATAAAGCTATTATTTTTGTTTAAAAATGCACCCTTTGCCATGGAGTTACAGCTATGTTTCATTTGGCAGTGAACTGAACACTCAGCACCAAACTTCAAGGAAAAAAAAGAAAACTGACACTGTATTTATCTGAAAACATACCCGTCTGGGTAATTTCCCAAACATATTGGGTACCAATTCTCTAAAACAGCTATTAGGATTAAATGAACACATAAATCTTTCATTTTAAGGAGTTCAAACTGTGTGCAGGGATCTTAAGAATACATTTTTTTTTGGTTAATTATTAATTTCTTCGAATAGGTAATGTATACAAAAGCCATTCCTATCCTAAAGCAAAAAAAAAAAAAAAGAAGAAGAAGAAGAAGAAAAAAAAGAACCTGATAATATACAGAAGGTATACAATGATAAGCAGATCTCACCTCCACTCCTATGCCTCCAATCATCTAATTCCCTACTTTAGAAGAAATCATTTTTATTTTTCACACTTATAGGAAGTTATGTATGTGTATTTATTTGATTGTTTTATATTACAGAATACTCTAAAAATTCTTCTGCATTCCACTTTTATGATACTTCTTGAAGAATCTTGCCAAATTCGTATTTACAGAGCTTCTTCATTTCAGTTTCACAGTAATTCACTGTACAGATATACCACAATTTATTAACCATCCACTATTAGTGGACTAGTAATGATTACTGGGTTTTTTTGCTATTATAAATAATGTGCCAGTGAATGTCTTTAGTCATTTTGCCCTTGTGCAAATATATTATGGGATAAATATCTTGAAATAAAACTGAGAGCCTAAGGTATATTTATTTCACACTTTATAGCTACTGCCAAACTGCCTTCCAAAAACACTATCAATTTACTCTCGACCAAAAAAAAATATGTTGACTTTCAGTTTCCTTTTTGTAATACAAAGTTACAAATTTTTTATTTCTAATGATAGGGAAAAAATGGTACTTCACTGTAATGCTAATTTGCAGTTGACTTAATCTAAGTGAAGATGACAACTTTTCATCTGTTTAAATGCCAATGTCAATGTATTTCTTTCTCTATGGATTATCATTCTTGTACTTTATCCATTTTCTTTTGGGTTTACTGATATTTTACTTCTTAATTTATAGGATACACACATACATATATATACTCCATATACATATATATATGGAAATTTGCCCTATACTGTCATATGCATTTCAAATATTTCCCTCAGTTTTTCTTCTTTGAATTTGCTTGTAATATTTTCTCTCTGCAGAAATCCCAGATTTTTATGTTACAAAATATATTAGGTCTTTTAATGGCTTCTGGGTCTTTGGTTACGTTTTAAAGTCATTTCTATTCAACATTTATAAATAATTTTCCTATTTTTTCTTCTAGCATAATGATCAGTTCATTATGAATTTATGCGCAGAATTTATCTTAGTGTAAAGAAGACTTTAAGTTTAAATAAGAATTTCTCCAACTCCAAATACTTGCAGAGAATCAGGAAAGCTACTGTTCTTTTCACCAAAAACCAACAGAGCACTTATTTAAATAACTGACATTTAAAACCCAAGAAAACTCGCAACAGATAAAAAGTGCAAACTTAAAACAGGTCGTTCTCAAAATTATACAGCTAGACATAGCTACTATACTCGACCAGTACCTAATGAATATGAAACAATATTACACTTGCGATTTCTTTAATATGTTCATTATATTATTTAAAATATTCTCTCCCTTAATTAACTCATCACTAAATAAATAACCTTTTATATCCAACTTTACATGATCAGATTAGATACTAATGACAACCACCAAAAACTTTAATGACAGCTTCTACCAAAAAGAATTCCTTCTATACACCTTGTATTAAGAATAAGATGCTTGTTACCAATTTCTATAATTCAGATGATAAAACCGATATGCTTAGAAGTTTAAAATGTTCTTTAAACCTTTTTTACCGAAGAAAACAGTCTTAGAGGAAAAATGTGATTCATTTGTACCCAAATGACCAAAGTTAACTTACCATATGTGGAGCACTGATTGTTGCTTGGAACCCTGCAAAAGAAGAGAACTACTGATACATTCAGCTGCAAAAACATATGAAGTACTCCGTGTAATTCCTTTTCTAACATCCATAAGTTATTTTTCTTTTTTTATTTTCTTTTCATAAGTTATTTTTCATAATAATTATTTTTATGATCTCAAGAAAATAACACTTTGATTTTGTACTTTAGAGTACTGTCATTACACAGTTACAATTAGAGAATACAATCATGCCAAAGGCTCGTGTACTCATCTAACAGAACAGCCCCACTATTTCCAAAAATGTCTTCTCCTATATAGTTAGCTAAAAAAGGAAGAAGTTCATTAAGTTGAGTTGACAAATTTGTGATGTTTTGTCTTCAGATTTATAAAAAGTAAGCTTCCACATATCACTGAGTATGCAAAATCTTCACAAAATTAAATTGTTTCATATTTTTGGCACCTTTAAAAATTAGAACAACTGGCACTCAGAGCAGCTTGAGATTAATGAACTACTTCAACTTACTCTCTATACTATCACCTGATGTTAATTTATACAATCTTTTCTTAGTTTCTAGCTTTTAGTTTTTTCTTCCAGTGTTGCTCTCTCAAAGCTTATATACCTGCTTCTGCATCTGAAGCAATTTTCACTGAGCGGTGGTAGCAGGTGCCTTCGGGGTTCAGAAGCTCCCCAGGATCTTCTCTGCTGACTGTTAAAGTGCTTCAAAAGAAGACAGCATGGCTGCTGGCCGACAGAATCCTGAGGCACCTCTAAGCCTCAAAGACGCCCACTGCCAAGGCTCAGCAGTTCAGCAAAACCTGCTTCAGGAGAAGGACTTAAATACAGAACTTTCTAAAAACAAGCACAAACCAAAAAATTGAGGGCAAGAGAAGCAGGGAAGTCAGTAATAACTTACTTACACATTCTCTTTAATGTTGATTTTAAAAACTGATGCTAATGCAAAAAAACCTTAGTCAACATTAAGAACCCTAAAAGAAAACTCAGCACGCAGCTTAAACTCTAAGTTCTCATTAAAAGTATATTTTAAGAAAAATTTTATAAAATTCTTATATATATATCACATAGTGTTTAAGAAAATAGAAAAGACACTTCATATACAACATTTTATTTAAATGGTTTGGATTATGAAACTTACTAAGACATAAAATTCAAATTAGTGAGGTAATAATAGATACATACCTGTGTCCCACTCTATTTTTATTTACAAAAATTATAGAGTAAATGAGTAAAACTTGTGACATTTTCAGAAACTCAACTCTTACCTATTGATTGTGGAGAATCCATATAGGGGTTACATTTTGCATAGTGGGAGCGGTCTGTGGCCAGCATTACTTCAAATACTTTATCTGTCTTGATGATTCCATTTTCTGAAATGAATGAAGCAATATTTTAAGGTGGGAGTGGCATGATCCAATGCATTTAAGAATAATTACTCTGACTACACTACAGAGACTAGGCTGGAAAAGAGCAAGTCTGAAAGCTGCTGCAATGGCCCAGGTAATCACAACTTGGTCTTTAATAATGACAGCAAGGATGAAGAAAAGTAGAAGGATTTGAGTTATATTTAGTAGGTAATGTATACCTGACTGACTAGGTGTGGAGGTGGGAGGGGAGTAATGGTTGGGATGCTGATGTCATAAACAGATCTGAGAAATCCTAGAGAAGGATCAAAGCTAAGAAGGAAAAGGGTAAGTTATTTATTCAATTAAGGGCTATGGACCATACACATTGAGATATTCAGTGGTCAGTTGGACACATGGATCTGGGGCTCAGGAAAATGATCTAGGATAGAGACATAGATTTCTAGTTGTATAGATGGCAAATGAAGCAATGGAAGTGAACTAAAGTGCCCAGGGAAGAATATGCAGCAAAGAAAAGCAAAAGTGAACATTTAAGAGAACTGCAAAGGAAGTGGAGCCTTCAAAGTTTATGACAAGGAGCAGCCACAGAGATAGATGAAAATCAAGCAGATATACTGTTACAGAGGCCAAGAGAAACAAATTTTTCAAGAAGGAAAGCAAGGTCTATATGCTCTTCCCTCAGTGTTCATGAGAGATTGGTTCCAGGACCCCAGCAGATAACAATATCTGTGGATGCTCAAGTATCTTATCTAAAATGGTGCAGTATTTGCGTATAACCTATGCATATTCTTCTGTATACTTTAAATCATCTTTAGATTACTTATAACACCTAATTCAATTTAAATGCTATGCAAATAATTGCCAGACATGCAACAAATTCAAATTTTGCTTTTCTGAAATTTTCTGGGATTTTTTTCCCAAATATTTTCAGTAGACAGTTGGTTGAACCCATGGAGACAGAACCTGGAGATATAGAGGGCTGATTGTATATATTTGGCTCCCCAACTATCAATTTTTTGATAAAGCCCTTATTAACTCATTATGTTTACTGACTATCTAACACATACTAGACACAGTGCTACATGTTTAGGATAAAAATAAACACAACACCATAGTTCTTGTCCTTACCTAAAATCTGTAAGATTAAATTACAAACTTGATTTTAACAATCCAGAAATCAATTATGTAAACCAAAACATGCTTTGCTTAATTTGGTTACATTATGAACAACTATTTTTTTTCAGATTTCTTTTTTTTAAATTAGGTATAATTGAAACACATTATATTAATGTCATGTATACAACATGATTCAATATTTGTATATACTGCAAAATGATCACCACAATAAGTTGAGTTAACATCCATTACCATATAGTTATAGAATTTTTTTTCTTGCAATGAGAATTTGTAAGATGTACCCTCTTAGCAACTTTCACATATGTAATACAGTATTATTAACTATACTGGCCATACTGTA
The DNA here is from genome assembly GCF_009834535.1 of Camelus ferus. Lineage (NCBI taxonomy): Eukaryota > Metazoa > Chordata > Mammalia > Artiodactyla > Camelidae > Camelus > Camelus ferus. The sequence goes on along the minus strand of NC_045703.1, from coordinate 59,910,621 downwards.
CATCCCCATGAAACTTACTTTATAACTGGCAGTTTGTATCTTTTGATCACCTTCACCCATTTTGCACCCCACCCACCTCTGACAACCACTCATCTGTCTCTGTATCTATGAGCTTGGTTTTTTGTTTATTTTTTTAGACTCCACATGTAAGTCAGATCATACAGCATTTGTCTTTCTCTGTCTGCCTTATTTCACTTAGCATAGTATCTCCAAGATCCATTCATACTACAAACGAAAAAAGTTCACTCTTTTTAACGGATAAATAATACTCCATTGTGTGTGTTTTACACACACACACACACACACACACACACACACACACACACACCCCACAACATCAATCTATTCATTCATGGATGGACATTTAGGTTGTTTCCACTGTAAATAATACTATAATGAACATATGAGGGTGCATATATCTTTTCAAATCAGTGTTTTTGTTTTCTTTGGATAAATACCCAGAAATGGAATTGCTGGATCATATGGTGGTAGTATTTTTAATTTTCTGACGAACTTCCAAACCTCCACTGTTTTCCAAAGTGGCTACAACAATTTACATTCTCACCATAGTGCACAAGGGTTCCCTTCTCTCCACAGCCTTGCAAATACTTATTATTTCTTGTCTTTTTGAGAATAACCATTCTCAGAGGTGTGAGCTGATACTTCATTGTGGTTTATGATTTGCATTTCCCTGATGATTAGTGATGCTGAGCATCTTTTCACATACCTGTTGGCCTTCTGCACGTCTTCTTTAGGAAAAAAAAGTCTATTTAGATCCTCTGCCCATTTTTTAAATTTGATTTTTGCTACTGAGTTGTATAACTTCATATATTTTGGATATTAACCCCTCATCAGATATATGATTTGCAAATATTTTCTCCCACTCAGTAGACTGCCATAACTATTTTAAAATGAGACTTCTGTAAAAGCATCATGAGAAGTTTAAAATGTTTATGCAAACTAATTTAATTTATTCAACAACAGTGGAGCTTCTAGATTCTAGAGGATAATGGCAGCCACCAGAATCTGAATTTCCCCACCTGGCCACTCAAAAAAAAACCCTAAACTTAAGATCAAGAAGGAGCATAAACAAAAGCACACATGATCCATGCTTTCACATCACTAAGAGACAGAGAATATCCAGACTTCAAATTATCTATTAGTAGAAAAATAAACAAATTCCAACAAAGTTCTTGCTTTTGCTACAAGGTGTATCTACCCCTATATAGGTAGGGGGTGAAGTTTAAAAGACTAAAAGAAGGAAGTAGGGTATGCAGATGAAGCACAGACAAAATCTTTCCCAGAAAGAGGAAGTACAACACTAAGTACTAAAACAGTGAACACAGGTCTGGGACTTAGAAGTTCACTGCACTGGCTACAAGGAAAGAATTTAATATTCAGTGGGTTAATGACAGTTCCAATACCATTCAATGATGAAAGAATAGTCTTTTTCAATAAGTGGTGCTGAGACAACAGGATAGCCACATGAAAAGAATAAAGTTCAATCTTTCCCTCACACTAAATATAAAAATTAACTCAAAATGGATCAAAGATCTAAACACTAGGGCTAAAATCATAAAACTCATAGAAGAAAATATTGGGGTAAATCTTCATGACCTTGGATTTGGCAATGGATCCTACATATGACACCAAAAGCATGAACAATAAGAGAAAAAAACAGATAAATTGGGTCTCATCAAAATTAAACACTTTTGTGCTTCAAAGGACATTATCAAGAAAGAGAAAAGATAACTCACAGAATGAGAGAAAATAATTTGTAAGTCATATATCTGAAGAAGGAATTCTATCTAGAATAAAGAATTCTTACAATTCAATGTGAAAGAACAAATAACCCAATTTTAAAATGTTCAAAGGATCTGAACAGACATATCTCCAAAGAAGATATACAAATAGCCAATAAGCATATGAAAAGATGCTAGATATCATTATTCATCAGGGAAATACAAATTAAAAACCCAGTGAGATACCATTTCATATCTACTAGTATGGCTATAATCAAAAAGTCAGATAATAACAAGTGTTGACAAGAATGTTAAATTAGAACCCTATGTACTGCACGTAGGAACATAAAATGGTACAGCCACTTTGAAAAACAGTCTGGCAGTTCCTCAAGTGGCTAAACATATCAAAGGCCCCAGCAATTGTATTCATATGTGTATACCCAAGAGAAATGAAAACACATGTCCACACAAAAACTTGTATACGAATGTTCACAGCATTATTAAAAATATCCCCAAAGTGGAAACAACCCAAATGACCACCCATTGATGAACAGATACACAAAATGTGGTATATATCCATACAATGGAATATTATTAGGCCATAAAAAAAGAATGAAGTAGAATGAAGAATTGATCCGTGCTATTACAGAGATGAACCTTGAAAACATTATGCTAAGTGAAAGAACTCAGTCACAAAAGATGACACATTGTATGATTCTATTTAACGTGCAGAATAGGAAAATCTACAAGATAGAAAGTAGATTAGCAGGTGCTGTCGCTGATGGGTTAGGGGAATAGAAAGGCAAAACAGGCTATCTTTTTGAGGTAACAAAAGTATTAAATTGACCATGGTAATGGCTGTACATATCTGTAAATATGCTAAAAAACCATTGATTTGTACAATTTAAATGAGCAAATTACATAGTGTGGAATTAGATTTTAGTAAAGCTATTTTTTAAAAAATGTAGTGGGACCAGATGTGGCAAGCACAAGAAGCACTTGTTTCATACAAGCAGGGAAAGGACAGTGCCTCTTGATACGGCAATGAAGGAAAAGAAGGAAGAAAAGTAAGGATCCTACAGAAACAAAACAGCAATAAGATATGCCAACTCCCCCCCCATTTCCCACCACTATTACCAACATCATCATCCATTAAAGAAACTGCAAGTCACTACACTGACAGAAGGTGCTCTTGAACTGTGGCCACAAAATGCCTAAAAATAGGAAAAAGAAAAAGAAAAACCAACTCCAGTCAAAGCTACTGTAAAAAGAGAACAATACGCAAATCAAAGCAATTCAGCTGATTAAACATACAATATTTAAAACTATATTCTAAGAAAACTTAACAGGAAGTAAGTAAAATTATTACCAGAAACAATCAACTTCCAAGATACATACTAATAAAACTATCAGACTTTAAAAGCAAGGAATAAAATTCTCAGCATTTCAAAGCAAAAAAAATCAAATTACCTAATAAGGATTAAAAAAAAAGCAGGCAACTATCAGGTTTCTTAAGAGCAATATTCAAAGCAAAGCAACTATGAAGCAGCATTTTCAAGAAATTCAAAGAAAGAAAGTACAAGTTAACAATAAAAAGGAGCAATGATACACCCAACAACATGAACAAATCTCAAGAATACTAATCTCAGTGAAAGAAGCCAGACTAGGAGATTTTACACTATTTGATTCCATCTATAACAAACTCTAGAAAAGTCAAAATCATAGTGGCAGACGGCTGATCTGCAGTTGCTAGGGGTTGAGCTAATTCCTGTTCTATATCATTAGGGTTGTGGTTACACAACTGTATCTGTTAGTCAAAATTTTCAAATTGTAATCTTAAAATTAGGAATTTTTATGTAAATTATACCTCAATAAAGCTGAGTTTTTAAAAGTGTAAGCCAGGGATTTTACACCCAGCCAAAACTGTCCTCCAAATAATAAGGTTATAGAAAAAAAGTCTTGAATGTGCAAGAACTTCGGGAATGCTGCACACACAAGCCCTTCCTGAGGAATCTTCTAGAAGATGTACTTCATCTAACTAAGAGATGATCAGGGATACATTAGAAAAGGACACATATCCAACCTTAGAGCAAAGACTAAAAGGATGGATTGGTCTGCCTTCAGCAAGAATCCTGTCAAGCTAGTTTAGCCAGAATCCCCCATAACCTCTGATGTTTCCTCTTAGTAATTTTCTACCCACTGACCCCCACCCTGCTCCTAGGCTATGAATCCCCACTTGTCCATTCTGTATTGGAAACTGAGTTCAGTTAAAACTGAGGTCTCTCTTCCTCTATTGCAATAGCTTCTGAATATAATCTGTTTTTAACTAATTTTTTAAAAGACCAAAAGGGTAAAGACATGAGTTGAATAAAAAAACTTAAATGCTGTATATGTTCTGACAAAGTAGAAAGAATGCAACTAAAAACAATGGGAAGAGGAAAAAGAGGGAAAAGTAGAATTAGATCATTGACTGTGGACAGGAGGAATCAAAGGATACCATTTAATACTGACCAGACAGTAAACAGTTTAAAAATGGTGGTTTAAAGACACTATAAAAGGTATAAACACAAACTCTTCAAATAACAAAAGAATACTTATAAAACAATGCATGCCAACTAAAGAAATATTGTAAATAGTTACAGACTGGCCGACAAACATATCATCTTTCCATTTAAAAATATTATAAGTTTTGGATGAATTAACCCAAATAGAAAGTATTATCTCTACACAAATAAGCTTAGGCAAACTACCTGTAAAGGTTATTAAAACAGTAAAAGTATTTTTTCAAATGTTTTAAAAGCAGAGTAATAATAATAGATATATAATTTCCTAAATATTTATCATGTGCCAGACAAAATTCTAAGCACATTACATGACATACACTATCTCTTCTGAGATATAAACTTAGGAACTATGAAACAATCTTAAATTGTCTCTAACAATCCTATAAAGTAAGCACTATTATGACTCCATTTTACAAATAATAAAATTGAGTGTAGAAAGACTAAGTAGTTCAAGATCACAGAGCAAATAAGGGGTAGGGCCATTCAAATTGAGATGTTAGATTCCTGCTGACCACTTCACTGTACCGCTACTACCGTATTAAAATAGCTTAGTGACTTCTACTAATTCATTTCCCAAAATAATTCTTGAGTGGTTCATTTGCCCTGTATTCAATTCAAATTCCAGAGGGGTGATTCGTAGACTCTCATGGTCATAAGGGGCCTGAGAAGCCATCAAGTCTCACTTCTTCATAAATAGGTACCATGATCTCTACTTGAAAAGTTGCATTAATGTGGAACAGCCCTTTCCAGATTCAGACCACACTAATTATCAGAACACTTCCCTGTATTAAGAGGAAATCTCCCTCTTTATAATTCACTTACATAAACCCTTAGGCCTAGATACTCTCTTAAATAACAAAAAAAATACTGAATTTTCTATCTAACCAACACTGTTTACACATCTGAACATATCATGACCACTTCAAGTCTTATCTTTTTCATGTTAAACAACCTCACTCAATACTTCAATTACTGTCATATATTCACTTACTCATTCTTCTCTAGATGTATACTTAAAGTGTGACACTTAAAATTAAACGTGTGGTTTATAAGCACATTAAAAAAATCAAGTAAATTAAAGAGATTACTTCCCTTAAGCTAGATAATATACATCTTTCAAACTCATGTCAGTTTCTCTGGCTGCTTTCTTACTCTGTAGAGGCATACAGAATTTATTAAAAACCCTAAATTGTTTTAAAAGCATGTCACCAGCCATTAATTAAAAAGCTGAATACATCAAGGCTCAGGATAAAGCTTTATTAAACCATTACTGGGCAGTTTCCAAAATTTTCACCCCAAGGTTTTTATTATTTGCTTTTGCCCAGGATTCTATATTTTGAAAGATGCATAAAGCAAGATACATTTACTAAGTTATTAAATAATTTTTCCATTTTTGGTAAGCTGACATATACAACTGCCAGTGCCCTGAAATATTTCTAGCAAACTGCAAAGTAATTTAACGTTTCACTTTGAGTGTATAGCCTAATTATGAGTAAACATGCAATTACCATTAGGCTTTCTGAATTAGTGAACAGCTTTAGAACCACCCATACTTAATTTTCATGCACCCTAAGGACCAGGGACCCTAATTAAATAATTATAATAATGGCTAATGTTGATCTAAATATGCAATTGATCCAAATGAGAAGTTAGTAGAATTCAAAAAGGAGAATGCAATTGAAACCAAGCTGTAAATCAAATAATAAAAAGCTTGAAAAATTACAGCCACATTAAGAAGGAATCTGCTTCTCTTCTCAGACTTAAGGAGTGGGGAAGGGTGAAGAGGGAGATAAATTACAGGAAAAAAAAATACTATACAAGAGTCATGATTTACCCTAAGAAAACTAAACTGTGGCATTAATTGACGAAGTGTAAAACAAGGAAAAACATTTGACTATTCCTCTTCAATAGTAGAGAGGTCTGTGATATTAGAAACAAAGAACAGAGAATAAACTCATGGCACACTGCACAGCTCAGCAAAGTGTTAACTCAGTCATTAATGCTTGTAATGATGGTTACTAATCTTCAACACTTAAAAATAAACATAGTGCAGATTTATTTACTGCCCAGAACAAAACAAAATATTACCAACTTTGACAATGTAAAAGAGCAGCTAATAAGTTGCAAAATGAGTATCCTTTCTGACAAAGTGGAAGGGTTAAGGGATACTGTCAGTTTATAAATTGTGGAACAAGAAATTGAGGTTAAAGTATATTACTTAAAGTTAAAAAGGTAACCACAAAAGAGGAAGCAAAAATTGCAATATAACCATATGTGGGGAGGGGGGTAAGTTTATAGGGTGTAAATACTCATCCATCTTGGCAGATGATGATGTCTAAAGTTGATAAAACAAGAAACAGCAGTTTAAGCATATGATTTAGAGACATGAAGACAGTCACCAGAAGGACCAAATACATAGTTAAAAGTGGTTCACTCTAAGCAGTCTGGGAGTGGGGAGGAAGAGGGCTAGCAATTACTATTTTTCATTATAAGCCCTTCGGTACTATTTTATCTTTTAACCATGTATATATATTATTTAGCTAAAAATTAATCTTAATTCTCCTAACGTTACTACCACAGGTTGATAATATTTATATAGATGTATAAATACAATGTGTGTTTGCTCTAATAAGATGTAACATGTGGCAGGGACTCTTTTTCTTTCACAATGATAGAATTTTAATTGGATGCATTATCTAGGCTCTCCGTAGTTATGCACAGTCTTACAATTAAGTTCTTGTCAATGAGAACATAGGCAGAAATTATGTATGCAACTGCCGGATCATGCTCTTAAACTGATGTGGGTTTCCCCCTTGCCCCATTTTCCTCCCCACCAGCTAGAATATGGAAGTGTTGAGAACTTTAGGGAACACAACAAGAAAGAAGGAGCCCAGGTCTTAAACACCATGGAATTACCATATTAGCTCCGAACTGTTTATATGTGGATTGTTATGAGAGGCAGAAACTTTGATTTTGTTTAGGCCATTGTTATTTTGGTCTTTATTATAGCAGCCGAACGGGTACCCTAAAACACAAGGTATATGAAGAGTAAAGTGAGATCAGTCTGAAGAACAGGATTGGAGTTGGAGCACAGGAACAGGTTGCAGAAGACCCTTAAAAGGCCTGAAAGCTAAGCAAGAAGTGTTTATACTTGATACAGTAAGCAACAGAAGTCTGGGCAGAAAAGTGACATAACAGAAAGCAGTACACTAGGACAATCGGTGTAAAGTATAGAATGAATGTGAGAGGACAGAAATTGAAAGTATGATGACCAATCAGACACTTGGAGGCACATCACTCCAAGTTAAAACTAAACCTACGCCAGGACAGTATTGATGAAAATACAATGAAAGAAGGGACTACAAAAGGCATTTGTAATAACTATTGAATTAATTTGGACAGAATTAATTAATTCTGTGAGAATCAATGACTATTCCAAGATTTTTGATCTGGAAAATAGAAGAACAGAATCCTGGCAGAAACGGAAAAAGAAGAATGTCTGTGTTGGTATGAAGCACTGAAAACACAGGTAAGAAAATAAACTGCAGATGGATTTCAAGTCATACAGAAACTTTCTCTAAGTTTCTGTAAGTAACTTGTTACAAAGTTACATCTCAATAAAAGAAATGTTACATTATTATATTATTGTTTTATGACTTGAACAGTTTTTAATCATCTATTCCCTATTTCTTCTCGACTAACAAAATGTTGAAGTAAACAGTAAGAAATGAACAAAATGATCATCTTTCACTTCCCATCTAGAACGATTAGGTGTGATAAGAGGTAAGTAGAGCTTGAGACACTTTTGGTACAGAAAGTCTGAAAGGGATTCGTTTTAAATTCACACTGTAATCACAGAATTTTAAGTGATGGCAAGTTATGATAAAGCCTATCATCCAAGTACCAGAAATTATTCAAAATACATCTTTCTCTAGACCATTGTCACTCTTAATAGATACATAAAGTCAAGTGTTTTGACACTATTTCCCAAAGGAGGATGCTCCTGGGACTCCTCAGATCTCTGACAAACTAAAATGTTATGCAAAACTCTAAAATATAGGTAATCAAATGTTAATTTCTGTGGCTCTCTTCTAAAACACAAACACACACACCTCACCGGTGACTTCACGCAATCTAGGATGCAATTAAAATTACAGAATCTTGGATTTGAAAGGGTCCTCAGAGATCTAGTACATAGTAAAAGCTGAGGACAAACTTCTTCCACAATATCCCTTATGGTGAAATAGTCAACCATTCTTTGCTTCAATACATCCAATGACAGAAAACAATACTTTTCAAAGCTAATTTTTTCACTGTTAGGGCAGCTTTGTGAATAATTCCTTATAATAAGCCAAAATTTTTTTCTCCCATTGTCCTGGTCTGACCCTCTACTAAATGACATTTCTTCAAATATTTATATATTATTCCTCTCCTTAGCTTTCTCATTGCTAAATCAAACAACCTTTATCTCATCAAATCATCACATAAAATGCTGTTGCTCTTGTCATCTTGATCACCCTTTTCTGATAATCTTCAGTTTCTTACTACTACTCTTAAAGCACGTTGGCCAGAACTAAATGCAATACTAATAAAAACATGTGGAACAGTACAATGGAACTAAGACCTCATTAAGTAGACTGTAATACAACCTAGCATCTAGATCTAGTGCTGTCCAATAGAATTTATGATGGTGGAAATGTTCTATATCTACCCTGTGCAACAGGTTAGCCACTAGCCTCAGGTGGCTACTGAGCTCTTGAACTGTGGTTAGTATGAATGAGTGGCTGAATTTTTTATTTCAGTTAGTTTAAATTTAAGTAGATACATTTATATTAAATCACCCCCATCATAGCTATTAAATCTTATTCAATGCACTGTAAATTTACTTACAAGTATGTACCCGGAAGACTGACTAGATGTAAGTTAAAATGAGGATGTATTCTTCTGGATTCTAAATGAGGTCCACTTCTGCTTCTTTGTTTTTATGAGGGGGGAGGTAATTGGGTTTATTTATTTATTTATATTTGGAGGAGGTACTGGGGATTGAACACAGGACCTCATGATGCTGAGCATGCGCTCCACCACTTGAGCTATACCCTCCCTGCCTAAATGAGGTCCAAATTTCTGAAAACAGTCTCTTAGGATTTTATCACCTGGTTATATTTGGCCCACAAATGCACATGATAAAACTAATGGAATATTCTCTTTTCCACTAGTCATGCTACAAGTGGCTAAGAACTGACATTCTAAATAGAATGACAAAATAATTTCAACTTATTTGCAGAAATAAGGATATAAAAATTATAAATTATCATTATTCTTACAAATTAAAGTGCCTACCAAGGATCTTCACTTCAATATCTTATAAGCAACTCAAACCAAACGTTCCCCCAAATAAACTCCTGCTCTCCCACACATCCTTACGTTCCCCACCTCCCCCAAAATCCCTGCTGCTCACTCATCTATTATTTCATACTCAGAAAATGGCAAATCATTGACATTGCCCAGGTCTAAAACCTTGGTGTCATATCCTTGACTCCAATCTTTCTCCCACACCCCAAATCCACACCTAGTACATTCTGTTCTCTCTGTCTCAAATGCCTGTCCCCCAGTTCTATCTGAATGGCTTGTATTTCTTCCCGGTCACCAAATCTTTATTCAAATGACACCCTAGTGAGGCCTTCTTCTGCAAACCTACCACCCTACACTCCCCATCCTTCTTCTCTACCACTTATCATGTGATTTATATTTTATTTATCTGCTCCCATTAGAAGTAAGCTACAAGAGAGAATAGATGTTTGTTTTTCACGGCTCAGTCTCCAGCGCCTGGCATATAGACAACAGCCAAATATCAGCTGACTAATTCTACAAACTATATATATATTATACATGCAAAATGACACAATCAAGAATGCAAAGGAAATATAAGTAGAAATAACTGATGCATTAGGGTAGCGACTGAATTTTTTTTCACAAATAAAAATACGTAAAAGAACAATTGTTAGCATTGTTTTAAGAGGCCAATACAGCATTTGAAGTCTGTTAAGAGTTAACCTTCCACAAACCCTTTGGTTTAGACATCCCTGCTCTAGGATACAGCCTTTCTCAACCTCATCCACTCTTGTCCACTTCTTGTCCTAACTTTACCATGGCATGAAATTATCCCAATAAAAGTAGAAAATAAATCCTAATATAAACATTGCTTGAATTGTCATATTCCCTGGATTAAGCACTCACAGTTGTCTTAAGTTAATTTGTTTCATGAGCACATTATCAGTCTATAACTATAAAATAACTATATTTTTCATTTCTATAGACCTATACTGTCCAACATGTGGCTAATGGTTAAAGTTAATTGAAATAACACAAAAATCTAATTCCTCTTAACACAACATTGTAAAATGATTATAACTCAATAAAAAATGTTTAAAAAAATCTAATTCCTCAGTTGTACTAACCACATTTCAAATACTCCATGCCCCACGTAGTAGTGGCTACCATGCTGAACAGCATTGATACAGATATTACAGAAAGCTCTGCTGGGCAGGACTGCTATAGACTTTTTTCCTAAAATTTTATTTTAAAGTGATTCAGCTGAAACACTGGTAGGGTTTAACCTTGTGATTTTCAGTTCTCTATAGTAGTGATTCTCAAAGTGTGGTCCTTGGACCGGCAGCAGCACATTATTGTTGGAAATACAAATTCTTAAGAGCCCCAGCAAAATATCTTAATTTGTTTTAACAAGTTCTCCAGGTGATTCAGGAGATTGTGAAGAATGTTCAAGTTTTAGACCACTGTTCTCAGTTACTTAAGAGCAGTTATCATCAAAGTATAAACTAAGACATATTATGAGATGTACCATTACAGTCTAAAAAAATCAATAAATGATATATCAACTATGAAATCATAAACAATTATATTTTTGTCTTAAAAAACCAAGTAGATATTTTAAAAAAAATTATAACAGTATTAAAATGAAACCAATCATGAACTTTTTTCATTAAAAAAATTAAAACTGTAATTTGCTTTTCTTTCAGTTTGCAGATCCCTTTTCACTTCAATATCAGCATAATCATGTTTTAATCTTTTTCTATAGAATCAGTTAGAAGCCTTTAAGTTAGGAAGAATACATAAAGGCAGAATAATCAGTAAAGAGTGAAAATTTTTCAATTTGTGCTAACTGAAATTTTCAAATGAGCAAACATTATTTTTACAATAAATTAATAAATAAAATGAAATCTATTAGCTAGAATTAATTCAGCAAAGTGTTGAAACAAAAGTTGCAAGAGTGTTACAAAAGAGGCTAAACAATTTATTTACTCTCACTTCCTCTTATTTCCTCTTACCAGTCATAGACCTAGTATAAAACTAAACTGTGCACTATCAACACCCATGTATGTTAAATATTTCTCATTAAATTTTCTGATTAAAAAAATCCTTAGATATTTCAGCTAAGAATAGTAATGCAATACATTAAAGTGATTATAAAACCACTGGGAGAAGATCTAGTCTTGGCTTACTACAAATTCGACCCAAAAAGGAGAGACTTTAAGAGCCCGATTGATTACAAATTTCTGCTACAGCCAAGTGTCTACTGTGATAACCTACCAGTGGAAAATTACTTAATCACAATTCAAGTACAGAATATTTCAGGTGTGTATCCTGCAACAGCAGGCACTAGATCATTTCAAAAATTTTTATACAAATATTTATAATATATTGAGCTTATGTGCAATCCGTGGGAACCTAAGTCACGATAATATTGTCTCAGCACATAAACTTCCACTTTCAAATATTCTTCCATAAAATGAATACTGGCAATGCTTGACAGAATTTTAAAATCTAAACATTCTTCATTACTAAACATTAAGGACACAATTTGCAAGTTTTAAATATTGTTTTGAAAAAAAGTCAAATGATGAATATTAAGTATTAACCATGTACCAGACAATGCTATTTACTTCTCTCACTAATCTTGATATTCCTAGCACAGATCCAAACATATAATACACATTTAATAGGCATTTATGAAAAAAGGAATGATTTTTAAGTTTTGAGAGGATTCAAAAAAAAGTCCCAGGCCTCAAGGAGGTTACAAATCGAATTAGGAAACATGACAAACACATGAAAAGCTAAATAATCTATAACAATTAAAAATGTCACATGGCAGGGTATTATTATTTGCAAAGTCAGTGGCAAATAAGAGAGCTATAAATTCTGACCAGAGTGAAATTATTACGGACTGCGGTCCTTCTGGTCTCCCGACTAGACGACAACACTGTATTTCGATTTAAAAAAAGAAAGTGACACAGCACTCGTCCCACCCTAAAATTATCATCAGAGGAAGGAATACAATAACTAAAGTGAATGGTGTAAAGAAACTTCCATACAAGGCTTTTAAAGCATATGGTAGCCCTGAAAAAAGAACATTCCACACACAAAATCGTTTGCTGGATCCCAAGACCTGTAAAGGCTCCTGAAATACAAGTCTCTCAGGAACAGCATCCCCTGATTATTTCTTCCTCCGCCCCCCGTGAAGCTTTCCACTGGACAGCCGCCCCAGAAATTTCTCTCAGCATCCGCAACAATACTCTCATCTCCCTCTCCCTCCCCTCGCCAGTATCAGACGGTGGCATCTCCCGCCAGAGGAAAAAACGGAGGGCGGGGGAGGCAGAATAGGGGAGAAAGCTTGCAGCTCGGTCGATTAAGACAGAGGAGGAGGTGAAAAGACGCGGGGGTCGAGGGTGGGGTCCCCTCAGCTACAGCCCAGACTCAAGGAGGCCCGGCCAACATCCCACCTCCAGGGCACTCCCCTCGCCCGCTGTACCCGGACGAGCAGGCGGCGGACTCAACTGACAGTCCCACAACCTGTGCCGCGCCCCCTCCCCCAGGCCCGCGGGGAAACGCCTGCCCCTGCCCCACCAGCAGCGGCCCCTGGCTCCTTCTCCCCAGTTCCCTTCCACATCGCCGATGAGTGACAGGTCCCGGGGGAGGCGATCGCAAGCGCACACCGTTCAGAACCGCTGGTGCAACCCTGCGCCGACGCCCTCCGGCAGGCACGGGGTGGGTAGACAGAATGTTCCGGGCGGCCCAGGGGGACCCGGTCCAGGCCTGGCCTTTCCCAGTGGCCCCACACCGGGCGGGGGTGGCACTTACTGCGGAGGTTGTGGATTAGCTCCGAGTGGCTGGCGCCGCCGGATTTCCAGGCCATCGCTAAGCACACCCGGAGCAGGTACAGAACCACCTTCAGCGCGGCGACGGTGCCTAACAGCTTCCCCAAGAGTGAGACCACCTCCCACACGGTCACCGCCCCGCTCGCGTCCCCGTTGTAGCCGCCGCTGTGACTGCCGTCGCCGCCGCTACCGCCACTGCGCGCTCCCGGCATTCCCCGCGGCACGCATGCGCTCTGTGACGCCGCGCGGCCTCGGGTGCGGTCGGGTGGGGCCGGAGGCGGCGGTGGCCGCGTGCCCGCCGCCTGCGCGGGGGACCTCTGCGGCTCCCTGACACTAGCGGGTTGGCCTCGCTGAGTCAGCGCCACTGCCGCTGCTGCGTGGCCTTTCTGAGTCCTCGGGCTGCGCAACGCCTCCTTGCTGGGTTTGGCCTGCGGCAGGCGGAGTGGGCCCCCGCGCGGTCGGTCGCGTGTTTCGCTGAGGTTCTGATTACCCAGCGCGGTGCCGGCATGGAAGGGCCGATCTGGTTCCGCCGCTGCCGGTGGCTCCACAGTCGCCGCTGGGTCAGCTGTTGGGAGCGGCGGGGGTGCTCCTATAGCTGTCCAGATTGTTAGACGGTGGGCTTCCTCCGTCCTGCTTCACCCAACCCAGTTGACTAATATTTAGGTCGGTTAGAGTCAGAACTCCGCGTGGTGGAGCCTAAGCCGGAGGGCAAGTGCCCTCTAATGCGAGTACTCTAGCCTCTGGCTTGTGACAAGTACATCAGTGGTTAGCAGAGACTTTGGGACCCCGGTTTGTTCTAAAACACAAAATCAGAGTGGCTGAATACAGAGAAACGGAGTCGGGGGTGGAGCGTGGGGAATGCTTTGCTCTTTAGAACAATGCAGGTAGTTTAAAATACCACAATATCCTATGGCGAATGTGTTCCTTTCCCAACACAGGTATGCGTTTTCAGCTAATTCAGCTTCATAAATTCCATTGTTAGACTAGGCACCAGCATTATTGCTATCACCTATTCAAGACATTGAGAAGCTGATAAGAAACATTGCCTGTAGCATCCAATTTGCTGACTCCTAATCGGAACTGAGGCTGGAAGAATCCAGTCATCATTTAGTCCAATAAACTTTTAAGGAAGGAAACAAAGCTATGTCAAGACATCGATGCTACTGCATCAGCAACAATTTTCAAGTTCTAGTTTTTACCAGACCTTGTCAAATGTGTTACGTAGTCTACTTTCAATCCGAAATATATATTAACGTTTTCCTGGGATTCTGCGACAATAAACGAAACAGTGTTCTTTACTTCAATGTTGGGGATGAAATTGTCGGTTTGGGACGCTAGTGATTTTCTATCTCATCTCTCTGCAGTTTCCTAATAGTCCTCCAGTTTAAAACAATACAAAATATCATTCAGTGTTCAATAAGAACCTGATAACTCTCTCTAAAGCTTATCCAGATGGATTGCATTTCCATGTGGTGCTTCTATAAACTGTTGCTGTGAAATAGGACTACCAATATCAAATGGAAACAAAATCATGGCCCCTTTTATATAGTATAAAGGAGATTTTTTTTTTAAAAAAAAAGATGAATAAGCCTTGTATGCATTAGGGATTTACATTCCAAGTGGGGAGATTTGCGTCAAAAGAAAACTAGCGACAGAGGACAAAATTTAAGTACTATTAAAGGTATAGATATTAAGTGATATGTTTATTTAGATCATCATGGGCTGGAGTAATAGGAAAAGATGGAGGAAGGAATTGGTCCTTGAAGGATGAGGAGGATTTTGAGAAGCAGAGAGGAGTTAAAATAAAATAAAATAAAATAAAATAAAAAAAAAAAGATACCATAGGTCAAATCAAAAATACAGAAAAAGGAAGAGCTCTGGCTCCCCAGCTGTTGACGTTGTAGTTCAAAATCATTCTTAATTATATACAAAAATGAACTGAGGAACGTTACACAATGAATCAAAATTGGAACTGGGGTCTTCAGAATTCCAAATTCAGCTTCTGACACTGTGTATTAACTTTGAAGAAAAGGATTTGTTTTGGAGGGCATGAAGGGAGAGGTTTTGAATAATAAATTGGTATGTCAGTCACGTATTTCCATGAGAATTAAAGAATTTTAAATCTTTTCTATGCGCGGTGAAATGCAAGATTCAATGCTTAGGTGTGTCTACTGAGTGGTTTCTCTTACATTGATTTTGTTTTTGCCCTTAAATTTGTCCTACATTGCGTAATTATTGCACAAATGTATTGCCTCAGTATTCCTGTACTGACTTTGCAGATTAGGAGCAGGTACTACAGCACCGGGACCAGCACACTCTTGCCTCGGTCAGAGCCGCTGCCTTAGCTGCCTTCAGGAAGGGCGTCCCATCTGCCTCCCGCTGGCTCGTTCGTTCCGCACCGCAGACGGAGGAGAATTGGTTCTCTGCAGCCACCGTCCCCCTTAAGGTCCGGTCCAATCAGGACTCCGCGGGAAGGGGCGGGACTGAGTGGCGCGCGGTGTGCTTCTTGCTGTACGTGCCGCGATTGTTTTCGGCATGGAGGAAATTTATGCTAAGTTTGTGTCACAGAAAATCAGCAAGACTCGCTGGCGACCGCTGCCTCCGGGGAGCCTACAGACCGCAGAGACCTTCGCCACGGGGTCCTGGGACAATGAGGTACCCCTGCTCCCAGGCCGGGGAGCCCTGCCTCCTCCCTCCTTCCTAGAGCCGCGCCCCCGGCCGCCGGCGCGCGAACTCTCTCGGCTTTTAGCTCCTCTCGTCCTTCTCTGTGCCTCGAATGCCCATCTCAGACTCGGTTGCCCTGTACCTCAGAGCCATCGATAGGGTGCCTGAGCCTTGAATCTCGTTGTGTTTTTAATAATCATCATGCCATTTTCCTGAGATGCTTTTAAAGCAAGGTTGACTGTAGGCAATGCAAATTTTAATTTTAGAGTTTGACGTATATATCATTTCAAGATAAAACTTTCTGCTTTACAGGAAAATTATGTCTCACTGTGGTCTATTGGAGATTTTGGGAACTTGGACCCTGATGGAGGGTTTGAAGGAGACCATCAGTTATTGTGTGATATCAGACACCATGGTGATGTAATGGATTTACAAGTAAGTTTGTGTAATATACAAAAATTAACTTTTAAAATACTGAGGGTACTACATTTAGAGACGTAAAGGGCCTTAAAGTTTGTCTAGTCTCACCCTGGGTTTACAAGAAACTGAGTTCTCTGTAGGTTATGATTTGCCAGAATCAGGACTGAGGAAGGGGATGCAGAATTAATCCTAGCTTGTTTGTCTGGTTGACCATCTACTATTTACCACGCACTGTTTGGGGAGCTTTACATAAGTTAATTTAATTCTCAGTAACTGCTTGTGAATCAAGTATTGCTATCTCTGTTTTACTAATGAGAAAACTGAGACTAAGATCTTTTGAGCATATACTATGTGATAAATACTATGCAGGGCACTTTACATATTTTTGCTTTTTGAATTTTCATAACAACCACCTAAGTAGAGATTAGTTCTCTGCTTTGCAGGTTTAGCAAGGCTTAGAGAACATAACTTAGCCAAGGTCTAAAAGCCAGTAGTAAGTGGTGGGAATGGGATTTTCAGATTCTGATCTGTATGACTTCAAAGTCCCTGTATTTTGTTCTGTGGAAAATTGCCTAACCCTGGGAATGATACTTTCAGGTGAACGAGTTTAGAGAGAAAAAAATTAGTTATTCATTCTTAACGAAAATACTTTTATTTGTGTGGACCTATCACATTTTACTTGCTTAGCATTTACAGGCTCTTTGCATTTTAAAATTGTTGTACTACTAAATGAGTTAAACAAATAAGCTTCCTCCTTATGAATATTTATGAATCTATAACAAGCAGGAATTTTTTGTTTAGTTTTTTGACCAGGAAAGAATTGTAGCTGCTTCATCAACAGGATGTGTAACAGTTTTACTTCACCATCCAAATAACCAGGTAAAGAACTTTTGTTTGAAAACTGAAACATTTTAATTATTTGCATTTTAATTATTCTTAGGAAGTCTTAAATAAGATTATACTTAATAATGACACAAATAATAAAATTTTATAGTCTCAAAACATGAAGGAGGAAAATATCTATCTTTTAGTAGATTAATTCTAGGGCTATGTTTGTTTGAACTATGATTGAAATTGGGTATCTCTTAAATTCTATTAGATTAGGTCTAGCAATGAAGTATTCTGGCAAGTAATTTTCCTTTAATTCTCTCTTTTAAGATCCTGTTCTGGTCTTTTGAAGAAAGAAAGAGCACCTTCTAGCTCAGGTATCAGGAGAGAGAACAGGACCAGCTGCTTTGCTTCTTTAGATAGAACCTAGGTTTTCACTAGAAGAGAAGACACACTGTATGAAGGGTTGACAGTTTTTTCAATACCTTTCTTGTGTGCTAAAGCCTAAGAGTGCTGAGCGTAGTGATAAGGGCAGTCCTTTAAAGTAGCCCAACTTGAGGTAACAGTTTTAAGTTGCTGGAAGAGAATGCTTATTTAGATTTTGGAGTTAGTAAAGGTCATCTTACTAATAGAAGCGCTTGGTAAATGTAAGATCCGGATCTTGTTAAGTATTTTTCTTAATGGAGTCATTTGGAAAGCACTACAGAGATTTATCTCTTAGATGTAGGCCAGTTCACTTAAGAATTTAGAGTTGCTTTTGATCATGTAGTTACCTGATACCCAAAAACCATTTTTTTAGCTTGAAGTAAGTTTGGAATATTATAAACAGCCTTTTTTGGGGGAATCTAATCTGGTATATACAGAGCTTTGATGGAAGTAGCTTCTAGACTTTAATACTTGGAAATATGAAGGAAAAAGAGTATTCTTTTTCTAGAAGGGTGTGAGACAGAATTTTAAACATTTTAGTTGGGGAAAGTGGTATTTTTTTGGAGCTTTGGGTTGATTAATCATATCGTCATTTCTGACACCTAGACTCTGTCAGTCAGCCAGCAGTGGACAGCAGCTCACTACCACACGGGCCCGGGCAGCCCTTCCTGTAGCAGTGCACCATGCACGGGTGTTGTGTGTAGCAACCCAGAAATTGTCACAGTTGGAGAAGATGGTCGAATAAATCTCTTCAGAGCTGATCACAAGGAAGCTGTAAGAACTATAGGTAAGAAAAATCATATTTCTTTTGTCTATCACATAGTAATCGAGCACCTACTATGTGCTAAGTAAACACAACGCTAGGTGTTCGAGGGATTTAAAAATATACAAAGCAGGATCCCTTTATCAAGACTGTATGTTGATAAGGCATGTATGAAGGTGGGACTAGAGGAAAGAGAAATTTGGGTGAGAGAGCTGGAGGGGATTATCAGATAAAGAATTGAATGGCAGGTGGCAATTAATTTAATTTAGGGTCTAGACATAAGTAATGCTAAAAGATGGCACACCAGAAAAAGAGGACAGCACGGAAGCAGGGTAAGACCATTCAGAAGATGATAGAAAGTGTAGTTTGACCTGACTTTAGGTATTTGTATAGAAGAAGTGAGAGGTGAAACAAGAAAGGTAAATTGTGGCCAGGATGTCCATCAACAGACGGATAAATAAAATGTGGTATAAACATACAATAGAAAAAAAAAGTTGTGGCCAGGATGTATAGAATCTAATGCACAGCTGTAGAAGTTACATTTTGTTAGGTGGGCAACTAAGGAGCTGTTGAACGTTTTTGAGCAAAGGGTGATGTACTCCCTATCATGCTTCGGAAGGATTGTTCTAGTGTAGTAGTTCTCAACCATGCTCTGCACAGACTTGCCTGAGCTGATTTTTAACAGCCCATCACCTTAGACTTCCTGAATCAGAACCTCTGTGGATTGAGCCCATGAATCAGTTTTTTGTGTTATGATTTTTAGATCTGAGGATCACCATTTGTTTAATTATTAAGGACCAATGCCTGGTAGCAGTTTGGAAGAGTGTCACAAAACAAAAGTCCATAAGTATATGCTAAATTATGTGGCATAAACTTAAACATTCAAGGACAAAGAAAAGAACTATTAAAGCATTCGAGAAGGATTTCATGAGGAATAAGATGAGTAGACTTGCAGTGAGTCAGCACTACAAGGTCAGAGTGAACTCTGGAGGAAGCGCTGGAGTTTGGTCCAATAAAATGGAGGCTCTGGGTTAAGTAGTGGGAAAGAAAATTGAATATAGAGGAGCTTGAACAGCTCTCTCAAAAATGGAGGGTAACAATGTTAAGTGGAATTAGAAATATGTGAAAACTCAGCCCTCTATTTAAAAAAATAAACAGTTCAGGTGTCCTGTGAGTGATACAGTTTTTCTATCAAAGGAGAGTCCATTTTACATATATATTACTGTGCATTTCTCTATAGAAATTAAACTGTGACTTACTTAAATTTTGCTTGTAACATTGCAGTCAATAGAAGGAATGCAATTTAAGATTTTCATGGAAAAGGCAGACCCATTAACACACACTGCTGTTTTCTTAATTTGTAGACAATGCAGATAGCAGTACCCTCCATGCTGTAACCTTCCTTCGAACACCTGAGATTCTTACAGTAAATTCCATTGGACAGTTAAAAATATGGGATTTCAGACAACAAGGAAATGAGCCCTCTCAGATATTATCACTGTAAGTTTTGATTTGTGATTTCAGTAGTATAAAGCAAAGTTTATTTGATTATTTATAGCAACTGACTTTAAACCATATTGTATTTTAATTGCATGGTAGAGGATAATCCCTGATTAAATTTAATAAAGCAAATATGGTTGACCCTTGAACAACATGGGGGTTAGGGTCACTGACCCTCTAAACACCTGAAAATCTATGTATAATTTATAGTCACTGCTCTATATACCCAGAATCCTCTGTATCAGAGGCTGCACATCCCCAGATTCAACCAACCGTGGATCATCTGTACAGTAGTATTTACTAGTGAAAAATACTTTGCATATAGGTAGACCCATGTTGTTCAATAGTCAACTATATAATTTGATAAGCTTGAAATTACCATGCTGCATTTAGTAAATATTTGTTGTATTGATTCACAAGTTTATGTTATCTCTTTGAAGTTTATATTATTTAATGGAAAACTTATTTTTTTCATCAAATTAATAGTGGGTGTAATACACTCTAGAAGGGATTGGGAGAAAAATAAAATCCAAGATATTTTTCCAAAGCAGAAATCCCCTTTCTATGTGTACAACCTTATCTTCTCTAATAAGAAAATAACATGTATCAAGCTGAAAAGAAAATTATATAAACTAAGGATTAAATAAGGGAAGCAAGGAATATGCTGTTTAGCTGATATGTAATGTTTTTAAAAAGCCAAGAAATGGAAATCTTCTGTATATCATCAAATTATTTTGCTCCTTATGTCTGCAAATTGAAGAAAGAAAGAATAACTTTGGCCTTTAATCCTCTCCCCAAATTCTAATGTTTAGAAATATATTGAATGTAGTTAGTTTTTTGACATAAGTTCAGCCAGTAGCTCCAACCACAAAGTTACCATTTAGTTACTGGACTGAAACATGTTTCATGGATTATTCAAAGATAAATTATACTTTACAATTGTTTGAAGTCCTTGTATCTCCCATTAAAGGACTGGTGACAGAGTGCCCCTCCACTGTGTTGATAGACATCCCAACCAGCAGCACGTTGTAGCTACCGGTGGCCAGGATGGAATGTTGAGTATTTGGGATGTTAGACAAGGTACAATGCCTGTGTCCCTCTTGAAGGCTCATGAAGCTGAAAGTAAGTGTTGTGGAGATATATAAGGTTTTGGTGGGTGAACTGCATGGTATATTGTAAGTACCTTTCCATAACGATATATATGGATCATTCTACATCAGAGCTTTTGACTGAATTGTATAAATTTATAATAATTAACTAATCTCTTTATATTTGACATTTATATTCTTTAACATGTTTCATTATTATACAGAAAACCGTAGTGATTATCCTTATATATTCATCTTTATGTGCTTTTTTCTTAGGATAATTTTTAGAAGTAGAATTGATAAGCCAAAAAGTTTGTCATTTTAAAGCTGTGATTCATGTTGTCAGATTGTTCTACATAAAAATAATACCAGTTTATATTGCTATATCCAATATGTGAGAATGCCCTTTTCCTATGCAAATGCAGGCTGTTGATTTCAATATTTGTTAATCTGTGTGTTCTTCAGTTTGTATTGTACCTTTTTTTTTCCTTTTAACAAGAACAAAAGATATAAGCTCTTGGTTTTTTTTGTTTTTTTTTTTTTTTCATGTTTGTCTTTTGATTTTGGTGGAGAAATTTTGGCTGAACAGGAATTTTTCATTTTACCACCACATGCCAGGTGGATTATAGTTTTGAATTCTGATGTAAGAGAAGTTGGTATTAATGTTTGAATAAAAGTATAAAAGAGTAAACATTATACCAGTATTGCAACTTCTCATTTTAAGTTTCACATTATTACTTTGGGAAAATAAATGATTTTTAAGATATTTAAGAAACAGATAAAGGGATAGAAATTTTTTGCCTCTTCCAGAGATAGCTATGTCCAGGAAAAAAGAAAAAAAGAATAGGGCATGCCCTCAGTCTGATGTTACTACCCAGTGGTAGCAGAATTCCAGACTTTCAGATCTCTTCTTACCTGCTCGCTTTTAACTGCTGGCCTATATTGTTAAGCAAAACACACAGCTGTCATGGCTTGTAGTGTATTTTGAATTCATCCTGACTCTTGGCTAGAAATGAAATAAGATATTTTATAGAGTTTGTTTTCTAATTTGAAAGTACATTAATACACTTTCAATAATATTGAAATATATTCATAACTATGTAAGAATGTACATTTGGGCAGTCTGCTAATGGCTCTGCAGGCTGTTTTGTTTCAGTTTTTTTTGTTGTTTTGTTGTTGTTGTTTCACTTTGTTTTAATGAAACAGTAAGAATGTGCTTTACGCAGGGTCTCACCCAGAACACATTCTTTTCCTCAGGAGGGTGACCTTTTGGTTGGTGGCATGATGTTTAATTGTGGTAACCGTCAGAATGAGAATTGCCAGCTTACAAACACGTGCCTTGCACTTTTTAGGCTGCACTCTGGGCACTTTCTCTGCTGCCTCTTTCAGGTCACCTAACCCAGAATTACAGAACCCTTGTTCACAGACTATACTGTTTTACCTTCATGGTGTAGATAACTTCCTTAGGAGCCTTGGCCAGTCCTGGGCTCCCAGATGTTTGTTGGTACACAAAGTTCCCTTAAAGTTTAGGGCTTGAGGAGTCCCTAGTCCCAAGCTGGCTTCTTAAAAGCCCTTCACCTGAAACTGGATCCAGACTTTCGGAGCATTTCCAGGTTTGGGTTTGCTAGAAGCTAGTTGCTATTTCTGTGACACAGGCCAGAAGTATCTAGATCCTGGCATGAGCCAAAATTGGACTCTCCCTCTTAGAAAGTCACTTGTATACTAATTTTATAGTCTTCTCTCTCTGTTTCCAATAATATAATCTTCATAGGTTAATGACACAGGAATTGAAAATAAGAGAACTTAACAATTTTTTAAAAATCTTTTCAGAATTATCCCATTGTCATACTTTCCCATTAAAAAATGTAATAGGTCAGATGATTAGCATTTATTCTCATTCACTTGCTAGCCCAATACACAATTAGATTTACTTGGCTTTTTTATCCTATATACATGTTTTAGCCATTTGGAGAGCTATATTATGTCTTCTCTTTGATTTTGAAGCCTTTGATTTTTATCATAAGCGTGAAGTTTGAAGGTGTGTGATGGAGGTTAATTGAAGATGATGTCTAGAGACAGGTTTTTTACGTTTATTCAACTTATATCTACACAGGAATAAGCTTCCTGGTTCTTATCTTTTAGTGTGGGAAGTTCACTTTCACCCATCCAACCCAGATCATCTATTTACTTGTTCTGAAGATGGATCTCTCTGGCATTGGGATGCCTCCACAGATGTACCTGAGAAATCATCACTCTTTCACCAAGGTAAAAAGTTTTAATGAAGATTCTTGTATGTAACTTTATTATATTTTTAAAACATCAAAGTACAAATTCTCATATTGTTAACATTAAGGAATGACAAAAATGTTTCCACTGTCTGGCCTCAGGGTGAATTCTAGTATCACAGAGCTTGCAATCTGACTGTCAGCCACTTACTGCCATACTGCTCATGACTAGAAATGCTTATTAGGTGGCTAACTGCAGGTAGCCAAGGGTCTTATTTGTGAGTACACTGTTCTGGGCCCTCATACCGTAAGATAGGCACTGATAACTCTCTTATGTTACATTGTCAGGGGTGTATGGCAGGACAAAAGTCGGTCTGTTATGTATTAAGGTACTGCTTTCTCCTCAGACTAAAAGACCCTGTCTCCTGATTAAAGACAGAGGCAAGTAAAGGTCAGCCAGAAACTATATACTTAAAATTAAGGAGTATTTTTGTTTCTGTTTTGGCATTTCCTAAGCTTCCTTTTTTTGAGTTTGTCTGTGGTTCCAAAGTTTATTCGTTCATTCATTCAGCAAACATTTATCAGATGCCTGCCACATGCTGGCACTCTTCTAGCTGTTAGAGCCCACGACAGTGAGCAGAAAAGCCTCAAGGCACATAGAGCAAATATTCCAGTAGACAATAAATAAATAGATAGTGTTTCAGCGAAAGTCCAATCAGAAAAGCAGAACCTACCCTAGATTTAGAGGAATTGGTTTCACATGGGTTAGAAGGACTAGAAGAACAAAAGGAGGGATGCTGGAACGGCAAACAGCAAAAACGAGTAATGCCCAGATATCAACAGTTGTTAGCACCTCTGCTGCTGTGCTGTTGGAAGTGCTGTCAAAGTTGGTCCTGGGTCAGCAGAAAAGGTGCCACCTCAGCTGGGGCTGGTATTACTGCCCATGTGGTCGTTGCCAAAAACCTGGAGCTGCTCCCCTGGTCTGCCTTCCCATCACCCACAGCAGTATCTCCCATGGGCAGGGTCTGCCTGGAAGGCAGATGGCAAGGGAACCTGGAAAATGGAGTTTGTCTGTATGATACATAGTAGAGCATAGAAAAGTAGGAAAGGAGACTGAGAGTAAAAAGGAAAAGAACTGGACCAAGTACTCTGATGACTATGAGCAAGTGAAGCAGAGTGGGGGGATAAAGAATTAATTGGGGGAGAGGCCACTTGGCAGAGAGAACATCAGAGCAGAGACCTGAAGAAGTGAAGTTGTGAGTCATAGGAAAGCACTCCAGGCAGAGGAAACAGCACATTCCAAGGGCCTGAGACAAAAAGGCAAGGAGGCCACTTGGCTGCAGCTCAACATGCGGGCGACAGGTGGGGATTGGCTGAGGAGCAGGACTTTGGAGACTGTGATAAGGACTTTAGATTTTATTCCAAGGGTGATAGAAGCTACTGGAAATTTTTGAGCAGGGGAGTTGCATGATCTGTCTTATGTTTCCAGAGAAACTAATAATTTTATCTAAGGATTAGCTAAGCACTTGGTGTTTATTTTTCTACTCTTATGCCCACTATCTTGCATTTGAAATTTTACTGTTTGAAGAACCTTGGTTAGACTGGAAGTAGCCTTTGTCTAGTATTGCAAGGGACAGTACTAGACTCTGTGAAAAGGTAAAATAATCTATGCAACCTGCTCTTGCAAAAAAAGTGAAAGTGAAATCATGATCTAAGACATATTATAAGGTAGTAAATTTTTTTTTTTTAACGGAGGCACTGGGGATTGAACCCAGGCCTTCTCATGCTAAGCATATGCTCTACCACTGAGCTATACCCTACCCCACATAGGTAGTAAATGATTAGTGGTGCATACAAGTGTTGAGGGTTCCAGGAAAGAAAAGAGAAGCATGAACTAGAGTCATCTTCAAATTCTTCTTAGAAAAGGAAGTTGAGCTGGACTTTCAAGGATCAGCAAGATTTAAACCCATAATCTTTAAGTTTCAAGATATCA
Organism: Camelus ferus; assembly: GCF_009834535.1. Taxonomy (NCBI): domain Eukaryota; kingdom Metazoa; phylum Chordata; class Mammalia; order Artiodactyla; family Camelidae; genus Camelus; species Camelus ferus. The sequence continues at coordinate 59,885,235 of NC_045703.1, read as the reverse complement.
GGGACTTTACCTTTTTCATTCCCAGCACTTAGCCCAGAGCCTGGCATATAGTAGATACTCAACCATTTATTAAATAAATGAAATCTGTCCTTATTTGGTTTGGCAGAAAGTTGAGAGGAAAGAAAATTGCAGATGATTGCTAAGATTGAAATATACTGCTTCTGTACCACTTAATCCTCTATTAAATACAGAGCACTGTCAGAGATAAAAGTTTATAATCTGGTAGTGTTCTAAAATTCTACTTTTAAGAACATTTACCTAACATAAAGGCTAACAATAAAAGATCTAAAGCAAGTTGATTATATTTTTAGAAGTATGGAAATAAATATATTTTTAGAAATACATCCAGAAGTTTTCTCATGATCACTTCATTTTTTGATTACCTGACAGCTTAGATTTCTATATATTATCTTCATTTTAAATCTCTTTTTCTCTTATTGTCTTTTGGCCATTTTGCTACATTTCTGAGGCTTTTCATTAAAGAATAAACAAGAAAACAGGGTCAAAATGAATCTTCTGCTTTGCTGAAGATTTCAGGTTTGACAGCCATAGTATCCCATGGAAACTTGAGTATTTAATACCCCTAAATAAACCTTTGGTCAAAAATTGTGCTGTATAATATGGAATTATCAGCCTGTTAGTCTTGAGAATTAAAACATGTTTAAATCATTGCCTCTTAAAAATACTGGAATTTCAGGTGTTTACTAGTATAAAATTAGTCTTGAAAGATGTTTTTCCCTCTTCTTTTTTTCCCTCAGGAGGAAGAAATAGTACTTTTTTGTCTCACAGCATTAGTAACCAGGCTAATGTTCACCAATCTCTGATAAGTTCCTGGCTCAGCACTGATCCTGCCAAAGACCGTATTGAAATCACAAGCTTGCTTCCCAACAGGACTTTGTCTGTGAACAGTTTGGATGTTTTAGGTCCTTGTCTTGTTTGTGGAACCGATGCAGAAGCAATTTATGTTACTAGACAGCTTTTTTCATGAAAATACTATAAGATTTCATGTAAAACATACAGTTGGAACCTTTCAAATTCCAACTTCTATGCAAATTTTCATTATTGGAAAATGTGAAATTTGCAGGGGAAGCATCCGTAAACTGTTGTTAATGTCGATGCCCAGTTTTGGCTTTTGTTAACTGAATCCTGCTCTAACAGTTAGTCGCTAGAGTCTGATTGATGACTAATGGCAAAATAATTGGAATGTATGGAAGAACATCAGGAATCCTTGTGGTCATAAATGCACTGCCTTCAAACAGACAATTCTGGACAGCTTATGGAATCAGCTCTTCATTTTTTGATGTTGTAGAGCTTAATAATGTCATACAATTTAATAATAATGCTACCAAGGAGTTTCTAGCCTTTTTATGAATAGTATATGGGGCATACCGCTCCCTGGTGGCATTAGCCAATGTTAGTATTTATTCTTTTTACTGCAAGTATTTTTTTCAATTCTTCCACATTTTATTTCCTTAATAATTTCAATACACTTTTTCCAGAAAGAATTGAGTAGAGCAAAATTGACAAATTTTTGTAGTGTTCAGATTTTTTTAAAGGTGAAAATGTTTTGACAGATTCTCTTAGAATGGATTTGAACAGAACTCTGTCAACTTTGTTTTTATTAAAAATAAAGACCCAACTTTATTTTTATTAAAAAGGAAAAAGACAAATACATTTTTTTCTAAGGATTTTTGCTCTTATTTGATTTTACAACATAGTTGAAAATTGCTGAACTGGATATTGTACAATAAAATAGAACTTGACATTGATAAGTGAGACACCTTTTGAACTTAAATTTAGCAGGTAACATGTATGAGTCTGGTATGATGATACAGTAAGAGTAAAGAGTTTTGCCATCTTTATCCTTATCCAAAGTGTTAATGATGACCTAACATGTAGTGTTTTAAGATAATTTTATGATACTGCCTTTCTAAAGTTTGTTACATTAAATGCATTATTGAACTGATAAGACCTTAATGACAAATCACTCGTATTACACAATTGAAGTGTATGTCTATTTACTTTACAATCCCAATAATAGTAATTTTCAAGTTTTGTTTTTCTGCCCCAATAAATATTTTCAATTTTTTTATGCCACCTTACCTCAGGGTTTTTTGAGTTTTGTTTTTTTGTTAACATTTTAAAATGGAGTACATATACACATCTGCTGTATACATTTGGCTCAAACTATTTCATTAAAGATAATTAGTATCTTTGAGTTTCAAAGAATTCGAGAAGGAAAGAAAATATTGCTAATAGGAATTTGTAATTTATTTATAGTTTTATTGCTGGGACTAATTTTTAAACTTCCTGTTATTACAAAAAGTCATTCATTACAGGAAAAAAACAATCAAAAGAAAAATTTAAGTACTTATAATCTCAAACAGAGATAATTTGTTTCATACCCTTTTCTATCCATCAATGTATATAATTTTTTTAATGCAGTATACCATACATGTTATATTTGTGGATGCACATTCTCTAGCAGTAAACAGATGGATTCAATAATAAAAATATAGCTAAGAATTTTCCTTTGACTTTATATTTCCCTTTGTATGAATGTCTTGCTGCTGTGTCCCTCTTTTCACCCAGTACAGGACTCCTCCCATTCTATGGAAGAGGCTAACATCCTTGCTTTGAGTGGGCCCAAAGCTGATCTCACTCCTGGAAGACCCTAGTTCCCAGGTGGCACATTTTCCATGTTCAGTGAATGGCAAACTTGTGCCTCCACTGTGATCCATATTATTTGTTGCTGAAAAGTTTAAAGGTTTCACCTTCTCAGCACCCTCTTCAGTTTCCAGCAGCGATGTATACAATTTCCCTTGATCCTTTCAGTAAATAATTGGTAGACGGAGGAAACCAGCCATATAGGCTTAGAATACTAACTTGGACTGGAAACAAGTTTTAAGTTTAAAGCTTTGCTTTGCTTTAAGTGTATTTGTAACAGTAAATGAGAGACAGTACATTTGAATAGTGTTACATTTTCAATCAGTTGATGAGTTTTGCTAGATTTAATAAGAAACATAAGCTTTATATAGTATAAATAAAACCCTAATATATGAATTTGTTCATTGTCACTTACTGCCTTTATTCATGAAACTATCAAGTAGAGTTTTTTGAGGGCTGTAGGAACTCAGAGGTGGAAGATAGCTCAGAGGGCATCTCCAACCTAAATTTAATCATCACTTCCACAGCATTCCCAGCCAATTATCCAACTCTACTTGAAAATGTACCATGATCAAGTTTCCCATTTTCCAATGCAGCCTCCACATTTGGACAGCTCTGATAGAGCATTATGGCAGGGTTTTCATGTGTGAGTGGTATCCCAAACAATCCTATAAAAAAGGGTAGAATCATGTTATTGTGGGTTAATGAAATGATCATGGGAACCTACTATAAGACAGAACCAATCACCAATTTATCAAATTTGCATTATGTTGGGGTCTTTTACTATAAGATTTCACTAAATAAATGAATGTTCACGTAAACTGAAATTTGCTTTCACTTGTCTTCTTTCCTCAGGAGGCACAAAAAATTTTTCAATTTCTTTCATCATATATTCAAATATTGAAAATACAGATTGTAGCTTCTTTGGGGTAAGCTTTTAAAATCCCTTCAATTGTTCCTTGTGGGCAAGGTTCCCTTCCCCGCCTTTCTTGCCCTTCTTGGCTAAATCCTGCATACCCTTCTGGACTCCTTTGAGGTGTCATTTTCTCAAGAAAGCCTTCCCTTGGCTAAATTGCACTCTGCATCAAGAGCCCATTGTGCAGAGCATATATTGTGCTTACGGCCATTTGTGAAAGCAGGCTGTCTCCCTCTGCTGGACCACAAGCTCAAGAACAGAGCTCATGTCTGAGTGTAAACTAAACTGAACTCACAATTCATGCACTGAATCAGTGTAAACTAAACAACTCACAATTTTGTCTTCCCTTTAAAAAATACCTCATTTGCCAAAGGCCGTCATTAAAGTGTGACTTCCAAAATGAACACTTTTCCAGTGGTGTCTGCCTTGCTGATAGTATGACAGAAATCTATTCTGGTTCTGGGTACAATATTCCTCTGCAATGCTGTTTCAGCTATTCTGACATTTGTTCAGTTAGACTGATGACTAGTTGAACTTAAACCCTTAATTTTTCATACCTGATACTCCCTAAGCCATAGTTCCGTATTCTTGAGTTCATGCAGGTGGTTTTGATCCTTTGCTGTTGGTCCATACTCCTGTTTAAAAAGACGGAAATTTTATTTCACTGTAGGAAAGAACTAACAATCATGACTGAATCTTTTCTGCAGAAGCTGATCATTTTCAGAATTTCCCAACGTGTTCTCCCCACGAGGAGATAGGTTAAATGGACTGAGTGCATAGGCCCACTCCTAGAGTCTTCCCAATTATCAGTGGCACATGAAACGTTGGTATTTGGCTACTGCTGTGAAATATTTATAAACCAACCTAATTTATTGACAGTCTGCCCCATTCATTTATCTTTTTCACAAGGCTACTGTGAGAAAACTCCCATGGTATAGCTATCATCCTACCAAAATTTTGGCATAATTGAAAAGTTCCTTGTCCTTTGTGAATAACACTTCTACTTCATAGTATTGTGGAAACATCCTTCTAATAATCCATTCTGGAACTTGTCCAAGAAGCATACTAAATTCACTTGTGTATAGTTTATATCAAGCCTTCATTTAAGCTTATGGTATCAATATGGTATCTAGCTTAGACTAATTAGATGGTCTGAAGAGTAGCAGTACTCTTCTTTTACAGATAATGAAACCTGGGGAGATCCAAACTATGATAGGCGACTGTTTAAACTTTCACTGGTATTATTCTGAATGGCAATTAATGTTAAGTGGCAATATAGAATAAAATAACTAACAGCCTAGACTACAATCATCTGATCATCAAAACAGTTTCAACATTTCACTATATTAGAAGAGGGAGAAAACCACGAAGGGGGGTGGGAGTGAGAAGAGAGAAGTAGAATGACTGGACTCTAGCTGATCAGGTAAAAAAAAATTAATTAAAAATAAACTAACGTTCAATTCCAAATTGTCATGACTGGACTTTGAGGGGACAGTAGCTGAGAGACCAGCCTAGCACTGCTATCAGAAATGCATCAACTGTCAAAACAATTTTTGTACAGGCTACGGATATAAGAAGCTAAATTGTAATTAATACTAGACTGTAAAATACTAGCTGCAACAAATCAAAACACAGATCTTACCCCTGCATAGTATGAAATCAATTTAAATTTTAAAATTTCTTAGCCAAAGGTATCTCACAAACAAGGATTACCCCAGTAGCCATGAACATGCCTAGAACCCAGATTTGTTTTGTAATACTGTTCTCCAATAAAAGGAACCAGGGCTCCTTGAAGGGGCAGGAAATAAAATAGGTGGCTTGTAGCATCTTGTAGCACCAGAAAGTAATAAAGTTAAAAAAAAAAAAAAAAGCCCACAATGATGGCAGTGTCATAGGGACACAGAAGCTAACTGGAAGAGCTCCAATAGCCAAAGCTGGAACAATTTGATCAACAAAATATAGAAAATATCCAAACTATTAAATAAATATCCATGAATCCACACTGATAAGAATAAATGTTTGAATAAAATGGACAAGAGACAAGTCTGCTCAGAACTCCAAATAATTTATGTAGATTCTCCACTCTCAAGGAGGTAGAATACCATTCTCCACTCCTAAGTGTGGTCTGCTCAATCTAGAGACTTCCCCTAAGATAGTATGAATTCGTGGGAGGGCCTGTGTTCTCAGGACCACATTGCCCTCCAGGCTTCTTCCATGTGTGCTGCCTCTGTTCCTACTGTCACCCAAGCATGAAATTTGGCCCCCTACACCCATTGATAAAAATAAAAGGAAATAAAAAATCCCTATTCAATGAAGCATTGAGGGGTTGAGTAGGCTGAAGCTGGACCAAAGATTTTCCATCACAGCAATACAAAGACCTTTAAATACAATGGCAGATACTGCCATTCTTAGACAGCCAGCACCTCTAGTAAGCATTTCCCTGGTCTTTCACCTCCACCCCTTCGCAGAGTCTCAGCTACTTTTCATCTTGGTTGTTTCTTCTCTCCTGACCATGCCCTCTCTCCTTTCCCTGCTCTTTTCTTCCCCTACTTCACAGGAGTAAACCTCTTGGTCCTACCAGAGCAATTTAATGAGCTCCTTGAATTATCTTGGAATTTTCCCAAAGACAGTAGTTTTTGGAGATACCTGCCTTTAGGTTTAGAGAGAATTGAAGAGCTTAAATGAAGAAGTTCTGAGGGTTGGTGACAGAGGTGACAAAGTGTGGGAGGCAGTATGCTGTTCCAGATATAGAATCCTTCTGGAAAGGGCAAGCAGGACTCTGAACATACTAGATTCATATAACTCATGCAGTTTTGAAGCTGAAAGATACTTTGCAGGTTACCCAGTTCTCCAGTTGAAGAAAGTAAGACCTAAGGCTATTAAGTGATTCACTTTGTTCTATCTTCTACAAACTCTGTGCTTGTGAAATACAGGTTTTCAACCAAGTGGAATGTAATCTTTTAACAGAGGTTTTCACATTTGAACTCTGGATACAGTAGCCGGCAACAAATTCAACATCGGGGGGGGGGGGAAGTCTTTAATTGAAAAAAAAAAAAGTTATAGTTAGTGTCTAGTAGAAAAATGATGAAAGGAGATATTTGAAAAGACTAACTGCATATATTTTCTAGAGGCAGAATTGGCAAAGGCGCTCTTTACAAAGAGTGGACAGGACCTTCAAACATCATACACCCAATGACCCCACCCCCAACTTCCAATTCAATTAAACAAGAAATAAAGCCTTTTCTCTCAGTCACCGTTATTCCAATTATGGCAATAATGACTTCCTCTTCTTCAGATTCAGTTGACAGATTAAAAATCTCAACTCTCTGGTCCGTTCTGGTTCGAGAATGTATTCATCTGGCTGATTCATAAAATACTTAAACTCACAGATTTACGTGGGAAAAGCAAAAATCAATTTATTTCAAAGCCACCAGAAATCTCGAATCCCGATGTCCACATCGAGGTGTCAGAGAGCAACACACTACTGTTTCCTTTTGAGAAATAAACTCCAGATGCTCATCTTTTATTCTCTATTAGTCCATAGAAACAGCTCAATTGAAAAAAGAGAGACATCGAAATAAATGAGTGGGCTTGGGAGAGGGAGAGCCTGACACCACCAGCCGGGGCGTCACCTGGGCAGCGCAAGGCGGGGACGACGCGGGGCGACGCGGGGCGACGCTCGCGGACACGCAGAGGAGCGGGCGACTACGGGGAGCCGGAGGCCACAGGCGGCGCGCTCGCTCCCCGTCGCCGGGCGGGCAGAAGCCCCCAGTCCTCGGCCCCCGCGCAAGCGACGCCGGGAAATGCCCACATCCGGGAAACCTGCAGCGGAGTGCGGCGGCGGCGACACCGAGTGGAAGGCAAAATGGCGGCGGCGGCGGCGGTGGCCTGGTGCTAAGGAGAGAACCAGGTCCCCGCGACCCCCGCGACGGGCCGCGCTGGCCCGCGGCAACCCCCCAGCGTTTCTGCCCGCCCTGCCCCACCGGGGATACTTGGGGTCCCTGGGACGGGCTGCAGCCTCCTCGGCGCCTGCCCTCCGGCCCGTGGCCGCTGTCCAGGAGCCCCGCTCTCCCCTGCAGGTAGGTCCGAGGCTGGCGTAGCGGGTGGGGCGCACTCTCTCCTCCCGAGCCCGAGTTGGCCGGGCGGTGGCCGCCGGGGCCCACGCCCATCCCCGCTGGCGGGGGTCCAGGGGCTGCTGCATACGGGCGGGCCGGTCCGGTCCGGTGCGGGCCCAACTTGGCTGGTTGCATCGACCTGAGCGGAGCCCTGCCCTGGGGAAGCGAGGGTTGGCCGCGCCCGGGGCTGGAGGAAGAGCCCCAGGCTTTGCGGCCTTGGAAGTTCAGGTTAGGTTGGGAAGAGCCTGGAGGCCTTGAGCGGACTGTCTCCCTCACACCTTCACCCTTATCCCCAACACGCACGGGTCATCGGTGTCTAGGAGGGAGGGAAGGCGAAAGGTGGTTTTGAAGGAAACTTGCAGTGAAAGAGCCACAGTTCTTTGCATCCCAGAGGAACCCGATCTTAGATAAACCTTAAAGAAATACTGGGAATTTCTGTTTACAGTTCACTGTAAGTAGGTTACTGTTCGTAGTTGGAAGGGGTAGGAGAAATGGAGGGGCCTTTTTGGAGTAGAAGTGTGTGTAAAAATATAGAGAAGGAAGGAAATTAAAGGAACATTGTTTATTGTAACTTCAAGAAGCGTTTGTATCACAAAGAATAACTTTCAGGTGACTTGATTTAACCCCATTCTTTCCAGTTGAAAGTTATTTTCTTCTCCAATTGTAAGTTCTTTTCTAAGGGAATAAAATTTTATGTCTGTCGACCCATATGTTAGTGTAACTCAAAATATTATATCTTCGTATAGAAGTTATTCATAAATCTAGTGAGAAATAAGTATAATCTCACACACAAATAATGTATGGAAATGGATTTGAATCATGAAGCTTGTCAGGCCTTTATGGATTATATGTTGAGGCTTAAGAATTTTTTTACCAAATATCCTCCATCTGGAGGAAAAAGATAGGACATTATAATTGGAATGAATGTTCTGTCCAAAGTTATATACACTTGTGATTTAATTAAGGTGATTACTTTAGTAAGTTGGCAGACAGGTAAAATGGGCTAGTTGATTCCCTAAGGCAGTGGAGGAATTTGATTTTAACAGTAAAAGTAGCAGCATTGTGCTCTGATCGGCTGCTACTGCAAGGAACTAGATCATGATACACGCTTGGGGAGGCCCAGTTTTTTCTTTGCCTGAATATGTACTGAATATATCACTTGCCACTCTCCAAAAGCAAATAATAAAATACTTCTGCTACGTATTTTTGGTATGCTATGTGGATTTCCTTCTATAGGTTGAATTTTTGTTTTTAATCCTCCTCCTCATTACTCTACACAAATGTAGTCTTGGAATAGTTCCAACTCTGGTGATTCAGTTTTCATTCTAGATGTTGTATTTAGATTAGTGGGGGATTTTTGTAGACCACAAACGTTACTTAGTCATTGGAGAACATTTTTATCAAGTAGAAATGGCCATCATTTTTCAGCATGAAGATAAAATATAGTGATTGTTTTCACTTTTGGTAAGTTAATTCTTAGAAAGTGAATTGGAGAAAATGTAATCAGTATGCAGAGATTCTTGAATGTTGCTGTATGAACAACTAAGAATATGCTGCTGAGACAGCTATTCTCATGACTGATTTAGTCAGAGCATTGAGACAGGCTATCTTTCTTATAAACCTGATTCAAACGGTAACAGTTTGAAATCTTCTTATATAATGGGATCTGTTCTCCTAAGTTGGACAAGGTATCAGCAATATTTGTTTGGACTTACTAACATTCTTGCATTTGATGAAGGTGTGAACTTTCTAAGAAATGAAGGTTTTGTCTGTTCAGTCTAACCAATTTAAGTATCCCTTCAAAGAATGTGAGTGAGTCACCATCCCTTAGTTAGAAAAACTAAATATGTAGGTATGGTAAAAAGAGCCCTAGGCTGGCTCAGGATGTGTAGAGTCCATTCCTAGCATGATCTCCAGCTAGCTATATGGTCTTAGGGGGGCCACTTTACCTCTCTGGATCCATTCCCTCATCTGACTATATATATATCTCCAAGACACCCGTGCTCTGTCAGTCTGTGATCTAGTAGGAAAAATGAGACAAGTGCAAGAATAGGGCAGAAACAAGTTTTATTTGACCGTGCAAAGTGCATTTGGAATTCAGAGGAAGATAACAACTGGCAGTTCGATGAAAGCTTCATGATGAAGCATTTGAATGGCACCTTAAAGGTTGGATATAATTTCTACAAGGAGAAATATGGCAGGGGTTCTCCCAAGAAGAGTAACAGGAAAAGAAAGAACATGAAAGTAGAGAAGCACAAGGTATGTTGGCTGAGAGCAAGTATATACAGTGTATGTTACATGGGGGAGAATCTAGGTAAGATAGTGGAAAGAGTGAGAGGATAATAACATATTTATTGAGCCAGGCACTTATTCTAAACATTTGACATGTATTAAACCTATTTAATGCTTAAAATAACCATATTAAATAGGACCATTATTGCCCACATCTGAAGATGAAGGAACTGAAGTACAGCTTGCTGAGATTACAAAGCTGGTTACTGGTAGAACTGGGATTTGTTCCCTGCTGTTTGACTCCAGATCTCTGCCTTTAATTGCTAAGTTAAAGTAGGGTAGGTAGGGAGGTAACATGATCAAAACTATGTATTAGTTGTCTGGCACCATGTAACATGGATTAAAAAGGTAAGCTTTTTAGCATTGAAGACTTCTTTCTAAAATTCTCTTTATTTATTGAGTTTTCACATATCATATCAGCAAAGATTACTAAAATTTGTTAATGCCAGTGTCAACCAGACCTTGTTGGAGGGATTGTAAATTAGTCCACCTTTCTGGAAGGCCACCTTACAGTAAGTATCAAAATTTTAAATATGTGTTCTCTCTGACCCAGCAGTTCCACTTCTGGGAATTTATCTTAAGGGAAATGCTCAACATTGTGTGCACAAGAATTTTTATCATCACATTTTTTATTAACTAATTTTGATATGTACAAGGAATATGTATATACACGTAAGCTGTGAAGTGTAACAAAATGAACTCACCACTGATCCTCAGAACTAGAATGTTAAACCAATACAATTGAAGTTATCAGTGTTTGAACGTTATTTATAAGAGAAAAAAATTGGAACTAACCTAAAGGCCCACCAGTAGGGGATAGATAAGTTATGACACATCCACATGATGTAATTCAATATACAGTTACTTTAAAAGATGAGGTTGAACTGTCTTATTTCCTCAGTTCCAAGACACTGTTAAGTCTATAACAAGCAATCTATTTAGTAACGATTTTTCAGGGGAAGAAAATAAATTTATAGGGGGAAAGGTGTATCTCAGGGTAGAGTGCATGCTTAGCACGCACAAGGTCCTGGGTTCAATCCCCAGTACCTTCCTTAAAAGGTATATAAGTAAACTACCTCCCCCTGCCAAAAAAAAACCAGACACACAAACACAGAGAAGGAGAAGAATGGGAAAGAGCAATTGCTAATAAAATAGTTTAAAAATCTCCATAGGCAGATCTTGTGAAAGCAACCAGCCTTGGAGGAAGGGGAGATTCCTTGATAGCGCTTTGATTCAGTTATCTGGAGTGGGGAACTCCTCCCTCCATTGTTCTCTGTAACTGTTGGCCATTGTTCTCCAAGAACCTTCTGGGAATTCTTCTTCCATTATCATCCTTGGCCACATGAAATGTGAACTTTTGGGGAATATTCCCTCTTTGGAAGGTGCAAATCTTTCTTGACTAAATTACTGCTCATAGAAATTGAGAGCCCAAGAGCTTTAGATTTTGAATAGTTAAAGGCTTTTTTTTAGTTTGAACTTGAGTAGTTTTTTTTAAAAAGTTTTTAACAAAACAATTTCCTCAAAGTTAGTTAAGTCTCTGGTATGTTTAGGTCCAGTCAGTTGTGTTTCAGTAACTATAACCAAAGTTCACATGTGTTAGTAACCTCATCCAAAGACTTGAGAACTCTTACTTCTCTTCTCACTTGGTTATTTGAGGGAAGGCCGTACCGTTAATGTTGTTTTTTAAAACACTGAGGTACTTGAGTCTGCTAAGAGATTTCGGTGGACATCTGTGCTCAGAGTCTTTGAATCCTACCCCTTTGTGTTGGGGTCTAAAAGCAAGCTACTTTTCCAATTCCTCAAGACTAAGTTTCTGAACTCTTTCTACTCCTCTCTATTTCTGCTGGCAAATAAGCTGCTTTCTTGACCTTATCATTTATTTATAATGCTTTGCCAAATAGCCAACAGAAGCCAACATACACTTCTAAGATTCTCTTTTCCAAACTCTCTTCATAGAATGACAAGTTCAGTAGGTTCCTTGTTACCTTATAAGTTACAACAGGCAAACCATTTTATCAAATATTTTGCCACTATGAAACATATTTCCAGCCTCCATTCTCAGTTTCCTTGAAGCCCTCAGACTGACCACTTAGCCAATACCATATTAGGTTTATATTATAGCAGCACCTCACTTCTAGGTACCAATTTCTGTATTAGAATAATGAGAGACTAAATATACAAGTAGACAATGGCCAGATCATATATGAAAATACAGCTCTGATTCACAGCCTTAGTAGCAATAGCAGTAATTGCAAGCTTCCCTCAGGACCAACCAGAGAAAACCAAATATGCTACCCAAAACAATCACATAGGATGCCCCATTTCTAGTTAGCTGGCCTCCAGCTTCCTTGTGGCAGCAATCTACAGAGCACACCTGAAGTCTTCCCTTTTTTTAGTATAAAACTTCCATTCTGCTACCTGCCTTTGAGTCTCTTCCATACGTGAGTGACAGTGGGTAACTCCCTTGCTATAGCAAGCTCTGAATAAATAGATTCTACTTTTATTGGACAGTCTTTGTTTATTGCCACAATGATATTAGGCTGTTTTGTGGTAACAAATTAGAAAATATTAATGGCTTAACACAATAGAGATTCCTGTCTTGCTAATACAAAGTCCATTGGGGGTCAGTAGTAAGCCATCAGTGGCTTAGGGACCCACATTCCCTCTATAATGTGAAGCTACCATCTCAGAATGTGACCTGGATGTCATTGAAGAAGGAATAAGACAGAACTGACACACATTATAGATCTCTACTCAAAGGGCTTTGGGAAATATGGGAGATAGAGGGTAGTATGTGAATATGGTCCCTGCCACAAGGTTAATCAATAGTGACTGGATAAAGACATACCACATTTCTTCCATGTCATCATTTCTGAAATCAGATGATGCCAATCATCTTACAACTGAAATGAGTATTTAAATATAATGTTTATTTCCCTTGAAAAGCTAATGTTGAAATGATATTGTTACATGGAATCAATAGTTTCTTTATAGAAATCCTTTGTGTTTTACTGTACTTCGTATTTGAAAAAGAATAATTTGTAGCAGAACCATTCCAAGATCCACCATAGTCATTTCCTTTTCTTTATTTTCTAACTTTCTGTTTTGGAAAATTCAGCATACATAAAAGTAAAGGGAATAGTACGGTGAACTCGCAGGTACCCATCACCCAGCTACAACAATCATCAGTTTATCACTACTTTTGTCTCATCTGTATTTCCATCCACTTCACCACGAAACCGGATTATTTTGAAATAAATTCCAGGCATCATATTTTATTTGCAAGTATTTCAACATGTACATGAAAGAGATAAGCATAAATAAATTATTCATTTATTTGAACCTGAAACACACTATCACACATATCCAAGAAGTAATTTCTGTGACCATTGTGCACTCGCTTGAATGTTAGGAGTGTTAGTAATTGCATTATCAAAGTACAGAGTTATGGAATATAGGACTAGAATGAATCTCTCTGGTCCAGCATTTTCTAAAGTATATTATGTAGAGAATGAATCTCATAAGATGCTCTGGAGAAAAATAGTTCTTTGGTCAGATGAGTTTGGGCAACATTACATTCTCTTCTTGTAAATTCACATAATTATGTAAGAGGATGGCATATTTTGTGTGTTTTGACCCCATCTTGATTAAGTCATATATGCTAGAATATGCAGTATTAATAATGATTGCATTCGTTTCCTGTGACTTATGTAACAAATTACTACAACCTTGAAGGCTTAAAACAGTATAAATAAAATTTATTCTCTTACAGTTCTGAAAGCTAGAATTCCAAACAGTATCACTGGCCCAAAATCAAGTTGTCAGCAAGGCCACTCTACCATAGGAGGTTCTAGGAGAAAAGCAGTTCTTTGCTATTTCTAGCTTCTCTTAGCTGCCAGCATTCCTTGGCTTCTGACCACACCCTCCAGTCTCTGCCTCCATGGTCACATTGCTTCCTCCTCTGTATATCAGATCTCCCCCACCTCTCACGCATGTACGGCTCACTGAGATAATCCATGATAATCTCCACATCTCAAGATCCTTAATTTAATGATATCTGCAAAGTCCCCTTTTCTAAATAAGATAACATTTTACAGATTCCAGGGATGAAGAAGTAGTTATCTTTTGGGATGTTATTATCCAGCTACTACAGTGATTCTCTGTTGAGGAAGGGAATTATGAGGGACTTCTGCTTTACATAATTATATAATATTTGAATTGTTCAATAAGGTGCATCTTTTTATAATTAGGGGAAGAACCAAGATTATATTTTCCTAAGAGTAAAAAGAAAGTCGAGGTGGAGGTTATAGCTCAGTGGTAGAGGGCCTGCTTAGCATGCACAAGGTCCTGGGTTCATTCACCAGTACCTCCATTAATAAATAAACAAATAAACCTAATTTCTCCCCCCTTTCCCCACCTCCCCTCCAAAAAAGTAAAAAAAGGAATAAGTCACCTGTATTTATTAGTTTAACAGATATTTTTGCACTGTCTACTGTTTACCAATTTGTGTGTTGGGAGGATGGAAACATGCTATATCTTGACAGAGAGAAGCAACACTATGCTTATTTTGTTTTTTTCCTCTCTGTCAAGGAGAATGATCTTGGAAATAGTAAAGTAATGATAAAGTGATGGCTAACTTGGAGTTGAAATCTAAAATAAGTGATATATTAAAGGAATACCTAGATGCTATAAATGAAAGGCAGCCCAGGTGCTAAGTGAACTGACATGTGAAAGTGCACAACCACTGTTGTTAATCCTCGATCATGGGGAAATGATAAGTTCTAGAACTGGAAATGGAAAATATCTTCCCTTTTGGAAAGGGCAAGGAGGTAGATTCTGCAGTTTTAGACTGGTGAGCTAAATGTTAATTGTAGAAAAACTCATTAGTAAGCTATTAAATTAATATTCTGGGAAGGCTTATCATTCGAGACCAGCTTTCTTCATGAAAGCACAAGATGTATCAGTCCTAATTTCATATATGAAGTAATTATCATTAGACTGGGTTATGTTGTAGACAGACATAACAATGACAAAGTTCATTATTTTTGTTTTTACAGAATGAAGAAACTTGGGCTGCTTATCAAGTAGAATTTGATTGATTCATAACTAATTTAGCAATTATACCACAAAGTAGAGGTGATGTCATCAGGAAACTGTGCCTCTAGTGGTCTGCTTCAGGGTTTCATCCTGTCTCAAGCTTTCTGCAAATTTTCATGTATGCGTATATATGTAATTAATATCCATAAATATAATTTTTTTAAATAAAAAGGGTTTCTTTTTAATAGCTATAAGATACAGTTTATACACCATAAGGTTTACTCATTTAAAGTACACAATTCAGTGATTCTGTAGTATGTTTACAGAGCTGTACAGCCATCACCATAATCTAATTTTAGGATAGAAAATGGCTTTATTTTATACATAGTGTTTTGAAATTTGCCCTTTTTGCTTAAGAATATTAAAGAATATTATGAGTATCTGTTCATGAACTGCATCAGAAGATCTGCTTCATCACATATAGAGGTACTATAAATTCCTCAATTACCAATGAACATCTAGGTTGATGTCATCTTTTGCTGTTATAGGTGGTATTGCAAGGGGCAGTCTACATTTTTAAACAATTGTGTGTATATTCCTTTAGTTGTATTGGGTTGTTCTTCTTAATCCTTGTTCAAGCCGTAAGGTAAACCTTCTTACTCTAACTTTTTTTGCCTCAGGAGGCAATTTTTGAGAGAATTAAATGCCCAAGTCCACATTGCTAATAATTAACAGAACAAGGACTTGAATATTTTTGTTTGCTTTTTCATTACAAATGCTGTGCTTTTCTGGCAAAGCAGGATTTTGACAAACCAGAGTGTATCCAGAAGAGGATGATGAATTAAAGAACAGTTTAAGGAACTGGGATATTTAGGAGACATGTTTATTTCATTTGGTCAACATATATTTATTGAGCACTCAGTATGCGCCAGGCTCTGATATAAATGGTAGACAGACAGTGGTTATGAGACAAATAATGTCCTCCACTCTTACAGAGTTTTTATTTCAGTGAGGGGAGGTTGACAACAAGTAAACAAATAAGATAACTTTAGATAATGATAAGTATTGAGAAAATAAAATGGGATAATTGGGTAACCAGGGAAAGGGTCTTTGAGGAGGTAACACAGGTTTACTATCTCTGCTTTGTAGATGAGGAAAGTGAGGTTCAGAGAGTTTGGGTGAAATAGTTTGTAACTGGAACCATGGGGATATGAAACATTGCTAATTATCACCTACTGAGAGCCTATTTCTATTCTCATTAAGTGTAATCACCACTCATGTTACGTGATGGTTGCATAAGAATGCGGATAAAGTTGTTTAGCACCAGCTGTAACAGGCTCTAAATATGCACGGAGATTTCATGGTGCTCCACATAAAACACATCTAGAAATTGTTGCAAATGGAATGGCTTTCTTGAGTTAGTGATTTCCCTCTCAGTGGGGACATTTAAGTGGACTTTAGGTGATTGTTCCACCAGTGCATTGTAGAAGCCATTCATGCATGAAATGAGGAATAAGACAAGTCCTTAGAGGTCCTTTCCTCATCCTACTGTCTTACTGTCTCTAGAGTCCCAGTCCACAGTTTGAGAAATAAACCTAAGCATCTGGTTTTGAAGCATAAATGTGTCTTCTAGACTAGCGGTTTAAAAACCGTTTTAAAGCAGCAGTGCCCTTCCTTTTAAAGCAATCTTATACTTGAAGTCTAATTTGTAAAACCTAAAATTGGAGCCACCAGGTGAAGTTGATAATAAGAGGTTGCCCATTGTATTGTTCACTAGAAATCCCTTGCATTTGTATATACCATTGACCCTTGAACAACACGAGTTTGAACTGCACAGCTCCACTCCTACGTGGATTTTTTCAGTAGTAAACACTGCTGTACTACACAATCCACGGATGCAGAACTGTAGGTACAGAGGACGGATTATAAGTTACACCCAAATTTTCCACTGTGTGGAAGGCTGGCACCCCAAGCCCCTGTGTTGTTCAAGGGTCAGCTGCACTTTATGTGCTTACTAAAGCACTCTTAAAATTATTTTTTATCATCATAACCAGTACTTGAGGTAATTCTGTAGATTAGGAAATAGGGACATGTAATCCTTCATGGAGCCATAACTATAACCTAGGTCTCTTAACTCCTAAATCAGTGAGATTTCTCCCCCTGATACAGTAGTCTTCCCTTATCTGTGGTTTCACTTTCTAAGACTTCACTTACCTACAGTCACCTGTGGTCTGAAAGTATTAAATGGAAAATTCCAGAAATAATTCATAAGCTTTAAATTGTGCACTGTTCTGAGTAGCATGAACGTAATCTCACGCCATCTGGCTTCATCCTACCCAGGAAGTAAGTCATCCCTTTGTCCAGTGTATCCCACTCATAAGTCACTCAGTAGCCACCTGGGTTATCAGATTGATTGTCATCATATGCAGTGCTTGTGTTCAAGCAACTCATGTTTTACTTAATAATGGCTCCAAAGCACAAGAATAGTGATGCTGGCAATTTAGATATATGCCAAAGAGAAGTTGTGAAGTGCTTCCTTAAAGTGGAGGGGTGAAAGTTCTCAATAAGGAAAAAAAATGATGTGCTGACAAATCTGTAAGTGAAATTGTGTAGAAAGAAAGAGAAATTCGTGCTAGTTTTACTGTCAAACCTCAAACTATAAAAGTTATGGCCACAGTATATACATGCTTAGTTAAGATGGAAACGGCATTACATTTATACAGTAAGGTATTTAGAGAGACAGAAACTACATTTGCATAACTTTTATTACAGTATATTTGTTCTATTTTATTATTAGTTGTTAATCTTTTACTGTGCCTAATTAATAAATTAAACTTTATCATAGGTATGTACGTATAGGAAAAAACAGTACAGTTGACCCTTGAGCAACACAGGAGTTGGGGTGCCAACCCTCCAAGCTGTTGAAAATTTGCGTGTAACTTTACATTCAGCTCTTCATATCCACAGTTCTGCATCCTCATATTCAGCCAGCCTCAGATCATGTAGTACTGTAGTATGTATTTATTGGAAAAAATCTGTGTGTATGTGGACCCATGCAGTCCAAACCTGTGTTGTTCAGGGGTCTACTGTATGTAGTAGGGTCGGATACCATCCAAGGTTTCAGGCATCCACCAGTGGTCTTAGAAGGTATACCCCATGAATAAGGGGGTGACTGCTCTATATGGTACTACTTTATCAATCACTTTATAGCTTTGTTTATTTTTTCTTTTCTTTAGATTGTAAAGAACATTCCTGGGGACTTCTACAAAGGATCTTTTTCAGTTTTGTTCAAGGGAAAGCTTTGACTCTATCAAGTATCTCTTAAAGAAGTCCTTTGTGGTGGTTATATATATAGATGTTTCATGAAGAGGAGTGAAAAGCCAGAAGGATATAGACAAATGAGGCCTAAGACCTTTCCTGCCAGTAACTACACTGGCAGCAGCCGTCAAATGCTGCAAGAAATTCGGGAATCCCTTAGGAACTTATCCAAACCATCTGATGCCGCTAAGGCTGAGCATAACATGGGGAAAATGTCAACTGAAGATCCAAGACAAGTCAGAAATCCACCCAAGTTTGGGACGCATCATAAAGCCTTGCTGGAAATTCGGAACTCTCTACAACCATTTGCAAATGAAACAAGCCGGAGTGCTTCAGAAGTTAATCCACAAATGCTTCAAGACTTGCAAGCTGCTGGATTTGATGAGGTAAGAATTTTTAAAAACAAAAGGAAAGGATTTTTCTTACCTTATACTACATAACACTTTTTAGGTGATCTCCTGCCTTAATGTTTGAGAGAATTTAACCGTGTATGCATATTTGTATATTCTATCAGCAGAGAATGTTGTTTACACTTCCACTAATTATTAAAACAAAATAATGATTATTTGTTTAGTTTTCTCTGTGGTTCTGGGATTTGAAAGGTCGTGGCATGAAGTCAGAGTGGAAGTGCAGGTGAGGAAAGCCACAGGTTAGGGCAGGGTAAGGACATCTGTGTGTGACAGGAGCTCTGGTGAGCTGAGTGGCTGTTGTAGAAATGACAGCTCTAAGGACATGAAATTTAAGTTTATCCTACAGAGAAAGAAATACAATTAGATATCATTAAGCAGTTATGTTCACATCACTCTCATACCCAAATCTTAAATTCACAAAAACTAAAAATTTACTTGTTGATCAAAGGTTTATTTTGATGAAATTTCAATTTGTGTTAATTATGCTGTCTTTAATATTTACCTTCAGAACTCATTTTTGAAAGTTTTTATAGTCTGTATATTTAATCATATCTTGTTTAGGTCGTTAATAGAATTTATTTTCCATGATAACATAATTTATATGAATATTTTAGTTGGCAGAAACCATTTTAGATAAAAATTGGCCATGGAAAATATAACTAAATGTGAATAATCAAGCACTGATTACATTTTCTTTCAAAATTCTAGTAACTTGTTTCCTGATTATAAAAGTGATACCTATTCCCTGTTAAAAATTTAAAAGTATGAAGGGGAAACTAAAAATTACCTTTAGCTCCACTACACAAAAATAATTACCCTTAAAATTACTTCACCTTGTTAGTAATATTTTAGTGACCACATTTTCAGATATCTCTCAATTTAAATTAAAAAATGAGAACCTAAATATGCATTATAGTAATGGATTTGAAAAGGGAGATTTACAACTAAACTAGGAAGAAAAAAAGATTATTCTTTCTGGCTGATTCTTTTCATCCATTTGATTAATATTACTTCCTATTATTTTTATACTTAACTATTCTAAAAATATTGAATTTGCACCAGGAAGTACAGAGAAAAAGAGGAGAAGAGGACCTGGTATGTTTTTCTGGTTAGTAGTTGGAGGATTAAGGAAATGGCTTGAACGGAGATTCTCTAGAGCACTTTCTTCCTAATCCCTTAGCCTAAAGGCAAGAATACAGAGAAGGCTGAATCATTGCTCTTCATCTTTCCTCTTATATGTTGCTGGAGAAAGGAAGTTTAGAAAATCACATGGCTATGAAGGCCCTTAAGTAGTAATGTGTATGTTAGATAAGTCACATCAGTAAATATGTATTTATAAAGCTCTTACTGTGTGTGAACCTGTCAGTCAGGATAGTGAATTATACCAAAGATGGTCCATACCTCTAAGGAACATAAAAATTCTTTCTAACATAGACAGCTTTAAGAAGTGTCAGATGTTGGTCAATGCCCTATTCTTTATTTGTTGGCCATAGTAACAATAATTGTTTTGCATCACAAAATATGTTAGCTTTACTGAAATCACACATTTCAAAATTGTTTACCTTATGACATTAATAACCCCTTAAGCAAGGTTGCTTTATTAAAAGCATTTAGATGTTTATCAATCCTCATTTATCCAAATAATGAAGGAATGATATTATCTATACTCATAGTGGTATAAAGAATATGGCAATTTACTTCTACTACCTCTTGAATCATTGATTCTGATAGCTTCCCATTATATTGCAGAATTTATTCAAGATCCTTAACCAGTTTTTACTTCATTGTTTTTATCATTTCATAAACCCTAATCTTTTCCTTTACACAAAGTCAAGGCAGTTGCAGTATTTTGAGAACATGTTCCTGGTGCTCTGTAAAATTAAAACCTCAAATATTTCAAGATTAATTTCTTCGTAGGAATAAATGTTAAATAGGATTGATGCATTCTTGGGGCACATAAATCTACAATCACTGGAGTGAATATTTGCTTCTAAGCATGAAAAACAAAAGTATGGTTATATGGACATAATCACATAAGACTTCTATTTCAAAGTTACTGATTTGAAGTTACTCTTTTTCACACTGGCACTAACACCCCACTTAAGGGAACAATTGGTTGATATTGTTACAGATGTAAAAAGTATTTTAACATACAGCAATAAAATTCAAGAATAAGTCCCAGCATAATAATCACTAAAATGACAGGTTGAAATTCTAGTGCGTTTAAGACTATGGTTTCCACAATGTTGAAAAAGGATGGTGGATGCCATTTTTCTTATCAACTGAGATGGCACTGCCATGTGATAATAGCATAAATACAGTTACAGTTGACTTAGTTTAACCAATTTTAAAGTTAAGAAAGTAAATAAATAAATAAAGTTGTGAATTTTAATTTAAATTGGATGATATGTATTATTTTAAATTTGCACGTAAAGGGAGACTTTGTATCTCACTACAAATTTGCAAACTCTGATTAGCATAAAATGTGACCACAATATACCCTTTTACCAGTTAAGGATTGAGTTTGGTTGCTTTTAATAAAAATCCAAATAAGAATGCTTTAAACTAGGGGGAGGGGGTTGGAAGGGATAAACTGGGAGTTCGAGATTTGCAGATACTGACTGGTATATATAAAATAGATAAACAAGTTTATGCTGTATAGCACAGGGAAAGATATTCAGTATCTTTTAGTAGCTTATCATGAAAAAGAATATGAAAATGAATATATGTATATTCATGTATGACTGAATAATTGTGCTGTACACCAGAAATTGACACAACATTGTAAACTGTACCTCAAAAAAATTTTTTTTTAAAGAATGCTTTAAACAAAATAGTGATTCAGTTTATATAGCTAGTATTGGTTCAGTCTCTTAAAAATATTCAGAATCTAGGACTCTTAGGAATCTCTTGAATTTTCCTTTTGGTGGCAACTTGCTGTAGCACAGGTGTCATATCTATTGTCTAGGAAACAAGATGCAGGAAGGACAAATACCTAAATCAGAGATAGCAACATTCTTCCAGAAATCCTTGGTTTTTTGTCTCATTGGTCAGAATTGTCATGTGGCCAGTGTCGGTATAAGGAAAACTTCTTCCAACAAAATCAATAACTTTTTCCAAGAAGGGAGAATGGATCTTGAGTAGGCAACAAGTCTCTGCTGCAGTCTGTTTTTTGGTTGCTCTTGTAATCATCTCTGGGCATTTCACATAAGAGGATCATCTATCAGTAGCCTGTTCACCCATTAGTCTTACTAAGCCATTTCTCATTTTAAAATATTGTTTGAAATACCTAATCCTCTAGGACAAGTAAGTAGCTGCCTCCCTCTTGAAAAATGCATGTCAGTATACTTTCTGCATGGTAGTGTATAATTTGTGTTTACATGTAACATAAAGGACAAGGAACAGAGCCAGGAGGACAACCCATATCTGAGCTCCAGACACTGTGCTTATGTGCTTTTACATGTTTTCTTATTTAATCCTCACATCAGATCTGTAAGTGAATTACAGATGAAGAAATTGAGCTCTGAAATGTTAATAAGTAAGTTACCAAAGTTCACATGGTTCTAAATTGCGGCACATAAATCTACAATCACTGGAATGTATTTTTGCTTCTAAGCATGAAAGACAAAGTATAGTGATGAGAAGCTGCTAGAACTCAAACTCAGTTCCATTTGATTCTGGACTCCCTGCTTTTTCCTTCGTACCATCTAACCTTCTAAAGTCTTCATCACATTATCATATGTATATATATAGTCTGAATGGTTTTCTTCTACCATTTGTCCTGTATTTGTGTCCCTGTAAATAAAATTCTCTGAAAATGTAAGCTCTTAAGATAGGAACCAGGACTACATAGCTCTTTTACTAGTAAACACAGTGGCAAAGATGCTTTAAAAAGTGCTTTAACAATACGAGAATGCTTCCCAGTGTGTTGATTGGTGCCCTTCTAACAATCTGATAGTCTCTGTTTGTTTACACAAGAATGAAGTTAAGAATGAGAGATTTAGAATCATGTTGCTGTGACTGTAGCTGGAAGAAGAACCCTAGAAGAAAATAGTAATTTGTTACATGAAGGTGAAAATATTAAAGGACCATTTGAAGGATTTGAGGGCTTGTTTTGTTTTCTTTAGTAATTTGAGATCGTATGGTTTTTATAGTCGTTCTGTGCTGTACACGATACCCTTGCAGCTTATTTATTTTATGCACAATGTAAAGTAGTCTGTTCTTCTTAATCCCCTACCTCTCCCTTGCCCCTCCACCCTGTAGTAGTTTCATAATCAAGACATTAATATTATGGCTTGGGGCCTTGTTCTTCAATATTACGAATTTCTCTAGTGGAAGTTGTAGTGTTCTTTCCTTCTTATTAATTATAAATTTAAATTTTGTTTCTTCTTTTTTAACTTCTTACCAGGATATGGTTATACAAGCTCTTCAGAAAACTAATAACAGAAGTATAGAAGCTGCAATTGAATTTATTAGTAAAATGAGTTACCAGGATCCTCGGCGGGAACAAATGGCTGCAGCAGCTGCCAGACCTATCAATGCCAACATGAAGCCAGGTGATTAATCAAGTGTTTTTCCTCGTCTCTTATCTTATAATATTTGAAAATATTTAAGTATATAAAATGTTTTGTCTTAGGCATTGTTAAAAGCATCACAGTGTAAAAGCATCACAGTGAGTGAAAGTCTTAAGCTAGAATAATAACATTATACAGTGTCACACAAAAACGAATTTGCAGATAGGGCAGTAAAGTTCCATGGATAATTCTGAAAAGCAGCAGTCTAGGTTGAGAACTCCTTGATTGGTTATAATGCAACTAACATATTTCTTTTTGACCATAAATACCATCATTCAGACTCTTCCTTTTTTATATATATATAATCTTCTTTTTGTAGTAAAACATGTTCATCATAAGTATTTAGAAAGTAAATAAGCAAAAAGAAAACACCACTATTAATACCCACAAGGTTTTGTTATGTTTTGTTTCTCAGTCTTTTCCTGTGGAAAACCTGAGTGCGTTTATAAGTGTGTATTTCAATTCTTGTTTAAGCAAAAAAATGGCTTCATATTAAAACCTACTTTATTCACTTAGTATACCATCTATAACTTTCCTTATTATTAAATGGCCTAAGTAATTAGCTACATTTAGATTTATCACATACATTATTTAACCATTCTCTTACTTTTTTGACATTTGCCTTGTTTCCTTTTTTTTTTTTTTTTTTTTTTTTGCCATTATAGACAGCACTGCTGTAAATCTTTGTACATTCCTGATGATTTGGTAAAAGTAAGTTTTCAAAAACTTACAAAAATTTATCAAGTTTTTCTTACAGGCGTACCTCATATTATCGTGCTTCTTCACTTTATTGCACTTTGCATATATTTCATTTTTTTTAAATTGAAGGTTTACAGCAACCCTGCATTGAGCAAGTCTGTCAGTTCTATTTTTCAAACAGCAATTGCTCACTTCATGTCTTTTTGTCATATTTCAGTAATGCTCGAATATCTAAACCCTTCACCAGTAAAGATGACTTGCTGAAGGCTCAGATAATGGTTAGCATTTTTTTTGCATAAAGTATTTTTTAATTAAGGTATGTACATTGTTTTTTAATTATAGTGCTATTTATTGCCCACTTAATAGACTACAGTAGAGTGTAAACATAACTTTTATATGCACTGAGAAACCAAAAAATTTGTGTGACTTGCTTTACTGCAACATTCACTTTTCTGTGCTGGTCTGGAACCAAACCCACAACATCTCCGAGGTATGCCTGTATTGCTGTACAGAAAGATATTACCAACTTAAATTCTCCCAATCAGTTTAATATGAGAATGCCTATATTTGTAAATCCTAGATATTATCCTTTTTGGATATATAATGGCTGTGAAAATACTATCATTTTACCTTCACACTTCTTTGGTCACTGGTAAGGCTGAACATTTATTTATTGATTATTTGTAAATTGACCTTTTAATTCTTTCTTAATCTTGTGTTTGTCTTTTTAAATTGATTTATAAGAAGCCTAATTTATTCATTGTTTCATTCAACAAATTTTTATTGATCAACCACTGTTTCACGCCCTTTGCTTAGCATTGGGTGTAAAGTTCTTACCCTTTTGTGGAGCTGAGATTCTAGTAAGGGAGCTCAAATACTCACACAAATACATGTAGAATTATGACTAAGTATGAATGAAGAGGGAAAATGTATGTGGTACTATAGACCCATATAATAGAGGGATTTTGGACCTAATAAAGAGTGCAAAGAAAACTTTCCTGTGAACTGATAATGGAGCTGATATCTGAAGAAAGACAAGATTTAATGGGGATGGGCTTAGTGAGGAAGCATGTTCCTCTGCATGGCTTGTCTGGCAGGTTTTGATGCCACATTCGAAGAAATGAAAGTGGCTAGAGCACTGAAAACAAGAGTATGAGATATGAATGGAGAAGTACATAGAGGCCTGACTATACAGGACTGTATTGATTTTACCTTAAGAGCAGCAGGAAGTTATGGAAACATTTCAAGCAGAGTAATGATATGATTAGATTTGTGTTTCAAAATGATAGCTCCAGTGGATGAGAACGGATCGGAGAAAACAAGGGAGGGTATCTGTATAGACTTGATAAGAAATAGTTTACAGAAAATGAAGGTTATCTGGACTAGAGTGATGGCAGTGGAGAAAACTGAATGCATTAGGAAGGAGATAGGAGGAGTAAAGTTGACAAAGACATGGCTGTAGATTGCATATAGGGGTGATAATGGAGTGGGATGACTCTTAGGCTTTTGGCTTAGAAAAATGGATGGTGATACCTCACGTTATGAAAGGGAATGCTAAGGGAGGTCAAGATTTGGTGGAGAAGGATCGTAAGTCTGGTTTTGGACTTAAGGTTGAGTTAGGTTCATAGAGTGAGTTATCCAAGTGAAATGTCAGGTAGGGAGCTAGATATATATATATTAATTAGTCTTGCGTATGAAATAGGTCACCTAAGGGAGATAACATAGACAAAAATGACAAGATGGCCTAGAACCAAGCCTATTACTTAGTAGCTTGTAGGAGAGGATAAGCCTGCAAAGACAGAAGAATTAGCTAACAAGGAAGGAAAAAAAACTATTAAGATTTCTAGTGTCTTGAAAGCCAAGGGAAGAGAATGTTTCAAGCGGAGGGAATATCAAAAATGCCAAATACTACAAAGAAAGAGAGGTCAACCAAGGTGAGGACCAGAAAATATCTTGTTGGCTTTAGTGACTTGGTACATTAGTTTGCTAGGGCTGCCATAACAAAATACACAGACTGGAGGCTGGAAGTCTGAGATCAGAGACAGCAGGTTTGGTTTCTCCTGAGGCCTCTCTCCATGGCTTGCAGATGGCCACCTCCTCACTAGGTCCTCACATGGTCGTCCCTCTGCATGCGCATGTGTCTGATGTCTCTCCGTGTCCAAATTTCCTTTCTTATAAGGATACCAGTCATATTCAGTTAGGGCTCACCCTGATGACCTCAGTTACCTCTTTAAAGGCCTTATCTCCGACTACAGTTAGATTCTGAGGTATCGGGAGTTAGGACTTCCTGAATTTTCGGCAGGGACACAGTTCAGCTGATAACACATGGGATAGCTTGTTTCTGTTTCAGTCACAATATCACAGTTGGTTGAATGGTGCTAAGTGTTTTATATATTTAAATCTGTCAGTCTTTTACTGTATGTTCTCAACCTTTGTCATACTTGGGAAGACCTTCCCAGGAGGTACAGAGAAGTACCCCAATATTACTGAATGTTCACTGGCTTTTTCCTAGTATTTGTATGGTTCCATCTTTAACATTTAAATGTTTAATCCTTCTGGAATGTATTATTTATATGTATTGTATTTTATACAAATGTATTTTTAATATATGTTAAGTGTATTATATTGTTCTAAGTAGCCAGACTATTTTAAATGCTTCTCTTTTTTTTTGGTGTCATATGTTTTCTTGCCTGTTTAATTTATTTGGAAATTTCATTAAAGAGAGATTTTGTAAAATCTCTATCTTATTTAGTGTTCAGCTAATTATCTCCCTGCTGTCTTTTTCCTGTTGTAAAAGCCATACTGGAATGTATTTAAAATTAGTGTTGTGTCTATCTAAATTACAAATGGACACATCGTTTGCTCAATGATGCCACTTCTCTAATAATGAATCTACTTAATATATATAAATGAAATGATGTCTATACAAAATTTTTCATTGCTTTTTTGGGGGAGGCAGCAAAGGGTAATAATGCAAAACACTAGAAACAATTTTAATGGCCATCAGTGGAGAGACATTAAATAAATTTGGGTACATCCATACAGTAAAAAACTATAACAACATTTTTTTAAAGTGAGGAAACACTTTATGTACTGATACAGAATCTTAACATTTTCAATGAGAACCAGGCATAAGAGTATGTATGGGAGGTATACTATCTACTTATGTATCCCTAAAATTTCTTACTGATGACATTGATTACCTTCAGGGAAGGAAACTGGTTGGCTAAGGGACAGAGTTGGGTATCCTTTTGCACCTCTTGAATTTTGAACTATGAGAATGTATTACCTAGTCAAAAATAATTAAAAATTTAAAAGGTAAAATAAAACCACATACTTGAAATTTGATTTTTATGATTCTTGAAAGAGAGTTATCATTTAGTAGTAGTAGAATTCCAAGCTAAATTCTTTAAAAGTAGGAGGTTAAAAACATTTTTTTTTCTGTTTTATTACCATAGGGAGTGTGCAACAATCAGTTAACCGCAAACAAAGCTGGAAAGGTTCTAAAGAATCCTTAGTTCCTCAGAGACATGGCCCACCGCTAGGAGAAAGTGTGGCCTATCGTTCTGAAAGTCCCAACTCACAGACAGATGTAGGAAGACCTTTGTCAGGATCTGGTATAACAGCATTTGCTCAAGCTCACCCTAGCAACGGACAGAGAGTGAACCCCCCACCACCTCCTCAAGTAAGGAGTGTCACTCCTCCACCACCTCCAAGAGGCCAGACTCCCCCTCCAAGAGGTACAACTCCACCTCCCCCATCATGGGAACCAAACTCTCAAACAAAGCGCTATTCTGGGAACATGGAATACGTAATCTCCCGAATCTCTCCTGTTCCACCTGGAGCCTGGCAGGAGGGCTATCCTCCACCACCTCTTAACACGTCCCCAATGAACCCTCCTAATCAGGGACAGAGAGGCATTAATTCTGTTCCTGTTGGCAGACAACCAATCATCATGCAGAGTTCTAACAAATTTAACTTTCCACCAGGGAGACCTGGAATTCAGAATGGTAGTGGTCAGACTGATTTTATGATACACCAAAATGTTGTCCCTGCTGGCACTGTGAATCGGCAGCCACCCCCTCCATATCCTCTGACCCCAGCTAATGGACAAAGCCCTTCTGCTTTACAGACAGGGGGGTCTGCTGCTCCTTCATCATATACAAATGGAAGCATTCCTCAATCTATGATGGTGCCAAACAGAAACAGTCATAACACGGAGGTTTATAACATTAATGTACCTGGACTGCAAACAACTTGGCCTCAGTCATCTTCTGCTCCAGCCCAATCATCCCCAAGCAGTGGGCATGAAATCCCTACATGGCAGCCTAACATACCAGTGAGGTCAAATTCTTTTAATAACCCATTAGGAAATAGAACAAGTCATTCTGCTAATTCTCAGCCCTCGGCTACAACAGTCACTGCTATTACACCAGCTCCCATTCAACAACCTGTGAAAAGTATACGTGTATTAAAACCAGAGCTACAGACTGCTTTAGCACCTACACACCCTTCTTGGATACCACAGCCAATTCAAACTGTTCAACCTACTCCTTTTTCTGAGGGTACCACTTCAAATATGACTGTTATGCCGCCTGTTGCTGAAGCTCCAAACTATCAAGGTCCACCACCACCTTATCCAAAACATCTGCTACACCAAAACCCATCTGTTTCTCCATATGAATCAATCAATAAATCTAGCAAAGAGGATCAGCCGAGCTTACCCAAGGAAGATGAGGGTGAAAAAAGTTATGAAAATGTTGATAATGGAGATAAAGAAAAGAAACAGATTACCACTTCACCCATCACCGTTAGGAAAAACAAGAAAGATGAAGAGCGAAGGGAATCTCGTATTCAAAGTTATTCTCCTCAGGCATTTAAATTCTTTATGGAACAACATGTAGAAAATGTACTCAAATCTCATCAGCAGCGTCTACATCGTAAAAAACAGTTAGAGAACGAAATGATGCGGGTAAAACCTTTTAAAATGTCCATTTTTTAAATACTTGATCATGTATTTGCTTGGTGCTTATTTTAAACTATTGTGGTCTACTATTTTTCTTTCTTTTTATGCTAAATATATTACCAATTATTTAAAAGTCAGTAAACATTAAAGTACTTTTGATTATAGCATTTCATTTAGTATTTCAAGATTTACTCAGAATTTCCTATAATAAAGTTGTAATAAATTAAGAAAGATACAGTTTACAGTGTGCAGTTAAGGTATACAGAATCCCTTAATGGAAGCTAGAGCAAAGGTTATTTTCTAGAGTTTACACATTATCTTATAACATTTTAAGTTAAACTAGAAATATCTGGGTCCCATCTCCTGATAAACTTATGAAACATTTATTTTTACTTATAGTAATTTTGGGCTTAGGGGTTTATTCATCAGGTTGGTCTTATTAGAAAGTGTCAGAGATATCTCCTTTCAGGTATTTCCCCTTCTAATTTTATTTTTATAATGTCTGGGAAAATGTGCTGAAAGTATTAAATCAGACTCTACTGAAAGGAGATCAGAATAAGTAAACACTTCAGACTAGTATCTACTGTGATTCCATATAGATCTCCTCACTAGATACTATGGTGGTGCTATCATTATTGTTTTTATCATATGCTTGTAGTTCAAAGGTTTGACTCTGAATCTTGTATCTATTGCTTAAAATCCAAGAGGCTTAAATTTGATAAAACCTCCTCATGTAACTTGAGAGACCATTCTTTTAAAATCATTTTTCTAAATCTAATTTCACAGTATGGTTATTCCTGTTATAAACTGAATTTTGTTAGATTAGAAATACCATGATAACCTGTATGACTTATCCATATTTTTAGCTCTTAGGATTTCTTACTAAAGTCTCTCTGTATGTATTTTCTTAGTTTATTTTTCCTTTTTCCTCTTCACTTCCACTAATAGCTGATTTAAACTTTTATGGTGTTGGAAGCTTTGCTGACTTCTGTAGCCTCCATTACTGTGTAGGCAAGTAAGATTTTAAGAGAAACAGTTATTTACTAAGTCTGGCATGCCACCTCTCAAAAGATTTTGCATGTAAATGCGCATCCTAACATAAGCATGAAGTTGCTATATTTTAATTAGTCTTGCATTTCTAGAATTATACTCTCCTTTTCAAATCAGATTCTTTTTTTAAATTTAAACCCTTAATTAACTCTTTATTAACTAGTGAAAAATAAACTGCTCCTTCCTTCTAAATCCAGGTATTCCATGTCTACTTAGAAGTTGGTTTTTGTTTTTATCTGGTTTTGGTATCTTCATAAGTCACACTGACTATTCTTTGAAACGTTCCAAAATATCTAAAAGATTCCTTGTAATAAAACAAGTTGTCCCTTTTAAATAAGGTAGGACATACATACCCTTTGCATTTTGCATTAGTGGTGGCTGTGAGTCTTACCCTTACTCTAGTGCTTTGGGAAAAATAAAAGACTATTAATGAATGGTTAGGTTAGAGAATACACTCTTTTATTCTTAATACATCAGGTTTTTTTTTATAATAAATGAAGCTGGAGTGGAAGAATTTCTTTTCATGAAGGATAAAGTGAAAGGAAGAATATTTGAGGCGTAGGCATTCCACAAAGAGAAGCATA
Organism: Camelus ferus; assembly: GCF_009834535.1. Taxonomy (NCBI): domain Eukaryota; kingdom Metazoa; phylum Chordata; class Mammalia; order Artiodactyla; family Camelidae; genus Camelus; species Camelus ferus. The sequence goes on along the minus strand of NC_045703.1, from coordinate 59,854,607 downwards.
TAATGAAGGCAATCTAATTGTGTAGTTTGTGATGAATATGCATGGAGAGATAGATGAGGGTGCATGTTAACATGTTTGGTTACTGCACATTGGGAGCATTTTTTGAGTGCATTAGAAAGGAGTAGAAAGCTGACCATTGGTATCATCTTCTTGCTCTCCACAGCAGACTCTGCATATATACCTACCTTGTGTATCCTGTTAACTATCCCTTAAGCTGCACTTTTGATAATTAATTTTCTCTGAAATATATTCTAGATTTCTAACATGCTTTATTAAAAACTATTATGCATTTAACCTATAAATATATGCCTGAATTTCTTCTAAGTGATTTCTTAATATTCAGTATAGAAGATCATTCCTCATTTAATATTTAGTTTATTTGCCTAGGTTGGATTATCTCAAGATGCCCAAGATCAAATGAGAAAGATGCTTTGCCAAAAAGAGTCTAATTACATCCGTCTTAAGAGGGCTAAAATGGACAAGTCTATGTTTGTGAAGATAAAGACATTAGGAATAGGAGCATTTGGTGAAGTCTGTCTAGCAAGAAAAGTAGATACTAAGGCTTTGTATGCAACAAAAACTCTTCGAAAGAAAGATGTTCTGCTTCGAAATCAAGTTGCTCATGTTAAAGCTGAGAGAGACATTCTGGCCGAAGCTGACAATGAATGGGTAGTTCGTCTTTATTATTCATTCCAGGATAAGGACAATTTATACTTTGTAATGGACTATATTCCTGGGGGTGATATGATGAGCCTATTAATTAGGATGGGCATCTTCCCAGAAAATCTGGCACGATTCTACACAGCAGAACTTACCTGTGCAGTTGAAAGTGTTCATAAAATGGGTTTTATCCATAGAGATATTAAACCTGATAACATTTTGATTGATCGTGATGGTCATATTAAATTGACTGACTTCGGCCTCTGCACTGGCTTCAGATGGACACATGATTCTAAGTACTATCAGAGTGGTGAGTAAAATCATAAAATTTGTATGTGTTTATATGATTTATTAATGCAGTGAAATGTAAGATGGTATCACTGGATGGGAGTCAGAAGTCCTGGGACAAGTCTTGACTCCATTGGATAAATGTGGATGAATCCTTTAGACACTTAGACTTATAAAATGAAAGAGTGTGTTAAAATCAATTATTTCTAAATATCATTAACATTTTTGAGTTAACCTCTTTACATTTTGTTAATTTGAAATATGTCAGACAAATAACATTTTGAAAATAATTTGGAAATGAAGCCCCATGCTCACCATTCATCTTAAGAATTAGATTATCAGTCCTTTTTAAGAATTAGATTATCAGTCCTTTTGAAGTCCCAAAACAATCACTTCCTTTTCTTTCCTCCATAGAGGTAACCTTTATTTTAGAACTCTATAATCAAGTTCTTTACTTTTCTCTATACTTTTACCACATATGTTTATATCCCTAAACAATGTATTATTTCCTTTTGCCTACTCTTGAACCTTTATTTAAATGTAATCATTTTATATGTATTCTTATTTGAGATTCATCTATGTTACTGCATGTAACATTTATTTTCACAGCTATTTAGGACTGCATTGTATGAGAATTCACAACTTGTTTAAACACTTTACGTACATGATTCTGTTTAATCCTCACAGCGTCATTGTGAGGTAGAGTGAAGAAACTGAGGCTTAGAATAAGAAACTTGCCCAAGGTTAGACAGAAAATAAGTGTAAGGGCTAGGCTTTGAACCCAGGTTTATCTGCTTGCAGGGCCCGTGTTATTTCTATACCACACTGCCTCATCAAGGTCCCTCCAAGCACTAATGGAAGTATAGTTCAATGTAACATTTGTTAAATACTTATTACTGACTAGGTGCTTTATGTATATTCTAATTTAATGCTCACAGCAGTCCCCTGAAGCCTGCTGTGCTTCTGTGAACACAAGTAGATTGACATTAAGTGGATAGAACTGAGACATCTGAACCTACTTTAATGTTCAGTTTAATGTAATTTCACATCTCCCTAGATTCACTTGAATTACTTAGTGTTCTGAAAAGTACACTTCTTAGGCTCTACTCCAGTCTTCTGATTGAAAATCCCCACTCGAAGGTAGAAATTGTATTTCAATCAAACATCCCAGATGATGCTTACTTTTAGGTTAATTTCAGATATTTTTTTCCTAAGTGATTTCATCCAGTCATGGCTTTAATTACTGTTTCTACATCAATGACTTCCAAATCTCTCTCTTCAGAAATGGCCTCTTCCTTTCACAAGGATTCCTAATAGGCTTTTCAAACTTAACATTGCCAATAAACAACTTTTAGTTTCTCTCCCTCCATATTGTTTCCCCTCCAAATTACCCCATTTTAGTAAACTACCACCACCATCCACCTAGTTAACCTTGATTCTCTTTTCCCCATACCCTCCACATCTAATCCCCAGTAAGTCCTGCTTACTCCACCTCTGAATATATCCTGAATCTGTTTACTTTTTTCCATCTGCACTATTACCATCATAGTCCAAAGCTTAACTGTGAGCCTCTTACCTGGTCTCTTTTCACCCTTGTCCTCTCTGTAATCTATTCTTTACACAGCAGTTTTCTTTTTCAAACATAAATCAGACCTTGTCATTCACTTGCTTCAAACTCCCCACTATCTTCCCACTGTACTTGGAGTAAAAGGCAAACCATTTCTTTTGCTTGCAAAACCCGTGTGCACTGACTTCTGCTCCATTTCCTACCATTCTCCTCTTTACTAACAACACTGGTCTTCCCTCTTGTACTGTTGTGAGTATACAGAATGCCTTGCTCTAGCTTTCAAATGGTTGAGTTCCTCTTGTTTTTTAATTTTATTTTTTTAACAAATGTCATCTCAGTTGGTCTTCCCAAGCCACCTGAGCACATTTGCCTTATTACCCCATGTTGATTCTCTGTATGTGATACATCACTATGTTTCTTATTATATGCATTTGTGTGTTGTACTTCTCCCCTGCAGAGAAGCTGTCTGAGAGAATACTTTTTAAATATATTTTTTATTGAAGTATAGTCAGTTTACAAAAGAATACTGTGTTTATTATTGTCATTTGCTGAATGAATGAAATACAAATCTAATTTGTTTGAAACTTTGTCCAGAGTAGTACTGGGGAAAAGTCTGAATAACATTTTCAATCCTGTTTACTCATGACTTTTATTATCATTTAATATTGAGTAAATTACTGCATCTTAGGCTAATTTTTCTTAGTGTAGAACTTGTCCTATTGATATCTGAGGAGTGCAGGTCTAGTCATTAATAAATACCATCAGTGATTTGGCATACATCGTCTTAGCTTGTCAACAAGGGGAGAATGTTGTTAACTGTAAACCATGATGTCAAAAGATTAAACAGACTTTAGGTATACTCTTGTTCTTGTTTTGTTTTGTTTTTAACTATATAGGTGACCATCCACGGCAGGATAGCATGGATTTCAGTAATGAATGGGGTGACCCCTCTAACTGTCGATGTGGAGATAGACTGAAGCCACTGGAGCGGAGAGCTGCACGCCAGCACCAGCGATGTCTAGCACATTCTTTGGTTGGGACTCCCAATTATATTGCACCTGAAGTGTTGTTGCGAACAGGTAAAATGTTTATATCATAATCTCAATATTCCTTTGCACCAGCTCAAACTTACGTATGGCTTATTTTGGGGTTTTACAATAAAGTATTAGTTTTACAGTATAAATTGGTGACTTAGTATTAATTTTGATTGTATTAACTGAGCACTTTTAAGTGCTTATGAATAACCATCACTTTGGTATCTCATTTTAGGCCATTCACAGTTATGTGATTGGTGGAGTGTTGGTGTCATTCTTTTTGAAATGTTGGTGGGACAACCTCCTTTCTTGGCACAAACACCATTTGAAACACAAATGAAGGTAAGGTATAGAATCTATACCAACAGAATTGTTAGAAGTCCCTATACCATAGACCTTTATCAGTCCTTTACTTGGAGCATCATAATCTAGAATTAAAGAATGAACTTGTAAGGATCTAGGAACCCATTAAAATTCTATGCATGAACACTTATCTCCACTGTATCACTGTTATCATACTCTTATCTGTCCTCATTCATACACTACACTCATATTTCATTCTCACAGAAGTTTTTAGTAGTTTTTGAAGATTTATTCCAGTTTACTCTTTGTTTTTCTGCTAGCTACTGGCTTTGTTTCCTTCCATGCACATTCTAGCCCTAGACTACAAACAAAGGTCTATATCTCCACTTTAAATTATCTCTGCCACTTAAGTGAGAAGCTGCTCACAGTTTTGACCATAAACTGTCCCATTAAAAAACCCTTTAATGGTTCCCTTTTCTTTGGGTTAAAGTTCAAATTTGTCCTCTGTCCCTTTGTTCAGACCATCCCCTCTGTCTGGGATGTCCTTTCTCTGCCACCTTCCACAGCCATCCCCACCTTCTGGTTCACTCCTGATCATTTTTAATCACTCTCTGAGAAGCTCTTGAGATGTCATCTCTTCTGTGATGTTCTCCCCAAGTTATAACTTCTGTCTTTGCATTTGATATATTTAAAACCTCCTTTAGAATTTCTTTTAGTACGAGTCTACTTGTAATGCATTCCCTCAGGTTTGTGTCAGATTTGTTTGTTTGAAAGTGTCCTTATTTTGCCTTCATTTTAATATACATGTATATATATAAATTTATGCATATTTATAAATACATATATATTTGTATGGATGCTGTGTGTGTGTGAAAAATTGAATGCTTTTTCCCTAAGTTCAAGAACAAGGCAAGGATATTTGTCCTAACCAGTTCTTACTTGACATAGTTCTGGAAGTCTTAGCAAAGAAATAAAAGGCATACAGATTAGAAAACATTAAAACTTCCTTTATTCATAGATGACCTAAAATTTTCTATATAGAAAGTCCCAGGGAAAAACCCCACAGAACGAATAAATGGGGTTAGGAAAGTGGTAGGATATAAAGGTAATACATAAAAATCTATTGTATTTCTATAGTCAAGCAATGAACAACTGGAAACTGAAATTTTAAAACACTAGTCATTTACAGTAGTTTCCCTAAAATGAAATACTTAGGTATAATTCTATTGGGTATATTATTAGGTTATATTATACCTATAGTTCTATTAGGTATAAATATGATAGATAATGAACAAGATCTGAATGCTGAAAGCTACAAACTCTGATGAAAAAAATCATGGAAGATCTTAATAAGTGGAGGAACACACCATGTTGATGGATTGGAAGACTCAACATAGTCAAGCTATCAGTTCCTCCCAAAACTAACCTAAACTTAAATCCAATAAAACTTCCCAACAGGAATTTTTGTAGATATAGATGAGCCAATTCCAAAATTTATATGGGTGGACAAAGGAACTTTAATAATGAAAACAGTTTTTTTTTAAAGAAGGACAAAGAAGAAGCAACTACTTGATTTTAAGACTGACTATGAAGTTATAGATATCCAGACAGTATGATACTGGCAAGAGGATAAACACACAGATAATGGAACAAGATAGTAAATGGAGAAATAGGACCACAAAAATAAGGCCATTTGATCTTTGACATAGGTGCAAATAGAGAAACAACAGTATTACAACAAATGGTGATGGAAAAATTGGCCAGCCATAAACAAAAAATCAGACTTTACACAAAGATTAACTCAAAATGGGTCATAGATCTAGAGATAAAATATAAATCTCTATGGCCTGGTGTTAGGTGAAGAGTTCTTAGAAATGACATCAGAATCATGATCCATTAAAGAAAAAGTTGAGAAATTGTACTTCATCAAAATTAAGGACTTTCAGTCTGCCAAAGACACAGTCAAGACAATGAAAAGACAAGCTACACTTTGGGAGAAAATACTTGCAGATCACATACCCAACAAAAGGCTTATATCTAGACTATGCAAAAAGAACTCTCAAAACTCAAAGAAAAACAGCCTAAGCCAGTAACCTGATGGAGAGCTCCTTCAATGTCTGGCTCAAAAAAGAAGTATGCCTGTCGCTTTAAATATTCCTAAGAGGGTCAAAAGAAAGGCATGCCTCTGAGCTGGTCCCTTATGGAATCACCAAGACCAACCAAAATGCACAACCTCAGATTTTTAGGAGACAAGGTCCTTACTGCCCACCTTGGCACCATACAGCCATTTCAGGAAAATGGGCTGCCCTTTTCATAACCTCACTGGGGCTGAGGAATGGCAAACGGGAGTTGGTTCATGCACACTCTGTGTTATCAAATTTTAGCAGGCTTTCCCTTCATGAACACTCCCCTCTTTGCTGTGTCTGGTCAGGTTCCAGAGTTCCAAAATGGTTGATTATGATAATAGTTGAGTTTTTCCCCAGTTTTTGTTTTTTTGTGGAGGGACTGACCACTGAAGCTTCCTCTTGTCCATTTTCCATGAGATCTCCCTTTACTGTATTTTTGGATTACTATCTCTTTATATAGTTTTGTTAGAGGTTGCTCTAGTGATTTACAAAATACATACTAAGTTTTCACTGTCTGTGTAGAATCAATAGCTTAGCACTGACAGTTCAGTATAGAACCTTACTACCATATACGTCCCTTTAGTCCCTGCCCTTTATGTTTTAGTTATCTATACATTGCATCTGCATATATTTAAAACGTCAACAATGTTACAATTTTTGTTTTTAACCATTGACTTATTTTAAAGAACTAAAGATGAGAAGAATAGTCATTTATGTTTACTGAGATAGTTAGCATCTTCCTTGTATTTCTTACATTCTGATGTTTCAAGATTCCTTCTATATCATATCCCTTCTGTCTGAAGAACTTCCTTTAGCAAATATTTTAGAGCAGGTTTGCTGACAACAGATTCTTTTAGCTTTCCTTCATCTTGAGAATGTCTTTATTTAATCTTCCTTAGGTTATCAGCTGGTAATAGAAGTCTGGGTTTCAGTTCTTGTTATCTGCTTCCTTGTAGCCCCCAAAGTTTCTGATGAGAAATCAACAATCATTGAAATTGTTGTTCCCTCAAGTAATACATCATTTTTCACTAGCTAATTTCAAGAAATTTTCTTTGTCTTTAGCTTTCAGTATTGTAATTATGATTGGTTTGGGCATGGATTTCTTAGCTCTTATCCTGTTTGGTGTCTCTGAGCATCTTGAATTTACAAGTTTGTCTTTCATCAAATTCGGGGAGTTTTCAGCGATCACTTTTTCAAATATGTTTTCTGCACCACGTAGTTTTTCCTTTTGGAACTCTAATGATACCAGCATCAAACCTTTTGATATAATCCCACAGGTTACTAAGGTTCTCATATTTTCAAACCTTTTTTTCAGCTTTTTTTTTTAAGTTTGCTAATTCTTTCCTCTGACATCTCCATTCTGCTCTTGAGCCCATCCATTGAGTTTTTATTTTGGTTACAGTATTTTTCGGTTAAAAATTTCCATTTGGTACCTCTTCATATTTTTAATTTCTTTGCTGAGACTTTCTTTCATTTCAAGAGTATTCATCCTTAGTTGGAACATTTTTATAATAGCTACTTTAAAATCTTTGTCAGATAATTCTGACATCCGTGTTATCTCAACACTGACATCTGTTGATTTTCTTTTCCTATGTGGGTTGAAATTTTCATGATTCTTTGTATGCCAAGTAGTTTTGGCTTGTATCCTAGACATTTAGAATATTATGTTATGAGACTCTGGGTCTTGTTTAAATCTTATGGGCAATGTTGATATTGTTTTGGCAGACATTAAACCTCATTGAATTCAGGCCTCAAGTTCCAACCAGCCTTTAGTGGCTTGTGATTTCAATGTAAGTTTCATCGTCAAAGCCTTTGCATTGCTAGACAGATCTCTCCCTGGTCTGTGGTCTCTTCTTAGTTCAGTTCTCAAAGTCTTTGATATGCTCTTTAGAATTAGATCCACACAGGTACAGTTTGGAGGTGAGCCCAGCAGTTTGTAAACAAGTTTTTGGTGTCAATTTGCCAACCTCCTCCTTCTTTGCCACATCCCAGGTACTTTCTGGTCCCTCAGACTCCCCTTTTCAGTTCTTGGACCAGAAAGTGAGGCTTTATTCACCCTACTCTGCCATACATGTCTCATGACTGGGCCTGTGTCCAGGACAGGGTGTGAGAGAACAGAAAGAGCAAAAAAGTGACAGAGATTCAGTCAATCTTCTTAGGATCATATGCTATATGATTTGATTTCCAGTTGGAGAGGAAAGGTCCCCTTTCAAAGTTTTCGATGGCCTTTACTGCACCTCTGTTGTGGCCAGGAAATTCCTTTCCCACTCCCTGAGCCTGAGCAAAGGGGCTTTTCCTGAAGCTCACTCTGTGCGAAACCTCTTCAGGGTTTGAGTTTCCTTGAGTCTAGGCCAGAGGATAGTAGAAGAAAAAAATGGTAAACTCACCACTGGTTGAATGGTATTTCAAATTCTTGTCTTTGTCCCCAGTCTCCCTGTTACTGTTTACTCTTCAGGATCCTCAGGTAGCTGCTCCCTGCATTCTTGTCCAGTTTGTATAGCTGCATTCAATAGGAGTATATCAATTACTCAGTACTGGAACTTCTGTCTCTGGCTGCTTTTAGGGTTAGTTTTCTCTTTAACTTTACTGTTCTGCAATTTCACCATGATGTGCCTATGTGTAGTTTTCTTTGTGTTTATCTTGATTGAGGTTCACAGTTTCTTGAATTATGGGTTGATGACATCCGTCAATTTTGGAAAGTTCCCTGTAATTTCCTCTTCAGAGATTTTTTTCTGCTTCCTTCTGTCTTCTGGGACTCGAATTAGTATTCACATGTCTATGTGGTAAACATTGGATATTGTCATATATGTCTCTTATGCTTTATTCTTTTTTTTTCTATTTACTTTCTCTCTGTACTTCAGTTTACATTGATTTCTGTTGATCTATCTTTGAATTAACTGAATCTTTTTTTGCTATGCCTAGTCTTTTATTTTTACCTTTAACTGAAAAATCCTGAGTGTAACTTTGTTCAGCTGATTGTATATTTTCATTTCCCCTATCTGAAATAGATGTTGGAACCAGACATAAATAACTACTGTTGTATCATGATTTTTTTCCAAAAAGAATTCATAGAAGTATTTTATTATTAGTTGAAGCATCTCCTTTTTCTCAAAGACTTTAAGATGAAGAGATACTAGAGGAGAGGCTTTCATTTTCTCCCTAGTACACTAGCTGATAAGCACCTATATTAATAAAGAAGAATGAGGTTCATTTATTCATTTGTTTAACAAATATTTATGGACTACCTACCACCTTCCTTGTTTCCCTCTTGTCTTTCTTCCATCCCTCATTCTAGCTTATTCAGAACAAGAATAAATATATATTGAATATCTATTAATTATGTGCCAGGCAATTTGCCAAGCACTGGGAAATACAAAGACAAAACATGGTCTGTAGCCTTATGGAATTTTATACTCTAGTAGGACACAGACATAAATAGGTACCACAGAGTATTAGAGATAATTATGATACAAGTAAATACATAGAACTGGGGAGGCACAGTAGAAAGTCATTTCTGCCACAGGCAGAAGGGCTTAACAAGGGAGCTAAAACTTAGTGAGTCATGTCATATGAATATAAGTTGCCTGGAGAGGGGGAGATGGGAGGAAAGGCTATTTCCTACCAATGATTCATTATTAAAGGTAAGGAAGGCAAAATACCAGGAAATTTATTTTTTTAAAAAACACAAATAGTCCAGTAAGACTTTTTCATATAAAACTTGGAGGAAATTTTTGTTTTTCTTACTTACCTCTTTCCCCCTAATTTTTAAAAATCTTCTTTCAAGGTTATCAACTGGCAAACATCTCTTCACATCCCACCACAAGCTAAATTGAGTCCTGAAGCCTCTGATCTTATTATTAAACTCTGCCGAGGACCAGAAGATCGCTTAGGCAAGAATGGTGCTGATGAAATAAAAGCTCATCCGTTTTTTAAAACAATTGACTTCTCCAGTGACCTGAGACAGCAGTCTGCTTCCTACATTCCTAAAATCACACACCCAACAGATACTTCAAATTTTGATCCTGTTGATCCTGATAAGTTATGGAGTGATGATAATGAAGAAGAAAACGTAAATGACACTCTCAATGGATGGTATAAAAATGGAAAGCACCCTGAACATGCTTTCTATGAATTTACCTTTCGGAGGTTTTTTGATGACAATGGCTACCCATATAATTATCCAAAGCCTCTTGAATATGAATATATTAATTCACAAGGCTCAGAGCAACAGTCAGATGAAGATGATCAGCACACAGGCTCAGAGACCAAAAATCGTGATCTAGTGTATGTCTAACACACTAGGAAATAATTGTAATGAGGATTTGCAAAAAGGCCTGAAACGCAGGGTTTTTTTAAGCTCTGAGAATAAAATTATGCAACTATGACAGAGCTATGTATGTGTGCTCTGTGTACAATATTTTATATTCCTAAATTATGGGGAATCTTTTTAAAATGTTAATTTATTCCAGCCTTTTTAATCAGTAATTTAGAAAAAAAAAACTGTTATAAAGAAAGTAAATTATGAACTGAATATTATAGTCAGTTCCTGGTACTTAAAGTACTTAAAATAAAAAATAGTGCTTTGTTTAAAAGGAAAAGCCTGGTATCTATTTGTACATATGCTAAATAATTTTAAAAGACAAAAATTTTTGAAAGACAGTTTTAGTTTTATCTTGCTTTAACCAAATATGAAATATACCCCACATTTACAGAGCTCCTTTTTTTTCTCCCCCATATCTTTGTTTTTGGTTAAAAAAAAAAAAAAAAACTATAGAAATTAAGCCATCATGGTGGTGAGTGTTCCTAGGCTGATGATATTCTGTGTAATTCACATTTTGGAACTAAGAAATACAAGATCGAAACAGCATGCTTGTAAGAAGGAAAAATAATGCAGTGTATCTATCTTTTTTTCCCCTCTGTAGAATATTTAATTTTTTTTAACATTTATATATCAAGAATTACTGGCTTTAAAAGAAGCAAAGCACTACTATTTTTCTTTCCATAATGGTATTTTTAATGCTGCTTTCAGTTTTAAAAGGGAACCAAGCTGTCATAAATTAAAATTTTCAATACTAAAAGCGAAGGTCTTTCATATTTTTACTTTGAAAAAATTTTTTTAAATTCCATATCTTAAACAGAGAGATTATTTTCAGTTTCATACAAAACTTTGATTAGAAATTATTTGTGGGTACTTACTAGAAAAGTACTGTTTCCATATAGTGACAGTTTGGATTATGTCATCAGTAATGTTACAGGTTTTCTCTTTCAAGACAGTGCTGCATACATGGATTGCTACTGGCAAAGGAAAATCTGGCTATTTGGCAATACATTACCTATGGGCAGATTAATTTGTGAAAAAAATATTTAACTATAAATTAATGTGGCCATTAGTAATTATGAAAAATTACATAGTGGTCTTAGTAGGAAATTCAAATCCTCCTAACTTATTTAAGGTTAAATAATGTTTTTCAGCATTCCTATTATATATAATACTTAGTTTTAAGAGTGACTTGTGGTTTCATACCAAAATACATTCAGATTATCTTTTGGGAAGGGGAAGAGGGCTCTATTCTGACATTAGAAAATTTGTATTTTATTCTTTAAGTTCCATTGATTGGGAATTGTTTTGGGTAGGAAGCATAATTTTAGTGATTTTCAAACTTTTAGCTTTCCTCATATAAAAGCTAATGGAATCATGTATGTAAGTAAAATTAAAGGCAAACCTTTTCCAGTTGGGGAGGGCAAAGAAAATTTTTTAGCTCACACTTTCTACTTTTCTGTAGGTTGCCTTCTCAGAGCTCAGCTTGTAAACCACTGCATAACTCACTCTCTAATGGTGGGTCTTTGGGAGTCATTGGTCCTTTAGAGAATCTGATGAAAGCTGTGGGCTCTCTTCTGGAAGAATGCACATCAGCACATACACAAAATGTTGCATGTAGTTTAGGGATTTTGGACATGTTGAAACCTGTCACAAACTCTTGGTTAAGGACCTCTGTCCCATAAGAACACTGATATATTAAATTAGGAATTTTGCTTTGAATTTACTGATTAGTACTCAAATAGCACATCTCATATAAACACTGATAACTTGTGATGGGAAAGGTCTGTACCGTGTGATAAGATACCCCTATGAATCCCTCTCTTGCTGGTACAACACAAACACATTTTAAACACTCTTTTGAGGGCACTGAAATATATGTTTGTCTTATTACAGGCTTGATATAGAAATATTTCTGAAGGACTTCTACTCAGAGAATTGTAAGAAAATGCACTATATAAGATGGCAGTCTTCACTTCGTGGAACATTTGATTAGTCCTGTAAAATTCTTTGCAAAGAAAATTAGTTCAAGAACTTTTAGCTCAGTACTCAAATTTTTAAGTTATCCCTCTCCTTCAGGCTTTCTCAGTCAGATTTATTTAAATTTCCATTTAGTTGTTTTACTCTGGACTATGGTGCAATACAGTACAAAACCAACTTTGTTACATTTACGTTGTAGGAAAACTAAGGTACTGTCTTTTCCCCTTCCCTCCCCAAAGTCTGTGCTGCCCTTATTCCTCAAAAGTAACACACTACAAATATTGTATTCTTTTAAATTTCCTCTGATGGTATAAGCTTTTGGCATTTATCTGAAGCAGTGTACAAGCCTTTAGTATCTGCATTTTTAATAGTTTGGATATACTTCATTAGCTATCTTATTCCCAGACTATATCCAATTCTTCCAGCATAGAATCTGGTGCTTCCTAACCAAAAAGATGAGAACAGCATCAAAAATCTATATGCTCTCAACTGAAACGGAGTGAAAACATTGGTTACTCCTATTTTCTTTTTAAAATAATTTTCCCATTCAATAAAAAACTTGCTGTCTTTCTTATACTTACCCCTTTTTATGCATATCAATAGTATTTATGAAATGTGTTCTATAATTATGTAATAATGGTAGATACAGTTATGTATTGTCCAGTGACGTCCTAAGGCAGGCCCTATTGCTGTATCTTTTCTACCTTATTTGTAATAGAAACTATAGAATGTATGACTAAGAAGTCACTTTGAGATTGACTTTTTTAAAAAGTTATTACCTTCTGCTGTTGGAAAGTGCAAAACTGTGAGTGGAAATGTTTTATTCTGACTTAATAATATGTTGAAATTAGAGAATACAGTGGGAGGATTTTTTAGATATTGCTGCTGCTGTTACCTAAGGTACTTTAGAAATTTTTCTTTAATAAACAAAAATCCCTTTGGTATTTAAAATGAAACATTTAACTTGTTTGTTTTAAACTAAAACAAAAAGTAATTTGGGTCAACATATCAGTATATTTGTAAAGCGCCTTAATATATCCCTTCGTGAAGGCACTATACCACAGTTTACTTTTATATTGTATTGTGTATATAAGTATTTTGTATTAAAATTGAATCAATACAACACTACAGTTTTATAAAATAATGCTTTGTTAGGAAAAGAAATTACAGCTTTGCAATATAACTAAATTGTTTTGCATACTTCTGAATGTAGTAGATACGAATAATCAGCCTGTGTTTTTAATGAATCTATTTGTATTTCCCCAGTCATTTTCTCTAGTGTAACATTTGCTGGGATTATAATAAAAAAAAGGCAAAATTGAAATCTTGAAATTATGTGTGGAAAGCTGACTTTAAAGCTGCTTAGTTATGTTGATTTTTTAATTCAAAAATTTATTTTAATCTTTTTATTCTCAGAAAATTTACGATTAAAAACTTGATGCTTAGAATTAAAATATATATAGCTAATGATAACAACACCTACTTACAGTAAACTGAATAGAGTTAGTGTAACCCAGTAAAATGTTTCCTTTTGTCCAACATAAGTACAATAAATATTTCATGTTAAAGGCTCCCTTTAGATCAGCACAGATTTAAACCTTTTTAATTATTAAACTTTGATTTGTATTATTTGAATCCAGTTTATAACTTTTAAAATGTGTAGTGGCTAATCTGTTTTCCTTTATTTATAATCTTTTACTTTATCACATGAACTGCCTACCAAATAAAGTACATATGTTGATGTTATATCTTAAATCAACTTTACATAGATTAACAGATATTTAGGTTTTTTCCCCCTTTTTCAAGTGTCACCATAACCCTTAGGTCTCCTCTTACCCTTTTGTTTGCACTCACTTGTAAAATCATATTTGGTCTACGTGATGCTGTTGTACAGCTGATGCAAAGTGCATTAGGCTTATGATTCATTTTACTACAATTCATAAAAAACTCCAATTAATATATTTATTTATTCTTTTATTTAGCTGGCATATTTTTGGTAGGTGGGAGGTGACAAGGACTTCATGCAATCCAATTTCCTTTTTAATTCTATAGTTCTGATTATATGTTTCCAGAGAAAATGTCTCATAGAGTGTCTTTTGCCTTCATATGTCATAATCCTCTTGGCCAAGTTGGCTGTGGTTTCAGCAGGGCTGCACTGTAATTTCACTTCTTTCTTTGTCCAAGCTACTTTCCCCTGGCTTCCACAGCATCTTCTTGTAGAAGACTGAGCAGTGAACATACACTGCTGGTCTTGGAGAGCCTCCCGGAGAGGTGGGGGGGCACTGTGGCTCACCCTGGGGACACAGACGCTGGCAGCAGCTGATCCTGGGAGCTGACGCATGGATGCTGGTGCTGGTAGGCACCTCCCTTTAGCTCATTAGCTCCTCATTTTACTACATTTTGGATCCATGTTTGGCATGCTTAAAATTGTGACTATACCTTGTTATGCCAAAGGAAGATACGCAGAAAATATATCTGCTTACGTGTTTGAAGGGTACAGGGAAGATGTCAAGTTTATGTTTGAAATACAGGCAGTTACTGTCCTCCCTAGTACCTAATCTTTCCTTCTTCCTTCCGTAGAGTCACCGACAGATCCTGACCTTTTTGCTGGATTCAGAATCTGGGTGGGAGCTGATTCTCCTAGAGAAGGGTTAAATTCATTCTGTGATGGAAAAGATTCTTATGAGTACCCAGCTCCCGGAGGGGTTGACTGATGACACAGGCTGCTCTTGTTTTCCAGCTTCCCTTCCCTCAGTTTTCCTTTTGTTAATAGAACCCCTATCGCTGTTCATGTTTCAACTGTCCCACAAGAGCCCATGTTTCTTACATTGCCTTGTAATTAGTTGTGGCCACATGACTAGGTTTTGGCCACTGGGATATGAGTAGACATGATACATGCAAATTCTGCTTCATACACTTAAAGTTGATATTGTGATACTGCTTGCTGTCCACGTGCTCTTCCCCTCTTCCCACAGGATGGAACATGGACAGAGTCATGCCTTTACGTTGACCATGAAAACTAGGAAAACACCCTAGTGATGATGGATTAACAAGTAATAAAGCCTAGTTATGAAAGATTGTGAAGCAGGGCTGTCTGTCCAGCCTGCTCTGATCAAGTGCAAAATATTAGAGAAGAGGGAAAAAAGGTATATACATATATTATATATACATTATATATATATACACATTATATATATATATATAATTTGTTACTGTTGCTGAACTTGTACCCTAATTCAGTGTATAATTTGTGTTAATGTATAATCTGATTTGCAAAACAATTTAAGAAGGTCATTTTTTTACCTTAACCATCTCCCATGCAATCAATATGAAATTCAGTTATTTACCTAGTACATTTTTCTCTAATTCATCATCTTCATCCCCATTGTTTGGTTAAACTAATTTGGTTAAGGCCTTCATCAAATCTTGCCTGAATCATTGTAATAATTTTCTAACAAGTCTTTGATGTCATTCTAGTCCTTCAAGTTTATTATCCAACCTGTCAACCAAATGACCTACTTGAAAGATAATTCTAGATTCTGCTTCTAGTATGACCAAGTTAGCTCCTGACGGATTGACTTTATCACATATAACTACAAACTCTGGAAAATAATAAAACAACTACCTAAAGATACTCAAAAATATAAAAAGTTTTAAAAAAAAGATACTCAAGTGGAACCAAGAGCAGGCAGATTCTGGGTGGAAATCAACGCTTGGAAGAGAGGAATGGCACTAGATAAATGTCTCATTTTCATGATACCTTGTCTGAGCAGGGCCCAAATCTAGCTGACTCATGAACCACATATGTGTGGGGAGGAATCCAAGCATCCAATCGAAGAATCGAAGAACTAAACTGACATTTGAGATGCTGCTCAGAAGAAAGCGAATCAAACCAAGTTAATTGCCTGCTTAACAAAACAAAACACCTCCAGAGGCGTATCACAGAATCCGAAGCGTAACATAACATATCCAGTATCCAGGACACACTCCAAATTTACCTGACATAACAAAGATAGGACCTAGTCTCAAGAGAAAACGCAATCAGTGGCTGTCAACCCCGAGATTCTATTTCCAACATCTGGAATTGGTAGACAAAGATATTACAATGGCTCTTATAACTATGAGCGATGATGTAAAGAAAAATATTCTCATAAATGTGAAGACAGGGAATCCCAACAAGAAAAAAGAAGTTATAAGAAATTACCAAAAGCAAATTTTCCTTGATTGAAGACAGTTTAAACTGGCAGATTATGAGAAAGCTCATGAGAGACCCAATAAGTTACATTATATAACTGCTTATATAATAAAAGTTTCTCTGGAAGGTAGTTAATGAATTTGATGTTATTGTCTCTGGGGATGGGACTGGATTTTTAAGGTAGCAAGAATAGTAGAAAGGCTTCCTCACTATATAAACTTTTATATCATTTGAATTTTGAACCATGGAAATGCATTGCTTATCCAAATACATAAAATGGAAATTTAAAAAAATCTTTTAAGTTCAAGTGGAGGAACTGGGCTTAGACAAAGAAGGACACACTTTCATTGAGATAGGAGGCAAAAACCAAAGGGCACGTGTGAATTAGAGACGTTTGTAAATTGGAGGTCAGAGTATTGGGTTTAGGTTACGCTGTGTATGAAAAACCCAGAACAACCATTACTTAGACATATAGTATGTAGAGCTGGCAGTCCACACCTGGGATAGCAGCTCCACAGCGTCAGCCCACACTTCATCTGTTCAGTTCTGCTACCCTCATCATATAGCTTATATCCTAAAGGTCATTTATGGTCAGCAGTTGGCTGCTTATACTCTGTCCATCTTTTCTCTGTTCTAACCTGGTGAGAAGGGGGTGGTGTGGGTGGAAGGGGGATTTTCAGGGCCTCTCCCTTTAAGGTACCTTCCTAAAAGTTCTATACAACACTTCTACTGGCCAGAAGATAGATCCACGGCCACGCCTAGTTGCGTGAGAGTCTGAAAAATGTAGTCCTTATTCCAGGTAGCTCAATTTCATCAAGCTAGGTTCTGTTACTGAGGAAAAGGAGTATTCGGCAGGCAGATGGCAGTTCTGCCTCAGGGATCAAGTTGAGGGAACTGTAATCTGATAGCTTCTGTTTTTCTCCGAAGATGAAGACATGGTGATTTACTGAAAGGGCAGAAAGGGCTATGTGCCTGACCTGTAGACAGTGATGAAAGTTTGAAATAACTAACGGGAAAAGTGAGAAGAGAGATAACTGAGGTGGGACATGCAGAAACATATATTTCAGGTGGATTATAAGTCATGTAATTGCGCATTGGTCTTCAAGGTGGTATGTTTTTTCTTTTTTTCCTATGGCATTTAGCAATCTGGGAGTAGCAGGTCTGTGATGGAAGCTATTATTCAGGAATAATGTGTATAAGGCTAGTGAACAGCACTGGGGAATCTTTCCCATTTTGCTACTGCAAATACTGTGACATAATCTAAAAAGTCAGCAGATTCTTAATCATGGTTACAATTTCCTCATCTTATACATATGCTATACCCCAAGAGATAGCTCAGATTTTTGAAATAGGTAGAGGAGGACTAGCAGATGCAATAAATAGACCAGGTGAGTGAAACTGGTCCTGAAAGTCCTTTTAGATTTCATCAATGAAAAGTGTCATAAGTGCCTCCAAATTCTTTTTTAATGACTTTATTTATTCTACGAATATCTAATGCCTACAATATGACAGACATTGCTCTACTCAAATGGAGGAAGTTTCTACGTGTAAGATTATCTACTGGGGCAAGAAAGAAAACAAATGCATAATGTCAACAAGCAGTCTTCATGGTATTCCCTTCTGTGTAATTCCAGAGGTCCAACACCTCTTGCAACAGTCTCCCCCTGTTCTCTGCCTCTTCCAAACCTTCCTACTCACAGCTGCCAAATTAATCTTCCCATTTCCTGTATACATTTTTGCCTTCATGTGTACATGGTTTAATGGCCCCTTTGTGCCTGCTGAACAAAAACTGGTACCTATCTTTTTACCTACTTTTCCATAACTTTCCTTCATGCGTCCTATGATCCTGCCAAATGAATCCCACTATTCACCAGGAAGAAATAACCTCCAATTTTCTGAGTCTCAGTTTCGACACAATCATGTTATAAGGATGGTTGTAGAAGCCACACTGTAAAGGAAGAAATGTCTAGTGTAGAGGTTATGAGGGCAGTACACAAATATTCTGTTTCTCCTTCAGGGCACGCTGTAGAGTTCAACATCCCATCCCTTTGAATTCAGTCTTGGCCACATGACTTGCTCTGGCCAATGAAATGTGGAATGAAATGTGAAATGAAATGTGGGCAGAAGTGGACTGTATCAAATCCAGGCCGAAGTTATTCAAGTTATCTCATTTTTTTCCGTCCTACTGTCAAGGGTCCCAGTGCCTACAGCCACTCTACCATGAACACACAGAGTAAATGAGAAGAAAAAAATTCCTGTTGTTTGAAACCTCTTTGATTCAGAAGTCACTACAACATAGCCTTCCTGGACTAGTACAACTAATGAAGACACAGAAGTAGTAAATGTAAGCCACTCTTTGGTGGTTGCTTTTTACTTTAAAAATTAACTTCATTGAGGTATAAATTATGTACAATAAAATGCATCCATGTTATGTGTATTGTTCAATGAGTTTTAATAAACATATACACCTATATAATGACTACTCTAATTGAGATATAGAACATTTCCATCACCTCGAAACATTTCCTCCTGCCTTTTTGTAGTCTAATCCTTTCCATTTCTCCCACTCCCCAATTCAGTCTCAAGCAAACACTGACCAGTTTTCTGTTACTATAGATTAGTGTTGTCTGTTCTAGAATTTCATATAAATGGAATCCTACAATATGTATTCATTTTGTGCCATTTAAACTATAAATTGCCTTTATAGTTCAACATAACTCTTCACTCGTATTACAAAAAAAGGTTGTTAAGCCTGACTAGGGTAATTAATCTGTACTTCCCTGAATTGACTTTTTACCTTAAGAAGATACACTAATTATAGTTTCCTGTGGTCCATTACAATAGAGTTCATATCCACCATAGCAAAACTAATATTTTATACTTAGCTGAGAATTTTACAAGGCTTTTAACTCCAGGAAACATTCTACTTTGTTGACTACTGCATACTCAGTGCCTACAACGCTGTTTGGCACGCAGCAGTTGCTCAATAAATATTTGTGGACTGAAA
Source organism: Camelus ferus (assembly GCF_009834535.1). Taxonomy (NCBI): domain Eukaryota; kingdom Metazoa; phylum Chordata; class Mammalia; order Artiodactyla; family Camelidae; genus Camelus; species Camelus ferus. Next base: position 59,835,129 of record NC_045703.1, on the reverse strand, counting down.
GGATGTGTTTCTCTTGAATTGCCTTTATATAAGTCCGTGTTAAATTAATGGGATGCTTTAAATTTAGAATTTTAATTGCCACTCACTCCTAGAGGAAAACGTGTCTTAAGTGCCTCTATTCCACCTTAGGTGGAGGCAGGGGATGGATGTTGAGACTGGACGACGCATGGCCAATAGTATCGTTGAGTATGTACGTACCTGTACATCGTGGAACATCATAATTTTATGTGTTGTCTGGTTGTTTTAAAATGTTGATCAAAAAAATCAAGAAAATAAAATTCCACCAGTAGCGTGTCCGAAATCTTTGTTTACTCACTCCCTGTTTTATTCATGTTATGCCTTGACAAGCGCCTCAGCCAAATTCTAAGTATCTGGTTCTAAAACAGGATTTGTTATAAACGAATTGTTTGACTCTTGACACTTACCTGTAAAACAGACACTCTGACCCCCTCACCTCTGAGGAATATGATGAAAATCAAACGGGAGGAAAAGTGAGCAAGCACTTCGAAAAAGATTTTGAGGAACGCGAGGTGCCTGTACTAGCTTGCGTCCCTACCCCTCCCATTCTGTCCCGCCCGCCGGCAGGCGGTGGCACGGGACTACACAGGCGCGCCCCCGCTAGCCCCGCCCCATCGCCGCCGGCCCCGCCCAGCGGGTGCTCGGCGCGCGCACGCCGCCCGGCGTCCTCGTTCCCGGGGCGTCGCCCCGCGTGCGCCCGAGTCACCGCGGCCGGTCCCGGCACCGGAAGTGACCCTGGCGGGTTTGCCTTCAAATTCTTGGCGAGCTGAAGCATCGTCGGGGGCTGGTGACGGTTGGACCTGGCAGGGCTGGATCCGTGAGCACAGAGCAGGGTGGTTGGGGCCGGACAGGGCCGGACCCCACTCCCTCGCTGCCCGGATCCCCGCTTGGCCCTTCGTCTCCGCCTGGCGCTGGGCAGTTTCCCGAGGAGCCTCAGACGCCGCAGGTGAGTGCTCTCTCTCCCGGTGTTCTGGGGACCCCCGACCCCCATGGCCGGGTCGGCTAGGGACTCGGGAGCCTGGGATGCGAGCCCGCTGCGCAGCCGGCTGTGAACCTGCCGGTGCCTGCGCTGAGGTCTTAGGTCTTGCTGTTGTCGCTGATACCTGTGGCTCGTGACGGTCCCCCTCCCTCAGGAATCCTGTCTAGACGGTAACTTTTGGGGACCCCTGCAGATCCCACTCTAGGCCAGTGTCATTAGAGAAGTCTCCGGCCGAGAGAACTTGGTTTTTTTGCTGAACTTTTTTGATCGGCCGTCTCCCCGAATTCGTCCACGCCCCCGCCCGAAACTCTTCCCTGAAAAACCCCAGAAGCCTCTATTTGGGGAATGCAGCTTCCTTTCTTACATTTTGTTAGGTGGGTGTGATATTGGTGAGGATGTTATTTCTTAGTTTATTCTGGAGCTGGGGGTCCCCTGGAAGACTTATGGCCCTTTTTGTTTAGAGTTGGTACCTTTTAAAAACTTTGTTTCATACAGTGTATTATACGGTGATGAAGTTAGAGATGAACGTGGATCCTTAATGCCTTGCAGTGGGTAGTCTCAAACCCTTATTTAATCAAAAATAAATTTCTGTTAACAGCGAAGTGCTATTTTTATATCAGTTACTAACTTGAAGCAACATATTGTTGAACCCTTGTCTCTCTCTCTTTTTTTTTTTTTTTTGCACTCTTCTTTCCTGAGAGCACTCATTTGTCTTCCTCTTTGAAATCAGACCTTTAGTTACTGTTGAGAACATTCCTAATGTTTTAGAGGGTGTGCGATAGATCTTTGCCGCATAGTCACAATGATAGAACACCAAGGGGTCAAGAAAGATTCTTGTAATTGTTCATACAGGCCTAACTATCTCAGTGTGCAGCCCTATTTTATTTTTCAAAGGAGATGTTCTCTGTAATCAGTGAGTTCTCAAACAAAGAAATAGTGGCAAAAGTCTTTGTCTTGTATTAATACTAACTTGTGGGCTGTCTCATGCCTTTAAAAAAGGGGGCAGTGCCAATCAACTTTCCAACATTCCTAGACTATGAAAAGCTATATAAAGCTCCTTTATGGCATTGATTATTCATGAAGCTTTTACATTTTATATATTCGGTACTAGGCTACAACAGATTCTGCATTTTATTTTGAAACCGTTATCAATGCTTGACAAATACTAAGGATTAGATAATCTTGTAGAATTTACTGTATTAACAACAATGTTGAATTTCTATTTACAGCAATGGTTTGTGGTTTTGTTTTGTTTTTAGCTACTTGACTGGTTAAAAAGATAGTGTCAAATCAGTATGATCAGTAGTGATAACATGCTAAATAGATTTTGCTTGTAGTGTTAATTGATATGGCTTGAATATGGCTTTTAAAGTTACATTTTAATTGTTACATTCACTGATTTATTTTTGTTTTATTCAGGGTAAACTGAAAGAAAGTTTACCAAATACATATATTTGTTTTTGTTTTCTTGAGCAGATTTCTTTTTGGTGCTCTTTTTGTAGTGATAACTTTCTCGTGCTTCTTGAGTATTTATCATATGATGGTTATGAAGGTAAGAAGAATGTATGCCATGCTATAATTGGTCATGGGTCACTTATTTATTGTATTTATTCGTAATCATCAGTGACTGACTGTAAATTAGCATGGTAGTTGCTTTCATATCCTAGAGATGAACATTCTGAAAATTGCTTAACAGTATAGTGTCACTTGTAAAGTTATACACACTTGGCTTACTGAAATTCCTTCAGGAAAATGCATGATTGAAGTTCATCTGTTTTTGTTTAGGACATTAGTTTTGCAGATAAATATTTTTAACATTGATGCTGATTTTTTAGCCTTGCTTAATGCTGTGTGCTTGTTTCCTCCTACTAAGCAAAGAAAAAAACACCTAGAATAAATGAAATGATACCCTTCCACCAAACTTCAAGATTTTATGTTTGTCTTCAGTACAATTCCTTGCACCTCAGTATGTATACAATATTTTTTAATGAATGATAATACTGTGCACATTACAGTAAAAACTGCGATAAAAGTGGAACCCAGTCTAAAGTTCCTTAAAAATTAAGTGAGTATGGCATCCTTTTCGATGTGGAATAGGAAAGCCCCCGTATTTGTCTTAGGGGAGAGAATAGGCATCTGAGAACTCAAATATTTGAATCTGTAGCCTGTTCTTTTTCATTCTCTTTGATCACTTCTTTTCCCTCATCCTGGAGGAGAAAAAGACAATTTAAGTGTCTTTGTGAGATACCACACAGCATCACATATTAAGTTTACTACAAATTTTGCTGTAATAGAGCTTTTAGTGTTTTAAAAATGTGACTCTGTTACTTGAATTAAAATTTCATGTTGCATCTTAGTTTAAATAAATGCATTTAGTCATTAGCTGAAATAAATACTGAAGCCATGTAAGCAAAAGGATGGTTTTCTGAGAGGAAGGATCATGTAAAGGAAAAGCTTGCTGTGAGATGAAGCGTGCATCACCTATGGTTACTTTTCTCTGTGATAATCTCTCTTTAAAAACCGACTGTCAGAGTTTTGGGCCAATCTCATTTTTGTAAGTGTTCTATTAATTGAACCAATAGTGTTTGTAGTTCATGGTGGTTAAATTTTGGTCTACATAGGCTTTTCTTCCCATATATTTATTTCTTCAAGTATTGCCAGATATTGTTCCAAGTAGACCCAGTTTCTGTCTTCCTGCAGTGTGATTTTAGCAATGATAAGGATATATTCTTGAAAATTGAAGAATCTCATAAATTTGTAGTGTTGACATTTGAGAAGAATGTCTTAGAGATGCTACAAGAATAGGAAAATTTACTTTTGTCTAACATTTCTTCAAGTCATGGTATTTTGATACATTTTCAGTAAACTCATTGTTTCTTTGATAACCAGGAACTTTTCAAGTCATTTTTAATGTGGCCTTGGATTGACTTTACATTTGTTTGTTAGAAAATGTCAGCTCATTGGCTCCTAAGGAATTTTATCTGACTGGAAAGAAGTATCCATAACACAGAACCTTCAAAGAAGGCCTGGAATGACTTCTGTGAGTTTTGGAACATTGAGTCATGGCCCACCAAAAAAAAAAAAAAAAAAAAAAATCCACCTACAAATAAGTAACAATTTAATAAGGGAAGAAAGATCTGGAGGGAAAGATGGAGAGAAGGAAAAGACATGGGAGTCTTGATATCTGCGTTCATCCAGATCAACTGTGTACTGCCAGTAGCTGACCCCAGCTGTGCTCCCTGACACTGCTGCTCAGACGAGGTGTCACTACAGGGCATGTGTAGCTTCAGGGCAGAAGCAGCCACATGGTTCTGGTAGAGATGCTTTGAGGATCAAGGAATGTGAGAGTGCTGAGGGTCAGAGGTAAGAAATTTTAGTAGTTAAGACAAAACCTGGCAGTGTTCATTCATTCAAAGATTTACTGAGTGTCTACTGTGTGGAAGGAAGCATGGTTCTAGGTACTGGGGTTATTTTATCAGTAAAATAACAGAGAACCATGATCTTTGGACTCAGTTGCTCAGTCTTAAATTACTTATAGACCTCAATTCATAGCTGTATTGCTTCATAGCAAATTGCCCTAAAACTTGATGGCTTAAAACAACAAAGATTTATTATCTCACAGTTTCTTTGGTCAGGCGCTGGACATGGCTTAGCTGGGTGCTTCTGGTTCAGGGACTTTCACAGGCTATAGTCAAGGTACCAGTCAGGGCTGCAGTTATCTCGAGGGTCAGCTGAGGGAGGATCCCCTTCCTGGCTCCCTTATATGGTTGTTGACAGGTCTCAGTTCCTCTGGACTGTTGGACTGAGGGTCTCAGTTGCTCACTGGCTGTTGGCCCGGGGCCTCCATCAGTTCTTTGCCATGTGAGCCTCCACACTGGGCAGCTCACAGCATGGTAGCTGCTTTCCCTTAGAGCAGGCCAGCAGGAGAGCAAGAGACAGTGAGCAAGATGGAAGTCACAATCTAATCTCAGAAGTGACATTCCGTCATTTTTGCGTATTCTGTTTGTTACAAGCTCACATTCAAGGGGAGATGATTACATGAGGGTGTAGATACCAGGAGGCAGAGGTCATTGAGAGCCATCTTAAAGGCTCTCTAATTATTGATGGTTATAAGGCACTTCTTTTGTTGCATTCATTTATTTTTTTGTTTCTCCCCTACCCTTCATCCTCTTTCTTCACCCATATTTCCCTATCATACCTTCCATAGACAATGTAATGTATTTAATATATATTCTTGGATGTGTGTGTAGCTTTTTAAAAAAGAGTGTTTTATATACCATATGTAAATACAGCATATTTTTAAGTTTATAAAATGGTATTGGGACTTAGATCTTATTCTAAGTTCTTTTTTCACCCAACCCTATGTATTGATGATCTATCCATGTTGCTATTTGTAAATTTTGTTCATTGCTTCCATCTGCTATGTAGTATTCTATAGCATGCATCCACCATATTTTCTTACCTGTCTCCCTAGCAGAGAATAGACTATCTCCAGCTCCTTGATTTCTCGAACAGTTCTGTCATTAACATCCAAAAACAAGTTCCCCTGTGGGTCTGTGTGAAACTTCCTCTGGAATATTTATAGAAAGGTAGGGTTGCAGGGTCATAGGATATATGCATGCAAATTTTGTCAAAGTACTGCCAGATTGCTCCCAAAAATGGTTATACCAGTTTATGCGCACAAATTGTACATGAGGGTGTTCTTTTCTCCCAGTCCTTGCCAGTACTTAGTATTACTGGACTTACTATTTTTTTTAATCCGGTTAATGTAAAAGGGGCCCCTCATTGCTTTATTTACATTCATCTATTGCTAGTATCTGTACTCGTTAACCTTTTGGGTTTTCCCTTCCATGAATTGCCGCTTATACTCTTTACCCATTTTTGTGTGAAATCCTTTTGTCCGTTAGTATAGGAATTATAAGGATGGATTTTCTGATCTTAAGTTATCCTTGCATTCCTGGGATAGACCTTCCTGATCATGGCGAGTGTGTGTGTGTGTGTGTGTGTGTGTGCACGCGCACACGCGCGCATGCATGTGTGTGTGTTTTGATATATTGTTAAGTTAGCTAGTCTTTTATTTAAGATTGTCATATCTATGTCCATAAGTGAAATGGGCTTTGTATTATTCTTAATTAGTTTTGAAACTGAGGTGGTCCTCACCTCATAAAAAGAGTTGGTCAGTTTTTCCCTTGTTTCTGATTGGAAATTGTCTCCTGCTGAGAAGGTAGGTAAAAACCTACCTTTAAAAACCCCTTATACATATATCCATATCCTACTAAGTAAAAAGACTGTGCTTGGTTCTTGTATATGGAAAGTTTCAGGGAAAATGCATTTAGCACTTACTGAAGACCCACTCTTTGCCAGGTACTATGCCAGGTACTTTAAACCGTCATTTATTCCTTATAGCACAACTCTTGGAATTAATTACTATCCTCATTTTACTGATTTAAAAACTAAGCCTCAGTGAAGTTAAGGGGCTTGACCAAGGTGGCAGAATTAGAGTTCTAACCAAGATTTTTCTAACCGCAAAACATGTGCTTTCTGCTATTTCACACTGCCTTCCAAAAAATGATCTAAGACTTGTGTGTCGTGCACTGAGGTTACAGTCTCAGACTTCCTTCTGCAAATCATGTTCTCAAAGAACTTAGAGATTCAAGGTAGACAAGTGCTTTGAGGTGAAGGCCCCAGTAAAGTGCTGGGGGAATTTGAATGGGGGGAGCTCATTTTGAACTGAGAATTTCAGAAGGTAGACATACTGGGAGAGTTGCCATCTGAGTGGGGCTTTGACACATAGATAGGATTTGGCTGTGGGAATTAAGACATTTCTTTTAAGGAGTAGAAATTAGCATGATCAAATGTATAGAGATGGAAAGTGCAGTGAGTGGTTGTAAGCAGGGATCCTTGGAAAGTATACTTTAAAAAACTCTTTGTAGTGCTTATTTTTAAGAGACAAATAATATGATATTTTTCTTTCTTTGTTTTTAGCTTATAATGAGCATGAGTCTCCTTATGATTAGTGAGAATGTAAAATTGGCACGTGAATATGCATTGCTGGGAAATTATGACTCTGCAATGGTCTATTATCAGGGAGTTCTTGACCAAATGAACAAGTATCTATACTCAGTCAAAGATACATACCTCCAGCAGAAATGGCAACAGGTAAGAATCACGACTGCTGTTTGTTTTAATGGTTTAAAATACTCAGAGGAAAAGATTTAAATAGTTAGTGCTTTTGCAGTTATATGTTAAGAGTGTGTAATTTATTGCATGGATTTGTATATAATGTTACTTGAAGATTGATTTATTATATTAGTAATAGTCCATATTCACCATCATCAGTATTATGAGTTCTACTCAATTATTCTAATTTTCAGAATCTAATAGTAATTGTTTTGAAAGTTTTTTTCTAGATCACATTGTTACTTGGTAAAATATACATACATATATTCATTTTCATATTCTTTTTCATTATAGGTTACTAGAAGATACCGAATTTTTAAAAATATTTTTTTGAAGAGTGTTTTTTTAGAAGTTTTTTTTGGCGGGGGGGGTGGTAATCATGTTTATTTATGTATTTATTTTTAGAGAGGGTACTGGGAATTGAACCCTGGGCCTTGTGCACGATAAGCATGTGCTCTACCACTTGAGCTATATTCTCCCCTAACTTCCTAATTTGTTAGTTACTTGGAATAAGAACCGTAAGTCAGTAACATGGCTTAATTAGCCAGCATATTTAATTCATTTTATCAGAATTAATTTTGCAATTGAAAATAAGAATTCATGAACCATTAAAATTTCAACAGAATATTTTGGTATGATTTCCTGAATATCTGATGTCAAAATGGAGGCTTCTAACATCTTTAATAAATGGCCTTAATCTAATCTTGGCAATGTATTAGTTATAGGAATTTAAAGAACCATATTCTCTTTTGAAACCAGGTTTGGCAGGAAATAAATGTAGAAGCTAAACATGTTAAGGATATCATGAAAACACTAGAGAGCTTTAAACTAGACAGCACTCCGTTAAAAGCTGCACAGCATGAGCTTCCAGCGTCTGAGGGAGAAGTCTGGTCCTTGCCCGTACCTGTTGAACGAAGGTAAGTAGAGACCCTTTAAGAAACAAAGTAGCGCAGAAGACTGACAGCATTGGGTTATCTAGGAGGAGAACTAGGGGACTGAGAGACAGGAATGGGAGGAGGTTTTTTACTGAATACCTTTCCTAACTCTTAAATTGTATATCATGTAACTGTATGACTCATTTCGGTAAATTAATTTCAGATGGAAATAAACCAAAACTATGCTTTTGTGAATGAGCTTAAAGTAGTGGAGTCATTGTTATGGAAGGAACATGGGGCTGGAGATGGAAATTTCTGGACTCTAGTTCTATCTTTGCCACTATCTGTAGCTTTGGAAAGGCATGTAACCTTTCTTGGCCTCAGATTTTTATTGTGTAAAGTGAGAGAATTAGACCAAAACAGTGGTTCTCAAACAAGCTATCGCAGAATACTGCTATTTATCAAGCTCTGTACTGCTGCTAAAGTTGAAAAATAGGTTTTTCAGATCACAGAAGAAAAGGAAAGATAAAATGTCCCCTCTCAGTTATAGGTTTTTCTCCAACATCCCCCCCCCCTTCCTGGTGCCAGCAAATGAACAATTAGTGAAAGTTAATATTTACTGAAATGTCCTAAACAGCTTATAATGCTTAGTTTCATTGCATATTTTTTAACTGACAAATGTGTAAATGGATGTCATTTATCTTTTTTACTTACATACTAGATTTCCTAGTTTGTATTGTGGGTTTAAATATGTGTGTGTGTGTGTGTAGTATAAATAGATGTATTTATATTCTGCAAAGAACACTGACTTTCAGGTTCTTTGACCCTTAACCACTTTGAGAACCTTGCATTAACACATCGCTCAGGTGTTTTTCAGGTGTTTGAGTCTATCATCATAACTTAATTCTTGATTGTATTTTATGATAGGTGCTAGATATTGAGTGTTTACAGGGTTCTGAGCACTAAAATAGACTATACATTTTATTTATGTCTCACAATAAGCTGTCCAAAGAAGTCATATTTTCCCTGTATTTCAGATAAGATAGCTGAGATACAATAAGGTTAGGTAACTTTTTCCGATTATCACCAAGCTAATAACTAGTGGAGCTAGGATTTGAACCCAGATATATTTGATTACAGAGCTGGCACACTCTGCCATGCCAGTGATTCTCAAACTCTGACGTACATAAAGATCTCTTGGGGCACTCATTAAGAATGTGGGTTCTGGGGTTTCACTCCCAGAGAAGTATGATAGCAGATGAAGCCTAGGAATCTGCAGGTGATCCTGATACAGGTGGTCCATGGATCACACTTTGAGAAGTACCATACCAAATTGTTCCCCCTCCAGTTTAGCATCAGCTAGTGAGTATTGATTGTTTCATAACCACTGTAATTTTCTTAAGCTCCAGGTAAAAATACTAATGTTGTTATTTACTCTGATAGTTTACAAATATTTACTAAATTTTCCCCTTACTTATAAGTACTTTTTTGTATATTTCCTGTTTTATTTTAGAATTCACTAAATCACTAAAGAAAAAAAAAGCATAGCAATAGGCTAATTAAAGGAAAAACAGGAAAATGCATAAAAGTAGTAAGGGACATCACATAGTCCTCCTAGTACAACTTCTGGTGTTTTATGCATTGTTTCTTTTCATGCTTGCAGCTGTGCTCTATACATATATAGAACTTTGTACCCGTTTTTTTCAAAAAAATCCTAATAGTAGGCAATAATAATCATATACTTACTGTGTGCTGAGTACTGTGTTAATTGCTTTACATATACTGTTTAATCCTCAAAACGGTGTTAGAAGGTAGGTACTAAATTTGTAGCCCCAGTTTCTGTTGAGGAAACTTAAGCTTAGATAGGATAAGTAATTTGCTCTTCATATTGTAAACATTGATAATTTATAAGCCATCTCAGACCTTACTCTCTGCTGCTTTTAAAGGCTTATTTGCTACTCTTTTGATAGGATATAACCTGCATAACCATGCTCTTATTGGTCATTTTCCCCTTTGTTATTATAAATAAAGTGGGTATTTTCCCACATTTATGATTACTTTTTTATTAATTTCAGAGGTAGAGCTAATAATAGATGAGTCTAATTGTGTGTTTCTTTTCTATGAATATGCTTTACTCCTAATTACTTTCTTTTTTTTTTTTTCCTTCTTCTGGAGTCATTATTTGCCCATATATTAGTCTCCTTTGGCTGCCGTAACAAAATACCACAGACTGGGTGACTTAAACAACAGAAAATTATTTCTCACAGTTCTGAAGGCTAGAAAGTCCAAGATCAAGGTGCCAGTCAGCTTGATTCCTGGTGAGGACTCTTCCTAAGCAGATGACCTTCTCTCTGTGTCCTCACATAGCAGAGGGAACAGCAAGCTCTCTGGTATCCCTTATGAGGATACTAATCCTTAGATCAGGGCCCCACCCTTATGACTTTAACTTTAATTACTTCCTTTTTCCAAATGATCACATTGTGGTTTAGGAGTTCAACATAATGAATTTTGGAGGGACACAAATATTCCATCTATAACAGCCCTGTAATTCCTTTCTCAGTTATTGGTAAGAACTTCCCAATGAATAGATGTTCCCAGTGAAAATTCAGCTAATTTGAAATTTAATGAACTATTTGGTTGCCACAGTCTTAACAAGCAGAGGCAGAAATATTCTCTCTTAGGGGTAGTGGAAAGTTGAATTAAATGAGCCTCTTCATCCTGAAAAGTCTTTGATGATGAGCCCTAGTGTCCCTTAGTATTGCTTCTGGCTTTCTTCGGTATTTTTTTGTCTCTGATTTTCAGTGCCCTGAACTACTACTACAAAGTTCTCCTCTTTGGCTTTATTTGCTGCATCTTTCTGTTTCTTCCTGTAATTTATTGTACTTGCTCCCTCAACTGGATATCCCTCAAAATTCTTTATTTTTCTGTTGGTCTTCATTTGTGCTTATGCTTAAGAGAGCTTATTCTTTCCACTCTGTTGGTGATTCTAACCTTGACATCGCTGAAATTTTAGTCCTACCTAAAGAACAGATTCCACTGATCCAGTATTCTCTTCTAGGGCTGTGCACAAAAATGTTTGTTCAAGGAGGTTCATTGAAGCCTTTTAGAGGAAAATTTAGGAATAGCTTAAAAGCTTTAGGTATGATTTTTTTTAAATGTCTTTTAAAAGTCAGCTGATGTCCGTTAAATATCTTATCATCCTCACTTAATAAAACCCAAAGTTTTCCACATGTCTCTCAATGCCACCTTATGAGATCTGGTTCCCCACTGCCTCTGTGACCTAAGTTCTTAGAGTTCTCTCCCTCAGCCGTCTTGAACAAGTCAGACACAAATGTTTCCGTTCTCTGCACATGCCTTTCCTTCAATTCAGACGTCTGATGGCTTGTTTCTCATTTCTTTCAGGTCTCTACTTAAATATCACCTCAGAAGGGCCATCTCTGATCACCCTACCTGTATCATCCCATAGCCCCTCACCTTCTTTGTTTCCTTAGCACTTAGCATCGTCTGATGTACTGTTAATTTCTTCATTGAAATGCCCACTCCCTCCCATACACACTTGTATGTAACCCTATGAGAGTAAAGACTTTTATTAAAGTTTTTAAAAAATTTTTATTTCAAATGCAAAGTAGTGCCTGTCAATAATAATAGTTTAGTAAATTATTTTTTAGATGAATGAATCGCAGTAAGAAGTGGATAAAGTGTGGCACATTTTATGTGATTGCCATCTAGCCATTAAAAGTCATTTACAAGGTGATGATAGAGGAAAGGATACAGGAAATGTTTCATGATATAATGAGCAGAGAAAAATGTGAGTGTATGTGTCTATAATGATTCCAATTTTGTTTAAATGGAAGTCTATTCTAAGAATATAATATGGTAAGTGGAAAACTCTAGGTCGTGGGGTTACAGGTGACTTTTTAAAATTAAACTTTGTTATATTTCAGTATTTATTTTATATTATTTTTCTAGTAAGGGGAAAAATAAATATATATTTTAAAGCAGTATCTCTCCTTGGCTCTCCAAGTTTCTGAATCCAAAATTGAACCCTCATCAGTCCTTTCACATATTTATTGTTTTGGCTTTACCATTCTCCCAAATTCTCATTCGCAACCTTTCACATCTAGGAGTGTCTTTTTCAATAGCATGTCTCTTAGACTTTCATCTTTACTCCTTAAGCTAGGCCCTCATCTCATGCCTTGATAACATCTCTCTGCTTTTTGTTTTTCCTTCATCAGTATATTTAAGTATTAGACTGATTTTTCTAAAACCTTTTCAATGACAGTCAGCTAAAGACCAGGCCTGTTGTTGAACTGGCAGTGTTTAGATCTGCTCACTGAACCACTTACCTTTTCAGTATCATCTCTTAATGTTCACCATTGTCTTTATAGTTAGTGTCTTTATAACTTCTGCATAGATTAAGCTCATCTTGCTTTCTTTGCTTTTCTTCACTGGTTTTCTTGTCTGCAATTGTACTGTCTTGTTTAGGTTAACAAGGTTAACATGATTCCAGGCCCAACTTATTTTCTGTCTTCAAGGAGTCATTCCCATTGCCATTGCATTCTTTCACACTTTCTAGTATACTTGCCTAGTTTTATGTACCTTCTTTCTTAACTGTACTTGAGGTATTTGAGGGTAGGACTCCCCTACATTTTTTATTACTCATTTTACTTGCCCTAACCAAGTCTGGGAGCATAGTAGGGGCCTAGTAAATATTTGAGAGGTCTAAATCCTGCCACAGAAATGAAGATGAAATGAGGTGATCTGTGTAAAGGTAAAGCACCATGCGTGAGTTCTTAGAGGTGGCCAGAGCCAGTGCTTACATCAGTTTTTTTTTCATAGGAAGATGGTTACATTTTATTAATTAAAACGTGAAAACTATGATACACTCAATAAATTGGTACCAAAGTGTGCATGTGTCAGTAGATAAATGAGTTCTACACCTGTGCTTTGGTTCTTGCTCTTTTGATAAAATTCTTCTCTGATTATCGGTCTCTTTTCAGTTTTTAAGAATCAGACTAATTTATCCTTGATATGCAACAGATATTTCCTTTCAAAAGAGATGATGATCATTTATCTTTCATTGTTTCTACCATGTAACTATATTGTGTCCAACTTAAATGTAAAATCCTAGATTTCAGTGACCTCAAGTTTATTCACTGTCTTGTATTTAGTTATTGCCTTTGCTTCTTTAATTCATTGACTCTAACTTACATCCTGTATGTGTTCATCTATATTTGGACCACTCCAAGAGTTGATCATGATTTTCATGATCTTGTGTTTGATTAGACCCTCACCAGGACCTAGAAAACGCCAGTCTCCTCAGTACAGTGACCCTAAACCACAAGGTAACCGTCCAAGTACAACTGTCAGAGTTCACCGTCCATCCGCACACGGTCTTCACAATGACAAAGGGAAAGCTGTCCGTTGTCGGGAAAAGAAAGAACAGAATAAAGGAAGAGAGGATAAGGTAAATGTTACTGATTTTCGTAAATGAAAAAGTTATTTATTAACCTTAAAAATGAAGACTGTACAAATTTTAATAATTTTTAATCATTAAATCTGCTATTATAATAAAACCGTAGTCATACTCGACCTGGGCTAGAATTTTTCCCACTCACTGTTCAACAAATTTTTTTTTATAACTTTGTATCTTGATATAATGTCAGACTTGCAAACAAGTTGTAAGAATGATATAAAGAACTCTCATATATTCTTTACCCAGTTTTACCAATTATTAATATTTTATCCTTATGCTTTATCATTTACTCTCTGTATGTACTTTTTCCTAAAGCATTGAGAGTAGGTTGTAGATGTCATGCCCTTTGACCCTTAAATTTTAGAATTGATTTCCTAAGTACTAGGACATTCTTTCACATAAGCACAATACAGTGATCAAAGTCATAAATTTTACATTGACACAGTACTGTTATCTAATCCATAGACCTTCATAAAATTTTACCAGATATCCCAATAATGTCATTTATAGTTTTCCCCCCACCATAATCATGCCGGGATCCAATATAGAAGCATACATTGCATTTGGTTGTGATATTTCTTTCAATGTAAACATTTCCTTGGCCTTTATCTTTTCTGGCTTGGTGTTTGAGTTATTTTGTAGAATGTTTCTCGATTTGGGTTTGCCTGGGTGTTTCCTCATGATTAGATTAAGGTTGTGACTTTTGGGCAGGAATACCGCTAAAGTGAAGTTTTGTTCTTCTCAGTGTATCATATAAGGAAGCACAGGAGGTTTATTTTTTCTATTACTTGTGATTTATTTGTTCTATTACTTGTGACAAATTGGATCTCTTGATAGGGTGGTGTCTGCTGAGTCTCTCCACTATAAAGTTACTCTTATCCTTTTATATTAATTTGTGGGGAGATACTTTAAGATTATATAAATATCCTATTTCTCATCCAAATTTCGCGTGCTTGTTTTAGCATCCAGTGATTGTTGCCTGACCAGTTATTCCTTTGACAATCAAAAAACCATTTTCTGATGCCATTATTGCTTCAACATGAATTGACATTGAACTATAATAAAAGCTCTATGTCTTCCCCTTTATTTAACTTAATCAGTATGGACTCATGGATTCTTATTTTAGTCCATGAATTATAATGTTACTATCTTTCTGATGCTTAAATTGTTCAAGACCTGAGGAGTGGGAGACCTTTGAAGCTGAGTCTTAAGTCTTTTTGACATGTACTCACCATTCCCTGAGCATTTCCTCATTTTCTGGCACAATAGGATGTTCCAGGCTCTTCTTGTATTTCTCCCATTTCTCCAGGGAACCCTGCTTCCTATTAGTGAGGAATGGTATTTGTAACCAAGATTTCAGTGCCAATTAATATTATTTGAGGGCTTACATACTCTCTTGTTGTAGGAAGCATATAGGAATTTAAGAACTTAGTTTCTGTCCCCTCCACTTCTGCCTTTCCCAGTCCCTTGCCCCTGCCACATAGCTAGTCTATGAAATGGTAAAGTACAGGCTAACTTTTGTTTTGTTGTACCAAAAGGACCCCTCCGTACCACTTGGGCAAAGTAGAAACTGGGTTATAACAAATGTAAAGCTCCAATGCTGCCCATCCATTCCTTTTCAAAACATCACATCAGCCCCTACTTCAAGTTCTTTTTCCTAAATTTGCAGTCTAGCTTTGTAATTCTGCTTAAGAACCTCATCCAGTAACCAGCCAGGCCACACCTTTAAACACAACTTTCCTTGATGATGAAGATACAGATGTGCATTTAGCTCTTGATTTTGTGTCATCATCTTAATTTCTCCTCTTCCTTGTACATCTGGACAGTCAGTTCCTTTGGGCCCCTCTCCCCATAGTTCTGTAGTCCTATATTTCTGTACTTTCAGCAACAGCAGTTCTGTTTTAGTTCCTGAAACAAGGAAGAATATGGTAAAGGTGGCTGATGCATCTGACTTCATGCAGTATTATCAGTAACAAGGTTGCTCTGGCCTGTCATCTAGGGTTTGGGTTGTAAGCCTTATAACCATCTGTGGTTTGTAGAGCTCAATATCCTATACCTTTTAAATTTTATATCTATAGTTTTATACCCTGAGAAACGATGTGTAGAATCTGAGGTACTATAATCAGCAAATCAGTTGTCCAAGATAAATTAAACTGAATTAATATGATTTGCTTGTTAAAGCAGGCAAATATAAAGCTTTTCACAAATATAGCATGATGGTTAAGAGTATGGGCTTTGGAATTAGGTAGACCTGTATTTAACCAGCAGCCCTGCTGTTTCTGGCTGTATTACCATAAACTATTTGGTCTTTCTAAATTTTGTTTCCTCGTGTATAGTTATTTTTAACACCTGTCTCATAGGGGTTTTGTCGGATAAATGAGATAACATTTTTCGGTACCTAGTACATAATCAGTAACTATTAGTTATTCTTTCCGAGACATTCCAGGTAACTGAGATTTTTACTGTATTTGCTGTTAGCTTAAACAGTTTTACCATTGCATTAAAAATTTTTTTTAATGAAATATTTTAGAAGTTGATGACTGCACTCAAAATACCCTTTAATTTATCTAAATCCAAAAGTAGAAACATTAAAAGTAGGATAAAAACAAATTGACCAAAAGGAGGCTCACTTAAAAAAAAATAAGTTCTTATTTATCAGTGAAAGTATTTTAGCCTTCAGTTTAAAACATACAGTGTTTCCACCAACCTTTGGTTCTGCATTGTTTCAGGAACAGGGTAAGGGGAGAGAGTATAGTAAATAAACATAAAATTGGCTACAATAAAAGGAGGTCTTATCTGTGTCTTTGCTGAGTATAGACATTGCTTACTTGCTGAAATCCTCAAGAGTTGAGTAGCAAAGAACAGATGTATAGAATAGGTTTTTTCTAACTAAATCAGCCACTGTGTCTTTGTTGAAAATATATGCCCAGTGTTGAGAAACTTATATCTGGGGAGACCAGACTAATATATTTCAAACAATTATAGAACAATTAGATGCTAAACAGTGATGGCAGCTAGTGACTAAACATAGCAGAATTCTTGCAAGGGGAATGTGGTACTCAGAAAGCTTTATGGAAGAGATAAAACCATTAAGTCATAAAGGATGAATAGATTTTTTTCCAACTTAAAATCTTTTATTACATTCTCATTAGAAAATAGAACAAATAAAAGAAAATTCAGACTCACATTCTTATCCACTCAGTGTTTTGTTAATGTCATGAATATGCTTCTAATTCTTTTCTATATGCATGATTTTTTTTAGCAATAACTAGAATTATAAAGTAGCCTGTTCTGTTCAATAAACAATGCATTCTGACAGTCTTTCTATGTTGAGCTACTATTCTTCTAAATAGTAGCTGTACAATGACTAGAGAAAAGGAAACGAGCACAGAACAATCTCATTTACTGTTGCATCAAAAAGAGTAAAATCCTTAGGGATAAGTCTATCTTAGGAGGTAAAAGTTCTGTACTCAGAAAATGAGCTAAGGTAAGATATGGTAAGATAAAAGACACTTACGAAAGAAATTGAAGACAACATAGATGGAAAGATATACATGCTCATGGGTTAGAAGAATTAATATTGCTAAAATGACCATACTATCCAAGACAATCTACAAACTCAATGCAATTCCTATTAAAATACCAATGACATTTTTCACAAAACTAGAGTAAACAATTTTAAAATTTATATGGAAACATAAAAGACCCCGAATAGCCAAAAAACCTTGAGAAAAAGGAACAAAGCTAGAGGTATCATGCGTCCTAATTTCAAACTATACTACAAAGCTACAGTCATCAAAACAGTGTGGTACTGGCACAAAAACAGACACATAGATCAATGGAATAGAGAGCCTAGAAATCAACGCTTACTTATATGGTCAATTAATTGATGACAAAGGAGGCAAGAACATACAATGGGGAAAAGACAGCCTCTTCAATAAATGGTGCTGGAAAAACTGGACAGTGCCATGCAAAAGAATCAAACTAGACTACTCGCTAACACCAAATATGGAAATAAAGTCAAAATGGATTAAAGACTTAAAAAGTAAGACCTGAAACCGTAAAACTCCTAGAAGAAAACATAGGTAGTACTTTCTTTGGCACTGGTCTTAGCAGTATTTTTTGGTTGTGTTTCTTTAGGCAGGGGAGACAAAAATAAATAGGACTACATCAAACTGAAAAGCTTTTGCACAGCAAAGAAAACTATCAACAAAATGAAAAGGCCACCTACTAAATGAGGGATATATTTGCAGATGATATGTCTGTATTAGCTTTTTCAGTGGTTGCTCTAGATTTTATATATATGGAATTTGTAGTGGTACTGGTATTGTCATGTTGCCAGTTTGAGTGAAGTACAGGAATCTCTCTATATCTCTTTATCCTTCCCCATTTGTAATTGTTTCAAGTATTTTCTCTACATTCATTTAGAGCACCATCTGTGTTACAATTTTTGCTTCAACTGTCAAACATAACTTAGAAAACCCAAGAGGAAAAAGCCTTTTGTATTTACCCATATTTTGCTTACTGTGTTCATTCCTCCTCCCTGATGTTTCAAGATTCCTTCTTAACTATTGTGTCTTTTCTGTTAAGAGAACTTCTTTTAATCTTTCTTTTGGGTTGTTCTTTCCTGGTGACAAAATTCACTTTTCCTTCATCTACATATGTTTTTATTTCTCTTTCATTTCCGAAGCATATTTTTGCTGGGTAGAGGATTCTGGATTGGCAATTCTTTTCTTACAGCTCTTTAAAAATTTTCTGCCTCTTCCTTCTGGGGTTCTTGGTTTTCAGGAGAAATCTGTTTTATATAAATCATTTTCCCCTTTAGGCAGGTATTGTTTCTCTAGATACATCCTTTTTTTTTTTTTTTTTTGTCTTTAGTTTTCAGAAATTTAGTTATAATGTGTATTGAAATGGGTTAATTTGTTGTTTTCTAATTCTTTCTGAGATTTTCTATTTTTTAGTTTGTTTCAAACATGTTGAAACAAACAGTGGCTTTTAAATCTGTCAGAAAATCCTAGTACCTGTCATCTGAGTTTTGTCATCTGTTGATTGCTTTTTTAAGTTTCAATTTGAGATTGTGGTTCTTGGTATGACAAGTGACTTTTTTGTTGAAACCTGGACATTTTCGTATTGTGTTATGGTACTCTAGATCTAAATTTAAACCTACTCTTTTAGCTGACACTGCTCGGGCAGGGAAGGTTAGGGGGAGGAGGAGCCATCCTTGCGAGGTAAAGGTAGAAACCCAGGCTTCCTCTTCCCCAGCCTCTGTTGACACCTGAATAGTGGGAGATGTCTTCTTACTGCCACTGAGCTGTGGTAAAGGCTCTCCGTGTAAACTCTAGTGAGACTGTGGCAAGTGGTCGGGGCCTTATACTGTCTCTCTACTAGTCTTCCTCTGACATAGTCTCAGTGCCTCGTGACTGCTAGGTGGGGTGGAAGGTTCCCTCTGTGGTCTCCACTGACTGAGTGGGGATCTTGTTACTGGTTGGCAGGGATGAAAATTCCAGCTCCCTACTTGGCCTCTGATACCACCCTGATGGGGGTTTTGGATGCCTCATAACAGCCTCCCAAGTGTGGAAATCTAGACTTCCCACTTGGCCTTTGCTGGCCTGATTAGGGCTGGGCCACAGCCTTTTCTGTGGTGCTTTACTGGAGTAGAATGTCGTTTGCCAGCCTGTCCCCTTCTTGGTCTTATGGCTAGAGAAAGCAAGCTTTGGTTGGGGCTTTCTTTGTTTGCCCATGTTGTGGTTTCTGGGTTGTTGGCTTCTTCAGCCTCAAGTCTGGATATATGAAAGAAAAAGAAAACCCAGAGAAGTCACCACCAACTTCCATCCAACTTCCCTTTCTGGTCTGCCTTGTTCCCTGTACCTTTCAAAGTCTTATCTTGTCATAATGTATGATGCCCAAGGGTCTTGGTTCTCCTTAGCAGAGGGAGCAGTGACGAGCGCGGCTGCTCCATCTTCCTGTGAGAGAAAGCCCTGCTGTCATTTTTAATTAACTCTTTTGAGACAGTGAAGTTGGATTTTGTGTTTCTTACTTTGCCAGCCTTTAAAATAACTGAGTTTAAACCCAGATAGTCATCTCCTGATCAGCTGGCCCATCTTCAAGTTTATGTTGAGCACTAAAAAGGAGTCTGCCTTCTTTTTCATCTCTCTGTTGCTTTCTTTCCTCTCCTGGTAGTTGTTAGTAGTTTCACCTATTGAATCTGTGTGTGCCTAAAGGAAGTTGTACTAGTTCAACTTATTAAATAAAATCTGATGTGTATATATGTCATATATATATGACTGAATCACTGTGCTGTACATCAGAAACAATCACATCACTATACATCAGAAACCAACACAACGTTTAAACTAACTATACTTCAATTAAAAAAAGCAATCTTTTATGAAATTAAGAATAAATAAATAAATAAATAAAAATCCTATTTAAAAATATTAAGATTTGAAATTCCATTCCAGCTCCCCTTGGCAGACCTACTATAGAACTGTTTCTCTTTTCTGCCTAGCTTAAATTTGTTTTGCTGTGTCTGCAGACATTCCCCCAGCACTGTGTTCTAGGAGAAAAGAAAGAGAACTAGAAAGTGCCTTCTGTTTGTGCCTCCCTGGGCTTACAGTGTAAGTTCTCCGTAGTCAGGGACAGTGTCTTCTTTCTGTCCCCCACGGCTGCTAGCACAGAATAGGTTCTTGATAAATATCTCTGAATGATTAACTTCATAAATAAGAGATAACCTCCTCTTTTAAATGTTACACAATACCTTCCTTGAATTTTTATGTCACTATTGGATATTGAATATGTAAATTGTGAGACGAGTGCTTCTTTGGTCATCCGGTGTGAGACTAAATATCATAAATATTGGCTGCGTCTAGACTGACTTAACTACAACTTTAGACCACACCAGTGACAAAGAAATTGTCATGTTATGGGCAAAAAAAATGTTAATGAAGATGGTTTACCAGTCCTAGTACCTAAGACTAAATAAATAATCATTTACACTGATGCAAAGTTTCTTATATTTTCTTGACTCATTAGATTCATGAGTGTCTCAGTAATTTTTTTACAGCAGCTCTAGGACAAAAAGAAACCTATCCATTTATGAAGTTAGGTTCAAATAACTGTTTATGTCCTAACAACACGTGTTGGACACTGCACACTTTCTCAGACTTTGGAGGCAGGCATTCCACTCTCACTCTTCTTCCATACTGATTTTCCCCACTGTATCTTCTCTCACAGCAATTGCCAAAAACCCAGCTTCACAAAAATACGGCATCATTGAAAGAAATTGTGACAATTGAAAAGATTGTGACAATCTTAACGTGGGGGCAGGGGGTAGGAAGGGACAGACTGGGATTTCAAAATGTAGACTAGATAAACAAGATTATACTGTATAGCACAGGGAAATACATACAAGATCCTGTGGTAGCTCACAGCGAAAAAAAATGTGACAGTGAATGTATGTATGTTCATGTATAACTGAAAAATTGTGCTCTACACTGAAATTTGATACAACATTGTAAAATGACTATAACTCAATTAAAAAAAGTTGAAAAAAAAAGAAAAAGATCGCAACAATCTTAACGTAAAAACTGAACTACCTCGAGCTGAAAGTTCACCCAATGTTCAAACAGATGTTACTGTGTTTCCCTCAAAAACTAAAAATATCCTGCAGTGCCCTGTGAGTTTGCCATCGTGCTGTGGGTTACTTTAGTGCACAGCTTGAGAACTGCAGCCCAAATGGCTGTCATCACAGAAACTGGGAGGGAATCCATCTAAGGACTGAGGTGTCTCTTCTGATTTTCGCTAGTAACCACAGTGTATCTCAGAATCAATTTTTTTATTCTTGTCAGTTCATATGCATAATATTTTTATTTTCTTTAACACTATTGCCATACTTTTTATGTAAAAATAAAAACTGAGTATGAAACTCTGAGGTTGATGTAGAAGGACGACTTAGAGTCTTTGATTCTTTCCTTATTACTTGTACTATTACATTAGCTTTTGAAAAAATGTCACTTGAGTTCAATCTTTGTTTTTGATTCACATAAACAAAATGTAACTTTTAAGTCAATCAAAAGCTCTTGTTTTTTCCTTTTTCTCTATTTATGTAGAACAAATCACCTGCTGCAGTTACAGAACCAGAGACAAATAAATTTGATAGTACTGGATATGACAAAGACTTAGTAGAGGCTTTGGAAAGAGATATAATTTCTCAGAATCCCAATGTTCGATGGTAAGTTATATCACAACAAAGTAATTGGGTACTGATGATGCTTTTTGAAATAGAAAATGGAGCAAGTGTGGGCATGCACTGAAGACTCATCCTTGAGGATGGAACCCCAGAGTACATGAAATGTGAGCATGACACATAATGAAAAACTTCACTGTGGTTCAGGCTGTACCAGTTTTTGTCTGATATTTTTAAATTTAGTGAAATAAGTAGTAATAAAATAAATTTTTTATTAAATTTAAAAAATCCTATATACAGAATGGGAACAGGATCACAAAATTTTATCATCTTTTTGGGACATCCTCTAATGGTAAAACAGCGGTGACTCTTATGCATATTATCTGTAAGTTTATCCAATATATGTTGCTTTTATTTCACACACACATATACTCCCAGTTAGATAGAAAGAAAGAAAGAAAGAAAGAAAGAAAGAAAGAAAGAAAGAAAGAAAGAAAGAAAGAGAAAGAAAGAAAGAAAGAAAGAAAGAAAGAAAGAAAGAACGAAAGAAAGAACGAAAGAAAGAACGAAAGAAAGAAAGAAAGAAAGAAAGAAAGAAAGAAAGAAAGAAAGAAAAGAAAAGAAAAGAAAAGAAAAGAAAAGAAAAGAAAAGAAAAGAAAAGAAGGTGGCATGATAGTACTTAAGAGTAGGCCTATAACCTGTGTTCTCATTCACCAGGTAAAAAATCAGAACTGCCAGGAATTAAAGATTCAGATTGTGTTCTTTCCACATACTGGTTGGCATAGCAGGCCTCAGCACATTGTGTTAGCTCACCAGTGCTAGGGAGAAACTTAGCATTCTGTCAGCAATGTAAAATCATGTGCTTCCAGTGAATCTCAAGAATGACTACACAGAATTAAATATATAATCTAACGTTGTTGGTAAAATATCTTCTCTTTCAGGGATGATATTGCTGATTTAGTAGAAGCTAAAAAGTTGCTTAAGGAAGCTGTGGTCTTACCAATGTGGATGCCAGAATTCTTTAAGGGCATTAGGAGACCATGGAAAGTAAGTGTACTGCTGTTACAGCACTGTGAAAGCGAATGGCAGATGCATTGCTGTAGAAAGTCAATGTTTGTCTGTATTGTGGGAAGTGAGAAGAGAAAATAGAGTATTAAGTAAAACAAATTTTAAATTAAAAACTATGTTGTGTTACACAGAACTTTGCTTAAACCAAAAACTGTTGTGTGGTTCCCAGAATAAGAAATAGGTACAATGTGATCTTTGGAAAATTGGACACATAGCAGATTTATAGTGAGCTTACATTTGCAAGTATAAACAAGTCACCTAATGCAAAAATATTTCATTTTACATGTCATGGTACGGAACTTGTATCTGTATTTCTTGGAATTGTTCTTAAGAAATTAATAAGACATATCTGCATCTAATGAGTTACTTTTTTAAAGTCATGTGCTGATTTGAAAAGAGACTGTCCAGAAACTCTTGGATTTGGAAAACATGCTAATAGCTAATTCTGTACTTATTTTTAAAGATTCTTGAAATGTTAAGTGATAAGCAAGATAAAAAGTTATAGTCATGCTTTGAGTACAACTATGTAAAAAAAAAAAACAAAAAACTAATTTGAGCAGAAAGACCAGCAGGAAATATATCCAGATACTAATGGTATCTGGTATGATATACAATATCAATATTATATTGATTATGTTTTTCTTATTTCTTAGTTCCAAATTTTTAATTATGTTGTTACTTTACTTTTGTAATGGAAAAAGTAAATGTGTGAAAAAGTATTCTGTTTACCTTTGTCTTTTATTTGTCTTAATATTTTTAAAAGTTGGTTGAAAATTGATCCTTACTAATGGAATTGTTGTGAATTAGAACAATGGCAGGTGAATCCTTTGTTGATGCTGTTCTGTTCCCAACAGGGAGTGTTGATGGTTGGCCCACCTGGCACAGGGAAGACCCTCCTTGCTAAAGCAGTAGCTACGGAATGCAAGACAACGTTCTTCAATGTCTCTTCATCAACTCTGACTTCCAAGTACAGAGGAGAGTCTGAGAAGCTTGTTCGTCTTCTGTTTGAAATGGTGAATGTTTGAGACAACTCTAATGATTCTTTACCTCTGAAAGGGGAGAAAGTGAGTTGTAACTATCTCCAGCACACATGTAGAATCACTGGCAGGATGACTTGTGCCCCGAGTGTGATTCCTGTGCCCTTGCAGCCGGAACTTTTTTACTAACATGAATGACTTGCATTTCTCTTTGTCTCCTCTCCTCTGGAGGACGGGCTTTTCTCTGTTAGCTCATGGATGTGCTCACATTACAGGATCTGCATTGTGATACATACTGATCGGCTCTAGCAATGTGAAATTATATGCTTTTTCAATCAGCAGACTTGGTTATAATATAGTAAATGCTGTGTTATAACAATCATGAGAAAAAGATGAAAATCTTAAGTAGATATGGAGCTTAGATTACCTCCAATATATTAACTATACCAAATACCCCGACTTTAATGACCCAGTCTTTGGATTAAGTACATTGAGTTTTTTTTCCTTCTTGCCCCACCACACAACTGAGTATCAGTAGAAGTGTAATTCAACAAGTTCTGGTTGAGTGTTTGGATGGAATTCAACAGCTTTTTCACTTCACAGATTATTTCCATCTTACCTTATTTAAGAAATTGTGTATTACATGCATGAGGACAGAGTTATGCATATTATATAGACAGTGACAAAGCTTTATATTCTTAATCATAGTGAATAAAACCTTAAATGACCATGCTAATATTATACCAGATCTTCCTTCCTAGGCTCAGAGTAAAACAAGCAAGCAAACAAAACCCCTCACAATTTCAGGTTATCCATTTTCTGTAAAAGCTTCTTCCTGTTTCACTTCCCATTTTCTTTCTTCTTGAACTTCGATAATTTATAAGGCAGGATGCAAATTCTGGTAGGTTCTCATGGATTATTAATAGTCTACCCCACAATAGGAGTCTAATGGAGAACCTCTGAGATCATTTGGAAAATTCACACGCTATTTGCTTCAGGGAAGAAAATTATATTGCCAGAATAACTAGGCCTTTTTAAAATGTAAGCTAAATAGACTGGCGAAGTGTGGAGTCCTTAGAGTTAGGTGGCCTGGGTTTAGTTCCCACCTCTGTCACTTTCCTAGCTAGTTAACTGGGAAAATTCCTCTCCCAGTCCTCCCAGTCCTCAGTTGCTTTATCTACACGGGGAGGACAATAATTTAGGACCTACCTCTGTAGTGTTCAGAGAGTGAAATCAGCTAATACATGTACACTGCTTAACACAGAGCCTGACTCATAAGGGCTCATAAGTATTAATGTTGCTGTTTGAAAATTATTTGATATATTTTTTAACGTAGGATTTTATATTTGGGAAAAATGACCATTTTCTTCTTTGAGGGAAAGGCTCTTACAGAGTGCTAATTTAAGTATCTTTTTATAGTGTGGTTTATAAAGGCTTATCAAACAGCTTATGTTTGACTGGCTTCCCTAGTATTGCCTAGGAAAATCTTAACCATCTTTTTAAAAAATCCTTGCTTACTTAGAGTATGCTCTTTGAGTTGCTCACTTCAGCAGTGGCTCAGTCACAAACCAGTGCCTGCAGTTTGGAGCTTCTGCCTTTCTGAATTTTGGTTATGGCCCATTTGAAACCATCTTGATTTTTTTCTGTATGTTATATGGACTCTCTCAAGGAGTAAAATTGTACTGCCTCTTATATCTTGGTTTTGACTTCTCTGTAGATAACTGCCTCTCTCTTGAGTGCCCCTCACCAAGAATCCCTCCAAGTGAGCATGCTTCAAGGCCTATATTTTGAATGAAGCCAATTAAATATTACTAAAATCTGTCCAGAGTTTTTCATATGACTTGGTAACAAAGCATACAAAAACTTAATTGTATAATTTTTGCTGTATTGTCAAGAACTTTTATTTTCAAGTGTCAGAAATCTAATCAAATGTATTCAAACAGAAAGAATAATATATTGGGTCACATAACTGGAAATGATCAGAAGGTGCATTTTAGAGTTTCAGGCGTAGCAGGACCCAGCAATTCAAGTATCCTCAGGAATTGTTTCTCCCTGAGCTTTGGGCTCTTTTTACCTGTGGGTTGTCCTTGACATTGGCAGGTCCGTATGGTGACCAAGATAGCCGTCAGAAGCCTAGGCCTAATTTTTGTTTTCCTTATGGTAATCCCTGAGAAATTAGTCTTCAATTCTCGGTTGTTCCAAGAGATTTAACATTTGGCCTCTTTTGAATCACATGCTGGACCTTTCATTCTGGCTAGAGATTTGGAGTGATCTGATTGGCCGGGCCTGAATCATACCCTTGGGACTCCAACAAAGTTGGCTCTCTTGGTGGAATAAGAATGAGAAAGAGATGATTTACAAATGAAAAAGAGAGTTTCTCTTACCAGAAGAAGGGGTGCCCTGCAGGCAAAAACAAGTAGTGTCCCCTTCCCAGGTCATCCAAAGCCAGTTTACATGTGCCACACAGCTTCAGCTTTAAGTCAGACCATTCCACACACCCTCAGTACTGGGAAAGAATCAGTCTAGTCGTTTCTGCTTGGTGTGGCAACAAACAGATTGAAAGTTAATTTTTGTCAATGTAGGTTCTCTTGGTAGCTGGTTGCTAGCTAGAATTTCACTTACAAATTTTCTTTCATGTTTGCTTTTTTCTTTCTTTCCCTCCATCCAGTTTTTTTTTCTTCCCCTCTGTTTCTTGAAAAGAAACTACAAAAATGTTTGTACATCATACCTAAAATCCAAATAAAGATGTCTTACTCAAAATGGTATTATCTTTTTAGAGGGGATAGATGACTTAGAATTCAAATTTTTAACTAGAAAAGAAAATGAGATTTAAATATGAGGATTTTCTAAGTGAGCAGACTAAAACTAAATCCATATTTTGGAGGCACAGTGCTTTCAACCCAGTTAATTGCCTCATAGAGGATACTAGATTGTAACCTCATGGCTCAAAGAATTGAGAGGCCCAGTACACTTGGCATGTTCAAGTCTAATGTTCCCTTGCTGTTGTGGACTTCTATTTTTAGAAAAACCTTTAAAATGCTGTTTGTTCACTTAAGCTGTTTTGAGAAATCTTTGTCATCATTGAGGTTCAAGATTTCTTGTGCCATGATTCTATAAGTTTGGATATTTTGTTTAAAAATTATTAACAGTAAGCTTTAGTTACTGTAATAAAATGCTTCTTTTAGAAAAGGGTGATACTATTGAGTCCTGACACAACTATTTACTAGATTAATACTTGACTAGATCTATTACGTAATAGATAATTTTCCCCATCCTTTGGTTTAAGAAAGAAATGCATTTAATGTTCAAAAATAAACTTAGGGAATATTATTCAGCCATAAAAAGAAATGAAGTATTCCATCTGCTACAATATTGACCATTGAATGTTGCATACTGAGTGAAAGAAGGTAGACACAGAAGGCCCCATATTGTATGACCCCATTTATTTAAAATGTCCAGGTTAGGCAAATCCAAGAGACAGAAAATAGATTAGTGATTGCCGAGGGCTAGCAGGAAAGAAGTGCAGGTTATCTTTAGGGGACAATGTAAATGTTCTGGAATTTGATAGTGATGATGGTTGCACAACATTGTGAACATACTAAATACTGAATTATACACTTTAAAATGGTTTAAATGGTGAATTCTATGTTATATGAATTTTATCTAAAAAAAAAAAACCAAAAACCTTAGGCCATATAAATTGACTGTTAAGGATATCCTTAAGGATTGTCCTCTGAAGGATAAAACTCAGCTGACCCTTCAACAACATGGAGGTTAATCCACATATAACGTATAGTCAGCCCTCTGTATCCACGGTTCGTCTGCATCTGCAGACTCCGCCAGCCGCAGACTGTGTAGAACTGTAGTATTTACTGTTGAAAAACATCCACATATAAGTGAACCTATGCAGTTCAAACCTGCATTGTTCAGGGGTCAGCTGCGCTTGTGTCAGCCAAATGAAAAATAGCTATTTAATTAGAATTTCTTAGAGGGAATCTATATGATTTTATTTAAGGTAATGATTCATTTAACAAATTTTTTTCTAGAACTTTAGAACACTTACCAATATCTGTACATGTTTTCCCACCATTGTTACCCATATCATTGTTGTGACAGGATAATCCTGTATTTATACGACTCATAAATAAATATAGCCAGTTATAGTATTGAATAGTTATAGTATTGAATGGTACAGAGTTGCCATGTAATATTTAAGTATATAATTCTATGTTAGAAACTGTATTTCAGCTGTTCCAATTCTGTCCTTTCTCCCCAGAATTAGGACAAGAGGGAGAGATGTGCAGTGTGGCTATGTTCTAATTGCTAAACTATAGATTATTTTTAGATGAAATAAAAACGTGGTGTTGCATGGTTTCTTCCTTCAGGCTCGATTTTATTCTCCAGCCACCATATTTATTGATGAGATAGATTCCATTTGTAGCCGCAGAGGGACTTCTGAAGAGCATGAAGCAAGCAGAAGGGTGAAAGCCGAGCTGCTGGTTCAGATGGATGGTACGTGCCTATGTGTGAACTGACTAAGCCCCACTCCTAGTGCTAACCACACAGCTCCAGACAACGAAGTGGGGGGGGGGGCAAGGAGGTCATGGAGGTGGACAGCAGTAAATCGGGCACACTGACAGTGGTGACAGCAGAAATAATGGCTGTTCATTCACAGGGCACCCTTTGGCGTATACACTCATCTTATTTTTAGCCATAAAATCGAAATAAATGGAGATAAATTGGCTTTAGAGAGGGATATGTATGGTTTTGAAGAATTTTCTTAATTGCTATGTAGTTAAGCTGAACTGATTCAATTTATTTTAAGTCATATTTTTTGCACACTATAAAAACTCACTTTTCTTGGACAACAAATTCATATATGTACCAGTTAGCTTTATAAGTCTTAAGGAGGGTTGATGATTACATTGCCTTTTAATGTTGTGAAATATTTGATAATCTTTCAGTAGTTGAGATCTATTTTGTGTCTTTTTACTGTATTCTTACCCTTCCCTAAGGTGTTGGAGGTGCTTCTGAAAATGATGACCCTTCCAAAATGGTTATGGTCCTGGCAGCTACTAATTTTCCTTGGGATATTGATGAGGCTTTAAGACGACGCCTTGAAAAAAGAATCTATATTCCATTACCATCAGGTATCTTCATTTGAGTCAGAAAGTTCATGTTAACTCTTAGGTAGTTTTGCATAGAAATTTTAAAATTTGGTATTAATTACTTAACTTCCCTTTTAAAGGCAAACGTAGGATGTCTTTTATTATTATTAACTAGTTTGGCTATATCTAGAGCCTAAAGCCTTGATACTAGGAAATTTAAAATTCAATGAAATACTTCAATACAAAAATTAAAATTAATCAAAATCAAAATTTTAAAAATAAAATAAATGAGGAATAACTCTTACATTTTTTAACCAGATGAGCTCTAAGAATTGGAAAAACAACTTTTTGAAGTAGACTTGAGAAAAGTAAAAAATTGTTTATGTTACATTTTTTAAAAAATCTTTTTTTCCTTTTTTTTAAATGGAAGTACTGGGGCTTGAACCCAGGACCTCCTATGTGCTAAGCATGAGCTCTACCACTGAGTTACACCCATCTCCTGAAGGCTTACATTTTAAAATTTGTTTCTACCATTAGCAAAAGGCAGGGAGGAGCTGTTACGAATAAGTCTACGTGAGCTGGAATTGGCTGATGATGTTGACCTTGCGAGTATAGCAGAAAACATGGAAGGTTATTCAGGTGCGGACATTACCAACGTGTGCAGGTATGAATTATTTTGGAAGCATAGGTTTTTGTGGGTATAAACTTCTATTATGAAGTTTTGTGTTGAATTAAGATGGATGAAGAATGAAGACCCACATTATAATCTAGTCTGGATGAAGAATGAAGACCCACATTATAATCTAGTCACAGACACGAGTTTTGGTACTTAGTGTTATCTGGTGCTGGTAAGTTATTTGGGTATCTTGCGTGTCAGTGAAGTGTCATCAGTTCATTTAAAAGCTGCAGGTTCAAAAAGCTAATGGTAGAACAATTTGTATAAAATAGAAAATCATTAATTGTCTTGGATTAGAAAAATTAATGTTGGTACATTCGTTCAACATACTGTTAACAGAGGAAGTATAACTTGAAATAGATTGATTTGGCCTGACAAAGGGGAATACAATCTCATTTTCAGTGAAAATGTCCTAAATGTGATAGGAAGAGCAGTAAAAAGAAGAGATGGTCTCTAATCCAGCTGACTCAAGTAAATTTTGTCCTAATCTAAGTGTTAGTTCAGACACTTACTAGCGAGGTATTTGACTGCACTAGTTTTCTCACCTCTCAGGTAAGCATACCAGGCAAGGCTGATGTGAGGTTTAGTGATAACGTGTGTATGAAACAGCTGTGTTTGTCCCTTTGCACATATATAGTGGCTGCTATTAAGGATGAAACTGGGTGAAAGGAAAGAGGTAGTTGAATCTGAAGTTTCCTCTTTAAAAAACAAAAATAGCATTAATACAGGAGGCGGGGGAGGAAGGAGAGACCATCTGACTTAGTCATTTAGCTTTTCTTACACATGTAGTAGAAAAATATGTAGTCTTCTAGCTAACAGTTTCTCTCCTGTCTCTATGGTGCTTATGTATTTATGGTACACTTTTAGTAAAATTCAGTTGCTATCTTATTATATCCTTTTACTTCTTCTTGGGCTTCATGCTTAGTGTCAATTATTTAAGTTGATTAGCACTCATATTTCATCATGGAAGATTTAACTGCTAGAAAACAACTCAAAACAGACCTGTGGTCCAATACTAGATTCTGTGCAGTGCTACATATGTATATGTAATAACAGAATAACACACGCACGGAAAAAATGTTGTTTACGAGTTTTTACTCAACCAAAACATCACTTTCTGGTTTTTTTGTTTTTGTTTTTTAAATGTAAAACCTAGGGATGCATCCTTGATGGCAATGAGAAGGCGGATTGAAGGTCTGACCCCGGAAGAAATCAGAAATCTTTCCAGAGAAGAAATGCACATGCCTACCACCATGGAGGATTTTGAAATGGCTTTAAAAAAGGTCTCCAAGTCGGTGTCTGCTGCAGACATTGAAAGATACGAGAAATGGATATTTGAGTTTGGATCATGCTAAATTCTCACATGTAAACTGTGAGAAACCTGCATTCAGTGTTTGAATAATAATTAAATGTAGTAGTTCATTGCACCAAGCGCTATATTTTTTTAAACTTTCATAATGGTAAGATTTTTTTAAAAAGTATGATTCTGAATAAAGGCAACTTTTAAAGCTACAAGCAAATTTGTTTTACTTTAACATTATTCAGTTTCTCTTTCACTGACGACAAATATTGCAGCACAAATACTATTACTTAGCTTGAAAAGGTGTCTTTATAGCACTTCTGAGGGTATCATCTTCTCTCCCACTGCCTGCGACCGTTGTTCCTGCTGGTGAGGAAGACTGGCTCTGGCTCCATAGGTGCCAGTGGGTAACTGCAAACTCCAGGACGTCTTTATACAAGTCGTCAACTGATGCATGAAACCACACCCGGCGTGCTTTCCTTCCTGCCTGGTGGTGTGCTGGCGTCCCTCCTCTTCCTGGGAGAGCTGTAAATACCCTTCATTTTACTTTGTGTTTAAAAGGGAAAAAAAATTACATCTATGTACAGCCTTGCCTGCCTGCCTGCCTTCTGCCTACGTAAGAGGCTGCCCTATAGGCAACTAGATACCTTTAAGGCCGTGCTGCTCACTCTACTTGAATGAAACTCATGAACCCATCACTCATGGATACAAAGTGCGAATAAAGTAGTAGTTGATAGTGCAAGTAAAAGTTAATAAAGAAAGGTTAATGGTATAAAATTTTAGGTAAGATTTCCATTTATTGTTACTTGTAAAAAAAAAACTTACTGTATCATCCCAACCACTGAAAACAGCTTCAAGGAGACTGAGTGTCTCGCCACAGTCCTAAGCCTCACAGGTAACGAGAGGGCAGGATGGGAATTGCTTGCTGACTGCAAAGCCTACAACACTGTTCTCCTCACTAGAATCTACAAGCCATGCTTAATGGGTGAAATAAGACGCTGTCATCACACAGAGTTAGAATTGGTGATTTCTAGCAATGTAGAGAGCAAGGAAGTACATAAAAAATATGGTGTTACTAGCTGGGTGACTCTAGGATCAAATTATAAATTGCATACTATTCGTCTATAGTATGGAGATAGTACATTACACAGGGCTGTTATTCCTCATTAAAAACAGCAAGGCAGAATGAAACTTCACTCTACTGCCTGTCATCCTTCCTCCACATTAGGCTGTTTAGCCTACATCTGAGGTGTTTTTAAAAACCAGTCATTTCTTTCTTGAACAATGTGTTTGTTTTAAATGATGAGTTGCAATCAATCAAAAAAATTTTAATAAAACAATAGAAAGTATCACATGGAGTAAAGATAAGTACTATATGTAATGGATCACAATGTAAAACATACTTCAATATGGGTAATAGTTAAAAAAAGACCAAGCACTGTTACAGGGTAAATAGGATTATACTGAGAACCACAAGCACAAAGGCACGTTGTAATTCCATGATATTGACAGACTCATTAACTGATTTGCCCCTTGGTTTCAGTGAGTGTCATGTGAAAGGAGCTGTTATAAGTAATTCTCACGTGGGCAAAGTTTTTATTCCAAAAAGACTACTTTTTTTCTTCAAAAAAAGTTTATTTTAGAGTGAGAACATGTCACTATTTTACAATCTTGGTTCATTCAAGGTTAAGTAGTCTTGGTACAGGATACAATCAAATCATGATACACTTCAGTGATTTTATACTGAGTCACATAATATAAAGGCACATTTTACTGAATAAAAAAATAAGTGTTCAGTTCTTGAGCTTTTAAATTAGAATTTCATAAAGTGCTTTTCATAAAGTCTTATATATTACAGTAATTAAGTGGATATAATTTCCCTAACAAAGGCACCTTGAAAAGTATTGGCACATGGCATTTTGTCTTGCCTTTTTTTTCTTTTTGGTAGTTTCAACTTTTTTCCACGTCTTCTCTTCCATTTCATTTAAATTTTCCTTAATAATTGATCATCTGAACAGCCAGTCCTATTACAGAATAAGGTGAAGTTTAACTGTCACTGTAAAGGTCAAGTCTTAAGCAGTTTTAGGAATTTAGCAATTTTTCTAGGGTACAAACTGATTCTTAATGATTTCAAGAAAATTATATTCGAGTGGCAAATTTGAACCAATAGACTAATTCTGAGTCCGTGATTTAAGATGGTGTTTTAAACACGTGTTTTATCTTCAAGATTTTCTGCTGTTTTCTCAGGACCATCTGGATATAAGTTGACAGCTGTCACAGGTATAATATTCACTTTATCCAACTGAAGAATTCCTCTGAAATATAAAAATTAAAATTAAGCATTTCCTCTGTCTATAGTTTGGAAGTAAAACAGGGCTGCTTCGAAGTTGTAATTAAATATACACCTGTGGTTAGGTGCTTTTGCTTCATCTTATTTAGTTCATGAGGGTTGTATGAACTTAAGTCCAAAGTTCACTTCAACCAAACTAATTGAGAGAACAGAAAGGAGTAAGAGAAGTTCCTTACCTGGTACTGCAGGAGAGGACAGGGTAAATACAGATCCCCAAGGCAGACAGTCCTAGATATGCACCAGTTGGGAAGAAAGACTGGCCCAAGCAGCTTCCTAACCAGTACTCCACTGGAATGCTACCTTACATCTTTAGACAGCACTTCTCCTCTGTTACTGAAACACCTGACCAGGGAGAGCTTTGGATTGGATCCAAGAAACTGTATTGCAAGTTCAGTGTTACCTCAATCAAAACATGAACAAAAGTTAAGTGTGTAGAACCGAACAGGCCGATTCTAAAGTTCACAAGGGAGAAACTGCAAGAACAGCTGTAACATTTTTTCCAAACAAACAACATGGAGAAGAGGCAGCTGCCCTCACTAGCTACCAGAGGTTTTATTAAACCATATTAATTAAAACCATGCTACTGGCTCAGCAACAGACAAGTGGATCGGTGGAAGAAGAGAATCCAGAAACAAGACTAGTGTATAAGGGAATTTAGTTCATAATAAGTTAAAATTCTGTCAACGGGCAAATTACTAACAGATCAATGGCCTCTCTGGTAAACAAAATCAGAACTCAAGTCAAACTATACACAAAAGTGACGGTAAAAAAATGTTTTAAGAAAACAACGTCATTTCAAGATGGGAAAGGTCTATTTAAGAAAAATTAAAATCCTAGAAGCCATAAAGGGAAAACATTAATTGCTGTGACCCCAAATTCAAAACTTCCATATGATATGGAATGCCATAAATAAAAGCAAAAGACAAACCATAATCTGGGATTTAAAAATAAACATATAGTGTATATTTATGCATATTATGTATGTATGACAGGAGCTCCTATATACTGATGATTACAGAAGGCAATACAATTGAAAAACGGACAAGGGCTATAACAGGCATGTCACAGGAGAAACATATACAGCTAAGTACACAAAGACGCTAAGACTTAGACTAGTAAAGATGCTAGTAAGAAGAAAATGCAAATTAAAATGAGTTTTATCCACAGTATAAAAGCAAAAAAGATTGCCATCAGGTGTTGAGAAGATGTTAAAAAAAAAAATATATATATATATATACACACATATACATACACACATACTCTTTGACCCAGTAATTTCACTTTTTAGGACTCTATTCTACATAAATACACCTGTGCAAAGAGATATATGTACATTTAAGAATATACACTAGAGCATTATTGAAAGTAACACGAAATTGGAAATCACCCAAAAGTCTACTGGAGGAATGGTTATATTACGGCATAGCCATACTGTGAAACACTTTGCAGCCAAAAAGAGAATAAGTAAGCCCATATACGTATTAATAGGAAAAGATCTTAAGTCCATGGTTCTCAAACTGCACTGAGACCCCTGGGGTAGCTCAGAGAAGAACTACAGAATATTAAAAATTTTTAAGACTCTATGTGTAATACTAGCTTGAGGGTAGTTCACGATTTCAACATTAGATCGTACTATACAGTCTTTTTTCAATGAAGTCATTTGCAAAGCTGGACTTTAGGCAGTTATTGGGATAAAAAGCAAATACTGTACAAACAACTAGTGTTGAACAGGAAATGAAGGTGGCAGTGTCCAATCTGATTCCAAGGTAAGAGTACTGTGTAGCACGCATATCCCATCTGTAAGCTAAGAATTATATAAACATACTTTTCTTTCAGTTTTTCTTCTGGCCTAGGTAGGGGCACCAGGAAAACATTCCTGGCACACTAAGAGAGCTATAAACCAAGAAAGTTTGAGGGCCTCTGTTATAAATGAATAACATAATCTGTGGGACAGATAAGAGTCTAGGTTGAGAAACAATTCTAATTATCTAGTATACAATTTCATCAATATATAGGATTTGGATAAAAGATCCATACCCAGTTAACAATTATTACCTCTACATACAAGAGTTAGAGAACACAGAAGTGAAAAGTTTTAACTTAACTGCTCTCAACATTTCTGTATTATCAATTTTTTACTACCAGAAAGTATCCTTAGTACAATTGCCATTGATAAAGTATACTGAAAATTTGGTTCTTAATTTTACATTGCATCTTTTCACAGAGGAGGCCCAGGGCAAATGAAACATTTTGTAAAAGAACAATAAAAAAATTTACAACACTGTTTTCTATGCAGATTTGCATAATAAAGGCCGAAAAAAGTTCTGACCTTCCTGGCAGCCAAAAGGAAAAGAAAAAGGAAGTAACTATTCAGCTATAGAATTTTCATTAGCAGAAAGAAACGTGAAATGTGAATTCTTCAGAGAAAACACAAACTAAAAGGCAGGGGCACTAATACTTCTTTACTCTCAGGTGTTTTTCTTGCATTATGACTTTGACCTTTAACAATCCTTTAAGGGGAGGCATTAGTTCAATGTGACACATGAAGAAATGGGAATTTTGAAGACCTCTTGACAAGCAAGTGGAAAAAAAGCAAATGTTTAATTTGGGTCTTTTTTTTTTTTTAAATATAAATCCTATGGTCTTTCCAACACAGTACAATGTAATTTAGCTAAGACAAGAACTGTAGTCATGTGTATTGAGATTTAATTCTATTAAGACAATTAAAATGGGCTCGCGGAGCCGCTTCCCGCTCACAGCCCCGTGCCTCGCTCCTCTCCAACATGGCAAAACTATCCAGCCCTCGAGACTGAGCAGTGCATGGAGTCTCTGAATGCTGTTTTCCAAAGGTATGCCGGACGGGATGGTAGCAGCTGCAAACTCTCCAAGACCGAGTTCCTAATCTTCATGAACACCGAACTGGCTGCCTTCACAAAGAACCAGAAGGACCCTGGTGTCCTGGACCGCATGATGAACAAACTGGACCCCAACAGTGATGGGCAGCTAGATTTCCAGGAATTTCTTAATCTTTTTGGTGGCCTGGCCATAGCTTGCCATGACTCCTTCATTAAGGCTTCCCATTTCCAGAAGTAAATTTGAGGAACCTTGGGGC
Organism: Camelus ferus; assembly: GCF_009834535.1. Lineage (NCBI taxonomy): Eukaryota > Metazoa > Chordata > Mammalia > Artiodactyla > Camelidae > Camelus > Camelus ferus. Next base: position 59,798,824 of record NC_045703.1, on the reverse strand, counting down.
CTGGTCTCTAGACTCAGCCTCTTTCCTTCCAGCCTCCCAATTACCTACTCCTCACAGCCCGACATACCCTGAGCCCAGTGCACCCACACCCCATGCAGGCCACTCCTGCTTGTTATAATAAAACAGTATTGTTTTTTAAACCCCTCCCCCCAAAAACAAAAAAAAAACCAACTAAAATGATTTGTAAAAATAGTAAAAATAAATTCATTTTTAAATTTATAAAATACTTTCTTACAGTTAAAAAAAAAGCTACACAGAAAAGGAAAAAGGGAAAGTCTCTCCACCCCTGCTCTCATTCCCACTCATTAGAATAACATTTCCTTTGTCATTCCCGAAATTTTCTATGCATTCATATACATTTACACACACTACTTCTGTTTTACCCAAGTTGGATGATACCATCAGACTTTCTTCCCCCCCATCTAATACATCTTTGGCTTCCTTCATTTACAAGGTGCACAGAATCTCACTGCATGGTGAACCGTTAATCAGCCCCCGTGTTCACATGTCCTCTTTTGCTTTTGTTTTCTGTTACAAGCAATGCGGCAGTGCATATCCTGCTAGTCTTCAAAAATTTACATCATTTTAAATTGATACTTTGGGGTTGAAAATACATAGTGAAGCCCTCTTGTTTCATTTCTTTCTTATTATTACACACATTACATTTCCCATTATAGGTATTTGTTTCCTTTCTCTAATAAAGTTCTTACAGAGTAGAGTTTGTCTTATCCATATCTGAATTCCCAAGACAAGTGTCTTGACCATACTACGTACCCAATAAATGTCTTTTAATTTTGCTAAAGTTGGAAGATGGGATAGAAAAAAAAATATTGTTTTCCCTCCCACTTGTCTTACCCTTCCTAAATAAAAAAGGTTTTATATTTTCTACTCTAAAATATAGTCAATACAACTTTTTCATCATTAAAAATACTCGCGTTGTTCAAAAATAATACTTACTTGTATTCACAAACTGGGACGAGCACCTTTAAGATGGTTATTACCACAACTGCTCCTGTAATTCCAACCACCATGACGTTCAAAAACATAAAGAATATGGGGAAAACACTGCTCCAGAACCTGCAGAGATCTTTTCTGAACTTTTCCATCCACTGACACATCACCTTAAAAAAAAAAGTTTTGATTAGATATGCCAGTTTCATTTGAGCTCTAAGAAACTTTAAAAATTATGTTCTAATTTTGGGGTGATGATAAAAAATTGTATTATATCTTGACTGAGGTGATGGTTACATGGGTGTCTACACTTGTCAAAATTTATCTGACTCTACACTAAATGGGTGCATTTTCTTTTTAAATGTACCTCACAGTTATTTACAATTTAAAAAGCAATGTTCTAACAACCGAGGCACAGAAATGTCACTATGCTTTACAATTATTTATACTGTTGTCTAACTAGAAACCAAGTGAAAATAATTGCCAATTGACAAGAAGGCAGCTAGTTCACTTATATAAAATGGACCAGTCAACTGTGGGTTTCTAATAGCTGGAGGACAAGAGAAGAAAGACAAATTTATCAGTAGCTTTGGAACAGATGGCATTCACTATGCACAAAACACATTTCTATACTTAAGAGTCACAAAAGAAACTCAGGCATGCACTGAGGGCACAGGCTTTCAAAAGTCTGTTGGTGGGCCTCCCTCACTGAAGGAGGTGGGGTGGCCAGTGAGGGCGCTAGAGTTCAGGCAGCAAAGAGTTCTCTAGCAACCCAGAGGAAACAATCCTAACTTTCAGTGAGACCCTTGTCAAAGAACCATCTCAGGAATCCTTTGAGACTAACCACAAACCCTGCTCATTTAAACTCGAATTATTTTGAGTAAGGAGTCTAGCTAACATATATGGAGATTTGAGGATTCTCTCTCTGAACCCTGAATATCTTCAGTCCGCAGTGTAATGTCATTGGTAACATATGAGTACTAAACAGGTGCCAATGCACATTTACATTTGTACCTGTCTTATTTAAATCCTTACAACCTCATGAGAAAGGCATTACTGTACAAACTAAGTGGGGCCCCACTGTACAGATAAAGAAACTGAGGTTAGAGAGGCTAGGAACTTGTCCAAAATCACACAACTAGTAAGTGGCAGAGCCAAAGTATACTCTTAACCAAGTGTGCTTAGTCACTGTACAGGATCCTGAGGGGACTGTGTGTGTGTGTGTGTGTGTGTTAGAAATCACAGAATGAACAGACAAGTGGGGATATGAGAAAGACTTTGGAACTGAAAATCCCAAACAAAATTAAATCCAGTGCCCTGATAATCACTATCTGACTATATTATTAAGTGGAACTTGAAAAGGAAAATACGAATACCTAAAAATACCATATTAACACACTGATGAGTTCACTATTAACAGTGTCCCACAGATTCAACCCTCATGGTTTCCACTTCATTTTAAATGCTGGTATTTATTTTCTTTACCATAACCATAAATGCTTGTAATATATATAAAGATAATCCCAAATACCTGCTTTACCTTATATGAAGATGGAGGCTCTGCTCTAAGAGGAGTTTCAGGTAACTTGCCAGGTAAAGCGTCTTCATCTATGGTGGTTTCCACATTCCTGATAAGATACTGGCTGGTGGTCTGCAGCGAACTAACACTTTCTCCTGAGGAGGAAGAGCCAAGTTAACAAAATGCTGGGCACATGCTGGTGTCTCTCCTACTAGTCCTAAGATTACTATATCAGTAACATTTCGAATAACAAGAACGTAAATTTTTCCATGGGAGGGAAAAAAAAATTTGTTGTTTAGATTTAAATGCCAGAAAGGAACCCCAAATTAAGAGCTATAGGGAGTTACAGTAGTTATGACTCTGTCACACAGAAAGTCAAATTTTTTAAATTTCTGTGCCAGTGGGAAAAAATGGATGCTTCCTCTTCTAAATGAACAATATTCTTACTATGTATTTTGTGATGATTACCCAGAGAAAGATTAGATGGATGATTATAGCAAAATGTTGATGTAATCAACATTGATCATATTCCATAAAGACCTCAAGTGGATATATAAAGCAAGACGTTATAAAGCATTTTTGAAAGCTTACTTCTAAACATATTGACTATGATTAAAAAGACAACAAATGAAAAATAAACAAAATTTTTAAAAGTTATCAAGTAAAGAAATAATTTCCTTAATACTTTAAATAATGGTCTTTTAAAGTACCTTTTTTGGAGAGGTTGGGAAGGGTAAATACAATGTCATTGTCTCGGGAAATTGAGTACAGCATGCTTTCTTCCAAAGGTAGGGTGTAGTTTGAATGTCTGAGTATTCCCTGATTCTTAACTAAAATATCAATTTCAGTAATGTCCTTTTGTTGAGCCTACAAAAAAAATAGCAATTATTCTTTATTTTAAATAATGGCACAATCCAGTAAGAATCTAAAACTGAACTTCTCTTTCTGATTTCTGAAAGTAAAAACTTGTCCTACTCAAAATTCTTCTTTGTTTTCCCCTCTCCTTTGATGCATTTAATTTGCAACTTAGGAGGGGGAGGGTTTAGCTCAGTGGTAGAGTGAGTGTTTAGCATGCATGAGGTCCTGGGTTCAATCCCCAGTACCTCCATTAAAATAAATAAACAAACAAATCTAATTACCTCCCCCCAAACAAACAAAAATTTGCAACTTTAATCACACTCCTGTGTGCTTTAGCACTCACTACTATAAGCTTGCTCCCAGTTTCATTTCATTGACTTAGAGGCACAGCCAGAGGAAATGGCAGCAGAATTACCAGCCACCATCTCTTCACTTATTTGTTCTGCTTAATGACTTTCATAATATTTTAAAGTGATATAAACATGTATGAACATTATCTTTTTAAAAATTAAGACTTCAAATGATAAAAGATTTATACTAAAGTATAAAGTATTATACTAAGTAAGTATATATACTAAACCAAAAGATTCTAAATGATTGGATACAGACAACATTAGGGTACTTTTTTCTGTATTAGAAGTCAGAATAAATAAAATAACTGAACGCATGTGTAACAGTGAGCACAAATCTTTACAATTTAATTCCCAATTAATAAGCATACTATCTTACTTGTTTTCCATCAATCTCTACTACCTCCTCTTGAATGACAATTAGTTGCAAACTGGAACCAGATGTCATAGGCCACTCATGAACTAAAATCCTTACACTGATAATTCCAAAATATTCTTTTTCCTCCAAATTTTCCAGATTTTCATCCTTCACTATAAAAAAAAGTAGTGACAGCTTTGAACAAAAAAATGCCACCAAATCAGTTACTGAATTTGATTATTATGATGACATTTACATGGAACAAGACAGTTGCAGACCAACATCTTTGTCTTTCTTCATTTCTGACCTCACTGATGTTTCAGATTTATGACAACAAAGACAACTTGACAAATTCTCACAGTGCTTACAGTCATTTGAAAAGGGAAAAGTCCTAGATTTTGTATGAACCCCACACTAGCAGCATCATTCCTATTCTACATATTTTGTCAGTGAGGAACCAACAGGGCATAACTCTTTACGCAGACACTCCCACATTTGGGATTGTCAAAGCAAAGTGAGCACGTTCATCCATCCACCCATCCATTCATTCACAAAACCCAGCGATGGACGGGGACCAAGCAGTAAGGATACTAGAGGTTTTTTTTTCTCAATCTCTTCCCCAGTAAATGAATTGTTCTGTTGCAGAGGGCAGGAACTGGGAAGTGGGTGGGAAAGCCCTGTAATTATTCCCTACTAATGGATGATGGGGTGGGGTCAGCTACTGGCCATGATCCTCTCTAGCTGAGAACCCTCACAATGACCCCAGTGGAGATGGGGTGTGGAAACTGCAGCTGGTTCAGAGAGCCAACAGCTACTCTATTACGGCAGAAAATACTATAGAAAAATATAAACCAATGAAACTGCTGCAAAAGCAGCATTTTGTTTCTGTCCCTCAAATGTTATTGTCTGAGGATTACTTGCCAAAAAGGAACCCAGATGCATGTTCTGCATAGAGACCCATCTGTTTAAACTGATTCGGTGCCTTTATAGAGCTATTCCCTTTACCTACTTACTCTCCTCCCATCCATTTTTTAATAAACTTCTACTTAGGTAGTTCCACATACCATATCTCTACAATGCTCAAGTTCATGCCTTTTTTTTTTTAAAGCACTAACTTTCCTGCAGTGTAGCTCTTAGTTTATAAACCTGTCTCAACTAGGCTGAGTTCCTTGAGAACATGCATCAAGTTTATTCTATAGCTTTTGCGAAGCAGTGATTTCATCCAGAATTATAAATACATAATTTAAAATAAATATCCTATCATAAATTATCAATAATGTTCAAATACCTGGTCTAGTGGTTCTAAATCCTAACTACACATAAGGATCAATTGGGGAACAGTACAGATGCCAGAGCCTCACTCTAATCCTAATACATCAAAATCTCTGGCGGGTATTGACTAACATTTACAATTTTTTAAACAGGTACAGACATTTTTATTGAGAATCAAGTGGCCTAACCCTTGATTTCACTAAGTCTTCACAAAACTGTTCCTCCTCCATTTTTCCGTTTCTGTTAATAAACCCACCCTTTTGCCAAGCTACCAAGGACAAAAACTAAATTACCTTTGCCTTCTTTACCCTCATCCTCTATGCCCAGTCAGTTGCTTCCTCTAGGCCATTCCAACTCCCAAGTATCTCTTTTGTCCTTTCCATCTCTACCTACCTCCCCACTCAACATCTAGTTCATTCGCTACTTACTATTACAATGCTTACCCAACTATCCTCCCTCCTGTATCGCTCCCCCTTTAAACCGCGCACAACAGGGCCAGAGTAATCTGACCACAACAGAGCAGCATCCACACAACCCTTTCGGCGGCTCTCCGCCTGGCTTCCTCCTTCAGCCTCGTTATGGTGTGCTTGTCGCTCCTCTCTCTCATCTGCCTAACCTCCCTCACGCCCTCTGAGGCTCCTAACTGGCAGACTTCCCCTCTCTCATGGTCTATTTCAGTGTTTTCACAGTCTACCCATTGGTCTCCCTCAAGAAACAGCAGGCTCTTTGCCAGCCTGCTTGTATGCCCAAAGGCCGGTGCACTAGGACGCAAGAGACTCAACAGATGAGAAAATGCGGTCATATAAATACATCAAACTGCAGACTCTTCAGACTCCAAATCTGGTACCAATGCTATAGAATACAACTAAAAACAACAGAAGTCCTTCATTATTTGGACTTTCTCTGCTCAGGTAGACAGCTTTCCAAAGTGGCTCTCAATGACCCTTGCCGCCTGACACTCACTTCCTTGTGCAATTCTCTCCCACTGAGTGCGAGCTGGACCTAATAACTTGCTTCTAATAAACAGCAAAAGGGCTGAAACGGCACTCGTGTGATTAGGTAATAAAACATTGACTTCTGTCGTGCTGGCCCGCTTTCTTGCTGGCACTCTCTCTTGTACTCCCACTGACAAAGCCAGCTGCCACGTTGTGAGATGCTCTGTGTGGCCAGGAAATGAGGGAGGCCTCCAGCTACCATCTTGAGAGGAGCGGAGGCCTCGGTTCAACAGTGCACATGGAAATGAATGCTGCCAACAGCCACATGAATGAGCCAGGAAGCAGATCTTTCCCAGCTGAGTTAGAAGCAGAGGACCCAGCAAAGCCAAGTTCAGATTCTGAACCTATAGGAACTATGAGATAATACTGCCAGAGGCTACTTAGTTTGGGGTTAAATTGTTACATAGCAATAAATAACTAATCCATCTACCAAAGAAGAATTTTTTTAAAAGAATTAAGCATAGAAGACTTTTTTGTTGTAGCTGCATTTAGTGTTTTGAAGATTCCTGTGACTGATAAGATAGGCTTTTACTTCAGCTTTCAGGGAAATAAGCTCAATGCAACAACAGGGATGACTTGAAGGATGAGCACGATACACAGAGCGGCCAGACTGCACTCCATGTCAAACTCCTCATGAACACAACATCAGTGGAACAGCATTCAAACCAGTAATGCCATTTCTCTTCCCAGCTGTGATGGATTACCTCGTAGTACACCCACTCTCTCACTGAGAACCACTAGAAAAGATGTAAAAATACAAACACACACACACACATACACTCAAATCTGCACTAAAAAAATACTAAGGGGAATTCTTCAGGAAGAGGGAAAAGTACCCCAGAGGGGAACACAGATATTCGGGAAGGAATGAAGTGCCTCGGTGAAGGTAACCATGCAGGTAAACATAAATGAATACTGGACGACAGAAAAATATTAGGAACAACTACGTTGCTTAGGGTTTAAGAACCCAAAGAATTAAAGTACATGACAATAGCGACACAAAAGCAGAAAGGGAATAAATGGAGTATAAATGTTCTAAGTTTCCTGCATTATTTGGAAAATAATAAAAGTATTAGTTTACTGATCTCAAGGGTAACCATTACAAGAATACTAAAATAACATAAAAACCAACAAATAGAGAGGAACGATGAAACAAAAAGTAAATAACCCAGAAGAGGGCAAAAAAGGAGAAGAAAAAGAAACAGAATAGGTGAGATACAAATAGGAAACAAGATGGAAGATCTAAATCCAAATATATCAGTTATTAACATTAATGCAAATAAATTAAAATTCCAATTAAGACAGATTGACAGCCTGAATTAGAAAAAGAAAAAAGAAAAAGAAACCTCAAGTAGGTGCTGCTTGTAAGACATTCACCTTAATTATAAGGACCCAGAAAGACTGAAAGAAAGTGGACAGATGAAAAGATACCACAAAGCAATCCACCTCCCACCCCCATGCCCAGCCAAAAAGCAGTTATTGCTAAAATAATACAGAGAAAGCTGATTTTAAAGCAAGAACATCACTAGAGATAAAGAAGGTCATGTGATGATGAAAGAGTGGATTCACCAGAAAGACACAACAGTTCTAAATCTGTATGAATTTAGTAATATTGTGTCAAAATATATAAGGCAAAATTGACAAAACTGAAAGAATAGACAAATATATATTGTAGAGATTTTAACATACCATAACACCAGGAATTGACAGAGCAAACAAACAAGAATCTGTAATTTCCATAAAAGACTGAACATGATTAACAAATTTGACCTGACATATACAGAACACCATATCCAACTAATTATATAATTTACTTTCTTTTCAGGTACACATGGAAAGCAACATTTACTAAAACTGACCACATGTTAAGCCATACAGCAAATCTCTAACTTCAAAGAGTTAAAATTATACAGCGTATATCTCTGATGACAGAGGTGGAATCAGTTAAAAAAAAAAGTCCCAAAATATTTGAAAATTAAGCAACATACTTCTAAATGATCCACAGGGCAAGGAAATATCACAACAATTAGAAAACACCATGAATGGAATTATAATAAAAATCTATAGTGAATCTAGCACAGGATACAAATGCTTAAAACATTTACTGCTTTAAATGCATATATTAAAACAGGTAATAAGAATACAATACAAATTTCTCATATTCTTTATTTCATTCAAACAATAGTACATTCCAATGTAATACATTTGCTTGTCTTTAAACTCAAGATTTTACAAGGTTAAAAAGGAGAACGTTACAGACATAAAGGCAGAAGAAACTGAAATGTAGAAAATCAGAAAGACAATTCACTTTTCTCTGTTTTTTACAGTTGTGATAGGCACTCCTCCCAAGATTTTGACTCTTGCTTGTAAATCTCCATTCACCACCTCTAGGCACATTCTTACATAGTTATCAACCTGCCAGACATGCAGTTCCAAGCAATACCAATCTCATGACACAGAAAATGTGACCATGCCAGAAATAATCAATGTGAAGTAGGAAGAGTTTTAAATACATTAGTGTTATTACATACTCCAGTAGTGACATATATTATTAATTTAAAATGGAAATATAGAATATCCAAGAATTGTGTTTCACTAATTTAGTGTTATTAAAAATAGAACAATTACGGAAATAATTTAGCAGTACTCACCTATCAAAGTCTGACAGCTTATTCGGGTTACACCACTATTTACAGGCAAGTCATTTACATATACCTGTCCACTCTCATAGGTTATGTTAAGAACAACCTTAAAATAAAGCAGTATACACATTAATTCCAATGGTTTACAAATGATGACAAACTCTTCATGTCAAAAATACATTATCTAACTAAATTGGATGTGTAGATAAAAAATAAGATAGGCTGCATAATACTTAGCTCAGTGATAGAATAAAAACATAACCAGAGGAGACAAACCTGTTCTTTAGATGTCTCCCCGTCATCTTTCAGGGTAGTTACATTAACTCTGATGCTGTCCTGCAAAACAAATATCACACAAGTTGGACAGGTATGCATTTCCCAAGCCGAGAATAACTCAGCGCTTTTTCTTCTCCCCTCAATTATATTTAGTGTAGAATCACTTATGACATTAAAAGACCACTTAAAAAAACTCATCAACTTCATTTTTACAGAGTTTTTAATGTTCTTACTTATAACTCCAATTTTTCATAATGTACATATTTTTCCATTTAATTATAAATTATATCACATATCTGAACATATAACATGCAAACATAGTTTAAAAGAGAAGATTAACACTCATGTGCCTACTACCTAGGTTAGAAACGAGAGCGTCATCCACACCTTGAAGTCTCCCACACGAGCCTCTCCGTCACGTTTCCCTCCTGCTCTTCAGAAGGAATCCATACATTGTCTTCTATGTTAACATCTCTTGCTTTTCTTTACAGGTGAATTACTTGTACATCTCTCTCTAAACAACACAGTGCTTAGTTTTATTTGTTCCTGAGCTTTATGTAAGTAGAGTAATATTGTATGTATTCTTCTGGAACTTCTTTTATTTAAAAATAATTGATGCATGCAGCTGTAGACATTTATTTACAGTGCTGTGTAATATTCCATCAAATGATCACCAATTTACTTCTCTGTTCTACTATCAGTGGACATTTGAAATGTTTCCAGCTTTATTGTTTTCATGAACAAAGCGGCTCCAACCTTCTGTAACGTGTCCCCCAGTGCCCCTGAACAAGGACTTGCAGTACAATCAGTTTTAGTGCCTCTCAAGGTATGCTCAAAAGCTGTCTACTCAAATAGTTAAGTTTGCTCAGGATATGCTTACTATAGAGAAGAAAGCACTATTTTAAGTATTCAGGGTCACAGGAACTACAATTTGTCATTTGTAAATCAAATTCTTTCCTAAGTTTATTCACAGACGGACATTGTTACCTGAGAATAAAAATAAAATTCCTCTTAAATATTTTTGTCTTGGGGTATTCTTAACTTTGAAAAGAGAAAAATTATTCATAAATATCAAACTAATACACAAGCATATTTCTTGGCACCATGAGCATCCCCAACACTTTATATATTTCTAACAAATGAGAGACTAAGACTGAAGTGATCTTATGAGGCTGACTTGACTCCTGGGACAACTTGAGGAATAGGAGTTTAACATGTAAGCCCACACCATTCATTTAGGATGACTTTGTACACTTCCTAACTCTTATAAGAGCCCAGGAAGCTTTAGGATAGTGACTCCTCAGACCTAGCCTGGCTTTCTCCTGGTCCATTCTAAACTAGAACTAAGTGTGGGCTAGAACAAATATATTCATCTCTAGAACAAACCAACATTTAATAAACCATCAAATCAATGGTTGTATTGTTTTATGCCCAAATTCCAGCCAAGAATTCATTCTTTATCCAAACTACAGGATCTGTTAACTGTAGACTATTGTTCTTATAACAGCCCAGAGATAACCCTCCAATGATGACATTCTAAGAAATCTTTTTATAGCTTCTGCCTTTCAAGAGAGAACATACACTATATTGCCAGTGGTTTACTGCATTTACATACATCACTTGCCCAGTAGAATATGGAGTTTGTAAAAGAAAATTAACAGACACTAGCACACTACATTTTCCAGAGAACCAAGTTCAATTAAAGTCTTTTTAGTCTTCCTGAATTACTTCATATCAGGAGAAACTCTCATCCCTTACTGCCTCCTGACCCAAAGTTCTGAGCCAGGTCATATTCCCTGCTCCTCCTGAGAGCCTCTGCCTAAACTGGAAGTTCAAGCTTGTGAGCCAGGGCAGTGTGTACTTGGAAAGCAGGTGGCAGAACTGAAGTTTCTCCCTACCCATTTTCAATTCGCCTCTAATTCCCTCACTCACAAGATGCCCATCTGAGACACAATGGCTTCCTAAGGGTAAAGGTAATAGATACCTGTCTTAAAGTAAATGAGTAAGTCTGAGGGAAATATATGTAACAAATATTTACACATATAAAAAAATAAGTGTCCTCTAGATGCCTCTCTTTGGTGACCAAGTTATTTTAATATTAGAAGAATATGCTGTAAAATTTTTTATTTCACAATCAGTGTAACCTCAACTTCTGACAACTACATATGTAAACAGTGGATGAAAAATGTCACCTGCTGTACAGTAAACAAAGGACATTGCAGCCATCAAGCCAACAGCCACTTCCGTCACCCTCAACTGTGCACCCTAAGGGGACTCAGATGGAGAAAAGCAGGATGCTGACCCTAGACAGTTAAGGTGCGTATCAAAGTAATGATTTAATGAGCTCAGACTCTTGCTTCTTCCCAAAGGTAGAAAAGTGAGCTAAATTAACTTGAGATGCCTGGTTTTCTTTAATTAACAGTAATCTTTTGATGTTCCGACTACCTGCTTTTGTTGCAAAAACTCCTATATATCCTGGTTCCTTCCTTATCTTTTCAGAGCCGACTCTCAAAGCTATCTAAGAGGCTGTCCTCCAGCCTTAGGTCCTCAGTTTTGTCTGCCAAATAAAACAAAATTCTCAACTTTTAGGTTGTGCCTATTTATTCAGTCGACAAGAAAAAACAGAAAAATGCTTACAATCCAATAAATCTGAGTCACTAAGGAGAGAACAGGGAGAATTTTCCCCACTCCAACCAGTTTTCTTACATTTAGATCAGCCTGGATACAAAGATGAACAAGTGAACAGATGTGTGATAAAATGAGTAAATATAAATGGTAGTCTAAGTTTGCATTATTCAATATGGTACCCACTAACCACATGTGGCTATTTACATTTAAGTTAACTAAAACTAAATAAAAATTTAAAAACTCAGTTCCTCAGTCGCACTGGCCACATTTCAAATACTGTATAACCACAGTAGTCTGGTGACTACTGTCATGGAGAGAGAAGACATGCACCATCACTGCACAACGGTCAACCAGACAGTTCTTATCTAATATGCGTGACCGCTATACAAATTATTTTAAGTGTTCTGTACATTTGAGAATTTTCACAAAACATTAAAAAATTTTTAGATCCAGAGGCCTCAGCTTCCCACATACACATTTCCAATGAGATTCTCCTTCTGGCTGCACGGCGTTCATTTAATCTATGAAATTCTGAGTGTAGATCTGGACTTTCCAAAAGTGGAATGAAGTCGTAAGGAGAACTAAAATGAACTCACTAACAGGCCACAGTGTGGTGTATTTTCAGCTTGCAGTCAAAAAACAGTTTCTTTCAGATTATAGGGACAGACTCAAATGTCTTTCTGGTTCATAAGTAACTATGATTAATCTTCAAAATCTGGAAAATTGGGAAAATTCCAGAACTTCAGGAATTATTTCACTTTTATTTGGCCTCTTGGTCTCATATTCATAACTTTGAACAGCTGCAACTGTGGTCCACATATTTTAGATATAAGTGGTTCTTAGCACATGGGATGGTGTGGCTTCTTGGAATGTCCCAACAGAACTGAAACCGAGATATGCTATTACAATACCCAGGGAGAGTAATGTAATTCGAAAACATTGAAAGTAAAAAAGTGACGTTTGTGGGGGAAGGTAAAAACCTAATTACCCTCCCCAAATTTTTTAAGTGACATTTATGGTGTCAGTCACCCCTGAATTTTGACTAGTAAGAAAAGCTGCTTTTCATTCTAGGAAAAATTTGCATTTTAAAGTCTTCAAACTTTTCCCTACCACACATTAAATTGATGAAAGGCAAACACTGGTTAAAGTCAGCACGATTCCACACTGGCAAAAGTAGTAAGAACAAGCCACCCTTCACGACAAGCATGCAGTGGTTCTCGAACTTTAGCTGGCCTCGGAATCACCTGGAGGGCTTACTTAGACTGCAGGGTCCCCACCCCAGAGCGTCGGATTGGTGCGTTTCTACCAGGTTCCCAAGGGATGCTGATGCGGCTGGTCCCACCAGCCTCGAAGATCCACCCCTCTAACAACACCCGCCAAAGGGACGACGTCAGGGTCAGGGTTGGTTGGGTTCTCCGCCTCTCCCCTTCTCCCGTCCCATCGACCCGGCTTGCGTGCACCCCGGAGCCCTGCGCGCCCGCGGAAGGCATCCTCCCCTCCGCTGGCCCGAGCAGACAGGTGGCCTGGAAACGCTCTCGCTCTCTCCCATTAAGCAACTTCCACATTTCCCCAGCACATAAACACTGCCTTGACCCAGAGCCCGGCTCTACCCCAAGAAGGCGCCATAACAAAAGGTTGAGATCACTTATGATCGGCTACTTTGACGGCAACCCCCCGCCAGGAGGGCAACAGTTTCGACTGCTTAACAATCAGTCTCGGGGCACCGGCTGAACCACACGTTAAAGAGCTCCCTTTGCTCTCTCGCCTCCTCCCTCGCCTGCCGCCCCAGCGTCCTCGGGTGCTTCTCCCCACTTCTCCTTTGGGGGCCCGGCCCCCAGCCCCTGGCCTGCCTGTCCTAGGTGGGAGGCGTCCAGGGGGACGCCGCAGTCCCACGTCCCGGCCCGGGCTTCCCCCAAGGATCCCGGCGGAGGTGCTGCCAAGCCGCGCCCGCCTCGCCCTACCTTCGGGGCTCTCTGTGGCAGCGGTGGCTCAAGGGTGCCTGTCGTCAGCCAGCCGGCGGCCGGCAGCACCGCGAGCAGGAGCAGCCGGAGGGAGAGCGGCGCCCAGAGAGCGCCCTCCATCTTGGTCTGGCAGGCGGCGGGCTGCGGGCGGCGGGCGGGGGCGCGAGGCGGGGAGGTGAGGGCGGGGCGGGCCCGAGGGGCGGGGCGTTTGGGGGGCGGGGCGATGCGGGGCCCGGAAGCCTCCGACAGCTTCGGAGGTCTGGGGCTTCGGGGTCCCGCGCAGCGTTCAGAGGCCGAGGGAAGTCACAGAAAGCCTGATCTCGTCATTAGACCGGCACTCTGATTTGGAGAGAATTTCCTCACCTAAACAAATGTAAATACTTTCGTTGCCATTATTTTTGAATTAGCATATACTGTATACGTACACAGGTATTTCTCTGTACATATTTACATATGTCTATAAAGTGAAAATAATGGTAATGTAGCAGAAAGCTATTGTACATTGAAATAAGATATATCACCTTTAGGGGGGAAATTTCATTAAATTGGTACTTCCTTCTACGTTTTGGGAATTGCCTAAGCACTTTTAAAAATTGCTGATTCTGGTGTATTTGGGGACACCTGAGTTTCTGATTTAATTAGTTTGGACTGAGGCCCAGGCATTGGTAGTTTTTAACGTTCCTCAAGTGATTTATTGTGCCAAGGCTGAGGATCAACACTGTATTGAGTTGAACATTCAGCAAATCACTGGAGACCTGGGGGAACTACACTCAACTGGGAGACAAACCCTTTGGACACTTAGGGTCTTTCTAGTCAGTTTCTTAATCTATGAAAATAAGATGATAGATTTTTCTTACCCCTTTCAGAATTAAAAAAAAATTATGAAACCTTCCAAAGCAAGATGTGAAAATAAATAAAAGAAACCTCATTTAAAGTGAGGTCTGGGAGGTGGGGGAGGGGAAACTGGATGAAAGTTAAAAGATACAGTTATAAGATAAATAAGTACTAGGGATGTAATGTACAACATGGTAAATACAATTGGCTCTGCTCTGTATTATAAGTGAAAGTTATTTGAGTAAATACTGAGAGTTCATATCAAAAATTTTTTTCTATCTCTTTAATTTTGTATATATATGAGAAAATGGACGTTCATTAAACATACTGTGATAATCACTTCATGATATAAGTCAAATCATTATGATGTACACCTTAAGCTTATACAGGGCTATATGTTAATTATGTCTCAATGAAACTGGAAGAAAAATAAACAAGATAAAATAAATAAAATAAAATAAAATAAAAAATAAAATAAATAAAATGAAGCCTTTAAGCCCTGGAGGGGGCGCTCTCATGCACCATCACTCCTTGTGTCTGCACACCCCAGAGAGAGAGGTACCATGCATCTCCACAAGGAAGACGCTTACCCTCTTACCGCACTACCCCAGCAAAAGGAAGATTTTCTCCTTACCCAGCAATAGCCCTGGCAATGAGAAACTGCCACACACAGCCAATGAGAAGTTTGAACTCCTGCTCTCTCCAGTGGACTTTTACTCAAAACAGCCCCTCCCACCTTCCTCCTTTTTTCTATAAAAGCAAGCCCCTCTCCTTTGTTCTCCAACTTGCCTATAGTTCCCCATAGTTTGCATGTGCCTTAATGCAGTTCATCTGCTATTCCTGAATAAACTCATTTTGCTGGTAAAAAAAAAAAAAAAAAACTGGGTATTTTATTTTTAAGGTTAACACAGAAAATGCCAAGAAATGCAGGCATTTCAGGTTAACAGGGTTGCAGATTGATTGAGAAGAACTTGGAGATGCCATTCATGGAAAGTAAGAAACAGTCTTTCTTTAAATTCAAACTTTTGACATGAAAAACACAAATCTGTTTCTCTCTTAACTCCTTTTCCTCTTTTATCAACCCTCCACCCATGCCTGCATAGCTAGAGTAAACTACAAAATCTTTGGCCAAAATCTCTGTACAATAAACTACAATCATTCAACTAATTTCTTGCCTATTATGACATTCAGCACAACATTATTAACGGACAAGTGGATTCTACAGTGACGTCTCATCCACTCATGGGTTCCAACTGTAACCACCGGCCTTTTCACTTTCAGATGGCTAGGATTAAAATGAATCAAATTCATGGGTCAGAACACATATTTGTTCTAATTCATAATTCGAATTAGTAATATACGTATAAGGTTCCAAAATACATTTGAAAGAAAAAGTAGTTGCGGATGGTAAGATAGTCTGTATCTCCCAGCAGAGCCCTCCCCATTGTTTGAGCATCCATTGTTCTTTCACTTGTTTGCCTCCAAAAGAGTTAAGTTTGCCTACAGAAACTCAGTGTATTTCTGTGCACATTAGATGCTTTATGTTCCTTGAAGTTAATTTTTCATATAACAGAAGATATTCTAAAAAAAATTTAATACATAGAATATAAGGCATATAAGATGTATAAAAAATACATCTTTATTCTCATACCAAATAGTACTCAGACTCTAAACTTCAATATATCTCCTTTTTCAGCAACTGAGCCCATTATTTTTATCATTCTCAATCAAAACTTGAATTCCTCTTTTTTCTGTAATCCAAAAGCGGGCTTGGCACCAAAGGGAAATCTGGGACATAATCTGTATCTGTTTTCAATTTCTGGGAGAGTCACTGCATTTCCATTGCAACACAATCTACTCCATTACTTTCCAGAGTTACTCAACTGCACATTTTTCAACTTTTTGAAGGTTCAAAGGAAATGATGAAAATAAGATCAAGAAAGAGAGAAAGATCAAGGAAGTGGGTATAGGTTAGTGGTAAAGTATGTGCTTAGCATGCAGGAGGCCTGCGTTCAATCCCCAGTACTGCCATTAAAATAATAAATAAACCTAATTACCTCCCCCTAAATAAATTAAATTAAAAAATAAAAATAAAATAGTTGGACAAAAAAAAAGTGGCTGACATACAATAGACATTCAAAAAACAGGAAAGATATTCCTTTTACATATCCAAAGTCATTCTCACTATAAATGTGATGGTAACAGGGAATAGGATGAACCTTAGTTTACCAAACTGGATTCCTCAGGGTCTGAGGAGGAAAAGCAGGAAAAGGGGCAGATTAGGTACACAATGTCAATATAAGAGAAATTAGTCAAGATGGTTGGTGATGTTGATGTTTGGAAAGTAATAAAAATTTACTGATCTTCTTCTCCAGAGAAAATCTACTTTAGTGTTTACATTTGGTAGAATTTAGAAGGATATATCTCATTTCTTTTCACCTTTTTAACTACTGCACAAATCACTTAAATATTTATATCATTAGAAACTCAAAGTGTAATATGAGACAAGCATAAACTATATAATCATCATGAAATGATATTTTTCCTATTAAGGTAGAATATTTGATATTTAGTGATATATCAGGATGGACAGATAGATAAACAGATAGAAAATAAAGATATGGTAAGTTACACCGTGAATAATGAATAAGTTATTCTATCTTGGGCTTAAGATATCCACACGTGGGTCTGAATTCTTCAAAACAATCTGGCAGTATCATATGTGGTCATTAGTGAATCAGTTCACATATGAAGTCATTCCTCATATTTATTATGTCAATTTCTAATTCTCTTTGAATAGCCCAAATTTGTCTTTAAAAATTGTTTGATTTTTCCAAATCCTCTCTTTTTTCTTTGGATTCATAGTATTTCTTTTAAGCATATCCAGGATTTTACCAAATATTACCCTGTAATGCTATCTCTAGTCTTAAGATTATATTGGGAAAAATCAAATGAGTTATATACACAGTATCAAACAATTAGTTTGAACTGATGTTTCAGTTTTCAAAGATTTTTGAAAAAAATACTTTCTTTAGACTCTGCAAGGTTATTAGTGGAGGATAATTCTCTATGGGACTCTAGAGTTTCTGTACATTTTGTGAGCAAGGTACTGACTGCCCTTTCTTCTAGGCCATCTTTCAAAGAGATTTTATACACACATACATCAAACCTTGATAAATAGGTGTCTGCTTTCAGAGCAAAGGGCTGGTATGTTTATGCCCATTAGAGAAGGTCAGGCTCCCTAACCTCAGGAATTCTCTTCTGTAATGCAACCCAGTGAATGTGCAGGTTGTCTGGGCCCTCAGCGTTGCACTTTGGGACTCTGAGGCAATGAAACTGATGCAAACATGCTGGTACTCACTTAACTTACTGTGCTGAGTAATAAATTATCTTTGTCTCTGACCTGGGACTCTCTTATCTTCTATTAGCACCCATGAAATTATGGCAGGCTAACTTGTTAATCTGAAAGCAGTAAAAACTCAGACTTTTCACAGTTCTTGACAATTACTTCCTAAATTCCTGTAATTATTTGTTTACATGATATTTTGTGTTAAGATTTTATTTTTATTGTTCATTGAATGGAATTTCTGTGTTTCCTCATTTCAGGCATGGTGCCTATCACAATTACCTGCTTCTGTTTTGACATAAAGCTTTAACAGTCCTAACATTTTTTGGAAATGATGTCCTTGTTAAAGCTTAGACTTAATTGAAAAAATGCCCAAAAAACCCCAAACCAACTGTATATATATATGGAGAGAGACAGAGAGATTATAGCAGCTGGCTCTTGTGGTTATGAAAGCTGAAAAGACTCATAATCTTCTGTCTGCAAGCTGGAGAACCAACAAAGCCTGTGGTATAATTCAGTCCAAGCCTGAGGACCTGAGAATTGGAGGGCTGATGATAGAAGTCTTGGTCTGAGTCTGAAAGCCAGAGAACAAGGTGTGCTGATGTCCAAGGTTAGGAGAAGATGAAAATCCTAACTCAAGCAGAGAGATCAAATTTGCCCTTTTTCTGCCTTTTTGTACTACTCTAGCCCTCAAGGGATTGGATGATGCCCATCTGCAATGGTAAGGGTAATCATCTTTACTCAGTCTACTGATGAAAATGCTAATTTCTTCCAGAAACATCCTCACAGACACACCCAAAACAATGTTTTACCAGCTCTCTGGGCATCCCTTAGCCCAGTCAAGTTGACATAAAATTAACCATCATGGATATTTTTGGTAAAACATGATTCAGTATTATGTAGCAATGCAATAAGATTTGGAAAGAATAAAATTAATGAAATCTCTTTTATTTAGCGTCTACTATAGTAAGGTTAAGATTTTTATATGAGTGGGGTTGGATAGGAGTGAAAGGTTACTGTCTCAGGGGACTCAATATTTAGAGATAATCATGGAAATTGTAACCATAAAACCATGGAATATGTTAAGTGCTACATACATAAAATTTAATATTTAAGATTGTTTATCTTCTGAGTCACTTAAGTAAAAGATGAAAAATGGCAAATCTTTTTTCTGTATACACACTTCTTTAAAGCAATTTAAGGTTTAAAGAAAAATTGAGCAGAAAGTACAGAAGAGTTCCTATATACCCTCTCCATCATCTCCCAGGTTCTTCTATTAACATACTGCATTAGTCTGGCACATTTGTTACAATTGATGAACCAATATTGATACACAATTATTAACTAAAGCCCATAGACTATATTAGTGTTCACTCTTTGTGTCATACAGTTATTTGGGGTTTGGCAGATACATAATGTCATGTATCCACCATTATAACATCATACAAAATAGTTTCACTGACCTAAAAATTCTTATATTTCAGCTATTCATCTCTCCTTCATTCTGCCAGAAACTTGGCAACCACTGATATTTTTACTGTCTACATACTTTTGCCTTTTTCAGAATGTCAAATAGTTGGAATTACACAGCATGTAGCCTTTTCAGACTGCCTTCTTTCACTCACCTATATGTATTTAAAGTCTGCCGTGTCTTTTCATGGCTTGATAGCTCATTTCTCTTGATCTTTAAATAATATCCCATTGTATGGATGTTTATTCCAATTTGTTAAACCAGTGAGTTTATTCATTTACCTATTTAAAAAGTCCTAATTGCTCCCAAGTTCTGACAAGTATGAATTAACCTGCTATAAACATTTGCATGCTGGTTTTTGTGTGCACATAAGCTTTCAACTTATTTCAGTAAATACCTATTGCTTGATATCATGGTAAAATTATGTTTAGCTCTGCAAGAAAATACCAAACTGTTCCAAAGTGATTGTACTATTTTACATTCCCATCACAATTTCACTGTTATTTTAATTTGCATTTCTTTACTTAATTGCCAATATTCATTTATTCAACAAATAATTATTCATCTATTACATGGCAGGCTGTCGTAGGCACTAGGAATACAGCAGAACACAAAACAGACAAAACTGGCTCTCCCTCTGGAGCTGACATTCTAGTAACAGTATACAAATATAAACAAATTCCTAAACAGCATGTTAGATGGTAAAAAGTACTATGGAAAAAAAAAAAAGAGTAGGTATGTGGGGTTAACTTTAATTATGGTGGTCAGGGTAGGCCTCACTGAGAGGTGACATATGAGCAAGGGATCTGAAGGAGGTGAAAGAGAGGAAGAGGGTTCTGACCAGATGGGATAGCAAGTGCAAAGGCCCTGAGGCAGAGCCCCCCGACACTGCCCAGTAGTGTTCAAAGATTAGCAAAAGTCTAGTGTGACTTGAGGGGACTAAGAAAGAAGACAGGAAGATGGGTGGCAGAATATAATGTAAGGCCTTATAGACTATAACAACTTTGGTTTTCAGTCAGATATGAAGTTATTGGACATTATAAGTATGTATAAAATGACATTAAAAAGAGTAATCAGCTTGGCCAGGAGAGTTTGAGGAGTAAACTTCTCATGGAAACCCTCAATGGAGGCCAAAAGTAGTTGTATAAGTTTTCTAAGTTACAGTGTGGATGAAAAAATTAATTAATAGTCAATCTAAGAAAGAAATGGAGAATTTTATTTGAGCCAACTTGAAGATTATAAGATGGGAGATTATAAGAGAGCTCTGAGAACTGTTCTGAAGAGGTAAAGGGGGAGACCCATATATATGTGATTTTGGCAAAGAGGTATATGAAATCAAGCACTCATCTTGGTAGGTTACTGCTATTTGAGAGGAACAGACATCTTAGTTAATAGTCTTAGTGTTTTTCTAAGTATATGAAGATGTAAGAAACTGGGTTCATGAAATTTTCTCCTGAAAATATCTAACTGTCTGAAGGCCAGTTGTATCAGTTTTCCAAGAGCACAAAGTGCCTCATCCTGATCTTTGTCCTGAATCCCTTTCAAGGGATATTATAGGTCAGTGACTGTGGTGGCTAATGACTTGATTAATGACTTGAGTCTTCTAGAACTGGATGGTGGGCAATATTCTTTTCCTTCTTTATTTCTGTCTTTCTTTCTTCATTCTTTATTTTACAATCCCTTCCATTTAGGTCTTAATTTCGACCAAGGTTTGGGAGGCATTTCATGACTAAGTTTTTGCATGATTCTAGGAATGCTCATTCCCAGGTCAGGCAAGGATTTCATTGATAGGTTACTCATTGTGCTCTTACTGGACTAGGCCTCATTAGCAGTAGCCCAAATCCTCTGCACCACTTGTCTTACTAGTCTGTTATGGTCCAGGACATACTTCCCTCTTGTTGCTTCTTCTCACATTTGGAGTTACACTATTACAATCAATGATCTTATCACAAAAAAAGAAAATCACAGGCCAATATCACTTATGAAACTGGATGCAAAAATCCTTAACAAAATACTAGCAAAACAACTCTAGCAATAATTAAAAAGATCATCATCATCATCAAGTGGAATTTATCCCAGGGATGCAAGGATTTTTCAATATCCACAAATCAATCAATCTGATACCACATTAACAAATTGAAGAATAAAAACCATGTGACCATCTCAATAGATGCAGAAAAAGCTTTTGATAAAATTTAGCATCCATTTATGATAAAAAAAACTCTTCAGAAAGTGGGCATAGGTGGAAAATATCTCAACATAATAAAGGCCATAAATGACAAATCCACCGCTAACACCATACTCAACAATGAAAGGCTGAAAGCATTTCCCCTAAGATCAGGTACAAGACAAGTTTGCCCACTCTGACCACTTTTATTCAACACAGTTTTGGCAGTCCTAGCCACAGCAATCAGAGAAGAAAAAGAAATAAAAGGAATCCAAGTTGGAAAAAAAAAAGTAAAACTGCATTGTTTGCAGATGACATGATACTATACATAGAAACTCCTAAAGACACTACCAGAAAATTATTAGAGCTCATCAATGAATTCAGCAAAGTTACAGGATACAAAATTAATATACAGAAGTCTGTAGCATTTCTATACACTAACAATGAAATATCAGAAAAAGAAACTAAGAAAACAATCCCATTTACTATTGCATCAAAAAGAATAAAATACCTAGGAATAAACCTACCTAAGGAGGCAAAAGACCTGTAGTCCGAAAACTCTAAGACATTGATGAAAGAAATTAAAGATGACACAAACGGATGGAAACATATACTTTGTTCTTGGATTAGAAGAATCAATATTGTTAAAATGCCCAGACTACCTAAGGCATTATACAAATTCAGTGCAACCCCTGTCAAATTACCAATGGCATTTTCCAAAGAACTGGAACAAAAGATTGTTAAATTTGTATGGAAACACAGAAGACCCCTAACAGCCAAAACAATCTTGAGAAAAAAGAATGAAACTGGAGGAATCATGGCCCCTGACTTCAGACTATCCTACAAAGCCACAGTAATCAAAACAGTATGGTACTGGCACAAAAACAGACCCATAGAGCCATGGAATGATAGAAAGCCCAGACATAAACCCATGTGCTTATAGTCAATTAATCTATGATAAAGGAGGTAAGAATATATAATGGAGAAAAGACAGTCTCTTCAATACGTGGTGCTGGGAAAACTGGACACTTACATGTGAAAATGAAATTGGAACGTTCTCTAACACCATATACAAGAATAAACTCAAAATGAATTAAAGACCTAAGTGTAAGATCAGATACTATAAAACTCCTAGAGGAAAACACAGGTAGAACACTCTTTGTCATAAATCACAGCAATATTTTTTTTTTGATCCTTCTCCTAGAGTAATGGAAATAAACAAATGGGAGCTAATTAAACTTAAAACTTCTGCACAGCAAAAGAAACCATAAAGAAAATGAAAAGGCAACCTAAGGAATGGGAGGAAATATTTGCAAATGACATGACTGACAAGGGATTAATTTCCAAAATATACAAACAGTTCATACAGCTTAATTTGATAAAAACAACCCAATCAAAAAAATAGGCAGATGACCTAAATACACATTTCTCCAAAGAAGACATCTGGGTGGCCAATAGGCATATGGAAAGATGTTCAGCAATGCTGATTATTAGAGAAATGCAAATCAAAACTACAATGAGGTATCACCTTACACCAATCAGAATGGCCATCATTAAAAAGTCTACAAATAATAAATGCTGGAGTGGGTGTGAAGAAAAAGGAACCCTCCTACACTGTTACTAGCAATGTAAATTGGTGAAACCACTATGGTGAACATTATGGAGTTTCTCTGAAAAGCTAAAAATAGTTACCAATGCGAAAGACAAATATCATGTATCACTTATATTAGGAATCTAAAAAAAAAAAAATACAAATGAACTTATTTACAAACCAGAAATAGAAATACAGACATAGAAAACAAGCTATGGTTACCAAGGGCTGGGAGGGATAAATTAGGAGTTTGGGATTAACATATACACACTAGTATATATAAAACAGATAAACAATAAAGGCCTACTGTATAGAACAGGGAACTGTATTCAATATCTTACAAAGTATAATGCAAAAGAATCTGAAAAAGAATATTTGTATGTATATGTATAACTGAATCACTTTGCTGTACACTAAAAACAACAGAACATTGTAAATCAACTATAATTTTTAAAAAAAGATAAACAAACCCCCAAATATTGAGCTTATAAAACTATGTATTTGGTCAATTCTTTCAAGTTGCCTAGTCACCATTGTTTTTATCGGAGGCTTAGTTACACATTTGGTAATGCAAGAAATCATAATCTTGTAAAACAGGCAGAGTACAAGTTAATATAGCTTTTAACATTAAGATCCTAAGTATGTAAGTTGAGAACTTACATTAGATGTGGCCCAGTATCTCCACAGGTTATCTGACTAGTCTGTGCTGTACCAATCACTGTCTTTAGAGGAAGTGATATACTGGCATTGTACAAAAAGTTCATCAAAGATGTTTGCACATGTAAGGCGAGTGGTTGGTCGTGACCTCTTACAGGATTAAGAAAGGAACAGTTATCTTCTAAGGAGTTACATGGCTGGCCCCAGAAGAAGAAAAATTGATCTTTAAGGTTGAATAAGTATTTCTGCCATTGGAAAGCTTTGGTTAACACATAACGCAGATGCACCATGCACACTGGAGGGGATGGAGGAGACCAAAGGCAGAGAAGAAGTTTTACCTTTACATTTTTGTCTTGCCTTAAAGTGTGAATTTTATTTTATCAAGAGTATTGATAAAACCAGAAGAGATTTGGAGCTGAAGCCTGTGGTTTTTAGCTTATCGCCCCAAGGATCCACCATCTGCTGTGATAACAGGTATAGTCTCTGCCCTAGGCATGGTTAGCCAGGAAAGAGCTCTGTTTATCACCTTTCTGAGTAGCAAATAGTACCGTTAAGGCCTAAAGTTTCTGATTCAGGGCGATAAGAGATCCATTAGGAAACCCCAGTAGTCGTCCCAGTCGGGGGAACATGGCGCTGCAGCCGCCCTCGGGCTTCGACGGAGATGGCCTGAGGAGCATTAAAGGGCCGCTCAGAGGTCCGCCCTGTTCATCAGATGGACACAAAACGGGCACAAAACTCTTCACAGAAGCCTCTTTGAGTGACAGTCTTCCGCGCCAGTCGCCAAGGGCTGTCAAGGATTTTCAAAAGGGCCGCGCAAGGGGCGGGGACCCACGGCAGGGCGGGGAGTGACACCCACCGGAGCAGCAATAAGGAGACTCCCGGAAGAGGGCGGTGTCGCCGGAAGGATGACGTAAAAAGGCGTCGCGCCGAGGGTGACGCGTGGCGTAGATGACGTCCGGCTGCGCCTGTCACCCCCCGGGCTTGTTGCAGAGGAGGAGCAGGCGCCATGGCGGTTCTGCTGGAGACCACTTTGGGCGACGTCGTCATCGACTTGTACACGGAGGAGCGGCCGCGCGGTGAGGCCCGAGCCCAGCTCACCTCTTGCTGGGCATCGGTCTCCTTTCCCCACTTTGCGTTTTCTGCCTAGTCTCCGGTTTAGACTGGTTCCAGCTTCTGGGCTGCTGGTGCCCTCGACCGGGCTGTTTCATTAGAGGGTCTTGGTTAGAAAAGTTTTTTTTTTTTTTCGAGGAGCAGCCCTTCTCCCGCATCCGGTGATGGCCAGTCGAGTGGCGGGTACTTGTGGTTATTAAATACCTCTGTGTATGTGTGTGATACAGGCTGCGTATACAATGCCCATAGCTCCCGTGGCTTTACTGCGTTTTACTAGCCAGAGGAACACAACTCATATTTCTTCGTGTGTAATCAGTAAGTCTTTACGAAAGCAGGGAAATTGGGCTTGGAGCAGTGAGTATGGACATCCCTCCTGGATGGAGAAAGGGCTGTCCGGAGGTGTGCACCCAACCTTAACAAACACTCCTTGACCGTCCACTGTGCGAGACTTCGTGCCAAGCCCAGGGATGGGCGTCTTGCCCTTCAGGGTCTTGTTTTTCCATTGGTGGGAAGGAGGCGCGGCAGCCCATTTAATTTCTTAAGTGTTGTAGTGGAAGAACGTTGCCATGGAAACCAGAGAACTGGAGTAATTCTTCCTGGTTGTGGGCGGGGGAAGCGAAGCTAGCAAAGAATACAGAACACTTGAACTTGTTCTTTCAAAGGTGAGTGGGAACGAGGGTTTTCTTAACAGTTTGCTTGGAATTTTATGGAAATAGCAAGTAGGCCGGCGTGGCTTGACGGTGGAATGGCAGACTGCGCGTCTGCTCGTATACGTTTTTAGGTTAGGTCAGGTCGTGAATAGCCTTGTGTGCCCTAATGATGACCAGAGTCTTTGGAAGGTTTAAAAAGCAGGGAGGTAGCAAACTTCTTGTTTTGGGAAGATAATAGGCAACAGTGTGGAGAATGTATCAGAGTGGGGAGAAACTGGAGCCCAGAAGAAATTAGTTACTATCGGAGTCCTGCCACCCGGAATGCGGATTATCAAAGAGGATGAAACAAGCTACAATACAGTAAGAGTGCCTCCTGACATACTATACTACACTTTATCCCACACTCAGCTATCCCCGCACCCCCACCCCCAGCACTACAGACTCAACCATACATCAATGCCTTTTTTATACTATTACCTCTACCCTACATTTCTCTCCACTGTTGTCCTTTTGGCAAACTTCCTGCTTACTCTTCACATCACAGGTCAAGCATGATCTCTTCTGTGAGGCTCTCCCGTGTCCCTAAGCAGAGTTAGATCGGTTTCTTCTGTTCTGTCTCAGGTCTTTTATAAATCACACAACAGGTATTTTGTTGTAACATTTACCTCTTGTCCTGGAATTATTTGCAAGTCTTGGTCTCCTCTCAAGAATGTAAACTCTAAGAGAGCCGGGACTGTGCCTTAGTTATCTCTATATCCTGAGCACCTAGTGCACTGTCTGACACTTTCAGGGCACACACCAAACATTCATTATATTGAGTAATGCAAATTGCATTGTTGCATTACTCTTTTGCATTAGGACTTGCATTAGGACTCTCTCTTTGTGCAAGTGGCAGAAACTCAGCCCAAACTGGCTCAAAGAAAATAATCGATTGCCTCATGTTACTGAGGTAAGCTTTAAGGATAGCAGGGTCCAGGGGTTCACAGGATCTTATAGGGAATTGTATTTTTTTAATCTCTTGGTTTTGCTTTGCTTTGAATTTGACACTCTCCACTTGGAGCAGCACCTGGCAAGTGATTGGACATTTTTCTCTAGAACTGTGAGAAACTAAAAGGGAGGTAGGGTTACCCCATCTGATTAACACAGAATGGACAAGCAGTGTTTCTGCAAAGATAGCTTGGAACACTAAAAACTTAAGTTCCACCCTGTGTATGTATTTGTAAGCATGTGATTGGATTATCTACTTATATGTATAACTACTTATCAATCTATGGTAAATATATTCAGAATTATTTTCCTCCCTCTCTCTTCTTTTTCTTTCCCCCTTTTTTACTTTTTATTATAGAAAACTTGAAACATATACAGAAATAGAAAGAATCATGTAAATGAACCCTCATGTCCTGATGATCAGTTTCATTTAACAGTTGTGAATACATGTTTCATTTATATCCCCACCTCCAGTGGGTTTTTTTATAATAAATTTTTTACATGGCATTTATTTAATCTGTAATTATTTCAATTTGTATCTTAAATGATACTTAAAAAAAGATAATATAACCACAAATTATCACATCTTAAAAAATAAGCAATAATTCCTTAGTATCATTCATATTTTTCTATTATTTCTTAGGCATTTAAAAGAATATTTGGTAATTTGAATTAGGATCCAAACAAGGGCCATATGTTATATTAGTTGACAAAAATACCTTTTAATCTGCAGGTTCTCCCCCACCTTTTTAAAAATTAAGACTTTATTAGAGCAGTTTAAGGTTCATAGCAAAACTGAGGTGAAAGTACAGAGATTTCCCCTCTGTCCCGTACCCCACACATGCACAGCCACCACTATTGTCAGTATCTCCCACCAGAGTAGTACTTCTGTAATACATTTGTAATGTTTGTACCATGTAACATGGTATATACTGTACATTTGTTACTACAGTGGTACCTTAGATGAACCTATGTTGACATTTCATTATCACCCAACTTCCATTGTTTACATTAGGGTACATTCTTAGTGGTATACATTGTGGGTTTGGACAAATGTATAGTGACATGAATTCACCATTACAGTATCTTACAGAATAGTTTCACTGCCCTAAAAATCCTCTGTGATCTGCCTGTTTATCCCTCCCCTGCCAGCTCCTGGCAACCACTTAGCTTTTAATGTCTCCATAGTTTTGCTTTTTCCAGAATATTATATAGATGGACTCATATAATATGTAGCCTTTTCAGATTGACTTCTTTCACTGAGTGAAATGCATTTTAGAGTCCTCCATGGCTTTTCATGGCTTGATATCTCTTTTCTTTTTGTGTTTAATAATATTGCATTGTGATGGTACCACAGATTATCCATTCACTTACTGAAGGACATCTTGATTGCTTCCAAATTTTGGCAGTTATGAATACAGCTGCTATAACCATCCATGTGTAGGTTTTTGCTTAGACCTAAGTTTCCGACTCCTTTGGGTAAATACCAAAGAACATGATTATGTGGTAAGAGTGTCTTCAGTTCTGTAGGAAGGTCCATATATTATATTGGTTTATATGTCTCTTAAATATCTTTTAATCTGTAGGTTCCCCTTGGCACCCTCTCCCATTTTTTTCCCTGAAAAAATTTTGAGAAAGAATTTGGGTCATTTGTTCTGTAGCATTTTCCTCATTTTGGATTTCACTGATTTCATCCTTGTTGTATATATTTTTTTAACATTCTTCTATTCCTTCTGTTTCTCATAAATTGCTTCCTTGGATCTGGAACCTTGATCAGATTCAGGTTTAATGTTTTTGGCAAGAATATTTCATATAAGCTAGTCTCTACTTTCAACTATATCACATTCAGGAGGCACTTGATGTCTGGTTGGATCTTTTTGTGATGTTAAAATTGATTAGTGGGTTTAAGCTTGTCTAACTTGGTACACCTGTTACGGTGTTCCTGTTAAGATTTTGGTAGCCACTGATGATCACTGCTTAGGTCCATTATTTTTGTTTTCTAGTTAAAGGACTATTCCTATATGTTGAATAGTAAGCCCAGAAATATATTTTTCTAGAAAAAATGATCAAAAGCCTGATATTCAAGACCCTCCAGTAACTTGGCCCTACCTTACCCCTCTAGCCTTTTTATCTTCTATTACTCTGTAATACTGGAGTATTATAGAAGTTATACCAGTCTTCTGGACCCTCCCCCAAACATTTAAATTCCCACTTCTAGACCATATCATAATGTCTTCCAGGCCTGAAATGTCCGCTCTTAACTCTCTGCCAATCCAGTTCTTTTAATGCTCACCTTAAGCCTCCGTGAGGGCTTCTCATTTCCCTAGCCAGGAACAATCTATCTTTTCAACTCTTGTGGCATTTTTAAAACCACTTTTTACTGTCGTACTATTTAAATACACAAGTGGTATTATCAGGTATGCCCAGTATGTAACTATTTGTATTCAGGTGTAAGGACCTTGGTTTAGAAGCTCCTTGGGGGCAGGTACTGCCTAATATATCTTTCTGTCTGTTTTCTAGCTTAGTGCCTTGAGAACTTGTGAGCCTATTTCTCTACAACTAGACTGTGAACTTGTTAAGGGCAGAGACCAAGGTTTAGTGGCATTTGACTTAACAGCAGTGCCAAGTACCTAGAAGATACTCAGTCAATATTTATTGGATAAATGAGTGAATTTATTTCAGAAAGCTGAAAGTGTATGGATTTTTGTGAAGAGCTACTCAATCATTGTAAAAAAAAAAATGGTCCCAGATATTTGATTCTCTAATTTACACAATCTGTATTGATTTTCAAGATACTCTGTTCAATTATTTCCTATCATAATATCTTTAGTTTTCTTTTTTTCTCTTGCAAAGTTAATCCATCAATAAACGATTGCTTATCCGAGATAAGTTTCAGTTTTCTGCATAGCTCAGATGCCCAAGAAATCCAAAGAAAAAGAGAATAAAAAGAATTTGAAATATATTGCCTTTTTCTAAACTTACTACCTTTTTTTAATGGCTTGGGACATTTGACTATTTGGGGGGGTTTGTATGATAATTTAGAAATTAAATTACACTAACTGTACTTTTACTTGGTTAAAAATGTATTTGTGAACTACTGTAATAAACTTAGTATTTACTTTCTTTCAGCTTGTTTGAATTTCCTGAAGTTGTGTAAAATAAAATATTACAATTATTGCCTTATTCACAATGTACAGGTGAGTTAGTGGATATTAGTCATATTCTTTGTTACTGGAACCATCTAGCAAACTCTGTGAATTAACAAAGCATCCTAAATGTTACAGAGGGATTTTATCATACAGACTGGTGATCCAACAGGGACTGGCCGTGGAGGAGAATCTGTTTTTGGGTAAGTTCTTTTATTTTTAAATGAGTGAAAATAGATTTGCCTCTTAACAATGTTAACTAGCATGTTTCAATCTGCATCTTAAAATATGGTTCAAGTATAGATTTTTCCCCCAAGTTCCATAAATGTCTATAGCAAAAAAAAAAAAAAGACTATTTTGAATCATAGTGGCATTTCTATAAAGAAATGGTAACTCTATATGCTAACTCTAGTGCCCTATATATAACTCTAGTCCTGTATTTCATGTTGAAAGTACTTATATTTTATAACCTTATTATGTGTATTTTTAGTCAACTGTATGGCGATCAAGCAAGCTTTTTTGAGGCTGAAAAAGTGCCAAGAATTAAGCACAAGAAGAAAGGCACTGTGTCCATGGTGAACAATGGCAGCGATCAGCATGGATCTCAGGTTAGGAAATGGGTGAGGAGATGAGTTTTGCTGGAGGGATCCCAGAAAATTATCTTTTTAAACTATCATGAGGGGAGAATTTTGATCAAAGGTATTTGTTAGAAGAAAAAGATTGCACTATTTTTTTCCATATAAAAAAAGCTTTATTATGTTGTTCTTTTAAACGTAAGGCATGTCCGTTGCGAGGAATTTAGAAAATACAGAGAAGTATGAAGGAGAAAATAACATTACCCACAAGCCCAGCCCCACTTTCATGGATCGTCACTGTTCACACTGTGGCCTGTTTCCTTTCAGTGTTTGTTACTTACTTCAAAACAGGTTATGTTGAGCACTTTAATTCATTGTCACAACAGCCCCATTGGGGTAGAAGCTTTTTTTTTCTCACAGTTTACATGTGAAGAAACTGAGATTTGGTTTGTTCAAGTATTTTGAACAGTTAGGAGAGCGTCTGTGTATGTGTTGATATTTTATGTTCAAGCTTTGTGCTTTTTACTTAGTACTAGTGACAATTCTTGCAGTTAATATAGAGTCTTACTTTTGTGTATTTTTTGTCAGTGTGTAACTGATTTCAGTTTGAATTACATATATATTTTTGTGTTTATTCTATGTCTTTCTATATAGTTTCTTATTACTACAGGAGATAATCTAGATTACCTTGATGGTGTTCACACAGTGTTTGGTGAGGTGACAGAAGGCATGGACATAATTAAGAAAATTAACGAGACCTTTGTTGATAAGGACTTTGTACCATATCAAGATATCAGGTATGGTTACGGTTTACTATCTGAATGTACTAGAATGTTTTGATGCTGTGTTGTTTGATATGTAGAGGTGATGGCGTACAGAGTATTGATTTTTGGATAATTCTGAACTGTGAATTAATACAAGACTCTAAGAATCTTTGTAATAGAGAAGACCTATTTTTAAAAAAAACAAGGTACTTGTACTAATTATTTATAATTGCTTATGTCAGGAGGAATTATTAATCCTCTAATTTAGTTTTTTAAAAATACAGATTATTGAGAAATATGGCAAAATCACAAAGATTTACACATTCATATTATATCTTAGTGTAATGTAGAGTAGTAAATATAGGGTCAAACAATGAAAAATAGTACAATAATTGTGAAAGTATACTCTAGTAATATCCTTGTGCAATAACATTTAAGAACTTACAGTTTTTCTGGCATTAGAGTTACTTAAAACATTTGTTACTGTTATAAAAAGTAAAACATGGGTTTTGAAATAACATACACGTAACATTTGACTTGGATTTATTTTGTAAGGATAAATCATACAGTGATTTTAGATGATCCATTTGATGACCCTCCTGATTTATTAATTCCTGATCGATCACCAGAACCCACAAGGGAGCAACTAGATGTAAGTAGAGTCATCTTGTGATTGAACATACACACATATTAGTGCTTTGCATAGATTTCCCTTTATAGACTATTGAACTTATTTCTTCAGGATGATTATCCTGCTTGATCAATAATACTAGGACAAATTTAGAGTTTTTTTTCTCTTCCATGGTGATACTCATTTTCTAGGTATCTAGTTCCCTAATATTCTTTCTTTAGTTTCTGTTCCACCAGAACATCTTTAGCTCTGGAAGTTTATATGAACACCTTGGGAAAATGTTTATCTTATCTCTTAACTCTAGATAAGAGTGTATGTAGCTTTAAGGCTAAATTAAATTATCATCTTGCGAAGGAACTTTTCAACTGGGGATACTCTGGAGCCAAGATAGAACCCAGAAATCTCTGTGGAATAAAGGAGACATTTCCTTCAGGTCTTTAAATGTATAAATTTCTGTTTATTAGGTTTCCTCAAAGCTGAATTTTCCTTATAATTGGGATTTGATGCTTAATTTCTAAGATCATTTATCTTCTGTATTCAGCTCTTAGTTGGATATCAGGCAGTTTTTATATAAATGTTTATTTTGATTTAAAAATAAATTAGAAGCCTAGTCTGGCTAGTAATTTTTGAATTAATTTAAACCAGTTTTCATAAGTTTGTAAGTTTGTTTCACATTTGTGAAACAAATGTGTTCTATTCTAACATATTTGCTGAAACTAAGAATAAAGCATAATGTCTCCCATGTTTTTTAGATGTTTCTATTCTTTAAATGTATATCTGAGTAACTTCTGCCTTACAGAGTGGTCGAATAGGAGCAGATGAAGAAATAGATGATTTCAAAGGAAGATCAGCTGAAGAAGTAGAAGAAATAAAGGCAGAAAAAGAAGCCAAAACTCAGGCTATTCTGTTAGAAATGGTAAGATAATTACTTTGTTCAAACACTTTTTCTGCAATATATTTAATACATATTCTCTGTGAGTTTATTTCTGGCTTTTTGATAGTCTTAAAATATTAAAAATTTAGCTAAGAATTTTTTTCTGGATT
Source organism: Camelus ferus (assembly GCF_009834535.1). Classification (NCBI taxonomy): domain Eukaryota; kingdom Metazoa; phylum Chordata; class Mammalia; order Artiodactyla; family Camelidae; genus Camelus; species Camelus ferus. The sequence continues at coordinate 59,766,041 of NC_045703.1, read as the reverse complement.
GAATTTTATATGACATAATAATACATATGAAAGTAAACAAATTTGATTCCATTATCAATATAGTGACAAGGGCCTTTTTAAAAAATGGAAAGTGGGTATCCAACTTAACAAATATTAATTGGATCTCAATTGTTTATACCCACCTCATTTTTAAAGAATTTTTTTGGACTGAATTTTCGGTGTATTCAAGAATAATTCTTTATACATCTCAAGTATTGAGATTTAGTAGCAGAATTTAATAGGGTAAAATAAACCTAGGCAGAAATTGAACATTCTAAAATATACTCCACTTCTGTATTACTAAAAATATCTGGGGAAGAGTTATTTAGTAGTTGATTAATTGACCTACTAGGCATTTTTTCCATTTCTTATTTTTGTGGAAAAGGTATACCTTTCATTCACATAAATTATCAATAAATATTGGAATAGGTATATAATAATTTAAGTTTTTATTACTGTTATTGTTTTATATAGTAGAGCTTTTAGATTCATTATTCTAAAATTCATACTAGCATCACTAGTCTGAAGGAACAAATGTTAAAGATTATAATTCAAGAAAACTTTACTGAATTTAAAAAAATTAAAAACAGACAGTTTAATAAGCACATTAGAATTGTAATTCATTGCTGGTGAGAATGTAAAGTGGGTAATTCACTTTCGAAGAGAATTTAGCAGTTTCTTACAAAGCTGAGTGATACAATCCAGCAATTGTGCTCCAAGGTATTTACTCAAATGAGTTAAAAATTATGTCCACACAAAAATCTGCACACAAATGTTTATAGTAGCTTTATTCATACTTGCCAAAACTTGAAAGCAACCAAGATGTTTTTAATAGGTGAATAGATAAACAAACTGTGGTATACCCATATTGAATACTATGTAATTATTAATAGAAATGAGCTATTAAGCCATGAAAAGACATAGAGGAACTTTAAATACATATTGCTAAATAAAAGAAGCCAATCTGAAAAGGCTACACACTGTGCGACTCCAACTGTATGACTTTCTGGGAAAGGCAAAACTATGCAAACAGTAAGAAAAAGATCACTGGTTGCCAGTAGTTAGGGGGAAGGAAGGATGAATAGGTGGAGCACAGAAGATTTTTAGAGGCATGAAACTATTCTGTATGATACATGGCATTTGTCAAAATCTATAGAATGTACAACACAAAGAGTGACTCCTAATGTAAATTATGGACTTCAGTTAATAATCTATCAATATTGGCTCACCAGTTGTAACAAATGTACCACAGTAATGCAAGATGCTAATTAAAAAGGTAAACTGTTGAGAAGGGTGGAGTCCATGAGAACTCTACTTCATGTTCAGGTTTTCTTTAAACCTAAAAATGCTCAATAAAATAAAAGTCTATTTATTAAAAACAAAAAAAGGAATCCATGAGTCCAAACTAATAATGAATATATGATAAGTAGATAATAAAGGAGTGCTCTTCCTTACAGTAGAAGGCAGGCTGGGGGACCATATAGAGATGTGGTAAAACTATAGATATGTAAGGGACTAGCCAAAAAGGAAAACTAAAAATTGCTCATTTGTGGTGAGGGAAGCAGAGGGTTGATGGAATCAGGGGACATTTTAGTTCTTAAGCTAGTTGGTGGCATCATGGGTATCCTTTATTTTCATACTTCATAACTTAGGTAAAGTTTACATAAATTCTTTTTAAAATATATCAAATACTTGGGGAAGAAAAAGTGGAGATAAAATCGGGCTTTGAAGCCAGGTAGACCTGGGTTCAAGTCCCAACTCTGTTGCTTACAACTGTATAGCCTTGGGCAAGTTAGTTATTTAACCTTTTTGAATTTCACTTTACTCATCTTTAAAATGGAAATTGCATGGTTATTTTAAGAATTGGCAAAAATGTATATGAAATGCTAAGTACAGTATTCACACGAAGTCAGAGTCAGGTAAATATTTTGGCTATTAATATTGTTACTGCCAGGAAGAGTGGAGTTTTGAATTTCGAAGTCTATTTAGCTTTCTTTTCCTGAGCCTGCAGTTTATAATGTAAGTTTAGATGTTTTAGGGAAATTAACATTGTGGGCCTGGATAGGGTATTTATAGTGGAAATTAAACAAAGGAGTTGATTTATATTCTTGTTTATCTGTAATTTAGGTGGGAGACCTACCTGATGCAGATATTAAACCTCCAGAAAATGTGCTGTTTGTATGTAAATTGAATCCAGTAACCACAGATGAAGATCTGGAGATAATATTCTCAAGATTTGGGCCAATAAGAAGGTAATCTCTAGAATTAGTGAAAGATTTAGAAAAGTTAGGTATTAGTTGGTCATTTTCTAATGACATTTTTGTTGAGTCTGTGAACTCTAGGTGAATTTTATACTGGTGAGTTTTACAGATGAGTCTTTTGAATGGTAGGGAATGAAAATACGTATGAAAAAAATATATGAATTGAATGAGTCTCTCACTACCAACACAGGCATTTTCAACTCTAAAACAGGAAGTGAATGAAACAGTTTAAGTCTAGTTCTTTACTATTCTCAATAACCTTCTTTAGTATTTTAAATATCTGTCCATTTAAATTCTCCCTAGAATTTCTAGCAACCAAAAGTAATTTGAATATAAATTTTCTAAAATTTTTCTTTCAATTTATTTTCCTGGCATTATCAATGCAATGCTAGTATTTCTATGAGAAAGGGGAATATTTTGTAATTGATTTAAAAGTATTATTTTATGTTTAGAATTTCCTTTCATGTTTTTTTCTTCTATGAAGCCATTTTTTATTCTTCCTATTGAAAGAAAAATCTTGCCATAAAATATTACCTGATTTTATTTCTCCACCCACTTACAATGTATCGTGTTTATAAAAAATACTCCATTATTGCTATTTTTGTTTTTTTTTAAACTGTAGACATTATAGACTGACTTCTTGCTAAGGAAGATGAGGATTCCCTTCTGTTTCTGTCCTCCCCCCTTCATTCTTGCCTCCTGCTTTGGTTATGTCATAATTTTGGTTAGATCCTTCCATTTTAATGTGTATTTAATTATTGCTAACAGCTGAACCATGTGCTGTGAAGTGATAACTTTTTCTTCCTTGTATTTCTTTGTTTTATTTCATGTTTCTAAAATGAGGCTTAAGATGCATGAGGAAAAAGCATCAAGCCAGGGCCAACCTTATTGGCTCTTTCACTTAGTTCTTAAGATGGATTAGTTCTGTGCAATAACTATACCTAATTTGACTAAATTTGAATTTGGTTTATATAAAAATTTAAAACCTTTAGGTAGTGATAGAAATGTTAGGTACCTTGTTTGTAGTGATAGTTTCGTAGGTGTATACATCTGTCAGAATTAATCAAATTGTACATCTGAAATATGTGTAACTTACTGTACAGAAATTACACCACAATTAAGTTGTTTAAAAAATTTAAAAAATAAAATTCAAAACCCCCAAATTAGAAGTTTGCTAATAAACATGTCTATATGTATGAATGTACATACATTATTCTACAGTAACATTAGCTAGTCTATGATTCACCTATATTTGGACTAGAAATAAATTAGGATTTAAAAGAACTTTTAGCAGTAATTTCCTTTTGTCAAAGGGCAGTTAAATATTTTTATCTTATTCTTTCTTGAATGTTTTAGAAATTCAGGATTGTAGGCCTAGGTAGGACGTTTATAGTAGAATCTGAATAATTTAGTTACTAGACTGGTAAACTATTTTTTAAAAAAATAATTATTATTGAAGTTTGGAGAAATACAGTTCTGTGAATTTAACTTTGCCTTTAATAACTGGCTTATTTTGTTTTTTACTTTTGAAAAGTGAGAGTAAATGCTTTTTCTTTAAAGTCACTTTTTTCCAAACTTTCTTTCAGTTGTGAAGTTATCCGGGATTGGAAGACTGGAGAATCCCTCTGTTATGCTTTTATTGAATTTGAAAAAGTAGGTCATAATATAAATATATTGTTTGTATTTATTTTGTTCTTATATGGTATTAAAGTGTGAAAAATTGTAGAACTTTTTTAGTCTCTAAGATTAGAAAATCAGTTTCCCCTTTCTTTAGGCACCTGGAAAAATAACCTTATTATATTCAAATTAGGGGATAAATTTGACATCTGTTAATGTTAGTGTATGTTTTACTTTAGGTTTATGTTCAACCTATGTGAATGTGAACATAAAAATTTTTAAGTTTCAGGTAAAGTCTTTCTCATTCTATGAATAATTTTTCAGTGTTATTTAGGTAAATATGTAATTGAGTAACAGAAAAGTGGACTGGGTGTTAAGATCTAGATATTAATCTGAGCTCTGTCACTGACTAGCTATTCTATGATACCTGACATTTTATTTAGAATTCTTCTTCTGGGCATTACCTTCCTTATGAATAAAACTTGAGTATTGGATTAGTACTTTCTAGATCTAGAATAGTAATGATAGTTTATGTATTCAGGTAACTTTCTTTAAGCAGGCATTTTGCTACATGACCTACATTTAATCCTCACAACTCTGTGAGATTTGTACTGTCCTTCTTTTCTAAATGAGTAAACTGAGGCACAATGTGGTGATGACTTGTTTAAAATCATGCACCCAATGAATGTCATAGCCTTCTGTCCTGCTGTTTTATTTTCAAAGAAATAGTTAATAACTCAGTTAACATTTTATGTAACAAATATTAACTACTACCTATATTTATAAAATTGTTCAGATATAAAACATTGTTAATACTCATAAATTTTCGGTATTTTTAAAAAACCATCAAATTTAGAGGGGGGTATATAGCTCAAGTGGTAGAGCACGTGCTTAGCATGTACAAGGTCCTCGGTTCAATCCCCACTACCTCCTCTAAAAAAAGAAATAAATGAGTAAGCCTAATTAACACCCCTGCCCGCAAAAAACCCCATCAAATTTAAATGTGAGTTATACAGTGACTAGGAATATTTGTATTAATTCTATTTATTTTCTGTACTTTTCTTCATCTGGTAAACAAAAGAGCTTGTATTTGCTCCCAGAATTTGAACTTAGGTATGTCTGATTCTGTTCCTAATGATTTTAGCCATTATGTGAGGCTATGCTGTTTCTTCATGCAGCTTTGGATTGACATGTGTCGAGTAGTAGCTCATTCTAAGTTACAGCTATTCCAAAGCATTTGTCAAACACCTATATTTCAGGCACTGTGATAGGTCCTACGGGTACAAGATGAATAATAGATGGTTGAGGAGGACAGCACGTAACAAATTATACCTAGACCTGGTGCCAGGTGTACCAGAAGTAATACTTACAGGGTACATTGGTGTCAGCAGGAAAGAGATCTCTACCTTCAGGTTGCTATGAATACTTTATGTCGACTTGACAGTGTGATTCCATCATTAACACTAAGGATTATGTTGTTGATTTGCTCACAAGTATAATTTCGTTTCGTTTTTGTCAGATAAACTAATGACTGCCTGTGTTTCTCAGTCTTCTGCAGGTGTACCATTCACCACGAATAGGTCAACTATAGAGCGTAGGGTGATTCTAGACTCTATGAATTCTTTATCATGATTCAGCATTTCAATTTTTGATGGCTCTTTTGCAGCCTTTCTCTGTCCTTGAAAATCAGATTAAACTACATTATTCTGCTTCATAATTCTCATGAGTGGTAACCTCTTTTTAAGTGTTCATTACTGAGTCTTTTTTTTTTTTTCATGTTAGACAAGTTCTTTATGCTTTGGATAATCTGGTCAAATTTTTTTAAAAAACTGAATAATAAAATACATACAGAAAACGTGTAGCTCATGAGTGAACATCTTGATAAATTATCAGAGTTAATACACCCATGTAAATCACCACCCAAGTCAAGAAATAAAAATGTTAGCAGAAGATAGTTACCAGAATCCCTGAGGCCCCCCTTCTGTCACCTTCCGGTAACTTCCCATCACTGCTACTTCTGGTATCATAGATTTATTTTGTCTAATTTTAAACTTGGTATCAATGTAAACATAGTGTGTGTTTTTTGTGTCTAGCTTCTTTTGCTCATTGTTACATTTGTAAGATTTATACATTATTGCATATAGTTTTTAACTTTTTTTGGTTAATTTTCATTGATATGGTATTTTATTGTGTGTATGTAAATTTTCATTGACATATAATATTTCATTGTGTGTATATGAACTAGAGTTCTTTTCTGCTATTGATGGACATTTGGGTCCTTTCCAGTTGACTGTTATGAATGTAGTACTGTAAACCATTTCTATCATGTCTTTCAGTGTACAGATATGCATTTTTGTTAGGTATATATCCAAGAGTGAATTGCTGAGTAGGTATAGCTTTAGGAGATGATTCCAATCAGTTTTCCAAAGGGTTTGTCATAATTTTCACTTCTACTAGCAATGTGTGGGAGTCCCTATTACTCTGTATCTTTACCGATTCTTGATATGGTCTGTCTTTTAGATTTTACATTCTACTGTGGTTTTACTTTGCATTTCCCTGATTGAGCCCCTTTTCATATGTTTATTGTCCTTTGAATGTTCTTTTTTAAATGAAGTACCTGTTCAAGACTTGGCCACTTTTTGATTGGGTATTTGCTACCTTTTTATTGATTTGTAAGAATTTTTTATATTTTCAGGTTACAAACTTTTTTTGGTTGTATGTGTTGCAAGCATCTTTTGCTCTGTGGATTGCCTTTCCCCCTTTCTTAATGGTGTCTTTTGATAAGGAGAAATTTCTAATTTTTAGTTCAGTTTGTCAGTATTTTTCTTCCATGTTATGGCCTGTTTTAAAAATACTTGCCTACTCCGAAGTCATGAAAATATTCTCTTTACTGTCTTTTGAAGCTTTGTTCTGAAATTATCTTTCCCATTTAGATCTGAAATTTGATTTTTGTGTACTATGTGAATCATGTTAAATTTCATTTTTCTTATTTCAGATAGCCAGGTTACCCAGCACAGTTCATTAAAAAGGTTACCTGTTCACACAGCTCTTCAGTACCACCTTTGTCATAAATCAGGTGTCCACATACATGTAAAGTCTTATTTCTGGATGCTGTACTGTTGTACCAGTCTGTCTGTCCTCACACCCCTGTCAAATTGTGTGAATTACTATAACCTTACAATGTCTTAATATCTGGTAGTGTGAGTCCTCCAACTTTGTTCTTGAAATTGTATTGAAAATTTGGATAGTTTTGTCCTTTTAATTTCCATATGTATTTTTAATCTCAATTTTGAAGAGATTCCTTAACTATTGTTTGAGTATACATTCATCGAGTACAAATATTCTCCTCCTGAAAAAAGTATCAGAGAACTTTTTCTTTAGGGAATTGGCACAGTGATGGAATTATGTCTGGAATTATAAGTATAATCAATTAGATTAATCAAATATACATTAATTGCCTACCACGTGCCAGATGATGTTCTAAATGATATAGATTCAAAGATGAATGAAACTTTGTGTATATAGTCATGGAGTTTATAATTGGTTTAATTCTTGACATACATAGTAAATAAATATGATTATAACTGGTTCTTTTATCTGCTTCTCTTTGAATTGTTTCTAGTTGAGTTGTGACCAGATCACAAAATGAGTTTCCAGGAATCTAGGAGAAAATTGATCAGTGCTGGGTTGAAATGTGTCATTTCCAGTCTTCAGATGTCAGAAATGGAGATGTAGGGTTCGTCACGTTACTGACAGAAGAATTTCTGTGTAACACATACCTTGGTATCATAGGCCCACAATCTATTATCCAAAACCCTTGGGAATAGCTATTTTTTCCATTTCAAACTTTTTCAGAATTTAGAAAGGTAATTCTTATGTGTGTATATGTGTGTGTGTGTGTGTGTACATGTACACATATCTGTGAATTTATTTGATAATCCTCTGGGTCAGCATTCCATAGTCACAAAAATACTTCCCTGATGAAACAAATTAATGTTCATACTTAGTGGAATAATCCAAAATCTAGGTCAGGTTTTGCTGTCACATGGATTTTAACACCAAATTTATAAAAACAGCTTTCAATATTCAGGGTATTTTAGGGTTTTGAGTAAAAGGGATTGTGGATTTATATAACACTATTGACAAGTACATGTATTTGCACTGTAATCAGACTGCCTTGGTGCAAATTCTGGTTCTCATACTTGCCAATTGTGTGACCTTTGGCAACTTCTGTACCTCTCTAAGTGTCTGTATTCTCTTTGAGAAAACGGAAGTAATAATAGACAATACCTCATAGAGTTGTGTTATCAGAGTTAATTGAAATAATAGACCCCAAGCATTTAACAGCATTCAGTGCATAAATAAGTATTCAAATTTTAGTTTTAGTAACAAGAAACTTTTTGTACTTTCACTATTTGTTCTAGCTGCAGGAATCTTTTCCATAATGATTTATACTTGAGTTTTTATAATTACTGTCAGGAAGAAGATTGTGAGAAAGCGTTCTTCAAAATGGATAATGTACTTATAGATGACAGAAGAATACATGTGGACTTTAGCCAGTCTGTTGCAAAGGTTAAATGGAAAGGAAAAGGTATGTTGGTTCATCTTTCTTTGTTTCTGTTCTGCTTTGCATGCTTGTGCGTGTGTGTATGTGTCTCCTTTGACAGTGCTGTTAGAGATGTTCAGTGGTGTAACTGCTGCCATTTGATTTCACGTAACTTGTCTGGCACGTAAGATAGAAGAGGGTGTGTGTGAATGTGCATTATGTGTATTTTAAACTGATGATGAATATATTTTCTATGTTTGACTGTAACTAATTACTTACAATTACCCGTTGTAGACATGACATGTTTCCAAAGCAGGTATTATGACCTGGTGGTGGTTTGGTTCTTCTAGAGGCAAAACTCTTAAAAAAATTTTTTTTTTTCTTAAGAGTGTTTGTTTTAGTTGCCATATGGTACAAAATTGAAAAGATCTATGAAAAGGTGGTGGAACACAGTCTCCCTTCCACTCCTGCTCCTCTACCCAGTTTCCCTTCCCAGAGGCAGCCTCTGCTACCTGTTTCTTTTGTAACCTTCTACATATATTCTTTAAATACATATAATTTCACATATTTAAATATGTATGTTTATACACATATATAGTATATATTTATTTGATGTTTAGAATTTCATGTTTTTCCTGTATATATATTATGTATATATAGTTTTCTCCTCTAAAAAAGGAAATACACACAGAGTTTTCTCCTTTAGGCAAGGAAAGCACAAGTGGATGCAAGCCATACATACTATTTCTGTACCTTGCATTTTTTGTTTTATAACACATCAAAGAGATAGTTTATATCAGTGTATAAAATGACAATATTCTTTTCAGTGTGGCACAGTGTTCTGTTGAATGTATGTGTCACAACTTATTGAACCAGTCCTACTAATGGACAGTCAAGTTGCTAATCATTTATTTTCTGTGTATTATGTCCTATCCCTAAACATGTGGCATTTCCCACATATGCATATACACGTCAGATAAACTCCTGGTAGTGGCATACCACCCTGAAGGTTGACTCTGTGGTATGCTGAAATCATGTGGGTTTTTGATTGTCGATGCAACGTTTTTAAAAGGTTTCACTCTAGTAGTAATTCACCGTGCAATGCTAAATTGTACTAGGAACTTTAGGACTACTTTCTTTTTCTGTAACACTTTATTTCTCATGATTTTTATGAATTCTTTTTTTCCACATGTGATAATTATAGCTATGTGATCAAAAGAATCAAATAAGTACATTTAGGAACTATCAATGAGCTGGTGGCCTAAGCAGTACAGTTCTGGTCCAGTAGTCCCGCCCAGTAGCTCTTCTGTGGGGCTTTTTCCCAGAAAGCTAATTAAATTTTGTCATTTGGGATATATATATATGCAGTGAGTATTTATTTATTTATTTGCTATTTTTTAAAACATTTTTTATTGAGTTAGTCATTTTACAATGTTGTGTCAAATTCCAGTGTAGAGCACAATTTTTCAGTTATACATGAACAAACATATATTCATTGTCACATTATTCTTTTCGCTGTGAGCTACCACAAGATCTTGTATATATATTTCCCTGTGCTATACAGTATAATCTTGTTTATCTATTCTACATTTTGAAATCCCAGTCTGTCCCTTCCCACCCCCCGCCCCCTTGGCAACCAGTTTGTATTCTATGTCTGTGAGTCTGTGCAATAAGTATTTTATAATACCTCATTACAGAGAAGGAACTTGAGGCATAATCTTGTGAAGTATTTCACCCAGTGTCACATAAACATGATTTAAACAGGTCCTAACTAGTTTGTCGCTTTTTCTCAATTGTCTCTTCCTAACCCATTCTCCCACTGAAGAAATGATACTGCCTTCCTAAGTAGTTTCAATGTAGTTTATTTACAAGATGACTTCTCAGTGAATTTCATATTTTTCTAAAATAAAACATCACATAGGAGACATGCTTCAGTTTCACATGTCCCATCATAAACGTGTATTTTGTTGTTAATCTCTGTTAATTATGAGATAATTTTGTATATTATGGATTCACATTTAGAAAGTTGAGTGTATCCTGTGCTCCATTCCCAGTGCTCAGTACTTTCCCTTATAGCCTTATTTAATGATTCCATAGCTCTGTGAAACGTTGATGTTATTTTCAGTTCATAAATGAAGAGAATGAGTTTCAGAGAACTGAAGTGTCTTACCTCGGACCTCCCAGTAGGGTCAGGATTTGAATCCAGAACTTCTCAGTTTAATCTGTTGCTCCTTCTGTCATAACATAACTGCCTCATCCATTGTGAGACTGGTAATGGCAAGCACATGGCAGATAGTTGTTTCAGTGATGAAACAAGGCTTGTTTGTTACAGTTACCAGTATTTTAACTCTTACAGCTGTCTGTTTCACGTTTATATGAACCATTGTCTACTGGCCATTTTTGTTTCTAGAGCCTCTGGAATTGCCAGGTAGATTCATCTTGTCCTTGATGTCCTCCCCCCACCTTTTTACTTGTATTCTCTCCTTTGTTTAAAGACTCTGGTGACAATCAAGGTATATGTAGGATTCGCAATCAAAACACCTGTTTGCCTTCCTTGTGCCTTCAACTTGGCCCTTCTGTATGTAGGAAGCATTCCTGGTGGAAACAGTTCCTCTTGCTGGTTGAGGGGATAGGAAAGGCAGTTGAGTCACAGGTCTAGGATGTAGGTATGAACTGGGTCCTCATCTGGTAGGAGACTAGGTTTGAAAGAAGGAATGTTCTCTCTTTTCCTGGCCCTGCTACTGTAGGCTGGTTAGGGTGTAACAGTAGGTCCTGTTTTTCTGAAGGAATTGGTGATTTCATTCTTGGCACTTGTGAGGAATAAAGGTGCTCTTAAGGAGAAATTTCAAAGCTGAGACAGTTTATCTTTGGTGCTCTTGCCAACCTCCCCCGCCCCCCATCTCTTAAGGGACATTCTGCATACATCCTGCTGTCCTCTCTCTGCTTGGTGCTCTGTTGAAATTTTAGGGCAGAATGTCTCTTTTGACATATCAGAGGTCTTTAAACCCTCACTTCTTCCAAACTTGTAAGCCTCTCAGATCACATACTCGGGTCCCAAGCCCTCAGTTTCCTTTGGGCCTAATATTCTCATGGACTTCATGGCTGTGCTTAAACCCTGCGTTATATTCTGGTGATTGTATTCTCTGTGTAATTTAGGATTTGGAAGTTTGGTGTTGTAATATTCATGTATATCATTAGGGGGCAGCATGTGGCTACCTAGCAAAATGGATGTCTTGAGATATCTGATTTCAGTTAAAATAGTAATGGAGAATGAATTGCTACAATTCTTTTTTCTTCTCAGCCTTTTCTATCCCCAGAGATATATGCCACTTATAAAATAGCTCTTATATATTATACCTTTATAAAATAATTACTGTTCTTGGTTCATCAGGTGATTTTTCTTACTAATTTTTCCCCCCTTTTTAAAATAAACAGGCGGGAAATACACCAAGAGTGACTTCAAGGAGTATGAAAAGGAACAGGATAAACCATCTAATTTGGTTCTGAAAGATAAAGTAAAGCCCAAACAGGAGTATCCTTCACAAGAACCAGTTAATCAGTATGTGTTGACCGTCCACTCCAGAGAGTACTGTGTGATAGAAAGAGTCACAAAGGCCGTAGAAGACAAGGTTCCTGAATCCCGGTGGCTTGTGGAGAAATCACTTAGTTTATCTTTATCTCTTTTCACCGTTTTACATATGGATACTTTATACTTTACATTTTCAGTATATTCCCTGTATGGAGAAGGTTAGTGTTGAAAGAAATCTTTAGCCTAATTCTTTTACCTCCCTGCATTTAGGTTAAGGTTAACACTTACTCTCAGATGATCTGCAGGTAAGATTTGTATTTTCTGTGTATAATCTTAATGTTTTAAATTTCTCATAATCAGAAATTTCTTTTTCACAGCTAAGCTAAACGCTTTGTGTTAACCCTTCTATATGTTTAACGTCTTTGGAGATGGTGACTATGTAGATAACAAAATCCTGTCATTGTCTCGCGTGAGTAGATTCTTTCGGCATAATACATGGTCAGTCTGAACAGGTGTTTAGTTGGGCTCCTAATGTGTGCAAGAGTTGACTTTTATAGGATTAAAAAGAAATCCTTTGACTTGACCCTTTAATTTACAGATTCTTGTAAGTTTTAGTTTGAGACAAGTAAGAAGCAATGAAACATACTGTTCATATTATGTCATTTTAATTTGTTCATTGATGCTCTCATTATAAATCTATCACTCGACACATGGCAAAGGTTATTTCTTTTGTGATTCTTTCTGGTAAATGGTTTCTTTGTTTCCTGGTTTCTGTTGGTATTTTAGGGATTCTCTTTTCCCATACTATATAGACATTTTTTTCCCAAGTATTTATCAAGGAAAGATGAATATCAGGTTGACCTGTTAGATACATATTTTTAATGTATTGGCTGCCTGCAATGCATAAAGCATTGTAAGGTGTTAGAGCTGGAGTAAGTGTGGAGTATACTGACATAATCAGCATGAGGAGAGGTTTCACATGCAGACAGAACAAGCAGAAAACAAAAGATTGGTCTGAAAAGATGAACATTAGTGAGGGGTATGATTGAAATCTTAGAATCATAAAAGGTATGGGTGGAATACACTTGAAATTTATTCACCAAATCTTTGAAATTAAGTTGAGGCCAACCATGAGTAACTGCAGCTGGAAGAAGGGGAATGTGCAGGGCAAATGGAAGGAAGTCCGGTCGTGGAGTATAAAGGAGGAGGCACCTTCCCCCTGTAGAGGGTGTTCAGGCTGAAAAGAAAGAATATCTAGGATTAAAGCATTTTAAATTCAAGATTTAAATTCAAGATGATAACTTAGAGTTAAGAAAGGAACTAGTCATGTTTGAGAATAAAGCTCTAGCCCAGGGCTGTCTAACAGAATTTCTGCAGTGATGGAAATGTACTGTATCGCCACTAACCACATGTCGTTATTGAACTTGTGAAATGGACTGAGGAACTGAATTTTGAAATTTGCTTAGTTTTAATTAATTTAAATTTAAACCAGTACACATGGCTAGTTTGAACAGTGCTGCTTTTAACTTTTTGAAGTTGATGGAGAAGACAGACAAGTCCTGGTGCAAACCACTGTTAACCCCTCTCAAACAACACTGAATGAGAGAGAGGAATCCCTGAGTCTTACCCTGATCATCATCCTACTGATGCTCTTTATGTTCTCAGTAATTGATAGGTTTCGTTTATAATCTCAGGTACAATAATAGAGGGACAGAACATATATTTTAATATGTAACATATTTTTTTTTACATGTTACTTTGTTACTCTGGTGAGGAAAGGGGATTCTGAGGATAATCTGAGTACAGATAAATTACTTAGAAAGGCATGGGATGTACTTTATAGGTCTTGAGAGAAAGAGAAATTGCTGTAGAAGTGTTATTAAGAGAATTCAAAAACAGAAGAGGGAAGTTTAACTTGGCTGGACTAGACCTCAGGGAAGTAATGGGGGAAAAGAGGTCAGGGAGATCACAAAGTTGTATTTAATTCATAGGATTTTGGAGCAATTTGACATCTTCTAAAAGTCTTGATTATAGTGGTCAGTAGAAGATAGTGGATAAGTGAGGAAGGAAGAGATATAACAAGTGTGTTGGTGGTGTTACAAGCATTCAGCTGACACTTATTTGGCATCTGTTACATGCCCAGTGAAATTTAGCAGTGAAACATAACCCCTGCTCAGAGGGACCTTGTGTTTTATTTTGGAGTTGGAGGAAGAACAGACATTAAATAATCACTATTAATTATATATGTCTGTAGTGTTGCAAGGAAGTACATTTGTTGGATATGGAACGTATAGTAGGGGTAAGTCGGAGGATCCTTAAGTCATACTATAAGTAGTGACATTAAAGCTGCAGCTTGAATATGGTGGAGAGGAGGGCTGAGGTGAGATACTGTTTCCTTTCACCGTGATCCATTATTTAAGAAATAAAGTTTAAATCTTGACCCAGTATAGTCCAGTGAATCATTCACACACATACATAATTGAAACCAAAATGTCATAAAAAATATTTTTATTAGGTGCCATGTACTGTATTTTCTATTCTTTCTTTTCTTTTTTTTTTGATGGAGGTACTGGGCATTGAACCCAGGACCCCATGCATGCTAAGCATGAGCTGTATCCCTCCCCCCTCTATTGTCTATTCTATGTTATTTTAAAATGGTGGCTTTTAGTGACCCATTAAATAGATTTTGCACCCCATTGGTGGATTACTGTCAGCTGTTTGAAAAACACCACTTGGAAACACTTTAGACAGGGAGCAGCATGTGTAGGCATATACTGAGGTGAAGTCATAAGCAAGGGCTTTTGAATTCATACCTGAAAAAGGAAAACTTCCAGCAGCTACTGTGGAAATGCTGGGATGCAGTATAAAGGAGAAACATTGGAGATAATGGAGTGATAATAGGATGGTGCACAAAGGTTAAATAACAACAACAACAATAATAATAATAGGATGATGCAGGCTAAGTAGCCATTGTGAGCCATCTTGTGAAAAGCCAGGAGGTGCAGTGTTTCCTGTTGAATCTTGTACAGAACTGAGGCATCCCTGGAAGCACAGACCTGGCAGCATGAAAACAGCCATGAAGCTCTTGTCCCAGGGGAAGTATGTCTGCTTTTACTCTAGTCCCACACGCCACTGAAATAGCTCTGTGTTTTGGGCTTCCTCCTGAGCTTTCTTTTGAAAACCACTATTCTAGTCCTTGTCAGCCTTCCTCAGAATCTGTTTTAGAGTTTGAGATTATTTTTAGCAGAGGTTGTAATAGTTTTACATTTTCTCTTATTCTAAGACATTATAGTGTATTAGAAAAAACACTTATTTCTAAATTAAAACGTATTATAATTTTTATAACACATTCGTGTGAAATTTATTGACTTACAGTTCTACTACCTACACAAATGAAACTTTTTATTTCTCCTTGTTTCTTTCAAGCCTTGCTCTTTTATAAAGGTGCAAAGTTGTAATCACTGTATGGTATATATAGTTTTTGCTTCAAGCTTTTTTTACTTTTAATTTTTCATAAGCACCTTTCCAGGTTATTTCATAGGACTCATTTGTCATTGTTAATACTTCCTTTATCATAATAATATCATGTGGAAATACCCTGAAGTATTTAAGTATATCTTTATTACTAGGCTGTTTATTGTTCCCAGTTTCTGTTATTAAAAATAATCCTATTATGTATGCAGTCGGCCCTCTGCATCTGCAGGTTCCACATCCATGGATTCAACCAACTGCAGGTTGAAAATATTTGGGAAAAAAATTTCCAGAAAGTTCCAGAAAGCAAAACTTGAATTACCCTGTGCAGGCAGCTATTTATGTAGCATTTACATTTATTAGGTTTTATAAGTAACCTAGAGATGATTTAATGTATAAGAGAGGACAAGTGTAGGTTATAAGCAGACACTGTGCCATTTTATATAAGGGACTTGAGTATCTGCGGCTTTTGGTGTCTTCAGGGAGCCCTGGAAACAACCCCCTGTGGATAATGAGGGACAACTGTACCTTTGTTCATTTAACTTAGTGTTATTTTAATTTTTTGGTAAATTTGTATTTGAATTTAAATATAAATTGATATGTATTGCTAAATTTTCTCCTATAAGATTAAACAAATTTACACTCAGAAGAAGAGTCACATGAATATATTTTTCATCTTTTATACCTTTTCTGGCATTGGGATTTGTAATGTCTTAATTTTTTCTGGTTAAAAATGTTCCTCATTTTCTAAGTTTAAGATTTTTCATTATTGACAAATATGTTTCCTTATTTTTTATGCTACTTATATTTTCATTTGTGAAGACAGTTTTATTTCCTCTCCATATTTTTTGCCCACTTAGCAATTGATAACTCTTTATTTAAGATTAGGGTTCTTTCCATTTTTCCTGACTATGTAATGAAGTAAAATATGAGTTAGTTTTGTTTTAAAAACATACTCTATGCTTCTGAGATACTTACTGCTTTAAAAGTTTACCTTTAGCTTCCTGGCCTCCCTTTGTTTACCAGATTCTTTGTTTTGAGTGTCAGTTCTCACATTTTCCTTAACTAACTGCTACAGTGCAAAATATGATCTTGTACTAGAGGACCAGGCAGAAGACTCAAAATCAAGTCACTCACACACAAGTAAAAAACACAAGAAGAAAACCCATCACTGCTCTGAAGAAAAAGAAGATGAGGACTACATGCCAATCAAAAATACTAATCAGGTACTTACTGATGTCCTGACTTGGTAGAGAAATAAGTACCTTATCCCTTTGTAAATTACATTCTGATGATGTAATGTTGGAGGTAAGGGTACAGTTTTGAATAGGGATGGTTGTGTTCCTAACTCTAAGATGTCAAGTGGTTTCACCAGGGTAATGAACTTTAATTTTCAAGAATATAATACAACAAATTATAAAATACTGTTTTCAAAGTGACTTAACATATCATATAGTTCCACATTGTGAAGCAAGAGTGATTTCCATATCTGTGGACACTCACTTACTCCCCATCAAAAACAAGTATGGTAATGCTAAAAAAAGTTCTTCTAATTCATCGTATTAATTTATCATTAAGTGTTATGTACAGCACTTACAGCTCTTGAAGTTTTAGGACCTGAACACCATCTATGTCCTTCTGTACTCTATGTATGAAATAAAAGCAGCACTTAGAACTAACCTGATCATCCTCAAACCATTCCTGAACAATACATTTTCTGAGACGATAATTAAAAATTCCCCAAAGGAAATTATTTATAAAGAGAAGAGTCATTTCCAGCCTGCATTTTGGCTCTCAGTTAAGTGAACAGCAGATTATATTACAGCTCCTTGCTTTGGTTTTGCCACCTGAGGACGTTTGAACTGGCCCTGGTAGATGAGGAGGCAGAGGGAACGCAGGACGATGAGAATGTCAAGTAAAGACGCAGAGATGGAAAGATGGAGTATGGTTGGCAAAGTAAAGGATTTGCTGTCAGAAAAGCCAAGTTTAGGTTTCTACGTTGCTACCTCATCAAGTTATCTAACTTTCTTGGTCACAGTTTCCTCTTCTGTGAAATCAAGATAATATTTATCTCCCAGGCACATCGTTAAGATTAAGTGGAAAAAAAAATGTGTGTGCAAACATTTCCTACACTGGCTGTTACTATTACTTTTACTATTATAGTCAAATTATTATGTTTTAAATCATTTGGAATAGTTTCTGTCTGTAGTAAGGCCATTAACTGGATTCATATGTCAGTTTGTTTATTTTCTATGTTTAAGGATTGCTTTAAAATTTTTGTTTTGTAGTTTTAAAGACTGTACTGTTCCAAAGTAAAATCTACAAAATAGTACTTACAGAGAACCAACTTATATTCCTGTCCTTTCCCCTTTTTCGTCTTTCCCCAAAGCTAACCATTTTATATGTTCTATGGTTTATTTTTTATTTAAAAAATTTCAGCAAGTGCATATTTTATATATATTCTTATTCCCCAGTTTTCTAGACAGTGTATCTTCCTGCTTCTTGCTGTTGTCCAGCAGAGGTCCAGTCTCTCTTCTTTCCATAGCCCTTTTGCTGTTCAAAGATTCCCATCCATCATGCCCTGCTCTCAGTTTTTAAGTTACACCCTTGTCAGTCTTTCAAGTAATCCTCACATGAATCAGTAATAGCTAACATCTTCTGTGTCCTTACAATACGAGGTGGGTATTCACAGCAAAGAAATTAAAAAAGTAAAGAGGTTAAGCTACTTGCACATGGTTTTACACAGCTAACATGTAATGGAACCATAAGTTAAATTCAGACTTGCACCCCTATCTGTTCTGCTGCTGCTCTTACCTGGGATGTATTCCTGTCAGCAGATTTCTTTCCTAAATCCAGCTAATTCTAATATAATTTGTCCCATGGTATAAAATTCCAGTGTGAACTAAAAGGAACATCTCTCTCTTTCTTAATTTTTATACTCTATTAGCCAAAGACCACCTCAGTCTTTTTTAATGGTGGCTATATCACATTTCTATGAATGCTTAGCATGTTTTCCACTAAAAATCCTCATTCCCACTGACCGCTCACCTCCCCCTGCCGCATATGTTCCTTTTAGCTACAGCTCCTCATCCTGCACTTGTACATGGACTCCTCAATGATACACATTAGTGTGTTTGAGATAATCTGAAGACTGGCTGCATTTTAAGCCTGTGGTTCCCATCCTCTCACCCCTGCCTTTTTGTGAATCTTTTTTATCTTACTGTTTGATTGCTTAAAACTTTACAGTAGCAAATGTCCTTCTCTTTTGGCAGTAATCTCCTAACTTTATTTCTCCCCTCAAAGTATCTTAAAGCAAATGTTTTTTGACTTTATACTTCGATTTAATAATGCAGCTGTATTCATTTTCTTTCTAATAAAACAGCATCCATATTTAAGATTTCAGTGGGCATAGGCTTTTTCTATTATTCTGATTTTTAGCCCTTTGATTTTAGTCTCAAGAATACATAATCATTAAAGGGAGTTTTCAGTGCTATGTGATTTTCAGATATGGCTCAAATTTTCCTATTTGTTGGCCTTTTTTCTTGGTGAGCTTAGTTTCCTAAGAATGTTTTAACTTAGATTTCTTCACGTTCTTTGTTTTTTATTGAATGACAGCCTTACTGTTCAATTCAAAATCTCTGTTTAATTTTTCCACCTCATGTCTTAATTCCAAGGTGGTTGGTTACTGTGTTGTTGAGGTTTGGGTTCTAGTGAGGTTACAGGAAGTGAGTACTCAACTGTGGGTTGCCTGGCTGAGAAGTACTCAGACTGGCTGGCTGTCCTCTGTGGTTTTCATAGGTGTCAGTATTCTTATAATTTGGGACTCTATTTTTGCTGTCATTTTAATCACTTAATGTTAGTGATTTAGGTGTAACTAAATCTCTGACTTATTCCCAGGGACCTCAGCAAGGACCGCTTTTGGTTGATTTTTAAATTTTTAAACATTTTTTGTGACTACTATGCATGAAATCATTGGCTAGGTTAAGTTGATTGCTTTAAATTGGCCATTTTATGGTTCTTTCTTTTTTTTTTTTTCAGTTGCGTGCTGGTTTAATCATCTTGTCTTATGTCTGAAATGTATAAAATGATAAAAATTTTTAGAAGTCCATGCTGGAAAGGACTTAGAGCTCATCTGATTCATTTCCCTCAACTTAGATACGAAGGTTCTGGCCCCTAGGCCCGTGGGCCTTGTAGTTCAGTGGGACCGCTGGAACTTTAACGTTTACTTTGATTTAGTCAGGTGTGGGAGTTTTTCACTACTCTGTACCATGCCCTTTTCAATTTTATATGAAAAGTTACTAATCAGTTAAATAATTACCTACAACTTATGTGGATCTCCTCAGTCTCAGTTTCCTTATCTCCACGGTCAGGATAATACTGTACTCCAGAAGCACTTAGCACTGTGCAAGCACATACATATAGGGTCTTTCTAATACTGCTTAACTTTTCTCCTTCATGGGAACAGTGCTAAACCTTGCTTTCTGGTTTTCACTTCTACTCCTTGCGTTAGCCTTCTCGCAGCCAGTCCAAACCCTAACCCATTTATCTTTGAGGCTCATTTCAGGCACTTTATAACTTCTCTATGAAACCTTCCCTGATAAAGCTAACCTCAAGAGTTTTTCTTGTTTGACACATCTCCTGAATGACAAAGACCATTTGAACTTAGAGCTGCCCGACTTCAAAGCTTGTGTAGCTTTGAAAACTATACCAAGTAGGAGAGGTTGTAAGGTTTCAGTCCATTTCATATTTTCAGCTTCCTCAATTTTTTTGAAGAATTAAGTACTGCGTAATCTTTTCTCTCTCTCTCTTATTTTAAACCCTCAAAGCACTCAAGTGCTTATTTGTATACTAATGTGCTGAAGACTTTATAGATTATACGTCTCTCCATTTAAAAAGTTTTTTCCCTTAACCAGTACAGAAATAAGTAGTAGGTGTACAGTCAGAATAGTACATGGATATTTACATTTCATACATATTGCAGGAAGCACAAAATAATTCTTTTACCTAGGGATGTCACATTTTGCTCAAAAGTAGTTGGTAAAAGGTCAAACTAAAATACCTACTCATTTTACTACCTCTAGGACTCTTACAGAATGACAAGAACTATTGGCATTGTGTGGGAAATCATGAATCAGTTTCTAATGAGGTGTTCCGTAAACACTGATTATAATAATCATGTTAGATCTGTTTTCACACACTGCAGTCTCTCTGCCAGCCATAATGTGTGGTATCTAGACAGCATATGGAACAATTATGAATCCGTTACTTAAAACCTAGTCCTTGACCTTGGATATCGCCACTCTGGATTTTAAACCTTGACATTCACATCTGCTATAATAATGTCTTAGGTGACAGAGTTGGGACCCTTGGGAGTTCAGTCCTTAGAATTTTGCCTTTCCTTTGAGAAATCTTTTAAGAAAGTTGAACTTTTTGAATTGTTCTTGAAAGAGCATTGGCTCTGATCTCTTTCAGTTTCAGCCATTTGCTAAGATATTCATTTTAATTAGAGATAAGACACAGATAGAATGGTTGTAACTAGCCCTTTTCTATATGGAAAAGTTACTACTGCTACTTAAGAATAGAACCAGATGTACCCACTGGGTAGTCTTTGGGGCAATGGATTATTTCAGTGTTTCTTAACTCATTTAAAAAAGTATGTAAATACTGATTTTTTAATAAAAACATCTATTAGTTTAGTTTAAATAAAACAATTTATCTGAAGATTTAGAGAGGAGCTGTTATTAAATCAACACTTTAAAAATAATTGCTCAGACCAAAGTATTCACAATCTGTTTTCTTTTTAGACTGATTTGTCTAAAACCTCTTCTAGCTATGTTATTTAAATGATGTCTTCTTTATGGGATTCTCCTGGGAATATTAGTAGTTTTATTGCAGACCAGTGATGGAACCACGTTTTTGGGAATTGGAGAAGGGACAGAGAAAGAGGTGACCATACACAGCCAGAATTCTTGGTATTGCAATTTTGCCCCAAAGACTTATTTCAATTGGGCTATTTCAGTTCCTTGTTTTTAGATCTGATCCTTCAGGTTAGCTGAAATAACAGGTACACAGTAATGAGATGGATGAGAAAATGGTTAAGTCTTTTTCTTAGTTATTTTTGCTTTTTAATTTACAAGATTCTTGGCATTAGTGGTAGTGTTCAAATTTGAGCTGTTAAAACTGCTTGCTAATGGGGACTTATTTAAGTTTTATTAATTGACAGTGCCTACAAAATGATTATTTTACTGATTCACTTATAACTCTTTATTCCTTTGACAGGATATCTACAGGGAAATGGGCTTTGGTCACTATGAAGAAGAAGAAAGTTGTTGGGAGAAACAAAAGAGTGAAAAGAGAGACCGACCTCAAAACCGAAGTCGGAGCCGATCTCGAGAAAGGGATGGCCACTATAGTAATAGTCACAAATCCAAATACCAAACAGATCCCTATGAACGAGAAAGGAGCAAAAAGAGAGACCGAAGCAGGAGTCCCAAAAAATCCAAAGATAAAGAAAAATCTAAGTACAGATGAAAGAGGAATCAGACCTAATTGGCTAACATTTACACTTTCTCGTATAACTTAGAGTACCAGATGTTCAGATTTTGTGTCAAAGCAGTTAAAGACTCTGCTTGTTATTATTATTATTTTTTCATGGTAGGATTATGGCCCTTTTAGATTAACACTGATAGTATAGGGCGCTGAAAGACAAAAAAGAATTAAACATTTTCTTTGTATACTTTTTTACACTAATTGTTATACATAAATAGTAGTCTTCATTTTTATAGTCACTCATATTTTTCAGTCCTTTTTAAAAAATGATTTCATACCTACAAAAATACACAAACATGTATATACAAGGTATAAAGAATAATAATTTGTACCCATCAGCCAGCTTAGGAAATGATTATTACTGGCACTTTAAAAGTGCCCTCGCCTCTTCAAGTAATTATTACTCTGAATTTTGTGTTTGTCATTCTCTTGTTATTACAGTTTTACCACATATGTATGTATTCCTAAGTGGAATGTTAAGTTTTGTATGTTTTTGAATATTTTATACATGGTATAACGTATGTTTACTTCTGTGAATTGCTTTTTTCAACCTAATGTTTTTTGAAAGTCATTCATTTGTACTGCCGTATTGTGTTACATGAATAGAGCGTAATTTATCCATTCGTCTGTTGCTGCATGTTTGGGGTTTGTTTTCATTTTTGCTGTTGCAAACAATGCTGCTATGAACGTTCTGTATCTAGGAGTGATTCTCTTGGTCATGTGATACTGATCTTCATCTGTGTAAGATAAGGCCAAATTACATTCTCCAGTGGCTGTCCCAGTTTATACCCCTACAGGCACTGTATGAATTACCTTTGTCTTGCATCATTTCTAACACTTTTTAATTTCAGACTTTTAAATTTTGCCAATCCAATGGCTGTTAAGTGGTATCTTAATTGTCGTTTCCAGCAAGAAGACTACTATTATTCTTGTGTTTGTTTTGTAGGAAACTTTCTTCTTGTTCTTTTTCTCTGTTTGCTTTTAAGGTTTCTCTTGATTGCTGCTGCCGAGTACTTTGATCATGGTGTGCTTAGTGTAGGGTTTCTCCTCCACCTCCCTCCATGTTTCTTCTGCTGGGGGTGGGTTTATAGTTTTCATCAAATTTGGTATTTTAGGGCTATTATTTTCTTTTTTTTTTCTTTCCTTTTTTTTTTTTCCCTGTCTCTGTCCTCCTTTCACTTCTTTCCCTCTGGGACTGCAGTTGTATGTTGGGCTACTTGAAATTGTCTCACAGCACTCTGATGCTCTTTTTTTTTTTTTTTCCTAAGTCTTTTTTTTTTTCCTTTTCCTCTATGTTTCAGGTTGTATAGTGTCCATTGCTATGTCAAGTTCCTTAAGTATTTACTCTCTTGTTAATCCCACCCAGTGTATTTTTCACCTCATAAATTACATTTTTAAACTTCAGAAGTTCCATTTGGGTTGTTTTTTTTTTTTTGTATCTTCCATTGTCTCTCTGTCACAGGCTTATGCTTTCCTCTTTTTTTTCTTTTTTTTTTTTTGAATTTCTGAAGTATATTTATAATTGCTGTTTTAATGTACTTGACCATTCTGTATCTGTGTCATTTCTTGTCAGTTTATATTGATTGATTTTTCCCTCATTATTGGGTTGTAATTTCCTTCTTTGCCTGCCTGGTAAATTTTGGATTTTTTCATTGTTAGGTGCTGGGGTTTTTTGTATTCCTTTAAATATGTTGAGCTTTGTTCTGGGGCATGATTAAGTTATTTAGAAACAGTTTGATCCTTCCGTGGTTTGCTTTTAAGTTTAATGGGATAGGACCAGAACAGCTTTAAATCTAGTGCTACTTTGGCCCACTACTGAGATAATACCCTTCTGAATAATCTTCCCTGTGCCTGGTTTATTATGAGATTTCTCCACTCTGGCTTTAGGAACAAGAGCTATTCTGAGCCCTGTATGAACTTGAATTGTACCACCTATTCTTTTCTGGTGGTTCTTTCCCACCTTTGGGTGGTTTTCTCAAGTGCATACACTGATTAGTCAAAGACTCAGGGGAACCCTCTGTAGATCTGGAACTTTCCCTCTGTAGTTCCCTCCTGTCTCCAATATTCTGCCCTACAGACTGTACCTTGGCCCCCCTGAATTCTCCGCCAGGAAACTCCCCAGCTCTCCCTGCAGTAAGCCCAGGCAGTTGTCAGACTTCCCTGCTTTGTTCTCTCAAGAGTCACTGTCCCTTCACAGTTGTCCAATATCTGAAAAACTTTGTTGTATATATTTTGTACAGGTGTTTAGTTGTTTAATATGAGGAAGATAAATCCTGCTGGAATGGAAGTCTCATTGTTTGAATTTGTGTTTCATAAATGCTAACAAGGTTGAGCTGTTTTTCATATATATTCATTCCTGATTGCTCTGTGAAAAGCTTATTCCATGTCTTTTGCCCATTTGATATTATGTTGTTTTTTTCTTATAGATGTCTTTAAGGAGTGTTTTTTTAAAAATGGATTGTGGATACTAGTCCATTTTTACTATTAGATGTTGCAAACATCTCTCAGTTTATGGTTTCTTTTTTTTTACCTATTGATGCCCTTGAAAGAGCACAAGTTTTAAATTCTCCTCCAGCTTTTTAATATGAAAAATTCATGCATATATAGAAACACGCAAAACAATGAACTTCCATATACGTTCCAACCAGATTTAACAGTTAATAACATTTGGTCATTGAGCAAATTGAAAATAAATTGAAAACATCATGATATTTCATCTTTCAGCATTTCATCATACATTTTCCAAAAAGCAAGTGTATTACCACGATACTATTATCACACTGAAAAAAAACTGAACAATAATCCCATGGTATTTAATATATATGCAAATTTCTCCCATTGTTCCAGTGATATCATTTTTAGGTGTTGGCTGGTCTTTAAACCCACACTCAACCAAAGCTCATGTTTTGCATGTTATTTTTGCCATTTTACTCTCTTAATCTAAAAGAGTTTCCTACCCATCCACCCACCCTAACCACCCTTTTTTTTTAATTGACTTCTTGAAGAGTTCAGGCCAATTGTTTTGTAGAATAATGCACGTTCTGGAATTATTTGATGGTATCTTCATCGTGTCCTCTATCCTATTTCCTATAAACTGTAAGTTAAGTCTATAGATGTTTGATTAAAGTTAGCTTATGCATTTTAGGTAGAAAATTTTAAGTTAAATGTCAAATTTATTAGCCTTTTCCTGTGTGTTTTGTGCTTTTTGTATTTTGTTTAAGAAATCCTTAATAAAGGTATTCGCCTATATTCTAAAAGTTAAAAACTTTTTTTTACATTTAATTTTAATCCATACTGTGTGTATGTGCATGGTGTGATAACAGGGATTCAAATTCACTTTTTTTTTTCCACCAGTTGTCCAGAACTTACTATGAATGGTTCATCTTTCTCCTATTGATCTGTCATACAGGTTTATATATATGGGTTTTGTTTCCTGGGCTCTCTGTTCCGTTGGTTTATTGTTTTTTCCAGTATCAATATCAAACATCTACATTTCTTTGGCTTTAGAGAAAGTCTTGATTTTTAAGCAAGTTCCCTCAATTTGTTTCATTAAGAATGCCTTGGCCCTTTTTTCTGTGCAATTTTGGAACCAACTTGTTAAGCTTCCTAAAGAATTCTGTTGGGACTTCAACTGCATTGCATTCAAACAGATTACTTTGTGGAACCAATATCTTTGTAATTTTGCATGATTCTGTTCATAAAGATAGTATATCCCTCCATTCTTTGAATTTTCCTTTTAAAGCTTTTGAGCATCTTTTGTTAGATTTACTTGTTTATCTTTTATGCTACTATAAATGATATCTTTAAAAATATTTTTTCTGTTTGCTCACCTAAGGAGTTACATTTTTGATTACTGCTCTTATATGGAGCCATTTTGCTAAAGTCTTAGATTTAAAATTCATAGGGTTTTCTTGGGTCTTTCATGTGGACAATGATAACTTCAAATAATGATGACTTTTTTTTCCTATCCCCATTCTTTTTTTTTTTTAATTATTTTTAAGAAAAAGTATATACTTATTTTGATGGTGGTGTTCCTACAATGCTTCCTGGCTGAAATTCCTAATACAGTGATAAAATTGGCCTATAATTTTCCTTTTTTTGTGTTACTTTTGTCTGGATTTAATGTCCATGTTATAGAATAAGTTAGTGATTTCTTCTTTTTTCCCTATAGAAATAGAAGAGAAATATTTAGAAGTATCTATTCCTTGAATATTGGATACAGTGTGCCTGTAAAATTGACCTTTGTATTTCTTTGTAAGAAAATTTAACTAATGATTAGATTTTGATGATTATAGAAGTATCAGCTTTCTGTTTCTCTCAAGAGTTTAGTCATTTTTGTTATTGCATTTTTTCCTTTATTGACATGAGGATGCTCATAGTATATCTAGTAGATTTTTTACTGCCTTTTAAATTTTATCTTACTTGGTCCTTATGTTACAATGTGTCTCAGAAATAGCGTATAACAAAATGGATTATTTTTAATATGATCTTAACCTTAACCAATGAGTTTAGTCCTGATTGCTTACTGGTATATTTAGATTTATTCCTACCACTGTATTTTGTGCTGTATGTTTGTTTGTTTTCCCTTCATTTTCTTTTGGATTAACTTAAAACATTAAAAAAAATTTACCCCCTTCCCCCATCTTCATTGTTTTGGTGAATTGCCTTTGAAATTTACCATTCATACTGAAAATATAATGGTAATATCTTCACCTTCCTCTGTCATTGAAGATCTTGGAAATCTTTAAGTTTAAATCACCCCTTTTCCAAATTTTGTGCTATAATCCTTCAGTATTTTAGTCTTAGCTTGTGATTTTTAACCTTACAAATTAGACCTTATTGTTACTGTTTTTATACAGGTAATTGTTAGATTTACCCATTCTTTTTGCATGTCAGATATTCCACATAGGATAATTTTCCTTTTTCCCAAAACAGAACCTTTGATATTTCTTTAGTGACAGTCTGTTGACGGTGAACCCTTAGTTTTTATTTATCAAAAATGTCTTTAATTCACCTATGTTCTTTAAAGTTGATTTTCTGCATACACAATTCTAACTGAATACTTTTTTTCCTCAGCACTCTACTATCTTGATTTTTTTTTATTGCTGTGGAGAAGCCCATTATTATTGCAAATATCATTTCTTTGGAGGTAATGTGTCTTTTCTTTCTGGTTGCTTTTTTGTTGTTTTTTCTTTTTTTTTTTTTAATAAATAGATTTTGTTGAAGTCAGTGCCTCTATACTGAGACAGAAGATTGTGTCTACATAAGCATACATTGTAACATTTCAAAGCTTCTAAAAGGAATGTCTTATAATGGGCACATCTAATGGGCGATAATTACATTTCAGAAGCATTTTCAACCATTTCTAAAAAAATGCTTTAACATCGTCATATTTGTTGTTATTAATTAAACTTTTCATTTTGTGTTGTTATTAATTAAACTTTTCATTTTGGAAATAATTGTAGATTCACATGCAGTTGTAAGAAATAAAACAGAGATCCGTGTACCCTTCATTCAGCTTCTCCCAGTGGTAACATCTTGTAAAACTGTTGTTCAGCATCACAATCGGAATATCGACACCAACGCGTGAAGACAGAGCATTCCCTTTACTACAAGGGTCCCTCCAGTTGCCCTTTTATAGCCACGCCCACTGCCCTGTCTCTCCTATTCCCTCCTTAACCTCTGGCAACCAGTTAATCCGTTTTTAGTTTCTGTAATTTTACTATGGTGAATTTTATATAAATGTAATCACACAGTCTATAGCCTTTTGTGATTGGCTTCTTTGTCACTCAGCTTAATTCTCTGGAGACTTTTACAAGGTTATTGCATGTATCAGCAGTTAATTTGTTTCTACTGCTAGTAGTAGTTCACCCTGTGGATGTACAACAGTTAACCATTCACTTGTTGAAGCACATGTGGGTTGTTCTTAGTTTGGGGCTATAATGGATAAAGCTGCTACTGATTTTTGTGTGAACATGAATCTCCATTTCTCTTGGGTAAATACCCAGGAGTACAGTTGCTGAATCATGTGGCAATTGCAAGTTTAGATTTTTCAGAAACTGCTGAACTGTTTTCCAGAGTGGTCATTCTATTGTACATTCCCACCAGCAATGGATGGGTGATTCAGCTTCTCTGCATCCTTGCCAGTGTGTGTTTTCCCTGTTTTATTTTAGCCAACTGGTGTACGTATAGTGATAGCTCATCGTGGTTTTAATTTTCATTACCCTAATTACTAATGCTGTTGAACATCTTTTCATGTACACATTTTGCCATCTTCATATATCCTGTTTGGTGAAATGTCTTTTCATGTTTTTTGCCTGTTTTTAGTTGGATTTTTTTTACTTTTGAGTTTTGAGAGTTCTTTATATGTTCTAGATACTAGTTCTTTGTTGGATATGTGTTTGCAAATATTTTCTCCCAGTGTGTAGCTTGTCTTTTCATCCTCTTAATCAAGTCTCTGCAGAACAAAAGATTTTAATTTTATTAAAGTTCAGTTTATCAATTTTTTCCTTTTATGGACCATGCTTTGGGTGTTGAGAATAAGAATTGTCTAGCCCTAGACCCTGAAGTTTTTCTCCTACTTTTTCTAAAAGCTTTATGGATTTAAAATTTAAATCTGTAACCCAATTTGAGTTAATTTTTGAGAAGATGTAATATGTAGGTTGAGGATATCCACTTGTTCCAGCACAACTTGTAGCAAAGGCTCTGGCTCCTTTTAAAGGTTTTTCTTTGTCTTTGGTATCCTAGAGTTTCACTTTGCTGTACCTAGATATGGATTTTTAAAAAATTCTTTTTTATTGAAGTTTAGTCAGTTCACAATGTTAGTTTCAGGTATACAGCAAAGTGATTCAGTTATACATATACATACATACATATTATATATATGTATGTATTTTCAGATTCTTTTCCATTACAGCTCATTACAAGTAATTGAATATAGTTCCCTGAGCTATACAGCAGATCCTTGTTGTTTATCTATTTTACATATAGCGATATGTGTCTGTCAATCCCAAACTCACAATCTATCTCTTAATAGATATAGATTTATTTTATTTATTATTCTAGGCATATAATTTCCTATGTTTAATGGCTTCACATTTTTTCACTATTCTGGATACTTCTCTGCCATTTTGTCTTCAAATATTGCCTCTCCTCTATTCATTTTTGTCTTTTTCGTTTGCAATTCCAGTTTTTTTGTAGGCCTTGAATTCTGTTCCTTGAATCTTAACTCTTATGTTTTCCATATGGTTCATTATGAATAATTTCTTCAGGTCTGCATTCCAGGTCACTCATTCTTTCTTTCTTCATATAAATTCAATCTGCTACTTAATCCATCCACTGAATTTTTAATTTCAGTGATTCATTTTTAGAAGTTCTGTTTGATTCTTTTTCAAATTTGTATGGTTTTTATTTTCTTTTGTTCCTTGCTCATTGGCTTAAAGTTTCCATGTGCATGCATAGTGCACTTCTGAACCACAGGACATAGTGAGAGTTAACAAAATATCAGAGAAAACATGTGTACAATTAGGAGCTATCCCCATCACCTTCATTGCAGAGCTGGGAAGATGCCTGCAGATTTTTTCTTTATTCCTTAAAGCTGCAGATGTTTTTGTTTTTGTTTTTTTTTTTTTTCTAGCCTAGTCTTTCTCTGATGGTGAGCCCTTCTAGTCTCCTGGCTTTGTGTGAAAATCTTAGATTCAGTTTTCTGACTTTCAAGTTTAAAGCCTAGTCTTCATCAACATCTTTCATCACTGTGGTCTGAGGCCCTCAGTCCCCAAAGCTCTACAGTCAGGGCTGATGATTTGCTCACCATTTTTTCTTTCATATATTTTTGGTCTTGAGGACTTTCCCCAACTGTCTTACAATGTCATTAATGCATTTAAAGTATGACTGCTGTAACTTATCTGGATTTATCTGCCATGCGGATGTTTTACAAGAAGTGGGGAGAGGGTTATAGGGGAGGTCACCATTCAGAATATCCTATCTACCATACTGCTTAGAGCAGGTGTCTCTCTACTATTGTACATAATTCTTACCCATCAATAGAAAAAATAATGTAATGACATTACATAAGAGACTATCACCCTGAATCTAGAAAAATAAGTACTGTCCATGCAGAAGATTCTAAACTGTGGTCTGAAAGAATGAATGAGCAAGAGAGAAATGATGGTTGAATGAAATAGGAGTAGTGAGAAGAAATCACTTACTGATAACTGAAACTTGAATTCAATAGGTTCAGTGGGAAAAATAAATAGTAAAAATTTCTGAACCTCACATTTCAAGGGAAAACTATCCTTAATTGAAATAGCTGATATTTTAGGTATGAAAATCTATAGTTTTAACAAAGACGTATGCATGGAAACACTGAGTCCTGTTACTCAGAAAGTGATCTTAATAGTGAGGACCTGTAATCATAGTGTCCATCAAGTCTCCCTGACTAGGTACAGGGCAGTCATTGTGCTATTTTACTATTACTAACATCTAGGGTAAAGTAACTGTGTTTCCTATTTCTTCTGTTTTGCTTCTCTAGGTTTTAAGTAAACTCTTAAATCATGGTTCCAGTAATATATCTTATTCACTTTTGCTAAAACCAAAAAAAAAAAAAAGTGAGCTATAGATTTTTTATTTTTCAAAAGAAAAAAATAGGTATCTTGAGATGAAAATTGCTCATTCCTTATAACTTTGCTGTAAAGTTTCAGGTTAATCTCCCATACCAGCTGAATTTTCAAAGATTTTGATCAGAACTATTAAAGGCTAAAAAGAGAAACTTTGAATGGATTCATACTTTCACAAATGTCTTTTAATAAGCTGGTTGCTTTTTAGTTACTGAAAGATATTTTGTATCTATGTTTTCCATTTGTCATAAAAAATTTTAATCTCAAGTTTGACATTTCTTACCCATCCAGGGTGAGTCACAAAGAATGCATTATAGACAGTAAAATCGAAATCTACAGAAGCCTTACCTTTCAGTGACTGTTGCTATGAAACCATGTTTTGATGGGAAATTTTAGAGAAGACTGTGCTTCCTGTTGTTAAATGATAGAATATGGAGATCCCCTTAACCTTCAAAATTACCTTTTTAAAGCAAGTAATCTCCATTATTCTTTCCAATGGGACAATCTTTATTCTTACCCTGTTTTACCCATCCAGGACTGCTAATTAGGTTTAATTTTACGTCTGCCTCCTCTCCTATTCCTTGTGCGCGGAATGGGAGATGGGCAGAATTTTTGAGAGAGTTTTGTGTACAATTAAAAAGTTATATTGCTATGAATTTACTTTACCCAGGACACTAGGACACTTGAGACACATAAAGGATTGAAAATATGGTAACGTACAAGCAAGAGAGCTTTTATAAAAAGAGAAGTTGGAAGAGTGATGCTTTGTTGTTGTGAATTTACAAGACCACAATGGCTTCTGGTTTCTGAAAAAGAGAAAAGCTTTCTTTAGTTTTGTTTCCTCCAGGCAGCTTGGTCTGGTGGAGAGAGCTTGGGATTCCGAATCAGAAAATGAGTCAAGAGCAAAGACAATGACATTCTCCAGGTCCGTCCATGTTGCTGAAAACCTGGAGAATGTCATTCTAGGTGAAATAAGCCAGAAAGAGAAAGAAAAAACACCATATGATATTACTTATGGGTGGCATCTAAAACAAACAAACGAACAAACTTATTTACAAAACAGAAACAGACGCACAAACATAGAAAACAAACATGGTTACCGGCGTGGGGGAAGGGGTTGGAAGGGATAAATTGGGAGTCTGAGATTTGCAGATACTAACTACTATATGTAAAAATAGATAAACAACAAGTTCATACTGTATAGCACAGGGAACTATATTCAATATCTTGTAGTAACTTATGGTTAAAAAGAATATGAAAATGAATATATGTATGTTCCTATATGACTGAAGTTTTGTGCTGCACACCAGAAATTGACACTACATTGTAAAATGACTAGAGCAAAGGCAAGAGGTAGAGAGCGAACAATATGGTGGTCTGACCAGAGCAGAGGACTGTGAAGGGCGGTGAGAAAGGGAAGGGAGATTAGGAAGGGGAGGCACCGAATGCAGAACTGAGAAGCTTGGATTTGATTTGCCCACAGTGGAAAATTAGAACATATTGCTAAGAAAGGAGGTGACATTAGGACAGTCGAGAAAAGTTATCTGGGAATTGTGTATAGTCACTCAAGGGTTGTCACCAAACTCCTCAGATGGCACCATGCACGATTCATTTGATATCTACTGACACATGGATCCCAATCCAGATTTACATCAAAATAGGCTTCCTGGAGGAGACATATAAGCTGACACCTCCTGCATTTGATATCCAAGCTGGTGCAGTGCTGGAACTGGGATTAGGCAATAAATAAAAATGTAAAAAGTCACACTATCTTAGTGACCTAATCACTCATTAGGCATTATGGAAAATCAATCAGATCTCTTTGGGATGGCGGCCGAGGGGCATGCTTCTAGTAAAACTTTGATAAGGTGTAGGGTTGAATGGAGACCCCCTGGTTGACGGGGGCTCACTTTGTGCTGCGTTGGTGGGATGTGCAGCAGAGGGCTGTCCTGAGGACATGCACATTGTCAGGTTCGTGTCTGCACATCTGCACGCAGGACAGTGCCTCACCTCGAGTAGGAAACCAGCCCCACAAATTCTGTGGTCTCAGCAGACAGCAGTAACATATTTTTAACTTTATCATAAGTGATGTTTCACTATTATGTTGATAATTATCTACTACTCATTCTCTGAAAATAAACCAAAGACACATGTTCGTGGCCTTTCCCCCTGGTATACGCTTATGGGAAAGATTGTGACGGGCCTCCCCGTAAAACCTGCTTGATCTCCAGGTTTGTCTCAGCTGTCTTCTCGCCGCACACCCCCCTGCAGTTGTGGGCACAGGCAGTGCTGTGTTGAGTGCAGGCAGCTGCTCCCTGGCCGGCCAACCAGCCCTTGGGCCCAAGGACTCACTCTCCAGCTCCTTCCTGTCTTCTCACTGTGTATGGTAGGCGTGCACTTAGCTGAGTGAATGGTTACCATGTCTGAGAGCTCTGAAGATGGTGTTTTAGGGGTTGGAGGCGGGGAGATTACTTTCACAGGGCTGCCATTACAAATGACCACAAACTGGCCTAAAACAACAGAAGTTGATTCTCACCGTTCTGGAGGCTAGAAGTCCAATATCAATGTGTCGGCAGGGCCCTGCTCCCTCTGAAGGCTCTAGGGAAGAATCTTACCTTGCCTCTTCCTAGCATAGAGTCGTGGTCCTTGGCTTATAGCTGCATCACTTCAGTCTCTGCTTCTCTACACCTGGCCTTCTGCCCTGTGGCTCTTCTGCATCTCTGTATCCAAACCTCCCTCTCTTTTCTCTTATAAAGATGCTAATCATTGGATGTAGGGCCCACCCTAATCCAGTATGGCAGTGTCTTATCTTGATTACATCTGCAGACAACCTACTTCCAAATAAAGTCAAATTCACACACAGTGGAGGTTAGGACTTTGACATATCCTTTTAGGGGGCACAGTTCAATCCACTGCAAGAGGTGGGGTGTTTGTAAAGTTCAAGAAAAGCCTCCACAGCACTTTGGCCAGAGGCCAGCAAGGAAGCTGTGGAGAGAATGCCCAGGGGAGCCTGAGAACCCCAGTTTCTAGATGTAGAGTGTGTTGCAAGTGTTCAAATGTGACCACCTACAATCCGCTGTCATTAGCCCAGGAGTAAGGCTTTACCTTAACTCATTCTTTGCCCTTAACTTGGGTTCCTCTACCTGTTTCCCTTAGACCTCCCTCCTTTTGACATGTAGTCTCTCTTCCTAGCAATGGCTGGAGCGTTAGACCATCTCATACCTCCCTAGGGGCTTTTTGTGAGGGAACCACAGTCTCCAGAAAAGGTGGGTTCCCCAGAGTCAGCTTTAATCCAAAGGAGCTGAGTGGTTGCAGCAGCTTAAGGGAGATTTTTCCAAAACGCCAACTTTATTTTGATTACATAGATACAATCTCACAATTTAAGTGGAGAATGTCTCCAGTACCAAACACAAAGGCATTTGAGTCCTCAGTCAGCTACTCAGACACTAAACAACAGGGCCAGGAATTCGGTGACCAAGCTTGGAAAGAGAATAGAGTCAGGTGGAGAGCACCCTGGAAAAATCATCACTTTCCTTACCGTTGGTTGATAAGAAGGTCTGAGATGCTTCCACGGTTAGGTGACATTTGGAATGCCAGGCCCTTGCCTTGATTAGAACCAGTTTCTGAACCTCGATCACCCTGAGACACCCGGTTTTCCCAGCCTTCTGGCTGCTTCATGATGGCCCAGAAATAAAAATCACAACAAAGCTACCTGTGTGTGGAAGACGTATTAATGATTCAGTTAATTGTATTTTTAAAATGAAAAAGCTTCCTAAAAAAAAAAGGCTTGTTAAGTTTTTCCTGAGCTGAATTGTTCCCCCTTGAGCCTAAGTCTCAGCCACAGGGAGCAGGTCAGGCTTCTTGTGTCTCTGAGCCTCTGCCTAGATTTCCCTCCATCAGGAATGTCCCAGGGATCCCAGACTTCTCCTGGAACACTCCTATCCCTTCAAAGTCACCAAACCACCTTTTCCTCTGCAAGGCCTCCTCTGCCCCCTCACAGTAGTTCTTGTCCAGTAGTTCTGAATCAGTGGCAATTTTGCCTTCAGGGGACACTTGACGATGTCTGGGAACATGTTTACTTGTCTGATCGTGGAGGGTTGTGTTACTGGTGTCTAGTGGGTAGAGGCCCACTGAATACCCTCTGCTGCACGGGACAGCCCCCCGACCCCCCCCCCCCCCGCTGAGGTGGCTTTAGTCCAAGTCTGCTTCACTCGAACACGTATAGTGTGACTGCAGCTCTGTGTTTACAATCATGTCACTCAGGGACGGACACTCTTTAGTTGGTGCTTATGTTCTCAGCCCAGTGTACAGTGTGAAATGAAACTGAAATGAGCTTAAATGAGTCTTTATCGCCTTGATCCCTGCAGTTATTTATGGTAACATCTCAGGTGGCATGCAAAGAAACTGAGACATAGATTTTATTTCATAAACTAAAATGGTTTTAAATGCACAATTGTTTTAAATTAGATCATTGGGCCAAGCCAGTAACAACTGCAGTTAGACGACTGGCTAAGCAACAGAGCAAAGCCAGCTGCTTCCCATGTGCTGCCGTGGGTACCGTGGCAGACACGTTCCTGCTGGTGACCAAGACGGTTGTTCTACAAGTCTCTGTCACCTTCTGACAGTTTTGCAGTGTTCCCTGGGTGCTAGACTTTGCCATAATGAGTTCCAGCAATCCTATCTGCATTAAAGTTTGTGCTTATAATAAAAACAGCAAACTGTGGAGCGTTTACTATATATGCTGGGGGTGGAGTGGGGGAAGGTATAGCTAAGCATGCACGAGGTCCTGGTTCAATCCCCAGTACCTCCTCCAAATATAAATAAATAAGCCCAATTACCTGCCCCCACCAAGAAGGAAAAAGAGAAAAAACATTAAAAATATATATGCCAAGCACTGTTATAAGCAGTCCACATGCATCAATTAAATTCCCAGGATATCCTTATGAGATAGATGTGATTATTATTCCCATTTTACATATGATGAAATGGAGACAAGGGGAGGTTAAATAATTTGCTCAAGGTCACACAGCTAATCACATCAGGGCAGCCTGACTCCGAGATCATGACACCAAGCCGCCTATCCTAACAAGTATACCATTCATTAAAAAAAAAAAAGATCATGATAAAAGGTCTGATTACAAAAAATAGAAACTTACAACTTTAGAGACAGTATAGGAAATATCTTTACAGTCTCAGGATAGGGAAGGATTTCTTAAACAAGATTCCAAAAGCACAAATGATGAAGGAAAAAACAGTAGTTTCTGATGACATAGAAGTGAAAACAGCTGCAGCCGCAAAACACTGTAAACGAAGCTGAAAGGCAAGCATTTGACCGGGAGCTGGAAGTCCCGGCACATACGGAAGATAAAGCATGAAGAACAGATGAAGGTTAATACCAATTAATAAAAAGTCTACGTGGCAGGAAAATGAACAATAGGGGGAAAAAAGAAAATTGTACGCCCCAGAAACATATGAAAAGATCCTCAAGTTCAACAGTAATCAGGGAAATTAAAGTTAAAAAAAAATCACCCTGAGAAACGATACACCATTTCTCACACATCAAGCTGGAAAAAAGCAAAAAGTCTCACACTCGCAAATGTCGGTGGAGAGACAGAGAAACAAGAACTCCCACGCGCTGCGGGCGGAGGAGTCACGGGCAGGGGCTGGGCGTCCCCAGCAGGGCCGAGCCTTTGCGTGTCCTGGCCCTGCCAGTGCCTACACTCTGCTGGCGCTCGGAGAACACGGATTATACAGTAGGAGACCGTTCCCGGTGCTCCCTGATGCTGTGGACAGAGCCGGGGGAGCCAAACCAGCAGTCCTGCCTCGGTCTGTCCTCGGGCTTCCAGGGTCCAGGAACCACGGAAACAACCCACATCATCTGCCCACACGTTCGTGTGTTCCTCCCTGGGGAGGGTCCGTACCCCGCATTTAGGACCCACTGTCTCAACACCTCCAGCTGCTTCCTGAAAGCACAGACCTCTGTCTCTCACCGCAAGGGCCAGAGTGGAGAAAAATAGCCTGAGGGCAGACTGAATGCCAGGCTTAGAGCAGAAGAGGGAAGTGTGCCAGGCCTGCTGTCTCGCCCTTCTCCAAGCCTAACAGCTTTTAGGGGCAAGTAGATGTGGGCCCAGTTGCCACCGCTGGTGGGAGGCTGCTGTCCTCGGTCTCTCGAACGGAGAGTCCGGTTTGGGGTCAGTGATCAAGTAACTAAAACTGTAACCTCCGGCAGATCTTATTTCTTGTTCCCTTTGGGGAGAAATAGCCTAAACAGTGGTTCAAAACTTTCAGCTTCTTAGAGTCATGTAAGCGAAGTCTTTTTAGCTGTAGAGAAATCAAGATGAGATTTCTCTAAATCAGATACTGGAAAGGCACCATATGGTGGTTCTTTTCTTATGGAGACAGCTGAGGAACAATTTTTCTGGTCTACAAAATGTCTCCAAGATTTCAGACACAGAATTCTGGGGTCTCTGCCAAGTACTTACTTGTCTGATAGTTGAGCAGATTCAAACAACTTTTCTGCAAAACAACTTGCTGCTTCCACTGTGGGGCCTGTCCTGTGCAGAGTGCTGTTCACCTGGCGCTGAACACAGATCAGCGTTCTTAAGTCCCCTTGCCCAAGCTCATCTTTTATTGAGTGCACAGCATGGTGGCACTTGGCAGTCTCTGCAGAGAAGTCCCTCCTTGATTGTTTGCTATCCTATACATAAAAATCCCATGACTCAGTGTCTGGTATTTGGAGGAGATCGTCCAAGGAGCCCCTTGGCAGTATGTGGCTGTCGCTTTATTCCACTA
This sequence comes from Camelus ferus, assembly GCF_009834535.1. Taxonomy (NCBI): domain Eukaryota; kingdom Metazoa; phylum Chordata; class Mammalia; order Artiodactyla; family Camelidae; genus Camelus; species Camelus ferus. The sequence goes on along the minus strand of NC_045703.1, from coordinate 59,728,661 downwards.
GACAGTTAGACAGTCAGAGAACAAGGCTCCTGGACAGTGTTAGCTCATTTCCGCATAGAAGCCCTTCCCTGAGTTGAAACGACTCAGCTTTTTATGAAGGCCTCTGATGAAGGATGGGCATTTGAACCCTCTACACCTTCTGTAGGACTTGAGCAGAAGGTATTGTCCGATACGTTATTCCATATAAGGACTTAGACTTCTCCTAAAATTTAATCCCAGGAAAATATTGATTTCTCTTGAAAACCATGCATGTTTTACTAGGGATTTAGGAGCTGAGAGGCCACGGGTGACCGTGCATGATGGAGCCTGGTGGCTCTGGGTTTCAATCCTGACTCAATTACTTACTGAGTGAACTTGGGCAGTTTAATTACCTTTCCCCAGCCCCAATTACCTCATCTCAAAAATGGGAATAATATTTCCTGTGCCAGAGAGCTGTTGTGGGCACCAGGACACTCTGATGGGAGGTCACCAAATACCGGGAGGGGCTGAACGAATGGCAGTTGGTATTAGAAAATCCCTGGTGCCAGAAAATTTGAAGCTGGGATTACTGCTCCAAGGAAGCGACTGTTTTAATCCAGGTTCTAGCAAAACATTCTTTTTTTCTCTGATGTTTTCTGATTGCACTTTTAATTTGTATTTCCACAACCCCCTGCTCTCTGTGCTTTAATATTCCAGACTGCCTCCGATCGTCTGTGGGATACGATGCGAAATAAAGAAAGAAGAGCAGCAAACACCAGTAACTGGTGACTGTCCTGTTTCCTCAGCACCAACTCCGAGGCTCGAAACCCAGCGTGTCCAGCTATGACTGTGTGTCCTTGGACAAGTCACTTTAGAGACATAGTCATTTGCTGGAGGGTGGGCTGCTATGTGGTTTGTGTTCTTTCCTCTTATTCTGACCCTTGATGGGCATCCCCCAGTGCAGGAAATGACCACAGAACGCAGTGTCTGTGGCTCTCTGTGGTCTCTGGAGAACTGTGATCACTGGGTCTGGGTCAGGCTCCACCTGCTACAGTGAGAGGGAAGCGGCTGCCCACCCCAGGCAGGGGTGCAGAGAGAAGTCCAGGGTCACATGACCCCTGACAGAGGCCAGTGCTCTGGTCCTCCAGCCCGAAGAACTGTGTGACCTGCTTGGGACCCTTGTAATGGCAGGGACATGCTCATGCTCCTGGGGAGTGTGTCTCCGCGGCCGGGTCTGTCATCCCCCTGTCCTGCCCACCTTGGCTCCTGCACACTGTAGGGTGCTTTTTTTTTAATTTTATTTTTTATTCAAGTGTAGTTGATTTGCAGTGTTAGTTTCAGGTGTACAGTGAAGTGATTCAGTTATACATATATCTATCTATTCTTTCTCACATTCTTTTCATAGCTCATTACAAGAAATTGAATATACTTTCCTGTGCTTTACAGTAGGTCCTTGTTGTTCATCTATTGTGTATGCAATAGCATGTGTCTGCTACTCCAAACTCCTAATGCAGTTTTGTTTATATGGCTGTCAGCACCCACCCTCCTAAGGAGAATCTAGGATCAGATGCTCTTCTCAGCTGGTGGCAGAAGCGGGAACTTGTAACGGACGTGCCCACGCCTGGAGAGCTCATGCTCTTCTTCACTTTGTGGTCTCCTGGCTCCCGTGCGGCCAGCCTGTGTCCTCACTGAGTGCATTTTGCATGTGGTTGTTGAACTTTGATTCGGTGACTCATACTGAGGCGCAGGCTTCAGGCTCCCTCCCTCATTTGATTGCTTTCTTCCTTTCCATTTTTTTTTTTTAAACACAAAGCAAAACTACCTTTGCAGCTGAATGTGACTCTGGCGAAAGGAAGTGGAGCTTTGGCCCGAAGTGGCTCCCCGGGACACCTGGCTGGCTGGGAGGACAGCGTGTGACAGCTGCTGGGGGCTTGGCCAGCTGCGGGGAGCAGGGTGTCCGCGGCAAGGGCCCCACGACACACCCGGCTGGTGAGTGCTGTCCCCTGGCACAAAATGCTGTCAGACTTGGGTCCAGGGGTGGGAGGAGAGAGGCAAAGCAGATGAGGAGGGGATGGATGGAGGGCAGTTCTTGGATGAGTAGGTATCCTGAGCAATCCCACCTCCCACACCTTACATTACTTTGAGGGCTCAGAGAGAAAAAGGGCTTTTGAGCAAGAGGGCTTTTGCAGGAGAAAGAGTAATCAGAGGAGACTCTTCAGTTTAAGTAAAAACTCCTGCTGTGGTCTTAGAAGCTGTTTTAATTTTATGAAAATCAGAAGGAATAAAACTCTCAGGCCCACTTGAAACCTGTCTCCATGCTCTTGAAAGCATCTTCTAGACTAGAAATTGTTTTGTGGGTGTCTCGTTTCCTGGCAGATCAGGAACATTTGGCAGCAGCCCCAGACACCATCTCTTCTAGGGGATGGGTCTGTGGGCTTCGAGGAGGCCTATGAGGACGTTGAAATAAGTCTTCATCTGATGGCAATGAATATAATGTTGGCTAATTCCTTTGGCTAATTCCTTGGAGGTCGCCCTGACCCCCAAGATTATGACCTCCTCTCCAGGGCCAGATGTTGTCAAGCCACGAGTGCCAACACCCGACAGTGAATAGGTTGAGAGTGGCATAGAGTAGAGGGTTTTATTTTAAACTTTGCTTCAAAGTTGCCCTGTGGCATTAACCAGGGTGTAAATACTTGAGTGTACCCCCGAAGTAACCTACGGCAGTTCAGCAGAGCAGGGGACCAGTTCCCAGGAGAAAACAAAGGCTGGGCCAGTGCACGGATGCTCATAGCAACATTATTCACAACAGCCAAAAGGTGGCAGCAACGCAAGGGTCCATGGACGGGTGAATGGATAAACACAATGGGGCATATACACACAATGGAGTATTATTCAGCCTTAAAAAGGAAGGAAATTCTGTCACATGTATCAACATGGATGAACCTTGAAGACATATGTGAAGTGAGATAAGCCAGTCACAGAAGAACAAATACTGTGGGTCCACTTACATGAGGTACCTAGAGCAGGCAAATTCACAAACACACGAAGTAGAACTGTGGCTACCAGGGGCTGAGGGAGGTGGGGTGGGGAGTCTGATGGCGACAGAGTTTCGTTTTGGGAAGATGAAAATGCTCTGGAGATGGATGGTGGTAACGGTTGTTTAATGCTCCTGAACAGCACCCTTAAGAACAGTTAAAAATGGTAAATTTTATGTTATGAGTATTTTGACACAATTTAAAAAAATTATAATTCCCTTAGAATAAAAAAAAAAAAAGGCCAGGCCAAAACCACAAATCTCATGGGCTGAAGTCTTTGCTTCGCTGTAACTTCCTCAAACTCTGACAACTCCCCTGAGAGCCTCTAGGTCTGAGCTGAACCAGAAAACTTGTGCATGACCCTTCGAACTTTCTCCTCACCATGGTGGGCAACTTCTGGTGGCTGGATGGGGTCGATTTCTCCAGAGCTGACAGAGACTTGGGGGTCAGAGCCGTGTGCTGAGTGCACTCGTTCCAGGGCTGGTGCAAGCTGGCCCTGCTCTGTGACCCCTGAGCGGCCCTGGACAGCACCCTCTGTGGGGAATTATCACCCTTGGGGGTCTAGTCTCTCCCATCCATTAGCTGTGGGCTCCTGGGTGGCTAAACCTCTCTTTCCCTCAGTTTCCTCACCTGCTGCATGAGTAGGGAGGTAGCCCTTTCCACGTCCCAGGGACTTGGGACTTCTGAAGACGATGTACGAGGAGGCACCTTCTAACTATGAAACCAAGTGCCCGTGGGAGCTGCTGGTTCTCCACGGCTCCGACCCCCCTCATTGTCTCATTCTTCTGTTTCTCTTTTATTTTCTTCCTCAAGGGCTCTTCCAGCCAGAGGTTACAGACTTTTGGCCCAGAGCCCTTCCCCCCAGATTGGCTGACTCTAGATCTGATGTGACCCCATCTTTCCACCTGTGAGGTACTCCCCTCCAACTCCTCCCTTCCTCTCCTGCTGCTCTGTCGGGCCCCGAGCCCGCCTCCACAGCCTGGATGGCGGAGCACAGGCCAGCGTGGCATGCTGACCACTGTAAGAGCTCAGGAGACTTGGAAAGACTTTGAAAGTGTTACTAAATCATCTGTACTGTTTGTGACTTCCAGTCAAGATTGAGGAAGAAAACCAAAATGAAATTGTTCATACTTTCAGGTCTTAAAAATAGAAAGGAAAAAGTAGCTGCCTGCAGTGTTGCAGCTCGTAGACTGTAACGGCTGAAGTGGGGGGGGTTGTGAACTGAGACTCCCACCCCAGTGTTCTCCCTTATTTAGAAATTTTAAACAGAAACCAAGTTATTTTAAAGTCTCAAGGGGGGAAAAAAGCCTCTGAAGTAGGTGAATTCTTTCAGTTAATTCTGTCCCACGCATCAATTTTCAAGTCTCCTCGGAAAAGGCACTCTGTTGGAACTTGAGGGTTCTCAGGAGAGCTGCCAAGCGTGGGGCCTCACTCCCACTCCCCCACCCCAGGTAAAAGCCCCAAGTGCTTTCATTTTGAAAAGGTTCATGTTTCTGTCATACCAGAATACATAGCTGCAAACCAAATGAACTCTCCTTGTAGCTCTAACTTGGTGACCAAAGAGAAGTCACCTGACCCAGTTATATTTTCCATTTCTGCAAAGACAAGGTGTCGCCTCTGTCTTGAACACAACTCAAAGCAACACATTATTTGCGGCATCTCCTTACGGTCAATCTCTGACATTTACTAGCTGTGTAGCCTTTGCTCTGTGCCACTCTGAGCTTCAGTTTCTTCATCTGTGAGAAGGGAATACTTTCATCTCCCCCTTCTACCCGCCTGAGGTAATGGGAAGTTCAAGTCTCTGCATGCAAGTGACATGGAAACGATGAAAAACAACATGAAGACTAACGTTTATGTTCATGTTGCCTGTACTGTCTCTCTTCTCTTTCCTTCTGTCTCATTTTTGCCCCCTGCCCTTTCCTTTCTCCCACCCCTCCTCTCAAGCTTCCCTTCTTTCTCTTTCTTCCAAACCAAAATAAGAGCTACAGTGCATGCATAAGCAGGGAAGGTGGCGGTGGGAGTAGCAGGGACCATCAGGATTGGGAGGGCTTCTCGGAGGATGTGACAGTGGGGTTAGGCCTGAGGGAGGAGGAGCAGGTGCTCCGCAGAGGGAACCCTGAAGGAAGGCCTGAGGGCCCAGGAGACCAGGGTCTTTCAGGGACAGGGAGCAACCTCTGGAGTGAGGCTGGCCTGCCAGATGGATGAGTGTCCCCTTCCTCTACAGAGCCTGGGCCAAAGCTAGATGCCCACCCAAGGGAACAACCGTTCTGAGAGAAAAGGACTGGTCACCAGTCAGGGAGGAGAAAGCGAGGCTGGACTAGAGACGTGTGGCCAGCTGGAGTGGAGGGGGGTCAGGCGGGCTATGAGGGGCCCTGCCTCTCATGCTGAGGGTTTTGACATCTACTCTGTGTAGGATGGAGGGACATTGATGTTTGGGAAGACACGGAGGTCTTGGGTCAGTGGCCCAACTTGACCAAGGTTGTTGTGAGTGGGAGTTTGGCGGGCAGCCCACCTGGGAGCGGGTGCCCCGTGGAGGGGACGTGGCCCTTCTCTGATGGGGAAGTCCAGCTCGTCCTTGGTTGTCCAGCTCTGTGAGGCCTCCCTGACCTTTCTTTTCCCCTCCGAGGAAGAGAAGTCATCCTTGCCTGAGCTGTGAAAGCACATTTTTCTAATTTGCTCATCATCGTGATATCTGGCTCATTGTTCACACTTTCTGTCTGTTTTCCTGAATAGCTTGTGAACAAAATGAAACTGGACTGAGTTATTATTTTGTCTTTTTAGAACTGGGCCCCAGCACAGTGCCTGCTGCCTAGAAGGTGATCAGTGTCTGTCACATGAATGAATGAATGACGAATGAAGGAAGGGACAGACTCGGGCATGGGTGGTGTGAGTGTAAAAGAGACCATGGTTACAGAAAATGTCCAGGAAGTAGTATTAATGACTAACTGCATGTAGACGCGAGGGAAAGGGACAAGTCAAAGTGACTGAGATTTCTTCTTTGGGCTCTGGGGGATGCCATTCGATGAGATGGGAACCCAAGAAAAAATATTTGAGGGGGGAAGATAATTTCAGCTTTAGACATTTATTAAAGAAAAAGCTATTAACCCCCTCGGATACACTAGGCACTATGCCAGGTGCTGATGATTCTGGTGCAAAGAGGTCAGAGAGCCAGTCACAGTTTGAAAACTAGATAAATGACAATTTGATGTGTCATAACAGAGGTTTGAGCAAAGTGCCTGGGACATGAGATGCCCAAGCCACTCATCCACTCTGCGGAGTCAGGGAGACCACTGTGAGTGCATTGGAGCTGAAGCCTGACATTTGCCAAACCAAAAAGAGCATTCCATGTAGAGAGGAAATCACATGCAGAAGCACAGTGATGAGAACGTTCTGGAATGCTTGGGGAGCTGGGAGAGACTCAGCGTGGTTCTAGAGAAAGGGCTAGGTGGACCTGTGGTGGGTGGGAGGTGGACAGGGGTCAGCGCTGCCTCCTGACAGCTCAGCCGTTTGCTTAGGAAGTTGGTGTCTTTCTTGTAGTCAGGACGGGGTCAGAGGCTTTCTAAGCAGGAGATGACATGGTCAGCTTGTTCTAGAAATACAGTGCTGGCTACACATGGGGGCTGGGCCAGACGGGACTGAGGAGGGGACCCCCTAAGAGGCCGTTGCTGTGCACTGGGTGTGGGATGAAGAAGGTGGACACTGAGGCTTGGGTAGGGCCGGCGGGCAGTAGGAGACAGGCATGAGAAGGGCTGGGCTGAGGGAGGGAAAGACACCGGGCCTCTGTCCTGGGGCCCTGGGTGACACGTTTATAGGCCACCAACATGGAATCATCTATCTAGAAATACCTATTGAGAAGCTCTAAATTTAAGAAAATATGTTTTGGTTTCAGAACCCTCTTTCACTCTCAAAAACTATTAAGGACCCCAAAGAAATTTTATTTGTGTGGGTTGTATCTATCTATTGCTCTGTATCTTATTAGAATCTGAAATTATGAAATTTTAAAATATTCATTTATTTTAAAATCACAAACCTATTATATTAATATAAATAATGTCTTTTTATGAAAAAAAACCCTCTATTTTCCAGATCCAAAAAAATCTGCAAGAGGACTGGCACTGATTTACGTTTTTGAAAATTTCTTAATATCTGGCTTAATGAAAGACAGATGTCCTCTCATATCTGCTTTTGTATTCAAACTTTTGCAGTATCACAATGAAATGTAGTCTCTGGAATACTTCATGGTACACTTGTAAGAATCAGAGTGAAAAAAAGCAAATTACATCTTAGCATTAGTATGGAAATGGTTTTTACCCTATAGACTCCCTGAAAGGGTTTTGGGCTCCCCCCTACCCCACCAGGTTTCCAGGGACCCCACCTTGAGAACCACTGAAGTGGACTCAGCAAATGTCTGGTGAGTGACAGCGTTCTGAGTTCTCACGACACTTTATTGAACAGCGTGTGTGGCACTCAGCTTGCAGATTTACAGCTGTGTGCGCCTGGTGCTTTGCAGGAGGTCTGAGCAGGAAGTGAGCTGTGGGCTCGCGGATCTAGGGGCTGGTGGAGGGTGTGAGATGGAGGGAAGGTGGCCTGGGCAGGACCCTGTCATTGAACAAGTCAGCAGAAGCTAAGGAAAGACTGAAAAGGCTTAGGAGGAGATCCAGGCCAAGCTGCACAACCTGAGGGAGAAGAGAGTTTCAAGAAGGAGGTGGCCCCCAATTTTTTGATTTAAAGTCACAAGTAAGGGAGTGGTCCACAGAGTCGTCAGCAGCAGAGAGGTTGCATAAGGCGAGGAATGTGAAGATTCAGTTGGGTGTGGCAGTTAGGAGGTTGCTGGTGATCTGGGCGGCAGCTGTAGCGTTTTAGCCATCAGGGGACTGGGCAGGTGAGGGCTGACAGGTGGTGGCTGCTGCAGAGGCATCTCTGTCCAGGAGGTTGGCTGACAAATGCCCCTGACCTGCCAGCCCCAGGTATTGTGAGTTCTCTTCAAGTTCCAGCACTACGAGGAGAGGCCATGAAAAAAAAAAAAAAAAAAAAAGGAGAAAGCCACTCTGGGAACCCAGAAGAGAGATGAGAACATTGCAGAGGATTCCAATAGGAGACTAGGACTGAAGATGAAGAACCTGTAACACTGAGAAGCGGATAGGGTGAATTGACAGATGTGCGTCAGTGTGTGTTGAGCATGAGTTGGAACAGGGAAAAATCAAAGACCATCTAAATTTCCATCATTTGGCATATGACCACTCTTCATTCATTCATTCATTCGACAAATATGCGTTGAGAGTCAGCTGTGCCAGGCACCGTTCTAAATGCTGGGGGTACAGTAGGCAGCAGAACAGATAAACTGTCAGGGAAAGATTTCCAAAATGCATTTTGAATAAGGAAAGCAAATTGCTGGACAATATGTACAATACGATACACATTTACGTAAAAACAACCTCCCTAAAACAATACATGTGTGTACCTTCCAGACCTGCAGGTAAACGCGTAGGACAAGTGCTAGAAGGAGGCAGGAGAGAGGCAGGCGGGACTGGGGCATGTGCAAGGAGACAGCATAGCTTTTTATTCTTTATCTGTCTACATGGTTTCTTTTTTTCACAGTAAATGTATTTTCACGGTAATTTCTATATTTTAAAATGCTTTCTGAAAGATGTAGGTCTTCGTCAGTAGAAAAGAGAGAGGGACCCAGTCTGTTCAGAGTGTTCCTTTTGGCTTAATCATCTTTTTTTGGCAAACGTCTGTCGCGGTGCAGCCCCCCTGCCCCCCACCCTCGCCCCAAAGGTGTAGGTCAGGCAGTGATGTCTGAATGGAAAGGGTCACATTTGGGTTAGGACCTTCCATTTTAGAGGTTCAGTATGATCTGAATTAATCACTAGGGAAAGCCAGGCCAGTGCACAGAGCTGAACTGGGTCAGAGCATCGTGTTCTGGGAATAGAATTCACCAGGGGCATTTTCCCTTGTTTCAGCTGAAGCGCTGTATTCATTTGCTGAAGCTGCCACAATAAAATGCCACAGACTTGGCATTTATATATATATAAATAATGTGTATACATTTATATATATAAATGTGTATGTGTGTGTATATATATAAAATGTGTATACAATTGGTCCTCCATATCCCCAAATTCAATCAATTGTGGATTGAAAATATTTTAAAAAAAATTCCAGAAATTTTCAAAAAGCATAACTTGAATTTGCTACACTGGCAGCTATTTACATGGTCTTACGTTGCATTTACAACTATCTGCAGAGCACTTACATTGTATTAATCTAGAGAGGCTTTAAAGTATACCTGTGGATGTGTGTAGGTTATGTGCAAATACTATGCCATTTTATATGAGACTTGAGCATCCACAGAGTTCGGTATCTGCAGGAGTCCTGGAATCAATCTCCCTGCCTCCCCAGGATGCTGAGGGATGACATATATATAAATGTGTGTGTGTATATATAATTTATTATATTGTATTTATTATTATTATTATTGCTTCACAGTTCTGGTGACTAGATGCCTGAGATTATGGTGTTGGCAGGACTGGTTTCTTCTGAGACCTCTCTCCTTAGCTTGTAGATGGCCTTTCCCCTCGTGTTTTCATATAGTCTTCCCTCCTGTAACCATCTGTGTCCAAATCTCTTCTTATAAGGACACCAGGGCCCACACTACTGATATTCACTTTAACTCAGTCATCTCCTTAATGCCCCGTCTCTGAATACAGTCGCATTCTGAGAGACTGGAGTTAGGGTGTCAACCTACGACTCTGGGGGCTGCGTGGCCCTCTCTGCTGCCCTGGGTGCCTGTGGCCAGTGGTCCCCGAGGGGCTGTGAGTGGGGAGAAGGCTTGGGAGAAGCACTAGTAAAAGCAAGGTGGTTGCTTCTGTGGCTCCTCAACCTCACTGAGCAACTGAAAATCCCCAGGGGGCCAGGCGTCGACATAATTTCCTGACAGATAAGGCGGGGAGGGAGCACACATAATTTGCACGCAGTAAGCCCACAGCCTGGCTGCCCAGAAAGCACCTGATGGATGCCTTTTCTCTCTAGCTCATGCTGTTGGGGCTCCACCAGGAAGAAGCCGGCGGCAGGACCCTCGCCGGGTGGCTGGCCAAGCATGGAGCGCCAGAGCAAGATGGAGTTCTTCCAGAAGCTGGGCTATGGCCGGGAGGACGTGGTCAGAGTGCTGGGCAAGCTGGGCGAGGACGCCCTGGTCAACGACATGCTGCAGGAGCTGATCCAGACGGGCAGCCGCCCCAGCGCCCATGAGGCCGGCGCTGCACCCCTGCTCGTCCCCCGGGGCTCCTGTGGGACCCCCGCCTCTGCCCAGCGCGGGCTGGGAGTGGACCCAGAAGAGAGGAGCAGAGGCCCAGCCAGTTCCTTGCGACCCATCGTGATCGACGGCAGCAACGTGGCCATGAGGTAGCTTTCTTCATCCGGTAGCCACAGGGTGGGAGAACTGGCCCTCTTCTCGGTGGTTTAGTACAAAGAGCTTGAGGCCAATAGATGGGGCTTGGAATCCCTGTTCCATCCTTCAGCAGCTGTGTGGCCTTATGTAAGTCAGTTAACCTCTCTGACCCTCCCTTTCTCCATCTGTAATGTTGGTCTATAGCATCCCTAGAAAGCAGCTGTAAGAACTGGAGCTGCAGACAATGCCTAGGGCGGTGCCTGACAGAGTAAGTGCTCAACAAATGGCACTGTTAACTCAAAGCCAAGCCCTCTTCTGAGGACGCCAGGAGATAGAGGAGCCAGGGCTGGCCCTTGGTGAAGGTGGCATCTTGTCTGGAGTCCCTCCCTAACCAGCTGCGTGACTCTGGGAAAGCTGAGGTATCTCAAGTTTCCTCTTTCGTGATACAGGCCAAGAGATAGTTCCTTTACTTCCCTCGAGGTTATGAGAATCAGATGGGAAAATGCCTTGAACTGTGTTGGAAGCCCTCTGCCGGGGGTTGTGAGTGGCGCTGGTGGTGTGGTCCCCTAGCTTGGTTCGGGAGGTGTGCCTGTGGCTCTGAGCTGCAGCAGCAGCTGTTACACTGGTGTACTGTCATCTTTGTGTGTCTCGGTGATGAGAGTACCACACCCCACCTCCTTACTGTTCCTGGCCAGGCTAAGTTCAGCTGAGAGAATCTGTGGCCTCACCCACACTCCCTGTGGGGCACAAAGGAGGCTTGGACCAAACAAATGCATTATTCTACTATTTGGCTGAGCGACAGCTCAGCAAAGGGCAGAGCCATAGGAAGTCGGTCACTGACAGCTGCTAATCGATGCACTTCCCTTTCCGAAAGCTGAGCCCTGGTGGGAATGGAGAAAAACAGTGTTATTGGCACAGAATGTGTCAACAGGGCATCCTTTGGCTGACAGGTTGAATGGTTTTCCCTGGGGATTTGGGCTCCCTCTGGATTGAGTGCCATAGGACACAAATTTGGAAGAGTTAACTCAAGATGGCCCAGCCTCTGGGGCTGTTCCTATATGCCCTGCTTGGTGTGTAGGACAAGTTATTTCAAGTGTTTGTTCAAGATTTAGCCAGCCATGTCTCCCTGGGCTTCATTATATCAACAGGGAGTAGAGTCCTGTTTTCTCCCTGGGGCTGAGGAGCTGGTCCTCGGGTCTCTGAAGCATCCTCACGCATGCTCCCATGTAGACACCAGATAGGCGAGCCTCTGAAATCCTGCTTAATTTGAAATCTCTGGGGAAGTTAAAGGGATATTTTGGAATCCAGTAAGTTCTGAGGGTCATAGAAAGAAAGTCAGTGGGGCTGTGAGGGATCTGGCCTCTGTCTGGTTTGGACAAGGCAGCTCTCCTTCTGGGCAGCAACAGAAAGATATCAGCTGACATTTAAAGTAAGCTGGTATCGCTTAAGTCGAAGACCTTTCCAGCCCTTAGATGATATAGGCTCTGCGATCACAGATCAAAAGAGCAGAACGGCTGTAGCGGAAAGAGGCTGCTGCAGGTGCCACAGGAAAGCACAGGCATTCTGGCTTTGGGGACCAGATATTTTTTAGGAACAGTTACAACAGGGTGGTGGTGGAGGGTTTTCTTTTGATGAAAGTCTCTGTTGCTGCTTGGAATTCAAGTTTAAACCACATCCTCTATTTGCACGTGACCATGATGTGTTCTGTGTAAATCCAATTAGTCCCCTCCTACATTTGTAAACAGTTTAGTCCCTTCATGCTCCATCGGTGTGGGTTACAAATGGGAATCCATCCCTCAGGCTTATTCTGAGGAATGAAATGTGTGTGCACATTACATGTATGCACATACACATAGACATCCCCTTTCCTGCCCCATGCATCCCATCAGCCAGGGAAAACAAGAGAAACTGCACAACCACCACCTGATGGGTGGGACTTGATTTGTTCAAAGGCACGTCTGGGAGAGATTTGGGTCTGATGTGCAGCTCCAAACCTGATCCTTCTCTTGCAATAACGCCCCCTGTGTCCCCCCGCCAGAGCCTCAACAGGACCCCTGATCCCCAGGCTCTGCCAGGTCCTCGGTTGTGAAGGATAGAGCCCAGTGTGGGGCGCATCCTTAGAGGGAACGGATGGTTGAAACTCAGCGTGTTGTCTAGTTGTTATCTGTTGACCTCAAAAGTCAGTTAACCTCAGAAACATGATTTCTGAAAATTCTCCTTCACTGAGGTTTTGTAGTGTCGCAGACATTGCCATTCTCTGATTTTGAAGATGATGTTGTTTCATGTGCTGTCTGGTCCTGCAAGGAGTGGGGAGGAGCTTAAAAGACAGGTTGGGACGTGTGTCCTTTCTGCCCCGAGCAGGCAAGAGGTGTGTCTTCTGTTGGCAGTAGCATCGTCTAGGGTGCCTGTGGCTGACTTACCGACTGTGCTCTGTCCCCTGGAGCCTGGGGCAGCGTCTGCCGTTGCTCACGGAGAACAACAGCTTGACTCTTCGGCCAGAATCGTCTTTGGGAAGTTGTGTTTCAGTGGATCCTTAAAGACCAAAATCTGTATTAGCTTCTATTGCTGCTGTAACAAATAACCACACAAATATAGTGACTTAAACCAACACAAGTTTATTGTCTTGTAGTTTTGGAGGTCAGAAGTTTGGCATAGGTCTCTCTGGGCTAAAATCAAGGTGTTGGCAGAGCTGTGTTCCCATCTGGAAGCTCTAGAGGATGCTATGTTTTCTTGCTTTCTCCAGCTTCGTGGGGCTGCCTGCATTCCTTGGGTTTTGGCCCCTTCCAGCTTCAAAGCCAGCAATGGCCTGAAATGATATACAAAATGGAGCACAAGGTACATATATGTAGTTTCCTGGGGAGAAGATCTACAGCTTTCAGTAGATACTTAGAGGGTCTGTAATCCCCAAAATGTAAAGAGCCACTGATGTAAAAATGAGCAATTATAGATAATGTCATGCTTTATGGGAGGCTCTAAGCCACGTGTCCTCTGTTAACACAGAGAATGTTAGAGGGGCCATTAGTCCTTGCCTCTGACTGTCTCAGTGGAGAAAGGAGAGAGGAAGAAGCACAGGGAGGGCCTAGGTGGGCTTGGCCAGTGTCGACATCGACTCTATCAGACTCTGGCCTTGTGCTCTGACCATGCCACTGCTGTAGAAGTTTCCATGGGCTCCTCTCCCAAGGCCTCAAAATGTGTAGCCCAAGGCTGTTTATAGTGGCCACACTATACATCTGAGGCTTGGGGTGGCCACGTTCTGGAGGTCAGCAGCAAGGGTCACTGGCCATGTGCTTTTTAAAAGAAGTCGTAATATATTTGTTCGGAGCACACAAGAGTTGGCCCGCTTTATGAAACACCTTCTGTTTAAGATATTTAAATAGAACCATACCACCAAATTAAAAAAACCTTCCATCTCCTCATTGTAACCACACAAGGAGTCCATTTGGCTCTCATAAGCAGACCAGTGGCATCACTGATCATTTCCTAGGTAGTGGCTCAACTTCAATGAGATTTCTAAGTTGCATAAAATGGGGACCTGAGAAGCCAGATCATATGCTTTCCCCGTAGGTTTGCCGAATCCCTTGTATTTCATGAAGGAAACCAGGGAGGTCAGAAGCAGAGGACAGAACATGGGGCTTAGAGACTGAAGATCTGCGTTCTGACCTCTAGCCTCAGGCTGCCCAATAGAACTCCCTGTGATGATGGCAAGTTCTTTACTTGCACCGGCCACTTACTACATGGGGCTACCGAGCACTGAAATGTAGCTGGTGTGGCAGAGGAGCTGAATTTCAAATTTTCTTTCTTTTGAATTAACTTGAACTTAAGTGTCAACAGCCACATGTGGTGTCTACATAAGGGACTTACAGCTCTAGCTCCTCAGTTTACCCGCTGCACGACCTCCATGTGAGTCACCTGACCTTTTTGAGCCCTGTTGATACAACTAAGAGATTGGACTAAATAATTATAATCTAAAATGGCTTTTTATCATTAACATTCTAGAATTCAGGGTGATTATTTTATGCATGCAGGAAAGAAATAAATGCATTTTTCTTATAAAGGAATTTCTCTTCTGCAGAGATTCCAAGAGAGTAAATAACTTGTCCAAGGTCACAGAGCAGTAAGGGCCAGGTCCTGGATTCAGTGCTCTTTCCAAAGCCCTGTGTTTCCTCCAGCACCATATATCTTTGGGCTGCAATTTCCATGTATTTTTGGTCTCAAGGTGGGAGACCCTGACCCCACAGGTCATTATTCCGGGGTCAGAACCTACCTGTGCTGACCAGAGCCCTCCCCCAGCACCATAAGCCCCAGATGTGCCCGCTGCAGACAGGACACGCTTGGCCCCACTCCTTCATCAGGGTCCCAGGACACCTCTCTTGCTGCTGCCAGCCCGTGAGGAACCCTCAGAAAGTCACATGCGCACTGAATGGTGGCTCTAATTAACCAGCGGCACACAGACTGGTTTCCAGGCACAATTCCAACTCCTTCAAGGGGTGCATACATGCGTGTGTGCATGTGTGTACGTACATGAGAGAGAGAGAGGTGAGCTGAACGCTGGAGTCGCTGTACGCTTAGCCTGAAGAAAAATGTCCAGCAGGTTTTGAAAAGAAGGTAACTTTCATTGAAGCATGTTACCAGCTGTGCCATGGTGTTTGGGAAGAACATTAATACTCACCGTCAACTCCCACCAGCATTTTCTTGCCTGGCAAACTCACAAATACCCACAAGTACTCACAAGTGTTGTACGCTCTGTAGGCAAATTTAGGAAAGGAGTGACTTGAAGGCCCTTCAGCTTGGGGGAAAACCACCTGATGATTTCACATCCTCTTACCGGCCCCGGCAAGGGTTTCATTTGAATATGTCTTCATTTGGGGTGTACAGGGTTTTTTGTTTGGACTGTTGTTTACCTTTTTAAACTCTTAGCAGAAGCTAGTATATTCTGGAGAAATGAATTGTCAGTGATGAGAGAGCCAGATTCACAGTGGGAGGTCTGCATCAGGCCCTTCTCCACGGGCTACCGTTGCGGGTGCACTTCTGGGCTGTAGGGTCACACCTGCTTTTGAGCCTCTGAATGGACTCTGACTCTGAAAGGACTCTTAGGGTCTACACCCATTTCTCCTTGTATGAGATGAGGGAGCACCCTCTCTCAGAGGTCAACCCCTTTCTTCACCTTGACCTGAGCTGGGAGGGAGAGCTCAGTGAAAGGCCAATAAACTCAAGATCCAGAGTATTTGCATTTTAACCCCAAATAAGAAACAGGGTCGATTAGTGTTATGATTTTACATCTCACACCCCAAAGGAATCACAGCTTATTTTTTCCTTCCCACCCACCCCAAAACCACTGTCTCACTCTACATGGGACTGTTTTGTGAGCTGCTAATATCTGCAGAGACTTCTTGGGCAACATTTAATGATGCACTGGTGTCCAGTTAGACTGCCAGTTACTGTAATGGGTACACGCTAATTGTGTTTGCCACACTTGTCATGTAGGCAAAATTTGCCTCAGGTGCCACCCCACTTCCCTTCCTACCTCCCTTTATTCAAAACCTCCCACTCCTGTTTCCTTTACCCAGGGCCAGGCGCTCAGCTTGCTACCTGTTAATAAGCGCTAAGTTCCCTCCCCAGGCTCGAGCATTTTAACAGCTGGTAATCTATGCTCCGAAGGAGCTGCTGTCTGGATCCCAGGGGCAGAGACTGGAGAAGGGCAGGACTAAATGGGAAAAATGGAGATGGGGAGGAAGAGTTGCAGCCCAACAGACTGGGCTCTGAGATTCGCTGTTGGATCAGCGAGCTGGGCACATTGCTTTGCTTTAGTTTTGGATAAAATGGGACTAAGGTCGCTTCCCAAGGGCTCCTTGCGATGATTAAATTAGGCACATGTGCAAAGTCACCAGGTATGCAGGACTTTTTACAAATACTAAAAATGAGATCTAAGAGGCCAGGGTGAGGTCTGCCTCGTTCACTGCTCCCCAGGCCCCCAACACAGAACCTTGCTGACGGAGATGTTCATCGCTCCATGCTGAGTGAATGGGGGAGAAGCATAGGGGACGGGGTCCTTGGGCTTACATACTTCCCTCTGTGTGCGGGATGTGCGCTCCCCAGGTGACCATTGAGCTTTAGTGCCGGACTGGGAGCTCTGCTGGCTCCTAGAGACAGACTGCCCTGTGGTGAGGAGGTGGCCCCTGCTTGTGGCATCGATCCTACCATTGCCCAGGGCTTTCTGGCCAGAAATAGGGCAGTCATGATGGGGTTTTGAGGTTGGTGGAAAAACATGGCAAGGGTTGAACGGTAGACAATCTTTGCATTTCAAGAGACCAGAAAGGCAGAGGGCAGGAATAAATTAGGAGTTTGGGATTAACATATATACACTAGTATATGTAAAATAAATGACCAATAAGGACCTACTGTAGAGCACAGGGAACTATACTCAATATCTTGTAGAAATTTATTATGGAAAAGAGTCTGAAAAACTATATATATGTATATTTATATATAAAAATATAACTTTGTTGAATTACTTTGTTGTACACTTGAAACTAACACAACATTGTAAATCAATTACACTTCAATTTAAAAAAGGGGGGGGGTAGGGTATAGCTCAGTGGTAGAGTGCCTGCCTAGTATGCACAAGGTCCTGGGTTCAATTCCCAGCACCTCTATTAAAAATAAATAAATAAATAAATAAATAAATAAATAAATAAATAAATAAATAAATAAACCTAATTACCTACCCCTCACCCCCCCCCCCCCCAAAAGAGAGAGAGAGACCAGAAGGCTCATGAGGAGATGCTGAGGTAGGGTGTGTGCAAAACAGTAGACCAAAATCCTCCATTCCAGAGAAACCAGCTTAGGGGTTCTAGAGATGAGTCCCTAACCTCCCTGTGCCTGGAATTAAAGCTGGAAGAAAGGGCATTTCTTAAGGAGAGAGGAAAGATATTGGCTTCACTGATGTGCTATGGGCAGATATATGCTTCCTCCATCTTCCCCTGGTCTTCGTGGTACTTATCTGTCTTTCGGAGACTCTTGGCTGAGGGTCCATCATCTTGGTGTCTTGTGTCAGAGAGGCCATGAAGACAATTTTTGCTGCATGAAGCTGATGGTGGCACCATTCCTCAGCTCTTCTCTTCCTGAGCTTCTGAACCTCCAACCTCCTCCCTTCCACATGCCCCAAGCCAGGGCACTGCAGGCTGTGGTCCTGTCCAGTCACTGGAAGTTTGTCCCCTTACAGGGATTGAGATCATGTCACCCCCCCACTCCTACCCCAAATCACATACCCATCAAAGGCTTCAGGGACAGAAAGTTGGCTTTTGAACAGTTAAAAACAGATACGTAGTCACAGAGAAGAGCAATCAAGAAACACACTTTAAAAGAATTGTGGCAATGATATGTTTACTTGAGAATTGACTGAGAATAGACTTTGCTGCAGCCAAGAGATAACTTATTTGGAGACAGGATGGGAGTGTGAGTGTCATCAAACATTCACGTTACTGATTCAGCGCGCACAGAAAAAGTAGACCTTATTTTCTGTGATAGATATAATCTCTTCACCTTTAAGGGCGTAGGGAGGAGCAAACTTGAAATTTGCCGGTTTGTGATATTTCAGTATCTTCTGTCTTTGGGACGACTCAGGCTTTGCATTTCCTCTCCCTTCCCCTGCTCCTCTCCCAACTGGCATCTGGGGGCTTTGAGACCTGGCCCTGGCTGGGAGAGGGCGTCTGGGACCCTCACTGGGCTCTGCTGTGGAGTGGCTGGGCTGGCCTGGCTTCAGGAATGGTCAACATAGAGGGTCATTGGTCCCATTTGGCCTTTTGGGGAGCCATGCTGGCTTAAAGTCCAGTCCCCTTCATGGGGGGGCCAATTGTCCATTCCCAAGCTGCACACAGTCCTCCAGGCCTAGGGTTGCCAGGGATCCAGGGGCACTGCGTTCAGCTCACCTGTCCGCCCCTTTCCTCCAAGGCAGCGCTGCAGCCCCATGGGATGCTGCACCCGCTGAAACCAGGATTTCTCTGAGAGGCTTGGAACCGCCCAGGCTGTACTGAATACAAGCCTTCAGCCTCCTCGTTACAGCCATCGTGGTGTTTCCACCCTCCTTCCTCTCATGGCTCAGCGGGTGCAGGCCTGGGGGTGCAGGGTAAGGACTCAGTGACTGGCCTCCTCATTCTTCCTCCGTCTCTTTTCTTTTCCAACTTCCCCTGGGGTGGAAGGGTCTAGCTTTCCACTTCCTCTTCCTTTTTACCACAGACTGCCCCACTGATATTTTCTCCTTATTATTTGCATAAACATCATAGCAGAGCCTCAAAGGCCAAAGAGCTATTTCCTCTAATCTGGAAGACTCTACAGATCTGGGTGGCAAAGCCTGGTTCTTGAAGTGTTACTGGCGCCAGAGAAATGCAGAGTTCTCTTGTATCGTCACAAAGCCTGACTTCTAATACTATTTTGATCAGTGTTTCCCAGACTCCCCTTTTCTCTTTGCAAACCTTGACCTATCCTAACCCCCTCTGAGAAGACAGCAGAAGAAGCTATGCTCAAGAGAAAGCCCAAAAGTGAAAATTTGATGTGTTAGCCTTGCCTGGATGTGGAGAGGATGTGAGAGTCGTGGGGATCCTTGGCCCTCTAAGCACCAAGCCCTGCCCCTCCCGCCACCCCTCCCACAACTCTCCCCTTCGCTCACTCCACACTGGCCTCTTTTGGTGCCTAGACATATGAGCCTTTCTGTCATCAGGGTCCTTCCAGCCAATCCTTCCCTGCACATGAGCTGTTCCTTCTCCAGCTGCTCACAAGACTGGTTTCTTCTCAGTCATTAATTCTTTCAACATGTTTTTACTGAGCCCAGTGATCAGGCACCACCATACTAGGTGCTGGGGATTCAATGAGCAGCAAAAGGAACCTATGATCTAGAAAGAGGGAGACCCAGTTCATCCCATGGGTGACTCTACATGTTAGGAGGGAGAAGGACAGTGCTGTGAGGACTTGTAACAGGGTAATCTGACCGGGTTAGAGGCCAGGGGATGCTTTCCTGAGGAAGTGGCGATGAAGCTGAGTGTGAAGGAGAAGGAGTAATGGACTTGGCCGGGAGGAGAGGAAACAGTTGGTGCAAAGGCCCTGTGGTGGGAGTGGAGGGAGGTTCATGGCAGGACCAAGGGCTCAAGGAAGTTCTGGTGGCTGAGGTGGAAGTAGTGAGCAGAGGGTGATCTTGCCCCAAGTCCGGGCTGTATCCCATCACTGGCCAAGTCCCACCGTTTCTGCAGTCTCAATATCTCAAATCTATGCTCTTGTCTCCCTCTCCGGCAAAACGCCGCTGACCTCCATCAACTAAGGCTGAGGGATGTTTTCAGGCTTCACTGGCCCCTCAGAGCAGCATTCAGCTGCCTCCTTCCTGTGGCTTCCACGGTGCAGCCTCTTCTGCTTTGCTGCCTTCTTTTCTGATGGATGCTGTCTGTCTCTTTTGTATGGTTTGTCCTCCTCTACCTGCAACCAGTGCTGAGTTCCAGAGTTTCTCCAGGTCCAGCCCCTGGCGTCTCACTCTCCTCCAGGCAATCGGCAATTTTCTCCACGTGTGGTTCCAACAGTTGATTAAACAGATGACTCAGACATTTTATCACCAGGCCTCTCCTTTGAACCTTAGCTGTTTATTTAACATTTCCACTTTGAGGTCACAAAGGCTCCTCCAACTCAACACGTGTCCATGACCAAACTCACGATCTTTATCTCTAAATCCTGCCCTCCTCCAGAATTCCCTGCCTCACGGGCCCTCCATCCCCTTATGCAAGCCAGAAATCTAGAATTCTCCTCAATGCCTTTTTCTCTGTCACCCCTGTATCCAATCAACTGCCACGTTCTGGAGATTTTACCATCTAACTGTCTCTCAAGTTCGCATCCTCTTCTCCTGGATGCCCTACCACCAACTCGGCCAGGTCACTGTCAGTTTTTGCTTTGATGACTATGACAGCTTCTTCACTGGTGTCCCACATCCACTCTTGCCCTCTTCCAACTTATTGTCCTGTGTGCTGCCAGATTCAGCTCTTTGAAATAGACATCAGATCAGATCAGATCACATCTAACACCTTAAATTCCTTCTACGGCTTCTCATTCCTCTTAGGAGCAAGACTAACCTTCAATAAGGCATGCAAGTCCCTGTCTGGTCTCGAGCATCCTCTTGCACCAGTCTCTCCTTCCTCCCTCCACCAATCATTGTCTTCAATGGAATTTATGGGCACACTGGCCTCCTCACTTGGACTTGGGAAGCCCAATAACACATTGACAACCCTCTTGACCCTTATTAACTTCAGTTCATAAGAATATCTTGTCCAGTAATCCTTGGAATGCACTCCTCTTGGATCCTAAGGCCCTCCATATATTATCACAAGCTACATGGTTCCAATTAAGGGATATATTTTGCAAAGAATGACCTATTTTCAAAATGCAGATTTGCTTGATTCCCTTTGATTAAGAGACTATGATCCAGTTTATTCCCAGGGGAAAAAAAATCACTCTTTAGAAACCCTTTCTGTGTCTCTATAGATTTCTTTGTTTTTCTCGTTGTAGCCATGGAAATAAAGAAGCCTTCTCTTGCCGGGGAATCCAGCTGGCTGTGGACTGGTTCAGGGACAGAGGACACACCTACATCAAAGTTTTTGTTCCATCCTGGAGGAAAGAACCACCAAGATCTGATGCCCCGATCAGAGGTACGCTGGAGCACATGCTCAAGAAGTGCTCTACACCTTTCCTTGGTAGTATTCCTGACAGTTACAGTCAGTTATCTACTTAGCTATTTGTTTGATGAAGTCTGTCTTCCTCACTGGACTATAAGCTCCATGAAAGCACTGACCGTGAATGTTCCCTGTTACAGCCTTAGGTGCTCAGTAAATAGTTGTTGATAGATAAATGAATAAAGTAGTTAATCTTTTAGTGTAAATGATTAAGTTCCAAAAATAATGTCTTACAACTTTTAACACTGCAGAAAGATTGGGTCTGCATCCCACCCCTCATAGAATATAGGAACTGAAGGAGACATTTATTTGGTCCAGTGATATTTATTTACTGAATATCTGGTTCAATCTCTTCATAAAAAAAAAAAAAAGGAAACTGAGACCCAGAGAATTCTTTATTTTTAATTCTTGCACTAGCTAGGAATATTTTAAGCTACAAATAATAGAGCAGGTGGTATAAATAAACAGGGGTTTTTGTTTGTTTGTTCACCTTTCTTATAAGAAGACGACTCGTGCTAATTCATTGCTGGCATGTTTCAGCTGAGTCAATGTCAGTGTTGATGGTGGGGCTGACCTCTTGGTGATTCTGGGAGGTTTCACTGAATTTCCCTCCAGCCTTTTAACCACAAGTTTTTGGTTTTGTTTTCAATTCTAACAACGGTCACCATTTGCTTCTCTTTCTGATTCTCTCCCATTATTTTTTAAGTAAAATGCTATTCTTGTTTTATGGATGCAGTATCTTTTTGACTATTTCTATACTAAAACAGACTTTTAATAAATTCTCTTAAGTTCCATGAATCATATTTGTTTTTTCTGGGGTCAGTTCTCTTTGTTCATGTTTCTCTTTCTCTCTTTGTGCTGTTAAATCTTCTTCTCAAAAGTCTGGTGATCCTTTGCTTGTCAGTGTTTACTTGTGAATAAAGAACCAGGTTGGTTAAATACATACCTGTGCAATTTCTATGGGTTTTCTCTCCCGGCATTAGGATCTTTCTCTAAAAGGCAGGGCTGACCATTGGTGTTGACCAGTGGATTTTGCTTGAACGCATCCTGCATGGAGCAGCCAGGCAGCTGGGCACCTCTGTCCACCACGTATTCCAGTGCTGTAAGGATGATGGTTTTACTTTAGAAGGTCAGAGGCCACCTGGGAACCTCCACTTTCCTAGTTATAGCCTCACCACCCTTATTGTGACAAGGCCAGGAAAGGGTAGATGCAGCTGCCCTATGAGTAGCCTTTCAGTTAATCATCCAATTGCTGCTGACTTTCTTCTCCCGCTGCAGTGCTCTGGGACTTTCAGGGAAAATGGCTTCACCTTCACTGTGCACATTCCGGGCTGTGGCTCTCTCTGCACTGTGCAATCAATACCATCCTACCTGCTCCCTGTCTTCCTAAAAGTTGTCAAAATCCTGGGTTTGCTGCTGTCCCCAAGCCCATTTTTAATGGGATTATGGATCCCCGCTCCTTTTTGTATTTCTTTCCTGCCCTTTCAATGGGTTTATGAGGAAGGGAGATAAATACTCTGTTCATCATGAACCGGTTATCCCAGATTATTCTCTATGGTCTGAACATGGACAATGGTGGCTTATAACAGTTGTGTAATATTTAAATACAGTATAGGTAAAGAGTAGGGAAATCATTCTAGTAGGGAAGAATTTTTAAACAAGCCATGGCAAGTGCAAAGAAGAGGGAAAAAGTCATAAATTTGACTTCATTAAAATAAAAGCTTCTGTTCATTAGCAGATACCACAAAAACAAAAAGATAAAAAGACAAGTCTTTGACTGGGAGAGGCAATACATCACATATCCCCGATGAAGGATTATTGTCCAGAATCCATGGAGAACTTCTCCAAATTAATAAGACCAAGACAAAGGACCAATAGAAAAATATGCTAAAGCATGAATAGGCCTTTAACAGAAGAGAAAACACAAATGGCCAACAAGCATACGAAAAGATTCTCAATTGCATTAGTAACCAGAGAAGTGCAAAATTAAATCACAGCAAGAGGTGACGTTACACCCACTAGATTGGGAAAAATTCAAAAACCTGCAAATGCCAAGTGCTGGCAAGGTCGGCTTAGATGCTGTGTTGGGAGTAACTTGACATAACCACTTTGGAAAACAATTCAGCATTATCTTATGAAGTGCCTTCCCCTACAAGTCAGCAATATCACTCCTAGAGGCAGACCCTAGAGAAATCCTTGTTCTTCTGTCCCAGGACACTTCTGTGCAAAACTGATAGCAGTTGTTACTGAGTCCAAACTTGTCTGGCTCACTGCATGACAGGCCAATAAATCTGGAGACGGGGTGTTGGGGCAAGGAATAACAACTTCATTTGGAAAGCCAGCAGACCGAAAAGATGGCAGACTAATGTCCTGGAGAACCATCTTACTCAAGTCAGAATTCAGGTTTCTTTTATACTAGAAAGGGGAAGGGGTGTGGTTGGTTGTTTCCAACTTCTTGATGTCAGAATCTTTTGTTCTTGCAGCTGTCCCTGTAGATCAGGTCACGATGTTCCTGTACACCTCCAACAAGACAAATGTTATCCTCTGTTCCGCAACTTTGAATCTCTAAATGAATGAAAAAATGTTATACTCTTAAAGATCTTAACCTTGAGAATGGGCCCTCCTGTATATTTCAGGCAATAGGCAACATTCTTTACAAGAGGTGCAGAGCAAGCATGACTAAGCACAGGATACAGAACACAGGGTTAGAGCTAAAGGAATGGATGTAATATGGAGTCATATTTGTTCTTCCCTGTTACACAATGACATGGCCACACTTCACCTACCCAATGTTCAATGAAGAAACAAGTTGCAGGAATATGTGCAAGATGATTCCATTTGTGTTAAGTCTGGAGGTTCATAATCACATTGGAAAGAGTCCTTTTGAAGGGTACATATATATGCATTTTAAAAAATGAAAGCAAGGGAATCATAAACACAAATTTCTAAAAATTGAGTTATCCTAAGAGGAGTGAAAAGAGATGCAAACTAGGAGGGGCAATGTAGACTTCAAAGCATGGGCTGTGTTCTGTTTCTCAAAGGGAGTGCTGCACACAGGGCATTTAATTAGTTAATTATAATTTTTAATTAAAGTATAATTGACTTACAATATTATATTAGTTTCATAGTATTTGATATTTTTATACATTACAAAGCATGCACGCATGGCATTTTAAAAAAATGAGTCTGTATACCACACATGCATTATGTACTTTTTTAAAGTCTGGGAACCACATCATATAGGAAAGGACTTAGACTTGAGGGAAGAAACGATTTGTGAAGAACATGCTAATGCTCTTCCATGTTGGGAGTAACCGTTATGTGTAGAAAGGACTTCTTTTGCGTGTCTCTGAAGGCAAAACTATTATCAAAGAGTGGACCATCCAGGGATGCAGATTTTAGCTCCTGACTAGAGACCCTGTAACATCTGCACCACTGGATACAGGCTCCCTCCTCCCCAGCTTCACGGGGCCCTCCCCACAGATGCTGTGAGGCAGGTGCAGGAGCCATTTCCCTCATTTTATAAACGCAAAACCTGATGCTCAGAGAGGGGTGAGAACCTGAGAGCTAAGACCAGACTCCTAATCCTGGCCTCTCCCTGTGACATTCTTGTGTCCCTCAGAGCTGTCAGTTGTGGGCTGCTCTGTCCTGAAGGTGTCCAAGCAGACTCCTGTGTTGTAGGGAGGGTGGACACTGGCCCTTTGCTAAGGGCTCACGTGGGAGACTTCCAGGTGGATGCAGGACTCCTAGTCATCCCTAAGGCAGTGCTAGGAGTCTAGTTAAAATAGGAATGTCCTTCTCCAGAAGAAGGCCTCTGGCCTCTGTGTCTCCTGTGGTGGGGCGTGGTGGCAGATAACCATCACAAGCACAAGAGCTGGGGCTTCACTTTTTCTTTCAAAGTGTGACTCCTTGGCTGGGTCCTGTCCTCTGGATTGTGGTCATGATACAGGCAGGACAGAAGCAAAAAGCCCTCTTGACCTCAGGCTGCTGGCAAATTCCCTCGATATCTCCCCGCTCTTCACCTGCTGGGCTGGGCCCTGGGAAGGGTGGAGTACTGGGGTCGGAGGTTGGGGGTGTGGGGGACACCAGCGGGGAGGGGGAACCCTGAGAGGAGCAGTGATCTCAGGATGGTTCTGGGGGTGGGGCGTCCTTCTGAGAAAGCGCTCTGTGCCTTCTCCGCCCCGCGACCCCCAGAGCAGCACGTGCTGGAGGAGCTGGAGAGGCAGGCGGTGCTGGTGTACACGCCGTCCCGCAAGGTGAGCGGCAAGCGGGTGGTGTGCTACGACGACCGCTACATCGTGAAGGTGGCGTACGAGCAGGACGGGGTCATCGTCTCCAACGACAACTACCGCGACCTGCAGAGCGAGAACCCCGAGTGGAAGTGGTTCATCGAGCAGAGGCTGCTCATGTTCTCCTTCGTCAATGACCGGTACGTGGGGCCGCGGGGTCCTGGCTCCTGGCACGTGGGGGCGGGGCGGTGACAGGCAGAAGCCACTCCCACCGGCCCGGGCCCAGCGGGCCTTCATCACGCCCCACCCCCACCCCGGGGCCTGGAGACCCAGCCCAGAGGCCACCCCATCTCTCTGTCCCTGTGTCCCCTCTCTTTTGTGACCAGCCTTCCCACCCGTCCCCTACCCCCAGGGCTGTTTTTCTTTCCCAACTGTTTATGACCTTTCTTTTCCCAGGCCCACATCTAACTGGCCCAGCACCCAGTTGTCTTGACAGGTCAGCCAAGCATGGCTTTGGGCAGGGGGCAGCGGGTACCATTAACTTTTTGTTTTTATTTATTTACTTATATATTTTTTAACAGTTGTAAAACTAAGTTTTATTTCAGCTGACACTCTTCCATTTGGGGAAGGAAATGTCATATATAGAGGCATTTGAGATTATCCATTAATTGAATTGTCATTTCAGTTAATGCACTGTAGGCGGTTTTGCCTTTTTTTTTTTTTCCCTTTTTCAGTTTTATTAAGTAGAATTAATACAGTTTGCACATATACATTATATGCATGTATACAATATACTGCACATAGCTTTTTAGTTTACATACATGTACTGATCATTGTTTCTAAGAACAGATTAGAGCTTTAGCTTTTTAAACTTACATAGTTATCAAAGGAATGAAGCCAACTACAGAAGAAGAATCAACAGAATGTGGTAATCCAGTGATAAAGGACAGTCAAATATGCTTGCACATATTCAAGAAATTAATCATCTAAGTTATAAATAATAAGTAGAAGAATTTGAAGAATTTAATACTTAAGAGCATGGGAACAATCATTGTGGGGAAAATCTGAACTTTATTGCAATTCCTGTCCCTTATTTTATGCTTTGTCTTTTTTTTTTTTTTTAAAGTTTTGAATTACATACGGGAGTTGGAAAGATCACCTTTTCTTTGGGGCTGTAAAGATCTTGGAATCACTCTGTCTTAATATGTTTCGGTTGACATTTTCAGGAGAATGTGGTTGGTTCGTCTGTTCCCTGGGTTGGTTCCCCTGGGTCAGATCCACCTGGGCCAACCAGCTACAGCTGGCGGAGGGTGATGTCAGGGTCACGAGGCACAGACCAGTTAGGGGGTGCTGGGTGAGGGCCCCAAGGCAGAGCTGAGGTGGGGAGGAAGCCAGGGCTGGTCCGTTGCACACGTCCTCGGGCTGAGGGCAGTGGCCAGGAGCCACGCAAGGTGGGAGTGGTCACAGGGTGGTCACAGGGTGGGACAAGGAGGGAAGGGCACAGCAGGCTGGGACATCACTCCCATTCCAGTCTCCTCTGTTATCAGGCCACTCGCACAGGGCAGACCAGCTCCTGACCCTGGACGTTGGGGGGCAGTGTGTGTAGTGGAAAAAGCTGGGGCTTTGGAAGCAGCGGATGAGGTTTCAAACTGAGGCCCTGCCATGTGCTGGCTGTGTGGTCCGGGGAAGCACTCACCCTTACCGGGCTGAACGTTCTTCACCCTGAATTAACTGTACTTGGATTAGTCACACTGACCTCTGAGATGATCCTGAGGACCAGAGAGGATTGGAGCCGGTAGTGCTGGCAGTCATTCTCAGCCCAGGCCAGGCCATGGGCCTCCAGCGGGCCCTGCTGCCCCCACCACCCCCGGCCCACAGCCACTGAGTGGAGGGGGCCTCCTAGGGCCCAGGGCAGCTGGTTGCTGCAGCTACCCTGCAGTAGCCCATGCCTCCCCCCACCCCCGCGCCGCCCCGCCCCAGCCATTTCCATATTCACCAGGATGACAGCTTCCTTTCTCTGGCTCAGGCCTGGAGGAATCTGGCGAGTCTGGTTACTGTGGGATCCAGAAAATCCTCACTGAGGTCTGATGGATCATGGCTGCCTCTGGCCTGGCGACAGCCTGGGGCCCAGGCCAAGTCCTTTTGACGCACTGGCCTCAGCTCAGGGTTTGCCTGAAGGTCCCCAGCTGCCAGAGGGCAGAGCCTGCCGCCTGCCTGTGGGTGAGGACGCCTGCCCCATGCTCAGGGCACGTCCGTAGGGCCCTCTTGGCCGAGCTCCTGGCTGTGAGGCCCGGGAAAGAGCAGGAGGTGAAGCCTTTGGGAACTTTTAATAGCTGCACTGGGTGGCTCCCCAGATTCTTGGTCAGGGCCCAGCTCTGAGAAGCCGGCTGTGTAGCTGGGATCTGAGCCATGGAGGCTACCCCGGACCAGGGATCGCCCAGCTTGGGGCCGGCCTGGTGGATGTGGTCTGCAGAGTGGGACCCCAGCATGACCCTTGACTCTTAGGAGGAAACTAGCCCATAAAAACAGGGCCCCCCAATTAGAATCCACAACCCCTCTAGTGGAACCTTTGTTTGACCTGGAAGTGCCTCCTGGGAACAAAAGTATTCACATAAAAAAGTAGATTGTGCTAAATGAGGGAGTTTTCCTTCTGAGGAATGTTGTTTTCTCCTTTGAGCCTTGGGCATTGAGGATGAATTCCCTTCCTCCTCAGATTTAATGCCGAAGAAGGGAAGGGACAGGCGGGGGCAGGGTGGTGTCAGAGAGTGACATGGCCGGGGTCCAGCAGCCCAGGATGTTAAGGCCAAACCCAGAGCCCTGGGGTTTGAGGAGGAGGGTGGAGCTGCACCGAGGCTGCGTGTGCAGGCTGCACCTGGGATCCACTTCCCTGACTCACCGACAGCAGTTTCAAACTCTGTTAATTTTTATCCCCCACCTGACAGGCCAGAGCTGTGGGGCCACATGGGAGAAATGGAGCTCATGGGACTAGAAGCTGTTTGTGGTCCCATAGAGGTCTCTAACCTTCTGTTGACGACACTGGAAGGCAGCTTAGAGTCACGTTCAGACCACAACCCAGGGGAATCCTAGTGTAATTATGCTTCAACTTTAGTGGATAAAAATCACCTGGGAAGTTGTTACCATGCAGAATCCTGAACAATGTGAGATTCTGATTAAGCAGGTCTGGTGTGAAGCCTGGAGCCTGCATTTTTAAAGGAGTTGCTAAGTGATTCTGGCACTGCTGGCTGGAACCTCAGCATGAGAAACACTTGGAAGGGACCCAGGGGCTGCTGTCCTGGGATCTGTCCGGGCTGTGCTCTGCACGGTTCAGAGTGAAGGAAGGGCTGTGCTGCTGTAACTCGCAGGACAACCTCCGGGTAGGAGAAAGAGCCCTGGACAGAGAGGCGGGGCCAAGGCCACACCTGGTGCTGGGTGGCTTGGCCCATTCCCCACATAGGTGCCCGTGGTGAGTGCCTGTGGGCCTTGCAGTCACCCCCCTCGTGCTTGTTTTCCAGGTTCATGCCTCCTGATGACCCCCTGGGCCGTTGGGGACCCACCCTGAGCAACTTCCTGAGCAGGACGCCAAAGCCCCCAGAGCCGTCCTGGCAGCACTGCCCCTATGGTGGGTAGCGCCCCACGTCTTGTGGGCCCTGTTTAGGTCAGAAGCGCTGGCCGGACAGTCTGCAGCCCGGGTTCTAGCCAGGTTCTGCTCTTAACTAGCTGTGTGATCCTGGGGAGGTAACTTTACCTCTCTGCATGGCAGTTTTCTGACAGGATTATTGTAATGATGAACCAACATCCTGGACCCCTGTTGCATGGGAGGGTTTGTGAGCGCTGGATGCAGGGTCACGCAGAGGGCACCCCCAGGCTCGCCTTTCGGAGGCCCTTCCCCTGGCACCTTGTGCCCACATCCTGCCCCACCGTCCTCCCTACCTCCCTATCCTTATGGACTTCGGTCGGTGCTCTCCATTAAGAGTTAAGGATTCTATCCCAGAGCCCTTCAGGGATGCCAGCCTTCTAGCCAGTTGCATGGGGCAGGCACTGTCCGGTCCATACCGCCTCCCCCCTCCCTCCCACCCCCAGGTCCAGGTCTCATCCCGCACCCTCTCCCCCCAACCCTTCCAGGCAAGAAATGCACCTACGGCATCAAGTGCAAGTTCTACCACCCAGAGAGGCCGCACCACACGCAGCTGGCGGTGGCCGACGAGCTCCGCGCGCAAACGCGGGCCTGGCGGGGCGCGGGCAGCGAGGAGGAGCGGCCGGGGAGCGCGCCGCCGGAGGGCCAGGCAGAGCAGGGCGGCTCCCCAGGCGTCCCCGCCGCCCGGCCCGGCCCCTGGGAGCCCGGCGGGCGCGGCTTGGCCCTCGCGCGGCGGCCGGCGGACGTGGCGGCTCTCGAAGGCCGCTTCTCGCGACTCGCCCTCGGCGACGACCCGGGGCTCCTCCGGGCGCCCCCTCCGGGCCCCTGCTGCGGCCTCGCGTCCGGGCCGCGCTGTCCCGACTGGGTGGCGCCCCGGCCCCCGCCGTCCCCGCCAGCCCCTGCCGGACCGTGGAGTGGGTCCCGCCCCAGCGCCCGGCAGAGCGACCGGCGCCCCCCGCGCCAGCAGCCCGCCGACCTGAGGGCCCTCCCTCCAAGGGCCGGCCGGCTCCCGGGTCGCTCGGCCCCGGCAGAGTCGGGCTGGGGGGACGGCACCTTCCGGGGGCCTTCGGGGTCTGCGCTCCAGGCCGCGGCCGGAGAGGTGGAGGCGCGCGCCCGGGCGCGCACCGTGCTCTGCAGCATCTTCCCGCCCCAGCAGGTGGACAGCGTCATGGCCCTGTTCCCCGAGCTCTCCGATGTCGCCAGGCTCATCCTCCTCATCCAGAAATTCCAAAGGTCGAGTGTGCCCGTGGGGAAGCCCTGAGGAGCTCGCCTGGGCCACCGCACGGGCTGTCCCAGTCTTGCCTTGCAACCTGGCCGGGCTGGTGGTGGTACTCAGCCTGCACCTGGGTCGGCACCCCCTGTGGAACCCCCTTTCTTTGAAGATGTCAGGAAAGCCAGCTTCCTGGGGCCCTCTGCAGTGCCCCTCGTGGCTCTTGGTGACCTTCACTGACGACGCAGAGGCTGCTGCTACAGGTCCATGTCCTGCAGAATAAGGTTGGCCACTTCCGTTGAGGGAGTGATTTCTCAGGCCTGAAGACTTCAAGTCCCACTAGGGCTCCAAGTGTTTGCCCAGAGTACTCCATGGCTGTTTCTGTCCAGCTACAATTGGCATCCACAAGTGGGTCACAAGATCAACTTAAGGGGTCACACCAGAGACAGACTGGAATAGGAAATTGCGGAGCACACCCCACATAATCAGGCTTGGGAGGACACTGTTCTTTGTTAGCTACAGATGTGCCTGTATTCCCTCAGTAGCCATGTGAACTTAATGGGTTATGGGCAAAAGGTGGAAAAACTCTGGTAAACGACCTTGGAGTTCATTGCATCAAATCACATTTGAAATGTGTAGTCAGTTGGCTGCTGGAGATTTTGGCATCTGGAGGTTTTCATATGAGCTGTTTCTAACCTCTTGAGGGGAACCCAGAGTTCTCGCCTCCATGTGTGGGCTCCACTTTTCACTCTTGAGATTGTGTGGCTGTGCTGGTCTGTGGTGGTGCGGCCGGGGGGCACCTTGTCTGGGGCCCTCACCCCACCTCACACACACACCACACATGCAGATATCACACCCACAATCACACAACACACACACACACACACACACACACACACACACACACACACACACACATACATCACTTAACTCAGGGATAAGTGTCCTCCTTTTTCAGCTATCTATCATGTTTCCAGCCCAGGCCCTTTATTGGCCAAGCCTTCTGAGCCACACCTCACAGCTGAGCCCAGGCGCACTGAGTCAGGGATTCTGCTCAGAAACCTCCAGGTGGGTCAGCGGAGAGCTGGGGTGAGCCTCAATCATGGAGCTTTCTCGCCACCTTCCATCATTGCTGTTTATTCTCACCAACTACTGCTTTGAGTTTTGGGGGGAAGGGGTCCACCCATTTGCAATGGACAAGAGAGGAGAGAGATAGTGCTTTCAGAACGTGGACCCTGTATCCTCAAGGGCCCTGGCATCTCTGGGTGGCATCCACCCATTTACTCTGGATTATAGGTCCAGCTCGCAGATCTTGGCTGGTTGGTTCATGAGATTTGGTGTCTCAGCCATCGAGGAGGGTGTGAGGCACCTGCCAGTGGAAAACCAGCTCCCAGCCCCAACCAGCTTCCTGCAGACTGGCAAGCATGGGCTGTGTGCACAGTTGGCCCAGCCCAGGGTGCACGCCGGAGAATCCAGTCCTGGCCCCCTTCATTGTGCTAAACGCTGCCATTGGAGATAGAGACATTGTGTCCCCTGTGAGCTCTTTCATCTTTTTAAACCAGATTCTTAGCTTCAGCCAGATCTGTTCCTCACCTCTTTTTTCCAAAGAGGACATCCACAGTTGTACCTTATTATTTGGAGACCTCCGTCCTGAGGAGGATGCACTCTTTTCTAGATAAATTGGATTTCCCTCATGCTGTTTTTTGGTCGGTTTGTTCTTTTCCCTTTTGACAAGATAAGCTTTATGTTAGAGCTGCTTTTGTCTCTTGGATCTGTTTCCTGACATGGAATCATTGCATTGCTGATTTACTGGTAGAAATGTTTAAACTACTTCCTTTGAGGACAAGTTTGAGTTTTAGTAAGCTGTAAAGCTATTTTATTTGGTTCACTGTGATTAAGACAAGCACA
The DNA here is from genome assembly GCF_009834535.1 of Camelus ferus. Classification (NCBI taxonomy): domain Eukaryota; kingdom Metazoa; phylum Chordata; class Mammalia; order Artiodactyla; family Camelidae; genus Camelus; species Camelus ferus. Next base: position 59,696,594 of record NC_045703.1, on the reverse strand, counting down.
AAAACAAGTGAAGAAACAGCACATTTCAATGTAATCCCCTTTGGAATTTTTTCCAAAGTCTTGGTATGTCTTTGTGACACAAAACTTGAATGGGATGGGTGTATGAAATGTTCCTAGTTGCATAGCTGTTACTGAGCTCCCAAAATAAATCACTTTTACCCACACCTGGACTCTCCATTGTCAAACTGTGTATCCGTTTCTCTTGTGTCAGCTTCCCCCTCAGGCTGGTTTCTCCTGTTAACTATTGTGGGTGTGAAGGCTGAGGTTATGGCTGCTTTACTTGGTGTTATTGCCCCCTTGGGGTGTGGGGGAGAGGCCTAGAATTCACCTTTTCCAGGAAAATCAGCAAAACCCAAGGCAAGGACACGCCTTTGCTCGCCAGGCTTTTTCCCAAGAACACAGGCAGAGTCCTTGGTCGCTCAAATCTGAGGATCCGGGTCCTGTACCATGTTTACTATGTGACGTAGCTTTCCTAGAGGCCTCTAGAAAGTAGTTTGAGACACAATTGCAGAATGTTGGTGTAAGGGCTAGAAGCGAGAGAAGCCACTCACACTACCATAGTTCCAGATCAAATGGACCCCTGCTCTAAGGATTTTACACAGAGCTCAGATGGGGAGCAATGAGCTACCTGCCAGCTGGCATGGGTATGGCTCCCTGCCTCTGGGAGGAACGTCCCCTGTAGGGGAGGAGGGCACAGGGGAGGGGGTGAGCAGAAGGGTCATTCAGCAATAGGTGATGGGGGAGGGGGCTCTGGGAACTGGAGCAATGAATTGGCGTCACAGATCCCACTATAAGGAAATGCCTGGAGCCAGGACTTGGTGCAAAATTAACTGTGGGGCCCTATGCAAAATTAAAAAGCAGGGCCTCTTGTTCAAAAGTGGTCGAGAATTTCAAGACGGTGACAACCGAGCACTGAAACAAGCACGGAGTCCTTCGGAGTGCCCACCTCTGATGCAAGGGGCTGAAGAGGAGAAGGCGGTGGGGGGCCTTGGGCAAGACCACACACTTCCAAGTGAGTGCGAGATGTCGCTAGGGGTGGCCCTAAGCTGACAGCAAGCACTCTCATTTGTATCAGGCGAGGTTCTTTTTCACAAGCATGGCTCACAAACCAAATGGCAGGAAGCCAGGGGTGGAGGCAGCTGCAGGATGGACTGGAATTAGGGGCTTGAACCCTGTCAGGACTCTCTCGTCTGTTTTCTTCTTCATGTGGGGTTCTCTCCCCCTGATGGATGAAAGCCATTCTGCTGGCAGACAGGCAAATACCCTCCCAGCTAAAGGACTCAAGAGGCAGTCTCTTGGGAAGAGTTCTGATTGGCCTGGCTTAGATCGTGTGACCGCTCCAGGACCGGTCGCTGTGAGGTTCTACCATTGGTTCAGCTGGGTCTCAGGCCCACCTCTGGCCAGGATGAGAGCATAAACGGTGATGGTCAGCTTACACTTGAACCCACGTGGTTTGTGGGGAGTTGGTGAAGATGGTGAGCAGTGTCCCTAAAGATGCAAGAATGGTGCCCAGGCAGACAAAGTAAATGCCCACAACAGTGTTCAAATCTGGGGACTGTGTTTGCTACTCGAGACACAACAGAACCAATCTACTGACACTGGGTGTGGTGAAGGAAAGTACAGTGTTTATTGCAAGGCGCCAAACAAGGAGAACTGGCAGCTCAGGCTCAAAAGACCCAAACTTCCCGATGGCTTTCAGGGAAGGGCTTTTAAAGGCAACATTAGGATTGAGCATTGCAGGGTAGATGATCAGCTTGTGGACATTTTTTTGATTGGCTGGTGGTGAAAACAGGGTGATGTTTCAGGAATCTCAGTCATCAGCCTTCTGGTTCCAACCAGTCTAGGGGCTACGTGTTTATGGTCAGCAGTTTCCACCTGGTGGGGTCCTAGCTTTTGTAAAAACAACTTAAAAATGTGAGTCAGGAGATTATCTATATCCCTCATGGATAAACTAGGAGCCCTGTGATTCTTTTTATGGCTGACTTATTGTTTATGTTATTATTACTTTTTTTTGCTTGACTGCTTTTCCTTTGTTTCTGCTTTTCCTTTGTTTCTGCTTTTCCATTTCTCTAATCATTAATTGCTTGAGTCTGCTCTTTGGAACTCAGGGAGGGCCTAGGAGACTAAAGCTTCTTCTACAGGCAAGAAGCAGGGAACACGAGGGGTCTGTCACAGGGGAAAGCCCCGCAGGGTCCTGCTCGCTTTCAGCTGCACCAGGGCTTAGGGGGGCCCTACCATCGTCCACCTCCAGCACCAGTCCCACCTGAGGAAGGAGCTTCTGTGTTTATTCTTTCTCCCTTAGTCACATCCAGAGCTCTCTGTGGGAGGAAGCTGGAAGGGCCTGCTGCTACAGCGCCTGAGGTATCACTGTGTTAATCTTGCCAATCCTGGGACTGCAGCCAGATCAGCACTCAGGTGGGAGACTGCCAAAACCCCTGCAGGGGAGGAAGTGGCTCTTCAGAGTCGAAAGGTGACCTGGTTCCCTTCAGTCACTTCTGAGCTGGAGCCCTGAGGAGGAAGCGCCCGGGATCAGGCAGCTCAGCCCAGCCACCGGCAGCCAGGCTGAAAATGAGGGGCTGGGGGCCTGCCCCAGCTTGGCAATTGCTTTGTTCTGAATTCCTGGGGAAGCAACGTCACCTATCCATCCCCGTGGAGGAGTCACACACCTATCCCAATGCCCAGAAACAGGAGAGGGGCTGGGTGAATAAAGATAGAGGCAAATGGGCACAGTGCTCAGAAACCCGCTGAATGCTGTACTTACGGACTAGCTGACTGACTGACAGACACGGACTGGCTGGCTGGCTGACAATGACTGCCTGGCAATGACTGATTGGCACTGACTGACTGACTCTAACAGAGACTGACCGACTAACACACTTACTGGCTGACCCTGACTGACACTGACTGATGGACTGATTGACACTGCCTGAGAGACATGGCCAGACAGACTCTGACTGACTGGCAGATACTGACTGGCTGACGCTGACTGGTTTGCTGATAAGATGCAAAGTGTAGTCAGTGCTTGTAGCTGTGGGGAGTGACTACTCAAACTGGATGTGAAAACCACAAGAGTTTTGACTTTATCTGAAGCACCTTACTCTTGTTTTCAAGTCAAGGGTGTGCATGACTCAAACAAGCCATACTAAGCCTCCAAAGGGCAGCGTCTCTGACGCCATTCCTGATGAGGCGGGGCATAGCGGCATCTTCTCTCCCAAAGGAGGAAAGGGAAGTACAGGAGGGAGATGGGATGTCTCTCCTCACAGCAGCGAGTTCTCCCAGACGGGCCCCTTTCTCTCTCTCTCTGAGGCTGTTTTTAGCTCCCATTTTCTCAAAAGCTCTGCTTCACACAAAATCACCTGCTCAGCAGTGCTCGGGGCTCTGTGTTTGTTTGCTGGGTCATAATTCCTTTGCTCTCCTACCCTCCTTGATCTCTTGCCTCCACCCCTGCCCTCGAACCTCCCCAGCCTTCAAAGCCCTCCTCTTCGCCCTTCCTCCACAAAGCCTGCCCAGTGCTGGCGAGCCATCCCTCTTCGCAGAAGGTTTCCATGCTGCCTTTTCAGGGCTGAACACTTCCTGCCTGCTCCCTGGTGCTCTTGCTCTGAGTGGTGATTAGCGGCTCATTATCCAGCTGTTTCCTTGTATTAGGCTGGACGTCCCCAGCAAGACCAGGCACACTTGGAGGGTTGGGACTCTGTCTTTAACCTTGTCTCTCCATCAGCCCTGAGGCCGGTCAGTTGGGGCCAGCAAGGTTTATATTACAGAAACAAAATGGTCCCTCATCCCAATGACTAAGACTGCAGAGTTGGTTTCCCCGCTGCCTACGTGTCCGCTGTAGGTTGGGCGGGACTGTGCCTGTAGAGACGGTTCTCAGATGGGCACAGGCCCTCAAAGCTTGTGCCAGGTTCATCCCTGCTTACATTTCACTGCCAAAACACGTGATGTGGTGACACCTAACTCTCTGGGGGCAGGAAAATGCAATTCTACTGTCTTTCTGCATAGGGTAGGCGTGTTTGGAGACTGGCACTATGACAGTTCGCTTGTGGTGGCTCAGGGGGAAATGTTTGATTGACAGCCTCAACAGAGGGAATGAATGAATTTTTTTTTTTTAAATGGAGGTACCGGGGATTCAACCCAGGACCTTGTGCACGCTAAGCACACACTCTACCACTGATCTGTACCGTCCTTCAATGAAGCATGGTACGTCCACTCTATAAAATACTGTAAGCCACTGAAATGTGCCCGGGGACAAGGCTGGCAGGTGTCTCAGGCAGTAAAAGAATTTACCAAAGACGAAGAATGAAAATAGAACAGGAGTTTATTAGGGTATGCTGCCACAGACAGCAGCAGGCTACACAGATGAGAGGTGTCTGTGTGAGCCCTGAGGGCTGGTTGTTAGGGTGTTTTATAAGATCAGGTCATAAGGTGCCTGATCAGCTTGTGCACAAGTCTCCGATTGGTTGTAGGTGAGGTAAGAAGTTTAGGGTCCATGAAGGGTGGTGGGGTTTATGACTGATAAGGTGGGCTGAAACAAACCAGCCTGAGCTAGTGTGAGATTAAGCATTACCTGGGGCTATTAGTTTGTTAGGGCAAACACGCTCAGTAAAGAATGTACTTTATCCATTGAGGGATCGCAGGCAGACATCTGAGAGCCCAGGAATGGGGGTCGTTGGACTTTGAAGGATGCCAGTTGGCCCCAGAAAATGGTATTGTAGGAGGATGTCAACGACACACAAAATGTTGAGCATACACTAGGAAACAGAATAGTAGGTTATAAAAAAGAATGTACCATATGATCTCTTTTTTTGTTTGTTTGTTTAAAAACTTCATATTATATTTATAGAAAAGAACCAAAGGAAATTTACTACAAGGTCAAGAGAACATATCTGGGTGGGGGGGTTACAATTACAGATGACTCACTCCCCCTTTTGGTCTCTATAGTTTTCCGAATCTTCTATAGTGAGTAACTTTGGTAATGAGAAAAAAGTTCCTTGCTAAATAATGCTGCCTTTAAAAAAATAATAAAATACACATTCATTATAAAAGATTAAGAAAATTCAGGCATCTTGAATTGACGTCTGATAACACCAAAGTGTAGAGCCTTCCAGATCTCTTTCCATACAGACACGCATATTTAGTTCCAGAGAATCCTCATGGGCTGGAGCCCGGAGAGCACCTGCTAACGTCAGTGACGTCACAGTCCAGGTGAGCAGAGCCTCATGCTGGTTCCACTGCTAGACATCCTGTGCACGCCCTGGTTCCCGGGAAGGCTGAAGCATCTTGGAGGCACCACGACACCCTCCCCTCCCCTGGCCCAATCTCCATGTCTGCCGGCGGCAGCGGTGGTTCCACCAAGAGCCATCACCTTATGGGCCACCAGCACTTACATCTGGCATCGTGATGTTGCAGGGGAAAGGGGGCAGCTCTCGCTGCGGCGGCCTCTGGGGCTTATCTCTTGGGAAAGGAGGAAGATGGACATTTCCCATTCTCTGATTGTGTTTTTTGAGTTGATTCAGCTCCAGGGAATATTTTTGGCCAAGTCATTTTTAAAAAATAACTCTTCATGATCTGTTTGGTGCAAATACAGTTGATTTATGGCTCTGCTGACCTTTGATTTGTTGGCAGAGCCCTGCCCAGGGCCCTGGGGGAGCTTTTCCTTTGCTTGTTTATCCAGAGTGATTTAGGAGCCGCAGTGCCAAGAAGGGTTCCCTACTTCTTCCGCCCCAGGTCCTGACTGCGTGGCCCCTGCCCTCAGGGCTCACACCCTGGTTGGAGCTCAGCCTCATATCTCAGACAGAATGACAGCTGTCCTTTGGACTCCCTGGACCACGTCACTCACAGTCTCTGGCTTTTAACCCCTTTCCAGAAACCCCCAAAGAGATCCCTGGAGCGACGTGTCCAATTTCTTCCTCGGCTCCCTCCATGCCTGTTCCTTCCTTGCAGGGGCTGAGCTGAACGAATCTGTATTGATTCCGATGGGTTCGCCTGTTACAGATTCTGTGAGCACAGCCAGGGCCTGGGGATCATAGGCCCTGGGAACTCGGGCCTCCTTCCTGGGGTCCTCCTTCCAGGTGAGGGCCATGCAGGAGCCTCTGCCGCAGGTGGAAGTGACTTGGTGCCTTCCTGCCAGGAAGGAAACTCCTGGGAGCTCTCTTCCTGGGAGGTGGGCTCAAGGCTCAGGGGGGCTTGCGGCCCTAGGACTGTTCCAGGCAGGGAGTTCAAGTCCTTCCGACTGATAAGTTATTTACTTTGTGAAGCAGAAAGCATGGCTGTCTGTGGGACCTCTGGAGAAGGGAGGCCATGAGGAGTGGATAAGGCCGTGGAAGGGCTGGAGGGAGATTCTGGGGGGCCCCAGAGGGCGTAGGTGGCAGCTTGCTGAAGCCAGCAACCACCTTCATTAGGGGATGGGCTGTCGTGTGGGAAACTGCCCTGTTCTCCCTGAAGGAATGTGGGGAGCTAGGTGAGAGGAGACCTTTACAGGGCTGGACAACAGGTGGCAAAGGCCAAACTGCCCTTGAGCAAACTGCCAAACTCCTCCTGGAGCCGGGGCTGCCACCCCCCACCCCCGACAAAATTTGAGGGAGGCTTCTAACAGCTCCAGAGAACAGAACGGAAACCAAACCAAACAAAGCCCGGATAGAGCAACTGATGCTCACAGAGGTGAAAAGGCAATCCGACAGAGAAAGGAGAGCTTTTTAAACAAACGGTGCTAGAAGAATTGAATGTCCAAGTACAAACCAAACCAAACCAAACCAAAACAAAAACTCAAACTTAGATCAGTTTTTGAACCTGTGCCATAAACAAAAATGAACTCAAAATGGCTCATAGGCCTACCTGTAAAACCTAAGACTATAAAACTTCTAGAAGAACATGTAGAAATCTTTGGACCTTTAAGACAAAGATTTCTTAGCCACAAAAATCATGATCCATAAAAGAGCAGATGGGTAAACTGGAGTGCTCTTTGAAAAATACTGTTAAGAGAATGAAAAGATAAGCCACAGTCTGAGAGAAAATATTTGCAAAGCATATATCTGCTAAATAACCTGTGTCCAGACTATATAAAGAACTCTCGAAACTCAATAATAAAACAAACAGACCAATAAAAATACTGGGCATGGTACTCCACCAAAGAAGATGTACGGATGACCAATAAGCACATGAAAAGATGCACAACATTCTTAGTCATTAGGGAAATGCAAATGTTGACCACGATGAGTTACCGCTACACACCCATTAGAATGGCTGAAATGAAAAAGACACACCATATCAAGTGTTGGCAAGGATGTGGAAGAACCAGAACTGAGTCACTGCTGGTGGGAATGTAAAATGGTACAAATGCTTTGGAAAAGTCTGGCAGTTTTTTAAAAAATTAAACACTCACCTGCCATGTGATCTAGTCACTTTACTCACAGGTATTCACCCCAGAGACGTGGAAGTCTATATCCATGTGAAGACTTTCACATACATTTATTTGTAATAGTCAAACACTGGAATCAACCTGAATGTCCATCACCGGGTGACTGAATAAATAAACAACTTGTAGCATGTCCATACGATGGAATGGAATGCCTCTAAACAGTGTAAAGGAATGGGCTGCTGGTATGTGCAGCATGAATGGATCTCAAAATGACGCTGAGTGAAGGAAACCCGTCAAACAGGAGTACATACTGTACGATTTCATTGATGTAAAACGCTAGAAAATGTAAACCGATCTCTAGTGCCAGAAAGCAGATGCAAGTTTACCTGGAGAAAAGGGTGTGGGGAGAAGGCCCAGGGAGGGATTGAGGGGGGCATGAGGACATGGGGGCCATGGATCCGTCATGACCTTGATTGTAGTGGGGGTTTCATGAGTGTGTAAAGATGCCCAAATTCATCAATTGTACACTGTAGTATGTCAATTATACCTGATAAATCTCTTAAATAGAAAAAGAAAAACCTGCTGTGAACATTGGGGTGCATCTTTTCGAATTATTTTTGTCTTTTCCAGATATATGCCCAGGAGTGGGACTGCTGGATCATATGGTAACTCTATGCCTTGTTTTTTAAGGAACAGCTATACTCTTCTCCATAGTGGCTGCACCAATTTATATCCCCACCAGCAGTACAGGAGGGTTCCCTTTTCTCCACACCTTGTCCAGCATTTATTTGTAGACTTTTTGATGATGGCCATTCTGACTGGTGTGAGGTGATAATTTATTGTAGTTTTGATTTGTCTTTCTCTAATAATTAGTGATGTCAAGCATCTTTTCATGTGCCTATTGGCCATCTATATGTATTCTTTGGAGAAATGTCTATTTAGGTCTTCTGTGAATTTTTTGATTGTTCTATTTGTTGTTGTTGTTATTAAGTTGAAAGGCTGTTTGTACATTTTGTAAATTAAGCCCTTGTAAGAGATTGTTTGCAAATATTTTCTCCTAGTCAGTAAGCTGTCATTTTGTCTTGTCTTTGGTTTCCTTTGCTGTGCAAAAATTATGCTTGATTAGGTCCCATTTGTTTATTTTTCCTTTTATTTCTATTGCCTTGGGAGACTGCCCTAAGAAAATATTGGTACAATTTATGTCAGAGAACATTTTGCCTGTGTTCTCTTCTAGGGGTTATGGTATCATGTCTTATATTTAAGTCTTTAAACCATTTTGAGTTTATTTTCGTGTATGGTGTAAGAGAGCAGTCTAACTTCATTGATTAACATGTGGCTGTCCAGCTTTCCCAACACCTTGAAGCACTATTTTTAAAGGGCTGCCTTGGTGCTGGGGGTGCCAGGAGAAAGCACGAAGTCTTCAGGACTTAGAGCTTGGCTCCCTTAACTCCTGGAGGAAGGAGAGGAAAGGAACCATCGAATTAATTTAGGTCTCTGAGGGTGTTCATCTGCTTTGGCTAAGAAGGGAGCTGATCAGCTATAATCTACTCCAGTCCGGAATCCTTCGTTCTCTTTCACTTAACCGCTGCTGGGAGAACTGTCCCCCGAATATGGCTGGCAGTGTTTGCCTGTGACTTCCCAGCCCATCAGACCCCAGTGCAGGCAAGTACCTCCTTTGACCATTAGGTGTCACTGTTGCACACAACTTGTATTGACCTGGACTCCAGGCAATCGAGGTGCTCCAGCTTATCTGGCAGTGCCAGCCTGAGGCCAGCAACCAGTCAACAGTTGACAGTGTTTATAGAATATACTTAAAATTCACTATACACGCACTTTGGCAGTGACAGCTCATTTTTAATGGAAGATGTAAGAGCTGTGGGCATCATGAACAATCGGAAGGGCAAATAAAATGTATTTTTAAGTTGTAGTTTTAAGTTCACAGCAAACTGTTTTGAATATACAGAAAATTGCAGAGAGTATTATGACAAATATTTGAATTGAATTGTATCGTCTTGCCATGTTTGCTTCAGTGTTTATTTTAAAGAAATGAAACATTGCAGATACACTTGTATCTCCATTCCTGGCTCTCCAGACACAATCACTATCTTGAATTTGGTGTTTAATATTCCTGTGTATCTCTATCCATCACTGTATTTGTATGTACTCATAAACATTATATAGCATCATCTGTGTGATTTTGATTTTTAGGTAAATGTTACCACTTACATTATGTGTATTGTTTTGCAAGTTGCTTTGAGTACCTCAGCCATTATTTTTCATTTCAGAGGTTTATTCATGTTGATATTAGTAGCTCTAGTTTATTTATTTGAATCACTTTATTGTGTTCAATTGAATCTCTACAACGATCAATTTATAAAATTATTGGCTGTTTTCAATTTTTTACTCAAGGTAGATAAGGCTGCAATGACAGTTTTAAAACAACTTTATTTAGGTATAACTTGCATGCCATGTAGTTTACCAACTTTATTTAGCTATACAATTTAATGATTGTTAGTAAATTTACCAGATTGCACAACCATTACCACAATGCAGGTTTCAAACATTTTACTATCTTTCCAGTAAGGCCCCATGCCCATTTACTATTAATTCCCAGTCCCAGGCCAGCCAGGCAACGACTACTCTACGTTCTGTGCAGTGATTATTCTTACACAGGTCTGTTTGTGTTCACGTGCAAGAGACTTTCTCTCTCCGTCAAATAGCGGAATTGCAAAGGCCATGGGCATGCATATTTCATTTCTCTAATTTTGCCTCATTGTGTTTTGTGTGGTTGAATCAATTTACACTCTTACCAGTGATGTGTAGACTTCTTCTCTGGCCATATTATTTTCTTTAATTTTGTTCTTTTCTTTGCCAATCTGATGTGTGTAATTATTTTGTTGTTTCAATTTACATTTTTCTAATTTCTGCCTTTTGGTGTTTATTGGCTTTTTCCTCTTCTATAAATTGCCTGTTTACATTCTCTTCTCATCTTCTAATGTATTCTCTTTTCCTATTAATTTTCAGCAGTCCTTTATATATACTGGATAATTCCTCTTTTTCAGTTACAGGCTTTGGAAATACCTTCTCTCAATCTGTGGATTAGTTCAACTCTAGGAATTTTGGTTGACCAGAGTTTGTAAATTTTTATGCAGTCATATTTATCAACAGTTTTGTAGTGGTGTGTGCTTTTCATGTCTTGTAAGAAATATTTCCCTATCCCAAGGTCACCGAGACACCTTTCTATGTTTGCTTCTAAAAATTTTAAAGTTTTACATTTTATTTGGTTTCTGGGTGTGGTGAGGAGTTGGACATCTTTTTCCCTTTTCTTCAACCACATCCCATGTCAAGTTTCTGTTTCTGGGCTCTCTGTTCTGTTTGTCTGTGCCTGAGCCCACACACAGCATCTCAATTGTGATAGCAAGTCTTGATATTTGGAATATTATTAAGCTCTGCAAGGGTGGGGATCAATGACTGTTTTGCTAACTGCTATGTTCCCTACATAACTGCTATATTTTAGCATCGAAAGCTAGAGCACATAGTAGGTGGTCCATAAGTACTTGTTGAGTGAATGAATGAACAAATGGTAAGGCAAGTCTCTTTCCTCCTTTTTTCTTTTTCTTCAGGAGTGTTTCAGCTATCCTTGGTCCTTAATTGTTCTGGATAAATGTTAGGGCCAGCTTGCCAAGCCTCACAGAAATCCTTACTGGAAATTTTATTAGAATTTCTTTGAATTTATAGATTTATAGGTTAATTTATGGGGTATTGACATCTTTAAAATATTGAATCTTCCCATCTATGAACATGGCACATATCTAGATTTATTTGTCTTTTATTTCCTTTAGTAATAATTTGCAATTTTCTCTACAAAGATTTGGGTACATATGTTATCAAAATTATTCATGGATACTTTGTAGTTTTTATTGTTATTATAAATAGGTTCTTTTTTCTTTACCCTCTCCCATAGTCTATTATTTGTATATTTATTTTTATATGAATAAAGCTTGAATTCCCTGAACACTTTGTTTACATCTATTGAGATGCTTGAATTTCCCCCTTTAATCTGTTAATGTGCATTTCTTTTATAACTTATTAATGTTGTGTCATCTCTGCATATGGGAAAAGCTAGTTCGTTTTCTCCATTAGTGCTGACCAATAGAAGTTTCTGCAGTGATGGAAGTATTCTGCTCTGTCCAAGAGAGTGGTCACTACACATGGGGGGCTCTTGAGCATTTGAAATGTGGCTAGTGTGACTGAGGAACTGAACTTGAGATTTTACTTAATTTGCTTAATTTAATTATAAATTTCAATAGCCATATGTGGCTGGTGGCTGCACCAAGGCCCAGCTGTGTGGTGCTGGCCAGCCTGTGATGCTGCTCAGGGTGTATCTCCTATGACATCCTTACTTGGATGGACTCTCGGTGGAGTGTGATGAACAGTGCAAGACCATTGTTTTCCCTGGGGAAATATGAGATGGCGACTGAAGCTGAACCCAAACCATGATGCAGTGAAAAGTCCCGTGATGGCCAGAGCGGCTTCCCTGCTTCCTGCTCCTTTTCATCAGCAGGGTGACTGTACCTGCTTCATTTCACCAAACAAGGCACACAGTCACATCTTGAGGGAAAAGTTTCAACACTAACTTTTCTTTGGAAAATGATGTACATGTGCATTCCATTATTAAGGAAATACACACCCATTACAGAAAACACAGGAGATACAGAAAAATGACAGGAAAAAAAAATGTAACATTTTGGTGTATTTCCTTCTGATATGCTTTCAGTATATAAGTTTTCTTTTTGTTGTTGGTTTGCAGATGCAGAGTTGAGATCATTCTCCAGATACAGTGAAAGAATCCTGTTTTTACAATATTATAACATTAGCATTTCCTCATTGTGGTACATGCTTTGTAAATATCACCTGTTAGAACTATATCTTTTTCAAAGTGGGGAGACTGTAATTTATTTATTAATTGCACATTATTTATTTCTCTCTTTTGCTATTATGAATATAAATATCTTTGGCATAAAGTTCTTTCACCATTCCAGAATTCATCCCAAGTGGAATTATTAGGTGCAAGCAACATAACTGATTCTAAGGCCTCTGATGCCCATTGCCGAATTGCTTTCCAAAGACGTGTGCAGATCTGTCCCCTCGGCAGTAATGTACAGGGACCCCGCACTTCACCACCCCGACCCCCAGCCCCTTCTCCTGCTCTGCCTGATCATGATCTGCAGGAGCACCAATCAGACTGTTCTCTTCTCACTCGGCAGCACTTCCGCTGGTGATCTTAACTCTACACTTGAATCATTTGAATCCTCACTGAAAGGCAGCTGCCTCTCCAGCCTAGAATGCATCTCGGAGTTCAGCTGCCTCCTGACAGCTCTATATGGATGATGCACTGGTACCTGAGACCCAACACGCTTAAACCTGATGTCATGGCTCTCTGCTCACACCCTCTCTGTCCGTGTTCCCTGCTCCACTGTCTGCTCTCCCCTCACACCTGCTTCTTTCCATGTTCTCTGTCTCCACCGTCTACCTGGCTGCCTCTGCCAGGAGCTGGAGGACACCCTTGCTTGACCCTTCCTTCTCCACTTTGTAGTATCAAATGTCCAGTCCATTCCGCTTCCTGCCTGCCCTTTCTTCATCTCCACTGTGGTTACTCCTGTGAATTCTCTCCTGGATTACTTGAATCATCCCCTCCACCCGCCAAACTTTCTTAATAAAGAATTTTAAATAAACAAAAGTGCAGAAAATGTTATAACATATACCTATGCAATCTACTACTCAGACTTCATAAATGCTACCATTGGCCATTCAATGCATCAAATTTTCTAAAGGATGAGAATATGAGATATAGTTGAAACCCTCTTTATGACTCTAAATCCTGTCACCCATCTTCTCTCCCTAGGGATAAGCAGTGCTCTGAAGCTGGTGTCCTCCCTTCTAGTTTTTATACTTCCACCATATATATAAGCCTGCAAATACAGGGTGTTTTGCATTTAAAGTGCTATATAAGTGATACCAAATGCCATGTAATCCTTCTGCCTGCCACTTGCTTTTTAACATTATATTTTGAGATGTAGCTCTTTTGGCATGGGTAGCTCCAGTTATTTTAATTGCTCCAGAGAACCCATGGTATGAGCTTCCCCTAATTCACACATCTGCTCCCCTGTTGGTGTACACTTAGGTTACCTCTCTTTTTTGCATTACAAATCATGCTCTAATAAACGTTCTTACACTTGCCTTTTCCTGCATGTGGGTGGTGTTGCCCGGTACCTCCCTAAAAGTAGAACTGCTGACAAGATACACCTGCAACTTCATTAGATTCTGCTAAATTGTCCTCCTGCAGGGTTTGAGAGCTTGTTTTCCCACATTGTCACCAAAAAGATACTGACAGCTCTTCTGTTGCTAACTTGATGGGTATGAATCACATCTCACTGTGGTTTTGATTCACACTTTCCTGTTGACAAGTGAGGCGTAGTGTCTTCCCCCTTGTGCACTGGCTGTTGTATTTTCCTCATCTGTGAATTGCCTGTTCATGACCTTTGCCCCTGCAGTAACCTCCTGCCCCTTCCAGTCCACTCTCTATTCGTGCTGTCAGAGCGAGCTTCTAGAACAGGTGGCCCTGACTGGGCACCCACTCTGCTGAACGAACAACCCGCAGCTTCTCAAAGCCCCAGGTCTGTAACGTGGCCTCAGACCTCACCATCTGGCCGTTACCTCCCATTGCGGCCTCCGTTCGGGCCACGCTCCTTCACCTCTCGGGCTGCCAGGCTGCCTGGACTTTTTTCTTAGTTCCTCAGATGTGCCAGGCATTTTCCTGCCTCAGGGCCTTTGAGGCACAATTTTCTCTGCTCATATTCCACCTCTTCTCCCAGGTCCTGAACCTCTCGAAGCCCAGAACAGTGCGATGCCTCAGGGGCCCTTCAGGGAAGCCTCATGAGCCCCTCAACATGCCCCCAGCAGCCTCCCTGCTCCAGGGTCCTCACGCCTCCCCTCCAGTCCGGGACCCAGCTGGTATTGTTAATGGAAAGACAGGACGCTGGGCACCAGGCGCTAGACCTTCCTCTCCCACTGACCTCATTCAAGCCCTGGCCACATCGACCCCATCTCCTCAAGCTCCTGCTGGGTAAAAATGGGTAGAATTGGGAGGAAAAGATACAGTTTCTACATATATCAAGGCTGTAAGCTATCGTGAGATTTAAAAATTCATACAACGATGAACACTTGCACCAGCGCTGTCTGGGGTACCGCCCAACCGGATGCGTCACACATCTTCTCTCGCCCTCCTTTGTGCCTAAGGAGGGCCTTTCTCAGAATGTATTTAAATCTCATGTATGCGTGAGCCTTCACAACAGAAAAAAAAACCAAAAACCATGCTGCATTATGAATTCTGGACCAAGAGAGCCTGAAAAAGCCTGGCTTTGCCGAACTGCTCAGTTTTATCCCCAGGGTTTACTGAGATATTATAACGTTGTGTAAGTTTAAGGTGCACAGTGTGATGATTCGATACAGGAATATCTTGTGAAATGATCAGCACAATACGGCTAGTCAACACCTCCACCACCTCACCTATTTACCTTTTTTTCCTTTTTTCTCTTATCGTGGTGAGAACACTTAAGGTCCACTCTTCCAGCAGCATTCAAGTAGACGACACAGTATTGTAAACTTTAGTCACGGTGCTGCGCATTTGGGCCCCAGAACTTAACTCATCTTAGAGCTGGAAGTCTGGGCCCTGTGACTGACATCTCATTTTCCACTTCCCGGGAAAACCACTGTTCTACTGTTTCTGAGTTTGGCTTTTTCAGGTTCCACAAGTAAGTGAGATCTTACAGGACTTGTCTGTCTCTGACTTGCCTCACTTAACCGGCTCCGTTGGGAATAGCGCGGCTCCCCGCTGGCCGGGAGCGGTCCTGTCCCTGAGGGCCGAGCAGCACGTGGTGGGGGTGGAGCCGTCTGACCGCTCTTCCCGGAGAGGCCCCGCATCCTCGCATCCTCGCTGCTCCCGGCGGAGGCGGGAGGGACTTATGCGGTGGCCGCGGAGGAGACGCCCTCTCCGAGCTCTCCCTGCAGGAAGACAGCTGACTGACGGCCCCAGCTGCTCCCTCTGGACCCTCGCTGTTCTGGTGCCAAGGCCACTTTTTAGACGAGGTGCCCCAGACAACGACACAGGGCAGGAGCGCTGCTCACACCCCTTCCTGGGATACTCAGGTCTCCTCGGGGGACAACCTGCCTTCAGGGCCCGATTGTCTTGGACAACCTGCAGTCTGAGCCCCTCCCTACCCCGTCCTCCTTCCTGCTCCGTCTGTCTCTCTCCGAGATACCCCCAGCCGCGCCCCAGGGTGACTTCATGCCCCTGGAGGCCAGTGCCGAGCCCCCAGTATGGTAGCCTTCTTCAAAGGAAAACCGCCAACCTCGTGGGGGCAAGTCAGCTACACTTGGCTCATTCTGGCCTGGAAAGGCCAGTCCCGTGGTTCTTCCTTGTAAGAGTAGATACGCATTCTTGGTGCGGGTTTACCTTTCTGCCCACAGAGCTTTAGCCAGCACCTCCATCTGGGGGCTTCCTGAACACCTTCCCCACGGGGTCAGAATCCCACGTAGTAAGACAGGGGATGCGCTCTACAGTGAGAGAGGTGCCGGAGCAGGTCTTTGATCACAAGCCCCATAGGTCGCGTCCCATACTGCAGCATCCAGGAGCAGCTGGCCTCGTAGAGCAAGGACGCGGCCTTCTAATGGCACAGCTGAAGCACCAGCTTAGCAGCAACGTTTGGAAAAGGAGAGTTGCCATCCTTCGGAGAGCAGTTTGGGCATTAAGGCAGAAATCTGTCGTGGTACCCTGTCCCCGGGAAGAGTACACGGGGCAAGGGAACAAGGAGGGGACAGAAGTGGCCACCAATGACCCACCAGAGGACTGTGTGTGTCTCCTGCCCCAGCTTTGGGTTCTGCAGGGCCTCGCCCAGAAGGGGGTGCGCTCTTGCTAGCGTGCGCAGCACGTCCCGCTGCCGTGGCCGGCACTTGCCCCCTTTGCGTCCAGCAAGCAGCACGTGAGGGGTCACCATCATGTTCTGCTGGAGGAGGCAAGGCCGGTCGGAAAAAGTGGGGACAGGGAGGAATACCTGGGAGCCCAGGTGATCTGCGCGGCCACCTCTGCTACCTGCCTGGGGTTGCCGGGACTCAGAGCCCTCAGGGAAGGAGGTCTGGGTCACACCAGGGGCGCCCCGAAGACTTGCCACGGTGAAAGCAGAGGGGGTGCTCAGAAGGGACAGTGGACTAGGGAGAGGTGTCAGTTGTGGCCCCGAGACCAACTGCGCTGATGGCAGCTGTGGTTTGTCCTGCCGACCTCCCTCTTCAGGAAGAGGCCTGAGGGGACCGTGGAGGAGTGGCTCCCTGCACCTACGGGAGGAGACAAAACAGACCCGTGGGCGCCTGGCTGGGCTGTGGTGGCCATGAGCGTGTGCCGCCCAGACATGTCCCAGCCCAGCTGCGGCCCGTGGCTCCACCGCCATCTCGGTGCTGAGGCCGTTTCCAGCCACTGGCGGAGCCCAGGGGTGCTAAGTGAGGCCCGTTCTGTGAAGACATCGGCTCTCCTGACAGGTCACCGTGGCTCGAGGTCTCCCCACCATGCTGGCTGGAACCTTGTTAGATCTGCGCTGCAGCCTTGAGTCTGTCTGCCCGGTCCTCCCCTCCTGCCCCTTCTGGGGCGCGGCAGGCCCTCCCGCCTCCTCTTGCGTCTCTAATCCCACCTCACCTCTGTGTCTGCTTCTTGGAGGGTGTGAACTAACAGAGGTGCTCTGTGGATTTAAAAGCTCTAGGGCTGGGCCGTTTCTCAAGGGGCTGAGGGTCTATAAAGACGTTTAAAGATGTTTAGAACAAAAGGCAGCCTTTAAAACACAATCAGGGCTGAAAATGCAGCAAGTCGTTCTCATTTTTCCTGTTTGCTGTGGATCACTGAAGGAAGCAGCATGGGTTGGGAATAGCTTGGAGCCTGGCATTTGGGAGCCACAGGTATAAAAGTCACCCGTTGGGGCTCTCCTGGTTTCCCCGGGCTCCGATGCTGTTCCTCCCGACCAGCCGTGTACTAAATTTGTGCTCACGTTGTGGTGGCTACTTTGTGTGTTTCCTATTAGTGCTTTGTGGAGGTGGGTAGGGCAGGGTCTCACTCAAGGCTAAATGCCCTGACACAGCCAGCGCAGGTGGTTGGTAAAGGCCCACTGCAATAAGGACTTCGTTCTCATTCAGTAGAGGTAGCGGCTTCACGTGGGTTTTCACACAGTCCCTCTGAGACGGAGTTGGAGGCGACAGTGTGGCAGGCCTGGATGCTGGCTGCTCCCCTCCGGTCCAGACCCCTCAGTGGAAGCACTGCTTCCTCCGTTTGATGGTCATTTCCTATGATCATCAGGTGCCTCGGAGGCCTGCTGGACCACACTTGGGCTGTCTTTTGGAATTCATCAAAAGTTTAATCCTCTGCTCGAAAAGTGTCTTTTGAACTATGGAAATATCAACCCCGTCAGAAAATATCTCTGAAGGGAAAAGTGAAAACAGCTTAAACTTCTCTCTGTAAAGTTCTTTCCGGGTGAGCAATGTTTTCGACTTAAAACCGTTCCCTTGTCATTATGCCTCTGTGTGTATTCATGCTTTTCTTCTGCTTGACTTCCATTCTGTTTACTCAGCAGTTGGGATCCGAGCCACAGAGGGCTGAGCTGATGAAAGACGTCCTCATGATGTGCTTAGAAAGCAAGGTGGAGCGCGAGGAGAGAAGGCACACACGTGTTGTGTCCCTCCCCAGCACGGCGTTAAGGTGGACGGGAGTCGTCTCTGAGATACCCTCCATTCTCCCTTCCTGATTAAAGAGAATATTTAAAGACAGTGAGAAACAAAAAATGATGTCAGATTTAGGAATCCATCCAGCCTGAAATCAACTGCTGCTGATCACACAAGTGAAGAGGCAACGTGTGTAGGGTTAGAGCCACATTTTCCAGCCTTTTGGGAGCAGTGACCCCAGAGCTGTTCACTTGACCCTTTCCTTCTCCACCCACCTGAACAGCATCACGACTAAGCCCGTCCTGAAGCGGCCAACAGCCAATTCCTGGAGTACTTAGCAACACGTCTCCACTCGTGAGCTTCCCTACTGTGTCACAGAAGCAGAAGCCAGAAAAACGTTACAGTATTTATTGTTCCTCAGTAAAGGAAAGGGTTGCTCACAATTAGAAACGGATTCTTCTGAATTTGAGCACATGCTGCTAAGTAGAGAGCCTGAAACCAAAGTATGAAGAGACCACTCTCAAAGTGACTGGGCAGCACAGAGAAGGGCGTGACAGGCAGACAGGGTGGAAGGCGGTTCAGGGCCGTGAGATCCCAGGGGACAGGCGGGCATAGGGCAACCCTGGGTCTGTGTCTCCAGAACCAGAAGAGTGCTTGGCACACAGGACTGCATTTTTTGAATGAATAAAAAAGAAATGAAATTTCTAAATCGAGGTTTAACTCTAGAAATTAGAAGCATCTGGTAATTGTTTGGGATTTGTCAGACGGCATAGGGTGCTGCGTAGTGAGTGTGCTGTTTGCACTGCAGGATTCAAGCTGCCAGAAGGCCAGAGGCCATGCCCTCGGGATGTCCATCCTTGATGCTGGTGTCTCTTTATGGAACATCAGATGCGGCTGTGTGGACGTGAGCACCACCAGGACAGCGCAGCTCTTCCCTCACTAATAAAGAATAGTTCTTAGGAAGGACCAGAGGAATCAAAGTGCTAGGACAGCGCTGATGATCTCGGCGCTCATGCGGCATCGTCCACCCGGCCACTTTGACTGCATCCTCTCTGCACGGACCTCACACTCGGCTCCCTAGAACAGACAACAACATGATGCTTCTCAGCACAGGATAACCTCCTCTTTCCCAGCATTAGTTCAGTGGTGTCGGTGGTTTGAGAAGGAAACTGACCGGGTATATTGGTCCCCTGACACACAGTGGGGATATCTTCAGAGGAACTGGTAAATTCGTACACTACTGTGGGGCTGTACATAAAATGCAGGTTAGTGATAGTGTAGATAATGGAAATTCTCAGAAAGTCAGTGAGTCTTTAGCTTCAGAAGTGACAGGATTCCACCTTATACCTGATCATTACTAAGGGAGCGTCCAGTGGGCAACTTGTTTTGTGTTTCTGCTTCTCCCCTTATTTGTCTTTCTCATGGATTATTTATTTACTTTATTTTAAAAAATTTTTTATTGAAGTACCGTCGGTTACAGTATGTCAACCTCTGGTGTACAGCACAGTGCCCCAGTCATGTATATACATACATATATTCATTTTCATATTCTTTTTCATGAAAGGTTATTACAAGATACTGAACATAGTTCCCTGTGCTATACAGCAGAAACTTAAAAAAAAATCTGTTTTTATATATAGTGGCTAACATTTGTAAATCTCAAACTCCCAAATTCTCATGGGTTGTTGGTTCATCAGCTTTTCCCCAAAAGTACTGAAACGTATTAGATGCTTCCTTCCCTAATGTTTCTTTTAAGACAAACTTACTATTTTATTTCAATATGTATTGTTTAGTACAATAAGATGCACTTACTGTAAGTTGTGCATAAGTTTTTATACAAAAAAGTTCCCATTTTTAAATGAGTTTTGATAAGTGGATACACCCATGTCACCTTGCCACAACCATGGCGTAGGACACATCCATCCCCCTAGAGCTTCCCTCGTGCCCTTCTCAGTGAATCCTGTCTCACTGCCCTCTGTGTTCTGTCACTACAGATTAGATGTGCTGACTCCGTAATTTCATGTCAGTGAAATCACACAGAATGTACTCCTCTGTCTGGCTTCTTTCACTCAGCTTAACACATATGAGATTCATCCGTATTCTTCTATCAGTATGTGTTCCTTTTTAACGCTGAGTTGCATCCAGCGTACAGACAGACCACACGTGTTTATCCCTTCACCTGCTGATGGACATGTGGTTTGTTTCCAGTTTTGGGCTATTATGAATAAAGCTGCTATCAACACTCATGTCTTTATGTGGACTTACATTTTCACTTCTCTTGGGCAAATTACCCCCAAATCTTCCATGGCTCACCATTGCCTATCAAATTAAGTACACTCTTGTCATCATCCATAGAATGGTTCAGGCAACTTTTCCTGTCTTATTGGAAGATAATCTGTACTCGCCTTACGGCCAAGTGGGGTTCCCTGCAGATCTCTGCTCAGCTCCTGTAGCTTTTGGACTCCACTGTGGCTCACACTATTTTCTGCATCTGGAAGGTCTTGCCGCCTCTGTCAGATTCTCCCCTCCCATTTGAGTCTCACTGCAAATGCCTGTTTCATAAGTTGTCTCTGACTCAACCGTTAGAAGGCATCTCTCCCATCACTGAAACTCGCACCCTTTGTACAGCACTTGCCTTATAATTATAGTCGATTCTTGTTATTTATAGAAGTTGTGCTGTATGAAGTCTCCACTGAGTCAGTAAAGGCTGAATCACTGCTCCCAGGGAAACACAGGATTAGGTTCCTATGAGCCTCTCGTCACATTTTCACCAACCAGTTGATACCTGACCTTGTTTTATGTGTGTTTCTGTTGAAAGACACCTCGTTCCATATATACTATTGACTCCTTAGCACTGACCTCACAGGCAGCAGCCTATGACTCAACGCCTGAATGGAGCTTATCGAACACACCGTTTTCTCCATAAGGCATATCATGAGCTTCTTGAACTTAGGGACGCCAGCCAGCGCCTCAGTACTATGCCTGGGGTCATTTTAAACAGCAAAATCACAAACAAAAAGGCAAAAAAGTGGCAGTAAGTAGACATAAAGAAGGACACAGTTTCACAGAAGGAGAGCTGAGACGAGAAGGAGGTGTCCTCACCTTGTCTGGCCTCAGCTGGGAGCCTGAGCACCAGGAGACGCAAAATTCTCCCTGTTCTGCGCTTGTCCACAGACGACTCCCATGAGCAGGCCAATTCACAAATTTCATGGAATCCCGAGAATGACAAGAATTGACTGTACTCACGTACATATTTCCCTTCTGTAAGCTCTCGTGTGGTGACTTTATCTCCCGTGCTACCTAACACGCTGGCCTACATGGAGGAAGGTGATATTGAGGAGCATTTGGGGGAAAATAATAGAAAAATGAAGTTACCCTAGGTCACTGAATTTATAAGGTAATTTAAAATTTATTATGCACCTACTGTGTGCCAGGCCCACATGGGGAGGAGGGTATATAGTGGTGACAAGAGACCCTGTTCTCACACATGAGAGGATTACAAAGGCTGGCAAAAAGACTAGCAGAAGTGGAAGATTTCTCTTCAAATGTAAAGACGATTCGAGAGATTGAGAGCTGATCACTTACTGTAACTACCTTGGAATAAGTGAGAATAAAAATCTACCCACAGCCCCCCCTGGAAAGCCTGAAGGCAGCACAGTGTAGTGGTCAAAAGCATGACTGGAGTCAGACTGCTGTTTTAAATTCTGGCCCTGAGTCCTGTTAGCTGTGTGACCTTGGGAGAGTTACTTAACCTCTCTTTGCCTCAGTTCTTTTGTAAATGGAAATATCATATCATCTACTTCTTTCCTTTTTTTTTTTTTTTTGACATGGACAGGCCTTTATAATATCGTGCTTGGTAAACAAGTAAGAGGTTAGTACTGTTTACGTAAAGGAAGAATACACATGCATAAAAGGACAATACAGGTCTTGTAAGGATGTATGCCAATAAAAGCCTCTCTGGGTTGTTTTGAGGATCACATGAGTTAATATCTGTAAAGCATTTAGAATAGGGCCTGACATAGTAAAAAGCACATGGTAAGCAGATTTAAAAAACTACATAGTGCCCAATTTATGTATTTAACTGTTTTTTAAAGAGAAATAGGTAAATGGAATGTGAGGAATTTCTCATTATCGAGCTAGGAAATGCGACTTCAGCCACTTAGGTAAGCAGCCGAGTCCAAGGGCTTGCTGAGTGGAGACGTTCTGACACTTACCAAAGACTGACTCATGGCTGGTCCTGAGGCTGAGAATAACCACCCCATTCTGCTCCGTCTCCTGGTGAGTAGCACGCAAACCTACAGAGAAAATGCTCAGTACGTAGAGGAGGATTAATTTAGGATGGATTGTTAACACTGAAAGAGAAAGGCTGAATCATCTAAAGCAAAACAGTTACGACAGCACAACTTTAAGGTCAACTGGATTCATGAAATCGCCTGAAAAGCACAGGTGCCCTGTGACACACCCACGGGAGGAAGCCCCCAGTGGGCCCCTAACACGTGATCAAAAGCACAGGACATGCAAGTGCCAAAGGACAAGTATTAAGCCCATTTTCTGAATGAGTAAAGATGCCAAAGGTCCTATGTCTAATCATAATTCATAAGATGTGGTAGAGGAAGCTGGGCCCCAAGGAAAGGAAAACAGATTATATGAGGAAAGACTGAGGGTTGTTATTCTGTCTAGAGGAGAGAAAAACTGAAGTGTTACTAAACTGTGAGAATGGAAGGGAATATTTTTCTCAGTATCGTGCTTGTAGAAACCTGAGAAAACAGTCAATGAGACTCAATACTGTAATAAAATCCTTTTACTTGTGGACTGATGATTATGTAAAAATGCTATGAACACGAAAGCTTTATACAACTCTAAGGAGGTCTCAAAATTTCTGCACTGTAGCAAATGTGGATGCCAGAGCACAAATGCTCAGGGGAAAAATGACAGTTGGCCTAAGGTTTTCAGGGAGTCCTGCTTATTCTTTATTTCACTTGTCTTAGAACGTGGGGCCATTTGTTTCATGTGATGTGAAGCCAGTGTCTTTAGCTGTAGCACGTTAATGGTTGTGAATAGCAGAGGAGAAAAAGATCGTGGTTAATAGAGAAATACAGGTGGCAAGTTTTGAAAACTTCTGTATGTTTTTGCCACTTGCTATTAATGTAATTATGCTTTGGGATACTTCACAACCTCAACAAAAATCACCTGTTATTCACTGGAATGAAACTGCACTTACTTCTTCTCATTCTCAACTTAGCAGAGCTTGGTTGTCTGGGTTAGTAAATTAGTGTTCCAAGATGTGTGTACTGTTCTATTACATAAAGAATCTGGCATTTCAGCAAAAAGTTTTGTGAAATAATTCTATTAACACCCCAAAAGGTAGTCATTAAGACTTCAAGCCAATTCATGTAATCAAATGTATTGGTTCCATGGCGTCCGTCACACAGGCAGTGTCTTGGTTATACATGCTCCATTCACAAATATACAACAGTCCTTGCTCTCCATTATTGTTCCTTTAGTCAGAAGCCTGCCTTTCCACCCCCTCCCCGGGAAAGGAGAGATTTCTTACACACTTCACATTCAACTTTCTTCTTTCCTTTTTTCTAGACCAGTTTTCTCAAGAAAAATATTGCGTCCCTCCCTGCTTCAATTGTGACTTAAAAAAAGAGATCCTTATTATGTCTAAGAACAAGCCACTCAAACATCTTTACCTAAGAAAAGGTGAGATTGAAGCACTGAAGTGAAATCGGATGTACCAGAATCAGGAGCCTCAATTTCACATGCCAAAGTTCTGAGTTTTCCAGAATATCCACAAAGGTTTCTACTTCGTCTTCTTCCAGAACCACACGTGAGAGTGAAATAGTCTCAGTTAATGTCGTCTTTACATCTACTTATCCCAAAAGTACCGGGCCTTATTTCAGTATTCCAAATGCAAGGCATTCCAGTTAATTAAGGGGCTGGCCTGGGAACCCATCACTTAAGATATTGGTCCTATGGGAAAATACATGTCAAGTTCTAAGTAGCTGTACCAACTGATTAACTTGGAATCAAATGTTAGAAATTAACTTTGCCCTCAAGATTCATGATCACTGTCAACAA
Source organism: Camelus ferus (assembly GCF_009834535.1). NCBI lineage: Eukaryota > Metazoa > Chordata > Mammalia > Artiodactyla > Camelidae > Camelus > Camelus ferus. The sequence continues at coordinate 59,672,398 of NC_045703.1, read as the reverse complement.
TTACTGATCTCTTACTATGCAGAAGGGTATTTACTGTGGGGATACAAAGGGTTATGTCAAAATACCTACCCTGTCAGTTTATAAATGGAGAGGTCAAAGTAGCAGTGAACGCCAAGCAGGAAGAAAATACAGCAGGTGCTACGAGTGGGTGGTTTGGAAAGGCCTCACAACCTTGACCCTTGACCTGATGCTTGAAGGGTTAAATTTAAGTAGAGACAGGGGTAATGGGATGCACAAAAGTAACACCGGGGGCTGTGCAAGACCTATTAGGCCAATTTAGTTTTAAGAGTACGCTTTTGGAAAGTAACAAACCATCCAAAGAAGTAGGTAAGGGATGGATGACAGAATCTTATAAGCCAGCCCAGTCAGAGATGGGGAAACAGAACAGATTTCTGCAGAGGAGATCGTGGACATGTTTCCTCTTTGATCTAGCTGCAGTGTACAGGAACGGGTCAGAAGCTGGCGGCAGAACCAATTAGACCACAGTGTGAAAAGCACTGAGCCCACTAGGAACCGATGGGTGGGTTCACAGGTGGGAGTGAAAGGTTTTTTTCTTTTTAACATCTCTGGAAAGCATCTCCATGGTGAAGATACTACAGTATTTGTTCACTGTGCTACGAGGATCAATAAACATTTTTGGAATGTAGATCAGTAAGTTGCAATGGCTCTATTATATGCAGTTAGCCTTTGGTATCCACAGGGGATTGGTTCCAGGATCCCCACAGATACCAGTATCTGTGGATGCTCAAGTCCCTTATATAAAAAGGTATACTATTCAGTTTGCTTTAAATTATCTATAGATTATTTGTAATACCTAGTACAATGTAAATAGTTGTAAATACAATGTAAATGCTATGTAAACAGTTGCCAGTGCACAGCAAATTTAAGTTTTGCTTTTTGGAACTTTAAAAAATTTTTTTTCTGAGTATTTTTGATCTAAGGTTGGTTGAATCCATGGACGTGGAACCTGCAGATACGGAGGAGCTGACTGTAGTTGGGGTCAGAGGAAGGATGTATTCCTGCCCTCAGAAAAGGGAAAAAAAGAAAAGGTGAAGAAGGGGACCTATAAAGAGAAGCTAGCATGAAGTGGACCTCGGGTCACTTTTAGGCTTAAAATAAATATGCAGATGTGCAAACACTGGAGTAAGTCCTTTGAAGAAAGTATTTATTTTCCTGGAGAAATAATTTGTTATTCTCCATCATAAAACATACATTCTTTAGAGAGCAGGACATGCAGCAGGAATATAAACACTTGATCTTTAGGTCAGCCTTAAAACCTTTGCAATGCAACCAACCTTTTGACATTAAAAGAGGCAAAGAATTCAATCACAGTGACCAAAATACTGAATTCGGATCCACTGTGATGTCCCAAGACCAATTCAGAGAGATAAATAGCAGGCTTACCATTCTATTCATTAATACTGATGAGAAGCAAGCCTCAAAACCCATTCATACAGAAGCACAACCTACATTTTAGGATAATCTGGTTCCTACTGAGAGAAGAGGTTGGCTCAGATAGTTTCACATTAAGCCTCTCAACACCCTTGTGAGGAGGGTTTAACATTAACGTAATTATCTTCATTTAACAAAGTAGGGGAAGAAAAGCAATGGACAACCCCAAAGTTAGAGAGGAAATTTGAGGAGATGCCTGAATTGGACTCCAACTGTCTTAATTCTTGAGGGTTCTATCTGGGGAACAAGTAGTTAAAAATGCAACTGCTTTCGTAACTATCCTAAATAACTAGGAAAATCAATGAATTATTGCGATGTAACACGGCCATTCTATTTTGAACCTGTAACATAGGAACAAATTTATAGGTACAAAGACAACACATTACTAAGCATTCTTAATGCTTAACTATACTCCCTTTAAAAGAACAAAACAAAATACCATACAGCCTACAACATACGGAGGGGGGAAGGCGGAACCCAATTTAACAAATATAAAGCTACAAAATTGTGTTTTTTTTAGAAGAAGTCTTGTCTTTTCTCTCAGTTGCCTGATTATATTTTCAGATGGAAACAATAAAAATTAAAATGCAGCCCTGAATCATTCCAAGTAAAATGGGTATCATTATTGCTTCTAAAAACTGGAGCCAAAAATATGCTCACTTGTCATGGAGAAATAGAAGTACTTTGTAATATTATATGGGAAACCATGCTAATACTCAGTACGCAGATATTAAATCTGGAATGAACTTCAGTGCCACTACAGATTTAGTATTATTTTCTAAGGCAACACAGCAAACTTCAATTACTCATGGACTGAATATTATATCTTACACCATTCACTTCTTAAACCTTATCACTGCTCACTAGAATTTCCCATCAACATTAAATTGGGATTGAGGAAACTGATGAACTGTCAGTTAAATTTCCTATTTATAAATGCTTCGATTAAAATTTAAGTTTAAAGTTAACATCTAATAGAGTTTTGGACTATCAATAGATAGGATTTTATGCAATTTCAATTCTCCAATGCAAAGTCAATTAATATTATAGACTGTAGCTTGATCCAGCTTGGTCATTTAAAAAGTAAATGGAAACTTTAAAAGAAAAATTTTCTTATTTCTCCACAAAATTTTCACTACAATGTGAAATGTGTACCTCTGTATAATGTATTAGTTATGATAGTAGACAATGGACAACATTTTGCTACAAATAGGTTTTCCTGAGAAGTCCGATTTACACGAACCACTAATTGTCCATATTCCCTTTAAATATAGAGAATGTCAGTACCCAAGGATGATTAGGGACAAGAAACAGAAGTCCACCTTTCCGTCTGAGGCTCTTAGTACCTGTAATTCTATTTTAGTTCAATAATTCCTGAAGGTGGTCTCCAGACCACCCCAGACCTCATATTCCCTGCCAAAGACCAGTCAGGGCAAGGCAGGGCTTTCGACAGTCACCATGGGATCAGCAAGTGCTACTCTGCTCTTTTCAACCTCAGAAAAACTGAGCCATGTTTTGAAAACTCTTAATATAAAGTTTCTCTTCAAGAGAAGCACCACCATCCTCAGCACTTGCATATAATGCTATAGAGCAAATACTGACTGAATGCCTACTCAGGCTAATGGCTCAAGAAGTCATGTTTTCAATAATGGGGTAAACTTGAAAAATCCCAAAAGAAATGAAAGGAAAAGCTGTAACAAGCTCTGAAAAAAGAAGCACTATTCATTTTTCTGGCTCAGCTGAAACATGGTTGCTTTCATTCATCAGTTAAAAAGAAGCCGGGGACACTGATACAAATAATCCGAGACATGCAGCTGAAGGCCAGAATGTCATGAGAAGACTCCAGAGGATGAATTTCCTCGGATTTCAATTAACTGTCAAATGTTACGCTGGGGCATAAATTATCTCCTGTACCACAAACTTTAAAAACAAGTCACAAAATCCATCTTAGAATATAAGTTTTTTAATTTTTATAAATAACTTATCTGTTACAAAGATAGTTTACCCAGCTAAATCACAAAACCATCAACTCAAGATATCCAAATTACGTTTTATTAATAAAACAAGTAAAAACTGATTTATCAATCTTCACATAGAACTGCAGATGAAGCTGAAAAACAAGGCCTATTTTTAAAACAAAATGCATCAAATGTTAAGGGCTTTGGGTTTATTGTCTAATTAACTAGGATTGTCATATTTCTTCCCATATACAAGATGCAAAGCCTGGAAGTTAAGGCTCTGACATTCATATAGAATCACCTGTAATAATCCTGTTTAAAAAATATTCATTTGCAAACATTTACAGTGGGTGACAGTCTACATTTATCTCCTATCTTTTGCTACATTTCAGCACTTCCCTTAGCCCCATTCTAAGCACTGATATATAATTTCATAATTCTGTTTTAAATGCATACTGTTATTTCTTTTTCTTGATTTCATTTAGTTATATACATTCCTGATCGTCTGAATATTTATTTTCCTTATAAAAATATATCATCAAAATAAAGAGATGCTTGAGGTTGCTTCAGTGTTCAAGTTTGCTTGTTTTTCTTTTTTTCCAGCTTTTCTTCAGTTGTCCTAAATATGACTAGCCTTGTTTTATAAATATACATGATACTGCCACCAAGTCAGGTTTAGAAACGGACTGCCCCAACAGTAAAGCATTTAAACTTCTCTCCAAAAAGAGGGCTGTGGGTTCTGCTGCTGTTGCTGGTTTTGAAACTGTACTTTCCCAATAGTAATCTCTTGTGAAAGTTCTGTGGGACACCAGGCAGATAAAGCAAGCTTAACCTTGTTGCTGTCAGTGGCTTAAAAATATCTTTTGTTTTAAGCTTCCCTGTGGAAGATAAAACGCTGTGTTGTGTCACCCACCACTGAAGTCAGTATATAGTGTGACCTATAGACGTAAGTCTTGTAATATTTTCTGCAATTCACTGTGCAGCATCTGCATGTCTTCACAGAACACCGGCACTCACGAGGGCAGAGTACAGAGTAAGGAGAGGAAAGTTATGTTGTGCATAGTTTCATTTCATTAATGCTTTTTTATTTTAAGGCATTGCTTCTTTCAGATAAGGCTTAAAAAGGGACATGATCGTGCTTAATCACTAAAAGAAAAAAAGAGAATTAGTTAACAAAAGACTATTACACTATACATATAGAAATATAAGAAAATAATAAGGAAGAAAAGAAATCACTTAAAGCAGACTCGAGAGATCTGTACAGTAGGAAAAGCTGTGGGATATTTCACTCCAAGTTTGTACAGACAATGCATGCTGCTCTCCTTTTCATCTTTAGACCCTAGATGCTGGCTTCACAGAGTGGAGATGTTTTCAGGGAAGACAAAGACAAGGCCAAGAGTACCACAGATTTGTGAAGTTCTTCCCCTATCCGTTGGCACTATGCGGCAGCAAACAGTTTTAAATAGTTAAACCTTGTTCCTTTTCTTCATGTTTGTAGTGTTTCACCAAAAGCTTTAAAAAAAAAAAAAAAAAGCCATCGTTCTACTCTTTCCTCCTGTCAAAATTCAGTAGTGACATGAGGGGAAAAGGAACTGGGAACACCTAGGCATTAATATACTGAGAATTATCCATAATGGGCTAATGGTAACACTGTACATGGTTAGGCAGCGGGCAACCAAGTCTTTCAGCAGATTACCTTTCATGTGATGAATTTCAACTGCCCATGACATTAGACTGAGGTATTATGAGCTCTGTGGGCTGACATTTAACATTAGCACAACATCATCTTGTCACACCTTCAATTTGACAAAATCCTATGTAGCAGTAAAACTTTTCCCCTGATGACAGACTAGTTTCTTGAACTTCAGATGTGGTTTCAGAGAAGATATAGGGCCTCTTGGCTCAGAAATGCCTGGGCATCTCACACTGTTCACAACGGATTAAGGCCGGATGGTTCAAAAAAGTACAGGCAGTACAATTCCACTGAGCCCCCTCATCATCTTCTGTGTCTTGAGTCTTTGGTGTTTTGATGGTGGACCTCTGATCTGTAAGGAAGCAAAAGAGTTGTTTTAGAAGCAAAAATCACAAAGTCATAAGTTACTGGCAAATTTAAACACTATTTGTACAGGACAGCATGAAGTAGCTTATTAACCAAATGAAGCATCTAGCTGAAACTGACACACATGCTTGATCCTCACCAATCTCTCAACTGGGGAACAGCAACATGGACGCAGTGATTCCCTGAGGATCTCCTCCAAGGAGAAAAGAGTATCATTCCCCCCAGTTTACAGCAGGAAAAACAGAAGTCAATTCATACAGGAACTAACAGCCAAGATTCCGGCAACGTCACCTATGACTGTGACAAGGAGTCCTACTACAATGCAACACTCCTTGTGCACTTACGTCTCACTAAAGTCAGGGGTTCATTTCCCACTGAAGTAGTATTTATATTTGTTTTCTACCATGAATGGAAGTTTTTGTTAAATGTTCTCTACCTGCTAAAAATGTAAGCCTTGAGCAACACAAGTAAAATATAAAGATGAACTAATTCCTAAAATCTTATTTAACTATGTATCAACAACAGACGTCAGAGAAGTAAATCAGCATAAAATTTTACCATACTTTATTTTTCATTTTATTCTAAAATCATATTTATTTATTTATAAGTGGAGGTACTGGGGATTGAACCCGGGACCTTGGGCATGCTAGGCACGCACTCTACCACTGAGCTATACACTCCCCTGCTCTAAAATCGTATTTATTATGGAACAGTAGAAAGAAGACTAGATTGAGAGTTGTGAGAATGGGGTTCTACTCTTGGCTCTGCTACTGACTCCTGATTTCTTCGCTCTGTGATCTTAATCATGTATTCTCTCTCAATCAAATCTCTCTTACTTATAAAAATAAAGTCACTGCAGCTTTAAGAGGCCAATGTTCTACAATGTCTGAATGGACAGAGGTACCTTAACTATAAGGAGTAATTATATTCTTCCATAGTTATGTCTAAGATGAAATTACACTTATAAAACTACTTTTTTGGGGGGTGAGGTCAGGGAGATTCCATTATAATTTTAGAATCGTATTCCTACGAATTATTTGCTGGAAGTTTAAAGTAAAAGGACCATGCATAATTGGACCTCTCCTATCAAGGTTTATAATTTGTAGTTCTAACTGTGTTAAAACAATGTACATTAATCTGTAAATTCTACCCACTCTACTGAGTTGGTAACTAAATGATACCGCTCCTGCTATTTTAAAAAACAAACTATCGTATACAGTAGATGAAAATATAGACGTCAAGTTTCTATAACACGTTTAAAATATTTAAGTGATGCTTGGTACTTTGTGCCTCTTTAGCAGCACTTTATTTACTGATTAGTCTTAAAAAACCATTTTATTGCAAAATTCCCACTTTGGGCACTGGTCAGAATTTTTAGGCATAGTCACAATTTTTGGCATGTACATGAGCAACTTGAGAGTACTATTTATATAGTAACTTTCTTTAAATGGAGTAATTTTAGAACATATCTACTTAAGGCTTAAGTAAAAATACGTGAAAAATGAAGTCTAACGATACTACGTGGTATCCCCTAAAACACATTAAAACAAACACAGTTAAACAAATTTGACTTTTTACCACCTAAAATTATTTCACACTCCATACTTGGGCAATATTTTATAGAATAACTGTTTTAATCTGGGGATAATCCACTCTACTTACTAGAATTTTGGTCTCACTCAGGTTGGAAAACATTCTTACCTGGTACATTTTTTAGTACAATCTGTCTATCCTTTTTGTTTTACTACAAATGGTTTTTACGAAGGCCATTCAATCTGTACTAACACTTCAATCTATTATTAAATGGCAGCATCCTCTTTATTATTTAAGAAATAGCTAAGGTAATCAATAGAAGACCTACAATTTTTTAAATGGAAAATTTCCAATGGTTTTCTTACATCTGCACAATTTCTTTTGGTATTCAGAATTATGACTTTTTTTATTAGAGGTATTTGGACACTAAATAACCACCATAATTGAGAAAAGAGAATTGCAAAGGATGACTTGTGATTTTCACACTTCATTTTAGCTGTTAAAAAAAAAAAACTGCATTGTGAAGCAAACTGATTTTGAGAACCAAGTAAAACTCTATAGGTGAAACTAGTAACCCCCTATTTTAGCTTTAAGGCAAAAATAGATTCTTTATTTTCCAAAAATTGCCAGCATATAAGCTCCTATCTTTTGAGAAAAACTTAAGTAATGGATTTTTTTTTCTTTTCTTTCTTACTTTCTATCATGGAAAATTTCAAACACAGAACAGTAGAGAGAACAGTAAAATAAACCTCATGTACTTATCTTCCTTCAACAACTTTCAAGACCAATCTTACTTCGTCTATATTCCACCTCCCTCCTACCCTTAACACATAAGTATACTAGATTGTGTTGAAACAAAACAGGATCTTTTTACATGGAAAATTTTAGTTTTTGAGAGAGAGTAAAAAGATTATATTAAGGCAATTCATTCAGAGTCTAAAATACCCACTTTGCTTATTTTCAGAAGCTAGGTTATACCACTGTCTTATTTATTTAGTTAACACCCAAATAGCATCCACTGTCTGAACACTTGCCTACTCACTCACTGTGCTGAATGTCCTAGCCTCACATTTGCTCCTCTGTAACAACAGTTCATTACATTCTAGCTAACAATGTTTAAAAGTATTGGGGGGGAAAAAAAAAGAGGATATAGCTAGGCCTAATTAAGTTATACTTGAACAAAAACAAGGGAGTGGGGAGAAAAGGATATTGAATGAGAATGTGAAAATTCTAATAACAAAAGAACTTCTATGTATTTTTTCTTATATATATTATTATTTCTATACATTTTTTCATGCCTAGATTAAAAAAAAATCCCACACAAATGTTTTGACATTTCTTAGTTTGGTGTGTATATAGTCTGTGAATATCAATGATGTAAAAATAATAGTAGGTAATAATTTTCAAAAATCATTCATCTGGAATTCAGAGCATTTTGATTATACAGAATTATGCATAAGCTAAATAAAACAGGATATTCATGAAAAATAAAATTTCAAGTGTCTTCCTTATTTGTCTAAAATTTCAAAGAATATAAGTTTTTGCACCTTTTTTTTTTTTTTTGCCAAGACTTGATATTTTGGGGAGTACATAATGAATCCTAAGGATATGCATATTAAAGAGCTATGTACATTATTACATTTTTGCATCCTCCTCAATTCCCAGCATGTAAGTGAAAATATTTTCCTAATGAATCCATCCAAGAATGCCAATGTTTGAAGTAGAATTGCTAAAAATTTTCTAAAATCATTCAAAATGCAATAGTTTTCACACTTACTGGATACACTAACCTTTGGGTTTTGGTGGCACAGGACCTACAAATCCAATATTGTCATAAAAGTTATGAATAGCGCTGGGATTAAAATGTGGTCCTGAAATATATAAAAAAGTAAGTATATATCAATGTTTATAGCTCAAAAATATATTTTTTTAAAAAGCAAACATTTTCTTTCTAAAAAAAATCACAGTATAAATAGAACAAATGCTTTTCACTTATTTTGTGCCTCTAATCTCAAATTAGATATAAGGATTTCAAAACAGCTGAGGTAAGTATAATACAGTACATAATAGAGGTCTAAGTGGTAAATTGGGGAAGAAGTCCAACTAATGCTAGTAAGACAATACCAGAATTCGAACTAGACCCCTGTTCTATGTGACAAGATAATCTAAAATTTAAAAATTTAAAATATAATTTTAAATGACTAAACATCATCATAAGCAACTAAGTGGCCTGGCCTCAAGTAAGTATAAAAATCTTGTACTAATGTAATATAATGGTTCAGATTTTAAACAAAAGGAACAAGTTCAAGAATCATAGTTTTCAGACTAGCACTAACTTTTTCTCTCCAAAGTTAAGATACGGCATTTTCCATGAATGTTCCAAGATAAACAGCTTACTTACTAAAATAAAATGAAATAAATCATCTTTCAGCTTAATGGGTTTTGGCAAATACTTCTGGGGGGGAAGGTAAGAGAAAATAAAAATCCAAGAGTTCTTTAGCCCTATCTGGCTCCAAAGTCAAATATGAAACAGTAAGATAACAACTGATAAGTCTGTTTCCAGCTACAGGAAGAGTTGGTAAGTTAATATGAAGAATTTCAGCTGAGTATGCGCTGAACTTTACCTCGGGCTTGAAAAAGATCAATTTCTTTGGTTAAGCAGTCAATGTCAATCTGGAGTTGTCTATTACAACTTCTCAACTGCTGCATTTCTTCAAGCTGAAAAATAATTCCATGTGAGAAGGATCTACATCGAATTCTTGTGTCATTAGTTCAGAAAAAGTAGAGTTTTGCAAGGGAAAAACAAGTATGAATTAAGAGCATTTCTAGCAAACTAGATCAAGCTTTTATACTTATGACAGATTGCCTATTCTCATGTTCAAGCACAGCAGTCACAACAGTTTTAGAAAGACTTACTGAAGGTATTTGGGATATGGAATTTGATCTTTTCAGACGCCTTCGAGTTAGATTATTTTCCATTTCATTGACCTCAGATTTTAGTTTATCCAGCTTTTTCTTTTGAATCTCAAGTTCTCTTTGAAGTCGTTCCATTCTGGCCTTCTGATGTACCAATAGAGCTGCAATACATATTAGTAACAATGAGGACCCTCCCAGTTTAGTCAATTAACCTTTAAACTGCCTTGGGAAAACAAAACAAATGCCTATTTCTGTAACAAACAAGAGGCTGCCAAGAATCCCAAAGATAACAATAAAACAAAATACTGAGAATTTAAACATTTAAAATTTCAAAAATTTTAACTTAAAACTTATTTTAATTATTTAGGCATGCAAATATCACTTTAATTTGAGAGGTGGTTTATATGGCCAAAGACAGTATTTTCGCCTACTGCTTCTCTACAGGCTCTAGTCAGTTAACCTACGTACTATTTTTAAATTCACATCAGACCCTTTGAAAGGATAAGCCTTCTACTCCAAAAAGTCTGACCTGTTTGGACTATGCATAAGGTATCCTAATATGAACATTTTACAGATATTTTAGAAGGGAATGTGGGTTAGGTTAAATCCATTTTGATGTCTGCAACAAATAAAACTGACTGATTTCAATTCACATGAATGTTAACATTAAATTGCTCAAACTGCAAATTAAAAACAATACCATTCAGATAAATCAAACATTTACATTTTCTTATAATCCAATTACACTTTGTGAAAATGTCTTTCTAAGATTTTTAAAGACAGAAAATAATCAATCAGTCTTGTCACATGAAGCTTATTAAGTCATAAAAACTGATACAAGTTCTTGCCATCTCTGGACAAGGTGAGCCTCACTTTTAAGGATACTGGACTGGAACTGAAGATACCTGAATCACTTCTATTAAAAGGCAGCTTAAGGGAGGGATAAATTAGGAGCTTGGGATTAACAGATACACACTACTAATATAAAACAGATAAACAACAGGGACCTAGTATATAGCACAAGGAACTATATTCAGTATCTTGTAATAAACTATAATGGAAAAGAACCTGAAAAAGGATACACACACACATATCTATAAATGAATCACTCTGCTGTACACCTGAAACTAACATATTGTAAGTCAACTATACTTCAATTTAAATTGAAAAATACTAAATTTAAATTCAATTAAATTAATAGAAAAGGCAGCATGGGATGGATGATGCTACCATGAGAAAACAGGAAGATCTGAAGTTACTGGAAAAGTACAGTAACTTCTAAAAATGAAAAATAGTAATTAAAAAGTCAAGCAGATTAAATAGATTAGATTAATGCTAAACACAGTCATCTTCAATCCAACTCAAATTTCCACGTATCTATAAGATAAGGAAAAGGCTACAGCACACTAAGGTACATTCAGGCCATTCAATCTAGCAGTGTACTTGAAACAGAATTGGGGTGTGGGGTGTGGGAAGCTAACTAGGCTGACGTACTTTAAAATGAACTTTAAATAGTAGATAATTTTTCCCAACAAAAATCTGACACTAATATAACCCACAAGTATTTCTCTCTGTAATTCTCCTTTCTGATTTACTGGAAGAAAAGAATACCAGGGCATTATGTTTCAAGTTGTAAAAACCAAGACTGATTTTGATACACAAATATCTTGGTATTCTTTCTCCTATTTTAATATATATTCTATGAATATAGGGAGGTGATTCTGGAGGTATACATGTTACTGGGAGAAAACTTGCTGTGTCTTTGCACATTCCTACCTATTCCCAAGCTTGTTTTGTCAGGCTTTTATTAATTTATTTTATTTGAATTGCAGAGGTCTATCCCTCTTATTTCCAAAATATTAGAATTCTGCACTAGGGTTTATTTATTCTCTTAAAAGAAGATGAGGGATGGGCTGTTATTTTCCGAGTAGGACAATGGAGGCACGGGGGGATGGGAGGGTATAGCTCAGTGGTAGAACACAGTGTTTAGCATGCATAAGGTCCTGGGTTCAATCCCTGGTACCTCCACTAAAAAAATACATATATGAATAAATAAACCTAGTTAACTCCCCTCCAAAAAAAGAAATACCGGGGCACAAAGTTGGAATGTAGGGCACAGCAAAGGAGAACTAAGAGTACATAATATACTTTCTTTCATTTCTAAACTCTGACTACCTACCAACTTATTTAAAAATAGTATTAATTAGACATTTGTTCAAATTAATGATTATTTAAAAGCAGCATTTCTTAAAACGAGTGGAGATTTTCTCCCTAAATGGTTTTTTATATATTTTCCTAAATATGTTAAAAAAAAAACTTTTAAAGACACATTTATTCAGTGGTTCTAATGACTACGTGATAATTTATGTTTGTGCTAAAATTAGAAATAAGATATAGATTTGTGATATATATAATTTTTAATTTAATTTTTAATTTTTTTGTTGTTGTTGGGGGAGTAATTAGTTTTACTTATTTATTTTTAGAGGAGGTAGTGGGGATTGAACCCATAACCTCATGCATGCTAAGCATGTGACCTACCGCTTGAGCTATACCCTCCCCCTTTTGTGATATTATTCAATATTATATATGGAGAGGGTATAAGAATAGATTTCCTGAGAAAATGAAACACAACTTATACTTTGAGTAGTCAAAATTTACCATGAGGGCAAGAGAGAACCTCAGGGTGAGAAGTTATTATAACAATAAGCCCCAGGCTGGTGATTTCCTTGGGGTAACTGGCAGAAGCAAATGCAAAGTGCTCTGGCAACCCCCTTCCACTACGAGGGAGCTAGTACTATGGGATCCACAAAGGAAAAATCTTCAGTGAAGAGCAGCTCTCCGTAGAAAAGTATGACCAAACAAGAAAACCATCTACTATGAGAATCAATGGCCCCAAAGGAGTTCCCCTAAACTTAAAGATTATATAATAGTCTGAAAGAAGCTATGGAAGTCTGCTTAAGATGATTATAACCATAACAGAAGAAACTAAAATATAATAAAAGAAAAAGTTGCTATGAATAAGATTTGGAAAAGTACCACCTCTCGAAAAGAAAAATAGTCACTGAAATGAAAAAGTCAAACAAATAGATTAAATAATAGATTAGATATAGTCAAAGACACATTTAGTGACCTGGAAGATAAATCTGTGATTATTACTCAGAATACACAGAAATTAAAGTGATGGGAAAAAAAAAAACATGAAAGGGGAGTTAAAAAATTTTACATAAATATAAAAAGCAGTTCCAAAAGGAGACAATAGAGAATGGAGAAGAGGCAAAATCTGATAGCTGGTAAAGAAAAGAAATATTCCAGAAGATAATGGAATAATTAGTTCCCCTAACTAAATTAGAGGAGGGATGAATAAAGAGATAAAGCTTGGGGAAATATACAAACCATGGATGGCTGCTTAAAGAACTACTAAAAATGTTTTTTGGTAAGAAGGAAATTAATATAAAAGGAAGAAATGAGATGAATAAATCTAAGAAAAAGTTCTAACTATAAAATGAAGGAAAAAGATCATGGCAGTGGGTGGGGTGGTACAGACTGTTTAAAACAAAGTAAAACTAAAATATTAGAAAAGAATAACAAGAAATTGGAAATACACAGATCAGAGGAAAAACATTCTAAGATTTTGAAAGTATTTAGAAAGAAAACTCCAATTTGCTAAATCAAATATACATGTTAAATATTCAGGGATCACCACTAGAGGAAGCTAAACAGAATACAGTTTCTAAACTAAAAGGAAAAGGAGAAATAAAGAAAATATGATTAAACTTAATGGTAGGAAAGGAGGGAAAAGAGAATTGGAAAAGCAAAAAATGACAGGAATAATTCCATATATAACAGTAATCACAATAAATCTAATTAAATGTATCTGTAAAGATACAAGAGATCAACAGCTACAGGCTGTTTATTAAAAAAAAATTTAAAACATAATTCACTAACCCATTTTTCAATATACTGAGAGCCTACAATGTGTCAGGCATTGTTGTAGGTACTCTGGAAATCAATGAACAAAACAGGTAAGAAACTCTGCCCTTCTGGAGCTTATATTACAGAGGTAGGAGAGATGGGGGGAGGGGTGGAGATAAGGGGGATGTGGCCCAAGAACAAAGCTCTAAAAACAAGGGGCTAGCAAACTATGGCCTAGAGACCCACCACAGCACAGAAAGGTTAAAAAAAAAAATAAAGGGGACTAAAGTAAAGTAATATTTTGCACTTTAGGCAGCACTCTAAGAGACACAAAGAGCAGCTAATTGCTGGAGATACATGAAGACTGTGATGCACTTAAGGCAACAACAAAATCCAAACCAAGCTCCCCTCCTGCCTAAATCGACTCAACCTCCTTCACACTAATATCCTGACAGGAAAAAAAGATATTCTAGTTTCTGGATGTAAATACTATTTATCTCAGTCTCTTCTGTTTCTTTACACACAATATTTGGCATTCAATAAAAAATTAAGAGATACATAGAAAAGCGAGAGAAAAAAATCCAACTTATCATAAAGAGAGAAAGCAATCAATAGAACCATACTCAAAGAGCACCCAGATGCTGAAAGTACTTGTCAGAGAATTTAAAAATAACTGATTAACATGTTGAAGGATCTAGGTAAAAAGGTAGACAGCATGTAGGAGCTGATGGGGTAATTCGAGAAGAGAGATGGCAATTACAAAAAAAAAAGTCAAATGCTAGAAATAAATATGGTTATCAGAGATAAAGAATTCCTTCAACAGGCTTACCAGCACTCTGGATACAGAAGAATCAGTGAACTTGAAGACAGGGGTTACCCAAATTAAACACAAAGAAAAAGAGGGAAAAAGAACAAAGTACCTAAGAGGTGAGAAACGACATCAGTCTATAGTGTAAAATACATGTAATTGGTGAAGGAGAACAGAAAAATAAGGCAGAAGAAATATGTGAGGAGATAATGGCTAAACATTTTCTAAAATTAATGAAAGACACTAAACCACAGATCTAAGAAGCCCAGAGATCTCCAAGTAAACAGTAAAGCAAAATAAAGCAAAACCTAGACACATCATAGTCAAACTACTGAAAACCAAAGATACAGAGAAAACCTTGAAGGCAGCTAGAGATATTCTGAAATTGATATATGACGCAAATATAAAATTGAAATAAAGTCAGTGTAGCAATATTCATTTCAGGAAAAAAAGCTGAAAGCTACATAGAAGGCCTACATTAGGAGATAAAAATCTGATTCAGAAAAAGATTTAGGAGAGAAGAAGGAGTCACAATTGCTAAAGGTACTGTCATAAGTATGTTTTGAAGTTTAAGAGTAAATTCTTCAGAATGTTTCTGAAACAGAAGAAATACTACATCTTTGGGAATTCACATAGAAAGGAGGTTCTGCAATGGCTAAAGATGTGGCCTGCCTTTGGGAGTAAAGGCAAGATAACTACTATGATTAGACTGAAACCCTAAACTAAAATACTGTGAATCCACTATTTTAGAACTTCTTTAAGAAATCTTTTTTTCTAGTGAAAACAAAATCGTAAAGCAGAGTTATGACTGTATTAGAAATGACAAACCTAATCTTTAGACTATTCAGGATCTCTTAAGTATGTCTTAATTATAAACAAGCTAAAAAATGCTCTGAATATAGTAGAAGAGAGATGTGATCTTGATTTCTCTATTAAGTGCCTGGATTTTCATGTGTGTAGTTCATTTTTCATTTGTGGTACGGCATTTTTAGATAGGAATCTGAGAAAGATGAATTACAAAGGAGTGTCAAGGCGAATTTCTAAAAAAAAACCCTATGAAAATTCAGCTAAAGCTAAACTTTTTTTCTCTAGTTATGGTTTTGACTGCAATTTTAACCTTTACTGTACAAAATATGACATAAGACACATCCACTAAGAAACATTACTAGACTTATAATAAAGAATAATAATTACAGTGTTTATTTATGAACACTTTGGCTCTAATCAGCTTCCACTAAATGAAAAAGAGTTGGGGGTTGATTGGGGAGAAAGAAATATGACAATTATACTTTCAGGGTCCAAAAGAAGGAGATAGCTTCAGAAGAGAGTCAGGAAGGCTTACAAAACAAGGGCTGTAGTTGTGGGATGAGGCTAGAAAATTTCATCTCTGTTATGGGAAATGACTATGAACAGGAATTTGAATAAATCCTTTAGACTGGCTTTTTGGGTTTTCTTTGTTTTGGCATATGAAAAGACTGTTACAAACAAAATAATATCAACTACACATACAGATGAATTAGGCTCATGCACAATCTAGTAATATGTACTTAGACAGAAGGGGTAATTTGTTACACAGACTCCAGTGGGTAAGCTAAAGGAAAAACTCTCGTCATTCCTATCGTTAATTTACATATGGACTAACATGGAATTTAAAAGCCAAATATGAAGAATCAGTTATATCAGACAGGACTTTGATGTAAAGATGACTGACCGAGCATTGTATTTATATAAAGATGATTAAGCATTGTATTTATATAATCTTCCTCCTGGAACCCCATGAAAATGACAGAGAACTAAAACTGACAGAATCCAACAATGGCATAAAGGAAGAAGGCAATTTATTGACAAGAGACTTCAACGAGTTTCTGGAAGGCTGAAAGCAGATGAAGTGGGGAAGACTAATGAAGTAGGGCGGAGAAGGCTACAGTCTCATCATAGACAAGGAGAAAAACCACAGACAACCTTACCCTGCAGAAATCTAGAGGCTCTCGGCTTTGAGGAACGCAGGTAACAGCAGGAGGCAGAAGTGAGGAAGGACAAGAAGGGGGCTTAACTGGATGTCTGCTCACAGAATGGTCAACCTCTCCTTATCCTACGGAAGGGCAGATTAGCTGCATGCTTATTCTTAAGGTTCCCCCAAAACCATTTCTCAAGCTGGTGCCCATACACAAAGAATGCTAGGTAGTGATGGTGAAGTGTTCTCTTGTAGCAGATGGCTCCTCACTTAGTCATTCATCACAAAGCAAAGCTGACCAAGTGACTAAGTCTCACTTTCTTACACAGGGTTTTCAGTTAGCCTTCATGGTCCTTCATTCCTAAACATGAACTACTGGCCAAGATTACCACACATCTGAGGAACATTTGACATGTCAAAGATCTCGATAAACAAAGAGAAAGGTTTAACCCAGATTAAGTGGAGATAATTTAGGAGAGACGAGAACTTAATTTCTAATTACTATCATTAAGATATCTGAGACAAGAAGCACTCATAAACAACAATATGCTAGGAAAAAGGAACCAGAGAACTAATTCTTAGAAATTAAAAACCTCACTGCTAAAATAAACATTTCATACATGGGTTGAAAGTAGATTTAAGGAAATCTCAACAATAGAACAGAAAGACGAGCAGGTGAAATATATTGAGAATATGACAGTGAGAAATGAACAGAAAATTGGCCCAGGATGTTAAATAGCTGATTAAAATAAGTTCTAGATAGAGACAATGAGAAACTGGAAGCAGAAGATTTCCAGGTCTGAAGGGAGACACTAGCCTTTAAACTGAATGGGTCCAGTGAATGTAGAACAAGGATGAGTTAAAAAAAGAAAAAAAAAAAAAGGACCTACACTTACACATATCATTGTGGTTACAGACTACCATATAAAAAACATATATGTATACAAATATGTACACTTTGATAAAATTAAAATATCTAATTATATACAAGTAGTTAGACCATAATAAGGAATAGGTAAAGACTGTGCTGCAGCTTCATTTGTGATATTTGCATTGTAATATTTTATTCAGCCAAAAGCACATTAAATTTCTGCTATTCTGGAATCCAAAATAATCTGAATAGTAATGGAGTTTAAGTTTATTTTTGTACTACTTGTTCAAAGGACATTAAATAAATTAATATCATGAATATCAATAAATTAATATCATGAATGAAGTATGAAACAAGAAAACAAAGTTAAGGGAACAAACTACTTCAAGAGCTTATATATGATTATTTTCTACTTACAAATTATTATCACATTAAAGGGGAATCTCTTTTTGTCAGATGAGTCCATTTCATTTTTCACTTGGAAAAATTCAGTATTTTAGATTTTTCATTATTAAGTACATCTCTCAATTAAACTGCCATCTCCTTGAGGGTAAACATTTTTGTATCACCTACTATCTAGTTTTAACCCTGAAAACTATAGGCAACTGATAAATATCTACTAAATGTAAAATAATAACAAGAATTTGACTTTTAATGGATAGTAAAATACTAATTTTATGTCCAAGAAATAGAAATATTGGTAAAACAAAAACTTATTTATTTTCAAGTCTCCTTGAATGTTTACTTTTAATATTTTTTTAACATTTTTTATTGATTTATAATCATTTTACAATGTTGTGTCAATACTTTTAATATTTTTTACTTAGCAAGATTTACTACATTGTGAAATATGGCAAGGCTTTTCTGCTGACACTGCAGAAAGATGGCTCTTTTATATGCTAGTTCTACCAAAGAAATAAGGAATGTATTTACTATTTCAATCATACAATGATTCCAAACTTAACTTCTACTCAGTGTCCTTAAATAGATTAAAAAAAGGAGGAAGACTAACAGATAGAGGAAAAAAAATCAGTACCTTTTAAATCTTCTTCAGTCAAAATTTAATTTTAATGGATAAAGATTTAAGCATGCAACTCCCTCTGGTGGTGGTTAAAACAACTGACAGGTAATTCAAATACATACTGGGACTCTTGAAGCATTCCCTACAGGCACACTAGATGTTTCATACAGCAATTTCAGAAAACTTAGAATTTTTACCCAACTTTTGCCAGCTTCCAATAAACAATGGAGACAATTTCTTAGTTATTCAACTTTATTTGTAAATAGAAAAAACCCTGAAGTTTCAGACAGTGTTACTAATTTTAGGCTTTTTGTAAGTGTAAATGACACCTAATTTCTTCACAAGTTAAAAAAAAAAAAAGGCAGAGAATTGAATGTGTATATTAAAAAAAGCCTTTTCCACTGGAAAACATACCCAAGCATTTATGGATACAAAGATCTTAGGCTTAATAGAAAAAAAAAGAAGAGGAAGAAGAGAGAAAGTTTGCCATTGGAAATGTAAAACACTTGTTTCTTGTATCTTTAAAATTTTTGTCCATCAGGACAATTTTAGATGCCTAAGTCAGGTACATGCCTAAGTCATTGTACCTAACAAGTCACAATGTCAGATTCTAAAATAAATCAAGATTTTTCTACTCTCTACCTGCTGACAGCAGAGATTTCTAGGTGTCTTATACACTACTGTATAATTACAGTCACTTATTTGGTGACTGAGTCAAGAAAGACTCAGAGATGGCAGTTACTCTTTAAAATAAAGCATGCTGATGTTTTAATTATTTTGCTCCTTTTAAGGACAGTATGAAGTCAGACCCTGCAACAATGCTGCAACTGGGGCTATAATCTGGGCAAGACGTTTTACCATAAAACTATGAATAATGATGCTTAATCTTTGTAATTGTTTTTAAGAAATTTAAATTATTTATATATTAGTATTAATAACAGATGAACATGGGACTGCTGCTAGATAACTTTGTTGGCATTTATTTGCACATAATTAAGACTCTGCATGCAATCTTAAGATATAGATACTAAGACTTTCAGTTTAGAGAAAAAGAAAACAGGCCTAGAGACACCAGAAGTGCCTCAAGGAAACAGAACTAGATGAACCATGGTAGGAACTGGGGGTGTTCACAGCTTAGAAAGGTGTATACTTTACCAGAGGGTATGGCAGTTATTTTCAAGTTTTTGAAGGGATGTCACATGAGAGAGAAATGAGGCCAGTTCAATATAGTGTCAAGAAGTATCACTATAGCTAAAGAAAAGATACAAGATTTCTGTTCTTTTTTCAAAATCTTGAACTAGAGAAGAGCTTTCTAAATAAGATATAAGCAAAACCCAGAAGCCAGAAGGAAAAAATATTAATAAGTTTGAATATACAAAAGTAAAAACATATTAGAAAAAAACAGATTAGGCACAAAACAAGCAAGTTCACAAAATAAGAAATACAAGTGGCTTAAAAATTAATATATGAAAGGATGCTTAGCCTCACTCATATTTAAAGATGCAAATTAAAAAACACCTGAACAGTACATTTTAACCTATCAGACCTGACAAAGATGTATTTTTTTCAATCACTTACACAATGATGGGTGGAGAGAAGAGAAAAGAACATTTTTATAAGTGTTGCCAAAAATGCTCCCCATTTATAAATATGGGAGCATAAGCTGGCAGAATCTCTTTAGAGGGTCTCAAAATTAAAACTGGCAACCCGTACTGAGGCAGTCATTAGCGTCCTTCACCAACTATTTCTGGCGCTCTGCCTTCCAGGTATACCACAGAATTGTGCCTCCCCCTTTACTCTGAATTAGGTATGGCTACATGGACTTGTCTTTTCTGAAGAGTAACGTGTTGGAGCTGAATGAGGAGTCTGTTCTGACATGCTGTATTTCCTTTGTCTTGCCTGAACAAGGACGGAAGCATGCAGATGTAGCTTTCCTCGACCTGTGTACCTGAGTGAGGATGATGCAGAACAGAGCCCACCAGCTAATCTATGTCAAGTGAGCTAGAAATAAACCTTTGTTGTTTAAAGATACAGTTTGTTACAGCAGCATAACCAAGCCTAAATGATGTATCTATCAAAATTTAAAATATACATATCCTTTGACCCAGCAGTTTTCCACTCCTGGTAATCTCTTCTGCCAAAATACATGAGTGTGGGCAAAATTTGTATACACAAGGTTTTTACTACAGTAGTTTGTAAAAGCAAGACCTTAAGGTTTGTAAGAAAGGACTGGTTATAGACTATGGTATAAAATACTATGCAGTCATTTTAAAAAGAAGCAGATATGCAATTCCTGACAGGGACTACTCTCAAGAAGATAAAAACAAACAAACAAACAAAAAATGAGAACGACAGAAAGCAAAATACTATGTTCCATTTTCAATTTCTAGAAGAATACAAAATGAATTTTTTGAGAGTAACTTGGTTGTCTCTGGTGAAGGGAACTTTCTATCATAAACCCTTTTGACCTGTTTGCATTTTTAAAAAAATCAAGTATATTTAGAAAAGTATTTTAGTGTAATCCCTATAGAATCCCAGATAACTTCTTTGTAGAAATTGACAAGCTGATTCTAAAATATATATGGAATAGCAGGAGACTCCAAACAGCCAATCTTAAAAAAGAACAAAGTAGAATTTACATGCTCCAATTTCAAAACTTACTAGAAAGTAACAATAATCAAGACAGAGTAGCAATGGCATAAGGACAGACATACAGATAATAAAATAAGAGAACTGAGAGTCCAGGAATAAACCCATGTGTTTATAATCAACTAATTTTCTACAAGGGTCCCAATACCATTCAACAGGGAAAGAAGTCTTTTCAACAAATGGTACCGGGACATCTGGACTGTCACATGCAAAAGAATGAAGTTAGACCCTTATTTCATACCATTATACAGAAATTAACTCAAAATAGATGAAAGACCAAAAGTTAAGCTCTAAAACCATAAAACGCTTAGTAGAAAACAGGGGTAAATCCTCATGGCCTTGGATTTGGCAATTGATTCTGTGATATGACACTAAAAATATGAAATAAAAGGGAAACAATGAAAAGGAAAACATAAATTGGACTTCAGCAAAATTAAAAACTTGTGCAGAAAGAGACACTACCAAAAAAGTGAAAAAATGACTCAGAATGGGTAAAAATAATTGCAAAACATTAGGGACTTATATCTAGAATATATAAAGAACTCACACAACTCAGTTAATAAAAACAAATAACCCAATTAAAAAATAGGCAAAGGATAGAAATAGGTATTTCTCCAGAGAAAATATACAAATAGCCAATAAGCACATGAAATGATCCTTGACATCATTAGCTAGAGAAAAATAAATCAAAACCACGAGACACCACTTTACAGCCACTAGGACAGCAAGAATCAAAGAAAATAGCAACTGCGGTGAAGGATGTGGAGCAATCAAAACCTTCACACACTGCTGGGGGGAATGCAAAATGGTACGGCCACTTTGGAAAACAGTCTGGCAGTTCCTCAACGGTTAAACAAAGAATTACCATATGATCCAAGAATTCACTCCTATATATTCAAGAGAAATAAAAAATAAATGTTCACAAAAATGTGTACATGAATATTTATAGCAGCATTATTCATAATAGCCAAAAGGTGAAAACAATCTAAATGTCCATTAACTGATAAATGAATAAACAAAACGTAGTATATCTATACAATGGTATAATGGGCCACCAAAAAAACACAAGCTACAACTTTTAAAACTTTTAAAACATGCTAAATGAGAAAAGCTAGTCACAAAAGACTGTATTAAGTAATTCCATTTATATGAAGTGTCCAGAATATGTAAATCTACAGAGACAGAAAGGAGATGAGCGATTGCTTAGAGCTGTGGGCACGGTGACAGGACAAGGAGGTAGGTATGGAGTTTCTTTTTGAGGTGATGAGAATGTTCTAATATTGGTTGTGGTGATCGTGATCGTTGCACATATATGATTGTACTAAAAATCACTGACTGGTACACTGTAACTCAGTGAACTGCATGGGATGTTAACTCTATCTCAGTAAATATTAAAATAATGACTACATCCCCATAGAATATCTTTGTTATATATACTGTAGAGTATGTATAGACTATATAATCCCACATATATTTATGTATAGTCATATGCATATTGTGTTCCCATAAAAAAAGTGTGTGTGAGAATGTGTGTGTGTATATGTTATTACAAAGGGAAAGAGGATAAAGAACTGCTAATGGAGATGACATCTGATAAATAAATGGTGGGATGGCTGGAGGAAGGGATAGGTTAGGGGCCAAAAGGAGACAAATTTTTATTGTATCTTCCTTTTTTGGGGGTTAAATTGGGTTAAATTTCTTTTATCATGTGCATATGTTATTTTCATAATGTTTTTAAAAAAGATTGATTTAATACAGGAAATAACTTGCTAGTAAGAAGAACTCTTCAAAAATGTTATGTGCTATCTTAGGAGGCCATTTGTTTCTCATAAGGTATCCAAGTACAGAATGGCTTTACACTTGACAGGGACCCTGCAGGACCAATTGCTGAATGGGTAAGTGGACCGGATAACCTTTGTTGCAGAGTTCTAGATTATGTTTAAACTCTCTTCCAATGCTGAGATTTATTCCAAATTAAAAAGGCAGTTAGTTTTAAGACTAGGAAGAACATATCTATAAGGAGGGCAGATTCAGAAAAAAGAATTCTTTAAGTGGTTTGATGTCAATTAAGTTCATTACTCAGTTAATTATTTAATGTGATCTCAATGTCACCACAAGTCAAAGTTCGAAAAAAGGCATTTCCAATCAGCAGATGAATAAACTAAAGCAGATGAATAAGATAAAGTCAAAGTGCACATTTAATTTAATTCATATTTCCTTTTGAAAAGGATATCTAGCTCCCTCAATTTTTGTCATGAGCAGCACTTTTACTAAATCTTGTTAAATAGAAAAGTAGTGTCATCTGGAGAGAAGTACTGGTGAAAAAATGACAAGGAATGAGAAATAAAAAGCTCAAGAAGCTAATTTTCATCTCAGTTTTTCTTATTTGTACTTCTATTTTAGGTTCAAAGTCAAAGCTATTGCCTAACAATATGGTAAGATCATAAATATAACTGGAAAAACAGTATTAAAGTATCATTAAAAATGCTTATGATTTTATATACGTAATTAAAAAAACACAATTTACTAGCTAGATCAATATCATAGATGATTTCTGTAGAGAAAATAGAGAAGAAGAAATCATTTTTTGGTAGCAACGTTAGTTATGGAAGAGCCTCTGGCAATTGTAACAAATACAGAAAGTAGGCTATTTCCCACTGCCACCATGAAAATTGGTTTGAATGAGTGAAGCACTTGCTCTTTGTATCTATAGAAGTTGTCAGTGTTACAAAAAGCATACTTATATGAATGGAAAAGGATACCAGAAAGTCTCGGAATACAGTGAATGAAAAAAGTATTTATTGGCACTTTTCAGAAGTCAGGAAGAGTCAGGTGGTATGGCTCAAGGAGGGGAAAATGTAGTTTTCTGGCCTTACTACTGATAAACAATTTTCCCTTCAATATTTGTTCTTAGCAGGTAAAATAAGAGTCTTCTTCCTATTGATAGAATTTGAAATGAAATCTCTAACTTGAATTTATTCTTTCTATTTGGGGTTTATTTTTGCTTCTGATACTTGTAGTACTTTAATGACTAAAGTGTAATTTATTTCCTTTACTTGGTGCTGAGATGAGCAGTATCCTGGTAGAAGTTTCATTAATTTACCTCCTTTTCTCATGCTATAGCAGAGGGCATATCAAGCAATATATCTTTTATAAATATGAATTCTCGTTTTTGAAATTTTTATTTTAGTATATTTTGATTTCAAATATTAAATATAAATATAATGCATTTTGGATACCAAATTTATTTACGTATGTTCTCTCCTCAATTTGAGAAAAATATTTTCCTATGATTCTAGTATCTGAATCAAATTATTTTTCTACTCTGAAACAGTATGTTTCAGGAGTTTTAGAAAGATCAATTTCACTGTAGGAGGCAGAGATGTTTCTTTTCTCTTTATTACCTATACCACACAAATTAGAGTTCAGAAAAGATCCTTACTTAAAGATTAGTATTATTCAGGTCACCTCATTTAGTGCTGTGTAAAACTGTAGAGCATCACACATGTACAAGCTAACATCATAAGAGATGCATTTTTCAGAAAAGAACAGTCCTTTGATTTGACTGAACCAAGTCACTGAAACGCCAGATCAAGATTTCGACACTGGGTGATGTATAAACCTGGGTCAACACCAGTTCCATAGTGAACAGAAGGAAATGAGATAAAAGCACCCACCCAATACAGTATGCATGTGCACAGATAACACAAAGGTACACAGCCATATGAATGTTAGGAAATTCCCTATACATATAGGTATGTTTAAAGAAACTGATCGTGGTTGTTAGAGCAGTCCAAAGGTTGTTAGACAAGTAATCTGAATGGCTGATTCTGGGGAACCCTGCTTTTTTGGTAGGCTTGAGTTCTCGAAACCAGAATCCCCACTCATTAGCAAATTCTTTTACCTTCTTTATAAAAAGGTGCTCACTACACCCACCCACAGTATTACTTTATTGTTTCAAGTTATTTCTAATTATATCTATATATATTGATTTCTTTCCTGATAACTGCCTGTTTGATTTATTTTTATTGAGTGATCTTTTAGCTCCACGCTTCTCAAACTGACGCACACGTGGCCTTTACAGTGGAGCACCAGGGGCTATACGAAGCTATAAGATAAATGTGAAGCATCTTTCCAGAGAGTTTATTTTGAAAATCTGGAAAGACATAGTGCTGTAGTTAAAAGTGTCCCGTGGGCTCTGTTGTCAACTGCCTTGTTAGAATCTTGACTCTGCCACCTGTCCTTTGGCTAAATTCTTAACCTATCTGTTCCTGAGTATTTTACGCTGAATATATGAAGAACACTAGTGCCTACTTTATAGCTGGCTGTAAGAAATGAATGGGCTTTCAGAACAGCGTCTAGCATATAGTAAGCATTCAGTAGGTTTTAGTTGTTATGTATCTTGGTATCAGATTATTCATTTCCCCCTCCTTGAGCAAATATAAACAAGGATGGAGAGACAGGAAATGCTGGGGGATGGATTTAGATAGGGAGATCAGGGATCACTGAAAAGGTGACTTTTGATTAAGGACCTGAAAGGAGTGAGGGACTTAACTGTGGATTCTGGGAGGAAAGAATTTCAGACAGAGGGAATAGCAAGTGCAAAGGGCCTAAGGTATGCCTTGTATGTTTAAGGAATAAAGGCCAGTAGGGCTAGAACAGAGTGAGGTGGTGGAAAGGAAAACTAGTGGCGGAGAGGCAGTCAATCATGTAAGACTCTGTAGCCTTTACTTTGAAAGAGATAGCTATCATGTGCAGATATAATATGAATTATGCTTTGGGGGGGTTTATAAATGACAGAAATTTATTTTTTACAGTTCTGGAGGCTGGAAGTCCAAGATCAAGGCACCACCAGCATGGTAAACATGAGCACTCTCTTCCTGGTTCATAGCTGGCACGTTCTTGCTGGGTTCCCACACGGTGGAATTGGGCAAGAGGTCTCTCTAAAGCCTCTTTCCTAGGAGCACTAATCCCATTTATGTGAGCTCTTCCCTCATGACCTAATCACCTCACAAAGGGCCCCCATCTCCTAATAGCATCATCTTTCAATTTTGGGAAAATACATTCAGACCATGGCACCTGTGAAGGCTTGGAAACTCACTGTTTGCACATACAGACATTAACTGTAGGCCACTCAATTATCCTTCAAATTTGAGACCTGGGCACTGAGATGACAGAATATAAATGGTTTGCCATAAATGCATCAACACAATCATCTTCAAATTAATGATACGTCAAACAGCATCATATTTAGAACCAAAGAAAAGCACATTGTTTTTTTATTATAGGTATAGTTCATAATAATATTAAACATCATAGGTGTTCAATAATTTTTAAGGTGAAATATGATTTTTTTTTTTTTTGCTTTTAAAACTATTTCTGTGGCGGCTGAGTTAAAAGAAGACCATAAAAAGGAAAGGGTGAAAGCAGGTGGGCTACTGCAGTAACCATCAGAGAGATGATGGTGGCTCAGACCAGGTAATGACAATGGCTGGGAATGGTTAAAAAAGAAAAAAAGAGAGGTCTTGATATACTTTGAAGGTTAAGATTGACAGGATTTATTGTCAATTACAAGTGAAATGTGAAAGAAGGAATGAGTCAAGGGTATTTCTGAAGTTTCTGGCCTGGTTAAGTTTCCATTAATTGAGATGGGAAGAGTAAGTTGGGGGCAATGTCAAAAGTTGCTTTAGACATAGTTAACCTGAGATGCCTCGTCAACATTCAAATGGAGATGTTAAGTAGGTAGTTAAACAAACTGCTTAAAATTCAGGGAGTAAGTCCAGGTTAGAGTTACAAATTTGGGAGTTATTAGCATATAATAATATTTAAAGTCATGAGGCTGACTGAGATTATCTAGGGAAGAAAGGAAGCCCAATGACTGAGCTGAGGCTTTGATCTCACTTCTTTGAACAAAGAGGTGAAAGGTCAGAGAAATGAGGAAGAACTAGCAAAGAATAAAAGGAGAGGTGGAATCCATCCTTCAGTAAGTCAAGTGAACAAAATATTTCACAGAGAAGAGGGTGCTTAACTGACACATATCAATGAAGACAAGGGCTGAAAACCTCTAGCTTTAGTAACGATGCTGCCACTGATGGCCTTGAAAGGAGCAGCTGTGGCTGACTGTGGTGGGAAAAGTGCTGACTAGAGGAGATTCAAGACAGAATGGGAGAAAGACTGAAGACAGCAAGTTTAACTAACACTTTAATTTATACTCCAGTTAAATATGAATATTGTATATCTACTTCAATCAAAAATTCCTCTTATCAAATTATCTGCATATAAAAATTTACTCTCTGGGTGGGTTGGGGAGAGGGAGAAATAGGTGAGGGAGATTAAGAGGTACAAACTTTCAGTTACAAAATATTGAGTCACAGGTATGAAATGTACAGTATGGGGAATACAGTCAATAATTATATAATATTTTGTTTGGTGAAAGATGACAACTAGACTTATCATCGTGATCACTTCAAAATGTATGGAAATAGCGAATCACCATGCTGTGTACCAGGAACTAACACAGTGTAGCGGGTCAATCACACTTCAAAAACAAACAAACAAATTCAGAAAAAGAGATCAAATTCATGGTTGTCAGAGGCAGGGGGTGGGCTTGGGGTGGGGAGTGGTGGAGGGAGGGGGAATTAGATGAAAGTAGTCAAAAGGTACAAACTTGCATTTATAAATAAGTACCAGGGATGTAATGTACAACACAATAAAGATAATGAATACTGTTGTACATTGTAAATGAAAGCTGTTAAGAGTCAATCCTAAGAGTTCTCATCAGAAGGAAAAAAAAATTAAATCTACTTCTTTAGTGTTGTATCTATATGAGATGATGGGTGTTCAGTAAACCTACTGTGGTAATCATTTCATGATGTATGTAAGTCAAAACATTCTGTTGTACACCTTAAGCTTATACAGTGCTGTATGGCAATTATATCTCAAAAAAACTGGAAGAAAAAAAATGCTCTCCATTTAAAAGTCAGCAACTATTCAAACATAGGAAATCTATTTTGATGGAAGGAGAGCAGAAGAAAGGACTCTGGGGGAAGAATAGGAATTAAATATCAGTGGCAAAAATAATGGTATATTAAAAATCATTTACTTCCAAAACTAAACAAAAATGGTTCCAATTTAGTCACAGACACATGGAAAATTAAAAAAGTTTTAGCACAATTTCTAGTGAAATCAGAATGACCCACGGACTTTTAAAACACAGGTGCACCCATGCACACATGCACCTCTAGGCTTCACCATTCAGAAACTCTAACTGAGCAAGTTTGGGCTGAGCCTGGGCATTTTTATTTTCTGAAAGCTCCATAGGTGATAGTGGAATCTGAAAACACCACAGCCCAGCTTGGGTTGGGAATCACTAGAATATAACTGTTTAAAACATTAAAAAAACCAGAATAGTCAGGCTCCTTTAAGAAACTCTAAAGTAAAATCACTATTTTTAGAAATTTTAAAAAGGACAAGGGGTACTAGTGGTAGCAGGGGGCTACATACTGCATGGGGGTGATGATATAGTATTTTCCAACCTGCAATACTTGGAACAATTCATGGTGATACAAAGATGACTGAGACACATCCTTACCCTAAAGGACTCCAGCTAATCCATAAAACTTGCGTCAATATTCAAGAAAACAAACACTTATCCTCCACTTTTTTATCTGAATGAGTTTAACAATTCCCTGTCAGAGATTAAATAACTTACAGGGTCAGATAAAATATCACATGATAGAAATTACCTAACTCAATTAATATAAATACAATTTAGTATTATGCCAACATTAACTAGTCTAATTCATAAAAGGATAATCATAGTTAGAACTAACACTCTTATTCACAGTTCCAAATAAAAAGAAAGGTTGCATTAACTGATGTTTAAGGGAGGCTGAAAGAATCAACCATCAGAAACAAGATTCAAATTTCTCTTTGAGTTATTCAAGAACTTGTAGCAATTTAAACTTTGATATAAAATAAAAGTAACAATGTTGTATTAGGAAAATGAAGAATAGAGAATTATTCTAGTCAAAGAAGGCACATTTACTTGTCAGTCAGTCCACTAATCTCTTACTAAAATGTGTGTTTTCCAATTTCTATAAAATAAGAGTAATTTCATTTGAAGGAACCAATCAGATAGTGACTATTTTATGAGCCCCCAACTGTTGTTCAAAGTTTTTGTCTTTGTGTTTGTTTGCTTATTTCTTTATTTGTGTGAGAACTAAGTGGATTTCCTAATCTCAAGACCTCTACAGTCTGTAGGCAGATAAATTCATGCTAAAATCAAGTATTTACATTCTCAGTTAGAAGGATGTGGTGAGTTAAAGTTTGAAAGTAAGCTGGCTTCATGCAAGCAGTGTATTCTAGTGCAGAGAAGAAATGTATCTAATTAAACAAGAAAATGTGATTGAAATTAAGCAAGAGAAAATTCAAAGAGGTACCTAATGCAGTGGTTTTTCAGAGTGGGGAGCTGTGAAAAATTACTCATGCCAGGACTCCATCCCAGAGATTCTGTTCCCATTGTTTTGGGATGGAACCCAGGCATAAGTATTTTTGTAGTTTCTCCAGGCAAATGTAAGGTCTATTTTGTTATTTTCACTTGAATTACTACTGTATTCTTTGGAAATAAATAAATTTAACAAGAGCAGAAAAAAAAGTGTGTTTTCATGAATTTTAATTGCAGAAAATTTAAAGGAAAAGTCAGCACCACCATAGGTGAGAGTAATTGAAAAAGTTTTATAAACAGTAAGAAAACAAATAAATAGAGTTGATTATTCTGAAGATCTGATAACTCTTACCATTCAAGCTTTAAATTATAAGATACTAAAATTGAAATTCAAAATTTACTATGAATACTCTCAAAGGTTCTTAAGATAGTATTATTTCAGGCAACGTTTAAAAGATAAAATAGTAAAACTGATACCCATTTCTATAGTGAAATCAAATGTACACCAATCAAGCCCCGAATGGAAAATGATCCCAACTCCAATATTATCATTACCTTGTGTGTAGGCAGCATCATCAGATCCCATACTCAACTTCCGTGCTTCACTTATTCTATCCACATGTGCTAAAGTAGGGTCCGTGAGGTGCTGAATATTCTCTGTTTCTACATAATGATCAGGATGGTTTAGAAGATTTGTAAGTTCAAAGGTAGGGGACACTACCCCTGGTGAAACTGCAGGGGGTTTATTGGGAGAAACTGTAATTTTGAAAGTATATTTTGTATTGGGCTGAGTGACCACCACTCGAGGAGAAGTTGCAGAGTTATTGCCTACTGCTCGACTTTTGGGAGGGTGGTGATGAATAAAGGCAGGACCCATGCTCACTTGCCCGGACATATTCCTGGCGGTAGCAGATGCTCCAGAGTTTGTGGATATAAAGAGGGTGGGCTGATTCCGCATGACCTGCTCATCTCCTGTGGTGGCATTAGCTGAAATATAGACCTTAGGTTGACTACGGGACATTACCTCATCAGTATTCGGGGGACTGGCAGCTATGTAAACAGTGGGCTGATTTCTATTTAAGGTCTGGCTGTTGACCGAAGAGGAACTGCTGGAGGTTCGAGGTCCAGAAGAACGTAATTTTGAAGAACTGTTTCTTTGTGGGGGTTCAAGTTTGATTTCAATCTGGTTTTTTCGAGGTCCTGTTGAAATATTCTGAATGTTATATTGGCTGTGGGCAGAAGACTGTGAGCCACCAGATGAATGAACTGTTGGTGGCTGTGGGGTAGTAGGTGAACTGATGGGCATGTAGACATGAGAAGTCTGGTGGCCTTGCTGATTGGGCTGCTGGGCTGAGGTATGTGGCAGAGGAGCAGATGCAGGATATGTAGTCCAGGGACCAGGCTGTGAAGGTTGATAAACTTGTTGAGGGTTCATGGGATTAAACTGAGATACCCAGCCAGAATGCTGTTGTGTCTGTCGAGTTGTACCACTAGGAGTTGTAATGTAGGGCCTAATATAGATAGAATTTCCCTGTGGACTGTTAAGTACAGGTGGAGGTACACCATGTATGTGCAAAGATGTAGGAGTATTACGACCAGTCTGGATATTTGGGGCTAAAGTTACCATAATGGGATTAAATCTCGGAGTTTGTTGAGAAAGGTTAGATGTTCCTTTGCTGCCTAAGTGAAATCCAAGATGTGGTGCTGAATTTGAAGCACCAGATGTACTGGACATTCCAAAAACATTGAAGCCTTGAGGAACTTGAGCTGGTGCTGTCTGTGGCTCCTGCTGAAATAGTTCATTATTGGACTGACCACCTTGAAGTTGTCCATCACTAATGCTGTGCGTTAGAGTCCTACTTCCATTCATTCTATTTCCTTCTCTTCCATGGTGGTAAACATTCTGTGACTGCAAGTCCAAGTTGAGAGAAGTCATGTGATTGCGTAGACCAGAAATTCCAGAATCATCCGAAAAATTCAAGTCTCCTTCACCATAAAGATACCTTGTACTCTCCTGAGAGAGAACTGCACAGCAGGCATCCAGGTTATTATTATTCTATAAAACAAAATAAAAACAGCATGATGTTAACAACCAGAAGCTAATGCATATACTGTCATCATTATTAAAATACCACATGATTAACAAGTGATTAGTCAATATAATTATAAAAGATATATTTGAGAAGAACTAATATTTATGCAAATAGTTGAATTAAAGATCCCCATTACTAACATAATGAAAAAGTTCTCTAGCAATAACTAAAAGTGAACCAAGTCATTGTTCTGTTTTAGAAGCTATTTTATAGTAAATGGATTCATGCAAATACAGTACAATTACAACTTAATTAAAAATGCAATCTAAATGTTGAACAAAATATAAGCACTTGATTAAGCATATAATACTGTACAACTAATATTCTGCACATTCAAGTGCTATGTGATTCTTTTAAAAATGACCTTTAAAAAAACTAATCGTAGTATTTAAATTAAAAAGTTCTAAAATTAATAACAAAGGCATCTCAATTCTTTACATGCTTCTGCGTGTTTTAAAAAAACCCTACCCATATCTACATATATAATATAAGCTCAAGGTAGCCTGCAGAGTAACTGAGTTTCCTTCTCTGCCTTTAGACAGCACCAGATAATTATACTCCAGAGAAATGAAAACAAAACAAAACAAAAATAATCAGATTGTTTTCAAAGAATTCTCATAAGAGACTGACAAACCACTCCTCATAAATCATCCATAAAAATATTTACTGAACACCTACAATATGTACAGCATTCTGTTTGAAACTGTGGAAGACCCAATGACGTATAAAACCAAACTTCTCCCTAGAAGAGTTTGCAACTCAATTAGGGAGATAAACTATGGATTTATGGAAAGGTAACATTATTAAAACACGAGTATGTGCCAAATAATGAGTGGTATTGAAGTTCAACAAAGAGTTAATATTATAGGCTACTGTAGAAAGGACTATGTTAATGAGGGAGGTACCATCTGATGGGCTTCAGAGTATATGTAGAACTTGGATAGAAAAAAGCATTCTTGGTGAAAGGAAGTTAAAGATAGACATAAATGTGATAGTAAGTAAAAGTTCTAAGCAAGGTAATTAGAACAGATCTAGCTGGAGTTAAAAGGTTTGTACTGGAAATTTTGTAGAACAAATTGTTAAAAAAGCAGACTGCCATTAAATAATTGTGGGTTTTGAAAAATGAATCATACTAGACTTTGGACTTCAATATAGGTAACGGGGAGTTATACAATGGACTATTACTCTGCCATAAAAAAGAGTGAAATAATGCTATTTGCAGCAACATAGATGACCTAGAGATGATCATACCAAGTGAAGTAATTCAGACAGAGAAAGATAAATATACGATAATACTTATATGTGGAATCTAAAAAGATGATACAAAGGAATTTATTTACAAAACAGGCTCACAAACATAGAAAACAAACTTAAGGTTACCAAAGGGGAAGGGGTGAGGGATAAACTAGGGATTTGGGATTAACAGATACACACCACTATATATAAATTAGATAAACAACAAGGACCTACTGTACTGCACAGGGAACTATATTCAATATCTTGTAATAACCTATAATGGAAAATAATCTGAATATATATATATATGTATATGTACAACTGAATCACTTTTCTGTATACCTGAAACACTGTAAATCAACAACTACAATAAAAAATTTTAAAAATATATAGACAATGGGGAGAGCCACTGAATATAAATTAACAGAGAACTGAAGATACAAAGGATGTTTGGGGAACATGGCTCCACTGATACTTAAGAACAGGAAAAGGGAAACTTTTTGCCAAGAAGACCAGTTAGAAGTCATGAAATAACAACTGACAGTGGAAACAAATTATGAACGACTACAGATAGTCAACACAATTTGGCACAAAAGAGAAAGAGGAGTCAAAGAGAAATGGAAGATTAAGAGTGTAACAGAAAGCTGATGGTTTTAGACATAAAAAAGATGAATAACCAAGTTAAAATGTCTACAGGCAGTTTGATACGAGATTAAATTTTATTAGAGAAAACTGAACTAAAAAGTATCTTGAAGTCTTGTTAAAAAATGATGGTCCACAGTTTGAATAGGTAATGCAAAAGGTTAGTGAGCAAGGTTTGACTTTTTTCCCTCCCCAAATCAACTGATCAGATCTCTCATGCTATAAAAATCCTTTTATCCTACTCATAACTCTGAATTGATACATTAGTTTTTCAAATAAAATTTAAAAATTCATCACAATCTTTATCAACTGATTACTCCTTCTCATAGACCTTATCTTTTGCCAAACCTAATCGGCACTTTTTGCTTCAAGCTAACTTTATTGCTATTCTTAGTAAATTCTTCCTTCTAAGTCAAAACTCAAAGATCTCATCGTCTCATCTCTCTGTCAACATTCCCAAATTAGATTGTATATTCCCTACCAAATCCAATCTCACACTTCCTTTTTAAAAGCTGATACTCATATTTACCAATTCTTCTTCTCTAATTCTCTAGAGCTCTCAAAAACCCCTTCAATTCTGTATAATCTCTCATTATTTAATATGTCCTAATCCCAGCTATGTCGGAACTCACATGTTCTTAGGTTATTTACTCTCTACAGACTTTCTTATCATAAAAGACATAAAAGAACTTACAGGGATTTTATAAGGCTATAACAGGATAAAAGGAAATGTACTTTTCATTAAACCTTTTATTTCAGAAAATTTTAAACATATACAAAAATAGAGTAAATATGACAAACTCTCCCAATTCATCATCCATCTTTAAAAATATCCATATATGGCAAATCTTTTTTTATCCAGTGTGTATGCCCCAGCAACTCCCTCCACGAAGCTAGATCAGCCCTGATATTATTTTGTTTTCATCTGTAAATACTTCAATATGTATCTATTAAAAAAAATAACCACAATGCTGTTATCATAAAATAATCAATGCTTAATATCACATAATATCCAAATAGTGTTAAAAGTCCCGATTGTCTCATAAATATCTTTTTAGTTAGTTTAAATCAAGATCTAAGCAAGGTGCACATGTTACATCTGGTTGATATGTCTCAGGTTTCTTACAGTAATTAACCCTCTCCTCTTTTTAAACATTTTCTAGACATTTGTTTTTTCAAAAATGATCATTTGTTCAGCAGAATTTGCCATCTGGACTGGCTGAGTGCACCCTATGGTGTCAATATTTCCTGTATTTTGTTACAAACTAGAAGTTATAACTATAGGTGTGAACAGATTCTCGTACAAATTTTTGGCCAGACTCTTTATAGGATTTATTTCTTACTATATCGCAAGGAGGCACAATAATACATCTGACTGTCTTTTTGTGATATTAAAGCTGATTGGTGGGTTCTGATGTTGTCAGCTTGATTTAGCTAATGATTTTCAGCCGTCACTAATTATTAATTATTTAGAAACTTTATTTCATTAGGGACTGCAAAATGGTGGTATCCCATTTAATTGGGGTAATATCCCAATTATAAGATTTCTTCTTCATATATTAGTTGCAATTCTTCCTCAAAGAACTTGCTCTTTTCAACTACTTAGTTACCTTACTCTTTGCAAAGAAGAAGCAGAATAAATAAGTTCTTTCTCTTTACTGGTTTTTAGAATAATGAATTGGTGCCCTAGCAAATGCCAAAAATGACAGACTTATTTTCAGTATCATTATAAACTCCTATGTTTTTAACATTTTGATATGTGTCAACTGATTATGGTCATTATATCTTATCTTTAGGCTAGTGGGAATTACTTCAAGTTGGCTCCTGTGTTCATCTGACATGAACCCAGTCGTCTTTCATAGCTTCCTTGCTTTCTAGTAAGACAGGATGCCCAAGATCATCTTGTACATTTCCTATCCCAGACTTAGAGTCAGCTGTTTCTCAAAGAAGCCCTGGTTGCTTTCAGTGGGGAACTGCAGAAGACTCCCTTTAATGTATATCAAAAAAGGTGGGATGAGTTTTTAAAAGGTTGAGAATCATTGCTTTTTTTGTTTATATACAAATCTGCATTTCAAAGCTACAAGAGTCTGAACCATTATTTCCAGTTTCTCTTTCATTTTTCCTCAAGCTTCTTGCACAGAGATTACAGGCAGTATCAAAATATGCACTGTTATTATTCTTCTCAAACTGATTCATTCACTCTTTCAACCGACATTTACTGAGTATCCCATTAGGCAAGCAGAAAGGAATACAATCACTGTTCTTAAGGATCTCGCTGGTCCAGTATAAAAGATCAATGGGCATACAAATAAATATAATGCAAAACGGTAGGTGTTTTAACAGAAATATGGATAAGGGCTATAGGTGGAGGGTATATGAAAAGGCTTCAACTAAGGGTATGGTTCTAAGGTTTACAAATAACTGAATGGACAATCCTTAACATATTATTTTGAAAAGAAATAGCAATTTTACACCTACAGATTCAAACTCCATAGTAAGAGAATTAAAAAACAGTGAAAATTTCAGCTAAAAAAAGAAAAAAATCAAAGCACCAACTATGCAGTATTTTCACACTATTCTCAGTTATGATTTAATTGCCAAATATAAATTTTAAAGATATGAATTACACCTGCTGATAACAGCTATCTGAGAGAATCCATAGCACAAGGAAACAATATCAGTAGTTCCAAAAAGAGGGAGCTGAGCAGGAAACAAAGTCAAGAAGAGAACTGAGAACAGATACTTCTGTTCTCGTCCTAAGAAGCAAGATGTTTAAGAACATGTATACAAAATGGCTGTGTGGCACAATCCTTTACCACTAATTCTTCATATTTTGTATACTTTTTTTTCCATCTAGAAAAGCTCTGAACTGGCATATTATAGGAAGGATCTCTTCAGAGGAAAGACAGACGCCTACTTACTCAGCTGAGAAAGCTCCAGAGAGCAGCTCCCAAAAGAAAGGCTATCGCCAAATTAGAGGTGTTTATACTACATCTAGAGGTAACTCAATTTGCCATTACAGTTTAAAAATAACCCTAAATTTGGGGAGATTTACACCCAGTTATATTCCCAGAGGAGCCCTCCCCATTCCTTGCTTGTCACGTTTTCTGTAATATCAGCTTAAAGGCACATTACTTGGATGCCCAGAATGATTATCAACACAACTTAAGAGTTGGTGTTGGGAAGCACATTTATAGGGAGGTTTGTTTTTGTAAAACCACATTAACATAGTGAAGGTGACAGATGCCCAAAGAAAGTTCTAAATCTTTTATTTTCTATTTTTTGATGAAGTTGAAAACATGTTCACTTATTTTATTATTCTTTTTTTATTGAAGTATAGTCAGTTTACAATGTTGTGTCTACTTATCTTAGTTTTTAAAAGAATAAGTAATTCATTTACAGAGACTAAAACATTAAAAGACATACATTGAGAAGTTTCACTCTCCTCTGGCTTGTTCTCTCTTGACCGCCATGGGTAGCCATCTTTCATTAATTTTGTTTTTTAATCCTTCCAGTGTTTCTTTATGCAAACAGGGGCAGATATACGTACATGTGTATATTTAGTCCCCCTGCCTTCATCTATATATGCTGCTCTACGTTTTGCTTTTTTAACTTAATATATCCTGAAGATCATACTGTAAGCGTTCTTCCTCCCTCTCTTCCTTTCTTTCTTTTTAATATTTAAAATAATTCTACCAAAGGCTCTCTATGTTTTACTCCTGGTTAAGGTACTTTCAAATCTCTAGAGCCAGGCTATTGGAACAATGTTTTGGACAGTTCTTTCTTTCAATAGTAAGTCTTACAGAATTTTATTGAAAAATCTGTAGTATTTTTCTATTTTTCAATGACTCACTGAACATTCTCAGTATAGTCTTATCAGAATATGCTATTAGGATAATTAGGAAAAGGTACCTGAGTTCTAGGGGGAGGTACATTCCCCTCACTATCTCTGCTCCTGCCCATACTTTCTTTAGCTTCTGACTCCATTTTTATTACCCTTTTCTCCTTTTTTTCCCCCATTCTTTTCATTTCATTGTACATCTGATATCAACAAATGTGGACTACTGATTCACTCACCAAATATTTATTATGGGCCTTCCACTATTATTACTGTTACTTGTACTGGCTGCTAGCATTTATTAAGCACTCATTACAAACGGGTATCCTGTAGTTGCTTACCTGCATTACCATATTTAATTCTCTATGAAGTTTTAAAATTTCCATTGCACAGTTGAGGAAAATTGAGGGTCAGAGAGGTTAATTCAATTACTGCTAATAACTGTCAAAACTTTATCACCAAAATATATGCTATTTATTTGTTATTATTGAAAACTCTTATATTATTTCCCCCAGCTTTAACTGAGGAATGATTGATAAATAAAAACTGTATACATTTAGGTTGTACAAGATGATTTTTTTAAAGGTATACAATGTGATGATTTAATATACATATTAAAGGTATACATGATTACTACTTTCAGACACCAAAACTCATCTCTCTCCATTACAGCACACTAATGCCAAAGAAGATAAAAGAGTATTCTTCCAATGTTTAAAAAAAATACCAAGTTTGTATTAATACATTCAGAAATCATTGAACACTGACCTGTAACATGACACCTGGATACAACAACTTCAGGTACTTCAGGGAATTTTTGTCGCAGGTCATGTAAAACCTGAAAATCAATTTGGTGGCTTCCTTGGGCCATTCGTATATTGCCTGATCAGGACTATTTGTACAGTAGGCAATTCTAGGCCTTAGTGGAAATAGTACTCATCTCTTCTGTCCAAGCATTTTCTGTGAAAGAAGAAAAAAAATTTTAATGAGAACTTATTATAGAATGAATAATATTGTGGACTTAGAATTTCAACACAAAAGGGTATGTGCATTAGTATCTAACATTTAATATAAACTATAAAAATAACTATTCCTATAATGCTTTCCATATAGATATTTATAGTGTCTTTAACTCCTGATGGCAAACTTTCAGTGTCTAATTCCTAGGTATTTGTACGCTTTATAATGGCTGTGCCAAAAGGCATTTCAAATAAGAAACTGTCAAGGTTGTTTTAAAAAGGAAAAACGAGTAACTTTACTGATTTTTTTCTTAATGATCAGAGAACAGCCTCAGGTAATTTTGTTTACTCTATTTAAAATTCTTAAAGTTTGGATCCTGAAAGTTTTTTCTATAAACAGTTTTGCATGGTTTTTCTAAAAATGGTAAGTCAAAACATTTGCTATTTTGTCTTAGTTTTTTACTTAATCCTTAAGTGTGTAATCAATTAATTCTCAGGGGCTTAGTAGCATTTTATTCCCTCTGTTTCTATTAAATCAGTATTTAAAAAATATGAAAGCTTGGGCCCCAATCCCAGAGGTTCTGATTTAATTGGTTGGGAGCAGCCTGGGCACATGGATTTTTAAAAGCTCTCCAAGTGATTCTAAGATATGGAGCAAGTTGAGAATTACCTAACTTATTTTTATTCCTAACATTTCTATGTAAACCATGTTTAATCTTGAAAGCCTCTTTTGTGATACAAATAGTATATAAATATATTAAACCTAAACAACATAATATTTAAAGTCATTCCATTTGCATAATAATTTAAATACATTTCATTTTAACAACAAGACTATCTCTTTAAAACAAATTTCTCATCTGTCGTATTTCTCTTTTAACTTTGCTAACATAAGCTTAAATACAAGTCTGTAAATTCCATGAATACAGGAATTAGGTCTCTTGTTCATTACTGTATGAGCACGTTGTAACAGTTTTTAGCATAACAGTAGATATTTAAATGCTTTTAATAAACCCTGAATCAACAAAATAAAAGCTCATTTAGATATCATGTTTGATAAAGTCAGCTTTTTATTATCATTTGATTAATCTTTACCTAATTCTTTTATCTGTGTGACTTCAGCTTAGTACCATCTCCTAGGTAAAATCACTGCCAAACCAAGTTATTCGCCATTACAGATTCCCCCAATCTATTTATAACACACACACACACACACACACACACACACACACTTTAGCACTCAGAGTGGTGTTTCTACAAATGGGATGCAGGAGAAGAGAGAAATACTGGAAATTAGCAAATGATATTTAAACATAATATAAGGGGCGATAAACATGGTATAAACTGCTCATCTTGAGAAGCCTCCCCTGACTTCACTCCAGCTATCAGCTCATTTATCTGCCCCTTCCCTCTTTTGGCTTAAACTTCTTGAATGAGTTGTTTATACTTTAAGTGCCTTTATTTCCTATCTCTTAATCACTTCTAAACCTACCCCAGTCAGGCTTTCACAGTTTTCCTTCACTGAAACTACACTTAATCAAAGCTGTCATGGGCTTTCAGGCTGTCAAACTTCACCACCACTCCTCAGGGCTCATCTCACCAGACCTCTCCGCAGCTTATGACGCAGTCAACCACTCCCTCATACTTTAAACAATTTCTTTACTTGGCTTCTGAGATTTATATTCTGGATTTCCTCCTACCTACTGGCAGCTTCTCAGTCTTTGTCAGATTCTTTTCCTTTTCTGAATAACTTAAATGTTGGTGAGCTACGAAGTTTAGATGTAGGGTTTCTTTTCAATTACACCAACATTCTTCTTCAAGGTAATCTCATACAAATGCACTGCTTTAGATAGAGACTTTCCAAATTTACATCTCCAACTCTAAGGGAGCACATTCAGTTGGTCCTTCTCATATCCCATATCTAATCCACCACCAAGTTTTGTTGGCTGTTAACTACAAAACAAATCTGACCACTTTTTCCCACCTCTGTTACTGTTCTGGTCCAAGCCACCATCATCACACTTGCTTGCTTTTCTGATAGACTATCATGGGCACTAACAGGAAAATTGTTCAAATGTACAACTGTATTTTAGGGGTTCCACTTCCTGTACTGGCTGAGTAGTTCCTACTGGGCTCTCTCATGAACAACTATAACTAGATAAAGTATAAAAAAAAACTGCTTGAAGGCAGAAATAGCAAGCAGGGAACAGTGGTGTTGAGGGTTAGAAGAAGGGTTTCGGTACTTAGAGGAAGGGGACAGTAGAGGGTGACTTTCCATTTTTTAAATGGCTTTAAGACAGAGAGCAGGCCCCAGTTGGTTTGCATAGCTAAAACCCAAACAGTAAACCTGCAGTCTTACTCACTTAATGACCCAAAGGAGACACTCTGGCATAACCACAACAGCTGAAAAAGTAGTGAGTAAATTACAGAAAGGAGAGAAGCACCAAGTTCCATGTATAACTTCTCCACCTATCTCTAATCTCCCAACTACACATATGCAAGAGATTCCAAGCAGCCAGGCTTAGGCTAAAATAACTGAACTGAAATTTCAGAGCTTGTAGTTTGAATTCAGCCAAGTTAGCTGGCTACTAAAACCAGCAAGCAAGCACACCAACCAACCAGACAGCAGCACTCCCTAGAACGACACAACAGACCCCGCAGTCTCCACACCGTGTTGCTTATAGCGCCGTTAAGTTACATCCCAGAACTACTGCATGTGAGAAGCAGGGACACTGAGCCACACTTAAGGGGAAGATAGCTGGGGGAGGTCGAGCCCGAGATGACCCAGGTGCTAGAATCAGCATGTAAGGATTTAAAAGCAGCTATTTTGCCTATGCTCAAGGATGTAGCAGCAAATATGCTTGGATTTCTCGGGGGGGGGGGGGGAGAAACTACATTAAAAAAAAAAAAAAATTCAAGAAGCAAAAAATACAATGTCTGAAATAAAAAAAATTCACTGGATGGATCTGACCACAGGTTGGAGTGGAAGAAAGAGTCAGTGAACTTGAAGACAAAGCAACAGAAATTATTCTAAACTGAAGGATGAAGAAAAGAAAATGATTGAGGTGGGGGGACAAATAGAACCTCAGACCTGTGGGAAAGTATCAAAAGCTCTAACATACCTTGGAAATCCAGAAGGAAAGGGGAGAGAGAAAGGGGTAGAAAAAAGTATTTAATAAAACAATGGCTACAAATGTCCCCAAGTTAGTGAAGGATATAAATTTACAGATCAATAAGATGGTGACTGGCTCCCCAGTCATCTTGATGGCTGCTCTTGGTTGGGGGCCATCCTTCACCTACGGCAGGAAGATCATGGTCACAAAGACGACAAAAAAGCTGCCAAAGTCAATCAACTCTAGACTCTAGATCAACTCTAGACTCCAACTTCTTATGAAAAGTAGAAAGTACATGCTGGGGTACACACAGGCTCTGAAAATGATGAGACAGCCAAAGGGAAACTGATCATCCTCACCAGCAACTGCTTAGCCTTGAAGAAATCTGAAACAGAGTTTTATTACATGTTGGCCAAAACTGGTATCCATCACTACAGCAGCAATGATATTGAATTGGGCACAGTGGATGGGAAATATCACAGAATATGCACACTGGCTATCATTGATCCAGGTGATTCTGATGTCATTAGAAGCATGCCAAAACAGACTGGTGAAAAATAAGTGATGCAAAATTCTTCTTTAATAAAACTGTCCAGAGCGTATTTTAAAAACAACAACAAAAAAGATCTTGATCAAGAAGACCAGCAAACCCTACCCAGGAAGAGCCAAAGAAAATCACACACTGCATAGCAGTCGAAGTGCTGAAAACCAAAAAAAAAATCCAAAACAAAACAAAACAAAAAACTTGAACGCAGCCAAAGAAAGAAAACATAGGGGAATAATTCAGATGAATGCTGGCTTCTCATCAGAAACAATGGAGGCCAGAAGATACTGAAATGACAAAATTTAAGTGCTGAAAGGGAAAATAAACAACAACTCACGTTCTACATCCAGCAAAAGTAAACTTAAGGACAGCGCAAGATAACTATTTTTAAATGTAGCCTTTATGGGTGAATAAATAAGTTTTACAACTAAATACATCACTGAAACGAACAAACAAACAGGTATTTAATTTCAAAAGGAAAATCAAGAAACATCTTACAACTTAATCAGGAAAATTATTTCTAATAACATATAAAAACGTATTTTCTATGGTTAAGATGCAAAATGACTGCTTTTCTGAGAAAAGAATAAAGAAATCATACTTTATAGAAATGCTTCTGGCAAGAGGTGCAAAATTCTGGCACATAATCTGCCACAGCTCAGAGGATCTTTGAGCTCGAGGAATAATTTCTTAAGGATTCTAAACAGCAGCAGAGTATAAACAGTACTACAAAACCTAATGGTAAATATATTGGATTTATAAAATGTGCCATGTTCTTTCCTTTCACAGAGTATGGAAACAATTTATTTCTGACCTCTCAATATTATAACAGTGCAGAGTACTAAGTGTTGGTTAATCGCTCACTTCGACTTCATGCTATGATAATTATCAAGTTTTCATTTTCACCATCGTTTAACGTGGTGGATTCTTTTAGGACTGTATAACACAAGGAACTGTTTAACTGTAGTCACAAGAAGAGACCACAGTCTCCAGATTGAAAAACAACAATACCAAAGAAAAGCAATGGGACTCACAGGTCTGATCAAAATTTGGGCATTTATGAGGCAACTGGGTATTAAAAACTGGACCGTCACCATCTATCCACAACCCGTGAATTTAAAGACTGCCTAGTGTGCAACAGATATCATGCTGGAGACACAAGTATTAGAGTCAATACCCTTGCTCTGCAGGTCACAGAAATTCTTGGATTAAAGGCACATCAAAACAAGCTCATAATTTAGATACCTATTTTAAGTCGCTCACTATTTCATTTTCTGTCTGCCTTCTGCTACCAGGTCTGCTGCCTGCTAGCTCAGTTTATCTTGTTGCTGACAGCCATTTTTTTCCATCTCATTCACATCATTCAAAAGCAGATTGGAAGAGAGCATAGTACATGAGGCAAATCTGAAGAGAGCAGAGAGCAAGAAAAAGGTAGGGGCCAAATCATGAAGTGACTTGTAGGCCATTAAAATTTGGAGGGTTTACTTTCAGAGTAATGAGAAGCAACTGAAATTTAAGCTCAGAGACAGGGAAGGTGACACGATCAGGAAATCATATGTCTATGAAGAATGGCTATAGCATGAAGAAAAGGGCAAAAGAATATATGAGAAGACCAGTTAGAAAACTACTACAGTCTAGTCAAGAAACAGTTAATAGCTTGTAATTGCAGATGGCAACGAGACTGAGTAGAAGGAAAAACTTAAAGGATATTAAGGAAGTAAAATTTAATAGAATTTGGAGATGGATTAGATACTGGGGTAAATAAAGAAGGAGGTGTTAAGGTTGATTTCAATTTTCAAATGGATGGTGATGCCATCTATAAACTAGCAAACAGTGGAAAAGGTCCAAGAAAAACCAAGGAGTAGATTATAAGTTTAGTTTTGAACATGCTGAATCTAGGGTACTTTTAAAACCTCAAAATGGTGATACCACAGAGGGAGTTTGGGTCTGGGCTGCAGATAAACATTTGAAAGGCATCTTTAGTGCTCTCATTAATTAAAACTTGAGCACAGATGAGATAATCTTACCATATAATTTAAGAATACTCCCCCCCCAAAAAAGAATACTCTAAGAAAAATATGCCTGGTTATATTATGTATAAAACATTATACAGTCATTATTAATTTTTTCCCTAAAGGCCAACATTCTTTGCAGCCCAAATATTAAACATTATACACAAAAACTGATTTTAAAATATATTAGTTTTTTGTTCAGAAGCTATCTTAACATGACACATCCTATAATAAAAAATTTACATAAAATTTTAAGTAAGACAACATGTAGTTTTTAAAAAAGCCAAATAGTACCAACAAAGTTTATCAGAGAAACCAGCATTTCCCTGCCCCATGCCTCTCCACTTTTATACTAATCACTGTCAATATTGAGCTATTTCTCCACATTCCTACACAAGGGCTATTTCTTGATTTTTCAGTTGTATACATTCTCTATGGATTTCCCACTGTGGAAAATGAAGATTTGGCTTTGTAACTCAGTTTCTATCCCACATATATACACCATGCTTCTTCATGCCTATGTCCATCTG
Source organism: Camelus ferus (assembly GCF_009834535.1). Classification (NCBI taxonomy): domain Eukaryota; kingdom Metazoa; phylum Chordata; class Mammalia; order Artiodactyla; family Camelidae; genus Camelus; species Camelus ferus. The sequence goes on along the minus strand of NC_045703.1, from coordinate 59,627,852 downwards.
TTCAATTACTTACTTCATAATTTTAACTTACATTTATATTCAGTATTTATATTACTTTTTCCTATAAATACTGTTAGCCTAGCCACTTAATCTATTAATAAGGGGTGGATTATATCTCCAACGTTCTTTCCCTACTAGCATTTTGGGAAGAAAAGTGTGTGTGTTGTTAATTTAAAAAACTGCAGAATATTAATCATATGCTACCAAAAGCTGGCTTTCCATCAAGTCCAATACAACAGCAAAGCTCTTGCAATCCTAACCCCAGAGGGAATGAGAAGAAAAGGGAAGGGAAGGGACAGGAGGGAAACACTACTATTCTACTATTGAAGTTATAGATTTAGATGAGATATATTACTTTTTAGCAAACCTTGACAAGAGATTAAAAAACAAACAAAACTCCCAAACAACTATGGAGATACATAAAAGTATGTCAAAGATTAAAGCTGCTGTTCCTGAGCAGGAGGTAACATACAGAGTAAATGATGGAAGAAAGTTTAATTCCCAGAGACCCAACTCTGAAAACAGAAGTAGCAACTAACTGGTAATGTACCTTCTATAAACTACTTAGGTTAACATAATTCAAACTTGGCAGTCAGTGCACTGGCCTTTACTATTAAAGTCTTAACCAAAAAAAGAAATCAATGAATACACTAAATGTTACTCTCAGAGTAACTTAAAAGGCTTAAAACTCTCCTAAGCAGCAGAATTTCAAGAAACTATTCTACTGTAGCCAACTGTTCCTAGAATTTTCTGGCAAAAGAACATGTTAATAGTTAAAAACAGAAATAACCTAACATTGCTAAATATTTCACTCTCAATTCTATATTAGTGGGCACTGTTCCATTTAATAAGATGAGACAATTAGGGGGAAGGTATAGCTCAAGTGGTAGAGTGCATGCTTAGCATGCATAAGGTCCTGGGTTTAATACCCAGTATCTCCTCTAATAAACAAATAAATAAGTAGACCCAATTACCTCTCCCCCCCGAAAATAAAAATAAAAATAATTTAAAAATAAGATGAGAAAATTAAATGGCTGGTTTAAGTATAAATTTTAGGATTCTGTAATGTGTGCTCATTTATGAAATTTAATCTGCCACTTACTGTCTTCTTGGGCAAATCATTAAACTGCTCTGTGTCTCAGTTTCTTCACCTATAAAATGGTGATGATGAGCAGCTACCTCATGCAATTTTGAGAATTAAATGAGTAATACACATAAGATAAAAAAGAGCACATAGCAAGCACACAAGTAAATAAAATAGCTTACTACTATCATTTATTCCTTGTAAATGATGAAAACAACTCCAAGAATTTAAAGGATTAGTGATAACAGTGAAAATTAATGGTATTGCACTTGCCTGGCCTACAGTAAAAACACAGTAATAATCATTTATTCTAAATATCGTGAATTTCTACAAAGTACAAGGGAACAGAACATTAGCAAATAGAGCTACATGCCACTCTGGCTGTAGAATATTGAAGGATTGGGTCTTTGAGGCCCTCCTTTTCCATGCATGTGGGATAAATAACTTGTTTAATTAAAGAACTCAGAAAAAGCTACCTGAAAACCAAACAGTAGGCTGGCTAGAAGGAGGGACAGGAGGAAAGGGGATTAGGAAGGAGGAGCTTGGGATGGGGAGCAGCTACAAGAGAGGATGAGAAAGGTCAACAAAGGCTGCAATGTCTAGTCGCTTTTATCATACAAGCTCTTGAGATACACTACCTCTAACATTTTAGTATTATTATGGAAACCTTTATACGTATTATATTTTTGCCCTATTTTTACATGGTTGAGTTTTACTGGAAAAATTTTAATTATAACAAAGAAAAATATAGTTCATAGTGAATACCACAGAGAAATAGGATGAAATATATAAAACTAAAATTCATTTCTCAACTGCATCAGGATTCTCCTTTAGCTTGTGGACAAGAAGGTAAGGGGGTCTTTGCATTTTAACATATATACCATCCTAAAATTTAACTTTGATTTCCACAGTAACCTTTACAGATGGTAACTTTTTCTATAAACAATGGAACCCTGAGTCAGACAGGACTCTAGGAAATTATCTTGTAAAAGTATGTAATTTAAGAGGTAGGAGAAAAGCTTGGTTATCCAGCAGACTCTTTTAACTAGACTTCCTCATCCACCCATACATCTAATTGTATCTCTTAAAGCCAACCCTTGACAACAGACAAAACTTTCTTACACAAGTAATGTTAGTTTCAAAGTGGAGAGACTACCTTGTTCACTGCTGTATCCTAAATACTTAGGAAGTGTAAGGCATGTAGTAGATGCTCAGTAAGTATCTGCTGCAGTAAATCTCTAAATATGCATCAGAACAGATTCAGGTTAAAGACTACTATAACAAGTGGTGGTATTTCTCCAAACTAAAGTGTTTGCCTTACCCTTGGCTATATACATCAGTGCTGCTATAATACTTCTTTTGAAACTGCACATTTATGCCAGTGCAACTGATATATTAGGGAAAAATCTTAACACAATGAATTGTGCTGTGATTCCATCTGCGAGAAACACTAGGTGAATGCAGAAAACCATACTCAGCTGAAATAAGCTGCATATGAACACACAAAATGTAAATATGAACACACCTTAAACATCTGCCAGCTACTTCAGCTCACTACGTCCTCATGGAATCAGTCACACCCATTCACTTCTGGTACACAACTTTTCTTCTGATTTCAGAAAATCTTTCCTCAATGACTTCACAGTAACAAGCTGCCACATCTATGCTCATTTTTATAAGCAAACTTCAGGTCTCTTCAAAAGCAAAGCACAGTATTTATCTGTGTAAATACTGTGTAAGTTTTTACATATTTCTTAGCCATTTGACATGAGTAAAATTGTACTGTCATGTTTTTAAAGGTTCCTATCTCTTTAAATCTTCACTGATGACATTTTTGAGTGTTGTACCCCAAATTTCATTTGTTTCCTGTACATCCTGTGGGTTTTTGTTTCTTTTGGGCATGATTTTTATAGCATGATGCTTTTCAGGGACATATATATCAAATTTTAACAGAACCGTCTGTACTGCAAAGCCCCTTTGATATCAACAACTGTTATTAACTTCCTCAGGATGCCTAACGGGAAGGTAGAATGTTTCAACTTACCTGTTTGGTTGTCAACATGAGGTTAATGTTTTTTTACTACTAATTATTACTTGTGTCTCTTCTGTGGACTAACTGACATGATCAGACTATGCAGTGAGTTAGCCATAATTTTTTTTTGAGTTATAGCAAATTTTGAAACTTCTTGGCCTCAATGAAGATTTAAACTGAAAAGAAAATTACCTTTCTAATTATATATACTATTTAAAATACCTTTTACATTATTGATGTAGTATGTAAGTGTCTCATCAAATGCCAGGTAGGTAATAGCTGATGTACTTCACACGATTAATTTTAAAAGAATTTACAAAATGTCATTAATTGATCATGAAAAAATTCAAAATTATTTTAAATAGCAAATTATTAGAATTATTATTTCTTGGAGTATGATGTTACATCTTTATTAAGGCAAAGCAAACTTTCCTGCTAAATTCTATAATGTCAAATTATTTTCCTAAGAGTTAAAATTCAAGAATTATACTTATGGTAATTAAAATCTAAAATTCAAATACTATTATCATTTACAATTAAAAACAGAAGTATAATCCATCTTTAAGATAAACTTTAGTATAAAACGCCTGTAACATTGAATCATTTTACACATTTGCAAAAATAAAAAACATACCAAATCAATCACCTAAATGCTACTTACTTTAAGTTACTGATCATGTTCAGATTTAGTGTCACTTAAAAGCTTAAAGGGAGCAAAGGATTATGTTACCAGAAAATGTATTTCTCAACTTTATAAGCCTACAGTAATTTACTTTCTAAAGAAAAACAATAAATACTAATAGCTGAAGTAACATAATGATCCACACTACCTCCTCTTAAAAAGAAAACCTCCCAATTTTCTCATTTAATACACTGTCCATGAATGTTGACCATTTCTTAGAGTTAAAAGGCTTACCAGTTATAGTTTGTCTAAAAGGAATGTGCAAGTCAGCCACATTTGGCAATTTATGTATTGTGGTTTTGTGGTGAGTGCTACCATTTTCTAAGGATCAAGAAAAGTGCAATAAATCTAAGACAGAATGGTTATAATTCATCAAAACATATTACATAACTAACTACCTTGTGTGTATTTTCCATCTCATACCTCATTATTATTTTCCAATACATTAGGGCTTTAAGATGGAAACCAAGTCACCTCTCAATGCACCCCCTGCCCCCTTAATGCAATTTTTTGGATAATCCATTCTGTACACAAATATCACCTTTGAAAGAAAACATGATATAAATATATGACATGATAAGAAGTTCCTATTTATAAGTAAAGTGGGAAAAAGTGGAGAAAAGAAAATGAAAGCAATGGAAGGAACCAGTTTTCATCTTAAATCAACCATAAGGGGGGAGGGTATAGCTCAAGCGCTAGAACATGCTTATCATGCACGAGGTCTTGGGTTCAATCCCCAGTACCTCCTCTAAAAATAAACAGACACATAAATCTAATTACCTGCTCCCTCCTGAAAAAAAAAAAAAACTTAAAAAAAATCAACCATAAACATTTGTAATGAACCAACAAACTCAGTGAAAATGAAAATACTCTGGTTAAAATATTAATCTAAAATGGCATTTTAAGATGAATACTCAGAAAGTTAAGAGAAGTTTCACCAAACAATCCCCGTGCAGTTTTGACCCCTTACTTGACTCCTGTTTTTTCCTGGTCATCTCCTCTAACTTTGCCCATCTTCTTTCTACTATCACGGTCCTCAGCTGACTTTTCCCCAAGGTAGACTGCTGGCCAGCTGCTAGGTTTGCATGTGTTATGGCATTTGGAGTGTGATGGTTAACTTTGTAAGTTAGACACAGTGTAAATGGACAGTTATTATCATTCTCTAAAACCTTTAATGACTAACAGAAAGTTAAATCAGCAATTTTAAAATTATATACATTCACTTGATTGGTAATAGACAACTGCAGTGAATCACGTGAACGCTAAACCTGCTAACAGAGAAAATGTATAAAATTTAGAAAACATTTAAATCAAAGATTTCATACTATAATAGTATTCAGAATCTTCAAAAGAAATTATGAGAATTCAAAATGAGCAGTTAAAAGTGGTAAAACAATATTCAATTATGTCTCTAAAATACTAAAGTATATGCCAGTCTTTCAAATCTAACACTGTGAAATTGTTGAATAGTTGGCTATTAAGCTTGTTACAATTATGGTGAATGAGTTTTATATTAGATGGTCAAGAATAATCTCAAAAATGTAAAGAAACTTCTATCTCAGTAGATTTATTATATATAAAACTACTTCACAATTCTGCAAACAACTACATATATATTATACCCTTAGAGAATATTTAATTTAATAACATTTTAAATTGTATAATAGAATTGAATAAAGAACCAGATATCTCATTTTACAATACATATCCATAACTCTAGACTTTCATAGAAAAATGAACTATGAAAGTGATCATCTACTTAACGTTTTGATTTATGAAATGGCATACTGCTCAAGAAATTTACATCTTAGTAGGGGAAGACAAACACATCAACAAATAAATGCAATAACTCAGTTATAACTGAGTTGTGCTGCAGTACACAGGGGAAAAAAAGGAGGGACCAGTCAATTCTGAGGGAAGGGGAGGATTTATGGAAAAGATTAATTAAAGAAGGAGACACCTAAGCTGGGTCTTGGAACATAAAAATGCGTCCATTAGGTGAACAGGTGAGAGGGAAAGACTATTTCAAACACAAATGGTTGTCTGGGGAAAGACTGAAGGAGCAAGCCAGCATGGCAAGTCTGCGAAACCACAAGCAGCTGGCTAATGTTGAAGTGCAGGGAGTGGGACTAACAGGGAGAAAGTGTCATGAAAGATTAGGCTGAAGAAGCAGGGTAGGCTTGGGTACATCACTGATGATCTTAATTGCTCTTCTCTACACCATATGTACTGTGCCCGCAAGTCAGCAAGAACAACATGCTTCTCACTTTACAGACTGAGATAATTTATCTCTGAAGGTCCAAGTCCTGCCTGGTTCTGTGACATTCCACTAAGCCCCAGAGCAGGGCATGCATCCATTTGGCAACATTCACTCTGGGCCATTTAGAGCTGTATAAGCTGCAGTGGAGACCAAGGGTAAGAAGTGCCTAAAACTTAGGAATTGAGGAAAGGAGGGGAAACTTCACAAAGAATGCAGTGCTTGAACTTAGCCATTACAGATGAATCATAAGTCTTGCACAGGATATCACTGACAACTGTGTTGGGCGAAAGGCCATGAAAGAATATGATAAATCTGAAGAATTATAGCTGCAGTGCAGCTGGGAAGTGAGATGAGATAAGGTTAAAAAGGTGAGAAGTTTTCAGTGAAATATGTACAGATTCCAGAAATTGGCCTGTAACTTTTTCATAAATATGATTTACTTTTTTGGTTCGCCTTCATATCTGAGACCTATGCCACAAACACTGCCCAGTATAAGCCAGGTACTGTGCTCTAAGTATGCAAAGATGAATAAAACACAGTCCCTGCTTTTGAGAAGATTATAAACTAGTAGAATTCAGATTTATATTCGACTTTCTACATCATATATTTGTTATCTCACTTATCCTCCGTACACGTGAAGCAGAGAGGATGACTGTTACACCATTTTTTTTCAAACTGAAGAAAATCATGGAAAGACCATATTAAGAGAGAAATCCACAGTTCCAACTAAGTCGGTAGTAGATCAGGATTCTAAGCCAGCAGTTCTCAGCTGTGGTGTCACTATCCAGTGCTACTGCAATCACAGAGGTAGACTGAATGAAATGTGTTGCTCACCATAAAGTACCAGGGCCCTATCTATACTCTATATAAATTAAAACATCTAATTTATAGACAAATACTTGTGTTTAAAGAGGAACCTATAAGGATGTCACTTCAGTGTATATGACTAAAAGAACAACCTGAATGACCACTGAGGAATAAGTAAATTACTGCATAGCAATACTAGAGAATACCATGCAACTTTTTTTTTCCTTTTTTTAAAATTGAAGGATAGTCAGTTACAATGTGTCAATTTCTGGTGTACAGCATAATGCCCGAGTCATGCATATATATACATATATTTGTTTTCACATTCTTTTTCATTAAAGGTTATTACAAGATATTGAATATAGTTCCCTGTGCTAGTAGAGCAAGATATCCAAATAATTATAAGCAAAGAACCATATTACAGAATGAAAAAAGAGGCAAAATCCATGTATAATGATACCTTTCATATAAAAAAGGATACAAAAATTTTAAATGGATATCTTTATATGAATGCATAGGAAAGGTTCTGAAAGGATACACACTATTTAGGAGAGGGTAAAGGACACAAGAAAGGAAGATGGGCCAAGGAGATTCAGTCATCTGTTATGTTTCCGTTTTTTATAAGAATATATTCATGTATTACTTGTCTAATTAAACATAAACAACTGAGATTAGAGCAGAATATTTTCCCTATAAAATTATTTCCTATATATTTCCCCATAACACTACTTGTATTCTGTATCTTGGTAGGAGAGTAAAAGTAGAGCAGAATGAATTATTTGAAAGTACCTGTACTTAGTCAACTCAATGTACTTTCAAATAACTTGAAGCCTATGTTATCTATGCTGAAACTGTTATATTTAACAAGTACAGTTAACAACTATAATAATGATCAATGATCAGGAATCCTGAGAGCTGAAATTTAAATGTTCATACATAAAGGTGGACAAGTACATTTTTCTCTGAGCTTATAGTAAATTACCCTGGTTCAGCTCTTACTATGGGCTGCGTCCTGTGCTCAATTTAATGCTATTAACCTATATTATTTTGGTTACTTTTCACAAACTCCTGTAAGGATTAAGTGAAAAACTGCAGATAAAACTCTTCACACAAAATGCTTAATGCATACAACAATACACATTGTCCTTTATGGATATTACTACTGCCTAATCTCTAACTTCATCAAGTCAGCCCTCACTCTATAGCAGTCAGCTTTTCAAAAGACTCACCAACTTAACTGCGCTGAATTAAATCCAAACTCTTTCACCTGACAGTTGAAACCATGTGTTGCATAGCTCCATCTCGCATCATGTCCTTCCATATCCTACCATTCTCTAGGCACACTAGACTGCTCACAATTTTTAGAACATATTATTTATTTTGACTTTCATAACTTATTCTTGCCACTGTTGCTAAAGAATTCTATCTATCCTTCAAGGTTCAGAAGAAGTATTACCTTTGTCATAAAGTTGATTCTCTCTGGTACTCTCAAGTACATTGTTTGTACCTCTATTATGATACTTATTTTGTCTTACTTGTCTGTAAGCTCACCGAAAGCAAGGTTTATTCATTTTTACATTCCTATTGTGCCTACCACAGTGTTTTACACACAATTTACATTCAAAAATGTAGAAAACTTTCACCATTACTCATAGCCCCAGTGATAACTATTAAGACTTGAAATTCAGAAGCAATTCTCTCTTTAATTTCCCCTTTAAATCACCTAACAGTGGTGATTTTGAAATTCAGAAGCAATTCTCTCTTTAGTTTCCCCTTTAATTCATCTAACAGTGGTGAACCTAATCTTACAATAACTCTGGTAGTGGCTCCCTTTCCAGTCCTAATTCAACACTCAGTGAGATATAATTATTCCAATACTAAATGAACAATGTGGCACATAATCAGTGACCTAATGCTGACAAGATTGGCTGATATTAAACTTATTATGAACTACCTTTGGAGAATGGAATACAAAGCATAAGCTAGAATATTAGAATCATCTTTAAAAATCACAGGTGGGATATAAAATTCCTCTGTTCAATTCTGGGTAATCACTAACCTATTTAAATTGAACTTTAAAATCAAAAGATATGTTTGATCATCTACCTAGTTAGTAAATAGAGTCACCTTTTATGGATTGTTTCTAAATCTATACAAATTGGTAAAAGCAATAAATGTCCTTAAAAGCTAGACTGCCCTCAGCCCTCTAACCATTCAAAATTTTCTCTAGGTTAAAATCTAAGGCAGCGGGATGCCTTAGTTTTCAGTTTTGTTGTTACATTCCATGAAAATTCCAACTACTTATGACCTTCTTGACTGGTTTCTTTTGAGCAATTAAGTAAAAATACAGCAAATATTAGCTATACACTTATATAATTAAATTCTTCAGGTAAAAGTACTACATAATACATTATTTGAGTCTATCTAGAAATCATCTTTCCAATTATTCAAGAATATATTACCTCTTCATGTGAAGGCATTTGTAGTATAGAATAGCTGAGGACCTCAGGACAGAGAAGTAGTTTCATTTATTTGGTTCTCTATATACTTGTACCATATAGTGAACCTCTTAAAGAAAGACCGTTTTGTTGTTACTGTTTACTTTTTAGTGAAGACCAGAGTACTTTTTGTACATTTACAGGGCTTAACTCAACAGCATTTCAAATTTATTTTTCTTAAATTGTTTTTGCATTAGTTTGCTACCACCAGCAAACAAGTTAAATTGGAAATATTCAGGCAAAAGATATGTTAAAGTCAATGCTAGCTGCATGTTACCTAGATGTTAGGAATGTTACTAAACTTTAAAGCAAGATAATTACAAGTTTTGAAAGTAAAGTTTTGGTTACTATAGATTTCATAGTAAGGCAGTTACACAGGCTAAGCTTGACTGGTGCCATGGACTTAAGCATACCTGGAAATAGAAAAATTCAAATGGTAGCTGTTCTTGGTTGGCCCATTGCCATTTTTGCAGCTTACAAATTTTTAATTAAGTAACTGCAGTGAGCTCATCTCTACTGGATACTTCTTTTCCAGGGCAGGTCCAGGAACTGGGTCTGGAGCCTTGAAAGCAGAAGAGAAACTAGAGTAAACTAGAGGTAGGCAGAACAAGAAATGTGACCAGATAACATTGAGATCTATCAGCAATGAGGTAGTCCCCAATGTCTCTCACATAAAATATTCTTAAGTGGAAAGGAATCTTTTAAATTACAAATTACCAGGAGATGCTATTCTCACCCAACTCCACTCTGAACTCCAATTCTAGAAATTGAAACAGTAGCCTTTATGAAATCTCTATTGGCTTTTAGCAACAGACTGTCCAATATGGGACCACTGAGTATAACAGAAAGAGAAAAACAACAATAAATCCATTTTCATTGGTAAAATTGGAATTGTAAAGTCCTCATTTCAGGTCCCTTTACTCTTCTCTTTTGCTATCTTGTTTCCAATCATTTTCTAATTGTTCCTTTAAATTCTTACAATTGATTCTCATAGGTTTCTTAAGAAATGCTTTAGCTGTATCCAAGCAATGAGGTTCAAGTTCCAATTTTTAAAAATACTTGGTAATTCTTAAAGAGGGAGGCAAAGAACAGCTTATAAGATGTGGTTCTTAACCACACTGGAAATTCTTTTTTCCATTACCAAAATAGATTCAGTAATGGGGGGGGGGGGTAGGTCCACATTACTTACCAAAAAAACCCCCTCAAAACTTACAACTACAAAGATTACAGAAATGGTACGCTATTAAAAATGTTAAACTATTTATTGTACTAATCAGATTACTAGGGCCTGGAAATGATGTCCTTATGCTTGGTAAGCTGACACCCTTAGGAGTTTCTCTAAGAAATGAATCAATCCCTCAGCAGTCAAAATAAACGGAATCCTCTGCTGCTGTCAAAAGATGGCAGATTGTGAGAACTGTAGAAGGACAACAACAACAAAAAATAGTGAAGACAGGATTCAAGGAACTTAACTCCCTGCATTTCTAGTAACTAGAAACATAACAAAGCAAAACAGAATGAAAGTAGTTTTCAAGAAAAATGTAAAATTTCCACATTTTGTGATGGCATATTGTAGCTGTAAATATACTAGGAGAGAAAGACCTAGGTTTAAATCTGGTTTCAGTATGGACTAAACCTCTGCAAAGTTTCTGTCCTATTAAATGGGATACCACCCCTCCCCAGCTCTCCAGATTGTCATGAGAATTAGCACCTTACAACCTGGTACACAGTAGGTACTAAAAACAAAAGGAACCAATGTAACTTGGTCTTTAAGTCAGGAAATAGTTTAAGGGCAAAGAAAAGTCTTACATTTGGGCAATAATTTTCCTCTTACTGATAGAACAGTGGGTTCCACACAAAATTATTATTTACCAAATATGGTTCAAAGATCAGATTACACCTTCCCTGGCATTACCAAGTAATAGAGCAAGTATCATAAACCACAAGGAATTTAGAAAAGAAAAAAATTTCCTTATAGTTACTTGAAATATATTCACTGCTACAACTTTATTTCAAAACAGTTTTTAAAAGTTAACATGTTAAATGTCTTATTCACAATAGACTGCACTTTACTTAGAAATGGTAAGATTCAGTTTTGCCACAAGGCAAAAAAAAAAAAGTAAAGTATTTAAGAATGACAATTTCTACTCATTAATCCATATGAATGGGGTTTCAGTTTAAAGATCATCAAGAAAAACATTTTAGATAAACCATTAATTTTTGTGCTTTTATTCTGTAACTAGCTATCCCATATATTGAAATCTCATTCTTAATAAAGTTTCAATTGATTATTTTGGCTTTTATATAAAATGGCTATATATAAAATTTTATATATATAGATATAAAATGTCATCTATGAATAATAAATATGCCTCCTCCCTTTCAATAATTACACCTCCTATTTTGTTCTTTTATCTAATTATATTGGCCAGCATTCCCAAGACAATGTTATGTAACAGTAATGCTGGCCAAACCTTTTTTGATTCATGACTTTTTAAAAGGAATTTAGTATTTCACTAAAATAGGAATTCTAGTATCTTACCATTTCTAGTAACAAAATGCTGGCTTCTGGTCTGAGATATATAAAATCTTGGCTATGTTCATTTATTCTTTTTTCACTAAGGATTCTTACTAGAACAAATGTTGATCTTCCTTCTTTTCATATCCTTCAAGATATTTATAACCTCCCTTCACCTACTAATGAGTCAATTCAATTTATCATTACATTCCTAGAATGAATACTACCTGGGTTATAGCACTATTCTGTTAATGTAATGCTAGATTCCATTGATAGTTTTATTAAGTATTTTTTGCATCAACTTTTGTGAGAATGGTGTATAATCTTTTTACACTTGTATTTTATGTTATGCTGGCTTTGTAAAAAGAACTAGGAAGTTTAACTTTTTTCCCCTCTATGTTCTGAAATACAGTTAATTATCTGGTGCTTGAAGTTAAAAAAAATTCAGTGGTAAAACCTCCTGGCCTGGTGCTTTTATGGGGAACAGTCTCATACCAGTAAGACCAGCATTTTCATTTGTGGCTCCAGATCCTATCCCTTTCTTTCCCATTTTCTTGAGGAAACCAACACCCTTTCTTTTTAATCTCTCACTTCAACCTGTGAACACCTTTAAGCCTTAACCATCTTAAACATACATCCATGTACACATTCTTACCACAAAAATTTTCTTTAGCAGTTAAGTCTTGTTCAGCAAGTATTTATTCACAAAGCTATTTATTAAAATTGCTACTTTATTCAAAGCACTGAGAATGAGCTGCAGTTCCTGCCATCTATCCATTCCTTATCCCATAAGGAATACAAACATGCATACAAAAAACTTCAACAGCAATGCAAGGAATAAACAAACTACGCTAGTCCCATCTCTCTCTGACCAGCTGTGCCTTAACTCTTCTACTGAGTAGTTATGCTATGGCCTAAACTTTGTTCTAATTTCCCTTCAAGTTTCCTCCCTTGATAACTTCCTCCTTTCAAACCACCAAATCCAATAACCTCTTCAGACTCTTCATCTACCACTTTACAATAACTTTGCTGCTTGATTCATGAATTGTTTAATAAATCCAAATTAGATCTCCAAATATACTAAGTTAAAATTTTATTTTTTAAAAGAAGGTTCATAGAATATTTTAAGTTTTATTAGCCACTTTCTAATTCATCATATCATTTAAGCCTCGTGAAAAACCACTAAAGAAGGCCAGGTAGTTATTACTCTCATTGGCAAGGTTCAGAAAATTAATTTACTGATTATCAAAATTCCATAAGCAGCAGAGTTGGGGCCAGAGATGTATTTGTGGCTTTCAACCTCCAGGGTCCAGGGTTCCTTCCTTCCTCTATATTTCATTAACTTGATTAATTACTCACTTGAATGGCTAATGATCATTTTCTTCTTGAAAATTTTTCTAGTCAAGACTGCACATTCTTCTAGTTTCCTAGGTTCCTTATTTCTCTGACTCTTAATGTTTGTCAAAAGGATGTAGGTACAAACTTATGATATTCATTCTCTCACTGGTCCCTCTGGCATTTCATCCTATACTTACAGCATACTCTAGGGAGAATCTTCTTTAAATTGTAGTTTAAACTTTCTGTTAAACTTGATGAAACTTAAAACATTCAGAATCACAGAATCTGATGTTGAAAGGGCCTTACAGATTATTTAGTCGAATATCCTTATTTAACAGAAGAAAAACATAAAGTTCAACTCATACAAGTCAATAGCAGAATATGAATAAAAGCTTAAAACAAAATTTGCCTTTTTAAACTTATGAATCATGAAATAAATACATACATATACAGTATACTTATATAGTCAGAATAATGCAACTGAACAATTTTAAGAGTAATTATTGAACCTTCTTCATTTTTGTTAAAGATGCTTTGTTCATATTTCTAATAGGACAGTACTAATATATGAGTCCATTTATCAAAGTAACTTTTTAAAAAAATCTCAAAATGGCAATACAGGTGAAACTTACTCAGTTCTATACATTTATGCATGAATTACCTATATTCCAGATTCTAAAAGTGAATGGGGAATCAAAATCATACTACTACCTAGGCTAATGCTTCCTACCTAGCTTGATATCATGACCCAGTCTACCGGGCAGAACAGATACCACTAGACTGCTGGCTGAAAACCCCTTAGAACAGTGTCTGGTATGTGGTTAAGCACTAAAAAGCATCGAAAGCAGCTACCACTGTTGCTGCAAAAATGATTACTTCTGAATATATGCATATTATTATAAATATGGCCATATTAATGTTTCAGCCACATAGACAAGCATCCTGTTAGAGGACAAGTATCTCACTCCACTTCTTTTGGTCTACTGGTCAGGTTTTGTTCCAGCGAGCAGGGCCACAACCCTTAGTTAGGAACACCCTTTCCAACCACTCCCAGCCCAGAAGTACTTCAATATCTCAACGTTAAGAGTGTACAGGCCCTGAAAATTAAGAGCCTGTTTTAAAAGAAAATTTTATACTCCAACACTTCTAAACTTTTAAGCTCATTTACCGATGGTATGTAATACATAAAAAATAAAAGGGAAAGTCAGGTGAAGCAAGAATTTTTTCCTCTTAATTGTATGTGTATAAGGTTAAACTTAAACTCTTCCCCAAACTAGCTTCCCCACCTTCAACTTTCCATTTTTACCAGAAATAGCAATTTTCTTGTTAGCCTGAAAACTGAAATTACCTTAACTCTACTCTTGCTTTCCATTATCTTTTCCAACTCCTTCAAATTTCATCCATTTAATAATTAACATTTCTCAAAAAACAACTCCTAAGAGTCTCTCCTCACTGGATGTTACAACTAATACAGTCCACAAGTCACTTACACAGTTCCAAAATCTAAACAGTTCTGAAAAGACTTTTCAGGAAGCTTCAGTCAAACTCATTTGGTAGTGGCAAAAAATCTGCTTTGAACTGATGTGAAAGCTACTTATAGGCTTTATTTAGCCTACTTACAGTAATCATTTCCATTTTTCACTGCAGAAATACTAGTGTTTAATTACTGGATGACACCTCACAGCTTGCTGGGGATGTTATATATAATACACTATATATATATATATATATATACTATATATATATATATACACACACACACATATACACACACACACACACACACCATGTACCTTTCTAAAATTCAAGAAGTTATGAATTCCAAGCCACAACTGGCCTCAGGGTTTCAGATAAGATACGGTGGACTTGTACAATATTATTCCAAGAATCCTACTTTAGGCACCTTATTCTTAACTTTATTTTTGATACTATTCCTTACGCCACTATATGCATTTCAGCCTCTATATTTATCACCAAGTCCCATAGGTTCTGAGATACCTCTCGGAATTGCCAGTTCTACTCCATCCCTACTATCCCAATCATCCAGCTTCTTAATGACCAGTCCCATAGCTTACCTCCCTGCCACTAAGCTGTTCCCACCTCACCTATCTAGTACAGTAGATTAAGAAATGCTTCTATATAACCACTTTAAATATTCTACTCCTTTGCACAAGAACTTAGTAAACTGGAACAGATACATAATAAGTGGGTAAAGACAGTGATTGTGGGATTACAGATGAGTTTTTTGTTACCTTTTAAACCTTAGTTTATGTATAGTTGTAAGCTAAGAAGCGGTTCTTTTTCAAACTTAATGAAAAATTTTAAATTTCTAAACTAACTTATTATTTATTCTGTAATTAAAACAATAAAAACAAATGAAAAATTCACCAGGCTCCTTCCCCGTTTATCACTTCAAATAAAAGAACTCAGTGTAGTTTTCAAGGCCTTATCCAGTTTGGTTCCACTAGGTCCAGTGTCTTGGGCCCCTCTGGCAGTCTGGAGAAAGCTACGTATTTTCTCTCAAAGTAATATTAAACACATAAGAAAAAAATACATAGGATTACAAAGAAAGCCAATTTTACTCAAATATAGTTCTTTTTAAATGAATAGTTTTAAATGAGTAAAATAAAATACATGATTATAAAGAAAACCAATTACACTGAAAAACACAGTAACCAAGTGTTTTTGAAAACCTTTATTTGTGATATACATGCTTCTTTATTAACACTCAACACATAAAATCCAGCAGAGGTTCAATAACAAACACAGTTTTGAAGTAGTAATCTGCATAAACTATATTCAGAGATAGCCCAACTGTAAAGTCACATGAAATAGCTGTGCTTTTTCCATTAGTAATAAAGTCATAGGCACTGATAATACTACTGTGCTTTACAGCTTAAAATTGCAATAGAAGTAAATACTACATTTCAGGTACAGGTTATTGTTAATAAAAATATAAAATGTGTTTTTTTTTCTCATCTAAATGCAGGGACTCCTCTGAACTCTACCCTCAGACCCCTTCAGGGTTATGGAGCCTATAGTAAAACTCTACTAAATCCATCTACTTCTATTTCCCGCTAGTCCCCATAGAAATCCAGTCAGACCTTGTCTGGACATATTAAACCCTGCTTTCACTCCTGACTATGCTACTGCTCAAGCTTAGGATGTCATCTCTCCACCTGGATGTTTATCAAAGCCTTAACTACCTCTTCAAAACCAATTCAAGTTCCATCCCCTTTCTGAATTATTTTCTAGTGCTTCAGCCCACATGGACCTCTCTATTCCTAAAACTCCTAATGTACCTGTGGGTCAGTGCTTCATGATCCAACATATAGTTATTCTCTTCTGTGTCCCTTCATCTAAGGTATAAGATCCCTGGGGACATGGGGCGATACAGGACACCACCTATATATAAAATGGGCACATAGAGTATATTCAATTAAGAAACTATCCTCAATAAACCAAGTATTAGAAGACCATTTGTTTGGAAAGTTTAAGTACTAGAAAATACATCAAGAGAAGGCCAAACTTTTTTTTTTTTTTTACTATATAGCAAAAACAGACATTAAAAATTAAGCTTAATACTAATAATTCATCTCAATCAGAACCTAGATACTCCTACTACATTAAAAACTCAGAAACTTAATTACTAGGCAGTAATGAATTCCAGTAATAAATCAGGAAAGGAGTGCTAAAGTAGGCATAAAACAATGATTCATTCAAAAAATACTTGCTAAGCACCTACTACATGCCAGGCACAATTCAGTGGTAAAACAACCCCAAAATATCTCACACAAGAATTTACTGTTAGACCCTGGACTAGAACCTGGGGCTCCTGATTCTCGTTTTGAAGCTCTGAAACAAAAAGCTGTTTCTTTCAGAATAGGTGAAATTGGGGTGGGGGGAATGTTCTCTGTTTCAGAAGGCAGTAATTCATATAAAGAAATCACATTACAGAGAAATAGATTTGGAGAGATTAAAAAATACATATATGAATAAAATCTACATAGCATATATAAAAATAACATTAAAATCTCCATACACAAAATCTATAAATTAATTTCGGGGTAAGTTTCAATTGTCTTATGTAGAATATTTATTACCTAATGATACTAGATAAATGAAGTGTTACTCTACTCATTGATTAAGATTTTAATCACAAACACTTCATAAAGTTTTATTTTTCTTTGAAGAGCTCTGCCAAGTTGCCCTATTTACTTTCTATAAAAATATAAAAACTTACCTACCAATATCCTGGAGGTGGGGGTGAGTGGTAGCAGTGATGGTGGTAAAGATTATTCTAAGTAATCTTTTTCATTGGAGGGAAAGGTCCAAAAGAGGAGGATAATAGGAATGTGGGAGGAAACAAGGAATTGCTAGCCATACATTTCAATCTCTAGTGTTGATTATGACCAAAAAATTACTTTTCCTAATGGGAAGTTCTTGGACTAATAGCAATGGAATTCAGAGAGTGAGGGGGTAGCAGGGGTGCGTAGGACTGGAACGAGTAAACTAACAGCCCGATAGTGCCTTGCTAGTAACCAAAAGTCATCTTGTCCAAAACTCAACCCACTGCTTCCCACCTAGGCATATTGTGAAAAGGATTTGATTAGTCCCACCTGTCTATATGTTAATTATTAATATTAGAGCATAATTCTGAAACTAGAAATCTCAGAGCCTTCCATTCTTTTCCTCACCATATGCAATCAGTGGCAAACTTCCACTGATTACTCCCACAAGTATTTCTTGCATTATTAACTCCTTTCTATTTCCACAAGATTCTTGTTCAGGTATCTGTTACCTGGACAATCGCAATAACACAATAACCTCTTATTTGATGGCTTATTCCACTCTTAGGTCTTTCTAAGCTGTATTTCATAGTGGTAACAAGCTTTCCAGCTCCTAAAACATAACCGGATTATGTCATTTTCCTCTCCAAGAGAGGGTAAGAGATTTTGTATGTAGATTTGTAAATGAAACTGTACTGAGATTCAGTAGAAGGTGATGATGCTGACCTAGGGAATAATGGTAAAGAGGCAAGACAGGAAGAGAGGAGACTTTGTTGTAAGAACTTACAACAAAAGGAGTCAGAAAAGCTAGATAAAATGCAGGAAAGAATGGGATCAAGAAAGTCAAATGAAAAGAGGTATAATAATGACTATTATAAAGCTTTAAGTGTATTATTTTTGTAATAATTTTATAACAAAGTTTTCCATGAATAATTAACATTTATTAAGCATTGATTTATGTGCTAAACATTGGGCCAAGTGATTTATAGTGCATTCACTCACTTAAAGCTCCAATAATTATGAGAGGTAGGTACTTCTGTATGAGACTCAGCTGACTACACACTTTTCTCCCAGAGGATAAGGATTATTTTATACAGGCCCCCGGCCTTATTAACCATGATGCCTGAACAGAGCACTTCTTACTATGTTGGTGTCAACAATACAAGAGGAAAGCCATTCTTCCTATAAATTTTATTAATATGTCATGGGCTAACATGATATATACCTGTATATACAGATGTATACACACATATGTACATATAGATGCACATACAAACACAGCAGGGATCTGGCAATAAAATACTATGGCTTTCAAAAATAACTGTTCTCTTGGTGCTTAAATCTGGATTGGAACAGTAAAGGCTCAGGGTATTTTTGTCTTTTAAAGCCCAAAGGAGAAAAGTTATATGAAAATAAAAAGTGTAATTATTACTAAATTTTATTAAAGAGAAACTTGGCCTATACCTCTACTGTCTACCTGGAAATGGGGAGAAGGACTAAGTAGAGGCAGATGAAAGATACTCTCTTATGAAACGTGCACTGGAAATTTTCTGAGACATTCTACTTAGGACTAAACTCTAAGCCCAGCCTACTATTTGCAAAGTGTCCTCCATTCAATACAAAAAGCCTCTGCCAAAGTTAAGATGATTTTGCATAAATCCACTACCACTATGAAAAAATAATAAATAACAAAAGGCGAAATGTGTGCCTCACTGACCTTGGGTTAGTAATGTTGCTACGTATGGGTGCATTCTTCAGGGCTGTAATGTTTGAAAGCATCAGAAAAGACACTTGACCATAATCTATACTCTGGAATCTCAAAAACTCATTTACTTTCAAAAGCAAGCAAGTCTACTAGCTTTAAACTTTAGTAGTGTGTGTATGTTCACTTATTCATTCAAATATTTACAGAAAACTTAAGTGCAAAGGCATTGTACTAATGCTGTAAAAACTTACATTTAGTTGGGAGAAACTGAAAAGTAAACAGACTATTATAATAAAACATGGTAAATCCTGCAATAGAAGAAACAAAACAAAGTGCTAGAGATATTTAAATTATAAATAAGAAAATATCATTAGTCAACCAGTTACAATGGAAACTACCGTGCCACTTAAAGTATTTTCTAGAATATCTTAATATGAAAATATATCTGAATGGAACTTAGAAGATCTTTTTATCAAGTCTATAAACTGACATTCACCCTTTCCCTTTACCAATATGTTTCTGGTAACAGAAGGTAAGTCTCTCCTTGCTAGCTATTCTGCATTCTTGTTTTTAATTTTTGTTTTTGATCTGTCTCTCTGGCTGACTTTTATTTACAAAAGAAATGTTGCCACAGAAAGCCATTTAAGAACTTAATAATCAAATCCTTTTCACAATATGCCTAGAGCTACTTCTTTATAAAGATTAGAACAAAATTCTGAAAATTAGTAAGGCACATATGTCTATACTACTATTACAGACATCAACTTATCAAATATGTATGATTTACTGTAATATATATTACAGTAAATATATATCCCCCAAATTGTCTCCCAACCACATAATTTCTGGTGCACTTAATGTGAGATAAATAACAATGCTCATAAATAGAACCAAACCAAATATTCACAAAGTGCTAAGAGAATCCTGCTTCTTGCTAATAAACCTTAAACAATAGCACATTAAAAAGAAAAAGGTTACAGGTATAATTTTAAAAATAAGTATCAGTATAATTTCTCATGCATCAACTCAAGTGATGACACTAATTTCTAATTCTACCCTGAATCTCTTTCTTGAATTCCATTTTGTATATCAAGTCGTCTACTTGATAGGTCCAGTTAAATGCCTAGTAGGCCCTTCAAAGTTTTCATGTCCAAAAACAAACTCTCGATTGCACAGCCAAAGTTTGTTACTTCACTGTCTTCCCCAACTCAATCAATAGCGACTCCATACTTCCAATCACTTGGGCCAAAAATCCTGGCATCATCCTTGACTTCTCTTTTATGCCTCAGATCCAATTCATCAACAATTCGTGCCCACCCAGGGTTTGAAACATATCCAAAATCTGACCTCTTCACACCCTTTCCTGTTGTTACCCTGGTCCAAGCCACTATCATCTCTCATCTGGATAACTGCAATAATTTCTAGTATGGCTTCCCTGCTCATATCTTTGCCCCACTCTTATAGATTATTTTACATAGAGCTGCCAGAATAAATTTTTAAAAAGGAAAGATACCATCAATTAACAGTTTAAAGAAAAGCCATATGACCATATCAAAATCATTTGACAAAATTCAATACTTAGTCATGAAAAAAACTCAAACTAGGAAAAGAAACATTTTCACCATCCTGATAAACAGCACCTATTAAAAAACCTACAGCTAGCATACTTAATGCTTTCCCCTAAAATCAGGAATAAGACTAGCTTGTCTGATCTTATCACTCCTATTAAACACAGTACTGGAAATACTTACTAGAGCAGTAAGGCAAGAAAAGGAAATATAAGGCATAGAGATTGAAAAGGAAGAAATAAAAACTGTCTCTACTCACAGACACAGTAGAAAACCCAGAGAATCCACCCAAAAACTACTAGAATTTAACAGTTTAGCAAGGTCTTAGGATACAGGGTCCACTTACAGAAATCAACCATATTGCTATAAACTAGCAATGAACAACTGAAAACCAAAGTTTAAAAACACAGTATCATTTACAAATGTTCCCCCCTCCAAATGTATCTACGTGTAAGTCTAACAAAACATGCATAGAATTTATATGCTGGGAACTACAAAATGCTGATGAAAGAAATCAAATACAACCTAAATATAAGGAGAGAGAAACTGTGTTCATGGATTGAACGACTTAACAATATAAAAATGTCAATTTCCCCTAAATTGATCTATGAGTATAATGCAGTATCTACCAAAATCCCAGCATATTTTTTTTAAAACAGATTCTAAATTTTACACAGGAAGGAAATGGAATAATTAGAAAACAATTCTGAAAAATGAGAATTAAGTTGGGGAAATTTTACTACCTGGTTTTAAGACTTACTATATAGCTACAGTTATCAAGAAAGTGCAGTACTCGTAAAGGAATAAACACAAAGATCAAGTGACTGGAATAGAGAATATAGAAAAAGACCCTCATAAGCGCAGTCATCTGATTTCTGACAAAGGTGCAAAAGCAATTCAATGGAGTAAGAACAATTTTTTTCAACAAATGGTGTTGGAACAACTGGATATTCCCAAGACAAAAAATGAACCTCACTCTAAACTTCACACCTTTGTATTAAGTCAAAATGGATCATAGGTCTACATATACAAGATGTAAAGCTTTTTTGAAAACTTCTGGAAGAAAACAGGAGGAAATCTTTGGACCTAAGGTTAAGCAAAAAGTTTTCAGACAAAAGGCACAATCCATAAAAGAAAAAATAGATGAGACTTCATAAAAATTATTATTATTTTTTGCTCTGCAAAAGCCCCTGTTAAGAGGATTAAAAGATAAGCCACAGACCAGGAAAAAATATTTGCAAATCACATACTTGACAAAGGGCTTGTATCCAGAAGGTATAAAGAGCTCATTAAGTTCAGTAAGAAAAACAAATAATCCCATTAGAACATGAGCAAAAGATCTGAACAGACCCTTCACCACAGAGGATACACAGACAGCAAAGAAGCACATGAAAATATATTCAACATAATTAGCCATTAGGGAAATGCAAATTAATGCCACAATGAGATTTCACTACATACCTATTAGAATGCCTGAAATAAAAAAGACAATACCAAATGCTGACAATGATATGGAGAAACTGGATCTCTCATATATTGCTGGTGGGAAAGTAAAATAGTGCATACACTCTGGAAAACTGGCAGTTTCTATAAAGTTAAACACATTCATCATACAACCCAGAAATTGCAATCCTGGGGATTTATCCTAGAGATGAAATATTTTCGCATAAAACCTGTGCAAAACCATTTACAGCAGCTTTATTTTTATAGCCCCAAACTGGAAACACAAAAGTCCTTCAATTAGTCAATAATTAAATTGTGGTACATCCATACAATGGTATACTTCTTAGCACTAAAACACAACAAATTATTGATACATGAAACAATTTGGATGGATATCAAGGGGCGCGTTGAGTGAAAACAGCCAACTTCAAAAGAGAACATAACGTGTGATTCCACTTATATAACACTTTCAAAGTGACAAAATTATAGTGATACAGAACAGATCAGTGGTTGCCAGAGGTTAAGGTTGGGTAACACAAAGGAATTTCTTTGTGGTGATGGGCTAGTTCTAGTTCTGTAACTTGACTATGATGGTTACATGAATCTATACACATGAAAATAATTCAGGATTATATATGCATAACCACCAGTTAAATCATATTGTAAGTGGGGGGGGGGGGAGACAAATAGCTCATGTCTTAAAATCCTCAGTGGCCTCTAATCTCATCCTGAATGCCAAAATCCTTACTACAATCTAAAGACCCTAAATGAAAAGCATGTACACACTTAGATCTCATCTACTCTTCTTCTCTTAGCTCCAACTACACTAGTCTTGCTCTTTAGTGATGCCTTTTTCCTTTCTAACTTCATAGGAGCCTTAAAACAGAACTTAACTATCTTCCTCACCTGTTACCCCCCTGGTATGTTCTTGTGCTAGTGAATGGTAGGTACCACCTAGGTATGCACCCAGGTACTCAAGCCAGGGCGTGTGTGATTCTTACCCTATTTTACTTCACACTCAGTATTCTCTTCTCAAATTCATCCCCTACTCTTCTTAATCACAGGCTTAATTTAGGTCTTTATCAACTCTCAAATGGATGTTTATAAGGCTAGCCCCTTCCCCTAAGCCTAGCTTTTTTTTTTTTAAATTGAAGTATAGTCAGTTTACAATGTTGTGTCAACTTCTGGCGTACAGCACGATGTTTTGGTCATACACATACATATATCTGTTTTCATTATAGGCTACTACAAAATACTGAATAAAGTTCCCTATGCCATACAGAAGAAACTTGTTGTTTTACCTGTTTTATATATAGTAGTTAGTATTTGCAAATCTTTAACTCCCAATTTATCCCTTCCCTCCCTTTCCCCCCTGGTAACCATAAGTTTGTTTTCTATGTCTGTGCATCTGTTTCTGTTTGTAAGTAAATTCATTTGTGTCTTTTTTTTTTAAGATTCCACATATGCGTGACATCATGGTATTTTTCTTTCTCTTTTTGGCTTACTTCACTTAGAATGACTATCTCCAGGTCCATACATGTTGTTGCAAATGGCATTATTTTATTCTTTTTTATGGCTGAGTAGTATCTAAAGTAGTATCTAAACTGCAGCCAGAGAAATCTGTCTAGAATGTTAATTTAAACATTCCATCATTTATAGGATGAAGTCAAATCTACTTTATAGAGTGTTCAAGGATCTTCATGCTCTTCTCACTTCCAATTAAGCCACCAGTGGTGTCTAGTGCACTGTGGAAACAGTACTGAGTATGTGTGGACTTTCTACTTCCATCCTTCACGCATGTTGTTTTCTCTGACTGAAATGGCCTCTCTACTCCTAGCTTGTCCTTCTCTTCCTTGCCTATCTGACACACACAGATTGTGTCATTTTTTCCTATGAAGAATTCCCTCTCATATCCCTTTTCCCTCACTGAGTCAGACAGCCCCCTCCTGTAGATTTCTAAAGTGTTTTATATCTAACCCTGTCACTGCATTTGTTACACAATAGTATATGAGTTTGTATACCTGTTCTTTGAGGGCAAGAACTGTATCTTACGCATTTTTCCAATTCTGTCACCTAGCAAAATATCTGGCACACAGCAGAACTCAAAACTAATTCAAAACTATTGGATAAGTACATTAGATTGACAAAGAGTGTAGAGATGAGGCACAGTGGGAGAATGAGTCAGGCAAGATTTCTTGGATTAGCCAGTTATTTTGCACAGGTGTGCCAAAGAAGGCATATGAAACAAATTCTGTGGAATTTCTTTCTATTTTTTTGATTATGTGATATACTATAAAAGCTGAAGGACGGATCCCGTACCTTGGTTTGGCTAAGTTCAATTTGCCCACGAACCAGTTACCTTCTTCAAGAGTACTTCTTGTTCCACTCACAGAGCTAAAGTAACAGCTCTGAATAGTCATTCTGTAAATTCATGCCATTGTTCATTAGGGGAAAAATCTTATGAAGAGAATGACCATGTCTCACTCAGGCCAACCATCGCCTCAGCTAGAAAAATCTCAAAAAAGGAAAAAAAGAAAAAAAGAAAAATAAAAAAGAAAAGAAAAAGCAAGCCTAAACAATACAGGTCAATACATTTTCATATGTAAAAAAAACAGAATCAGCTATGTGGAAAGGGAAAATTTTTTTGAAAATCCCATTTCCACATGTTTATTTTTCCATTACCTTAGAAAATCATCATAAAGTGGCAAACAGTCCTTAGTTAGTTCAGGTATATGCAAGTTACAAAGTAAACAGTAAGTTACTCTCAATGCAAATAACACAGTACTTGTATTTTCACAAACTTTTGTTTGACAATGATTCCTTAGATATCTTTCTCAAGTACTTTTTCACTTCAATTCTAGTAACTTCTTAGCTGTGAGGTCTACATACATCTGCTTCAGTTTCAAAAAGTAGATGCCATATTTATCAGGTCACTAATAGCCTCTTAAAAGCTAACCAAGAGATTATACCATAATTTGAGCTCAATGGATTAAAATGGACAACACACTCTGTTCTGAATCTTAAATTTCAAAGAGCAAATTTTCTTGCCTATATTGCTATATTCTCTGCAACTCTTTCCTAGTGATAACTTAGCACCAATAAAACCTATGATCAGGAAATGCTTGTATAAAAGGAAACCATAAAAGACAAAAAAGTCCATAGATATCAAGAATATGGAGGCAAGCATCTATTTTTATACCACAGATTTGAATATTATTAAATTTTAAACGAAGGTTTCTTCAATTTAATTTTTAATGCACTTGATTATTGATTCATTTGCTGCATATAAGACAAACTGTTACAGATGGCAAAAAAGCAAAATTTATTTGCTGAACTAATTATTACTATCATTAAGTGACCCATCTGAAAGGATCTGAAAATGTTAGGTTTTCAAGTAACAGTATTTGATGAAAACAAAAATAAAACGTGTGTGTGTATACACAAAAGAAGTCTCATGTTATATGCTGACTTTGCTAGCAGCAAAACTATTCAGCTATAATAACAAGACTGAAAAGACCAATATGAACCTCACAATTCTTTCTGTAACAATAATATGTCACTTAATTGATGATTAATGATTGAATCTCCACCACTCTTTGTGCTTCTGTTTACAGACTGTAACAAAAACTATACTTGTGTAAGATTCAAGAGTTATTTATTACTTCTAGGATTAGATTTCATATATACACTACAAAATGTTCTAACATACTTATTAAAATGCAAGCAATGAAAAAAATACTGTTTCAACAATAATTATAGTAATTGAATTTGCATTTCAGCAATAAGTTATTTGTATTACTATGGTACAAGGAAGCTTTCTGAAGTTTACCGAGTGATGAATAAACAAATTATATTAATATGTTAAAATATAATTTACACAAACAGCAATTAATACTAATAAGCACAGCAAAATATTCTACAAAATCACCAATTCACTCAATGAATTAAGATAAAAAACTGTGAGGAAAAACCAAAGCAAAAAAATAAGTTAATCCAGTAATAAACATCAGTAAATTTAACACTATATCTCTTTTTGAATGTGAAATATGGACATAGAAAAGAATATTGCCGAAATAACTAAAAAAAAATTAACTAGCAATTTAAAACAAAAAAATTACAAAGATCATCTTATATAGATAAAGTGATTCATTTTATATTTAATCTCTTATATTTGAGATGTTTTCAAAATCTGATCCACACCAATCTTCCAATGCTTTTCATATAAAAACTAAATTATGGGTTATGAACTACTTTCAAATGGAAAATGTGGGCTTTTTAACAGAAGAAGAAAAATACAAAGAATTAATAATATGCATGTTTATTTTGTAATTAGAAAAATGATGTTTTGTTTATTTCATCTTTGGTCTGAAGAGTTACAGTAAATTAAACAGTATAGAAATTATTTCCTTTTCATTCTACTTGTTGAGGAAAATGAATTGAACCGGTATCCTGAAAGCAGAACCTAACAAAGCAAGATTCCAAATATAAAATTACTTCCCATTATTTAAGCTACATGTCTTCTAAAACAAGAACTCACTTTGTTCTATTTGAAAGATTAATACTTTTTAAAATCAAACTTTACTAAACAGAAGATGCTCAAAATGAATATAAGTTTCAGGGAAGAAAAGCTGCCTTAAAAAGCACAGGATATCATAGGCTACTACATTAGACATTTTGACTTCCACATATTGATGCCTACTAGGTTCCAGGTAAGTGCTGTGCGAGGCAACAAATACAGAGCTAGCTAACATGAGAAACAGATAATGTAGTTAAAACTACCATGCAAGTTAGGTATTACTATATACACGTATTTTTCTTAAGAAAAGTCCTAGACGCAAAAAGTTTAAGTGATTAGCCTAAGATCACACAGATATAGTTAGCAATAGAATTTATATATGAACTTGGGCCCATCTGACTTTAAAGCCCAAGTCTTTCCTTATTCTGCCTCTCTGACTCCCAATACGGTAAAATTAAGATATTTAGTTAAAAGCGTGCAGGTTGACAAGTTAACAGAGACCAACTCAAACTTAAAAAGTAGTATTTTCTTCAGCTCCTGAGAGAATTAAAACTAGGTAAACTCCCTTCCACTATCTTCCCAGTACATATCAGAATGACTGTTTTTGTTGATTTCTCTGGCTAAACAAAACTTGCCTTGTGTGAGAACTGTGTTCTGCAAGCTCACATTTCTGATTTCAAGTTTTTATTTGTATTGGCAAGTATTTTCTCCCATAGATAGGGTATGGAAAGTTATTCCACTGAATTACCATTGGCTTTATACTAATGAAACAAGCTCTGTCTTTCGCTGGCCTGACTGGCAAACTGACGGGAAGCAAACCTGAGATGTACTCAATTTTGCTAACATTAAAAAGGTTAATATTAAGATACTGTAGGTCAAAATAAGTTTTCCTCAATATAAATTTTAGAGTAAAACTTTAAGATAAAACTCAAGAGTATTATTTAACAATTTAGATGGAAGTATAGTTAATACACCAATGAATAAGAATTTATTAACTGAAAATTTACTCTTTTATGCATTTTTTTCCTCCATAATTCACTGTCATCTGTTACCCTCCGAGAACATGTCTTCTGCACTAGCCAAACAGGCAAATTAAACGGTCTAAGAATCATCCCCCAGAAACTATGAAGTCTCTGATGGTAGCACTCATCTCTGTAACATACCTAGGAATGCCACAGGCATTGCTTTCACTTACTCTTTTAGCCAGGATGGGCAGGAGCTGGTTGCAGGGATCACACATTTTCTTTAACAGATTAATTCTTTTGAATAATTCTATTAAAAACAATCAGTATTCATACAGCTCCACTAAAATCTTTTGGATTCTACGTTTCTTTACTCTGGCTTCTCCTGTCTCTCTCTCTCCCTCTGAGGAGGACCATTTCAACCTCTACTTTATTATTTGGCTTCTGAGGCTTGTACCAGGACAGTTTTTGTTTTTCTTCTTAAGTGAAACAAGAATGCCATTTTCTTTAACAAGGCAATTAAAATACTATAAATTCTTAAAATGTCCTGGTCTTTGTTGTACCTGTTTGTGGATAAATGAGGCTTCCTTTCTTTCTGAAGCCACAAACTGACACCCTGTAGTAGTGTCCCTTGCCAGTGGTTGACTGTTAACAGTTAAAATGAACAAATGAAAACCCACAAGTATAAAAACATTCAACTGCGCGTATCTATCTCATTTCTAGAACAGTACTGTATCATACCAAATTTGAATATTAAGCAATTTGTTTCTATATATCCTCATGGGGATTTTCTTAAAAGCCAAGAAATATTTTGTGTAAATGACTAAAGATCTTAGAACTTGAGGGAAGTATTCAGTTTTAGGAAAGCTAAAATTATTCATTAGGCAGAGAGTAACTTGCCACAGAACAGAAAAAAGCTGACTAGTACTAAGATTTAAATATCTGAAAAATGGTTACTGTTAAAGTAGGGTAGGATGGGGTGAGATGTTTTCCCTTTTCTGTGAGAACACCAATATTCCCTACATTATAGCAATGTAAGAAAGTGACTGAGCCTTTTAATTCATAAAGTCAGTATAAATCTAGTTTCACTGAAATTAAAGAGATAAGATAAACTTGTCTTTTCAAGGTTAGTTAAAAGCATATAATTATGTATGAATTATTTCTTCTACTCTGCTTTTAAAAATTGCTATTCACTTTTTCACTTCAATGTCAACTTCAAAGGAATAGGTTAATGAATACTAATCTAGTTTCAAACAACTGATTCTTTTCTTCCTTTCAATTTCTAGGGTATTTTTTCAGATTTTTGGCTAGATGCAAAAAAACAAAGCACTCAGAAGACTTCACATGATATCCTAGTCTGTGCTTAAAACTAGAGATTCAAAAACTTTAAGCCCAGTGCAAACACTTTTCAAACTCAGAACATGCTTACTTCCAGAAAGAGTTGTGACACACAGGAAAACTGTCACTAAGAGCCATTAAACATTTAACACAGCATTTCTTGAGCTTCTAAATACAGGCCAGGCACTGAAGATACGGTGAAGTAAAGACTAAAAGGAAAAAGACATGGTCTGTCCTTGAGAAACTCAGTTTAGTGATTTTCCAGGCTAAAAATGACAACAAATATTGCAATTTGATTTACTAGTCCACTCTTTTGTCAAAAAGCTATCCACAATTTGCATTATTTTCTTTTATCTTTGTAAAAGTTTTCCTTAACACTTTGTAAATTCTTTGGATTACCCCACTTCACAAAATAAAGCCATAATAATCAATGAAAAAGTGACCATTTATTGAATACTTACACTGCACTAATGTTTTACAAATATTTCCATGAATTGGAATCTTATACAATATTTGTGGTCTGCTGGTCAAAATGCTGAGATCCAGCTCATCTACAAGACATGCCACAATGTTCTTTCACCATAAAAAGACTGTAGGTTTATTCCTAATAGCACACTGACAAGATAACAAGTATAAACTCCCCAGAAAGTACTAGTGACTATAAATTATAGTTAAGTTTTAATTAACCTCATTCTATAAGATAAGAGTGCTTTAATTGTTCAAATAAAATGTGTATTAAACAATGTCCCACACAAAAGTGCTATGAGAGCTTCTTGGAAGGGTCGCCAATTTCAGCTATGTTTTACAACTCCGGATAAACGACAGACAAAAAAGTTGCAATTTATTGAGCTCCTTGCATATATAAGATAATTTACACAAAACATACAATTTATCATCACAACAACCTTATAGATATTATCCTCATTTTACCAAGAAGAAAACAAGCTCAGAGAGGCTAAGCAATTGTAACTGGCCCCAAATCACAAAGCTAGTTAAGTGGCAAAACCAGGATTCCAACTCCAAATTTTCTACTAAAACCACAAAGCAGATTTCTGAGGCACTAACAATAAGAAATTGCTAACTGAACTATAACTCTGAAGTACAAACACAATGATGTTTCCAAGTTATGAAGTATATTCTTGAAAAAAATTATGTATATAATAGTTTTTGTTTTTGAAATCAAAGATAACACCCATTATGCAGTTTTTAAAAGAGCAAATATGCAGTCTCTTCTCCAATTCCCTTTCCTGTTTAAATTTCTCCACAGTACTTTTTCCTCCCAGACACACTTTATCAGATCCTCCACTACTAAAATGTAAACTATATGAGAACAGAAATTTGTCTTTGTTATTCATTGCTGCCATCTCCAACATATTGAAGGGCCCTGGCATATAGTAAGTGCTCAACAAACATTTGTGAAATGATAGAAAGCTTGGCACCTAGAAGGCACTCAATAAATGTTAGTTTCTTTCTTTTCCCATGTAGGAAACACTAAAAAGGTTAATGTTAAGATATTAGAGGTCAAAAGATACTTACCATTCCCTTGATACCAAATTAAAACTAGGTTATTAGAAATGCAATAGAACTTCATGTTAAAGTTTTACATTAAAAATATTAAGATGCAAATCAAAAAGGCACATTCAGCAAAGCCTTATTTATCAAGTGTCATCCAGAGATAAGGGGTTCTACATAAATTATATTTTGGGCAAAGCACTTTTAAGTGCCCAAATTTTAATCAATTTTCATAGAGATCTTTTATTGATATTAATATCCACAATTTTACCTTGTGGCAATTCTGACTTGAATCTCCTGAAATACCAACTTGTCAGCTGACACATCTTACTGTGCTTTTAACAGTAAGTCATTCCTTTTCTGAGGATTAAGAAATTAGAAACTAAGCATAATTTATAAAATGAGTCAATAAAAATCAAAGTGAAAAGTCTAAGTGAAATGCATAACTTAAATGCTAGAAGGACAGTAGAAAGTACTACTTAGTAACAAATACTGTATTTTGAGGGATGGAATACTTACTAGAAAATGAAGAATAAAGGTAGTCATTTTTTTTGAAGTATAACTTACAATTTTGTGTTAGTTTCAGGCATACAGCAAAATGATTCAGTTATACATATATTTATATTTATTCTTTTTCAGATTCTTTTCCATTATAAGTCATTACAAGATACTGAATACAATTCCCTGGGCTATATAGTAGGTCCTTGTCTATTGCATATATAGTAATGTGTATATGTTAATCCCAAACTCCTAATTTATATTCTACCCCCTGCTTTCCTCTTTGGTAACCACAGTTTGTTTTCAATATTCATGTGTCTATTTCTTCTTTGTAAATAAATTCATTTGTATCATTTTTTTAGATTTCACATATAAGCAAAATCATATGATATTTGTCTGTCTGACTTCCTTACTTCACTTAATATGATAATCTCTAGGTCCATCCATGTTGCTGCAAATGGCATTATTTTATTCTTTCTTATGGCTGAGTAATATACATACACAACAAATCTTCTTTACCTGTTCATAAAGACAGCCATTCTTAATCTCTGACCCTGGCACAGTCAAGTTTAGCAGTTAACTAAAAGGAATGTAAGAAGTACAGTACTGGCCACCCCTAAGAGCACTTACTCAGGGATTTCAGCTTTCTGATTAGGCAAGTGTTGTTGACTTTTTAGGGTCAGAATCATAAAAAATGAAATGTTAAAATACTGTAAGTATTCTGAATATATGAGCCAGAAGGAAATAAATATGTACATACATTTAGATTTCATACAATTCCAATGTCTCCAAATCCTTACCAACTCAATACAGAGGATTTAAGATAGCATATAGATTGTGAAAGTCTAAAAAAAGTTTCAGACCAAATCTCCTTAGTACAGTTCAGCATGATCATTTTCCTATGCTTGGCAGCCATTGCTGCTCACATCTCCATATTCCTAGAGGCCTAAATCTGTTCATATACTCTAACAGCATCTTACCTGCTATCTTCTCCTCCTTATTACTGTTTTGCCCCAATTTCACATTTGCCTGTTATTTCCTCATAATCCTTCTATTTTATAGAGTCCCAATCTTGGATGGATCAAATAAAGATGACATAAGTGAAACAAAGAAAAAGTGCTACTACTCTTCTCCTCTGGGTCATGGGAGCTTGGCCAGGTAGAGATATAATGGGAGTTTTTCTGAATTACAGTTTAACTTACAAACTTTATATGTTGTGAAGATTATTAGGAACTTTTTTTTTTCAAAACAACTATAACAATGCAAACCGTGCCTTTTGAAGTGTGCCGATAATCATTAAAAAATAAACTTTTAGTCTTATTCAGTTTATACAACTGAAAAAAATGCTGTTTCAGAAAATTCACACATTTCTCATGGGGCTTTTTTTGGCATGAAACTCAGAGTTTCATGTAAACTGTCTACAATACACCTATTTTTCAAACTGCAGTATGTTCATAGATACATATGTAGATTTCATCCTAAACAGCTACTTTGAGGAAAGAATTTTCCTTACAGGGAAAACTACAGAAGTAGAATAAATTTTTATTTTCGTCAAGACAAAGATTAATCATGTTAAGCCACTTACCCAAGTGTGATGTGTTACGAATACTAAAGAAGCAATACTCAGTAATGATATAACTGGGGATCTAAGTAGAGCTTACCTAACTCTGCAGAGTTAAAAAACCTCATTTCATTAGATGCAATAACTGTATGCAAGTTTTAAACAATATCCTTAGCTAAAAGCAAGCACGTCTTTCCACTAGAGAGGGGACCAAATATAGGTGCTATTTCAATTAAATGAGACTGATTTAAGTTAAAATTTATTTTTCAGGAAACTGGTATCAGACGAGACTGACCATTTTCCCACTTCTTAATGAGTTACAAAAGCACAGGTTCTACTAGGTGACAGTACATTAAAGAGGGTTGAATGGCTTGCATTTCATCAGTGTCCCCTGAGAATTCAGGAAAAGTTATCCCAGGCGCCCAAGAGAAAAATGAAATAATGGGAGCATATTCAGTGGATGACTTATTCAACAAATTAATACGTTCAACTTTAACTGATTCTTTAAAGATTTAAATCTTAAGAACCCTCTATTAGAAACTGATTAGATTTAAGGGGGAAAAACCCCAACAGAAGTTCTGAATCACTGGAATTTCTGTTCTATTTCCTGTTAAAACACCGAAAGTGCCATCATTCAATATATTCGTTCCATACACGTTTTTTTAAAAGTTGGAGAATTCTTTTCCATCTAACTTGGCCATATTTTGATTTGTAGCTCATTTATCTGACAATTCCTCCCATTGTTTCTAATTTAAGTGCTCAGCCAAAGCATACAATAAAATGAAAAGCAAGTCTTTATAAGAAAATGCAATGGTTTCAAAATACAAAGTTTCAAACTGTCAGGGTTTAAAATCAATCACAATTTCACTGTTACAAGGAATTCAAAGATTTTTTAAAAAGATGTCACAACTCTGCTACTGTACAAAGAGTGTGGTAAGCAGTAGTATAAAAACTGAAAGCAAAATTCTGTTCCATGCCCACCAAAATTCCCGGCCAAATCTGAAATTGCATAATGAGCAACACACTCTTTTGACTGAGTTAAAAGCACAAACTAATTCCTTTTATAAAATGTGAATCAATCTGATCCTAAAAAATTTGACACTTTACAAACTTAACTAAAACAGACAAAATGGATGCAAAATTACACTGCCTCACTGTTGCCCCAAATACGACCTTAAGTGTTCAAGAACTTTCCAATGAATAAAGGCACTCAAAACAGGCTCGCAGTGGGGACCCGAAATTCATGAACTACTAAGAAACCCCTGTGAAGCAGCAAATCCCCTCCACTCTCCTGGAAAACCCTCTTATCAGAAACATTTGAAGAATTTCTCCACAACAATTAAGCTGACTTGAAGAATGGAAACCTAACATCTCAAATATACTATATATGGAATGAAACATGGCCAAACACATAAATACGAACCCACACTGTCTCTGACACTTTGGTATACTACTCTGCCCGAGTAACCCCACAGCATCAGTAACAGAAAGATACACCTGTCACCTGTTTAGCGATGCCCAGACCCTTTCAGCCTCCCTGTCACAGCCACAATCTTAGGGTTTGAGGCTGACTGGACGGAAAACTAGAATTATCCTCCGAGATCTAGGGGCCACATATTCACAGCGGGGCTTGCTCCCCACTTCTAGGCGGCTGCAGAAAACCAACACTGGAAAGGGAACGACGTTCTACCCCGAGCCCTGCGTAACTCCCTCGGTCTCCCACCAACACCCTCGCCCCTAAGTCATACTTATACCGATCGCGGCTCCCCAAAAGGAGTTTTCTTTCCCCCACCCCCATCTCATACATGCCAAGAGGCGGGCCGGGGGCACCCGTGCAGTCAGGGGCCCTTCCCACCCCCTGGCACCCTCCCCCACCCGGGGCTCTCCCGGGCGCCTGACTCCAGTGAATCTCCCCCTCCCCCTACACACACAGTCCCCCGAGCCCAGGCCCGGCCCGATGCTCCCCACCCCCACTTGGTCTGGAGGACTTGGGGGGCCTCCCTCTCCGCCTCGCCACTGGGGAAGGAAGGAGGCGGAGGGAGGAAGAGTGAGAGGAAGAAGCGGACGCCCCGCAAGGGCCTTGCGAGTCGACCGAGTCCCTTCCAGACGAAGGAGGGGGTGCGGGGAGCAGAGGGGAGAGCCGGGATTGGGGATCCCGCCGAGGCCCGGCAGCGCTGTCCGCTTACCCTTCGCCGCCGCCGCCGCCGCTTCCCCCTCCTCCTCCTCGGCCGCCGCCGCCGCCTCTCCCACTAGGGCAGCCGTCTCCACCGTCGCCGCTGCCGCCTCCACCACCACAGCCGCCGCCAGCGCCGCCGCCGCCTCCGATTCCACCCGGCAGGGGGGACACCTCAGCCCTCCCTCCCTCCCCGCTCAGCCCCTCCGATCGGCCGCCGCCGCCAACTCCCTCCGGCCGCCGCCGTCGCCGCTCGTGGCTGAGGGGGAGGGGAGGGGGTCGGGCTGGGTCGCCCCGCCGGCGGCTGCAGCAGATCAAAAACGATGGCTGGGTGGCGTCGCCGCTCGCCGCTGCCCGGCTGCAGCTCGCTCGGCCTCCCTACTCCCTCGGCCCCCACCCCCCTCGCGCTCGCCTGCCCTCCCCCCACCCCCCCAGCTCTCGCCGCGGCTCCGCCAGCCCAGTGCAAATCAAAATACTGTCACACAATATGGCGGCGCGGCCGCCGGCAAACACCGCGAGATCTGCGGCCGCTGCTGAGGCGGCGGCTGTGACGAGGCCTCCCCCAGCCGGGCGGCGGGGGAGCGGCCGACAGCGGCGGCAGCGGCGGTGCGGGGATGCTCTTTCTCCGCCCTGCACCCCTCCCCCGACACTTGCAGACTCCACGCCCGCCTTGCTAAGGCTGGAGGAAGAACGGTGCCCGACCTCACGGACTGGTGCGGGCCGCCGCCGGGGCCGTGCGAGAGGCGGCACCCAGGCGGAGGGCCCGGGATCCTTTTAAAGTTTTATCCCGGCCATAGTTACTTGGAAGGGGAGTGTGTGTGCGTGGAGAGAAAGTGCAGGTCCCCCTACCCCGGCCCCACTGGGGGCCGATAGCAGTTCGGGCTGAAAGGAGAAAGGAACTCAAGCTCCCGTCGGCTCAGCCCGTCCGGAAGCGGGCGGTGGGCTGCGGCGCCGCGCAGGGCAGGGGCCTCGCGCTCTGGGCCGGGGGCGGACCCGACGCCGCGGCGCTGCAGCCGCCCGGCGCCTGCTCCCGGCCCGGGGGTGCGGAGGGTGCAGGTGGGCCTGCGGCGGGGCCCAGTGTGCGGCCGCGGTGGGGCGCCGACACACCCCCTTGGAGGCTGGCGGCGCGGAGGCCGCGGGCTAACGGGAGTGACCCGAGCAGGAGACCTGTGTCGTCCCAAGTGTGCGCGGGTCGCGTCCTTGAAGCCTCGGAACTCGCAGCTTCGAGTCTTGGAAAAAGTGTTGGGCTCTGAGTTTTCTTGAAGGCTCGAAAGAAAAACCAGTAAATGCTGCAGGGGTTTTGTTGTTTCGATTTTATTTTAATTGCACGTTCCTAGAAGTCCTAGAAACAGAGCCAAAGACACTTTAACTTGGGGGGGGCGGGGAGGGGGGAGGAGAGAGAGAGACTTCTGTTTCTATCTTCTTAAAGAAATATTTGTTTAATTTCCCCCTAGGAAAAAAAAAGTGTGTTAACACTCACACATTTCTCACAATGTAACGTATTTATTTAAACATTCTAGCGCTTTAATGGTGTCCAAAACACTACAGCGTTTTTTGTCCCTGTCCAAAATGTCCATATCCCTGCCAGTTTCTTCCCTGAAACAATTCTTACTCCCCAGAAAAGTCATTTTTATTCTTCTGTTTCCAGTATGAGCGCTGTAGTTATAGTGAGAGACTTTTTTAAAGCTTCTTTTAAGAAGTACAGGCTTCTCTACAGTTAAGGTATTTTTGCCAGTTCCTTTCCCCTCACTCATCATTTTAAAATACCTGAAATATTGTAAATCAACTATACTTCAATTAAGAAACACCGTGAAATATTAGGAGATAGCATCAATTCAAAATCTTTACCAAGTCAAAAGCCGAAAGTAATTCTTACTATATCAGAATTTAAGTTATTTTCTCTCCATAATCGATATTATTAAGAGGAGTAAGTTAGGATTTTTAAAAATGGAAAGGACTAGTTTTAATTTCTTCAAGGGTAAGTAATAAATTACTGAACCTTAATACTTTACAATAGTCCTCTCTAAGAAACTGTTTCCACACTCAATGTTAAAATAATTGGGAGAAATGCGTTTACAGCAATGGAACCATTATTAGGTAAACTTCACTTCTTTTTGAAACCACTATAAAATACAGAGCCAATAATTGCTTTTGAAATGGTAGGATTATGTATTTTATACAAAGTATTTTTAGAAATATATTTAATGAAATGTATATGTACATATTTTAATAGAAATATAATGCTTTAAAAACTTATGGATATGACAGGTGTGAATAACTCAAGTCTAGGAACCAGTGGGTGGCAGAGAAGGTATAACAATACATCCTTGCACCACCGTTCAAGAGCTTTAACCTGGAGCTAATCACGAGGAAGCATCAGACAAACCCAAATAGAGGAAAATTCTACAAAATAACTGGCCTGTATTCTTAAAACATCGTCAGTGTCATAAAAACAAAACAAAACTTCAGATTAAAGGAAACTAAAGAAATGACAACTAAATGCAATATGTGGCCCTGAACTGAATCCTTTACTGGAGGAGGAAAATGCTGTAAAGGACGTTATTGGGATGATTGATGCAGCTGGAATATTAACTGTACTATAAGTATGGTATTCATGTTAAATTTCCAGAATGTGTTATATATGAGAATATCCTTGTACATAAGAAAACACACTGAAATATTAAAGGATAAAGGAACATTATGTATACAATTTTCTCCCAACTAGATCAGAAGAAATAAATTATACACACATCCGCATACATAAACATCTCTCATGTCTCCCATACACATATACAGAAAGAGACTGATAAAAATTGGTGAATCTAGGTTGTAATTACCTTTACTGAAGAAACAGTTTTATTTCTATTGAGTTTGGAATATGGTGAAAAGGGGTTATCTTATAAAACAAGGAATTTAAAATGAGCTGTAACAAAGGACTTCCAAAAAGTGAGGTTTCCAAAATACAAGAACAGATGGATTCCTAGAAGAGTAATTCACAGAACAAAAAAGATATTTTCTTTTTTGGAGTCTATTGCAAAATTATAGTGTATTTTTCAAGGATAATTTAATTCTCACGCTGGAAGGTGGTAGTATGTATTTTTTTTTGATAGTAAAAGACAACATTAAATTTAGCATCTTAACCAGTTTAACAGTTCAGTAGAGTTAAGCATATTCACATTATTGTGCAACACATCTCTAGAATTTTTTCATCTTGCAACATTGAAACTCTATACTCACTAAACACTAATTCCCTCTCTCCCCTCCCGACAGCCCTTGGCAAGCACACGGTTATTTTTAAATTTTAAAATATGTTTAAGTATTTTTGAAAAAGTTGGTGAATATGGGAATTTCTGTATTATTCTTGCAATTTTTCACTGTACGAAATTATTCCAAAATTAAAAATTTTAAAAAAAGAGCTTAAAGCTGCAGGGAGTTCCCTACTTAACCAAGAGAAGGAATGTTGTGAGATGGACAGGTAGAGAGAGAGAAATAGTTATATCCTTTTATAATGGAACTAGCCATTTGTTTCTCAGTAATAGATGGGGGTTTGGCCATTCAGCTTTTCCTTCTTCTCCAGTATTTAATCGACTTGAATTTGGAACAAAAACAGTTAGAAACCCTTATATATTGAGTAAATGTGATTTCCGTATTTAAGGCTCTATGGAGAAAACAAGAGGGAACTAAATGGACTGTGACTTTCAGATACTCTCTGTAGTGACTACAGAGATAAAATAAGATACAATCCCTGTACTACATTCAAGACCCTTTTACTAGCTACCTGTGGCTATTTACATTTAAATTAATTAAACAAAATGAAAAATTCAAGCCCTTAGTTGCATTAGCCACAATTCAGATGCCCATGAACCACCTTCACAGAAAGTTCTATGGAACGGTACTGGCAGTAGAAGAGAATACACTATATAAATAACATCAATACAAAGTAGATGGTAATAAACATCATAGAAGCTTAGAGAAAGGAGAGATTGCTTTGCAGGGCCTGGCAGTAGGGGGAAAGTCAAGGACAGTTTCAAGAAGATCATATATAGACTAGTGGAGGTGGACCAAGAGTATTCCAGGCAGAGAAAACAGGAACAAAGTGGGAAAGGGAGAGGCGTATTCAAAGAATAACACTTAGTTCTATGTACCTGTAATATGAAGTATATAAAGGAGTGTAGAGCTGTATAATACCACATATGCTGAGCTACAGGAGCCTGGACTATTCTCTAGTTACTAGAGATCTTTGGACAAGACTAAAGATATGCTCAGGTAATTCTTTAGGAGGGTGAATCTAGCAGCAGGTGTATTAGATGGATGGATTAGGTTTGAAGGCATAAAGACCACATAGCGTTGCACTAACCCAAATGAGAGATAATGAGTTGATATAAAATGGTCTATTAGTAAGGATGCTTTAAGCAGGATACAACAAATTCCAATTTAAAATGGCTCTAGCAATAAGGAAATTTATATGTCACAAATTTGGAATTTACAAAGTAAAGTAAACTTCAGGTTTGAAAAATTCAGAAGCTTGGTAACATTATTAAAGAACAAGTTCTTTCCATCTCTGCTCTGGTGTCTTGGGTTTTGGCATCATTCTCCAGCTAATAACAGCAATATGGTAATGGCAGTTCCCTATCCTGTAGTCATAATGTCCAGAAGAAAAGAATTAATCTTAAGAGAGGGAAGATGTTTCCCAGAACCACTTCCCACACCCCATCCCACCACCGACTTCCCTCCCATCTTCTAGGCCAAAGTTAAATCATATGCCTCTTCATGAAGCACTCCCTGGTTTACATGATGAAACAAGTTTTGAGGAGTCAAAGGTGGAGAGAGAAGTCAAAGACGACTCTACAGTTTAAGCCTAAATGACTAGGGTCCATAGAAAGGAGAGATTATGGATGGAGAGTTGATGATTTTTGTGAGAGTCCTTCTAATTTGAGATACCAAA
The DNA here is from genome assembly GCF_009834535.1 of Camelus ferus. Taxonomy (NCBI): domain Eukaryota; kingdom Metazoa; phylum Chordata; class Mammalia; order Artiodactyla; family Camelidae; genus Camelus; species Camelus ferus. Next base: position 59,588,123 of record NC_045703.1, on the reverse strand, counting down.
GTGGAAATGATCAGCATATGAAAAGACAGGATTGAAGTTCAGAATGATGATCAAAGTTGGGATATACATTGGATGTCATCTGAGAGAAAAATCAAGGAAGCCACGAGCTTGCCAAAGTAGAAAAGGGGTAGAGAAGTTCTACAACACAATCCTGGAGGACGAGGTGGATGCAGGGAAAGCATGGTCAGAGAAGTAGGCAAACCTGGACTGTATATTGTACAAAAATCAAGGGGAATAGATGAAGTTTCAAAAAAGCCAACAGTGTTAAGTGGTGTGGACAGATTCAGAATGATGCAGACGAAGAAGCATTGGGTTGCCAACCAGAAGGTCATTGTGATATTTAGGAGAGTTATTTCATAGTAAAGTAGAAGCAGATTTCAGGAGTGAAGGGATAAGCAGATAGGTAGAAGCATAAAATGTAGATCATTCTTTCAAAAAGTTTGGTGGTCACAAAAGGGAAGGCTATATGAATGAAGATGTTTATAGCAATATTTAATTATAAGACTAAAAATTGCAACCAACTGAAATTTCTGAATATATTATTGTTTTAAAAGTTAAATTTGTATATTCAATTATATGTGATGTAGTCATTTAAAGTTATTATTAAGATTATGAAACAGTATGGAAAAATATAAGACAAAGGAAAAAGATAGAAAATTAAAAAAAAAACCAAAGATACAGATTATAACATCAAAAAATATATGTTCATGTGCAGATAAAGATACTATAAAATATATAAAATAATAATGTCTTGGAGTTGTTGAACCACGGGCTATATATTTTCCAAATTTTGTATGTTATAGAAACTTTATAATTAAAACATATGCATATATCAAAATATTAGATGGCAAAGACAGAAGATGGTAATCTGAGGTGACTAAGGTTGAAAGGTTGAAAGTCATTTGCTTTTTATTTGTTTGTTTTGCTTTAGCAGGAAATAAAATACATGGCTGTGTTTATAGGCTGAAAGGAAAAATTCAAAGGAGAAGGAAAGATTAATGGTGCAAGAATGAAGTACTGACTTGAGCATCAAAGAGAAGCTCGTGGGAATAACATTGAAGGCACACACAAAAAAAGAGTTTTAATTTTTTAGAAGGGACATTTTCTGAGACAAAAATAAGAAAGGAAGAATATCTCAAAATACCTGTATGTGTTTGTGTGTGCCAATTGAAAGCTGATTCTCAAATTTATGTGGAAATATAAGGGTTATAATAACAAAGACAATTTTGAAGAAGCACAAACATAAGACTTACACTACCAAATTTAAAGACTTATTAAAAGGCTCAGTAATTAAGACAGTGTGGTATTGGCACAGGGATAGATGAATACACCAAAGGAACATAATAGAGAATCCAGAAATAGAACCTTGATTTATGGCAAAGGCACTCACTGCTGCAATTCAATAAGGAAAGGATAATATTTTCAACAAATGGTGCTGGAACAATTGGCCACTCATATGGAAAAAAAGGGTACTTGACTCTTACCTCACACCATATACAAAAATTAATTCAAGATGAATCATAGACCTAAATGGGAAGTTAAAAGAAAGTTTCTATTAATCAAAGACAGTATCAGGAGAGTGGGTAAGGAAGAGAGAATAGATTTCACTATATATATCTGACAATGGACTCATAGATAAAATATATATTAAAAAAACCAAACTTCTATAAGTCAATCAGAAAAACTGAGCAACGTAATTTTTAAAATAAGGAAAAACTCTTGAAGAAGTACTCTACAAAGATAATTTCCAAATGGCTAATAAGTTCATGGAAAAGTGTTCAACATAGTTTCTTATCAGGAAAGTGCAAATTACAAACAATAACAAATCAGTACGTACCCACCAGAATGGCCAAAATTAAAAAGTCTAACTGTGCCAAGTATTGGCAAAGAAAGGTGTAGAGCAACCTGAATTCTTATACACTGCAGATGGGTAAATTGTTCCAACCACACCGGAAAACTCTTCGATGGTATCTCCTAAAGCTAACCATGTGCCTACTCTGTGAACCAACTATGTTGGTTAATGTGTCAATTTGGGTGGGCCATGGTGTCTAGACAGTTGGTGGAACATTATTCTGGGTGTTTCTGTAAGACTGTTTTTGTATGAGATTAACATTTAAATTGATGGACTTTGAGTAAAGAAGATTGCCCTCCATAAAGTGGATGGGCCTCATCCAATCATTAAAGACTTGAATAGAACAAAAGAACAACTTCTTCCCAAGATGGATTAATTCTCCAGCAGATGGCTGTCTGACTTGAACTGGAACACAGTTCTCTTCCTGATTCTCCAGCTTGATGGCTTTTGTACTGAAACTACAACATTGGCTCCCCCAGGGCCTCCAGCCTGCCACCTCATTCTGTAGATTTTGGACTTGCCAGCCTCCCTAACCATGTGAGCTAGCTCCTCATAATCTCTCCCTCATAATCTCTCTATATATCCTACTGGTTCTATGTCTCTGGAGAACTGTAATACACCAACAATTTCACTCCTGGGTATATACACAGGAGAATTAAATGCATATGTCCATCAAAAAACATGTACGTTAATATATGTAGCATATTTATTCATACTAGCCAAACACTGAGTGTTCATAGCAGCTTTACTCTTAATAGCCCTAAACGGGCCACAACCCAAATATCTATCAAGAGAAGAATGAATGAATTGTAGTATTTTCACACAACAGAATATTACTTAGCAATAAGAAAGAATAAACTAACCCTTTTATTTATGGTCAATTGATTTTCAACAAAAGTGCCAGGACAATTCAAGAGGCAAAAGAATTGTTTCAATAAGTGGTGGTGGGGCAATTGAATATTCATATGCGAAGTATGAAGTTCAAATCACACCTCACACCATTATACAAAAATGAACTCAAAATGGATCATAAAGTAAATGTAAGAGCTAAAACTTTAAAAGTCTTAGAAGAAAATATAGGAGTAAATCTTCATTACCTTGAGTTGGGCATTGGTTTCTTAGATATGACATCGAAAGCATAAATGATGAAAGAAAAAAAAATAGGTAAATTGGACTTCATCAAAATTAAAAACATAGGTATAGAACCAAGAGAAATGAGAACATATGCCCACACAGAAACTTGCGTATAAATATTTACTGGAAGCATCATTCATAATAGCCAAAAAGTAAGAACAACTCAAATGTCCATCAACTGATAGGCTGATAAACAAAAGGTGGTATATTCATCGATGGAATATTATTCAGCAATAAAAAGAGATGAAGTAGTGATACATACTACATCAGGGATGAACTGTGAACACATTATGCTAAGCAAAAGAAGCTAGTCACAAAATACCACATATTGTATGATTCCATTTGCACAAACTGTCCAGAATAGGTGAATCTACAGAGGCAGAAAGTAGATTAGTAGTTGCCAGAGGCTGGAGGAAAGAGTGGAATACAGAGTGACTTTTAACTAGTACAGAGTTTCTTTTGGGGATGATGAAAATGTTCTAAAATTATATATTGGTGTTGGTTTCATAACTCTGAATATACTAAAACTCACTGAATATTGCACTTTGAGAGGGTAATTTTATGGTATGTGAATTACATCTTAATAAAACTGTTACAGACTTTTTTAAAGAACTAACTACTGATACACTTAACAAAATCAATGAATCTCATAAACATTCTGAGAGGAGGAAAAAAAAAAAAGCCAGACAGAAAAGAATACACATTGTAAAATTCCATATATGTGAAGTTCAAGAACAGGAAAAGTAATTAATGGCAATACAGGTCAGAAGAGTGGTTACCTCTGGGGGGTATAGGATGAGGAGTTTTGATTAGGAGGAATCATGAGGGAGCATCCTGGGATACTAAAATATTACATCTCTCTCTGGGTGGTATTTGATTTTAAACATATACAAAAATCCATTAAGCTATATACACTAAAATTAAGCTTGATTAGGCACTTCAGTGAATGTATTTTGCATTTCAGTACAAATTAGAAAAAAAAGAACAATGGATGACAACGTAGAGAAATTTAATCTTGGAAAGAGCAACAGTAGAGAGGGTGTAGGGGCCTCCAAGATTTCATATATGTAGAGAGCAAGGTCTTTGGCTCAGAGTAAGAGTGTTGGGAAGGGGATTGAAAACTTAGGAAAGGATATAGTGATATGAAGGAAGAGAGCTGCTCATTCATCGTTGTCTTAGTTTTCTTTAGAATTAATAATGTGATTTATGTCACATGCTCTCATGTGTACAAAGTATGGAATATATGTGTTGTGTGATGCCTCGGTGAGTAGAAGCACCAGAACTTGTTATTTAAAAACTATTCCAGGGGCAAGGGTAGAGTTCATGTCCAGCATGCCTGAGGTCCTGGGTTCAATCCCCAGTACCTATATTTAAAAAAAAAAAAAGAATAACCTAAAAAAAGGTGAAAAAATGATAAATAAAAAAATTAAAAAAATATTTGGACAAAACAATTAAAAAAATAAAAACTTCATTCCAGGAGAATAGTAACTGAGAGATCCATGAGAAATCAACAGTCCTTTTCACCAACTCAGCTACCTTTTGCCTCAGGATTAGACTGGAAAACAGAGGGAATGAAGAATGGCTAATCTTCTCATCTTTCTATCTCCCTTTCACCATAGATCATAAACTCTTTAATAAGAGTTTCCTTTAGAATGGTTTTTGTCAGCATAATTAGCAAATGTTTACGACCTATATCTCTAAGATGGACTTGAGTGCTCAGTACTAAGCCTTTGGAAAACTATGAAACCATTGTTTAAAAAATCTTTCACCTTCCCAACCAAACAGCAATGATGATTTCCATTTTTGAGACTAGACCATGATGCAGTACCTTAGAAAATATTGCCACTGTCTAATATACAATATGGCACATTGATAAACTGGTGTGATGCACAAATGTGATAGGAACCCAGGGCATACAAAATTTACCAGTTATAAACCACTGTTTATTACACAGTGCTTTACAATTTACAAGGTTTTTTTTTTTTAATACATATTATCTTCTCTGTTCTTCACAGATTCTTTTGTTTTATACGTGATCACTACCACCACCAACTCACAACTAAAGATTTAAAGGCTCAAGAGGTTAAATGACTTACCAAATCTAAACCAATTATTAAGTGAGCAATGGGGCTTTGAACAGATCCTCTGAATATATATTTCAGGTCCTTTTCACTGTAGCATCATGCAAGACATCTCTTGGCTTAAAAAATTTACAATGCTGATAATAATAGAGTGGGCACTTTAAGAGAAACAAAGTTACTCTGGCAATTAAGAGGAGGAGATCACAGGAAGGATTTCTTGGGGATGACATTCCAGATGGGCCTTGAAGAAGTGACAGGATTGCAAAAGACCAAAAAACTCCCCAAAAACAGACAAATAAAAACTAAAAACAAAAACCAAAAACAAACAAACAAACAAAAAAGCAGGGGAGGGCATTCCAGGTGTCTGTGATAGCAGGAGCAAAGCCACAGAGTCAGAAGAGCGTAGAGCCTATTTTGGGAATATTAAGTAGCTTGGTTTTGCTGAACTGCAGGAAAAATGTAGGCTAGTGGTGGGAGACAAGACAGAAAAAGATAGCTGTGTGAACTAAGTTTGGTGGGCAGTGGTGTACCATTGGTGTGCCATTCAAGCTTTATGAACAATGGAATATACTTGAATCTGTACTTCATCTATTCTCTGTTCAGATGGAGAAGGAACAGAGTAAAGGTGGGAAGACCACAAAGCCAATCACTCATAGGCGAAGGTATGGACAACCTAAACAAACTTGCGGCAATTAAGAGTCAGGGCAAGACAAATTTTGATGGTAGATTTAAAAAAAGTCATTTTAGGCAAGTGAAATAAAGTAGAGGATGAGGTAGAAAAAAGTTATCAAACAAGACTGATTTTGAGCCTGAAAAATGGAGAATTGTTATCCTACTAACAGAAACAGAGAAGTGCTTTTGGTGGAAATAATGAATTAGATTTTCAATGTGTTGAACAATGGTTTTAGTTGCTCTGTGGACTTTTCAAGCCTCTGTCATTCAGATGTATAAGGATGAGAGGTTGAATTTACAAAGCATCCAAATGGCCAGTAAGTGTGTGAAAATATATTACCTTATTGGTAATAAGGTAAATGAAGTTAAAAAAAAAAGGAGGTACACTTTCTTCTAGTCTATCAGATGGAGAAAGGTTGAAAAGACCAACTACTCAGAAACAAACTTAAGAAATCAGAGATTCCTCAAAAAACTAAAAATAGACTTACCATATGATCCAGCAATCCCACTCCTGGGCATATATCCAGAGGGAACTCTAATTCGAAAAGACACATGCGCCCCAATGTTCATAGCAGCACTATATACAATAGCCAAGACATGGAAGCAACCTAAATGTACATTGACAGATGACTGAATAAAGAAATTGTGGTATACACACACACGCACACAAACACACACACAATGGAATACTACTCAGCCATAAAAAATAAATAATGCCATTTTCAGCAACATGGATGGACCTGGAAATCGTCATTCTAAGTGAAGTAAGCCAGAAAGAGAAAGAAAAATACCATATGATATCACTCATATGTGGAATCTCAAAAAAAAAAAAAAAAAGACACAAATGAGCTTATTTACAAAGCAGAAACAGACTCACAGACATAGAAAACAAACTTATGGTTACCAGGGCGAGAAGAGGGTGGGAAGGGATCCAGCGTTGTAGATTTGCTGATACTAACTACTATATATAAAACAGATAAGCAACAAGTTTCTTCTATACAGCACAGGGAATGAAATTTAATATCTTGAAGTAACCTGTAATGAAAAAGAATATGAAAACGGATGTATGTATGTATATGTATGACTGAAACATTATGCTGTACACCAGAAATTGACAGACTGTAAACTGACTATATTTCAGTTTAAAAAAGAAATGTATAAGATTTATAAGGAAACTAAAAGCTCTACTGAAGAAAACAAAAGAAATCTAGGAAAAAAATAGAAATAATATATTCTTGAGTTGGAAGACATTTTAAAGACAGAATTGTCCCCAAGTTTATCAGTTTAACTCAACCACAATCAGGTGATGACAAAGTGATGTTAAAAAGCGTCTGGATATTTTATTAAATGAAAGTTGCAGAACAAGCTACAATCTGTGTAAAGAAAAGGGGAACTATCTCTTCCTCACACACACACACTGAGGATAATGGGGGCAGCTGACATGACGGGGAGAGAGTGAGACATCCCATTTCAGTCTGTTTCCTCCTGATTTAGAAAATGTGAAAGCACTATATATTAAAATTAATGAAGTCAATTGAGAAGAATAGCTGGAACGGTTTTCTAAAGGAGGAATAATTGTGGGTGGGGCTAGGGTGGGATTGCAATGACTAGACAAAAGGCTGGTTACAAGGATTAAATGAAAGAAGATAGATAAAGTGTTCTTGGCACATGTGATGTACATACAGATGTTTGTTGATATTTTTTATAATCTTGAGATGGGAACTGCATGACTGAAACGTGTAAAGGAAAGCATTGATAGATTTTTACTACATGAAGATTAAAAACTTTTGGATGGAGAAAAAAAGATTAAGCGAAACATAAACTGGGAAAACATACTTACAACATATATGATGGACAAGGTCAGTCATTCCCCAGATATTTTTTGAGTATCTGCCTGAGTAAGGCACTATACCAGAGGCTGGTGGTGATGAAGATGGTCTTGGCCCTCATGGAGTTTATAGATTATATAGAGTAGTATTACTATCCCTAATATACAAAGGCTTATTAAAAATCATAAGGTTAGAAAGCTACATGCCAACAGAAGATGGACAAAGGACTAAAAGTATTGTTTATGTTCAATAAGCAAAGGAAAATAAATTCATTCTCAATAGTCAATTTCACTTGAAACGATGAGATTTAATTTTTTTGCTTATTAATGGTGAAAATTAAAAAAAAAAAAAAAAACAAAACCCCAGTGTTGGCACAGTGGAGACAGAGGCATTCTTATATCCTGGGAGTGGGAGTAGAATTAGTACAAGCTTCCCACAAAGGCTGTTTAATAACAGGTATTGGAATTTTAAATACGCAGACTGTTCAACTTAGCAATCCCACTTCTAGGAAGAAACAATTGGCCATATATTTGAAGGTATATGTTCAAGAACGTTTACTTCAACCTTCCTTATAATAGTAAAAAAAAGAAAGAAAAGAAAAAAGAAAGGAAAAGAACTGGAATATATCTTAATAAGTGATGAGCTAAATTATGCACACTGATGCAGAATATGATTCATTTATTAAAAAGGGTGATGTCCCACATACATTGACATGAAAAGATGCCAAAGTATTATACTAAACAAAGAAAGCAGATTGCATGACCAATTATACAAAATACTCTGATCACATTAAAAATAGTGGGCATGTATGTATAGAAAAATTATTGCAAGATAACATAAATTGGCAACATGATAGGTCATCTTTATTTTGTTTCATACTTTTTTGGGGTAGTATTTTCTGAATTTTTATCAATGAATGTGTTACTTATACATCAACAAACAAAATGAAAGTCTTCAATAAAAAAAATTAAGCTATATTTCTTAAATATTATCTTGCAAAAGTCCTTTAGGAATAATCTTTAACTAAAGCCATGACAGTTGAAATTTTTATGATTAGGACTCTCAGGTTTTGCACATTCATATTTTTTCCTGTCCTAAGTCAGTAGGGAAATCTTTTGTAAATAATAAAATATTTCAAGAATTTGGAATGAAATGACAACCACAGAGTACTGACCTCATTTCCACGATGTTAAAAGAACTGACGAGAAAGAAACCTTGACAGAGCAGCAGACAAGAAATCTGGGCAGCACCGGCCTGAGGTTTGCCGCAGGTTCTTTGACAGCGGCGGGGCGGGGTGGAACGGAGGAGAGATGGGCAGTTTGCCATCCTGCCTTACTCCTCCCAAAACTGCGTGAATTTTCATGTATACACGGCTTTAGGATGCAAGAGAACTCCCCCCCTTGTCCCTGTCACTCTTCTCCCATCCTTGTTGAACCTGGTCTTATTTGCACTATTAGCTGGACATTAAATCCTTTCTGCAGCCATTATTGCACAAAAATGGCTGAAAATCCTTAATTCAACCCTCTTTTTAATGGGACTCAGGGGCCTAATGCTTATCTTATTTGCAGCAGAATCGCTCTGTGACTCACAAAGCTACCCATCTATGAACAGAAAAGAACTGTGTCTCAAAGTCTCAGATCTTGGGGTTGGAGAGGGAGGCCCAGTTCCGCAGACTATGGGGTTATTGTAAGGGATCGGTGATTTCACAGAGGTCCCAAGCATGGCCTGAAAACTAAGTAGACAAAAGTACAATCGCTGTGGTATGGAAAGCCACATTTTAAGATACTTAGATTAAAAAGGAGTTCTTATTCTCAAAAAGTTTACAAACTACAAAATGAAGATAATAAACTTTGTATGGTCTTTCATGGCTTCTTATCTCTGTATACGCAGAGTTCCCCCGCATCTCAGGCTACTTTCCCAGCAGAAGCACGATGCCCTGCACACAGTAAGTTTTCAGTAAGACTGTTTAGCCCAAACTCTGTAGACCTGTAGAATAGCACCCCCTCTTCTTACCCTTCCTCTTACTTCTCCTAGAGCAAAATTCCCATATAAATACAACAACAAAAAATAAAAAATGGAAACTAACTTTAATTGTCTGGGGGCAGGGCTGAGGAGAAGCATTGGATAATCTTTATGTTCCTAGACCTAATTATTGGTTTACTTACTAGAACAATTCACAAAATTTTCTAAACTTTTTTTTTCTAAAATGAATGTTGAGATGCTCCCTATTCTAAAATGGAAAACCTTATGAATTCTGAAGAACTTTATAATAATAAGTCTGTGTATCTGAACTGGAGGAAAAAATGACATGTTAAGGAAACACTTTAGACTCCAGTTTCAGCTACTATAGCATTTCTTTAAATAAAATTTAAAAGAATGTTACCTCAGATTTATGAATAACTGCTTTGTCTCTGTTACACTCAAAGTCAGCATTTCACTGAAGAACTTTGTGTTCTATTGTTTTTCCTCTGAACTACTTTTCTTTCCGCATGATAATGTCTGGATTTTTAGTTTCGAACAGCTCATCTCTTAACATCAAAGAACAGGCAGGACGTTTGAGATAAGAAAATGATTTGGAAGTGCTTTTTCACATTTAATGGTTCCTGAATCTGAATAGTCTTGTGAGATTTGGATAGGGCCCTTAGAAATAGGAAGTGTATTAAAGCGACAAGCTATTGCAGTATTTGAATTTCAAGCTTGTGGTGAGTCAAGTAACATTATGGACTTATGCAGCAGAATTTGATGTTAGATCATGTTAATAATGCACTCCCACTCCAACGCTACTCCATTTATACTTACAATCAACTGTAGATATAAAAAAACATAGGATTATATATTTGTGCATATAATGTATATTTATACACACATACATAGACACACACAAAATATGTGTACATATATACGATCATAATTTTCTAGCATTTGTGAGAATGATGTCTGCTCCTGAAACTTTCTTGGGCATATTTCTGAATGACTATATGAAACAGAACAGGCTGTAAGTTTATAGGAGCTGACTGAGAGTTTTCATCATGCAGAACTTTAAGACTTTATACATGCCAAAATGAGTTCCTTCTTGGATTTCAAAATATATGTAATTTTATATGTTTTAGCCCAAACTGTTTTCTAAATGGCATGTATAGTTTTGTGTTAAATAATATAAGAATGTAATGAATAAATATGTCTTAATCCTTCAAAGTTTCCTTCTGTTCTCCAAAATGGTAGCTCAGTGATCACCAAATCAATAGCTTTATAAATATGATTTATTTTGAAATCATAAAAATAAGATTCAATGTGCCTAGGCACATGAAAAAATGCTCAGTATTGCTAATTAACAGAGAATGCAAATTAAAACTACAATGAGGTATCATCTCACCTCTGAATGCTGGAGAGGGTGTGGAGAAAAGGGAACCCTCCTACTCTGTTGGTGGGAATGTAGTTTGGTGCAGCCATTATGGAGAACAGTATGAAGAGTCCTTAAAAAAAACTGAAAATAGATTTACCTTATAATCCAGCAATCCCACTTCTGGGCACATACCTGGAGGAAATGCTAATTCAAAAAGATACATGCACCCCAATGTTCACAGCAGCACTATTTATGATAGCCAAGACATGGAAGCAACTTAAATGTCCATCAACAGATGGCTGCATAAAGAAGTTGTGGTATATATATATATAATATGCATATAATATATGCATATATATATGTATATATATATGTATATATACACACACATATATATATATATATATATTACTCAGCCTTAAAAAAGAATGAAATAATACCATTTACAGCAACATAGATGTAGCTGGAGATTGTCATACTAAGTGAAGTAAGTCAGAAGGAGAAAGAAAAATACCATATGATATCACTTATATGTGGGATCTGAAAAAATAGGACACAGATGAACTTATTTACAAAGCAGAGATATACTCACAGACATAGAAAACAAACTCATGATTACCAGGGAGGTAAGGGGTTGGGGACAGATAGATTAGGAGTTCAGGATTTTCAGATACTAACTATCATATATAAAACTGATAAACAATAAGGTCCTACCATATAGCACAGGGAACGATATTCAGTACCTTGTAATAACCTATAATGAAAAAGAATATGAGAATGAATCTATGTATATATTAGTGTGTCAATATGTTCTACACCAGAAATGAACACATTGTAAATCAAGTATGCTTCAATTAAAAATAAATAAATACTAAAAAATAAGATTTTAAAGGATGTTAACATGTTCAGTATAGTGTTTTCTGACAAGTATTCTTTGAAAACAGCACTCTTCTTAGTCACAATGTACATGACTGAAGATGAAATATTATGTGGAAATAATAGATGAAGATACTACATCTCTTATGACACAAAACAACATCCACATGGATGAAACAAATAAATAAAAAGGTTTTAAAATGTGGACTGGCATTCATTGAACTAGGATTTGTAAACATAGGTTCTTATTTCTCCTAACCATATTTTCTTGATGAATGTTTTAGTGTAAATGCAGAAATTACCATTTCATCTTCTTATTAACCAATTATAATAGTTAAAAACATAATCTGTGTACTGCAATCTTTAACAATCTCAGTGTGTAAATAAGAGTACAATTACCTTTATACTCTGAATTATAATGGCCCCAGGAACCCATAACTTGATGAGCAGTCTTCCCAGGTTTTTCCAGGGTTATTGTAGTTCCCCTGTTAATATCCATTAGAGAAGAGAGAACTCAAATGTCCCTTGAGGCTAAACTCTGTAACTGTTGATTCCTTGCTATACCTTCTGGTTTTGGTTGCCTCAGGTGCCAGACATTTGCAACCGATGTCACTGGCGATGTTCTATGGTTGTCAACTACCATGTCAAGAGCCCCCACTGTCCCACAGAGCTGTGTCTCTGGCCAGTTAGCCCAGTTCATGATGATTCCAAGGGTGAGAGGGAAGGGAGCCCCTTGTCATCACTCAGTCTCTACTCTGGTTATCTCACAGCAAAACTCCCCAAGCTCTGAATGGTAGAGCACCTGACAGCATTTCAGTTTACCTATGGGTTCATTTTTGCCAAGGTGCATCCAATGCATTTGGGTAATTGAGTCAGGAGCCTCCTGCTCCATGCAGCAAGATGCAAAGTCTAGAACATTCCATGCCAATGACTTAGGCCTTGAAGCTAAGGATCATTGATATCGACTCCCCCCACTCTCTTCAGCCCACCTCTCCTTGTCTTTGCCTCCTTAATTTCCTCCTGGGACCCCTGGTCCTTCCCTCAGTCTGACATTGGGTCCTTTTAGCCACCGTAGAGATTGTACATGTGTGTGTGTGAGTGTGTGTGTGTGTGTGTGTGTGGTGGGATGGAGTTGGGTGGAGGTGGATGTGGTATTGAAGGGAGAGACAGTTCTAGATTCCTGACTGATAAAAAGTTCTGTTGCAGAACACTAAACTATTCTCTAGGACTAACATTCACAAATGTTGAGGGAAAGAGGATGATCCTAAAGAATCAATTTCAGTCCTATGTTGAATTCAAAAATAATCTGCAGAACTAGAGAACTTTACAACTGGAAGGGATTTTAAAGACCATTTCATGCAACTTTATTTTACCCGTGTAGAAGCTAAGCAATTTGCTCAAGGTCAGAGTTATTGGCAGAACCAATTCTAGGGTCAAGATTATTTGACTCCAGTCAATCTTATACCCATGATTCAGCAAACATGTCTTATTGATCAAAACCATTCTGCCTGATTTTTCCTTTTATATGAGGGAAATGGGACATTTTAGGCTTCTTGATCCAAACATACAACTAAGGGCTTAAAAATTTAATCAGAGTAACTATTAACAAGGTATAGACTTATAAAGATGAACCTCTTTACCCAAATTCACTCACAAATTATCAAGATTTGCCATCTTTCTAGTCCTATTTAAGTGACTGTTCCTATACGGTTAATACCAATATTCTTCAATAATGAAAACAAACAAACAAAAATTCCTCTGTCTTTATCCAGAAGCTTTCTCTTTCTCCAGCAAAAAAAATGTTACCTAGTTTATCCAGCTTCATCCTTATCCAGCAAAAACCTGGGTGTAGGAAAAATAAATTCCCCTCTATTTGCACTGTACTATTAGCTTTCTTTCTGATTTGACTTATAATGGCAGCTGACAATAGACACTAATGTAATTACTGTACTCTCTTGACCAGAATTAAATATTTCAATGCAATGCAATGCAATATCCACATATGAAAATATCCACTAAAGTTAGCCAGATTCTTAACATAGATTTTCTCTTCCACTCAAACACTTTTCATTTTCTGTTGTATTTGAAATATGTAAAAATACTCATAGTTAGCTGTCCAGTCAAGGAAAAAAAATTAATTCTCCATATTTATTTAGCATGAAAGAGATTCTTTAAATAAATCCTCAATGAAAAGTTATGATTGATAGTAATAATGGAGCTAGGTTTTTTTTTTTTTTAAATTCAAAAGCAATGTAAGTGGAAGGAATGTACTTAGTTAGTTATGGTGTTAATCCCTTTCAGCTGAGATGATCTTCAAAATTCTCAAACAGGTAATCTCAAGTGGGAGAATATAATATCATTTTATGGGGTTTGCTCCTGAAACAAGGAAAAATAATGTTTCTTTCTTTCTTTATGTGTGTCCTATAGACTTTGTAAAATGTCTTCCATATTTTAATTCTTCTTTAGAATAAGCTTGATAAATAAATACTATAATCTTCAATTTATAAATGACAAAATTGAAGTTCAAAGATCTTAAATGCTTGGTTCAGGGTTACACATATGGTAAGTAGTACAGTCTTGATTTAAAATGATGTCTTCTGACCCTAAAATTACATTTCTTTCTCCAATGAAAATGCATTTCCAAGGAATAGCATGCATATTTCCAGAGATAGTGAGAACATATCCACTTTAGTACAAAATATTAGAGCTGCTATGGATGTAATCTCCTAAAATCCCTTGAAATTGTTTAATTCTGTCTTTCAACTAAATTGTGATTTAGCAGCTATGGCCTCTTCGGGTATTTTCAGTTGGTGGCGCTACTTTTTAGGCAAAGGAGAGTAAATTGAAAATCATACTGTGAAAGATAAAATAATTGTTTTCAGAATTTCCATAATCCAATATATTGTCCCATAAAGCCATGCATTTTTAAATAAACAGGGAACCTGTAGTATGGTGAGAAAAACCACTAAGCAGAAATATAAATTTGATGAACACCATAAATTATTTTAAAATGTAGTCCTTCGTTAAAAATGAATTAGTTTTAAAATTATGTAAGTTGTACTTACATAATTGAAAAAAATGAAAACAATGCAGCAGGATATAAACTAAAAATTCACGTTCCTCTTCCTGCCCCAGATCTTCATTTGTGTGTCTGTATCTGGTCATAACTTTTCTAATCACTTGTTTTTAAAATAAGAAAGCATAGCCATGACAGCTTAATGAAATGCATGATCCTTGGTTGGGTCCTAGAAAAAGAAAAAACACACCTGTAAAGGATATTATTGGGGTGACTGGGAATTTAAAATGGATTCTATATTTGATAATGGTATTATATCAATATGATTGTATTGTGAGTGTAGAAGTCCTTGTTTTTAGGAGATAGATGATGAAGTGTTAGAGGTGAGCTGCCAAGACACACCTAACCATCAAATGGTAGATGAAGGAAAGCAGAAGAGAGGGAAGGACGGAGGGAGGGAAGGGGGAAGGTGGAGAGAGAGAGAGAAAGCAACTGCACGGACATTCTATCAGTGGGTGAATATGGTGAAGGATATCTTAATGTTTACTGCATAGATGTAGTATTCTATGCAACTTCTCTGACAGTTTGAAATTTCTCAAGATAAAAAGAATGAAGGTGAAGAAATCAGAAGACATTCTATCAACATGCTATAATGAAAACAGCCATTTGGTACCAGAAAGATCTTTGTCTAGCATACAAATTACACAATGGTCAGGTGACTTTGGCCTAGTTGATTAACCTCTTAGGGATTCAGTTTTACCTTCTTAAAATAAGGATACTATCTGCCTTGAAGCAGTTTTGTAAGAACTCTGTGAGAGAATATATACAGAAGTCCCGACCTACAGTATTCTCAACACAAGTTGGTTCTCTTTCCCTTATAACTAATACCATCTTCTTTTTCTTTTTTTCTTTTTTAAATAACAGATATCTATTGTCTTAAAGTCTGGAGAAATCTGCAGTCGCGGTGTAGGCAAGGTTGTTTCCTTCTGAGGGCTATCAGTGAGAATCAATTCCATGCCTCTTGCTTAGATTCTGGTAGCATCATTTTCTTTAATACTAACCTATGTGAGTACTTCCGTTACAGTGAAGTTGAGCTGAATTACTCAGATCACCCCAACCACCAGCTGAAAACAACTAAAAAGACTGGATATAATATTTTAAAAATCTACTTGAAACATTGGCGAGATGACAGGACAGTGAGAAACTGTCAGGACAAACTTCGTAGGAAATGAATGGAAAGCAAGAAAGAAGTCAGAAAAAAAGAGAAAGAAGTCAATTTTGCTTTAAAATCATTTTGTGATCCCGAAAAATCAGAACTTTCATTTTAACAGACTTGAGGATCTGGAGGACAAACATCAAAGTCCAGAGCTCGCTCAAGGTGGGAATCCAGACCAATGATGGTCTCCCCAATAAGCTGGGATCTCAAACTTGGAGCAAACCTCAAGTGAGACAACTGGCTTTGCACAAATCCTCTAGTCAGCTTGACTTTATTTGGATCTTTAGGGATATCAGATCTTGAATTTGGTGTAAGGTGGTCTTGGGTTGGAAGCATGCCACACTTACAAGTAGGTACAAATCATCTCTGGAGGAAAATACCTTCACTGTAAGCCCCAAATTATTTCTAAAAATACTTTTACAAATGCGATGTGCTGTGCATGGTTAAAGGTAACCAGGCACAAAGATAACTGAGAAGGGCAATCACGATGGATTTGAAGCCATCAACTATAAAAACCAGAAGTAGATGAAACATAAGGGAAAATTCTTAACACTAGATCAGAGGCAGCTAAAGACAGAATTGGTGAACTATGTATTGTATTGAAACAGCAGAAAATCAGTGACAAAACGAAATCTTAAAAGCAAGCAGAGAAAAAAAAGACATTCTCCTCAAAGGAGAGACAGTTGGGTTAACTGAAGACTTAGATGACTTCACTGGCAGCTCTACTAAACATTTATGGAAGAAATAAATCAGATCTTCTGCAAATTCTTCTGGAGAATCCTGAGTCTATTTTAAGAGTCCTCCATAGCATCCATCCATGATGAAACTCTATTCATCGTTGTGCTGGAGGTTTTGGCAGTATAGTAAGGTGAGAAGGAAAAATAAAAGTATAATGACTGGAAAGGAGGAAAAAAACTGTAATTTCAATGACATGATTATATACTTTTCTGTATCTGTGTTATATTTCACTCTAAAAAAGGTTATAAAACACCTTATATTTGCATAGCACGTCATGGTTTTCAAAGCTCTCTTACATTAATGATTGTATTTGATCATCGCAATTCTGTGAGGAAACTAAGGTTCAGAGAGGTTGGGTCACAAAGCTGGTCAGTGGTAGAGCCTGCACTAGAACCCAGGTCTATTGACTCTTCAAGAGCCTTTCCAGTTGGTAAGTATTTTCACTACAGCATACATTTTCATAACAATTATCCATAAATAATCTATTTATTGGTGAATGTAATTTACATTATGTGGGATGTTATTGGTTATAAAGTGATACCAAATGATACATGACCTTGGAATTAGGAGAAAGAAGCTATAGCCTAATCAATGCATCTGCTTTACCTGGGGTGTCTTGGCTTACCAAAATAGCAGGTGGTAAAATTATGTTAGAAGCCATTGATTATGCTAATGCTGTAGGTTGAATTGTGTTCCCCACCCAGCCAATATATATTTTGAAGTCTTAACCCTCAGCACCCTAGAATGTGACTGTATTTGGAGATAGGGTCTTTAAAAAGGTAAAGTTAAAAAATGGTCATTAGAATGGACTTTAATCCACTACAACCGTTGTCCTTATAAGGGGAGGAAATTTGGGCACTTATGGGTACATGGGGACTACTATATGAAGACATAAGGAGAAGATGGCCATCTATAAGCCAAGGAGAGAGATGTGGAAAAGATCCTTCTCTCATGGCCTTTGGAAAGAATCAGTCCTACAGACAGCCTCCAGAATTGTGTGAAAATGAACTTCTATTGTTTAAGACATCCCAGGCTGGTACTCTGTTACAGCAGTCCTAGCAAACTAATATAGCTAGGAAAACAAAACAAACAAAACAGAAAAAACCCAAACACCTAACCTGAGACAGCTAGTGCCATCCATCCATCCATAAACACCATTACTTTTGAACAAAAGTCAGATGTCACAGATAGATGCTGGATTTCTACAGTGGTAGGATTTATAGTTATTCATTTATGGCTTTAAAATCTTTCATTAATTAAGATATTTTTCAGGGAAAATAACTGTTATTGTTTGAAATTCTCTAGTCTCTATCTGCCTTTTTACCATTGAAACACTTGCTTTTTATTACACTGTATTGGATGATTGAAGTTTTGTAGCAACTAAATTATCATAGCAGAAGAAACACTTTTATGATGACTTTTCTAGTATCAAATGATGTAAATGAAGTCATATTGTCCGTGAAGTGATCTTAAAGCATTTTGAAAGATGTGATAAATTTTTTAAAAAATCATCTTAAACCTATACTTAGAGGCTGGTAATTTGAAGAACTGAAATGAATTGTAATTTACTAAGGATTTTAGAAGGCACTGGGGCCCTGTCATACATGCCTTTTTCAACCCAGGCTGATGTACCTGGAACATCTGGTCTTTCATTCATTAAATTCAACATTCCAGTGGAAAGTGCTAGTGGAATGTGCAAAAATTCAAACAACAAGCCAGGACAGCTGCATCTGAGACCAGTTTTGTTTTGAAACCAGAAAACCCATGTAAGTAAACAAACAACAGCAACACGCACAAGAAGTGAATTAACTTACCGGAGATAATTCAAAAAGAAAACAATTTCACTTGTAGTTTCCAGACTTCTCTCTAGAATTAAAAGAGGTGGGTTTCTCATCATCCTGAGTGAGATGGTAGATTCACATAAAACAAATTTATTCTACATGAAATGTAAGAAAATATTTCAGAACATTTTACACTCAATGATTTTTCAAAATAAAACAATTCCATTTACACTTCACTACAAATTTCTCCTCTCTCCCCTCTTCTGTCCCCTGTCTCTAATTCTAAATGAAGAAGAAGAAGGACAATTCAAAAGTTTTCTAATGTCGTATTATAATTAATAAGCCCCTGAACCGGAGGCCTGTAGTCAGGAAGCCCAGCCTGAGAAGGCAATTTCTGGAGCTCACAGGGTTATTTTCATTGGGAAGAAAAACTCAGTTGGAAACTTCCAACTTGTCAGCTTTTCAGTCAGGGAAACTAATGAAGATACATGCCTGGAAAATTTAATTATTCATCTGGTCAAAAAAATTTAATTCAATCCTCCTGTATTGAGTAACAATGAAGACTTTTATAATTAGCTTGAGTTAGATGATATATTTATTAAAGAAAAACAAGGGAATTTGATTAAGAATTAATTAAGAATTAACATTTATTAAGAATGTCAAGGAAATATGTCATATGATTAGCCATGAACTTTAACTTTTGAATAAGCTCATTGTTGCTTAATTAAGGTATACTGATTTGTAGAAACTTCAGGGGTGCTTTCATTCCAAGTTGAAAATACGCTGGATTTCATAATATGTAAATTTTATGCTTGTTAATTTACCTTTTGGAACACTGTCAATAACTCAGATCAGTTCCTTCAAAAATAAATTTAATGATTCGTCCTTCCTCTGTTTCAACAAATCTATTTAGTTCATTTTGTGCTCTCTCTTAAAGTAAACAAAAATTCTAGAAATGCTACTGGACATAGTCTCATTGTTTAAACTTGCTACTCTCTATTTATAGTCAAACCCTTTCTTACAAATAACTTTAATTGCATCAATCACTCAGTCTAAAATTGTGCTTTCTTGACTTGTTCATTGCCCACGGACTCCTGATTAAGAAACAGTTTTCTGATGCCAATGCTCATGGAATTCAATCTGTGGTCCAAGGCACGGGGAAATGAGGTTAATCAGTCCGTGTTGTCAAAAATTTGCTGAAACACTCACTCTTTACAGTGTTGTACTAATCAGAAGCACCATACTTCAATCTAGAATCAGTCTGCTTGCCATTCCTACTGTTAAATTCTGCAAAATCCAGTTGCCAAATGCCTCCTCCTGTACGGCTGCCAAGATTACCCACTTATGTTCCTCATTTATGTTCTCAACTTGTATAGTTGTAATGAACATTCATTGGTATGTTGCCTCATAACTTGTTTTCTAATGATTGAGTTTTTATGATGTGTCTTCGTAGTTAGACTGTAAACCCCTGTGGGCAGCCACTGTCTTTTACTGCGCACATGATCAACAACATCCCCGAGATTAGCACTTATTCACCTAGAAGGCGCAAGTAATATTCCTAATGATGACATCCAGTCACAGTAAAATTCTCAAGTGGTTTCTGAATAACCAAAAGAAGTTTAAACTGAGCTTCATGCTGGAGTCTAAATTTTTGAAACTTGACAATCCCTGAATGGTCAAAGTACACAGTCACTTCCAGTTCACAAGGCACGTGAGCCCTAATCATGCTGAGGAAGTGAGCGTTTTCTCTGTGGTGTTCTGCCTACTGCAGGAACTCAGGGACTGTGTTTGATTTTAACAAAATGGAACAAAACCCCCCAAAGAAGAACGCCTTGTTAATTTGATCCTATTATTTTAGAATTTTTTGATAAATTGTCAAACAAGGACCAGGCTGAAGCCTATCTCTGCTTTTGCTATGAAAGTGAGGTTTACCTAGTAAGTCACTGATGTAAAGAAGGTGAGAGAATATTAAATCATGCCCTCATTCAACAGCTATGTATTTAGCATCTACTAAGTATTCTATGCTCTTCTAGGCTCATGGGCTGTATGAGAAAGCAAAGGACAAGTATTTCTGCCCTGATGGAGTTTACATTCTGGTGGAGAGGAGTAGGGCAGGTAACACAATTAAAAACTCGTAAATAAATGGGATAGTGACAACTGCTATAAAGGCAAACAGAGCAAGGAGGGAGGATAGAGAAGATGAGGGGAGTGGATCCAGAGGGTGTTTGGGTAGGTATCCTTTGTTTGAACACAGCTGGAGTGATGGCTGAGCCACAGGTAATTTCATGGGCAAAAGCAGTGAAGTGTGCACCTGCCAGGCACAGGCACCAGCAAGCAGCCCAGTGGCCTGGAGCGGGAGAGTGGTGGAAGACCAGATCAGACCCTGCAGAGCTGCTTCTCCACAGTGGCTGCACATACAAATCACCTTTGGAGCTTGAAGGACTCAGGCGCAGGCCCCAAACCAGAGACTCTGGGTTTCAAAGGCTCCTCAGCTCATACACTGAAGGCCATGATGAGAACTTGGGCTATTATTTTATTTTTATTTTCCCCCCAGTTTTAATGAGCTATAATTAACGTATAACATTGTATTAAAGTGTACAGCATAATGATTGGACATAAATACATAATGGGAAATGACCACCATGCTACAACTATCTAGTTAACATCCCTCACCTTACATAGTTACAAATTTGTTTTTCTTGTGATGAGAATTTTTAAGACTTCTGTCTTAGCAACTTTCAAACATGCAATACAATATTGTTAACTACAGTCACCATGCTGTACATTGCATCCCCAGGACTTATTTATCTTGTAACTGAACGTTTCTACTTTTTGACCAACTTTGCCTATTCCCTCTCAATCCCTACCTTTGGCAATCACCAATCTGCTCTGTTTCTATGAGTTCAGTTTTCTTTTCCTTCAAATTTTATGAGGGAGATCATACAGTATTTGTCTTTCTCTGTCTGACTTATTTCACTTAGCATAATGGTCTCAAGTTCCATCCATAAAGCTGTAAATGGCAAGATTTCTTTCTTTTTGATGGTTGAATTATGTATATATATATATTTTCTTTATCCATTCATCCATGGATGGAGACTTAAGTTGTTTCCTTCTCTGGCTTTGTTTTTGTTTTTGCTTTTGTTTTCTTGAAGTATAGTGGATTTACAATATTTCAGGTGTACAGCAAAGTGATTCAGTTTTATATATATATATGTATTCTTTTCCAGATTCTTTTTCATTATAGGTTATTACAAGATACTGAATATAGTTCCCTGTGCTATCCAGTAGATCCTTGTTGTTAATCTATTTTAAGTATAGTAGTGTATATCTGTTAATCCCAAATTCTAATTTACCCCTGCATGGGTTTATTTCTGGACTTCCTATCCTGTTCCATTCACCTATGTGTCTGTTTTTGTGCCAGTATCATACTGTTTTGATTACTGTGGTTTTGTAGTATAGCCTCTCTGGCTTTTATTTTGAGTGAGATGGGGGCCATTGGATTGGATGACTTTGAGAAAAGGAAAGACATGTTCTATCTTTTAAAAAGAATTCCCTTGGTTCCTGTGTTGGAATGCAAGTGCAGAAGTAGGGAAACCATTGACTTTTGTGCAGTTTTACAAAGCACTATCTTGTGAGTTCAAGGTACTCTTTTTTTGTGTGTGTGTTCAAGATACTCTTATTAAGACATTATCAGATAATCATCTGTTCCACTATCAAGTACTGCTTAGTACTAATAAAACATATTGCAAGTTCCTTCATACATATTGCCACTGCATCATTCTAAAAGTATGCTGGAAATCAAGGATTTTCACTAATTGATTAGCTTTTTTTTGCAATAGTGTGGGTTGAAGAGGTATTGCTGGATGAAGAGAAAGCCCTTTTCTTCCTCTAGGCAGTACCACATCCCTCTCCATCATCACTCATTTCTCAGGGGCTCTAGAGATGAACGGGACCAGAGGAAAGGTTGCTGGTGGATTGGTGATGGGGCCGCGGGGGTTGAGGTTCTGCCTTGAGGTGCACAGATCCCAGGCGGGGGGTGGGGGCAGTGGAGCCTGCGGTCGTCTCTGTGAGTCTGTAACTGTGTCCTCTGCTGGTTCGCAGAGAGGTGAGAGTAAAGCAAGAGGGAGCCTGAAAAACATCCACTCTACTGAGCAGATCGTGATGTGAGATGGAAAAAGAAAGAGTGACTACTTTATTAGGGTCTTTGCACCTAAGGTTCCTCATCTGGAGAGAATGGTGCCCACCTTATAGAGTGACTTTGGAATGAATGAAATAATCCACATAAGATGCTTTTTTTTTTTAATAGTTTTTTTTTTTTTTTTTTTTTTTTGTCGGGGTTGAGGAGGGTGGTAGGTAATTAAGTTCACTTATTCATTTATTTTTAGAAGAGGTACTGGGGTTTGTACCTGGACCTTGTGCATGTTAAGCATACCTTCTCCCCAAAATAAGGTGATTTGCACAGTAGCAGGAATACAGTAAGGGTTTAAAAATATTTATGGCCATCATGCTGTTTGTTGCCCATATGCTTAAACATTTAATTTATCATAACCATAATTTTGTTCTTTGGTGCAACAGTAATTTGATGACTGAATCACTTTTATGAGAGTATCAAAGCTCCAAATATTATTTAGTAGGAAACTTTCGTGGAGCTTTGTTCAAATGAAATCAAAACTTAAGAACTCCTTGTAAATAGTATGCCCACATGCCTAGGTTCTCAGGACTTTCATTCTAATCCACTTTAGAAAGTGTTCAGTACTAACATGCCTTTTCCTGAATTTCTCTCTACAGGGAATAGTGTTACCCGGCAGTTTAAATGAGCACAATGTCTTTATTTTAACACATATAAAAAATAAAACCAGGCACAGTACCACACTGAAAACATGTTCAGTAACAGGTTGACTGAGTGGCTCTGTGCTTGGTGGGCTTGATAGGAAGTTAACATACACATGAACAGTTTGTATCAAAAGAAATATCTTTACAACAACTTTTAAAAAGCAGATTTCATTTTCCTTTGGAAAAAGTCACAATTTCCTACTACTCTTAAAAGAAAAAAAAAAAACACCCAGAAAACAAAGTTTGCTTGTTACAGAACCTTGTCACTCAGTGTATAGGGGAAGCTTATAATTTCTAACCATTTAATATTTCTGGGAACATTTCCAGTTTGGGCATAAATCTATACATTTCAGGGGCTTCTCTTGAGTTCATACTTGTTTCTAAAATAATGTTTATTGCTTTTCTATTTATAAATTAACACATGCTTAATGTAGAAAAATATAAACAAGAAAAGAAAATCTCTTATAATCCTTTTATCTGGAGATAACTCCTGTCAACATCTTGTGTTTTGCTTTCAGTCTTTTATAGGATATATTCTTTTATGGTTACACAAGTGAAGTTAAACAGCAAATACAATTTTTAACCTGCTTTGTTCCCTTAACATTACATCATAAACATTTTCACATGCTACTAAAAATTCTTCATTATTAAGGGCTGCCAAATATACCAATGTACAGACATATAATAGTTTATGCAATTAGCCCCCTGTTGTGATAGATAAGTCTCAGATTTTTGCTGTAATAAGTAATGCAGTGGGGAAATTTTTTTTTTTGCATATAGCTTTTGGTAGGTTATTTCCTCAAGACCTGTTTCTGAAAGAAGAATTAATGATATGTGAAAACTTCTAGGGGTTCTGATATATACTGGGAAAGTTCTTTCCAGAAGAATTGAACCAGTTCGTCCTTGTTGGAACTACAAAGTATCATGGACTCTCTGACTTTTCTTTTTAAGAAAATTTTTTTACTTTTTAGAGAGATTAAAAAAATACTATTCACATCTTGTTTGAAAAAACAAAGTAGAGTAACTTCAAGTATTGGTAATAATCTAGAAAACTGAAAATAGCTATAAAAGCAAATTATTGTCTTAGGTATACAGAAATTATTTGTAAGAGATATATACCATATAATAATATTTGAAAATTATTCTTTCATGTTCTGTGCATAGATCAGATATGAAAGTCCATTGATAGCTACTGGAAGTTTTCTAAACTCTAAGATTTAAGACCAGGTGTGGGAAAAAATTAAACAGCAGTGTGTAATCAAGTTTGAGAAACCTGATTGGAAAAGAATACTAAAAGAATGTATGAAATATATTTTTGGTGCCTTTCTTTTCCTGAAAAGGAAACTAAGACTTCAGTCATTTTAAATGGTACACCCTGTTGTTTAGAGCACTGGTTCTCAAAGTGGAGCCTCCAGGCCAGCAGTAGGAGCATCACCTTGGAACTTGCTGCAAAGTCAAATTCTTAGCCTCCAAGGTCTAATAATTGGAAACTCTGAGTGTAGTTCGCAGCAATATGTTTTAACGAGGCCACCAGGTGACCCTGATGCATCCCCCAAGACTGAGAGTCACTGACTCAGGGGTTAAAAGCAAATCCGTTCGTCCACCTCCCCAACCACCACCTGAGGCTACGTAGCAACCAGTTAGACACACAGAAGGACATTTCTACCTCATGAGTTTTGCTTATCTACAAGTGTTTGGGAAGTCACTCAGTGTGCTTAGCACATGACTGTGTGTAATGAGGAGGGTTTATGAGCATATTAAATACACATTTTAAACCTTTCCCCCTATTTCTTACTTTATAAAAAAGGAAAGATTCTTTGTCGCTCCCAGAGTTCATAGGAAAAATAGAGATAATAGGTGGAAATGGAGAGAAAGCTAAGAGAAGGAGGTGGATCACTATTTAAGATAGGGCTAGTACCACCCCTGGGAGATGTGGGAAGCTATTCCCTTGTAAAGAAATTCTGGGACATGTGCAAGACTCTAGGCTCCAGGCACAATTACAAAATATCTGAAAGTCTCCTTTAGTGCCCTGTGGCTTTCTCTCTGCAGGTCCATGCTTTCAGTTCTGGGGGTGTGGGTGTTACTACTAACTTATTACTTACTGAGCACCTGTCCTGCGCCCTCTTGGAAATCTCAGTGGCCCTTGCATCATTTAACCCTACAACTACAGCAGGAGATTGTGGCCTCTTAAAAAGAACTAAGACTCAGAGAGGTAAAATAACCTGCCCAACATCACGGAGATTAAATAAGAGTCAGAGGCAAGTCAAACCAGCCTGGCCTGATTCCAAACGTTGTGCTCTTCATCTCTGTACTACCATGCCCCAGACGAGATGGCTTGACGCAGCGCCCCAGGTTGCAGAACGGTGCCTTCCTCCTGCCTTTAGCCACCTCTTCTCTCTCAGCTGTGATCTTAGCTGCTCCAGGCTTTGTGGGGGTGGTGGGCGTGGGGAAATGGCTCCAACGGGAGAGTGAACATAATTCAGGGTGACCTCTTTCAGGATTATTTGTGCCTTTTTAAAAGAAGAAATCTTGAAGAGGCACACTTTAGATGTTAACAATTTGGGGGTGGCCACTCTGGCAGTATAGCAGCGAATGGGTAAGGTATTTTGGAGTGGGTGTTTTATGACTCAGAGGAACTTTCTAGCAACTTTTCAAATCATGCCCTTCAGTCAACTGCCTATCCTGCCCATGAGTAAGGACAGATTGCTTATGTGCTTTGGGAGTGTGTGTGTGTGTGTGTGTGTGTGTGCGCGCGCGCGTGTATGTAAAGGGAAAGTCAGGGGAGAGTTCTTGGTGGTGGAAGTAATGTGTTGCTTCTTTTTTTTTTTAATTGAAGTATAGTTAGTTTACAATGTTGTGTTAGTTTCAGGTGTATAGCAAAGTGATTCAGTTTCAAATATATATATTCTTTTTCAGATTCTTTTCAATGACAGGTTATTACAAGATATTGAATATAGTTCTTTGTGCTGTTCAGTAAGTCTTTGCTGTTTATCTGCTTTATAGATAGTACTTTGTATCCTCTAATCCCAAACTCCTAATTGATCTCTGTCCCCACCTTCCCTTTTGGTAACCACGTTTGTTTTCTACATCTGTGAGTCTCTTTCTGTTTTGTAAATAAGTTCATTTGTATCATTTTTTAAAATTCCACATATATAAGTGATATATGATATTTACCTTTATCTATCTGACTTATGTTGCTTCTTCTTGAAGAATGGCTACAAGTCAGGGTGGAGAGCATGGCCAGAGGCGCTCAGGCTGGGTGTGTGGGGAGATGAAGCATTTCGGTGTTATGAAGCTAATGGGGATGCCACACGTGGGAGGCTATGAAATGCTCTAATAGAAATGACAAAGCCATTTTAGGGGTCTGATCTGGCAAATGAGCTTGAAGTTTGAGGAAACCAAAGGAGACAGAGAGATGTTGCAATTCATCCTTGGTGATTAGACCCTAGTGACAACACAGCTACAAGTTGTCATTATTTGTATTCTGAAATCTTGAACTGTTCATCCCACTAATTTGAATGGTTTTTTTTAATTATACTTTTAGAATTTTTTAAAAATCACAGATACACAATTATAATCCAGAGTGCCCTGCCCTTCCCCTTATTCGCCTCTAGTCCTATTATGCAAAAGTCACCACTTGTTTTTGCATTGTCTCTTCTTGCAGTTATTTCTACACCCCCAAATGACATTCTTCTGCTTCTAATTTGTGATTTATTAAGTCTAAATATTATCAATGAATTTCCTGTCATATTACACAAAGCTACAACATACCCTGTCCCCTTCTTCCATATTTCCATTATACTTACATCACTTTTTAATTTCCTCTATTGGTTACCAATCTACTTTTTTTTTTTTTTTTTTTGGTTACCAATCTATTTACATAGGTCCTGACCTGAAGTCCTTGGCTTCTACTATCTACACCCACTCAGCATCAGCCAAGAGGTGTAGTCAGAGCCTAGTGGGAAAGGAGAGGGTTGCTCATAAGAGGTTCCAGCCAGGGAGTCTCCCACAATAGACCTACTCAAGTCTACTAACTGGAGAAATATTTAATTTACTAAAGAACTGTTAGATTACTCTTTCTAGAGTGACAAAACAGTGACAAAAAGTCAACCTTTTGTTTATTAAGGTTGGAAATAAAATCTTTGCAAAAAGTTTTTTTTTCTTTATCTGCCCCCCCACCCCCTGCCTCGTTCCCCAACAGATCCCCTAAGTTGTCCCAGTCATTTGCAGTTTATTATGAACCAGCAGCCAAGAATGCTTTTCTGTGATGCATTATGGCCTGAGGTGGGTGGGAAGAGTTTTTTTTATAATGAAGGAAATATTTTCTTGTGTCTGTACATAGCAGGAGCTGCTTCCCGAGTGGTGGCGACCAGAGCTCCTTTAGTGTGTGACTCATTCACGTGACTCAGTCACAGTCTTGGATTTTGTTATGGAAAGGGAGTCAATTCCTGCTGAATTCATATTTGTTCTGATTTTTGCCCTAAAAATGACCTGAAAATGCAGTGAGTAACATTTTTCAATCACGCATTTAATAACCTCAATTGTTTCTCATTCCATTCCCTTAATTTCTCCTTTAATACCCTTGTAGTCAGGGAATATACTTTGTCTGACTTGAACACTTCAACATTTTTGACTGTGTTTTATGACTCAGATTATAATCTAATTTGGTAAATGTTCCATTTGCACTTCAAAAGAATGACTATTTTGTTGCTGGGGCGGGGGATGTTCTATAAATTTCAATTAGGTCAAGTTGTGATAACTCTGTTCGAGTCTTCTACATTCTTACTGACTTTCTGTCTATTTGTTCTATCAGTTATTGAGAGGGATTATCGAATTCTTCCAGTGTAGTTATGGATTTGTCTGTTTCTTCTTGCACTTCTATCAGATTTTGCTCCATATATTTTTGAAGCTTTGTTATAAGGTGCATAAACATTTAGGATTATTATGTTCTCTTGATCAACTGACACTTTCATCGTTAAGAAATAACAACAAAAAATCTCTGGTAAATTTCTTTGTTCTGCAGTTGATTTTGCTAGATACTAATTATAGC
This sequence comes from Camelus ferus, assembly GCF_009834535.1. NCBI lineage: Eukaryota > Metazoa > Chordata > Mammalia > Artiodactyla > Camelidae > Camelus > Camelus ferus. The sequence continues at coordinate 59,559,702 of NC_045703.1, read as the reverse complement.
CACACTTCCTTTGATTAGTGTTGGCACGGAATGATTTCTTCCATTCTTTTACTTTTGATCTTTCTGTGTCTTTATATATATAAAGTGTGTTTCTAATAGGAAAAATATAGTTGTCTTGCTTTTTTATTCATTCTGAACAACCTCTGCCTTTTAATTGCGGTGTTCAGACTCCACTTACATTAATATGATTACTGATAAGTTTAGGTTTAAGTTAGTCATCATCTTGCTGTTTGTTTTCTGTTTGTCCAATCTGTTCTTTATTCCCTCCTTTTTCCTCTTTTTGCTTTCTTTTAAATTAAACAAGCATTTTTATGATTCCATTTTATCTTCTTTGTTGACTTATTAGCTATAATACTTTGCTTTGTTATTTTGGTGGTTGCTTTAAGTTTTATGGTATACCACTTTGACTTATCACAGACTACCTTCACGTGATATTTTACCACTTTGAATATAGTATGAGAACCTTACAGTATACTTTCATGTCTATTCTTTGCTCTTTTTATGCTATTATTGTTACATATCTTTATACAACTTTTCATAAACTTCTAAGCAACATTGTTATTATTTTTATTTAAACAGCACATTAATTTCCTTTTAAGGAGATTTAAATACTAATAGAAAAATATCTTACATATTTACCCAACCAGTTAACATTTCCAATGCTTTTCATTCTTCTGTGTAGGTCTATGTTTCCATTTGGTATCATTTAATTTTATATTACTAAGATGTTTTCAAAGAGTATTGTAATTAGGACTAACTGTATCACAAATCATGTCTCTAAAACTACCTTTAGGCTATTTTCAAGTAAAAATCATAGCGGATCCAAAAGCCAGAATATCATGCTTTTAATTCTGATGTTCCTGTTATGAGTCATTTAAAGGAAATAGAAAATGTAACAACTAGCTTGTATACTCTATGGTAAGTGCATTTAGATGCTGTTTTCTGAGTAAGAATTCTGTTTCATAGATAGCAGCCTTCTAGTTCTTATGAGGTAGAGTTTTAAAATGTATTTGATTTTTTTTGTATAGGTATATTTATGTAGTTCTAACATCAAAAGGTATAAAAAGATATTCAGTGAAAATCTCCCACCTCTGTCTCCTATTTGCTTAGTTCCTACAGCCACCCCCGTTCTTCATCCCCAGCTAGGTCATTACTGTTATTAATATTTGGTTTATCTCTTCAAGGACTTAAAAATGTATTTACAAGCCAATTCCTATCTTCTCATTTATGTTAATGATACATCCACAGCTCTGCATCTTGTTTTTTTTTAAACTTAATATATTTTGAAGATTTTGTATATCAATATATAAAGAACTTGCTTATTCTTGAAAAACAGATGTAGTATTCCATTGTAGGGATGTATCTTATTTTATTTACCCAGACCTTAAATTTATAGGCCTTTCGATTTGTTTTTGCTATTACACACAATTCTGCAATGAATAAACTTGAACTAATGTTATCTGCATGTGTGTGAGTTTATCTGTAGGATAAATTCCTAGAAATGAAATTGTTGGATTAAATGTATAATCATTTGTAATTTTGATATTGCCAAAATCTTCTCCGTTGGGGTTTTACCAGTTTGCATTCCCACTGGCACTGTATGAAGGTGTCTGTTTCCCCACAGCTTTGCCCACACAGTGTACTTTTAGATTTTTGTGTACAGTATGTGATAAACATGCTATTTCAGTTTTAATTTATAATCTCATTATAAGTAAGATTGAATAGCTCTTCAAGTGTTTAAAAATGGAGGTAAAATTTTTTGAAATATATATGATTGATTTATTGAATCCCAAGAAAATACTTTGGAGAAAGTAGGGAAATCAAAGAAGGAAAACTTCAAATCAGTTAAGCATTTTTAACGATAAAATTCCTATTAAAGGCAATAAATGTTTCTCAGAATCACTGAGTACCCCTTCAGACATCTGCCATTGTTAGTAGCTCATGTTGTGTAACATTTTCTTTGGTTCCCAATAGAATACAAATCAATTTACAAATATATAAACCGATTAACATCATACTGATGCCTCTGACTCTAATCTGCTATCACATGGATCCTTTTAACCTCCTGAAGGGTAGGATTTTTACAGTAGAAAATGATAGTTTTCATTATGTAACTTCAGAGTATAGGCTTCTGTTGAAAACTGGGGAGATGTATGGGGTATGAGTATCAGTCCACAACCCAAGTTCTTTGTTTGCCTTTAGATCAACTTACGTCTAACTCTGAGCCCTGATCTGGCGGAGGTAGAAAGAAATTCCCTTCCAAACATGCCTGGGGGCGCCGTGCCTTGGGGCTGTACCAAGGTCCAAGGGCCCCGTGGAGCCCTGGCACTTGGTTGGGCAAGTTCTCTTTCTGCCCCAGTTGCTGCTGAGATGCCTGTGGTGGGAACCCACAGAGGTCCCAAGGCTCCATGCCTTGTGTCATACAAGGTGGGGTACTTAATGGGATGGAAGCGTCCAGCTCTGGGTTCTGTACGGCCACTGTGGTCTGGCACCTCCTGGGCCCCTCCCTTCATAAGTATTACCCTGATCCTCACTTTCTCTGGAACCCCAACTTCCTTCCCCTTTCCAGTCAAGGCCCAAATCTCCGCTCTTTCTTTACCACTTCCCAAAGGCCCTTTCCCTCCAGGACAAGCGTAGCCTCTTTAAAGGACTAAGGCTTTTTACAAAAGCAAGAAAGGGAATTATCTTTTCAGGGAAACTTCTTAGACATCCCTTTACTACAGGGCACAGAAATATCTGGCTTCCTGCTGGAATTGGTGGGAGGGGAAAAACACAGGGAGAATAAAGACAAGCTAACATTTCTATTCATTTGCTCCCATGAGTTAAGTAATGGTGGGTAATAAACTGCTTTCAATTAGATTTATGAGACAACAACAACAACAAAAAAAACCCTCTTTCTACTTTGAGGTCGTAGAGCCTACAATTCTACTCTTAAGAGCAAATGCTCAGGTAGCATCCACACAACTGGGTCACTAGTCCCATGAGACTTTTGGATGACTCGAAGGCACCCAGCCATAGCAATGCTAATGCACTGCTGCTTATGTCACAGAGAGAACTGTTGGTTCCGAGTCCTGGATGCAAGTTTTCAACACACTTTGAGTTTTGATCTGATGTCCTATTATGTTTCCAACAATGGTCCTGGTCAATGGAAATATTACACTTTTGAGACATAAAACTAGATGATTAAAGGAGATTTAACTTGGTGAGGTGCAGGCATAAACTTTTATTTTCTCCGATCACCTCTTCAGCCCTCTGGCCACTCTTTTTGTTCTGCTAGGTAGCAGATTTTTAAGACACCTGATTGACAAAAGGATTGATCCTTTTACTTTCTAGTCACTTCTAATTTATTGAAATGAGTCCAGGTTCAACTCTAATCACATATCTCATTCAAAACCTTCTCGATCCCTCATCACAGGTCAGACTTTAGGCTTAAAGGACTTTGAGCAAGGAAGCTGTGTGGTCTGCCTTTCTGTTCCCTTTCCTTGTTTCATTTTGAGGGATCAGGGACAAAGGGAGGGGTCAGGGCATGATTACCACCTCCTCAGGATGATTGTTGCAGGTTCTTCTGCTAAACTGGGATGGGCTGTGGATGCGGTCTTCGTGCCAGGAGTCTGAAGGTTGATTTGCTCATGGACTCTATACATCAGTACTTAGGAGGCATGTGAAGCTTCCTCACTGCTCAATTCCCTTTGGGAAGATCTGACCCTGACCCAACCTCTTCCAGTTTCCTTTAGCACCACCCCAACAGTTTGCCCTTGCTGGTAGAGTTCACTGACTGGGTAGACAGACCTTTAGAGTGCAACACTGCAGGGCAGATTCCTCTCAGCACCCTTCCACAAGAGCCACTCAAGTACCTATTCCACATGATGTAAGCCACAGGAAACTCAAGTATGTATTCCGTGCCAAGAGCAGAGACTCATGCTGCTCACTGCCACCTCTTCTCTAAGACCTCTATCCACTAGATGCCAGCTCTGCCTATAACACATGTGCCTGGATATTGCCAAATGTCTGAAAACCCCATGTCCTGATGTGGTACACAGAATACTGTCCCCCCAAAGCCATTCACATGCAACCCCCCAAACCTATGAATAGAATATATTACCTTCTATGGCAAAAGAGACTTCATATATGTGATTAGTGAAGTATCTTGAGATAGGATGATTAACTTGGATGAGTTGGGTAAGCCCGTTGTAATCACAAGGGTCCTTGTAAGAAGGAGGCAGACGTGCCAGTCAGTGAAGGAGATGTGATGACAAAAAGCAGAGATCAGAGGGATGACTTTGGAGAAGGAAGGGGGCCACGAGCCACAGAATGAAGTCAGCCTCCTGAAGATGGAAAAGACAAGGAATAGATTCTCACCGAGAACCTCCAGGAGGAACACAATCCTGTCAACACCTTGATTTTAATCTCGAGAGTCTTCTGACCTCCAAAACTGTAAGATAGTAAGTTTACATCATTTAAGCCATTACATTTATGCTTGTTTGTTCTAGCAGCAATAGGAAACTAAAAAGTCCAAAAACTCCTCAGTCCTAAACCAGGATTGTGGATCATCCTCCCTGGGGGGCAAAATTGCCCTTGGATCAAAAACACTGCTCTGATTTTTAGTAGTTTTCTTGAGCTTGGCTCAGTTAGCTTTGAGATAGGACACATCCTTTTCTCATCTCCTAGGATGAGGAAGGAATTATTTTTTTTTTACCACAGAAAATTGCATCTCACACAAGGTAATTACTCAACAACTTCCTTTTACCTCTCTACCAACTCAGCCTTTGGGAGGTGGAGGGTGGGGCTGGAGGTATGTGGTGTTGGTTTTGTGGGGGTGCCTGGCACAAGTGATGCTTGGCTCCCTTTTTTACTCAGCTTTTACCAACTCCTTTTGCTAATTCCAAAATAAAAGGAAAAATTCACATTCAATTTTCTATTAATCTCAGAAGTGGCTTTAAGCAAAGCCTTTTGTAGTTTGCAAAAATTAACTTCTGCTTTCTGGTTGTCTGTGAGTATGAGTAGGAAGATCTGATTTTAGGGGTGACAGCTCCATTTCCTATCTCTGGTGGACTGCTTTCCCCGAGTATATCCTCTTCCATAGTAATAAAATTTTAAGGAGAGTTCTTGGCTGCCCAGCTAATGGGCATACTTTTAAGCCTTTGTAGCAGCTAGCTGTAGATAAGTGACTAAGATCTGGCCAAAAGGATGTTAGTAACTTCTGGGTCATTTCCAAAAAAGGAAGTGGTTAGCCCTCTACTTCCTCATTTCCTTAGGGTAGGAATGCAGATAAAATGACGGTGAATTAGCTTCAACCAAGCAGATGAGGACAATATGCCAGAGGATGATGAAGCCACAAGATAGAAAAAAACCCAGGTCCCTGGGTGACCCCATGAATAGAGTTGCTTACCCATCCGTAAGTAAGCTTAAGCTATGTATAGTATATACTAACTCACTAGCAAAATATTCACACCCCTGTCCATTTGCTGTGTTCCACATAGTAGGGATTCCCAAACACTGTTATGCCAATGATGTTCTGGACAATATTTTCAACTGTCCAAATTGAAATGAAAAAATAAGAATAATGCAGTAGCTAAGAGACTGAAAAGAAAAGCCACAGATATCAGATATATGTTATTTGCAAAACATATATCTGATAAAGAACTTGTTTCCAGAATACATAAAGAACACTCAAAAATCAATAATAATAAAACCAAATGAGCCAATTAAAAAATGGACAAAAGAACTAAACTGACATTTCTGTAAAGAATATATGTAGACAGCAAATAAGCACATAAAAAGATGTTTAACATCACTAATTATTAGGGAAATGCAAATCAAAACAACAAATACCATCAAACACTTATTAGAATAGTTAAAATAAACAAAATTTTGACATTATCCAGCACTGTCTAGGCTAGGAACAATTGGCACTCCCATCTATTGCCGGTGTGATGCAAAATAGCACAGACATTTTGAAAAACAGTTTGGCAGTTTTCTGTAAAATTAAAAATACACTTACTGTATGACCCAGCAATTCTTCTCCTAGGTCTTTACCCAAGTGAAATGAATATCTATGTTCACAAAAAACCTGTATGTGAATGTTTGTAGTGACTTTATTCATAGTCACCCAAAACTGGAAACAAACCAAAAGTCTCTCGATGGGGTAACAGGTAAACATAATGTGATACTTTCATATAATAGAATACAATTCAGTGATAAAAGGAATGAATTACTGATACATGTAACATAATGTGATACTTTCATGTAATAGAATACAACTCAGTGATAAAAGGAATGAATTACTGATACATGTAACAACATGGCTAAATCTCAAATACACTGTACTAAATGAAAGTCTACATATTGTGTGATTTCCTTGTATGATAATCTTGCAAAGACAAAACTACAATGACAGAGAACAGATCAGTGGCTGCCAAGGACCGGAGGAGGTGACAGGAGTGGAATGCAAAAGGGCGTAGGGGAATTTTTTAGGGTAAAGGCACTATTCTATTTAACTGTTCCCTTGTGGTGGGGTCATACAACTCTATCATTTGTCAAAACTTGAAGAACTGCACACTAAAAAAGGGTGAACTTTACTGTATGGAAATGTATTTTAATTACAAAATGGAAAAAAGAATAATGCAGTAAGTTTTAAATAAAACTATTCAATTTAAAAATGTTATATATGAAACACACAGTATAATTTGTAGCACCTTGTTGCTGGCAGTACAGTGTAACATTTCTTGTTTTTTATTTGGCAAAATAAGAAGTTGGCCACTTTATACTGGAATCCTAGATTTTTGGTGGACATCTTCTTGGTGTACGTAATCTCAGCCTAGGAGTCATTGCCTTAGAGGGCCAGGTTCTATAGATTTAATCAGGGATTGTGGTGCAATAAAATAAAACCCACTCAACTCATTTCAAGAAAGGACTTTATGAGGAGATGTAGATGAGTATTGGAGAACCCACATACAAGAGCTCTTCCTGATCTGGGAGCAAGAAAGCCTCTGGCAGCTTTCCCCTCACCCTTTCCCTCATTTCTCTCTCCTTGGTTACAAGGTCTCTCCTCTCCACTGCTCTCTCCATACCAGGTCCTCTGTTCTGGCTGCACCCCAGGTTCTTCTGCTTTTACATGGCCCAACATGGTGGCCAACCCCAAGTTCTAAGTCATCCCCGACTCAATCTCAGTACAAAGTAGACAGAATCTGGCCGACTCAGCTCATTATGGGTCAGAACTTCACTTCAGTGCAGGCAGCTGTGGCCAGGGGTCATGTTATGAAGAACAGAGATATCAGAGCTATGGGCAGACGTTAGATTATTTATGGTGGGATATGGGGAAGGCAACGGCTAGTACTTTTACTACAAATGACTTGTGTTTATAGTCGGTTCTTATTAATTGCTTGGCAAATGAGTAAAGTAAACCAAGAATACTTCCAATCTTCTCCTTCCATGTCAACCAAAGCAGGTCCCAAATTGTGAGACTTTGGCCTACTGAAACTCTGATGCTTACAATATACTGAAAGGATGTACCATTTTTTTTTTCACAGCACAGAAACTAATGAAAGCAGCTTTTACTTAGGTGTTATGCCTCTGACTCATTTCTTGACGTATCTTAAATAAAAATAATATGTTATATTTTTCACAGATGTAGAGAACACTAACCAACTGAACTTTCCAATATCCCTAAGTATCCTGATTTATTGCACAAGGAACCTAAAATTCAGAGAGGTTAAAGGAATTGCAAGGCTACACAGCAAGGGACTCTTGGTGCTTTGATAAGGAATTGGAAGTTTCTAGCTTCCAGACTCATGCTCTGTCTACTAGGTCACTCTCTGGAAAAAAAAAAAAAATGACATTAAAAAGATTGACTCATTCTGTAACCATGAGAATTGGAAACAACTACTGTACTGTGTGTGTGTTTTTTTTTAAGTTTTTATTACACAAGCAGTACATGTTCATTATAAAGAAATTAGAAATTATAGATAACCAGATAGAAGGAATCACAGACACATGTATTTTATTTTAAGTGCAGAAGGGGAGATTTGTTTTTATAATCACTGTGGTAGATTATCCTCTTTACATTCAAAACAGCACCATAAAGTTCTTTTCTCAGAGATGAAGAAGGGAACATTTTCCTCTTCTTCCCACACCAGAGCTTCCCCTTTGGCCCTTCAGAGGGGGAGAATCTCTCCTCAGCTAGTGGCAGCCAGCGTGCTTCCGGTCTAATTTTCCAGTCTTCACGGAGATAAAGCAAAACCATGGCTGAGTCTGAAGGAGGCCTGGAATAAGTACCATAAAAAATGTACTTGAACAAAAACCCCAAAACCCAGCTTAGTTCAACACATATATTCAAGATTCAATGTGGCATATGCTACGGAATAGTAGTAATAATAACAGTCTTGTCCTGTGCCAGATACTTACCATAACAATCTTGTGTGGAAGGACAAATCTGTTCTATTTATGAGGACACAGGATTTTGAGACGTGAAATAACTTGACTAAGGAACCACAGAGAGTGAATAATATGGACAGAATTTGAATCCAGACAGTCAGACTCCAGAGCCTGCTACCTTAACCAGTACTATCTGAAGGGACAAAAATGAGTCCAAGAATGAAAAGGCAGAATTCATAGACTCATTAAACAAAAATTTGGGGGGTGGGTGGGAGAAGGAATTTAAAAACCACAAAAAGTACAACAGAGAGATTAAGAATCATCTTTATTAGGACCACTCAGAATTAACCATCTACCATATTTGTTTCCAGACATTTTTTTTTAAAAAAGAAAAATCAGTGCTTACAATAAATCATTCAAACAATGTGGAGATATGCAAAGTAGAAAGCAAAAAGTATCACCCAAGTTCCCACTGCGTTAGATCAGCATCATTGCCGACATCTATCTGTCTGTTTATTCAGATAGAGTGACAGGTACTTTGCTCAGTGCTTCTAAACTCATTCTGAAGCCCTGTTCAGTGATAAAACATCACAGGAGATGTTTTCCCCACCTCTTTCCCCATTCCTCTTCTTAAAGTCATGTTGGACCTATTTAGGGTGGAGTCATCATCCTTCCTTCCTTCCATCCATCATCCATGCGTCAATTCAGTGGTCCTTGTATACCAGGAATTGAGCTAGGTGCTTGGGATGGAAAAGTTTCTGGTACACGGTAGAAGAAAGGCCAGTGGGAAAAACAGACAGTTGAGAACAATGACAGGAATTTAGTAGTACTCTAATAAAATATAAGATTCTCTGCAAACACAGAGGTAAAATGGCAGCAATAAAAATTTACACCTATTGAGAGGTTACCATGTCAGGCACTTTTCTAAGCTCATCATATATATTAATTCATTTGCACCTGAGGAGTTCAAGGAAGGCTTCCTGGAGGAAGTGACATTTGAGTTGACTCATGAAAATTGAGAAATCACTTAACAGAGACTCAGGGGAAGAAAATATATCCCAGGCAGAGTGAACAACTTGTCCAAAACCAAAACCATAAAGAGTGTGCTCTGAGAACTGTAAGTGCTTTGTTGGGACTGTAGCGAGCTTTTGCGGAGTGGAAGAGGGGTTGCCAACAGATGAAGCCCAAAAGGTCAAATCATGAAGGGGAGTCATGAAGAATTTTAAGGAACTGCATGACATAATCAGATATGTATATTATAAAGGTCGCTCTGGCTATAAATGGAAGATAGATTGTAGGAGATAAAGGATGAAGGCAGGGGGACCAGTAAGGAAGCCTCGAGAGCGTTGAAAAACTGTCAAGCTGGACAAAATAATAATAGTTTAGCTGTTAACAAAATCAAGGGCCTTTAATTCCTTCTCAAGGGCTATAGGTAATATTTTGAGCTGTTTTGCAGACATTAAAACCCTCACCAGGTGGAAGAAGTCAGCTGTAAGCTGCCCACAAGCATACAGACCCTAGACTGGTTGGAACTAAAAGGTTGACAATGTTGACTCCTGATGACCTCACCACCAACCAATCAGAAGAACATCCAAGAGCTGATCACATATCCCACAAACCCCCTCCCTTACCCGGTCTTTAAAAATCTCTCCCTGAAGGCTGTCAGGAAGGTCAGGTTTTTTAAGCACTAGCTGCCCTGGACTGCTTGCTTGGCGTCCTGCAATAAACACTGCACTTTCCTTCACCCAGTGTCAGTTGATTGGCTTTACTGTGCACGGGCGAGCAGACCCAAGTTTGGTTTGATGACATGAAGACACTAGTCATGTTGAACTTGGCTCACCCTAATGGACTCATTTTAACTTCATGTCTTTAAAGGCCCTGTCTACAAATACAGTCACATCCTGAGGTGCCAGACTTTAACAGATGGATTTGTGTGTGTGTGTGTGTGGGGGGCACGATTTAGCCCATAACACTGCTCCAACTTCTACATTTTAATAATTCCAATCTCTTTCCTTTGCTGCCCCAGCCCTAGAGGTGGGAACTTATAGCCATGAAACGCTGGTGTTCCCTTTTTGCATTTTCGCTTCTTTAATACTTAGTGCCCAGTTCTTTGTATTAATTTCTCTCTGTTAAGATAATTGGTGTGGGCTGTCATACTTAACCAGACCTTGCCTGGTGCAAGGGGAGACTGTGGCAGTTATAGGGACAGGAGGGTGATGTCCCAGGGGTTCAGGCTGGCTTCCCCTCCCACGCAGGGCTTTCCCATTGCCTCTGAGAGTTACCACATTTGTGCTCCGGCTCTTAGCTGTGAGGTCCACAGACTCGGTTTGGTCTGTGTGCCTCAAGTTGGCCAGGCTCTCAGCGATGGTCACCTGCAAAACAAACTCACAGGAGATGAAGGTGTGGAGTACAAACTTGATGACCATTTGTTAGATGATGAGCGTGTGGGAAGTGCATGCTCTCCAATTAGCCCTTCTCTTCCTTAAGGAATCTACACAGGAATTCAAATGTGACCAAGGTTCCTTGGTGACCATGAAATCTGAGCGCAGGTAGAGTGGGTGGTCTCAGCGGCTCATGATGTGACTAGATGATGATATTCTTGCATATTCATCCCTGCCAAGGGGGAGTCTGCCAGGTGGAGGAGAACGCTCCTGTTAACCAGTGGGGATGCCCTCTGCCCTGGGGAGTGGCACAGACACTCGGACAACCTGTGGCTCCTTGGGCAATTTTGGGCTCCCCTTTACTAGATTTCACACAGTCAATTCTTTTTCTGTTGTTCACACATCCTTCCTGCATGTGGATTTGACTACTGCTCTCTTTTACAATCACCACAGATGATATTTTGAGCTCCTTTGTATTGTTTTGAATTAAAGATCTTCTAAGGTGACTTTTACTGAAAGTGAATATCACTTAATACATTCCACTTTAACTGAAGGTGTAACCTGATTTCTGAGTTTGAGTGTGTAGGCACCCACGTTGTTTGTTTGTTTCAGGTCAAACAATCTCTTCAGTGGCTGGCACTGTCGTCCAGTGGAGCCCAGAGCAAAGCACAGAGAGCAGCGTGCCCTGCTCAGGCGAGGCTTCCCAGTTGGCTGGGGAAGATAAGTTATGTGGGTTTTGTGGTAAGAGACCGATGCGGGTCAGTGTCAGATTGTGGGCAACTTTGAATTCCAGGCTGAGGAGTTGTCCCTTACACAGACATTAGGGAACCCTTGAAGACTCTTGTGTGAGGCCTGGGGGGTTGGCATGATACCCTGGCCTTAGGACTCCGAGTTCAGTGCTCTGAAGACAACCAGTGTCTAGGCATGAGTGTTTGTTATATTCCTTTATCTGATTCTTCAGAACACTTTACTTTCGGTAAAGATGCTGAGTGAAGCAGTGCTTGAAGGGGCAAGTGGTTGGGGGGCGGCAAGGAAGCTCAAGGAAGCAGAAGCAAAAACACAAACATAAGCCACAGAAGAGGAAAGTGAGCTATTGGTTATTATTTCCATTTCTGTGGATATGAAATACTATCCCAATTGTGGGAAGCTGAGAAAGGCCACAGCAAAATAAAAGAGAAGCCGTCGCTTAACAGTGATGTTCAGATGTTGGAAAACAGCTAAGGTGTAGACTTACGTTATGGAAACATCTTTAACCTCAACCAAATTCCAAGAACACTCTAAAAGAGAGCACTGGCAAAGCTGGGTTTGCTTTGCAGGGTCTTCGCCATTAGAGACCCACAAAATTGTAAACCTTGGAAACTGCTGTGTTTTTTTTTTTTTAATGGTTCTGAACCCTTGTCATTAAAATGCATTTTTCCAGCATCATTTCAAATGAGTCAAAATTCTCTCTTTCTCTCTCTCTTTATAGGCTCCAACTCACTAAATTTGTCTAAATCAGATTTAGAAATGATACAGTTTTAAAGATAAGTATATCTTGAATTCCCAAGCCACTCCAGCTTGTACTGGTGCAAAATGTTTGGGTAAAAACAACAAAATATAACCAATGGGGCATTCTAATCCACCTAATCCTTCCTTTATCATGGCAATCACTAGAAATGTTACCAAATTCCCAGCTTTCCTGCAATGGCTCATAATTTCTCTGTCTCATTAAAGGACAGCAGAAAATGTCACCTCAAAGTCTGCCCTTCTGGCATATTGATTATTTTGAGTTAAAATTACTTAAGAAACAGCCAGTTCACAGAGGACACTCTGACCCTCCCTTGTCCCTCCTAAAAGCAGGAAATAAATTTCCCATAGGAAAGGCACCCTCCTTGTACCAGGAGGCAGAGAGACATCCTTATCAGAGATAGAGAATTTTAGGCCAAGAAGGCTGTGTAGACAAAACGGTACTTCTTTACCAACTTACTACCCCAAGCCCAAACTTCTTTGTTTCATCAGTTCTTCAAAATTACATTGCTTCTTCGTCTGAAAACTTTTATAAACTGCCTTTGTTGGTCGCATCTTTGAGTTTCATACTTTCATGAGTTCCCGAACATCTGAAATTAAATTTGTTTTCTCCTGTTAATCTGTCTGATATCAGTTTAATTATCAGACCAGCCAAAGAACCAAGAAGGGAAAAAGGGAAAAGTTCCCTCCCCTCCATCACTAAGCTCTTCTCTGAGGCCAGTGGCACTCACCTCTGGTCCTCTCCTCGTGGCCTCTGCAGTTTTCTGGGTCCCGGGATGGGGTTGCCATCCCTTCAGGGTCACCGAAGTCTATGTCATTCTCTGCTCCCCGGCTGTTTCCTGGTTCCCTGTTTCTTTAGCGGTTACCTCCCTGGGTGGGATAAAAACTCTCCCTGCAACCAGTGTTCTCTTTTTTTTTTTTTTTAGGTACTTAATGAAGATGGCTTTTGTCCTTCTATTAGTCATGAATATTAGTCAACAATTATTGGCCACAGATGTCAGAGCTCTCATTCGACTTGGTCTCTGTTTTCACAGAACCCCTCTGCTGGGGACCCCAGCATGCCTTCCCATGTGGGGACCAGGCAGAGGCTGCCTGCTCACAGTAGACACTGTGTGTCCCCACTGATGGTCACAAAAGTCCCTGTACCAGGCCTAGGCTCTCCCATTCCTGCCTCACTGTGAGGCTGGGGAATTCCCGGGCCTCCAGGTCCTGCCAAGGAGGCTAAGCAGTGGCCTTTGTCCCTCTTGCTTGTTCAAGAGACTCACACCAGGCACTCCCTGCCCCTTCCGCGGGGCCCTCTGGCCAACCCACAGCGCCTGCCTTCACATTTCTCAATTCCCACGACAGGCGTGCAGAATAGGTGTCGCCTTCAGCACAAACTGAAAAACATTCACTTGATCCTCCCTGGAAGCTGGCAAGAGGCAGGCTGGGAATATGCCATGGAAAGAAGAAAATGACCCTGCCAGATTCTCCAGTTTCCAAAGTCAAGAAGAGATCTGGTTGGTGCCCCAGGACTGCCTGCTGACCAAACAGCCCGCAGAGATGGCTCCGTGTGCGAGGCGTGTCCCCGACGGAAGGCTTGGGAGCACTCCTGGGTCAGCACCGCGGGCCTGGCCCGGCCCAGCCGTTAGCAATTCCTTTTAGGGAAATTGTAGGCCTGGGGTTGTGGGAGTGAAGACGCCTATTAAGTTACTCTGTGTTTTCAGGGCAGAGGAGGGACGATTTTTCACCATTTAGGGGAAACTTTGTTCGTGCCATTCATTTGGAATATTCTGTCAGTCTCCATATGTTGATATCTTAGCAACCCTTTGGTTTGGTGAGAATGGCACTCCTCCCTTGACCCAGTTCCTCCCGAACTCACTGCCTGCACACAGCTCTCATACTATAAATTCCTGCAGGGTGGTGACTAGTACATCTTGGCTCCCACGCAGCATTAACATCATGTTTTGTGCATAGTAGGTAGCCAAATTAAATTGAGGTTTCTGTGTCTGGGTAGTCACAGGAATTTGTTAAATTTAGGTTAAAAAATCTGTTTTGATATAGATAACTACCCATTTATTTCTAATTAATAACTTTTTTTTCTGTACCAATGATGACTCCTTTTTACTAATAGGCAACAATATTTTAATAGCTCTGGGCATCAGATATCATCATCAAAACCTTGCAGCCTTGTGCTTTGTCTAAATCTTGGAGAAAAAATACATAATTAAAATGGGATCAGTTGAATATTTCTTTCTAAATAAAAGAATATTTAATTTGTAAAAAGAGCTAAGTAAATAGTAAATCTTAAGTATGAAATTCAGTTTTTTTTTTCCTCTTGGCTTTAATTTTTACAGATGGGACAAATTCATGGTGGAAGCCAATGGCTGATGTTGGAAAGGATGGATGGTGGTGTGGCGTTGCTTCTTCCTGAGGTCCTGTTTTTTCTTGAAATGGCAAGGATTTTTATTCAGCCAAGTAACATAGTCCTCTCGAGTTCCTCCCATTAACCCCAGAATTTATTTTGCCAGGTGACAACTCTAGTCATTTGAAATTTTTACCTAGAGGAGCAGACCTTATACTGGTTGAATTTGATGCTTGGCATATGAATGTGGCTATCAGAGTTAATCTTTTTTGCTTATGCATTTATCAAATTTCTCCGTTCAAAATTTAGACACCCTTAGACACCCACACCCTTCCACCAGATCCAGTTTCCTTTGCTCACAATTTCCTGGTAAATGTTACATTTCTTCAAGGAGCAAGGATTTCACTGAGCTTCAGCTGATACTCGAAATCACATTTAAGCTGCCTTTGACAAGCAAAGTTCTACCTGGTTAGACACAAGAGTCCTGAACTGAACTGGTGTCTTTGAAATTTGGATCAGGAGCGACTCTTGGGGTGCTGAATTTATTCCCCATGGACTAATACAGTTGCCTGGGGTGTGCGTGCTAGGGAGGCCCTGGGCTTGAACCGTGCAGCTGATTAGAATAGAAGGTATTTTACCCTGGAAGCCATTGTGTCTCAGCTGGATCAGTTTAACTTAGCTGTTCTTTGGAAGAAACATGATGCCTCCTTTCTCTTTTTCCTTTTTTCGTCAACAGTCAGACATCCACGGGCTCTCATGCCCCCAGACATCAGTTAGCTATCATTAAATGTAATTTGGAGCTTTAACAATGCTGTCAATATGCCGTGGTATTTTGTCATCACTTCACTATTGGTTACAATCCTTTTCACTTATGGAGACTTGTCCCCCTTTCATCTTTGTGGTTGCCAGACTTGTAATTTGTTTTTCTGTTTAATAGAAACCTTAGAATCATTGGTATAAAGTATGCTATGAAAAACACATGCTTTTTAAAATGGCTCCTTTCGTCTTTAAAAATTAAAATATGTTTTTATATGTTCCAATACCAGTTAATGCATATTTCATAGCATCTCCTTTAAACTCTTCAATAAGATAATTAAAAAAATTTTTTTTGGATACCAAAATAGTCACCTCTCCAAAACTACTTTTATGTCTCTTCATTTCTCTTTATATAGAAGAGATGTAGGACATAAAATTTATGCAGTAAAGAGGACACTGAAAAATCTCAAATGCTGGCCAAGATTTTGGCTTTCTATAGACAAAAATGTGGAAGAACCCAAATGTGGTGGCTATTTTAAAATGTCTAATTCTTGCTTTGCCTTTCCTTAAACAAGAAAAGGCCTCTTTGGAGAAAGTGGATGGTATAGAGCCTCTCCATTGATCTTTCTAATTAGAAAGAAAATTCAAGTTGAGAATTGTAATTAAACGTGGTTTAAATGAAATACTTTTCAACCTAATGAAGAGTAAATGTAGCTTCTAAATTTCTAATTTCAAGGATTTCAAAGCTCTGAAAATAGAAATACACCTTCATTTACACAACTATTTGGATATTATGCATTTTATGTGGCAGAATAGGATTTTGTTTTAAATGGGGGAATAACATATACATAGTAAAGTTCACAGCTCTTAACCACAGGGCCATAAACGTCTTTCGTGTGTATACACCTGTGTAACTACCACTCAGATCAAGGTAGAGCATGTTTTCAGCACTGCAGAGGGCTCCCTGGTGTCTCCACTCCTTCAGCCTCTTCCTGGTAACCACCATTCCAAGATCAATCACCACGGATGAGTTTTGCCTGTTCTGAATCTTTGTGTACATGGAAAATGCTCTTTAGTGTCTGGCTCTTCCAGTTGACATAAGGTCTGTAGGACGATTTTTCTGTGTGTGTGTAGCGATAGTTCACCCAGACATCAGCATTATTTTACGATTAGCTGAGCAAGTGCCCAGGAAGACCTCTTACCCCACATCCCCACCCCAAAGCAGAGCTCTGATAAGTCTGAGCTGGAGTTCATAGTGGGTCAGGTCTCTAGCACACCTTTCTCCTCTGTCCCAAACCCACATCTTGGATTTACCATCACCTGGCCAGCTACATGGTACCATGACTGGGAAGTTCAGGCAAAGGAGAGTGATGCCAGAGCCTGTCTCAGTGAAGGGGTGGCCCTGGGCTACTTACTTCTCCCTTTGTGTGGAAAATAGAAAGGAACCACACCTGACACTTTGAAATCTGGTGATTCCCTTCCCAGGACAAATGCGGCCTGGTCAAAGTTTGCATTTGAAAGCCATCTTAGTATTGCCTTTTCTTGGGGGAAGACTGAGAAAGAGGGTAGGTGAGGAGGCCAAAGTAAGGGGGGAGGATGCTGGGAGTCCCTTCCTATCTTCTGTAATCCTATAGAATTCACAATTGTTTTCCAAAACAGTCAATATCTATCCTTTGACTCTTGAGTATAGAAGGAAGACCTATTTCCTCCTCTTTCACAGAATCCAAGTCATGGGCTGCAGCGGAGAAACCAAGGGCTGAGAGGAGGGGCCAGGTTGTGGTCTTGGTTCTCATGCCAATGAACTCCAGGGGTGACTTGGGGCCCCTTACTTCACCTCTCTAGTTCGTCATCTGCAGAAGGTGGACATTTGACTAACGAGCCTCTTAGCACCCTGGAGAACTTTTCAGACTTCTAGAGAGTATACGTTTTACACCTCAAGGCTCTCCCACCCTGTATGAGTAATCGCCTGTAAGACAGGCTGCCTGATTCCTCTGGCGATTTCTGAATGTCCCGCCTTTGGCTGGGGAGGGCAGTGCCAGGGGCCAGTTCTGACAGCTGGTGCAGGGGTTAACTTCAGGCTGAGGATCTTGTTTTAAGGTATCCAGATGACATAACGTTGATATGAAATGCTTAACTCTGAGGGAACAGTTGAGAGAAAATGACAGGCTTAAGCTCCCTAGTATCTTACTAGGCAGAGCCCCCAACTCGTGTGTGTGTGTGTGTGTGTAGGAGGGCACTAGGGAGAGGCCTCCCCTGTCCATCCCAAGGGGCAATTGTGCTCAGCACTTCTAGGGCCATTTATGGCTTTCCAGTTATGTATTTTTCTTGCTTTGTTTTGCCTCTTTCTTGAAAAACAGGCTGTATTAGTTTCCTATTACTGCTGCCAAAAATGACCACAAACTTAGTGGCTTAAAACAACACAGACTTATTATCTTCAATCATAAATTTTGGAGGTCAGAAGTCCAAAATCGGTCTCTGGGCTAAAGTCATGGTGTGGGCAGCCGCGTATTCCTCTCTGGAGGCTATAGGGGAGAATTTGTTTTCTTGCTTTTCCCAGTGTCTAGAGGGGCCCACGTTCCTTGATTCACGGCCTCTTCCTCCATCTTCGAAACCAGCAATGGTCTGTTTCATCTTTCTTACATCACATCACTGTCACACCGATCCTTCTCTCTTCCACATGGAAGGACTTTTGTGGTAACACTGGACTCATGTGGATAATTCAGGGTAATCTATTTTAAAATCAGATAATTAGCCAAATCAATTTCACCTTCCACCTTAATTCCCTTTGTTCTGTAATTTAACATACTCACAGGTTCTGGGAATGAGGGTGTGGACATCTTGGAGGGAAATAATTCTGCCTATTATGTACCATTATTCACACAGTCACATTGTACTTTCTTTGTCCAATTAAAAAAAAAAGATAGATTAACTGAAATGAACATTTTCTGGATTCAAACTTTTTATTTAATTAGGGGAAATCATCTTTTGTATAAAAATGGATGCCATCTTTAACATGTGCATTTTTAGCAAAGAATAGTTGCATATTCAGTTATAGGATAGAAGGGACACGTTTCTTCATTTGGACATAGAAGTGTGAGAAGGACAAAATGATATAAAGATAGAGTGTCTCTACATGAGAGGTGTGTGTGTGTGTGTGTGTGTGTGTGTGTGTGTGTAGCCAGTTGTGTGTTGGAGCTGGCTCATATTGGCATTATGTGCTTGTTTTCCCAAGACCACATTCAAATGACATCTTATGTTAAATGGCTTGAAATTAGCCATGGTGGGAGAATTTACACCATGGAAATTGGCAAATGCTACCAGTCAGGTTTTTATTTTTCCTGGAGACCCGGCTGTTAAATACTCACCATTAACACCGCTGGGGTAGAGACACACTGCTTTCAGTTTATGCAAACAGCAATGCTGTGTGGCAACACTGCACCCGTGGGAGCCCCAGCCCTGTGGCTGGAGAAGGGGTAAGTTTCACTTTGCATCGGGACCAGCTGGCAGTTCTCCCAATACTGTCTGGACCTCCCTAGTTGCTGTAGTGGGCTGGACGGGGAGCTACGCTTTGCTTCATGTAGCGGAGAGGTTCTTCTTTGTCACCCACTGCCATTTGAACCTCTCTCTGTCTCGCATTTGTTTAGATGTTTCACCTGGCCAGGCCAATCCCCAGTCACCGTGCCATTGTTTGCGCCCTCCCTCGATGGCCCTCGCTGTGTTTATCTCGCTTCTCCAGTAGCCATGAGATCAGAGGTTCTCAAACTTTAGGTGAATCATCAGAAAAGCTTGTTAAAATTCAGTTCCCAAGGCACTGTGCCAAGAGATTCTGACTCTGAAGGTCGAGGGTGAGGCCCAAGGGTCTGCATTCTTGATAAGCAAGAAGTGATTCTGAGGCAGGAGGCACGTGGGCACTGACTGCTCCAGCCTGGAAGCTCCTGGAAGGTTGGAAAGTCCTTCAGCAGCATTCTGTCCAGACTCTGTGGGTTTTCAGTGGGGCGTGAGCAGAGTTATTCTAGAGAAACAGATTTCCTAGTCTCCAGGAAATTTTTCTTCCCATCTGGCATACAGGGTGTACGATTATCATGCATGCTGGTGGGTCCAGAATACCACGTTCCCGTGTTTCCAGAGAGGACACTTTTTGAAAGCTTTAATCAGGTGGAAGTGTGAAAAATTCACATGTTTGCCAAGACTGGTCCTTGTGAGCCTGAAGATTCTGAGTATTTGAAATCATCTGAATGGTTTATTGAACTTTTCACTTTCCACGGATGTGTTTACTGTTTATCGTACGGACATAAACCTCACAGCCACAGACAATGTCTGCTGAGAGGAGGACTCGGTCTTTACCAAACCCAACCCAACTTGTTTCTTAGAGGCAAACCATTCTGACTGCGACGATTTTCTTAGCGGGAAAATGTTGGGATGGTTTTGTGGTTTCTAATTTTACTCTTTTTCATTTGACACGTGAACTATTTGGGATCAGATTGGTTTTCTTTAAAAATATGGTCCAAATTAATTTCTACTGAGTTGATTAAAAAAGAGAGAGCAAGAAATTACTACCTTAAGAGACTCTGGCCTCAAGTCCTTTGATATTTGAGACAAATTTTTTGATCCCCCAGGATGCAATCCTTCAGTAGCATGTAGGCAAATTTCAAGTAAAGGCAAGAGTAATGAAAAGTCTAATATAAAGGCTATAATTTTCTAAAGAAGTCTGTTCCTTATTAAGATCAAGTGCATGTCAGTCATCTTATATTTTTGGAACATCCACTGAATATGGAGAACATACTTCCATGTGTGGGAAATTTTATCCAGTGCAATCAATTTTTCTAGTTCAATTAAAGTATTAAAAAAGCAAATGAGATATTTTCTAGATCTCATCTGCAGGGTAATTGAAGTGATTTAGTAGAAGATACCCCGAACATATACGGCTTGGGCTTAAGTCCTAGCCCTGTCTCTGTGGGTCTCATTTATGGGGAGACTATAAAGAATGCGGAGAAGGATATTTGTCTTAGGTCCCACATAGGGAGGCAGTGACATATGTGAAAGTTTTATAAAAGTGTAAGAACAAAATAATGTAGTTTATAATAATATAACAGTTTTTGAATAGAACTTTTAATATTACATTCTATAAGCAAGTAGAGCATTCCAGCCTTGAATCAGTCCAGTTTCTTTTCCTTTCTTCCAATTCCTCTAGAATTGTTGTACTATCATTTTGAGATGAAGTTACTGAATTCTGTTTCAAGACGAATGATTGTCTTATCATTTAAGTCATAAATATGTTTTATCTTCCTTTCCAATTCTCTTTCTTTTTTAAAAAATGGCTATTTTTCAAATAGTAACCAGCCTGTCCCTGGAAGCGTCTTAGCATAACGTGGGTTTTCCCCATGCTGGTCGTCACCGGTCAGAGAGTTTAAAGGAGTCAGCTGCTTCCTGTGAGATGGGACGGAAGGAGTTAGTCTCACTCACTCTGTAACCCCCAGGTTGCTGAGTCTCATGACACTCTCTGTTTCTCCTTTTCCCTGCCCTCCCCTTGGGGGTGTACCCAGGCTTCTGAGGAGGCCTGAGCCATGAGCTTGGTCTGCAGTGCTGTGTGGGCCTGCTTCCTCTTTGCAAACTTCAAATCTGACATGAAAAGGGAGCAATTCTAAATGTAAATGTGACTTTCAGATTACTTAAAAACATTCTTTTCCTTTGTCTTGTCTGTAGTTCATACCCACAGCAGACTTGTGTACATGTAACCATCAAGGCTCATTGAAAGAAGAAATGTTAATGAGTCTAGATGATGGACACTTCAAGACTCATTAAATTTATCAAGGACACTAGCATAATTTCCTTCCTTGGGTGTTTCTCCTATTTACAGAAGTAATAGGAATTCATCATAGAAAATGTGATAAATATGGAAAAGCACAAAGAAGAAATAAATTACTCATTATTCCACTATTTAAAGTTAGTCCTTATTAGTATTTTTAGAATATCTTTCCAGTCTAATTTGCCATGTAGGTCTGTGTATATATGTATACACGCTCCTTTTCCACCTATTTAAAATCCCTCTGTAAGTATGTTTTAAACCTTGATTTTTTTTTTTTTGGTCTGTATTTAACATGTCCCCCATCATCAAATATTCTTCCATAGCACAGTCCCTAGAACAGAGTAGGGATTTTTGCTGAATTAATAAATAACTCATTTTTAATGGATGCATAATATTCTGTCATGTGAAGATACCATAACTGATTTAATCAGTTCCCTCTGTTTTCCATTTTGAAGTAGAAATAGCATGGGGAAAGGTGAAAAGTAATTTGATAATTATGGCCACACTGAGGGAGTGAGAGACACCATTTGCATTGGTGGCAGTTAAGGCATGTGAAGCTCTCTATGGAGAAAGCCTGAGGGAAGGAGTGTGGAACTTTTAATAATGACTACGAACTTTATTTCAGATCATTCAGAGAATTCACCTATTTAACCTGGAACAATGTGGCAGGAGGGTCCTAAACTGAGCTCAGAAACAGTCAAATGGTCTGAATTAGGTGGTAAGAATGATTTCAGCTGCAAGAAGACCAACTCAAATTGGCGAAAACAATGACAGGTACTGAATCATATAAGTGAAATGCAAAGGTAGGTCAGACTTCAGGCATGGTTTGATCAAGCCTTTTGCTTTATTTTTCTGCTGTTGTCACAGCTCTGCATTCCTCTATTGACTGATTATATTCTGAGGCTAGTTTCCCTAGAGGTCTTTGGATGGCAGCTGTTGGCCATCGTAGGTACGATACTTTCCTGTTCACAAAGAAGTAAGAAAGAGAACAAGAGATGGACTTGGCATATCTTCTAGAAGAAAGGAATAATTTCCCCTGAAGACTCCAGCAAATTTTGTTGGCTGCAATGAACCTAAACATCTCCATTCTGAAGCCAATTACTGACAGGAGTTATTAGGATTAACTCACACTAAACATCCAGGGTGAAATAATTGTTAATATGTGTAATACGTATCTGTGTAACAAACAACCACAAAGTCTCAACAATAAGCATTCATTTAGCTCATATGTCTGTGTGTTAGCTGGAAGCTGTCTGATCTAGGCTGGGCCCTGCTGATAATGCTTGGCTGGGTTGCCTCTGCTCATCTGTCTCTCCGTCTCTGCTCCATGGAGCTTCTCCTTTGGGACCACAGACACATTCTTCTCATGGTGATGGTAGAAGCGAAAGAGGGCAAGCGAAAGCACGCAAAGCCTCACACGTTTTTGATTTGGAAGTAACACACCATCACTCTGTCTCATTTCATTGGCCAAAGCAATTCACGGGGCTACAGTTAAAGAGGAGGAGAAATATACCCTGTCTGGTTAGTGGGGGAACTTCAAAATCACACGGTAGAGGCTGTGGGAAGTGCTAAGAATATGGTGTGGTAAATGAGCACTTATCTTCAGAAAAAAGCTTAAGGGGCACCAAGATATTTAATTAAGATAGATTATATTTTAATGAAATATTTTAGAAAATCAAAATTAATTAAAAAAATCCACCATGAACAAACTAATAAAATTTTAAATAAAGATAGGATCAATATGGAGAAGGGTGAAGGTGTAGGGCCCCAAACATAGACCACCAACCACAATGCTCTCATTCTAGGACTCTCATGCCTCAGCCTTAAAAGCAACTCTTCCCTCTTGAGCTTTGTTGCTTGCTTCCTTCTAGGTCTGTAGCTTGAGTATCTGGTTATCCTGGAAGTCTCTAAGAAATTTAATAGAAATAATTTTCAGAAAATATCCTGAAGAATAAAATATTTCTTGAGACTTCTTTGGTTAAAAAAAAAGAGCACAAAATAAGAAGAAAATTGAGTTCCATTCAATGGTTCTGATACATTAATCCATTTCTTGTTTGCTAGTTTAAGAACTGGTATAATTTCCATAAAAATGAAAATGAGCAGGGTAGGACAGTGGTTCTCTAGAGACTGAGTTTCACGGTATTTTTAGATTTTAAATACAGTACAGGTCTTGACAAAGCACACTGAAAGTCTTCTTGGATCAATCACAAGTTGTGCCATGGGTACTTAACTTTTTATAAATGAGACTGGCTTAGAAATTCAAGAGCATATGTTAGTGTGGGGAGAACTTCCTCTGATCCTTTGTTGTGAGTGATGTGCTGATCCCAGTACTGAGGAAGGAAAGACTTCCCAGGTTCATAGGACTCATTCTGTGAACTTGTGTGGAGCTGCCGTTGGTCCACGGGCTGCCGTACGGAATTATGCGGGAAATAATTTTCAGACAAAGCAGAAGGAAGAAATATTGGATCCAAAATCCTATCATTGTTTTGTTTGAAAAGCAAATCTCTTCTCTAGCTTGAAATGCTAGAGATACGCAACTTATTTCTTCCTGAATTTGTCCCAGTGAGAATCATATGCTGGGTCATGTGGGGTGACAAACACCTTTCCACCTCATCTGACACCCCCCAATCCAGCTGCACCCAGAGACTTACAGAAAGCAGGGGCTTCCATGAGTGGGGGCTGGCACCAAACCAAGGACAAATAGGAATCTTGTTATGTGGAGAGAACTGACCAAAGCTAAATGAACCGTTAGCCCCAAAGTATTTCCCATGATGATCTGACAAGAAGCTGGAAATAACCAACTTTATAGTCATTTACCTAAGCAAATAAGGCATTGCATCTCCCAGAAGTGTGTCAAAAGATCAACATGCTAATTGAAAGATACAGATAGTGACTGACTCATGGTGACATAGCTGCGCATCCAGTGGGATTTAAAGTGGACAGAGAAAGAGTGAGTGTGAATCCTTGAAAAGTGGGTGAATTCTGGCTAGTATGGAGGACAGCAAGTAGCATTTAAAAATAAGTGTGAAAATGAGTGAGATTTTTGGAGGAAACTATTTGGAGAGGCAGAAACAAAGTTGATGGTTGCAGAAACAAAGCTGATAGTTTCAGCAGTCTCTATGGCAACATATTAAGCATCAGTATGAACTGAATTTATAAAACAGGGTGGTAAATGCGATTTCCAAATAATAAAAGGATTTGGAGCAAACACAACAAAGGAAGGGATAAATCTAATCAAAATCAACATACCTATTTAAACAAATAGGTAGCGTGATGCTATATTTCTCCCCTAAATTTCCCCCTTTGAAATCTATTTTATATACAATCTTGAGTTATCCCTTAAAAAAAAAAAACAACTCATATGTAATTATGCCATTTTCTTGATTTAAAAAAGCTTGTTGAATACTCACCATCTACAAACTAAAATTCAGATTTCTCTGAATGGCATAAAATGATGCTCTTTAAAATCAGGCTTTGTTCTACTTCATTCAAAATCCAAAATAAATATTTACTGAGGCCTATTGAGTGCTGTTTCAGGATCTGTATACACTGGCAAACAAAGCCACTCCCCACCCATGCTTCCCGCAGGCTTTCCCTTGCTTCCCTGGTTATTCCTGTGCTGAGCCCTTGCTGTGCCCTACCTGTCTTTTGCCCAAGAACTCCTATTCACCCTTCAAGACCCAATTCACATGTAGCTCTTCTCTGAAGCCTTCCCTCACAGGCTGAGCAGAAATAATTGCCCTCTTCCCTGTTTTCAAATACCTTATAGTTTGTATTCCAGATATAAGACTTAGAATTTTATTATTGTTCTTAGCTGATTATCTATCTCTTGAATTGGTTTGTAAAATGAGCAACAAGTGAGGGCCTGAAATAGAATAGGCATAACTGGCTGTAAGGAAATGAGGAAAGAAAAGAGTGAAGGAGAAACACATCTGCACAGGAAAGCAGAAACCTGAGAGCGAGGGCCCAGGGTGAACACAGGAGCAAAGGGCGAAGGTGAGAGAGATGCTTTTGACTGGAGTTGTCCATTAGGGCAGGTCCTAAATTTGTAGGCCCTGGTGGGATGTTTTGGAGGAACCAATGCTGAAGAGGGGAATTTGGGAAATAAGCTAGGAGGTGACAGTAAACTGTCAGGGGCAGAGTTCTGTCTGTTTGGTGCTACAACCACTCCCTAAGCTCTTGGAGATGCAACACAGAATTGCTCTAGTAGAGAGAGAGAGAGAGAGTGTGTGTGTGTGTGTGTGTGTGTGTGTGCATGTGTGTGTCTGTTTATGTAGGGGAGCAGGGCGCAGGGAGAAGAGACTGCAGCATAGTAAAGTTTGAAAGTAGGTGAATAAAGAGAAAATAAAAGAAAAAATAGGAAGGAATCTTGCAAATGTGGCTGTGTCCACAGGGCATTCCTCTTCTGTGTAATTCAGCCTGTGTGTGTGTGTGTGTGTGTGTGTGTGTGTGTGTGTGTGTGGTTGGGAGGATGGAGTGAGGAGCGGAGAGAGTTGCCACATGTCCATAAAGAGGCAGGACCAGGGCGAAGAATGAATACAAGGATAGCGGCTGAGGGTGAGGATGTTACTCCTCCTGGGACAAGACGGAAAAAAATGGCAAGATGCCAGCAGACTCAGGTCAGGAAACTGGCCAATGAGGAGAAGCGATGGGCCACTGCCCTGGGTGGATCATCTTTCATAGCAGAGCTCCCAAAAAATTCCTGACTTAGCTTGTTGATAATTTCATCTCCCAGAGAGAATGTGAGGAACTAGGGAAACTGCCCCCTTCAATAAATTTTAATGAATGAGGCAGGATTTGAGTTCATGCAGTGCTACTTAGGGGCACCTTGGGAGCTGGCGAGGGAAACTCAGACATGTCCAACTTTTATGAACACTAAATTTGTGGGCTACTGATTTCTTAAAATTCAGTAGGAAGATGGACGTGATTCCATGGCCCAGGATTTTGGAAGAGAGGGAGTCTCGAGAAGACCTGAGGAACTCACAACTGGGACGCAAGTTGTGTAATCACCAGTGATCTCATTCAAAATAAAAGGCAGCCCCCTCCTATCCCAAACAGAGTGGCTGCACTCGGAATTCTCTACTGAACCTTCCATCGAAAGGGGCAGGTACAAAAGCTGGTAAGAAAAGCATATAATCAAGATAGACAGAAATAAGGAACATGGTAAACATAAGTCAGGATAGTGTCAGAAATGCCCAAACCCCAGATGAGCTGAGGGCTGGGAAAGAGGCTGAAGACTTTACAGTCGTATGAGGTTAGGAGTTCAAGGAAAGAGTTTGGGTGACCAGAAAGCCCAGTGTGTAAGAGCGTGGGCACTTACCTCTCAGCTCCTGTATCTGTAAAAGGGACACCAATAGTACTTACCTTGTAGGATTGTGCTGGGAATTAAACAAAATAAGGGGTGTGAAACACTTGGGACAGAGGCCGGCCCGTGGTGGGAGGAGTGCCTGAGAGCCTGAGGCCACCTGTGTCCTCACAGACCTGTTAACCAGGGATGCGGCGATGAAGACAGGTGAGGTCCTGGCCTCGTGGAGCTCACGTTCAGGAGGGAGGGTGAATAACTGTGGCCGGGGCTGTGGGGAGAGGGGAGCGCTCACCTGAGGAAGAGATACTTACACTGAGACGGAAAGAGGGGCAGCGGGAGCAGGGTGCCCACCAAGTTATGGAACCGAAAGTTGGCCATGACTGTGGGGCACAGAGAACTGGGTAAGAGGCTTAGAGGAAGCAGAACTCTTGCCCTTTCTGTTTCATTCTAGTCTTTTTGGCCAATGAGCATAAAGCTGAGATGGAAGAGGCGTAAATATTAAAGAGGGGAAGTCAAAAGAGCGCCCGGCTCTTCAAGATGAGAGCAAGGCACCCCACCTGAGCCATCAGCTCCTGACTTCCTGGCTTTGGGTGGCTTTTGTCTAACTGGCCAAGCCTCGTGGCCCAACCAGGAGTTCCTGCTTCAAACTTGAGACTTCTTTGATGTTAAACTTTTATTTTAAAAGTTTGTTGTCAAGCAGAAAACTGAAGAACTTTCAATTAGTGGTTTTCCAAAAAGCTTTGTTTCCAGAGTGCAAATTAGGTATGACGATTGAGGAAATCATCCAGGTAGATGTGAATTGACACTTGCTGGAAATCGTTGACACGCATGCTAGAGAGACAGTGTCCTCTAAAAAGCAGATTATTGAACACACTATTGAACACACTATTGGACGGGCCATTTGTTTTTAGGAGCAAATGTTAGGCTGCCATTTCCCCATGAGGTTGGAGTACATCTTTGATTAAAAAGTTCAGAGACCACTGTGCAATTTTTAAAGACTAAAGGCACAAGAAGGAGGGATGGATACACAGAGATACTTGCTTCGGCATTGCTTGGAGAGAAACAAAGCTGGATGCCATCTGTCAGAAGGGGAACGGTGACACCCTGATGGTGTGGACACTGCTTGACGGTGGTCCATGAAGTACACTTCAGTGAGAAAAGTAAGCAGTTCTAAAAGGGGGCACTGCTTACATATTCGTAAAAAGAAACAACAAAACACCCCGATTTTGTGCATATGTATGTGTTATCTCAATGTGTAAGCACGGATAGAAATATCACCTCAGGAAAGTAAGAATGGAGGGGTGTTAGGAGGAGAAATAACTTTTAATTTGTGTAACTCTGGGCTGTTCTATTGAGTTAAGTCAGTATGAATTCCTTCCATAATGTGAAATTTGATTTTTAAATACATTAAAGAAACAATTTGAATCCGGTATCAAAAGGAAGAAGGAACAAGGAAAAAGGTCTTGATAATTTCACCTCCTATAATATAAGATGACATTTTAAAGCGACATACTGTGAGATAGAAGCATCAAAACTCTCCTTTCACAAATATTTGGGAGAATGAAACAACACAGCATGTTGCTCCGACAGCCGTGGGTCCTCTGGTCACCACTGAATGTGCCCAAAGGTGCTCTTAGCCCAGTTTGGGAAGCCAAAGGCTTCTCCATCCAGGTCACCCTCCAGATCATCATCCACTTTTCCAAAACCTGGACCTTTAAGCTCCACTGACACCTAATGTCACGCTCTCCTGATGTTACATCACATAATCTATGACCCTGACCCACTTCAAGAAGTGTCACTTCACTCCTGTCTGGTCAACTCTTACTGTCTTGGTTAAGAGAGTGGACCCTGCAGCTGAGTTCAAAGTCCAGCTCTGTCACTTGAGAACTGCTTGATTTGGCAAGTCGCTTGATCTGTCTGCACTTCATGAAATAGGGATCATAGTGGTGTCTACACACAGGGTCTTAGGGGAATGAAACAAGTTAATATGGTAAAAAAAAAAAAAAAAAAAAGGCTGAGAGCAGTGTCTGCCATGTATTGTTACAGACATTGCTTGCCAGCATGACCACCTATCTCTGGATTCAGAGGCCACCATCTCTCTCCAGAACACAGCTTTTTGTCTCTTTCCTCCTTGTTCCCTCAGCAGCCTGCAGTGTCCTGGGTACGTTTCATCCCACGATTCTCTCTATTAAATTGTTTCCTTTTGTCCCTCACTTGGGACTTTGAGAAACTCAAGGGTGGTAGTCAAGGCTCCTTCATCTTGGGGTGGCTGGCGTTTGGCCCAGTGCCTGGCACAGATTGGAGGCTAAATTGATGAT
Source organism: Camelus ferus (assembly GCF_009834535.1). Taxonomy (NCBI): domain Eukaryota; kingdom Metazoa; phylum Chordata; class Mammalia; order Artiodactyla; family Camelidae; genus Camelus; species Camelus ferus. The sequence continues at coordinate 59,530,913 of NC_045703.1, read as the reverse complement.
GAAGGGATGGAAGGGATGGTGGGAGGATAAATCCAACCCGGAGACCCTTCCTTATTTAGGCTGTTTCCAAATACTCCAGGAAGCCTCAGTGCTTGTGTTTGCATGCTGGTACACCTGCCGGTACTTACACATTATTGGTATACATCGTCTAACTTATCTTTCATTATACAGTCATGTTCCGACTTAAATTGTGTACTTCTTGGTTCATGGTATACATATACTTTCTTTGGTGTCTTTTTCAGTTGCCCACTATGGAAGTTTGAGCCTGATTATTTTTTGCCAAATGGGATGGGAGAATCTAGCTGCGGGAAGTGTGGAAGTGGCTTCTCCTGGGGTGTCCCAAGGACAGTGAGCAGAGGGGTGTTTTCAGATTCCACAAGAGAATGAGAGAAAAGGAACCAACTCCTTAAATAAGGAACCTTCAGTCACCTCTACCCAGGCCCACGTGCCAGTTTCACTTCTTTTCATCTCTCTTCCCCTTTGATGGTGCACTGAAGTGAGAACAATTAGGAAAGGAAGGATACTTCAAAGGGAGTCATTAAAAGGACCTTGTTAGGAAGAGATTCGTTTCAAAGAACAGCACTCTAGTCTACCAAGGAATCCTTTCAGTCAAACCAAAAGCTTGGGTTAAGCCAATAAGATGTAAACACAGACCATCCATATTCTGCTTAAGGGTAAAATATTACATGATAGAGCCAAAGGGCTCAGATGAAATGTCTCCAGTTTTTTTAGCTTATGGGGGTGGGAAAGGGTTTGCACAAACCTATTTCCATTTCCCAGTACAAGAAACTAGATATAATATCAATCTGTTATAAATAAACATGATGTCTCCTCCAACATTCGTCACTGCTTCTGACTAGTCAACTCGATCTGTGAAAATGAGATTACTTGAAAACCCTGTCCTAGATTTTAAAGCTGAACAAGACATATTGATTATACAAATATTTTTATGTCACTATATATCTGAGTAAAATAACATTCATGTCTGCAGTGCATGTCAGTCTGGAAAGCCTGCCCAAAGCCAGATCTCTTTATTTAAATCGGGAAAGGCAAAGGGCCATGCTGGCAGCCATTCAGCTTGTCATGCTCTCATGGTTGAACACAGATAATAATAATTTTGGGCGCACATGTGATTTGTGAAAGATTTGTGAAAGGAGGGAATTAACCCCTGCGTTTACATTATGAATCAGCAAGGAAATATTTCAGATGCTGAGACCAACAGTAGGCATAGCTGATGTCTTCTCTCTCTTTAGATTTCAAACACACATGGAGATTCCACTGGAATTTCAGATTCAGATTCTAATTTCTGGGAATTCCAATTTATAACAAAGTGTTGAGAGTTCTGGGTTCCTAGGGTCAACAGTTGGTTATTCCTGGTAAGGAAGAGACTTGAACAGCTTAGCCACCCTTGGATGGTTTGTCCAGGGGCTGAGCATCATGAGGGATTCGACAGCCACCCTTGGGGTTGACTCTAGCAGTCCCATGGGGAGGAGATGGGCCATCCTTATGTCAGTTCCGTTTCTCGATGGCAAAAGAGCCCAGATCCAGAAGCTGCCTTGAGGTTCACAGGGGATTGCCAACAGAGAAGAGTTACATGCTTCCCAAGAAAAATGTTTGTTTCACATGGGAAATTCTCTGAAACCATACATTTTGGGACACTCCAATTTTGTTGACAGCTCAACTCCAGAGGAAATGTCTCCTTTTGGGCATTGTGAATCAGTTATTAAATCTTCAGTTTTCTCAAAGAGATTGATGAGTAATTGATTGGCAGAAGTGACTGAGGTTCACTTCAGGGTAGTTTTTCTACTGGAGTCTCATGAAAGCATTTACTCATTTAGTCATCAGAGTTTTATTTAATGTCATTTCTGTGCTAGGTTTGGGTCTTGGGTAAGAAGTAAAAAGAAATATGTCAAAGTTTAGGAACACATGACAGTAAAACATGACAATAAACAATCTGATTCAATGCTGATTACTATAATGGAAGCATGTATTGCAGGAAGTAGATGTAATGAATGAATTTAGATAGTAAAAGCGGATTTCTCAAGAGGTGTAACATTTGAATGTAGACATATCTCTCTAAATGGATCATTCGATATCCTGGAATCCTTATCTTAAAAGGCAAGATAAGGTGTGGTTTCCTCCAATCAAGCATAAATTATTAAAGAATACACATGTTTATTATATATGGGGGGTTATGAGTAAAAAATAAAGTAAGAGTCAAGCTTCAAAAAAATCTTCAATTTCCTTTCATTGGGAGAAATTTTTTGTTTTACTCAAGGACAACTTTATGCACCTTGTAATAACAGACACAGTTGCTATGAACTGAATGTCTGTGTGCCTCCCCCCCACCTGCCCCAGTTCATATCTTGAAGCCCTAACTCTGAAGGTGATGGTATTTGAAGGTGGGGCCTTTGGGAAGTGATTAGGTTTAGATGAGGTTATGAGGGTGGACCCCAGTGATGGGGCTGGGATTAGTGCCCTTATAAGAAGAGGAAGAGACTAGAGTGCCCCCACCCCTCTCTCCCACCCTGTAAGGACATAGCAGGAGGGCTGCTGCCACCAAGTCAGGAAGTGGTTCTCATCAGACACTGAATCTGTAAGCACTTTGATCCTGGACTTCCCAGCCTCCAGAACTGTGCGAAACACATGTCTACTGTTAAAGCAACCCTGTCTACACTATTTTATTACAGCAGCCCAAAATGACAACGAGATTCTAAAACTAAATAGGAAAAAAAAAAGGTTCATTTAGGTTTCAAAGTACTAACTGGTTTTGATTTATATTTTAAAATTGCTTCTTATTGACATTAGTATTAATGGGACCAAGGGTGATATTTGAGTTATCTCAAACCTTAAGTGACTTTTGTGGTATTATATTTCTGTGGAGAAAAAGAATTAACCAAACCTGATAAAGATGAATATTGGGTCCATAACACCAACACAACTAGAGACCAAAGACTAGAATTGGCATCATCAAAAAATTGATTGCTTAAGTTTAAGCAAAATCTTTGCAAAAGCATTGTTTGAATACAGATATGTTTAACTGGCTGGAAGGAGTGACATGTTGAACAGCAACTTGTCCAATACACAGAGATTAGCTTATCAGTTACCTTACAGAAAGTGGAGCTTGATGGCACAAGGCAGATAAGGTTGACGGGGTCAGAAGCCTGGGGAAGGCAGCAGAGGATGTGGTACATGAGGGAGACCTCAGAGCCTCCAGAAACCACTCTTCTGAGCACTGGAGAGAGGAGGCACTGGTGAGAAGACAGAGTCAGCTTCAGGTCACGGTTGCCACCTCCCGGTTCTCCGTGCTTCTCATCCTGTGTGTGTGTTCAGGGAAGCCATCCTGACGTCTGACTCAGTGGCTCTGTGGGGATGCACTCAAAGTCTAATTCTTTGGCTAGAACTACAATCAAAATCACAATTTGGTTTGTAAATCACTCCAGATAGCATGTGTCAAATTAATTTCTGCTACTATTTGTCGGGGAGTTTCAAATGTTCTCTTGAGGAGTGCCGTCAGTCTGACATTCCGTTCTGTCTCATCTGCATTGTATTTCTTTATCTGTCATGTTGAATCAGTGGCTTGTGAACAGAATTAATTTGCATGTGCAAACTAAAACACCTTTGCAGATATCAAGATTTTCAAACATTTACTGGATTGATGTCTGACAGAACAAATACAGCAAATATATGTAATATACATGTAGGCTTGTAATGACAATTTAAAAACATTGAAATCACTTATAGTACACAGGATCAACATCCTATTGGTTGAAGAAACTTAGATAAGCCTCAAGAAGGTAACCAAGTGCCCAGCTCAGGAGAAAGTCCACCCCTTGTTAACATGATTAAAAACAAACAAGAAAACAAAATAAAGAAGCCTGTGGAATAGAATACTTCTCAGCCATAAAAAAGAAGGAAAATTTTGCCATTTGCAGCATCGTGGATGGACTTAGAGGGTATTATGCTAAATAAAATAAGTCAGACAGAGAAAGACAAATACTGTATGGAATCACTTATATGTGGAATCTAAAAAATACAACAAACTAGTGACTATAACAGAAAAGAAGCAGACTCACAGATACAGAGGACAAACTGGAGAAGAATGGGGAGGGGGCAACATGGGGTAGGGGATGAAGAGGTACAAACTATTAGGTATAAAATAAGCTACAAGGATATATTGTACAACAGGGGAATATTATAATATTTTATAATAACTATCAATGAAGTATAACCTTTAAAAACAGTGAATCACTATATTGTACACCTGTAACATATAATATTGTACATCAACCAAACATCAATTAAAAAAAAAAGAAGCCTGTAGAAGGCGCTTAAATAAAACACAATCTGATTCTTCTTGCTGATACCTAAGCTCACTAAATTTAACTGAAATGCCCCAATACCATGTCAGAACACTGACATATGTCTGTCTAATCCAAAGCCTAGGACTGTGGCAAGGCTTTAGCACACTTTGAGCATCTCTTGATCACCACGAATTCTAGGCTTGCCTATGATACTGTTTTGATGGTGATTTCGGGGCTGAAGCCATGGCCTGCCCATCAAACGGCTGAGCCTCTGCTTCCTGGCCCGGCTGCTGGCTCAGGTGACCTCACCACATAATCCCAGTCAGCTCTGACCATGGCAACCCTGGGCAGGGTTTAAAGTAATGGTGACCGAGAGGCCAGGCCCAGCATTAGTTTGGGCTTGTCTATAAGCGATCATATGACATTTGTGTCGACGACAGTCAGACCTGCCAGGCTCACTGGAAACACAAATGCCCTGCGTGTGTGGTATCTGCAGTGATCCCCTCCTAAGAGTCACTTGAGTTTCAGACAGAGAAATGCATTCAGGGCTGGATATCAGCTGGTGAGGCACCGGCATTCCACAGCCAGTTGAGCTAATCCCTCGTCGAGGTCCCGGAGATGTTTCCACTGCTGCTGTCTTCCCTTCCCAACTGGTCATCCGAATATGATAAATGTGAGTTTTACTGCTAAGATTAGATATTCCCTCAGCCCTTGCTCTGTAAAGCGAGGTGATTTTGAACATGCACGTTAAAGAAGTGAAAGGAAGGCAAGTCTCGGCTGTGCCGTCTAGGATGTGGTCGCCTCTGCGGGTAAGTCAAGAGGCTGCCTTCGAACAGGAAACGTGGCTGTGGTCACAAAGCCTGCATTAGGTGCAAAGGCAACCCTGGGCTTTAAGAGGAAATGACAATGTGCCCTTGGAAGCTTCAGGCAGCCTCTAGAATGTGCAGGTTTGTGTCTTGCAGGTCCTTTTCTCATAAGGAGAATTATTCTTTTTTTAAAATTGAAGTATAGTTCACCTACAATATTGTGTTAGTTTCAGGTGTACAGCAAAGCGATTCAGTTATGCACGTGTATTTTTTTTTCAGATTCTTTTCCATGGTAGCTTATTATAAGATATTGAGTATATTTCCCTGTGCTATACAGTAAATCCTTGCTGCTTCTCTGTTTTATATATGGTAACGTTTATCTGTTAATCCCATACTCCTAATTTATCCCTTCCCACCACCTCTTTCCCCTTTGGTAACCGTAAGTTTGTTTTTCTATGTTTGTGAGGGAGAATTACTCCTATCAACTGGGTTGGGTGGGAACTGCTGGGTGGCACAGTGGACAGTGCATTGCCCTTGGAGGGGGTGGGGGGGCCACCCCGCCAGGCCAGGGCCCAGACTGATGGGCATTTGTCTGGCCAGTGCCCACGCTCAGCACTGACTACCTTGGCCAGGCCACGTAGTGTCGGTCTTAATTCGTCAGTGTGAAGCCAGTCAATTGTCAGGTGCCTTGTGCACCTGCACCCAGGCTTGGAATCTTGGAGGAACACAGGCTAGAAACCCAGCACATCTTGTGACTCCCCTCTTGGGTGGAGGAAAAGGAGTGCAGGTAGACCAGGTGCCCTCTAGAACAGGAGAAAAGGAACATGAGCTTTGAGGGACACAGTGGGGTCTGGGGAATTTCAAAGGTCCCATGTGGAGTTGCCTGTGTGTTCAGCTACATTCTTTCTTGTTACCCACTGGACACACGATCTATGCCTGGCACCATCCTAGGTGTTGAGGATACTGGAGTGATGAGAAGAAGGTCCCTGCCCTCTGAGCTCACCAGTTAGTGAGGACATAGATAGCAAACACCAGTAAGTGCTAGTAGAAGCCTGGTCTAAATAGGACAGAAGTAAAGAGGGAAAAAGGAGAGCCAGGTGCTGTGGGGACCCTGAGTGGGGCGTACAGACTGCCGGGGGTGGGGAGGGGCAGGAAAACGTCCTGGGGAAGAAACGTCTGAGCTGAGTATTAAAAAAGTAGGTATTTGCCAGGTAAAGGGGTTTGATGGGGGAGATGTTTGAAGCAGAAGGACAGCTCAAGCCCTCTGGGAATGGGGATGGTGCCAGAGGACTGGCTGTCACGTGGGAGGCCCTTGGGTGTCCCTGAGAGCAGAGGGCGAGTTCTAAGAAAGAGTCCCTGCTGGCAGCTGAGGAGGGGCCACATGGTTGCCGCTGAGGGTTTTGGTTTTGTAGGTCTGAGGAAGCCATTGAAGACTTTGTAAGCAGGAGAGACCTGGATTCCAATGTGAATTTTAGAAAGATCAGCTTGGGGCATTGTACTGAACATGCGGAGGAGGTTACAGTGAGTAGCCCAAGGAGAGGCAGGAGTGACCACTGCCCTGCTCTAGCACCGAATTTAGCCCAGATTTGTCACCTTGGTGGCTCCATTGTGTCAAGGGTGTGTGTGGTGGCCCCTGGAGGGTGCTGCCTGGGGTACTCTGTGTCCTTGGAGACACAATGCCTCTTGGGAGCTGGAGAGGGGGAAAATAGCAGAGAGGACCCCATGGCATCTTTGGGGACCAGCTCCTGCTCACATGCAAGTGTCCTCTGAAGCCACCAGAAACACACTACAAGAAGACTTTGCAAAGAGTGCTGTTGTATAAGTAGGGGTGAGTTAAATAGAGTAAGAAAAAATTTTTTGTATAAATTTACTTTCAAAGAAGCAAGTGAAGATCATGCATTATATACGTTTCTGTATCTTAGTCTCTTCATTTAGCCTTATTTCACGAGCATCTGCTTATGCCCTTAGATATCTTGTTATTTCTCGCTAAATTCCAAAGAATTCTTTATGCTCAGGAGTAATGCTTCATAGTGCCTAACCCAATCCACAGAAAGGCCCTCCACGCAAATAAATTAAAATATTCTACTTAGGTCAATTTAAAAAGTAAAGAGAGTCAGAAAGATAAATTATTTGGCTCAGCAGTGGCGTGTTGGACCAAGTATAATACAGCAAAATATCAGTCTTGCAAAAAAAAGTCAAAGGAAAAGATTATGTTCAAAATTGCTCCTGGCTGACTGGCCTCCTGGTTATTAATTCAAATGTCCCTCCTATTGGTGCTGTTAATGGCTTCAAACAGATCTTGTCTCCTTTTAGGCAAGGAGAGAACTGGACCCACTCCAAACAAAACAGCAGTAGCAGAAGGAAGCCAACATTTGCAGCATTGTTAGATAACTCCTACTATTAATTTTCTTCAACCAAGTCCCTTTTCATTTTTCACAGATATTTCTTTACACTGCTTAAATCTACAAGTTAGACATTCCTGGTGCTTAAAAAGATTTTTAAATAAAAAAAGAATTTTCCCATTTGATTAGCATCGTGTCTCCCTTTTTAGGCAACTTCACCAACATAAGGTACTGACAGAGCAGTAGAAACCTCACATGTGATGTGGTTTTTGGTTCTCAACTAGAGCTAGAAGATGAGGGACGGGAAGGGGGAATTAGAATCTTTGGAGACAGGGAGGAGAGCTAGGTAGAAATAATTTCATAAAAGCTCCTCCCATGGTTCTGACCTGTCCCCAGGTTGGAAACTACTTAAGGGTTGTTGAATCTTAGAATTCAAGGGATTTCCGAGTTCAGCCAACGGTACTTTCTACCTCAGATCAGAACCTCACCCCCTGCCCCTTTTGACTCTGTGATCTAGCTTGAATAAGATAAATGACCACTTTAATATTTAGAAAAGATTTCTTCATCTTGAACTCTACGTAGTTGTCATTTTTCATTTTTTTTTTTTTTTTTTGGATTCCTCAAGTCTATTCCCCCACTTTCTAAGAGCACCATGATTTTCCTTTGGGGCATAACCTGCCTCCCAGTGGAGCAGCCTGTGTTGGACAGTGAACTCTCGATGTCCTTCTGTTGTGATGTCAAAGAAGTCTCTGGAAGTTCCTTCTGCCAAATTCTTCCTGTTTATTTCCCTGGGACAGTCAAGGGGTAGGCATGTGACCTAAGCATGTGTAGTGAAACTCATGCTTCTGGGACTTGATACAAAGTGATACAAAGACCAAGGAATGGTGGGAATTCTTTTATTCTGGAGGCAGTGCCAGGCAAGACAGTCAAGGGGTTCCTGATGCCAAGGTCTTCTAGAGTCACCTCTTTCTTGTAGGCCCCAAGTCTGGTTTCTCAGCCCTTCCAGTAACTGGTGAACTCCTCTATCCAAGACAGGTGATTTCCGTTGCTCACAACCACGGAATGCTAACTGACATTATCTGCCCCCTCCAACTACCGTACTGAGCCTCCTTCTGCTCTCTGCTGTTACATAAATGACATCTGATTCCCTTTCAATATGACCTCTGAAATTTTAAAAGACATTTGTCATGTCCCTCCCAAGACTTCTCTTTCTCAGTTGAACATCCTCATTTCCTTGAACACTTCCTCACCTACGATGATTTATAGAGCTTTCACCGTCCTGTTTTCCTTGGCATATAGCCCAGTTTATCAAGGTTCCTCTTACAGTGTGTCACCTGGGATTGAAACTATGATCTCTATTTGGTACTTGGACCAGTTCAGATTATGGTCAGAATTTTCCCTTCCTTGACCTCCATACTCTATTTATATGATGGCAAAGAGAACTTGCATTAGACTTTATTAGCTTTATGTAACACTTGACTCAGATCAGGTGTCACATAGTGGGCCTTTAAAAGGCTAGGGTTATTATTAATAATAAACCTCTTGGCTTTTTCATAAAAACTGCTGAAGTCAGGTCTCCTATTTTGTGTTTTTCCAATTGATTTTGAAAATCTAAAAGTGTGATTTAGTATTTATTCTTGTTAAATGTTGTGCCTTTTGTTTTTGGTCTATTCTTAAGCCAATTCCAAAGATTTTTTTGGACACTTTCTAGTCTTAATATTCTCCCACATCTTTTAATCACCTACTCATTTGGTAAACTTGTCTTTGATGTTTCCTTCAGGTCTCAGGGGAAAACACTGCTCAGTTCAGTGGTATAGTACCAGAGACCTCCCCTTAGGTGGAAACCAATTCATTATCATCCCAGCACAGTGCATTGCTGGCTGAGACTCCAACCTCACTATACTGTATTTTCCCACCCTGCTTCTCCACAAGAAGAGGATGAGCAGCAGGGTGGGATGCCTGGCTGAAGGTGCCGTAGGCAATGTGTATATGGAGGGGGAGGGATGAGCAACTCTGAAACGAGGAGGTTGAGTTTTTCCATCTTCTTTTTCATAATGGCACCAGGTCCCCCAGACAAAGCCTTAGGCAAACCCTCAATGCATAGAAGAGAACAGTGGGTTAGCTCCGGGTTAAGTGGGGATGGGTGGACGATGCCTGGCCGAGGGGACCCTTTAGCCAACCCCTCCCTTTCCCTCCCTCCTCCTTGCACCACTTCAGACAGGAATGACCTCTAGGGGCTAGCGGTCTTAACATTCTGGTTTAAAACATTACAAGTAGCAGTAGTTCGCTTTATTATTTCTTCTGCCTTTGAGTTTACAAACGTCAGCAGGAGAAGCCAAGATTTCATCAGATAGCCTGCTTTTGGTAGGTTTCTATTTTATCTTAAAAATGTTATTGAAAACCTCCTGTGTAAAAAGCTTTGTGTCAGAGGCTGTTGGTGAATTCTGGGTGTCCTGCTCAGTATATTTGTTATAGACCTAGAGGAAAATATAAATGACAAAAGTGTGAGTGATTATTACTGTTAAGAGACAGAATTTTAAAAAATCTTCATAAACTGAAGTGAAGGACTGTTGGAATTTCATACAGGTAAATACAAAAACGCTACCTTTAGATCTGAAAATGTGAAAAACTAAATTGTTCAAGGATAGGACTGAGAGATGTGACAACGTCATTTGGCATTTTTTCCTTTTGTGGGGAGTTGAAGGACAAGATGGTGAAAATTTTGTTACCCTTTCTGGAGAGTCTGTTATGGGTCAGGCATTTGACATAGATCAAGGTCAGTGTCTGGCCTTGAGAAATGTGTAATCTAAGCAACAACTACGCGGTGGTGCCTGGGAAAGCAGGGCTAATCAAGCAGGGGAAGCTTTCCCGGGGGGACTGTCATTTGGGGAATAAACAAGTGAGATCCACAGATCCTTTGGTAAACAGTCACCTAGTGCTTCCTTGTGTTAGGGCACATCTTGTGTTGGGGATTCAGAGATAAAAAAGCAGTTCTGGCCTTAAAGAGGCTCACAGTGTAATGGAGGAGACAGGCAAGTGACTCCTCATGACGTTTACATGTGCCTGATCCGCCAGAGGTAAGAGCAGGCTGCGGAGCTCTGGGAAGCTCTAGGCCAAGGTGGGAAGGAGGGTCAGTTTGCCTCTCCCTGGTGGCAGAACTCAGGATAGGCTCCTTGGCATAAAGGAGGGGGGTGGTCTCAAGATGGTGACGCAGAGCAGGGGCTTTGGGACTAAGTAGACTTACTGCGGTCTCTTGGATGACTGAGATCCTGTCTCTGCAATAAAATGTGTGCCAGAAGAATCCTGTTGCCCTCCGCTCGTCAGGGAGTCCCTGTTGTTGGTCACTTTCTCTCATCATTTATTCTCACCCACAAGCTTGTCATGATACCTCCACCTTCGGGCTAGTGAATTTCCAGACAGGAAACCCCTCTCCAGGTATGACGTGTGGAGACAAACTGCCTTACTTCAGCATCAGTGGCGCTTCTTGGAAAGCTGCTTACTGTGGACTGGCGTGGGAGTGGGTCCTCGCTGCTGGGATCTCAGCTGTGGCTCCTGTGTGGCTTCGACTCCAGCGCTGGGCATGGTGGGAGAAACACAGCAACACCCCTCACAGAGGTGGACGGGACAGGCATTCGGAGGATTGTTCCGTCCTGGGATGCTTTCTCAGGAGGGAATCTCAGAAGGCCAAAAGCAAGGCCTTTGGTTCCAGTGCTTATCAGCTGAGTGATCCCGGGCAGCTCCACCTCTCCAAGCCTCAGTTTCCTCATCTGTAAAATGGAACTCTACCTCATTGGATTAAAGGAAATACATAATAGAAGGCAATGAGCATAATGCTTAGTATGTAGTGAGAGCTAATAAATCGAATCTCTTTTATTATCAGTACAGAGATACTTTCTTACCACTTCTGCTGTTGGAACAAGGCATGTCTTCCCCCAACCATATCCTGGTGTGGACCTAGTTCCACATCTCCATGACCCTTAGCACAGTCAGAGTTCCGCATTGTGATAAAGCATCAATCTCCCTTTGCTTCTAAGTCTGTGCTTTGGCCAGAAGTCCTCGGAGGTCAGCCTTGTACTCCACCTTCACCCCTCCTAGTCTCTGCTGAACAGTGACAGGTGCCTCCTCCACCATTCTCTCTCCTGCTTACTCCCTGCTCCCTGTCCTGGAACAGTCACAGTTATATTTGGGTAGTTTTCTCCCTTCCCTTCAAACTTCTGTTTCTGGTCCTCTGGGTGGGTCAGCAAGTTTCCTGCTGACATTCTTCCCAGAGTTTGTAGATGGACTCACTGTCCTTTGCCCATCTACTGTTATGAGTGGTGAACCCTGGTCCAGAAAACCAAACCTCGCCCTTTGACACCATATGAAAGTTCACTGCTCACTTCTCATTTCTCTTCTTTTCCAAAATTGTGACACCCCAACTGGAAGAAAAGATGCAAACACCTCCCATATCCTAAATGTTGAGCATCTACCAGGGACTAGAGACACATTCTAGAGTTCTTCCCAACTGTCAGTTTTCCAAAAGAGAATTTTATACTTATTTAAAAAATACTTTGATGGGGAATAGGATATAGCTTAGTGCTAGAGTGCAAGCTTAACATGCACAGGGTCCTGGTTTCAATCCCCAGTACCTCTGTTAAAAAAAAAAAAATATATATATATATATATATATGCCTAATTTTACCTTCCCCTGAGAAAACACAAACCAAACCAAACCAAAACAAAACAAAAAGAATAGAGAAGACATCCCAGCAAGTGGAGGCAGAGACAGGGAATCCAAATTGCATTCTGAGTCCAAGAGAAGACTGGACCATGTGAATTGAAAGACTTCATAGTCCAGTTCTACATAAGACTAGAAAGTTGAACCTATAGACCGTCCTCACAGTTTAAAAAAAAAAAAAAACTTTGATTGATTTGAATTGTTTTAACACAGGAGCACTAACTTAGCTAAATTAAATTTTGCTTTCAAGAGAAATTAAACTCTTTTCTATATTATATATAGAGAGATTAAGTGTGTTTTTCAGATTATAAAAATATTATATAGAAAATATATTTAAAGCATATTAAACTTGCTTTGAGAATAATCCCCAAATCAAGTTCAAAATTTAATTTGTAGGAAAACTAGAAGTAAACATCACAAAACATTGTTAAACAAATGATAACTACCTACATATATGCAATTTACAGAATGCAGTTAAGCATCTATATGGCCACAAATAAACGTCTGTTTTCTTAGTGCTTTTTATGGCTTTTTCTGTAGAACAGAAAATAAAGTCTTTGGTATGAAAGTGGGGACTGTTCAAGTTCGCAGAGCACGTGGTCGTTAATCATCGGCTCCATTGCCCTTTTCACATATGTAATCAAAGGGAATCATTGTCTACATTTCATCTCTCCTTCCCAACGTTCCCCAAATACTGATGTCAAAGTTCAGAAGTACAAGAACTGAACTCTCATGTCAAGGCTCCAAGTTCAGTGTGGCAGCCTGGCATTAGAACAGAAGTATCCTGAAGGGAGAGAGAGATCTGTCTTCAATTTCTTGCAGAAGGCATTCCCTCTGGGAGTCCCGAGTCAGAAGTGGGCTGACTTGCTGGGTCTGGTGAGCTTGCCTGGTTTCTATTCCACAACACTCCTCTCCTGCAGCGAAACCGCAGGCTATGAATACACAAAAGGCTCCAGGGAGCTAAGTGGTCTGTTTTCAGTTCCCCTAAGCTGCCAAAATATCAACCTGACCGTAGAAAAACACTTAATATCATTACCTAACCTTTATTGTGAATGCCAGTCTGTCAAAAGTGGGGTCAAATTCCTAGGACGAAAATAGACCTTCCAGTTCACTACACAGCTCTTCCTTATGGCCTTGTAGGGCAAAGACGCTTCCATCGAGGCCAGCTTGCTTGTGCACCGGTGAGATGGGCCAGTCAATTCAATTTGTGGATGACCCTGAGCCATATGGATTATGACTGGCTTGAGTCGTCAGTTAATCATCAAGGAAATGGAGCCAGCCATCACGTGGGGTCAGTGAGCTTGGCTCTGATCCTTAGAGAACTTGATAAATTTATTTTTAAACTCTATTCCTTGCTCTAGGGAATATCTATTATTGATCTAAGTTGGAGCAAAGACCGATTTATTAGTCCCTTTGGTAGAACAGCACAAGCCCCCGTGACACACTGGGGAATAGGAAATGGGAAAGAAGCTTGCCTTCTACGTCTGGGCAGAACAGAACAGAACAATGCCTTAGTTTTGCAGAACTTTAGGTTTTCCCCAGGCCAGCACCCCTGACATGAGGGTGGAGGGACAGTCATGCTTGACCATGGTCATTACTCTCCCTGTCGTGACTCGCGTATGGGAGGGGCTCAGTCATCGAATACATGACTGGATGTATTATGAATGATTGCCCATGTTCACGTAGGATGAAATGGAAGAGACATCCAATGCTGCTTACCCACAGCCTATTGCAATAAATACTCCTCATCAATGGGATATTGCAATAAATACTCCAAAGCCTCTTGCTTTGTTGAATTTCATCAGTTTCATACAGTACGTCTTTGGCCTGGAAGAGCAGAGAGGGAAGCTGGGATTTCATTACACAAAGTCCATTCAGCTAAACATGGGCTTTTTGACATTCCACTGAACTCCGAGCCAAGAATTTCCGTTGTTTTAACTTCTCACCCACTTCTGGGAGAGGTGTTCAAACATATTTCCAGAACTTGAAATTAACCAACGTCCGGAGCAATGGCAATTAGAATCGGGGAAATCTAAAACTTGGGTCCGAATGATGACATGACCACTAAAAGAACAAATAAACCAACACAACCGCACTCTGCTCGAAGGTTTGAAAACTTAACCTCCCAAGGCACTGTTGGAGTCGTGACATTTTAGGCCCCCAGCGGAGCAAACAAGAAACTGAAGATCAGAACTTGTAGGGGTTCCGACCAGACTCTGACTGAGCCAGCTACACAGGAGGTGGCAAGTCTGATTGTCCACGGCCCCCACTAAGTTCCCAAATCCCTGCTCTTCTGGGTAGCCACCCATTGCCAGGCCTCCTTTCTGTGCGCAGCTGACTCTTGCAGCCTCCAGTTTCCCCCGTGGAACCAAGCCCATGTAGCATTGATGTGGCTCCTGGCGTCCCCGGCAACCAAACAACACCTCTGTGTACCAGCGGCCTGCCTCCTGCATACTGGGTGGGTCTGCAGTTCTCAAGAGGAAAAGCCATGTGCCAGGATAAGGGTGAAGGCTGCCCATTGTTGCCACCCCCCCTTTAAAAAATATATGCAAGTCTTTCTTCAGATTTGCTGGGCTGTCTACCAAAAGCACACACTTTCTTTGTTAGCAAAAGCACGGTGCCAGTTTAGGGTTTTACTTTGCTTCGCTGTCAGTTTCATCCTTGCTCTTGTGTTTGATTTCTGACACCACGTATTTTTACTTCCCTCTTGATTTTGGCATCTCTTGTGTTTTCTTCTTTTATCTGTCTCTCTCAGCTCTCCTGCCTCATCCACTTCAGTTGTAGATGGCTGGCTGGTTTGCTTTCTTTGTGGATTATGTTAAGAATACTAGTTTCATTTCACTCCTTTAAAGGTCCCCTAGGTGCTAACCTTTCCCTCCTCTGTTTTATTGTCAGTGTCAGTTTTTAATACCATCTTTCTAATTGTTCCTTTCCCCTTTGTTTCAACCTCTCAAAAAAAGAACAGTTCAGTTCTGCCTGGGGGTTTCTCTGCCCTCTGTCCAGGGGGCTCTTTCAGCATCTGTGTTGAGTCTCTGAATCTCACACACACACACACACACACACACACACACACACACACACACACACGCCCCTCTTGCTTAACTAATTGGCCATAGCTATCCTGGGGGTTTCTGTGGTTCTTAGAGGCCAGTGTGATTGAATTGGCACTTTGGGACTCTTAAACTGAGCACATTTAAAAGGTTGATTTAGAGGGAGCTTTGACAAAGGCTCTTTTAATTATTTTTTCCTCTGTTTTGCCAGTGCACACTGCTGTAGCCTGTCAGAGGCCAGTCCCGGAATCGCTAGGGGGCCAAGCCATTAGGTGTTCCTGCTTACTCTGCAAATATAACAGGCTTATCACGTAGAACTCTGTCTCCAGCTGGTTTAAAATGTAGGTGGTGCCAGTGGGTAGCAGCTGTTACAGGCTGGGGAGCCAAGAGACAGTGGGGACGTTTTGTGGTACAAGGAGGTCAGAGCTGATGACTCCATACAGTACAATGGACCCTTCCGGTCCTTCCCCCTCTGGTGGCCGTGGATTTGGAAGGGCAACCTGCCTCCGAGAGTTCCTAGATGCCACCTTCCCCTGGCCAGCCAGATCCTAGGCAACCTTAGCACTGCCTTCAACACGTGTGGCCAGAACACTCAGTCACATTGCAGATAATGAATAATTCATACATTTGTAATTCAAATAGTCAGAGGGATGCATAATTCAAGTGAGAAGTTGTTATTGTAAATGTGGGGGAAGCGGATTCATTTCAGAGATTAAAAAAATTTAAATTATTGTTTTCCTTAGGTTTCAGGGTTGGAGCAGCCTCTATTTTTGCAGCTGTCTGATCTGAATCGGTGCTGGGCTTAATGGCTTTGCCACAGTGCTGATCAGATAGGACACTGCTTAATGGATATTTCACCCCATAACAGGTACTGATTTGCTTTTTTCCTCCTGAGAAATGAGGTTAGTGTAGACATTCTATTTGTTCTCTCTCTATGGTCATGCTTGCTTCCTGCTTCAACTAGGGTAGCAGATTAAAAAAAATTTATTAAGAAGGGTTTCAACCATACACACAAAGGAAAGAGACTAGTATAATGAACCCCCGTGTGTCCATCACTCAGTAATAATAACTATCTAAACATCCTCTTTTATTCACCTAGATTCCTTTAAAGCAAATCCCACATTAAAAAATCGTTTCATCTGTTTCAGTCTATGCACGTCAGCATGAGAGCAGCTCTTCTCGACTTTTGGGAAGGAGGGCACATACGCCCATACTGCACCCAAAGTCCAGGAAGGACTTGTTGGTGACATGCTCCAGGGAAGTTGTAGTTTTGTGGAGGTGGAGGGCAAGCAGCAACCCGGCTTCACCCCCAGTGACATCACATAGGAAACCAATCCCCGGAAGGAATGCCTCCGCTTCCCTCCACCCCTCAGCAGTGGCCTGGCATCATGGGAATTTGCCTTGTCTGCTTGTTGCTGGTAACATGACTCTCTTTCTTTTTACACCCGTATCAAGTTTTTTCAGTCTCTCTTCCTAGCTTATGGTTGGGACACCAAGCTAGATTTTTCACAAGCAAGCTTCACTCATTTTTCATATTTTCAGTACAAAGTAGACACTGAACGCTGTGGTTAGGATGATGAAAGTTTACTGGAGCAAAGAAAAAAGTGTCATTTTAACATAATGCCCCTGGACATAATACTTAGTCATGTACAGGAAAAGCCTGAAGAATTTGTTTATCATTTCTAATTCCTGGAGTTCAGATAACATGGCTGGAAAGAACCCTTTCTAAATCTAATATTAAACTTTGTTTACAAGAGGTGAGCCTCACTTTTTATAATATGTTCCTGAAAAAACTATGTATACACTGTTTTGCTCTGTTTTTTGGGGTGAGGGGAGTGGTAAATAATTTCTATTGAATCTGGAGTTCAGAGGAATTTTGAAATAAATCTATTTGAGAAGTAAAGAATTCCTTTTTACCAATGAATAAACTCCCTCTTCATTCATTTATTCATTCATTCATCTAACACTTTTGAGCTCTAAATACTTTGTTAACTTGTACAAGCTATAAATTTGGGTTTGGGTGCATCCAGCATTATCTAGCTGTTCCCCGCCCCCCCCCCCCCCCATAGTGGCCTCACTGAGTGCAGTAAATGATATGGATCACACTGGGATAAAAGCACATCAATATCAGGAAAACATGAATGACTTACGTTTTTCACATCTACTGTCTTACAAAAGCAGTGTTAAGTACAAAGACATGGCCCTGTGGTGGGGTTTGAAGGGTCGAAGACCTGCCGGTCTCCGTGTCTCCCTACTTCCTGACTTGTTCTGGAAGAGGCTCAGTCAAGAAAGCAATGCCTGAGAAAGTGTGCAAACATCATTAGGTATTTCTAAAATAGCAGATTATCCCACGTAAGTGCATTAGGCTTTGTGAGCATCACAGGGCAGGGGTCCGAGGCACCGGAAGGATTGTGCGGGCCTGTACATGAACACTGGCTTGTGCTTGCGTGCGCACACGCGCACACGCGCACACGCTCACACCCCCAGGGCTGATGGCACCACGAGCTCTGGCGTCACTGAGGAATGGAAGCATGTGGGTTCTCATGCCTCCCTTCACACCCCGCTTTGGGATTCGCTCTCGGCCACAGCCATGCCTTAGCTGGAGGTGTTTCCTGGGTCCTCCTGTCAAGGGCAGACATGTGACCGGCTCCAAAGCCAGGTCCCCATGCTGTACCAAATAGTCACAACCGGGATCTTCTCATGGTATCTCATCCCGATTTAACTAGAACCCTGCCAGCTCCTGGTGGCTGCTCTTTTGCGCTTTTGTCCTTGGTCAGCACGACTCCCTGGTTCTGCCTTTGGAGCTTCTGAGGGGAAAGGCCTCCGTAGGACTCAAGTCCTTCTCACTTCGGCGGCCGTCCCGGGCCTAGTGCCTGCTGATTTTCCCTGCTTATCCCCTTGAACTTTGAATGCTTTGATCTTGGCTTCTTAGCTGTTAATATTCTGCTTCTCAAATTCTGCTTGGTTTGGAATGCTTGAAATGCTACGCTCTATTTTCTCCCAATTCTTAAGCAATGGGCCTACCTAACACCAAAACATACTTTTTCATTCACAGGCTCCAGTAGGGAGAATGTCCTGCTTTTTTGCTGACTGCCTGATGACTTTGATAGTGGATGATGTTTACTCAGTGGGGGAGACAGATCAGGCTCTTCAGTTTAAAAATTGTGCCCTGCTGTCCTCAGTTTTGGGACAAATAAAATTCCCATTACTCTTCTGACAGAGTGATGGGTCCAGGAGACAGTAAGAAGTCCTAAGGGAGGATCCCAGCTACCTCGTAGCCCAGCTCTGATCCTGCCAAAAACTGCAGGAAGACGTTTGCCTCATTTCTTGCTCTGCCTGGTGTCCCATGGGTCATGTCAAAAAAACTTTGGGCTACATTTGGAATCTGGCAAATTCTGAAAATTTCCCCGAGACATTGAGTTCCATTTCTTCTTTTCATTAATAGATCCATATGCTTTTCCCTCCCAGTTTTCGGGTGTACAAATTGGGTTTAATGATAGTAAAGCTTTCAAACCCAGGTGGATTTTGAAGGCCTAGAAATAACTGCTCTGGTTGTTATTTTTTATTTTTTTCAAAAGCTCCATGTCCCCATTGCCTACTTTTACAAATAATTTTACAAAGAATTACAAATTCTCCATTTCTGTTGTATAGCACATACATACCTGAAAGCAGAGTGAGTGTCTACTGGCTGCTGTTGTCCTGTTTGGCTGTAACGTGCACAGCTCATTGAGGTTATAAATATATTTGAGCTGAAAAATACTAGCTTTAAAAAAATCTTTGTAGAAATTATAGGCACTTGACCAAGACACAAATTCCAGAAAGAGACCAATTAATCCCAACATTCTGTATCTACACAGAAATGAAAAATGGCCAAAGAGCATCGTACACTATCAATTACACTGACATGTTCTAAAAAAAATATGTCTGCAGGAGAAAATACCTTAATTCTTTTGTCAGTTCTCATTTTACTTTTCAAGAGTCTGCTCAACTCCCACAGAAAATATGTAGGGCAGCATTAATCTATGTATCAACCTGTCCATGATTTTAAAAGGCAAAGCAAAGAGTACTCTTACCCTGCCATTTTAGAACTAGTTTCTTCCTGTTGCTCTTTTGTTCTTTGAGACATTTGTATTCTCCATCCTGCCTTGTGGCCCCATGGGCTGGCATGCTTCCCTGGATGGGCACCAGACTCTAGCGGGATGAATGTTCCCCTCATATAACCTGAGTGAGGACCACAGTAAGTGGTGCTGCAAGTTACACTAAACCAAGGATTACCAGGAGCAAAAGGAAAACAGGATCCATCATTTCAGAGTTCAGCCCAGGAACCACTGACACACATGGCAGCATTTGACAGCACAGATAGGAAGATTTATGGGAAAATATCCATGTGCTTTGACCTGATCCAGGAACGATTTTTTTTTTGGGGGGGGGGAGTTTCAGAGGGCAACATTAATGCATTTTTTGCTAAAAATAGAGTATCTCTTCCAAAAAGGGAGACTTTGGTTATCTTCCAAAATGATTGGGTCACCATATTGTAAGATAATACTTAAATGCAATTAGCTCCTTGTATTATCCAGAGTGTGTGCCAGGAATACATGATTACATCTCGTTCATTATCACCTTTCTCAGCTCATGGGCCGCTATAACCATCATTTTCTTCCAAGGTCAGCTGAAGTTCCCGCAATGAGAAGTGTCTAGGTATATTTAACTTTGGGGATGGGTCCAACATGCCACTTTAAAAGATGATCATATTGTTTTTCCTGCTTTCCATTTCTGAAAAGGCGAGGCTTTGGCCAGTGGGTACTCGACATATCTGGCTGCAAACAGGTTACTAGGAGCCAGGCAATGTGGTGCCTAATTTCAGCATTCACTTAAGTGAAAATTATTTATGACAGTCCCTCCAGGGTTTTTTTTTTTTTTCTTTTCCTAACAAGGGAGATGTGCAGTCTCAGCCAGATTGAAGGAATATTTGCATTCGATCTCAGCTACTAATGCATTTAAAGCATGGCCTTGAAGGTTTAAAGTAGGTATGGTATATAAGAAATTAGATGAAGTGTCCAGAGAATGGAAAGCATTCACCTAAAACATCACTAAATCAAATTCTCAAATAATCACCCAGCTTAACGTTTTTTACATAAGCAGCTGAAACAACAACAGAAGAACTCTCTAAAATGGTAGGGCCATCACTTCATATCAGGCATTTGGTCACCGAAGCCACAGGAAATCTGGGTAGTGGAGATGTGAGTTGAGAGAATTGTCATTTATAACCATCCAGGTTTGTGTCTCAAATTGAAAGTGCTTTCCAGTGTGGCAGAGAATCTGGACCACACTTCATGAAATGGTGAGACAATGAACACAAGGAACACAGGCTCCAATTTGGAAACTAATGAGGGTTCTAGAAATATTATGTGTCAGAGCTGGATGAGTCTTAGAGATTAGTTGTTTTAATTTCTCTTTGGTTGCACCGATTCTGCAAGCCAAAACAGAGGAAGGGAGGTGCAGGAAAAGACCATCTGAGGTGTTGTCCTCATTGGTAGGTCCGAAAGTTCGAGAAGCCAGATTTCACAGCAGGAACACAGAATAGGCTCTGTCATTTGCACTGAAACAGAGCAGTTGAAGTCCCGTCTTCTTATCCAAAAGCTTTTTGTGATAAAATGTTCCATTTGACATTAATAAGATAGTTTTTTGAGTTTGTAAGTTGTTGCATCATTGTTCTTAATTGGCAAAAAAGAAATTTCTTTTCTTACTAGGCTTGATCTTGGTTTAATTTACTTTTATCCAGTAAATTAAATGCTGCAGTTAGAGAGTGTGTTCATTGTTTCATTGTGGGAGGGCAGGGCCAGCCCTGCCCCGGGCTGTCCTTAGGTTCACGGTAGCACTGGTTCTCCAAGTGTGATCTGTGTACTCCTGGGTCCCCAAGCCGTTTAAGGGAGATTCATGAGATCAAACCGTTTTTTATAACATGGAGATATTATTGACCTTTCTCCGTGGGTTGGCTTTTGTATTGCTGATGCATTAGCAATGGTGGGTGAAACTGCCGGGGCCTGAAGTCAAAGCAGTGGCACCAACCTGTCCTAGAAGTCATTGTGGTCTTCAGTGTCTCGTGTGTTTGCTTGTAAAGCATGTGAGGTCCGCTGAGGTGTGCCCTTATGAAGCAGTAAAAAGTATTAGTTGTATTCTTCTTGATCCTCGGTTACAGGTCTTTTTAATATTTTGACAAAATGGGAAGTACACATCCAGCACTTTGCAGTGTGCAGAGGTGCTGTGGGGGTCTTGAGGACAAGCTCCTGTGTAGCTGCAGGGGTTTGAGTTGTGTGCTCAACGAGCTGCTTTTTTCATGGAACGCCATTTTTACTTGAAAGAATGACTGGCAAACTGTGGTTATTTTGACTCGGACCTATGGCAGATGTATTCCTGAAAATGAATTAAGCAAGCTGTCACTTGGTGAAAGGAAAAATAACCCACAATATTTGTTACCAATCATAAAATTCAAGCTTTTCAAGTGCAAATTAGATGTTTAAAAAAATACGTCTTCCACTATGGGCTTGACAGCTTCCCCAAACTCCAGTACTTTAAAAAAAATTATTTATTTATTAAAAAAATTTTTTATTGAAGTGTAGTTGATTTACAATGTTGTGTTAGTTTCAGGTATACAGCAAAGTGATTCAGTTATACTCTTATGTATTCTTTTTCAGATTCTCTTCCCTTATAGGTTATTACAAGATATTGAATATAGTTCCATACGCTATGCAGTAGGACCTTGTTGTTTATCTATTTTATATATAGTAGTGTGTATATGTTAATCCCAAACTCCTAATTTGTATCATTTTTTTTAGGTTTCACATATAAGAGATATCATATGATACATGTCTTTGTCTGACTTACTTCACTTAGTATGATAATCTCTAGGTCCATCTGTGTTGCTGCAAATTGCATTATTTATTCTTTTTTTAATGTTGAATAGTATTCCATTGTATATACGTACCACATCTTCTTTATCCGTTCATCTGTTTATGGGCATTTAGTTTGCTTCCCTGTCCTGGCTATTGTAAATACTGCTGCTATGAACATCGGGGTTCCTGTGTTTTTTTTCTATATCCAGAGTTTTCTCTGGATAGATGCCCAGGGGTACTAGATCATATGGTAACTCTATTTTTAGTTTTTTAAGGAATCTCCATACTGTTTTCCATAGTGGTTGCACCAATTTACATTCCCATCAACAGTGTAGGAGGGTTCCTTTTTCTCCACATCCTCTCCCGCATTTATTATTTGTAGACTTTATAATGATGGCCATTCTGACTGGTGTGAGGTGATACCTTATGATAGTTTTGATTTGTGTTTCTCTAATAATTAGCAATATTGAGCATCTTTTCATGTGCTTGTTGGCCATCTGTATGTCTTCTTTGGAGAAATGTCTATTTAGGTCTTCTGCCCATTTTTCGATTGGGTTGTTTGTTTTTTTTTTTGATATTAAGCTATATGATCTATTTGTATATTTTGGAAATTAAACCCTTGTCAGTTGCTTCATTTGCAAATATTTTCTCCCATTCTGTAGGTTGTCTTTTCATTTTATTGATGGTATCCTTTCTTGTGCAAAAGCTTTTAAGTTTCATTAGGTCTCATTTGTTTATTTTTGCTTTTATTTCCATTACTCTAGGAGACAGATAGAAACAAATATTCGCTGTGATTTGTGTCAGAGTGTTCTCCAGTACTGTAGTCATACTAACAATGTAATTTTCAGGCTATTATATAATGAAATGCTTCAACATTAGGAAGATCTGGATAACTCAGTGAGTTTCCAGATGATCAGTGCATGATGTTACAAAGTCATGCTTAGGTTCATAGTGAAATATAGTCCAATAACAGAGTAAAAAAATTCATTGATAATGGATTCAGATTCTGTTTGCAGCTGATCTTTTAAAAGAAACTTCCAGTTGTTGAGTCTGGGTATGGTATCAAAGAGGAATATCCACAGTTACCTGAAAAGGTGACAAACTATTCCTTCTTTTTCCAGCTACACATCTGTATAGAGCTGGATTTTCTTTACATATTTCAACCAAAACAACATATCACAACAGATTGAATGCAGAAGATATAAGAACCTGGACAGTCATTAAAGAGACTTGTGAAAATATACATCTCTTGCTAATTTATTAAGAACATGGTTACTTTTCATGAAAATGTTATTTACATAAACATGCAAAGGGGTTATTATTAAATGAATCAATCCATAGTTTAAAAATTTCCCAGTTGAAAATTCTAAAAAGGTAAAATATTGATAGATACAACCTACATCAACAAAAGCTCTTTGAGGTCCTCAGTAATTTTTAAGAGTATAAAAGTGTCCTGAGATTTTAAAAGAGTGATAACTGCTATTCGACAGGTTACAGTGATGGTCTCTGGGACTCTCAGATCTGTTAGGAATACCCTGGGAAATTATCAAAAGTAATGAAAGAATTTGGGGACTGGAAAAATGGGGAAGAGTTTCTTTGAAACAAGGATGAATGGTGTCTAGGATACCATGTAAATGCCTAAGGTTTCAATCAGGTCACTGATTGAAAATAAAGGCAACATAAAGTATCAGGTAACTTTAAAAAGGCTGCCTTTCCCTTAATTAGTCCTAAAAACCTTTTCCAGCTCTTCATTTAAAAAAAGGATTTGTGACTAAAAGAATTAAAAGAGCAGGTTTTAAATGAACAGAAACTCAGTTGGAATCTCAGCAAGGCCACCTCATTAGCTGTTTAATCTGGGCAAATCTTAGTGGTTACCTTATCTATAGGCTGGGACAGTAGCACGTACAGTTATTAGGTATAAAGTGTGGCATTGCATTGTTACGTACCTGACCCAGTGCCTGGCACTTGGTAAGTGTTCAGTAGATGTTAGCAGGTCCATTATACACACGTCAGAATATGAAACATTTAGGAAAACAAAGAGTTAACTTTGGAAACAGATCTGGCACAAATATGGCAAATTGTGGCCCTTCCTCATCTAGATAGAGATTTAAAATTTTTTAATTTTATTTTAGCTTTTTTGTGTGGGGAGGGGGAGTGATTAGGATTTTATTTATTTATGTATAATGGAGGTACTGGGGATTGAACCCAGGACCCCAAGCATGCTAAGCACACCCTCTACCACTGAGCTGTACACGGCCCCCTATAGCTCTGAAGCTTCTGGGCTCTAGTGGCTTGAGTCCCGGGAAGGGTCCATGGGCCTCTTTATCCGTCTGGCTGTCACTGACAACCCCCTCCTCCTCCAGCCCTCCCCAGAGACTACTGTAATTAGTAACTGAGCAAGTAACAACTAAAGAAAGTTTTTAGAGAAAAGATGAGCGAACCAAAAAGAGAGTTCACAAGTTTCCTGGACGCAGCTCTTTCTTTTCCAAATCTGGTTTTTGCTGGCAGTGTACCAGCGGTCTCTTTTCTTTGCAGCCAGGGATTTTAATGGCATTTTTTAAAGTCCTAGATTTCCCTTCTCTACTCATTAGTAGGTTTCCCAGGCCTTTCCACCGGAGCTCAGCCGGCTGAGGACCCAAGATCACAGAAGGTCCTTTTCCCAGAAACACTGGCTGCTCCCTGCCTGCCGTGTATTCTCGGCTGGACTGCTCTGGAGAAGCAAACACAGTCTCCTCTCCTCCTTGTCCCAGGAGAGAGGGGCGGAGAAGGGGGCTGCACCGGGAGCCAGACAGGTGGGGTCTGCTCTTCACCAGCTGTGTGACCCCACCCCCCACAAGTTTGCTTCTCTGAGCCTTGGTCTTCTCATCTGTGAGACCACCCTGCCCCCTCAGAGTGCTTGCTTTTAAGGGGACAGACCCTTTTGGGAGCGTGGGCCTGTTTTAGCCTCTTTGGCTGCAAGAACCAGAGACACAGCTTGAACTACTGTAGGCACAAGACTTAGATGTTTTCTTCAGGCTTAACGTCACTCTCTCTTTCTCTATATCTTTTAAAATCTCTTCTTAAACCTTGATTCCAAATTAATCTTCCTTTCCTGAACAAGCATTTTAGTATATCTTCCCCCCCCCCCCGAATGGGCATTAATCTTTTCTCCCAAGTAAGTATAAAACATGTGCAATGTTCTTTTGGCATTCTGCAAGAATCAGTGGTCTGCGTGGCCAAGAACCAATTTATTAAAGTAGCAAATTTACTACAAAGAATTTTGTAAGTTGTATATGAAATAGGAGCTGTTGAGAGCTAACGATAAGCTTTCTAGTCTTTTAAATGGGTTTGGCTAGTCTGTTTACTAGGATCAGATTTATCACTGAGCACAAGAAACCCCAATAGATATCTGGAGATTCTGATGGGTGAGTGTGCAGTTCTGCAGTGACGGGGACGCAGGCTGCTTGATCTGATGGCTGTCCCAGGAGTGGCCTCCATTCTCAAGTTCACGTCATGGGTTAAGACTGCTGCTCTGGCTCCAGCTTTAACCTCCATGCTGGCTTTCTAGGCATCAGGAGGGAGGAAAGGGAAAGCCTATAAGAATTCTTTCCAGAAGTTGCATAAAGCACTTGAGATTACATCCCATTGGCCATGATTCAGTCACATGGCTCCATCTGGTAGCAAGAGAGTGTGGGAAATGCATTTTTTTATACCAGGCAAGTCATGTGCAGGCTGAAAATGGATTCTATTACTCTAGAAGAAGGAGGCAAGTAGCAGCTTCTGCCTCCCATGGTTTTTATGTTACTCTCACCATGGAGGGGGCGGTGCTATGGGCTAGACCAAAGGTTGACAAACTTTATTGTAAAGATAGCAAATATTGTCTCGGCTGCAACTTCTCAATTCTGCTATTGTCGTGAAAGCACACTAGACAAAAGGTAAATAAGTGTGGCTGGATTGGGCACGTGGGCCTCAGTTTGCCTTTTCCTGGGCTAAACAGTAATACTAACACTAAACA
Organism: Camelus ferus; assembly: GCF_009834535.1. Classification (NCBI taxonomy): domain Eukaryota; kingdom Metazoa; phylum Chordata; class Mammalia; order Artiodactyla; family Camelidae; genus Camelus; species Camelus ferus. The sequence goes on along the minus strand of NC_045703.1, from coordinate 59,504,807 downwards.
TAACACATTCTCCGCTTACCATGTATGTGCTAGGCACTGTGCTGAGTACCTTACAGGCATTTCCTTAGCTATTCTCTCCAAACACTCTGTGAAGAAGGTCTCATCAGCATCAGCATCAGCATCAGCATCAGCATCAGTTTCATCTTTGAGGCTCAGAGAAGTTAAGCAATTTGCTCAAGGTCACACAGCTGGTAAGTGTTAGATGGGCTTTGAATGAAGACATTGACTCTGCAGCCGACCCTTACCTGCTCCCCAAATATGTCTGGGCAAAGGGGTAAACAGAGCCTTGTGACCAGGGATTTGCTCCAAGGCAGTAAATTTAGAGGGCACAAAAGACTTAGATAATGAGTTTAAAAGCTTAGCACCTAGTTAGCAAGAAGAGTTAAAATGGGAAGAAACAATTACACAGAGATGGTTGGTAAGAAAACTCATTGTGAGCCACATTACGAATTCCGTTGTTGATTTAAGGGCTGCTGTAAGTGTTCTCCTGGGCACCCAAATTTCTTTGGATCAGAGTAATGTACTACATGTAGGCTTTGGTGGGGGCTCTTGGTGGGAGGGCATGACTGTGCCCAGGTGGGAGTTGGTTGGGACAGTCATGGACTAACACATGACCATGATGAGCGTGTGGCCCCAAAGAGCTGTGCTGGGGATGGCACCATGGTTGGAGGTGGTGCCTAGTGCTAGGTGAGCGCAGAAAGAGACAGGATTTCAGAAATTAACAAAAGTTTGGCTGAGTTGGAGAAATGAGATGGAAATCTCAGGCTACGTCAGTGGAGGCCAGAGCCCAGGTAAGGTATGCTTTTAAATAAAGGAAGAGATCTTTGGGTGGGAGGAGAGACAAAGGAGAAAGCGCCCTCAGCTCTTGCTTTCGGAGAAATGCTTGAACCGAGCGGGAAGCCTGCCTTCTCTGTAAGTAACTGGCAAGTCTACTTTTCAAGCAGCTTTGTATGACATATAAACAGATTTCCCTGGAACGATACTGTCTCCAGGGAGGGCTGCTCAGCTAAGCAAAGCATGGGCCTCCTCTCCTGAGCGTGACTTTGCCACCACAGTCCTGGAGTTCCTTTCCAGCTTCTTCATGACTCCTGGAAAGCCATCTGATTTCTCAAATCAGGGATAATTTATTAGGAAATCCTGCCATTTGTGACAACATGAGTGGACCTTGAGGGCAGTATGCTAAGTGAAAGAAGTCAGACAGAGTAAGACAAATACTGTATGATCTCACTCGTATGTGAAATCTAAAAAACTGAACTCGGAGGAACAGAAAACAGATTGGAAGTTGCCAGAGGCCAGTGGGAGGTGGTGGATGGGAGAATGTGTGTAGAGGGTCAAAAGGTGCAAACTTCCAGTTTTAAGGTAAGTAAGCCCTGGGGATGTAATGTACAGTGTGGTGACTGTGGTTAATAGTACTGCCTTGTGTATTTGAAAGTTGCTAAGAGAGTAGATCTTAAAAGTTATCACCACAAGAAAAAGAAATTTGTAACTATGTGAGGGGATGATTGTTAACTAAACTTACTGTGGTGATCAGTTCACAATTCATATGTATATGAAATCATTAGGTTGTACACCTTAAACTAACACAGTGCTATATGGTGATCACATATCAATATGATTGGAAAAAGTAAAATAGAAAAAGATAAGTCTAACTAAGGATGATTTACTAGTGATGTAATATTAATAATCTGAACAATATATAATGTTCAGAACACTTGTTTATGCATTACCTCATTTGATCTTCATAAAAACTCTGAAGGGAAGGGTTAAGCAGGAATGAAACTAACTGACATTGACCTTGGACGCGACAGGTGTGACTGCCTGGATGCTTTGACGTGTGCTACCTTGCTCAGTCCTCAGCCTTCCTGGGAACTAGGTGTTATTGTGTGTTAACAACATTTTACAGACGGAGAAGCACACTCAGAGAAGTTAAGTAATTTGCCTGACAACTCACGACTCACATGCGGTATTATTGGAACTTGAACTCAGTCTTCTGACATCAGTTTCATTGCCTCTCTTACTATTTTTCAGCTGTGGGTCCCTGTAGAGGGTATAATAAGGAAGTCAACAGCGGTGGGTGTCAGGGACTTCCGAAGACAACAGATTTCATCCAAACACCAGAGCAGCTAGTCCAAATAAAATGGAAAAGCAGCAGTAGCAGTCTCCAAAGAGAATTAACCAGTGGAAGAAAACCATGGGGCCTCACAAGGTTGTGCAGATCCGGCCTGGACATATAGTGGGCACCCAGTAAACCTTTCTTTATTAATCTAGACCTGTGCTCATGATGGAGCACTGAAATTAACCAAGAAACATTCGTTGATTCATTTATTCATACCTTCAGTTGACAATTATTTAAGTCAAGGCTCTGTTGGGATGCTGGGAGTAAGAAGGCTGACATGAAGCCACTATGTATCATCAAGGCCATAGGAGCCTTTAGATGGATGTCCATTGTGATGGGTTTGTGTCCACACAGTACCTGTTTTAAATTTGAATAGCACCAGTGGATTCAGCAATAAACAGATTCTTGCCCTTGTGGAACTTATGTCTTCATGAGAAGAGAAAGCCTATTGAAAAAAAATCAACTAATAAAGAAGTCAGGCAGTGAAAATGATCATAATAGAAATAAAATAGAGTGATGCTATGAGGGTGACACCATTCCTGATCTTCATCTTGTGCTTAGATTATTGTCCTAAGATATTTGATTTTAGGTTAAATGAATATAAATAGAAATTAAATGCAAACTTGAATAAAAAGCAATGAAAGCAACAACAACAACAAACCAGGATGTGTGATGTAGGCTCCTTTAGGCTCAGTGATCGCAAAAGGCATTTCTGAAAAGGGGATACTTAAGCTGGAATCTAGTGTTAGGAAGGAACCAGCCTCTGTGAAGGCCCTGAAACAGGATAAGGTTGGTGAGTTTGGGGAATGGAGAGATGCCCAGTGTGGCCAGAGCACAGGGTGACAGGGAGACAAGTGCACACAGGAGGTCAGAGGGGAGAATGTGGCTGATTCATGCAGGGCTCAGAAAGGGTTTGAATTTCATGGTGAATTTCAAGGAAGCCATTGGAGGATTTTAAACAAGGGAGTGACATGGTCTGATTTATGTTCTTAAAATTTCATTCTGGTTGTGCTGTGGAGAATGGATTCTAAGGGGGTAGGACTGGGTACGGGAGGTCTGCTGGGAAGTTTTGATAGTAGTCTGGGGACTGGTGATGTGAACTATGGAGATAGCTACAACAAGGGAGGAAAGTGGGTTGTTGGGGTATATTTTGGGTATAGAGTTGACATAATTTGGACATGTTGGAAAGGGAGAGGAATCATGTTTACCTCCTAGGTTTTTGGCTTGAGTAATGGAGATGGAGAAGGCTGGGAAAAAGCAGATTTTACATGAAATTCTGTTTTGGACATGTTAGTTTGAGATGCCTGCTGGGCATTTAAGTCAGTATACTTTTATGTGCAAGGCCCACGGTATGTAAAGTGACCTACATACATAGCACACAGAAAACCATAGTCATGAGCTCAGAAAGGATTTCTTAAGGCTGTTGTTCTGGAAGTGTGGTAAAGTGTGAGCATCCAAGGTGATTATTAATTTCAGAACTAAGATTTGTACACAAGAGGAGTAGGAGATACATTGGAGGAGACAAGGGCCAGCTCATGAAAGGCCTTGTAAGGAGATGATGGGGAACTCCAAGGGATTTGAATGGAGGATGCTGTGAACACATTGAATGTTCCAAGCATCATGCATGGGAGATTGGAGGAGGATGAGGCTGGATTCAGGGTGAACAATGAAGATTTACTGCCAACAGTCCAAGTGAGAGATAATGAAAGCTGGAACTCAGCCAGCAACCCTATTGAGGAAGACGGGGAGGCAGAGTCAAAAGATTTTCAAAAGATGGATTTAACTGTACTTGGGGAATTTTTGGCTATTAGAGTGAGAGAGGAGTCCTCATTGAAATGGGATTTTAGCCTAGGGGCCTGGGTAGATGTCCGGGCCATTAAATGAGCTCCAGACTACAGGTCCTGGAGGGCTGGGTAGAGCTGATCCGATCCTGTGTTTCCTGTGCCAACCCCACGGCCCCTTTTCTGGGTCTGAGGAGCTGATTTGCTTGTAGCATTTCCATGAAGGGCTTCCTGATTCATGAAAGTCTTGTCGAATGGGTGAGAAGAGAGGTGAGGGGGTACCTGGGGGAAGCGCAATGTTTAAGAGGTAGGCATTAAGGAGACTTGGGTGGCAGGAGAACCAGACATCAGAGGAGCCAGAAACCAGCAGAGTTGAAAGTGAGGGAAGGGTCACGGCAGCACTGGATGCCAAGGGAAGACCAAAGGAGACTGAGGCCGTACAAGTGTCCTTTGGATCAAGGCTTGGGCAGTAGCATCAGCTTGAGCAGTTTCAGGGGCGGTGAAAGTGGACGTCAGGTGGTGGCAGGTGGAGGGACAAACAGTGAGGACAGAGCACAGAAAATACTCAGTTAAAGACTTGTGGGCAGTGTGGACAGAGAATTGAGGGATTTCTCCCCCAAGTTTCTCTGTTTTCTCTGGAATTAGGAGGGAGAAGATGATGTCCTGGGGCTGAGGGAAGCAGCGTGGAAGACGGAGATCAGTGGTGAATTTGAAAGACAGGGAGTTTTAAAGACTCAACTTTGACACACAGAAGACTTTGATGTTCATTTCAATCTTATCCTGACCTTAGAATTGTCCTTCAAGGAAAGACCTCTCTGCCCAAGAGACTTGACTGGAACTCAAGTTAACGGAAGTGCTGAGCCGTGAACTCCTGAGCCTCAGGTCACAGAATGATTCTCTGTCAGAACTCAGAATTACTCCTGTGAGGGGAGCCTTGGCTCCGGGTCTTGAGCCCAGTTCCATCAGACTTCAGTTTCATTTAGTGTTCTGGGTCAGGCCAGTTGTTTGTTTTCAGTTTGCAAAATTGATTTGCTTTAGCACTTTCATGAAACACCAAAGAGCTTGGGTTTGGAGGTTTGGGACCTCGAGCCATTGCTGACTCTGGTAGAGGCCAGGGAGGGCTGTTAGGAATTCTAAGTGTTGCTCTTCAGAAGGAGATGTTAAACTCGTGTTTCTCCTGATAGATGTTGGTTGCTGTCCAGAGAAAAGTTAAAGTTCCCATTGCTTTTTCCAGAAAGAGTAATGGGGAGCCCTTGTGTTCCAGCCAACAATCCCTTTTCTCAATAAAACAAATAGGTTCTAATGTTGGCAGCTTTCTGAGCTGTTGCTGAGAACATAAAGGCTGTTCTGTCTCTCTCTCTGGTAAATATACAGCAGGCATTTAACTCATTATGAGATAAGTCCCACTGAGATGGCTCAGAAGAAGAGGTACCAGTTTTTAATGTTTTCCTTTCTTATTTTATGTTCTTTTTCTCAGCTTTATTAAGGTATAATTGACAAATAAAACTGTAATCCATTTAAAATGTATAAAGTGATGATTTGATAAATTTCTCCTTTTGTGATTAATTCAGTCCCTGGAAAAGACACAAATAAACTTATTTAAATAACATTAGAGAAGTGAATTATTTAAAGAAACAATGTGGCAAGATTCCTAATGTTCACCCAATGGTCAGGTGCTCCTGAACCTTTCCCAGCTCTTGTGGGCTACGTTGGGTCAGGGACTAACTCTGGCCAATGGGAAGATGGACAGAAGTGATCTAAGCCATTTCTTGGCCTGGCAATTAAAATCATCCCACAGGATTTTCTAGCTCTTTTTCCCCTTCTGTGATGACCATGGAGGCCATGTGTTCTAGTTGGCATGCAGTGAAGATGGAAGAGGGCCACCCAATCCATATCAGGCATTACGTGATCAAGAAGTAAATTTTTACTGTGTTAATCCATTGAGTTGTCAGGGTTTTACCATTATTGTAGCATAGCTTATCCTAACCTGACTAATACACAAATCAAATGATAGCATCTTATCAGGAAAGACAAGGTCTTTTATAAGTTCCCAGATATAGCAGACATTAAAATGAGACAGCAGGGTTTTCCCCATCTCAGACCTGTCTGCAAAGGTCTGCCTTGGCCTTAAGATCATAGTCTATACCTCTGCAGACATTTCCAGAGATCTTTACATTTAGTTATTATTATGGACCATAAGCTATAATAACAAGCATCTGACAAGAAACCAAGACTGTTTTCCTTTGAGGCTACAACTTAATGGTAGTCAAAAGAATGACTCTTTCTGTTTAGTTTACTCATGTGCTGGAATCTCCCTAAGCCTCAGTAATCTATGAGTAAGCTGTGCTTGTGATCCCAGTAACCTCCCACGTTTCACTGTCTCTTTGTGCTGCCCTCTGGTACAGAGCCTGTGAAAATCTTTTCAAGTGTTACTGGGGATCCCTAGAGAATGCTTGTATGCAATAATGAACAAGTCTGGTTATCTAGGGCTATCAAATGGTATGTTCCATCTTTTCTTTTGTGCCAGCCTCCTCCACTGGGTTCCACCATCTCTGCCAGGTATTCCTTCCAGCTGACCCTGGACATAGCTGGTCCTGAGTACGTGAAGGACCATCTGTAGTTGGGCACTATTCCTGTTTTTGCTGGGCACATCCAGTAGATTATCCTCATGAGTACACGGTGCTAGTGTCAGAGTCACCTCCCCCTTCAATCACTAAGTCAAGCTAGTCTGTCTAGTTCTCTCAACCCGCAGAATAAATATGACACAGGAGACTTCTGTTTGGTCCACCTCCCCAACTTTCCAGGTATACACCATACACATAGAATCGAGCAGTATTTACAGGGCTAATGGAGAGTCTCCCATTACACCTATGATTACCATTCACTTAAACATTTTGTTGATGTTGATGTTAGAGGCTTATTAAACTGCCCAGGAGATTCTTACCCATTTTTCTTCACTCACCCACTTTCTTTGTCCTGGGCTTCTACCATGTTGCTTGCCTTGCTCCAGGAGAAATGGGGTAAAATGTGGAGATTAGGAAGCAGATGTCTAAGAATGTTGGGTCTCCTCACTGGACCACAGTTTGGATAATATCTTCCTTCCACCTGCCCACTAAAACAGAGCCCCAGACTCAATGGCACACCCTGAATCTGGCGTGAAATCTTGAGGACCCTATTCCATCTTCATGAGATAAGCTTCATCTAAATCTGATCCATGGAACCACAGCTAGCCACAAGCTGACCTGAGAAGGCTGGCCTGCTTGGGGTCATTCCTGTTGTTGTCAACAGCTGGTAAAAATGTTTTGCAGGGATTACTAAGCAAGCCAGTGCTTTGAAAACACCACTAATACTTAAGAATCCCCGTCAATGATGTTTTTGTTCATGGACAAATATGAAGAGCCTTATTTGACCTATTTCCTCATCGGTGATGGATGTATTTTTTTGAGGCCCTCCTATGTGCAAGGCATTCTATAAGACTCCTTGCATCTGTTATTTTTCATGACAACCCTGTGGACTAAATGTTGTTTCTCCATTTTGCAGAAATGGAGATTGAAGTACAGAAAACCCAAGTAAATTGCCCGAAGTCATAGACGTAGTAGATGGCAACCCTGTGATTAAAATGAAGTCTGTCTCTGTTCTTTTTTTTTTTTTTTTAAACCATACTGGATTATCATAGAGGAAAGTTTGTAATCACCCAGTACTGTTTATCTAGACTATGCAACCACTCCTGGGCTCATTATAAAGGTCCAGAGTAGTCTTGAACCCTGTCAGCTCTGGTCTCTTCCACGGCCTCTGCCTCTCATGCTTCCTGATCTTAGACAGCAGGAGTAGGAGTGGGGATTTTTTTAAAAAAAAACTAGATCAGATATACTGAACACATCTCCCACGAATAATAGTTCTCAGAAACATTCATATTAAGAAAGAGAGACATTTTTCCCAACTTGAAGCACACTGCATGGATTTCCCTCATCCATATTGTAATAGGTAAAGCAATTTAAAGCAATTCACTCATTTATTAATGATTGGTATCATTAGCTTCTTTTTTTATGTGCCTACTTTGAAACTTTCCTACTTTTCCACTTTTTACCTTCCCTTCCTCTGTCCAACCAGAAAATAAGAAATAGGACTGATAAAAAAAAAATCACTTGCTCTTTAGCTGTTCTAAGACCTAGTCAAACCTTTGAAATTATTGCCTAAAAAATCAGAGATATAATAGAGGCACACACTTTACAAATTCAAATGGTATAGAAGGAGACTGAAAAAAAAAAGCTCATTTCTCCTTGCCCCAAGTCTAAGGCCTGGGATTTAACTGCTTTTATTTATTGATGTTTGAATTATTTTGGTAACTTCTAGAAATATGCTTACACTTCTTTTTCTTAATTTCTCAACTTCAATTAGTATCTATTGGCTGCCTACTAAGAAAGATGAAGGATTTTGCATACTTACAGCTATTATTCCCCACATGCCCTCCTCCTGACAATTGTACTGCATTTTCTGGGCTGGGAAGGGAGAAGTGAAGACTGGTGTCTGCCCACCTATCCTGTTGGCTGTCCTTTAAACAGTTACCCTGATGCCTGCTCCCCTGGTTCACTCCTGTTCTCTGCTGTTGACTCAGAGCTTGGCATCTCTTGAAACTCTTGTGTCAGTCAGGCTCTCATCAAGAAAACAGAATTCGTGCCAGATAGTTCAATAGAGGGGATTTAATTAGGAGAATTAATTACAAAGGCCTTGGAAGAGCTGACGGAATCAACAGGATGATGAAACAACTCAGATTTTAGAACCAGAGCAGTGTGAGGGGGTGGGGTTCCCAGAGTTTAGCAGCTCAGCCTCCCCCTTGCCTGGTGCCAGAACTCCAGGGTAGTCACGCAGCTGGAGAAGGTCTGCAGGTAGGAGCTGGACCTGCGGAGTAGATGCAGTTACTCAGTTACTGGTGGAGACACTGCTCATAGCCAAGAAGTCGAGGGGAGGGGGAGATAGGGAGGGAGAAACACCCTGGCTTCTTCCCTCCTCCCACTGCCAGTCTCTGGCCAGTGTCTCCCATCAGTTGAAACTAGCCAGAAGTCATTTTGGCAAGGGAGTCTGGAAAATGTAGCTTGTAGGGGTCAGCACCCTTAGAGACAGAAAGAATAGGGATAGAATAGGGAGAGGGCAGGAAACGGATGTGAGAGCAAACAGGTGGATGAGGTGGTATTTGGTATACATATGGGAGAGAATACATATGTATTGTTCTAAGTCACCCAGTTTGGGATACTTTGTTACAGCAGCCCTAAGAAGCTAATACAGACGGGTACAGGTTCTTCCGGGAAGAGTGCTCTTACTTCTTGTGTGTATTCAGGGCTACAACTTTCTCAAAAATGATTTTATATCAATATGATCTCATATACTTTTTGGTTTTCAAAAATATGTCAAAATCTCTGGCCTACTGTATTCAGTACTGTTATGGATTCTTTCTCCTTTAAGTATCATTTCAATGGAATCCCATGAAGGAGAGCAAGATAAGAAGAAAAAGTTATCCAGATATCCATGTTTCATGCTAAACCGTTAGCACTCAATCTGCCACCCTAAAACAGAACTCTACCACCCAATATGGGTCAGGTTCAATGTTTAGGGCATACTCACCTCCTCTGTTCCAGGGGTGAGGTCTTCCAATCCTACATGCAGTGACTATAAGGCATGTCAAATAGAAAATAAGATTTTGGATAAAAGAATTCACTATACCCCCTTTATTGAAGATGGAACCTTTGAATTTTTATTTACTGATCGATATAACCTGCCAAAATAATTGGATTGCTGGGGCTTAACTATAAATACATCTATCTTATCTATAAAGAGAACTGTTATGTCTTTCCTTAAGATTTACATGATTAGTTTATCACAGTTTATTAATTTAGCATAGTTCATTGTTAATGTTTTTGAGAACGATGTTATTTAACAGCTCTTTTAATTAACCAGTATTGGATAATATATTTTGCTCCTCTGGCTAATCAAATTCTGTTTTTCTACATTTTCTAAGAGTTCTTAAAAAGCAAACAACAATAACAATAGCAAAAACAATATGCCCCCAAACCCACGTGGAACCAACAGTCTGAGACATGACTGAGCACTGGCTCTGAGAAAAATGACTAGTTATGAGCCTACAGAACCCCCGGGATTAAAGGGACCATGGAACCGCAGGGCTTCTGTACGTTCTTATCATGAGCACTGAATCAGCTATCCAGTAATTGCTTAGGGTATTCTTGTCTGATGGGAAAAAAATAAAATCTGCCTTCTGATATATGATAGTCCCTCGAAATGACTAATGCTGAAGATTTAGAAAATGTAAAACCATTATTCTGAATGGCGTTCTTACATGGGCTCATGGTATTAAAGTGCATGGTTTATAAGATCTAAAAGAAAAGAAAAAAAGTTATCCAGATTCACTCTTTTAGTTGTTCTAAATTATGTTTCTCCACCTCCATGGCAGTAAAATGATTTCCAATGGAAACTCTCCTTGCAAAGCTACATTTTGGGTTTTTGTTGGGGGAGGGGGGAGGAGAAAGCAGGGACTTATTTTAAGGATCCTCTCAACAAGACTTTCTGTGTTGTGATCCTGAGAATTCTGCACATATTTGCTCATTTTCTCAGCTTTGTGCAAAATGGATTTGATTTAGTGATAAAAAAAAAACAAAAAACAAACAAACAAACCCAAAACCCCAAACCCCTACTTGTTTCTAAGGTTCAAGCTGGCTAAATTTGCTTGGTTTCGTTTGGAAGTTGTGATCTTTACAATACTGTGTGTTCCAAAGGAACAAGAATTATTGCCTGGCTTCTGCAGTGCCTGGACCTGAAGGCCTGCAATACCTTGTAAATGAGAGGCCTGAGAACAAGAGGCCTCAGGATGCCCCCAAATGGAAGGCTGGTTCCAGGATGGCTGAGGTCATGTTCCAGCTCCTGGAAGAGCAGGGGCTCGTTCCCAGCAGCACATTCCCTGTGTGTTCTCCCAGTCTTCTCCAGTTCCACGTCTCAGTTCATGCCCCAGCGCAGTCCCCTAGCTTCCTGGAGAAGCAATGTCCATTCTGGCACGGCTTTAGGTTCCCCCTGCTGCCCAGTGCAAATGTTGGTGACAGTCACCCGGGCTCTAAACCATGGAGTCCTGAGACTTCGAATTCAGACTCTCCCTGACATTCTGCTTCTTCTGAGCCTAGAGCGCCAGACTCAGTTCCCCTGTGGTACTTTTTCATAACTTTCCATGACAAGATGCTCAAAGTGTCTCTCCTTTTGCTCCAAAGCTTCCTTAATCATTCACTCAAAAATTTAGAGCCTGCTGACCTTGTGTGTTGCCCTTTGCTAAAGATGGCAAGAATGACCAAGAAATACGTGACGTGGGTCCTCTGTAGGCACCTGATTGGCTAATCCATAGACCATTCCCAAATCCCTTTTCCCTTGTCTGCCTCCACTTTGAATCCTGGAAAAACCAAATATTTATTTCCTTAGCCTCTTTTGCAGCTAAGAGTGGCCTCGTGACAGTTTTAATTGAGACAGAATTCCAGCAGGGCCAGCACCTCTGCATTCTTTCCAGGTCAGAGCTTTATGTATGTGACTCGCTATTTTTAATGTTTACATGGTATTTCATAGTGTGTATGTACGACACTTATCCAGCGATTCCCCCAGTGCTTGATAGTTGTTATTTCTTATTTTCCCCAATACAACAGTGTTGCAATAAACATTTCTTTTCATACATTCTGTGTACTGGTGCTTTTATTTCTTTTAGAATAGAGTCCCAAAATATATATGTATACACTTGGTCAAAATATATATGTATTTAAATGTCAAAAGATATTGGCAGCTTTTCAAAAATATAGCAGCTTCAATTCTCAGTAGCTGTGGATAAGTGGGCTTATTTCCCTGCATCCTTATCAGCACTGGAGTTATTTCTCTTCTCAACTTTGGCCAGTCTAATGAATGAAAACAGATAGTTAGTTTTGCTTTAATTTTAATTTCCCGGGATCTTAATGAAATTGTTCATCACATATTTATTGGCCATTGGAGATCCTTGCCTGTGAATTACCTGCTCATATCCTTTTCCATTTTTCTAATGCTTTGCTTTTCTTTGTCTTATCAACTTGTAGACACTTTGTTCATGTTAGAGACATAACCCCATGCCTACCACATGTATAGCAAATATTTTTTCAGGCCACTATTTTGCCATTCAAAAGACATAAACAGTTTTTAAAAACAATTTATATAATCAGATAAGTCTTTTGTTTCCATTCTGACTTTCTTGTTTAAGAAAGTCTACCCACTTCAAGGAATTTATTTTCTGAACCTGGTTCAACTGTTTAGTAGCATGTACTTTGGGGGCCTGCGGTATGAGACATGCTAGTCTTGAAGAGACCTAGAGCTGCAAAGAAATATTTGCAGGAAAGCAAGCCTGTAGATGGGGAAGAGTTTATAGTACATGATGGTTAAAAGCTGTGGAGTCATAAGGTCTTGAGTGTGAGTTCCTTTTCTCAGTGGGGAATGCTGGGTGTGTAACTGCTGAGATTTTAGGCAAGTTACTCAACCTCCTCCTCTGTAGAAGGGAGTGCTGGTACCCATTCATGCACTTATTGGGAGTACTAACAACTAACAACAATGCATACAAAGTATTTAGCAGAGGGTTTAGCACACAGCAAGTGATAAGCGTTGTCATTAGTGAAGAAAAAGTAGGAGAGAATTTCAGAAAGATAGGCTGGGGTTAAGGAGATTGGACATTCATTTGTAGGGGATGGAAAACAATGGAAAGTTTGGTAGCAGAAGAATAATATGGGATAGGTGGTGTTTAATAAAAACTGATCTCTCTTTCAGGACACATTGTTCCTTAAATGTCATATTTGTATTTGCTTATTTTATCTCAAAATCTTAAAAAAAAAAAAAAAGCACATCTTAAACCCAAGCATACTTAAAAAGTTATTGTGATTTGGTCAGATTGTGTTCATTTGACTTTAGGTGAAGATTTTTGTCTTGTAGTCAAAAACGTAATCAGTCTAAAAAATAAAACAAAACCCTACAACTTGAATTTTTGATATCCTCATTTATAGGGAAGTGGATGTTAATTCAGTTAAGAACAGCTGAGGGTCATCTCACTGGCCCTCATTGCACACCTACAGGCAAACAGGTACCACCTTACAGAGAGATGGGTCCACCTTCCGCAACTATTATGGACTGAATGTTTCTGTCCTTTCCAATTTCATATGCTGAAGCTCTAACCCGAACGTGACTATATTTGGCAATAGGCCATTTTGGAAATAATTAAAGTTAAATGAAGTCATAAAGGGTGGGGCCTGAGCCGGTAGGATTAGTGTCCTTATAAGAAGAGACATCAGAGAGCTTGCCTTCTCTCTCAATGTCATGCAAAAGAAAGGCCATATGAGCACACAGTGAGAGCATGGCTGCCTACAAGTCAAGAGAATAGGCTTCAGTATGATACCAAATTTTGCTGCCAACTTGGTCTCAGACTTCCAGTCTTCAAAACTGTGAGAAATAAATGTCTCTGGTTTGTAGTACTTTGTTATGACAGCCTGAGCCAACTGATGCATCATCCAACATCAAACTCTCATTCTACCTATGGATACTAGGGGTTATTTTAATCCAAGTAAAAGTTACTTTTAAGAATGGAATTTCTCCATCCTTCCTAAATCAAGGTTGCCTTTGTCTTCAAAGAAAGTATGCCTGGAGACCAAATTCTGGGGAAGGATAAAGAAAACACCCTTTTTCCCCATTCAGCTTGGATGCTGTGTCCTGCATGAAGCATGAGAAAACATGGACCAAGAACCCACAGGATCAAATAAACCAAATACTTGAAAGAGTTATAAGATACGGGAAAAAGTACATCTCAACTTTAACTAGCTTCGTGAAACCCCAGTTGTGGTTCTTTCCATAGAGAGATGACATGACTTGACTCATAAGCTGCTCTTCCTACCTGCTAATGGCCTTGTTTCAGGGTGATACAGAGAGACTGGATATACAGACAGAAAGTGGCCAGAATATATAGAAATAGAACTGATCTGCAACATGCACAGGAAACCAAGCCCTTTATAAACAACCCAGGCAGGCAGCCTACTGTCAGACTTGTGGCTTGCTATCTCTGGTAACAATCCAGGGAGCTAAAGAATAATTTCTATAACAATTGGCCCCAAATGGCCAGGACTTGATTAATAACTGCCAGTTTCTCTAATTTTGTTGTTGCTTCCAAATTTGGATCAACCAGGGAAAGCCAAATATGCTTTTACCCCAACCCCGCACATGGAGCCCTACTTCAGGTTGGCTCACCTACAGCTTCCCAGGTCAACAGCCTCCAGTGAGGGCACACCTGAAGGCTTCCCTTTTTTCTACTAAAAGATTCCACCACTCTGCCTGCCTTTGAGTCTCTGTCAAGATGTAAGTGACTTTGGCCGACTCCCTTGCTAGAGCAACTCTGGATAAACAGCGTTTGTTTGTTCTCACCTGGTTGGTCTTTTATTTCCCTGCTGTCTTTTTATCTATTCTCTAGAAGACTTGAGAGATTCGTTTCCTCCCTAACTGTGTTCGGAAACATTTCCTGTTCCGTTTGTGATGGAGATAGAAGGTTTTTCTTCCTTGTGATTGTAAATCGTGCAGGCACATGTAATGCAGTATGAACAATCATGCTACATTTTTGTGATGATGCAAACCAGTTCTTAGAACCTCAAAAGAGGTGCATCAAGCCTCAAAAAGAGACAATTATCCCATCTCTCGGTCAATGTGGACTTGGAATACAGCACGCAGAGCTCAGGCCCCCAGAGTGGTTGTTCTAGGCTGGTGATGTGCACGGGGCCCCTGACCACCTGTTCCCGCTCTCTCCCACCCCCGTCACTTTTTCAAAGGTATTTATAGTGACTTAAGCCAGTGTTTCTGAGTTCCTGGATCTGACCCCTGGCAGCCCGCAGCTTCCCTGTCTTCACTGTGCTGCTGTCCATTATGCTGCATTGGCTCTGTGGCCTCCTGCGTGTCCCCTTGGGAACTGGACATGAAGTCGAGGTGCTTATTTTGCTCAAGTTGGTGAAAGAGGCAGGAGGAACACCTCAAAGGCGGCTTTCAAACCACTGCTCTTGGCAGGTCTGCTGTTTGGAAAGACAACAGAACAGTGGGAAGAAGGAAATTTCATTCCTTTAGAGCTTCTCTGTTTAGCCCCAGCAACAATAGTAACAAAGTGCATTTTGGGAGGAATCATTTGAATCAGGTCCTTATCTGCCTCGCTTGGAATAAGGTTTAATAAAAACAGAAACATCAACCAAAAAAAAAAAAACTATCTGTTCTCCTTAATAAGAATAAACAATCGACTCCTTAAGATTAGGTATTGCTAATAAATAGAAATCCATCTGAATGAATTTGGAACCTGTGGGATTTCTGATTTAACCCTATAATCTAATTCTACATTGGCAAACTTTATTTTTTTAATTTTATTTTTTATCCAAGTGTAGTTGATTTACCATGTTAATGTCAGGTGAATATTGACAAACTTTAAATGATTTGATGGAAAATGAAGGTTCCAAGCTGCCATCTGATGTTCAACAGCCGGTCTCTTTTGTTAGTAGATGGGGAGGGCATTTCCCAGGGCTTCCCTCGGCTTTGCCTATGCTCATATGAGCACTCAGCAAAGGCTCAACAAAGCACCGTATTTTGATTTATCAGCAGTTTTCTAGGAAAATACTGAACAAGTGAAAGTAATGTAGAGTTAGTAATAGGAGTGTTGACACACACACAATGTACCAACTTAGCTCTGTCCATGATTAGATATTGGTCAGGCCACTACTGTAGACGGTGGGTCCACTGTGACAGACAGTGTAGCTTGGACATTGTGGCGCCTCCCTTTGTGTGTAGCTGTCTCCTCTGAATTAGGAATGCTCTTTAAAACCGTCTCGCTATCAGTTATAAACAGCTGACAGACCTTTAAGGAGAGGGGTCTGGGAAGAGGTAAGTAAGTGCAATGAATGAAAAAAATAAAGAAGGAAGCTTTCAAAGGGCTACTCCAGCTCTACATCCCAAGTGCAGAAAGCGGGGGGCAGCCAACCTCCCCTAAGAGACTGTCAGCCAGTCCAAGTGCACACGGAATACAGGAAAAAATGTGTAAAACAGGCCTTTATTTTGAATTTGAATTATTCATTCCATTCTCCATCCTACTCCAGATATTTCCTGTTTCTATCAGGTGCCTGGTTTCTCACTGGGCAGACCTGGTAATCATTTCCCTGGGTATCCATGCGGCCATCCCCGAGCAGCCAGCATGCTCTCTGACTCTTCCCTTCCATCCTCATGGCCCCTCACACCTTGAAGCCTCTTTACCCCCTACAAGGGCTATTCTCTGAGCTAAACCTTAGTCAGGCTCCTCTGAACCCTCTTTTCAAGTAGGCCTTGTCCTTGGTCCCATCCTTGGCCTGCTGAGTCCACCCAGTTATAGCCAAGAATACTGCTAAGCTAGTTTATTGAGAATTGCCCCACCCTTGATATCCAATCAAGCTCTTCTTCCTTCTACCCACGCTTGATACTGAACCAAGCTGCTCGTGTAATTTTCCATCCACTCCCAGACCCTGCCCAGTGGCTATGAATTCCTACTTGTTCCTGTTGTTCAGACTGAAGTCCAGTCTTTCTCCCTTATTGCAGTAGTCTTGAATAAAGTCTTCCTTTCAGTTTTTAACAAGTGTCAGAACAACTTCTCTTTATCCCTTCCCAACCCCAGGGTCCCCCCTCTTCCCCACATGGAGTCCTTCAGCCTCCATCCTCTGCTTCATATTCATCTGCTGTCCCACTGTGGGTGTGGGGGCACTGAATCCCACAGGATGGAGGACAGGAGAGGAAAAGAGGCTTTCTCGGTGGTCTGTCCTCAAGGCCTGGTGGGAAGGGCCATCAGAGCTTTCCTACTGCTCAGGTTCACAGTTCCATGAAGTCTCCCTTCCTTCCTTCTGACAAAAGAGTTCCTGCCTCCTTTAGTGACCCCAGTCTGAGACCCCAGGAGAAAAAAAGAAAAAAAAAGAAGCCACTCTCATTTGTGATGCAGAAAGAACTTGTTCTGTAACTCATCTTTTAGAGTCTGGCCACTGATTTTCTAAACCAAACGAGACTTCTTTTTGCTTTACAAGCTGGTTGCCAATTTTTTGGATCTCTGCAGAGTTCTCTTTGCTTCCAGCCTCACCCCTAGTCTTCTACCCTCTGGGAGAGCTCTCTGTGCCCTCTACCCCATATCAGATGTCGGAGGGCCGCCCCAGGGCAGAGTGTCTTGAAGGGATTTCTCTCGCCTCCCCTGCCCCATGCCCAGACTTCACAGGGCTGCTGCCATGTACTCAGCGAAGGCCTAGCCTGCCTCCCAGCGATGTCTCTCCACTTTCGAGCCTTTCTTCTAGCCTTCAGTATGCCATTGCCTAGTATTTGGAGAAGCCCTGTGTACCCAAGTGGGGATCTCTCCTTGAGCTCCTTCCCTGCCTTCAGTCTTGGGTGGAATTTTTCAGGAACTCGATGAAGGTCTACAGAAAAGAGTTGGCTCTTCAGCTGGTGCTGCTCAGGACTCTAGTCCATCAACCGAGCCTATGTGACAGTCACATGTTTGTTCAAAGTGAAACTGTATTTTCTTAATTCCCGTCTAGGAAAGATTTTTCCTCCTCCTACCACCCTGCCACATAGGAAAGCCACTATGAATCTCTTCTCTTCCAGGAAGGATTTGTCACTTTTCTAAAATTAAGTTCATTTAAATTTGGCTTTTTAAAAACTATGATTTTGTAGCTTACCTTGCTAATTCGCATTGTTAGGGTCCCTATGATGTTTTTAAATTTTTTTAAAACAACTTACTTTAAAGCAAAATCTTACTTGAACCTGAATACACAAAGCAAATCGAAGCTGACTCTTTGGGTTAAAACATACTCGGCGGGGGTGGAGTCACAGTGGGTGGGGGGCTGTCTCATCACTTTCTGTTATGCCTACTTGGAAACATTTTCAAGTTGTTCGAAAATCATTGATCTCATCATCAATTGTGAATCTTTTTTTGGGAGGTCCAGTCTTTATTGTACAGTTTGATTTTCTCAATATTTTCAAAGTCCAACACCTTCTTTTCTTTTACGTGCCTCTGCTTACACTGGTTCCTTTCCAAGGGATGCTTGCCTCTCAACCAACTGCAATCACATACCCTTGAGGGTCCAGCTCACCCTTACAGATTTCTGCATCCTCAGAGCAATTACATGGCACTTATCATTTGGGCTGTTACTGACTGTGGTATGTCTTCTCCTGGTTTGATGAGTGTTACTCTTGCCTCTGTAGCTAGACACCCTTCCTCCAAATCTGGACTATGTTGGGACTTGTCATGCCTTGTTTGAGGCTGAGAGTGATAGGCAGACTATGAATATTTGTTACTGTCACTCTGGAAGTATGAAAACTGTCTTTTGGTTGATGACTGTCTGTTAGCCAGGATGGTTCTATGTTCATGATTAAATACTTTTGCACTGAAGCCCATGTGGCTTCTGCTCAAAATGAGCCTTAATTCAGATCACTGTCAGCCCTTCTCAGTCAAGTGACTTCCTCTGTTTCCACTGGATGCCATGGGATGCTGAGACGCCATGTGTCTTTTTAGTATTAACAATGCTTGCAAACACCATAGAGATATTTTAACTATCCTGCTTCCCCCATCCTTCATCCTCTGAGCTGGTCTGGTCCACCCACGCTAGCCTGGGGCTCCATGGAGCCTTGCCTTAAGGGGGTGGACTGGCTGTGCTCCAGAATCACACTTCAGTTGGATTAATGTGGCTATAAGAGGCGCCCACTGAGAGAGTGTCTTTTCCCTGATATACACTAAGCTGTCAGCGACACAACTGGCCTATTACAAGGTGGCACCTAGAGTATCTAGGCAAGCTCTCAACATGTAATTGCCAGGATTTAGAATTAGTATGTTACTTCTGATTCAGCCTATTGTGTTCCCCAGAAAAAGCTATTTCCAGGCATCTCCGACTCAGAGATTTCTGGGAGATGAGATATCTTCCTTCATCCCAGGGGAGATCAAAAAACTTAACTTTTCCTTCTCTAGTAAGTTGTCCACCCCTTTTCCTCAAGTAATTTTTTTTCTTTTTGAATCTTGAGGATTGTTATGATGATAACAATACCTACCCTAGAGAGTGGCTATGAAGGTAAAAAAGGCATCGGCTTTGTTTAAATTCTACGAATGCCCTTCAATATGTATGTTTTTCAAAGTCTTTTATGCTTATTATATACATATTTATATGCATGTTTTTGAGATAATTGGGGCAAAAGCAACAAAGGAAATACATAAATAAACACTAACAAATCTGTTTTCCTTAGAAGATTCAGATTTTGAGGAATCTAGCTCCAAGTTTTAGGACCATGGACTGAATTCTCATTAGAGCATTCAGATCAAATCTGCAGCTGGCTTACCTGGAGTAGAAGTACAAGGCCCTGAAGTTCTAAGGATGTGAAGGCTAGATAATGAAAGACCCAAATGTGGACACCTCTAACCTGGGAAGAGTTTTTATTATGTTTTTAGTGTCCCTCTAAAGTACAATTTACTTAAACTAAATTTTCTTTCATCAGATTTACATATCTTCCTTAAAAAAAACTTCACTGTATCTTAGTAATATTAGAGCTTGTATATTCATTCTGCATTCATTAAATCAGCCGCCCAGTTGGCATTCTGCGACATCGAGCTATATATAGATAAAAGCTGAAGTTTAAAATCTACCCAGTCACTTGTTGGTAGACTGAGGCTGTATTATACAACTCAACATGAAATGTGTTTGGGTGGAGCTCTAACCTTTCATTACCTGCGTGAATCCTGCCCTCTGGTAATGGGTGTGTGCACAGGTGGTCAGAATGCTGTGTGGCTCTCTAGGAAGCTTACAATAGGACAGTGTATCCTCTCACCTCTTTTTGCAAAGGGAGTTATTGTTGTTAAAATTCCTTGGGACTTGGATTGTACCTTTTGGGCACTTTACCATCTCCATCCTGAAATGAAACCTCTTAGGTAGCAGAAGGGCTGAAAACTTGGCTGGCAGCAGCGATGGAGCAAACCTGCCCTCTTACCGGCTGGATGGGTGACGGGATTTACTGCTTGTGTAGATAAGATTCGATGTAGTTAGACATTGTCAACACATGCTGGTGTAAATGCAGTGCCCTTCCTTGACTTTCCCAAGGGAAAAGGAACTCATTTTGACATTGGATTTCATTTCTCCACTATAGCATCTAAAGTATCTTTTCTCATGAAGGGGGCTGAGACACTGGCCTCTAAAGGTCTCCATTGCCAGGCAGTCTTAGGAGCATAATCTGACATGCAGATTAATTGTTCAAACATGGACATGTTTACCAATACATGCATTATTTTATTTTTAGATTTATATAAAATTTTAATTAATTTTTAGATTGAGGTATAGTTGCTTTACAATATTATATTCGTTTCAGGCATACTACATAGTGATTCAAAAATTTTATAGATTATACTCCATCTATAATTAGTATAAACTATTGGCTAGATTCTCTGTGCTGTACAATGTACACACGCCTTATTTTAAATGTAAATTTAGACACAGAGGAAATGGGGCATATCTGCAGGAAGTAAGTATTTACAACCTGAAGGCATTAGGACCAGCTTAGGTTATAATGACAGTGGCTCCTAGATATCTCAATGGATGGAATGAACTAAGCTCCAGTGTGGCCAGTTTCGTGCTTGGCTTTATTGTCCTTTCACTTGGTCATTCATTCGCTCATTCATTCATCACTTGTGCAGGCACTGTGCTGGTTGCTGAAGACATATCTTGAAAAGCACAGATTGTTCCCATAAGAGATTGCAGAGGAATGGGAGAGACAAAATAAATGGTGATTGTTATACAGTAGGAAAAAGGGGAGGTGGAGGAGCACAGCGGAGGAATTCAGCCTCTGGCAGGGTCCCGGGAAGGAAGAAGTGACCGCAGGTTTTGTATTGTAACATTTGACAGCGTAAGGCTCACTCTGTCTCCTGTTTCCTCATTTCTGTTCTTTAAATTTTTTTCCCCATTTTTCTATGTTTATTCTTCTGCGTGAACTTTGTATTTTTTTAAAAAATCAAATTTCAAATTTGGACAACATTGAGTTTATAGACTGATTTAGGGAGAATCACTCTCTTTGTCAGGTTTGAGTATTCTTATATAAAAATAATATACTGTTGTCCATTTGTTCACATCTTTTAAAATGACATTTAGTAGAGTGTTATTAATAAATGCTTTACACTTGTCTTGCTATGGTTATTCCTAGTTATTCTATGTGTTTTTTGTTATTGTGATTAGGATTTTTTCATTATATTTTATAGTTGGTTAATTATGGTGATCAAGAAAGCTAATGATTATGGATACTTATTTATTGTTTTGTTTTTATTTATTTTGTTATTGAAGTATAGTTGATTTACAATGTTGTGTTAGTTTCAGGTGTATAGCAAAGTGATTCAAATATATGTATCTGACAAAGAATAGAATAGAATACATATATCTATTCTTTTTCAGATTATTTTCCATTATAGGTTATTACAAGATATTGACTAGAGTTCCCTATGCTGTACAGTAGGTCCTTGTTGTTTATCTATTTCATTTATAGCAGTGTGTATCTGTAAATCCCAAACTTGTAATTTATCCCTCTCCACCATTTTCCCTTTTGTAACCATAAGTTTGTTTTCAATGTCTGTGAATCAATTTCTGTTTTTTAAATCAGTTTATTTGTATCTTTTTTTTTTTTTTCAGATTTGTGGATATTTAGTTTTTACTTGGGCATAGAAAGATCACGGCAGACATACATGAGCCCCTTCACATTTACTGATGGCTGTAGGTCACATTCCCTGGGAAACAGACTGCAAGACGGAGATCTGTGCACAGATTTATTGCGGTGTTCCCTCAGGAAAACATCTGGGAGGGGGAAGGGAAGCAGGATTGGGAGGAGAAACTGAACCACAGTGTGGCTCCAACAGAGACCTCAGCTGGTCTCACAGGGAGCTCCAGAGCTAGGATGGCCCTTCAGAATTGTACTAAATTGAGATAAGATAAGAAAAGACCAGGCCTTTGAACTCCCACACTGACCGCTCATTGGATATGGCTGCCCTTGAGAAGGGGGTGTAAGCTTGGACTAGGCAGTCCCTTCAGCAATTCCAGAAGCCACTGGAGTCAACACTCCAAGCTACTGGAGGATTAAGTACTTCAGTCTGAAAGGGAGAGCTGGGCAGCGCCCTACAACATTCATTTTAGTAACACACTGATATTTTAGTATTTTTGACCCCTAAATGACAACAGTCAAGAACACCAACACTAATAAGGTGTGAAGTTAAAAAACACCCAGGTACTGCCTCTTCCTTTACTTTTAAAGGACTTGCTATTTAAATTTACCTTTTAAAACTTGTAAAACATTTCATTATGAGGATGATATAGATAATAAAGTTTTTCAAAAAACAGGTAACACTTATTTTGAACTTACTTTGATGTTTCCTGGAGCACTAGATAGTATTTATGCTCAGAATAAGGAGACTAACCAAGAATAAAACAGTAGGTCGTCTGGTCCAAACAGTATCAGTTAGAATTTTAAAATGTCTTGACCAGTCTGGACCTGCTGAAAAATATCCCATCTCCCCTCAACACACACTCAAAAGAAGACTTAAATATAGCCATTTCTTTTCTCCCTAAACTTATCGGGATATAATTTACATAAAATAAAATGCATCCATCCAGTTTAAGTGTACAGTTTGATGAGTTTGTCAAATGTATACACCAGTGTGATCACCTCTGTAAGAAATATACAGAGAGGTGGAGGGTACAGCTCAGTGGCAGAGCACATGCTTGGTGTGCAGGAGGTCCTGAGTTCAGTCCCTAACACCTTGGCTAATACTTACGGAAAAAATAAAATGTAATTCACTTTGGGAAAAAAAAATTAAAAAATAGATACATAGAACTTTTTCCTCACTCACTTTCCATTCCATCTTCTTGCTGTATTTCTTTAATAACGAGAGTTGGTTTCTCCTCCTGGCAAGCAGTTAAGTTACTTGGGATCAGTTTTACCAAGACTTCTTGCAAGCTTGTTACTGTGGGTCCACAGCTACCATTATTTATGGGCTAATTTAGCCCTACTGCTCTGCCATCATGATTCCTCATCATACGTTGTCATTCTTTTCTTTTGAAGACCTATTTTCTAAAGATATTTAAAATGAGGGAAAATTATTTTATTTTTAGTAAGATATTTGCCATTTCTTGTTCTTCATTTTAGATCATTTCTATTGCTGTTGTCAAGTTTAATGATCTTTCCTTCTGGCTTGTATGCTTTCTATCCCAGCCAGTAAATTTTTTTCATTTCTAGAATTTCCATTTGTGTTTTTTTTCATATCCTCTATTTCTTACTTCATTGTGTTCATGTTTTCCTTATATCCTGACCATAATCACAATATTTGTATTAGCAGTTTAAAAATCTTTGACTACTAATTCCATTCCTGTCATTTTGCGGTCTCTTTCTATAGATTAACTGTTTTTCTTGGTAATGGATTGTATTTTCCTTCTCTTTTGCATGCCTGGTAAGTTCTGACTAAGTACTAGGCATCTTGAAGTTTGTATTATTAATAGTTGGATTGTCTTGTAATCCTTTAAAGAGTGTTGGACTTTCTTTATGACAGGTGGCTGAAAGTTACTGGCCGTTTGGTTTAATTCTTTGTGTTTTATTTTTAAACTCTTTTGGTTTAGGGCTAAATTAGCCTCTACCCTAGATCGATTTCTAAGGCATGGCTCTCCTGGAATATCAACTAAATGTCCTGTGTATTTAGTGAAGTTTCTCTACTTTGCTTCATGGATGCCTGAAATATGACCATCACTGGTAGGAACCCTGAGAATTGTCTGTGTACAGTTCTCTGATGATTGTTCTTTCCCTGGAACTTGTTCTTGCTTAGCCTTGTGGGTTTTCACCCTACACAGGCACAGACGGATGTGCAGGGTCCCTCTGCAGATTTCTGGAGTTCTTTCTCTACACAGCTCCCTCCTCTCGTATATCCTGTCACACAGAGAGAAGCCTTAGACTCCCCAAATTCATATCTTTGTCTCTTCAACTCAGCAAGACAGCTGGGGCCTGCAGGCATTTCACTTCCTTGCACTGAAGTTTAGAAAGTCATTCTAAGCAGAAAGACTTGTGAATGGTAGGGCCCTCTGCATTTGTTTCTCTTTTCTCAGAAAGAACAGTCCTGCTCTGCTCGTTGTGCAATGTCTGAAAATAGCTGTTTCCTCTATTTTGTCCAGACTGGATGCTGACTCAGTGGTTCCCAGTACTGCCAGATACAGTGCGATTAGTACCTGGTTAGGAATGACAGTAGTTTTAGCACCTATATAGAAAAAAGCATTTTGCCTGACTGTTAGAGTAATAAACCCAAGCTCACAGAACAGAAAATGGGGTTGACTTTGGTCACAGGTAGAAATAAAACTATACACATTAGAAACTAATTAAAGAAGTTGTCATTTCTTTTCCTTTTTTGTCCTTATTCCTTCTGCACACTTGCTTTGCTTGCTTTAAATGACTTAGGCCCATGAACAGTCTCCACCAAAGGATTGAGGCAGACTGGGTCCCAACCATGAATAACTGCCCATGTACCTGGGGACTAAAAATATACCCTGGTGTTTCTAAAAAAAGTCAGACAGTGAGACTAAATAGACCTAAATAAATATATAGGTGGCATTTGAGTTTGTAAGTCACTTCTGACCCGGAGAAGGGTTTGTCAGTGTTTCTACCAATGTTCACAGCTCCCTACCCAGAGAAGCATCTTCAGCGGATGAAGGGTTGCCTTGCCATGAACCTTTGGTGCCAGAAGGGATTTTATAACCAAGTGCCCTCCTTCATTTTCCAGTAGCGTTAAGGATTCTTGGTGCCCAGAAGGCTGCCACTGCAGCGGCTGCATTTTGTCTGGAAAGGAAGATATGTTCCTGGTAAATTCACAACCCAGGATGCATTTTTCATAAAAGTCATTCACAAATGAGAGTGGGTACAGCTGCTCCAGTCTGCACAGATCAGGAGAGGCTCAATTAGCTTTTGGGTTGGATGAGGAACTTAGTTTCTGAGACAGTGTATTTCAAACTATAGAGGATTTTGGTTATCCCTTTGTTGATTAGGGGAGTCTCTACAGTTATGAGGCTGCATAGGGAAGCCAAAGTCAGAGGCAAACAAAACCCATCAAGGCCTGAAATTAGGCACTAGTGATCTGACGGTTTGGGAAATTTGTCCTTAGACAAATCACCATCCCAGCCTAACATTACAGGATTTCTCAGCTTATCATGTTAAGGCCTTTTTGGCCTGTCTCTTGTTGATGGTCAGATGTTAACAAACAACAATAAAATACAAATACAAAAGATTCAGGAACTCATAAAGTAATGTTGGAAAATTGCTGGAATCACACTCAAGTTTTAAACCGTGGGAGTCTGGCAGAGTTAACCTGATAAACAATTAAAGGAGGAAAATCTAACACAAGTAAGGCCAAGATATATTCTTAGGCAGAAACTGATTTGGTTATCAAAGGATTAAGAGAAAAGCATTGGGAAAATTAATGATGGCCTAAATATTCTAAAAAATTACTTTCTTTATGGCCATATGGAAAAAGCCAAATATAAATATCAAGTGAACTATATTTATCACACAATTTGTTTGAAAGATAATAATCTCTCCCTCAAGGAAAACCTCGTGCAATTTTTCTTTTTAAAAACTTAAGGCATAGTTGCAATTTAGCCTAAATTTTGTTAAACGTAATATAAAGTTATCTTTTATAAATTTTAGTGTTATTATTCAAGAGTAAGTTTCCATCAAAATGGTTTTACACTTTGTGCGAAATTTTGTTCTCCATTTTAAAAGAATTCGTGGTAGCTGACCTTTAACTGATTGTGTCACTGTACTTTCATACAAAAGAAACTTGACATTACAGTCCTTCAGTAAACTGAGGACCAAAAGGAAATGCCCTTGGGTGACTTTTCTAGTATGGAGACTTTGAGCTTAAGATCTATCAACCTGGAGGTCTCCAGAAATGCAAGTTGCTGACAGGAGACTAGCTGCATTAATGGACACGTTACAATCCATAGCTCCAGCCCAACAGCTCTTTCAGACCCTCTTTACCGCAAGAAAGGGAGGACCCTGAAAATCCCAGAATCTTAAACATGTTCCTGCTGGCACCTTGCCATCTCCAGCCTCATCCCGCTCCCCGTTCCCAGCCAGCCTCACCTCCTCCACTCTGATTTCCTTCCTTATGCAGGGCACTCTCTTTCCTGGCACGAAGACATTCTGGTAGCAGCAGTGATCATCCGGATAATCGTCCAAGTAAGTCGTTCAGCTTCGGATATGCACAACCTGAGGTGAAGTACCCATACCACCATCTCGAGGTACAAAAATAGTCACGTCTCTTTAATTTCTCCAGTGATTCACTGGAGCCACCATTTCCCTCATTTAGCACGAGGCTCCCATTTCTTGCTCTTGACCTCACCTATCCCCACTCCCACAGTTACTTAAGTGCCTAGGAGCTTGTTCAGTCCGAAAGTTTAGTCTTACCCCCAAATGCCAGTAGGAAGAACTAGAAACTCTGCTTGTGAGCCTGAGTGTTTTGGTTGCCATGATTCATTTTCAGCCCTACAGTGGTGTCACGGCTGAAAATGGACCTGTAGAGTCCAATGTGTCCTTGTCCAATGCTGTAAGGATGTCCTTTCTCAGCTAGATCTGCCAGGTTTTGATGGCACTATTTTTTTTTTTTTAACTTTACACTCACATGCTCAACAGAATGATCCCAGAACCCAATCTCTGTGCAAGAAGGAGGGGTTTTCAGCCTGTGTATCCCTGCCAGTAAGAGATCTGGGACCTGCACTCCCCAATCTTAGCACAGCCCTCTGCATGCACTAGTTTAATAATATCTTGACATTCTCAGTGAACCTCTTTCCAGAAAGCATTATTTCATATTTTGTTTGCTTGAAGGACAACCAAAGCAAGTCATTGGCTTCTTGGAATTGTAGAGCCATTCTTTTATATGTCCTGCTTTCCATATATGGCAAGAGCACTGGTCAGCAGCTGAATATTAAAGCCACTTTCATAGATACACCAAAAATTATTTTATTGTTTCAAAGATTAACTGTCACATTTTTAAAAATGAAAGGGAAAGAGTAATGAAATACAGAATTATCATATATATGTTTGTGTGTGCAAGGCTGGTATAGTGACTTGATTGTCCTTTGACTATCACTGTATTGAGTGAATTCCTCTAGGACATTTGATTCCATGAACTGGGCCCAGCCCACTGGGGTCATGTTAAGGTGGCAGATTGAAAGATCTGGCTGAATTTCTGCCCCCCCCCCCACCTCTTCATGTGTCTTCATGTAGAATCTTATTTCCAGTTGGTCCTTTGGGCTTTCTTCTCAGGCAGTGTAGCTAGAGTTTCCTTCCCTTAGCTCAGAGCTGTAACTTTTCCAAGCTTGAAGATACTACAGTAAGAACTGGTTCATGGGTCCAGACCTTCAGAGGTTGTATTGCCATACTTCCCACCCTGGGGCCACCTGGGACATAGAGCTGGGACAATTTTGTAAATTTACTCATTGTAAACTGTGAGGTGCCGTTCGATCAAACCATAGTCAGATCTAGTACTGCTTCCCCCTGGATGACTGGTGCCCACCCACCTTACGTTGGCTTAACAGAAAGCAAGCTACTCCAGTGACTCCTCCCTGAATTCCGGGAAAGCCTCCCCAAACCAAGTTCACCCAGACTGGTAGGAGACTGTTAGATTCTCTTTCTAAAAAATGTTCAATCTGTCTTGTTTTGCCTTCTGCTGCTTTTTTTTTTTGGCCTTTGGACCTAGTTCATGCCTGGCACATAATAGGCATTCAGTGAGTATTTGTTGAGTGAAAAAAAATAGTGACCCAATTGGATGGAGAACTCTGCCTTGGGCTGGAGGGAAAAACAGAGGCGGTGAGTGAGTTTGGTGAGGGTTGGGTGTGCCATAGGCAAATAGAAGTGCTGGGAGTGGTTAATGTTGATTTCAGAGATGAATTAAAACATTTGATAACCCTGTAAATGGACTACTGTACAGTTATGTAAACCGCACACTTAGCTTGTAGTTATAAGGTGCTAGAATAACTATGAAAAATGAAAGAGTCCATCAATCAAATGATTGTTTTGCCTACGTGAAAGTCAAACAACCAATTTGACTGATTTTTTTTTCTCCTCTGAATTGACCCTTTGTTTTGTGACCCAACACTGTAGTGCAAACTGCCAATTTAGGGCAGCGATGACTGTTGTACTGATTACAGAGTTCTGCAGGCTTCTGTGTGAGAAATGAAGCAAGGTAAATTCACCGGCTTGCAATGCTGGCTCAGTTAACATTTGTTAAAGTCGGTGGTTGAGGTTATTTTATCGTTGAGGTTATCAGGTTATTGTTTCTTCTTCCACGGTATCCTGTAGGTGGTTGGAGGGAGGATGAATAGAATAAATGTGGAAAGTTCTACTTTATGATCTCTCCAATGGAAAGGCAATTCAACTGAATTCAATTCTTTCCTGAGCTGTAGTAGAGAAAGATATGTGTATGTATCTGTGTAGACATGCACTCACTTACTTCCAGACTCAGTGGTAGGCTGAATAATGGCTCCCCAAAGATACCTAAGTTCTAATCCCAGAACCCTGTGCATGTGCTCCCTTGCATGGCGGTGGTCCTTCTCCTCCTTCACCCTCCTCTTTCCCCTTGCCCTCTTCCTCTCCCTCCCTCCCACTCTTTTCTTTTCCTCCTCACCCTCCTCCTGCTTGACCTCTTCCTTCTCCCTCTTTGCCTGTAGCCAGCATGTTCTCATTGGATATTTGGTGTTTCTGGTGAGTGCTAGGTGGGGAGGGGCAGCAATGTCACATGGACCTCGCTTTGCATCCTCCGCCTCCTCTTTTCCTCTCCCCACCCCCGGTATCAGTCAGGCAGCATCTTTACAATACCCCTACGAGCCAAGTCTCCTGCGCTAGCACCTGTTCACATCTGCCCTTTTGGGGCAAAGCTCAGGATTCTTGGACTTTTCTGAACCCCCTCTCTATGAACACCTGTGTTAATTTCCTAGGACTCCTGTAACAAATTACCAAAACCTGGGACGTTTAAAATAAAATAGCCAAAATTTATTCTTTCAGGCCAGAAGTCTGAAATCAGGGTGTCAGCTGGGCCATGCTCTCTCTCTGACAGAGCTCGTGAAGAATTTGTTCCATTCTTTCCTCTCAGCTTCTGGTGTGGCCGGCAGTCCTTGGTGTCCCTTGGCTTGCTGCTGCAGGACTCTTGTCTCTGCCTCCACCCACGTGTGTCTGTGTTTGTGTTTCTTTCCTCCTCTTCTTATAATGACTCCTACCACATTAAATTAAAAGCCCACCCTACTCCAGTAGGACCTCCTCTTAGCTTACATTTTAATTACATCTGCTAAGACCGTGTTTCCAGATGAGTTCGCATTCTTAGGTTCCGAGGGTTAGGGTTCAACATATCTTTTTGGAGAATGCAGTTCAACCCACTTCAGCCACCTTTCCACTGGGATCTGCTCTCAGCTCACTCAGCCTTTGAGATGGTGCTTGATCCCAGGGGCTGTTCCAGGCAGTCTTGACTCCGACACACTCAGGTAAAGCAGAGCAGCTTACGGTAGGAGTACACAGTAAAAATGAGTCAGAGCACCCTGGAACGGGAGCCTAATAGGCGTGGTCTTGGAGCTGGAAGGAGATTCCTGAATTCAGGAGTCTGAGGTAAGGAAATCTATTCTTAAGCTCTGTCATTAACATACCTCAGCCAGGTTCCAGTCTTACTTTTTTCCTGCCTCACAGCAAAAGCGATTTCCAATCTCTTCTCACCGAGGTTGCTCCCCAACCCCCCACCCCCAATGCAGCTTGTCTCTGATTGGGCTTTTCCAGGCCTGATTTTGCTTCCTGACTTTTTGGTGCACCATGAACTGACACATTTTTGTCATGTTTCTTACTTCTCATGATGTCATGGACTGTATGTTTGTGTCCCCTGAAATTCATATGTTGAAGTCTTAAACCTGAATGTGATGGTATTTGGAGGTGAGGTCTTTGGGAAGTACAAGCAGACTTTATTTTATTTATTAATTTAATTTTTTTGGTAATTTTTTTTATTGAAGTATATTTGATTTACAATGTTGTGTTAGTTTCTAGGGTATAGCATAATGAGTTGATTATACACACACATATATATTCTTTTTCATTATAGGTTATTACAAGCTATTAAATATAGTTCCCTATGCTATACAGTAGGACCTTGTTATCTATCGATTTTATAGATAGTACTTTGTATCTGCTAATCCCAAACTCATGATTTATTCCTCCCTACCCTTTCCCCTTTGGTAACCATAATTTTGTTTTCTATGTGTGTGAGTTTGTTTCTGTTTTGTAAATAAGTTCATTTGTATCACTTTTTAGATTCCATATATAAGTGATATTATATAGTATTTGCCTTTCTCTGTCTGACTGACTTCACTTAATATGATGATCTCTAGGTCCATCTGTGTTGCTGTGAATGGCATTATTTCATTCTTTTTTATGGCTGAGTAGTATTCTATTGTGTATGTATGTGTATATATATACTACATCTTCCTTATCCAGACATCTGTTGATGGACATTTAAGTTGCTTCCATGTCTTGGCTATTGTACATAGTGCTGCTATGAACATTGGGGTGCAGGTATCATTTTGGATTAGGATATATGCTCAGGAGTGGGATTGCTGGATCATACACATAACTTGTTTTACTGAGTTTCACTTTATTACAGACATTGCATTTTCACAAATTGAAGTTTTGTAGCAAAACTTCATCGAGCAATCTGTAGGAGCCATTTTTTGCAACAGTATTTGCTCACTTCATGTTTCATGTCACATTTTGGTAATTCTCATGATATTCCAAACTTTTTCATTATTATCATATTTGTTATGGTGCTCTGTGATCAGTGATCTCTGATGAAAGCTTAGAGCTCAAAGCTCAGATGATGGTTGGCATACTTTTTTAGCAATAAAGTATTCTTTAATTAAGGTAGGTACATTGGTTTTTTTGGACATAATTATTAAATACTTAAAAGGATCATATAGTGTAATGTACCTTACATATGCACTGGGAAACCAAGAAATTCGTGTTATCTGCTGTATTGCAATATTAGCTTTATTGCAGTGGTCTGGAACTGCACCTACAATATCACTGAGGTCTGCCTACACTTAGGTTTAGATGAGGTCATGAAGGTGGGGCCCCCATTATGGGATTAACGCTCTTATAAGAAGAGGCAGGGACACTAGAGTGCTCTCTCAGTCCTTCTCTCTGCCATGTGAGGACACAGGGAGAAAGTGGCTGTCTGCATGGCAGGAGGAGGGCTCTCTCGAGGAACCAAATTCCCTGGTACCTTGATCTTGGACTCCCCAGACTCCAGAACTGGGAGAAATAAATAAATGCCTGTTGTTTAGGCCACCACGACTGTGGTTTTGTTACAGCAGCTGAGCTGACCAAGACACATGCCTTTCAGAGAGACGCTGAGTGATCCAGACTCTCTGTCTGAGACAGGCTCAGTCAGACCTTGGGAGGGCCACATGTGGGGTGCTGCTCAGTGTGTTAACCTTCCCTGGTCCCAGGGATGTGCATGCTCATGTGTACACATGAGCGAGCATGGTGTGGTCCCCTCGGTAACAGGCCCCTTGGGTAACGAGCCCCTTGGTAGTGGTGGTATTGAAGCTTAACTGTAGGCTGCCCAGGGCTTCTCCAAGCACAGCAGAGGCTGCCTCTGGTTCTCCAGGGATGGGGGTTCTCCTCCCACCAGGTTAGGGACTGAGCAGACTCAGGGGAGTTCCCAGCACTGTTCTAGACAACTCTTGCAATTTTAGATGGCACTTCTGTGGGGGCGCAGAGGCTAGTGCTCTTCCTGCAGTACTGTGCCTCTGTGGAGGAGAACGGTGCTAACAGACACAGGACGCCCAGCCCTCCGGCCCCAAGCTTGAGCCAGGTCTGTGGATTTATGCTTGTTGGTTTGTTTTGTTTTGTTTTTTAAGCAGCCGAAGCACACGCTCTGCTTCATGATGAGTAGAGGCAGCCAACATACGGCTCACAGACTCCCTTTGTTGAACCGATTCCAACTCAGAGATGGAAAAGCCCTTCCTCAAGCGTAAAGAAGCCCCCTTTGCTCATGGAATTGTAATTTTAAGTACCACTCAGGTCTGGTTTCAAGTCTGGCAATAAAACAAAAATCTTTCTCACCATCTCTTAGATGGGGGTCTCCCTGGTGTATTTCAAGTAAGGGCAGCTCGCTGAACCCTCTAGTATTTCTGGAGATTAAATGAGGAGGGCTAACTCAACCTCACTGGCTCAACAGCATCTTGCTTGCCCTGATTTAATCACAGCTCTGGAAATGTTCTGGCTTGTCTTGCTGCACAAGAAAGCCAGATTATGACAGGATATGGAAATATAAGTCAGACATAATTGAGAAGTAACATTAACTAAGCTATAATATATATTGGTCTATAAACCTCTAAAAGTCATTGATGGGAAAGAACTTATTTACTCAAATCCTCTAATTCCCTTTTTAAAGAAAGTTCTTCACTGAATAGTTTACATGTGTTCCAGGTTCCAAAACAAAGAGAACTGAAAGTTTCAGACTATCAGACACATGGCATTTAATGAACGTTTATGTGGAGTCACAGGACATAGGCAGTAAAGGGTTAAATGACAAAAAACAAGACCTCACAGTCATTAAATTACCTCCTAGGACCACTCTGCTGGGCTCTCCCAGGATATAAAAACTAGAAGTACTGGCCCTCCAGGAACTTACAGCCCAGGTGGGGAGGTAAGATGTAACTCAGGGAAAAATTAAACAGCATTCAAGTATTTAAGTGACAGTTTAAAAGATAGCGATGGAAGAACAATTTCACAGTAACCCTAGGCTCATGGTCAAGGCTATCCTGTCAGCAGTCATCATGCTGCATTGGAAGGAAGGGACCATAACTTTAGACTTTGATGGCCAGAGAAGAGGTAGGGCTTGACCATGGGGGTGCGTTAGAGGTTAAAAGGTGAAAGGATGAGGGTCCTTCCAGGTGGGCAGAATGAATTGGGCAGAGGGCCAAGAGGGGAGATTGAAAGATGTGATCAAGAGAAGCAGAAATTGTGTAGAGATATTGGGAAAAGCTCACACATTTGGACTTCAGGTTTTACAAATTCTCTGAGAAAAATGGGAGAAAAAGAAACCTTTTATGCAAAGTCCAGATTTTGTAGTAACTGTTGATAATCTTGGCTTTCTTCCTGCAGAGCTGTTTAAATGCATGTTTTATTGTAAAACCTTTTATAGGATATTGTATACAGCAATACTGAGATATAAACTATAAAAAAACAGAATTTAAAAGGCCAAATCTTACACAAGTTCTCTGTCAGTCTTTTTAATGTCAGGTCTTTTTTTTTTTTTTTTTAATTATAAAGAAGGAAATGTTGCCTCATCCCAAGTGGTTTAAAATATCTTATGTGGGAAGGTTTCTCAGTGAGAAAACAATTATGTAATTATACTCATGTTTGCCCCACTTCTGCGCATTTTAATTTACTTGAAGTAAAGCTCCTAGTTGAAGGGAATTCCCAGAAACTTTCTCAGTCCTAAGACAGAACTTCAGAACGTTACCATAAGGTAGGAAAATTGATGGTTTCAGATCTCGGGTTTTGTGTCAGTTTACAAAGGGTCCGTGGAGAGGAAGCATGGCTGCCTTTTTTCTCATCCACGTTAAACTGGCTTCTAGCTAACAGACCTCATGACAGCTCCAGAACTCATGGAAACTGCTTGCTATCCTGACCCTAATTGCTGTCCTCCCAGTTAACTTTGCAAGCACGCAGCGTTTGCCAGCACCACGGAATGAGGAATACAGATGGCACCTCTGGGGTGCCTTCTTGGTGTTTCTTGGCACTTCTGCCCAACTGGTCCAGCACAGATATGATTCAGGGGGTTTCAACTATACCCAGAAGGCATTTAGGCTATTTTCCCAGAGCTGAGCCTGGTCAGCCCTAGCTGTGCCCTTGGAGGAGGGCACAGACCACTGTTTGACAAAGCCTATTGAAATGGAGGCCCATACGCAGAAGTTCATATTTTACTGATGAATGCGCCACATTGTGACTCTGAGTGTGTCTTTGCTGCCTGTGGGTCTTCAGTAAAAGGCCTGTTTGTATACGCTCATTGAAAGGACTGAAGTGTGACAGAGTGAAGCAGGGATTGAGAATGAAGGTTTTCCAGGACTCAAGAGGAGAGACAAGACCCTGACAACAAGGTGTTTATGGAGGAGGATGGGAAGAGGGGAGTGGGAGGAGCAAGACACAGACCAGGGAACAGAAAAGGCTGGCTACGTAGAAAGTGCTAGAAGCCCCTACTGGATGTGGGGGTGATGAGGGAGGGGAGGAAGACTGAGTCAGACTGACAGCACCTGCACAGGTGCTTCTATGGATGCTGGATCGTCTTCTTCCCTCTCTGAACCCCTCCCCCCTCTACCACAGGGGCCAAGGGCTCTGTGCTCCGGTATATTCACCATGTTTCTATTTTTTATGTTCTGATATTTTGACATCTGAGGCCTTGCTGACCCTGGAAAGACCGACTCTCCCAGGGCTCACCAGTTCCTAGAGACGGCCAACAACTCACCTACACGTGAGCTTCTCAAATACAAACCAACCAATCCAGAATCTACACTCCAACACCTCCTTTATTGGGCCCTCACGCCCTGGGCCACCACCCACCTGCCCCAATCTGGCCAAGTACCAGACAATTTGAGATGATTCAAGCTAGCCTGTCCTAACTAGCTTCCCCAGCTTGGCCTGTTCTTTCCTGCAAAAACTGCTCTAAAAGCTCTTGTCCAGCTGCCCCCCCCCACTCTTCCTCCTGCCCACCCTGAGCCTTCCCCATGTGGCCTCTGGTGGTGTGGGGTGCCCCCTCCTCTTGGGAGCTGTGAGTAACAAACTATCTTTTCAATGGCTCGCATCTCTTGATCTGCTGGCCTCACCATACATGAATAGTAATAAAACCTATGAAAATGCTCAGTTCTAAAAAAGTCTCATAATCCAGTCCCCTACCCAAGTCGGCCTGCTCCCTAAGTCCCCACTCTCCTAACTCACCCCTGCTCCTGGTTCTCTTCTCTTTTAGCATTAGAGACTTCATCTGCTTAAGAAGTCAATTAAGTGAAATTAAAGTGAAAATTAAAGTGTGCCTAAGAGTCAGCAGGCAACAAAAGTGCCTGATATTATCTCTGAGATTACGTATTTAAGGATGAGGTGAAGCCTACAGGCTCTGTCTTCTTAGGCGCCCAGTGTTTGGCCTGGGAGTAGAAACTAGGTGAAATTAAGAAGCAGATTTCAGATCCGTTGATCTCGAAGGATCCAGGCCATGAAGGGCTACACTCGGGTGGCAGTCTTGAGGAAGCAAGGGCAAGAAGGCTAGCATCTCCTGGGGGATGACTGTGCCCAGACTCTGCCAAAGACTGTGACTCATTTAACCATCCCACAGAAACTGAGGCGAATGCTGTTAATTTCATTTTAAAGATATGGAGACTGAGGCACACAGATGTGGAGCAGCTCAGCTAAGTGGCAGAGATGGGGCTGAAATCCAGGCAGTGTGGTTCCAGAGCCTGGGCTTTTAACCACTTCACTATCAAGGACAGTAGAAAGAGCCCCTTTGTGGGAGCAGACAGACCCGTGCATAAATTTAACCCTATCCATTATCAGTTGTGTGGCTTTGTTAGTAATTTGACCATCTATGATGCCAGATTTGTCTGTAATATGAGTGATAATATTTATCTAGTAGGGCTGTTTGGAGTATAAAATAAGATGATGATCATGAAATGAAAGCACTGAACACTCCAGTATATAAAGAAGCGATATCAGTGCCCCTTTTTAATTCCTAAGCAAGACATAGCTGGTCATCGTACCAACACTTAGACCAGTGACTGTGTAGCTGCCCACACCTGAATTCTCCCCCACGGGTACAGTCAGGAAACTGGAAAATGTGTCATTAGCAAAGTCTTACTTCCGAGGAGGGGTGCTGGGAAGCAGGACTGAACTTCAGCCAGTATGCTGTGCTGTATTCATAGCAGTTGTTAAAATATGAAATATGTCCACTTAGGTTGGCAATAGCTGTTTCCTTGCAACCCCCCACCCCCACCCTGGAACCATGGCTCCTGCCACCCAAGTATCCAGGTTAGGTTTCCAGGACGGGGCTCGCAGCCCCAGACCTGGCGTCCGTGGGGGTCAGTCAGTGCCTGTGCTGCTCTGGTTGTTAAACATCTGGCAGAGCCCACTGCAGGCAAAAGCAGAAGAAGGCTGCACCATGGTCCTCAGATGAAGACCCCAAATCCGTGGCGGGGCCAGCCAAAGTAGGACGCATGCGCGGGACACTTAACCATCCTTGTACCTGCTTTGGCTCAAAGAGAGAGATAGCAAGTTACAACTTTCTGCCTTTGTTTGCTTTCTGCTCCTCACACTCCCCTTGGAAAGTGACCTCCTACGGGCAGGTTAACATTTTTAGACTCTAAGGAAAAATGAAAACGTCCATATTTATGAAAATATTCCAAAGCAGATCTGTGCAACACTAAGCTGACCTGAGAGAGAAAATCACCTTTCTCTGGGTTTAAGTCTAATCTCAAGTGGCCTCTCTGAACTATAACCGTTCAGAATTATAAGGACCACTTCTTAAAAACATCCACCATGAATTCCATCCATACTGAGACCACCCAGCCTTTCACATTTACTATCAATCTGCATACAATTGGCTTTGATTAGATCTTTTGAAAACATCTCTGCATTTTTGTGTGAGCTCAGCTGTGAAGCCAAGAGGCATCTTAACAATCACATTTGGGCTGTCGCTTGAAGCGTGGTGAGGTTACACTGGAGTTTAGGCCAAGGATTTTTCCACTTTGTTATGGGCATTTGGGAGAAGGCGTCTGAGATCTGGCAAATTCAGCTAAAGATGGTTCACAAGCCACGTTTATCACATCACTTTCAGAGGGAAACACCCAAATCATATTTCCTTTCATATATAATAACTGCACAGTTTTCCCCGATGTAATTCCTCATGTGTAACTTTGTCTATAAAAATCCTGTAAAGTACTCCATATTACAGATAAAGAAAATGAGATTTAGAAGCATCAAGTTCCTTGCTCACAGAAGAAATAAAAATAGAATCTTTGTATATAATATTCTGCCCTTCAACCAAATTGCTCTGAAGTGAGGAATTGTAACTAAATTGTTAATATTTCCTAAGAAATAGGAATACTTTTAAATTATTTTGACTTTACTTTTAAAGGTAGCATTGATTAACTTTACCCATACCCTCAATAAGTTGAAAAGCTAAGAAGTGGGGGCAGTAAGTTTGTACATGAAGTCTTGTCATTTACGGACGTTGTAAGAACTAGAAAAAGCCTTAGCAATCATCTAGTCCAGTTTTTCCCAAAGTATTTGTCTCGAGTTGTTGATAGATGTAAGGCATTAAAAAAAATTTCATGAACAAATAAAGTTCAGAACAGTGATTTAGATAGTTAAGCAGATGTTTACTGTAAGGCTATTGGGTTTTAATAGACTGATGTGTTTGTGATCAGGTGATCACATGTTAAATGTTTAACAACTGATTCCCCAGAGATAAAGCTCTACCCTATGGGTGATTTCTGTGGTGTAAATATTCCCACCACGATCCATTTCCAGCTACCAACACATCAGTGATTGTGAGTTTGAGGAGAGATGCCCATACTCCACAATGCATACAACAGATACATACAACTTCAAGAGCACAATAAAAGCAAAATGTAGAAAAATAACTTGGGAGTATTGTTCTGAGCAATTATTACCTTGATTTTTAATATAATTTATTTAAGTTATATAATTTAATTTTAATAATGACCATGGGTAATAATTGACTCACAAAATTCCTAATAAATGTAGCATGACTTTTGCAAGCTGGCCCCAGCACACCGCACTTGTGCTCCCCAAAGGGGTTGGGTGAGGGTACATTACATGGTACTCTCCAACAGTATTTCACCCAGGACCCTTTCTTCAGGCAGTATTTTATGGGATTTGTGTTGCCTGGAGCATACATTGGAAACTGCTGACCTAGTTCAACTTTGTCTTTTATCTCCCCTTTGTTTTTATTCATTTTCAAAGTTTGAATGGTTTCCTGACTACTAGCTGGGAGCTTGACGTACTGTGCTTCCACCTAATTCAGTTAGATAAATATTTAT
Organism: Camelus ferus; assembly: GCF_009834535.1. Classification (NCBI taxonomy): domain Eukaryota; kingdom Metazoa; phylum Chordata; class Mammalia; order Artiodactyla; family Camelidae; genus Camelus; species Camelus ferus. The sequence goes on along the minus strand of NC_045703.1, from coordinate 59,466,696 downwards.
TGGACTCCTGTTAGGTACAAAGTATTGTGCTCATACTGCAGAGGATTCTAGATGACTAAGAGTTCCTGCACTTGGAAGGTAAATTGTAGGATAAATCCACAAAGAACTGTGTAGAAGGCAACACATGGCTAGTGCAGGAAAAGGTTCAAGCAGCCATCAGGGAGATGAGAGGAAAACAGAATGACATCCAGCTGTAGGTGTTATGGTTGGAGATAATCAGGTCCAAAGTGGAGTCTGAGATTCAGCGATGCCTCTTGCCTGGGGCTGGAAGAGGTGCACAGGTAGACAGTGTTCTTCCTGTTCCAGATATTTCCATTTACTTGTTTATTACGTCTTCGGCAGACAAACAGGGGAGATCCTGGTGCAAGGCCAGTGAAACTTATCTTTTAAACAATTTGCATTTTTAAAATGACTGGTTAGACTAAGTGTTCATTCACAGACTAGCTGGCTACTTGGATTTTCTCTTCTGTGAATTGTGTATGTATAGCCTTTGCCTACTTTTCTGTATGTTTTCCTTTTTATTCTCCTGCCACTTTGCAGGGTCTTTTATATGTTCTATCATGTGAGCTACAGATGTCTAAAATACTTTCTCCCAGTCTATCGCCCATTTGTTTCATTTGTCCACATTGTCTTGTGGAGGTAACATAGTGCAGTGGTCAAGCACCAGGGCTCTCGAGCCAACTGCTAGCGTTCACATCTGCTCCTACACCCCTGATGTGACCTAGGACAAGTTACTGCCTGTGCTTGATTCCTCATCTGTAAAGTAGGGTACTCAGGAGAGTTAGGAAGATTAGATGAATGAGTGTACTTTCAAATTTTTGCTTGGTAAATATTAGGCTTTATTAGTTGACCTGAAATCTTTAATTTTGATGTGAATAAATCCATTAGTTTTTACTTTTTAGGTTTATGCCTTTGGGGACTTTTTCAAGAAATCCTCCAATATTTTCTTCTATTAACTTTATATCTTTATTTTCATTTATATCTTTAATGAGATTTAGATTTAGTGAGATTTGTGAGATAGTCCTTCAACTTTAGTATTTTTCATGTAATGAGGTAACACTACTTCTAAATAATCCATCTTTGCCCAAGAAATATACCTTAAGATTTCTTTTACCTTAAATTCTGTTTTCCTTAATATTAGTATTAGATTAAATATAATTTATTATATTTAAATATTAAAACTATTATTGTATTTTTCTTTGGTCCATATTTAACTGCTGCATCCTTTCCCATCACATTCTTTTCAACCTTTCTGTATCTTTTAATAAAATAAAAAATATTGGAGATAATATTAATAATTAATAATACAAATGCTGAAGATGTCTTTAGATCTCTATTCTAACTAATTTCCATTTTAGTAATAATAATAGCATATTATATCTTATATATTACATGATAAATAATGTTGTATAATTTTTATTATATTCAGCTATATATTTCTACCATCTGATTTCATGTTTTCCAATTATCATGTCTTCTTTTTGTTTCTTTTTTTCTTTACTACTTGCCACAGCTGTATCAAATTTTCTTTTGCTTATTTAAAAGTTATACCTCCCATTTTTATTATTCTAGCATAAATTAGGTTGGCCTTAATTTATCAGGTTATAGCAAGGCATTATCTATGATTTCAAGAAATATTCTAAAATTCCCTCTGAAATAAGGTCTTCTAATTGACTTTAATAAAGTAAAACTTTGCTCAATTTCCTATAATTAAATCCATGCAAATTGAAAGCACAATCAAATACAAGTTCTTTAAGCCTCTAAAACTGGTAAAATTTAAAAGTTTGTCAATACCCAGTGTGAGGAGGGTGCATAGAAACAAACATTGTTGGTTGAGGCATACATTTTAGAGACACTTTGACAAACATCTTTCAAAATTTTGAATGTACATACTCTTTGATCCATCTTTTCCACTTCCAGGAACATATCTAATGGATAAGGATTTTATTATAGCATTGGTTGTTGTAGTAAAAATCCACAATCTTAACCACAGTACTGTTTCAACTTCTACTATGAGCATATATCACTTTTATCATTAAAAATATACTATATATAAATTATATATGTGTATACACACACACATACACACACATTTGAAAAGAGGAGAGAAATGTAAAGATGTCACAAAACCAAAACAAAGAGTTTCTAATTTTACAAGTTTGAGAATCTCTAACATAACATACCACTGTAATTGTTTTCTAAATAATATTTGTCTTGTTTAGTTTGCTGTAACAAATTACCATAGAGTAGGTGGCTTAAACAACAAACAGTTATTTCTCACCATTCTGGAAGCTGGGAAGTTCAAGTTCAAGGTACCCGCAGGGCCCGCTTCTGGGTTTGCAGTTGGCTGTCTTCTCCTTGTATACTCACACGGCGGAGAGAAAGAGGGCTAGCTTTCTTCTTCTTCTTAGAAGGACACTAATCCTATCATGGAGGCCTAGTTAGCTCCTAGAGGTCCCATGTCAAAATACCATCACATTAGGGCTTTAATGTATGAATTTTAGGGGGATACAAACATTCAGTTCATAGCAACATTTCATTTTAATGAAATAAAAATGGGGCTTTTCTCTACTCTTATGTCATCTTTTATTTGAGTGCTTCAAATGATCACTATAGTTTTCCTATTTTATTTTTATAGGTAGGTTATCGAAGCTAGGAAGGAGCTAAAATAGTTTAACTAAGATTCCACAGTTAGTTAACACAGCCTTAATGCCCAACTGACCAATGTTATCTCTGGGGGAGGGGGGGTGTTCATCAGAGAGACACAGCACTCAGGTTATAGTGATTCTCATTCCTCAGTCATCATTCAATCCTTTGTATATCAGTCCCCAGAGGAAAAACCCTAACAAGGGCCATGAAAGGGCCCATATTTATTTTGGAATAATTCATTTTTCCTTTTAGGGACCATTCAAGTTGTAACCATTGGTCAGTCATCTATGTGGCTTGGTAATCAATGAAATTTGATAATTTAAGTGGCCTTCCATTAGAAAAAATTGCACAATATTCCATGAAATTATAATTTTGTATTGCATTCTTGAAACAGGCCTAGAAGCCACAGAATGAAAGCAATGGGAAGTGTGAGTTTGGAACAGGCAGACCTGTGAAGCTGTGTTCCTGAGGTCTGGAAGCAAAGCTTTGGCAATGGAATTTACAGAGTCGAGAGGGTTTCAAGACAGGGTGCCCAAGCAGCGCCCATTTCCAGCCTTGATTTATGTTCTGTTCAATCAAAATACCTTGCTTCCTGAATGCTGCTTTGGCTCCACTGGAGCAGAGTAGCAATTCTTAATCCAAAATAATCAAAAGGAACTTGTTCAGCGGTCAAACAGCATTTTTCTGAACACTTGGAAATCACGAAGGTCCACTGTTGCACAATATTTTCTAGCAAACTAGGCAGAGAAGACCAATGAATGTGCCATGCCAGGCCAGGGTCAGCTCTGACGGCCCCGAAACTGACCAAGATGCCAGAGAAGTGCACGTATCCATTTCCTCAGCTGTGAAATAGGAACATGATACAACTTTATACTGAAAACTGAAATTCTACACTTACAGGTGAGTGTATGTGTGTGTTCATACACAGCTCAACCCCTTGACAATTGTCATTTCAGTCTAATCCAAAGGTGGCAGAAAGAGCTTTGATTAATCCTGAATTTTTCAAGAATATATTATTCACTACCTTTTCTCTTCTTCCAAAGCATTATGTCCATGTTTTCATTAATGTATTCATCACACTCTGTCATTGTTAGTAATACTTCTATCTTCCCAGATAGACTTTAAGTTCCCTGAAGGTAGAGACTGTATTGTCATCTTTATATTTTCAAAATCCAATGCAACACCAGATATATATTAGCCTATATATATATAGTGTGTGTGTATATATATCACTACATATATTTATATATATAATGTTATATATATAATATCCAAAGAATAAAGGTATAAACCAATGATTGAAGTCTGCCTATATTCTGATCATGCAGTTACAAGGTACTTTGATATCAGAGTAAGCATGTCATTTACTGTGCATAAATTCAAAGCAGGTGTGTGAGAGACTGTTAGAAGACAAGATACAGCAGGGAACTCTTTGATGGCAAAGGAAAAAAATATACATCATCATCTTTAGATTTGAACAAAATTGAGGGCAATTTCTATTTCAATCACTTATCTAGATTCCTGACCGCTAAGGTAACTGGAATCTCAAAGGCAGTACAAATTTGTGCGATTTAAAACTATATTCCTAAAGCACTTAGGAATATTAATCAGGGCATAGAAAAAGTCATTGGCACAGGTCAATTTCAATTCTCACTTTTTGCTCACAAAATTTTCCTATATGAGAAGAAATTATTTGAATTTTTATGCACCTTGAACCATTCATCTCAGTAACTTAATTTTACTAAATGTACATTTCTTATATCAAATTAATTTAATGAACAGAGTAGACAGTGCCAATTATATCCATAAATTTCGGTTACACCTAACACTCTTTTATATAATGGTAACTTAAAAGGAGAGTTTATATATACCAGTGACATATTCGCAGGTCTGTATGTCAGAATGGACTTGTGATTCCAGTGAGTAGTAAATGTCTTCATTTTTCAAGGCAGTAGGGAGGAACTAATTTGAACTGGTGAGATTTTAGGAATGGATCTTTAGACAGTTGGGTATAATTGGTTAATATTCTTAAAGAGTTGGGAATGATTGATTAATACTTTCTAAGAAAGACAATCCCTGTGTTGGGCAAATAATTTTCCTTAGTCTGAGATTCACTACCAGCAATTTTGATGCTTGTTCATCAAGGAGATTTGGGATGGAGGTAATAGGAGGCCAGGAGTGCAGTAACAGACACCTGCTACACAGCATCTTAGAAAGTCAAGAACTTAGGATCCAAGAGAAATACAGATGAAATCAAGATCATGATTGATGAGGGCAGGTAGATTCATTTCTTAGATGTAATGATGACATCATTAATGAAAAACCTATGTAAGGTTATTCTCTGATATGGACCAGTTCTTGAGGACCTAAGGAGAGAAGGGTAGGGCTTGGGAAAAGGGGTAGGGAAAAGGGGACCTGGTTCTAGGAGATCAACTTAACATCCATCACCCCCAAATTTGGGGGTGAGTTGGAAAGTGGGAGGAACACTGAGTGGCGGCCCTTGAATTCTCAGGAGGGATGAAGGGCTCACCCAACATGAGGTGATGCTTTGTGGTAAGATGGTCCCACTGCAGTGCAATTCTCTTTTGTTAAGATTCAGGTCTTCTTCTGGATGGGAACATCAAACTGCCTGCCTAGATACTGTCTGCCAAACTCCTGTCAGCTCATGAGCAAGATGATTTCCCTCACCGCAAGACATCTCTAAGCTTAGGGGATCTCCAGATATCTAGACAGGTAGAAGTAAAGGACAAAGGTTCTAGAGCTCATTCAGCTGAGAACTGGGATAACCCAATACTTGAGGTAACTTGGCTGAGTTCCTTGCAAATGAAGAAATCTCGCCAGAACATTCATTGTTGTATCCTCACATCTTGGCATCATTCCTGGTGTCTGAATTATATTTGTTGACTGAAAATAGGTTAAAGTTAACTGACCTTCCTGAACTACTTTTGCATCAAAGAGATGAAACCTAGGACTTCTCTCAACTAATACATAATGTTGCTGCTGCTACTGATGAGGGCAAAAATACTTTAATTAACCATCATTTTAAGGTTTTAGTTCTTTATCTCATAACAACCATTGTAGGGTAGGGAGGTAGTTTCAGTTGTATATTCCAGCTTCGGTAGACTCCCAAATTCTCAGAGGCTATCTAGGCATTCAAATTAAATTTAGCTGAATACAAATCTACTTCCCTGCCTTGCTTCAAAGTCCTGGACAAAATAAAACAAAAAATAAGAAACAAACAAACAAACAAAAAACCCAAACCACCAAAACCAAAAAATAAAACAGAGGTAAAGACTTCAAAAGTTTTCCACTCACACTGCAACTTTCAAAGCACCCTATTTCTATGTATATTTTTTTCTGAAATAGCTCAAATTAACATCATTCTAAAATAGCATTTGGAGATTACTACTTAATATTGGTTCTGTCAAGACTGGTAATGGCACAGAGCAGAGGCTAAGTCTAATGCATTGCTGCTGCTGCACACCCTGGCCCTCACTCATCACTAGTTGAGTGAAAGAATGTTGGAATTTTTTTTTAATTGAAGTGTGCGTGATCTTACAGACCCAAATGCCCAGATCAGAGTTGTTAGGTTGGAAGGCTGTACACTTATTCCAGTGATTCTGCCATTATTCTAATCCCTTTTGGAATTCTCTTATTGGAATTCCTGTCTTAGACCAAGGCATGTGGTTTTGAAGGATTTATTGGTGGCAAACTTCGGTTTTGTGAGAGGCTCTGCTATTTAGAAAATGCAAAATGCATCTGGAGCCCAGTCTGGTAAGAAAGTTAAGTAATTTAACTTTTTAATCTCATTCATATGTGATTAGAAACTAACGAGACTAATTTTCTGAGGCATTTCAGAAGCTATATCTGAGAGTAATGCCAAACTGGAATTCCACAGATGTTTTGAAGAATGGTGGTACCACTCGAATAAGGGCATAATCTAAGTGAAAAAACACTTAGTTTTTTTTTTTTTTACAATTTCTTTTTTTTAAAAATGCAGTACTTTATTTACTTACTTTTAATGGAGGTACTAGGAATTGAACCCAGGACCTCGTGCATGCTAAGCCTATGCTCTACCACTGAGCTATACTCTCCCCCCAACAACCACTTTAAAAGGAATCACATTCCTTTTATGCTCCTTTTAAAAAGTCTTTTGAAGTTTTGTCACATTAGAAAAACAAAATTCCAAGTAGTCCTTGGTCCATGTTCACAAGCAGTGCCTTCGGTTATTTGGAACTGGTCGTGGCTGAGCCATCCCTTTCATCACCTGAACCAGTGGTCCTGCTTGCCGTGAGGAACTGGGAGTTCGTGGCCGTTCTCATTGGTCCTTCAGGGTGCCAGAAGGAATGGCATTAGTACACATACGTTTTTAGCCAGTCATGTTTTTACTGGAATTAAAATAATGAGCTCCTGTGCTACCTATTAAATTCCTACATGCTGAGATGAGAATAGGTTGAAGCTGTGGAAAAATGCTGATATACTTAAAATAAAGAACCAAAATAGCCATATAAACAAACCTCAGGGAATTTTAACCAAGAGATTATTGCCAAATAAATCCTCAGCCTGTCAAAATGCTGAATATTTTATTTCAAAAAGGGTCTATTTTTTAGTCTCTGGCATGCTTGTCAACACTCTAATAATAAACTTAACATTCATTTTTCAAAAAATGCTTTCAGATTTCCCATGTATCAGTAGAACCAGAAGTGCAGAATGGACTACTGGCAATCACAAACATTACGTCAGGGCATTTGTAGTTCACGACGAAGAAAAAGAAAAGAAACAGCTACTGTCAGGTGGCAGTTCCACGGAAATTGCTGGCTTCTGAGGGCCATTCCTACAAGAACAAAAGATAAGCTGAAAATAAAAGTAAACTCCGGTCATGTTTCATAGTATCTCACTAGCAGTTTCTTCTTTTTCCCCTTTTAGTATTCATTTTATTGAACCCACTATTGTGAGGTGGAGAGCTGAAGCGACTCGTCAGAAAATTCAGGCAACAAAACCATTAGAATATGTATAGGCAGACCTTGCTTTATTGCTCTGTGGTTTATTGCCCTCCACAGATACTGTGTTTTTTTGCAAATTGAACATTTGTGGCAATCCGAACTTGAGCAAGTCTGTCAGCTCAACTTTTCCAACAGTATGTGTTTGCTTTGTGTCTCTGTGTCACATTCTGGTAGTTCCCATGATATTTCAAACTTTTTCATCATTATTATATTTGCTGTGGTGATCTGTGGTCGCTGATCTATGATGCTACTATCATAGTCGTTTTGGCATTTTTTAGCAATAAAGTATTTTTTAATTAAGGTATGTACATTTTTTAAAGACATAAAGCTATTGCACACTAAACAGACTACTGTATAGTGTAAACATAACTTTTATATGCACTGGGAAGCCAAAAAATTTGTGTGACTCACTTTCTTGCAATATTTGCTTTATTGTGGTGATCTGGAACCGAACCCACAATATCTCCGAGGTTGACTGGTATTTTAAACATAGTCTAGATTATAAAGTCAGTGTACAGCTATCTTAGACAGTTAGGAAAATAAGGTTACAATCAAAAAGAAATTTAAAATAAGCCATGTCCCCACCATTCAGAAATAATCACCCTTAGAATTTTGTTACATTTCCTTCTCATCTTCTTTAAATGCATTATATAGTAACAATCTAAGATAAAATTAGGAGCAGACATGTAATTTTGTATTTTGTTTTTTTCCTTTAGAATATTATGTACATTTTCCCATGTTACTAAATAGTCTTCAAAAATGATTATTTATTTATTTATTTAATTGAAGTACAGTCAGTTACAATGTGTCAATTTCTGGTGTACAGCACAATGTCCCAATCATGCATATATATATATATATATATATATATACACACATATATATATATACACACACACCTATATTCTTCTTCATTAAAAAGCAGTACAAGATATTGAGTATAGTTCGCTATGCTATACAGAAGAAATTTGTTTTTTATCTATTTTTATGTATAGTAGTTAATATTTGCATATCTCAAATTCCCAAATTTGTCCCTTCCCACCCTCTTTCCCCCGGTAACCATGAGATTGTTTATTATGTCTGTGAGTCTGTTTCTGTTTTATAGATGAGTTCATTAGTGTCCTCTTTTTTCTTTTTTTTTTTTTTAGATCCTGCATATGAGTGATATCATATGGTATTTTTCTTTCTCTTTTTGGCTTACTTCACTTAGAATGACATTTTCCAAGTCCATCCATGTTGCTGTAAATGGCATTATTTGATACTTTTTTATGGCTGGGTAGTATCGCATTGTATAAATGTACCACAACTTCTCTATCCAGTCATCTGTTGATGGACATTTAGGTTGTTTTCATGTCTTGGCTATTCTATATAGTGCTTCTATGAACATTTGGATGCATGTATCTTTTTGAATTAAGATTCCCTCTGGATATATGTCCAGGAGTTGGATTTTTGGATCATATGGTAAATCTATTTTTAGTTTTTTTGAGGAATCTGCATACTATTTTCCATAATGGCTGCACCAAACTGTATTCCCACCAGCAGTGTAAGAGGGTTCCCTTTTCTCCACAGCCTCTCCAGCATTTGTCATTTGTGGACTTTTGAATGATGGCCATTCTGACTGGTGAGAGGTGATACCTCATTGTAGTTTTGATTTGCATTTCTTCAAAAAGTTAATTTTTAAGGGCTGCATGATAGCCAACCACATGCATGGAACATAAATTTGTCATTGAAATTCCTATTGATAGGTAAGTGGCTTTTTTTCCCAGTTATATATGTCTATAATGAGTACTTTTCTCTATAACAGTTTGTGTACTATTATGATTATTTCTTTGGTACACCTTCTGAGAAGATTTCCTAGGTCAAAGGGATTATTTGCATGCTTTTAATCAATATATTTTTGGTTAAAAATAAATGGTGCCTCTACTGATATACTGAAAAAATACTATAATAATTCCTCCCCACTTACTTTTTTTTCAAAAATAACTGTTATACACTTGACCCTTGGGATTATTAGTCCCATTTCTACTGGGCACCTCTGTGCAAAAGCAAATGATACACAGATTCACTAGGATGCACAAGATCGTCTCTCTCCTCACCATCTGCCAGGGGGAGGAGGACAGATTTGCTAAGGAGTTCAAATTCAAATGTAAGAAGTGTGGTAAACATGTTTGGGGTAACTGCAACACCCATCCCTCATTCTTAGCAGGATCTTTGTGGGCTTTGCTTAAGAGTAGGGTTGGCAATCTTTTTTATAACAGTAGATAAGGGACATCCAACTCAACCTGAAAAACTTAGATATAAATCACAAAAATTTGACTTAAGGTACAAGGGGACACTGTTGTTCCATGGACATTTCTTCAACTGGAAGGCTGGACCAGAGCAACCATTTTGGGTCCATGAGGACCTGAGTAAACGTAAAGAGCCAGTCTGTCCAGAGAAGTCAGAGGATGGAGCAAAAGCACAGAGGAATTAGAGGTGAGAAACCATCAGGATGGGGTTGGGGAAGATGGAAAAAAGAGAGAGAGCAAGCAAGCATTTAGTTACCAACAGATATGGATTTCCTAGGTATCCATTTTCAAGCTTCATGAAATGCTCCTCTCTTCTTGTAATAAATAACACCTTTACTCAAGCTGACCGAAATGACCACATTATCCCAACTGAAACAGTGGGACTGATATCGATCAGTCTTCCTACCATGGCAATCTCAGGCACATGCTCTTTGCTTATATGGCCTGGTGCTGGTCAATACAATTTAAAGAATAAGGAAAAAATAAAACAAAACTATGTAACTGCTGAATATACCTTAATTTGAAAATGTTATATATTTTTTTTCCTAAGGATAAGTTGATACTGGTCAGAACACATGCTGACACATAAATTTATTTCCACCAAATGAGTCAGTTGAGATTTTAAAAAATAAAACAAACAAACAAACAACCCCCCCTCAATGAACACCTCTCAATTGTTTTGGAGGATTAAAAAAGAGAGCTAGTTTGATTTATTGGCTTGTGCTAAAAAAAATTACTCCCCAAACTTGGCTTCAATATATTGAAAACAATAATATTAGCTATTTCTTCTACCCTAGTGGGAATAGAGTCATAATAAACTGGATATTGTCTGGATTGGTGTGACTTTTAACCCAGCAGGGGGCCGAAAAATACTTGTTACATAGTCCAAGGCTGAAATAGTAAGAGCCAGGTTCTTTTATTCATGTTTTTCTGAGAAGGTCTCTGTGAACAGAAGACTGTGAACCTGGGCACAGGCAGCTGAGACACACTCTTGGGGGATGGCAGTTTCCCCCCTCCCCGCCTCCCCACAATTGCTTCCTGGGTAATGTACATACTGGAGCTAAGATGAGGCACTGTGGAGACTAGAGTTTCTTTGTCTGGTTTTGAGTTTTGCTTTTATTTTGGAATTTCAGAGTGTGGATGAGGAGAGGAAGATGTGATTGTTCACAGACCAGGAAAGGACACAAGCTGTTGCTTCTCCTTCTCTGTCTTCTTCCAAAATTTAAAATACTGTCTTGTCTTAGGTCTAGTGTCTTGGGAAAGTCTCATAGAAAACCTGAATTCCAGCTATGTCCTTACAGAACCTTCTTGCAGAGTGTCATCCAGGTCCACCTGTGTGTTTGTGAAACAGAGCTGAACACTACCGCTTTGAGGTTGTGAGCAAGCCTTTCACTTAAAAATATTTAAACTGACAGTAAGGATGCCTCAGTTGCATGATTGATCTTGTTTATGAAAACATGTGAGATATTTGTGAAGGACCACCAAAACTATTTGGGTGGAATTTCGGGGCACCCAGGGTCTTCCATTAGCAGGTAGGGGCAATGATTGACTACATTTAGATCACTACTATTACGGGAACAGTATCTGTGTCCCCTGGTGAGGTCAATGCTAGACAGAGACAAAAGCAGTGACATTTTACACGTCTTAAGCTAATTATAATGGGCTGCTGTCAATAGAAGTTTTGTGTCTCCTTAAAGTTCAGATGTTGAAGCCTAATCCCCAGTGTGATGATGTTTGAAGGTGGGAGATTTGGGAGGTAATTAGGACTTGGGGATGGAGTCCTAATGCTGGAATTAATACCCATATAAGAAAAGATAGCAGAGAGATGGTGGCTTTCTTGGCCAGTGGGGACACAGCAAGAAGGTGGCTGTCTACAAGCCAGGAAGCTGGCCTTCACCAGACACCAGCTCTTCTGGCATCTTGATTTTAGACTTCCCAGCCTCCAGACTGAGAAATAAGTTTCTGTTCAAGCCACCCAATCTAGGGTATCTTGTTAGAGCAGCCCAAACTGACTAAGGTACAGACACGGAAGTTATTTTAATTTATCACCCCCTGCTTATCAGAAATAATTGGGAAATTTCCTATCTATAGTTTCAAGACGTTGGTAAATTTTGTTCTTTATTGTAGATACTTCATATTCCAAGAGCAATTTTTGTCTTTGCCTCATCTTCTAAACCAAAGGTCCAGTGCCTTTCTGAATTTATGATTTCAAACATTAAACTCTGGGTTTGCCTTGTATAAATTAAGGATTCTAGGAATGATAAAACATGCAACAAAATAAAATCTTAAGAGGATACAGGAGTTTCACAAATGAAAAGACATAAAAATATTGCAATCTGATGCTGGTTAGAGACCATAAACTTTCAGTTGTGAGATGAATTAAGTTCTGGAGATCTAATGTACAGCATGGTGAATGTAATTACAGTGATGGAACATGTACTTGAAACCTGCTAAGTAAGTAGATCTCAGGTGCTCTCAGTACACACACACACACACACACACACACACAATGTAACTATATGAGGAGATGAATCTGTTAATTAGCTTGGGGTAATCATTTCACAACATATATGTATATCAAAATATCATATTGTAAACCTTAAATATACACAATTTTTATTTGTCATTCACACCTCAATAAAGCTAAAAGAAACAACCAAAAAGAAATTACATATGTGCAAAGTTTTATATCCCATCTTAGTTGCATTAATATAAGAATAGAGATAATATAAATACTAATAGAGGAGTATTTAGCTAAATTATGATACATACAATGAAAATCCATACAATGAAAATCAGTGCAGCCATTAAAAAGATTTGAGGAAGTTCTTTATAAACTGACCTGAAAAAACCTCCTGCTGGGTAAGAAAAAATATTGCAACCTGGATGGGACAGGGGATTGGAGGGGCGTGCGGATAAGCAGAAAAACATTATGAAAGTATTTCAGTAAATCATTGGGTAAGCAGACAGAGCCGAAGGTTAAACCACTGGCTCCTCTTGTTGGCCTGTGGCTTGGGTAGTATCATCCCCAGCCAGCCCAATGTCACGTTTCTGCGGCCAGCCCAGAGCTGCTAATACCAGTCTTCACTGAGTAAATTTGTAAGTCCAGGATTAAGAGATTAATGTAATATTGATGTCATTATGTAAGGTATGTACTTGTGGGGATCATATGAATGTAACAAGTTTTGTCATTATTATGCTACTTTGAATCTGCTTTATCTGATTTTAAGATATGTGAGATTAGAATGACTGGTTTACTACATTTTAGAGTTTATTAGAGTCACAATAGTTGATCAAATGTTAAGAAAGAATGTACTTATTAAATTTGTTAAATTTACTTGACAGGCATCTGCAAGAGGTATTAATTATAGATGTGCTAAATATGTAATTGTAGTATAAATGTCTAAGTAAATTTTAGTAATTTAAGAGAGGAGAAATTAGTCATTTAATTTATGAGTTAATTTAAACATTAATCAAGAACTTGAAAATGACTTTTCTTATTTTTGGACAATTGCTATACTTTTAAAAAAAAAGAAATAAGATGTGCAAGCTGAATTTCAACATTTATAAAAACTGAGTTTCTTAATGTATAGCTTTAATAAATTCAATACTAATTTTAAGCTCTGCCTTTCTTTCTGGACACAGAAATTCTCTTTTAAAAACTCCATTGGGAGAGGAGGGTATAGCTTAGTGGTTTAGAGCACATGCTTGGCATTCAGGAGGTCCTGGGTTCAGTCCCCAGTACCTCCATTAAAATAACTAACTAAATAAACCTAATTGCCTACCCCCCCCCAAAAAAAAACCAAAATAAAAAAATAAATTAAAAAAAAAAGCTCCATTGATCATTCCCATTATGTTCTCAGAGAAACAGAAACTTAAGTGCTTGAGATGGAAAAAGCTCAGAGAAAACCTTAAGTTAGTTGTTTTTGTCTTTAAAAATCCCTCTCTAGTCTTCAGGTTAGCATAGCTTCAATCTTTGTAATCTTGACACTGAAGAATGATTGACAATGACATTTGCTCCTTTCCTTCTTGGGGACAACCACTGGAGGGTAGGCAGAAGCATGAGATTTAACTTCCCCCACCTGGCTTCCTAGAGGAATTAACTGTATAAACAACTCGATTCCTTTCCTAACTTCTTTATATCCTTTATTGGCTTTCTGACCTCATTCTTCTCCTGCAGCTATTCCCCAAAAGTCATTATTTCACTTACAGAATTAGTCATGGTTCAAAGAAAGGGATCCAGAAGAGAATTCAGGTATACCAGAGGTCTGCATTAAGGACGCATGCAGTGGGGGAGGTGTTATGTATCTGTAGTTCCTAAATGGGTCTTGCTTTTCCTTGTCTCTATGACTGCAATGCCTTTTCTTCTCTTTGTCTAACTTGCCCCTCAGTTTTCAAAATCTCATGTTTTCCTGACTGCTCAAATACATTTTTCAGGGACTGACTTTTTATCCCTCTGCATTACTGAGACTCAGTTGTGCTGCTGTCTATGGCTATTTGGTAGTTCATGCTATGACTATATCACATTCGACTTACTCATTTCACTGTTGGTGGAAATTCAGGTTGCTTTCAGTCTTTTAATTTAGTACAAATAATGCTGTTGTAAATAATTGTATACTCATCTTTGGTGTACATGTGCAAGAATTTTGCTAGTGAATATAAGCGGGTAGGAGTGGAATTGGGGCCTGGCTCTATAGGTGATGCACTGATTACCATTTTGGCTGTGAGACATCCTCTTGTTCCATGTCTTTGTGCACACTTGATATTGGCTAGATTTTTAATATTTGGGTCTGAAATTATCTCATTAGGGTTTTAATTTGCATTTCTTTGATTACAAATGAGTTGAGCATCTTTGAGCGTTTGTTAATATTTGGTTTCCTTCCTTTGTGAAATGTGTATTCTTTTTTTGGCCTATTTTTCATTGGGTTGTTCATTATTTTTAATAAAGCTTAGCACATAGAAAGATGTATAAATATACATACATTTTTGAATATATAAAGAATTATATTCATATATCATAGGAGTTCTTTATACATTCATGATCCTAACCCTGTGTCAGTTTTGTGTGTGTCAAATATCTTTCCCAGTTGATGACATGTATTTTTCCGTCTCTTTATGGTGTCTTTTAATGAATAGAAATTATTTTATTTTAATTTATTTTGTCAGTATTTTCCTGTATGATTTTCATCCTTTGAGTTGTATTTAAGGATGGCTTGACCTTAAGTCAGGTGATAAAGATGTTCTACATCTTCTTCTAAAAGTTTTTTTTGTAAAAAAACCTTTTTATTCTGTTATGTTTTTACTTCCATTTCCTTTTGCATTCCCTCTCTCTTGAAACATTTAAAAGTAAGGTAAATAAATCATGATCCTTTGCCCCAAATACTTCAGTGTATATTTTCTAAAAATAGGGATAGTCTTTTAAGAATTTAAAAATTTTGCTTTCCCCATTTAAATCCTTGATCCCTCAGAAATTAATTTTTGATTGTGTTATGAGGTAGACATCCAATACAGTTTTTTATAGAGATAACTAATAATCCCATACTATCTGAGAAGAGTCCAAGCTTTACTCTGTAATGACACTTCCAGCAAATACCAAGTTTTTACACATGTGTTGCTCTGGACTGATTAGTTTGTCCCATTGGTCTGTTTGTTCATCCTATTAATATAGACCACACTATCTTAGCTTAGTAGTGAGCTTTGCTGTCAGGCTGAAAAAGTCCCCCTACCTTCTTTATCTTCTTCAAGAGTGTTTTGACTACCATAAGCTCTTTGACCTTTCATGTAAATATAGTTCATTTGTCAACTTCCAAGAAAAATCATTTGGGGATTTTTATTGCAATTTCATTAAACCTATAAATCAGTTTTGTAATAACTGACATCCTTGCAAAACTGAACCTTCTGATCTATGAAGTTAGTAATGTCTCTCCATTTATTTAGATATTTTAAAATGTCTTTTAATACACATTTACAGATCTTTGCTTGCAGAAAGATATTGCATGTATTTTTAGATTTATTACTAATTGATATTGTATAGTTTTCTTAATATTATAAATGGTATCTTTTTAAAATTTAAACTCTAAATGTTTGTTATTGGTATAGAGAGTACAATTGACTTTTACAAATTCATCTAGTAATCTTGCTGGAAGCTCTAATGTTAATGATTTATAGATTTTTTTCAGGTTTTCTATGTAGACGATCATATGATTTCCAATTCTTATATATATATATATTTTCTTGCTTATCTAGGTTGGCTGCAACTGCTGGAACAATGCTGAACAGAAGTGAGAATGGATGTCCTTGAATTGTTCCTGATTTCAAAGGAAGTAGTCTTTAACATCTCAACGTTAAATAAAAGTTACTGGAATTTTCTATGGGCACCTTTGTTCAAATTAAGGAAATTGTGTTTTATTCTTAGTCTGCTGCATATTGAATTTCACTAAATGCTTTTTCTGAATTTATTGAGATGATCGCATACTCTCCTCACTTTAATCTGCTATGTCAATTATATTGGCAGATTTTCTGGGTTTGAACTAGACTTGCATTCCTAAAATAAACCAACTTGATTATAATGTGATAGACATTATACTGAATTCAGTTTACCAATATTTTTTTCAGAATTTTTGCTTCTATTTTCGTGTATGAATTTTTTTTCCCCTGGTTTTAAAAAAAGAATTATACTAAATTTTTGAAATAAGTTGAGGTAGTATTTCCTCTTTTTCTGCTTTCTGAAAGAGTTTGGTAAGAGTGAAAGTATCTGTTCCTGAATTTTGGGAGAACTCACCTGTAAAGCCTTGAAGTTTTATTGTGGGAAGATTTTAAACTGTTGATGTAATTTCATTTGTAGTTATCAAATCATTCAGATATTCTATTACTGCTTGAGTCATTTTTGATAATTTATATTTTTCTAGGAATTTGTCCATTTTGTCCAACTTTTCATTTTATTTTTGTAACTTGTTCATAGGATTCTTTTTTATCTTGGTAATCTCTGCTACATCTGTGGTTTGGTTCTTTTCTTTTCTTAGTCTTAATTTTGTTTGTTAATATTTCTATCTTTTTTCTTGATCAGTTTTGCTAGACGTTTATCCATTTATTTGTGTTTTTAACGATCAAGCTTTTGGCATCTTGATCTATTTTATTGTTTTTATTTTTCCTATTTCATTAATTTCTACTCTGATCTTTATTATTTCCTTTTTCCTGCTCTTTTTGGATGGATTCTGTTGTGTTTTTCATAGTTAACTTCATAAAGCAAATGCTTAGTTAAGTAATTTTCAATTTTTCTTTTTTAACATAAGCAATATAATAGTCATATAAGTTTGTGAGGTAAGTTTCCTTCTCTGTATTGTTTTTTTCCCCTCTACTAGTTTGGAAGTTATACACTGTATTTCTAGTCTTTCAGTGGCTCTACTAGAAATTTTATCATATATATCTAACTAACAACTCTAATGTTAATATTTTTACATTTTTTAATCATCCAAGTATGTCCAGATGTCTCACCTACAATTACCTCTCAATCAATTTCCATACTATTACTGTCAGATATTTACTTCTGTTTTGATTTTCGAGTCCCCATAAATAAGACATAATTGTCTCTCAGTGACTCCCTGATAGTAAAATCATCACCACTTTGGGTCCCAAGTTAATTCTTTCGAGTCCTAAGATAGTCCACTGACTTATACAGGCTTTCATATCCCTAAAGAGTGCGGACTTTCAGCCCAGGCCTGACTGCAAGGATACCACAACCATTTAGAAAATCAAGTTCATGAAATGATTGCTATTTCTGAGAACTGTTTACCTCAGACGAATTTCCCCTTGTTTGAGATGATTAAACAAGGGCTGCTCCCTCACCCTTTTCCTGTTTTCATACCTGACACATGCTGTGTTTTCTTTCTAATGAAACAACTCTAGGGGGATTTTCTAGGGCCGTTGAAAACCTGCTTTTAAAAATAAAATTAATTAAACATCTCCTCTTTTACTGGGATTCCACTAATTTCCCTAAGTTCTCCTTTCCTTTCCCTGCAGCTGAAGTCTTGAATCCTTATTGGCAAGTAAAGTATTTGGGTAAGGCATGGGCTATTTGATACTGAAAACAAGAGCCTCAGTCAACAGTGGGAATGTGGGCTTCACTTGTCAGAGTGCATTCCATGTCCTTCCTGAAGTAAACATTTCAGAAAAAACCCTTTAAGACTCTAATTGGGCCAGCACAGCACAAAAGGGGCCAAGTAAAAGCTGGAGTTAAAGGAGAATTACGGCTATTCTCTCTTAAAAGAAATCTGTATTTCTGAAATGGGTGCTGAAGGGTGACAGCAATTTAATTCTCTGTCTTTATAGTCCTGCTGTAAGTGAAGGACCACTTGATTTCAGACTCGGGGTGGACTTGACTGCTGGTTGTCCCACTCTTAAACCCATGGCCTGACTCAAATGGCTCTTTCTATGTTTCCACAGTAAACTGCATTAGGCTCTTTTGGATTTGGGTTTATCCCCAAGTTCACTGCCTGCCAAATTCATAAAAGGGATGGCAGGGCAGGGGGAAGCCATTCTGTGACCGGAAGAGAAGATACATAATACCACTGGGCTCTGACATTGGGAGGCCACTGCCTGACTCCAGCATGGGGCAGCCAGTCTCCCCTGCAGGAGTGCCAGGAGGCAGAGAACAGGACTCTGGAAGATGCATCTGCATCGTGAAGCCACAAAGCCACAGGGATAACCTCTGATGAGAAGGAGAAAATTGAATGAGAAAGTTAACAGGTGGGTAAGGAATTCTGTTTGCAAAATCTGCACTCAAAATGAGTTTTTTGGTTTTTTTCAAATCTATAAAGTGAGCTATTTTAAGATAAAAAGCCACCTCTTTCTTCAATAATGGGGACATTTCTTCCATAAAAGTGCAATAGGAGGGGATTATTTTTCCTTCCCCTTGAGAGTTCATTGCTTATCATATCTCCGAATCTCAACCTCTGAACATTAGCATGGAGCTTTGCTGCATCACCTAGTGTTTTAAGTTTTACTTTTCACTTCTTGAATGGGACTTGCTTTATCCACCCTTCTGGCTGTGGTGTCTGTCAGGTGGAGGTTTGGGGCATACCGTTTGTAAACCTTTCCAACAGCCTTTTAGATCTCACCTTTTCTGAAGACTGAGGGCCACTGTATTTAACACATTTTTCTTTCTATGTCTCAAATAGAAAATTTACGTTTAATATCCAAGTGAATATAAGCTATTCTTTTTGAGAGTAGATATTTTTGCTTTCTTCATAATAATCAGTCAAAATATTTAAGTGTTCATGAGAATATAAACTTTATAATTTTACACTTAGACATGTATAAGTATGTGCTTTATTTTAAATTTTATTAATATTTGTCCAGAGCAGACTCCATGCCAGGCATTGTTGTGTTTTACATGCATTAACTTATTGATCCTCACAATAGCCCCATGAACATGAACTGCCATTATTTTTTCCATTTTACATGTGAGGAAACCCAGGAACAGAGAGTTTAAATGACTTGCCCCAAATCAGACCGCTCGTTAACACTGGATGCAGACTTCGCACCAGGCAGTTGGCCTGAGCTGGCCACTCACACCACGCTCCACTGTGACACCTCTGTGGCCAGATGTGCTCTGTATTTAACCTGTTTCCCAGGCTCAGAGGCATGTGTGGAAGGTGCATTAACTTCTAAAAACCACTAGGACCTTACACTAAGTCAAGTGGGCCAGGCACATACTGTACGATTCCACTTACATGAGAATCCTGGCGGATCAAATTCACAGAGGCAGAAATTAGAAGGAGCACGGGGGAAGGAGGGGTTGTCGTTTAATGGGTACAGAGCTTCAGTTTTGCAAGATGAAAGGAGTTCTAAAGCTGGACGGTGGTGATGTTCGCACAACAATGTGAATGTACTTAATGCCATTGCACTGTGCTCTTAAAAATAGTTAAAATGTTCAATTTTATGTTATGTATATTTTACCACAATAAATAAAAGCAAAATAACACAACAACAACAACAACAAACAAAGCCTTACTAGGAGTCTCTTGAATAGACCTGTGATTTACTGAACACAGAGTACTCGCTTGTTACTAGGAGCTGCTGGGTAACAAAAACATTGTGTTCAACTGCTTTGAACCCTTCAGAAGTTGGGGATCAACCTGAGACATAACTTGGAAAAGTCTGTGTGGGTCCGAGTCTGTCATATACATTTCACCTCTGCGTTTCAAGACAGTGCTGTCTATCAGTGGAAAAGAGGGATTAGAGCGATGTCTGGCCCAACAGAGGACCACGGCAGTGCCTGCTCCCTCCCTGCACAGGGGGAGGATGGATGGTCTGCCCTTGGGGGTCCCCCAGGCCCTGCTCTGAGAGCCTCGTTCAGTGCTCCAGCCCCTTTGATGCTTCTCCTTCTGAGTGATGTTCTCTGGTCCTGTGTGTGCCGCAGCTCAGCTACCTTCCTGGCCACGTTGGCCAGCCCTGCTGGGGATAAGCCTACCTTCTCATCAGGGGAAAAGCCGCTGGCATCCAATGTCCTTCCTCCTATGTCCATAACCTGAGCCAAGAGGATGCATTCTTGAACGTTTTGCCTCTCTTACAATAATAGAGTGCTGAGCAGGGTTTTATCAGGCACCATGGGGCGCACATGAGCACACTTAATCTTCACAGCAACCCCGCTGGCTCAGTGTCAATACCCCCGATTAACATTAGGAAGCTTGCTCCCATTTCTCAGAGGAAAATAGGCCTCCAAATACACCCTCTCATAGAGTTCTGTACGTTTGATTCAACACTTTTCACGGAGCATAGTTACAGATTTCTACGATTTGTTGTACTGTCTAGCTCCCCTGCTAGGCAGGAAGCTCCACCCTTGTTTTGTTCTTAAAAGTCACTTTAGCAAAGAAGCACAGTGCTAGGTATGTATTAGGCATTATGCAAACATTTTAGAATGAACAAATGAGTTATATAACTTGTCTAAGGTCACATTGCTAATGAGCAACAAGTCAAAGAACAGGATCCAAATAAAACCCTACAACACATCTCTTCGTTGTGCTCTGTGTGTTTAAAGTTATATATGCACGCGCGCACACACGCACGCACACACACACACACACGAGATTTTAAAAAATAGGGCACAAGAAAGAGAAAAGGATGAGAAAAGAAAGACCCGCGTTCCCCTAAGAGGGGAGGCCCACAGGGAAAGAGCTTGAATCCTTCACTGACCATCATCCTTCACTGATGGGCAGGTGATGTCACGGAGGACAGTGCCAGGGCCTGGCTACCGGCCAGGGCAGCAGAGGCCCTCGGGGCTGGCAGCCCTCCCTCCCAAGGCAGGACTCTGTCCAGCATCCAGGGGAGCTACTGGCTGATATCAGAGTCCATCAAGTGCCCACTGCATGGAGCTCCTCCTTCCACCCTGACTAGCCCCATCACTGTCACTGATTCACCCCGACGCCCTTTCCACACTCCTATGCTCACACACCTGCCCACACATTCATACTCACACATTTACACATACACCAGACCCATGACACTCACACACACTCACGTATCTAGCATGTGCACACATACACACACAGAAGTAGACATACATACACCCACCACACACATCCACAGACACACACAGAGACTCACACATACATGTCTTCTCTCCCACATAACCTCCTACTCACACCTAGGCACTCACACGCACACACACGCAGTCACACACGCTTATACATGTGTGCATCTGGAAAGATTACTTATTGTGTTTTCTGAGGCTCCCTAGTTCCCTTGGAATTAGATTCAAACTCCTTGGCTTGGCATTTGGGGTCTGCCATGTGGAATCTCAACATATTTTTCCAGATCTTTTTTTCCCCACACCTCTCTGTGTATATCCTCCATTAGGAGTCTTTTGGATGACAGCCTGGACCACACTGGCCATCATGGAGGCTGTGAGGTGGAGGCCTGACCTGATACTGGGACCTTTCTTTCCTGATCTCCACCATCCAGACCTCTATCACTGGTACATCCGTGAGGACTGTCTGAAGAACAAGATCCTGTGAGGACCCTTCCCACCTTTGCTCAGCCTTTTTTACCTGCCCTTATGCTTCCCGACCCTACTGAAATCAAACCCTTCTTCAAACACAGATGAAGGCACTGTTCTGTGTATCTGTCTCCGGGCCCTTCATCCAGGAGGGAACCCTTCCCAGCCCCAGGTCTCTGTGTCCCTCCCTCACACCACACACCAGCCTTGCATTAAAGTTACTTGACTTAACTTGCCTCAGTAAGTCTTCAGTCCTTGGGAACAGGCTGGTTAGTGTTGGATTTGTCTGTGTCATTTCAGAGTTTGGCAGGATACCTTGTACAAATCAGGTGCCTTAAAAACTCATTTACTTCTCTAAGATGTAAAGGGCGATTACACTTTTTTCGGTCAGCAAATTCATCCATTGTTATTTAGCTCAATTTATAACATTGTGTGTTGAAATGTATTGAAGGCAACTATTTAAGTGTAAGCATTTTCTGATAAGGATCAAACCTAGGTTAATAGCTACTTCCTGCATTGGTGGATGTGAGGAGCTCTGCCAAGGGGCTGGTCCCAAGGGAATGAGATCCTCTGGAGACCAGATGTGCAAGGGAGTCAGGGAAGGGCCAGCTCATGGGATCATAGCTCTTGGTGGGAAGCAGGAAGAGGCAGCTAGGTCACAAGATAAAAGTCAGAAAGTTCTAGAAGAAGGGATGCACAGAGAAGAGGGAACAGAAAGAAAGATGTAAGAGTTTAAAAGACCACTCCCCTTAATTAAACACTTTGCCTTGGCTTGGCTTGGCTTGTCAAGCCAAAGGGTCAAGATTAAATTAAGAGTTTTATACAAAAGGATTCCCACTGCTCTCCAAGTATTTACTGGAGCACAAATTTTCTCATTAGAAGAGTTCAGTGACTGTGGCTTCTTGTCTATTATTATTAAAATGAGGCTCCCATAAGGATAGCATATCAACTTTAGAAATGCTACCACGGGTTATGAGCTCTTCAGAGGGAAATGTCTATTCAAGGGAAAAAATATTATTATTGCTACTTTATTACTTTCAAATTCAGCCGAAGATTTGCACTGGGGCCACTGGGGCATCTTACATGTGTTGCTTTGATCTCTACATTATTTATTTCCATATCAGCATGAGTGTTTTTCCCCGGGAATCTCTAGTTTCTGGCCCAAGGACTCTTTGGCAGTTCAGATGCTGTGTCAGAAAGCGGGGCTCTGGGACTTGCCATTTTTGTTCAACATGTAGATTTACCTTTGAAGGCTTAAAAACTATTCAAAGGGGGGTTGGGGAGGAAAAGAGGTATTTTTTTTCCTCTACCTCTGAGTCCAATTACCTAATAAAGATTCATCATTCCTTTTGTCCGAGGAGCTCTGTGACCTAATTTTGCTCCTTGCCTGGGTTCAGATATCACAACCCATTTTTATGCATTCAGCTTTCCTAATGAAATCCACATGTCTTAAATCAATAAAGCCATTGTTTAGCTTCCATCTCTTTTCCTCTAGTGTCTTTTGCCTGGTCTATTTTGTTTGCATAGTTTTATGGTAGGAAATAGGGCTCTTTATCTAGAAACTCTCCCTCTCCCCCTTTATTGGGGGTCTTTTTCTTATCTTTCCTTTTAATGATTAGTGTTTTGTTGGTGTGCAGCAATTAAATGTGCAGGGCTTTTTTCAATGGGCTAGTCTAAAGGAAATCTTGTTTATGCAGGTTTTCTTTCTCATTAATTGTTTATTTTAGATAGGTTAAGAAAGTAACAATGGAAAACTGAACATCTTTGTTCAACATCTTTGTATACATGGAGGATGTGAAAGCTCCCTGTGTAAACTTCAGAACCTCAGCTTTTATTGCCTGTCAGCATTCTCTCTTTTCCCCAGAACCCCCAGTCTGTCCCTTCTTTCATGCAAAAGCCAAGCAGTACTGAGGCTGTAGATCTTTTTACGTTCCTGGGGCCCCCAGTTCACGTCAAGACCCTCTTTAGTGGCTTTCTGCTCCTAATGAACTCCTACCGAACCCACGAATATTACCTGATGGATGGATAGTCAGGCTACTCTGGGAAGTAACATTTTACTTATCCAAAAATCTAAGGCTTTAAAATAAAGACCTACCTACAAGTCCCAGAGATGGTACTAAAGGATTTTTTTCCTCTTGAGACCCAGAGCTCTCTTTGAGTCTCTCCCTAAATTCTATGTAGTTCTCCATTAAATTGTTACCAGACCAAACTTGGATCTGGTCACCTGGTGCTCAGCAAAGCCAATCTGCTGGACTCTGAACTAAGAACTAGGACTCCATTTTATGGCTGAACTCTTGTTTAAGCTGTCATTACTTTTCTCGCCTGACTGCTATTCCTTTGTTTCTGTATTCCTTCACTTTCCTAATTAGTAACTGCTAAAGTCTGCTCTTTGGAACTCAGGGGAGGCTTAGGAGACTAAAGCCTTTTTCTACAAACAAGAAACAGGGAACACAGAGGGGCTTTTGTGACTATGAGAGCCACACATGGTCCTGCTTGGTTTTCATCTCCTCTTTTCTTGGATGCTCCCCAGTCCTGAGAGGAAGAGGCGCAGGACAAGAAAGGGAATACAGTTTTGGATGAAGAGGGTCATCACAAACTCAGCAGGGGAGCTCGGTTTTAGGGACACTCAGTTTCACCATCACTGACTTTCAATAGAATCAAGCAAAACCCAGCCCAGCAGCAGCTCCTGTCATTTCTCCAGGGATCTTTTTTCCCTCATCTCTGCAGCTTATCATGACAGAAAGTACGGGCCATGTTACCTAGTTGGCGCTTGAACCTAGAAGACAATGGTGGTGATACACCAGGTTCGACTTAGTAGTTAAAACATGAGCGTTTGACCATTTAATTCCCTGAATTCTCTTGGATTCAGCCGTGCCAAATGGGAGAGATAAAAGAAGGAAGAAACAAATGGTGGGTCCTAATGTTCAGACATTCTCTGTGAACCTGTTCTTTTTTCTTCTTTCATAATTTTCTTGGTCCTTTTATGAGTTCTTGCTTATGTCTTTTTTTTTTTTTCTTCTCATTTTCAGGGTTTTGCCAGAGTCATGGCAAGTCTTCTCTTCCCAATTCATCTTCTTTTTCTGTAGTTTTATTTAAACCATATCTTAAGGATGAAAAAATATTCTTTTTCCTGAAAAGCTCTATTGTTACCATTCTGGACTTCGTGTAAGAAGGTGAACTTGAAATTAAATCCCCACTTGTAGCAAGGATAGCTAGCTGGCTACTTTAAAAGACAAAAAGAAAAAAATTAAGCCCACCCACAACTGCTTTATTAACCTCTCTCCTTGAGGGGAAATAGTTGAAAGGCAAAACAATGAATATAACTGTTCCACTTTGTCCCCCTAAGAAATACCATCAGCTTCCTGGACGCGGCAGTTTACTTTGATGAAGGCAGAGAGAGAGACTCCCGCTCTGAGTGCTGTGCCCAAGGGTAGTTGCTAAGCCCCTTGTCTGTCTTCTACACTGTCTCTCTCCAGACCCTTCATTCTTCAGAAACATTTCCTCTTTCATGTGTGGAATGACTTCTCAGTCACTCCTGCAAACTCATTCTGCAAACCAATTTCAAGTCCTTCTCTGATGTGCAATCATTTCCCCTTGGGCAGGCTTTCTCTGGTTCCTCAGACAATTTATTCTTCCTTGAGCTGGGGAGGACAGAGGGGAGTGAAAGAGGAGGCTGGAGCATGGTTTCCCTGGGGCTGAATGTTTTTTAATTAAAAAGGGGAACACCATGTTTGAAAAGTCGGGACAATTCCTTGGAGGAGGCTCCAGACATTCTCCCTCTGGCTGATGACAGGCCCTTTGGCTGGTGTGTGGGCTGGAGCAAGGCCAGGAAAGCTCTGCAAAGGCTCTGTTCCCCTTCCCAGCCTGGGTTGGGTGTAGCACCCAGTACCCCCAGCTTGAGGCTAAGACCCCGGTCCCCTCTCTGACACCCTCTTCTCTTTACACAGGTGCTTCTACCTCTATCATTAACTGGCCCAGGCAGCAACAGGAGGTGCTCTTAGAAAAGCTCTTCCGAGCATCATCAGGGGATGCACAAGGACTGAGGAAGTGGTGGGCGGTTCAGCAGAGCTGTGTGTGACCAACTGGTCACACCTTTGTTGTTGTCATTGGGATTTACCGATGGGGCAGTTCTGCTATGATGAATGTTATGCCTGAGGTGTAAGTGGGTTTGAGATGTTTTAAAAGAAAACCAGCTCTGTGTCGGGTCAGGAAGAGCACAAAGGTTTCATTTCAATTGCCAGTTTGGGTCCTGGCTGCCTAGAGCCCTGTGTTGACAAAGATTGTGAAGATTTTTTCTGGCTCAGAGAGATGGGGGTGGCTGGGGTGGGCATAGGAGTAAGAGTTCTGGCCCTTGGACTCATATTCCTTCTATCCAGAAGAGGAAGAGATGGCAAGGTCAAGGACACAGCCTTCTCTCCCCATTCCCAGGTCTGAGCTGATCTAAGCCTCTTCCTCCTTCCTCTCCCCTGGGCTCCTTTGGTGCCTCCCAGTCATGACTGTGCAGTCTCACCCCACAAGCTGGTGGAAGAGACAAGTCATGCGAGAGCCAAGGGAGAGGTGACTCAAGAAAGAGAAACGAGAGACTTGACCGGCACACTCCCAGGGAGTCCAGTGGTCACGCCCAGCCGTACCAGCTGGGAGAATAAGGATTCCTAAGCTCTTGATGTAACCATTTTTTCACACAGTTTCCTGGAGTGGGGACAATGAAGCGCTATCGTGAGGATGAAATGAGAAAACGTGTGAAAAGTGCTTGGAATATTTTCCTGGCACGTATTAAGTTCTCCGTAAATTTCAGCCTTTGTTACTAAATGATATATATCCTCTTTATTTTCCTAGTATATGTTCTACTCCTGTAGTGGCCCAACACCTGTATCCCTCATGACTCCATTTTGAGCTTATCCATGTCACAGTGTGGCCCCTTTGAGATTCTCTGAGCTTCCCCTGAAGACAGAGCATGTGGCTTTGGGGGAAATAGAGGCATCCCAGGATCAGAGAATGATAAGTGTAGAAGGAATCTTGACCATCTTCTCGCTCTCACATTAAGAACTGATAGCATCAAGCCAGACATGGGTGGGCAGGAGAGGACGCTCAGTGTTCTCAGCAGCTGTGTGGGTTGACAGAAGCTTTGATAAAACCATGAAGCTGATGAGCGACACTGAGGTCTCCCTGCTTCTCTTGCATCCTCTCTGACTTTATCAGCTCCCTTTCTTTCTGACACCCAAGAGCCCACCTCAGGTTGAGGTCCAGGGTGAACCCAAGCCTTTTTCTCCTGGGTTCATTAAACTTTCATTCCCTGGGGCAAACAATGTGGTTGGGCTTTAAGAAGTTATCTGATTCCTGTGATTCACACCAGTAGGAATGGTTGGTTCTTACCAGTGGGCCTTATCTAGCCTTTAAAAGAGAAGGCCATGACCACAATGATGGGAGTGCTTGCTACACTATTTAGTCCAGAGGGCTTTTCATTCTCCATCACTACTTAGGAAAACGAAGAGTTGGTGAAAAGTTATGCTCTTTTAGGAATGTTGGCTGCTGATCCCTGATTCGCAGAGAGCCTTCTCCTCCTCAGTCCATGCTGAGGATTTTTTTAAAAAGATGTTCCGAGAAGTGAGCTTTCCCTGATCGTTCAATAGTTCTCACCATCAGGATGTTTTCTCTGGTATCTAAGCTAACTCCTGTCTGTGCTGTTTGATCCATTTTATTTCTTCCTGTCCTGCCCTCAGTGGAAACAGAAAACAGCTGGTGACTGTTCCTTGCACAAAACAAAGGATTCTGGCTTCTATGGATATTGGATGACAAGGTAACTCCTGAGAGCAGCCAGCCCCAACACGGACGGTTGGACTAGGGTCTCGCATTTCAGAAAAACCAGGGGCACCATCGTACACCAGTTTTATGTCACTGCCATGCGTGTGACAAATCCTGTGTTTGGCTTGGGCCGGCTTCAGAAGCTTCTCCTCGCACCACGTTCCAACTGAGAGCCCGCCACGAAAGGCCGCCTTTGAGCCCTGCTCACGTTCTCCACAGCTTTCAGATTTCCTGCGCGTAGCCAACAAAGTAGCCGACGTGGAGAACATGGATAGTGTCACCGATGTCGAAATGTAGAATTTAGCCATTTATTAAAAAGGGTAGTACGCAGAGTGTTGACATGCAGAACTGCAGGGCCCAGCTCCGAGTGGTCTCAGTTTATATTATTTCCTTTGGCAGCGGGGTGAAAAAAGGGAGACGGGTTTAACTGCCGCCTGGACCCAGAACTCTCCCTTTAAAGGGGCCCGAGTACAAGACTGCGCCCAAACATTCTTGCCAACGCAACAAAAACAGATTGCTTTCTGTCTCAATTCACTCTCCCAAAGTAGGAATCCATTTTCAGGGTTTTCACATTGCAGGTTTATTTCTGCTGTGCTGTCAACTGCTTTTCAAGTGGGACTGATGCACTGGTGTGAACTGCCAGAGAGTAACTCGTAATGATACTAACTCACGTTTAGTGAGCATGTGCACCACGTATTTGATGCATATTGGCTCTTCATCTTCTCAGCAAGCTATGAGGTAGGCATTGCTGTAATCCACGTAATATAAATAAAGAAACTGAGGCCCGGAAAGATTAGGAACTTGCCCAAGGCCATTCACTTTGCAAGAGGCAGAGGCTGGACATGCATCCACGCAGTTTGTTTCCAGAGCACAGACCCTCAGCTCCAGCACGACACGCCCTCCATGTCCAAAGCCATGAGTTGAGTACGGCCATCTCTCTGAAAGTTCAGGTTGCTTGATGGTGAGTATTTCCACACATCATTTTTCACAATGATAAAACAGATGTGTTATGGAGTTTTATGCAAACATGCAACCTTACAGAATATTTTAGTGTGTAGTGGATTGCCTCAGGCTGCACCCTGGGCTCCCCTGGGGCTGTGGGCTTCCTCTCCTCCAGATCTGGGGCATGCAAGTGAAACATTTAAGAGGTACTGTGGTGTACCTTATCTATTCCTGGTTGCAGGTGTCCTGCACTGAAGCCAGAGGTCAGATGGTAGGTGCTGATAACAGAATCTCTCCCATTTTCCTTGGACCTTGGCTCTACCTCCTTTCCTCTTGGTAATGTCAAGGATATGGAGGGGGAAGAGTTAGGCCATGCCAGTAGCTTTGTAGGGTCAGGCAGGAGCATCTCCACAGACATTGGGACCAACATCACAGAAGTAGGGGCCATGGACTGTCACTGACCAGTCATTCCCTATGCCTTTCCCAGAGTTGTGTCCCCCTGATGCTCCACCCCTGGGTGGGCTGTGCTTCCTCCCCAGCACTCTGGGCAGAAAGAAGGGGCGATTCTGCCTATGTGCTCATCTCCAGCCCATCTGTCTGCTGATAATACCATGAAACTTGGCAGAAGTCAAAAGATGAGCTCCTTCCATCATTTAAAGAAACAAAGATAGATCTCATGTTTCACTGAAGGAAAGTCTTTTGAAATCATGCCATCCTCCCTTTCTTTCTGGGAATCAGGGGCAGGGGACTCACAAAAGCAGAACCCTTGTCAGCTTCTCCTTCATTGTATGTTTACAAAGAGAAGCCAGCACACAGCTGGGAGGATTCTTCTGGATTGACTTTGAGTATCACCGAGAGCTACACTCCATCTTTCTTTGAAGGGTCAGCTGCTGGTGACCAGCAAGTTTACATCAGCAAAACAAGTTCACTCTGCTGACTTTCATATTGGGCTATTACAAACTAAACTCTAAGAAAGATTGTGCTGATAAAATGCGCCAAGGTCATAAATAGCATGCCAAACCAGTCTATATTGAGAATTTTTTCCCTGTACTGTTTGTGTGACTTTTTTTCTCTCTCTCGTGTTTTTTTTTATTAGAATTTTTATTTTGAAATATCTGCTGATTCACATGCAGTTGGAAAAAATAATGCAGAGAAATCTAGGGTACCCTTCACTCAATTTCCCCAGTGGTAATGTCCTACAGAACTGCAGTAACAGGATCACAACCAGGACAGTGACTCTGGGTACTGAACAGTTTCATCATCACAAGAATGCTTCGTGTTGATGTTTCACAGCCAATCTCGCTTCCCTCCCTCTTGACCCACTGTAAACCATTAATCTGCTCTCCATTCTATAATATTGTCATTTTAATAATGTTGCACATATGGAATCAAAAGTAGGACTGGCTTTTTTTCACTCAGCATAATTCTCTAGAGATTCATCTGGGTTGCTGTGTGTATCAACGGTTCATTCCTTTTTATTGCTGACTAGTCCACGGTAAGAATGTACCACAGTTTATTCCATCACCCGCTCACTGAAGGACATCTAGGTTGTTTCCAGTTTTGGGCTATTATGAATAAAGCTGCTATAAAAATTTGTGGCCAGGTTTCTGTGTGAATGTAAGTTTCATTTCTCTGGGACAGATGCCCAGGAGTGCATTTGCTGATTGCTGAGTCATATGGTAGCGGTAGGTTTTGTTTTGTCTTTTTTTAAAGAAACTGCCAAACTGTTTTTCAAAGTGGCTGTACCATTTTACGTTCCCATGAGCAATGTGTGAGTGATACAGGTTCTCCGCATCCTTGCTACCCTGATAGATGTGTAGTGGATATCTCATTGTGGTTTTGATTTCCCCAGTGGCTAAATATGTGGAATATTTTCTCGTGTGCTCATTTGTCATCTGTATATCTCTTCACGAAATATCTTCTCATGTCTTTTGCTCATTTTCTAATAAAAAGTTACTGTTGAATTTTGAGAATTTTTAATACATCCTAGATACTAACCCTTTGTTGGAGATGCGGTTTTCAAATATTTTCACACTGTCTGTAGCTTGTCTTTTCATTCTCTTAACATAGTCTCTTGTAGTGCATAAGTTTTAAATTTTGATGAAGTCAGATTTATCCATTTAAAAATATTTTCTCCTATTTTTTTCCCTAAAAGTTTTATATTTTTACATTTGAGTCTATGGTCCAATTTGAGTTATTTTTTGTAGAAGGTGTGAGATTGAGGTCTAGGTTGGGTTTTTTGGGTTTTTTTTTTTTTTTTTTTTTTTAGCCTATGGATGTCCAATTCCCTGTTGGCTGAAGATGGCTACCTTTACTCCACTGAATCGTTCTTGCATCATTGTTGAAAGTCAGTTGGGCATATTTCTGTGAGTCTATTTCTGGGTTCTTTATTCTGTTCCATTGATCTTTGTCTCTCCTTCTGCCAATACCACCCAGTTTTGATTGCTTATTACTTATTACAGAAAAATAACATGACTTATTACATAGTAAGTCTTGAAATCATATAGACAGATTCTTCCCACTTTATTATTAAAAATTTTTTAAAGCTGTTATACTTCCTTTACATTTTCATATACATTTTGGAATAATATTTTGTCTATATCTACAAAAAATATTGCTAGGATTTTGATATAAGTTGCATTAAATCTGTATATCAGTTTGGGGAGAATTGATATCCTTACTATGTTGAGTGTCTCTATCTATGAGATGTCTTCTTATCAGCATTGT
The DNA here is from genome assembly GCF_009834535.1 of Camelus ferus. Lineage (NCBI taxonomy): Eukaryota > Metazoa > Chordata > Mammalia > Artiodactyla > Camelidae > Camelus > Camelus ferus. The sequence continues at coordinate 59,435,290 of NC_045703.1, read as the reverse complement.
GTAGTTTTCAGCATACAGCTCCTGTGTGTGGTTTGCTAGATTTATACCCAAGTATTTCATTTTAAAGCATTTATAAATGCCATTCAACTTTTAATTTCAATGTCAGTTGGTTTTTTATGTTAATTTTGTATCCTTTGACATTACTGAACTCATTAACTCTAGGGATTTGAGGGTAGAGTCTTGGGATTTCCTATGTAGACAATCATTCAGATAAGGATAGTTTTACTTCTCCCTCTCTGATGGGTGTCCTTTATTTCCTTCTCTTGCCTATTGCACTAGCTAGAACTCACAGCACTATGTTGAATTAGATTAGTGGGTGTGGACATCCTTGCCTTGTTCCCAATCTTAGGTAGAAAACATTCAGTGCTTGTATATGGTCTCAATACACTAATTAAAAGACAAAAGAGATTGGCAGAGTAAACTAAAAAACGTGATCCAACTCTATGCTCTCTCCAAGGAACCCACTTCAGATATACTGACACAGGCAAGTTGGAAGCAAAAAGATGGAAAAAGATATATCATGCAAACATCAATTGAAGGAAAGTAGGAGTGGCTATATTAATATCAGATGAAGTAGACTTCAAAGCAAAGAAAATTACCAAAGAAAGATAAGGAGATTATATAATGGATAACAGGTGAATCCATCCAGAAGACATAGTAACCTACTGTTTCGTTTTCAAGTGTTTGGAGATGTTCTTGTTATCGTCCTGTTACTGATTTCTAATTTGATTCCATGGTCAGAGAATTCACTAGTGTGTAATTCCAATTTAAAAGAATTTGTTGAAGGCTTTTTTTAAAAATTGCTCAGATATGGTCTAACTTGACACTTGTTCTGTGGGTACTTGTAGAAAATGTGCGTTCGGCTGCTGTTGTGTGGTGCTATCTCTCCAGTGAGGTGAAGTCCCGGCTCCCTACTCAGCTTTCTCGGATATCACCCCCATGCAGTGCAGGGCAGGGCATGGGGCCAGGGGATCTCTTTGAAGCCTGTGAAGATGAAAGTTTAGGCTCCCTACTTGGCCTTTTCTGGCAGGGTGAGGCCACAGCTTTTTTCTGTGTTGTTTGACTGACGTAGAACATTTATTATCTAAAATAACCTGTCTTCTCACATGGCCCTGTCCCTCTCCCTTTGGCTGGAGAAGAGAGGGCCTGCAGAGAACACAGAGAGAATATAGAGAGGGCATGGGGGGGGCATGGAGGGCATGGAGGGACCTGGAGGGCATGGAGGGTCATGTAGGGGTATGGGGGGGGCATGGAGGGGCATGTAGGGGTATGGGGGGGCATGGAGGGCCTGGAGGGGCATGGAGGGGCATGGAGGGCCTGGAGGGCATAGAGGATCATGAAAAGGCATGGAGAGGGCTGGCTTCACTTGGGGTTTTCTTTCACCCGTGCCCATTGGTGTTTCCCAGTTGCCTTCTTCTTCAGCTCCGAGTCTGCGTTACAGGAAGCTTAAAAAGGAAACCCAGAAGCTCACCACTGTGTTATTCTTTGGGTCCCCAGGTCTCTAGCTGTCTGCCCTCCTCTCTCCACCTTTTATGGTTTTATACATAACATCCATGGTTTCTAGTTTTATTTAGCAAAAAGAAAAAGAGAAAATTACATCTACCCCACCTTCCTGGAAGTGGACATCAATTTCCCTTGGCTTTAACAATGTTCACATTAAAAAACATAGTTCTTTGATGCTCTGGGCTGTATCTGCTGGACCTCCCACTTCTCTCTCACTTAAAAAAATAAGGCTCCAAATCAGACTACAGTTACTTCCCGGGGGAGAAGCTTGAAGCTCAGGACACTGAGACACTGCGTGGGTTGCTGTGAGTTTGTTAAACTCCGTCCCTCTATATATTTGCTCTTGTCCTTCTTTCAGAAAATGGAGCCTGGGTTTCCCATGTTTGTCCAGCATGGTTTGTTCTTGGCATATGTCCTGGGTCCAGTGTGCCAAACGTCTTCGGAATTAAGATCTGGATACAGATCAAGGATAAAGTTAAGGCTTCTTAGGTGAAACAGCCACGGCCGGCAGGAGGCAAGAGCAGGAGTATGAGTCGTCTCCGCCAGGGGAAGAACCGTGTTAATACATGTTTGCTCAGGCGGCAGTAATATTTTCTTACGGTTCTGGAGATTAGAAGTCTGAGATCAAGGTGCTGGCAGGGTTGAATTCTTCTGAGGACTCCCTCGTTGGCTTGTAGAGGGCCGTCTTCTCCTTGTGTTTTCATGTGGTCTCTCCTGTGTGTCTGTGTCCTAATCGCAGGGCCCATCCCAGTAACCTCATGTAACCGTAATTACCTCTTTAAAGACTGTCTCCCAATATAATCACATTGGGGAATTAGGGCTACAACGTATGAATTTTGGAGAAAGAGTTCAGCCCATAACAAGCCCTGGATAGGAAAATGTGAAAGTGGAGAGCAGAAAGGGTGGAGTGAGCCCCAGGTGAGACTTTAGCATTGGCCAGGTCAGCACAGGCAGCATCGGCTGATTCCACTCGGTGGTTTTTCCTGCTGATCCTGATGTGAGGCCCAATCCTGGCTCCTCTCCCCGATGGGCCTGGCCTAGTCCAATTCCTTCCTTTCTCTTTCCTTCTTTCGTTCGTTCTCTTTCTTCTTTCGTTCGTTCTCTTTCTTTCTTTCTTTCTTTCTTTCTTTCTTTCTTTCTTTCTTTCTTTCTTTCTTTCTTTCTTTCTTTCTTTCTTTCTTTCCTTCCTTCCTTCCTTCCTTCCTTCCTTCCTTCCTTCCTTCCTTCCTTTCTTTCTCTTTCATTCTTTCATTCTGACAAGGGAAAGTTATGTCACTGAGGGAATTTCCCTAGGTACTAAACACTTTTTTTTTTAAATTTTAAGAGTTTTTTTGTTTGTTTGTTTTTAAGCAAAAAAAATGACTGGAATTGAGCAGTGCCAAACTAGAGGTAGTTAGAAGCCACTGAATCTAAATAAGTCTATTTTCTGTTTTTTAATTGAGCATATATATATATATATATAATATATATATATATATATCTCTCAAGATCTGGAACAGCATCTATGTGAGATCACACAGCGCATGCTTTTTTGTGTCTGGCTTCTGTTGCTCAACATCATGTCAGGCAGCTTCACCTATGTTGTTGCCAGTAGTTTGCAGACTTCCTTGCTGAGTCATATCCCATTATGTGGCTATAGCACAATTTACTTCTCCGTTCTCTTCTTGATGGACACATAGGTTGTTTCCAATTTGGAGTTATTATGAATAAAGCTGCTTATAACATTCTTGCACATGACTTTTGGCAGATCAATCCACGAAGTTGCTCTTGGGTATCTAAACCTAAGAGTAGGATTACTGGGTCATATCAAAACCACTTATTAAATTAAATTTTATAAATTGATACAAGCAAGTTTAGGTCACTTCTTTCTTTTGTTAGGTTATTTTCAGTAGTGGTTCCATGGACTTCAGTTAGGGGCATTGCATATCTTTGTAATATTGAGTTATATCATAATTTTAATTAAAGGTAAAATAAGTCATTAAAGTATGCCCACTTAAAACATTAGACCTGAGATATGGCAAGGTGAGGATCACCCAAAATAAAATAAAAGATCTATCTTGAGGTCTTTTGTTGGGATGTCATATTTCAAAATAAAGCCTTCTTTCAAAGATTTCATGGAAGATGTTTTGTACAAAATGCCCTGTGGTGATGTGAATCAGAGACAAACTCTCTTCCTTCAGATGCTTTCTCTAGTGCACCGTTGACATTCTGGCTGTCCAGGAGAAACGGAATTAATACTTTGTCATCAAAGTGACCCTTCTTCACCATCAGGAGTCCAGTATTGCTGGGGGATTAGACTGAGGTGGGATTTAGGCTCAGCCAAGGGAGGGTTTAACAAGTCGCTCCAGACCCTAAATAATAGTGTTGTTTCCTGAGCTGCCCAAGGGAGAAATACCCACATCATTAGTCACTGGACTGGCTCCTCTGGCTTTTCATCAGATCGTTCTATTGACTTGGGGAGAGAGAACTGCCAGTGACAGTGCTGATGAGCACGAGATAACCGTGGCAAACACCTGGAGCTGCTGTGATTCCCGCCAGGAGCAAAGCAACTCAGCATTTAACCTTATCTGCCTGCTCTTCGTGCAGACCAAGGTATGAGTTCCATCAGTTCTTATCGAATACCTAAACCAGCTCAGGGACCCCCTCATTTCTGCCGTATGGATCTAACCCTCTGGGGGAACCACTGCTGTTGTGTAACCCCCAGGGACCCTTGTCTGGGCCACTAACAGGCTCCAGGGGCATTCGTTTCAGTAGCACAGCCCCCTGTGTCCTGGCCTTATCTCAGGTCCCTATGATATGGTGTCCTTACTGTCTTTTCCTCTCCATCCCCACCCACACATGATGGGAGTATCTAAGGAATTTAGGACAATTTGGAACGTACAAGGCTCAGCACAGTGTGACTGGAAAGATGACAGGTTTTGGAACTAGACTGACCCTTCCTAGCCATATAACTTGCTACCTTTTCTGAACCTGTTGCCTCATCAGCTAAGTGGAAATTAGAATAGGGTCCATTCCCTAGGTTCCTCTGAGGCTTTGAAGAGAAACTGTATCCAGAGTACCTAGCAAAGAGCCTTTCATGCAGTAGGTTTTCAGAACTGTCATGTTGCCGCGTCACGGTCTCTCGGTGCTCCTGGCAGAACCTGGGGAGTGAGGAGGCGAGAGAACAAGGGAGGCGTCAGGGCTTTTTTAAGCTCCTCAAAACTGAAGACAGCTCAGAATAGCCCAGAACCCACTACTGGAACCGCTGGTAAGCGGCTTCCAGAGAGGCTCCAGATTGGCCCAGTGACAGACTGAACCCAGTTGGGATTGAAAGCAGCCAGGACAGCTGGAGGGAACACAGTGACCAGAGCAGTCAGAGCCTGTCACGAAAACCAAATGGCCCCCCAGGAGGGTGAATATTAATCTAGAGACCCAGGGCAGTATGAAATACCCTCCTCTCTAAGTAAGCAATTTGCTTCTCCATGGGGATCAACATTTTCACTTGAAATTCCTCCCAGCTCCTTGAAAATGATCACTCGAGTAGCTTAACATTTGGATAATACTGTAGTTTTCCAATCCTTTAGGTTAAATATTAAAGTAAGAAATTTTAAACTGGAAAATAACCAACTAGTGACAGGACCACACCAGCAAGTCAATAAGAAAGTACATTGGGGACCCAAGGCTCTTTGATAATGGACATAATCATGTCTCCTCATTACCTCCTTGGGAAGCCACCCAGCTGGACCATAGCCCCAGGACTGTGGCTACAGGGTGTAAATAGAGAGAGGCTGGGGTAAGGTGGGTAGCAAGGGAATCCATTAGCAAGGATGTGCAATGAGGAGTTAGGAGATCCTTGAAGAACATTTCAACTCCTTGCAATTCTGAATGCATGGGGGAACCCCACAGCCTGCTTGTTGTGGTCACAGCCTTGCCTTCTGGTACTGCTAATGCTTCCATGGGGTCTTCTCAGACCCCCTCACTTCCCAACCTCCCTCTCCTGTTCCTGGGCTGGGCAGAGCCAGGTCCAGGGCCTTGGTCTCTCTACAGTGGTGGTTACAGTTCTGGAACCGGGATTGCGCTCGCTTTTCAACCAATTCTTAGAACAGAGTTCAAGCCTATTTATTCAACCCTTTGAAAATTTTAGGATAGTGTGAAAAGAAATCTGCAATGAGGCCTTCCAAAGTTAACACAGTTGAAAACAATAAAAACACCAAACTCCACTTTCCAACCATGGTAGATAAGCCAAACAGAAAACTGTTTTCAAATGTTTTGGATTAAAACTCACAAAATTAACATTTAAAAGCTGTCTTGGAAATCTTGATGCATTGAGGCCATTCCTATACAGAAAGAAAACAATCCTATCCTTTCCGGTGGAAGGATGGAGTGTCTCTTCATTCCTTGGTCTGCACAGGAAGCCCCAGCCTTGGGGAAGACTCAGAAAGTCACCACCTGAATTTTAGGCTGAAGCAATAAGTGGAATAAAGCTATTCTGAGAGAAGGTTTGTTACATGTGAGGTCGGCGTTCTCCCCAGCTCTCCATCAAGAAGGCTGAGCTGCACAGAAGAATGCTTCTTCTCCAGGATGGGGTTGCAGACATAGAGGTTGGATGAGGGGCTAAGCAAAGGAGGTCAAAATCCCTCAGGTGTCAGCTTAGATGTCACATCCCTTGAGGGACTTAGTTTGACCTCTCAAACTGAAAACCCTTCCTTTCGGTTCCTGTACAGCTGTTTATCCCAGTGGAAATATCACACCATATGCTCTCACACACACCCACACACAAACACACACACACACACACACACACACACCCCATTTAAGGGCCATATGATGTAAACTCCTGGTGAGGGTTAGTGGCCTCTTACGGGTTGCCTGGTGCAGGTTGCAAGCAGCCTTGGAGAGACAGGGACTCCTGCCTGCACGGCTGGGCAACCTCCTGCCTGGGATCCACTTCCAGGGCCTCTCATGACAGTGTCCCTGGCCTGGTCAAAAGTCTGAGTCTATTCCCTGGGAATGCATGTTTCTTGAGAGTTTTTACACTTCTGAGTACCTGTGTAACCAGAAAATGTCCAAGAACATTGCACGTGGGCTCCCAGATTAAGAAGCAATGAAACCAATTCTGACCGGGGTAAGTAAAATTTTAAGTTGCACTGAAAAAGGCAAAGGGATTATGCTACTGACCACGTGGCATGGCTCTCCTCATTGAAGGATGCCGCCAAGGCGAAAGTGCTGAGTCTGGAAAAACACTGGAACTTCTCTGCAGACATTCCAGCAGAGCTAGCGTTGAAGGCTGATTTGTGAAGTGGTCAGAAGCTGTTAGTGACTTCTGATGCTTATTTTGTAAATATTCTCCATACTCACGTTTTCCATACAAGGTTTAATTACTGTTTTTGGTGATGTGATGACCAAGCGATCAACTGACATCTTTCATCCTCCTAAAACGTATCTCGAGTCCTTTGTTAATTTCTTATGAGAAAAGAAATTTCACCCTGAATCTTTATAAACCACCTGACATTTCGATGGGTCCCAAGCTCTCATACTTAATCAGACCCAGGCACATGTACTTACTTCATCTCCCCACCGGGCAGCAGGCTCCTCCAGGTCAGTCTGTGAGCTGCTCAGCGTGTCTGCCCTGAATCTCACATGGGTGCTGAGACATGACCGGTGAGTGGAAGAGAAACCCCAGTGCTCCATGAGGAAGCTTGTTCTCTTACAGGACCACACACATCTGTAATCTTGTTGGCAGTTTTTTATAGCTGTCTTGGCTTGATGTTAGTTTCCATGAAGATCTTCCTTAGTGAATTTGTGTGAGGCAGCCACGTGTTCAGTCAAAACCCAACACTTTCCAGCCTCCTTTTCAGCTGGGGTAGACTTGAAACTCAGCCCTAATGAATGAGACTCAGGAGAAGTCTGTTGGAGATTTCTGGACAAGTCTTTCTTCTCAGACACAGATATTGCCCATTCCTCTGCTCTTTCTGCCCAGGATATGGTTATGATAACAGGATGGTGGCAAAAATCAGCAGAGATCCCAGCCTTACCTCCCCAAGCCTCTCTACCAGAGCTAGCAACTGCCAATAAGGAAAATTAACCCAGATTTGTGGAAGCTATTGTTTAGTCAAGTTTCATTACTTGCAGTTGAACACAAACTCTGACTGACTCAGAATGGGGTGGTGGTGAAGGAGTCCTAGAAATGGAGAAATAAAACCAATCAAAGAATCAAGAGAGATGAGAGAGAGAACAAGTTTGGCAGATGGCAGTCTGCATTTAGAGGGTGACAGGTTTTGTAAACATCCAGAGCTCATTTGCATAAGTCTTGGGGCCAGATGGGTGTTTCAGGGAGAGGAAAGTCACAAGGAGCCTGACTGACTGGGCAGTTTTATTCCTCCAAGTGAATGGACGTTTGTCTTTGGCTTATCCGGCCACTGCTAATGAATTTAATTTGCCTGAATCTTCACCCAGGCTTGATCACACCTAGAGATACCTAGCATTGTTAGCTTCCTAAGATAATCTGATTTTAAACATGTTACTATCACTCTGAACGTAACAATGTGCTCTTAGTTTTTCCCCCAATGTCCTGGCTGGGCTCCATCAGTCTTGCTGGCACTGAGCCCCAACTGGGCAGTGGAAAACCAAGGGTTGGAGCCACGTCCACCTACTTCACCCAGCTCCACGCTAAGAGCTGGTTCCTTATCTGTCAAAAGACAACAGCAACCCTGACTTCACTGGACCGTCACCAAAGGGCCAGTGTGTGCTCTGTCCTCTCTGCCCTGTCCAGAGCCCCTCTCTCCTCTTGCTGCTCACGCTAAACTGATTGTGAGTTCCTCTTGTCCTTCTCAATCTGACGTCAAGTCAGGAATCACCACTTTGAAACACTTCCATATGCAGTCCCTGGCCGTGCCAGCGCCTGAGACTGACTTCTCAAGGGTCAAGAGACTGAGTGTGGCATCCTTTCTCTGTGCTCCCCGAGTTCCCCCAGCCCTTGCTTATCTAGCCGGCATCTGATCATTGTTCATATTCTGAGAGGCTCCTGAGCTTAGGACCCTGTTGTATTTGTCACTCTATCCACAGTCCCTAGAACAGTTCTTGGCTCATAATAAACACTCACAGATTTGTGGAATAAATGAGTGAGTGAACGAACTCCTGGGCATAATCTACATGTTTGTAGCACAGAAGGGTCCTAATAAAGTGCTTTTTGCAGGCAAATGCTTTGACGACGTTTGTGGAATGAAAACATTCCAGTCCTAACTCCCCAGCTTTTGGAAACTCTCTCTAATTGCTATCAATTTCTTATGACTTTTTTCTCTCAGTGTTTTGTAACCAGGGTGGCATAGAAGCTCTGGAGAGCTATACCACACTGTAACTATGTTTTAGAAAAGCTCTGTTCTCTCACAAACCTTCTCCTCCCAGCCTACTCAGGGGAAGAAAATTAGGACCTTTATCAAAATATTCTGATATTGTCTCTGAAGAAACCAATTTGCCGTGGCTCACCTAGGAAGTTGTACCTTTAAGAGATTACAATGAAACCTTACAATTTACTTTTTAATAGTGATGATGGATCACAACTGACATTAACAAGCACTCCCATGTGCCAGGCACTATTCTAAGCATTTCACTTAACTCTTCTCAACAACCTTATGAGGTAGGTGATATAGTTATTCCCATTTTATAGACGAGGAAACTGAGATACAAAGAGGTCAAGAAACTTGCCTCAAGTTATTTGGTGGTTGGTGAAGCTGGGATTTGAACCAAGGCAATCTGACCCAGAACTGGAGCTCTTAACCACTGAGCTATACTAGAATTTATTAGCATTTTGGCCAAAGAATTTGGTGACATTGATCCAATTCAAATAACTCTCAGTTTGGATATATTGGATGACATTCCTGAAAGGGCAATTTCACCTACAGGTCACTTCCCTTTCTCCCAATTGGATCTCAGAGTTCCACACTGGCTTACCTAGCCCTATTATGGTCTAGTCAATATTTCTCTATTTTATTTAGAAGAACTTGTAAACTGATTCCCACCCTCCCTCCTTTGCATATTTCATAAGACGCACCTTGCTTGCAGAGGGAGCAAACCACACCAGTCATGAACCCACAGTGCTGCGTGCATTGGGCCAGGAATGAAAACAGCTACACCATGGTAACCATCCGTCATTCTGTCCATCTGCTGCCCTAGAGGGATCTTAAAATAGTTTCAATTCACCTTTAAAATCTGTGGCTCTATGAAGGGCTTGTAACGCTTGGCAGCCCTGGAAGGCTGCCTGAGAAACAGGACTGCTATTCGGACTACTGGGTCCAGCTGTATGTCTCTTCGGAGGGAAACAAGCCATCCATTCATCGGGCCCTTGTGAAATTTTCCTTCCCTGCCAGCCCTGCAGCCAAGGAGGAGAATACCTGGAGGAATGGCTTCTGGAATTCTGTTCTTTCTAACACGAGGTTTGCTTTTTATTTTTTAAATTGTCTGCTAGTTTGTTTGTTTTTGGTCCTGCTCAACCCTCACCTGCTCCAACTTCCCAGCCCTACAACTTTCTCCTTCTTTTAGCTTTTCCTTCTTTAGCCCTAAAGCTAGGGGTTTGGGAATGAATGCATGTTTATAATCTAGAAATTTTAAATTAGTTAGTGGGGAGACCATTTATAATTTATCACCCAAACCAAGACACTTTTGAGAATGAAAAGCCCAGACACGTGGTCACCACTGGTTTAACTTGGATGCCATTTCACAGCACCAAAAAGTATTTATTTAATTTTATTTAAAAAAACGTATTGTTATCGAGGTAACATTGATTTATAACATTATATGTTTCATGTGTACAACACTGCATTTCTACTTCTGTATACGCCACAGTGTGCCAAAATTCAGCTTCCATCAGCCACCTACAGGTGAACTCCTTTACCCATTTTGCTCCCCCCACCCCAACTCCTTCCCCTCTGGTAACCATTACTATGATTTTTTTGTATCTATTTGTTTTTGTTTGGTTTGTTCATTTATTTTGTGTTTTTTTTAAATTTGTTTGTTAGTTTTTTATATTCTGTGTATGAGTGAAATATATATTTGTCTTTCTCCATCTGGCTTATTTCACTCAGCATGATTCCCTCAAGGTCCATCCATGTTGTTGCAAGTGGCAAGATTTTGCCTTTTGTGTAGCTGAGTTGTATTCCATTATGTGTGTGTGTGTATCCATATTTATACACATATCTCACATCTTTTTTATCCATTCATCCACTGACGGCACTTAGGTTGTTCACATGTTGTGGCTATTGTAATGCTGCAATGAACCTAAGGGATGCATATATCTTTTCCAATTAGAGTTTTTGTATTCTATGGATAAATACCCAGAAATGGGATCGTCAGATCATATGGCAGTTCTATTAATAATTTTTTGAAGCATCCCCATACTGTTTTCCATAATGGCTGCAGCAATTTACATTCCCACCAACAGTGTATGAGGGTTCCTTTTTCTCCACATCCTTGTCAATACTATTTCTTATCTGGCATGAGGTAATATTGTGTTTTTTTGTTTTTTTCTTAATTTTTTGGCGGGGGAAGGAAATTAGGTTTGTTTGTTTGTTTGTTTATTTATTTATTACTTTTTTTTTTTAACGGAGGCACTGGGGATTGAACCCAGGACCTCATGCATGCGAAGCACACACTCTATCACTGCCCTATACCCTTCCCCCCATTATGGTTTTGATTTGCATTTCCCTGATAATGAGTGATGCTGAACATCTCAAAAGAGCTCCTCAGTGCTCACCGCGCAGCAACTGGAGATAAGAGCATCTTGGCTCTTGGCTCTAGTGCCTAATTGTGTTTTAGGTCAGAGCACCGTCAATGGAGCTTAAAACAGGAAAGATTCTTCTCTTTTTTCCTTATTGAATCTTTAGTCTATAATGATCCATTTTTGTTCTAGTGCTGTATGTTTCAAAAAGGTCACATTCTCAATATTAAGTGGTTTAGCCTCGCAAGTCTCTAGTTTGAATTTGTAAGTTATATTATAAGATTTCAATTCAAATATGCAGATTTTTTTTTTTTCATTTCAAATCCCATTTAGGCTGTAAAACTGGGTTTAAAATAAACTTACAGTTAAGCTCCTTAACTATTCTTTGGGGTTGATGCTATCAGATCAAGAATATTCTACACGTGTAAAGAGTGTTGTATAATTGAACATATTCTCATTTGATATCCACACCAAATATGTGAGGTAGGTGGCAGAGTTGAATCTTTTTTGAGCACAGAACATGCCAACTTGAGTTGGTATCAAATCACGGCACCTAAGAACAAAGGAGCATGAAGAATCAATACCACCAAACAGAAAAATTGCACAATCTTTTCATCTGGCTCAAGAATAAACATATAGATACACCATTCTGAAAGCTACATTCGCTCTTTTTTTGGTTTTTTTGTTGTTGTTGTTTATGAGAAATCATGCCACCATGAGTAGCCAACAATTTTGACTGCAACCTATAACCACCCTCCCTCCACATCCTCGCCAGCAGAACCCACTTCTACTTAATTCTGAAAAGGCTGGCTTTCCCAGCTTCCCTTGCAGCCATAGGCATCTAATTAAATTTCCATGAGCCTCTAGTTAAAGTTTGGTGAATGAAGCCAGAAGGGAAGTCTTTTCTGGAGCTTCTGCAAAAAGTCTTCCTCTTTGATAAAAAGAGCCACGCAAGGAAAAATTAGCACCTCTTCCTTTTGGATACAACCTGAATGGCTACAGTCCCCTTGTGTCCACAAAGGGTCAAGACTGAGGGTCAGAGCTCACACGCTGAGGGTGGCAGGACGTCCGCGGGCTTCTTTTCCATTTCATTAAGCCCCTAAACCAATGTCGGAAGTACTTGTCTCTGGGCTTCTTGTTCTATGGGGAAAAAAATGTCTTTGTCTTATTCTTAAGCCAAATTTAGCACACCGTTACTTGCATCTGAGCACCCTTACGTGATTCTCCATGTAAATGGTACTGCCGTAGTTCACCGTCAGACTTATCCCCTTTTTTGTTACATTACTTTCACTTTCTAGGAATTAAAAATCTAGATGATAAAACTGACCTGTACACACAATTTTAAAAATCAGTAGAATGCCCTTACTATAATATAAAGGAGAAGTATTAAATAATTTAAAAGAAGAATATGCACTGAAATGTGCAGATGCTTGGGCGCAGCTCTGCTGGAAGACACGAGGCAGGAGTCAGAGGTCCCAGGTCTACATAGACTCCCACGCAGCCTGCCGCCGGTGTGCTGTGCTGGGGATTCAAATCCCATCAGAGGTGTAGACACTGGTATTGTGATTTTTCAAAAGTTGAACGATTTTTGGTGAAGTTCCAAACCAAACAATGTACAATCTTACATTGACTTAAGCAGTAGCCACTTTCTTGGAAAATTCAGCGAACTTTCAAACAACCCAGATTACTTTGTGATATGTAACACAGAGCTGACACCTAGGATCACAGGATTATAAACATGTTTTCACCTAGGTGAATATCTGATGGCACGTGTGGAGGTTGTGTGAGACTCTGGACAATTTTTTGCTATGTAGGATTTGCCTGCACGTTGCAAAATGTCTGGTGTCTGGCCCAGTAAACACAGATGGGCATCCCTAATGATTGTGACAGCTGGAGTCCCCCCATACCTTTTCCAATCATCCCCTCACACAGAGGAGAGTGGAGCACAGAGGCAGGTGCCCCGGTCACTCAGTCTGCATCAGCGCCAGGAGCACCCCTACTCCCTCTTCTGCTCAGTTTCTTGGGGGGTGAGTGTGGACAGAAAGCACAGAAGCTATTGGCCAATGGTCACCCTTTGTTAGCATGTGTGTATTTTTTTCCACTGACCATCTATTGAGCTCCCACTCTGTGCAAGGAACTGTGGTCACTTCCAGTATACACGGGGCTGACTATGTTTTCCTTCCTGCCCTCAGGGAGGTAGAAGTCTAGAGTAGAAATGGAGAACACTATCCAAGTAAGACAGAGCAGAGGTTATTCGCCTGGGGTTCCAAAACTGTATTTCAGTGGACCCTTTCATTTCTTGACATTGCAGACAAGACTGCATGTACATGTGTGTGTGCGTGCGCGTGCGCGTGCACGCGTTCCCATAAACTTTTTTCTCTGGGTAGAGGGTGTATAGATTTAATCATAGTCTCGAAACACTCCAGGATACTACAAAGGTTACAGTTTATGCAGGCAGGCCTGATAAGTAGGTACTACCTTATTTGTTGAGTTTTCACAAGTTGCCTCTGCTCGAAACACCTCTCACCCAGATAGTTCTTTCACTGAAATTGCACCAGTAGAGATTCTATTTGAGTGACTGGAGAGCTAGCTTGGGTCTCTGTGAGCATCATCTTTCCAGGAACATTCAGGAAATCTTTACTGAGCTTCTGCTGCGTGCCTGGCACTGAACTGGGGACTAGGGACCAGCCGTGAACAGAACGGAGCTCTCAGTCCCGTGGCCAGTGTGGACTGGGGGAAGGACGCTAGGACAGCAGAAGGGCAGGATCTTTTGAGAACACAGTGGGGTAATCTAACCCATTCTAGGGCAGCAGAAAAGTTCTTAGGAGGAGATAACAAGCCAGCCTGGGCTGCTAATGCCCTGCATGGATGTGGACCTGTATATCAGCCAGCTGTCCCATGTGAACAGAGGGCCCTGGTCAAGGAGGATATTACCTTGGATCTGCAGACACAGGGAAACAGGGTGGTGGGCAGCCTCCACCAGTGTTGGGCCTTTGCTGTCTCCCAGCTTTGCCTGGGTCAGCCAGTGGGTGAACAGGTCGGGCCTTGTAAGATGGCTTTGATAACAGGACCCACATTTTGGCGCGTACTTAAAAATTCCAAATTACACGGGCTATCATGATTTGTTGCAGGAGTATGATTGGGAAGTGGACTGCGGACTCTCTGGGCCTGGAGAATGAGGGGGAGGGTGGTTTATAACTGGCAAACTATGTGCTGACTATAACCGTGCTGAAAAGCAGTGCGGTTTCTACGAGGTTCTTTCTGAAACTAGTACATTTTGGTTTCCCCCTGGAACAATGCCTTTGATGGAAAGAAAACATACCTTGGCCTTGAAAATGCAAAAACCCTCTCCCACTGCAGCCCTGAGCAGTTCTTAATGCTGAGGGTTAACTTGTTCTAAGGCCATCTTGTCCTTGGAAACCCAAAGGAGCAAAACACAGACCTTTCTATGCTCTCCCTTCTTTTACTAAAAAGGAACAGGAATAATTGCCAATTCAGTAGGCTCCTTGCTCTTTTGTGCATTTTAAAGGCATTGCTGTTTGGGATTTGGAAGAAAATCATGAGAAATGAGAATCTCTCGCTGCCTTGGCTGGAAGCAGGTTCATTGTTTGCAGAGAGAGCTGGTTTCCATGGTTTTGGACTATAGACCACAACATTTTTTAAAAGAGTAGTTTCTACTTGCAATTGGATCTAATAAACAGCCAAGGTAGTCAGTCTCCCAACAGCAAAAGTTCTTTATGTTATTTGAAAACATCCTAATATGTTATCATTCACAACCAACTGCACATGTTTTCTAGTTATTACAAGTCACGCGTATCTCTCTGGATAGGCCCTGGTTGGCCCAAATTTCTGCTTCATAAGGGCAGCCAATCATGTTTCAGGCTCAGGGTCCCAGTCTTAGAAGTAAACACATTCCTTTCTAAACCATAGGAGACTCAGGGGATGGTCTGGGCGAGGAGAGCAGGGCAGGAACCTGCAGTATTTGAGGCCTGAGCCCTAGCCCTGGGCGTGGCCCTCTGAGCGGAGACCATCAGAGCTGTAAGGAGGCCGCATGCTTCCCCTCCGGGCCAGAGCAGGTCTTGCCCTCCCAGGAACCACGTGGCGTGCTGCCCGTGAACTGACATATGGAAACTGCCCGTTTTAACTTCTGTTGCGAAAACAGGACATAGGACAAAATTTTGCTTCTTTTTTTCATGGCATATAAATAAGAACAAATGTGCTAAAATGAAAAAAAAAGACAAAACTGATTTTCTGGTCATACTGGGATACTGGCTTGGAATTAAGGAGGATCAAGAAATGAATGTAGCCATTTCCATGATTAGTAGCAATGGTAAAGCAATATGTGGTGTTCCCTAGAGCCAGAGGCTCGGCTCAGTGGACGGACCCTAAAGCTTGGGTCTCACCCCATGTCAATACGTCTAGTCCTTACAGTCCTTTAGCAGAAACCTACCTTCTTTTTAAACAGTGGTGAACTACATGGCCACTCTTAAACCACTAATACTGTCACAATTGTTTTGTTTGGTTTTGTTTTGTTGGTGGGATGGTATGGTCTTTTCTCCCTTTCTTGAACTTACAGCAGTTTTCTCGATCATTTTTCATTTTGTTGGCTTTCTCATCATTTGCTCCTTACATCGCTGTTTGATTTTTCCTTCAGTTTCGATCTTGCCTTCCCAACTGATTCATGAGTTCTTGGGGAGCAGAGACCGTAGGATATGTTCATTTTCCTGTGTATTCTGCTTCCCCACGTAGAATGGATTTCCAGGTCTCATGCAAGAAACCAAATGGGCCTGTGCTGGGCTGTCTTTCAAATTACATTTTAGTCAAATAGAACTAAGGACAACCCTTTTGCATGTCCCCAACTCTTCTCTAAGCATCATGGTTACTGTGGGTGAGGGGTCCTTTGAGCCTCACTTAATCTCCAATTTGCCACTAAATGTATAAAATGCAGAATGAGATCCATTGGTGAGATTAGCTAAAGTTAGACTAATGGTAACTTAGAGGCATTTGGGAAGTTAAAGGGAAGGATTAGACTTTCGT
Source organism: Camelus ferus (assembly GCF_009834535.1). Lineage (NCBI taxonomy): Eukaryota > Metazoa > Chordata > Mammalia > Artiodactyla > Camelidae > Camelus > Camelus ferus. The sequence continues at coordinate 59,419,059 of NC_045703.1, read as the reverse complement.
CTGTGATGTAAGCATTGCAACATCTTATTTTTTGGAGCCACCGCCCGTCCTCTTGGCAAGAACGAGATCTCTCCCTTATGTCGCCTGAATTTTCTCACTCTCCATTGAATAAACATTTGGCGCAGGAACCATCATTTCTCTTCCTTGGGGACCAATCTGAGAATAATAATAATAAGCATTTCCTTTCAAGTAACAGAGCACCAGACTTCTCAGGGCCAGGCAGAGATGGTCAGAGAAGGTTGCCTCACACTCAGAAGAGCATTACGGGTGGAAGGAGAAAGTCAAGAATGTGTGCTCCAGGGTGAGCGGCCCAGGGACCCAAGGCCCCAGCCCAGCCTGGCCCTCCCTCTGCCCACCTCTGTAGTTTGGTTGACAAACAGGGACCAGCATTGGGAACACTGCCTCTAACTCAGTTCAGTCTTATAAAATGATATAAAGTCACTTTCTCAAGTGCAGTTTCAGGTCATCAATACCGTTTTAAAAAATCATTGCAAATTCTGCGATAACACTTGAAAAGGGGTGTGTTTCAGTGTTGCTTTCACAGGGAAACTTCCATTTATCAGGAATCCAAATAACTGTTACGGTGAGCTAAACAGTGGTCCCCTCAGGCGTCTGCTGATGCATGTAACAGAAGCGTGCAGATGGGGCAGGGGCTGGGAGAGGGCAGGGCGTGGAGGTAGGGTCAGGAGGGGAGCGAACAGGAGAGGACGGACAGGGAGAAACAGTGAGGGGAGCAGCTTCCGCAATGTGCTTTGAGATGAAAACTGACTTCAGTCAACTCCCTCACTGTAATATTGGTGTCTTCTGTATTTCAGGATGTTAATTTAGAAGGAATTACAGTGTATGGGATTTGGAATCAAAAGACCTGGATTTGAATCCCAACTCTGTTTCTTTCTAAGCAATGTGAGTTCAGGTAATTTACTTCACCTCTTGAGCCCAGAGGTGAACCTGTGTAAAATGAAGATTACGTCTTTCCCTCAGAATGGCTGTGGGGATTCCACTGGACAGCGCACCCTGCAGACATTGGAACATGCTAGTTATTAGCACATCTGCATTCAGAGCTCTTAAGAGTCTTGCTGCTTTTTAAAAACTTACTAGCACCTAACACAAGAGACTGACATAAAATAGACATTTTTTCACACATGGTTAACTTGAGAGAGAAAGTTTAATATCTTGAAATAACTTGAATATACAAAAATAAAATAATACCTTGAATTTTAAAACAGGAATTGCATTGCTGTAGCATGTGAAAAATGAATTTATTCATTTAACACACATTTGTTGAATGTCCCCTAATATCAGGCACTGAGCCCTACAGGAGCTCATAGGATAGTTTGAGGATTCAAACACGAACATGAATTATGAGAACAACAATAACAGAGCAGGGGAGACAGCTGATGAAATGAATAGACAACTGGCTAGACTGCTTCTTTCTTCAATTATTTGGGATCAGAGTGACTTTACTGTTTGTGATCACTGAGCTCTTCACACTGAAGATGGACAAAGACCCCCAGATAACTGAGGTCCTCTGTTACATAGCGCATAGCTGAATCACTCTGGTGAGAAATCCCAAGAATCTCCTTTGAACTTTCATGCTAACGTGCTTAGTTGCTAAGATCTCAGAGGGGAGAAATATGTAACTTCTGGTCATTTTTCAGACTGAGAATTAGGCTTCCTGAACTCCAGGTAGCGATCAGGGTCCCCAGTCTGCACACCAGCCCCAGGGCAGTTACGTTTCTAAGATGTTGACCTCTTTCCAGGAAAAGCTCAGAAAGTACACGAACAGGTGGAGCGAGTTGAGTTTCAAAAAATTAGGTGAAAGAAGTAGTACTTTCAACCTAAGTACTAAGTACATTGTAGCTTAATTATGAAGGGTATCTAGATTTCCGGTCATAAAATGCTTGGTGACCTTCAGAAGTGTTCTTTTTCCCCCGCAGACAGTAACATCGTACTTGTCAAGTTGGAATACACAGGTATTTCCTTGCTACGTGACCAGCATCACTGCGTGTTCTTGTTCTGTGGTATAACACAGAAAGTTGTTTTTTTTTTTTTTTTAATTTTTAGCCTCTGAAGACGCCCTGCTATTGAATTACTGACTTTAAGTTTCACGTACTCCCTCCCTCCACACAGAAATTCGTGACGAAATTTGTAACAAATATGCTCAACTGAAATTCTAGGTGATTTGTAGTTAGTCCCAAGGACAGTTAGCTTCTTCTTTTGCAGGATAGTTTAGGTTATCACCTCAGTAGCTGAACACACTGTATTTACCTTCAGTTTGACAAAGATTCTAACAAAGCCACTTATCAATCATTAGGTGGGCGCCCTAGAGCTTATCAATCTATAATTCTGTTGAAAGACAACTTCCCACTCATGCGTGGGTATTTTACCCTTCAAGTTCTTGAAAAACCCTACTTTCTTTTCTTCTTTTCAGTACTTCATTCATGCGTGCGTTCACATCGGTGGTGTATCAGATTTTGTTGCTGGAGGTTTTATGATAAATGTCACTTCCAGGCTCACATGCTTCCAATGGGCTGTAGGTTGAAGGTTAGACATTCTTTTCAAAATGAGTGAATGTAGCATTCTTTTCTTTGTAACTCCCCTGGGCTCCAACCTACTTTCTGTGAAGGGAAACTGTCAAGGTTTCACTTGGCTTTTTCACACCTCCCACTCACCTTCATCCATACTACAAGTCCTGCAAGGTTCGGACTGCTCAGAGGACCTTTTGCTGGCAGTGACACAGACGTGTGGGTGGGGGAAACTTTGATTCAGAGAAATCATCAGACTTTGTTGTTGCTGTTGATTATACTAAGAAAGGATGGGATGGAAGAGAGGGGCAGACGTGTCCAAGAAGTGAGAAGTGAAAAAGCCAAGATCAGCATCAAGGTGAAGGGAAAGAATGAACCTCAGCCTCCGCATCCTCGAGAGGCAAGTCAGGGCTGGAGGGGACTGGCACCCTTTAGGGCCCCAGAGCCCAGCTACAGTTTCCTGCTAGGCCTGGGGGCCTGGCCTGCATCTTTGCTTGGCTGGATCTAGATTCCTTCTTTGGGCAAATACAATTTATGTCCAGTAAATAAAAGCTGGCTGTTTTCTCTCCCCGCCTTGGACTGCTACCAAAACCGGAAGAGAAAATCCCATAAATCTCTGCTCATCCAGATCTTTCTTGTTCTGAAAAGAAGCCCAGCACGAGCTCCCCATCAACAGCACGACTTTATCCAACGCCTCCAGCCTACCCTGAGTCCTCGCTTAGAGCCCCTACAGATTCGAGGCCTGAACCATGAAATCCAGCCATTAATCATCCTCCACCTCAGAGGGGCGGTGGAGCCAGGAAATCCCAGGACACCCAGAGGCCGGGATACCCAGACAGCTGGGTCCTGGGAGGACTCTGCTCCCTCACACCTCCGTCAGTTTGTGTGGTCTCCGTTCTCTCGTCTGCATCATTAAAAAACATGGGCTAAAGATCTGTACGTTGACTTGTCACTCTAAGACTTCACATTCACGCGTTGTCTTCTCATTGTTGCTGGTTTCAAGTCACAAGAGCAGACATTGTGTTTTATATGCTGCGTTCTCTTCCTCTTCGCGTGGCATCAGAGAGCTGGGCAAGTGGTACCTTCTCTACTCATTGATTCAATGAGCGTTTATTGAAATTTTGCTCTCCACCAAGCACTGCACTGGAGGCTGTGTAACTGGTACATGAGATAGCGGCTCTGAGCATCTTTAGAGCATTCAGTGATCCTTATACGTCACAGATCTCCAGGCTGTGCCTTCAGAGTTTTTGATTTCACGGGTCTGCTGCCCTCAAGTTTGTACTTCTAAGGAGTTAAAGCCAGGCGATGCTGGGGCTGTTGGTGGAGAGAAGCATCTTGTGAGCCCCAGTCTGTCCTCACTGCAGTTAGAGCAGTGCTCTCCTAGCCAGGTGTTGTTATTTTAACAGCTGGCACCTGAACTCCTGTTCAGGAAGAATCAGCCTCTGCCTGAAAAGAAGCCTTGATGCGCCTGCTCGCCTGCTGGCTCTGGGTGAGACCCATTGGATGTCAGCCAGCACCAAGCTCTCAGGAAGGGGAAGTGACTCCTCGGGAGACAATGTGAGGAATTTGCGGGGTTTGTTCTTGAAGGGAGGGGGGAGATGGATGAAGAGGGTGAAAGGATGGCAGGAGAAAAGGCCCAGGTGAGGTGGTGGGGCCAGCCATCCCTCTGAAGACTTTTGTGCTGCCAAACCTGTCTTTGCATCTTCTCGCTGCCCCACCCATGCTCCCCAAACCTCAACACAAGGAAGCAGGAACGCAGGGGAGAAGAGGCCATGAGGAGATGTGGAAAACACAAGAATCCTATAGAGAGTCCCGAGGCCCCAAGGGCTGCAGAGCTGGAATGCGTGGTGGTGCTGGAGCCCAGGCTGGAGCCCTGGCGTGGCAAGAGGCAGGAGACCCTCACCAGCATCTGGGTTAAGCCGTGGCTGATAGCCGAGTTTCCATGAGGTCTTGTAGACCGAGACAGGCATGGATTTTATTTATTGTGTTTTCATTTTTAGCTTCAGGCCTTTACAGAAAGAACGAAGCTGAAATTCCATTAATATTACTATGACCACAACGACACCATATTGCCCTAGTGCTGGGCACTTTCTCACACGTTTTCTTTGATCTTTGCCTCCGTCTTGTCAGAGACAATCGGCTGGCATTAGTTTTCCATTCCTGTTTGGAAACAGAGGCCCCGAAGAGAGGAACAATAAAGACGCAGCTGAGAGCAGCTCTCCCGACGGCTTTCCTCGCGGTTCCCGGGGAAGGGCCTTGGTTCTCAGCGCCCTAGTCTCTCAAATGAGGTCGCTACAGAGTTTAGTTCTAATTCTGAGCCAATCAGCACAGAGAAGAGCATTTCAGAATATCCCGGTGAGGAGGTGAAATCATTTTGTCCGGAACATCTCAGATCGAGAGCCCTAGCTTTTCTCTTTAAAATCTGCATGTTGTTTGTCCACAGGAGCGAAGTTGGGAGGGCTGGGATCACACTCAACTCTCACATTCTACAGCCCTATCTTCCTTTCTGATATAAATCTTGTAGCTAAAAAGCTCTACAGGATGTAACAACCAGTCCCGGCCAAATCCTCTATTTTTTGGCAACACTTACTCCATCTGTCTTTACGGTCGACAAACAAATCAATTTTATTCTAAATCAAAATGATGGGTTTCCTAGCAGCCGGAGCAGGCTTCCAGCGCTGGCGCAGGAGAATTCCGGGATGGGCGGGACCCGGAGGCCCCTCTCACTTAGCTTGTCTCTTCAGGTGCCGTCCTTAGTCAGGTGAGGTCAAATTTAACTCCCTAAGAGGGAAGAGGACAGGATCCCAGAGAGGAGAGGCGGAGCATCAGAGCGACCTTTCCTCTCCATCCTTGGCCAAACCGCCACACTCACAGGCAATCACACTTAGAGATAAAGGAGGGCCAGCAGGATGGGCCCAAGGATAAGAGCAGTATTATTTATTAAGCCCTAATGTGCCAGATTCATTTCCTTCTCAGCATTGCCCTTAAGTGAGTGTCCCTGCCTCACAGAAGAGAGAGCTTGTCTGGGGGACCCGAAGCCGCCTGTCCTAGTTAGTAGCTGGTAGAGTCGGGATTTGAACCTGTATTACTGCAAAACCCCACCCTATTCCATTCGTTGGTTTCCCAAAGCCTGCCTGTGAGAAAATAAAAACAAGTGACTTTGTTCATAAACATGAATTCACATCTTTTTAATTTGGAGATTATGTTCTTAGTTGGTTTTTGGCTTTGTTTTGATGTTAAACTCTTCATTCGTTTCTCAAAATCATGGTGATGGTAGATAGTACCTCTCTTCTCCTCTTCCCAGACTTCTCTCCCTCTCTCCCTCCCCCTCCCCTTCCCCTCCTCTCCCCTCCCCCTCATCTCCCCTTCCCCTCCTCTCCCCTCCCCTCCTCTCCCCCTCCCTTCCTCTCCCCTCCCCTCTTGTCCCTCTCCCTTCCTCTCCCCTCCCCTCCTGTCCCCTCCCCTTCTCTCCCCATCCCCTTCTCTCCGCCTCTCCTCTTCTCCCCCTCCCCCTTGCTCCTCCTCTTCTTCCTCCATTTCTTCTCCTTCTCTTTCGCCTCTTTTTTTTTTTTTTAAACTCCACCAAAAAACCACCCTGACAATCCTATTTTGGATCCATATTTCTATTCTTTTTTTTTTTCTTGTTCTGTAAATTCCGAAAGTCTGGGACCTCTATTTTATACAAAGTAACTCATCATAGTTGAAGAATAGCACAGCTCTGGAATCCAGGGCCAAGTCCATGGCCTAGGTAATGTGCTGAAATATTTGACTTAGGATTTGCTGACACAGGACGTTGGGTTCAAGTTTGATGATAAACTGTTAGTAGGGCATAAATACTCGGGGCATTTTAGTGGAAGGTCATCTCTTCTCTAAGCTGCAGTCTCTTGTTCCTTTCAGATTTCCATGTTTCCTCCCTAGAGTCTCTGTATGTCTTGTTTCTCAAAATGACAGAATGTGCAAATCAGTTAATATTCCCCTGAAGCCTCTCTTATTTAGTTTTATGCACGGTTATTTTCATTGCAGGGGAAAGCCTGAGCATATTTTTTTCTATTTCAAGCGTGCTCATGATTTTTACAAACAGTATGGAATTGTGTGATGGCCCTCTTGCACTTGAACGAAGCACTGCCAACTGGGGACTGATTGAGAAAATCTGCAGTTTGATCTGCAACCTTCCCTTGCTGACTTCACATTCCGTGGTGTTAATCAGCCGTGGACAGAGCTGCTGGTGACGCCTCTCTCCCTTTGAACTCTGTCACCCGTGGACTGTGAGTCGTCCACCCCCTCAGCCTCAGAGCCACGTCTTCAAACACAGCCCTGTCTGCGCCATCCCAGCTCCAGGCCTCCAGAGTGTCTCTCAGCTCAAAGTCCGTTAGTTTGCTTTATGGCTGTAGTAAATCATTCCACACACCATGGAGCAGAGGAAAAGCCTGATTTATTAGACCTACCTGCTTGGTTCTTTCAGAGTCAGATTCCCATACTGAATAATTTTCTCTCTTCAATTTTTTTTTCTTTTTATATGTTTTAAATATTTAAATAAAATACCCATGGAGCATCCCTTAGAAGCGGACCAGGGACCTTCCAGTCCTGGCTGAACCCTGGTGATGGTTTCCAAGCGGTAACATTACTGTCTCTTTCTTTCCCTCTCAATCTCTCCTATTTATTTCATCTTCCTCTTTCTCACCACATCTTCCTCACCTTCCTTTGCTCAGAGGAAAAGGAATAGTGCACTTATTCATTCATTTGTTCACTCATTCATTCCAAGTGCTGTGTTAGGTGATGCAGACCCAGCAGTGAACAAGAGGGGCTAGGTCCCTGCCCTGATAGAGGGTGTGGCCTAGAGGGTCAGCTAATGGTGAGAGGGGCATTTATTATATAGAGCGGTGAGTGCCAGGGAAGAGTACTTTCTCGAGGGTCAGGTCCAGCTCCCAGAAGGTTTCTCCTAAGCTGAAAGCTGAGCCATGAGCACTGGGGAGGGAGCCAGGCACCTAAGCAAATGTTGCTTTAGTTGGCCCTCTGGAATCATCTGGCTTTGTTTGTGGGCTGTAAGTTTTATCTTTGGTGACTTTAGACTGGTTATCTGACTACAGCAGGAAACGTGGTGCAGATGTGACAGGTAGAGAAACATGATCAGAGCAGAAGCCAGAAGACAATCCCTTAAAACTATAGCGATCCCTGACGTTAATATAGTGAAATAAGCCGAAGTGCAAAGGGTCATCTGAGTGTGTGCGTGTGTGCTCTGTGTGTTGTGTGCTCTCGTATGCGTGTGTTATACTGCTCATTTCTTGTTTCTGTAACTAATGAGTCCAGTTTTCATCCAAACAAATTAACTCACTCTTGTGAATTATAAGCATCACCTGAGACTAGATTTTCCCAAAAGCCCAAAAGAAAATGCTTGATAAAGTGTTTAAGAATTTAGAATCCATTGTTTTCCAAATCAGGACCAGTGATAACTCTGGCTCTGTGGTTTTTCTTTTTCCTCTTGAGGAGAACATTATTTTGATATATTTTTGCCATTTAAATTTTGATAAAAAGACGTCTGTCTAGAAGAAACCATTTACTGTAGTGAATTAAAGCATCAATTGTGATCAAACTTGCCTTGCTTTATTCTTTGTTTTTTTTTTTTTTTCACTTCTTGCATCCATTTTCCCACTTAGGAAATATATGGATTCCCAGGACAGGGTGAAATGAGACTTGTAAGGAAGTAGCCTAGCGCTGCATGTTTCACCTTATCTAGCTATGTCTTCCCCCTGATTTGGGTTTATTGAAGTGAAGCAGTAACACAGAATGGTATTTAGGTCTTTCTTTTCCTGGCGTCTTAGTAAGAAAGTGATCACACATTCTTTAGTAGCTGCTCTGGTTGTTAACATCCATGCAATTACATTTCTAGATCATTTGCCTCAATCTTCAAAAGAGAGAAAAGGGACTCTGTTGCTCAGGTTGTCAGAAATTAGTGATTAAAATTCTAAATAAAAACAACTTTGAAAAAGACTCTTCTTTTTGATTTCTGAAACAGTTTACTAAAAATTTATCCTGAAGTTTTAAGAATTGTGTAAACAAACTAGTTAGTTAACTATCTAAAGCCTACCCTAATCCAATGATTTTTTTTTGTCATTCACCCTGTTTTGTTTTCTTTATATTATTTATCACTATCAAATTTTCTTTATTTGTTTGCTTTATCCAGGAAAGAAATGGAATCCAGAAATAAAAATGGAAATTCATTACCTTTTCCCCTGGAACATTAGCTTCTTGAAATCAGACACTTTATCTTGGTCACTGCTAAGTCTTCAGCTTTAGTCCCGTGCCTGGCAAATAGTAGGGCCTTCATAAGTATATGTTCACACAGTAAGGCCTTCATAAGAATATGTTGAACAAATGAATAAATGAACATTTCCATCTGTAACAACTTTCCCAGGAAAATTATATTTTATTGCTATTATACAATCAAAATTGGATAAATAATTTGGGTGCCGAACAAAAAAAAAAAAAAGGAAGTGTAACAGGCCTGGGGATCAGGAACCCACAGCCCAGTAGCAACATTTACATGTAAAATTTTGGCTGGAGAATTTGGATTGCATTTAACGTCCATTTGTTGGGTGAAGATGTGACTGGTTTTTATGACATGCTAATATGTCCTGGGGGTTGTTATTAAATAGAAGGCTATTTTGTAAAGCATCAATATTAGGTCTGGAAGTATTATCAATTAATAAAGAAAGAAAACAGAAGCAAATAATTAGCTTGATGGAAAATAGGCAATTAAATTTATAGAAATGGAATGAAGTGACATTTTGAAGGCTGTCTTAAAAAATTAATCACTGGCAACTATTTTTCAAGTGGACTTGGCTTACTAAAATCCAGATCACTGCATAGAGTAATTCCTTAACTCAGTAATGGGGAAAGGGCAAGTTTATTCATTATATATTCTGAGTGGAACTGAGAGTTATTTTAGCCCTGTGCTCTTTTTTGATATTGGGTCATTTTCTTTGGAAAGACTCAAGCATTTTACCAGTAGGATTTCAGGATTATTCTTAACATCCCAGTGAGGAGACAGGGAAATTGTACCATTGAAAAAATGAGAAATGAGGCCAGGAGAGACTCTGAAAATCAGGTTGGAGTTATGAGGAGTTGGAAAATAATTTGGGCCCAATAATTCCCAGCTGTCTCCACTGGATTTTCTCAGCTGTTCAGTCTAGTTGCTTTCTGTGTAGTAAAGAATCTATTTGATTAATACCTTTTTCACTCATCAAGGTAAACTCTAAATTCTGCTTCATATGTGCTAAATGGGAATTAAAAAATAAGAAACAGTGTGAGTTTAACCTTGAGAAACTTAAAAGAATTTTATAATTGAGTAATGGATCTTGATATTTCTGAGAAAAATGACTGTGACGAACACCTATCAATAGGGCAAATCAGAGAATGGATGTGAATGACTGGAGGCATTAAATGGAGGTATGGAATGAATTAAATCTCAACTAAAACTGGAGTTGGAACAGGCCTTTGGGGTGAGCTGTCAAACCCTACCATGTACCATTAGTTACTCCAAACAGGAAGAGATGGACACCTGCATCTCCAGTAGGAAGGTGTTGTTTACTTTACCTCCCAGCAGGGAGAAGAAGTGATAGGGAGGTTCTCTCCGCCAGGTGACAGCCCAGCCAATCAGAGACTCAGTAGTCCAACCAATGAGGAACCTCCATACTTTGGATTTCCAGCTTCCTCCAATGGACTCTTTGGTTATATCAGCCCCTTGTAACTCCTCCCCTTTCCCTATAAAAGCAAGTTCCCCTTGCTTGTTCTCTGGAGTTGGGGATGCTCTGCCCTAGTTAACATAGTTCTCCTAGCTCTTCTTGAATAAACTTGCTTTTGCTGGTAAATTAACTGGCTATTATATTTTTGAGGTTGACAGGGGCACTTTAAGCAGCAGCCATGATGACAGGAAGCAGGTGGAGAGCTGGCTCCCCCTGAGAATGTACCACACGTGGCCCCTCGGGCTTGTTTACTCTCAGCCTGGGCTAACACAGAAGGGCAGATGCAGGGCAAGTTTAAATGTGTATGTGGTTCTTGTTGAGAGTGAAAGGGTATCCCAGCGAAATACCACAACTGAGTTGGCAAACAAAGATTAAGATAAAAGTGTGTGCTTAAAACAGAGAACATGATTTCTATGAGGTAGAGAGGAGAGAGCGGGGCTGCACTAAGTGAAAAGGAAAGCTTGCCACCATCGAGTAACTTAACCAGAGCAGAATCAAAGAGGGTTAAATCCATTGAAGTTGTAACAATTCACCACGAAGAGGAGACTTGAATAATAGTTGACTATTTAATTTATATAGACAACCTTAATAATTTGCCTAAAAAATTTGGCTTTTAGTTTTGAATTATCCAAATGCACTTGCCCTGAAGTCACTGCTCCAAGCTCTGTCAGACCCTGGGAGCCCTAATAATTCAGGTAATTTTAGGCAAAAATGGTTCAGCCAGTTCTATCCATGCCTCTGTAATTCACCAAACTCAAGCTCCTCAGATCCCTAATTCTCTCTCATAATCTCATCTCCAAAGCACACTGCTCCCCTCCCCGCACCTGCCAGCCTCCTTCAACTGCTAACCTTCACGGTTTATAAAAGCAAACCATTGTAACATTCACAAGAGTTACTTATTGTGTGAGGATAAGGCCGCTTTGCTGAACCAAGATGCTGGACACCAGCGAGGCTCACCCACAAGCAAAAGGTCTGGCTTGAACATTTGTGATTCAAACTCATGTATTCACATGTTACAGTGTGTCACATGTCATGAACCTATATGTCACTTGAGACTAGTTGCAAATAAAATATTAAATATGCAGCAGCTCTGAGTCTATTGTAATTTATGCAGAAATGCTTTGAAAACTTGAATGCCATAGCTCTTAACCTTTTTCTTGGTCACAGACCGCTTAGAGAATCTGGCAAAAATTCGGACCCCTTCCCAAGAGAAATACACACCAATAAGCTTGTAAGATTTTGCATATAAATTCAAGACGTTCATGGATCTTCTGACATATTATAGATGCCCTGTCTAAAGGGATTTATAAGTATAAAATGTTATTAAGAGTATTCTTTTTACATGTGAGTGAACAGCATAATGTAGAATCGTGTATTTGACACAACCTCAATGATATGCTACACATAGGAAAGAATATACGTATAGAGAAAAGACTGGAAAGGTATGCACCAGTATGTAAGTATTTGGGTGATGAGATTGTGGTTGATTTTAATTTTCTTCTCTGAATTTTGTTATATTTTCCTAACTTAAAAATGATATTTTCAATAGTTTATTTTCACAAAAGTAGCTGTTTCTTGTGACTAATTATAGAAATACTATACTGTGCTTTCAAAAGCAAATCTAAAAAGAGGACACTCTTTTTGGTGGCTGCTTCATTCACAATATTTAGCAGTCTCTGGGACCATGTGATGTACACCATGAGAACCTTTCTCCTGCACTTCTCATCGGTTTGTGGGTTGGGGGGCCTGACTCAGTTAAACCAGTCAGTGTCTTTTCCCAAGATTTTTATGAACTCTAAGAAGAAGCCAGTTTCTCTGTGGTGACAGAAGCTGTGAGTGAGGTCTGGGAGCTTTGAAGAGGGGAGGAGGACACATTTCCTGCTGACCTGTAATGAGAAGGAGACAGAGAGACACCAGACAGTTCCTGGTTCCAGTTGCCCTGGAGTCCACCTGTACCCTAGTCCTTCCTGCATTTTTGTTTTTCAATTTTTCCTTTGATTTTATACCTTTTACTCTTATAACAGATTTCCTTTTTGTCTGAACTGGTTAGCGCTGGGCTTCTGGCACCTGAAACCAACAAACCCACACAATTAACATAAGTATATTTATCAGTACTCAGGAATAAAATTTGACCCAAGTTGTGAGAGAAATGAAATCAACAATATTTTTTAACACAGAAAGTGGCTGGCTTGGGGTTTCTGGCTCTGTGCAGGACAGAGGAGGTTCAAAAAGCAGAGACAAACCAGGATGACTAGTTCAGATCCTTAGATCATTCTGTTCATTTAGGAGACAGAACTTGTCTTCTTGGCTTTCTGTAGAAACAGACAATAACAGAATTGTTCAAACCCTGGTTATAACCATAAAAATTACAAGTCTCTTCTCTCATTTATGAATGTGATGCTTGGGATAACAAATTTACAAGTGGATGAAAGATAAATATGTTTTCTAATTCAATGAGCTTAAAAATAACCCCTGCATTAATTTGGCAACCTGAAAATATCTGAGCTCTGCTAAAGAGAAGAATCTTAGCAAGTTGGCAGCGACGCTCTACAAGAGTAGTTGCTTTACGTGAGGCCATGTGCTCTCCATAGACAATTCCATTTCAGCAAATCTTTACCTGTGCTAAAAGTAGTTAAAAATACTGCAGCATGGCTTAATTATTCTAGGAATACCTGACATAGTGAAATTTTAGAACAACTTTCTTAATTAAAATATAACTCATCTGAGCAAAAAGCTCTAACAAATCCAGTCCTATCTGTATTCCTCCTGAAAGTGTGGGAAATTGTATTCTCTATTGGCAAATGTGTGTTTCTGTTAACTTTAGAAATGGCCTGCCCAGGACAATGTGGTAAACAGGCCACGATAGAGCCAATTCCACCCGCGGAGCCTGGTTAGAATGACACAGCCAGTGGGAAAGAGTTTTGAGTTCACATCCAGACTGCCTATAAGATAATGAAACTAATGTATTATTTTTCATATTCTTTTCCATTATAGGTTATTACAGGCTATTGAATACAGATAGTAGGAAATTGTTGTTTATCTATTCTGTATATAGTAGTTTTGTATCTGCTAATCCCAAACACCCAATTTATCCCTTCCCCCTTGAATATTTTTTTATTCAACATCCTGTAACCTACATACTCTAATTCAGATAAAAGCTATGCTCACATTTCTTGGAGGCTGAGAGATATTGTTATCACAGTATTTTAGATCACGACTTTGAGTCACTTCCCTGATGTCTCTGGATGATTCTAGGTTTTGGAATTGATGCTTTATCTATGAAATCAGCACTTTCAGCAGGGCTTCCAAACTGTTAGGATCTCAGTGTTGACTGTATTATAGGTTTTGGTATGAATTACTAGGTTACTTTTCAGAAATGTATCAATTTTATTCCTATCAGTGAGAGTGAGTGCTTCACCATACTCTCTGCTTGTCCTGGACATTAGCTCACTTTTATGTCTTAAAGTTTTAGTTTTACATTTTGTTTGTCACTGAAGTATCAACAGTGGTGTCACATTGCTTCAAGTCAAATTTCTTGGATTATTTATGAGGATGAAATTTTTTTTCATGTTTTTAGCTTTTTGTGAAGCTAAGTTCTGAGAACCAATACATCCTTGGCACATGTTTTGCTCTTTTTACTGATTTATGTAAGCTCTTTCTATAGCAGTTTCAAACTTTCATCTGCCATTTTTGCTGCAAATATCACCCCCACCCAGTTGTTGTTTACTCAAAAAAAATCTCATTTTTGTTTGTTTATTTTTATTGAAGTACAGTCAATTACAATGTGTCCATCTCTGGTGTACAGCACAATGTCCCAGTCATGCATATACATACACATATTCGTTTTCATATATTTTTCCATTAAAGGTTATTATAAGATATTGAGCATAGTTCCCTGTGCTATACAAAAGAAGCTTTTTTAAACTCTATTTTTATATATAGTGGCTAACATTTGTAAATCTCAATGTTTACTTTTTAATTGTGGCTCTTTTTTTAGCCTCAGAGATACTAATACTTTTGTCTTTGTGATTTCTCCCATGGTGCTCATGTTTAAAGTCCTTCCCCATCCCCAAATCAGATTCCTCTATGATTTGCGTTCACTTGCACAACATACCATAAATCTTGTCAATTCACTGGAGCATGGAGGCATATTCGGGGTGATAAAGTAGAATCATTTTAATCTTGAACAGTATTTTTCATCTATGCTATTTTAAGAAAAGAAAGAGAAGACAAGAAGAGAGGGCATAATAGACGGGCAAATATCTGTCGTCTCTGAGCTCTGAGGACATGAGCTGGATCTGAGTCTCTGGGTAGGAGAGGAAGCCAGCAGCAACTTGCCTCTGCCCTCCTGGTGCTCCTGGTGCTCCTGGGTTTCAGGCGAGTGTTCTGGCCAGAGTCAGGAAAATAGCTAGAGGCTTGGATTTGCTAACAACCACCCCAGTGCAAGTTACAACTAAAACACCAGTCTCTCCTATCTCACCTGACCATCACAGGGATTAAGTGCCTGGAAATCCAGGGGTGAAATGAAGGGGAGTCTCTTAGGGAAGGGAGGGGGAAGTGTGGGGAGGCTGGGAAGCCTGATTCCTGAGCTTTTCCTTCTGCCCCCGCCTCCCATTTCCTCATTCTTACCAACTTCCTCCAAGACTTAGATACTAATATACAAGGATGGGAGAAGGGAGGTTAGATTTCCACCCAACCAAGTTTACGCCTTCATCCAGTCACACTGCCAGTTTTCTCTTTATTTCCTTGAAACTAAAATTTGCCTATAAGTGATAGGTAGAATGTAGTAAAGATCAAACCAGATAAAATATAGGTCTTATTCTGGTAGAATCTCCCTGTGAAAAATGCTTGTGTCTGGAATAAGAGCTTCAAAAAATGCCCCAAATGAGGAGCAGCTGTTTCTGTTATGTTTAATCAAACTCTTAGGCCAAGAGTTCAAATGCTGCACTGCAATCCACCCTCAGGGAGACCCTGAAGTCATGATGTGGTAAGCGTACCTAATGCACGAAGAAAAAAGAAAATTATTTCCTATACACTGGCTATGGAGGCATAATTTAGATAAAAAAGCAACAGACAAGGCATCAGAGGGTTCTAGAATCAGTTCAGCTACTGTGTGACCTCATGTAAGTCAATTTTCCTCTCTGAGTTTCAGTTGCCTCATCCATACAGTTGTCTACCCACAGGGTTAATATAACATATGTGAAAGCATTTGTAAACATGATATGGAGCTACACAAATGTGCAAAACAGTATGTTCAGTTGAAATAAAATTCTCTGACTCCTAAACTATCCAATCAAATGAACTACCCTTTGTATGTTTAATTTATGAATTCTAAAATATTAATTGAATATTTTTTAATTTTAGCATGTATATATTTCATTGTCAAGTAATATACATAAAACCCTCTTTGGGAATGAATATTAAGATTGGCTACTGATCAGGGTTTAGCTTGCTCAATACTAAGTAACATTAATGATTATGGAAATTTTTTTCCTTTTAGTCATTTCATTAAAAAGGAGACTCTAGATTCACAGGTTAATGATTTTCAGCATGAGAATGGTAATGAATGTCTGATTCTTGTTTTTCTTGGGATAAACGTTGGCCAGTCTGTTCAAGTTGTCAGTTCGTTTTGTTGTGTTCTCCACCCAAATTGGTCCGAAGCAGTCTAAGTTGGACAGGTTTCTAATCCATCACCTTTGCTAGAAAAATTAAACAGTTCCCCTATTGATGGTGAATCAGTGCTCTTCTGTCTGTATATGTTTACCCAGAAGTCAAACACTGATTAGTGTAAAAGAAAAAGAATCGCAGGACCTGGAAAGAAAAACTTGTTTTATGGGGAAAAAAAAATCAAAACAAAAAAACCATGTGTATTTTGGGTATAGTAAATTAGAACTGGGCTTTCCAACCTTTTTTCACATCATGGCACATCTAGAAAATGGTTAGATTTGTAAAGCACTCTGGTGTAGACTGGTGGGATTTGGGGCCCAGACCTAGCGGCTTGTGGCCACACTGAGGGCTGAGGGGGCTGATGTAACGTTCATTGGGATGAAGAGGGTATCCTGCCTCTGAGGATAATGAAATAGAGGAAGGGTGAGCAAACACGTTGAAATCAACACAGCCACACATCTCAAACTGGACTCTACTTACTAAGTCAGCTCTTTTACCTCATCATCTCATTTCTGTGACTTACATCTCTACCCAAGCTGGAAGTATTTAAGTTAATGCTATATTTTAGCTCCTTTTGGTGCATTCAACTCAGCAGATATTTACTGAGCACTTTAGTGCAGGACACTATTTTGATTGAAATCAGTCATGGAACCAATTTAAAGTTCTAGGTTCTGTCCTTCTTCTCCAGCCCACCCCCCCCTGCACACACCAGATGACAGAGTTTTTGCATTTCTTCCCCCATTATATAGTCAGAGTCAGAATTCCATTCAGATGGTCCCTGTTTCCTACATGCCACCCACTGGCCAAATCCACCAGAGAGACAGCAGACGAAGAGCCCAGGTGATAGAGTTCACAAGGATCAGCATCTCGGGAGAGAGAGTCTGCGAAGAAGGGCAGTGAATGTGGGGTGGGGGAGAGGTCAAAGTGAGAATAACCAGTTCACCTGCTAATTAACTCAGAAATGGAAAAATTATTACCTCATGTTACTTTCCTTTTCTGAAACACCCAAGAGCTTCTCTTTGCCCTTAGAGTAAAATACAGATTTCTTCCCAAATTCTTGGCAGTCAGTCTCAGTCTTATCTTTTATCTTGCCTTTTTGGATATGCATCCTGGCCCTGACACTTGTTGTGCTCCCGCGAGCTCATTATTTAACTTCAATGGGGCCTTTATTTCCTATTATACAAACAGGGTACAGTACCCTTCTTGCAGATCTGCTGAAAGGGCAGAGTGATCTTTGTGTTTTAGATCTGCCCTGCTAGATTCTACATATTCCACTGTCTCCAGAGGTGTAGTGACAATCCCACATGAAACCTTTTATTCAGGTCTTCACTGATCTCTCTCCTCCTCCACATTTAGCCCCTATGGGTCCCAGTAAGTTTTTGTGGGTTAAAGGAATGTGAATTGAGAGTTATCCGAATCTTCTTCTGGTTCAGGCTGCCTTGATGACAGGGCAATAGGGCATCCTTGACTTCTTCCTATGTCCTTGTTTGTTTCATTGCACTACTTTCTACTTACCTTTATAGCTGCAGGCGTGGGATTGCATGAGGGTTATCGTGATCATCAAGTCATCACATGACTCACCTCTTGATCATCGAATAAGAATTTCAATCATGTTGTAATTATATAGCACACTCAGGAAGGACTATCTGATAAAGAGCAATTTAAAAAATACTATGGTAATTTTCTAAGAGTAACAAAACTCAAGCAGGTTACACAGCCTGGGAGAGATGATAACCTGTTGATCAACTGATGGTGTGTGTGATGTGTTTCAAATACCTTAACCATGACTTCCTTCTGGCCCATACTGCTCGAAAGCACTGACGGAAAATAAGCAGGTATGGGAGGAAGGTTAGGTTTAGAAAGACCTTGGGATTTCTTGAGTAAATTGTTGTGGAGACGGCTCCCCCTAGCGTACTGAACAAAACAGGTACCCCAGTGTGTAAAAGCCGAGCTCAAATTCAAGAGCCAGGTATTCTTGTCTCCAAACACCAACCTTATCTGAACAGCTTGAGATCTCTCTTTGGCCACTCTCTTCCTTCCTAGTGAAAAGCCAACCGCAGATCAGGGGAGAAATGGGTCATGTGTCTTTTACCCGATTTGATCTGAGCATCAGTCGTCATGGAAATACTGAACTGATCTGAGGTATCCAAATCATATTAAAAAGCACAAAATGTTGTACCTGAAAAAGACTTTCTCATGAGGGATGCGAATGAAATTAGGGAGAATAAACAAAATTAAAAGATGGCTCCTTGTTAATTATTTTACTAAATATGTTATTTGCCTTCATCTCCTGTTTGACAAAATGTTAATCAAATATATTCTTCTCAAGCAGGATGTATGGGCCCTTGGAAGACCAAAACACGAACCACAGCAGAGGGAAAGCACTCTTCCAACGCGGGGGAAATGACTTACATTAAAGCAATGCTTTTCAAAGCATCATCTCCAGAACACTAGTTCCACAGGCTATTAATGGGTCTTCATAAGAGTTTCATGGCAAATAGTTTTGAGAAATTTAGGGTTTGACAAAATAAATTGATTTTTTTTAAACTCCATATTCCTTGAGGCCCTTAGCATGCTCTTAAAATACCACTGTACTGTGTGACGTTAGTCTTTGAACTTCAGTATCTCCCAAATTCACACGATGGTTTTTTTGTTTTTTTTGCCATGCTATCTCACACACCTGGTTCATGAATTATCCTTTGGGAACAGGCACTGGACTAGAATTTCATTAACTTTCAATCAAAGATGGAGAACAAATAGGAGAGTGTGCCAAAGGAGGAAAGAAAGCAGTAAATTTGATATAAGCAGCAAACAGGGTGGCTGTAAGGAAGTCTGTGGTTAGTGTCATAACTATCGTATATGAAACATCAGTAATGCAACATATTAAAGTCTCATCTCATGGCGGTCCTATAGTGGGGTCAGAAGGATCGGCCATGCTGAACACACCACCAGCCCACAAAATCATTACCAGATTTCTCCCACAGCATCACAGCAGTGATGCCACTTCTGAGAATGAGAAACACGACTCCAGAAAGTGCAGGACTCCATCCTATCAGGCTTTCAACTTTCACTGAAACTTTTCCTTGTGTACAACCTGTACTAATTCACAAAGATGGTTTAAGCTCCTTATTGGTAACAGGATCACAGACACACAGGCTATTGTAAAGGAGTTAGACGAAGCTTGTATTTAGTATAAGCTGTGAGTTAAAGATAAATCCTATAACTCACATCTAGACAAACTTCCATGTGGGGAAAATTGGAAATCCACAGCGTGGTTTGTATGGATAACAGCACAGGATACAACACTGACTCACATCCAATAGAATGAACCTCTCTTATCAGCTCCGTTCACATTTCAGAAGCGCTGCTTTCCATCAACTCAGGTATGCTGGGCAAAAACACTTGGAGACAGGAGGGACTGGGGGCATCAATGGACCTGGACTTATGTGTAATTCTATTCTCTTTTGCTGGGGACACAGCATCTTGTGGAGAAAACCTTGGTCAGCCCCAGAAGGACTGTGGCTCTTAGTCTCCTAGCACATGGTTGTGGCTGGTGGGACAAGGCTCATCCCAGAAGCAGCTCTTGCTTTTCAGGGGACGTCCTATTTCTTCCTAATGCTTTCCAGCTGGGTTGACATCACACACGGGGAGGTCAAGTGATTTACTCAAATGCCCAGTGAAATAGACCAGCTGGGACTTGAACTAGGGAACTTTTCTGGTTCGCAGCCCTTGCCCTAGTCAGTTGACGCTCTGCTTCCTGGTTTTCACCTCTTCTCCGAGTTGCCCCAGGCAGCCAGCGTGCTGTGTCTGGCGCAGCCCATCCTCCCGGCTGTCCCTGCTCAGAACTGGAATAAGAGGCGTGTTACAGGTCAAGCCTGAATGTTCTGGCAGTGCAGTGGAAGGCAGATTGCTCCATGCCTGCTCAAAGCATACACTGTCTGGCGAAAGCCAGATTGAAGATAGCTACACCCACACGCCAAGATTCCAAAAGGAAAAACTTAGCTCACATTTTTCCTTTGCATGGTGATTTTTCTTCCCTTCCTTTTTTTCCCTCTCTTTCTTTCTTTCTGTCTTTTTTTTTTTTTTTAAGGGAATCCCCATGTTTACAAGTTGAAATCCAAAATGCACAAGTGGTCAGTTCACAATTCTGTGACCCATGAACATCTGTGGGCCTGGGTGTTCCCTGGGAATCTGCAGCACCGGAGCTCCGAGCCAAGCCTGCCCTAGGCAGAAAGGAATTCTCAAGTGAGTGGAGCAGTGAGTGAGTGAGGAGGCCTGCGAATGATCAGGGCCTGGTTATCCTCTAGTTCTGCTTTTCCAGGGGCATGTCTACACTCAACTTCAACTAGTTTTATGAGCTTCATTTGATTTTATTTTTTGAGATGGGTCCATCTGAAATGCCTTACAGTAAGTGGGACAGTGAGTCTTCATTTTGCCTTTAAGGAAAACAAAACTCTATAATCTGAAATGGGCAAATGTGGTCCAAGTCTCTTTATCCAGAAACAAGAACCTCTGTGTCCTTGGAGTAGAGAGAAAAATCTAGAATGTTTATTTTGACCCCAGTCTCTGAGGACTTACGCGATTGAAAATCAATAGTGCCTCCCTCTGTGGAAGAGGAGCCGCCAGCCCCAGCCCCTGGGAGAGCCGCAGAGTGCACCTCCCTGCACTGCCTCCAGGGGGCAGGTGGTACTGGGTATGGTGGAGTGTGCCTCATCATTACCATTCCAGACTCTAGGTCAGTAGATAGACTCTGGCTTTATCATCATTTTATAGTTTTAATTTGGTAGAGACTCAAAAGTTAATCAAACCCTCAGTGGAAAACGTGAGCCTGTGATGTATTCGCATCTCCCATCTGGACCTCAGTTTCCTCATCTGTAAAATGAGGGGATGGACCAGACGACTGCTGAGCCCCACTGCAGCTCTAGGGGTCTGTGCCTTTAGGCTTCCTTCACTCCTAGTTGGAGTTTGGTTCATCTGCTCTAACTTTTCTGCTGTAATCTGGGTGTTACGGGCTGAATTATGTCCCCACGAAATTCATGTGCTGATGCCCTAACCTCAGAATGTGATTATACCTGGAGACAGGGCCTTTACAGAGGTGAGCAAATTAAACTGAGGTCTCCAGGGTGGGCCTTAATCCAGTATGACTGGGGTCCTTACAAAAAGGGGAAAAGTGGGCACAGATGTGACCTTACGTGGAAGGAAGACCATGTGGAGACACAGGGAGAAGACAGTCTTGTGCGTGCCAAGGAGAGAGGCTTCAGAAGAAACCAAGCTGCTGACACCTTGCTCGCAGACTTCTAGCCTCCAGAATTGTGAGAAAATAAATTTGCTGTTTAAGCCACTCTGTCGTGGAACTCAGTTACGACAGCTCTAGACAACGAATACACTGGGTTACAGCACAGTGACTTTTCTGGGCTGTGAAAGAAGTCCTATGTGTTTTTCCTAACAGAATTTTCATACTGGTTTCAGCTTAACATAGACTTTCCTTTTGCAGGATATTCAAAATACTTTTTAAAAAGTCAACTTCTTTGTCAGCAGATGGAAGTAAATCATTTTAGTTAAATAAATCCTCTTTATTTTTACTTGAAGGGAGTTTCACAATTTTGACCCACAGAACTATCTTCCTGAATGGCTGTGAATCATCATTTTGCCTTTTAAAGAATCCTGCCATTATGTATAAAATTCATTTAAGGCCAAATAGCTCACTGGATAAGGCCGCAGGTAGCAGCACATTTATAAAGAACTTCAGACCACACAAGCAGCTCCGGAGTGGGCAGAGTCCTGGTTTTGTTTAGTACTTTTGCCTTTAAAGTTCACGCGGAGTCAAACATCCCGTGACTGGGTTACAAGCAAACAAATTAAATGATAAAGAAAGGTAATCACTTATCACTTTGCTGTTTAAGACTCTAGGATTCTTATTTGAAGTGAAACGTGTTACCATCAAAATGAGTTTTTCTTTCACTTAGTACCAAGATTCGGGTTCTTTTCTTCTACAAAACAGTCACATGGAGTTGGACTGGATTTCCAGGATCTAGAAAGCATGGGGATTTCACGCCCCCAACCCCCACTCCATAAGTCCCATCTGATGCAGCAGTGAAATTTCTCAGGAAGAGCATTTCTGGATCAGAACTTGCTCCCTTGGGAGATTAGGATCATCCAGCTTTGGAGGTTCTACATGTCTGAGAAAAAGATCAGAGTACATGCCAAGAGACGTGGGACAGCACAGCCTTACTTTCCCACGTTACTGCAGGCGGCCAGCGTAGATACCCACTATTGTGGTTGAGGATTCTGATGAAGCATCCTGACACCTAACCAACCAGTGCCCATAGCAACAAAGCCAGCAGCTGTTTTGTGTCATCTCATTACAAGAATAAGAGTTTCTAGACTTTTAAAAATACATCTTTCCAAAAATCACATCTTCAGGAAAAAGCTTGGCCAACTAAGAAGCTTGAGGGGGCTGTGAGGAACTGCAGGCACGTTTATTTCCAGCTATCAACAGAATGGAAAAAATTCCCACTTATTTATATACATTTATTTACTTAGGTAATGAATAAGTTAAGGAACACTTCATCTCAAACACAGATTGCTTTTATTTTAGCTAAGCTAATGTTTCAGTTCCATATACATTTTTGAATTTCCATCGATGTCAAACACATTTTTTTCTTTCTTCTTAAAAAAAAATGATTTACAAGCACTTTGACAGCACTCAAGAAAAGTAGGCTGAAGGTTCATAATAATAATTTTCCATTTAAAAAACATCCATCAGACCAAAATAAAATCATTTTAATTAACTCCTTCCTGAGTAACTAAAACCTTGGAATGTGCTGAAAGGTTATAATAAATAAGGCAGTCAAAGATCAACCAGCTTAAAATGTATTTTTTAAATTAAACTATGTAAAATGTACAATATATTTCATGAAGTACAAACCATGTTGGGCTCAGGGCCAAAGAAATGTTGTCATGTGTCCTGAATAAACTGATGAAGTGCCTTGACTTTTAGGATCCAGAGGCTGTTTGTTGGGACACAATCACACTAAGGCCCTGTAAATAAATCAGTCCGCATCTTTCGTTGTGATGTTGTAATGATCACTACTGGCAATAAATGCCTTTGAACACACAGCTAGCAGGGCTCACGGAACTTGCACTAAAAGGATGCTTTTTTTTTTCCCACATGACCAATTGTCCTGATGTTCTGACAACATCAGAGAACACTAAGCCAATTTTTATTTTCAGATGGTGAGATTGCACAGTGTGTAAACTAACAATCACTCTTTATATGTGATTTCATAGAAGTGACTCACAATGCAGAGGGCAGCCGCTCCTGCTCTTATTTTGAATATGACAGTTGTTCTCCACGTTGATTTTTAAAGTAAGTCTAGAGGTAGGGCCCTGGCCTCTCTAAACAGGACAAAGGATACTTCCTCTTCTAAGAACATTCCCCTTACTCACTTCCCTACCCCAGGTCTCTGAGGCAGGAAGGAGGCTCACAAGTGGCCAGATGCTGGACTTTGTGCCTCCACAGTCCCAGCCTTCACTGGACTCCTGGGGGGTGGAGCCTTCTCAATACCCCTCATGATAAAGTAGCTTTAGTGCATACTCGACAGGTTCCAAATGACTTGCTTTATATCTTGGCTACCGTCCAATTTTAGTGAATGAAGGAAAAATCCTAGAGAGATTTGTTGGTTTCTGAAAAGTAGAAAATGTATAGCATGTGTAAAGTCAGAGTCTTATTTACTATTAAGTATTCCCAACTCACACTTTGCTAGCGCCCTCGAAGGGCTGGCTCTAGGAGAAAAAACACAAAGGAGACAAAATTTGTCACAAACATCCTGCCTGCCACCACCACCTGCACCCCTACTTCTCAGCTGGCTGTATACTGTCCACCCAGGAGTATATGTATTTTGTGGGGGGTGGGCTGGGGGCAGGGCTGTCAAAGATGAAAACATTTCAGAATCCAAAGAAACAGGTTTTCTAAGGATTGACCCAAGGCATCATGGAGAGGTGGCAGGTGATGGGAGTGGGATGGGAGATACTGTGGAGCCATGGAACTGCCCAGCTTCTACTCAGGTCACTTAGGGGGCAGACAGCAATTTATAAAGCTGGGCAAGCAGTCTCCTACCCAGAAGCTCTTGCTTCTCTTCCCGATGTCCTAGTCAGGGTTCTCAGGAGTGAGCTGATTCCATAGTAAATGGGACTGTGGTTTCACAGCTTCCTGCACAGAACTCAATACCCCTTTTTACCAAAAACAGGTACCTCTTAAGGGACTAAACGGTGAAAGATATCAGCCACTATGTGACCCAGCTGGCCAGCAGTGTGCCTGACAGATCATACACTGTCTGTGGTCAGGCTTAGAACTTATGCCACAGCAGTCAAATATCAGAGTTAAACTGGTTCCTGGGTTTCCAGTTCAAGCAGTGTGGGTAAGACACATGTTTCATATTGGGTGCAAAGGGCACCGCCATTTCCCTATGCCACATGACCTCCAGAGTTGCTCTGTCTCACCCATACTCTTCCTTACACAGCCAATAAATTCTTCTCCCTGCTCTGCTGCTTTGAAATCTGTCAGGATGGTGCTTGGAAATGGAGTATCTCAAAGGAGCCTGCCATGCACTTTGACCTTGAAAGGCACTCAAGGCTCTGGACTGGCTAAAGATATGGCACAAGCCGACTTGTTCTTTCAGAGATGAGAAGTATGCTGCTCTTGGTGAAAGTGTCCCCTGAGATGGACCAGAGGCAGGTTTCTGCCCGTGTGGGCAGAAACCACTTTTCCAGGGACATTCGCTTTTCTGATGTCCTCATCTGTCTTACCATCTCCTCTTAGATCCTTCTAGAGTAGATGCCCTGGTCTCTGAAGTGGTTTTGTGTTTCTACTGAAATATACAAGTCTGGATGTTTCCTACCACTGAGGTAATATCTTTACTAGTCATTTTACAAATGATAAGTTATTGGGCCATAGGCTGTATTTCTCCCCCTTCTCTTCTTATACTAGGGGAAGAAAAGCTGTTTAAAGATGAGATGCCTTGTGGTAGAGCCATCTAGTGTACCTGGGAAGGACCCGAGGAGCCAGAAAAACACAGAACAGAATTAAAACAAATAAAACCCGCAAAACCGGGCATCTCCCAATGACCCCAACATGTGGGAATGGTTTTGTTCTTTTTAATGCAGCCGAGCATTAATTTAGTCCCTTAGGATTTTTTTTTCCCTAAACAAAAAAACTTTCTGGAAAAGGGCGATTAAGCCATTGGAGGCAACCCAGCGCTGGTATCACCTCTTATAAATATCTTCCAGCCACTTCTCGTCGTCCTGTTCCTCGTCATCCATCGGCTCCTCGGTTTCCAGTGGAGTCGGAATAAAGAACTGGGGTCTCAGGGCGGGACGGCTGACGCGAGACTTCAGTCCGAACTTGCGCTTCAGCAGGTGGAACTGCTCCTTGACGTAGTGGTAGAACTCGTACTCGTATCTCATTCGCTGGTAGAGAATCTGCACGGCCTCGGGGGAGGGAACAGTCTTCTTCACGGTCACAGTCATGTTTCCAAGTTTCCTATGCTCTGGAAGAGAGGCGGGGTTGCCCGTGAGCCACGGTCTGTAACAGCCACAGCTGCGAGGGGGTGATGGGGAGGTCCCGTATCACCGGCATAATACTGGCAGCTCCTAAGGAAAGAACTTTAACATCCAAGGACTAGAAGGGGAAAATGGCTTCCCAACATCTGGGAAGATTTCACCATATTCCAGGTGTCAATACCAACACCAGTTGACTAAACCTAATCTAGCTAACATCCCTTTCAAGGGATGTTGAACTATGTTTGGACCACAATTCAATTGCTAGCTATAAGTTAGTTATACATTCTTTTGAACAGCAAAATCTACCTGCTTTTCATGTTTTATTTCAGAAGAAAGCACAGAAAAAAAGCTGTCTTACCCCTTTCTGGCCATCTTGGTTTTGTATTTTAAAATACTGACATCTATGACTGAAAGTTTAATTTGACACAAATGCCACTGCATTTCACTATTTCAGCAAGGCATTTGTCAAGAAAAGTAAAGGCAGGACTGTTGAATTCCCTAAATACAACTGTAACTGCTGTAAATACTGAATGATTTTTTTTATTGTGGTAAAATATATAACTAAAATTTGCTTAATTTTATATTAGTGCTTAATAACAGAAAAATGTTATATATATTATATATATTTATATGGCAAAATTTTAACTATTTGGAAGTGTACATTTTGGTGGCATTAATTACATTCACAATATTGTACAATTATCACTGCTATTTCCAAAATTCTTTCATCTCTCCAAACAGAACCTCTGTACCCATTAAACAGTAACTCCCTTATACCCCTCCTCTTCCCACCCTTCCCCAGGTAACCTCTAATCTACTTTCTATGAATTTCCAAGGTACCTCATGTAAGTGGCATCACACTATATTTGCCCTTTTATGTCTGGCTTTTTTCATTTATATAATGTTTTCAAGGTTCATTTACTTTGTGACATGTATCAGTACTTCATTAATTTTTATGGCTAAATAATATTTCCTTGTATGGATGTGCCAAATTTGTTTATCCGCTTATCCATTGAAGGATACCTGGATTTCTTCTACATTTTGGCTATTGTAAATAGTGCTGCTATGACTGTATAAAAGTCTTTAGATCCTTGTTTTCAACTCTTTTGGGGATTCTACCTAGGAATGGAATTGCTGATTCACATGGTAATTCTATGCTTAACTTTTTTAAACTGTTTTCCTTAGTGGCTGAACCACTCTATATTCCTACCAGCAATGTCTGAAGGTCCCAATTTTTACAAATCCTCCTCTACAACTGTTATTTTCCATTTTCAAAAAATTATGGATATCCTAGTAAATGTGAAGTGGTATCTCGTGGTTTATTTTCATTTCACTGAAGGTTAATAATACAGAGCATCTTTTCATGTGTTTGTTGGCCATTTGTATATGCTTTTTTGAGAAATGTGTATGCAAGTCCATTGCCTAATTTTGAATTGGATTGTTTAATTTTTTGTTCTTGAATTGTAAGAGTTCTTTATATATTCTGGATATTATGCATATATATCAGGTATATGGTGTGCATATATTGTCTCCCAGTCTGTAAGTTGTCTTTTTGCTCTGTTGATAGTTTTCTTTGATGCACAAAATTATTTAATTTTAATGAACACCAACTTATCTATTTTCTCTTGTGTTACCTGTACTTTTGGTGTTACGTTTAAGAAATCATTGCCACACCCACAATCATTAAGTTTTCCCATGATTCTTTAATCATGTAACTTTTAACTAAAACTTTTGTCACCAGTTATGAGTAGGTACATTATTTATTTAATATAGCTCCAAATGGCTGTTTCCAAAATCAGATTCCCTCAACAGGACAAAGACTTGTCATGTTTGAGTATATTTGAAATACTTTCTGAAGCCTCCAATAGCAATTCTAAAGAAGGAATTAAAAAAAATTATCCAAGTAGTAATGGCCTCATTGAAATAAGAGTATTGTTTTCCAAACTGAGTCTCTTAAAAGGCTTAATACACTTTGGGATCAGGTCTAGAATTTTTGTTAAAGAACTTGGCATAGTGTCTTCTAAAGTGGGTTTGTGATAGAACATTTTATAGTATCTGTCTTCTTTACAGGTATTAACTACGGCTAAACTGAGGCGAGACATGTTAATAGGCTTTGAGTATAAATATCCCTTTGAGGTTTTAAAAGACAGAGTTTTAAAAGCTGGTATTAAAGACAGACCAAGAACGAAGAGCTTTAAACACTGAGAGGCTCGGGAAAAGAATTCACTCATTTTCAGACTCCTATGATCCCTTCCTCTTGAATCATTCTAAATTGTGTGGAGTTTTGTTATTTCATGCTAAGAAAATATTAGGATTCCTGTGATTTTAAAATAAACTCTAGTTAAATTATTTGACCCATCCATTCCAAAAAGAACGTAAAATTATTTACAAAAGTAAATAAGCTGCAATTAGCTAAATAGTTAAGGAAATGGGGCAAAGGGAGAATGAGGGTAGGAAAGAAAAAAGGAGAAAGATCAGCACTGGGGGTAATGGCTGCCCCTCCCCATGTGGAAGGATCTCCCTGGAGTCATACTCCTGCCCCTTGCCCCAGCCCCTCTATCATCGTGGAGGTAGACCAGGTACCAGGGCCGGAGGGTTTTCCTGATTGTGCATTAGGATAAAGGGCTGAGGTGCTCTCTCTTCTGCAGAGACTTCACATCCCCCTGTAGAAGAGGGTGAGGGCTTCCAGCCCCGCCTGTGACTTGGTGGGCAAGTCTGTCCAACTCTGGATGGAATGTTACCAGTCCATTTCTCCTCACACCCCAGCTGCATTCTCCCATGGGCTCAAATCAGTAATAAAGCTGACATTTGGATCTCCAGCTGTCTGTCTCCAGTATCCATTTCTCAATTAGCTTAGAACCCAGGCAGGGGAAAATGGGTATTATTTATTCATCCCTCAGACTCCAATATTGAGTAACACAAAACATATGTTGTAAAGTCCTAACTACTTGTGGAGGAGGTGGGTTTAGAGTTTGACCCTAAACTTCCTAGCAGCTAACAAAGAATTTAACATATATATTAGTCTTCATGTAAAACAATCTATTCACCTCTATCCCTTGTTATAAACCATAGAGAAATACCTTCTATGAATTTTCAAAAGAAAAAACTGTAATGGAATTAGCAACATTTTAATAATATCCTTAGAGTCAATTCAGCCACGAGTGTCCTGAGTGCCAGAGGAAAATGACACATGTCAGGTTCTCAACTCTGGCCTGATCAGGGAATATACTTCAGTCAATCTAGAGCAGAGGTTCTTAACTCTTCTGAAAACTCAACTAAAGCTTGTGTTCAGGAAGACAGGAGGGTACATGGAAGCACATACATGAATATCTTCAGTATTATGGGTCTGTTAAGAACCCCTGATTTCGAGAAATCAGTAAACTGCATTTCCTTCCACAATCTTCCATATATCTTGTTTGTTCTAGTAAATATTAGCCCCAGTGTATTGATAAATACTGGAATTAGTTATTTTATGTGCTGGTCTGGTATATAGTCATAAACATTGTAACAGCAAAGAGAAGAGGACTTGGATTTACATTTTATGAAAGGGGAGGGGCTTAAGCGTGCCTGGAACTTAAGCAGAAGGTGGCCCTACCATGTTTTGGAGGAAGACTCAGAAGAGTAGAGGAGCACTGATCTTTGTAAAGAGGAGCACTGATAGAGGAAGTTTTGGAGGAAGACTCAGAAGAGTAGAGGAGCACTGATCTTTGTAAAGAAGTAATTTGGGATCTCCTCTATTGCAGGCCTCAGAGCTCTTTAAGGTTGAAACACTGTTTTCCTAAAAATAATGTACAGCAAGTGTAATTCGCTAACCACAAAGCCACCCCCCCCAGGAAAGTACCTATTGAATTTTTAACTGAGAACAAGATAACTTCTTAGCCTAGTCTTCAAGATAAATTAGATGCAAAATATTAATCTATTTAATGGACAGAGTGGACTTGCTCTAATGGGTTATTCATATCAAGGCAGTAGAATTTTGTGAAGATTTTAAAAAATGATGGCATGATGGGTTTATATGTTTCCCTTTGATTATGATTAGGTAACTGGGTCCACTGCTTTAAAGCTACTCCTGGTTCATCACAACAAAACTCTCTTCCCTGCATGTTCTTCTCTGTGGTTGGGGATGGGTGGGGAGAGCACATAACCAGCTCTATCAAAAGTGACAGTATGCCATTCAAGCACAAGTGAAAAGAACCAGGATACGTTTACATCATTAGTTAACTGATTTGTCAAGAGATCGGGACAGTTTCAGCTGAGCCTGATCCCTTGTGGCATATTTTTATAGTAACAGCTCCATTTAGTGAGGACTGAAGTGTGCTGAGCACTAAACTAAGCACTGAAACATAGAATTGTATTTAAGCCTCTCATTAACCCCTCAGTGGAAGAGCCATGTAATAGATGAAGAAACTGAGGCAGAGCAAGACTCTGGCTCAAGGTCATGCCGCTGGAAAGAGGCGGAGGCAGGAGGGTCCGCATGGATAATCAGTTGCTGTGCTTTTGCTGCGTTGTTTTGGGCTGATGGCCAGAAACCTTATCATTGTTCCTCACATATTTCTCCACCCATGGTCAACAGCTGGGCCTAGAGCAGCCACGCCTCATGGGACTGCGGAGCCCACGTGGTAGTTGATCTTGCAGGAAGCAAACAGGCATTTTAGTGGGAATGGCTAATGTGTTTATAATCTGGAGGAAGAGAAAGGTTGATTTGAAAAAGAAAATTGAGGAGGAGAGAGGGTATAGCTCAGTGGTAGAGTGAGTGCTTAGCATGCACAAGGTCCTGGGTTTAATCCCCAGTACCTCTGTATAAATAAATAAATAAAAACCTAATTACCTACACCCAAAATAAAATTAAATAAAATAAAATAAAATAAATAATATAAAAAAGGAAACTAAGCTAGGTCATCTCTGAGTCCAGTAAGAAAGGCCAACACCCAGAGTCAATGATGAAAATGAACATAATCATCAACCATTATTTGGAGAGTTTCTCAGTTCCAGGAGACTTCCTGGTGCTTTACTTAGCCTGAGCTTATAATTACATGTCTTGAGGAGGAATCATTATTCAGAAGCACAATAGGAAAATGACCCAGGATGCACAAAGTTTTGGAAGAGTCAGCCTTCCCACAATGACCAGAGTCTGAACTTCGCAGTGTTCTCCATCAGGTTAGCTCAGATCTTACTCAGCTCGCCTTTCATTGACTTCTTTTATCCAAATCTTATAAGGTAGTGAGAGATCTCTAATAAGATGTATATTTGATAAGATCCCCATTGGCCTTTCCAACCAAATTTTAATTACACATCACCTCACTATGCTGATGAAAGTCTTTTGGCTATTTGGTAGCACTAGTCAGAACAAGCACTAGGAAACTGAGTCCTGCGCTTGCTAGGAAACTCTATAGATAGGACAGAACTGTAGGGTAAGAGTAAAGGGAAGATATTCATTTGCGGTTATAAGACAAAGTTTTGAAAAATCTTTTTTTTGGATAGCAACAGATCAACAGATCGCTAAGTGTTTCTCACTTACCTCAGTCCTCCTTATTCTCCTTCGCCCCCTGTCTAAACATGAGGGGCAGTGACAGCTGGTCAGAGGATTCTTATGAGAGCTTTTTGTGTACACACACACACACACACATATACACACACACTAAGCTCCAGTTCTGCGTTGATCTCCAATTCTCGCTCCGTCCATCTATGCCTTCTCTCTCCCTCACTCTTGCTCTACCTTCTCTCTTCGTCATTGTAAACCTCTCCTTCCCAAATGGCTCCTTCCCCTCAAAATCAAAAGTGCTTAAGTCTCCCCCTTCTTAAAGAAAACCCTTGTCTCATGTCCTCCTCTATTTTTCATCTTCTGTCTGTCCTCTCCGTCACAGTCAAACTTCTTGAAGAGTTGTCTAAATTTGTTGTCACCCAATATTCCACGTACACACGAGACTGAACTCATTGAAGCCTGGTTTCTGTTCCCCTCCTTGCTCCAGTCCACCACATTGCTCTTGCTTCCTTGCTGATAACTCAGTGGGCATTTCTCAGGCCTCTACGACTCCTTAGCATGACCTCACAGCACTGATGGCCACATACGCCATCTGGCAACTGCTCTCCTGTGGCATCTGAGACAGCATTTCCCCAGGGGTCCTGGTCTTCTGATTGCTCCGCTTCAGATCTCCACACCCAGTGCTCTCTCCCCGCCTGCCCGTTAAATGTCAAGTGCTTCCAGGGTTCTGGTCCAGCCTCCCCCTTCTCCCTTCCTTCCTCTCTGGGTGGTATCATCCAACCCTCCACCCTCTAGTTTTCATACTTTGTGGACACAAAACCAAAAGTTTGTATGAAACAATGATGGCTTCTTTGCCCTTTTGTTTTCCACAGAGCTGCCAAATTTAATAGGAAGTTTAATGATATTGCCAAAGGGTTATGTCATGGTCAGAAAAAGGAGTGCTATTTTGTGGCAGCAGAAGCTGGAGATTCAGATTCAACCAACACTGATGGCAAATAACTATTATGGGTTTGGATTATGCCCATAGGTATGTTATTTTATCTCATATTCCCAATAACCCTGTGAGGTGTCATGGCCCCTATTTTGCAGATGGCAAAATAGAAACTCTTGGAGACGAAATGACTTCCCCAAGGTCACCCAGCTAGTGAGTAAGCAGCAGGAGCTGAAGCCCCGGTCTCCTGCTTGTGACAAGGTGCCCCTGAGTCCTGGGCCATGACCAGTGAAGCTTTTGTGAGCCTGTAGAAAATTATCATCTTCATATGGAAAGACTAGAGGGCATTTTGCCTTTTGTAGTCAGCAGAGAATTTTTAAAATCTCATTTCGAAGACATATGGTTAAGTGTCTTGCTGTACAATAATCAGTGCTATGGAAAAGTCATTCCAGGGCTAAGTGTTCCACATTTTTATAAAATGCCAGACTTTCCCTCCAAACAAAACAAAGCTACATGAACTATGGCATCAGTCTCTCTCCAGATTGCCGTAATAGCAGTTCGAGAGGAAGTTGTTAGAATTATTTGGGGGAGACTGTTGTTATTTCAGCCCAATCATGCTTTAAAAATCTATACTTATTATCAGCATCCTTTGGGAAGTCAAGTCGCCCTCATTAGGTGGGCATCACCATAGACATAACCATCAAAAGGTGGAGACCTAGCCCCAGGTGCATCCTTTGAAAAGCAGGATCTCAGAGAAGTCAAGGGGCTTGTGTCTCTTGTGCCCTGTGGTGAACGTTTCAAAAGGAGGACACAGATACAGAGCAGTGTCCACGAAGGCAGGGGTGGCAGGCAGGACGCCTGAGATCTGGCTGGCAGCCTATGTGTTATTTGACCTGTGGGGTATTTTTTTTCCCTTTTTGAAATTGACTTAGTTGTAAGATTTGGTCTATTTCACAGGGAAATCTGGATTCCTGGCTTCTCTCAAAGCAAGGCAATGTTATTCTGGAGCTGAGTATGGCTGCCCCCTCAGAGAGGCCAGTTCTCTCTGTTTTGTCACAGACCCTAAATGCTGGTACGTTCTTTTAGGTTACTTGCCTGGCTGCTACAGAAATTTGAGTTTTATGCTTCTGATGAAAAGGTTTTGAGATTCTGGATTTCATAAACCTAGGAAGCAAGTGGTTTGTGTCAAAATTAAGACTTCAATTGGGCCTCACTTGGGTGTCCAATGTCACCTTCCTTCCTTTTTTTCCACAAATGTTTATTAAGTAACTTTCTTGCAGCAGGTGTAGGAGTTACAAGCAGTGAATGCAACATCGTCATTATCATCACCCGCAGGTATTTCTGAGTGCATTCTCAGTGCAAGGACTGTAAGTTATCCAGCATGCGTTTAATCTTAACAGAATCCCCAGTGAGGCAGGCGCTCATTATCACCATTTCACAGATGTGACACTGGAATTTAGCGACTTGCCCGAGGTAACACAGCTGGCAAATGGAGACGCCAGAAGTTGGGTCTGGAACAGTCTGATGACTGAGCCTGAACTCTTAACCCTTCACGCTGCTTATGGTTGAAGGGGGCTCACAGCGTAAGAGGAGACGGGCCTCCTCACCTTGAGGGGCAGGTGGGGCATTTCACCCTGGTTGGTTTGATGGCATCAACATGTCCTCTCTTAGGTCAGAAATCCACCAAGCTGAACAGGCTTGTCTTAACGACTGCCTGGAGTTGGGTATTTCATAACTGCTATGACTATTCGATCATGCAGATCTGCTGTGTGCGCAAGTCTGAGAGAAGAGGGTAGATTTGTGTGTGTGTGTGTGTGTGTGTGTGTGTGTTTCAACCAAAAGATGGAAAACTTTTAGGAGGACTCTGAGGCACTGCGAAACTTCTAAAAATTTTTCCCTGCTTTTTTTTTTCTTCACAGGCCCACCATTTTCACCTAAGCTGTTCTCCTAATGGAGCCTGTTCTGCTGAGAGTGTCAGGAGGGCCTGGTACCCCATTTATCTTGGTACTTCCACAGCTCAGCACCTGGGGAAACACAGCACCCTCTGTACATGTTCATTGAGTGAATGAGAGAAACTAACAGGAGGAAGAGGGTGTTGTCAGACCCGAAGAAGGCTTGGCTGTGCCTGGGAGTGCAGACACAGCCAAGTGGAGACAAAGGCAATATGTGAGTGAGCTTAATAGAAAATTCTTGAGAGACCCATGAATGCCAGGGCTAGCCTCACATCTGGGATTTTTCAGCTCCCACTGGAGTCTATAAATTCCAGTGTTTAGCTTTGTGGTTCAGTTGCCTTTTTGGAATGATAGTGCTGGCCATGTCCTGTTTTTCTGCCCCGTCCTTTAATTAATAAATACATTTTGGTAAAGGGAAGCTGTGGTTTCAGGAAGCTTTTGATTTTTTTTCATTTGTCTTATTTACCTTGAGGGATTGGCCAAAGAATCCCATTAAATCATGATAATCAAAGAAAATTCCCTCAAAGTAGGCACTGGTTTTGAGCTGTGAAATGATGAGAAGGAAAAACAAACAAGTAAACAAACAAAAACTAGCCTCTGACCTTTCTATTCGGATAGCAAAAGAAAGATGATTTTTCCTCACAGACACGTCCAAAGTCAGCCACAGAGTCAGGACTGTGCGAGGGCAGACTCTTCAAGGCTCCCAGACTCTGGACTCGCCTTGAGAAGTGGTCCCAAATGGGGATCCTTTTTATACCACTGACCCCCAATAACGTAAAAGTCTGCAGTTGGCCATCCAATGCTGGTAGAGAAAAAGAATCCAAGACTGTATACTAAGGATATAATGATACAATAATAAGTAGGGAGATTGCGGAGTTGGGTCAGCTTTCTGCATGAGTAAAGCTTTACAGACAGTGTTATAAACAGCTCAACAGCCCCTCACCCCACAACACACACTCTCCCTCCAGCCCATCAGAGTCGCAGCCCCTTCATTGGCACAGAGCTCCGTGGATTAACGTGTTTTCACATAGCCCCTCGTAACCCCATGCAGTCCTCACAGCAACCCATTTTACCTACAGACACCAAGGGCCTGAGAGGTCACAGGACTGGCTCATGGTTGTACAACCAGTAAGTGACTGTCCGGAGACCAGAAAGCGGGCTTTCTGATTCCCAGTCTAGCAACTTTTTGCTTCATCACTGGCTGTTAATTTCCAAATGGAGTGGAAATCTATAACCACCCACTTCTCCTCGCCCTGTGTGTATTCTGGCATTAAGGGGATCGGTTGAAAAGAAGGGCTGGAGTGTTCTAAGTCCAGGGCAGTGCTTTGGTAAGTCTGGGAGGATCTGGTGAAAAACTTGCAAGCCAGCAAAAATGTTTTCAGACTGAAGGAGACTGTGTCTTTTTCATTTTTAGCTCCCCAGCGCCCAGCTCCACGCCTGGCACATAACGACCCTCAATAAAGGTTTGTTGATGCGAAATCTGTATGTTAAATCCATCTGTAAGACTGGATTAACCCAAAGGGAAGCTTTGGTGTTGACTATACGTTTGTTGTTTCTGCTACATTCTTTCCTTAGTGGAAGATGCTGTCTGAGCAAACTTTCCATTTCTAGAAATCAAATTTCTTTAGGGTAGGCTGATACAGAGGGTTAGGACCACAGGTCACTCTGGAGAGGGAGTGGCATTTACTTTTCTGAGCCACTTCATTGGAGAACACTGTGTTATGGTGACAGATCACTTACACAAACTTAGCAAAGCTTAAGAAATACCGTGATAAGGGACATTTGTGACAAAACATAAATACGTACATAGAAACATAATATACTCTACGACACTGTAGCTAATGAAGTCATGTCACACGTATTATTTACAGCCACTCACTAAAGAAATCCAAACACCGTTGGGGCACTAAGACATCTGTGTGACCTAATTTTGCTTTATTAATGTTGTTCAATTACTTAATTTGTCATCCGTTGGGGTTCTTTTTAATGCTCTTTCTCCATTAGTGAAAGAAAATGTTTCACTTAGAAGTAAAACATTCATTCAGATCACATGCAGTTGACCCGCATGCAAAGGGCTTTGCTGTGGATATAATTTAAACGGTGGCTCTTTGGTGAGTCTTGCAGGTTCCCTGGGGGAAGAACTTCAGATCAGGCCATTGGGAGTATCCTCAGAAGGCTGGTGACTCAGGGAAAGGACTACAAAGGAGAAGCTCTACAGTGCCCTCGGAAACACGTGTCCATTCAGTAGCAGTGCACCCATCTGCACAGAGTACTTGTCAGGCTGGATTCCCCAACTCATTGCCCCTCCCAAGACACTGTCAAGCAAACACTGAGAGTTTAACTTTTCAATGTGATGCTAAATATCATTTACCAGTAACCTGTCTCTGTGTAAGATTGAGCAGTGGCAAACGGTGCTCCAAATACGTCTCAAGCTGAGATCACAAATGGACTTTGCTTTACTGCCCAAGTTCTGGACATTTTTGCAAAAGCAGTGGCTCTACCTCTGCTTCATTGACATTATATTCGGACCAGTTCATAATCTTCAGAACTCTTAGAAGTCCCTTTAAACGTAAATAAAGAGGAAATCACAGACCTGTCCCATGAAGTGCCCCCCTTCCCACCTCTCTTAATCTCTCAAACATGCATAATGGAAAAACGATGTAGCCCTGGCTCTGGACCAAAATAAACAATCTGGAAATACTGTGTAAACCCAGATGCTGCAGGGGAGGACAGAGGCCTCGCTTTCTGACCTCCAAGATGGTTAACTGTATGCAAAATAACAAAACCTCACCACAGGCTTGCAGTCTCTTCTGATGCTGGGCTGGTTTTGGCATTCCTTCCCTTGATCTAAGTAAATGCACACTCGACACCTACCGAAGCCCCCTTCCCCCAACAATCCGAGCTCGTTTGAACCTGGTCCAGCAGAGATTATGTGCCAGCAGTGAGTACAAATTGAATTAACAACCAGAAGTGGGGCCAAATTTTACCACTGGAAAAAAAAAAATAAGCATTGTCAAAAGATAGGTATCAATTCTTCAGCTTCAGGGGAGCTGAGTGGTGATCTACCAACAGACCCTGCTCTTTTAAGAAGCACTCTGTGTAAAAAACGCGGGCTTATAAATCTCAGGACAGAGCATATCCAGGCACTTCCAGCGCCCCAGGGATGAAGCATACTTTCTCAGGTGACAGGTGTGATGAAAGCCACGGTCAGGTGCAGTGGGGCTGGGGCGTTCGCGAGCGTGAGGGCAGCACAGTCGGGACAGGTCCCTGGGCCACTGCTGCGGAGCCCCCACACGGCTGCTCCTGAAACCGTGTGAACATGATGCTTGTCACAGATAGAGTAAACTCATTTCCTGAATCAGGGAGGCCACACAGTTCAAACACAGGCGGTGCCCCCGCCGCTGCCGGCACCGGAAACGAATGTGTGTCACTGCGGCTCGCGGCACTGTGCTGGCCTGAAAGAACCACATTTGACTTGCCACTGGGATGACGGATGGCATGTTAAGATCAGCTTCTTGGACGTATGGCAATTAGGGCAGAAAGGAACAAAAAGCGCTTCATGGCTAACTCTGTGCTGGGGGTTGGTAAAATAAACAGAGGGACTTTTTTCTTTTACTCTGCAACCTTCTTTTCAGATCTGGAAACATTAATAATTAAAAAATAAATTGAGCTCACTTTGAATTTTAAGAGAAGCTTTGCTCTACGTAGACAAGTGAAAGTTACATGATTTACTTTTTAAAAAAAGTCTGAAAGTGCTAGGCTTCTTTGATGGAAGAGAATAAAGTCTTGTCATAATGCCACTAAACTGCTTTGGTTTTTGGAAGCCGGAGTAAAACAAAAGGAGCCAGGAAGAAAAGTACCTGGCCTGCATGGGGTGGGTCATGAGGACCATCAAGGTCAGCACACTGGTCCCCTCTGGGACGCAGCAGGCTACCAGCCCTGCAAGGAAGCATGCGTTTCCAGAAACACTGCATAGCTGGGTCCTCACCCCATCGCATCTTGAGGTGAGGGTGGCTGACCAGAGGAGCTTCCTGGTTCTCTGCCTGGGTGAGCCAACTCCATCACACTTGTCCTCAGACCCTGCCTGAATTGCTGGCAGTGAGTGGTGGTGGTCATTAGATATTTTCTTGCCTGGCCTCTGTTTGCTCATTCATCAGCTCTGCACTGAGCACCTACTAAACACAAAGAGCGATTCCAGGAAATAAGAGAACTGCTAAAAGCTGAAAACACAGGCTCTTTGCTGGAGGAGGAAAAGTAAACAATAAAGAGAGAAACAAATGTGCAATCTACCCAACAACTTCCCAGGAAGGGCCCCTCAGAATGGAGCATAAGAGGAGGGATGAGAAGGCGGCCATGACCAAGGGGTGGGTGTTGAGGGCTACCTTTGGTGTCCTTCTGTAGGACCAAGTGAACACCTGGCCTGACAAACTTGATATGCAATGGTTCACCTGGGGAGCCAGCACTGCAGAGACTGCCCTGCAGGGGGTCTGTGGCCAGGCCCTTGAGCCTACATTTTGGATTAGCACCCCTGCTGATTCTGATGTGGGAGCTGTCCAACCACTCTCAGATCCTAAAGCTTAGAATCAAACATGTCAGTAGATGAAGAATACACACACACAGGAATACTACTCAGTCATAAAAAAGAATAAAATGATGCCATTTGCAGCAAAATGGCTGGACCTGAAGATCATCACTAGATGAAGTAAGCCAGAAACAGAAAGAAACATACAATATGATATCACTTATATGTGGAATTAAAAAAAAAAAGACACAGATGAACTGACTTACAGAACAGAAAAAGACTAACAGATATAGAAAACAAATTATGGTTACCAGGGGTGAAGGGGGTAGGAAGTGATAAATTGTGAGTACGAGATTTGCAGATACTAACTACTACATATAAAATAGATAAACAGGTTTCTTCTGTATAGCACAGAGAACTTTATTCAGCATTTTGTAGTAAGCTATAATGAAAAGAAATATGAAAACAAATATATGTGTATGTACAACTGAAGCATTATGCTGCACACCAGAAATTGACACAACACTGTAAACTGACTATACTTCAATAAAAAAATTTTTTTAAGAAATTTAAAAAAAAAAAGAAAAAAAGAATTAAACGTGTCAGGGTTGGAACAGACATCACAGCTCATGGGTTGAGACACACGTGCTCTGAGTAATCGGGCGCGGGGCTGCCCCAGAGCCCACCAGCTCAGCTGGCCAGTTCCCCGCTTTCCCTGCTGCTCTGGTTCACTGGGTGGATGGCCATTTGCTCTGTTTCTTTCTCCCCAGCTTTAAATTCATGACCCAAATCATAAAAAAAGCTGTAATATTTCTTTGCAAGTATATCCCACCCAATGATACACGCGTGCTCTCCCCAACGCAGCATTTTGCCCTTTAAAATTCTGACTTGAGCATGAGAATGGCAACAACAGAAGGATTTATGTTCACAGCAACCACTGAACCAAACATTTCTGTTTGAAAATACCTACTTCTAAAAAAAAAAAAGTATTGGAAGACTTACTGTGGCGTTGTTGATAAAAGGTATATGTCAGAAATACATCTTTTATTTGAATTTTTTTGAGAAATGCATTTTTATTACTTTCCCTAGTTTGGTACTTTATTTGGAATCATATTCTGGAGGCCCTCGTCAATGACTGAGGAGGGCATCCTGATCAAGTGGATTTATTCGAACAGAAAAGATCAAGAGAAACACTAACCCAGGAGCTCTGTCCACATTTCTTTGGCATCTGATAACCTCACAGACCCTGCTTTTATTTTATATGCAAGATTCTTCTTCTTTCTCTTCCTCAAGCCTGTATGTTGTTAGCAGCCCTAGGCTACCTGTCTTACACGCACACTCACACACACCCCTCCTTTGACAGGGAAGAAGCGCTCTCCTGGATTCACGCTGCTTTGTCTAAGTCTAGTCCTGCTGATGTTAAAGAAAACTGCTGACACCCACAGGCACTGGGCACATCACAAATGGTGACACGCCCACAGGACTGTTCTTTGTCTCATTTTTCATGTTGCTCTGTTACGTTTTTCTCCAGGGTTTCATATAGATCAAGTTACCTATCTACTTATGTACAGGGTCAAAATAAAGCCCTTGGGCAGTTTATAAGCTTTTAGCTTTAAATCTTAACTTTTGGAAAAGTGACTTGCAACTTAAAAATTCA
The DNA here is from genome assembly GCF_009834535.1 of Camelus ferus. NCBI lineage: Eukaryota > Metazoa > Chordata > Mammalia > Artiodactyla > Camelidae > Camelus > Camelus ferus. Next base: position 59,379,020 of record NC_045703.1, on the reverse strand, counting down.
TTTTTTTCTGGTTACGATGTACATAGTATATACTTACCATATATATACACACATAAACATACATACATACGTAAGCAAACATACAGATGGTGAAGTTTTTAGAAAAAGATTAAGTAGATAAAATGACTTTAAATCAAGCCACACTTATTACTGTAGTAATATATATCCTTCTAGTCTTTTTCTTACTTATGTGTATGAATTGTAAAATAGACCTCTGCTGTACTGTCTATTTAGTTTCATAGTGCTTTAAAACTTAACTGATGAAAAGCATTCACCTGTAGCATTAATTATCAAAAGTCATATTTTGCAGTGTATTTTTATATGCTCCATTTTGTGGATGCCTTCTAGGTCATATATAGCTTGCTACTGTTAGATAATTGAGTGGTTTTTTCAGTTTCTGTGACTAAATAATATAAGATAAACGTCTATGTTCATAAGTGATCACGTGCCTTTTTGCTTGTCTCCCTCACATAAACGGTAACTTTAGATATTGAGTGAAATTTCTTCTGACAGCTGATAAGGCCTTCAGCACTGACATCTCTAGGACACCACTTACTTTCGTCAGAGGTCCTGTAGTTTGTGTAATGCAATTTTCCCAAATTTTAAGACATTTTCTTTAACTTCACACAACATCAATCTGACTATAACCTGACTAAATCTTTAAAATACACAGGGCTTTTTGAAGATCTTGTATCTGTTCTCTGTGACAACAGAAAATACTAAAGCACTGCACTTAATATGGGTATGGCTGCTTGAAAACATTCCAGTGCACAAGAAATTCTTAGGAAATGTCACCATGTGATGTCTATAATCACAGTGAGTAAACAGTTCCTCTTCCTTGGATTCTGTGAACTGGGTACTCAGAACCTAGTGTTTTCTTTTTTAATCATTCATTCTAGATACATTTTCTTTAGCAGAATATGGTCTATTTCATTAATACTGTTGTTGCTTTAGCATTGTGCTTATCTCAGTGATCAGTCTTGATGAGTGAACTAAAGGTGAGCCCCAAGAACAAGCAACCTGGAGGTTCTCTCTGGAATGTGAAACATGGTGAGATTTTGATAACCCCTTGGAGGGCTTTGAATGAAATAGCTGTTTATGGACGCCAAACATGTAGATAAGCGAGATATTTAACCTCTGGCCCAGGCATTAAGAAGTTAGGTTAATAAGTGGTGCTACTCAAAATAACCATTTCCAAGTCAGAAAAGTGTGAAATGAAGTTCCAAGGATGCTGTCAATTCCACTGGGAGAGTTTGCAATGCTACTTTAAAATTAAGTTCACTTTATCTGGGTGACTTATAGCACACTGGCAGTACCAGGTCTTAGGAGGATGTAAATTAAAGACCCTATCTCCTCCTCCTTCTCTCCCTGTTAGATATCAGACTTTCAACTGTAAGTTCTATAAGACAGGGTGTACATGTAAAACATCCAAATTGCTTTTGCTTTAAGCAAAATCTAAAAACAATGAGATAAAATTGACAACTATCCACTTGTATGGAGGGGGGTCCGTTTGTTTACTTAGGGAAGGCCTGAAACTGACAGACTAATACCAGTAAATACCAAGACCATTTGAAGGGAAAATGCCTGGGTGCCACGGCTACTTCTTTGAAGAACAGTGGTAAATGTTTGCTATGAACATTTAAATACCATAAAAATGTTACAGATATTAAAACTTAAAATATAATCTGAGAAGAAAAAAACAAACTTTTTCATAATATATTTTTGAAAGGTTTAATTGTGATATAAACTTGTATTTGTAACTGGAACTTGCCTGTGAAAGATGGTAGGCAACAGAAGTTGCAAGTTTCCAAGAGATGATTTTTTAAAATGATTAATTGCCTTTGGACAGAAGTTACTATTTGAAAGAGATGGTCAGAAAAGAGTATTTTTATTGACGTAGAATAGAAGTTTATATTTCTTCTGATAAGAAAAATTAGGTTCTTCCATTCTTCTGGCGAAGAAAGAAGAAAGGAAGAACACTGACTGTGTTGGGTAGTAGAGCGACAGCGGGCCATCAATGAAGATGGTTGGGGGTGATGTCTTGAGCTGAAGTTTCATGGCCAGTGGCTTTCATAGCCAATGGCTTTCATAGCCAATGGCTGTGAGAACCTGTGATGTTCAGTGGAAAGCGGAGAGAGGACAGACTGCCAAGAAAGAGTTTTGATGCGACAGGAGCTTGAAATTGTGTAGCTGTGCACCAACTTTCCTCTTCAATAAGGTGGGTAAGGACAGAGCTAAAAGAAACAATCCACCAATGCTGGAAAGACCACGCTTAGAAGCAGCTAAGAAAGAGGTGCTGTTTTCCAAAAAGTGCTCCTAAGTATCATTAGGTTCTGTCAGGACTGGTTCACTTTAGAAAATACTTTCAAGACAGGTGGGGGAGGCAAAAGGCGAAAAGGATAATTTGAATGACATGCAAGACATTTAAGAAAATCTGTTCAAAGGATGGAAAATCAAAGATGTTTGAAGGAGAAAAATCAACAAACGGAAAAGCTGTAACCTATTACATTTTAGTTTTATTGGGGCATGAAATGAAGTTTCATGATGTTCTAAAAACAACAACTTCACTACATAAAATTGAATAAATGAATTAGCATTAAATCCATACCATATTTTTACCTCATTTTGATATAATAATAGAAACTGGTGAGTTATGTCATCGTCCTCTTCTTGAATCATACACAGAGAAACATTTAAAAAGAATTTCAAATTCCTCCTACATTCTAGCAAAACCAGGCATAGTCAGGCTGGTTCATTTATGACTTTCCAGTAACCTTTCCCTCTAATGGCTTTTACCAAATGATTTATTTACTTGGTCCATGCTGAGGTAACCTCCTGGCTGGACTGTTTGCAATCCTTACAGCTCAGAGTCTAAGGGACTGAGTCTCATCACTAATCCACCTCTTGAGTTTCTGTGAGGGCTGAGGGTTCTCATGCAGAGAAACTAGGAGTCCTGGGTTCAGTTTTAAAATGTGCCTCTTTCCCTGTCATTTCTCTTTGGAGAAAAGAGAAAATCACAGACACTCTCTGACCCACTGAATATTGTAAAGTGGCAGCTTCTATACCTTTGCAAAAGGCTGAGTATTTCAAGTCTCTGCTGGCTCCACGGTTCTGATTCACATTTCTCTTGTCTTTACTTCCTCTTAGATTATAAGATGAATTTACTAAAAGTCACCTAAAATATCAAAGTTTTTAAAATAAGACCTGTATGGAGTCATTAGCTTTCCCATCAAATACTGGTATCGCCCCTAGCACATAAGATGTACGCAGTATCTGAATTGCAAAAGATTGTAAAGACAATGCTCGTGTGTCTGCAACCTTTAGCTTCGCGCTCAAGGAGATGTCGTGGTTGAAGATCAAAGGTTGTAGAACATGCTACCAGGAATAAGCAGGCACTCTTTGAGAATGTTTACCCCATTTCTACCAAAAAATATTACATTCTAATTTAATGCTACTTAACTCAATCATCAGTTCTTGGGTTTCACTTGAGACAATAAACTGAAGGCCTGACTTGTAGGGTGGAAGTGAAGGTAAGGAAAAGCTCTTTGGCTCTTCTTTGGCTAGATTTCACCTCACTCTCCTTTTCTGAATGTTGCAAAAACGTCTGGAACGTAAGAACTTCTCTTTCTTGCCTTCCCTCTTTATCCCACAAAGTCCAAAGCAGCAGAGGGTGGAGAGTTCATGGGCACAGTGGGGATGGGGTGAGAATAGGGCAGGGAATCACTCCTGCTCTCAGATTTTGCTGCTGCCCTGGGCAGGGGCGATAGATCGTGACATGCAAGCCACCATTCCTTCTCTCTCAAGTCCATGGCAGTGATCATGGCTGAGTCTAGCCTGACAGCCTTCACGCCTGTGCTTCTGGTCACCATGCCTGAGTATCCAAAATGGCACTAGAACTAATTCCCAACTCTTGCACTTCTGGATTGATAGCATGTCTTGAAGGAATAGTACACTGATGATTCCTGAAGGCTGTTAGACCATTTTGACACCTGTGTATTCCCTGAGGTATTCAGATCTGGTTCCTTGATAAATTAATGGCTGCAACTGAGCACATAATTCTTTATATCCACTTAGAATGTTTATGAGGGAATTAGTTTCCAGTTCTATATAACACAATTGGTTCATCTCCTGATCAGATAGATATATGAGTGACTATTTTTTCCCCAATGTATGATGAATATGTTGACATATACTGTCAAATAGCTGAAATCAGTTGGCACCCAAGCTTATGCCTTATGGCAGCAGACAGTGAATAGGTCATTTTCATAATTGTCATGGAAACTCCCCCCCCACACACACACGAGCTTGGTTCTGTAAACATAAAGGCGAACACAGCAGATAGTAAAAATGCCATAATTTTAAGAGAAGAAAAAATACGATCCTGAACATTAGCATGGGATGTTTTCAAGCTTATTCATAGTCACGGCTTTTAATCATATCATCTCAGTGATATTCATGACAAAGTAACAAAGGGCTTCCTGAAAATATCTGATAGCCAATAATTTTTTATGAGACTAACAAGATCAAGTTAACATTAAATTGATACCTCTATTTGGTAACCATATTTATTTCTGATAGATTTTATATTTTGATAAATAACTTAAAAAATAAATGTTACTGAATGTCAACTCACTATAATTTTAACAGTGAACACATCATGGAATATTTTCCTATCTAAACAACCAGAATAATGATGCTAGGATCCTAAAAAAGATCTTAAAGAAGTGCTCATTAATCACCTTTTTATCCTATATGATAAATCATGTACTCTAAGAATTTTTAAGACTCCAACAGACATTTGCAGCAACTAGACTGGAAAGGATTCCCATTTTTGCTTTGCTATTTTAGAAAAATAAGCGATTTTCCTTGGATTGTTTGCTTTCTTAAATTCCATTCCCCGATTCACTAAAATCCTTCTGAAAGCCAAAGCTGTTGACATGACTGAAACGAATGACTTTACTGTTCACCAGACTGAGGCTCTGCAAGCACTTTATTAAAGCAATCAGTTCTAGTAACTTCAACTAATAAAATATTTTTCCCAGAAAAAAATAGAACAAAGAAATATATCTAGAATATTAATGACCATCATCTCAACAGAATTTCTAAGCTTTCCAGCAACATTGGGTTCCTAAGAATTTAGCAGAAAAAAATTTCCTGGAATCACAGATTTTATTGTCTACTCCATCTCCCTCAGACCTTCATGTTTTCAATTTTGCTCTTTACATGGAGAGGCAGCAGAGTGATCAAGAGAAGGGGTATTGAAAACCCAGGCCTGAGTTTGAGTGCTGGCTCTGCTGAGGACCAGCTCATTGACCTAGGACAGTGGTGAAGCCTCTCGAACTTGTCCATTTCCTTATCTGTAAAATGGAGATAAAAATAGTGTCTATCCCATAGGGATGTTATTAGGATTAAATGAAATGATATATCTAAAGGGCTTAAAAAGTGACTGGGACACAAGAAATTCCCAAACAGGTGTTGACTGTAACAACAGCTATTATTATTATTATTATTATTATTATTATTATTATTATTATTATTATTATTATTATTATTATTATTATATCTTTCTCAGGATCTGTTCTCTTAGAACAACAGTATTCTGCTACTAAAACAGAAAAATGCTAATCTTCTCAATTGAAACAAAATAATTTAAGTTTAAATTTAACTGAAACTTAGTGGATAAATTATACTTCCTGCAATTATAGACATCAAAACTGCAAGATGTTCTGCTCCTTCCAAAGTTTAAGAACTAGTGGTGGGGACGGTATAGCTCAGTGGTAGAGTGCGGAGCTTAGCATACACGAGGCCCTAGGTTCAATCCTCAACACCTCCATTTAAAAAAATAAACAAACAAACAAACCTAGTTATCTACTTCCTCCCCCACCCCCAAATTTAAGAACTGGTGGTGTAGTGAAAGTAATGGTTCATATCCTATACGGTATTCATGCACACTTAATAGACTTCCCCCACCTACATGTTAACTAGCTTTATAAATTTCTCAATGTGCCTTTTGCTTACTAATGCCACACAATCTAGAACTGATTGCATAATGCTTTAAATATTAAAAATTTATTTTGGATGTTTCATGTCTTTTTCCTCCCTGGAGTTCCATTTGGGTAGGACTGTCTCTTTTCTACCCATTTTCTCTTCTGTTGCATCTGCTTGGGCTGGGCAAATAACAAGCTTTCAAAAAATAATTCATGACTACAGCATCTGAAATGCTTTAAAAAAAAAAGAGTAAGAGTAACGTTTTGTAAGAAGCTCTCCCCAACTCATCGACATGACAGTCAGTTTAGGGAAATACAATAAAATGGTCAAGATACAAAGGACAAAACACGGCCCTGCTGAGATCCAGCGCTGTGCCATTCAACACTCTGCCCAGTTCCCTGGGTTATGCAGTTTGGCCAAAACGAATTCAGACTTGCTTTCTTATGGCATGATATGCTATTTAACTAAATAATAAAACCCAAAGAGGATGAATTTGAGATTGTGGCTTAAGAGACCCAACAATATCCATGAACTGGTGTTAGGAAAGTCAGGTCCAGTCCCAGAGACTTTTGTGTTGACTTTCTCATTTTTTTCGAGAATAGTAACCACTGCCTGGTTGAAGCTCTCAAGAGGTACAAATGGGCTGCCTAACTCTCCAGTCTTTTCTAGTCAGCTGCCTTCCTCAGGGCTGACCAAGTGTGACCAGAGTTAGTTTTGGAGTTTTCTGCTCTTGAATGTAGGTATTTCCCCATGAATACAGCTGTACAAGACCCGGAGCTCAGTGTGAAACTGAGGTTTCGCTGACGATGAAAACAAGAAGTTTCCCGGCTGCTGAGTCTCAGCTTGTGGAATCCATATTCCACCATGGAGTCTTCTGGTCTCTGTCGGGCTGTGGCCCACAACTCTTACCACCTCCCCCTCACTCTGTCACCTTCCTCTGGGCAGCCTTCCTGATCTGTCTCTGGACTGCAGCCACCCGAGGTGCCTGGAGTTTGGGTTGCCTGTGCCTTCTGTCCCAGCTGCCATCCTAGCTTGGCTGAACCACCTGCCCAGCTGTTGCCCTGACTCTGGTTCCTTAACTGGTCTTGGCATGTGGGCCTTTACAAACACTCTAAACAAAGTGAAAAAGAATTAGAAAAAGGCAGTCAAATAATCAGTCACGCAGCAGTCCAAGTCAAATGGGAGAAGAGGCACATGGATTCACCTTCACACTCCATTTTCCCACTTCTCCTGACTCTCACCAATTTTTTGTGCAATTAATCCTTACCTTTATAAAAACTCATAATGAATTTATCTCCACCAGACATGTGTTGATTAAGGCTAATACGTATCCAAAGAAAACTCTATGGCTTTTATTTTTGCCACTTAATTTTGATGCAGTTTTGAAAATAGACTTTATTGAAAAATATCAACAAAGTCGAAAGTTCATTCCTGAATAACACTGGTGTTTACCTCTCAGAGAGGCTCCTCACCAGGCAAGAGGAAAAGTAAACAGGCAGATGTCATTTGAACATTCCTTTAGAATTGTGCTATGGAACGCAAGGGAGGTTGACCAGAATTTGGAGTGTCTACACCTACCAAACCTAATAAATCAATGACCTCAAGATATCATAGCATGAAGACTTTATTAGGTGCCATCTGTAATCACTCAATTAAAAACAAATAAAGGATGCATACTTAAACCCCATTCCCTGACACGAAAATAACTGCACAGTTCACATCTGGTTTGGCTGAACTGTGATACTGATATTTAATCTTAATACTCCGAGGACTTGTGGGGAGGGAGGTGAGTTAGCTACTCCAGGGTACAGTCGATTTGTTTTCAGACTAAGTATGGTCACGCTGCAATAGAAAAGACCTATGAGCTAACCTCAGGTAATTAAACCATCTTAGTATCGGCATGGTTGACCTAAATGGTCAAGGATTCAGGCCTGGGAAGCCAATTCCTGCCCTTATGGTGTTTACACCATAGTTCATATGGCAAGATAAACATCTTAAGACTATTAAAGAGTTAAGCACAGAGTTATAAAATTTTAGTGGGGAGGCTATAGCTCAAGTGGTAGAGTGCATGCTTAGCATGCATGAGGTCTTGGGTTCAATCCCTAGCACCTCCTCTAAAAATAAATAAATAAACCTAATTACCTCCTTCTTACATCAATAATAAGTAAGTAAGTAAATAAATAAATAAATAGATAGATAAATTTTTAGCATTTCAGGGTTAGAAATCTCTACAAAATTTCACAGCTCCAAAATATACTCAGGAAGACCTGTGTGTGTGTGTATCCAAAGTCTGAGTTTTAAAGGCCCATTGGCTGGGATATAGCTGGTAATTTAATGAAATCCAAAGGAGAGCTGCTGAGGCTGGTGAAGTGACAAAGTTGGGCTCTGGATTCCACCTGAATGAATCTGTGCTGCCTCTAAGGAAGTGATGCCCTTTCTTTGTCTCTTCCTGGTCAGTATGGCTACGTGTGCAGAAAAGAACGTGGAAAAGAGGGGGGATAAAAGTTCTGTGTGATCCTGTCGATGCCCAGCTGATTGAGCAGGCATCGCTTCTGCTTCCCTCTTTCTAAGGTACATTTTATGTGACCATTCAATTATTTTCTTAAAATTAATCATCCTTTTCCAAAATGTACATGTGTATGATACAACAGATGGGAAATAAAGAAAAAAAAAAGTCACTAGTAATCCCACTACCAGAGATACGACTAACCACCATGAACACTTCGAGATATTTCAATTTAATTGTATTCCTGTGCTTATACAGTTTTTTGAATAACATTGGTATCACGATGTAAATCCTATTGGCTATCACGTTCTCCCGCACGTGTCCAATTACATTTTGAGAAATCACCTACGTCATTAAATATTTTTGAAAGCACGCTTTAATAGTTTAGTGTTGATATTCTTCAAATTGATGTAACAAAATTTATTTACCCATTCCCTTATTTTTAGATGTTCACGTTCATTTTGATTTTGCAGTTGTAAACTGTACTGTGAAAGAACATCCTTAAAATAGTTTTTATGCACCTGATTATTTTTTAGAATTAGAATGGCAGTCAAAGTCTCTGGATATTTTTTCCTCACCAAGAAATCAAATAATAACTGAGATTTAATAAACAGGTCCATTTGAAGTACACAATTCTATGAGTTTTGATAGCTATGTATATATATGTGAAACCACGGTGACAATCAAGAGACAGGATATTTCCATCAGTCTCCCAGCTATGCTATTCTGAAGGCTCTTAATATGTATTATTAAATTACTCTTAATATTTATTATTGAATTCCTTTTCACTCCAGGCTGTACCCATTTGTCTCCCTCTAACAGTCTTCTAAAATGCCATTTCTCTGCAATATCCCCATTATCAAGGACTCTTTCATACTGCTCAGTGTTTGTTCATTTAACATACATTTTAACAGAAAATATAGTCTCATTTTAGTATGCATTTCCTAGATCATCAGGCTGGGCTTATTTTTTAATATATATATTGACCACTTGTATTTATTCTCCATTTTTTTCTGTTGGTATTTCTCTTATGGATTTATAAAAATTATTTATATATTAATGATAAGATATTTACCATATGGGTATTGCAAAAAATATTTTTGCCAACTAGGTGTTTTAGACATACTTTAAAGTTTTAGTTAAGTATACATATTCTTTATTCTCTTTGTACGTATATATGTGTTTCATTGGTTTCATGCTCAGTAAATCCTTAGTAACACACCACCACCACAAAAATAGCCATCTATACTTTCTTCTGTTTCTTTTGTTCTCATAAAAAAAAAACAAACAACTCTGTAGAACCCTCAGGAATTTATTAATATCCAAGGTATAACGTGAGATTCTACTTTCCCTCTGAACGTTTAGCCAACAATTTTACACCTTTGTTTACTCTTGCTTTGTTACTCTCTAATATGTACCACAGCACTCTCTACACCGGCGTCTGTTTCTGTTCCACTCCCTTGTCTGTCTGAGTTTGTGCCTTTATATCATTATACTAAACCCAGGAACCTTCCAATATTTTAGAATCCTGTAGGGTAAATCTTCTCTCATTAAAAAAAAAAAAAAAATCACTAGCTACCCGGTATGTTTACTTTTCCAGATAAGCTTGAGAACCACATTAAGTTTAAATTCTTTTCTTTAAATTATACGCTAATTTGAGGGGAAAAAATGACATTTTCACAATATTCCACATTATTACGCATGAACATGGATTATTTTCTGCATTTCTGTGTTGGTGGTTGTTTCCTAAGTAAAGTTGGGTGCACCAGTTTCAAGTAGAAATTCTGGGGTCTCTCAAGGGTGAGAGTAAGTGATGATAAATTCTGAGCTCACTGAAAGCATGCTACACAAATATGGCCAAGGGGTGGGAGAAGCACCAAAAATTAAACTTCACAAAGATGAGGATTTTTACATTTTGAATGCTCCATAAAGGGTTATGAAAATGTGTTTCCCTGACTAATGAGCCTGGGTGTTAAAACCCTAGTACTACTACTGATTTTGAAATTAGTTAGAACTTTGCTTAAAATATTTGGTGATGCAGAAAAGATAGAAACATTCGATAAAGAAGAAAAAACATATTTTACATTCAAGTTGTCTGTATTATTCTCAAAATCAATTGCCCTATGTTTTTCAGTGTAAAATAATCAGAGACTTTATAGATAGGACGATACCATAAGAAGGTCTGAAATCACCAGTGTTTACGCTGACTTTCTGAGCTGTGTTCAGTTTTCCAAAGTCACAAAAATCAGTATCAATTTGTGTTTTAAAAAAATCCTAGTTCTACCACATTAAAAAAAATAAGGGCTATGATCACAGTACCACCCTGTACATATCCTTTAACTCTTCTTAAAAACTCTCTGTTAATCTGGCATTAGTAACTACCAGGGAGATGCGCCTAAGCATTAGCACCATTCTTTTCTCCATTAGGTTACTTACTCCCTTTCACGGATATGTGGAAGCACAGCCTGGCTTCAATTTGCATCTGAGATGGGGTGTGTTTGTATTTTTACTCTTGGTTTATATTAAAAATAAACTAGAAGAGCAAGTGGGAATGTGCCACAGGATGTGGTCAGTCAACTTTTTGTGCCCTCAGCAGCTGCATCAGGAAACAACTCTGACTATTGACTTCAAAGGTGATTTTCAAAATAATGCAGAAGGAAAGTAATTCCTCCTTTACTCCCAACAGAGACACTCCCTTCAAGTCAAGCTGCCCGGATCAGTAGGCACTAAATGGGCGGTTCCACAGCCACAGGCAGAGCCGAAGCCCGCAGAGAGCTCCGGCCACGCACCACCACGGAGCATGCCAGGGAACGCTGAACTCCGCACCATGACAGACACACTTGGAACCACCGTTGGTCTTTCCTTTGAAACTCAAAGACTGGACTAGTGTGAGCACTTGTTATAAACCCTGCCCTATTAGAGTGAAAAGAGGACTCAAATGAGATGATCTGAAAAGTGCCCTGGAAAGTACATTTGTGCATGAGTACATTATCTCCACTAACCTTCGAAACAGCTTGCTGAGGTTACCATCCTCTTCTTTCAGATGAGGACTGAAGCTCAGAGAGGTTAAGAAACAGCTGCTATGAATTAGAGCTGATTTCAAACCCAAGTCTACTGGATCCAAAGTCCATGACTGTGACCTGTGTCTACACTGCTTTTGCACCCCAGGAAACGAGAAAACCTTGCTAACAGAAGAAGCCTTTTATGAATGAGCAGCTGTTAGCTTCCTAACAGGCCTTGGAGGACAAGATGAAGTGAACTGGGCTCCCAGAGGCTCCCCTAACTCCTCAGGCTGCTGAAGGGCAGTGGTGGCCCCAGCCCTGGTCAGTAGACTGGCTGAGGGTCCCACCTGTAACATTTGCCATGTGTGGCCTGCACCGTCCCAACCTGAGCCTCCTTTTGTTCAATTTCCAGGGTAGGGCTGAAGCCACTGCTGCTGACCCAGAGATTCTGTGCATCAAGTGAAATTCCAGGCTCCATAAATAGGGTTGTGATGATGCACTCCCGGCACGTGGGAGTGTGTTATAGCGCTGTCTGGATTGAAGAGGAAAATCTCTTTCCAACTCTCTATTGAAAACTTCTTGACTGTGGCCTGCAGGAAACAACAGTCATTGCGAGACATATGTCTGGCACCCAGTAATCTGGCATCTGTTCCTTCCATGGTGAGCTGGGGAAATTTCCATATTGGTCCCAAGCAGATTTTCTGGGGGATGGTTCTGTTTAGTTATAATTAAAAGGACTTCAAGCTTCCAAACTTGGGTGACTGGCAAAGTGGTGGTGCTGTAGGGTAATCTCTCTCCCTTTAAATAAATAAAATCTGGAATCCCACAAAGGGGATGAAAGCCAGCTGAGAACTAGAAGGGGTTGGCTTGCTTCTGCAGACCATGGTGCTTTCTCTCAGAGACTCTGGTGGACTCTGAGCTCAGTCCTTCAACCCTAGGAGAGAGCTGCTCAGAGTATGAGGTGGAATCATTTGGGGCTTCCCAGGCTGGCACCTTCTGGCACCTGTCCCTTGGTAGACAAGAGAGTCAGCATGTCCGTCATGGGGAGGAGTCCCCTAGGGACCCTCACGTGCACCAAGTCACTTCCCTGTGGGTTCTTCCCACTCCCAGCAAGGTCAGGCACATAGCAGGTGCTCGAAGACATGGTTGTTACACTGAATTGAGTTTATAAACCAAATAAATCCCTTTCTTTTATTCCTCTAGAACATTGAATCTTGAGTAAAAAAAAAAATTACTAAAAAATGAAGTGAAACTTATGACAAATAAGGAACACAAAAGTGCCCCACAAAAGAGATCAGCTTCGTAAAAAAGGTGAACTTCAAATACACAGCCTTCTGAGCCCCTAAATAGCTAATGATACCTCTTAACAATCAGGAAATGTCCACACAGCCACACTTTATCTTAAGACTTTGCTCTGGGACTCAACCTCAGAGCTCTTAAATCTCTCTGAATCTGAAAACAGTACCAGATGAGTTACACCCCTCAGAAAGAATGATACTTAGCAACTTGCAGAATTTGGCATGCTGTTGAAGAGACATTGATTATTTCAGCAATGTGTGCTCGCTACGGGGTAAGATACTTTTCCATTTTATAAAGCAAAACAAAACGCTAAGCCTTTGATGCTGGCATATTGGCCTTCTTCTTCTGGGTGGATTCCTTTTTGCAAGTGTTTCCTGCCCCACATTAATCTGATATGCAAAGCACATGTTATTGGAAGAAGTCTGGGTTATTTGTGTCCAAAACATTAGACTACTGAGCACATTATTAGGCAAACTTGAAAACGACTTGGATCTTTCTTAGTTGCTCTCCAGATGTGTTACCGCTTTTCGGTGGGACCCAGCATTCTTGCTGCTGGTGGTCTTAAGCTGGAGCCACAGTCATGTAGCAGATGCCATGTCACCACTAAACCCCAGAGCTGAATGAGACATAGGAGTCACCAGTCCTATTGGTGACTTAATATTAAGTTCAACCTATAGATGCGTAATTCTGAATAACCATCCCACCCACCCGCATCACCTTCTGAAAGCAAAATGCAGAAATCCTGTATTTCTATGTCAGAAAACTACAGATGTAGATCATTATCTGGACTCCAAATAATGGTCACTGATGCTAAGGAAAAAGGGAGTGAGAGAAAAGGAGAAACTATAACCACAATACCATGATTGAGGCCAGAAATAAGCTACTGTATGTCAACAGAAGTCAGATTCTGACAACAGAATTTTTAAAATGGAAAAAATCAGCATTTTAAAAGAATATGCTAATACTTCTTAAGGGTTGGGGACTAGTAGAAATCTTGGGCTGAACAGAGGGAACTGTGTAGCAGCACCCTCATGAAATTGATTTAAGTTTTACGAGGAATTAAGTTACAGTTTTTGACTCTAGACCATTAAAACCAACTATTCAGCCAAAAATGTATTTGGGATTTAACATTTTCTTTTGGAAAAACATCGTAAAAGTGACGTACCCTCATCACTTAAAGGCTGTGAAACTCGATTTTAACAATACGATGGGGTCCCCTTTTAACCAAAGCAAAGTTAATAATAATATGGTCTAAGATCAAGACTAATAACATATACGGTTTGGTATCTGCTTATAGATACTCTGGGAGTTGTGTGGTCTTTCTTGATAGCCATGGGGACTGATTCTGGGTTGGTGAAAGTAAGCTAATCTTCCACAGTCGATGCCAGGAACCAAATCACATGCCCTATTATACTTAGGCAAACAATATCCTATGCTCTAATGTGGAAGACTAGAAGTGTGGCAGAGCCAAAAATCACCCTGAACAAACATAAGATTTCATCACCATTTGGAGCGTCAGCTTGATATTCTGGCTCCAAAGAAAGATGGCCAACCTCAGTCCATCAGGCCAGTTCAACCGTCTTTCTGGCCGTTCTCTATCAGATCAGGTCTGTCTGTGTTGAGGCTCACACCCATGGGGCTCACTCTTCTGTGTAGGGCTCCCAGTCCAGCTGGATGGGCATGTGGTCAATGGGCAGGCTCTGCCAGAGACCAGCCACTGGGAGGGGAGGGTGTGGAACAGCAAGTGTGAGAGGCCTGTGGAGCTGCCTTTACACACAGACTGTGACTCTTACTGTTCTGGGGGTTGGGAACATCTGTGCAAATCTGAAAATACTTTGCTTCCCAGGAAAAAGCAGACACGCAAAATGTTTTCATATTAAATGGATGGGGATGGGGCAGTTTAAGGATTCCCTGAAAACCATGCAATGAAGCTTCAAGTTAAGAACATTTGCTGCGGGCAGAGAAGACAGTCCTATAAAAGGTACGGGTTTCTGGTGCTAATGAAAAGACACTCTTCTGCAAAAAGCACTTGTTCTCAGCAGCATGGCCCACACCTGGATCTCCACCATTAATAATTTCTCCCCTTGAAGTGGATTAACAACCGCAGGAGGAACCCATTAAACCACAGGTGGCAGGATGTGCAGTGGTTACGTCCAAATCCTGGTGCTCTGTGACCCAGGGTAGGCTATGGGGGTAAAGAGTTGGCTACCATACCTCAAGGCAACCAAGATTCCACCCTCTGTCCTAGTTGCTGATGTGATGAATGGAAGGAAGTGTCAATGATATAAAGCAATGAACTGGCTTAATGGCCAACTGAAGTTCACATCACCTCCCTCTAATTCTAGTGCACTAAATTTAGATGACTAAAGCAACATATTTTCTCCTAAAAAGCTCTTTAAAATCATTTTTAGTTCACGTATAATAAAAAGTATCTAAAATTTTTTTTCCCTAAGGAATCTCCTAGTAAAATAGTGATGTCATCTAGATCTCTTTGAAACTCAATTTACTCATCTGTAAAATGGGAATAATGAAAGTACATATGTTATTGGGTTGTTCTGAGGATTGTATCAGAAAGTCCACATAAAAAGCCTTCGGTGTCAGTTCAATAACTTTTTATTGAATACTCATAATGCACAAAGCACTGTTCTAGGGGTTACTATCACTATTACTAGAAATTTCCCTGGGCATCACAAATTGTGTTACTGTCAGCTGCTAATACCATCACACTTCCAGAATGATTTATCAGGGCTCTGAGGGAGTGGGCCACAAGACAGCTAAATTGTGAGAGACGATGGGTCAGGTGCCAAGGGCTATTAGCATGGAGAGGGTGGTTTAGGGTGTGAGAATGGTATACAGGGATATTGGAAGGCTGGAGGCAGGCACAAGGGGAGAGAATTCTCTCTAGAAAGATGGAGTAGGAGGATGAAAAAAAGAAACTTCATTCACTCACTCTGAGGAGGGTCCATTCTGGTCATGGTGAAGCATGAGAGAGAGAGGGACCTGGGTCTCCAGTTATGGGAGAGAATAAACACTAGCGAGGCATGCAGACGGTGGTGTGTGCATTTTACTATGACCAGAGATGGTCGTCAACACTCCATCATCGTGGAAAGTCTTCATGACTAAACTGAAGACTGGTGAAGTGGGGCTCCCCAGGAAGAGGGGGATGCCCTCCAGAAGAGCAAGGAGCAAAGACTAGGGGACACAAGGCAGCAATGCCCGAGTCTGGGTCTCTTCTTTGGTTATGAACCTCAGGATGCCAGTTAGAGCTTGTAAGCTAAATTATCCAGGTTTATACACCCATCTCTGCACCTTTCTCTCCACTCTCCTGCAGGACATTCCAGATCTACTTCTCTGGGCTGGAGGCTAAGCGGAAGCTTTCTTTGCATGCTCTTGACCCAGCTGGGTACAGCCCCTCCTGAGGTGGGGAGTGGGGCAGGGGGCCAGCAGTGCAATGAAGAACTCAGCCATAGAGACCAGTCTCATGACTATTAAATGGTTAATATCTATAAAGTGTTCACATGCTGGCAGGCTCACAGTAAGTGTGAAATCATTGTTTGTTAAATAGGTGACCCAGTTGCCTCTCCCGCAGGAAATTTCCTTCCTGGGAATGATGGGCTGCACTTACGTCTTACCAAGGAAGGTGACATTTCTGTATAATTGATACCCACCCAGGCTCTCAAGGGAATGCCACATACTGCATCTCAAAGCAAGGAGAAGCACTGTGCACAATTCATCAGTTGGGCTGAAGAATGTCTCTGAAGAATGGCATCATGGAAACAGAACCCAGTAAGAAGGAGCTTTGGGAGTCTTTACCAGGATGCTTCTGAGCCCTTAAAAAGCTGTGCCATGGAGTTGAGTTGTCGGTACCCAGGAAAACGGCATACCTTTTAGCAGGGACACATGCAGAGGACAGACTGAATCAAAGACCTTTCATTGACTGACCTACATCAAAAATAAGATTTTATTTTTACAATGCTTATCTGCTGGTGTCTGGAGATATATTTCAAGAAAATATTAATAATATAGATGAAAATCAGGTCAAAATAAGGGAAACAAATAATCAGACAAATGAAAATTAAAGTTCTATGATGAAACTATTTGATGTACTAATGGAATAAAACTTGTTTCAATACTCTATTAAAAAAGCAACTTAAGTTTTTTATAGCTGAGGTTTGAATTATTCGAACTGGAAAGGTTCAGGGCTGCATGAAAAAGAGAGCAGTGGCAAAAATATTTTCATCCTCTAATTGGCTTTCAGGTTAAGGGATTGGAGGTATGGGACATCTGGTCACGCAGACAGATACTTCCAGGTATTTGTCCCAGAAACACTCAGTAATTAGCTGTGCTTTAGGTGGTCTTCCCAAAACTCTGCCAGACTGGGGCTTCAGAAAAGAGGGAAGGATGGGAGGAGAGCCAGGCACCGCATGTGCTGAACAGTGTTCTACAGTGGGTGCCGTGGGGCATCAGAAAGGAAGCAACTATGGTCCATCTTTTCAAGAAGTCTCTACAGAGTTAAACGCCAAAAGGATAACTCCTCTAATTCATGCAAATGGCCAAGCATGAGCAAGCCCTGCCCGAAGGGGCCATCCTGACAGTTTCCTCTTGTTTCACCACTGCTCAGTTGTCCCCCTTCCTACTATCTTCTTTTTTCTGATCAGGAACGTGGAGAAGGTCTCAAAGCATGGTGGAAACACACAGGGTTTGGACCCAGACAGGCTCTGCCTCTCACCAGCTGTGAGACTTCGGATAGAGTCTTTAAACTGTCTGGGTGTGTTTTCTCCTGTGTAGAATTTGGATAACACTATCTCCTTTGCAGCACCAGTGTGACGATTAGGAAGATACATGGAGAGCACAGAGCATGGTGCCGGGACGTACTGCACTGTGACATCTGCGATGCATGAGAACTATAGTAAAGGTAGACAATACAGCAAAGTCCAAAGGAATCAGTGAAAACTACCCAGAACCCACAAGCACAATGAACCACTGCTATTCTTTTGTCAAGAAGGCAAAGCCAAATGGAAGAATCACAGAGCCTTATAAGCCCCAAATGCCTTACGACTGGTCGTGTCAATTGGATGGCCTTCCAACTCGCTGACCTGGGAAGCCCAAGCCAGTGGGAGAATCTGTAACACTGTTTCTCAAATAATCTCTGATTTTTTTCTCCCATAATCCATCTCAGATTGATACTTCTGTAAACTACAATAAGAATGAATCATTTTTTTAAAAAAAATCAGAGCCATGCCAAATTACCATCAAAGCTTCTAAAGGCTAACTCTCAGTTTCTGCCTTATCTCATCGTGGGCTAGCAGCAAACAGTTTATGGGCTGGCACCGGTCCTCGGACCACACTTTGAGAAGCGGTACTCACTGGGGGCCAGGGCCAGTGCAGACCCAGGGGCCCAATGGAGCACAGTCCCACTCCCAGGCCTCGGAGAACGGGCACTAAGAGATTCCCAGCCTCCAGCCTCATTCCGGGCGGCACGCCTGGCTGGGGAAAACAAACACACTTCCCACACCTGAGTCTCAGTGTTTTCTTTGAGTTTGTTTTCCCACTGACTTACTTTCCTTTCAGTCTGGGCTTTAAAAACAGCTTTCTGAGCGAATGCAGGAGATCCCAGCAGTCCTAACACCACGGCTCATATGGAATGCATTTAGACAGGGGAAAAAACTCGAACGGAGTGGTTATATGATTTTGAACTGGCTTGGATATGGCGTGGCTGGAATTTCAGAGCTGGCTTTTGTTTGCATTCGTCATGAAACATTTGTTATGTGAGCTGCTGCTACTGCTACTAAGGCAGCTGCTGCCGAGAAGCCCTCTCAATGGCCACTTTTTCTCCTGGACGTGGGCTGACTGACAGCGTCCAGGAACCGAGGCCCTGGGCTCTCCAGGCTTGGGATCCCTCTGCCGCTCTCCCTGCATTAGGTTAGGGAAACGGCACACGACAGCGCGTGAAACAGTGGCGCGTGTTTCTGCCAAGTCACGCTGGAATGGTATCGCAGCACGGTCGGGCACTGCCTCTGATCATGAGAGTGTCTTTTTATCAATTCTTATAATTTACATTCTCTCCCCTCAAATAAATCTCCAACATGGCCCTGATCTTTCTTCCAGGTAATTAAAAAAAAAATAGTTGGGAGCCTCATCATAGCAACATCGTTCAGTAAAAACCCACTGGGGTTTAACTAATAAATTACCATCAAGGCATCTTGGTTTTTTGTTTGTTTTGTTTTGGAAATTTCATCGGTGCTATAATCCCAAGATACAGACTGAAGGCTGAGCTACGGTAGCCTGATTCACATCATGGCTATGCAGACATCACGTGAAAGGAACACATATAACAGACCTAGCTGGAAGCAATAAACACAAGGCTGGTAATAGAATCTTAAAGCTCAAGTAGGACATTTCCAGCTACAGGCATTAGGCTGACTACATGCCTTCGACTCCTCTCCTCTGAAAAATGTCACTGAAATGACAGTAAAGGATAATTTTATAAAAGATTGCAAGCTCACAAGGATAAAGAACTGGAGAAGGAGATCAATGGAATACAGACCTCAGCCAAGTTCTGGAAGAGGAATAGTGGTTGGAGGAGTACGTGGGATGTGGCAGAGCTGGAGGACGTGCCCTGCAGTGTTGGCAGAGGGGGGACAAACACCAGGAGCGGCAGCTCACCCTGCAGAACCCCTGGGAGATGGAGCTTCCACACCTGCATGCAGCCAGGTATCTTGATGCATTCTCCATTGCCTGTTAGGCTCAGCCTCCAAAGAATTTGGGCAGAGGCTCCAGGCTGATTTGCTAACCCAGAGGAGAGAAAGGAGAGGCATGGGCTAAAATAAGAACAATTAAGTGACTGGCAGTAAACGTAGACCTTCAGCTCCTGTTCCCAGGCCAGCAATCAGATATGTGTCCTGCTCCCCTACTCCCACCTCATCTCCCATCCCCCAAGAGGATGTTTGGGGAATTCTTCAGTAGGGGAAACTGAATAAACTCCAGAGAAAAAAGACCTAAAATCACTAGCAAATGTTTTCCCAGCAAAATTTCTATTGTTGCTTGATCATCCCAAGTGGAGTCCCTTAGTAGATAAGCCTCCTCTATTGCATAGAACTTTTCCATGAGCTCTTTCATGCCTCACCCTCAAATATTCTGAATTCTGACATAGATCACCAGAGGAAAGATGTCAGACTGAAAAAGAGAGGCCCAAACTAAGCAAAACAGTGAAAAGGAGCCAGAGTAAACATAGATGATATAAGAAATAGACAAAAACACTTGTTAAAGTCTCTGTAATTTTCAGAGATTTATGGTGGTATTGTACCATATAAACAAGAACAGATATTATGCAAGAAAAAAAGAAGATTAAAAAAGAGTTCTTAGAAGAGAGACAATTCAATAGAATGATTGGAACACAAACTGAGGAACTCATCCAGAGAGAAAAAGTTGAAGAGAAGGAAATTAAGAGGAAAAAATAATAAAGCAAATAGAGAGGCTGCATCTAGGGGTCCAAATATCTGACCAACAGTATTCCAGAAATGAAACAGAGCAAATGGTGATGGTAAAATCAGGAAAGAAGTAAAACAAGAAAAATTCCCAGAAATGAAAAACATGAGTTTTAAGCTTAAAAGTTAACTACTGAATACTCAGAACACTGAGGCATTTTGTAAATTTTCATAAAAGGAATAAAGGGAAGGCTCCAGGAGAGAGAAAATGAGAAAGTCAGAGAAAAAGATGTGGGAAATGGAGTGCATGTACAAAGAAATCCCCACCCAGCCAAACTGGCAATCAAATGAGGTAGTAGAACACTGAGCTGTTCAGACTTGCAATGACTTGAGGAATTTACTGCCTCCCATGCACCTTTTATCAGAAACAACTTGGGAATATCTTGGAATAAAATGAGTTATTAAATCAAGAAATAGAATTCATGGGATTCAGGAGAACAAGGAGACAATATATTCTGTAAAATGGTAAAAGGAAGTTCTCCAGGGAGCTTCTGAGTAATCAGCCCAGATTGAAACAGGAAGTTAGAGCTCTGGGTAGGAAGGAGGGGAGTGGTCCTGGGATGGAGCAGTTGGTGGTGTGGAAATGGCATGGACATACTTATCTGGTAATAATATTGAAAAAATATCAAAAGTAATATTGACACAATAGATCTAATGGCGCATATGAAAAATTTGACAGGTATAAATAAACCTAAACAAATAAAAAAAAAACCCAAGGCAATAATCAATTCTAGGGAAAACAGTAAGTTATGTAAAAAATTAAACAAGAAGATGGTGTGCTACTTGGATCAACACTGAACAAATGTATACAGTTACAGTAATGTATACAGGGACGGTGCATGTAAAACATGGATACAGCCATATTAGGAAGATTTGGAGGGGAGGAAGTAGAGGTAAAGATGGCGAAATAAAAGAACTAAATAAAGTCTCAAATAAATAAATCAAGACAATAAAACAATAGAAATAAAACAAGCCTGTGCACACTAGTTATAAATAATCTGGTGATTATCAGAAGAAACAGCTAACTGTGCAAAAGTGTTTGCCTCTGCAAAACCAGACTTTGTGATGGAGAGGACTGAAATAGGAAACGGCTGCTTTTCATTATATGACTTTTAGCACTGTTTGAGTTTTAATTATATACATGCTTTACTTTAATATATAAAATATATTTGAAAACTCGGAAATTCTCGGTAAAATTCTCGGAAAGCATGTTTTGAAAAATAGCTCCAGTGGTATCTGGCCATGACAAGGCAACAGAGGCACCTAGAAGCATATTGTAAAAACCAGGGAGGTGAGACTTTCCAGTCAGAGTTCTCAAACTCCCACTCAACAAGCAAAACTTTCCTACTCTCATCAGTGGGGAATTAAACTGGATTTCTCTACGGGTTTGTGGACAATGAAATTAATGTGCTTAATATAGCTCATGAGAAACCACTAAAAACAGCAGTGTTCTGTCCACAGGTATATTTGCAGTTTTTCACTGCATTCTTTCACAGTCCAGTGCCATTTGCAAGATGTGAAAAGCTAGGATATTATATGTTGATAAAAATGTCTGAGATATTTTTAAAAAATACAGACCAGGAAATGATATTTTTATTTGAACAAGATTTAGCTGAACAAAAATAGAAGCTTCCATTGTAAAATGTTGAGTCATGCAAAATGGGTAAGGACTGTACTTCGTCCCAGCTGGGGGTACATTTTATAAGCAAAGAATGTCAGCGAGGCAAGGCCATGAGCCAAGGGCACACAGTTCTGAACTTCTCTCTCCAGGGCTCTGTCCACATCACCACGTTAAGACCCTGGGATGGGCAGGAACCTTGGCAGTCTGGGCACAAAGGAGCAGGAAGATCTTTACTAAAAGATCAACTGTCACCCTCTGGGGTCCGATCTCTAATCTCTTTTGCCCAGGGTTTTGGAAGCATTTCAGTTTCGCAGAGTTATCAAGAAAGTCCAAAAATTGAAATTTGTGGTGACTAATTCCACCCTCTTACTCAACGCAGCAATATTACTGTCAAAGTCAACTAAAAACTGCTCAAAGTAGAAGTGATTAAATTCTCAAGTAGGAGAAATTCACCTCTAAACATCAAAGAATGCTGGGACCTCCACCACACACTCAGATATTACCAGCCAGCTATTCTTTTGGGGAGATGAATCATAACAGAGAAAACAGTACACCTCATCTCATGCCTGGCCACACTGCGGGGGCTATCCGGGGTTCTCCAGAGGATGCGGCTGGGGCCTGGAAGAGATCATCTCCCAGGGTGCATGGGCTGGGAGGTGGGGACTAGGGGTAACTTCTGGAGGGACGATCCCAAGGGCTCTCAGCAAGGGAGGCCAGGAAGACCAGAGACGGTGTTGGGGGCCACAGCCAGCTCATCCCTGAGTCAGGGAGTGACCGGCAACAGAGGGGGAGTCCGTGCGGGTGGGCAGAGAGGGGGACCTAGGCGGTCAGGCAGGCCGGACAGTAGATGACATCTGGAGAGGTGTGGTGGGGGCCCCCCAGAGGGACCGGGCGGGGCCAACTGGAGCTGATGGGCACCCCCGGCCTAGAAGGAGGCTGGGCTTTAGCTGCAGAAACCGAAAGAAAGCAGGGAGGAAGCACCCCAGCCCCTGGGGCCTGGGGCCCGGCAGTAGCCCTGACACTGTTGGGAAGTGAGGGACCTTTGGGTGGTGGTCGGGCTTGGCAGAGGGCAGGGCAACTGGGAGGTGGTGGGGGGCGACACATGGCCCTCTGGTAGCTGTGGCTTGGCCACCACTCCTGGGATTGGTATGAGTGACTCAGCTCCAGGTTGCACCATGTAGAGATCTGAGGCTGCGGATACTTTTCCTGTCTTGGGCAGGACTGTCTCTGCAGCAGCGTGCCTGAGCTGTGAGGCACTGGGGCACTCAGCTCCAAGAGACAGGGTCAGCAGGCCAGGGCCGAGGTGGGCTGGGCCGCCTCTCACGCCTCCCACACTTCGGCACGTCTGTGCCCGCACACCCCCGGGCACTCATGTTGTTTCTTCCTGCCTAACGTGCCTCCTTCCACATCCAGCAGGTGAACAGCTCTGCACCCTTCAAGGCCTGGCAGAACTATTTCCAATAGGAAGTTCTCCTCTGGCCCTGTCTGTGATGGCGTTCAGGCTAGATGTAGTTTCCCTTATCTTTATACGGCCGTTCCTCAGGACTGGAGTGTATCGCAGACACTTAAACATTTGCTGAAAGCGTTTGTTGAATTTTTCTGGTATTTTCAGATTATGCCTGCTATTTAAATATTAGTCTTCATAGAAGAGAAATATTTTTGGAAAGTTATTACTATAAAATCAGACCATATGTTGAATGGAGATAATCTACAGATTTTATTTTTAAGCTTTTATTTTCAACTGCAATCTGTAAGAGTACTCAGTACTCACTGACCTCTGCATTAGTGATTAGACATGAAGAAAATGTGGTGGGTCACAGGTTCATGGAGTTTGTGGTGGTTCTAGGGACAGAAGCTTGAATGACTGTGGTCACTGGGACTTGATAACTGTGAGTAAGTTATTCTACCCTTTGATTCTCTGTTTCTTTGTTTAGAAAATGAGACAAAGACTCTTTCTCCTCCTCAGCTTCAGAGGATTCGTGTAGGAAGCAAATGAGCTCATCTATAGGAAAGTGCAAACTGCTATGCAAATTATTATTTAGGAACTGTTGCTGATTTTTTGATGCAAGACTATTCACTTAGATACCCGTGCTGCATAACAAAGACTTTAGCTGTCTGAACATGAATGGATGCACACGCACACGCACACACACACACATACTACACACACACACACATACTACACACACACACACAACGAAGTATCAACATGATTAGAATCTGAGCCTAGAAAAAAACAAAAAAACAAACAAAAAACCCCAATAGGCACATGAAAAAATGTTCAATATCGCTAATTATCAGAGAAATGCAAATCAAAACTATAAAAGATATCACCTCACACCAGTCAGAATGGCCATCATTCAAAAGTCCACAAACGATAAATGCTGGAGAGGGTGTGACAAAAGGGAACCCTCCTACACTGTTGGTGGGAAGGCAGTTTGGTGCAGCCACTGTGGAAAACAGTATGGAGATTCCTCAAAAGACTAAAAATAGAATTACCATATGGCCCAGCAATCCCACTCCTGGGCATATATCCAGAGGGAACCTTAATTCAAAAAGATACATGCACCCCAATGTTCATAACAGCACTATTTACAATAGCCAAGACATGGAAACAACCTAAATGTTCACTAACAGATGACTGAATAAGGAAGCTGTGGTATATTTATACAATGGAATACTACTCAGCCATAAAAATAATAAAATAATGCCATTTGCAGCAATACGGATGGACCTGGAGATTGTCATTCTAAGTGAAGTAAGCCAGAAAGAGAAAGAAAAATACCATATGATACCACTTATATGTGGAATCTAAAAAAAAAAAAAACAACTTATTCACAAAACAGAAACAGACTCACAGACACAGAAAACAAACCTATGGCTACCAGTGGGGAGGGAAGGGGATGGGAAGGGATAAATTAGGAGTTCAAGATTTGCAGATACTAACTAATATATATATATAATAGATAAACAACAAGTTCATACTGTATAGCACAGGGAACTATATTCAGTATCTTGTAGTAACTTACGGTGAAAAAGAATATGAAAATGAATATATGTATGTTCATGTATGACTGAAGCATTACGCTGTACACCAGAAACTGACACAACATTGTAAACTGACTATATTTTAATTATATATATTATATATACACACACACACACACACACACACACACACACACACACACACACCCCAAAAAGAACCTGAGCCTAGGACATTATTGGTGAAAAACAAATCTTTTTGGAGAATATTGATGGTACATGGACCAATAACAAAGTGGGGGTGTCCTATTTTTATAAATGATAATTGAGTTTTTTTTTAACAATTTCATTGGTGTCTGTAGATGGTCTGAATTTCTCCTGACCATCAGTTGTATCTCTGTGAGGTTCTAGAATATTTTGGGTTTTGTTATAGCACAAAAATAATAAGACGTGGGAAGCAAAAATGTAAATGAAAAGTGAAAAACAGCATGTTTAATCCAATTGTGGAATGATGGATGATTTTTATAAAACCAGAGTTGCTGGTATATAAACTTTTTAACCCACACAAACTTATTTGACTGTAAACCATCCCCCCTTCCCTGACTCCCTTGGTTCTCATATAATGCACTTTGGACTACTTCAATCAATTGTTCTTGGAACCCTTTTGATATGATCCCATTTTTAGGCCCCAAATTGGTCATAATTGTACATCTGTGTTCAAGCACTCTGTAAACTCCTGCCTGCAGATGCAAACTGTTAGGAAACACATACACTTCCCTGAGAAAATGGAGAGACACTGCCACCTGCTGGACAAAGTTTAATACATTAACTCAGTTCTGAAGTAAGTAATTCTGCATAAAGAAAATAAACTAAAGGTTTTTCAAGAACTGAATCTTAGGGTCTTAGTTAAAATAAAAATGCCATTAAATCACTGTACACCCATCCTATATCTACTAAATAACATAATATATAATAGACTGAAAAATTCAACATTCACCTCAAGTTAATGGTATTGGTCCCAATCGCATCTCAACAGTGGGTTTCATTTAAAGTTGAAATTTAAGTCCCTCATATCTCTGGTAAGAGTTCAGGCATAGAAAAAAAAGATGATTTTTTAAAAATCCTCAGTAATTTGGATGGTGTGTGATTTTCAGCCCTTGAACATGTCACTGTAGTAATATTTCCATTAAGCTTATTCCCTATGGTTGTTTCAGGAATAAGATATTGGCCAGAATATAACTGTTCCCCTCCTCCTAAGTCAGAAATACTATTTCCAAAAGGCGTTCGATTTGCTAGTCATAGGTCAGCTATCACTGATGAAATAAGTGAAGGGTCATCATTTTCTTTTTTTCTGTCCTTCCTTCTTGCCTCCCTCCCTGCCCCCGACCCTTCTTTCCTGTAGAAGTTACACAGAGAGCTTAAGTCCTAGCTTCTCACAGACACAGGCCCCGTCTCTCTCCGGTAATGCTGTTGGCAGGCTAATAGCTAATTATTGAACACATCATACCTTAAGCTCTGGGCCAATGACTTTACATGGATCCGATCAGGTACGTCTCACAACAACCCAGTATTGTTTATGCGTCTTATACATTTGGGGAAACTGAGGGGTAGAGGGGTTACCCCTTCCCTCTGGCTATCGGTTAAGTGGAGGAGGGGCTTTAACGCCCAGGCTGTCTACTCCAGAGCCTGTGCTCCCATCACTGTGATATCCCATCTCCTCCACAGAGATGCACACGGTGAGAACAGAGAGGGCGGGGCATCGTGACCGGAGAGTGAGCTGGGGTCCCTGTCTCGATCACTTCAAGGTCACCAGCTTTAGGGAAGAACGGATTCTGCACAAATGCCCCTCCATCCAGGATCCTTCGTGTCCTCTAGGTGGCGAGAGCCTCCGTAACTAAACCTGGGAATTACGAAAGCAATGGGGACTGTCTAGAACTTTCTGGGGGTGGGAGGAAAGCACCCTATAATTGTGCTAACCAACAAGAGGTAGGAAAAGGAGCCTTACAACGTTCTACATGATACTTCAGCATCATAGTAATACAGACCTCAGCGCTCAGCCTCCCAAAGCTGCATTTGCTCTGAGTCCTATGGGCAGAACTACTGCAGAAAAAAGTCTCGTCTAACTCCCAACTCAGTGTTCTTTCTTTAAAGAACTGTTCTTCATGAATAACAGGCCAGTTTCAACTTTCTATGTAAATATCGTCAGATTTAATACTGCGATGCAAATGAACTCTGAGAGCACAGTACTATACTCTTAATGGGAGGTCTATTTTTTTTGTTACTCATGCCTAATAAAGATAATAATATTTAAGTTTGTACTGTATTTATCATCATTGCTCATAAAATATTTAAGTAAAAACTTTTTTTTTTGAAAAAACAAAGCAGTTAATTTATGAATGAACTTACATCCTCAAAGTTAGTATGGCGGTCATTTGGAATTACACGTTTTTCCTTTTGTAGTAGTTGGCGATCAGGACAGCCCACAAAAGTCTAGTAAATTCCCTCCTGTGGCTCCAGTGTTTACATTTGTAATGGAAATAAGTTGAAAATGAATACTAATACAATGTTAGTAACAGAAAGCATTTAAAATACAAGGGAAAGGGATTGGACACCTGAGCTTTCAAGTCCCCAGATAGAAGGAAGGTGATGGGTTAACATCAGGTATACAGTTCCATGTCGCGATGCTAGGTGGTGCTACTGAACTGGAACAGCTCGGTTATTTGTCCAAATCAAGGGTGTGTTTATGAGGGACATTGATATAAACACTTTTCCAATCACAGATATCCACTTATTCTCTCTTTAATTAACTTGCTTATTTACTTTGGCCTTTTAACACCACTATGATGTTAGCTCCTAAAGAAAACATGACTAAGAAAAATATCGACAGCTCACTACTCCTACCAGGCAGAACAGGCCTCTCATTTCAGGACAACAGAACAAAACCATCAACAGACTAGTGACTAGGTGGTGTTGTTGCTGCCGTAGATGAAGGAGAACAGGAAAGAAACAGTGTTTTTGTCTTTCTCTCAGGACACAACGACAATGAGAAAAAGCAACAATGGATTTCTGAGAGTTACCCTATCTGCAGGGACACTGCTTGTAATTGCTTTGCTGCATTCTCCTTCTTGCTTCCATCTGGAAACCACTCCATTTGTTGAAATAAAATCATAATTGTATTTTCAATGGGCTGCTTTCTATTCTCTGTGCCAGGATTTGCTTCTGTCAAATGGAAGTGGGACCAGAGATACCTCCTCACACGGTGGCTCCCTCCCACTCCCACACGTTCCCATCAACGGACTCAGACACGCACCTGCCTGTTCGCTGGGTCACCCCAGCAACACGCTCAGGACAAGGCCAATGGGGATGTTGCCAGTTTCACTCTCCAAAGGGAGGAATGGAACCATTTAAACCATTTAAAGGAGGAAGGCCTTTAAAACATGGTGAGTCTGTGTTTGGCCTGAAACTCCAGGTTTTGGCATCTATATCTCGTGGTTCTAACTTTGCTTTGAAGCCAGGGGAACTTTCCTTCACTAACGGAAGAGATGATTTCATTCCTTTATTTCCTGAATCCTTTTCTAGATGAGAAACCCCCAGAACGGAGAAGCGCTCGCTCACAAACGGACTTACCTGGGTCTTTGTAGATACTGAGCACACCCTTGAAGTAATGAGGTAAAAATCTTTCCAGTAAAAGCAGCACATCTTCCAACTCTTCAAGGATCCCCACGAGCAGGAAGTTTTCATTCACGTTCAGTTTTGCTCTTTCCAGGGCCCACTCACCAGGCTCCCTTTATGGATATAAAAAGGATTTGGGAGTCAAAGATTGGTTTTCGAAATGCAGCAACAGCATGTTGATGGTCTCTCCCAACCCCCCATCCCTTCGCAAAAGCCCAAATCCCACTTCCTTCAAGGACCAGCCCAGGTGTAGTGCTTCCAGCAGCCTTCCAGCTGCCCCTGCCCCTGTTCCTGTCCTGGTCTCACCTCTGTCACCCTCACCTGTGTGTGGTGCCAGGGCCTCGGACTTAGCGTGCCCCACCTAAATGTTTGTTAGAAGAAGAATACAGGCCTGAGTAGTTCAGTCTCCATAAACACTGACTAGAACGTCTTTTTAGAAAAAGGACCAAACCGAATCCGTAAAATTAGAAGTTTGGAAATGTGAAACTGACTGATTTCTTCTGTAGAAATCAAAACAGGTGTCAGATCATGTTTGTTAATCTTCTCATTCTTTTGAAGAGTTTAAAGACAAATCTGGTGTTTTTTGTTTTTTTTTTTTAATTACAGAAGGAAAACAGCGTGATCTTGTTAGTAAGGCCAGTCTCTGAGCCAACACTGACGTGAGCTCAAATAATTGTTGTCAAGGTGGAACAAGGTGCCATCTTGAAAGGGTTTTGAAAATCATCCCGTGTGCACCTAGATGAGGCATCAGAAGGACTTGCCCCAATTTTAGGAAATATAAAATTTTAAAAGTATTTTAGGGAGTTAGAATCCTGTTTTTTGGAATGAATATCTTCATTGTGACAGAAAAGGAGTCATCTGGCCTCAAATCTTCCTATGCTCTGAAGCACTGACCGTGTACCAGGAGGCATTTATTACTGGGGAGAGGGTGGGTGAGGGGGGCCTCCTGAACTCAAGCGTTTATGATAAAGCAGAAAACTGACACTTCTAGTCCCAGAGTTCTGACCATAAACAAAGCAGTGAATCCAGCAAAACATCCATAATGACAATACACATAATAACTAAGCAGTAATCATGGTGAAGGCAAAACATACCATGAATGAGTAGCAATTTGGAAATAGCTGTGTCTCCCCCTCCCCTCCACAACCCCTGGTCTCTTCAAGAACACAGTAACCTTCTAATCAGTGTCTCCTTTGGGGGAAAATGTCACTTCTGGCAGCATGGTTTATTTTCCACCGAGCAAAGATAATATTCATCCTCACTACCATTTCTTCTGGAGGCTACATATTTGCCTAGTACGATGAGTTTCAACTGCAGCTGGACCAGAGTCACCTGGGAGGTGGTCACAAACCTGGGCCCCACCTCAGAGACTGTGATTAGGATGCGGATGCAGGAGGTGGGTGGACCCCACTCTGAGAGCCCTTACTGTCTAAGTCACTTTCTAAAGAAGGTCCTTCATCCAAGTAAGGCTGAGGTGTGATCACTAGAAAGTACTTTCTTTTCTTTCTACTGAGTATGTCTCAGGAGAGAGGCCCTCTAGAATTCAGGGTGTGAGCATCCAGTGATTCAGACTCAGTGAGACACACCACACAGGCAAGGACAGTTCCTGATGGAGCACAGTCAGTGCTCCCCCCTGCTCTTTACTCTCTCGTGGGCTGGGTAGCGACAGCTGTGTGTTAAGCAAAAAGAAGAGTTTGGTGGGCATTTCAGCTACACAGCTTTGTGGGTGGTTGCCAAGGCCTCTGTCAGACCTTGATTTGTTAATTTCTTTATTTATTGGACATTCAGAGTCTCAAGTGTGATCTTTAAAGATTAACAGTAAATATAAACAGAATTCCAGAAGGCCAAAAGACAGAGGATGCAAAAGATGCCCGTGCCATC
This sequence comes from Camelus ferus, assembly GCF_009834535.1. Lineage (NCBI taxonomy): Eukaryota > Metazoa > Chordata > Mammalia > Artiodactyla > Camelidae > Camelus > Camelus ferus. Next base: position 59,348,579 of record NC_045703.1, on the reverse strand, counting down.
CAGTTGGTGGATTTCCTGCCGCTGTTGTCCACATTTGCATGCCATCAGCCTGTTTCAGTCTTTACCTGCATCTGGGATGCTGTCCACAAAAGTACGGAATGATGTAAAATAACCTGGGGTTGGAACACTCGGGATAGTTTTCAAGAATACACTCATTGATATCCTAGAAGAGAAAACACAGCAGTGAGATGTCTCGTGGTCTCTGCAGTGCTCTGTCAAATGTCACACAGTGTAAGAAAATTGATTTTTAAATGACACCGGCAAGCCTTGAGAAGACGTAGAGAACTGATGGATTTCACGAGAAGACTTTTTTCCTTCCTTGCAGAATCCTGCTCCACTGGCCAGGTGCACATTACAGTCAGAGCATTTCTGAGAGTGCTTGTTCTGTTAACTGAATTTCTGTGTTTCCAGTGGCCTGAAGTCTTTAGCTAGATCACAAGTATCTTGGAGCAGTTCTGCTGACTGTGGCTTGTAGTGGTCCTAGCAGTTACGAGAAACTGGGAAGTATACAGTGGGCACTTAAATATTTGTTGAATGAATTCAGTATGACTTAGTTCTTAAATCATTCAGACTTAATCAGAGATCCCTCTATGGCCAACCTGTAGAAATGTGTTTCCTTGTGTATCTATAGGTCCAACAAACAATTAAGCACCTACAATAATCACATAAAGGGTTTGTAAATTTTGGAGGGGTTGTAAAACCATTTCTAGTGTTATATTTGGTTAGAAAGTGACCGGATGTTTGCATACAGACATTCTCTCACTTTTAAAGGCAACAGTTGTGATTTCCAGACAGAAAATCTGGAATTCTCAGATAGAAATTTCTCTTCTACAAGGATGAGCGTGGTGTCTTCATCAGGATTACTAGAGCTTACAATGTGGCCCGAGGGTGAAAACAAGGGCTAAAAATCCACTTTCATCAAGCCAGCTTACACTGGACACACCAGAGAAGACACGTCTGGTTCTTAGGTACTTCTAAGGAGAGAAGATAACCCAGTTTATAAACAAACCTAACAGCTATGCGATGCTTTTCCAGAGACAACACTGGCAAGGCAGATTAAGAGTGGATGTAACTCAGTAAGAATGGCCACATGGTTGACGGAATTTATGAGTTAGTTGAAGCCACTATATCTGATATGATTGAGGTAGGTCGTTAGTTATTAAAAAATTTTTTTTAGTTCAAGTTGAGAATCAGAAAAACACAACAAACTTTTTTTTTTTACAACAACTTTCTCTTTTCCCTCTCATACTTTTTTTGGTTTATGTATCAATTAAATAAATTACACAATTACAATAATAAATTCAACTGGAATAAAGAGATTCAGCAAAAAATACACTCTAGCTAAGTACCTGCGCCTACCGTGGGAAACAGAGGTGCACAGTTCCCAAGGAGGAACACACTAGAAGCAAACAGAATGGTGTACGTCAGCCCATCCAGCCACACGTGAAGTAAAGGGTAGTTAAGGGCACCTCACTGTGTATGAAAACCCATTAAAAATGCATCATATTAGACCCCAAATATCTTTCTAAGAAGAACCTAACACACAGAAAGGTATGTATAAGACTATTCATCGCTACAAAATTTATTACAACAAAATATGGCAGAACTCATATGTTCATTAACGGGGAACTGAGTCACAGAGAAGTTATGGTGCATTCATACAATAAAAGACTGGGCACCCAGAAAGGATAAGGAGAGTCTATATGCACTGTCCTGAAAAGTGTCCATGATGAGTTTTTAGATGAAATAAAATCGATTACAGGACAATGTGAAAGACAACATAAAAATAAACGTCTGTGTTTACACAAAGACAAAAGTATCTGGAAGTATAAATACCCAGCTGTTAAAAGGAGTTGTTTATGCTGGTAGACGTAATGGATGATGGGAACACATTGAAACTTTACTTTATTTATTTTTGAAACATTAGCTTTTATTATAATGTATGTATTTTAGTTTTGCCATCAGAAAAGTTCAAGGAGAGTTACACTTTGTAAGACAAACTAAAGCTTGGGTGGGAGGGTGACTGGGCTGTGCCATGAGGATTCTCTGACTTCCCTGTCCTCCCTCACCCCCCAGGTATCCCCTGGCAGTTGGCTTCGCCCAAGAATGTAAGACTTAGGTCAGAGTGACCCAGTAACCAGGGATGGGGTCAGAGGGAGGGGGCCAGGAGCTGGGTGAGAAGCGAAGTGTGGAACTCCAGCCAGGGCCGGCGTGGCCAGAGCCAGAGGGTTTGTCTTCTGAGGTCGAGATTTTACAGCAAGTGGCAGAGTAAAATGATGGTGATTTAGGGGGTGTCCAGAGACCTGTCCCATACACAGTCAGCCCCCCAGAGACCTGCATTAACACGAGAGGCAGGCAACAGAGCCCACCGAAGGCTCCCACAGAAACTCTCACAGCACCTGCGCTTCTTCAGAGTTCACTTTACAGTTGCCTTTTAATAAGGACTTGTGTAATTATTTGTTTAGGCGGTGAGTCCAGGAGAGCACAGATGTCTGTTCACTGCGTCTCCAGCGCTTAGCACCCTGCCTGGAAAAAGCAGGAGCGCAATAAATATTCAATGAATGAATGAACAAATAGCAGAAGGAACAAGCCAAGACACACAACCGGGATTCTGTCCCCAGAGATCCTGGCCTGGAGCTCACAAGAGCGGGCAGAGTACATCAGCTGGTGGGGCTGAGAGCAGGGAGGGTGGAGGAGTGCAGGGACCTAGGAAGGACATTTCTCTTTTGGAATCCACAAATCACTTCCCGAGGTCAATTTATGGGAAGACATAAATTCCTAGTTTAAGAATTGCTGTTAACAGTTCTTCCTTTCTTAGATCAAAGCATGTCCCGGGAGATTTCAAAGAGTTCCATTTGAGCCCGTTAGGTTGATGAATGGTGTTGGCCACAACCCATCTTATGGAAATGCTATAGGAGGACATAAATAAAGGATGACTCAGGTGTAAGACCAAGTGGAAGCAGGAAACGAGCTGTGAAGACCCACGCACTTAGCTGCCGACGGCTTAGCCGCAGGGCACAGTGATGCTGCTGGCTTCCCAGCAGCTCCAGGACGGGGCCTCAGGAAGCTGCTCCCGGCCACTCACAGTCCACTCTCACTGGAACCGAGACCCTCAGCGAGTGACCTTTCAGTGTCCTGGGCAACTGAATGGGACGAGTGTCAACACAGCTGTTCGTCCAGCGTCCTCTGACAGGCACCGCCAATTCCCCCCCCCTCCGTGGGACCATTTGGTTTCCCCCAGAGTTAATAATTTTATCTCTGCTGTTAGGTTTCTTTATCCTGTGTTTACAATCACCTTTTTTTTTTTTTAACAATCACCTTTTTATACTGAAGTTCCCTTCGTATTTACATATTTTAAAACGATTATGCAACTTCGTTGTTTCTTCCCATGCAGTGCTTCTAGGATAAGGTTGCTTTAAATGAAAACCTTAATATTTATTTGAGATTTGCTCTAAGATCATCATCATGATGATGACTTCAGCCAAACTGACCCTCTCACCCTTGTTTGATCTACGATTTGCTTATCTGGTCCTTGGATCTTGGTGTCTACCGTGGCACCCCACAAAGCTCTCCCCTGCCCAAGTCTAGCCCTATTTTTAAGATTGAGTTTAAACATAAGACCCCACTCTGCCCGTATTCTCAATTGATTAGGGGATTGAGATATTCTTTATAAGTGAATATTCCAGATGACTTAGAGAGTCCTGTTAATCACCAAAACTACAATAAAAGACCAATTTTGGTTGAAATTTATTCTAGACTATTTTTTAAAGTGTACATTTCCACCCTCTAGGTTTTCTTTGTGGGTTCATCTTCTTCGACTTTGATCTTACAGCAAAATCATCTTTTATTGAGTTGCTCCTGTTAACATTTTCATCGGATGGGCTGTGCTGAATAATACTCACCTGTTAAATGCAAAAGGGCCCATGGAGCCCAAAGGAATCCCCAGTCACTACGGCCAGATCCCCGGGAGTCACTCCCGATGACTCTCACCCTCATGCTCCACGTTCGTTCACTCAGTGACCTGGCTCTACAACTTCACCCCCAAGCTGTTTCCTAAGCTGTATTTCCCCACCCATCCCACACTGCTCGGCTCCCCTCCAGCTAGTTAGTATCTCTTCCTTTCCTCTCTTCTCCCCAAATGCATTCTGCACAAAGTTGCTGCAGTAGTTTAACTGATAGGTTAATTCATCCACGGCACTCCCCTGCTCAAACACTCTGAAGGCCTCTTACTGACAATGCAGTGGGAATAACAGTCAGTTAGGGCACCTGTTAAAAAAATGCTAACTCCCAGACCCTGCTTCCAGAGTGTCTGATATAACAGGTTCTTCTGGGGACAAGGCTAGAAATCTGCATTTTAAAGAAGAACTTCTGGTGATTTTGAGAAGCTGGTCTCTCTTCCTGAGCATCAGCACTGTGCCAGCAGGTAATTTCATGTCCTGCTTATATGTCTCCCTTGCCTGGAACTTCTTTCTGCTTCTTCTTCTGGTCCCAGCAGCAGGACCAGGTACGGGTGCCACTCCTGGCAGGACTGGTGTTAGCACACTCTGGTCCCCCCGCAGAAGGCCCCAGAAGCTGGGAAAGAATTCAAGAGCTGACAGTGAGTTCAAGGTAACTCCTGGTGGGCTTTCTGAGTAGACAAGGCACATACAACCTACACAGTGTGGTTTGCAGCACTTTCCTCCTCCATAGTCCTCATTTTAAAAAAATCTCCTCACCTCTTACCAAGTCCTGGAATTTTGTTCATTTAATAAGACAAAATAGGTGAAGTCTGTAGCACATTTCTCATTCATTCCCCAGTCTTTTGTCATTCAATCCTCTCCATTCCTGGGCCCAGAAAGGAGGGAGTTAAGGAGTTCCAGGAAAAGGAGAGGCCGGGTACACACGGAACCTGGTGGGAGACGGTGTGTCAGACAGGCCAGGCTCCAGGACCCCCAGCCCTACTGAAACCAGAAGAACTGTGCTTTACTTGGGTTTGTATAAGATTTCGTTTGAAAAAAGGTTTTAAACCTAAGAATCGTTGCTTCAGGCCAGCGCACAGAGGCTCAATACTGGACAAGCTAGCCCAGCACCCCATCCCGTGGCTCCTCCGCCTAATCTGTACAAGCAGGTGATGCTGAGTACAGGGCCCAGGAAGTCGGATCTTACCGGCTGGGGCATGATTGTTTGGATCCTATAATTAAAGAGCACCTTATGGAGAAAAACAAAAAATGAGAAACCATTTCTCCTCTTCCTCTCCTTCCCAGGGTCCAGGCTGCTCAGAGTTCCATTCTCCCCGCTACTTTACCCTTTAAGGAAAGAAGGGCTGCCAAACCCATGTAAGCAAGGGGAAGGGCAGGGTCCTTATATGTACAACAGTGTCCAGTGCTAGAGGGCGTCTATATTCTAAATGTCAAAAATATCTTTAAAAATACATGGCATCTTCTATTGAAAAGAAATTTATTATAATTTTGATATATAGTGTCAATTCCTTGGGGATTTCAGTTTTCATTATCAGTTGTGAATGAGTAGAGGTCCTTTGAGCCTATAAATAACTGGGCATGAACCTGGCCTTCAGGAAGGCACACTGCACACAGGTCGGGTGCTGGACAGACTTCCCGAATTCGACTCTCTGAACCTTCTGAAAGCCACACCTGCTGGACCAATGCTGTTCCAGGCTCCTGGGCAGGAAGGGCTGCCAAGTATGCAGAATTTTGCCAGACTGTGCGGTTATTTTATTAGGCAAATAAATGTCTACTGAGATTCTAATGTAAAAACACTGGGCCCAGCCCAGTTTCGTACATTTTCTGAAGTAAAGGTGGAACACATTATCAGTCACTCATTTTCATAATTATAGTTCTTTTGGCTAACAATCATTTCCCTTCCTTCTACATATAATGCCTGGAATATCTGCACAAAGAAAATCTTTAAGGAGAGGTCAGCCCCAGTGGGAGTTACTTAAGAAACCACTAGATACTCTAAATTTTATACAAGTGGGACATTTTATGAAAGTCTGTTTGGACAAAAAATTTCCAGCATAAATTTTATGGAAACATAAATTATGAGACCTGAATTCAGGGACTAGTTGAAGGAAGACTCCTGAGGCAGAGGAAGGCTATCATTTCTTTAATGCTCTTGATTGGAAATGCAACCCAAGATACACTTCACCTGGGATTCTGATTTTAAATTTTCAACTAGAATTTTCTTATGTGACTTACATCTATGATGCCACAATATGGTCTAATGCAATTCGATTTCAGAGATTCTTAATTTGGGGTAGCTCAAAATCAGTTGCTCGTTGTGTTTAAACAATTCAAGCTCAACTTTTCAAGAAATGCATGCCAAATTCTTTGATTACATCATGAATTAAGGCATCTACTGTACTTAAGATATCATGGTAAACACCCTGGCCCCAAGTAGCTGACCAATTGTGCCTGTCTCCTCTTACTTAGTTTATAAAATGTCATCTCACTAACATTTATGTAGAAAATCTTCTTGGTAGTTGGTTCCTTTTGTTATTAATGCTTTTGCCTTACATTAAAACTTGTCTTACGTTAAACTTTCTTTTAGTATTCAAATGGTGACCTTTTCCCATCCTTTTATTTTCAGCGTATTTTCAACAGACAACCCCTCTCTCTGTGTTTAATAGATGAATTTAATCATTTACTTCTACTGTGATTGTTGATATATTTGGATTTATTTTTGCATCTCTGTCATCTTTGTGTTTTGTTTGCTATTCTTTTTTTTTTTTTTTTTGCTTCTTTCTTTTCATGTCTTCTGTTGGTTTTTAAAGTTTTTAGTAAGACCTCTGCCTTTCTTCTTCTGTTTCAGCATCTAAAGATCATATTGCTATTATTTACATGATTACCTTTACATTTTTAATTTTCTAAGATTCCCCCTCCCCCTAGTTATGGTTCTGACAGCTTAAAAATACAAATAATAACAATAATTGCAACTTAAAATACTCTCAGTGCTTGAGAAGTCCTGAGGAGGGGTGCAGAATTTTAAGAAATCATTCACAAATGAATAGTCAGAAAGATGGGCTGATGGAAGAGTCATTTAAAAATGTTTAACATTCAAACTTGACTAAATTTTTTTCTAATAAAATCTGAAGTTATTTGGTTTTTCAATATTCCTCCCGAATCTAGAAGGATCTTAGCACTTTTAATTACTCATTAAACCCCACCAACTCCATCTCATCAATGTCTAATTTTAATCCTTTGTTAACACACAAAAAAACTCAGCACTCAATATTTACCCCATTTCACCAACATATTTTAATCAATGGCTATATTCACTGTGGTGTCTTGTGTCCTATATCTTTCTTCCTTCTCCCTGTAATCTTTTAATGATCTTTTCAGAGAAGTCAAGAAGTGGTCAGCTCTATCTTTCTATGTCTGAAAAAGTCTTTAGAGTGATTATCTAGCTGGATAGAAAACCCTAGGTTGACAATTATTTTCCCTCAGCACTTTGAAGATATTATTCTCTCATGATCTACTGTTGCAGGTGGGGAACCTGCTGTCAGCCTGACTATGCTTCCTTTATTAGTCAGCTGCTTTCCCTCCTTTTCCCTGATACCCTGCATTTCACTCTACTGGTATCTGGGGGTAAACTGAACTTTGTGTACTCTGTTCAGTACTCATGGTACACTTTTAGTCTGAAGAATCACACCTTTAACTTTAGAATATGCTATTTTTCAATAGCTTCAAATACTGCTTCCTGACCGTTTCACCATTCTCTTTTTCTGGAACTCCTACTGAAAGACCATTGGAACTTTATAATCTTTTCCACATCTTTTAACTGCTCCTCTATCTATCTATCTATCTATCTATCTATCTATCTATCTATCTATCTATCTATCTATGTTTATGAATTGAATTTTTGGTCAATTCCTCATGCCTACTTCCTAATTCAGAAAGTTTCTCTTTCACTTTACTCACTTCAGAGTTTATTTTATTTCTTAAACTTTATGCCAATGACTCTACTTTTCATTTTTAAGATTTATAATTAATTCTTTATTAATATCCTCATGTTCTTGTTTCAGGTTTTTATCTTATAATTTCCTGCTCTTTTTTAATGGAAGTTATTCATACTTTTATCTTTTCAACATTCTAGGCACACTTATTTTAAAACATCTTCCTTAAGGACATCTAGAATGATTCCTGCCCCGGTAGCAGATTTTGCTCCCTGTCTTTCTTGTATTAGATTTTTTTCCCATGTGTTTAGACTATTTGGCCTGTAGGCTCATTTTGAGTGGGAGATACCTTCTCATTCTCACTTTCTCTTTCTTTCCTCTTCCTTCCCTCTCTCCCTTCCTCCCCCACCCCCACCTCTGTAATTCCCTAGTGGTTTTGCAGTTTCTATGATCTGGACTCCTGGCACTTAGACCAGAACCAGGTCTTACTTGCAGTTCCCATCCCATGGGAATATTACAGATATTACAAATCTGTTATCAAGTGGCAAAAATTTGGTTCACTTCTTACTTAATAGGCTGGGACTTTGTTTTACCACCTCTCTAGGTCTACCGTTAGAGGCAAAGTCATAGTTCCAGTGACAGGTCAGCAGTTCATTTTGTTTGGCTTTCTTCACTTGAGAGTGAGGGAAATGTGGCTCCCCACCTCAGGCCCTTAAGGCACTGAGCCTGGTTCTGGCTCTATCTTGACAAGGAGCCCAATGCCTGGCTGCCACCCCCCGATTCTGGACCAGAGCTCAGCTGCCTGCAGTTTCACCACTGTTCATTACTCTGGTGTCGTTCCAGGCATGGGGACACTCTCTGGATTTCCTTTGTAAATATTCTGCCTATCATTGCCATGTGCTGGGGCCAAGGGAGTGCGAAAGCACCACACCATCTTGCTTGGGGGTCCTGTATGGGCTATTTGTGCTTTTTCTTTTTCCTACAGGGAGTTCTATCAGAAGGCATACTGAGTGCAGAGATGTGGGTGACGGGTATGAGGAGAGCAGCTTGCTGAGTCAGAGGAAAGAAGCTTGGTAAAATGTCAAGTCCATGCCAAAGCAAGGTCACATTTCTATTGAAATGTGATCATTTGTGCTTCATGAGGATGTCAGAGACATAGGGCCAATGCACAGTTTAAGCCAGACCTAAAACAGTGTGATTCCTGAGGATTCTTCTTACAGACCCTACAATAGGTAAATATAGCATAGCAGTGACTTTTTTATAATGGCATTGCTTTGAATCTTTTAATTGCTACAAGTGTGTTGCCAAAGGTTCCAATATTTGAAGTATACCACAAATATAGAAATGGTGTAATTTCTGCTCTGCATTTTCTTTATTAGTATTATACAGACTCTCAGCTTCTGGAAGAACAGCTTCATGTTTCCTCTCCATATGATGGTACCCACCCTGGGCCAGGCAGGTGCTCTTTTATAGCTCATAAAAGTGGCCTTTGAAGGTGATGAAATTTTAATTTGAATTGTGCTATGCCTAGCAAATCACCATGGGAATCTGGTAAAAGCTTTCAGAAGATGGTACCGTTTTTCAATAAACAGCATCATAAAAAATTTAGCAGCAGAGTGAAATCCAGATTGCAAGTACTGATGCATTTTAATCAAAAAGTACTTAAAACAATATTGTGGATAAAGATATACAAGTATGGATACTTTTTTTTAAGTAGACATCTGGAGGACTGAAATGTCACTAAATGACCTCTAACCTACTCCCTGCTAGAAAAGGTACATTCCTCTTGGAGGAATAACGACTTTGGGGTTTTGTGATTCTGGTCCCCAAGGCCCAGAAAGAGCCATGTGGCTGGGCCTTTGCCGCCAGCAGCTCTGCTGTGAGCTCTGAAAGTACTGTCTTGGTTACCTAGTCCCTGAGCCCAGGGCGATTCTGCCTGGTGCACTTGGCCCAGCACCTGGATGGTAGCGGTCTCTGCAGAAGGGGGCCACGCTGATTATATTTGGAAGCACACAGTCAGTGGAACTATCTGACCTTCTAATATGACTAATGTTGAGATGCTGATCAAACCTTTAAAATAAGCAGGAGGTCAGGTTTACAGAGAGGTCCCACCCCCTTTCTCCCTACCTGGTCACATAGAAAATAGACAGGTCAACACTCTGTGGGCTTTCTGTAGGCTGGCAGTGTGATATCGCTTATTGCCAGTAGATCTTGTGGGGCCTACAGTTTTACCACTCTGGATCTTAATAAAGCCATGGGGATGCAGGTTAACTCCTCACTGCTCTCCATGTAACACCAGGAGGAAAAAGATGCTGGTAAAACTTAGGCCAGAGATCAGAAGGACCACTGCAGATTTTACTTCAAAGTTGAATTATGAAGTGGAAAGAAATGCATCATTCACCTCAAATCTGCTCACTTCACCTGTTAAAAGAAACCCCAGGGGGAGGGCTAAGTCCCAACACAGTTCAGTGTTTCCTGGAGGCAACAATGAGCAGACAAATCAGGCCCCAACAGAGCTTCTCCACCGATGTGAGACTTGGTATAAGAATGGCAGGAATTCCTGGGAAACCAAGTATGCTCTTCAAGGGTTTTATACCATCAAAATTATTTATGACTCCTTTGGGCCACACAAGTTAGTAAAAGCCACAGAAAATGTCTTAACCTCATAGAATTTTGATGATTTTGCCTTCCCAGCTGAAGAGGTTCAGAATTCCCTTTTCTTTCTTTCACATCCAATAGTCTAATTGTTTTGGCCCAAAAGGCCAAAACAAACCACAGAAGTCACACTTTCAAATTCTGGTTATTCAGGGCATAAACAACATGTTTGTGGATTTTTTCAGGCTCACAGCCTCTCCTTTCTATGGCCCCACAGCCCCAACTCAGAGGGTCATAAAGAATACACAATAGGTTTAAAAAAGAGAAATTGAAACTAAATAGTCAGAATGATTATTTTAGATGTACTTTGAATTTCTGTTTCTTAAGACCCTGTTATCATGAGTGGCTAAGAATTGACTGGGTGATAGAGGTTCACTGGGCAATTTTCTTTCATATGAATATTTGAAAATTCCCATAATGTATAGTAAAAAGTAAACAAAAAAATCAGAAAAAGTACTGTGAGAATAGTTTTGTCCTCAGCCACATGCCTCACCTTTTTCCCCTTGCCTTCTTCTTCCCTGGGCCTCTTTTTTTTTTTTTTTTTTTTTTTTTTGGAGTTCATTTGTCCATTCATTCATTTATTTGTTCATTCATTCACATTCTGTCTTTCTGTCACTACTTTAAGGCTTCTTGGACTGTTTCCTATAAGAGGCCTTTATGAATCCTGAGTTTCACCTTCATAATTTTCCATCCTTAGTTTATCTAGAGACCTCATTTCTGACCCTGTCACTGGCCCTGCTCCCTGGATTCTTTCTGCTCAAGAATGAAATACAACTACATAGAAGTCAAGAAAAAAGAAAACTACAAAGTCAGGCCCCTTTTTACACTGGTTATTGGGTTTCTCTCAAAGCTCCCTTATAATATGTTCACTCACATCCTTATTACATGCAGCTGTGTTTAAGAGTATGCCACTTGTAAACCCAAATTCTTATCTTTTAAGGACTGTGTTATAAAAGTTTCTCTTTTATTACCTTTTTCTTTTAATTATTGATATTCTCTCTCCTTTTAAATTTATTATCTGCCCATGGATAGACTCTGCCAAGGCTCTACAAATAATGAAAACATTCAAATCACTATAATAATTTCTACCTACATAAGCAAACATTTATTAAAATCAAGAACTATTAAAGTAGAGTTCCCCAGATATTTTTCCCTCTAAATCTCTCAAATTGAGAATCAAAGGTAAAGGAAAGCAAGTAGTTTATAAACTCAATCTAAAACATATGAGAGTTGCACCAAAGATGAGGAGGGTGATTCCACAGTGTATAAATATGTTTATCATTTAGACACACATGTGGAAGAATTTGTAGGAGGAAAAGCAGAGTCTGCCTGGTGAAAAATTGATTAAACATATTTGGGAGGGACATCAACAATTGATTAGCCACAATCAACTATAATAAGTTAGGTGGTTAGAAGCAATTCTTTGTAATGCCCACAATAAACATTTTCAACTCTCAAGGCGCAATGTTTAATTACTGTAACAAGATCCATAGCCCTCATTCAACTCTGTCCTTACCAGGCTTCCAACACATGCCGGGCACTGTGTTAGGCACAGTCCATTTCTGCTCCCCAGGAATTCACGTTCTACAGCAGGGGTAGCAAACACTAACGCTCACTGGTACCTGTCAGGTAACAGGGATGCCCGACTGAGGTCCTGTATCTGCACATGCTGTCAAGTGGGGAAGCCTGGCACAAACTGGGAAAACACGTCTCCTGTCTCCTGTGGGCTGGTACTACTCAGTTCAAGCCCATCACTGCCACGTGGATTTTGTGCCAGAGTTGCTCAATATTCTGACTTTTCAAGAAAAGCAAGAAATTTGAATTTTTGTGTGAAGTCTCCTAATATTTAAATGTTAGGACCAAAACAAAACAAAAATTGTGAGTGAAACAAACATGTCTGCAGGTCAAATATGACCCACAGTTGACCAGTTTATGTTCCACTGGCTTAGCCATAGTCATTTCAGATCTGAGTACCCCCTGAAAAAACACAAGATCTTATAGTTTGCTACACTGTGTTTCTGATAAGAATAACATAGCTAGATAAAGGACAAGTTGGATTTTTAATGGTACTAGACCACACACGAGCTAGCTGTGGGACAAAGGAAACACTAGATTTATCATCAGATGATCTAGGTTTGAGTCTTGGTCTCTTATTCACTGGCTGGATTAGAATGAGCAAGATACTTCATCTTTGTAAGCATCAGTTTCCTTATCTATACAATCAGGAGAGTGACACCTCTTTTCATAAGACGGCTGCAGAGACTAAAGAAAATGTATTTGAAAGTTCTTTGCAAGTTACAGAGAGAACTGCAGGAGTGAACAGGTGGTTTGATTTTTTAAATGCATTGATAAAGGACTATCAAGGATTCAGCAACGTTGGATTAAAGCGGTCGTGGAAATACGAGGGCTTGATGATTCATTTTACCCCTAGAAGGGAAACTATGCAGTGAGAAACACAAGGAAAGCAGGGTAAAAACTCAAAGAGCCCAGCCCAGTGGTGGGACAGGAAGGAGAGCTGCGGTTTACAGGGAGCACGACTTCCTTCATGAAAAAAACTTACTAGGACCACAATGAAACCCTTGACTAACGAAGTGGTGAATATCCACCTGGTGGATTATTTGTGGCAAATCTAAAATCATAGGCTGGCTTCCTTCTCTTGGGATATTTTCAAACCACCAACTTACCTCCCCACCCTTAAGTCAAAGAATAAGAATTCATTTCAATATTAGCCCAAGAAAAATACAATCAGAGGAGATCACAACGCTGGAATACTATTAATTCCAAGACTAAATATAGTTGATTTTTGGATTATCAGCTATTTTCCATTATCAGCACCAACCTTCTCTTCTGTGAAAGTGGATAAATAAGTTGTTTCCAATAATTCAAAAACCTTTCACCAGGAGAATGAAAATTTCACCATGGGGTTATTATTGGTTTCACTCTTTAGGTAACCACACAACTGTAAATTCTCCGCTTCTTAGCTTTTAGCACTAAGGGCTAGATAGTTTTCCAAAGTTCATTAAGTCTAAGGATGGTGGCTTCATTTAAGAAGCAGAGAAAAAGAAAGGAGTGAAACAGTTCTTTTTTTCAAAAGGAGTACCCCAAATTTTACAAAGTCCCAGCAGAGAATTCTCGATAGTCCTAGATTATTCAGGAGGCAGTGTCCCAGATCTTCCTACCTCCAGCCCAGGACCATTCTCCTTTAGAAAGAGTCTGTATTTAGCAGGAGACATGTGCCACTCAGTCTTACAGAAGGTGGAGGAGAAACTCATTCTTCTTACTCCATACTCTTGCACTGGACTCATTAGGTCTAAATCTGTCTTAGTTACAGTCAGAATTTGGGACTTAAGATGTTAACTGACACGGAAACAAGTGCATTAAAAAATGAACTTCATCCCTAGCTGTTTCTCCTTGCCAGTAAAGACTAAGGGAAGTAGGTGGTTATTAACCTGGAGTACAGAGCCCCCCCCACCCCACCCTTGCAAAGGGGCCTGAGCTATTACTGTATTTCAATATGATTTGTTTTCTTTGTAATCCAAAGTATTTTATGCATTTAGAAACATTATTTCGAGAAGAGATCTGTAGGCTTCACTGGACTGCTAAAGGGACTCATGACATGAAGAAGGTGAAGACCCCCTCTGAACTGTGTATTTTTCAAGTGGGAGCCATCTGTCTCTGCTGTAAGATATATTTCCTGACATTTTACAGTGTTGGCCCATCAAAAATTGTCAACAGAAGATGATTTTTGACTGAGATTTTTAAAACTCTCCCTTGAAAGCTTGGGTAAATCTTCCATTTCAAAGAGCTGGATAGCAAACTACAACCACCACCAACAAAATTTTTATGCAGATGGGAGTCCCCTGGGTGGTTCAAATGTTTAAAAGAATTTCTATACTTGCCACTTAATCTAGCACAGAGGTTCTCAAAGTGTGGTCCACAGATTGCTGGCGGGACTTGAGAACCTTTTAGGGGTCCACAAGATCAAAACTATTTTCATAATCACACAAGGTCTTTTTGATGGTGTCAATATTTGTGCTGATGGTGCAAAACTGTGGCGGTAAGTGGTTGGCTCATTAATATGAGTCAAGGCAGTGGACCAGACTTGGCTGGACACCATGGTACACTTCACCACGGCACATACTTCAAAACAATTTTTTTTTTTAAAGAATATCTTTGAAGGAACAGTAAAAACTATTAGTTGTACTAAATGTCAGCCCTTAAAAATCTGGGAAGAGATAGGGGAAGTTCGCATAAAAGCACTTGTGCTACTGACCTCCTGGCAGTCTGGTGTAGTCTAAGAACCCACTTCTCAGATCCATGTGCTTAAATGTATAAAGTAAAACATATAAGGTTGGAAAGGAAACCAAATATATTGAATTATTGATCAAAATACTAAACAGGTGTGAGAAAGTACGAACTAACAAGACTTCTCAATGGGTCTAGTATCTACCGAAATTTCAACCCAGGTCTTATGGTGGTATAAATGCTTATTCTGAGAGGCCTCCAGTAACAGTACTTGATATAAAACAGGTAGGAATTCTACTGATGACATTACAGGTACTGTAAATACTGATGTAGTTTTTGCCTATATTCAAAAATGAAGGAAATGCTAAGCTGTTGAAATTAATGATGCATTCTCCCCTCTACTGGAGCTCATAGACTCTCCTGGACTTTATCCATGAATCGTTATCACCACTTGACCACTGCGTATTATTTGTCTGTCTGTCTGTTAACTATTTGTTTCACTTCACTAGGGTATCAGCTCCAAGAGAGATGGGGCTTTGTCTTTTTCACAGCAGTCCCAGGGCTTAGAAGGGTGGCCGGCCCAGAGCACATGCTCAGCCAGTATTTCTCGAGTGAATGAGGAAGTACCATTAGCTTCCTGACCCTACTGAGTCAACTTGGCCCTCTCTCTCCTCTTTCCACTTCTAGTTCAGACTCCTAATAGAACATCACTGTGGATTTCAAATTTACGTCTCATAAATATTGTGGTTTGCAGCTAGTCTCATTATTTGATCCGAATTGTTTTAGAAAGATGTTGGTGCTTTAGAAGAACTTCTCAATCAATTAATACAGAGCCTCCTAGCACAGTTCCCTGGGGGTCTGGGGATGGTCAGTGTCTACTGCTGTTCCCTATTGGCTTTCACAGGGAGAATGCAAATGACTGAAACACAAGGAGAATTTTCTGCAAAATTCCCAGAGTAAAGCTGCTGTGGGCTAATATGGAAAATATGAATCTGAAAGTCTGAATATCTGGAATTACAATTTTATCCATGAGAACACCCTGGTGTCATGTGAACGAGGTCAAACGGCTAAATGGAGAACTAGTATCCAGTTAACTTGTCACTGAATGTTTTCTTTGGCCTCTCAATTTAATACACTGATTTGCTTAACTATTCGAGTTCAAAAGCAAGGAACATCTCATTGGTGTCAAACCTTAGTCTTACTCCTCAAATGTTTTTATTACTATAGAATATATGGTTAAGCAAAAAAGGAAAATTAAAAGCAAACATAAGTCTGCCCCACAGATATAAATATTTAAAAGTAAAATATATAACAAATTAAAAATATAATAGATAAAGAGAAAAAATATTTTGGGGTATAGCCCTTTTCAGTATTTTTTATATGAAGGTCTATTTTTGCTACTGTGGATTGTCCCGACTCTTCTGCCAAACTCCAAATAAAATATTGAAAAAGAACATAGGAAGCAACAGTCTTTGGACTTTCTTACCCCTATACACCTATTTTTTAATATCAAAATGTGAAATTTCTTTAGAAAGAGGCTGATGTTTCTTTAGATGAATTTTCATTGACTTAAGTGTTTCCATCTAAATTACAGACGTGGTATATTTATTCAATGGAATACTATTCAGCCATAAAAACCGACAACATAATGCCATTTGCAGCAACATGGATGCTCCTGGAGAATGTCATTCTAAGTGAAGTAAGCCAGGAAGAGAAAGAAAAATACCATATGAGATCATTCATATGTGGAATCTAAGAAAAAACAAAACATAAATACAAAACAGAAACAGACTCATAGACATAGAATACAAACTTGTGGTTGCCAAGGGGGTGGGGGGTGGGAAGGGACAGACTGGGATTTCAAAATGTAGAACAGATAAACAAGATTATACTGTATAGCACAGGGAAATAGATACAAGATCTTATGGTAGCTCACAGAGAAAAAAAATGTGACAATGAATATATATATATGTTCATGTATAACTGAAAAATTGTGCTCTACACTGGAATTGGACACAACATTGTAAAATGACTATAACTCAATAAAAAAAGTTGGGAAAAAAGATACAATAAAAAAATAAATAAGTGGAGAATAATGGAATTAATAAAATAAAAACTCATTTGATTACCAAAAAGCTCAGGAAAATTTATTTACCATATGAACGGGTGACTTCTTAACTCTTGTATTTGAGGAAGAGACACAAAGATTAGACAGAGCCTTCACCTCGCAAGTGAGAATGGTCCATGGACCTGGACAGGCCTTGATGCCTCAGTTTTAAGGCCTCCTTTTTGGAAGACTGAATGTAGCTGCCTTAATTTAATAAGTTACCTGTTAGCTTAGAAAGACACATGACAGAGCTGGGGACACAGTATGTCCTTTTGTGCGTTTGCTGTTGGTAGACCTTCTCTTAATGCAATCCCAGTTGTTTTCAGTTTATCTTAACAAGGATAACACCAGTCACCTTTGCTTCCCCATCCTTTTGGTAAGGGTCTCATGGGCTACTTTTCTCCCCCTTAATGCTCTAGCCTTCTGCCAAATCAGCCTATAAGTGTTGGTAAAATGCTGATGCCTTTTGTAAAAAGCAACAGCGACCCAGGAGGTGGATTTCTGTCGTGGCCTAGCTACTCCTTCAAAGAGGGAAGGCCCCAACATTTCTGGCTTCAATTACCCACCTCAGTTCTCCCCTCCCTTCTCTATCTTGACTCCCTTCAAGCCTTTTAAACTTTAAACCAAGGTTTTTATTGGGGGTTTTTATTTTACTGAGGTCAAAGAATCCCACCTTCATGAAATTCCCACAAAGCCAGAAATCACTTCATTAGAAGTCTAGAGGCCTCAAGTGATAACAACAGAAACACTGTGAATTATGTGTTTTTGTCTTTTTAAAGCCTTTGAACATCTATTGGCCCATCTGTATTGGCTGGTGAAGGACTGACGAGGTTCCCACATTTCCAGAGGACCATTCCAGACGGGGCAGAGGCGGCTGTAAAGCACACTCCTGGCTCACTCGCTGGTGCTAAAGGGGTGTGGGAACGCGGGTGGGAGGCAGTTCAGGCTGCGCTGCTGCCAGACGGGCCAGTGGATTATCCAGAATTACAGGCCA
This sequence comes from Camelus ferus, assembly GCF_009834535.1. Classification (NCBI taxonomy): domain Eukaryota; kingdom Metazoa; phylum Chordata; class Mammalia; order Artiodactyla; family Camelidae; genus Camelus; species Camelus ferus. The sequence goes on along the minus strand of NC_045703.1, from coordinate 59,330,687 downwards.
GTGGATTACCTGGAAACAGGGCAGTGGAGGAATGAAGAGGAACGAAGGAGCTGCATCCTTGGGAACAGGCAGAAGTCTCCTTTGAAGAGTAGATTTGGAAGTGGGAAGAGGAGAGTTGAAATGGCAAAGCGGAGTGGACGGGGGTGCGGCTGGGAGGAGGCAGGGAGCGGGGGTCAGTGTGGCCACCTGGCACTTCTACACTGCGGGTTAGAGACCAGGGAGGCGTCCTCCTATGGCTTCCTGCCTGTCCTTCAAAGGAGAACACACTGAAATGAACTTCAGGGTGTCTGGGCTGTTGCTGTTTTTTAAATCAATGAAATCAACTAGGGACTCGACATACGATGCAGGCTCTGCCTACCTGTCTAAACTCGGGTTTCAGTTCCTGCTCATCCTTTATGCCCCAGCAACCTTCACTGCCTCTAGTTCCTCCTGAGCAGCAAGCTGTTTCAAATTATGCCCTCTGTGCCTGCTACCTTCTATTATCCCTCAAGACTCAAGTGTCACCTCCTCCAGGAAGCCTCACGGACATGGCCTCCGCAGCTGTCCACAGATGCTGGCAGATAATGCCCTGGTGTTAGAATCCAAGGGGCATGTGTCTGCCTCTCCCCTTGGCCTGTATCCCTGAGAGCAGAGTCTGTCTTGCTTCCCCAGCCCCCACCACTGCACGTGGCACAAAGGAGGTGCCAAGTGCCTGTTTGGCTGAATGATCTACTTGATGAATGAGCACACACACACACGCGATGAAGATCAAGAGGATTGAAGGAAGGGCTAAAACTTGACCGTGAGCCCCACAGCAACAGCAACTTTTGTTCTCCTCCCTGAAGGTTCCCAAGGGCTGAGAACAGGCCCTATCTCATAGCAGGCACTCCCAAAGGCATTTTTTAAATACATTAATAAGGAAGAAACATTTTTGGAAGCGGTGCAGAAGAAGTGGTGATTTATAGGTGCTTTTGCAACGTCAAAAGATTTCAAAACGCTTTGCTTGAGGGCATGGCTGCTTTCACGAGAGACCTGCTTTTTCACCTGGAAGCAGGCTTCATGGCACAAGCTGCTTCTGCAGCTGGTTCGTGTGCACGAGAAACAGTTTCAGTAGCTCACATATTATGCGATTTGAAGTGACTCCAAGACCTGAGTCTTCTGACATCTCAGGGTCACTTACTGACATCTCCGGGCACATCACTTTCTACAGTGGCCAAAGTCCCTGGGCTTCTTTTCATCCTAACCTTTCTCTACGGCTGCTGTGCTCTCGGACTCTGGAGTACACGGCTCAGGGAGAGAGGAGTCCAGGACTCTGAATGCTCCTCTGTACCTCCCTGCTTCCAGGCAGCGGGCATGTTTTATTTCCCAGGCTGGAGAGTGCAGAGCTGGGAGGATAAGCAATTTCACAATAAGCTGCCAGTGGCCAGGCAGGCAAGTAATTAATGTCTCTCCTGGTTTGTGGGTGGGAGTAGGCAGGAACCACATCGCTGGGCTGTAATGGATGTTACAGTCCTCTGAAAAGGTCATCTGGAGGCTGAAACACTTTCCAGCAGTGTCTGCCTTTACAGATGGAAGAGTCAGGAATTGATATGAGTGCTAACAGACAACTGTGTCGAACACAACCTTTTACATTATTTCATAGATGTTACCAATCCCCAATCATCGATAGAGGTGAATACATAGATCAGTGTCACCTTCGATAGCAAATACTTACTGAGCAGTGGGGTGGGATGCAGGGGCTGAGAATACAAGGAAGTATAAGATAATTCCTCTTCTTATCCTGGGGAAACTTTCTGTGCAGTTAGGGAGCAGGACACACAGCAGTGATGTTGGAATGCAGGCAGGGCCAAAACACAGGGCATGACAACCCCTGCTTTGGATTCAGAGGAAAGGGGGTGCTTAAGGAATTTTTTGTAGCAGAAATGTATCAGGGAATCATTAAGCCAATTGCCTGTAGCATAGAAGGTGGAGGGGCGACTCTGGAGGCAGATGACTTGGGTTTAAATCGAGGCATGTTGGTAAATGTATAACAACCACCTTCCCCCGAAAAACAAAGACCTGATTTATAGTGTTTGCAGATTTCCATGGTGAAATACTCCTACCATGGCCAAATTCAAGCCAATATCTTGATGTTAACTGAACAGAACAATGCCTGAAAATTTAACAGTTGCTCAGAGCCTGTCCAAGCCAGCTCCGGCATACCACTGGTTGAAATCCAGGCTCTGCCTCTTACTAGTTGTGAAAACTTAAGCAAGTTACTTAACTTATGTAATCCTTGGTGTCTCATCTGTGAAATGGGCATAATAATATTTATGTCAGAGGGATGCTGTTAAGATTAAATGAGATAGTATTTGTGTGGCAATCATGAACCTATCCTGCCCAATGGTCCTAGATGCTTTGCTCTGAATCTATCACCTCATTCGCGCTGAGGCCATGGGCAGCTCTCACCCAAAGACTGAGCATGGCAAAGAGATTATGGCAGGTCTGTTCCTGCAACCTGCAGGACTCCTCTGGTGAGTGTCTTTGGCTTAAAGATTCCCCCCTGGCCAAACTTTTTTAGAACTGCACTGTAGTCTGAGCTTCTGCCTCAGACCCAATTCTTCCTTCTCTGTTCTTCACAGGGGTCAGACCTACAGCAGGTATAATGTCTCTGTCCCAATTCCCTTTTCCCTCACAGGCATTTCTCCCAATAAATCTCCACATATCTAATCTCAACTTGGCTTCTGCTTCTCAGGGGACCTTAGGACGCAAATCACTTTGGATTGTGTAATATAGCAAGTGCTCAATAAGTATTTTTTTAAAAAAGAAGACGGATGTGGGATTCCCTTACCCCTTAGTTTCTGGGTACCACTACCTCTTGCCCTGGTAAGTGGTACTGAGAGAGGACATCCTCTTCAGGAGAAATGATGGCTACCAGCCCAGGCATGCCAACCACATCAGGGCAATGCAGACCAACACTCCCATCACTATTTCTATTTTCCTATGACTTTCTTGCCCTCCATTCAAGTTTACCCAGCCTCTACCCTTGTTCCTGACAAGCTAATGTGCTCTTACGCTGCTGTTAAATCCTATGGCCACATTTTTCTAGCTTTATTTTGCTTACCCCTACTAGAAACTTCCAACAACAATGAACAAGCTTCCTTTCTCAAAACTTCTTCCCTCTAATTCTGTGATGCCGCATCTCTGTGTTAACCCCTTCTTGGGACTGCTGCTCGGTTCCTTTGCTTCCAACTCCTCAAGGAGAGCTAAAAACAGGGGACCCACAGGCTCTTTTATCCTCAACCTTGATTTCACCCCATGGTTTCAATTCAACAACTTTCAGCAAATAATTAGTGAGGACCACCATTGTGCCAGACATGATCTCACCCCTCACGGAATATGCATGTATTTAGTAGATTAATTACCCTTTCTCTGGATCCCGGTAACTTCCAGTTTTATATATCCAACCTAGTTCTCTCTTCTGCCTGCTGGGTATCTCCATCCACTTGAACATCAGGTATCTGAAATTCAGCCCATCCAAAGCAGAACTTATTTTTCCCACCCCTCTGTCCCTTTATTCCCCACCTTCTGTAGTACCAGCTATCAGATTGCTCCAACCAGAAACCTGGGATCTGTCTTAACTCCCCCTCCTCCTTCAGCTCCACATTCATTCACTCAAGAAGCAATGACTGATTCTACCTCACATATCAGTCTTAGTCTGTTCATTTCTATTGGTTTCCTCTACCATGATAATTCTCTTCCAAACCAAAATAGTTCACCTTGCTCTACTCCAAGCATCTTCCCCTCGCACAAGATTTCAAATGCAAGTCCTATCATGTCATGCCCCCCAACCAAGATTCAATCTGTCTGTGGCTTTTTATTGTCTTCAGAATAAAGCCCCACATACTTGTAATATTTTTAAAGCCTTTGATGATCTGGCCCTGCACACCTTTCCATCTTCATAGCATACCCCTGTGCCCTGCTTTCTAAACTCCATCCATAAAGTCTTGTAGGACTTGGGACTCTTGATCTGTCTACATACTGTTCCCACAGGCTGATCACCTCCTCCAGTTATTTGTTTAATGTCTGTTTTCCCCGATAGATTATACACTCCATGACGGCTGGAACCACATATGTTTTTTTCATTACTGCATTCTCAGTATCTGCCGAAGCGCTGGCTACAGAGCAGGTGCTGAGTATTTGTTGAAAGAAAGAAAGAAAGAATGAATGAACCATATCAGAATATAAATAGCCCAAACATTTATGCACACGATGTACATAACCTTGAGGATGGGTAGGTTTATCAAAAGATGTTGGAAACAAAAAGCCAGACCTACCAGTTTTATTTATAATTAAAGAAAAGAGCCCAGGAAGAAGAGTTGAACATTTTTTTTAAAAAGCTTTAAATTTCAGTCACTGTGAGGGTGTGAGTGAGCATATATATGGGGGTGGGATGGGTGTGTGTGTGTGTGTGGCGGGGTGACAGGGCCCACCATGGTGATTTGGTCATCTTGAGGTGACTATGTCCTCCCTTTCTGGACAGACATGACATTGAACTAGGCTGTCATAATAAGCAGATTGGTGAGCAATAGACTGGAAAAGTTTAGGAGACAGCCATCACTTCTGGACTTTACAAATTTGTTCCAGAATTTCATGTACACCATTTTCAGACCCTCCTATACTTCATAAATTTGTTCATGACATTCTACTTCCTACATTCACTTTCTCTGATAAACACCTGATTTGGCTTAGCCTTTGCCGTCAGCAGCATCCTAATGAGGGCTCGCTCTACATTCGCGTTTCCAAATTTCACTCTCGAGACCCAACTACTTAAATGAGTGGCTGAGATGAAACAGCCTCTACATTTCTTTTCTATCTTGAAAAGTGCTATGATTCATTAAGGTCTGTTTTTTCCCCTCCCTTTTCTGAATTCCCTGGGATTCTATGTTAAAAGGGCTCTGGTGACCATCCTGTTCTTACATTTGGCTTCCTCCTTGCCAATCATTTTCCTTCCTGCTTTGTTTGTAGCCTCTTCTTCTAATTTAGCGATGACGGTTTGATGAAGTCAAGAGCCTACTCAGTCTGATGTCATTCCAATCTTGCCACAACTCTGTTATTTGCACAATGGGACTAATAAGGCTGTCTTGGAGAACAGCACAATTTTGGAAGACTGTAGACTTGATGAGATGCCTTGAATTTCTCAAAAGAAAAGTCTTTTGAAAAATTGGTGTTAATTCAGCTCTTGATGTAAAATTATTTATTTTGACTGAATTTTTAAGTTCTTAATGCTAAATGTGACTTGGCAATTAATACAGATTTTGCTTTGCAGAAGCCTGACTTCCACTCATAATATTTAGAGAGAATTATTTGAGGTATCTTTTAGCTAAAATATGAAGTTGACCCTGGATGAAAAGAAGAGACCAGAACAGTTTTCAGGCACAGGATATGAAACAAATAATGCCTTCTTCCAGTTTGGAAGAGCTTTCTCATGAAGAAGGAACATTTCTGAAAATTAAATTTTGACGATTTGTTGGACTATTGATACTATTAGAGCAGGCAGATAGCTAGATATGAGCGGAGAAAGGGGGACGCAGGTCAAATGGTAGGAATTGGGCAGAAAGGAGGGGCCAAATACAGGAAACCACACATCATGTAAGCAGCAGGGGTCCCTGGACAGAGAAAGAAAAGCAGGAACCTTTGGGCTGAAAAAGTGGTCACACCTTTTGGGGTGATGAGCAGCCTGGAGGCCGACAAAGAAAGGTGAGAAAAGGCAGGAATCTCCAGTGTCTGAATGTAACCTTTTGCTCTTTATGCCCTCATTTCAATAAAATGAGACTTGCAGATGAGACGTACCCATCACACACCGACACCATGACACTTCCAATCCAGACCAAATAAGGACAAAAATCCCTCCCTCTTCAGGAAGGAGGAGTTGGGATGAAAATACGACTCCAAGCCCTTCCCTCCCTAGTGAATATTCCGCCCATTCATTCTTATACTCTACGTAACCAACTTGCCAAAAAAACTCAGGGCAGCTGCTCACCTGAGCCTGCCCGCTCTCCCCTTGAGAACATACTATCCATCCCTTAATAAATCCTCACTTTACTTTCTTAACCTCTGTGTCTTGTCTCTGAATTCTTTCTGGGACGGGACAGGAACATGGACACCAGCCACATCTACTGGCAACAATACCATTTTATTTACTTATAAATAAGCAAGTGCTATAAATCTAAGTTTAAAAGCACTATTTGTTAAGGCAGCTAAACCTCACGGAAGTGTTTCTTTTTGCTTTTGATAATAACAGTTTAAATAAATTGGTTAACTTAATTGCATCAGCTATAATAGAGGAGTGAACTCCAGAGCCCGCTGTGCCCTGGGAAGCGCCTTTAGATCCCTAGAAGTAACAACTAACTTACGTGAGGACAACTAACCATCCATTTTATCTAGAAAAAAAAATTCAGCTAATCATCATTTGTGGCCTGGAGGCAACGGAGAGACTTGTAAATAAAATACAGATACGCATAGTTACATGAATGAAAAAACTTGAGAAGGATGCGTTGATGTGATTATGTATTTATCAAACTGTAAATCAATCAAATATTCATTTAATCATTTATTCGACAAATAATCTTTGAGCACTTTTTATGTTCTAGATCTAGTTTTTTATTTTTTACTTTTTGAAGAAATGCTGGTGAGTAAGACAGGTAAGTCCCCTGCCCATATGCAATGAATTCTATTAAGATCTTCCTACCTGATGGACTCCAGGGAAGCAATAAATGGGACGTATACAAGGCAGGGAAGATGACACCTGCCCTTGAGGAGCTGGCCGTCAGGCTGGGAAAGGACTAAGGAAACAAGCAGAGTCACACAGGACAAAAAGAGGCAGTTCAGCACAGTGGTTAGGTACACCGCCTCTGAAGAAAGACTGCCTGAGTTTGAATCCTAGTTTCATCACTTCATGGATGTAATCTTAACTCTGGGCAAGTTACTTAACCTTCCTGAGTATCAGGCTTCTCATCTTTGAAATGGGATCATAATAATATAATAATCTCATAAGATTGTATTGTGAAGATCAAGTTAAGGATTCACGTGCTACAGAAATAAAAAACAAAATTATGGCTACCAGGAGGTAAAGAGGTGGGAAGGTATAAATCGGGAGTTCAGGATTTGTAGATACTAACTGCTGTATATAGATAAACAACAAAGTCCTACTGTATAGCACAGGGAACTATATTCAATATCTTGTAACGCCTATTATGAAAAGGAATATAAATATACATACGTATAATTGAATTACTACGCTGTACACTAGAAATTAACATGACATTGTGAATCGACTATACTTCAATTTAAAAAAGAAAAAAACAAAAGAACTCATGTGCTAACAGTACCTGGAACACAGTGTGAATGCAAGAGTAAGAGACAGAGCAGAGCACACAAGGAGCTGGAACTCTAGAAAAGGAACAGCGCCCCAAAGATTGGGATCAAGAGAGACTGGAGATGAGATTTTGAAAGATGGATAGGAGCTAGATGGAGAGAGGAAAGAGAAGAAGGCTTTCCAGCTTAGGGTAGCAACATTAGGAAAAGAATGGATATGGGAAGGAGCCTGTTCTGAAAAAAAAAGGTGGGAAGCTTGGGTGGTTAGCATGTATTTGGGAAGGCAACACCCCAAGGCTGGCAAGATAGGTCCAGATTATTGAGAGTCTTGAAAACCACAGAAAGGACTTGAGAATTCACCACCGAAGGCAGGATTCACCAAGCTTCTCGAGCAAGGAATTAAAGGACATGATGTGACGTGCTGCTTTGGAAAATGGATCTGGCAACGCTACACAGGGTGAAGGGGCAGCAAAGTGGCTCAATCAGAGGAGATTAGTTAGGAGGCTATTGTGCTGTTGAAGAACATTAAGGACAGTGGTAATGACAGCGGCAGTGGAGAGGGCGAGCGAAGCTGGGAGACATTCTAAAGAAAAAATGAAAAGAACTTCAGCGCATGTTGGATTGAATGGATGAAGGTGAAGAACTTTTTTAACAAGTCAGGATAATGGTATATTGATGATGTATGTATGTTACTCAAAAGATTCCAATAACATAGTGTTCAGATTGGGCAAATGCAGAATAGGCAAGGTGCATGAAACTGCCTGCATAAAACTCTCCTAGGGGCCCAAGGAAGACTGAACGTGAGTACCCAATGAAGATGTGGAGCCAAAGTATTCATGCAAAGGAAGAAATACTGGGTGACAGGAAAAGCCTACCTGTAAAGGGCCAGAAACGAAACCCACCACTCAAAATAAATAACAAGTTACTCGGGCTTTCAATTCTGGGGTTTGTACGTAAAGGTGAAAGCACATACTAATGTCTGATAGTAGTGATCTGACTTTCATGAGGATAGCAGCTGGAAATGACAGTTAAGGTCTCAGAGGCACAAAGTCAAAACAATTCAGGTGAAGGGGTTTATTTGCTCACTTCAACTTAGTGTCCGAAAGTAAAGGAGAAATACCGGCCTCAGTTCTCCGGCATGCCCGCTGACCACCCAGGGCCAAGAGTGAGCATGGCGGGAGACGGGGTGTCACTGTGAGGTTCTCCCAGTGCTTCTCCAGTCCACAGCTTCAACAAGAGGCAGCATCCACCCAAGTGTCCACAGTCAAGGTTCCTCTCAAGGATCTTGGCTTGTTTGTTTCCATATTTGTATCTAAATGAGTGGATTGAAAACTGCTCAAAGTACAGGGTCCGAGACAAAGAGTCCTCACTTTTCCCATGTCAAGTGTGCTCAGATTCACTCAAAGGCCTTTCTGGTCCTTCTGTAGCAGCCCCACAGGAAGTCAAAAAAGGCTGACTGACAGAAGTGGCCTCAGTGTCAGAGATGGACCAGACCTGGCCAAACACGGTCCTGACCTGCAACACTGTGGTCTTACATTTGCTCATAATCAAAAGCAAAGTAAGATGTGTACCTAACTCTATCCTCAGCCTCTCCTTGTTTTTTTTTTCATCTATCTTTTGTATTGCAAAACCGTGAATGATGAATCCATTCCGAATTTATTCCAATTTATTAAATGTGGTCACTCAGGAACTGACTGCCAGGAAAGCCACACCCGTTGGAAAAGAAACAAGATCACATCCAGCCCAGAGACCTCCAGAAGGAACGCCAACATTGAATTTGCCACTAGCATGAATCTTTTCTTCACAAATCTGTGCAAAACAGGCTGCTGAGAAAGCAGCCGCTCTGGGGTTGGTAAGTTAATAGCAACATCTAAGTTACAAGTGGGTGGTGGTGGAGGGTTTATGAAATAGTCCTTGTCTTTTTCCTGAGGTTTTTTTTTTTTATCATTAGACATTGAAATTTATGCTGCTTATTTTCTGCCTGAAATGAAACCCCCCAAAGGCTGAATCCTAAATATTACACCCTAGTAAAAAAAAAAAAAGGAAATAAACAAAAATTGACAATTAGCAATTTAATTTTTACTTCAACTATCTGGCTTCTATAAGAAACCACTTCTTATCACCATTATATTTAATGTTATTCTAGAGATACTAACAAAAACAATTGAGTAAGATTCATAAAAATTTGGAAAAAGAAAGAAAAATTTATCATTATTATCTAGGGATATAACGTTATCTGGCAAACTGGAAAGAATTTCCTGAAAATCCACCAACAGATAGTAAGAGAATGGAGTAAGCTGGCTGACTTAAAAATAATATATAGACTTTAATAATAGCAATAATAATGTGCAACAATAGATAAAATATAAAAGATAAAAAGATAAAATATCTAGAAATAAACTTAACTGTGCAAGATCTACATGAAGAAAACTCTAAACACTCTCAAAGGATATAACAGAAGTTTGAACAAATGGAAAAGCAAAATACATTCTCACATAGTAAGACTCAACATTAACATGTCAATTCTCCCTATGTTAATCTAAAACTTAACATGAACCCCATAAATAATGGTAGGGTTTTCTGGGTACATATGGTGGGAGAAGGGGAGCTGAACAAGCCGATTTTAAAGTTTCTATAGAAAATCAAGAGAGACAAAGAGCCAGGACAATTGGGGGGGAAGAGTAATGAAAAGAGATTAGATCCTACTGGATAATAAAATATTTATGATAGAACAGTTATTATATATTACACAATTGTATTAATTGTATTATGGTATATTGTGTAATTATATATTAGTTTACACACAAGCAGACACACATGTATAATATGTAATAATGTGCTATTATTGTACCTAAAGACACTGATCAATGGAACAAAATAAAGACAAAAAATTGATCCCTCCAAAAATAAGAATTTATCATATGATAAAAGTGACACTTTGGTGTGGAAAAATAAAGAATTATCCTATAAGTATTGTTGAGATAATCTGTTAACCATCTAGAAAAAAAACATGCTGGACTGATGTCACACCTGACAGCAAGCTAAATTTTGGATTATCAAAGATTTTGTATTAAACAATAGGAATTACAACAAAACCCCTGGAAACACCATGGGGAATTTCCTTAATAGCTTCGGAGGGAAGAAGACCTTTCTCCTGTAATACACAACTTAGAAGCAGCGTTTCGCTCCATGTCATTTAACTCCTTGCTCAAGAAGCTCAGTGAGTCCTGCCTTCTGTGACGAATTCTGAAGTCCTTTCTGTGGCTTTTAAGACTCTCAATAATCTATTGCTTTCCTAAATAAATAAATGTTAACCAAACCACACCTCTCACATCGTGTTTCCAGAACGGGCTCATTCTCACTTGCATTTTTCCTATGCTGTTCACTGATCGACCCAGCTCCGCTCTTGGTTCGTGATGCTTCTTTTTTGGGGGGAGGTGATTTTTTTCACTGAAGTTTTCTACTGAGCTGATTGTAGAGTCACATGCAGTTGTGATGCTTTTTGATTAAATAATTATGATAATACTATAATAATATTGATAGCTAACATTACTCCTGGGGAGCAGAAAGACACTGGAGAGTTTTAAGCAGGGGAAGGATGATGTCAGACTTGCACACTGGACACTATGACTGTGGGGTGGGAGATGAACTGGAGACAGGCTGCCCAGCTATGAGGCTTTTGCAGATACTCAGTGGGACACGAGGAGGGCTTTACTGATGATGCCTGATGTGGATGGTCTGAGAGGAGTCAAGGAGGGAGAACCAACAGGCTTGGCAGCTGGACTGGACACTCTTCTGCCCTGCCTCCCGTCCTCTTGGCCATTTTTCACTCTAGCCATTGCTGCAGCCACAAGACTCACGTAGAAGCAACCTGAGAGCAACCTCGCTTTCTGTTCCCAGTGCTATACCCACAAGAGCACACCTGGCACCCATGTGTGCACAGCCCAGATGTGTGGGAGTTAAGGCTTCATGGGGTGAACTTGACAACAAAGGATGAAAGCAGTGGATAAATGCAATCCTCTTTCCTCCAGTAGAAACATTCTAGGGCGAATTCTACACTGTCCTCAGGGAGTCCTGGCAGCCTTGACCCTTGGTTTCTGTGGGAGTGACCGACATGAGGACACGCCTTTGTATTGGCCTTCCTTCCTTCCCTCTCTCTCCAGTTCCCCACTCCTATTCCTCAGATCACTGCCTGAATTCTAAAACCCTTCTCCCAAACCCTTGCCTCAGGCGCTGCTTTCAGGAGGATTCCAGGTTAAGTTAGTGGCTAACTGCAAATGGGTTGGGGAGTTGAGGAAAGAAAGCAGGCAAGGATGACTCCAAGGTTTCTTGTTTGGGTGACTGAACCGACAGGGGGTATCACTCATTAGTAACAGAATACAGGAGGAGACAGATGGGTTTCTCTGTGTGTGGCAGAGGCAGAAAGTAGGAACCGCTGCTCATCTTGCCCCAGCTACTCCCATCGCAGTGCTGGCACTTTGCAGGTGTTCCAGATATATGGAGGTTGCACATGCAAGTGGACAGAAGAGGCAAACTCTGGTGTTCTGTCCACATTTGTTAAGTATGTATTGAGAGTTGGACTGGGTGTTGGCCAGGGAGCTGTGAAGGGTGCTAAGATTAAAAGAGGTGATCATGTCTTGTCATCTGAGAGAATTAAATTTTAGTTAAAAATATCGGACATATACAAATGTGAAATAATTTGAAGGAGTTAAGAAGCAATATATATTTACAAATAAAAAATACATTATATTAGCAAGTAAAAAATAAATATATGTATGTTCATGTATAACTGAAAAATTGTGCTCTACACTGGAATTTGACACAACATTGTAAAATGACTATAACTCAATTAAAAAATGTTTAAAAAAATATAATTCACACCCAGTAATAATTCCCTGGAGAAATAAAGATTAGCAGTAATCAAGGTTGGCTGAGGCTAATCTTAATTGTCTTAGTTTTGATCACTTTTCTTAATCTCACAGGGTTTTTTTTTTTAACATTTTTTATTGATTTATAATCATTTTACGATGTTGTGTCAAAAAAATATGGAACGCTTCACGAATTTGCGTGTCATCCTTGCGCAGGGGCCATGCTAATCTCTGTGTCGTTCCAATTTTAGTATATGTGCTGCCAAAGAGAGCACAATCTCACAGGGTTTTTATTTATCAATAGTGGTCAGAAATGGAATGCCAAAATGATAGCTGAGACTTCCTTGTCAACAAAGTTTCCTCCATCTCTCACTGCACTTGATAACTTTCTTTTATACATCTGCTGACTCTTTTCACAAGCCTCCTCCAAGAAGTCAGTTTCTTTCAAAATTGGAATTTAAAACTCTGAGGAACAGTGAAGGGGCAACCATCTCACTATAAGTCATACCAGTGTAACATTCTCCTTCAATGCAAAAAAAAAAAAAAAGATTATAGAAACACTTAGCTGAATGTTGATACAATTCCATTATGATTTTACTTTGTAATATGAAATGCAGGGCCATTTTTAAAAAGCTTTATTTGTCAGGAAATTGAGTAGGTTTTGGTTAAAATTCTTTCATTTAATTATGAATATCCGCATGGGTTTAGGGTCAGAGAAAAAAGTGGTCTGTGCCTAGAGGTTGCACAATTTTATAGCCAATCAATCCCCCACCTGCCCCATTCATTCCTGGCTGCTTTCCTAGATCAATGAAAATGTCACATGGGATAAAATCAAACTTCCTATTAAATTCCTGACAAACTACATTTGCTGGTATTATTTCTACCCTGTCTGTGACACTCATTAGTCAATAATAAAAGGGAACTAAAGTGGCTTGTTAAGTGTGCTCTGCAAAATTTATTAAGCCAAGACCATCACAATTTCCAGGCCTGGCTATTTATTCTATAACTTTTCCAGGCTTTTAAATGTTTCACTATTACGAGGTGAGTCTGACCTCTCATTTGTATTTCAGGAGATTGGGCATCTATACTACCTATCTCTACTGAAGTTGGCCCAGAAGCTCCAAGGCACTTAGCATCCCATCAGATCCCCATCCCTCAGCCCCCATCTAGCTGCCTCATTTTAAGAATATGCTCACCCCGACACTTACATCATGCCCCTCGCTTTGGGAAGAGGCTCCTGACGTGGTGCCAAGTGATCTGCCACTCTCTCTGCTTCGTTTCTATCCTCCTTGAAGTCAAGAGTATTCAGCCTTGTCCTTCAATTTCCAGCCATTAGAGGGCAAGGCTGCTGCAGCTAACAGATTCTAAGACTTGTTTTGAGAGAGCCCGAGCAAAGCAAGCATTTTTCCAATTACACACTATCTAATTCAATTTACATGTATTAGAAAAACTGCCAGCTATTTCATGTTAATATTGACATTTTCATAAGTGCTTGCAATCAGAATTCAAGCTGAGATTCCAATAAATCTCTTAGATGTTTTACACGTATTTTTCCTGTCTGTCTTCAGACCTTGCAAAATGTTTTTAAGAACGCGTTTGGAGGTCATTCTGTCTTTGGGGAATTTATACTGTGTGTGTAAAACAGTTGGGCAGTGAAAAAATATTACAATTTGGCAAAGCAAATTGGGGACAACTATAGAGGTGTGCCGGGTTCCGAAAAACAAATGTAGGGTATGAAATTCAAAATTTTAACACAGGTAAATCGAGCCATTAGTTTTTCACTTTATATAAAACTTCACCCCATAACTTCTTTGAATAGCAAGCTCCCTGGCTGCATTTAAAAAGCATTAAAGAACATTTCCTGACTGCATTTAAAGTGTAGATCTATTCAACCATGGCTTTTAATTCAGCATTTATATGTATTTGTATGAACTGGCCTGCATTTGAAGAGTGACACATGTCTCTTTGGAAAGATGGCAATGGATTCCAAATGCCTCTGTTGACCAAATAAAAAGATGTCCTTGTGCTAAAATATTTTATTCATCAAAGTACCCTCTGTTTTATTGCCCAAAAGCATGGCTTCCTAAAATGAGATCTTAAATGTACAGTATAATATACTCTTTGGTTTCTGTATCATAAATATTACCCAGTTGAATTTAAAAGAAAGCCTGACTTAAGACCTACACAGAGCATTCATAAATACAACAAATCTTGCACTGTATTGCCAAACTCCCTTAATGGCATTTATTTGCACATGCCAATTAAAAGTCTAACAAATAAAAAAATTCCTGAGAGGAAGGCAAATACAGCTTTTCCCAAATGTGCAGAGGATACAGAAAGTAAGCTTCTGGAAGATACTCAGGAGATGCATCTCTTAGTAAAAACAGCTCCTGCTAATACAGCTGAGAATGGATTCCTCAGTAGGTCTCAACCTTAGCTGCATGTTGGCATCACGTTGGGAGCTTTTAAAAAATCCCCAAGCCCAGCTTCCACTCCCAACCAATTTAACCAGAATCTCTGGGTGTGGGACACAGGCAGCAGTAGTTTTAAAAGCCTCCCAGGTGATACCAATGAGTGACCAGGCTGAGACCCACCACTTTCATAAATATGAGCCACCTGTCCCAGCAGGGGTGCAATGCTGAGCACCCCCCACCCCCGCCACCCCAGCCAGGAGGCAGCTGCAGCTGGCCGCTGAGTCACAGTGAGGGGTGGGGGTCTGGAGCAGATGAGCTCAGCTGACAGGTGGCCAGCGGGATGCACCTGGCTGTGCTCTGGCAGCCCTTGGGTTTGATGCTCCTGGTGGGACCTTCTACGGAGAGAGTAGGTCAGGCAAACCTGATTTGGCAGCTTCCTCGGGGACATCTGGAGAATCGCTTCTCTGTCCCAAAGCTCCTTGCCTCCCTAAACACTCTGCTCCAGCCAAGCTGGGAGGCTGACCATGCAGTCAGCCTCAGGCTCTCAGGCTTTTGCACAAAAGCTCCACTCCTACGGTCCTCCTGACCCTTACGTCTGCTTTAATTTGCATCTGTCCCTAAAGAGTGAGCCTGCATTTTGTCCAGGAAGCCTCCTCCAATGACCCCAACTCTCACTGATTTCTTTCCTCTCCTGTAAGTGTCAGCACCATTCTCTTGCTGATTAAACATATCCCAGCCGATGCCCATTCCTGCGCTGCTGCACTGAGCTACTATCTCTCCTTGTTAGTGTTAAGCTTTTCAAGTTTGGGTCTTCTGTTGCTAGCCAGGCACTTAGCAACTGGAAAGGCAGTGAGGAGCCTTACTCTCATTTGTAAATGCTCCTCCAAAGCCAACCCTGCCCCTGACTGGAGCTGCTCCTGCTCCATAAATACTTGCTCCTTGCTTGTTCATCTCCCAGTTGATCTCCGCAGTAGCCTTGGGTTAACTGATCTGTCCATTTCACTGGATTAACTCAAGCCCTTCTCTACTCTGTATACTGAAGCTAAAGTAACTTTTTTTCCAAAGTGTAAGTTTCAGGATCCCATGTAAACATCTACTCCCCCACCCCTCTTCCTGCTTTAAATCCTTTAGTGTCTCCCCAGTCCTCTTTAACAGGCCCTGGGGAGTTCTCTGGGGCCCGACCCCTGCTTGCCTACACTACTGGATTCAACTCTTTCCTTCCTCCCTCAGCTTACCCTGCTCCAGTCTCCCTGGTTCTTCCCCCTGGTTCTTCACTGCATTCCTTCCTGCCACAGGACCTTTACATGTGCTGTTCCTGATGTCTGGATGTTCTTCCTTCTCTTTCCCTTCAGATTTTAGTTCAGCCATCGTTTCTCTGACCTTTAGACTTGTCAACTAGCCCATTCTATGCCTGGACAGTGTCACATCCTGCAACACAGTTACTATTTTGCATAAATTTGTGTGGTTTGGGGATTAATGACTGTCTCCCTTGTAGGACTCTGAGTTCTATGAGGACAGACATAGGGTCTATTTTAGTTCAACATTTTATTTCCAGTTTTTATTATTGTGCCTGTCACACAGAAAGAACTAAATCAATATTTATTGAATGAATAGATGAGTGAATGGATCAATGAATGAATGAGTCACTAGTAGGTGAAAAAAAAAAAAAGTATGACTGGCCCCTTGCTTTTGGAGACCAGGGACAGGAAAACCATAGTTTGGTGCCACTGCATGGCAGCATGCCACAGTGGAAAGTGGATGTGGGTTCCCTGCTGTGGCTGGGACAGGCCAGGTTTCAAAGTGCCAGTCATGCTCACGTCCCCTCCACAGTCCTCTCAGTCCCTGCAGTCCTAAATGACACTGTGGTGGGCAGAACAATAGACCCCCAAGGTGTCCACACCCTAACCCCTGGGGTCTGTGGATATGGGACCTGAAACAGCATAAAGGACTCTGCAGATGTGACTAAGGTTACAGTCCTTCAGATAGATTATTCTAGCTTATCTGGGTGGGCTCAACGGATTCACAAAAATCCTTAAAAGTGGAGAACCCTTCTCAGCTGGGGAGAGAAATCAGATGGAAGAAGGAGGGGGACAGGTGTGAAGCACAGGAAGGACTCAATCCATCACCAGTTGCTTAGAAGATGGAGAAAGGGAGGAAGCCACGCTTTAAGGAGCATAGATGTCTCTAGAGAATGAGAATGGCACTCATCTGAGCACCCACAAGAGATGGGACCTCAGTCCTACAACCGCAGGACATGGATTCTGTCAACCACCTAGATGAACAAGGATATAGGTCTTCCCCTCAAGCTTCCAAAGAGGAATCAGCTCTGCCAACACCTTGAGTTTAGCCCCGTGGGAGCTGTGTCAGACTTCTGACCTACAGAACTGTAAGATCAGAAACTTCGGTTGTTTAAGTGACTTAAGTGTGTGGTAAATTGCCACAGCAGCAATGGGAAACTAACACAGACACCAGACAGGGAGGTGGCTCCATCCTGTCCCTTCCCTCTGAGCTACAGAGAACCCCCGGGTGGCAGCATGGGAGTAGACGGGAAGGCCCCCGACAGAGGGGTGCGCAGAGCGAGTGGCTGAAGTGTGTCCAGGGTTGAATCACAGAATGGGGAGCTGGGAACCCCTGGGCAGTCTGGGCGCCAAGATGACCCAGTCACTAGACCTGGCTCCCGTCCTGAACCACTTCTAGCTTTCCCACAGTGAGGCTGGGCGGTACTCTGCTTCTTGCTCTCCCCATGTGGCCGGGCTCTGCGTGGCATCTCCTGGTCTTTGCTGGCAGCTGTGGTACTTCTGTCCTCATTACCAGATACATCCTTAAGTTACTCTCACATTTCTCTTCCCGAGGCAACCTGCGTGGATCTGAGCGCCTGATAACTAAAGCAGCCTAACACACATCCTCATATTCGAGGTTTGGTCTTAGCCTCTTAGCCTCTCGGGGCCGCCTTCCTAGTCTATAAAAGGGGGTTGAGGGAGGTCCTATTCCACTGACCTGCGTCATGCCACACATCGCTGTGGTTATTTGGTGGCAGGCAGCTCAGGTGGCGGCTGGTACCATCCTGTTCTCCCTTCGCGCAGGCTCTAAGCTGGCCACTCTCTCATTGCCTCTCCTCTCCAAAATCTCTTTGTTGTTTCCTGCTCTCCTCCTGCCTCTCCTTCCTCTATGCCCATCATCTTCTCTGTTTGCCCCAAGCTCCCAGGGACACTCCAAGTACTGCTAAACCTCAGAACTTGTCTTTGGTTCTAAAAACACCTATGATCCCTGCTTTCAACACACCTCAGGACAAATGGGTGTCAAAGACCCTTCTCCCCAGTGGGGACTGCTTTGTCCTCTGCGCCTCTACATGGCTCACAGCGCGTCAGAGCATGTCGGCCTGTGCACCTTTCCTCCCCACGCCTCGGCAGGTGAGAGTGAGCTGCTTCAGTGACTTTACAACCGTGTGCCTACACCAGCTTAGGTTTCCAAGTAAATAAACGTGGGACAAATGGGTGCCAGCAGGCTGGGATCAAAATGAGTCTCCAGCTGTTGGGAACAAAGAGAAGCAGTTTCCTTAGAAATGGATTCCCAGGAGAAGGGGGCTGGTGGGGCCATCCAGGATCTCAGCAGAAGCCGACCTGATGCTTCAGGACACAGCCCCGCGTGGCCTGAGCCCCTAGACACAGCACCCTGCTGGCTCCCCAGCCCAGAGAAGTCCCCTGGTCTATGGAAAAAATGGCCTTGTTAGGTCATGTGGAGCCACCGACAGAGTCAAGGGGATAAATCATCAATGCCAAAACATGTTTTGGAAAGATTTAGCTTTCAAAGCACTTCTGTACAGGATGTTCAGTTTGTTTTCCTGACAACCCTGTGATACAGGCAAGGTAATATGCTCCCATTTAACAGATGAGAAAAGTAAGGCTCGTGGAAGCTGAATCACCAGCTGAGTCACCCAGCTAGGGCAGCTGAGAACGAAACTTAAGTACACCGCGTCCTGGGCCATTATCTCAGCCTGCAATCATAAGCCAAATTTGAACTAGTTGGAGACAAAGCATTACTTTCCTACCTTCGAAAATTTGGAAAACACAGATATTCACTGAAATACTTAAAAAGCAGATGATCCAAATCCCTTATTCATTTTCCTCCGTTAAGAAAAATGATGCTTTAGGGATGAAGGCACAGCCTGAGGTTTCATTCCCAGGACAGCCTCAGCTGGTCAGGACAGAGGAAATTTCCAGAAACAAGTATTTCATACATACACTTTCAAAGCTATAGGACTCACAGAGCTTGCCAAATCTTTCATGCAGATTAAAATGCATAGCTTTCTGAAAACCTTTGCTAATGCTGGCCAATATTCAGGCTTCTCCAGAATCCAAATGGGCCAGCATGATTCACTGAATTCTTTATGAATTAAGAAGCTGTATATTAAGCATCTTTTCTTTTAAACATGTGTTACTTTCCATGCTTTATCGCCAAGATGAACAAACAGTATCACAGAGGCAGTTTTGTCCCTCCTCTCTCTTCCTGCTCTTCAAACGGAGGATCTAGTGAAGGAGCATCTGGTGAAGCTGCAGTAGGTTTGGGGTAAGGAGCCCAAATTGACATTTTTTGGAGTTTGGAAGTGCCAAGGGCAATCTCTGGAGAATACTTCACCACGAAACTTTCTAAGGCCAGGTTTTGGGCAAATAGCAAGCACAAATCACACATGTGTAACCCACAGAGTGGAAGTGCAGCTTGACAAATCCATTTTCAGGGAAACTCAGAGACTGGACAAGGGCGTGGCTCCAGTAGGAAGGAGATGCTCTCCCTCCCTCACAAACCACGACAGTTAACTCTTCATTAGCAGACATTCCTTCTCATTAACAGTGTTCTGGGTGCCAGGTATTTCCCTGCCCTGGAAATCAAGCAGCTTGGACTCTAGCTGGAGAAGAGCCTCATGTGTTGGGACTTGTCCATATGCCTGAGTTCAGATCTGCCCCACCTCCTGAGTCGCAAACCAAAAAAGGAGGCAGCCACCTCTGCACTGGGAGCTGAGTTTTTGGCTCCTGGACAAAAAGAAATGAGCCTAAGGGAACTGTCTTTTCACAGCGTGGCTGCTAAAAGTTGACTTTTTATTCGTTCTAGCGATAATTTATTGTAAAGTTATTTTCTGGTAAATACAAGTGAAGAAAGGTTTGGAAAGAAATAGAAACTTTCAGAAAATCTAATTGTTTCCAGAAAATATGGGAAATATCTATAAGATACTTGATATTTGGGGGAAAAAATTGTTCTAACAGCTATGTCTTTGTAAAGATGTGTCAGCCAGGATTATTCTGCTCAAAAAGCATGGAACTTGACGCAGTCCTCTTCTCCCTTTACCATTCAGGAAGTAAAACATGAGGTCTGAGTGACTGAACAACACGGTGGTGAAGTCAGGAGGCCTGGCTTCTACTCCTGGCGGGGCGCCTCCCCCACCGCTAGACCCAGGCCCCGTTCCTGCACCTGTGAGACAAGGAGGTTCCTCATGACCTCCGCGGACCCTGCAAACCCTATGATCCCTGTACCCATTTCCATTTGCATCCCAACCACCCAGCATCACAGATGATATTAGCTCAGCCCCGAGCAGGCTGGGAGGCCCTAGCCCTCTCTCAGCTGTATGCTAAGCAGCTCTGTAAGGCTCACGGCCAGGAGCAGAACGGCCTGATTTTTGGCAGCTAGATAAAGTGACTTGGGAGTGCTGAGATCTGGGATAATGTGGGGACACTAGTGGACCTGATCCGGGCCAGCACCCGTGACTCTGGGTGCGTGCAGTGCACAGGGAGAGGCTTCGCTGTGCGGTCCCCCGAAAGGGTGGCCTGCCCTGCCTGTCCCTTTGGGCGCGGGGACACCCTGCACATCCCCTCTCAGGTCCCCGGGCGGGGACTCGCTGAGGGCACCGCGGTCTCCTCACAGCTGCCCTGCACCCCAGCGAGACACAAACAACACCGCCTTTTCAGTGAAACAACTGACCACCTTGGCTTGCCAAAATGAGGACAGGCTCTGAAAGGGGGCAGTTTTACTTCAAGAGTCTAATGGGACCAAGGAGATAGAATTAAAAGTTTCAGCTGTTTTTAAAAAAAAGGCAATCAACTGTCTTCTTCCAAATAAACAAACTATCCTTTGAACAAAAAAACAGCCTCCTAACAGGGTCAGGCTGGAGCCAGATCACAAAGGAGTCACGTTTCTTTTGGGGCCCCCTGGTCACCCCCTGCTCCCTGGATTTCTCCCTCTGCTGCTTTGGGGAGCCCAGCGCTCTCCTGCTGGGGCCATGCCAAGGAATGATCTGAGCTCATGTGACACAGGCCCTTCCCAGGACACAGTGCTTACATTTGTAATGGGGGCCCCTGCAAATCTCTAAGGGTAGAATTTCAGGCAGGGAAATTTCCCTAGAATCTCTCATATCACACCATAGAGACAGCCACCAGCTCTTCAAAAATGTAAGACTTGCTTCCACTACCAACTTTCAACATTTTATGGGCTTAAAAAAAAAAAAAAAAACTAAACAGTGATTTTTTTTCTCTCATGTTTACAATTTCTTTTGCTAATGATTACAACTTACTGTTTGTGTAATGTGTGAAGACTGTGTTATAGGGAATGATTTACAAGATGGCAAAAACTTGACAGGGTAGCAAAACCTAGAAAATTCCCTGAACTCCATATTAACTACATTATAACTGTATTAATTATTTTTATTGTTGTTTATTAAGTAGAGTGTTATTGAGGCTTCTAGTATTTCAGCCCTTCTTCTGAGTACCAGAGATATATACATGGAACTCTGATCTTAATCTTGTCCTCAAAGAGCTTATAGGCTATTGGGAGGAGAGGAGAGAAGTAAAGACATTATATCACCCAGAGAAATGACACAGTCAGCACAGAACCTGGTGGGAGCACCAAAGAATATCAGGACCTCCCTGTACAGCTGTGGAGGTTGTGCACTGCGCAACTTTGGGGTGACCATCCCACAAACTCCATTTTTCCATAGAAGCCCATGGAAACTTTGAGTGTGAGGACGCTTGTGAGAATTCAGAACAAGCACCCAGGCATCAGACAGATACAGGTCTAGAGCAGGAGGGAGGAGTCCTGACCCTCAGAAAGAAGAAGGAGAATTGCTGAGGATGTTAGAAGGCTGATGAGATGACACATCCCCTGCTGAAAGGAGGGCTCAGCTTTCTAGTGGAGATTCAGGAGAAAGAATCACTGATTAAGGTGCGTATGATTTGGGGTTATTCACACTACTTCCCAACTCACTTTAAGTTATTGCAGTGACTCACAAGGCCTTATATGATCTTTTACCTCTAAGCCTTACCTCTCTAAATTAACAGCTGCACTTCCCTGTCCCCACCCCTCACTCTGTACCAGCTACACTGTTCTCCCAGCTGATTTCTGAATGAGCAGTACATGTGAATGCTCCAGGCCTTTGCTCCAGCTGCCCCCTCGACTTGGAGCTGCGGGCCCCCAGCCGACCACGTGACCAACACCATCTCTCATTCTAATCTCTGCTCACATGCCACATCCAACACCTTCCCTGATCTCCTTATTAACATCGCAGCCTGTCCCCACCCACTGGATTCTCAGGACTGCCCCTCCACTTTCTTGTTTATCCGAATCACTTTTCACCTTCTGGTAAATATGAACTTACTTATTAGGTAAATTAGTATTAGGTAGGTACAGTAATATCTGAAGAGCAGGAGTCATAAAACTTGCTTTCATATCTTCGGTTTTTCAGCATCTTCTGCTAAAACTTGATTCTAACTTTTGTAGTATTGGACTGAGTCAGAAAGTTTGTAATGTATTTTGATTACATGGAATATGCTCTATGTTTAAAAAAAATCATTGCTAAGCAAGATCCAATACAAACTATAAAGACATTATTCCTCTAGTAAATGGTTCTATACTCTGAATATGTGCTAGTCATTGAATAAAAAATACAGAACCATATTTATAATAGGTAGTTTAAAGAAAAAGATTAGAGTTTTGCATCAAAAACTAAAAAGAAAAAAAAAAGTAAAAGCCACTTAAAAAAAAAATCTACCCTCAAAATATTTCAGTGAAGCATTAGGTAGTTGAGCAGATACTGGCTGGTGAGTGATGTGCTTTGGCCAACCTGTAACTAGCTGTGCAAACTTCCGCGCATCCCGGTTTTCTCACTCTAATCGTGGATTTTAAGACGTGAAAGTGACATTATCCAAAAATGCCCTATCCTCCAAATCCATACTTTTTATTATGTTTTTTAAAATCAAATATGGAAAGAGAAGTTTTGGCCTTGTGCTGGAACTGTGAGTAACGCTATTTCTCTTCAGTTCCAGCATGCTGCTGCGGACACATCAGCAGTGGGCGTAGGCGCCGTGTTACACGCCAGCCATGGCAACAGATCTGCACGGATCCCTCAATACTTTCTTCCCTTTCTGCTTGTGCCTGACAGCCCAGGATGAACCTGATGAGCTGTCTCGGACACAGGGAACAGAATTTCAGCCTCTTTAACACCAGGCTCTAAGCTACTCAGCAAGCTTTTGTCAATCTAGATCACAAACTGATGATAAACGCATCTTTTATTTGGTGCTGGCTGAAAGATACACTACTTTCATCTGTTACCAACTCCAAGCTGTGGAAACAATTAGTGCAATCAAAATTAACATCTCTTTGCAGCCACATGGATGGACTTAGAGATGATCATACTAAGTGAAGTAAGCCAGACAAGGACAAGTATCATGTGATATCACTTATATGTGAAATCTAAAAATATATATATAAATGAACTTGTTTACAAAACAGAAACAGACTCATAGACATAGGAAATAAAACTTAAGGTCACCAAACGGGAAAGGGGCGGGCAGGGATAAAGTAGGAGTTTGGGATTAGTAGATACAAACTACTACAAAAAATTGATAAACAACAAGGTCCTACTGTATAGCACAGGGAAATACATTCAATATCATGTAATAAACTATAACTGAAAAGAAGATTTTATATATATATAAAGCTTAATCACTTTGTTGTACACCAGAAACAAACACAACATTGTAAATCAACTATAGTTCAATTAAAAAAAAAAAAAATTAACATCCCTATGGAGCTCAGGGTCCCAAAACAAGGTCCAGAAAAGGCAAACAAATTTTACTGAGATGGTCTGATTCTGCTGTGTTATGGTGGGAGGAACCCGGACTGGGAATCAGAGGACCTGAAGACAGTCATTCATGGTTGTGCCCACATCCTTTTGGAATCGCAGGGTCCTTATCTGAAAATGCCCCTCCCTCAGGGGATTGTCATGGAATTGAATGGGATGAGGTATGAGAAAGTACTCTGTAACCTTTTAAGAGAAATTCCCAAAATACAAAAACAAAAATCGTGCTGGTCAGGGTTCTCTGGGAAAGATTATTTCTTTTCTGGGACTTAAAACCTAGAAACTGAGGAAAACAAGATTAGAAAGTCTTTTGAGAAAATGTTTGTTAGGATCTGGGTCATCTGGAAAATTAATTTTTCACCGGCGAAAACCTGCTCCCTGAGGACGTGCCCTCGCCACGTGGAGTTCAGTGGACGTGCCACGGGAGGTGGGGGAGCTCCCCGGCCCCGCGTTGCTGCTCCCAGGCAGGGAGGGACCACTCCTCCAGGCAACAGGACTTACCAGGTAGCGCTCCTCCTGCCTCATGCTGGGGGTGCGGATCATGTGATTCTGTTCTCCTCTCCAGTCTCCGAATCGACGGAAAAAATAGTTTGATAAAAACCGGTTGACAGGGTCTCTAATGATGTTGATGTAGACAGGCTGGTCTCCTCCAAACCTAAGATGCACACAAAAGTGGAACTGATTACAGGCCATCACTTCTGGAGGAAAATAAAGCCCACTTAGACACTGGCTCCCCCTAGGTAACATCGTCAGAGGGCCCCATCTGCTCAGGTCCCAGCGAGCAACTTAACCAGCAAGCAGTGATTTCCGCTGGGCGCTCAGGACCACACAGGCAGGGCCTGTCCAGTACCCGCTGAGATGGCTCCACAGTCCGCACCATACAAACCCCGGTATTTGTCAACGTGAAGGTAGAGATGCGGCCTGATGTCTCATGAGGCTGTAGGTTCCTGAGGGCAGGGCCACACTGTACTGGGTTTTATATTCCCAGGGTTTGGCACAGACCCACTGGCCCTCGGGGAATGTTTCAACTGACTGGTAAATCCTGACTGCCTCATTGGCTGAAATGGTACTCATTCGACATTCTAATTCACACAGTCTTGGGTAAAGGGCTCTACAGGAAGTGGGTAATAATGGCCAAGCTTTATAACGTGCTCCCCGCCCACCCTCTGTGAGTGCTCTGTGACCAAGTCACTGAGGCCTCACAGCGCCTCGGTGAAGGAAAAGCCATAATTATGGGGCACTGAGGCAGAGAGCAGGTTGAGTAACTTGTGGCTGAGCCAGGATATGAACCCAGACAGCCTGGCTCCAGAATCTGTGCTCTGAACCACGGAAAGAAGAGTCCAGAGCGGAGAAAAGTAATAGTGTAAGGGATCTCATGAACACAACACAAATCAGCATATTTATCCTCAAATGATGGCAAAGGGTTTTAGGTAAAAATAAAACAAATATCTACAAGTTCCATTTCAGTTTCTTCCACAAAGGGGTTATAAAAATGCACTGAATGCTGGCCCAAGAGCGAGGCCTTCCCCAAGCAAAAGGATTAGGTTGGCTGAATTTGTCTTAAGGATTCCTCCCCCTTCTCTTCGAACTGCCTGAAAGCAGTGACCCTGAAGAGTCTGGGAGAACACTCTGGGCTCTGGGCAGAGGTCCTGCACTGGGGACCTCCTGAGGGACCCACAGGCTTCTCTCACCCCGTGACCTTCTGACGAGGATGTCAGGACATTCTGTCAGGGGTCAGAAAGAGCTCAGAGAAAACAAATTGACATGACACTGCCCCCACCTCTCCAGCTGGCAGCCACTTCACCTTTCAAAACCCAGCTCCCCCATCCTCCCCCCACCAACAAAAACCCAGCCCAGTATCACCACCACATCCTTCTGTGATTACCTCCCATCCTCATGTGGGCCCCTCCCTCCTCTGGCCCAAGCCCTCTCTCCAGCCCTGGGAACACGTCTGCCTCTCCCATCAGACTATGGGTCTCCTGAAGCCAGGAACAATGTCCTTTAGAACAGTGCATGGCCCACAGTGGGTGCTCAACCAGTGAAGACATGGTGGCTTCTAAGACACCATGGGAGGCTACGTCTAAGTCTGTAAATTTCTGCCAATATCCCAGGGCTCCATGGTAGATGAAAGTGAACACAACCAGCCACCAATTCTTTCCTGTGTATTAATTTGTAGAATGTTGTCCCCAGTTCTTTTGTTTGTTTTCTGCATTTTTAGAGAATCTTCAGAGAGAAGAATCCAAAGGAACAAAAAGGAATGACTCTCCAATGGTGTGATTTCAGGCACCAGGACACGTGAATGCTGTACTGGGCTTCTCGAATACACCAACTTGGAAAACACACTGCTCAGGAGCAGGGTTAGCCGTGCCAACATCACCCTTGTCAGCTCCCAGATGTACATGAGGTGACATTCATGCAGCTGGGTGAACAACTAACTGGTCCCAGAAGTCAGTTGTGCCAACCACTGCTAACCACCAACATTCTGGATGTATCTTCCTCTCTTTAATTAATTTGGGTTTCATGTCTATGATAAACAGCAACTAAAGTAATAGGGTTAGGGATTAGAAAGATAAAGCATGCATACCAGATGTGAATGCAGTTCAACCCTCAGAAACTGCAACACGCTTTTAAAACTTCAACTGCACTTCCATGGTCACGTGAAGAATGACTACTACCGCTGATTAGCGGAACTGCCGGGTCATATGACTCCGTGCCCCACTGCCCAGCACCAGACAGTTCTTGGCCTGGCCACAGCCACGTTCCACTGAGGGCTATAGGCGTGAAGATGGACATGGCTTGTCAAGCATGGCTGACCTGCTCCTGTTTGCACATTGCAACCAAATGCAAGATTTCCTGAGTACATTTCCAAAAAGAAGTTTTAGATGGTTTAGAAATTTATTGTTAAACAGCGTCAGATAGTATAATAGCCTGTCTAGAAATCTCTAACCATGAGAGAGGCATCTGGTATATGTCTTCCCCTTTCCAGAAAATGACACTAATAATGGTTTCAGGCCATCAACCCTTGTCTTTTTTCTAGGACACACAGCTCCCTCCCAAACTGGCAAAATCTGGGGTGACACGTCAGTTATACAGAAGAGGCCAAACAGCACCCATGTGTCCCAGTGCCTGAGAAGGGAAACAGATTTCCCACCCTTGTCCCATCCTCTCTCAGGATCAGTTCCTCCTCTCTCAGTAATTTTTAAATTCTGGCCAGAATTCCTGGTCACCCTTAGAAGGTCTTGGGGTCTGGGTCACCTGGATCTATTGTTGCCCCATCCCCAACCCCCCATCCCACGAAACACAACCCTCCCCCTTATTTTCAAAACCCTTGAGAGGAGATTCCGCAGCTTCCCCACCAGCTGAGGCATCTTTGTTACAATTTTGAGGCCAGAATCCTTATCGTCCTTTTGTGCACATTTCCTTCGGTTTGATCCACTCAACACAAGGGATTAGCTTCTCTTCACACACTTTACAACTCTTAGCCTTCTCAGCTTCAATTTTAATTCCTTTAACTTTTGTGTGTGTGTCTGTGTTTCTTTTTGAATTTCCTTTAGCATTTGTCTTGAGATTCATTTCCCTTAATTTTATAATCTGCAATCCTAATTTCATCTTTATCAAGTTTTTTACAACTGAGGTGACCACAGCTGACAACAGGCTCTGTGCTGTGCGTACACTGGAGAGGAGGGAGTCAGGCCATATTTTGTTTTTCAGTTAACAACACCCCCTCTTCTCCTCTGGTCACCATAACAACCGTTGTGTATTTCAAGCTCTCTTTCTAGCCATCCTAAAATAGCAGGTATTTCCGGTTTCACTGATAACTTGTTCACAGGTCATGTTTACCAACTCTAATGACCCCTGTGGGTCTCCTTCTGACCCTCTGCAAACTGACCATATTCTTTTTTTTTTTTTTTTTTGTGATAAGAAGATGAAGATCCAAAGTAGAATGTAATTATCTCAAAATAATAACTGCATGGTTCTCAGTTTTCCCATGCATTCCTAAGTACCTCATTCTGCTGATTTTCTTCATCATCTGCCCCACACTGCTGCCTCCGTCAATCAGCCCATCAATCTACATTAGTCATCTCTCCATTAGCGACACAAAGTGCTTGGGTGAGAATTTTAGGTGCCCTTTCATTAAACTGCTGCTGCTATTCTTCCTGGGATATTGCTGCATATATTAAATAGTAAGCCTTAAGGCTGAAATTATCCTGGAGAATTAAGATTATTTTGTCTTCCTACTATAGTAGAGTTTTCTATGACTGCAAGCAGCTTTTGAAAGTGTGAATATATATAAATACATATATAGATAAATACATATATATGTAAATATATACATTTTAATTGTGGTAAAATGTGCATCACATGAAATTTGCCCTTTTCACCATTTTTAAGGGTACAATTCAGAGGCATTAAGTACATTCACACTGTTATGCAACCATCACCACCACCCACCTCCAGAACTTTCTCATCATCCCAAACTCAAAACTCTGCACCCATTAGACAGTACCTTCCTTTCCTCCCCTTTCGCCTCACCCCTGGCCATTTCCATTTCTACTGAAAGTTCATCTTCCTTTTCACCTCTGGCCTAAAAGTAGAGGTTATTCCTCTGCTGTTACCTACATTAAAAAACGAAGAGTATCCCGAGGCTAGTGGCCCAAGCTTTGATCCCTATTAGTGAGGAGAGAGACACTTTGAAATGAGAGAAAGGCCCTGATGGAAAAGGACATGGTTGTTTGGGGAGCAGGGTGAGGAGCTGCCTGCGGGAGCAGGAGGGCAGGGATGGTTATTTAACGGTCCTTTGCTGGAACGGGATGGAAGGGCTGCCCTCCATCCTCACAACCTTACTCAGTGGACACTTCTGTCCTTGAGTGCCCAGGACAGGGCCTCCCATCACAAGACACAAGAGGAAACTGAGAAAACTCTCTGCTCCCTGAGTGTCCTGAGGGAAGAGGGGTGGGAGCTTTTGCTGAGTGGGGGTGGAGACCAAGGGGGTGGGACGGGGGTATAATTGGGCCACTGGAGTTAGGGTTCTTGCTGGGAGAGGAAGACAGAGTTAACAAGGCGAGAAGCAAGGAGATGACAAGGAGGAACGTTCCTCATAGTGTGCAGTGGGGTGGGCGCAGGTAAAGTCCTGATAGACGGAGCCTTGACGGCTCAGCAACGTGTGTGGGCTCACAGGGCAGCAGAGTTCCCTCACTGTCCCGTGAAAAGAGAAAACGGAGGCAGAGAACGCCATTTTCAGAAGACTAATCCAGCCGTGTCTACACAGGATAAACTGAGAGAAAACTCTCATTTTGAAAATCAAGCTTCTGGGCTATGTTCAAGTAGGTAAAGATGGTGTGCAACACGTGCTAATATCAATTTTTATTTTATGATCTCTTCAAAGTTTGAGGCTTCTGTCACCATTACAAAAGACCTGCAGGACAATTAAAATGGATGACTTTGCTAATGAGAATGAAAACGTCAATATTTAGAAATAAGATGTGGAAACTGGTTTGAGTTATGGACTTGGCAAGAGTGGATTTGTTTTGTTAAATAATGCCATCAGAGGGCAGACTTTGGGCACATCAGTAATCAAGACTTCCCTTTAAGGAAGAGAGAAAGTGTCCTATTGTGTCCTTGTATGTCACACCAGGCCTGCTTCTCTGGTGATTGATTGATTTTTAAATGTTTTGTTTTTGCAAGTTAGTGTTGGCATTGGAGCCACTATCTGAGACAAATGAGGAAAGAGAAACCCAAGCAAAGAAAGGTGAGGGGGTCATGGATGAGAAAGCAAGAATGACAGGGAAAAGGTTATGAGAAGCGATGGTTTGAGACCAGTCAGCATATTGGTATCTCACAATTCGCTTGGACTATTTTCATAGCACTGAGCCCGGACATAAACCTTCACAATGTTTTCCCTTTAAGACCCAAATTGAGGGCTCAGGGGAATTGTAGATGAGATAAAGAATTACTTCCCTCCACCAAAAAAAAAAAAAAAAAAAAATCTTAGGAAACAAAGAGTGGGGGCAGGAGAAGGGAAGACAAACTGAATTGTCTGTCTGTCTTTCCAGTGTACGACCTAAGACATAGAGACATGATGATGGGAAGGGGAACTTTTTCAAAGACTCTCATTCTTTAGGTGACGTCTACAACTGGGAACAGACACGTGAAACCACAGTACACGAATATTAAACATCCCACTTGAACATCACAACAAAGAGTAGCATCTTTTAGGCCAAGGTAATTTTGACCCAATTCTCCAGGTAGTCCAGGTGAAAAACATCTGTCCGGCCTGAACTTTCAGGCAGTTCAAAAACAATGTGAAAGCCCAGTAGAAAACCTCACAAATCCAAACTGGTCTGAAGTTTCTGAGGAGCTTGTACAGTTTATCTCCTCTGGCAGGAAGCAAACGCAAAAGCATTTGGTCTGATAGTTCTGCTTTCCACGGCTGAACGAATGAAAATGGATATGGTGAAATTGTCCCTTCTAGGTCGGAAAAAAAGGAAAAGAGGGAACAGGACAAGGTGCCTAGACAATGAATAAATGAAAATTTTGAATCACCAAAAATTCACAGCATAGCATTTTACATCACTCAGAGTACCTAAATTCCAAGATAAGAACGCCATACTCAAGGGAAAAGAGTAAGGGGTGGTGATTCATTTGGTATGTCACACACTTCATGAGTTCAGAACAAAAATGACAAAAGAAGGTCTAGGAAGGAGGCTAGACTTTCATTCTTATATTCTACTCTCCAGCAAGTAAATGTCCTACTGCCGGGCGAGAATGTAAGGAAGATTAGAAACAAAACACCAACAAAGCATATTAGCTGCAGCAACAATTCTTCTTTTAATAATCTCATTATCTTGAAACAATGCCTGTCAGCAACCATCAGGGCAGGTTTCTTAAGAACAGTTTAATTATCTCTAGACCTTATAATTCAAAATATAGAACTCAGTTCTATAAAACTAAATGAAAACTCTCTTAATTAAGTCCTAACTTAATTGTTTTTTCTCTGTTAATTGTGTATTTTGGGGGCATTCCTTGTATAAGCACAGTTTACCATTTATACTTAAGAAATTTTCCTTAAATAAAGCTATTCCCTTGAAAAAGAAAAGGTGATGTTTTAAGTTCCCATGTTCAATGAATGTAATACAGTCTTGTAATGTATTAAATGTGGATGGAGGTCTTGAAGCTAAGGCCCCAGGTCTTGTGCAGGTGGGGTGGGAAGAGAGGATGAGTTTGCTCCCACAGTCAGCAGGAGTTTTTTAGAGCTGATCAGGCAGGTCTCTACTTTTTCCTGCGTAAAACTCTTCCCTGCCATTTAATCCTGCCGTGCCCACCCTCAAGGTCCCAATATGGGATTCCTCTCCATCCTTCTCTTAGTCCTGTTTTTGCTCATGCTGGGCCCTGTGCCTCCAATGCCCTTCCCCTTTGTTTGTCTGAAGCTGGCCCCTTCCTCACAGCCCAGCAGCAAGGGCTCCAGCTCGGGAATGCCCTCCGGACTTCCTCTCCGGGGGAGGGAGGGCCCTGCCTCCCACTTCCCCTAGGGGACACCCAGGGACTCTTTCCCCTAAAGCTCATCACACTTCATTGCCACTTCCTCCGTAATGGAAGAACTTACAGTTCCCTGAAGGCGGGGACAATATTTCTTATTCACTGCAGAAGCCCCAGTTTTAGCGCATCGTCCAGAGACAGAGGATCCTCAACTAATGTGTATTTAATTGAACAAAATGGAATGGAGGGAGAACCCAGGAGAGCAGGGCCCTGCCCTCGAGGCTTTAGAGACATGGTGCAGCTGCACTGGGACTGGAGCCAAACTGGGGGCTCAATCTGAGGCTACCACAGAAATGCTCTAAATGCCTATATAGCTTTGAATATATGTAATACCCTTTTCTCTAAGAACTTGAAGGGTTTTCCTTCAGGTGTTTAGAGCATCCCTACAAAGCAGGGGTGGATAGGAATTGTCCCTATTTTATGGAAGGAAAAAGAGACTCCTCTCCCCTCAAAAGATTAAATTGCTTGCTGAGAATATGGTCAGCAGGAGTCTGACACTCAGAGGTCCTTGCAGCCAGGCCAACACTGTTTCCTGTGGGTGTGTCCTCTTTTCTTTTTTTCTTTCAGAATTGAATCAATCAAGATTAAATTCGGATTCAACAGTGTAAGCTATGACAAAATACGGTCACCATATGCCCAGCTCTGCTGATCCAATTAAGATATTAGGGTTGGCTTGTCAATACAGTGCTACACTGTCCTAAGTTAATTATTAAAATTTGTTGCATTGCAATCTGTGTTGGTTGTAGAGATTTGTCTTTGAAGCAAGAGGAGTAAATGAATGAGGTCTGAGGACATCAGGGGTGACGCAGAAGGACTTGCACAAGAAAAGGGAGGGGTCAGCGGGACCGCGCTCTGCCCTCTGCGAGTCTTAAAAACACAAGGCCCGAAACAGCTACCCAGCCCTTGTTACCTAATTATGTCTAATTATGTGTTCTTGGCCCACCGGAAGTGAGAGGCAGGGCACATGCCCCAGGCAGTCCAGTGATAGACACTTTAGAAATGTGGTTGGAAACACACTCAGCTCTCCTCCAGGCCATGGTCCAGGGCCCCTGAGGATAATCCGCAGGTGTCCCCCTCACCTGTTCACTACCCGAGGGAACTCTGGGTATCAGGCGGGCTGGGGAAACCTGCTTTCAAAGATAAGGCAGCAACTCTTCTTTGCTGCTGAATAACTTGCTTTGCTGCATCCCATTCTCCTTACACTTAATTTGCACAGGGCCTGCAGCACAGCAGGGAAGTGCTTTGAAGGCTAAAAGCTTCTCCCAGGCCCACAGGCTGTTAGGCATCCTGGGATGAGGCAGTCTTGCCTGCCCAATGCACACTCAGGAGCTCAAGTGCCCCGGCTTCCCCGGCTCCCAGCCCTCAGGGCCTTTAGGTCAGCACAGCCAGCAGGACTCTCTCAGTGGACCTGTGAGATCCTGTTTTCCCCACGGGAAAAGCAGGATGGGAAGCGCTGGTCAGATGGCTGATGAGGGAGGCCCCGGGTCCCGGGCTGGTCAGCAGATCTGGTCCTGGACCAAGTGCTCTGTCAGCAGATACTGTGAGCTCAGACACAGACAGCCTGGGAGGAGGACTCTGAGAACTATAAGTTTACAGTAAAGCACAGTGACGGGGCCACCTAACGGATCCCTGGGGAAGAGGATGCCCAGAACTTGCAATTAGTGACTTCACAGATCGAGGGTCTAAACACGTAAGTTTGAAGATTTACACTATTATCAGAAGGTCCCTGCAGCTGAAGAAAAACCAGATTTCTAAAATTCCCATCAGCATCAAACATGCAAGGCTTAGGGTAATCGAAAAGAGTATTAAGAAGGTAGACAGAGAGGCTGATACTAGCTTTTTGGATCCTACAAAATACACCTAATTCCACCATTAAATTATTCCCAGAGTCCCATGCAGGTTCAAGCTATATAAAGACATGCAATGAAATATATCTATTAAAATACCTATCTCTTGCCTATTTTGTTTCAGTATAAAACCTATTTTTTTTTTTAAAGAACTATCGGTCCAAATAGTTTCCCATGAAAAATAATTCCAAGTTTTCACAAGATTTAAGATCAGTATTCTAGAAAGAAATGAAGCTTCTGTCCAAATATTTCAAATTCTGATCCCTCTACAGAAAAAACAAAAGGATTAAAAATGTCTTTTGAAGGGCAATTACACTACCTTGGAAATGAAGGTAGATTTTCAAGCAATTGTTCATTGGAAGGAAACTAAGTACTGGGAAAGAAAAAAAAAAAAAAAAGAAAGAACCATTAAACTGGAAAATATCTTACCTTGAGAAGTTGAGGAAATGGACATGTCGAGTGAATAAATAGGGCTGTTCAGCAGTACTTATATTTTTAATCAGTTCCATCTATTAAAAAAAGTACAAAATTAGCATATATAGGATCTAATTTACCAAGTTACATTAAGCTAAAGGTTATCTCCCTGACTCTTTTTATCCTGACTTATTACCTCCTGGACCAGGGCCAAGCAGCTGTGTTTTGTGCAACATTTATGAACTTTACATAAGGCTTCTGACTACATAAAACAGAGCCATCCCAGTTTATAGCCCTGTATTTAATTTAGTTGATCGCCACTATGAAAACAATGTGGCAGATTAAGTGATTTTAACTGGAGAGTTCAATGTGTTGCTGTACTGAAACGCAAGTAAGAAAAGCCCTTTAATCTCCTCTGTTAAAGTCAAATCAAGACAAAAGGCTACTCATTATTTTGCATTTCTATAATGATATTATTGGGGTCTACAGAAGTATTTGAAACGAGTTCTGCAGAATTGAAAAGTGGAAGTAAAACGAAGCAACACCTCATTATTTTTCTCTTTGATTTTAAAATTTACAAAGCAAATATTTCATAAGAAACACATAAACCCCTCAAAAGATTTTTTTTTTTTGGTGGGTGGTCATCTGAATTATTTATTTGTAGTTATCAGCAAAGCAAAAAGTAGTTTTAATTTGTATAAACTAACATTTACGGTCTTCTGGAACATGTCATGATACAGAAAATGTTTAGTAAAATCTGTTAGAAATTCCAAGCATTCTTATGACTCCCTAATTTCCTGAATTCCACTTTCCTTAGATTTTCTAATTTGCTCCATCAAAGCCGACACACTGGAATTTTTAAGAAGCACATTGAAAATTGCAACTTTGAATACACATCAGAAGGGCAGCATTTCATATTCTATAGTTCAAGTTGAAAACTGGAAACAAAAATGGTCATTCATGTGTTAACTCCAGTAGCAACAACAACAATAAAAGCAGAGTCTGGAACTCCAGGTTTGCCTCAAGCGTAACAGGAAACCTGGTCTGCCTTGCTCCCTCCTGTCTAGCCCAGGGCTGACACATAGAAATGCTTGATAAATATTTGTTAAATGAATGAACTCCAACTAGTACATGACTTATAGATTGTTATACTAGGATATCGATGCCTAAACTCTTTCATTAGATATTCGTGCTCACAAGGACTGTTTGAAGAAATGAAATTGAGTTTTAAAAGTAAATGACTTGCAATTCATAACTCAGTGCTCCTGTTTGTCAGTGGCGGGCCCCGGGAAATAATGGCCTGCCTGTCCCCAAGCTTGAGCATAAAAGGAAATTGAATCCTGCCTCTTTATCTACTGTTTATCCCTCTACATACCCCCCTCCCCAGCCCCCGCATGCCTCTGCGCTTGTTTTTGGTAATAAAACTTCCTGCTTCCTTTACATTGTAAATGTTGATTTTTGATGGATCTACCAATAGAATTACCAAAAGGTAACAATTTGGAAGCACAACCAAAGGTAACCGATCTCTGCAGATGTCTGCTTAGAAACGTAACTGTGTGTGTGTGTGTTAATATAAAGACCATTTCATGCTTTAATCTCTATTTTTCTTCAGATACATGTCTCACGTATAAGAGTGTTATGAGAAAGCCCCTTAGTATTGCACAAGACTGGAAAAAACAGGTCGGAAGACCCATTTCTTTCAAGTATTCAACACTGTATTACATTATCTCTAAACACATGTCTATGTGTTAAACTTAAGGAAGAACAGTAGTGGTTAGATTTTGAGAAGAGTGTCATAATAGTCATAAAGCTGTCTATTTCACGAGAAAAAAAATGGATTAGCAGTGACAATGCATCATTCTTTCTAGACGTAACTTTAAACAAAGAATAAAGGTTACTAATGCTCTTGTTTATCGCATTACTACAGGGAAGTCAGAGAGTACATTTCAGCTCCCATGCATTTTGTTCTGCACACCAAATAGTAAAACCCACACGATGTACCACAACTGTTCATTTAAGGGATCATGGTCACAGTGTCACTTGATCATTGTCACAAAGGCTCGCTTTCCCCATTTCCAGTGACAAGAAGTGGTCTCCTGAGCCTCTGAGTTCCCTCTCTCGGTCCTCGCACTGCTGCCGGCAGCCTGCCTTTTCTCTTGGCCAGAGTCTTGTGGCAATGGCACAACCTAAAATCATCAAAGAAGCTACCTCTCCTTCTTTTCCTTGGCTTATGCAGCACCACTGCTGGCCTTTATTCTGATTCCAGTGCATTTATTCTTTCACTCATTCATTCAGCATTTACTGGGTGCTTAATAAGCCCCAGAGATCAAACCTGAATAAGATCAGTAGCAAGACTCATAAAGACAAGGTGGTGGAATGTGTCTTAATGGTGTCCCCAAATCTACCATGGCCAAGACCACACTCTTGGTAGTCATCCTTCTTGATTCCTTTTCCAGCTTACTCTATCTCCAGAGAGTCTGTTTCTGGTTAATGGTACTCTCCACATCCTCACATTTGATCTAGTCTTTCCTGGGCTCCCATATTCCATCCCTTGCTGAGTCACGTTAATTATGCCTTGACTATCTCCCTCAGCTGACTCCACATCCTGTGGCCAGCCAAACTAAACTCCTCCTTATCTTCTCCTCATACCATGTCCAAGTCCGACCGTGTTGGTGCAGGCTCAAGCTTCTCCTTCTAGAATGTTCTTTCTCTTCTCTCTGCATGTCCAAAGCCTCATCACTCTTTATATCTGGCTAGCATGCCTACCTCCTCCAAATAGCCTTCCCAAATGTCTCCTTTCATTAAACATCCATTGGTTTCCGACTCTGGCAGGCAATGCACCGCTCGGGGTTGTGGCTATAGAGGTCAAAGATTTGGTTCTTGCTCTCAGGAAGCTCAGAGTCTTGTGGGAGAAGTGGACTAGCAGGCAGGTACCATCATGTGATAACCACCATGGGGTAGAAGGCACAGAGGTGAGGCACCTGTCTCTGCCTTCAAATGGAGAAGCAGTGTTTCCCCAACGAGGTGTTTCAGAGTGTTTTGCAAAGAACCCATAGGAGTTAACAACTGAAGAAAGAGATCTGCAGCATTTTAGACAGAGTAAAGGGCAGATGCAAAGGACAAAACACAAAATGACACAGAAATTAAGTCTGCCAGGAGGTCAGGCATGGGATCCGGAAGGCAGGAGATAAGACTAGAGAGGAAGGGAGGAGTGAGGGTCCTGCAGGTCACATGAGGGATTCTGACATTTATCCTCTGGGCAATCTATAGCCAGAAAGGATTTTTTTTTTTCCTCTTAGATGTGAGGTCAGGAGGTGAATGTGAAGAAGAGGGTAAGGATTAGAGGCAGAAAGCTTAACTAGGAAGACGGGGCAACAATCCCTGGAGGAAATGATGAGGTCATGAACTCATCACTTCTCAGTGCGGTTCCCACACCAGCAGCATCAGTATCAACTGGGCACTTGTCTCACAAGAATGCAGATTTCAGGCCCTAGCCCAGACCTGCGGAGTTAGAAGAAACTCTGGGAGTAGGACCCATCAATCCGTGTTTTAACAAGCCCTTCAGGAGAGTCTAAGGCATAACAGTTTGAGAATCACAGAACAAAGTCCATGGAAGTGAAAACAGATGGACAGGTTTAGGGACATTAAGGAAGGAGAATCTGCTGAGCCTTGTGGGAGCTGGCAACAGAAGGGAAGGAGAGGGAGTGGTTAAGAGAGCTTCCAAACACGTGGTGGTACCCAGTTGTAGAGATGGGGGATGCTGCCGGAGGAACCAATTTGGTTGCAGAAGTGAGGGGAAATGGGTTTGGTTCTGAACATCTTCGGCTAGAGATAAAGTTGCTTTCTTTGACTTCCCACAGCACTTCAAGAATTTTCCAGGACATGCTCTGTTTACGTTACATTATAGTTGAGTTTGTCCACTGCTTTTGTATCATACTGTAAGCTCTTTGAGGGTTTTGGTCAGGTTTTATTTATCCCCCAGAAAGCCAAGCTGATGTGCCTACACAGAACATATACCCATAATTGTTTATGCAACAAAGTACTTCATTTAGAAAAAAATTTTTGGAGTTAAGAAATGTATAAATCACTGAAGACAGAATTACCACTAAGACAATGAATTTAGCCCTTCTGGGACAGACCTGTCCGTTTATTACCCTGGTGTCATATGAAACTAACAGTTTTACTATTACAACATCTCGGATGTAACAAAACCAAACTATCATTTTCTGAGTGGTTCCTAGGCTATGCACTGTACCTATACCCTCTTTATATACATGCTCTCATTTCATCCTCAAATGATTCCACGAGTTAAGTAGTATTATCCAAGGTTTACAGGTTAAGAAACTCAGGCACAGCAAGGCTACATAGATTGCTTAAGGTCTCACTGCTAGAAAAAGGTAGAGCTAGGATTCAAATCCAAGTCTGTCTGACACCAAAAATCCTGCTTTTTATCACTAAGCTGCAATCTCCTCACCATTCCCACTGCTGTTTTTTAAACTGAAGTATCGTCAGTTACAATGCATCAATTTCTGGTGTACAGCATATTGTCCCAGTCATGCATATATACATATGTATTCATTTTCAAATTATTTTTCATTAAAGATTATTATAAGATATTGAATATAGTTCCCTGTGCTATACAGAAGAAATTTGTTTTTTTAATCTATTTTTGATCTCTACATAACCTGTTAAAATGGAAGGAAGAGGTTGGTTAGCAAAATAACTCTGGAGACTAAACAGTGTTTATGGGGATATGAATTTTCTACCTTCCATGTGATGAAAAATGGAAAGAAAGTTCTGACAGGTGGAAAAGCATTAAAAATAATAAAAAATAAAAGCTTTAAAATATCAAAGAGAATATTTTTTAAAGTTCAAGGTGGGAAAGCAGTATACTATAATAAGCGAAGAATAAATTTAAAATACTAAAAAAAAAAAAAAAAAGGAAAAAAAGTAACCAGGTAACACATTAAAGGAAGAAGTTAAATCACAGCACATCCGAGAATGAGACAGAATTGAAGTTAAAAAAAAGAGGCAAGAATCAAACAGAATTTATAATGCAGAGGATATATCAGGCAGTAGTTTTTAATCTTTTGCTTTCAACCTGAGATGATAGAGCAGAAAACCTTTACCTGCAGTTCTACTAACACAGCTAGTTAGTAAAAGACTTTTGGGAAATGCTTGTAAGCAGTAACTGACAGGTATTGACCCTATTCTGATCTGAATTCTTGTGTCACTCATGAATAACTAGATGCCCTATAATTTTGCAAAGCATCTTAAATGAAAGAAAAGGCATGTTTTTATACATCAAAACCAAATAAGGACTAGCTCAGAGGAGAGCTCCTTGGTCCTTCAACCTCAGAGGCCAAGAGGATGGCTGTGGGCTCACGCTACCATTCCCTCTTCCACCTGCATGAGGAAGCCCTTCCAGCCGGAGGTGGGACGGTCTGCATACCTTCTGCTTGGGGCTTGTGCAGTCAGTGCAACAAACCCATGCCTGCAATGAAGAAGAAGACCACCAGGGGGAGCAATAATGTGACCAGGCAAAGGGGCTACATCTGAATAGAGAAAATCAATCTAGTGGCTACAGTTGGAAGGAGATGAGAAAACATTTTAATTTTTCAGGCCTTGTTGCTTCTTCCTGGCTTTTTTTTCCTTTTCTTTCCATTGGGTTTTCATTAGAGAACTCAGCTTTTGTCTACAGGATTCCGAGATAAGACTTTGTTCGCAGAGCTGGGTGAACTTACCCCTGTAGCTTGGAGATTGGACTCAGCTAATCTTTCTGGTTTGAGTCCAAAATCCGGTTGGAGCAGCTCAGATGCCTGTGGACACTGCCCCTCCTACTCCAAGGTCAGGAAACTCTGAGGTTCATTCTAAAGGAGACTTTTCCAAAATGTCTCAAGAAAGGGTAAGGTTTCTGGGATAAATGTGCAGGCTCCTGAGGAGACATCCCTTAATATGGATGAAACACGACATCTTCAGAGGTTTCAGGGATTCTTCGGTGAAAGGAATTTTTCTTGCTTAGTGGAGGATTTATTCTTTTAATAAAAGGAAAACTTTTTAATAATTACAGCCTTTCATGCAATGATTCTTCTCTAGAATTGTGCACGAGGATCTCCTGGGGAGCTTTCTCCCCCAGGATACAAATGCCTGGGCTCCACCATTAAGAATTTAACTCAGTATTTTGTAGCAGGACCTAGAAACATGTGTTGTGAAAGAGCTCCCTGGAAGATTCTGATGCCCATGATGGTTAAGAATCCTTTTTTAATTGATCTTTCACTGCCCATGAATAATTTCTTTACCCTAACATTCAAGGTTCTCCAGGATTTGACCCCAGTTCACTTTCAGTTCTTACTCTCCCACATTCTTCTTGAACGCTTGTTTTTCCCTACAAAGTGAGTGATAATACTTTCCTAATAATGTTGCTTAAAGGATTAAAATAAGATAA
The DNA here is from genome assembly GCF_009834535.1 of Camelus ferus. Lineage (NCBI taxonomy): Eukaryota > Metazoa > Chordata > Mammalia > Artiodactyla > Camelidae > Camelus > Camelus ferus. The sequence goes on along the minus strand of NC_045703.1, from coordinate 59,290,707 downwards.
CAAACATCTTTGTGCTGTCCGGTGCTCAATATACCACAATAATAGTAGGTCCCCAATGAACATTCATCAAAAGGAATAAAGACAGTGGCGAGACCTGCCTCCAGAATGAATGAGCAAATCTTCCCCTTTAAACGGAGGCCCACTGACCCTGCCTCAGGGAAACCTATGAGAAACCCCCATGGCCCCAAGACTGTTTCCAAATCTAATCTGGTTTCTTTCAGTGAGTTTTCTCGTCCTGAGTCACATTGCTTTGTAAGTCACAGTCAGACTTGGACTTTGCAGTGGGTGTTAGCAGTGGTGAAGGGAATTTAAAACACTATAAAGAAATTCTGTTTCTGACCAAGCGGTTAAAGCAACGTAGAGCACACAGACATAGGAGCTCTGTATCTACCCTCTGAATACTTTTCAAGATTTTGATCGGTTGAATGGCTGTTGAATAGAGTCGGAGCAGATGTGGAGTTTACAGTGAACGAGCAGCCTTTACCGGTATGACTGAGGGATGCATACAGGCTGGTCCACCACCTCCCAAACTGTGACTCAGAGTTCCGTGGGAGGCACGCGAGAGCCACAAAGACTCATAAAGGGTCCCCTGGCCAGCTAAGACTAGGGAACTCTAGGTGAAAGTCAGTTAAACAGATTCTTCACTTTGATTTTAATTGAAAGAATTCTCAGAGTTTAAAATGTGAATAATTCTTGTGACTCTCCTATGGGGGGACAAGAGGGCGGCATTTCCCCAATTTATTGAAGCATGATATTTTCTTTTCTTTTTTTTCAGTGTCTTCGGGGACTAGGATTCTAAGGAACACACTTAGGAAAATGCTGATATGACGGTTTCGATGGGGATTCTTAACACTGTCTGTAGCCTAGCATCTCCAGTGGCATTTGATTAAAAAAAAAAAAAAAAAAAAGCTTTCTGGATCCTGCTCCAGAGTCTCCAGGAGAAGGGCCATTGCAAACACATGTTTCAGAGGTTCTGCTGGAGACCCTGCTGTGCAGCCGGAGCCAACAGCCGCTGCAGTGGGACAATGGCTCCTGGATTCAGGACAGCCAAGTTCAAGTCCAGGTGCCACGAGTAGTCATTTTAGTACGTTATAGTGGGAAAGTGACCACATCTAGTTGTCTTATTTTTCCCATCCATAACATAGGAAGTCAAACTGACTCACTGGTATAGTTTTAGGTCCAAAAGAGTTAAATGAGATAATGAAGTAAAACAATTAGCACATAGTTAGCGCTGTTTCCAACTCGTAATCCTCAGTAGCTTCGGGATAAATAAAAATAGTAAAAGAATTTGCTTTCTTGATCTTTTGGGCTCATATGCCAACAATTTTTGGCCTTTCCAACAAGAATGAAATAATTTTGAATTCTTATGTCTTTGATATGCCTGTGGCACTTCGATTTTTATTGTCTTTAGATCAATGTTCTGAAAGGGGTCAGACCATTAAGAAAGATGCCTGTAAGTCTTTTGGAAATCACACCCCGTGTCTTCTGGAAATAGTTCCTCATCTTTCAGATTGTATGCAATCTCCATTTTCCAAGAGATCATCTAAACTAACCCAAGAAATTGAAATCTGGCTTTACAACATAAATGAAATGATGTCATCATGGATTTGCATTATATGCCCTGCAAAGGTCCAACACTGGACCATGCTCTTCAACTGAGGCAGAGTTTTCTAAAATATTAACTTCAAAGGCATTTCTATTTCTCTAAGGGCAGATGTAATGAGATTTTTATAGACATTCTAACATATGCTGTCTTCATGCTTTCTTTAATTTTTAATAATCCTTTCAATGTCTTATTCCATTAAACAGATTTTTAAAATCTAGTACTGAGTGTGTGTGTGTGTGTGTGTGTGTGTGTGTGTGGTGTGATGACAGCCACCCTCCAGGGAGAAACATATGTGTGAATTTGACTTTGGCCCAGGGAGGTGCCATTGTCTATGAATGAAATGGTACAGATAATTCCAGTCTTATAAGCGGATACTTTTCCGAAGTTCATTTGTAAGTCAGTAGTTTGGAACTTGGAACACATTTTCTCATAAAAGAAACGTTCCACATGGTGGATGGAGTCCCGGGTCAGCCCACAAGAGCCTGTTTAACTCGTGCCGCACCTGAAGCGCAATTGTTATTAACTTCAGAGAACAACGTTTCCATGGGAACGTACTTTCAGCGTTCTGTTTGTCTAGTGTTGAGAACCACTGACGATAAAACTTTAACTCATCTCTTAAATCACTTCTCCCCTTTTCCTTTAATAAATTACCAAGAAGAGGAGCCATTCATACCACAAATTATTTCCTGAATATATTAGGTTAAAATAATATTTTTTTCTCTGCTTGTTTTATGCACTTTAAACTTTGGTAAAAAGATGCATATAACAAGGAAAAAAAGAGTTTCTTTAAACATTCTTGAACCACTTTCAAACTTGGTGCCTTGTCCTGGCATTTCCTGGCTCACTTTGTATGTCACGGCCTGGTCAGCTGTCTGCAGAGTGGCAACTGTCATGATCTTATGTTTCTTTTTACAAGGAAATTGTTTGTTTTTATTCTATTGTATCTTTACCTTTCTCTGAAGTTTTTAAAACTTGTCTTATAATTTAATAGGAATCTGGAATAATGAAGTAATGAAATATATTCTAGGTCACACTGACCACAGGAATCAGAAATGTTTCAACTAATTATACACAGATTATGGTAGAAGTTGTATAAATATATCACAGAATCACAGGGCTGGAAAGAACCTTAAAAGATTGTCTAGTCTATTCCCTGGCTTCTGGACAAGCCAATCATTCCAAACAGATGAGAACTAACCTCTATTTTAGAGGAGAGGGATGACTTTGGCTTTAACCCTTTCTAAAAGATTTACAAATTATATAACATTAGTAAATTATTCTTAATTTTTAATCTAGATCCTTCCTTTGACAGTTCCGACTGTACTTTACTTTCTCATATGTGCTCCTCATGGGGAAAAAAGTAGGTTGATTCATGTAAAATCTTGCAGTAAATTTAAATATCATATTCTGTGCTCTCTCTTCCAGGGCCTTCCTGAACATCTCACTGTCTAATACCTTAGTTTCTTTGCTGCCTCTTGGTTACACTTTTCATCAGTGGGAACTAAAATTGAGCTATTGTGTTTCACGAGGCTGCAAGAACTGAGAATAGTTCCCACGCATAGGAACATTAAAGTATAATCTGATAAGCAGACCCGAAGAATCAAAAGAAAACCAAATTTAACATTTATAATAAAATTTCAACAACAAAGTGTATCTATTACAATCATTTTCTTCCAGGTAGTGAAAAGGGCATAACCAGCCCTAATCATATTAGCTCTTCAACCAGGTAAGGAATTCAAAGAGAAGCTACCCTTATAAAATGTGATATCCTTAAATGTCACCAAATATAATTTTTCTATCGAGAGCCTACGAGAGAACCTGCAAGGGGTGATCTCAAAAGTCTTTCTCGATTGCTGACGACTATTTGGACTTATTACTCAGAGACCCTTTAATGGAAGTTTTCAAAGGGATGGACATACTGATCTTTTCACTGTGGAAGACACTAAACATACAGGCTTTATACCAAGTACTGTTGTCTGTGTTACTGACTTAAAATAGTCCTACCGTCCCCCATGATAATAGAGGAAGGAAGGCTACTTACTGCATATTTCCCTTGAGAGGAAAGGAAATATGAGAGGTTTTGAATGCCTCAAAAATGGAGGTTATGTCAAAAAGAAGTAGACATGGGTGGAAATTTCCATAATTATAGTCTCAACCTGATAGTAAACAATGTGCCTTGTTTATTCCCCAAACTTACAGACTCATTGAATGGTGTGATGGTTAATTCTGTGTGTCATCTTGACTGGTCAAGGGGGTCTCTGGATTAAACAATATTTCTGGTGTTCCTGTGAGGGTGTTTCTGGTTGAAATTAGCATTTGAATCATTGGACTCAGTGAAGCAGATTTCCCTGCCCACTGTGGGTGGGCCTCATCCAATCCCTTGAAGGCCCGAGTAGAACCAAATATGGAGGGAGGAGGAGTATGATTTTTTCCCCAGCCTCACTGAATTAAGCTGGGGCATCTCATCTTATATTCTTCCCCTGCCCTTGGACTGGGATCTGCATCATTAGCTCCTCTGGTTCTCAGGCCTTTCACTTGGACTCGGACTCAATTACACCAGTGGCTTTCCTGGGCTCTCAGCTTGTAGGTGGCAGGTTGTGGGATTTCTCAGTCTCCACTGTTGCACGAGCCAATTCCTCACAAGACATCTCCTTTTCTATCTGTCCGTCTATTGATAGATATATCTCCATCCTACTGATTCTGTTTTCTGGAGAACTCCGACTTACACTGGTGGCCACTCATCCATCCTAAGTATCTAAGGGGACAGAGGCAACTTTCTGAGACCAGGCTAACAACCTTGATTCTATACAAGGACTGTGAGAGCACCAGGCCTAACTTTTCTTCATCAGCAAAGCACCTGAGTGGAGCCCGTCAGCCCTACTTTGGTATAAGCTTACAAAGTAGGATCTGTCTCCACAGCTTCCTGCCAGAGTATAGCACCCCTACTCCACCACCAGCATGTCCACTTGTACGACTCGGCTATATTAGGGCAGATTTGTTCCTGGGAAATTGGACAATTCTTTTGTCACCACTGAATATGCCAAAAGCTGTTTTGGAAGCTCAACACCCCTTGAACTTACTATAACAGGAAGTTCATGCCCCATCAACCAACCAGATTCCTGGCCCAAAGAGGGTATTCTCTTTATGATAACCATAAAAATGTGAGACACTTCTGAGGAAATGCAGAGGAAGAAATATTAAAATAAAGTTGTCTTCTTTTTGCTCTCAGGATGCCAGCACTACTTATAGCTCAGTGGTGTAACCATCTGAGATTGAAGCATTGCTCATTTTAGCTAAATAGACAATGACCAGTGGACGCTGCCCTTCACTGGTCTTAAGAAAAGTATTCCTCCAGGGAAATTTCCTGGTTTGAAGACTTCTGTCAGAGCCCTGACTTAAACTTCCTTCCACACTCTGGCAAAAATACAGGATGAAATTATACCTCTGGTGTTCATTCGTTAAGGGTTTAAAGGGTGTTCTAGAAGGCACCCACTAATTACACAAACAAGTTAAAGCAAAGTACAGTTTAACCATGGGCAGAGACAACTTACTTGTTCATTTTTAGTAAGCCTGGTTTTGTTGTGAATGTCTGAAGTGACCAAATTGAATCCATGCTTCTCTGACAAGATTCTCAGAAGCAAGACCACGGTACGACTCCCACACTTGCCAACTCTGTTATACACCACCTGGCTCGGGAAAGGCAGCACCTGGGAAAGAACCAGAGAGCAAATGAGTGACTTTGGGGTTAAAGCAGCTCGGCCCCTCCCCTCAGTTTCAGAATAATAAGTGTTTGCTCTATCTAAATGAGAAAGGTCCATATGGAGTGAATGAGAGGACAGAAGTAATGAGCTCATGTTTAATCTTCATAGTGCAACTTGAGAGAAACACTGGACTCATTACCTATCTGCACTGATACTTAACCCTGGCAAAATTTCATGCCGTCTATAATAGTGGTTGTGATGCTTCTTTTGTTTTTCCTTAGGAAGAAACTACATAAATGTGTGCTTTAATGGTAATATTCTTTTGCAAGTTATATTATGCTTATATATTATTACAATTTAATCTGGAGAATACTCAAAGAAAATATAGGAAATTTTAAAGTTGAGATGTAATTTAAATATGATAAAATTCACCCTTTTAAAGTATACAAACACAGCAGGTTTAGGTACATTCACTAAGTTGTGAACCATCACCACTACCTAATTGCAGAACATTTTCATCATCCCCGAAAGGAATTCCATACCTGTTAGCAGTTACTATCCATTTACTTCATTACCTTGATCCATTGAAACCATTTACCTACCTTCTGTCTCTATGGTTTTGTCTAGAGCATTCTGAAGATCTCACATGTTCAGAATCATATAACGTGGCATTTTGTGTCTGGCTTCTTTCACTGAGCGTAATGATTTCTAGGTTCATCAGTGTTGCTGTTGTGTGAATTGGTACTTCATCTCTTTACATGGCTGAATGACGTTACATTGTATGGATATACCATATTTTGTTTACACATTCATCAGTTGAAGAACATTTGATCTGGATTGCTTCCACTTTTTGCCAACTATGAATGATGTTGCTATGAACGTTTATGTATAAGTTTTTGTGTGGACATATGGTTTTGATTTTACCTTGAGTACATCCTACAGTGGAATTGCTGGATCATAGAATAACTCTTTAATTTTTTGAAGAACTGCCAAACTGTTTTTAATATAGCTGCACCATTTTATATTCCCACCAGCAATGGATGAGAGTTTCAATTTCTCCACATCCTTGCCAACACTTGTTATTGCTTGTTTTTTTATTATCATTATTATTATAGACATCTTAATGGACATGAAGTGGTATCTCATTGTGGTTTTGATTTGCATTTCCCTAATGACTAATGATGTTGAGCACATTTGATGTGTTTATTAGCCACTTGTATATTTTCTTTGGAGAAATGTCTATTCAAATCCTTTACTCATTTTAAAATGGAGTTATTTGTCTTTTTATTGTTGAGTTTTAAAAGTTCTGTATTTTTTCTGGATTTGGAAATATATGACCTGAAAATATTTTCTCCCATTCAGTGGGTTGTCTTTTTACTTTCTTGACAGTGTCAAAGCACAAGTTTTTAATCTTGATGGAGTCCAATTTATCTAATTTTTCTTTGGTTGCTTGTGCTTTTGGTATCCTATCTAAGAAATTATTGCCTAATCCAAGATCACAAAGATACACACCTATGTTTTCTCTGAAAAGTTTTATAGTCTTAGTGCTAACATTTGGGTCTTTGATTCATTTTGAGTTGATTTTGTGTATGGTGTGAGCTACTAATCTAATGTCATTCTTTTGCATGTGAATATCCATTTGTCCCAGTACCATTTATTGAAAAGATTAATTTTTTCTCCATTTAACTGTTTAGGTACCCTTATTAAAAACCCACTAACCATACATATGTGGGTTTAGTTTTGGACTCTCAATTCTATTCCATTGACCTATATGTTTATCCTTACACTGGTACCACAGAGTATTGATTACTATTGCTTTATTGTAACTTCTGAAATCAGGAAGGGTGAACCCCTGCAACTGTGTTCTTCTTTTTCAGGACTGTTTTGGCTATTCTGGGTCCCCTGCATCTCCATATAAATTTTAGGATCAGTGTGTCAATCTCTGCAAAAAAAGCAGTTGAGATTTTGATAAAGATTGTGTTGAATCTGTAGATCAATCTGAGGACTATTGCCACTTTAATAATATTAAGTCTTCCAATACATGTACATGAATGTCTTTCTAGTTATTCGATTTTCCTTTAATTTGTTCCATTGATGTTTTGCAATTTTCAGTATGCAGGCCGCACAGTCCATTTATTCCTTTTGATGCTATTATAAATGGAATTATTTTCTTAATTAGTATTTTTATTGACTGTTCACTGATTTTTGTATATTGATCTTGTATCCTCTAATCTTGCTAAACTCACTTATTAACTCTAATAGTATTTTGTGTGGGTTCTTTAGGATTTCAATACACATGATCATGTCATCTGCAGACAGATAGGGTTACTTCTTTTCCAATATGGATGCCTTTTATTTCTTTTTCTTTTCTAATTGCCCAGTTATAATGATTTTGATAGACTAATAAGCAATTACACATAGCATCTGATCAAATATTTATATCCTCAGCAAAGATATTATTTCCATTTTGAATGCTCAGCATTGAGCAATAATTGACAAATGATAATCAAAAGATTCCTTCACTTAGCACGTATTCATAACAAAAGGCCATAAAAAGGCCCATAACTAAAGAATATAGTACAATATAAACATAAATATACCCCAAATTTGCCTTTGGTATATAAGTTGAATTTTTGTCTTTGTAATTGTAGGTTTACTTATTTTCTTAAGATATTTTATATGCAAAGTAGCATTTCATAAATTCGGAGCTTCAAGGCTAATTGTCATTGGCGTAAAACAGAATATCCACATCATTCACTTAACAACCAGTCATGTACCACTTTGATATAGTTTTTCCAGCATATATAAATATATATTTTTAAAATAAGTAGTACTTTGTTTCCTTAGGGCCGGACAGTATCTTCTATTATGTGTCCTCACAGTGCCTAGAAAATGCCTTGTATATATAGGGCCTCAACAGGCATTGACTGGTTCTTGGCAGCTTGAAGGGATTTACGAATTAACACAATGATTCCACTAAACTGTGAGTCCAGAATAATTTTCAAAGATAGCTGATCTCTCTGACTGAATGCTAATAAAACTCATCAGGGTAAAAAGACCATCATTATAAAAGGTCATTTTACTTATGGTTCAATCCATGGAGTATCCCAAAAGTCTGTTCTCTGGCAATGACTGCAGAAGTTCAGATATTCAGATAAATCACTTAGTTCTTATTTATGAGGTTATGACCCAGGGAGGTTGAACTGGGCTTCATGTTCAATGTAATGATATTAATAGTGTTTGTAAGTTGGATTTTCCATAATAACCAGGCTGGGAGATGGACTACAGTCCTAACAGAGCTGCCAACATAAACACAAATTTTAATTTCTTTGGAAAAATAAACTGTTCAGGAATTAGGTGAATGCATTTTTCCTTGTCTTCTAGCACAGCATAGAACAACAAGGGAGAATTTGTTCTGACTAAATTGATGACTTAGAAGATGTGAGTTACCACATATTAAGTACTTTATTCTAAGAGTGCAGGTATACCTTAGAAGATTTAAATGAAGAACAGAGGCACTTAGAAACCTTAGGTGGAAACACTTAATTTCCCTGGAATTTCTTAGGTAATTAATGCAGGTGCAGGCTTAATATCTATCTACAACCTTTTGCTAATAGCTCAAGATGTTATTTACCTTTGGGTTATTGGTTAGTGTTTAAAAAATACATTCATTCCAATTATTTCATCAGTTTTGTGGAAAGCTCCCAAATAATGATTATAAATATTGTTATTTAAAAAGAACACATATAAAAACTAAAATCCCTGCATCATTCTTGAAGCTACACCTACAATAATAATTGAAAAACAGGAGAGCTTAACATCCCCAGCATGACTCCAATTTTACCATTTCTTTAAACACCAATGTACAGCTACAGAGTATGAACGTAGAGCGAGGAAATGTGTTTTCAGATAAAGCTTCTGGAATCAGTCTTGTGACTTTTAAAGACATAGCATACACCATCGCAAATATGAAGTTCTCTCAAATTTAGGGTGGGACTTTTAAACCCTTTCCTAAAAACCTATGGAGTCCACTGGAATTGGCAGATTTAGTCAGGCCAAACCAATGTGTTAATTTGATGGTTGGATGATGTGTTAAAATTACCAATGGTAACAAGTTGATTCATCCCTGCTTTTAGTAGAACTATAAATTTGCTCTTGAAGTCTGCTTTACCAGTCATTGTCATCGTTTATTTAAAGTGTACTTTCTGGAATGATGGTGAAAAATACGGAGGGCCAACCCTGACCCTCTCCCAGGCTCTGTGCCATGTAAATTCTTTTAATCCGTGTTAACAATACTGAATCAAATAGCGTAATTATCTTCACTCTAGCTGGGCATTTCTCTAGGATTTTAAAGTATCAGACAATTTAAGCATCATTAATAGCACCTAAGTGACTCTCCTGTGTGCCCCCTCCCTTCCCACATGTCACAGACTCACAGAATGACAGCGTTTGAGGTCTAGAGGAAATCTGCACTAATCCACCCATTCCAGCTCCCTCCCCACTTCTGTCACCCCCACCCCAGCCCGGTCTGTGCTCAACTCTGTTAGAGCTTTATCTTGTCTTTTCATTCTCTCAAATATCCTGGGAAGTAGATATTAAGACTATTTTTAGATGAGTAAACTGAGGCCAGAGAGATCATTTGGCATGTTCAAGGTCACAAAGCTAAAAAGTGGGAGGTACCAACTAAACCCCAGCTCGCAGCTTTCTTGACCTTGAGACAATACTCTGTCTATCCTACTATAACATCACAGGGTGAAAATGATCTTCAGTTTGACTTCTGCAACAGAGATGCTATTTCTTTTCATCATGTCTTGAATGTGTCCAACCTCATTTAATGCTATTGTTCAACAGGCAACTATCACAACCAGTATCATTGGTCATTAGTCATCCATTACTTATGTCCCCAGAAGGCTCAGGCGGAGCTGACAGGAGTCGGTTGGCCTCAGGACATATTTTATAAGCTAATGTAAGCTGGGAGTGTCAGAGCAGCTAATGGGAGAAGAAGAGGAGAAGGATGCAGTTTTCCCTTTACCCCTTCCCCCTAATCTATTGTAAGGAGTCACAGCAGCCTGGATATTGTGACCCACTTCACTACAAAAGGAACAAAATAGGAAGCAATAAGTCATAGTAAAATGTATATAATATCCTAAATGCACTTGACATGTCCATCAAGACAAGCAAATGCCCTCAAATGGTAAACCTATGACTGTGCAAAGATTTCTAAAGACTTCTTAAGATTAACCTCAAAAATCCCCATTTTCTTCCACAGATATTTGCCAATTATCAGGCATCTCAACTTTACTGCTCCCACTCTCATTTGCACACACATTTTGAATCCTTACCCTTTCTTTGGGTGCTCTACAAAGAAGTACACAGCAAAACCCCTTACCCCCCTACCCCTGGCCCAAATGATTCTTCATTCTTGGCAACTCTGGTAATACGAATGTTATGTCTGTGGTTTCTATTTTATGGCCAATTTGTAAAAGTGAAGGGAGCTCCAAAATATTTCACTCCATGAATTATATATTTTTATGTTGCCTGCCTTGTAAGTTCTGCAAATGCCACAAATCCCCAGGGTCTGACAGGCTTGTGTGGAACATGCCAAATAAACAGAAGTCTCTCCAAAATCCTGAGCACAACAGTAACTACCACCAGATGACACCCACCATTTCAATAGCTTACCCCCGGTTTGAAATGGGGAGGGGAAAGAAGACTTCCCAGGTAAAAAGTAAACGTAGTCTGGATGTAGACTTTCATAGCCCATGCTTATAGGTCTCTATGGGGACCGATCTTACTGGAGGAAATTAACATCAATCCTGCTTTTAAGTCTTTGCAAAATGATGTTTAATATGGTATATTACAAGTTGTGGTTCCCAAATGTCTATATATTTGAATTACCTATAGAATTTTAAAAACCCCAGATTTGGGGGCCCTACTCTGAGACTGACTGAAACAGAAAGTCTAGGATGGGGGTCAGGAATGCTACCCTAGGTCCGTTTTGAGGAACCAATATTATAGAGGCCTCCCAACCTTCCACGTTAAGCTGCTGGGTGGTTCCGTGCAGCCTTATGAGGGAGTGGGGTGGGGGTGGGGGTTGCCCCCATGATACTGGAGAATAGTCTGGGCACTCTGGAGAAAGGCACTGTCTTATCCTCCTTGGGCCTCCCTGGAGTGCCGATGGCCTCCCACCCATAGTTCAAAGTCACGATTAACCTGACAAATATGCTTACACTACAGTAAATGTCTACTCACACAGAATGATTAGCAAACGGGTGTGCCGGTTTAACAGAATGTGTAAGTTGACTGAAATGTATACTAAACACCGTCAAAGCATTGGCCCCTTAGTACTAATATTATGCTAGAGATGAAATTATTTTCTTTGAGGAATGAAATTCACGTTGTGACTTTATAGCACCTCCATTCCATGGTTACTTACACCAGTGAGGGGAAGAGTCACGGCCAGAGTTTTGTGAGGTTTGAACTCAGGGACAGGTCTGCTACTCACTGTCAATGTGACTTTGAGCAGCTCAAATCCATTCAGTGAATCCGTATTTGAAAGCTTCCTAGGACACTGTGATGCCAAGAGCTGGTCATGTCACACGGGGAGCCTCAGCTTCCTCATCCATAAGAGGCGAGGGCTGGTTGATAACCCAGTAAATGGTGCTCTCTTCTGAAGCCATTAAATGATTAATTTCAATCCATATTATTATCAAGAAATAACCTGGAAATGCCTTAAAAATTAACACTAGCTTTTAACATTGTTCTTTGCCAAATATATTCATAAAAGAAATACTAAAAAAAAAGTTTCAGTAGAATTACAGACATGGATTCCAACCCCATGGGCGTTCACAGTTCTCTTTCAGAACCATGTCTGTACATGTCCCACTCTGTTTTGGGCTTGTCATGTAATAAATCTACCTTTATGCTCCTCTTATGTTTTCTCTTCCTTTCCATAGTTTTAATCACTTTGAGCTATTTTTTTGTTGTTGTTGTTGTTGTTTTAAGACCATCACCAAACACTAAAGTCCACATGGGGCTCAGCCTTCCAGCAGTGCTTCCCAGAACTCAGTAGTGATCCTCACTGGCTTTTGCCCATCAGGCGATTAATGGTCTTCTGACGGATGCATCTCTGTCGAATCACCATTGACTCTCCAGTCCCCTGGGCTCATTTCCTCCATTCTAACAAATAGGACCCACTAAAGAACTCTCTTTTCCCTCACTGCCATACTTCCTCAGTAGAAAGTTCTTCCTGCCCATGACTCTTACATGACATCACTGTATCCTCTAATTATTCATAACCCATCTTCTTCCAGAAGCCTTGCCAGATCTGAACCTTATGCTTTCTCCTTTCCCCCTGCTCCAACTTGAAATAGTTCCACGTCAAATGTTACCTACAGAAAGACAAATATAGCTATAAATCCTGTACAAATCCATCTGTTTTTATTCCTCTAATAGACTGGGTCTACCTGGTATGTGCAGCATGGATAATTAATACGTATCTGTCTATTAAATAGATAGACTGTTAGGATGAAAATACTATTAAATGTTGTTTTAGAACCAATGCTCTCATATTTATCATTTAAAGGATGCTATTTTGGTTGTTCTCTAAAACTGTAAGGACATTTATATTTTGAAACATTCTTATTTGCTGTAGTACATAAGAAAAAGGATGGTGGAGTGAAAAAAGTTGGCTGGACTGAAAGTCATGAAACTCTGGGTTTCCCCTTGGCCAAATTAGTTGAGTGACCTTGAACAAGTGACCTTGAATAACTTCTCTGGGCCAAAGTTTCCTTACGTACAAACTGGGGGTACTAAACCTGATGATTTCAAGGTTCCTTCCTGTTCACACTCCATGATGTTAAGGCAGGGATACACAATACTTAGAGATGTTTGGAGGGCTATCTAAATGGCATTCTGCACTCTAAATATTCCATTTTGCTCAACCCAAAGTCCTTGTCTCCATGATGTACAACATCATTACATTATTTCCAGGAATGTAATACCCTTCATACTGTAATGGAATCCTCATACAAAAAAGCAATTTTCAAAAGGAGCCAGAAGTAATTTTTGGAAGTGATGATTAAACTACCATAGTTGAACTCTGCTTCAGGAAAAAAAAATGACTTCCAGTTTGATTAAAAACTCAAATTTCAGATGACCTTGGGTGAATGCTATCAATGCCATGGACAGATGAACACTTTCAAATTTCAAACTGACGGATGTAAAGGAAATACACATATTAAGAAAAGGCAGATTGACTTTTAATTCTGCAACACTCTTTATGCTTCTTTCTCTAGTCAGTATGTGAATCACAGACAGAAGTCCATAATCTGGTTATCTCATTACTATAGTATGCTACAGATTTTAAAATTCAAACCTCAGTTTAGCCCATGGAAAAGTGAGTCCATGAAATACTCATATGTTTGACAGAAAAGAGAAATGAGGTCCACATGCCCCATACATGAAACATAAGCAGAACAGGGAAGATGCAAAACTTTTAGAGGATAAACCATTCTGAAGGAATATTTCAAATTGTTTACACAGGACCCGGCCTTGCTTCCACATACATATGGTAGCCCTACTGCACTTGTGTTCAAAACCTCTGTCCACTCTTCTGAGAGCCCCTTAAACCTTCTCTATGGCTTTTATAATCAAAACAAAATGGAGAAAACCAATATGGGTTTGACAATCCCATCTGATCTTCCTGTGTGTGTATATATGCAGGTATATACGCCTTGTATGTTTTGTTGAGTTCAAAGGCACTATAAGTAATACTGTTGTAGTAAATCTGGACCAATTCTAGCTATTTCTGGCACTTTCTTATATGCTGTGTGTTCAGTGATCCAAAAGTCCTTATCAAACAAAACTCTAGGAATGAGAGTCACAGATTTTTCCCAGTAAGAACAGAGAAGAATGCAGGATCCTCAAATTAGTTCTAGATTTGGAGTTGTTTCATTATTAATATTAATCAATTCAAGTGACTTTATACATTAACTTTCCAACCAGAATATGTAATTTTGTAGATGTCTTTGGGTAGATAATCTTTCTACAAGACCCACATCTTAGTTTAACTCACCATTCAGATCTATAACACATTTTCTCTTAATTGCACACTTCTTCAAATAAAACAAGCATAGACACTTTAGTTTATATAGAATTTTAAGATTTAAGAGTCTGCTTATCCCGCTCCTGGGCATATATCCAGAAGGAACCCTACTTCAAATGACACCTGCACCCCAATGTTCATAGCAGCACTATTTACAATAGCCAAGACATGGAAGCAGCCTAGATGTCCATCAACAGATGACTGGATAAAGAAGATGTGGTATATTTATACAATGAAATACTATTCAGCCATAAAAAACGACAACATAACGCCATTTGCAGCAACATGGATGCTCCTAGAGAATGTCATTCTAAGTGAAGTAAGCCAGAAAGAGAAAGAGAAATACCATATGAGATTGCTCATATGTGGAATCTAAAAAAAAAAAGAAACCATAAATACAAAACAGAAACAGACTCACAGACAAACTTGTGGTTGCCAAGGGGTCACGGGGTAGGAAAGGACAGACTAGGATTTCAAAATGTAGAATAGATAAACAAGATTATACTGTATAGCACAGGGAAATATATACAAGATCCTGTGGTGGCTCACAGTGAAAAAAATGTGACAATGAATATATGTATGTTCATGTATAACTGAAAAATTGTGCTCTACACTGGAATTTGACACAACATTGTAAGATGACTATAACTCAATAAAAAATGTTTAAAAAAATATAGCTATCACTTTAAAAAAAGTTTGCTTAAAGTGAAGCTTTATTTCTTTACATCCATCCTATTTTTTATTTTTAGTTAAGAATTTCTACCCTGAACCTAATCTAAAACTTCATTTGTTATAATGCAGTAGAGGAGAAATATTGGTTATTGATCATACATTACATAATTTATAGCAAGTATTACTGGTATGAGCCAACCATTAAGTTTAGAATGGCTTCCTCTGGATATTGGCGGGGAGAAGAGTTAATTATTCTCATTACAGACTTCACAAGGAAAGATGGCCCTCACTGTAAATGGCACAAAGGCTGGGTGACCAGCCACGCTTGGTTGCCACTACTCCTCTCTCTCATCAAAGCACTGGGTAAAGATTTTAAGACCAAAGGCTTAGATCCACTGTTCATTGTGAACCACACTATTTTGTCCCATTTAAAAGGTCTGAATCAAATTTTAGTTTGAGTGTGAATTTGTAGCAAGAAACTTATTTTTGGATTCAAATGATCATTGTTTAAATTCCTTGGCTGAGTTAAAGTTTTTCATAACATAAACCACACTTAAAAATAGTGTGGCAGATTGGTGTAGTAACTGCCCCCAACCAATGCTACCTGCCTATATCCATGAAGAGCATAATGTTCTTCCATGTGGACCTTGGGCCTGGCCATGCGACTTGCTTTGGCCAATGAGATATTAGCAAACACGTGCAAGCAGAGACGTGAAAGGAGCTTACACTCTAGGGCTGAATCTTGTTTGTCTCTGGGAATCTTTCAGCCACAATATGAACCTGGGCTAACTTTCAGGAGGATAAGAGACCCTGTGGCATACTGAAAATCCTGTAACTGAATTCAATAGATAATTACTGAATGCCATTCATTTGGTTATCGGCAAGAAATTAATTGATTATTGTGATGACCTGATTGTCTGTCTTGGACTAGAGACTAAATTCCATGACTGTAGGGGCACATCCGCTTTTCCTTACTATTGCATCTTCAATATCCAGCCCAATGTCTGGAATATAGTAGATACAGAAAAAATAGTTGGTGGGGGAGGATGTAGCTCAAGTGGTAGAGTGCATGTCTAGCATGCACAAGGTCCTGGGTTCAATCCCCAGTATCTCTTCTAAAAATAAATAAATAAATGAACCTAATTACCCCCCCAATTTTTTTTTAATTAAAATTAAAATGGAAAAAATAGTTGTTAAGTGAGTGAACACAACAAAGGTTACAACTAGTCCCCTGCTCTGTATGAACTCACAATCTAACAACCAACCCCTGGTACCACTTGCTCTGATAACCTGTGGCCCTGCCCGGGATATAAATACAATGGTACAAGAACAGGGAGAAGGAGTGACGAGCTCGGCCTTGGGGACTCAGGGAAGGATCCACGAAAGCATGACATTTAAGCTGCGCCTTGGTATCTCTAAAAATTGTGTCGTCTTGATTTAGTCATTCTCTCTTTGCCAAAATACACCTACTTAATTCTTGTTGGTATGAATCAGTAAAGAACCTTCTGGCTCTACAAGCTTAATTTGACTACACAAAGTTGGCGTGTGTGTGTTGCATGTGTGATATGCAAGAAAAATGCACCATCCAAAACTCATCAATTCTCTGGGCCAGTGTTGCCCCTCATGCCCACTGGGCTTTGGAAGACAGGGCAGGGAAATCGAGGAGCTGTAGCATCTAAGAACAACTGGGTTGAACGTGGCCAAAGAATTTCCATGATTGCTTTATGTCGTATCTCCAAAGATCAGTAAGAATGCTTTTGTTGGCAGGTAACAGAAAACCAAACCCAAGTCAAACAATAAGGAAAATATACAGTCATACCTCGTTTTATTGTGATTTGCTATATTGCGCTTCCCAGACATTGTGGGTTTTTTTATTTTGTTTTGTTTTGTTTTGTTTTTTTAAACAGATTGAAGGTTTGTGGCAACCGTGCGTCCAGCAAGTCTATTGGTGTCATTTTTCCAACAGCATTTGCTCACTTTGGGTCTCTGTGTCACATTTTGGTAATTTTCACAATATTTCAAACTTTTCCATTATTATTATATTTGTTACGGTGATCATTGATTTTTGTTGTTACTACTACAACTTGCTGAACACTCAGATGATGGGTAGCATTTTTTAGTAACAAAGTGTTTTTAATCAAGGTATATACTTTGTATTTTTTTAGACATAATGCTACTGTACACTTAATAGGCCTCAGTGTAGTAAACAACTTTTATACTCACTGGGAAACCAAAAAATTGATGTGACTCACTTTATTGTATTATTCACTTCATTGCAGTGGCCTGGAACCAAACCAGCAACATCTCTGAAGTATGGCTACATTTTCTCAGAGATAAATAAATAAAATGAAAATATATTCTCTCTCAAAGCAGAAGTCCTTGGGTATGGAGATTTTAGGATTCATTTCATATTTTTGTTCCATCTTGCTCTGCTATCCTAGTTTATCAGTATTGTCCTCAGACTAGCTTTCATCAAGTTACATGATGGCTGCTGCAATTCCTGCCATCACATGCAGAATGACAAAATCCAGAGGTAAAAGAGACTATCTTCCTTGAGTGCTTCCTTTAAGATCTGAAAATCTTACTTTGACGGTCCTGAGGAAAATTGCCCCTCACGTTTCCTTGGTCAGGTCTAAGCTACCAGCTCACATCTCAACTAACCATTAGCAAATGAAATGAGACAACCATTATAGGCTTAAATTACTCAGGATTCACCTTTGAGCTGGGGAAGGGATTACCTTCCCCATGGAGCACAATTTGAGCAAAATCAGATTTCTGCTAAAGAAGAGGAGACTGTGGGGAAATGCATGTGGGGTAAGCAACCAATACAGTCTGCTGTACTAAAGTACTCAAAGGCCCCATTGTTCTTGATTCTTCAAACACTCATTCACGTAACCCCATTCCTCAGCTGCAGAAAAGGGAGTAAGAGTGGCAGACGCAGAGAACATTTCTAGACAATGACAAGGCTCTACTTGCTGGTTGTGGCTCATATAGACCCCTGCAGCTTCCCCCTAGGCACAGATTTGCTGACAGCTGGAGAAGGGGACAGATGAAATACATTCCCCTTCTACATAAAACGACATCAACACCTACACACTGAAATGAGATGGAGAATTAGCAACAAGGTGAACTTGAGCTGGAGGATTAACTCCATACAAGAATCTAGAATTCATAAAGTATTTTTAGCTAGAGATGGTAATAAGATATACAGATTGCTCTCAGATGAAGAAATGTCATACTGCCTACGTGTTAGAGGCTTTTTATAAGTATAGCTTTTTTATAAATGAATTAATTTTGAACAAGTGTGGCATGCGGTATAGACCAAATCTATCAGCATGGATCTGACCATGGAGAGTCCATTTCCACTGTATCTGTAGGATCGTTTTTATTTGTTTTCATTTGTTACTTGGTACTGGGTAAACAGATTTTTCAGATATTCCCACCAAGATAGATGAAGCATCTCATTTCCTATAGAGAACTATTATTACATCCAGGCTATCAAACGCTGCTAAACAAAAGAAATCATTATTCTCCAAAATACTTTTTCAACTGACATGAATATTTACTATCCCTCAAGATTTCACTATCTAATAGAGAAAAAAGGCAGATAATTTACATAACAACAGCTGTCTTAATAGCTCGAGAGTCACCATCGTACATAAAACTTCTGATTTTCCCTTTAATTGTCAAGGAGTTGGCCTGAATAAGCAATTAGAAAACCCTCATTAGGAGAATTTACATTGAGATGGATAAATGTGGTTAAAATAAAGGAAACTGAAGAATGAATAGAGGGGAAGAGACACAGATGTTAAGAGCCCACTGCTGATTCTCTGACTGGAGTTTCCCTAGAGGGAAATAAATCCAGTCCTTGCCAACAGGCTGACCTTCTTCCTGGGCCAGAGCCTCAGTGAGGCCTGACGGTCAACTTACGTCACTGAAACACAGGGGCTTGATATCCACCAACAACTCCAATCCAGGCCCCCACCAGGGACTATATCTTTGAGTGGCTCTCTGTTCAAGTCTATGAAAAGGCTGGCTGAAGGACATGATAAGTAAGGAGGACAGAATCCATCATTTCTCTGCACACTCTGGTTTTTAGTCTTGGACCAAGTTAGGGCAACATGACTGTCTTTTGGAGCATAATTTCTTGGCCTCATTAAGACCTGCTTTGACCAGGTGACATTTTGTCATCACGTCCTTGGTGGTTGTAAAGTTATACTACAAGATGCAGCATCAAAAAATCTGGTTCTGTGTGATAGGGATGTAATTGACCACACTGTGCCCCAACTTTCTCATTTTTTTCTCATCTCAAGAGCACTTACAATGGCAGCTTATAGGCCATTATCTCACTTAATCTGTAAAACAACACAATATCGTGAGTACAAGTACGCTCATACAAAAGGTGAAAAAAATTGAGAATTAGAGAGATTAAATAATTTGCCCAAGGTCAACTGCAGAGCTGGTTTTCAACCCAAAACTCAGTGCTCTCTCCTCCATTACATACCTCAAACACTAGCGTAAATCTGCTCCATAGAAAATGAGAACTATGTAACCACTTACAGCCCCACTTTTCCCTTGGCTCCCAGGAAATTCAGAGTAAAGGTTGTTCACTTACAGCAACTTTTCTGGAACTTATAGTTTCTATATAGTTTCTATTTTATTTATACTTTATATGGCCTTGATAGTTTTCATTTATATTTTACCATTTTATTTTACTTTCTATAAATGATCTCAAATTATTTGAAGAATGAGGAAAGGATTAAAAAAATCTACCAACAAATAGATAATTCCCATTATTTTGGCGATTGTTAAAACAGCAGCTTGTGATTTATCTTTCTTTGCCTACGGCCATATCCACAACCTCATGATAGGCTAGCTGCAGGCCTGACTCGGTTTACAGTAGTTTATCAAAATATTAACAGTTGTAGTTGTTCCTCCTCCTTCTAGCAACAATATCTCTATTTTCTTTTAGAGCATCACTCCCTCCCATGCTGTCTATGGGATTTTGGAGGGCTGCCTTCAAATTCCTATTGAATTGGGCATGGTCAACCAGCATATTCATCCACTGAACATAGCGACCAGTTAAGAGATAGGCACCTGACTCAAGTGTGTCCAATGAGAGTCCATCTCAGGATTCCGTAGGTCTATTGAAAGTCAAGCTGTTTTTTCTACTATAATTTCTGAGTAGGGTGCAGGGATGGACCTGCAGGCAGCCATTTAACTCCCAAAAGAGAGGATCTACCTAAGAGTTAAGCAGTCTAAGAACTGGGAGATAAGAATAGACTGGGCTGATGGTACAGACTGAGTCCCTGGGACCAGCCATACTTGATTGAGATGCTTTAGTTACATGGGTAAATATATTACCCCTCTCCAGAAAGATAGCCAACATGTGTGTATGTATACACTGACACACAAACTGACACACACACTTTTGTTTTTGTTTACACGGTCTCAGTTGGGTTTTTATCACTTACACTTACACTTACACTTTTTTTATGGTCTCTTCATTTCTCTTTAATAATGAACAGTATTCTTTACACAGTTATAACATGATTTCAAGAGTAGAAGAAACATTACTGACAGACTTCAGGGTATAAAAATATCACTTTTAAGGATAGCTAGTTGAGGTTTTTAAACACACAAGTTTTTTTTTAAGTTTTCAGGTTTATAGTGTCATCAAATTTTGTTTAAGGTCAGGATTACAATCAAAGCCATGAAGATGGTTTATTTTACAGGCTAATTTCCACAATGCAGGGGCAATACTTCTCAAACTTAGGTGGGCATCAGAATCCGCTGGAGGGCTTCTTAAAAACAGCCTGCTGGCCCCACCCCAGTCTGTGATTCAGCAGGTCTGGGGTTGGGCCTGAGAATCTGCATTTCTATTAAGTTCCCAGGAAAGTCTGCCACCACTGATCCCACATCATACTTGGAGACCCACTGTATAAAAGAAGTAAGATCTATCCACCTCTGGCAACAGCTGTAAACTTCTGGCACCAGGACTCTGGCACTGTTCTTGTGCAGGGTAGGTGGGTGGAGATCTGACTAATACTCTCAGAAACTGGTGAACAAGCTTGTGTTAAAGCCAACTTCTTCCATGAAGCCTTCTCTAACTCTCCTGGGTCACACTGACACTCTTCCACATCTTTCAACTAAAATTCACATTGAGTGTAGACATAGTAACTCATCCTTCAGTTAGGCACTTGATGATTTATATAACTCTTTAATCAGTCTTATGATCAATCAATAGTGCCAACCTGATTTACTCACTACCTTGTAAGGCTTTGGGAAGGCTGAGACCTCAACATATTGCTATGACTTTTCTCCCCTCCCTTCATCCTTTTAACCCTCCCTCCAATCTCTCTCTCTCTCTCTTAAGTTTTTCCCACAGTACCTACCCCAGTACATAACAGGAATACAATAACTGACTGTTGAATTGTTACGGTGTTTCAGCACTAATGTCTTCAGTGAACATTTTATGAGAAAGATAAGTTACACTATTTTTGTAGTGTTGGTTGATTTCTTTCGCTCTCACAGTCTCCTCACCTTTAATACGGAAAACTAGCTTTTTCAAACCTAACTATTACCAACTACATAAAATAATTTGACATGATAACCAGCTCTGTGGCAGATTCTGCTCGCTTCCTACCTAGTATTTAGCTATTCTCCCTCTCATCTAATTGGAAACTGGGTTTCATTATAGATAACAATATAGCCAGTTAAAAATATTCACCTTCTTAGGTTCATTTGAACCTGAGGTTAACTGAGTGATCAAATTCTGGCCATTGAGTCAACAAATGAATGAAATATAAATGTATATCAGAAAATTGGCCTTTTGAGAAATCTTTTAACAATGGGCAGACTTATCTGATATCCTTTTCAGTTCTTTGCCTTGACCTTCAATTCTTTCCTTCTTCCCGGAATATAGACACAAAGCCTAGAGAGGCAGCAGCCATCTTGTGACAATGAGGAAACAAGCATGAGGATAACCTGAAAGCTAAGATCTACAAACCAATGAGGACAGTGGGAGAAGAAAAGAGATAGGTCCCCAATGACATCACTGTGTTATTGTACCAGACCTGGATTGCTTATTGCATGAAATAAATAAGCCTCTTTACCTGGCTAGGCCACTGTAGTTGGTTCTTCTGCCAAATACATTTCTAAGTGATACAGACCTTTCCCTTTTTAATTTTTTGATGATTTTATCAATTTTTAAAAAATGGCCCCATGGTATTACTATCCTCTGAGAAAATCAAGAGCAATCATGATGAAAAGAGCTCTAACCATTGCTTTTGGGCCCACAGTGCATTGATACTGCAGGAGCAGCACCATTAGCTTAAAAATTCCACCTCTATGATCAAAATACATCACCAAAAAAGTTCTCATAAACTATGCCTGCTTTCTTTCTTCAAGTGCTTTAATTTTATAAGTCCTTCCTGTAACAGGGTGCTCTCTTTTCTGGGTAATTTACAAGATACTTATAGTTGGAAGTCAAAGGTAGCTGGATGAGGAGACCCATTTGTTACACACATACATCTGCACCAGCAGTCTGTCAAACGTAACTCTCTGTAGTGTTTTTAATCTGCTCCTTACGGTAAAGACTCCCTCCTGAAGATGTAGAAGGCTTATTTGAAACACACACACACATACACAACACACTAACTTGCTCAGAAATGCAACTAAACAGTCCTTCAGCCCTCACGTCCTCTCCCCCACACTTACAACTTCAGCCAAAGAGCATTAAGTACATACTCTGCATATTTTGCACCTGGAAACTTTTGTGGTCAATAGCAACTTCTGACCTACTTCTGTGAGTTGTTGTCAAGGCCAAACTATGTTCTCCAATCCATCACGGGGAGTGATCTCATCTAGAGAATCACTTGCTTCCAAGGATGCAAATGCAATTTTATTTTTCAGGAATTTATAAACATTTCCTTTGAAGCTTCAGAGGAGGAATACTTGGTAAGCTTTGACATAAATTGTTTAGAATTGTGACTTGAAAATCGTGTCCTATTCCTTGTGTTTGGTTAATGTGTCTGCAAACAACACACACGTAGGAGAAATCTTAGGAGAAAATCTGCTATAAATTGTTATCTTTTCTTTTGAGGTAGAAAATTAACATATCATTGTGAGGTGCAAATCCTTCATTGGTGTTAGTCGCTTTCCTTTTTAAAAATGTTTCCTTATCCATGGAAAAGTCTGTGCTCGTTTTTACCCGAAAGTTACTGTAAATTGCTCAACTCAGATTCCTGAAAGCATCTTAAACATCTGCTCCCTCGAACATGCACTGTCCTGCTTGCATCTTATGTCTTTTCATCTCAGATCCTCTGGCCTTTCTTTAGGGGACAAGTGGTCGGGCACAAATCAATCTTTCACTCTCTTTCTCTCTCATTCACATGGAGCTCAAGTTCATACAGATGAATTTTTTAAATTATGTTTAGTACGTTAGAAACCAAACAAGGAAGACATATCATGTCAACATACTTTGCATGGCTGATTCCATAAAACTGCAGTGAATGCTCTAGGGTAAACGTAAAGCATCTGTTTCTGCAAGAGGAACGCAACGTAAGCATGAATATTAAAAAAATAAGCAGAGGCTTAAGAAATTCTTTTAAAATGCCCTAAAGTAATAGAGTGAAGCAGGTCCAGCCATGCCTGCTTCTCTCATTTAGACTCTCAAAAACACTCTTATACCTCTTCTCAGTCCAGCCTTGTCCAAGAGGGTACAAATTCTGAATCCATGCAGCCCAGCTCAAAGCAAGCCACGGCCACTTCTCTCCGAGAGGGGCCTCAGGACTATTGGATGGGGGCCGTGGGCCAAGCTCCCTTTCCGGAGGGGAGTTGTGAATCACAGAGAAATGTGTTCCTGGGAAATCCACCCCATGCATATTGGCCGGTAGGGAATTCAGAGTGCCTTTCCAACTAACCTACTGGATGGCTTCCCTAATATTTGGGCCAAAGGTGTTGCTCAGCTAACATGCAACGCATAGGAGGAGCGCTAAATTAAAGGGCCAGCCTCCTCAAATTGTGAAGTTGGCAAAACTGTTCTTTAGGGTCCCTCCTCCACTGCCACTTCTTTCCCTGGACTGATGTCTATTAACTTCCTACTACGTGTCAAGAGGTTCTGGACTGAAGAAGGCGCTGGCAGTCTTGTGGGGGGGTTCTATGATGGAGACAGGTTCGAGGAGACAGCGGCCACGAGTAAGCTCATCTAGCCCTGGAGTGGGGGTGGGCAAGGTGCAGGTGGAGGACTGTCAGAGAAAGGTTCTAGAGCAGGGGCCGGTAAACTCCTACTGCAAGCGGTCAGGCAGGAACTATTAAGAGAAATATTTCAGGCCATAGAGAGCGTATTTCCTTTGCTGCAAAGTCTTCTTTGTTTGTTTCACAGCCCCTTAAAAATGTAAAAACCATTCTTAGCCTGTGGCAGGAACGATATAATGCTGACTTGGCCCCTGGGCCATGCATGGTGGTTTCTAGTCTTCCAAGGGAATTAATAACTGGGCTGAATCCGTGAGGACAAGACATAAAATTAACTACTGTTTCATAAGCAACTTGATTTGTCAGGTTCTGGACCATTTGCTTTACAAAGTTCATTTCATTTAATCATCACAATGCTATAGGAGGGTTCTATTATTATTGTAACTATTTACTGATGAGGAAACAGGCCCTGGGCATTAAATCACTTGCCCAAAGTCACAGCCATGGGGTTCAACTGAGACTGGAACCCAGGTCTATTAGGCTTCAAAGTGGCCAAGTGCAGGCCAAGTAAACTTGTGTAGGTTGTGCCCTGGACAGAGGCACCCGCAGAAGAGGCATGAGGGGCTGAAATCCAGCCCACACCCCACTGGCCAAGCCCTCAGTCTGGCTGAGGAGCTGCATCCAACCCAAGGAAGGGGTAGGTGACCTTTACACAGAGGTGCCACCTATTCACCAAGCCATGCACTTATGAGGCTGTGCTGGAGGGGTTGGGGGATACCTGGTTCTAACTGGCCCGAAGACAATCATTCTTAGAACTGTAACCAGGAAAAGTTAGGAGGGAAAACTAAGATTTTGCCTAGATCCCTGCACTAGAGAACATGCTAATACTTTAAATAATGACTTAACAATATTGTGAAGCCACAGTGAGATACCACTTCATAGCCACTGGGATGGATATAATTAATAAGATGGACAATAACAAATATTGGCAAAGATGTGAAGAAACTGGAAATGTCGTATGTTGTTGGTGGAATGTAAAATGATGCAGCCACTTTGGAAAACAGTTTGGCGGTTTCTCAAAAAGTTAAGCAGAGAGTTGCTTTATGGCCCTGGAATTCTATTCCTAGTTATATTCCCAAGGTATATCCCATAAAATCTTGTATATGAATGTTCACAGCAGCATTATTCAAAATAGCCAAAAAGTGAAAACTACCTAAATGTCCATTAAATGATGATTAGATGAACAAACTGTGGTATGTCCATACAATACGGTCAATGGTACTCTGCTCTATAAAGGGATAAAGTGCTGACACAAGCTACAACGTGGATGAACCCCAAAAACATATGCTATGCAAAAGAAACCAGATACAAGATGCCACATGTTGTATGACTCTATTTATATGAAATACACAGAATAGCAAAACCATAGAGACAGAAAGTAGACGACTGGCGGCCACAGGCTGGGCGTAGGGGAGAAATGGGAAGTGACTGATAATGGGTAAAGAGCTTCTTTTCGGGGTGGTGGAAATGTTCTGAAATTGGACAGTGGTGATGGCTGCATAACTTTATGATTAAACTAAAAGTCACAGAATTGTGCACTATAAAATGGAGAATTTTATGGTATATAATAATAAATATCTCAATTCAAAAAAAACACTGTATATTTGATCTCTCTTTCCCCACCATGAGGCCTTCCAGCTGGCTCTCCCCCTCTCGCCTTCATGCCTTCACTAATCTGAGGTTGTCGGCTGGGGCAGGTGTCCAAGTTAGTGGCCCTGGCTCAGCTTATCTGGGTATGGGAGGAGGGGATGGCACCGGGACCATACTCTGAGCAGCAACGGCAGCGGTCCTAAGAAACATAGTTAACCCCACTGGCTGGAAAGTGGAAGAGTCGGGCTTGGGTGGGAGCAGTGGGGACAGTGAGGTAGAGGGAGATGGGGCTGCAGAGGGACAGGCTGTAGACCATGGGGGTGGCACTCCAGGACTGGCCTGGATGCTGAAGTTCTTCTCTCCCCACCTATGCTTCCATCATCCACATGGCTGCCAAGGAAGCTTCTGGTCTAACAGTCCACCCTGCCGTGCTGAAGCTTCAGCAGGGTCCCTCCTCCCAGAGGTGTGTGTGTTCCAGAAGAGGACCCAAAAGAGAGCAACACTTCACTCTGACACAGTACCTTGTTCATGGCAGAAAACCAGGCACCAAAGGCTCCTGGAGAGGGAGAAACTTTTCCAGTGGGGTTCCAGCCTCGACACACCCTAGGGGTTGAATACTTTTTCACAAGAGACCCACAAAACACCGTCTGTATTATACAATTATAAAATCACTAGGAAAAGCAACTTTTGTGCTGGACCCAAACACTCACATCTACAGCTCTTGGGGATCTTCCTGTTACCCACTGCGCTGACAATCACCAGGATGGAGCCAGCCACTAAGTCATTCCATCCTTGTTCTACATGTATGTAACCTTCCCCAACAGACTGCAGGCTCCCGGAGTCAGTAGCTTTGTCTTCACAGATCTTTTTCCCCTCGGGGAGGAGAGTGATGTTTACCCAGGGCCCCTCATTCTGCCTGCTGGTTGCCACCAACAATTGACCATTAATTGATGTTATTTAAACCTTTCTCGTTAGAAATAATTAATAGACTCCTCTTGTGTACTATCAAGAAAATGCCTCTGAGGTTTCTGCAAGGAACTGCATCTAATTAACTCTCAAGCCATCTATTTTAGATGCCAGCAGTGCCTAACAAGGAAAGCTCCCACAGTGGTCCCCAGCCCCTCCCCACATGGGATCACGCAGCTGCTGTTTGTCCGTTTGACACACCTAATAGGAATACAGCCAGGGTACAAAAGGAGACTTGATAAAAATAACCCAGACAAGTCTCCAATCACCAACTGGTAAATATTCCTAGTCTCGCTTTTTTAAAGGAGGAAGCAGGAAATCACAGTGTACTGCTAAAAACAATAGCAGACAGACCAAAAAAAAGCCTCCACAGGATGGGGAGAGAGGGTGGTGGGGAAGGCCCAGGCCCTCCGTGCCCCTCAGTCTTCATCCCAGGGGAGGCAGAAGAGGCTGAGGTAGGGGGTCCTGGAGCACACCTGGACCCAGAGGGACCACATTTGCCGAGAGTGTGGGGAACAGATGGGAGGGGGAGAGAGTTGGAGCCAAGATCTGTAAGATCTCTCTCAGAATGTAACAGCAGTTGGGAACAGGAGACTCACCGTCCTAACGTGTCCTCTAAAGACCAATATAGAGCATAACCCCCCACCCCAAAACGAAACGAAGTCTGCCTGTTTTTAAGCCTTCACATTTAAGCACCTGATGTTGCTTTCTCTTAAAGGAATGAGATGAAGCTTCCTGAGGAGATTCCAAGATGATGCGTGAGGTCAGGGGCCGCACGAGGCAGACTCCAAGGGGCCTCCCAGGGTGGGCGCGAGGCCTCGGTGGCTGGTCACTGGGCTCTGTGCCCAAGGGCCTGACCTTACTCCTCACACCAGCCCTCTGATGTGATGGGGCCGCTGTCACCCTCAACTTATGGAAGAGGAAACCCTGGAGAGGTCAATAACTCGCCGGATTCACGTTGCTAGTAAGTACGGAGCTGGTCTTTAAACCTAAGTCGGCCTGATTCTAGACCTCAGACTCAATCTAAGCCACTTTCATATATGACAGTGGTCAGAAATCACCTAGGAATACTCTAGAAAATCTAAAAGGCTGACACCAAAGCCATAAAAACTGAGATACATGTAAAAAACAGTGGCCATTAGGAAGATTACTTGCTTCATCAATGATGATGAAATGTTTAGAAGAAAAACCCCAAGAAAAAATGGGCACTGAATAACTATCTTCAGAAGACAAACTATTCTGAAAACTTACAGGTCCTGTATTTTGCCATAACCACCATGATACCTGTAGGGTAATATTATTAGCCTGATTCTTTCATTATATAGAAAAACCTCACATAAACCTTCTTCTGTATTAGACTATGGACTCACCATGGTAACAGAAGCAGGTAACCATTGTCACCTCTCTGCAGCCCCTACCACCAGATGTGTCCTTACACACACACACACACACACACACACACACACACCACACACTCCTACAGGGAGAACACTGTGGAGAGAGAGGCTCTCTCTGCTCCAAGGTGATCTAACATTTCCCTTTGCTGGGCTGGAGTGGGTCTGGGACAGCAAGAACTACTGCAGTGGTGAGCTGGCCAGATCAGTGGCAGTGGCAGCCATACTGGAAAATGCAGTGAGGAGGCAGTGGGTCCCAGATAGCATCATTGGAGAGGAGACGGGGGTGTCCCCTGGTGATAAGGGTGTTGGGAGACGAAAGACACATACTGACTGGGAGGTATTGACCTGTAGGGGATATCTGTGATTTGGACACTGGATATTAAGGGGGCTCAAGTTAATTCTTCTGGGGAAGATGAGAGTGCTTCGGAGGGATCACAGGCCTACAGCAATGTTTATGCAAAAATAATGCCGTGAATCAAAATGAACCAAAAGTTGGATGACTACAGATGAATATCTTAGTTTCCTCTATTCATGCTCAGTAATATTTATTACACCCATCATAGTTTATTCCAGAAAGGATACAAGGTAGGTAGCTCATAAAGATATCTTCCATATAGCAAAGAAGCATAAATTAAAAATAGGGCTAGATAAATATTTTTTAACTTATAAGAAAAATAAAGAAAAAATATACAAGACTTAGGATCTAACATGGTGCTAGGAGTTAGAGCTAAAATGCACATCATACAAAGGCTATTGATGGATTTCTGGTAATCTGTTAGACATGGCAGGAACCATCTGTCTGAGCCTAACCATAAAATATAGTTAGGAAATATGAACTCAGTCACACATTTCCTGTGACACTTTAATCATCACATGAAAGCAAGTAAGAATAATAAAAAGAGAGTATTTTGTTTGCCAAAGAAAAATCTGAAGAAGATGGCCCTATAAAATTTATATCAAAAGCACCATGTAGGCCAATTTTTAAAAGCACTCTGCAGACAAATTCAGGTGGCAGCTGATTAAGAACCACTGAAGAACGGGAGAGTCATTAGGTGCTACATAAATCAAAGGGCTATTCAATAGCTGAAAGTAGCAGAGAAAGTTGGAAAAAAAACTGTCAGTTTTGATAACATATGTAGTACAGGATAAAACTGTTTCTCTTCCAAGCATACTCTCAAAAAAAAAATCAAGTCTTTATATAGTTTTTACAAGGAGATGGTATCTTAAAACTCACTTCAGGGTATTCAATGAAGATTCCAAATAGGAAATCAAAATTCAATTGATTTGGGAGTAGTTCCAGGTTAGTATTCAGTCATAAAGCAATCTGTTTTTCCCTTCTTATGGATGATTTTGAACAAACCCTAAGCTCTTCTGGAATTTTAACTGCATGAGGACTCAGGTTCCATTCTTAAGAATGTGGGGCCTCAGTTGCAAAGGTGCCCCTTCTGGTGTGCGCACCATGTGGCTTGCGGCCACCAGAAGCCAGTTATCAGCGTATCATGGGCACCAATTATCAGAAAGATGGAAAGAAGCTGCTTAGGTTCTATCTCAAAGTGAGTTCCATCATTTACCTGCTTTAGAATCACTTGTTACAAATTCAGATCCCCAGGCTCCACTCTGCCTGCCCTGAATCAGGCTCTCTCGGGTGGAGCCTGAGAACCTGCATTTTTCACAAGCTCCCAGGTTATTGTTATGTCCACGAATGTCTGAGCATCCTGACTGTGGGGTATCATGAGCGATGCTTGGGTTTTTATATCAGTCAGTGTGTTTATACCAGGTCAGTATGTGACTTCAGCTTTTTTGAGTTCAGGGACTATGATAAAAAATAGTGAATTTTATTCATTAAATATTTCTTGAGGGCCTGCTATGGGCAAGAGCCTGTGGACTAGGCATGGGGGTAAATGCAGATATTAAGGTGAGTAAGATAGTCCCAGCTTTCACGGGAGTGTATATGTGCTGGTAGAGGAGAGAGATGCAGATTTTCCAGAAAACTAAGCCAAGGGCTGGGGCAGCAGAACCAGTGGAGGCTGTTGCTCTCAAGGCATAAGCAGTCCTTCCCTCCCAAGCCAGTGCTCCAACTGGGAGCCCACGGGGTGACAGATGCCGCCTGAGAGCCCTGCCAGGACCCTGCTCCTCCCACCTCTCCCCACGCCCCTCTTCCCTTCACACACTGCACAGGTGGCTGGGCCACGTCATCAGGGCAGATCAGAGGAGCACAGGAATGGGCACGTCCTGGGAGTTGAGAAGGGTGAAGGGTTGGGAGGGAGGGCTTGAAGGACTGAACCTAACTGTGCAACGTGACGAGCAGGAAAAATTTCCTCTGCTCCAGTCCGTATTTTCTGCCAAGGTTGTGTCCTGCTATATTTAGCTATATTAGAATTATTTATCCATGAATTTCATGGCAAATCATAGGCCAAATACTCATCATAGCGCTGTACTGAAAATTTGAGGCCAGCAAAATCTAGCCAGTGCTGTGCTCCAGTGCAAGGTTTTGGGGTATGTGCGTGAGGTGAGCCTCAGGGGAGGGCCATGATGTCCCCTGGCAAGTGTGTGCCTGTCAAGACCGCCCTCACGGGTGGAAGAAGAAGCAGTGGGAGGGAGGCAGAAGCACAGAGAGGGCAGACACAAGTTCTAGGGTCTAAGACCTCCTGTTAAACTTTCTGGCTAAGGGCCGCCAGAGTGAGTGCCCTCCTCCCAGCGTATATTTCACTGTGGAACCCAGACAATCTCTTGTCCTTGTTTCACTATTTTTGATGAAAGAAAATCAGTGCCAACACTCTGTCTCCCTCACCTTGCTTCCTCTAGCAATTCACAAAAACTACTCAGGGAGCATGTGTATTACAATTGATCCACTACAATGTAGCCTAGTGCCAGGGTTCAAAGCCCAGCCTACCCCTTTCCAGCAGTGTGACTTCAGGAATGTTATTTAACCTCTTAGTGCCTCAGTTTCTCCATCTATAAAATGAGCCCATGATAGAACCAATTTCATGAGCTGTGAGGTTTAAATGGAAACTACCCAAAACAGTGTGTGGCACCTAGTCAGCACCCCATATACCTTAGTTATTATTCTTTCCCTTTCCAAAGTTCCTACAAGAACAAAACAACAAGTAAAGAGCTGAATAGACCACTTACTTTGAAAATATAAATGCATGAAAGTTTCAGTTTCAGTGGAACAAAAGGCATACCCTCTTAAAAGCACATCTTGTTTACAGAAGTGAGTCTACTGGCTATGGTTCCTGCAGAAGCTCTTTGTTCTGTGTTCCATTGCATCAGTGGGTATAGCTCCTACATCCCCACACCTGGCTCAAGCACCCATTCCCCCCAACACCCACCTTCCTATACTGATTCCTGGAAACCATCCTTCTTTCACTCCACCCTTCAAATCAGAAATGTCCTTCCTTTTCTTGGATAAACAACTTCAGTTCCCACTTTAGCCCCGCTTTCTTGGATATAATCAATCAAAATTTTCCTCTAACAATAAAAACCTATCAAATGCTGACAATATGTTAGCCAAGAGTTTCTCTGCATTTTTATGCATACTTCTATCTTTCCTATCTGGATCAATATTTTTTTTCCAGAATTTGGTGATTGTTTTCACATAATAGAGGGTTGCACGAGGATACAATTCCATACTCTATGCAATGGATACATCATTTGTGGCTGCCTGAAATCTTTTGAACACTTTATCAGTATTTTGACAGCTTTCCACAGTGTGAATCCTGCTTTTCCAACTTTTCTTGCTTCCCTTGAAGTTATTAGTGACCATTTAGAAATACACAGAATTCCTTGGTTGGGGTCCTGGGACAGCTTTTTAAAGTCGACTGACTTGGCTGGAAGGTTGGCTCCTTTTCTCCTCTCTCACCTCCATCCCTGTTACCACCTTGAGAAGCAGATGTGATGGCTGGAGCTTCAGTGGCCATTTTGGATCATGAAGCAATCTTAAGCATGCAATCCATCCACAAAAAAGTGGCTCCTTGATGACTATGTGGTTGCCATGCCAGTCTAGAACTGCCTATCTTTGGATGCATTTTATAAACAAGGAAAATAAACTTCTATCTGTGTAGGCCAATTTTATTTTGTCTTTTTATTACATGTAGCCCAATTTAATCTCATATATATTATATATGTATGTTATATATATTATACATTATATATTTAGTCCTGTATACTATATTTCACTTATCAAAGATAGAATCAAGCTTTGATTCAGATTTCTGAACTCTCATATGAAAGATAAGACCATATTTTAACAACTAACAAAAAAAAAGAGAGAGAGAAAACCAGACACTGTGTATCTCCTAATGAGATGAAATAGAAAGCATTCAGCACCTACGATATATCCTTACCAAAACAATGACCTGGAATCTGAGTAAGCCTAAGCATTGAACCACCAATTTACAGGAAATACAGAAAGCAGAGTAGTATGTTCTGCAATACCACAGGAATGCAATCATCAAACCCCATAATGTAGGAAACTCTAGTAAGACAAATGGTTTAGTTTCCCCAAAAGTAAGTTGCACGGTGAGGGGTGGGAGGTGTGGTGAGGGAGAAGGAAAAAGAACTTATAAGAAATTTATTAAAAGAAATTTGAGACATATCAAAAAACACAACATGTAGAAACTTTCTCAGAAAACTGAGCTCATTTTGAGGCAATCAATTTGAGCACAATGCAAGCGCTATATGGACTTCTATGCTATTAAGGCATTAATATTAATTTTTAAAGTTGCAACAATGTATATAGCTTTATGTATATGTAATATATGTATGTAATACAATGTAATAATGGTATAGTTTTAAGTTCATATGTACATGTTTGTAGAGACACATACTGAAATATTTATAGATGAAAGGACATGATATCTGAGAGTTGATACAAAATAATCCAAGGATGAGGTGGGGGATTTGAGAATATATATGAAATAAAATAGACCATGTGTCTTAGTCAGTTTGGGCTGCTATAACAAAAATACAATAGACTGGGTGGCTTAAACAACAGAAATTTACTTCTCACAGTTATGGAGGCTTGAAGTCCACAACCAAGGTGCTGGCTGACTGGGTTCCTGGTGAGAGCTCCCTTTCTGGTTTGCAGCGGGCTGCCTTATTGCTATATCCTCATATGGCAGACAGAGAGATCATTTCTCCCATGTTCCTCTTCTTCAGAAGGGCACTTGTCTCACTCATGAGGGCCCCACCCTTATGACCTAGTTACCTCCTAAAGGCCCCACCTCTAAATACTATCACATTGGGGATTGAGGCTTCATATATGAATTTTGAGGGGACACAAATATTCAGTCCATAGCCCGGTGTGTTGGTAAATGGTGCAGCTGGGATAAGAGTACCAAAACAATTTTCTTCTAATATGCCAGATTCTTTTCTCCAGAAGTAATAATTAATAGAATCAGAAGCTTATCTGAACTGGCATAGGAAAGCCAAAGCATTGGAATCAGGATTTCACATTAGAGAAGCAAAATCCCAGGAGACATATAAACTACTCACTGCTTATGGTTTTCCCCTGAAATTCCTTCTTTTCATGTGTCCAAAACTTTTAGGGACATTCATCACTGACAATGAAATTATCTTTTGATGAATTAGCATAATTATATATAATTCTTCCTAGTTAATTTCTTGGGTCACCTCAATACTCATGGAAGATTTTGGGTCCCTATTAAGACTGCACAGCAGCAAAAGTCGTTTGCTCATGTAAATAGAAGGTTTTATATCGTTCTGGAAGAGAGTTTTGCAGGTGGAGTGAGTCTGGAATAAAGGCATTCTTCAAGTAACCCTTCCAACGGGTGGGTCAGGACATTAGAACAAATTCAGGATGGATGTTTGCAGAGGTGCTGGTCTGGCCAGACCATTTACAGATTATCCTTGCTTAAACTCTTGGTTTCCAGTTGGGCAATTTCTTTAATGACGGCAAGCTGAGGGACCCTTAAAAGCCACTGGCATTGCAAGTTCCTTTTGGCTCCACTAATTCAATAGGAAATTTCTGCACAAAGCTATTTGAAACACCTAAGTATCTCTAAAACTTTGCTGTATAAAGTGAGAAGCAGGCACCATTAGCAGTAATGTAACCTGGGACATGTTGGAAAATGCAGAATCTCAGGTCCCACTCCAGATCTACTGCATTTTACCAAGATTCCCCTTGATTCATACACATCTTATCATCTGATAACCAATCTTTCAGAAAACTACCTAGGTGCTCCCATCTGCTCTGTAGTAATGTGCAGTGAACAGCTCCCTGTGAAATGATCTAGTCGGCATTCTGCAACAAAATTAAACTTACTCTCTAAAGAGATTTTCTTTCTTTAGTGCCATCCTCTGTGCTTATCAGAGGGTGATTCACGGAAAGATAACAATAAAACACAGACTCTCAGGGATAATCTACCACACCTGATAACTCTTTATCTTTGTTTCTTGCCAAACTACAAACAGGTTTTGGCTGGCCAGAGAGGAATTTTTCCAATTGCTGGTTTCTCCCAGTGGATAAAATATGGCAGCCATCCCCAGCAAAGGCAATGCAGGTAAGAGCTGCTTCTCCTTGACCCTTGTGTTCTCTTAAATTATACACCACAGGGGGAAAGTTATTGATTAACAACAACAAGGCCTGAAATCCCCCGAAGTACAGAACTTAATGAAATAGCTCAGGACCGATGCAGTGATAGCAGCCTGCTCTCCCTCTGTCCCTTTCTTCCATCATGGTTACACGTTGTTATATGTCATCTGATAAGGAGTTTGAGATGAAAAGAAACAACAACTCATGAACTGAAAACTTCCACTGAGATATTTTCCAGTGAATTAGATGAAATCAGGAAACGCACACAAGGTGCCACAAAAGAGACCCATAGATAGGGCATTTGAATCTATTTTTATGCTATCATCTCTTTGCTGCTGAAATTTTTTGAGGCAATTGACTACTGTCTTCTATATCCCCTTCCCCAAAGAAAAAGCAGAGTCAGCAGAACAATTGAAACAAGAACAAAAGACAACAAGTAAAAAGGAAAGGAGAAAATATAGAAAAAGATGATTTCTGTTTCATACCTGATTATTTTTTCTCATAATTTCTTTTTATTTTACGTTTCTCTTTTGAGCATCTAAGGTTTCAGCTGTGACTTACTAAGAAAGCTGTTTGTTTTGAAAGCCAAGTTTTTCCAAGTGAGAGAAGAGTGACTTGGAATTCTAAAAGCCAAGCCTGAGGGAAGAAGACATCAAGTTTATCAACAAAATCAAAGACTGATAAAAGAATACTGTAAGAGCTAGCTGCTTCGCAAAAGTCGAGGGATGTTTAGTTGGGTGGTGGGATGAGAATGAAGAGGGTCAAGACTAGATCTTAGAAGCTGGGTGGGTCACTAGGAAAAGGTCTGGGGCTCAACCCCCTGGGGCCAGGTGGTTTGGGGAGAGCCAGACTGATGGAAACTGCAGCACATTTGCTGGGAATCCCAGAGGACAAGGGGCTGGCGGCACAGGTGTGTCCCCTGAGGCTCTAGGACGTCTGGAAGCCTTGATTCTGATCAAAGGTTGAGGTTTAAGATGGTGACAGCTGAGGGAGCTACTCAGACACATGGACCTGGTGCAGTTCACTCTGAGAAGTCCTCTGGGGTTTTCTGAAGCTATGAGACAGGGCCAGAGGGACCTGGCATCAGGACAAGGAGGAGGCAGCCCGTGTGGCCTTGCTGAGCAGAGGCCCTGGGGGGGGCCAGGGTCAGCCGACTTAGATGCAGAAGCAACAGGCCCAGTGACCTGGGACGATCCCAGACAAGACAGCATTTGGACAAGGTATCACTCTCCCGAGGTCGCACAAACCCTCAGGGAACTTGATCAGCCACAGGGAGAAGGCATGAAAGGAAAGGGAAGAGGAGGCTCCTGAGAAGTTGATTTGAACTGGAAGAAACTGAGATACCCTTCTATCTTCAGTGGAAATGGGGATTCCTGTGCTAGGTTTATTTTATATTAGAAAAAAAAATTTTTAATGTTACATTTTTGCACACCCAATCTCACACCTTTTACAAGTATGTATAGTATACGATTTATGTATATATACTTAAATTTACTAGAAAGTCGAACTCTGAATAATGGAGAGGGTGGGAAGGAGGGGCCCTTCTAAAAGTCCTGAGTTAATTTCTGTAACTTTCTTTAAGATTGTGAGCTTGTGGTTACGGCTTAAAGAATAGGTGGGCTATAGTATGACAGAGGAGGGAGATGGCTTAAATGAGTTCTGGAGGAAGGAAAGGACCAGGTAAGACCAACTGTCAAAAAGCATTCAACGTTACCTTAGGAGATTTAAAGAACCTACTTTTGGGGGGAGGGTAGCAGCTCAGTGGTAGTGCACATGCTTAGCATGCACGAGGTTCTAGGTTCAATCCCCAGTACCTCCATTTAAAAAAATAATCTATTTTGATTGCGAAATTTATCTGTGTTTCCTCAACACAATCAAATTAGTTCCAGGCTCCATCAATAGGAAACAAACATCTAAATCATTAAATAAACAGCAGATAACATCCCTCCCCACTAAATAAAACAGAACATCACCTGTTGCTTTTCCCAAGTAAGGTCTGTCAGTTCCTTCTACACTTGCATAATTAAAACAATAATTCTTAAAATAGTACGCACCATTGATTCTGTGAAAATAGAACTTGCCTATTTGGTCATCCGAACCCACATCTGCCATCATTTTTGATGGGGGAAAAGTACTTGAGGAATTTCTATCTAGCAAAAGATTTATCTTCTTGCCAGGTACTTCAGCCATAGCAAAGTAATCACTTAGAAGGCAGGAGCACAGCCTGGCAATTTTCTAAGTGAGAATGGAGGTGGTCTGCCAGCACATGTCCCTTCTGCTAATGCGCAGTCCCAAGGACAGCCCTGCTAAACAGCACTGCAAGAATAATGTGGATCCTGAGAGCTTCTGGTTCGCTAGGGACCTACAGGCTCCAATGCAAAAACAAAAACAGAACGACAAAGACTGCTTGCCCAAATCTCCTTTGGACACCTGAAAAAGAAATACTAGTAGAAACTTTTAAGGTGAGATGGAAATTTTCAATCTTTTTATATATACAAGTATAAGAAAGAATATTAAATCACACATTTAAAAAAATCAACCGTCTATTTTTAGTGCCATTAGCACAATTATTAGGGAACCATTTCGTTTTCTATGCCTTAAGTGGTGACTTCTGAGAAGCAGGAAGAGCATTTCTCTCTGTGCTGTTGGAGGATCCTTTGGAGCTCTGCTGTTGAGACTATTCAAGGCCAAAAGCAGCCGGCACTACTCATTTACATCTTTTAGCATCTATTACAATCAGAGCTTCTTAAGTATAAAAAAGTCGAATTACTTCCCATTAAATTTGAGTTTCTGACAAAATAAATTGAGAAGAAATTTCACTAAAATATATTCTCAAAAAGAACATTATAAGATAAATATAATTTCTAATAAAACAATATTGGAAGCAATATATTCATATAACATTTAAAGAAAGTTTTATAAAAAGATAATTACACCTTTGAAATTGTGAAATATAGAATATATACAAAAGAACGTATGAAAACACATCCTTATAATTATTAATTTTGAGTGAATTATGGCTTTGAGCTGTAACTCAAGGATCATACAACCCTAAGATCGACTGTAAGTAATTAGAAGACTAAGAATAAACTACTGAAAATATTGTTGCTAAGGCTGAAGAATGAAATCCATGTGAAATGATAGAATAATCTGGGTTCTTAGACACCCCAAAAAAGGGATGATTCAGTGTTTTCATCAATAGCCTTTTTGTGATGCTGTAAAAATTTTTTTCTTCCTCTCAAATGTTATATTACAAAATGTTACAAACTGATTTGATAATTAAATAAGGGAAAATTCATCTTTCATTTGCATTTTTTGAATTTTATATATGTGATTGAAAATATATTATCTGAATAACTCAATAATTCAAATTACTCATGTTCACATAAAGTCAAAAGAAATTTGATATTTATAATTAAAATATAAAATTATACACCTATGAATACACACTCAAAATATAAAAGGCGTAAGTAAAACAATCAAATGCAATGAGTAAAATAGTAACTTTTATTATTTTGGGTAACAATGGTTGACTTTCTCACACACCAGGATAAAAAAAATACACCCTCAAAAGTCCAGGATGTTGAAATGAAATGATTGGTCTCTGGGACACTTCACTAATGTACACATTGTCTCTGAGTACTTAGCAATAACCAAGTCACTCTTTACATTTCTGATTAGATAAAACAATAATCTATAAAGGTATCTCAATATATCACTGATTAAAAATATAGTATGTATATAATGTATATCTATTAAAAATGTTCAGTACCAAAAACACCTTTGCTAGGAAAAAAAAAAAAAAAAACCTGGCTAAAACAAATTGATCTGGCTTGAACCAAATGCCACAAAACATACATAATCAAACTTCTTTAAAACATTTACCCTGAAAGGCTTTGGCAGATATTACAAATGAACAGTTGTTAAAATAATATGCATAAATATTGGCAATTCAGATCAAGACCCAGTAAAAAACAATTCATCAGTTAGTGGCATTAAGGAACATCACTTCAATAATGCAATCTGTGCTGGGACTGTGCTAAGCATTTTACATGGTTTCTTTCAATCAATCCTTTTAACAACTCTGCCAAGTAGGGACTTTTGCCTCTGTTATACATGTTATGCCTTTGTTATTCTCAGATGAGGAAACTGAGAATAACAAACATTCAGAAATCTGATCCAAATGACATCGTGAGTATGAAGCAGAGTCTTAACCTGCATCCAGGTTCACTAAGCTCTAGAAGCTGAGCTCTCATCCACGATGTTATGATGGCAATCCTGCTCAGTATCCTTCCTCAGTGATCTTCTGATATCTCAACAACTTCTGGAATTTTAAAAACATCTACTGGATAACTCTTATAACCTTTCTGATAAGTAGACAAATGATAAACCCAGATTAGTTTATTTTTTTTTCCTATTCTGATATTTTTACCCATGATGCATTTAACCTGTAACATAGAATCAAATTCTAAATCCAGGGACCTAAAATCGTCAAAAAAAACTACAGACTGCACATTTCTCATAATGCCCTATTTATTTCCAATGGGATATTCTTTTTACCCAAGGCAAGGGAGGCATCTGATTTTGAAGAGAAGAGGAAAAAAATGGGAAAAGGAATGAGAATAAAAGTTAAAGAAGTGAGTTCAGGCAAGAAGCACCCCCCCTTTCCAGGCCACCTCTGATTATGAATGCTCTGTGGTGCCATGCTCAGCTAGCACCACACCATGGGATCCTGGATAGAGCTTACATGACTGGCAAGCTCGTTTTGGAAACCTCTGACTGCCAGGTGAAAGGATTCCTTTAGGTACATATAATTCGTATATAACCATTAAGCCAAAAAAGATGTATAAAGCATACTCTATGCCCTTAAGGAATTACAATATAGTTGGAGAGATACAAATATACACATGCACATGACAGCACAATGCATAATGGTGGGTGCTAACTGTTGTTATAGGAGACTGTTATAAGATCATATGTAACATTTTTAGTGCTTTGCAGTTTTGCACACTATGATCTGTAACAGAAGCTCAAGGGTACCTTCTTCTTCATGGAGGGAGAGGGGTCCTTAAGGTCATATATTTCTCAAAGACAAAATTAGGCCATGGTGGCAAGGAATGATGCTCTCAAGGGACAGTATAAAGGTTTTGAAAGCCATTTTCCACTTGGCTCCCTATCTTGGCCTCTTCCTGTTGTCAGCCTGCTTCACATTGCTGATTTTTTTCTTATGTGCCATGCAGCTAGGTGCAATAAGTAAATGGTCCCACTTTCCCTTATTGGGGAAAAAGTGTCCAAAGGGACTCTGGGAGCCTGGATATGGCTGCAGGCAAAGGCTATGAGGAGAGTCCAGCTGGTTCTGCTCTGCTCTGGGTCTCAGGAAAATAGCTATCATTTCTTTCTACATCTTCTCATCATCAGATGAGTGAAATGCTAAAATGTCACCTTCAGATGGTAGGTGAACGCTAAATTAAGATGAGAGCATGACCCTGGAAGGGAATTGTCAGCTGTCACTCAGCCTGCCCTTCACTAGGCTTTAGGCTTCAGGGGCAGAAAGAACCCTGTATCTCCACCTAGTCAAGCCAGCTTACCAGAGCAGCAGGCCACACTGGGGTTCATTTGTGGGGGGTGAGTCCACTCAAAAACCTAGCAAGAGAGAGGCAGCTCCCTGAGGACTTAAGAGATTCGAGAAGCAGGCCATCCTCATTTTTACCCATCAGTGAATACAGCCAGCATCTTACAGCTTCCAAAAAGCACTTTTACAAACATTACTTTATTTCCTTTCACAAAATATGAAGAATACAGGAAAGTCATTATTTCCATTTTATAAACGAGAAAAACAAAACTCAGAAAGAATAGTTGGCTTTTGCCAGGTCTAAGAACTAGTAAGAGTTGTGCCGAGATCTTCAAACTTCTTGTTCTAAAGTATTCTCACAGCAGACACTCCAGCAAGGGCAGCCACAGAGATGCAGGATTTAAGCAGAGCCCTACAAGATGAGTAATCTGCACAGCAGCAATCCAGTGAATGATTTAAAGATAAGCATTGATAGTGACTAAATTGTAAATAAGAGTTGATACACTAAATGATATTTTTATGGGGAAACAAAAATGTTCATTTTCTATTACATATAAAATAAGAATGACCTCCCTAGATTCAAGAAAATCAACTCTTTCCCTCCAAACAACCTTGCTCTTGACCTAATCCACTGTGGATCTGTCATCCATGAATTATATAAACTCTTATGAGGACTGATTTATGGTTTTGGCCTGCACTGTCAATTGGGCAGATGAAGTCCAGGCGGTCACTATCATCCATAAGAAGCAGAATATCCTTCAGTTTATCTTTGCTGTACCTTATTTAAGATTTGCAGGACACTGCACCTATTTATTTCAGACCAGAGATGTGTTCAAGGCCTTAGCAAACAGTTCTGTGTTCACCTCAAACACACCCCTTCTGGCTTTAAGCTGTGTATTATATTTCAATCATTTTCCCGTGCCAATGTCTTTCCTGACAAGAATCTTCTACCTTCCAAGATCATTCTAGTTGTTATTCTTGGAATGTTCTCCAGCTCAGTTATGCCTCTTTTGCTCTTTGTTGACTAAAGCTGCATATAATCTTTCAGGTGTGGATAAATCACAGCTTGCACAAGGCACAGATATGATCTCTGCTGGAAGACATCCAACGTTTTGATAGCCTCTTTGGGCTGCAGTACCATACTAGGCAGAAGCCCCTAGGGGACAGCTGACAAAGACACTAGGCATCGTAGTAGTCCTGTGGTTTAGTATTAGCCTCCCCCTTTCCCCAGGGAAAAAAGACTACTTGCAAACTCAGAGATCTTTCTAAGCATTTCTTCTTCCAAGTCACCAGTAGAGATGTTAAGGCAGATCAAACATTGATCTAAAAGTGCTTATTTATGCTTATCAAATATATGTCTCTCCCAGATTAGTTCTTAAAATAAAAATGAATTAAATTATTTCAATTCAACACATGTTTCTAAACGCAAGATCACAAGTGACAAAGGAAACATGGTTCTCTCAAATAATTGCACACTTCAGAAAGTTAATATTTCATTTACATGATAAAGAATATCTACCTTCAACTAAATGTCAAAATTACACTTAGTGATGAAACAGTTGTAGCATTATCATTAAAGTTTCAAACAAAACAAAGATGCTTCATAACCACTATCCATTCATTTGACAAATATTTATTGAGTGCTACTTAGAACAGATACATGTTCTAAGTATGGATGACATGGTGATAATTAATATTCATTCTCCCACCATGGATTTTATATTACTTAATACTCTGAGTAATGTTACAAAACTTGAAACAGAATTAGATAGGAGTAGATAAAATGAACGTTGCTTGTCTGCTATGTGATTCCCTATTAAGGAAAAGGAAAAGAATTGAAAAATTATTGAAA
Source organism: Camelus ferus (assembly GCF_009834535.1). Classification (NCBI taxonomy): domain Eukaryota; kingdom Metazoa; phylum Chordata; class Mammalia; order Artiodactyla; family Camelidae; genus Camelus; species Camelus ferus. The sequence continues at coordinate 59,248,434 of NC_045703.1, read as the reverse complement.
TAAAAGTTCAGGGATGTGAGTATATATAATGCACAAAATGAGTAATTTTTCAGTATTATAACAGTCAATTTAAAATATAGTGGAAAAAATCTCCCATTCAAAATAACAACCAAATATAGTAAAATACCTTGGAATAACCTTTTGTAAGAAATGTAAAGGCCCTTTATGAAGGCAAAGAATGTTATAATGCAGAACATTCAGAGAAGAAAAACAACAAAAACAAAGCTCTTGGCCATTAAAAATATGAGAACAATGAGGAAGAAACTCAACAGAAAAGTTGGAAGACCAAGTTGAGAAACTCTTCCAGCTTGTGGGGCAAAAAGACAACGAAAAGAAATACAAGAGGAGCAAAAGTAAAAAAATATAAACAACTAGTCCTGGAAGTTCAACATCCAAAGAAGAGGAGATTCAGAAATACGGAAAGAGAAAATGCAGAGGAAGAAATCTTCCGTGAAAAGAAAAGTCAAGCAAATATCCCGGAACAAGACACCAGTTTCCTGATAGAAAGGTCCTCTGAGCATCCACAATGGTACCTGAAAATTGACATACACTAGGCACAAAATTATAAAATTTTAGAATAGTAGGACTAAGAAACTTCCATGGAGACAGATTAGATTTTCACATAAAGCGTCAAGAGTTGATCTTCTCAACAGAAATATCAGAAGCTAGAATAAAATGGAGAAGAACCTTCCCATTCGGAGGAGAAATGATTCTGTGGCAGACACAATGCTCACAGCACCCTGTGCTCTAGTTCCCAGCCCACTTGCAAGTGAGCAGGGCTGCATGACCACTTCTTGCCAATGGGCTGCTCACGGAAGTGACAAGTGTCACTTCCAGGATGAAGGAATGAGGAGTCTTCACACACCACTACAGCTTCTCTCTGCCCGGACACAGTGACATGGAGGTCCAAGCTGGGTGGTAAAGCTGCCAGATGGAAACAGCCCGGGTCCCTGAGCAAGCTCCTGAAATGAGCTCCCCTAAGAGTCCGTGGACCAAGTAAGGCATAAGCCCTAATGTGGAAGCCACTGAGATTTTGCATTACCCCAGCTTACCCTGATTAATATAGATTCCTATTCTGGAACTGTATCCTGTCAAACTATCAATCAAGGATAAAATAAAGACATTTTCAGGAATGCAATAATTTCGGAAAATTTCCACTCCATGCACTTTTTCTCAGGAAGCTACCTAGGAAAGAGAAAAGAGATGCATGCAAGGCAGAATAATGACCCCCTGGGGATGCCCAAGTCTTAACCTCTAGGATCTGTACTACAGTAACTTACATGGCGAAGAGGTCTTCTGATGGTCTTCTGATGATTCTCAAGTGGACCCAATTTAATCACAAGGGTTCTTATGAGTGAAAGAGGGAGAGAGGAGAATCTGAGCTAGAGATTTGAAGATGCTACAGTGCTTGCTTTGAAGATGGGGAAAGAAGCCACAAAGCAAAGAATGCAGGTGACCTCTAGAAGCTGGAAAAGTCAAGGACATGGATTTTCTCCTAGAGCTTTCCTAGAAGGAAAGAGCCAAGTCAACTCCTAGATTTTTAGCCCAGTGAGACCCATTTCAGACATCTGACCTCCAGAACTGTAAGGTAACAAAGTTGTGTTGTTCTAAGTTACTAGGTTTATAGTAATTTGTTACAGCAGCAACAGAAAACTAACACAATGTGATATGCAGGAAATGGGAGCAAACAGAAGAGAGTGAAGGGAGCTCCCAAAGCAGATCTGAGCAGGAGGCTCAGCACAAGGTAGAGGTGGGGGAGAGGGCCCAGGAGAGACTCTACACTGATAAAATACCTTATGTATTTGGAGGCACTGAGAGGAGAGTTTCATAGAAAAGCATGAAAACAAATATAAAACAAGATAATTATTTGTTAAAAAGAAAACAAAAAGATGAACAAGAAAAGAAACCTTATTGTAATGGCTCAGCTGCCATTTTATTATTTACCAGGGTCACCAACAAAAAACAGTGAGTACTGGTTTAGCCCAAAGAACCAAAGAACACACATCCAGTTTAGAGGATGGGGAAAGAGAAGGGTGCTTGAGTGGTGGTGTTGGCTGGGCCCCATGAAAGAGCTAAAATCCTCTGGTCACAGAAGGATGTCAGTGGACAATGGCTAAAGCTGGGGAAAATCAAGAAGCAGCATAAGCAAGTTATTCAGAGATGTTAAAACCAGCACTGAAGACTCAGTTTAAAGTAACTGCTTCTGAAGAGCAGAAAGTAAGGGGGAAGGATGTAGTCATGGTTCACTTTTTCACAATAAGCTAATGAGCCATCTGATGCTGAAACCTCTGTGCATTAGGTACATGCGGAACCAATTAAAGTTACATGTAAGGACCGGCCAGCTATTTGCAACAAATGGTATATAAGGCTTTACTATTCTCAATATACGCTAAAGACCAGACAGATTTGTGAAAAACATTTCATTATGGTTTGCCCCGAGTGGTGGCACTATCTATGGGTGATTATTTTTTTCCTGCTATTCTATAATTTTATGCACCTTCCAAATCAAAACAAAATAGGAGCATGTATAATTTTGAAAACAAGCAAAAAATACTGATCATATGGTCAAAGAGGAAATAAAACAAACAAAAAGAATTAGGTAACTATACTGGGAGCTGTTAAGATGATTAACACTGTAACTTTGAAAACCCGAAGGTAATTGTTACCCTGCCAAAGAATGGCAGCATGGGTTTCCTTAATTTACTAAAGCAATTTCTTGATTAAATATGCTTTCCAACAACAATATGCAGTTTAAAAATTTCACGCTTCATTTAAAGCCCTTCATTTTTGTTGAAGGCAGTCTAAGCCCAATAACATGTTAAATCCAGGTCATAAGTGGGGCTGATCTGGATAAGGTCTGGAGAACATCCTTACCAAGGACAACTGGCCCTTGGGCCTTGGGGAGTGGAGTGGAGCAGATACTAAAGGAAAAATTACATAATCCACATATTTTTAAGCCTGTGGTTATACAAACTTTATTAATTAAAAAAAAAGAAGTGGAAGATGTGCTTAATAGCACTAAACATTTGTTGAAGAAGAAATGGTTTCATTATGTTTTTCTGGGGAAAGAGAGAACACATTACATGCTCAAAAAACTGATAAATTTAGAAGTACTATCTCTGAACTTGGATACAGATCTCCACGGAAAGCTGAAATCTCAGGAGGCCACTAGCTGCTGGGCCAAAGACTTCCACGTTAATGGTTAAGAGCTGTGATGAGTGCAAAAGGAAGGGTGAAGCAAAAATACAGGTGACTTTGGGATAAGATTATGTAAGGCTGATTTTTTTTTAACCTTCTAAGCTATTAATTAATAGTAATAACTGGTAATAAACAAAATACCAAAGCATAAAGTTCTTTATAGCACATACTGAGCTCAGATGCTCTGAGGTATTTCAAAATAAAATATTCAAGTCATTAATTTTCCTATCATTTGCAATGATCAACAAAATCAGAGTGTGGAAGGGACACCTTCAAGGTCATGCTCATCAGAGTGAAACTGATTCCTGACTCCCTGCCTCATTCTGTCCTTCTAGTTCTCTCTTTCTCTAAACCTAATATATTTATCATGAATCATTAAACACAAATCTATTACCCAGTGCAATTGATTCTCCCATGAAATGAAAAGAAGCTTCACTTTTGTAGTTTTTAAAAAGGACGTTGGGTAAAGTCAGGTGTGGACACAGAGAACAATGCTAAAAGCTAAATGACAGGGGGACGGTGGAAAGCCTTGCTCGGTGGCTGAACTAGCCCAGGGAATAAGAGGACAGATAACCACAGGGCCTGAAAGTTGCTGTAAGTTAGGAGATGGTATCTGGCATGCCAACTAACATGTAATTAATCGCTTTTAAAAATCCAAAGAAAACAGGAGTTGGGGGCGAGTCTTATTCTACATTATAGCACCTTGAGCCACCAGAATCAGTAAAAGGCTGTGTAAAGGAAAGACTTGTGGTACTCAGGAAGCAATGCGGGGCGCTTGCTGACCTGCGTCTGGCGTCAGGCTAAGTGCTTTCCATTTATCACATTTAAACCTCACAGCTCTAAGAGGTGGATGTAACTATCTTCTCTTAGACAAAGAAAACTGAAGCTCAAAGAGGTGAAGTATTTGTTGTAGGGTAACTGGTCACATAGCTAGGATTCAAACTGAGGTCTGATTCCAAAATCCATGCTCCTCAGCCTCCAAGCCACCAAGAATAAATACGGAAGTCAGAATGAAGAATCTGCTGAATAAAAACAGTAACATGTTTTAAATCTAATAGATGGGTCCATTGTGTACATCAGGTGTGTATGTCTTACTTGTCTCCCTAATTTTTTTGTGTTTGGAATATTTCATAATTTCAAAAAAGGAACTTCATTATTTCCGTCTTAGATAGAAATAAGAAAATACAAACTTCTTGAGAATGCCAATTTTTCCCCAAAGAAAATCAGATCATGTGGGTCTCTAACCACATCTGACGTTATTTACAGCAGGATGAAAGGGGGGCCCTGTGCTCAGCAGCAATGGCTTCAGGAATTGTTGTGGGAATGGAAGCAGATGCGGCAGGTCCGGCACGCAGCCCAGGTCTGCACCAGAGACAGATTTGCTTCTCATAGGTCCTCACAGACACGAGGAAAACAAAGTGGATGCCCATGCCTACGTCCTGAACAATACGTTTTAAGATTTGGGGGGTGGAACTAAGAAACCACTTTTCCTCTTGAATCTCAGCTTTATTCTTCCAAGTAAAAAGTGATTCTGACCAAAGGAGACTTTATGTGCAGGCACAACTCAGCAATCCTACCCTCAGGGAAAAGGAGAATTTTGGATGCAGAAATCCTCTCCAAGTTGGCCAATGCTTGGCAAAGATGCCTGAAAGTAACTGTACTCCCACTGTCTTCTGGAAGTCACTTACCTACTATGATAACTAGATTTGTGAGTTTTCCTCTGTAGACACCAAACAAGGAATGGAAACCATGGTTTCTTTACTAGAGAACATGAAAACATCTTCTTTCAGCAAATGTATCTTCAAGTTTAAAGGAGTTACTGAGACGGAAAAAACAAACTGAAACAAATATGCAGTCTTTCTCAAGGACTCAGTGGAAGTGGTATTAAATGGCACCAGAGAAGTCTCTGATAGAAATAGGGACATATTTTTTAAGGGGCAACAGACTTCTATACTACTTTAGTTTGTTGCTCTCATAGCCCCTGATCCTGTGAAAACAGGAATTTTCCTTTAAATTCCTAAATGAATTGTTGCTGAGGTCTCTTCCAGAGAAAAATATGATGTAATATAAAATGTTTTTTTGTATATTAAAAAACAAAATTTGAACTGTGGAGATGAATTTCAAATAGAAGAAATTGGGGAGAATATTGGGGGTAATAAAATATCTAAAAAAAATGAGAATTATGAAGAAAAAATTACAAAGAAAAGTGAAGAAACAATGTTGGGGGAAAATATGAGTAGTGATGACTGTTGGGAAAAAATACAAAAATGCACTTAAATTATCCCAATGATAGACTTCTTAGGATGGTTTCAATGTTTATTAAACCAAACCAAATAATGCCTAACAGGGCATAACACAATGTTATCCTGGTCATTGAAGATATTAAACTCGACCTATTTGAATGACTTTCTAGGGCTACCGTAACAGAGTACCACATATTGGGTAGCTTGACACAACAGAAATGTATTCTCTCATAGTTCAGGAGGCCAGAAGTCTGAAATCAAAGTGCCAACAGGATTCATTCCTTCTGGTCTCAGAGGGAGAAGCTGCTCCATGCCTCTCTCCTAGACTCTGGTGGCTGCCAGCAATCCTTAGTATTCCTTGGCCTGTGGCAGCGTACTCCAGTCTCTCCCTCCATCATCACATGGCACCCTCCCTGTGTGACTCTGTGTCCACATTTCCCTCTTCTTATAAGGACATCAATCATATTGGATTTAGGGCCCATCCTACTCCAGTATAACCTCATCTTAACTTTATTACATCTGCAAAGAGCCTATTTCCAAAATATATTGCATTCACAGAAGACTGAATTCTGGTGGTTTGGACTGCACCCTGTCTTTTTGGGGAACACAATTCCATTCATAACACCATTCAGAAATTAATTTGTCAATTCATCACCCCTTTCCTATAACTGAATTTTTTCTATTTTACAATTATGCCAACATGGTCTCCATCTTCCAGGGCTATCATTTTTTCACTCTTTCCACTCTACAGCCAAGCTCCTCAAAGCAGTTCATATCTCCATGTTCCATCCACCACTCCTCAAACCCCAGAAGTGAGGCCCACCCCTCCTCACCCCATCCATCCTAGACTTTTTGACCTGGTCAGTTCCTCCTACTCCATTTTCAGGACTCTCACCTGGAGAGGTGAGGCAGAGCCTCCTGGGTTCACCCTTATCATAGCACTGGCTACCTACTTAATGTATTAAATTGGCCCTGTTTGCTTGCCTGTCCCTCCCGCTAGACTCTAAACTCCTTGAGGGCAGGGAACGTGCCTTCTGCAGCCTTATAGCCCCAGCACGTAGCAGAGAGCCCAGCACAAACTGGGCATAGTAAATGCCTGAATGAATGGATGGTTGTCTCTAGAGGGTCATCTAGACTAAAGAATATATTCACCACAGAACCATGTGCTCTCATAGTCTGATTCTTTGAAATCTTAAGATGCAACTAGATTATAAAGCATTAGATGGAAGGGATTATCTTCAACTTTTATCATGTCTTCCTGATCCCTAGCACGAAGTAGTCACTTAATAATTAATTGACACTAGAGGGAAATTAGCTTCTGGAGGGTGGGTAAGAAGGACTAACCTTTGCTGAACAATTGTTCATTGCCAGATACTGCTAGGTACATATAAATGCCATCTCAATTAATATTATCACTTCTCATTCGTCAGAGATTTCCCAGCATAATAAATTATAACCCTTTTCTAATGAACCCATTTCAAAATAGAATTTCAAATACTAAATTAGCTAGCACATTACTTCATACAGAAAAATAATATATAAATATCATATGTCAAAAACCTTTGTATATAAATGTAGACGTCAGTAATATATCATATATCTTAACCCTCAATATACCATCAGGATCCCCTGGACTCAATTTTAGTGCTTTAGGTTTTATTTTTTAGCAGTTCTAACTATTTGTATGGATTCATATTTCTTGACTTTATTCTTTTTTAGAGATGTTCCAAAGAAAATATACTTCTTTTTAAATAAAGACAATAAAACTCATTCTACTTTGCAATTACCATATATAGGTCCATATAATGTAATTATAATTATATAATTGTCATAATAATATATAGTATATAATATAATTACCATATAATAAGGTCTACTAGCCTCTTTAAAAATTTAAGATCCATTATGAGATCTTAATGATTTTATTTCTCCTATATATTGAAACACTTTGCTGGTTCATCATCCTAAAATAATCACCTACCAATTATGCATCAATTATTCCCAAACATGCTTTAAAAAGACGGAAGTAATAGAAAAATAGAAGGATGATGAAATAGCTTAGAACTGCACTGCTGCTCAGTGATGACTGAAATGTTCTATTCTGTGTTGTCCAATACTGTAGCACTAGCCACACATGGCTACAAAGAATTTGCTATGTGGCTAGAGCAAATGAAAAAGTGAAATTTTATTTTTTGAATTTTAATTAATTTAAATAGCTACATGTACCAAATGGCTACTGCACTGAACAGCCTAGGCCTAGAAGAACAGCTCATTAGGAAAATACATTGTCCCTATTGCATCACTATTCATATTTTATTGTGTTACCTAAAGTGTTGTGTCATCTTGATGAAAGATATAACAGAAGATTGGAGACCCCAACTGTGTAGTTTGCTTTTAACCTTCATTGAATAGACTGAAGAATTCAGAATGTTTCATTCTTGCTTATACTGACAAAGATCAAAAAAAAAAAAAAAAAAAAAACAGACAGAGGAAGAGGTTTCACAAGCACTGGAGGAATCAGACCAATGTTTAGAGTTAGAATCGCACTCAAGACCCTAATGATGACGATGAAATTGATCATGAAAGTGAAACCTCAGACCGCGAGTCTTCAGAGGATAGTATCCTGGATTAACTCTCTCAAACTCAAGAGTCAGTGAGAAAACAATATATTCTAAAGACAAAGTGAAGATACAGTATTTTCATGCAGTTAGTCATCAAGGGCCAGGACTTCATAACAATATTCTTGCAGCAAGAACCTGGACCATCCCATTTTGCTAAATGAATGTGGGACAGTTTGTACATCAAAATTTACTATATATACAGTTTGTAAATGAACAAATGCTGAAGGTGGGTATGTGTACAAAGAAGACTGGAAGGAAAAAGATGAAAAAATTTACTTGCTTGATATAAAAAAAAGTCTAGAAGGTCCATTGGACACAATGGTAAATGGTGATGACTATTTTTTTCTGATATACTGAGAGTTAAAGCTTGTTTACTGTACTAGTCAAGGTACCAGAGAACTTATATTAAAGGGTAAAACTCCAGAAATAAGGTAAAAAATTATTGTCTTTATATTAAATTAGTCATCTTGAAATGGTTAAAAGCATGAACCCTGGAGCTACACCATCCTGGGCTGGAATCCCAAGTCCAGTACTTAGTGCATGACCTCTGGCAAGTTATTCAGCCTCTCTAAGATCCAGTTCCCTCATCTGTAAAATAAGGATTAAAAAATTACTTCCTCTTCTATAGAGTTTTATAGAGACTAAACTTCCACGCAAAGTCCTTAGCAGAATGCTTGGCACATAGGAAATGACAGGCAGCAGTTACAGATAGTGACTTTCCAGCTCTCCTTACCCATCAGATTTGCGAACCCAACATACGTGAAATGATATTCTATTTGCCACCTCCAGGATCTATCATTGCCCATGCCGGCAGCTCACATCAGAGACTAACGTTCCAGGTGAAGTGCAGGCAGGAAGGCGAAGACATCACCTCCAGTGCTCTGGGGGTGTAGACGGAACTGTAGGTGATGCTGCAGAGGCCAGAGCACCTCCGGCTTTTCAGCTTGACTTTAATCTTCTCTTACACAATGACATTTCTCCCTCTGATTTTTAGATTGGCAAGCAATACTTTAATGAGCTCAAATTATACAGAAAATGTAAGGAAAAGAGTAAAAAAAATCTCTCAAAATCTCACCATCCAGAGGAGGCACCATTATCCTTCCAGGCTTCCTCTACACACACACATAATGTATGTGCACAATTTTTTAAGCAGTGGGATCACATTTTACTTGCTGTTTCATGTCTGTTTTTGTACTCAAGAATATCTTTCTAATTTGTTCAATAGAGATCTAGATGTTCAGTCTCAGTAGGGCTCTAACCTTAAACCACTAAATTCTGTGTACACACAAAGCGGTCATAAAAAGTGGTCGGCAAAAGAAAATATTAACATCCGCCTTTAAGTAATGACTTAGATCAAAAACTGGGGTGAGCTTGGAGGTTACAGTGGATTTTAAAAACAAGTCAAAATCAGAGGCATTTGGCTCTTTCTCTTGAAAATACTGGAGAGAATGAAGACCTGGGCTCTGGACGTGCTGTGTGGCACACACCCCATTCCCTAACTGGCTATTACTTGTGGAATGTGAAACTTGTGGAACTGAACTTTTAATAAAATGAGAACTTGCCTGTAAGCCTCAGTACATTTTCAGGGTTTAAGAATCTTATTTTATCTAGATCACAGCTCTTTCGAGCTTGGCATCAAAAAGTTATTTCTGAGTGCTGAACAAATATGAAAACTGCGAGTCTGGACTCAGTCTGGCTCCCCACTGCCAGGCTGGGGGTTCACTCTGGAGGCCACACATGTGTGAGTCCTTGCCACTGTGTCCCTGAACACACCAGTGGCCTGTAGACCTGAATAACCAAGGCTTCACCCCGGGGGACACTCAAGGGACCTTTATCTGGAATCCTGACTTCATCACTTCTGGTATTCATTTCCACCCTGCCAGAAGTAATAAGCATGGATGAAAAGATGTTAACATGCCAATATTATTTTTACCCATTTTTACATTCTTCTTATTATTTTGGCTACTGCTTAGAAAGTTAAGAGTGTTTTTTGCTACTCCACTCCTAGATAAAGAAAATACACTTATAGTGAAATAATCTGTATTATATAAACTGCTGGCTGAAAGAGATTATACTTACAGGTTTCAAACTTGGACTAGAATTTATAAAACTGGATTTATTCTGAAAATGGTCTAAAATGATCTAATGTGATTTGATCGTTTTTGTGTCTCACAGGGAGACTTATTTGGGGGTGGCAGAAGGGAAAGGGGTGAAGAGGGGTGAAGATTGCAAGCCAGGAAAAGCCCTGCAGGGCAAGGGGAGAGAGCCCAGCAAACACAGAACCCAAGCACCAAGGACACGAGCAAAGAGGCTGGGAGGATGGCCGACTCTGCAAGAGTAAATCCCCCAGGCCGACTAAAGGCGTAGCCTCAGGTGGGTCACCAAGGATTGAGTTCAAGAAGGCAAGTTTATATAAACTGGGCCTGGGACTTCTGACCAGGTACAGCCCCATTTATTAAACCTGGAACCCAAAGGAATGGCCTGACATACCACTGAGGGAAGCAACCAATAGGTCCCACAAACGGAGCCACCTTCCCCACTGCAGAGCAGAGGGGCTGAGAAGGGGTCACTTGGCCCTACTTAGGAGAGAAATGCGGTAAGGGGTGAAGGAACCCAGCTGGCCATCTGCACCATTCTTCTTCCCTACCCCGACTTATTTTCCCTCCTAGGCAGATTATTGACAAGAAAATATGTTTTCACTACAAGAAAAGTTACAATGGTGAGTCATCAATACAATAATTAACATCCTTTATATGATAAGCCATGCCACTCTTCTAGGCGGTTAGCAATAAAAAACAGCACAGAAAATGTCCAGGGAAATGATTTTCTTTACACTCATGGCCTTTAGAATAGTGGATCTCAAATGTGGTCCCCAGACCTGCAGTATTAGCATCACTTGGGAGCTTGTTAGAAATGTAGATTCTCAGGTTCCACCCCGGACCTACTGAATCAGACACTCAGGGGTCTGGGCCCAGCAAGCTGTGTTTTAACAAGCCTCCAGGAAATCCTGATGCAAGCTAAAGTTTGAGAATACCGGCCTCGTGGAAAGAGCCTGGGATGGGAGCCAGGACACCTAATTCAGATTCCAGCTCTGGATTCCATGGTCCAGTTCAGTGAAAATTAATAAGTAGTCTCAATGTGCCTGTCTGTGCGACGAGGCTAATGCAAGGATGTGAGGACCCTGGGATGAGCTAGACGCGGTCCTTATCCTCAGATGGTGTCTTACCCTCCATATTCCTTTGTTCCTCCAGGGTAGGGGCTATGGTGTTATTTGTTGTTCTTGCTTTGTTTCATATTCATGTTCCTAGTGCCTGCAGCATCGATATATATGCAGTGGACCAAGTGGTAAGCCATTCACTACTGTGATAAATACTGCTGTACCATTCATCAATAATCTTAATGCTATTCCAGTCTAGTTAACATGAGCCACTGCTTATCTAACGCTTATTACATGCCAGGTGCTGAGTGCTTGTTATGTATCAGCTCATTCAGCCTTGTCAGATGTCCTGTACTGTGGGTCATATTTTCAATCCCACTTTGCACATCAAAAAACTGAAGCTTGAAATGTTAAGTAATTTGTCCAATGTCATATATTGATAGTGGTTGAGCCCGAGATAAACCCAGAAATATTTTATTCCAAAGCTTATGGTCTTACATGTAGAGGAGTTCTTCAAATTCCACAAAATTCAAAAGCCGACTTTAGGGTAAATTTCCAGCCTCTAAGGTTAGTGGTTGACTCTTTTCTCACTCTGCACTTACAACTGCACCTTGTAGGGATCACCTTAAGTGGTCAGAGTGTCTATGTTTTTCTTATTTTTTATGTAGATTGATATTTGGTTTTCACTGGACTCAAGAAAGTAGATAATGGTGGGGAATGACATTAATACTTCACTGGACTGCTCTGACCCTTAAAAGTCAGATCAAAATTGCCTCTAAGAACAAAAGTGGTGGCACAGCCAGGCCGGCACAGCCCAGAGAGGGCCCTGGCAGAGGAGGCCAGTTCCAGGGGCAGAGCATTGGGTGGAGCGTCCCAAGTAAGGCAGGCCCTGGAGACAAGGGCCGAGGTGAGCCTAGCTGAAGGCCTGAGCATGAGGAGGCTAGGTTGTGGACACCGGATCACAGGCCAGCATGGATGCAGAGGCAAACAAGGCAGCAAACAGGAGAAGCAGCCAGAGGTCTGAGGTCAGCCTGAAGCTCCAGTGCCTGGGAGAGCTACAGTGACTGATGAAATGATAGCTCTTGCCCCCTCACCATTTTGGCTATCTTTGCATGCTTCCTTTTCCTGCTCACTATTAGCTAAAGATTAATGTGGCATCTGCCATCTGCTATTTTCTTGTGAACATTTCAGGGCCAGGAGGGATCTGATTGGGGTTGTCGGAGGCTGAAGGTACTGAGAAAAGGAAAAGGGAATTTATACCACAAGCAAAGATCTTACCTTACTAGGAGGTGGTCCATGGTCATCCAAGTAAGTGGAATTTCCTAGTAAAAGAAAAGACAAAAAATTTTGATGAATTAATAGTTTTAAACTTGAAATGAATTTAGTGCAAAGTCATTGAAAATAAGCGTTCTAGATATATTTCTATTCAGACTACAGTACCAAAGAAAATGGGTAATCAATCTCCAGTTTGATGGGATTCTGCTGATGCGACCGGGCTTGGTTCACAGTTTCAGCAGTTATGAACATTGACCTGTGGGGGCGGGGTGTGCGCCGCCGCCCCCCTACAGAAACACACGCATTATTCCTCATCCTGTATCTGTTGAGTTTACGTTGGAACAGTGGTTCTCAAACTTCAGCGTGCATCAGAATTACCTGAAGGTCTTGCTAAAACACAGATTGCTCGGCCCTGTTCTCGGAGTTTCCGATTCAGCAGCTCTGAGAATCTGCATTTTTACCAAGCTCCCAAGTGATGCTGATGCTGTGGGTCCTGAAACCACACTTTGAGAACCGCCGCACCATCCCTCCACTTTGCCTTGATGGTCAATTTCCCTTCATCTTTTCAGTTTCACTTGCTTCCGAAGCTTGACTTGTCTTCACTAATAGCCGCTTACTGGCATGTGTGTTTTCAGAGTATGTGGTTGTTTCCTGATGAATAAAGACTCGGGGGAGTTCTGACAGGAACTATAGCTTATCGAGTTCCTTTTATGTATCAGGTACTCTGTTAAGTGTTTTATAGGTATTCATTCACTTAATTCAAATATCAGAGGTGGGTTATAATTATCCCCATTTATAGAGAAGAGAACAGAGGCCTGGAGAAATCCAGTAATTTGCTCACAGTCACACAGCTGTTAAGCTGCACAGAGGAGGGAAGACTGGTTTTTCCAGAAGGTGCTCAGGCACCTGCCCATCTGAAAAGCCCACCTGGAGTGTTGCCATCTCCAGCTTCTGCACAGCCTGGGCGCCACCGACATCACCAGCTGGCAACACGTTTGATGGTGTTGGGAACCAGTGATGAGGTCAGTATAATCATTACCCTCCGCAAGGGGTGACACTTGTCAGTCTAGGGCAAAGTGAGACGACCAGACATTCTAACAGAACAAAATATGGGAAATATTGGAGCTGCAAGAATACTTACAGAAGACAGCAGATTAGGAAATAAAGTCAATGTCCCAGTTGGAGTAGATGAAAGGTGCTTTTTCAGGAGAGAGCAAAAGTGACTTAAGAAATTGGAATAGAAAAGGGAAGCAGAGTTTAAGCCAGGGACAGTTTGAGTGGGGAAACTTACCCAAACGTAACAAATAAGTGATTTGGGGCTTATAGATTTTTTTCCATACAGAGGCATCATTCACCCCTTTTTCTTTGCATTCTTCTGATCTATCACCCACATGGTGTGCACAGTGACTCTAACTGCTATTTGTATATGACAAAGGAACAATGGGGTCCAATTTTCATGTACAAGATACTCACACATGAACACCTGGCACACTGGTGATTGTTACATTCAGGATCCTTTAAAATGTGAACATGATTAACAATTTGCTAGATTTTTTTTTATTAATCTATAGTCAGTTTACAATGTGTCCATTTCTGGTGTACAGCATAATGTTGCAGTCATACATTCACAGACATATATTCGCTTTCATATTCTTTTTCATTATAAGTTACTGATCTCAATTATTGTGCTGCACTCCACTGGGAACATATTTGAATAGGAGGTAGATCTATACCTGACTTAGTAAAGAGGAGGTGCAGGAAAGAATTCAGAAAAACAGTTGCCTGAGTCTAGAGAAATACTCAGGACGATTCCACTATAATGCAACTGGAATAGCTGCAGAGGGTTCCTGTCTGCTCATCGTAAGAAAGCGTCTTCCCCAAGAGGGATGCAAGAAATTCCAGCACAGTCCAGCATATTCTCAGGTATTCATCTTGGGAATCAAAGGGAGCTCAAAGAGCTAAATGTTTCTAAAATACTAAAAGATTCCATAAAAACCAAAGTTCCTAGAAACTCCTAAAAAGGAGTGATTCCAATGCCTGATTGCTACCTCAAACTCCAGACAAGCATGTCCACTGACTCCTTAGCACCTCAGTTTGGATGTCTGCAGGCATCTCACACCTCACCAGTGTAAACAGACCTCTTCATTTGTTCCTGTTCCAAATTGCTGTCTTTCCTGTCTTCTTTATCAGGTTACACAACACATCCCTCCCCGACAGGCTCCAAAGCCCAAGAGTCATCCTTGATTTAGCTCTTTCCCTTACCCTATCCATACCAACCCATTTGCACATCCTGTTGGCTCAGCCTTCCAAATATCACTCAAATCTGACCACTTCTCACCAGCCCCTCTGGGCCACCTAGGAGAACCCTCCCTTCATGGATCGCCAATCTTCTCCCCTCTTGTACGGCAACCAGAGGGATCTTTTAACCTTATTGCTAATCTGGCCGTGTTAGCCCTCTGCTTAAAATCTATTTCTCTAAGAACAAAGTAGTCAATTCCTTACCATGGTCTTCAACCCTACATGACCCAGGCCCTGCCTCCTGCCACACTCGTCACCAGCACAACAGCCCTCTCTCTGCTCCAGAACACACCAACTTGTTGTCGGTTAAGGACCTTTTGAATTGGCTCTTTCCTCTACCAGAAGAAGCTCGTCCTCACCCACTTCACTCGTGCTCAGGTCAAATGTCCCTGCTTTCTCCCTCCTTCCCTTCCTCTTTCCCATTCTCACTCCCTCTGTCATAATAATGCGCACTTCTTCCTGCACAAAGAAAAGGACCCAGGCTGACCAGTGCTGGCACTAGTACCACAGACCCCATCGTACGGCCACCAGCATATCCCTGCGCTCCCATCCACAGCTATGTTCACATGGTTTATTAGAACAGAGGCTGTAAGTGCCTCACACTTGTAACAGGGTATGGAAAGGGAAAAGAAAAGCTACACAAATAAAAAGCATTTCTTTAGCTGGAGACAGCGTGCTTTTCTTCTCCTAAAGTACAACTGTATCATTTTTTGGTATTTAGGTAGGTCTTTTCATCCTAGGGTCTTATGCTTTCATAGAGCAAAATAAACAAGACTGTCAGAATTTTCAAACCTGAAGTTGGTAACCTGTGGGCTGGGGAGATCAAAGGATGAGCGCTGTTATCAAAATGAGCTTCCCAGAACAGGCTCCCAGGCATCAAAGCTTCTTGCTGCTCTCTCTTGGAAAGGATTCTATGGAGGGTGTCGGAAGGAAGATCAGACCCAAGCCCTCGGGGCCTTTGGGCTTAGAGCTCACAATGTAGATTCAAAAAGAAAGGTGGAGGAGGGTAAGGAGCCAGGGCAGAGGACAAGTGCTTACCTGCCACCCACCTCCGCTGCCCTGCACGTGTCCACTTTTCATACCCCAGTCTCTGATCCCTGTAATTTTCAGAGGCTTGTAGGGGTATATTATTTCATTTCTTTCCAGAAACTACCCCATACCATTAGAGCTCCGATTTCAACCTCCTTTTCATGTCTCAAGTCCTCCCTTTGGGGGTCAAGGATTACAGTATCTTGTCAAGTTAGAAAAAAGGAAAGGCACACACCCCACCACTCCTACCACCAGTCAGACTTCCAGGAGGGCCTGGCTCCAAACTGCCAAGAAATCGCTAGCTTGGGCTGCCATGGAGGTAAACCTCTTACAGAAAGTCAAGCTTGTGTAGTCTGCTCAGGTGGGTGGAGGAGGCGGGGTGGCTACTGATTTGAAGCAACATTCCAGCCCTTCAAACTCTATGCGCTACATGGTCTACATGCTTACGGTGGTGGTGGTTATGTGGCTCTATATGTGGGTTAAAATTGATTGAACTATACACCAAAAGCACCACCAAGAAAACACTTGTGGTTCAATGGTTTAAAAAAAATGCCCTCACTAGAAGGCAAGTGATCTCAGACTTTGTGACCAGCTAAATTAAATCTCATTCTAAATCTCACCCTACTCACCCCACCCTTCCTGATGGAGACCTCCCAGCGAGGCTGTAAATATAACACGAAAGATCATGTGTGAATGTGCAAAGGTGTTAAGTCCAAGTACCTGGGAGTCATTGTTTGTGCACTTAGTAGAGCAATGACATGAAAAATCAGACATCGTGTACCTAGATAAACAGGTTAACTCTCACTTTCGTTTCAGAGAATATCCCCGAGAAGCATCATTCCACTCTGAGTAAATTGCTTTACTTCCTCAAAGTTTCCAAAACACACATCTGTAAAAATGGAATAAGCTCATAGGTCACTGCAAGGAGGACGTGAGGGTTATCTCATTCTATGAAAAATGCTTAGGAAAACACCTGCACGTACTAAGCTAAGCACCTGGGAAGCTGGCAGCAGTACTAGCTGTGCTGAGTAGCAGCAGCAGTGCAAGACCCCCCTTCACCGCCCCTCCAGCCTCCCACTCAGTGGTTTTCAATCCTCACTGCAGAGTCCATTGCCTGCAATAATTTTTAAGGAATATTGATGCCAGGCCCCAGCCTTAGCTATGCTGGTTTAATTATTTGGGGACAAGCCATTCGATATTTGGTATTTTCTAAAGTTCTTCAGGTAATTCTAACATGTAGTCAAGGTTGAGAATCACTGAGCTACAAAACATAGGTTAAAGTTCTTCATAATTCAGGCTGAATCTCATTTTCAGAAATAAAAAGTAGCAGAGCTTATTCAGGCAGATCTTGATCACAGGTCACCTCCATCATTTCTGGACAGAGATTATACAACAGGAGCTTCACACCAAAGGGGAATGGAGGGGCTGACCAGCAGCTCCGGCTGGCACCTGCTCCAGGGGGCTGGGGCCAGCTCACAGGCTGCCAGAGAGCGGGCTGGCACAAGGCACCTCTGGGCACAGAGACTACCTTTTAAACCACATGCGTTGCCCCATCCTTTCTGGGGACTCCACAGATCTTCTGAAGAATAATTTTCTGAGCCTGTACTTTCAGAACATATTTGTTCCTGCAAACAATGCTTCACATACATGGGCTGTCACCAAGAAACCTTTTAGATAAACCTTTTACAGAAAGTGAAGCTTGTGTAGTCTGCTCAGGTAGGTGTTCACTGACCCTTCTGTTTCATGGTAAAAAGGGAGGTAAATGCATAATCATCCATCTGCCCAGAGCTTCCCCAGACTCTACTGGACTCAAACAAACAGGGGTTATTGCACCAGTCCTAGATACTCATTTTTGGTGCTTATACACACTTTAAGGGTCCACAAAGATCTGAAAGGAAAAAGCTTCTAAAAAATCTGAAGCAAAGACACCATCTGGTCCCAGCCCAGTGAGGCTCCCCGTCTTTCCAGGCGTGGAAAGTGGAGCAGAGGTCAGGGAACCAGGCTGACACAGAGGAGCTCGCTGCCACACCCACATGAACCCAAGAAACCAGTGCAGCCAGATAAAGACACTGCCAGAAGCACTGACCTGAAAGCACTGATATTGAAGGACTATTGAACAGAAATATCCATGTGCCCTGTATTTCAAATAGCAACAGCCACTCTTGTGTAAGAGGGAGAGTGGAAGGGAGCCCCAGGGGACTCATTTAATGGATTCTGCTAATAGAAGTGACTGTCACTGGTAACAGGAACGGAAGCCCGGGGTGACCCAGGGGATATACAGTCTCTAGAATAAACATTCTTGGATTCAAAGGTCAGTCCTATCCCTCAATGGTTGTGTGACCTTGGAACTATCACTTAGTTTCCCTGAGGACTAATGTCCCCATTTGCAAGTGAGGACATTAATAACAAGCACCTAAGTAAAGAGTTATAAAAATGAAATGAGACCTGGATAAAGCACTTAGAGCAGTGCCTGCCTGGCACATAGTAAGTGCTCAATGAATGGTAGCTACTTCTTCATCTTATATTACCCAATTTTATCATTCACATTCAAGTTTATAATATTATTTACTATCAAGGAAATCAAAGAGAAGCCTCAGGCCAGGGGAGCAGTTTATTGTATTAATGAATATTTCTAAAAAATAACTATTTGATATTTTCTATTACTTTCCAACACTGGCTTGATATGTCCTCAAAAATATGCAAAAATTTTTTTCTAATTTTTTGAAGTACCTTTAGCAATGTGCAAATGAACTTACAGAACCTTCAGGGGATGTAATTTATTTCTGACTCTAAGTCTTGCATTAGCAGATCTATTTTTGTCTGAATTGGTCCCTGAAGAATAAAAAATGTTTTAATTCTAATTCCTCTTATAGAAACCATAACATGCATTAGCATCAATGTCAAAAAAGCCGCCTCTACACTATGTCAATTTTGATCAAATGCCAGCAATTCTTTTCAGAGTCTTTCTTTCAGGGGCCCTTTTAAAATCATAATCGTAAGCAATTGAAATCCTTTCTTTTTTATCCAGAAGTGGCCATTTCACACAGGATTCTGGTTACCTACAATGCAATCATATGGCTGCATCTCCCCCCTGGAGTCTGGCCCTCTGATAAGACACTATTAATGAAGGAGTCAGGAGGGCGGGGGCCGGGGGTGAGGGGGAGGCAGCGCTGTAGCCCCAGCTTGGTCCTTGCCAAAAAATTATGCTAATGCCACACTTTCCACTGTTAACCATGGGTTACATTTCCCTAAGAGGCAGCTGTCAGCACACACCAGCCATGGTTAACAATGAAGAGTTTGTGTGCTGAGCAAACGTCTCTAGTAGCTCCATTTCTTATAATTAACGCAGCCCCAAAGACACTGTAATGAAGGAGAATTGCTTGCACAACTTTATTTAAGCTTTAATAAAATTATTTTCCACTAAATTAAGACAAATGACTTTATTAACTATGAGTATTTAAACATATTTACAAAAGTACCTTTAAAAAAAATCTTGAATGTTCACCCAACCAGTTAACAAAGGCAAAAATATCCTGAAAATACTTTCTTGAGCCTAAATGATAAAAATGAGCATACCAGATGCTGAAAAAAAATCCAAATTGTTATCAATTATGATTTAGAAGGTGGCTTCCATTTCTAATTAATTTTAAAAGCAAATTAATGCTTCTGTGTATTTCAGGCTCAAAATCACTGCCTGGTTTTATAATACATTGCTTTTTTTCCCATTAAATCTGAATATACATTATAGGATGTCAAGAGTACATTTGTAGAAGGAAATTACTTTTGGAATCAAATGATCAGTGCAGTACTGCTATAATAACAACCTAAATATAAATGTGAATTATTGCCAAATTAGTTCAAGAATTCATTGCAATTGTATTATATGATCTTATACAGATAGAAGTGGAGTATCAAAGAGAGATGAAATCACTTAGGTTCCTGTTTCACTCCATTAGATTTTTCTCCCAAAGTAATTACTACAGTCAACTGATCCCACCTTTGTGACTGTAATACACCTATCAACAGAGCAGCCCCCACCTCGCACACCCCAAAGCTCTAGCCTGAGCCAGTTAAACCTTCCTCTTCTATCAGGACATAGCCCATGTAGCCACTATGAGGATGGACTTTCCATCATATGGTTACTGCATGCAGCACCCCTAAAAAATGCAGTGGAGGATAGGCAGGACAAAGACAACTAAGAATCTACTTGATATAAAAAGTTAGCTCGGATTAGAAATGCATCCACATTATTGCAAGAAATTTCAACATTACATTTGTCAACAGAAGGGAAGCACTGCTTGATTCCTTAAATATAACTACAATTGATGTGAGTTTTTCAAGGGAGTGTGGTAGACTGGATAGTGGCCCCCAAAGCTGTCCACATCCTACTCCCTGGAACCTGTGAATATGTGACCTTACACTGTAAAAAGGACTTAGCAGGTGTGATTAAGTTAAGAATCCTGAGATGGGTAGATTACCCTTGATTAATTGGGTGGATCCAACATGATCACAAGGGGTCTTATAAGCAGGGCAGGAAGGTCAGAGTCAGGAGGACAGGTGATGATGGAAGAAGAGGTTGGAGTGATGTGCTTTGAAGACAGAGGAAGAGGCCACAAGTCAAGGAATGCAGGTGCCCTCTAGAAGCTTGACAACAGAAGGAACAAATTCTTCCCTAGAACCTTCAGAAGGAACGTAGCCCTACTGACACCTTGATCTGAGCCCATTAGAATCTATTTCAGAAAAACTGTAAGATAATAAATTGGTGCTGTTTTAAGCCACTAAATTTGTGGTAATTTGACAGCAGCAATTGGAAATTAGTTGTTGTTAAGATGGTTTTACATTTTTAAAATCACCTCCTTTACATGAGTAAAGTTTCTTGTCAGTAATGACTCTCAAGGATTTGAAGAAATTTTCATCAAAAGGCTAGATAGTGAATTCGATGAAGCATGTTAAGTTTGAAATCTGAAAATGTTAATAATAACATTTTGAATGTCAGTGATACATTTAAGATGATAAACTTGAAATGTTTTTATTTGGAAGTTTTCCATAATTGTTTTGTTTGTCTAATAATTATGTAATAATTATTATATAATATTAAAATGATAATATCTTTAAAATTGTTTTCTAATAATTATATATAATAAAAAGAAAACGTAATGAATATTTTCATAAAGCCTCATCTAGATAACCCTTATTCTTACTTCAGTGTATCATAAAATATCATTTTTTATCATATTTTAAAATATCATATTCCATGATTGATTTAAGAAACATATAGACCATCAATCAACTGGAGGTTTGTCTTTGGAAAAGGGCTTCAGTCCAACCAATCTGCCGCATCTCTAAGTCTGGAATTTCTCTTTGGCTTCATTACTAAAACCAGTGTGGATTACACTCCATCACACATAAACACACACAAACACACACACACATACATACAAAATCGTATGATTTCAGAACAAGCGAAAAACCATTATCATATAGTCCAGCCCTTCAACTTACAAAAGGAAACAACTTACCAAAAAGAGGTCAAGTCATTAGGCTAAGACACACGGTTAGTTAGTAGCTAAAGTTGAGAACAGACCCAGGTCACAAGTGCTCATTCCACACCATAACAATCCTACCACCTACCATTTTTTACCCTGTGTGCTATTTTCAATATTGATCACCTCAGTTACTCTCCAAACTTGAATTGGAATGACTCTAGGCTTTTCTTACATAATCAAATTCTTTCTTTAAGGATAAAGATATATCATCATTGAGAGAAGTTTTAAAAAATAGGCTTCAAACACTGAAGACAGTTCCCAAAGAGAATATTTTAAATGCCCTGCACATGGCTGCAGGGAATTCACAGCCTCTCAAGGCTAATACACTAATTTAGATGTTCAAGATTTAGCGTGTTTTGTTGAAAAGAAGTAACACTTGTGAATATCAACTTCCTTAAATGAATCAAACACAGATGAGACCCAGCATGTATAGAAATGTGAGTGAAAATGTTAAAAATATGTGAGAAATTGCAAGGAAAAAGAGAAAGTGCAGGCGAGTGAGACAGGAGAACTAGAGGCAGGACACTCACTAACTTCACTCATCAAATACTTATCAAGTGCCTACTCTATGAGTAAAAAGATATGATCCCTGTCTGTCTTAGTTCAGGCTGCTATCATAAATTACTGTAGACTGGGTGGCTTAAACAACAAACATTTATTTCTGACAGTTCTGAAGGCTGAAGTTCACAATCAGGGTCCAGCATGGTCCAGTTCTCCTCCGGACCAGCAGATGGCTGTGGTCTTGCTGTATCTTCACATGGCAGAGAGAGCGAGCTCTGGTCTCTTCCTCTTCTAATTAGGACACTAATCTCATCCTCATGACCTCATCTAAACCTGATTACGACATGAAGTTCCCCACCTACAAATACCATCAAATTAGGGGTTAGGGCTTCAATACATGGATTTCGGGAGGGTACAAATAGTCCATAGCACTGGCTCTCTGAAGTCTGCAATAAAAATGGATGACAGTCATTTAACAAATGGTTACAAAATAAGTATTCAGTTGTGTTTGTCATGAGTCTTATGAGGAGTAAAGTACAGGGTGGTATGAGAAGGAATAACAGAGGTCCCTTAACTCAAGGAAGAGAAGGACTGAGGTCAAAGAAGATGGTGAGTCTAAGTTAAGGATGTCCTCATGACCTTGAAATCAAGGTCAGAAAGTGAAGTCTCATTGAAGAGACAAAGGGGAGTTTGTGCAAAGATGCCAAGGGCTTTGAGGCACATCTGAAACGAGTTTACACATGTATGGAGCTCTAATGTTCCCATTCATCATCTCAGCAGCCCCCATCAACCCTAGGAGGTCGGGGGACAGAGTGAGGGTACCTTTTCACCAGGAAGACCTGAGCCCAAGGTCACATGTCTGAAGGTGTCAGAGCTGGACTTGAACTTGGGTTTAACTTGCAGGAACCCCAATCCAAGTCCCCACTACCTCAGGGCTCTGTGCACGGTGGGGCAGTGGGCAGACTGGAGAGTTTCCTGCCACCACTGTGTGTGCCAAAACAGCATCAATGTGATCCCAGAGGAAGGCTGAATCCAGAATCCAGATAGAAGAACCCTATGAGGACTAAGTAGGCAAACACCATGGGAAAGTCCTCAGTGAGCCTTGCTGATGTTCTACGAATGAAGTATCTCTTGCTAAGTTATGGATCACTGCTTTCTTGAAAATACATATTTTACATGGATAAAAAAATTTTGCGTGTCTATCTCTGTCTCCTGCCTGATGGGTTTCTGGGCCATGGCCTGAGGCCACTGGTAAATGAGCATCTTTGTCTTCTATATTCTAAATGAAACAGTCATATGTTTGACAGAGAATTACTTGTCACTTGCCAATTCTTTTCATGCTTTACGGAAATGAGCATGAAAGAACATTCTACGGGATGTTTCAAATAAACTGCACTAAAATGATATGCATACAAACAAGAGATTTGAAGAGTTGCTCATAAATGCTGATGTTGATTTAGAAAGTGTGTGGATGGAATGGGTTTGATGGTGAAGTCGGTCTAACGCAGATGTTGTGGTGCAGACAGAACTATCCCATCTGGGATCATACTTTCATATAAACTTCCAAGTAACACAAGGAAGAGATCAGAGTTTATTCTTTATTAGGCCATCAAATGTAAAAGAGGACTTTTAATAGAGCAGCAGAAATTATTGAAGTCATTCAGAACAATAAACCTCACAAAATCAGCAATGGAATATATGAGCCTGGCGGTATCTGTTAAAAAAGAATGAGATTCAATGAACTCTTCATCTCTCTCTTTTCTGTCATCTCTCTAGTTCTATTTTGTATCAGATTTAATAGGATTTAAGTGAGATTCTGTGGTTCATAGAACTACAGTATTGGAAGATAAAAGAGGATTCTTCTACCTTCATATGTTACTCTGTAGGCACAGAGAAACCCTGCTCTGCCAAAACACAAAAAGGCCAAACAAATAAGTGCCTAAAAACAAACTCCTTGCCAAAGATGAGCTGAAGTACAGAACGCAGGAGGAAGAATGTGGGCTTTGCAACAAATCAGTCCAAGGTGGTAATGCACTTATTGAATGTGACTTCAGGCTAGGTCTTGAAGTTTCTGGGTTTTAGTTTCCCCAGAGGATTAGCAGAAAGAATAAAACTTACCTCATAGGACTGGGGAGATTAGAGTTACCGTTTATAAACTTCCTGGCATGCATACAATAAACTGTAGCCCTTATGATTACATTTAAAATAGAGACAATTTAAAGACATGGTGCGTTAAATAAAATCTCTTCCAAGTAATCACATACATAAACATCAGTCCCAGCACGGAAATATGCATCTCTCATTATGCACTAGAATGGCCTGTCACTGCCGTCCTCCACAGTTTCCAGGATTTATGGTGGGAGGTTATACCTGGGCATGAATGAAATGTAATTTTTTAAAACCTGGCAGGATTTGGCTCTTCGTATGCTTGCATTATTATTGGGAAAGATAAAGTGCACTGGAGGTCATAAATACTCGCCAGCACATAGTAGATCAGTTTCTTTTCCAGCAAAGTCTTAATCCTGCCTTTCAACAAAATGAGTTGGGGAAGTGTGCTTTCTTACACCCAGCAAGAGGAGTCTTTCTTAAAAGACTGACTGGCTGCCTTGAATTCATCATAGATCTGGAAATATCCTAATGGTCTTTTAAAGTTGCTGTGAGTCGCTCACTTTTCTGAACCACTGAAAGACTGAGTCTGAGGGTGGAGGCAGATACAGGACTCGGAAGCAAAGACCAGCATGAGCTCTGCCAGAAGAAAACTGAAGTTCATCCTTACATCAAAACAAACAGCTAGACTCAGCCATTAAAAAAGAATAAAATAATGCCATTTGCAGCAACATGGATGGATCTGGACATCATTATTCTAAATGATAAGTACCACATGATATCACTCATACGTGGAATCTAAAAAAAGAAAAAAGAAGACACTAATGAATTCATCTACAAAACAGAAACAGACTCACAGACATAGTAAACAATCTATGGTTATCAGGGGGAAACTGTATGAGGAGGGGTAAATTGTGAGTTCGAGATTTGCAAATATTAACAATTGTCTATAAAAATTGGTTAAAAAACAAATTTCTTCTGTATAGCACAGGGAACTATATTCAATATCTTGTAGTAATCCATAATGAAAAAGAATATGAAGACAAATAAATGTATGTAAATGTGTGACTGAAACATTATGCTGTTCAACACCAGAAATCGACACATTGTAACTAACTATATTTCAATTAAAAAAAATTAAAAAACACACACAACAGCTAGCTTCCCAGTTTTCCTGCTCATAAATCCCAAATATATGCAAGCCTACTTAATATCAGTTTGCTTGTTGGAAAATGCTTCTTAATAAAAAAGTTTTCTCCAACAGCAGAAAACATCAAATGGATCTATGCCTACCCAAAATAACTGTCAAGGTGCAGAGGGAGCATCAGCTCATTAAGATAGAACTCTCAGCCTAAGGAGTTGCCAGAAGTGGAATGGGGCCTCAGAGCAGCATCCTCCCAGCGGCAGTGCTGAAGTCATGCTGACCAGCCCCTGCCTGACACTAAGAAGACTCCTTCCCTGGATGGAAGGAAGAGCCTGGTGACCTCTCAACCTTCCTGCCAATTCTCAGGTTCCCTGAAGACTCCTTATGGCAATAAACAAATGAAACTGCTCCTTCTAAAAATCACTTCATTTATCATGTAGATTTCAATCATTCCAGTAAGTGTGAATAATATCAAGAACAGAGATATCTATGATGTCAAGAAGACATCTGAACATGGACATGACCCTTTCTAGCACAGAATTTGACAACTAAAATGGCTTTAAACAAATAAATATATATAATATATATTAATATATATATTAAACCTCAACCCTGCCTTAAAGAAAAGTAGCAATGGTAAGGAAAAGATGGTTAATGCAAAATGTGTTTTTCTTTCAGGAACAACTTTAGCCAGCAAATGACATAGCATCATAGATTTTTCTCTGTTGTGAGTGCCAGGCAAACGCTTCCTGATTCATGCCCACAGAAGTCACAGGAACTGGGGCCACATGAAGATTAGACAGTCTAATTTCAAGGCACAAGATGGAAAGTTGGAGCTGAGTATAGGAGAGCTGAGATTCTCGTCAAGGATTTTGTAGCTAGGGTTTTACAAGAGAAGCCACAGACCAGGCAACAATAAGAACAAGCCTCTGGTTGGTCTAGTTGGTCTAGAGGCCGTGACCACTTCAGACTCAAGCAAAGCCATTACAAACCTAAAAAAAAAAAAAATTATGCTCTGTGAGGGCCATAAAAAGATAAATCATAGGAGGGTATGTGATTGCTTTTATGTGTAACTGAGAATAATTGAAGAAACCACTCAGCAATGGAGAAAATATATTTCATGACAGTGCAAAGAGGCACTGGAGCAAAAATAACTTGTAAGGATTATAAAAATAATAATGTAGTTATAAATAATAGGGGAAATTGAATATGCTAATGAAATCACGATGATGAAAGTTAGAAATAGAGAATGAGATTATGCTAGCTAATAGAAATATAAAGCAGTGGAAAATGGATTTTTAGGTAGGGAACCCTTGATCCTCTCCTGAGGTACAGAAAACGTAGGGAAAGGAATAAATATTTATTATGTGCCAATCACAGATCATGCATTAGGCAGATCACTACATATATTTCTCTCATTCAATCTTCAGGGAGATACTGTATTCTCATCTTGTAGATAAGAAAATGACCCCTCAAGGAGGTTTAAAAAAAAAAAACTTTTCTGAGAAGGGACAACTAGCCAACAGCAGGGCCCAGAAGGACTCAGAAGAGCCCACCTCCAGGGCCCACTGCAGATTCTCTTATCACTCAGACCCACACGTTACCTGCTCTTCCGCCTGCAAAACACCAGTAATTTAATAAAGTCGGGGATTTTCCAAAGTCTTTCAAGTCAGTCAAAGAATTAAGATTTGGGGGCCCATCCTAGGTTTTCTAAAAATGTTATTTTATTTTTTTTAGCTACTACATGAAATAACCAATAATGTCATGGGACAAAACTGGAAAGAATTTTAAAATTCTCTCTTTTTATATATATCACACATATATTCTAAAGTTATATAAATGATGTCACACAAAGTTGTACATATATGTAAGGGATATTTGCCTAGAGAAGATATTGGTATCAATTGCAAAGACTCGTTTTATTTTTAAATAAGTTCCATGCATATTCCCTAAAACATTCAAGTTTATGAAACCTTTAAGTCAAGTCTACAAAGCATAGTTTTTATTGTTTCCTCACCTGAATTGTTTTATTACTACTTTTTTTTAATTGAAGTATAGGTGATTTACAATGTTGTGTTAGTTTCTGGTGTACAGCATAGTGATTCAGTTACACATATGTATGTATGTATGTGTGTATATATATATATTCTTTTTTATTGTTACCACTTTTTACCCATCCAAATTTTAGCCACTCAAGCCCCACTTAATATCATTCATTGAGTTTATTTTTCTTTTTTTTTAATTTTATTTATTTTTATTTTTTAGGGTGGAGGCAATTAGGTTTATTTAGTTATTATTTTTAGTGGAGGTACTGGGGATTGAACCCAGGACCTTGTGCATGCTAAGCACACACTCTACCTCTGAGCTATATCCTCCTCCCCCTCATTAAGTTTATTTTTCAAAGCTCAGCTACACTCATTTATCTCTTCTCTGAATTTCCACTATGTGGGGGGGGGTTAATATTTATACATATCTCCCTTACCCCCCCCCCCCCCCCCGCAAGGAGAGATGTGTCTACCCTAGACCTGTATAGTAATCAAATTTGATTGCTTCCTGTTCCATTTCACTACAGCACGGACCCAGCTGGCCTAAAAACCAAGTGTTCTCTTTCTTTACCTTTCTGTATGAAAGATAAAAAGTAAATGACTTTCCCTAAAAAGCCAAGGAATTTTAAAAAATAACCAACTTTTCCCTGCTGTACCTCTGATTACAGAATTAAACACCATACTAAAAAATCAATGCTTGATTCATATTTATGGGGAGTCATTCCAAAGCTTTAAATACCATGACCCCATGCCCTAAAGGGCACTTAAAAGCCAATTTTAGAAGTGGGTCCTTTGGTTACTCCACTTCAGGGATCATTTTGGGCATCTATTCCAGTCACTGTTACAAAAATCACTTAAATACAGCAGAGGGGCCTGTATTCAGAGCCAAACTCCTTATCTAATGGCAACCATCCCTGAATGTGCTACACCAAACAGAGTCACTGAAGTACTATATG
This sequence comes from Camelus ferus, assembly GCF_009834535.1. Taxonomy (NCBI): domain Eukaryota; kingdom Metazoa; phylum Chordata; class Mammalia; order Artiodactyla; family Camelidae; genus Camelus; species Camelus ferus. Next base: position 59,220,315 of record NC_045703.1, on the reverse strand, counting down.
TACCACCTACCATTTATCGAGGCATCCACATGATGTTTGCAGTAGAGGCCACGTTAATTTTTAAAGGTTTGAAGCCAGCGTAATGTTCACAACCATGACCACTTCTAGGCCTAAATACTGCAGAGTGCAAAAGCAGCATTTTTGATTTAGTTTACCTAGATTCTAAATTTTTTATGAATAAAACAGCAACATACAATGCGAACCAAATTTATAAATATTTTTATTAGCACTCAGAGAGAAAATACACATCGGCCTCTTGGAACCTCTTGGCTTTGTACAGAGAAGGAATATGTACTAAGGGAAAAACAAGGGGAAACCAGAGGAAAGATTCCTGACCTATTTCACTGCCCTGTAAACTGGACTGTAGAACGTCCTACTTCATCAAGTCAATTCTTTCCTTCACTGTAACTACTGATTATCACATTTTTAGAATCAGGAGAGGATAAGACCTATTACATCACTACACAACATTCCTATCCAGTTCTTGCCATGTTTTCATGGTCTCAGAAATCAGTGAGTTTGCTTTACCCCATATCATTCCATAATGTTGCTGCAAGTAAAGAAACACTACTCTTTGCAATCAATATACATGCAGATTTTTCCATTTTTACTTAGGTTCTGGATTCTCATCTGGTAAGTATCCTTGTCCACTGACAGGAGAAACCACTATCCTGTGGTTTCTCAACCACGAGCCACCCAGGCCTGGATCGGACAGAAAAAATAAACAAAGGTAGAGAAGCCTCGCTGTGCTTCTTCCTCTTAAAACATCTGGGAAATTTCATAAGAGTTAAGGGCTCTTCAAGGACACCTGGACAGATTCCAGATCTGGGCTTCAGCGTTAACAAGCTGTATAATATCAGTCAGGTCACTTAGCTTCACTGAGTCTCACCTGCCTCATATAAAACTAGGATTAAGATGAACAAAATCAAGCATCCAAAGCCATGGTGTAAACACTCTGTGTTACGAGCTCTGGATGTCTGCACCTGCCCATGGCCCTCTAATTATACTTATCAAGCTGTGTTAATTGACCGACTGCAAATTTAGAGGAAGACTAGAGGTCTATGTAGGCAGACCTTAAAATGGAAGTAATACTTGAGCTGTGCCTTAAAGTGTGGACATGATTCAACTCAAGAGTGACCAAGGGAAGGGCATTTACAGTAGAGGAACAACATAAGCGACCCAAGGATGGGCAGCATCAGCTTGGCCTGTCCGTGTGCGGATGGGGAAGGGTGAGCACACAGAGGGAGAGAAAACTGTAAAGGAAGGATGAACGTAAGAGCATCTGCAGCTCTTCTTTGATCATTTTCCTAGTTTGCTATGGACCTTGAGGGTGAAAATGTACACCTGAAGCCAAGTTCTGTTCACTGAATGCATTGGTCAGTTTCAAGATGTTCTTGAGTTCCTCATAAAAATGATCAAAAAACTCCCCAAACCTACACCTACATTCCCTCCTTCAAATGAAATAAATAAAAAAGCATATACATGTATATATAAATAATAGATATATGTATCACAAAGTTCTCATTGTCAGTGTTTCTCTAATAATCCAATTGTGAGAAATTATTCATTATAAAACGGTATCTGTCGGGGTCAAAAAAAGGAGAGAAAGGAGAAAGTCAGGGATTTGACCATAGTAACTCAGTTTAGATCCCAATTCTCAATTAGCTCTGGTATGAAGACCAACCAGAAATGTAACTTAGGGCAAGTTTATACTCCTCATTCTTCTATTCTTATCAGTACAGAGGCAGTGATCCTGACCAAGTTGAACAGCTTTGTGCACAAACACTGACTTATATAATATAATATGCCAGATAATTCCTGATATTAAACAAGACATTACATGGGGGAGCCCACTCCCCAACTCTAGTCCCATGTCTTAAGGAGGTAACTATCTCTCAGTCACTGATTAAAGGAAAACTACAGTTCAGGACCTTTATATAAATAGCACCGCTGCAGGTACATCTCAGCCGTACCTGCTTCCCACGAGAAGCACCCAGTTTATACATACCTTGATTGCACAATGTTACACTAATGGGTTTGGCTCTAGTTTTGTTTTTTTGTTTAGCACAAACCATTTCTGTGAATGTTTACCATATCATTTTACATGTATGTTAATCCAAAAATATTTTTCAAATTTGTAATTGGCCTAGGTTACAGAAAGTTGGAATTTTTCCCCTAAATACAAAGGAAGAAGTGTTTCACCTGTCAAATGATTTTTTGTCAGGTCCAAGTGCTGCCCTAGTCGCTGTCAGTTCCAATGTGCACCACTCACACAACCTGTATCACCCAGCATCTGCCATGGGACCTGTGGGCTACCCCCAGGGGCAGACGCCCTGCTCAGCTTTCTAGCTAATCTCATTGTCTCTAAGAGTCAGTTTTTTCTCCTGTAGTAATATGATCGTTAGTGAGCAAAACCTAGGTGAAAAAGGTATACAGATTTCCACCTGTGTCGTCTGCCAAAACTGTTTCCAGATACACGTTCCCACCTGCCTCAGATTCCTCTTCACTCTGAACGGAACTGCCATTTAATTTCCTTAGTTACCTGGCTCTCAAACTCCAAACACAGCCCCTCCATGTGAGCAGAGACCCTTCCAGAAGGTGGCACGTTCCTTTTCTCCTGCCTGTCCCCTCTGGCTTTCCCCACCTGGCCCTCACAAGAAGTGGTACCATTTCAGTTGGGATGGTCTTTTGCTGCTTTCTGGGTGTGACTTTTTGAGTCTAGAACTCAATGCAGATTGTTGGAGCACTGTGGGAGAAGATGAGGAACAAATCCATGGCAAGGTGGATGGGCTGTAAGAGAGTGCCTCCTCCAAGCACACTGTGCAAAAAACTGGGAAGGCCACTAATGGAGATCATTACTGGATAATTACTGGATAATTAATGTCAATCACAATCCCAAAACATTTCAACAAGAGACTACCGAAATATTTTTCTACTTTTAGCGTCTACATTTTCCACTCAAGTGTCGCCCTTACACTGTGGTCTACACCATCTGCATATTAACCTCATTAACCAGGAGACAGAACCTTTCTACCCTCACCGTCGCTCCTTGTCCTCCCTGATTTTTCTATTCTAACACAACATCTGTCTAAAACCTTATTACACTGACTTCTCCCAAAGCACAGTGATATTAAAACAAAGATTTGGTCCTCAGTGAATAACCTTTTCCTGAAATGAAACACCAGGACAAAACCAGTCTCATAACTCACATGTTAGATGGCATATCACCATGCTAAGAGTGTCACTACAAAGAAAAGCACATTTAGACAAATTGTAATTCTCAGTTCTGCAAGAGGAGAAGAGAAAGAGTGGGCAAGAGCTTTTGAAGAAAACAGAATGGTCTTGAAATAGATTAGATGAGTTCTTCCCCAGCCACACATTCACAATCACACACACCCTCCACGTTCATTCAGTGCCCAAGTCCATCCCCCGATTTCCAGATCCCACAGAGCAGGCTCGTAGTACATAGGCGGGTGCTGAGCTCCAGGCCAGATGGGGGCAGAGGGGCTGTACTTGGAACACCCACTGCAATGCTTTCAAGTCCTATTTCTATTATTCAATCAAAGTGATCTTATCCTGAAGACCACAGGTTTGCTTTTGTCTAAAACAGATTATTTTGGTTTTTTGATCAATTACCTGCTGAGAGTTACCAAACTTAACCATGTATGGTATCTGTTAGGGAATAAAGAAAGGAGTTTGTTATGTGATGCAAAAGTTGCACATTTTTGTCCTTGTGTATCTAGCAGAGTGGAAATCTTCTGAAATGTCACACCAAGGTTTCGGGTATGCAGGGGGCGGGGAACAGGAAGTGTTAATGGCATGCAGCTCTGCCCCACTAACCCAGAAATGCCTTGGAGAAGACAGGCGTCCTCATTCACTCAACAGATGTTTACTAAAATCGTGCGGCAGGCACTGTCCTAGATGATGCACTTTTGATCCTCACTGACCATCCTCCCGACAAGGGATGGAGACAGGTTGCAGGTAACTATAACCAGGTGTAAAAAGTGGAGGGATGGAGAAATACAGACAGATGACCAACTCAGGCTTAGACAGGTCAGCAGAGGCTTTCTGGGAAAGTGCTATCTGTAATCCAATGAGAAAGATAAATAAAAATTAAGATCAAGAGTGGTTGGAGAGAGAAGCACATTCTAGGCAAAGTGAACAGAGTTCTCCAGGCAGCTCCCAACTTATATGCTCTGGAAGCAATTTCTTATGCTTCCAAAGTTCTGAATATTATGATATTTCTTCATACAAATGGATGAAGAAAAAAATGAATTTGGTTTACATAGGGACACACAGTAATATCTATTTCAGTAGAACCCCCGGGTTGAAAATCAGTAAGTTTGTGAATAAGGGCCTCAATGTAACATAAACAAGACTAGGCTCTTTCCTGTGCTGAAACAGTTCAAACATACATTCAGATCCGGGACGCGCACCACAGGCCTTGGCAGCAGGAGGGTAAACAAGAGATTAGCATTTAACCAAACATAACATGTGTTTTTAATAGAGTCAGTATAATTTAACTATTTACATGGACTGTCACTTTTTCCCAAAGGAAAAATCAGTGGTCTTTGTCCACATTTGTTTCTAAACATTTTAAACACAGTGTTCCTGCCTCTGCCTTGCTTTAGGTCTTTCCTTAATTACAATGCTGGCATTTATCACAGACTCATAACACAAGTACAGTTAAAGATGTCCTTTCTGGAGATAGATGAAAGAATCTAGTTGCCGATTTGCTTGATTCTTCTTGCTGCTAATTGAATCAGTACCAGCCTTCATCCTAGGATTCCTCGCACTTTGTACAAACAAGAGTAAAAAGTCATCATTCCAAACCTTTCCCAGCCCCATGCAGCGTATGCCTCACTCTCAAGGTCTTGTCAGGGCCAGCTCCAGGGTCAACACCGCAGGGAACGCTCGTGAACATCGACCCCTCTGTCTCACTTGCTGGACCCTAACCGAGCAGCTGACAAACCGGAGGGCTCCTCCTGGCTTCGCTCACATCCTTACTCATACTTACTCATCCCAATGTACACGTCAAGTTTTCAAAGATATAAGAAGATCTGCACATGACCAGATGCTCTGATAATTCTATTCCCGGCTGTCTCCTCGCCCTAAGAAAGCCTAGTCACGATGTTCTTCTAATCTCTGTTGACTACACGGATGGTTTGGATCAGCGTATATTAAACTCCACATACTTTGCTGGGTGGAAAAGTTTACCAACTGTCTTCTTAGTACAGCTAAATTCTCATACAATGTGTATTATGTACATATATACGCATAGAGATTTGCATGAAAGGTTATCTAAAATGTTAATGTTCATTTTTTAGTAAATAACCTATGAGTGACTGGATTTCAGGGGATTTTTACCTATTTTCTTTATAAATTTCTGTGATATTTGAATTGTTTTTATAAAGGAATGTTTTACTTTATTGTCAGTAAAAACTATAAATAAATGTTTATGTATATACAAAAAATATATGTATACGTACATACAAAACTAAAGTTTTACATATATTATATAACACATATTAGATATAAGTAATACATAAAATAGAAATATATAAAAATATAATACAATGTTTGCATATATTCATACAAACTATAAATAAATATGTATATATGTGTGGGTATTTATAAATTTATTTATATGTATAATAATAATATTTATTTATAGTTTTTTTAAGTAAAGTAAACCAAGGTAATCTGAATAGGCAGCTGGCTAGACTGTCTGCAGGCTACATTTTAGTGACAAATGGTGCTAAATGTCCATGACAGTAACTGAGATGTTCAGGAGAAGGAATTAGGCCAGCTCCAGCAGGGTCCACATGGCAGGTTAAGCCTTCCTCTGCTCCCACTGCTATCACCCCCATCAAGTCCTCCAAACAAGGGCAGGAGGTCCTGAGAGGCTGAATGATTCAATGTCATTTCAAGGTCTTTTTGATATGCTGGGCTTCAAAGTAAGAAGCCTGGGGGTCCTGAGGCTCTGCTTTCCCTCCAGCCCGGGAATGCCCCAGTGCCATCCAAGTGGCCCACAGAATGTCTATGGATGGATCCAGCAAAAGGTCTCCCCTGGCTTCTGAATGTGGGTCTGTGGAAGGACTCCTCAGGGTGAGACAACAGGAATTGGGCTGGGGGTAGATGTTGCTCCATGACAATGGCGAGGCCACGACCACCCTTCAGGAACTATTCATCCCTTCTCACAATTTTCCCTTTCTTGTCTTCTCTATAATCCTATACGTCAACCTGTAGCCCACACTTCAATTCGCCCACTGAGATTTTAAAGAGCTCCAACTATTCCCGCAACTTCTGGGGTTGGTTTTTTAATCCACTTGGGAAGCATTTTATGTTGCCCTTCAGAATCATAACTAGACATTATTGTTGGGTATTTTGTTTTGTTTTTTTTCAGTAGTGAAGTGTAGGCTCTTTCTTAGATTAGTGGTCCTAACTCAGAATCATGGGCCGGGCTGGAGCAAGTGTGCTTTTTTTTATTTGTTTATTTTGCTTACACTGGAATGCACCAGTTTGTCTTGGACTCTTCTGTGATTCTGCTTCTTCAGTGTTGGTAAGGGTGCCTACGGCCTATGTGTGAAGAGAAAACAAATTCCTCAAGTCTGGGGATTGTGTGACAGGTGTAGTTCAGGTTGCTGGAGTTGGCATGCTAGATTCACTATGGACTGGCTGTGAAGCCCCATTCAAGCTGCTCAACTTCCTTGTGCCTTTTTTGTCTCATCTGTACAATAGGAATAATAATAGTATCTGTATCATAAGCTTTATCAAAGCATAATTTTCAAAAAGTTAAAACACTACTCTCAAGTAAATATAAAGTGAGCATGAAGCAAATATTTATTTCACTCATTAGGAAGGGAACCAGCAAGACGAGAACACTGGTTTAAAAGAGAATATGTATACAGAAGATGTGGTATATAGACAATGGCCTATTACTCAGCCATAAAAAAGAATGAAACAATGCCATTTGCAGCAACATAGATGGACCTAGAGATTTTCATACTAAGTGAAGTAAGTCAGACAGAGAAAGAAAAGTATCATATGATATATCACTTATATGTGGAATCTAAAAATAACACAAATGAACTTATTTACAAAACATAAATAGACTCACAGACATAGAAAACTAACTTATGGTTACCAAACTGGAATGGGGGGTTGGGACAAGTTGGGGATTTGGGATTAACAGATACCTTATTATACATAAAAGAGATAAACAACAAGGTCCTATTGTATAGCACAGGAAACTGTATTCAATATCTTGTAATAATCTATAATGGAAAAGAACTTGAAAAGAATATATATATATGTAACTGAATCACTTTGCTGTTCACCTAAAATGTTGTAAATCAACTATACTTCAAAAAATAAATACAAGAGAGTATGTGGGGCTGGTGTACATACATTTTCAAGTTTTTGGATTTTTTCAACAGGCAGTTATAAAGATTAAATCAATATATGTATATTTAAATAGCTACATATGTATATGAATGTATACAGTATATATACTATGCTGGGTGGAGCTGTACCTGGCACATAACAAGCACTATGTAAACATCACCATTATTATTATTTTATAACTAAAATAAAATTTCTCTTTCAATCTGCATCCATCAAAAGAGGCTTTTTTTTTTTTGCTTTCAATGTAAACTGCCTAGAATGTGGCAAAAGAAGTGTTCAAATGTCTATTAATATTGTCTTTCTTTTTAAACTAGAAGAGATAAATACACTCTTTTCCATTTTTTTTTTTTTGAAATGATTAATTCTTATACTTGAGGAAGGAGGTTATACAGCTTATTAAAGAGATGAATTTTGAAACAAACTTTTTTTTTTAAAGTCCAGCTACGTGGCCTTTGGTTTCCCAAAGCTTTCTAAACAATTAAAGGATTATAATAATATTTCCCAAAGGTCTAAAAATGAAATTTTGTGCTTGGTTTAAATTTGGAAAAACATTTAGGGTACTCAGAATCTTTAGTGATCAAGGACAGGCAGAATAAATACCACATGGTCAAGGTTGGACGAGGCTCTGCTATCCTCCTTGACTGTCTAAACTCACCAAAGCTACGAGTTAAGGCCTGAACATCTTCCAGATATCTTCTAACAAGTAAAATATTTTGTTTGCACTGCTCTTTATACATGTGACTTACATTTTTAATTAAGAACACTCTCCCCCAAAGTATGGACAATTCCAGTTTTTTCTCTGTTTGGTCTGGGTCAATCATTCAACGCCAGATAAGCAAACTCATTGCCAAAAAGTTTGGCTTCCCACACTTGGGCTACAGACATCACTGTGCCAATCTCTCTGCTTCTTTAATCCATGGCGAATCTCAGAACAGAAGCTCTGTCCAGTAACAAGTCATAGAAAAGACTCAATTCATCTACACTGAATGAACCCACTGAGAAGTATTTATCCAGAAATCACTTCATGCTTTCCTATCAATCTTCTGTACCAGTGGACATTAACTGTAAATAATTTATCAAGAACAGTGTCACTGTGTTGGGGTAAAGTTGGAGCCTCTGAAACTATCCATTAGAACAGTTTAAAAAAAAACAATATCCTCTTCGGATCAAAACAACTATTTTCCTCATAATATCTGTATTTTCCACTTTTTAAAAATAATTTTAATTTACCAGCTGTGGCAGACAAACACTAAGATGGCTCCCATTATCCTTACAACTTGGTATTCATGTCCTTCTGTAATCCTCTTTCCTTGAATGTGGGCAGGATCTGTGACTTGCTTTTTACCAACAGAATATTGTAAAGGGGACAAGATGTCATTTCCATAATTATGTTGCATAAAATTCTAACATCCACCTTGCAAGGAGCTTTTTCCCTTGCTGGTTTTGATGAAACCAGCAACCATGTTGGAGAGGCCCACATAACAAGAAACTATGGGTGGTCTGTGGTCAAAAACAAGCAAGAAATAGGGGCCCTTAGTCCACCAACCCACATGTGAGCTTGGAAGCAAAGCCCCAGCTGATACCTTGATTGTAGTCTTGTGAAGCAGAACACCCAGGTAAGCCATGCCCAGACTCTTGATCCACAGAAACTACACAATAATAAATATGTGATGTTATAAGCTGCTAAGTTTGTTGTCATATTGTTATGCAGTGATAGATAACTAAAACATAGTCCTAAAAGACTCCAGGTCAGAAGTCAACACTTGTACTTTCAGTGATATCCAAGTGGACTTCCCATGTCAGATGGGCCTGGTGCTGAAGCACAGACTCCCAGCAAACAGTGGGACTTACCAGGCCACTTCACTCAAGACAACTGATGCCTGGTCACTCACTTCCTCACTAGGTATCAACAATCTCCACCTCCCCTTGGAAAGGCTGCTACCCTCTGAAGATAATTGTCCAAAGCCCTTTCAGTTTAAAACGATCTGTATGCCACATGGCATGAGGTTAGGATTACGGCTTTTCTTGGTAGAAAGGATCTTCACAACCATTTTTGTAACTCTCAAAATTAGTTTCACATGCATCATATTTGTGCCAGACACTGAGTTAAGCACTGTGGATACAAAAATAAATGGCACCCATTCTCTGACCTTGAATGGCTCACAGTCAAGTACGAAAGAGAGCATTTTTAAAAGTAGCATAAAACTTAAAAAGATCAACAGTATCAAATGTTGGAGAAGGTATGGAGAACTAGAACTCTCATACATTGCTGATGAGAGTGTAAAACTGTACTTCGGAAAACTGGTAGTTCCTTATGAAGTGAAACATTTTTCCACTCTATGACTTAGCAATTTCACACTTAGTTATCTATCCAAGAGAAATGAATGAGTACATATGTCCTCAAAAAAGACCTGTGTACAAGAATGTTCACAGTAGCCTTATTCACAATAGCCCAAAACTGGAAAGATCCAAATACCCAACAATAGGAGCATGGATAAAAAAATTGTGGCATATTCATAATATGGACTTCTACTCAGCAATTAAAATGAAGGAACCATTGATATGGTAGATATCATTACATATCACAACATAGATGAATCTCAAAAATATTATGTTGAGTGAAAAAAGTGATAGGAAAAAAAAGTATGTACTCTCTAGTTTAATTCTGTGAAGTTCAGGAACAGGCAGCTTTAATCTTGAGTGGCTGGAAGTGACAGAAAGGGACAGGAAAGAACCTTCTGAGCAGTGGAAATGTTCTGTATCTTGACTGGGTAGACAGTCACACAGATGTGTACCCTTACCAAACTCATCAAACTGTATACTGAAGATATGTGCACTTCACTGTGTGTATATTTTGTCTCAGTTAAAAATAAAAGAATAAACTGAAAGCACAGGCTTAAAAAGCAGTTAGATCTGGGTTCCTACTGCAGCTCTGACATGTACTCACTGTGACTGGGGGTGAGTTATTTAATCCCTCTGAGCTCCACCTTCCTCACCTGTAACATAGGATAATGATGCCTAAGGTTTGTTGTCCCCTGGGGTTGTTTTGAGGATTAAAAGGAGATAACATTTGTGAATATTTAGCTTAATGCCTGGCATAGTGCACAATAAATAAAACTTATCATGATCATTCTTTAAAAAAAAAACTACATGAAAGGATATATAAAGTGCTAAGTCATATATAGAAGAAGAAATTTTGCCTCAGTGACAAAATGGGTCAGGGAAAGCTATATAAACATGATGGTATGAACGAGCCCTTGAAATAGGATTTTACCGGGTGGAAAAAATGGTGGAGATAATCCACCTCTGCATGTTTTCTAAACAAGGTTAGTCTGGCCCCTGTAAGTTAATGCAGCTTTCATGCAGCTCAAGATATAAGAAAATGGACTGATTCAGCAATTATTCATTATGTGCTATACACAGCATATCACACTAAGTACGGTAAATGGGATAAATAACAAAATACAAAAATTCACCATAAATACCTGGATTATACTGGAAGTGTGATTAACTTCAGGTAAAATGGAAAACCCAGCCACATGACACCTGTATTTGAACCTGCTAGGCCCATGTCACATTGAGTCCTGGCTACTGGAGGGTTTTAAGGAGATGATATGGTTTTAGGCATTCAAAGCTGGGACTGGAATCTGGAACTGGTCACCTACTCACTCTGTGGCCTTTTGCAAATTATCTCACCTCTTAGAGCCTCAGGTTTTTTTACCTGCAAAATACCTAAGAAAGTTATCTTGGAGATTAAATAAGATAACCTGAGTGAAAGCATATAGTATAAAAGAGGTTTGAAAGACATTAACTTACTTCCCATGAAAATAGCTACAGAAAATCCAAAGACTCGAGTTAGACTCTAACCACAGAAGAAGGCTGGTAACTTTAATCTTAAACTGTAACAGTACTGATTGGATCACTGTCTTTAAAAATTAGTCCTTCTAAAAGAAAAACTTTTTTTAGATTTTAAAGAGATCTCTATTTTAAATCACAAGACAATTCCACAGTAATGGTCTACATCTTATGAGTTGGCCAAAAATCTCCCAGCAGAAATAAGTGATGTTGGCCCGGGCGGGGTGCTCTGCAGTCTTACATAATGGTAAATGCAGTCACTAAGGAGCGAACGTTTCTTTTGCGGGCACTTGTCTCACTCAACATCTGCTCCTTGCTTCTCCTATGATCAGTCAAAATGTTTTCAAAATATTTGCTCTAAATGACACTTGAGATAGACATTCTTTCCTGAAATTTTAATCTGCGAAATTATGTTTGTTTATCTACAGAAGCTTCAGGTGCGGAGACCACATTCAAATTTAGGGTTTCAAAATTTCACTTCTGGCAATGATTATGTAGGTGTGTTCTTTATTTTATTGAATATCTCTTTCCCGTGTTTTATTTAGCTCCCAGAACCACACTCAGTATGTCATCACCGCGACTGAGTGGTTTGTAAACCCTCTAAGTGCTACTCACCAGTATCGCCAACAGACATGCCCTGTTATAAGAAACCTCTTAAAATACACAGCATAGGGCCATGCTGTATTTGCTGCCTCCAAGGGTATGAATTAAGGCTAAGTGCAAGCATATGCCTACTGAGGAAATGGTCTTACATTTTTTAAACATATCAAATACTCCAGCCAAATAGAGTACATGGTTTAAATAATATTCTCACGCTGTTAGGATAACCACAGATGACGGGATGTACAGAGGAGAAGGAAATTCCCACAGCCTTCCTCAGGCCACTCACACCTTTGGAGGAAGGTACCTCTTACTACCTGTCTGGAAGGCTACCCACCATTCTCCTCAACCAGGTAAGCCACCGGCCTCCACAACTCCTAGTGATCAGAACCTATACCTCTTTCTTGCTCCTCTCATTTGAAATTACCAAATAATAATTCAATTAAAGTGGAATACAAAATGTCAACCAAAAAATTCTATTAATTTATTGGGATTTTCTCTCTTCCCTAGTTCCAAAAATAAAAAAAAAAAAAAAATTCTCACAGATGGAAATTGGGACACGGTGAAATTCTGGCAGAAAAATAATTGTTTAAATAACTTCTTCTCTTTGGTAAGCATTAAACTGATTAATTTAAAGGAGAAGGAAATTATGCAAATAAATGCAGGTATGGGAATTTGCTTTATGGATGTGAATTCTGATGCCATAATAAATTTTCTAAATTCACTTTTTAATGTACCACTTAAGGGGTGATCTTTCTCTGCTTTTTAAAAAAACATTCTCTTCACAGGTTATGAGAAAGACATTTTCTTCTATTTTAAACCTTACTTGCCTTTTAAAAAAAAATTTATAAAAATATCAAGAAGAACCAGTAGAATTTTACAGATTTTTTTTTATTTGCAGAAGTTTCTTGGTCATTGAAGAAATTCAATCAAGTTTCAGAAGGCAGGTATGATCAAGCACAGAGGCAAGTTTTCACCAACAAACACCAGCAGGGACAGCATGGTAAGGACACACACTGCATGACAGAGAAAGGTAACCCCCGACGAAGTGGGTGAGAGTGGGCACAGGGCGAAGACGGGGAGCTGGGGGTGCCCAGGCATCAGGGCTCAGCTGGTAGACATGTTCCGCGGGAGGAAGGCTCAAAGCAGAAGAGGGTCAGGCTCCACACACCAAAGAACAGTACCTGCTTCCTTTTGGTGGTGACCACTAGGCTATGACCAATAGCTAAAAGTTTCAGCTTTCAGAGCATCTATCACATACAAAAGAGGTGCATTCTGAGAAATATGGCTTTCAAACTGAATATAAATCAAATCCCTTTTCCCACCGACAATCCTTCAACATGGTTTGGATTCAAGTGGGGTTAGGGTTTGGGGGGAAGCATGGGTCCAGTGGTTGCAGCGTGAGTGCCAGCAGCAGCATCTCTGGCAATGCAGTACCCAATGCAAGTTCACAGCTTCTAGCCCAAGACCACAGTGGCTTCCTAATCTCTGGGAATATCCCTTCCTTTTGTTCCTTCTGCAATGTCCCTTCCTTTTTCCCTCTAGTCCTCTCAGTGCCTTTGTAACCAGTCTCCTTTACTAGATGCCCTCTGTTTGAAGTACTCAATTCTGTTTCCTCATTGGACCCTGCCTCATACAACATTCCCCTCAATATCCAGCACAGTGAGCTTTGCCCAAAACAGGGAAGTAGGGAATTAGCATGGTAGTACACAAAAAGCACTAAATTTGGAGCTAGAAGAACTAAGTTGAAATCTCTGCTCTATCATGGAACTGGCCGTGTGACCCTGAGCAAGTTAATTAGTCCCTACTTATTTCCTCTGTACTAGAGAACAATAGTACTAGCCACCTCCTCAGGGAAACTGGGTGGTAGCCTCTAGCTCTGAGGTTCTTAGCCTTAAAAACTACACATTAACATCACCTCGGGAACATCCTTTTACAAATCCACATCTGGGCTCCTCCCCCAGAGCCTAGTAATTCATCTCAAGTGTGCTCCAAGCATTGGTAATTTAAAACCCTCCCAGGTGACTCACTTTCACAGCATGATTTGAAAACCACTTGGGTAGAGCTCAGGGTGTGCCCTGCAGGCTAGCACGGTCACTGTCACCTGTTAGAAAAGCAGGCTCCCAGGCCACACCTCAGGCCTGTGAAACCAGAATCCACATTTTACAAGACCTCCAAGTGACCTATGTACATTACAGCTGGAGGAACACTGATCTAGAATACAGCAGGTACTCAGTGAACAATGGCAGGACCTTTTTGAAATACTTATTGAAAAATAATAAATACTTACTGAAATTGAATATTGGGCGGCCGCATATTGGGGCACACACCTGTGCAGTACCCTGGAGCGGAACCTACTGGAACCTCTATTCTAGAACATCAGGCCTGGGTCACACAGCCCTAAGTGTCCATGCCGTTGGATGTATGGCCATAGTTTCTAGCTGGTCTCCTTGCCTCTACCTCAATCTCTGCAATTCATTCTCCACTCTCCCCAGGAACAAGTGATCTTTTTAAACATGAATGAGAACCTTGATACTCAATGTTGGGCCCACGGACCAGCAGCAACAGCATCACCTCAACGTGGTTAACAGTGTAGAATCTCAGGCTCCATCCCTGGCCTAATGAACCAAAGTCTTCAGTTTGAGTCCCCCAGGTCATTCAAATGTATCTGCTTAAATACTCTAGTGGCTTTCTATTACACGAGGAGGAACCTCAGACTCCCAGATGATCTGGCCCCTGTCTTCCTTTCCAGCCTCACATGCCAGCACTGTCATCCACACTCACTGTGCTCCACACACACTGGCCTGCCTTCTGCTCCTCAAGCCCACCAAGCCCGCTCCTGCCTCTGAGACCTGGAACACGCTGCTGCCTCTAACCCTCGTCCACCAGGCCCTCATGTAGCTAGCTCCTCCGGTCACCTGTCACCTCCTGAGAGTGGCCTTGCCTGTCCACCCTACTTCATGTGTCCCCTTTACCCTACCCTATTCTTAATTGTTCTGTGTCATATTATCCTGTCTTAATGTCTTCAAAGCACTTCTGAATATTTGAAATTATCTTATTTATATGTTTACTCATTTATTTTTGCCTCCTCCTCCAAGAATATAAGCTCCATAAGAAGAGGGACCTTGGATGTCTTGTTTTCTGCTATATCTCAGAACCCAGAAAAGTGCTTGATAAGTCTTTGATAAATAGTTGTTGAATATATACTTGTCTCATAATTTTCCACCACAGTTCCCAACACAACAATGAGTTTGATTCTAAATATTAGGAGTATCCTGTCTCACATCTGGGGATCCAAGTAAAGGAACTTAAGCCAGAGAACATTCCTGGTCTGACCTCTCCCACCTTCTTTCAGTGACTTGCTTGATGGATGAGTTTTGGAGGAAGTAATTGAACATTTCTGGCTTTTGGAACCAGCTTATCTCCTCAACTCTGATGCCTTCTGCCACTAGGTTCTCTTAATGGGGTAGGCTTTGTCCCAGTAAGGGGACGTAGCATGTGTTCAGAAAGATATATTCAATTCAGAGGCGAGTTAGCAAGCCCACTGGGATGCAAATCTAAATCCATTTTGATCTCAAATTGTCTGTTTCCAAAGGTTCAGGGTTGGTCCAAAATTCAGAAAAGGACTAAAGCAATGTTATCTACTAGGTCACTTGAAATCCTAACACATATCACAACTCATGTCAGGTATACTGATAACACCTACCAATATAAATGGGTGTTATTGGAGAGCTCAAGATTTTACTCAAACATCCATGAAACTACCTAAAATTCAGTTTTCTCCCCCAGTGTATGCCCTCATGAGTCATCTGCTGAGGAAATTAGTCCTGATTCAAGTGGTTTCTCATTACTTCTGAAGAGAATTGTTGATCCCTTTTTCATGGCATAGTAATCCAGCCTCCAAGATCTAAATGTCCTTGGGAAGTTTAGCTCTGTAGAGCTAAGCTGTCTTACCCTGGGGGAAACTTCTTGCCTCCCCAGGGCATCACCTGGTCACCCCTCAGACTGCCTACCCTCCTCCTGCTCTGGATCCTTGGTGGCCCCAACCTCTACTCTTTTTGCAGGGCTTCTCGGTGTTTCCAGTGGCACCCCCAACATGGTAATGAGTCTCAGAGAAACGCAAATTCATCCTAGGAACAATTATGTTCATCAAATCCAAAAGCTCTAAACTCCTTCAGAACTAGATGGAACTTAGAGGTTTTTAAATCTATTCCCTGTATCAAGACTCCAGTGCTCAGAGAAGTTCAGTGATTTGCACAGCTAGAGTGCGGCAGGGCTTGAACACTGCATCAACTCATGATGGGCCATCTTTACTATGAATTTCAATAAATAAATTAGGTAGTTGTGTGAAACACTGCCAGATGCCAAGTGGGTTCTATGAAATTTATGTTTGTTTGGGTTTTTGTGAGATGGAGTTAACACAAGCTAACATGAGCCAGGCATAAGAAAAAATGATGAAATGCTGCCAAGTTATTACAGTACCAATAACAACTATGGCTAAGAAAAGTAACTCATGACTCAGAATAAATAATTTCCATACACATTAAGTTAGCATTGGCTCTTGGCAAGAATGTATTTGAGCACATGGAGCTGCAGGGATTCATTGAGAATGCTGTCAGGCAGATGCTTCCCCTGTGTGCCTGGGACTGCTTCCCCTTCTCCACAAAATATGAAGTCTGATAGTTCAAATTAAAGAGAAAAATAAAACTCCCCTAAAGTTCTGCTTTCAGTCACTGCAACCCAGACCTGTAAATCAGCACTGCTCATTTTAGTAAGTTATTGGCTAGATGACAAAAAGGATGGTTTCTTTTAGTCTTCACTGAAAATAATTGTGTGCCAGCATGAAAGGAAAACACCCCCTCATCTTTGAACTAACTACACCTTCTAATATCCCTTTTTAAACACAGCCATGAAATTGAAAAGGAAAAATATTTTCCAAGGAAAGCTGATTGCTCTGAACTTCCTGCCCTACACACGCCCATATTTTTACACAAATGTCAATGCTTGAGATTCAGAAATGAATCAACCAGGCATCATCTTGGAAAACCCTAAAGGCCCCCAACTAAGCATGCAGGCTGGCCAATAAATACTCTGGGTGCCAGCGAGCCGTCTCCCTCAGTGTGCAGGGGGTGCCCATTTTGCATCACAGCAAATGATAGACTAGAGACCCAGAAAATGATGGTCCTCCAGCTGTTCATGACAAGACCGCTTCACCAGTACATCAGTTAAATCTTAACAAGCCATGAGAAGAGCTAACTAGGGACCAGAGATAGGCTTGGTCTCTCTGAGAAAGTTTACTAGGTTATTACCTTTCTCCGAACTGGAAAAGAGACCACTGGTCACCTTCTGTATCTTGCACTGGGATCTTACAATGTATTTCTCTTTAATTCAATAAAAAGTCTTTGAGTTTCCTGGAATGGAATTAAGAATTGGTAGCGACATACTGCCTTAAAGATTGACTATTAATTGGTAAACCTTGGGTGTTACATTTTGATAGGTCCTATTAAATGGTTGTTTTCTACTGGCAATCTTCAGATGAAATTTATCTTTAAAAGTGTCAATTCCATGATAGCAGGATATGTGTTTTATTTATCCTCACACGTGGCACAGCTCCTCGCTCATAGTACTGCCTCAGTAACTGTTTAATAACCAAAGGACTAAATGAGTGAATGGCTTATTTATTGGAAATAATGCTGTTTCAGCAAACATAATGCTTTCTCAATATAGTTTACTTTCACCTAGAAAATCTAAAAGTTACCTACTAGTAAGGGGTTTCCTACAAGAAGAGACTAAATTTTATTAAGGTAGACAAAGAAGTAGATTATTTTGACACTGGATTTTTTTTCTCATTTCTTAAAAAAATTTTTTCCTCCTGTGTGTATCTCGGTGTTTCTTTTGAGGTCTCTTTAAAAGCTGTTAAACAACGTAAAACCATGAAGACAACAGGAGGAAAAAATTACATGTCTGAGACAGATTCTCACCTGTATTGTTTCAATAACAGCACCAATTTCTGAACAAGAAAAATGAGATGCGGAAAAGATCAGCATGGCAAGTGTTTCTCTCAAAATCAGCTATTTCACAGAACATTCACATCGATTAGAAAAAGACTTAGCTCTTTTAACTATCAAGATTTATGCAGGCCCTTAAGACTGGAAAAATGTTTTTTCCTTTAACCTTTCTGATGAAATGGCTGGTTTCAAAGGTATGTTTTTTAAAAAATAATATTCAGATTTGTACATGTTGAATTTCAATCACACCACTTCTCTGAGCTGGAGATCTATACAGTGGACTCTGTGAAGTTTATGGGTGGGTGGCTCCCTGGAAAGGTGACAATATTTCCAGCAAGGTTAGAACATCTATAGCCTATTTGTCTTCCACCTAAATTTCCTTGACCACAAGGCATCCTTTTCATCTTGGATACACACTTTTTCCACTGGGAAACTTCTGGTTCTCATTTCATAAAACCAGGGTTAAGGCTTCTTCTTCTTTTTTTTTTTTTCTTTTTAGTTTCTATAGCTCTACAGTTTTTAAAAACATATTTGTGATGTTCTCCTATCATCGCAAATAACTGTTTTGTTATGCCCCACCAATAACGTCTTCACAGAACTAAATGAAACAGCGTGAGAAGGTCTCTAACAGGCTCGTGCTTTTTGGAGGGGGAAGACAAAAGAGTCAAGAATGATTCCATCAAATGCTGTTGGAGAAGGGAGTTCCTATACTCTCTTTTCTTGTTATTAACGTCTCAAGATGAAAGCTTTTTCTCTCCTTCTCTATTGACTATTTGTTCTGACAGTTATGACAAAGAAAAGACAGAAATACAATATTGACTTGGCACTGCTCGCTAGTTATAAGAAGCAAGTTTGAAAAAAATCGAGGAATATAAATAGTTCAGAAGCTTTGAATCCTTGCCTAAATATCAAAGAAAATTTACCTGCCAACAGACCAAATATAAATGAACTACATTTCTCCACCAGGTATCCCAACTCTAGTAAGTTTTGCTGATGCAATTGGGTTTGTGTTTTCTGATTCACTTTCCTGTACAAGATTATTTTGACTTTCCTCCTGAAAATGCTCCTCAAAACCACTAAATCACCATAAGCTTATCACTAACTCAACATGCAATAGTCTCACCGCCATCTCCTATCACCACACAACTGTAACTAGGCAGTGCAGACCTGGGGGTACTGTATGCTGCCCTTTCCCTCTGTAGGACGCTGATTTGTTTTTAGGTGTCTCTCAGCTGCATCTTTACATTAAGTTTGCACTGTACTAGGATCCTACGGGCTTAGCATTATGGTGAGAATTACATGAGTTATTATTGGTAAGGCATTTAGAACAGTGCCTGGCTCCTAATAAGCACTATATAAATGTCTGCTCAATGAAAACAGAAAATATTTACAATGCTGGCACTTCTAAGAAGGGAGTCAATAAATGAGCTAAATCTGAAACCAATAGCAGTACTAAACATGTAAGAAAACAACACTAAATCTATAAGGCAAATTTCCTGTAATAATGGGCATGGTATAGTAGAAAGAATACTCTACGTGAGCCATGAAATGACCATCCCAGTCACAAATACACCCTGTGACATTTGGATAAGACACTTCTCTCTCTGCATCTGAATTTTTTATTTGCAAATTAGAGAACTGTACTGTGTTAATCTCTAAATGCCAGTATGTGGTTGTGAACCAGTTGGTGCTGATACAGTCTGTGGCAAAAGGAAAAAACAAAAGACAATGAACTGATTTTTTCCATAAAATTACATTTAATAATTTTGAAGGAATAGTCTTTAATCTGAGATCATTCCTCTACTTCCCGCCCTCCTTCCTTTTATTCTTTTTTTATTCTTCTCTCTTTTTCTTTCTTTTCTTTTCTTTTTGATGTGAAAATGTCCTTTCTTTCATGCTACAGTGATGAAAGTAGATGGTTGATTATTTTCATTGTGATAAAGTATCCATAACATACAATTTACCAATTTTACCTGCAGTTCAGTGGCATTAAGTACATTCACGTTGTTGTGTAACAATCCACTATCCATCTCCAGAACTTTTTCATCATCCCAAATTTTCTGTCTCCATGAATGTGACTTCTCTAGGTACCTCACATAAGTGGAAATCATATAATATTTGTTCTTTTGTGTTTGACTTATTTACTTAGCATAATATCTTCAAGTTCAGATTTTTTTTTAATGTTCTTACTTGACAGTCCCCAAGTAACATTTTTACTAGTTTCTCATCCAAAAGCCTGGGAACCACTGGACTAGAGAACCTCATCTTACACAAGTATTCTACAGTTCTATGACCAAGGGCAATGGTCACATTTTCAGTACGTTGCAGCCCTCTACACATTACAGGGGCAGGACCCTGGGGCTGCTGCTCAGTGGTCTTTGCAAGGGAAGAATCAGACTGACCTGTGTTGGGTATATCACCTCCTGTATTAATTGCCATACCTCTTTCATTCTCTAAACTACTCATGCTCTAAATGTAAAAATGAAAGGATAATGGAGAATACTATTTTTAAATACATACCTCATGTTGCCAACACAACCTGGCTCACTTGCCACAAACTGGCAAAAGGAGATTGATGGTTTGGTTTAGTTTCCAACTAATTCTACAAAGCACCACCTCATGCCTGCCCCTAAACAATTCAGCAAGTCATTTTAATTAAGGGAACTATTTTAGGGAGGGCACTGATTCCTCAAATTACTTTAAAAATTATAAATCTCAAGTCTTTCTGTCTTACACTCACACTTCTACCCAGCCTCACAGACAAGATGCTTTAGAAGCTGTAGCCGTGTATGCAGTAGTTAATCATACGTATTCTAAGCACAGTGCCTGGTGGTTTTAACTGTTTTGGAGATGGTATGCAAGTCTTTACCCATGTTACTAAGGACTCCAGGATGTCCTTGCAATCTAAGTCACAAACTGTGAAATTACTAAAAATAACAGCTTCCAAAATAATACTTCCAAAATAATATTCCTTAGGTCATACCAAAGTAAGTAGAGAAATACATAATGATGGGTGTAGTAAAATTGTTTCATTTTTGGAACTGAAGCTACGAGTCACTATTAGAAAGAAGAGGAATACAGAGAAGAATAAGAAAACGTCTTAAATATTTCTGAATTCATAAAAAATTTTAGGGGGTAAAAATAACTAGTGAAGACAAAGAGAACACAGGCAACCATGAGGGAAAGGCTAGTGCACAGCCCAGAAAAGAAATGATGGGCTGTAAAAAGGGAGGTGGAGATGGAGGAGCCAGGAAAGATTCAAGATGAATTTTGGAAGCAGATTGGACAGACGGAGCAAATTTAGTAACAATGGCACTTGGACTTTCACACAGTACACTGTCACCCCATGTGCCCTCCCAGCTTCACTATGATGCCTGGCATGGCTGACAATTTCTGCATTTTCCAGATTGGGAACTCAGACAAGGAGATGATCATCTAAGCACACCCCCGTGACCTGCCCCGACAGTTGGGCGGGAGGGGAACAATTAGGCAACATGCATCCATGGATTAAAGGAAATTTGGGAGTAAAGGATGCATACACATATAAAGGTTGGAATCTGTTTTTCCTATCACTCTTAAACATGTTTGATCTTAAACTTAACAACTTAAAAAAAAAATCCCAGGGGGTAACTTGAAATATCCACTTTGTCCCTGGACACCCTCAATTAGATGAGGGACACAAAACTTAAATGGGTTTTCCACTTCTTACTTCAAGGAATTGATAGTATCATGTTTACAGTAGATAGTGTATATTTTGAGTAATTCCTGCTAATTCCCTCCCAAATAAATAGCATCTGCTTTCTAATTTTTAAGAAAGAAAAATCTGGTTTTAGTTGGCTTATTCAAATAGAGCACTAATAAAAAGTTAACGGCAACAGACTACTGGTTATGAAATGTTGTAACATTAAATTGTTTCTACTGTTGATCAGATTAATTTAAGGATTTTTTTATGCCTTGAAAAGTGCTAATAATGGTTAATGAATACTTTCGCTGTAAAGCTTCAATATGAAAACCATCATCATCATCACTATCAACATCATCATTGTAGTGGACACTTTGATTTACTTACTATGGATCAGGTATTTCTCCAAGTACTTTGTGTACATAAATTTGTTTAGTTTTCTCCTCCATTTTACAGATGAGGAAAACGAAGCCAAGTGGGGTAAAGCAAGCTGCCCAAGGACACGTATCTAGCAAATGGCAGAACCAAGGATTTCAACCCAGACGGAATGTCTCTATGTCTATGCTCTTAATATCACATATGCTGCTCCTCTTAAACAAATGTATTTTTTTAATTTTAAGGAGCATATGATCATTTAGGTGTATTCCCAAATATTATATTCCTATAACTCGTTCTGCAAGCTAAATTTTTCCAACAACAATATAAAGGCATTACTAGCTGATGACATTGCTCTTTCTGAGCTCTTTCTATATACAATTCTTGACCTCAAATCTGGTGCTAGAATAAGAATCAGATTTCTAAACAACACAATTATAGTTTTCTTTGTTTAAAAAAACAATAAGACTAACAAAGTATTTTGAAATATCAACCTGTCAGACCCAAGTTAAACAAATAAGTAATTTAACTGAAGTCAAAACCCTGTAGGATTATCCAAAATCTAGAAAGTGAATAGTTTAAACTCATTTGTAAATGCATGGAAACAACTGACAACCTCTATGAAAAACTTTTTGTCTCTCACAATAACAAATGAAAATGGATTGTTACAGAAAGACTTTTGCACTCTCCTTAATCCAATCATTTTTAAACATGTATAAAAACACTTAAAAAATATATGCTTGAGGGTAAGACTTTCCTAAAGTGTTTCTGAAAACTACGTATGTTCATCCAAATATCATGTCAACATTATTATTTTAACAAATAGAGAGTAAGCTCTTTAATTAACAATTATACTCCTTTTTACAAACTAGATTAATTTTAAAATGGAGAACATGGCAAGGTGGCCAGGATGATGATGAAAATTCTGTTGAGATCATCTCATTTGAAGTTTAGACTTTTTTCCAATAGAAGGCCACAAACGCCTCTCTTAGAATGAAAGAACAAATCGTTTATAATTCTTTTTATTCAGAACCTTGTTCCACTCTGTAAAGAGAATAAAATTAATTGAATCTATTTTGGTGATAATTGGAATATCCAAAAGTCCATTTGCCAGCAAACCCAAAAGTATGTCCTATGAGTTGCTCACACTGTAGAAAGAGCAGGATCGTCTGCACTTAGCCACTATCAACAATGCCCTTATTTTTTGGTGTTTATTGGTAAGCAGAATAATGGCCCTCAATGATATCCACATTCTAATCCCCAGAACCTGTGAATATGTTACTTTAAATGGCTTAAATTTAACAACCGATTAAAGGGAGGGCTGAACTTCGCAGGTGTAATCAAATTGAAGACCTCGAGGTGGGGAGATTATACTGAATTATCTAGGTGGGCTCAATGTCATAACAGAGAGAAACCTTTCCAGGAAAATTTAAGATGGCTTATGAGCTCCAGGAATTGTCTGAGATGCAGAAAAGTGAAGAGAAGAGATGATAAAGAGATTTTACCAGCCATGTCAAGGATATAACCTTCTGCCTTAAGTGCCTAAATGGCTCAAGTCCTAGGTTAGAAAAAATGTTTGGGACCTAATTTCAACACTATTTGGGCTAAGTAAGCACCTATTGCTTAATTAACAATGTGTTCATCCAAAAGGGATGCACATCAGAAATGTGGCCCCATCTTTGCCATGACTGAAGCCAAACAAGTGATTTCAAGATATCCTAGCCAATAAAATGACTTCAGGCTCCACCTAGGGTAGTAGAATGTACTGTCCTACCATTAGGGGACATATTAATCAGACCAACCTGCCAACCCACCTCTCTAGCCACTTTCAGGCTCCCAGGCTCCCAGGATCCCATCTGCCTTTCAATTCTAGAAAGGGGATATTGTACTCTCATAGCATGCCACAGTGATTCAAGTGACCCAGGCAACTCGATTGACCAGAATCTCGTGCTAAGGAAATACTATCTATCCCCATCAAGTTTGATACAGAGTTAGTGAAAATAAATGAGGAATGAACCTTCTGGCAAAAACCATCCCCCAGTAGCCTATGGCCCCTTCAGTGTATCAGTGTTCTCCAGTGAAAATGGCAACTGGATGTTTTCAAACAGCACTCACCCCACCATCCAGCAGTGTACAGAAGTTGATCTCTAAAGTTATCTATTAGTATTACATTGCATAACGTAAGCCTTCAAAGAAGGCTTGTGTTTTGTGTCAAGTAGAGTATGTTAGCCCTGAGTTTGTCGAGCAGGAGGCCAAGGAATTGCCTCTTACTATATCTGAGATTGCATAACCACCCAGTAGCTGTGGCACAGACCTTGGCCCAATTCATCTTATTTTTCAGAGGTAGATAACAGCCAGGCTTATCCAACACATTCTTGTGATTCAGGCCCCCAAACCTAACTTCTTCAGACCATCTGAGCACACTTCATCAACATAACTTGAGCTTAGAGCTTCAGAAATATGATCTAAAGTTCATGAAGCTAAATGCGCTCAGATGCTTCTAACAAACCAAAAATTTCAGTTGTAGTGGAAAAATACTCAATTCCATCCTCAGATTTCCCTGGTGTTATTGATCCTTCATTCTCATTTCCTCCCTGTATTTTATCTTCTTTCTGTTATTTCCTTGACTCAGTCAAAACCATCCTAATACTTCTAAATCCTCTCTTTAATCCAAACATGAGTATTTTTTTGGTGATCATTTATAAATGATAGGAAAATTGCTACAGACAAGTAGTGAAAGACTAGAACTTTACCTTGAGGAATAAAACATCAAACATAAGCTAATCATCACTTGAAGGTGCAGTTGTCAGTTTTTTTTTTTAATTGAGTTATAGTCAGTTTACAATGTTGTGTCAATTTCTAGTGTAGAGCACAATTTTTCAGTTATACATGAACATACATATATTCATTGTCACATTCTTTTTCACTGTGGGTTGTCAGGTTTTTCTTCTTCATCCATTTTGAATCCATTTTGTCTGATATAAGTATAGCTATCTTTGCTCCCTTTTCATTTCTGTTTGTGTGGAATACCTTTTTCCATTCCTTCACTTTGAGCCTACGTGTGTCCTTGAAGCTAAAGGAGTCTCTTATAGGCAGTGTATAATTGGGTCTCATTTTTTATCCCTTCAGTCACCCTGTGCCTTTTGATTGAAGAATTTAATCAATTTACATTTAAAGTAATTAATAGCAGGAAGAACTTAGTATTATCATTTTGTTAATTGTTTTCTGGCTTTTTTGTGGTTCCTTTGTTCCTTTCTTCCTCTTTGCTGTCTCCCTTTGTAAACGGATGATTTTCCATAGCAGTATATTTTGAGTCCCTTCTCTTCATCTTGTGCATATCTACTATACATTTTTGTCTTGTAGTCACAGGGACTTAGTTGAAACACCTTATAGATACAACAGTCTATTTCAAGCTAACAACAAAACTCCAATTGCATGCAAAAATTCTACCCTTTTACTACTCACCCCCAACATTGTATGTTTTTGATGCCACAATTTACATCTTTTGTGTTGTACATCCATTAACAAATTATTGTAGCTATAGGTATTTTTCAAACTTTTGTCCTTTAACCTTACACTAGAATTAAGTGGTTAACATTACAGCATGAGAGTATTCTGAATCTGACTATATACTCACATTTACCAGTGTATATTTTCACGTTGTCAGGTTACCAGTTAGCATCCTTTCATTTCAGGTTGGAGAACTCCTTTCAGTATTAAAGTGGGTCTAGTGGTGACGAACTCCCTCAGCTTTTGTTTCTTAGGGAAAACCTCCATTTCTGAATAGAGTACAGATCATTCCTGAACAAAATGGAGGTTAGGGGACCAACCCTTCACACAGTTGAAAATCCCCATATAGTTTACAGTTGGCTCTCTGTATACATGGGCCCTCTGTATCCACTGGTCCTCTATATTTGTGGTTCCACATCCTCAGATTCAACAAACTGTGGATCGTGTAGTATTGCAGTATTTACTATTGAAAAAAAAATCTGTGAATAAGTGGACCCATGAAGTTCAAACCTGTGTTGTTCAAGAGTTAACTGTATTCCTGGTTGGTTTTTTTCTCTTTCCGCACTTTGAATATATCATCCCACTCTTACCTGGCCTGCAAGGTTTCTACTGAGAAATCTGCCTGTAGACTCATGGGGATTCCTTTGTATGAGAGAACTTTTTTTTTTTCTCTGCTGTTAAAATTCTCTCTTTTTAAACAAAACAAAAAGACAACCTATGAGATGGGAGAAAATGTTTGCAAAAGATACAACTGACAAGGGCTTAATTTCCAGAATATACAAATAGCTCATATAACTCAACAGCAAAGAACATAATCCGAAAATGGGCAGAATACCTAAATAAGCATTTCCCCAATGAAGACATACAAATGGCCAATAGGCACGTGAAAAAATGCTCAATAGCGCAAATTATTAGAGAAATGCAATGAAAACTACAATGAGTGACCACCTCACACCAGTCGAAAATAATAATGCCATTTGCAGCAATATGGGAGGACCTGGAGATTGTCATACTAAGTGAAGTAAGTCAAAAAGAGAAAGAAAAATACTATATGATATCACTTACATATGGAATCTAAAAAAATGACACGAACTTATTTACAAAACAGAAACAGACTCACAGACATAGAAAACAAACATATGGTTACTTGTGGGGAAAGGGGAGGTGAAGGGATAAATTAGAAGTTCAGGATTTGCAGATTCTAGCTACTATATATAAAACAGATAAACAATAAAGTATACCATATAGCACAGGAACTATATTCAATATCTTGTAATGATCTATAATGAAGAAGAAAATGAAAAGGAATATATATACATAAAACTGAAACACTATGCTGTACACCAGAAATTAACACAATATTGTAAACCAACTATATTTCAATAAAAACATTTTTAAAATTCTCTTTGTCTTTGATTTTAGACAGTTTTATTACAATGTGTCTTGGAGAAGATATTTTGGATCGAAATTTTGGTGTGGCCTATTAGCTTCCTGAACTTGACTATCCAAATCTCTCCCCAGGTTTGGGAAGTTCTTAGTCATTATTTCTTTAAATAAAATTTTAACCCTTTCTCCCCACTTCTCTGTGCCCTAATGATGCATAGATTTCTTCTCTTAGGGGTGGACCACAAGTCCTGTAGGCTTTCTTCATTCCTTTTCATTATTTTTCTTTTTCCTCCTCTAACAAGATAATTTCAAATGATCTGTCTTCAAGCTCATTGATTCTTTATTGTGCTTGGTCCAGTCTTATGTTGAAGGTCTCTACTGAATTCTTCAGTTTAGTCACTATACTCTTCAGCCCCAAAATCTGTTTGATTCTTTTGAATATTAAAAAAAAAAAATTTTGTTGAACTTCTTATTTTGTTCTTGTATTGTTTTCTGAGTTCATTATATTGTTTCTCATCTGTGTTCTCCCGTAGCTCTCAAGCATCTTCTCATTTTAATTTTTTATCATGTAATTTCCGCATGTACATTTCTTTAGGTCAGTTACTGGAGGTTTATTGTGTTCCTTTGGTGACGTCATGTTTCCCTAATTCTTTTTTTTTCTTTTTTCTCAGCTTTATTGAGATATAATTGACACATAACATTGTGTAAGTCTGAGGTGTACACAATGTGATGAGAGCAATGCATCTTTTTTTTTATTGAGTTATAGTCATTTCACAATGTTGTGTCAAATTCCAGTGTAGAGCATCCCTAATTCTTCATGACCCCTGTAGCCTTGTGTAGATGTTTGAACATCTGAAAGTCACCTCTTCCAGACTTTCTAGACTGACTTTAGTAAGGAAAGACCTTCAACTGTGGGTGAGGGCATGGGAGAGCATGCTGGGACCCTGGTTCTAGTGTAGGGGAATGTGGTGGCTCCAGGTCCAGGGGGACATTGTGACTTGTCACCTCAGGCCCCTAGTGCCCAAAGCATCTCTAGGTGTGCTGCCTTGACGAGCACTGTGAATGGACAACAGAGACTACTGCAAAGGCTGTGATGGGAAACAAAAGCAGGTTCTTTGTATGGTGCCCCAGAAGTCTGAGGGAGCTGGTTGTTCACCCTTTCCCAGAGAAGCAAACTCTTCCTATCTGGGGAGTTCTCTCTTCAGATAAAGCAATGATGGCTCAGGGATGGACTAATGTATGCAAAATGAACCTTTCCTTCCTTCCCTTTTGTATGGTTATTCTCAAGTTTTTTGGTCCAATGTGTTGCTCAAGTTTCTTAAGGAAACTAAGAGCTCTCCCAGAGTTAGTTTTGCTTGTGGATAGCTGTCTCATTGTTGATCTTTGTAGTAGAATGGAGCTGGGGTCTTCTACTCTACCATCTTGGTTACATCACTCCACTTTGAATCTAAAATTCTGCAAAAATCCCTCTTACCTCAATCTATAGTACACAAGATACAATCCACCAGAGAGCAGAAACTCTAAACACACAAGTTAATCTTTCTAACTAAGTCTAACAAGTTTTTAAAAAGCCTTTATTTCTCACCCTTTCAAATTAAGTTGTACTGCTACCAGTCCTTTTTCTGTGCTATCAGTTGAATAATGAAAAGAAGTATGAGTAACAAGACAAGGCAATACTGATAGCTAATAAATTAAGGAAGAAAATACAATCCTCCTCTAAATTATGTTTATCACAAAAGTGCACAGTTCCTCTGTAGCTTAAAACACAGGAGGGCAACTGTTCTCTGTAGGCAATCAGATTACTGTTGATTTCAAGAATACCTGTTAGCTGGAGTTTGCTATATTTGGGATTTTAATTTAAAAAAAAAAAACAACCTTTCTAAATCCTACTTTTAGGTCTTGTCATAAACTTTAATGCAATCTGAAAAAGCATGCAGTTGTGTAAGAAAAAGTCTCCAAAAATCAGCATTTTGTGTCATATTTCACATTTTTCAGCTAAAAGAATGGTGTTTTACAACTGTCTCTTCTAAAACCAAAGGAAATTATTTATACCCAACTGGTGATGTTGAAAGATGTGGGGAAACTCACCCTCATCTGGGCATGTGCACACACATGCAAGTATACCCACTCACCTCCAAATACACAAACATTCACAAGTCATATAAGAGCCATGAATAAACTGCATCAGCTCTTTTTAATAGTCAGTTTATTTAATTAGCTTATTAAGAAAAACAATTAAATTTTATTTGCTCTTTCAAAAAAAAATTGTTTTCCACTACCCACATTATATATAGTTTGCCTTTTCAAGTTCTTTCAGTAAGATTTTGACTTTCAATACAAAAATAATGCTCTAGGCTTAGACATTTATTTTTTACCTTTGAGATTACAAACCCGTCCCAAAGGAATGAAAATCAGTTTTGTTCATATCATTTAATAAACAGTAAGTTACTCATACTCCCCCACAGAAGTGTTTCATGGCTGATGGTTACTTAGGCTCTGTATGTCTATATGTCAAAAACCTGCCTTGAGACTGTATGATAGCTTGGTTTTACAGACTGTGTGGATTACTATATTCTCTTTCTCTCTCTCTTCTGTTTCATACATCTTGCTAATTAAGGACTTTTTTTTCATGTGGGGTCAAGGCCAGTGGGGTCAGAAACAAGGAGGCAGCCCACAAGTATGGGGGTTGGTTGTTCATAGGGGTTGAGCAAATATGGAAATATATTGAAAATAACTGGAGTTAGTTTCTTTTCAGTCAGAGGAGGTTATAAATATGGAAAAGGTATTATTCTTCTGACTAGAATAAACCCAGGGTGTTGCACTGGAATTAAAGTATCAATGTAAGCACAAGGCTATAATAGATAAATAGACAGATATAGAAATCAGTATAGTAATGTGTGTGTGTGTGTGTGTGTGTGTAGTCACATATTTTCTAGCTCTGTTCATTGACAAGGCCTAGAAGCAGTGACCTTCCAGTAGCAAGGTGCATACCTGGCACCGTGATCTTGGTTTTTAAATACTGTTCTCTACTAAAAAGAACCAGATACCATTGAAGAAATTGTTGATTCCAAGGCAGGAAAAGTACAAGGTGAATCTGGAACATCTTATTGGACCATAAAAAAAAAAAAGGAGGTCTCAAAGAATGATGAATATATGTCATAGGACATAAGAGCCAGCTTGATGGAGCCCCTGCTGGCCAAATCTGGGAAATTTAGAACTCCAAAATAAATGATAGTAATGAGTTATAATCCACCGAATCCAATAAGACTTCATGAATGTGTACTTAAATAAAGAAGAAGAGAAAATTCTACTTGATAGTGGAATGTCAGGCAATAAAAGTAGAAAGAATAAGAATGTAGAAAATCACCATTGGTGACAACCTGGCAATAAACACATTTAATAATAACTGATTCTGTCAAGTATAATCTATGGACATTAAAATAAATGAATAAGGATCTGATGAAATGCAGAATATTTACATAGTTTTCAATAGCGCCTCATGACATGATACTTGAATTTGTAAGTAGAAATCTGGCAGATGCCATTTTATCACAGTGATAAAAGTTAACATCACCAGTGATAAAACAAGCCAGCACCCTGTACTCCCTTACATGATGCACTGAGGACTCAGAACCACTTCTCTGGTATTTATTCCTGCCCCTAAGAAAGCATAACCTGAATCCAACCATGAGGAACCATCAGACAACTTCAAATTAAGGAACCTTCTACAAAGTTGTTAATTTGGATGGAAAAAAATTGCTCCAGAAAGAGACTAAACAGATACGACAACTAAAAGTAATACATGATTCTAAACCAGATCTTGGATCTATAAAGGACATTAGTGGGACAACTGACAAAATTTCAGTGGCATCAAAGTACTAACAAGTAGAATTATATCTGGGTTAATATCCTAATGTTGATGGTTATGTCTGTGGTTATGTAAAAGAGAATTCTTTATTTTTTAGGAAATATGTATTAATGCTTTAAAGAGTAATGGGACATTGTGTCTTCAACCAACTCTCAAACAGTTCAGAAAATTAAAATGACAGATATAGAGGAGATATATGTATATACACATAGATGTAGAAAGAGAGAAAGAGCAAGAAAGAGAGAAGCAAGTGTGGTTAACTATTAATTTGAGGGAATCTGGGTGAAAAGTATCTAAGATTTTTATTTTATTCTTACAACTTTTCTATAGGTTTGAAATCATGTCTAAAGAAATGGTTTTTACAGGAAAAAGATTAGAGATTTTAATATACCAACACCTTCAGATGGTACTAACTGAGCACCTATTTTTTGCCAAGCTCTGCAACACACTGGGAATACACAAAGGAATCAGACCTGAACTTGAGGCTTGCTATCTGGAAGGACAAACAAATACATGCAGTCTGATGCAAAACACCTGACATGGGAGCCACTAGTGGGCACAGATGGGCTGTAAGGGCATTCTAGAAAGAAGCAGAACAAGAAAAAACAGCGAAGGAAATGAAACCCAGAATAGTTGGGGAATAAGAAGCAGAGTTTCATGGAATGAGGAGTGAATAATGAGGCTACTCTTAAGTAGAGGAACTTTCAGTAGTAGATGCTGTTTCTTCTCCCTTTTCATTCACATAAAGATTCCAGGTAGGCTCCACTACATTTGGTGCAATGAAAGAAGAGACTGTTAACTGATCTTGACTATCACACTCATGATTCATCACTATTCATGAATGTTACATTACTATGAACACTGTTACTGAATTGGTTGACTGGACCTGCACTAGGGCCCAGGCCCAGAGAGCCAAGACCCTTTGTCTCCATCAGGGAGGTTCTTTTTCCAATTGGATTCACATAGCCAATACCAAAACCAATGCTGAGACTGGAAAAGCACAAGTTTATTCAATGGCCAAAGAATGGAGAAGTGGGAACCTAGTTTGCAAATCAACTTCTCAACTCAATTCGAGCAGATATAACCAAATATATAGGAAGGTGGAGGTAAACGTGAGGTAACTGGAAAGAGTGGGAGGAATATTCACAGCTTATCCAAGAACAAGGATGTGGTTTGGACTCGAACTGATGCAACACTCCTTTTCAGTCCCTGTTTGGGATTTTTCAATGGTTGTTATGGCAACTGTCAACTACCATGGCACTGGCAGGTGTGTCATTTAGCATGTTATGCATTACAATGAGTGTAAGTGAGCCTCAAGGTCTACTGGAAGTCAGATCTTCCACCACCTTGGGCCTGGTTGGTTCTAACCAGTTCTTGTTTTTTCTCTTTGCAGTTTCCTCCTGAAAGTTAGGTAAGAGTAATTGGTTTCTATTAGAGGGAAGGGCAGGGGTATGATTCTGGGGCAACAGCTTTGGTAACAATACAAACACACACAAAAAAAAATACTTTTTAATACCCACAGCATATTGACTTTTGAAAACAATAGGCAAAAGATATAACTCCAATTCTTAACACCTTTAAGAGCATAAAATGTATTATTATCCATCTGGCTACCCTTCAATCAGAAAACATACAAAGCCTGTATAAGTTGTTGGTAGGGAAATAAGAGAAAGTAATGTAAGAGATTCCAATATCTTTCTATCTTTCTAAGTCAATAGATTTTCCAGTCTAATTCAAGTCACAGTCTTGATTACTTTTGCAAATGTAAGAAGTATGAGGTAACAGGGTTTAGTTTTCTAAGCTCAGGATAACTACATGATGAACATTATGTCAAATCATATTTCGTTCTACTGAGTAACAGGAGGGAGTAATTCAAGAAGCCACAGTGGTATTTTATACAATTTCCTTTAAAATTTAAGCCATACTTGCTTTGCATTTCATTACTATCTCTGCTACCAGGATCAGCGATTGAATTCAGACCATTTTTCAGGCTGAAAGCAAACTAAATTGAAATCTATTACTTTCTTTTGCAAATCTGCCCTCTCTTTGTGATGTGAGGTTCACTCACAGAACCCAGAGAGACTCTGCATCAATTGTAGCCTCCCTAAGGAAGCGAAAATTCAATGGAAGTATTAACCCTTCATTTTTTGGGTCCAAACATTTTCTTCCACATGGAGGTCTTACATTACATAAGAGCCCAGATTTTGATTACTCACCAGATAGAAAACCAAGACTGAATAAAAAGTACTATATGGGTCTGAAAACCTTAAAGAGTTAGGCACTAGAAAATAGGACAGGAGGAGCAAATCCACTTCTGTCCTTTCTCATTTCTCTCTCTCCTTCAAGATAATCGCCTGTGTATGAAGTGCAACTACAAATACCTACATGTGAATCTTCACAAATACATAATTTGAATGGACTCAATGGTGTTAACTTATCATCCCAAGCACACTCAATGGATAACATAATCCTGTCCTCAAATAATACAATATTCCTTAGAGCAGTTCATACTTTTCTTAATATTTGGCGAATACTCTTTGAACTTGGCTACCAGCCTAAAACTTTCTTACAATCACAGAATGTGCCCTGGGGTTAAAAGCCAGCCACCCACGTTTGAAACATTTATGTCTGAACCTGCAATTTGTTGGCCACCCACCCTCGCTCATTAAAATGTTGGAACCAAATTCGCTTTGCCAGCTTAATTATCAAAGCCAAGAAATTCATTTCCCACTAACTGGATTAATGACAGCATTCTCTGTCAATGGAAAAATGAAGACCTTTGTGTTACCTCCTTCCCCAGGTTAGTTCATGCACCTGTCTACTTCCAGTGAAAAGTGAGATTAGAACACATCTTGTGTGAAAAACACCAGAGTCACACCCAGCAGGGGGCCAAGTGTGTCCGTCACCCCAAGCCATGCTTTGGTAAATAAATCATTTATTTCAGTGACCTAAGGCATATCTTCTCCTTCAAGACCTATGCCACTTTACTTTAATCTTCTATTTTGAATTTACTCCATTCTGAGTCTTTTTAATTTTCCTGGCTAATGGAAACAGATTCCTGATTTACTAGCCCAATATCACAGTCTTCTGGTGAAGGTCTTATTTGTTCCTAGGGAAACATATATATCAGGCACGTGTTCTTCCTTTAACATGGTGCTTGGCAAACTTTTTCTGTGAAGGATCGGATAGTAAATATTTTCAGTTTTGCTAGCCATTCAGTCTCTGTCCCAACCACTCATCTCTGCCCCATAGCACAAAAGCAGTCACAGACAATATGTAAACAAATGTGCATGGTGGTGTGCCAATAAGACTATATTTACACACACAGGAAGAGAGTCAGATTTGGTCCATGGGCTGTAGGTTGCCGACCACAGCTTTAATATTTTTTTGGCTTTGCTGTCTAGTAAAAGTTAGCCTTTATATAGCAAAACAAAACAAAATAAAAACAAAAAAAGTCATAAACAAAAAACAAAACAGAAACAGGAGAACAGAGTTTCTAAAAGAGAAAGCCATCCATAAGCCATCTGCATCCAAATCTTCTAGCATGCTTGAAGAACATTCATATTCCTGGGTTCCAATCCTAATTTACTGAATCAGAATCCCCAAGACTGGGGCCCAGGAATCTGCATGTTTACAAGCCTTCAAGATACCTCTTAGAGCACCAAATTTAAGATCTTAAATGTCATGACTTCAAAGATAGGCCATGCAGTTCTGCATCTACTCTGGGGTGATGGTTTGAGAATAATAGAGAAAACTCTATTATCCAAACCTCACACCCAGAAAAGAGATTCACTCTCATCTCAAGGACCATTTATTACCCCATACATGGGTAAGATTTTGCAGTTAGTTTAAGAAAAATTTTTAACTACAACAAAAAGGAAATAATTATTTCATATCCTCTTCTCTTGTTTCTCCTACATAAGAGTCATTTAATTTTAGCTTTGGTTTTCTTATATGTAAATAACTGGATGTAAGCCTTTACAATCCATTCTTCATACACCTCTGTTTACATACTTAATAGCATCACTTTTTTGTTTTGGTTTGGTTGTGGTATCTCAGAAAACTTGTATTTCAACTGGAATTGGCTATATAACATGCCTTTACACATTAGAGTTGTACAAAAGCCCCTACCAGGGTTCACAAAGGACATTTCCTTTTCACCCTATCTCTTCTTTCAGTAACACATGCTCAATTTGGAATTCAATTAACTTCTTCCAGACTGAGAAATTCCTCTCATGTGAATGCAAGGGTCCTTTTTGTACAATTCACTTGTCTGTCTCTGGATGTCATAGTCACATTTCACCTGAAATATCGTGTTGGTATCAGCTGTCATTCATTCTCCCCACACAGTTACTGTGTAGCCAGAATTCACTGTTTGGGACCAACCAGAGGATTATGGAACATGACAAATTATTGGCTTACTTTTCTTGACATCTCCTGATTTTAAATCAAGTGTGCAAATATGGGTGAAAACAACACAATACACAATTTCAATCCCTCCATATCCAGGCTAGCCTATCCCAAAGCACCCAACAGTACCCTGCATCATAGAATCATGGCACCTAGCAGGTTATAGTCAAGGCCCTCAAGAGTCTACTCTCTGGTGGGAGGTCCATCGGGTCTGCCACTCACCAACAATGAAATGTCAGTCAAGTAGATAGGGAGGAAGATGGGAAGATGAGTATAATGGAAAGAGAAACAGACCCAGGACTCAGCCTGTCTTAAACTACCAAGTTTATGAGCACCCAGTTGTGATAAAGGTCTCTCATTCTACAACTTCAGTTCACATAATCAACTATTTAAATCTGAAGACAGGGATTTACACAGAGTAGGAAAATTGTTAACAAACATTGATAAAAATATGTTTCTAAATCCAAACTCCTGACCCAGATGACTTTTCATTCTGAATTCCTTTGTTTTTTCTGTTTGTTTTTTCTTTCTGACCAAGATAATTTTCATATTGAATGACACTAATTTTTAAGAATATAATATATATTCTTAATATAATATAATAAAAATGAAGGGTGATTTTCCACATGGTATGTATTTTTCAGTTAACAATATTCGTTGAAGATCTACCATGTTTCAAGCACTACACACTGGGAGTAAAATGGTTAAAAAAAAAAAAGGTTGGGGATGAGACGGGGCTTGGCTTGGCTCTCTGCCCTCTGGGGGTTCACTTCTGCCAACTTTGTTCCAACATTGTTTTCTTTCAATATTTGTTTCCATCTTATTTACTTGATAAAATTCAAAAGGCACAAAAGACTATACAATGAACAA
Source organism: Camelus ferus (assembly GCF_009834535.1). Lineage (NCBI taxonomy): Eukaryota > Metazoa > Chordata > Mammalia > Artiodactyla > Camelidae > Camelus > Camelus ferus. The sequence continues at coordinate 59,184,344 of NC_045703.1, read as the reverse complement.
TACCCATCCCATTTCTATATTCCAGCTGCTCAGTTTCCTCTCTAGAGGCAACCAATATTATTAGCTCATGTATAGCCTTCTAGAAAATGTTATAACACTCAAGTAAACAAGTATATACTCTTCCTTTCTTTTTCTTTAAATACAGTAAGTACATCATTTATATGCTCTGTATTGCACCTTGCCTTTCATACTTACAAGTCTTAGAGCTCATCTCATAATGGTACATTCTGTTTATAGCTGTGTAGTATTCCACTGGTGGCTCTATCATAGTTTATTTTAACAAGTGCCTTTGATAGACTGTTATATTGCTTTCAATCTTTTATTATTACCAACTACTGACGTATATGTTATCAATTACATATATACACACATTCTAATACATAAAGCCATCCTTAATGGGATAACGTGGCTTAATTTAGTCCTGGCATATGCAGGCAGTCTCCAACCCATAAGGAGCAACATGTTCTGACTCTGACCTCTCCACACTGGTGAAGCCCCCACCACCCCTAAAGAGATACGTCAAAGAGAACGCACTGCCATTCAGATACTGGTGTGCTGTGTATCCTAGAAAAGTTTCCTTGTGAAAAGGGGAAAGTGAAGAATCTAGTAGAGATTCTGGAAATGTGCAAATAATCATCTTGCTTTCTCAAAGTCCACAAACAACTGCAGCAAGCTGCAGCAGGTCCCAGGGCAGCCAGAAGCTGACCAGATCAGCTGTGGGGTTAAGAGCTTGCAGAACTGTAACCCTGGTGTCACAGATGGAGTTCAGGTACTGGGTATAATAAATCTATAAGAATTTCTTGGTCAAAGGCTCTCTTGGCATGATTTTCCCCCAAATTCTGTTAAATGCTCAGAGTTTTTCTTTATCCCTCCATGCAGCTGCAAACTCTGCTCATTCGCATGTACCTACAAGAAGGCAAACTGGAGTGTTTCCTTTTAAACCTTTTAAATCAAACACCTTCTATAGGTACTTTGGCAGCTCTTCTAAGTATTTAAAAGTAGAAGGGGGCAGAGAGAGGACCACCCACACATGGTTCAGTTTATTCGCATAGCATAATCCTCATGGCAAGCTTTAAAAGGCAGCCCTTCCCCACACACACACCTCTTACAGGTGCTCCTCCTGCCCCCTTGGTTGCTGGGACTTCATTATAAATGCAAACCTTGTCATTAGTATAAACAACCAGAGTCCTGTCCTTATTACCCCATCATTTAACTTGGTAATGGCAATTTATTGAGAGCTCACAACATGGAAGGTGCTATAAAACTTATTAAATTTTGAAATGATTGAAAGTGCATCATGTAAATGAATCCAGATGTATTTCTGGAAAGGCTGAAAAGATTTTTACAGACCTGAAAATGAATCAGTTGTATTTTATCTCATATAAATGGCAAAGAGAGGGGTGTGAACTCACAAAATGTGGGAGTCTTCATTTATGCCATATTAAATTGGTTCACAGATTGTAATAAAAGCTTTAAAGACCACCTGACATAGAGCAGCCCATTCAGTCCACTGGTCTGGTACACACTTCCTTTATGCCGCCTTGAAAGTGGTAAAGATAGCAGAACTGTAACTGCGCGTAAATGCGAAGGACATGTGCTGTTTTGTAATGGTTAAATTTCTTTCCAATTAAAGTTTTTCCATTAAAGAAACTATTAATGGCAGTGGCTTATATTAAGTTGGGAGCAGTGTGGCCTAAGTTATGGAAACCAGGAACTAAATTTAAGAAGAAAAAAGGTTCTGGGACATGATGGGACCCAGAAGTTGCCCTCTCTCCTATTTCTCTTTTTCTCAAACCACAGCCTATTGAGGGTACTTTCTGGAAGTGCACCAGCAGCTACATGTTTTGAAAACTGTTCTGAAGTATTTTATGTACACATGTAAAATATAAGAATATCTTATAATGTAAAGAAATATTTGTAAAGATACTTTACAATTTCCTTAAAAAGGTGCTGCTGAACTGTTAATCTCTATGATCTACACTTGGGCGGCGGGGGGGGGGGGGGGTACGCTGAGAGTAACTGTCTCCTTCCCATTCATCAATAAAAAGCAATTTGTGCCAAGATGTTTATAGCAATGTGTGCTGAGGTTTCAAAGTGACCCCTTTAATGATCCCCAACTCCTGGCATTCACGCCCATGTGTCGTCCCCTTTCACACTGCACCAGGGTTGATCTGTATGATCAACAGAATATGACAGAAGTGAAGGTATATAACTTTCAAGATTAGGCTATAAAAAACTCTCAACTTCTTCCATTTGGTCAGCATCCTTCCCTCTCTCTCTGTCTCTTTGTCTCTCTCTGTCTCTCTCCACCCCCACCCCCTTTCTCTCTCTTTCCTTCTCTCTCCCTCCTCCTCTCATCACTCACTTGGGGAAGTCAGCTGCCATGTCATGAGCAGCCCTATGAAGAGATCTAAGTGGCCAGAAACTGAAGCCTCCTGAGACCTGCCACATGAATCCTCCAGCCCAGTGAAGCCCTCAGATGAGACCACAGCCCCAGCAACAGCTTGACTGAAAACTCATGAGAGACACAATGAGGGCCTAAGCCACTCCTAGGTTCCTGACCCACAGAAACCATGTGAAGTCATAAATGGTTATTGTTTTAAGCTGCTAAATTTTGGGACAATTTGTTACACAGCAATAGATATCCAATAAGTGGTGCCATCAATTTAGTGTAATTGTAAATAACTGAGATACCTAAAATGGGAAACTGCTAAGCCAATTATGATATTATTAGCTTGATGAATTCCTAGAATTACTAGAATTTCTAAAATTACAAGCTTTTACTGTCTATAAACTAACTTTAAAAAATGAAAACACAAATATATATTTTAATTAAACTATGTATAAAGTATGTATGTATGTATGCATTTTCTGAAAGATCATTGAGAATTCGGAATGAAATAAACAGCTACCTTTAATCATTTCCTGAGTTACTTTATAATATACAGAACTATGCAAAATAAGAAAAGAAATCTGTGTATGGAAATTGTAAATGCACTACTTAATAGAAATGGTAAGTGCTAAAGATTTGAAGATAATAGCACTGTGATTTAACATCACAGAATGGGAGAATTGATTTCTCTCTGTGAATAATTGCAGATTTGTGGAGATTTTTTAAAACATCTGCAAATTCTCCAACACTTCTTGCACCAAGAAGTAGTGTCTATTTCACCTCCCCTTGAATTTTGGCTGATATAACATTGTTAGCAATAGAAGGTGCTGGAAGTGAAGACATGTGTCTCCCCAGACTACATCAGACAAGGCTGTCCAGCTTCTGCCTTATTCACCTGGGACACTACTCTGAGGGAAGCCATTGCCATGAAAGAAGTCTGACTACTTACATATTGAAAAAGCCATGTAAAGGTATCAACTTCTAGCCCCGTAAAGGAGCCATCCAGGATGCCTCCCTGAATTTTCAGATGACTACAGATTCAGCCCCCATGACTCCCAAATGAGAACTACCAAGCTAAGCCCTTCCCAAATGCCTGAACCACAAAATCATGAGCAAAATAAGATACTGTTGGGTTTTTTTTTTTTCAGTTAACATTAAACTTTCTTCTTTTAAATTGAAGTATAGCCAGTTTATAATGTTGTGTCAATTTCTGGTGTATAGCATAATGTTTCAGTCATACATATACATATGCATATTTGTTTTCATATTCCTTTTCATTATAGGTTACTATAAGACATTGAATATAGTTCCCTGTGCTATACAGTATAAACTTGTTGTTTATCTATTTTACTCATAGTAGTTAGCATCTGCAAATCTTGAATTCTCGATTTATCCCTTCCTACCCCCTTTCCCCCCAGTAACCATAATGACCTGGCGATCATCATTCTAAGTGAAGTAAGTCAGAAGGAGAAAGAAAAACACCATAACATCACTTATATGTGGAATTAAAAAAAAAAGACACAAATAAACTTATTTACAAAATAGAAATAGACTCACAGACATAGAAAACAAAATAAGATACTGTTTTACATCACTAAGTTTCAGGAATGTGTGGCAGCAGTAGTAACCAGAACAACTTCATTGTACAGTTGGTGACAGTTCTCACCAATCCCCTCAAGCATATGCTTTGCTATATGACATAAAGGAGTCTCCTTCCCCACCTTTGAACCTGGGCTTGACTTGTGGCTTGCTTTGGCCAAGAAAATGTGGCAGAAGTAACCATGTGCTCATTCCAAACTTAGGTCTCAAATGGCCTTCTGCCCTTTCACACTCCCTATGACCCTGCTACTGCTAAAAGAACAACCTTAGGTTAGTCTTCCAGAAGATGAAAGACCTTGCAGAGGTGAATCAAGTTGTCTGAGGTGCTCCCAAATCAACCAGCACCCAGCTGACCCACCAGCTAACCCACTAGCTGACCACAAACACATGAGTGAGCCCTCCACTCAAGACCAGAAACACTGCCCACTTGACCCACAGCACTCATAAATTTATCTTTTTGTATGTCAGTAAGCTTTTTGTGGTTGTTTATTACACAGCATTTTTTTATTGAGTTATAGTCATTTTACAATGTTGTGTCAAATTCGAGTGCAGAGCACAATCCCTCAGCTATACATGAACATACATACATTCATTGTCACATTCTCTTTTGCTGTGAGCCACGACAAGATCCTGTATATATTTCCTTGTGCTACACAGTACAATCTTGTTTATCTATTCTACATTTTGAAATCCCAGTCCCTTCCCTCCCCCCATCACCCTGCCAACCACAAGTTTGTATTCTATGTCTATGAGTCTGTTTCTGTTGGTTTTTTTTTAGATTCCGCATATGAGTAGTCTCATATGGTATTTTTATTTCTCTTTCTAGCTTACTTCACTTAGAATGACATTCTCCAGGAACATCCATGTTGCTGCAAGTGGCATTATGTTGTCAGTTTTTATGGCTGAATAGTATTCCACTGTATAAATATACCACCTCTTCTTTATCCAGTCATCTGTTGATGGACATTTAGGCTGTTTCCATGTCTTGGCTATTGTAAATAGTGATGCTACGAGCATTGGGGTGCAGGTGTCTTTTTGAAGTAAGGTTCCTTCCGGATATATGCTCAGGAGTGGGATTCCTGGGCCATATAGTAAGTCTATTCCTAGTCCACTGTTTTCCACAGTGGCTGCACCAAACTGCACTCCCACCAGCAGTGTACAAGGGTTCCCCTTTCTCCACAGCCTCTCCAGCATTTGTCATTTGTGGACTTTTGAATGATGGCCATTCTGGTTGGTATGAGGTGATACCTCATCGTAGTTTTGATTTGCATTTCTCTGATAATTAGTGATATGGAGCATTTTTTCATGTGCCTATTGATCATTTGTATGTCTTCCTTGGAGAATTGCTTGTTTAGGTTTTCTGCCCATTTTTGGATTGGGTCATTTGTTCTTTTCTTATTGAGTCATATGAGCTGCTTATATATTCTGAAGATCAAGCCTTTGTCGGTTTCATTTGCAAAAATTTTCTCCCATTCTGTAGGTTGTCATTTTGTTTCACTTATTGTTTCCTTTGCTTGTTACACAGCATTATTGCTGACAATAGATAACTGATATAATTGTATGAAAGCAATGTCTTTGATAAAGTGATGTACTCTTTATACAACTTGAAAATGCCAGCTTGCAAAAGTTAGTAACATTATATTATATATGTCAAAATTTCTTTTATGACCTAATGCAGACTAATTAGTATACAATACTCTCAACTTTGTTTGAAGAATTATTTTGTAGCCTAACTGATGACTGTAACTTACAATGATGTGTATGAAGGAGTCCTGGTTTAAAAGAAGTAATTTAACCCCTGAGTAAGGTTCAGTGGCAAAGCACAGTGCTGGGAGTAACAATCTGGGTTTGGGTTTTTTAATTTTAGATTGCTTTTCATCTCTGATGACACCTCTTGTTGCAGTTTTTGGGCTTGTAGAGAGAAGAGTTAAACCCACCTCCAAAAAGACCATCATCAGAGCTACCTGGTATTTATTTTGACCCCATATTGCTTAGCAGATGGGCAATAGGTTCAGACATAACCAAATAGCAGGGTTGATTTTACCCACACAATTTTCCTAATAATAGCCACGCAGTAATTATGTGTAGGGCAACTATGTACCAAACTACTGTGGTGATCTATTTAAGTAATAGAAACGGAAATCTCTACATACAATACTACTTACTCATAGGAAAAGACAAACTTAAACACCATTTACATCATTTCAGATAATGCACTACCACTAAAGCCAATAGCAAACCATATAATGAAATGTCGAAGGACATTTTTTGAACCATATTTATGGCCTTTATTCTAATCCTGATCTATGGCAGCTTACCAAAAATTTCCAAAGGAGGCTATAATTCTAAGCAGACCAAAAATACATTGCTATTCAGTCCGCCCTCTTTCTAACCTTTTAACCCCGAATGGTCAGCCATAATGTTCAATATCATGGTCAAAGTTCAAAAGTTTTAATGTTCACCTTACTTCTGGCTACTGAGTTTTCTTTTCAAGCTACTAATTTAACCCAATTGCATCCTAAAATTGACTCTGGCAATACATTTTAAAAAATGTGGTAAAAACAGATAATATGGTTCTGTCTCCTTCCTGTCCTTCAGCAAAGAACATTCCTTCCCAGTCAAATTGATAGCAAATTTTCTGTTCATAATATTGCTATGGAAACTAATTGGCACACGGTAGTAGAGATGGGCTGAGGATGGACATATATACACACTGGGCTATATTAAATATAAAATTTAAGTAAAAGATCAAGACAACTTTTAGAAAGGTGCCACATGGCAGAATGTAAATTTGAAAATAAAATGCAGGATTGGATAAAGTGACATTTACAGACTCTTCCAACCCTGAGACTCATTGATGAATATCCACACAAATGGGAAAAAGGTTTGGAAGCAAGAGAAACTTATATTAGGCTGAGATATTCAAGGAAAGGAAGGCCTTCTAGAAACAATGCTACTGCAGTGGCCATCAGCATCCGCAGGTCTTAGTGTTTGCTTTTTCCAAACACCTTTCCCAGTTCCATTTCTACTTAGGATAGAGGCAGCCACAAGGGTCTATCACTCCCACCCTAACAATAAGAAAAAGGAAAAACAGACAATCCATGAAATCATCATTTTGGGGCCTATTAGAATGTCCCAATCCTTCTCTAAATAGCAAGCAAAAGCCACCTGCTGCTGTGGAAGGATGAGAAATGCCCACGTTCAGACCTGATCCTGCTTTGAGGTGAGGTGGAAGCAACATGCCACAGGGAAGGGGCTGGAAACCCCCTACTCACCCCGTCACCCTCCCGGGTATAAAACAGAAAAGTAAGAAAAAGTGAGACAACATTGGTCTGTGAGGGTGGAAGACTAGGGCGCCTGTTGCTCCTGCTGTCCCCAGAGCCAGGGCACATGAGTCAGACAGTGAGAAGACAATGTCCCCAAGGACACCCTACTCACTCACAGACATTTGGTTTCCTCAAAGCCTGCCTGGAACACTCTTTCTGTGGGCTAACATCCATGGATTCAAGCACTAACTCTCCCTACACCAATCCCCCTGGAACACCCACGGAAACCGCAGTCCCCTCCAGAACAAGGGTGCCTGATCTTGGGAATCCCTATCCCTGATGGCTCTGACCCCACACCAGCCCAGCCTGCCTGCCGTCCTGGCTTCACCACCCGTTCCGCCGTTCACTGCTCACAAGTAAGTACTCATCCAGCCAGGCCTGCAGTGTGGTGCTCTGAATCCCAGGACTGTCTTATTCCTCCTTGCTGGTTGGTTTCTTTTCAGCAGAAAGTGAATCCAGAGAGCCTTTCACATTCCTGTCTCACATCTTGAAGAGCAGGCACTGATATCCATACCCAATCTCTCCTCCTTATATCACAATTACCTAGAGTGACCCGTAGTCGCTTTCAGACGTACAACACAGGCCACACTGTGGTCACAGGCCACCCTATCACATTTCTCAATGTGAGAACATGGCCTTTCCCTCTGGCTCCTTGTTGCCCAATCAGCCCAGACACCCTAGCTAAATAAATCTACAGCTACCTCTATAAAATGTCCTTTATAATATCTCATCCCAAGTTCCCCTTGCACGATTCGTCTTGCTGGTCCAGCCACCTTGTCTTCCCACTCCTGACCTGCTTACGTCTAGAAGAGAGAAGGAAGCTACTATTCACTCTACGAGTACTGGGCAACAGATGCTTTCACAGACATTCAATTCTCCTAAATTCATTATTATCCCCTTTTTTGCCCCAAAGAAACAAAGGCTCTTGAAAATACTCACATGGCTGGGAAGCAGACAGCTGGGATAGAAACCACTAACCCCAAAGCCCATACCTTCCTCTTTTCCTTGATGGCTTGTTCGAAGGCCTAAGGACGTAAGGACAATGAGGAAAGCCCAGCATCTCTCCAGCCCAATCAGACAACACAGCAGAGGCTTCATCCGACGTTTCTTCTAGCCACCTGTCCAAAGCACCTGCATCCACTTATCTGCCAAGAGGTTAGTGCTCCCCACTGTGGGCAGGTGATGGAGGTATTGACCAGGCCCACAAGGGAGGAATTTTCCAGGCTTAGACAAAGAAACTCCTTCCATTTAGAAGTCTTTCAATTGTTCCTCTCCATTCCACCCTTAAAACTCTCATACTGCCCAACTTTCACTATGCAGAAATTAACAAAGAAAAAGGAAAAATATTAGACATACTGAGAAGGTAAATCTTTTCCCTTTTTAATTTCAAGAATAAGCTTGGATAGCAATAACTTTTGGAAAGCAGATAACCACAGGGTAATAAATACTTAAAGATTGGCCTAGTTAAGAAAGTAGATCCTAAAAGAAGAAAAAAAAATCAGAAGAAAAAAATATTTGTAACTATGTGTGGTGATGGATGTGACTTGTGATCATTCTGCAATATATACAAATATCAAATCATTATGCCATACACCTGCAACTAATACAATGTTATATGTCAATTATATCTCAATTTTTAAAAATCAGCCTGATTAAGTATGAGCCTACAGTAGCAAAAAAGGTTAACCAAATTCAGGATTCTTCTCAAAGTTCAAGCTGAATAAACTTGGTTCAGATTATAAATAATAAAGCACTGTTGCTTTCAAGTGAAGCAGCAATTGCACTGTAAACAGGGATAAGAGGAAAACTTGTCCCTTTGATTTCTCAAAATGTATATTCAGGCAAGCAGGGTAATAGTTCCTGGCTCCCATAAACTTCAGGCCCCATCTTTTTTTTTTCCCCTTGCATAAGCTCTAGTACTCTGTAAAGATAATGAGAAAAGAACAAGAGTTACTCAGAGCACCTAACGGAGAATCCTGCAGTTAAATCTCCACTCACTGGCTCCATAAAGTTTTCTTGTAGAGATAAGAATGTAAAAAATGTTTTGAAGTTATAAAACATGTGTTCTAACTGCTTTCATAATCTGAGTCCTCTGGATATTCACTACTTTTCAAGATACAACAAAATAAAATTAAAATTACCAAAGTGCCAAGCGATTTTAAGGAAATGAAAAGTTTAAGAAAATGAAACTTTAAAGCCTGAATTCTGGAATAGTGTTGGAAAATTACATCAACTTTCAATTTCCTCTCCAAATGTGAATAGCCCTAAAAAGAGATGTACTCCCTTTTCTGGGAAACTTATTCTAAAAATCCTCACCATTTTATTGTTACTTTCACTTATAATCAAATGACTTTGAGGACACTGAGTTTTTGATAATCATTTCCTCCACTTTTTCATGCCTTTCTACATACCTTTTAGAAGAAAAACAAAACAAAAAACTTCCCCTAATTTCCCAATATGTTCGGGTTTTTTCCAGTTGACTTTGGATGGCTAATCACGGAATCAAATCTGCAGGCAGATTATTCATTTCCTATTCTTTTTCTAATTTACATGATTTATGAACATTTCTACACAACAAAACAAACACTGAAATAATTCTCCTACAGAATCCCTGGAAGACATTTACATAAACAACCAAATTGCGTAATTACTTTGAGATACTGAAGAATGTCCTTCAAAAGTGAAATAAGAAATAAAAATATCTGGGAGAACAACCCAAAGCCCTTAGCTACTTAAAATGGTCTATTTTATGCACACATTTACAACAGCCCTCTAACAGAGAATTTTGGTCACGCAGAATTCCCAAAAATGAAGACACACACAGAAAGACACCACACTGGAAAAATACTATATTTAAACATTAGAATTTCATATATTTGCAAGTATATTTTCATTTTATGAATATTCAAAAAAATATTTCATTTTATGAATCATGTATATATATACATAAACAGTCAGCAGACTGAAAAAACACATAGTAATTCAGTTTCACAAATTTCCTACTAAATATTTGTTTTACGAATTCGAACTTAGGTTTCAAAATAATATGAAATCACCAGAAATTGACACAACGTTGTAAACTGATTATACTTCAATAAAAATATATACATACAAAAAAAAAGTCATTCATATAGGAATAAGGGAACATTTAGAAAGTATCTTTTCAAAGAATATCAAAATATTATGTTATATAAACTTATAATTTTATAGAATAAATTAGATTATATGTAAACTGCACCAAATATTACAACTTTTATGTAATTACCTAAGTTGGTTTTGATTTTACTTCTGCCAAAATTATGTTACATTGAAACCATAGTGGTATTTTTACATCTATACTCTTAAAGGTTTTTAAATTAAATTTTCAGTTAACATTCAAATTCAGAAGCATTTTAAGGTCTTTTTTACCTGTTGTTTAAGGCAGGGGACTATTTAATATAAAATGAAAATCCTGATTTATTGAAAAAAAAATATGAAATCACCTACATTTCAATTGTTTTGGACATAGAGCTGAGTGGTGAAGGGGGACATTTAGAAGGGATTATCTTGCAGAGAAGATTTATAAGCACATCAAATTGAGTTTCCTAAATGAGGGAAGGAGAATTTCCAATCCCTTCATCTCTGAGATCACACCATGATCATTTGCAAAGCTCTATATCAGCCACTCCATTGGACCCCTCCTGGTGTGAAAATGGCTCAGAGATTCACAGAAGTCATCTCTAGTTGCAGGAGTGCCCAAGAGTGGGCTAGTTGCCTTGTCGCTCCGTTCCTGCATTTCCTTCATCTCCTTTAATTTATTCAACAAATATTGACTGAATCCTATGTGTCAGGCCACTATAGACTCTGAAGATATAATAAAAACCAAAACCAGACATCTCCTTGGGCCTCATGGAGCATATAATCAAGTGGGGGAGATGAGGAGGAGCTAGGAATTCAGGTAATTTGATCCAGTCAAGGATTCAGGAAAGACTCTCCTGAGATCTGAAGGAAAAGCAAGAGTTAAGTAATGTCATGGGACCTTCCTGCAGTGGATACCACATCTGCAAAAGCTCTGTGGGAGGATGGAGCCGAGTAAAATTGAGTAGGCCAGTGTGACCAGAACCAGGACATCAAAGTAAGCACTGATATAGAAGCTGGAGAGTCAGGCAGAGCCGGGCCTGTCAGGGCCTCTCCCGCTGTGTTGAAGGATCTCAAAGAGTCATGGGAAGCCACCGGTGGGGGGGGGGGGGGCGAGGCAGACTGGGGAAAGCATGGGGGATGGGAGGCTTTAACTGATTTACAGTGTGAGAAATTCACTCTGGCTGCAGAGTGGAGAACACTTGGTGTGGAATCTGAGTGGATATAGTAAACTAGATAGAAGACTAGTAGCCTAGGGGAGAGAATACTGTGGTTTACATTATGGTGTCAATAATGGGCTTGGACAGAAGTCATAACATTCTAGAGGTATTTAGGAAGTAAAGTCTACAGGACTGTGTATATATTTTATTAGAGATGATTTTCAAACATAAACATGATCTCTGGCCAATATATGGAGGAGAACAATTGCAGTACGTCAAAACATTGCCGTGATGATAAAGAATTAGGAGCCAGGATCCTGCATCCAATTTGATATCCTCCCTCCCTTTCCAAGAAGGGAAACAGAAATGGATTGAGAAGGGAGACAATGGGAGGGAGGATTGTTCTTCTCTGTGAATCTATAAAGTACCAGGCTTCCCGAGCATAAAATCCTATTACCAGAAAAGCCAGCAATTGCAACAACATCATTTTATTCTAGAGACTTAAAAAAAATCAGAGCTCCAGCTGCTATAGTACAAATTATTGTGACGACACAGTCTCCAATGATGATGAAAATTATGATAATAATAAAATTTTTCATACCATCATGATCATCAGTAATAAAAAAGAATTACTATTTATTGAGAGCCTTGTAGCAGGCAATGGAACAGGAGTGTTTAACCCTTACAAAATGATTAGCATGAAATAGATGAGATAAATGAAGCTCAGAGATGTTAAATCAAAATCTATCCTGGTAAAGGTTTGAAACAACCTCCTTCTGTGTCCACCATCCTGCTCAGAGCTCTAAGATCCTTTTCACAACTTCAGTTCTAGAATTCATGTTGCTTATTTGGGTAAAGAGACATGTTCACTCCTGAGTATACCTTGGTCTCTTTGAATTTCTTGTACTTTCCAAGCACTGAATCTAGGACAACACATCAGCATTTCCTCCCACCCTGGCCCTCAAGTACACAGCACTTACAAATCTAGTCATAGTTTAGAGTCCAAAGGGCTATAAAATTTTGTAAAATTCTCCATAATTTTAAATGGCAGAGATAGCAAGAGTGAGAGAGCGAGAAAAGAAGAAGAGAAAGAAGAGAGAATTAACATGTCTTAAAGTGATCTCTAAAGCCCTTAGTCCTAATTTAGAATTGAGTTGGTCCAGATAATCTTTCCTACCCATACTTTTATGCCCAGACCCACCAAAACCGAGTTCCACTGAACCTCAAAGTCATATGTGTACTGTGTCCTTATAAGTAAAAAAAATTAAGATAGAAAAAAATTAGATAATTTCAAAAATGTAACAGTGGCTCATTTTTGAGTCACTGGTTTATTAAACTCTATCTCAACTTTAAAGAATTATGATTGCTTATTTTTAAAAAGCACTATAATGATGTTAGGGTTAAGTTAACTAGGGTTAAGTTTCCTAAAAGCAAAATCTTGAGATCGGAACTCAGATGCAGTTCTCCAGAGAAGAAGCAGCTGTGAGCCTTAGCAGTCTACACTCACAGAGGCTGGGGAACAGGGACATCAGCCCAGTGAGGGACCTGGGCAGGGCACCCACGCAGGCACTCCAGGCTATTTTCCTAATGTGAATTTGCTTTCTTATAAAACTTTCCAGTATGTAGAGTGCCCCATGAGGCTATTATGCTCCTCTCCCTTTACAGAGGAGAAAATTGAAATTCAGAGAGGTGGGATCAGTTCTACAAAGCTAGAGAATCAATTAGCAGGGCTGGAACTTAAACCCAAATCTTCAAACTTCAACTTTCATTTATTCAACCTGACAACCTGAAAACTTTCCCAGCATAAAATACCAAGAAATGTTGGATAAAATGTAATAAACATTTTACAAGCTTGGTTGAGCTCAGAAAGAGAACAGGATATGTCTAGAGGCCAAAAAGAAAAAGGACACTGAGTGGGAAGCATGTGCTGCTGCTCAGGCAGCTCATGGGGATGAGGGGGAACCCAGGAATTTGGATTTTAATGGCCAGAGGGGGTTGAGGGTTTGATCTTGGATCCCAAAGTGAAGGAGAATTGAGAACCCCATGGAAAGCTGAGAACTTCACAGGGCTACACTAAAAGGATAAACTAGAAAGAAAGTCTAACCCACTAGCACAATGAGGAAGTAAGGATGCTGATCTCAGCATGAGCTCCGGGTGGGAAAAAAAAAGAAGAAAAAAAAAGTCTCTCTGAGAATTCACACTTGGGAGCTGATTTTCATTTGGGTTTGGAGATCAAATCTATACTACCAGTGAGTTTAGGTATCCTTGGGATAAGAACTTAACATAAGTGGTCTTAGGTTAGAGGTATCCTGGAGCACCAGTCAGCAGTCAACCTAAAACCTCTCCATGTAGAAATACCCTTAATCAGACCCCAAGGAATCCCACAGATAAAGTCCACTGAAGATGAGTCCACAAAGCAAAACTACAAAATACTGAAGCGGGCTGGGGGGAATCCTCCATGACTGCATCAACAGACATAATAAACAGCAAAACTAGATCCTCATGTTTTCAAAATCCAAGTGTTCTTCCTACCATTAAAGTTCCCAAAGACTAAGCTGTTAAGAGAGCTTCACTCCTGAACCACATTATTCATGGAAATGCAAGCTATGCTCTATTTCATTCATTTAAAAGATCTATTCAGTTATTCAAAAAGTTTCTCTTTGGATAGTGTTTTAAGGGACAAGTAGACATAGCCTTCTAATTCTTAAAAGCAGAAGGACTTAACCAATAGTTTTCTTAGATAATTTAAATACAGACCTAGCTGAAGGAAAGCATGTGGAGTAGTTTTCTTCTCGAACTCCCCTAGAGTCTTAGGATTCTGTGAGGATTCTCTAGAGCCACGTGTCTCAATCAACTGTCCAAAAAAAAAAGTCTGATCTAAAAATGTTATGCAATCATTGGCTGTAATCAACAGAGGGTGGGTAACGAGGCTGCACTGTTTACCAACCAACACAGTAACTACGCTAGAAAAATCCTACTCTTATTTGGTAGTCTCAGTCATTGTGAATCACGGATGATACAGATATCCCTTGAAGAAACCCAAAGTGGCCTGTTGTGAACAAACACATAATCATTCCTCATAAAAGTTAATGCAGGCTGCAGACAGTAATAGCCCAAGTCTCATACTATGGGGCAAGGGCACTTTCAAACTCACACTCATAGACAGATCCTTAAATAAATTGAGGAAATGGAGTTTTTTCTCTGCATGAAGAGATTATTTGACTGATTTTCAATGTTTTGTTCTAATTAAGGGCAAGGATGGAAGAGGGAAAAAGTTGAAGTTAAAATGTGGATTTAGGGAAGAAAGGGGACTTTAGTGCCAGTTATGATACAGGCCTTGTGTTAGGTAAGTTACAAATATTATGTCACTGAGTCCTCACAAAATCCTTATGAGGCTGGCTTCTGAAATGATTTATAGGTGAAAAAATCTGGGCCCAATGAGAGTCAGTAATTGCCCACAGCCACAGAGCCACTGAGTGGCAGAGCTATGGCCAGGTCTTTCTGTCCCCAAAGCCCAGAATTTTCATTAGCCTCTGTTCATAAAGTCCATGTACAAATCAAAGATTCATGAAGGATCTTCCTCTTCTGGGTTCAGAAAAGTGGCTTTTCTCTTTGGCTTTCAGTTTTAATGAAATATTTTTATACTGGCATCTGACAGGTTTGAGGGCATTTATATTTATTAAAGTGTGTGTATGTGTGTGTGTGTTTGCGAGAGAGAGAGAAAGAGACAAGAGAAAGAGAAAGAATTGCCCTGCTACCTCCTCCTCATTCTTCAATATACAGGCCTAACTGAAGCCTGTATATAAATATTTCACAAAATATTTCACTACCATCAATGGAAAGGATCTCATCAATCAAAGAGATGCCACTTGCATCTTGCACACAGGCAGAATAAAGACTGGGTACACATGCTATAGGTTTCTGGGTATATTCTGATAAGAACAAATATACAAATAGTAGCTGAGATAAGAGGAAAGAGATAAAAAAAAACTGGAAACAAAGAAAGAGGGAGGGAGAAAGGAGGGAAGGAGGGAGAAGAGGAGGGAGGGGTAGGGAGGAAAAAGAAGGGAGAGAGGGAGGAAAGAAGAGACAAATGGAGAAAGGGAGAGAGAAAAGGAGTGAGGGAGACAAACTGTAGATAAAAGAAGAGGCCAAAGGGAACAAGTCTTCTCTTGGATGGTTATGTAAGGAGGCTGCAGTTGATTTCCCTGAGCCAGAAGGAACTGCAAGAGTGGGGTTTCACCACTCAGTTGTGATGTCCAGCCAGCTGCTCCTACCTCATCAATTCTTTCAACTGGCATCTGTTAACGGACCGCTTTGGGACAAAAACTGCACCATGTGATAGGCAGATAGAAGAACAAACTACTGCCCTGGATACTGGGAACATAGAGTCAATCTGGGGAGACCTGACTTGCAAACAAATAGCTACAGCACAAGACAGAAAGTGCTACATGTCCTGGTGGCATATGGATTAAGTGTTTGGACAATCAGGAAGGAGAGATGGCTCCCAGTGTGGGCTGAGAGCAGGCTGGATGGAGATAAAAGAAGGCTGCCCCACAGGAGATCAGACCGCTGTGGCCCTGAGGGCAGAGCTGGTCTTCATTTCCTACAGGTCCCAGACACGGGTTCTCCAACCCAACTGGTAAAGTCTCCCCAAAAACCACTGTCACTTTGTCACTGCCATGACTGCTAAGTTACCACTTGGCCCTGGGATGTCTGCCTGCCTTCCTTCCATTATCTAAATTCTATATATTATTTAAAGTCTTTATTTAAATCCTACCTCGTCTTCATTGACTTTCCTGACCACTCCAAGCCTCAGTCATTTTCCTCTTTTCTGTGATCGTAAGAGGCAATAGTAACAGATGTTTACAGGTATACAGATATATACTCCATACCAATCAGAGTGCTAAGCACCTCTGCAGTGTCTGACCCTGGGGGGCGCCACTTCTTGAAGCTACTACCCTTTCCCCCGCTTCTATCACATCACTCTCCTGGTTGTCCTCCTGCACCTCTGCCCTTTTCAGATTCCTCTTGCTCTGTTCACCAATTAAATGTGGGTGGTCTCTAAGCATCCATTCTTGGTTCTAGATCTTCTTACTATATCCATTTCCAAGGCTACTTTGTCCACATCCTGTAATTTATATGGTAATAATATGCTGATATCTCCCCAGTCGGTATCTCCAGGCCTGAGCATCCTCCTGAGCCCCGGCCTGACCCAAACATCTACATACCATTTTCTCTGAGATGAACTATTTCTACCTCACGTTCAATATTCCCCCAATACAATCTATTAGCCTCCTTCCTGTTCCCCAGAGCCAAGTGTGCTCCTCTCCATGTATTCCCTACCTTAGCAAATGGAGAAACAAACAAAATCCATTCTTTCCAAAAACAGCCACTGCTCTCTCATCTTGGCTCTAATGCAAGCTCAAAGCTGAGCTGCGTAGTGCAGGGTGCAGACGTACCCCCAGCCCTTATTCAATCTACCACACCCACAGATTCTGCTTCTCTAGCATCCCACTCCACTCTCACCAGTGCCTGCCCGGGTTCAGACTGTTTCCTTCTATCACCTGGATCACTCCTATATCTGCTCCCAGGCTCCATGTCAGCCTCTTTCACACCAGTCCCTACATTGGGCTCATGGTGAACACTCCCAGACCCAAATCTGACTTTGTTGCCCACCTACTTAATAAGGTTTGCCATCGTTTAGGATGATGGCCAAACTCCTAACTTCTCAATGGAGTACGCTGGTGTGCTCTTTATGAACTGCCAACTGCTTATCTATCTAGCCTCACCACCTGCCACCATTCTTACCCTCCTCAACACACATCTCCTTATCCACTAGGCTCTGGACATACTGAATGATGGGCAGTTCTTAAAGCTCATCACACTGGCCTTCACATGCATGTTATTTCCATCTGATTGCCTTCCTTCATATGAGCAACTCCTCCTCATCCTTCAAAACTTAATGTAAGTATCAACTCCTCTGGGAAGCCCTCCCTGCTCTCTCCTCCCACAAAACCCTATTGCCCCTCTGTGCTCTCACAACATCCTATGAGTATAATTTCCATCATATACTTTATCAACCTGTACACTGAGCATTCATTTATCTCACCGCCTTCCCTTCAGGGCAGGGGTTGATTCTTTTTAGATTCTGTATCCCCAGTGCATGTCACAAGACCTGGCACATACTAGATGTTCAATGAAAATTTGTTGAATAAGTGAATAAAATATCAGGGATGTTTCTTAACATGATTCTTTGCTGTTACAATGTATTAAGCTTCGGATTCATCTGTGAGGACTAAAATAAATAAAACAATATATAAGATAGTGCTTTTTAAACTGCTTTATACTATCACAGAACATTAGCTTTTAAGGAGCAATACTGTGTGGTTAAAAGAGCCTGTACTTTGGAAGCATGTGTCTCTAGGTTTCATCTCTGGGGCCTAGGAGCACATTATTTAACCTCAGCACACTTCACTTTCTCCCTTCCCGCTCTTAAACTATTTAGATTTGATTTACAAAACTTCAACTTATAGTCAATTATCAAGAAATGTTTGTGTTAAAAAAAGGAAATAACAAAACATAACAAAACAGAAAACACACTCACAGATATAGAGAAAAAACTAGTGGTTACCAGTAGGGAGAGGCAAGGAAGAAGGGACAAGATAGGGTTAGGGGATTAAGAGATATAACCTACCATGTATAAAATAAATAAGCTGCAGGATATATTTTACAACACAGGGAATATAGCCAATATCTTATAATAACCTTAAACGGAGTCCAACCTATAAAACTGTTAAATCACTATGTTATATGCCTGAAACTAATATTGTAAATCAACTATACATCAATAAAAATAAATTAAATAAATAAACAAATAAATAAATAAATAAAATAAAGATCAGGGAGGAAATAAATAAAATAGAGTTTAAAAAAACCACAGAAAAAATCAATCAAACCAAAAGCTGACTTTTTGAAAAAGTAAATAAAATCGACCAACCTCTGGCCAAAATCACAAAGAAGAAAAAAGAGAGAGCACAAATTAGCAAAATAAGAAAGGAAAATGGAGAAATTACAACAAATAACATAGGAATACAGAATATCATATGAGAATATTATGAAAAACTATATGGAACCAAAATGGATAACCTAGAGAAGATGGACAAATTTCTGGAAACATAGAGTCCAAGGCTGAACCAAGAAGAAACTGACCACTTGAACAAATTGATCACTAGAAATGAAATCAAATTAGCAATAAAAAGCCTCCCTACAAATAAAAGTCCAGGACCAGACAGCTTCACTGGGGAATTCTACCAAACATACAAAGAACTCATACCATTCCTTCTCAAACTCTTCCAGAAGATTGAAAAGGAGGGAATACTCCCAAACTCATTCGATGAAGCCACCATCACCCTGATACCAAAACCAGGCAAAGACACTACCAAAAAAGAGAATTATAGGCCAATATCACTGATGAACACACATGCAAAAATTCTCACCAAAATATTAGCAAATAGAATCCAACAAGCACATAAAAAAGATTGATCATCATGATCAAGTGGGGTTCATCCCAGGGATACAAGGCTGGTTCAACATATGCAAATCAATCAATGTAATATATCACATCAACAAGAGAAAGGACAAAAACCACATGATCATCTCAATCGATGCAGAAAAAGCATTTGATAAAATTCAACACCCATTTATGATAAAAGCTCTCGCCAAAGAGGGTATAGAGGGGACATATCTCAACATAATAAAAGCTATATATGACAAACCTACAGCCAGCAAATACTCAATGGTGAAAAATTCTAAAGCTTCCCACTAAAATCTGGGACAAGACAAGGCCGCCCACTATCACCACTCCTATTCAACACAGTCTTGGAAGTCCTAGCCACAACAATCAGGCAAGAGAGAGAAATAAAAAGGATCCAAATTGGAAAAGAAGAGGTAAAAGTGTCACTCTATGCCAACCACATGTTACCATATATAGAAAACCCTAAAAGGTCCACACAAAAACTACTAGAGCTGATCGAAGAATTCAGCAAGGTAGCAGGTTACAAGATTAATGTTCAAAAATCAGTTGCATTTCTTTACACTAACTATGAATCAACAGAAAAAGAAAGTAAAGAAGCAATCCCCTTTAAAATAGCACCCAAAGTAATAAAATACCTAGGAATAAATCTAACCAAGGAGGTGAAAGAATTATATACAGAAAGCTATAAACCATTGATGAAGGAAATTAAAGAAGACTTTAAAAATTGGAAAGATATCCCATGCTCCTAGATTGGAAGAATCAATATTGTTAAAATGGTCACACTGCCCAGGGGAATCTACAGATTTAATGCAATCCCTATCAAATTACCCAGGACATATTTCACAGAACTAGAACAAATCATAATAAAATTTATATGGAACCACAAAAGACCTAGAATTGCCAAAGCATTACTGAAGAGAAAGAAAGCGGCTGGAGGAATAACTCTCCCAGACTTCAGACAATACTATAGAGCTACGGTCACCAAGACAGCATAGTATTGGTACAAAAAACGGAAATATAGGCCAATGGAACAGAATAGAGAGCCCAGAAATGAACCTACAAACTTTTGGTCAACTCATCTTCGACAAAGGAGGCAAGAATATACAATGGAATAAAGACAGTCTCTTCAGCAAATGGTGTTGGGAAAACTGGACAGCAACATGTAAATCAATGAATCTAGAACACTTCCTTACACCATACACAAAAATCAACTCAAAATGGATCAAAGACTTAAACATAAGACAAGATACAATAAACCTCCTAGAAGAAAATATAGGCAAAACATTATCTGACATACATCTCAAAAATTTTCTCCTAGAACAGTCTACCCAAGCAATAGAAATAAAAGCAAGAATAAACAAATGGGACCTAATGAAACTTAAAAGCTTCTGCACAGCAAAGGAAACCATAAGTAACACAAAAAGACAATCTACGGAATGGGAGAAAATTTTTGCAAGTGAAACTGACAAAGGCTTGATCTCCAGAATATATAAGCAGCTCATACGACTCAATGAGAAAAAAGCAAACAACCCAATCCAGAAACGGGCAGAAGACCTAAACAAGCAATTCTCCAAGGAAGAAATACAAATGATCAATAGGCACATGAAAAAATGCTCAATATCACTAATTATCAGAGAAATGCAAATCAAAACTACAATGAGGAATCACCTCACACCAGTCAGAATGGCCATCATTCAAAAATCCACAAGTGACAAATGCTGGAGAGGCTGTGAAGAAAAGGGAACCCTCCTAAACTGCTGGTGGGATTGCAGTTTGGTGCAGCCACTGTGGAAAACAGTATGGAGATTCCTCAGAAGACTAGGAATAGACTTACCATATGACCCAGGAATCCCGCTCCTGGGCATATATCCAGAAGGAACCCTATTTCAAAAAGACACCTGCACCCCAATGTTCACAGCAGCACTATTTACAACAACCAAGACATGGAAACAGCCTAAATGTCCATCGACAAATGTCTGGATAAAGAAGAGGTGGTATATTTATACAATGGAATACTATTCAGCCATAAAAACCGACAACATAACGCCATTTGCAGCAACATGGATGTTCCTGGAGAATGTCATTCTAAGTGAAGTAAGCCAGAAAGAGAAAGAAAAATACCATGAGATCGCTCATATGTGGAATCTAATAAAAACAAAACAAAACATAAATACAAATCAGAAACAGACTCATAGACATAGAATACAAACTTGTGGTTGCCAAGGGGGCAGGGGGTGGGAAGGGTTAGATTAGGATTTCAAAATGTAGAATAGATAAACAAGATTATAATGTATAGCACAGGGAAATATATACAAGATCTTATAATAGCTCACGGAGAAAAAAAATGTGACAATGAATATATATATGTTCATGTATAACTGAAAAAAATTGTACTCTACCCTGGAATTTGACACAACATTGTAAAATGATTATAACTCAATAAAAAATGTTTAAAAAATTAAATAAATAAATAGCCAAGCCACAAGGATAAATAAACATGGTAAAGGGACCACAGCAATAAATTCTTGGAAGAAAGAAAAGGAGAGAAATGTTTGTATTTTTAAAGCAAAACCCTACCTCTCTTCTAGGTGTGTGGATGCATGTGCTGAAGAAAATAGCAAAGTCACACATGGATTCTTATCTCAGTCTCATTCTCGATAAGGATTCAAAATCACCTTTCCGTTTCTTGGGCTGTGGAAGTTACTCGGGAGCTCTCCGCCCATGCATCTCTGCGGGAATGTTAGTGCAATTATTCCCCGTGCTCTCCTACCTTGTTTGTTGAGTGATTAAACCACAGTTACTTTAGGCCTAAACAAGATCCACTGAACCATAAATATTTTCCTGATGATAGTATATGCAGGTGTAGTTAAGAGCCAATCTTTTGTTTTGCTTTTAATAAACCACCTCTGAAAGTAAAACAAAATTAATGGCTGTATATCGCTTTAACCGGCCCGCAACGAATGGGCAGAATGAGTGAATCAATATTATTACATAAACATTTATCACACCTGACATAACAGTTATACAAATCAAGTCCACGGCATGGTTTTATAGCTCCATTAGAATGCAAAAATACCTAATCCAAGCAAAGACGGAATATTTTAGAGCAGAACTAACCATAGACTACAGACTGCCGAGATCCCTCCCACCCATTCCACAACCTCACCTGAAGAAGTTATTCCACTTAAGGGCATGATTTTTTTTTTTTAATCCCTTGGTAAAATATAGCAGGTGTTAAGAGGAATTTTTTCATATACGGTAGAGAAAAAAACTTCTTAAACCCTAATACAGAGTTTTGAGCCCTGCCCAAACCCTACCCTTTATGAAAACATGTTCATACTAAGTCCAAGAAGTCCAACAAGGAGGTACTTTGTGTCACAAATCAGAAGCACATCCATGACATGTGTGGGCTCAGGAGCAAGGCAACCTTCAAAGGGCAAGGGAGAGTCTCACTGCCTCACCCGAGAACTCCCAGGGGAGGCTCCAAGACCAGACAGCGCAGCCTCTTCCTCCCGCTATGCATTTACACCACAAGCCAGCGACATCCTCTTGTCGTGAGTGGTCTACTTGGCTCGTACCTCCATCCCAGCCCTGATACTCTCAAATATTTCTTACAACACCTTTGTGAAGTTTTAAGGTTTATTTTTCCATCATAAAAAAGTACTACAAATCACATGACAGAAAATTAGCAAAATGATTCATTGCAAGTTGACCAGAAACAGAAGTCCAACAACTCCCAATTCATTAGGTTTTGCATCAACAACCAGTGCCCTGTAATATTTAAAAGCTACATGAGTCAGTATTTAGGATGACTGACTGCCTTGCCTTAGGATGTGGAAAAGACTAAGCAGCCCGCAAAGAGAACTGTGGGTGAGCACTCGGAGACAGAAGGAAGTTTTAAAAGGAAGGATGCGCATAGCAGTGCAGAACGTGGTAAAAAAACAGATGGGAGTAAGTGCCCCTGACTGCCACACTTTATTAAGTTTTCCATGTATTTATGGCCCTCAAAGGAAAGAGCTTCCACACAAAGCTTTTGTGAATTCATCAGATGTTCTGAGCACACCACCAGCCGCCAGTTCTGTCAGGGATGGATTAAAAGTGGCAGAGCAAGGTAATGTTTTGGCTCTGGGTCCAGAGCAAGCATTATATGAATTGAACCTTCTGCCAGTGGGTCTTGCTGGTCTCCCAGCAGTTTAGCAAGCATTTCCACTTAGAAGTGGGGAAACACTGGCTAAAAAAATGTCATCGATTCAATCATCAAATTTTTGGCTCCTAATCCAAGACTGACAGAAACTTATAAGAGGATTTTGTACCTTTAGCCAAACCACTCTAGCATTTTTTTAACTCAAAAAAAGCAACTTCCTTATAAGTGAAATTCTGCCAGTGGGAATGGAAGAATATGACACTTTTGCAATTCAAGTAATACAATTATTGAAAAAAATAAATAAATTTTGTCACCTGCACTTCAAGCACAAGAGGTATAAGAAACTTAAAGCTGTTCTGAGCAAAGAGTCTAAAAAATGTAGACAACGACTTAGAGTTTTCTAGAACACTTTTTGATATTCGAAGTGTAGTTGCAGTCATAACAGAGGTAGAAATTACTTCCAAAACGACAGCATCAAATAATCCAGCAGAGTTCAAAACAGCTTGGGGAATCTTGTGGTCAGCATTAGAAAATACCGAGGGAAAAATATACCGAGTGGAAGTGTAGGTTGTGCTACAACCACTTTGGAAAACTGTTTGGCAGAAACATACCATGTGAACTAGCAGTTCCATTCCTAGGTGTGCCCCAGCAGAAGTGTGTTAACCAAAAGAGTAGTCACAGCAGCACTGTGCATAATAAACAGATCCAAACCAGAAACAACCCAGATGTCCCTGAGAAGTAGAATGGATGGATTAAAAGTGGTATATTCACACAATGGACTAGCACAGAGTAACGGAGCTGAACAAACTGCAGGTCCACACAACAATATGAAGGACGCACAAATACAGCGTGGAGCAGAAGCAGCCATGAACCCAGCAGCACACAGACTGCATGATCCCAATTACATAAAGTTAGAAAAAAAAAACAAAAACACAGGCACTAACCATTGTAGTTAGAAGTCAGGACAGTGCTTATTGCTAGTAGAGGACAGTGAGGCAGGTATTAGTGACTGGAAGGTGATAAGGGAGCTTCTGGGGCCCTGGCACATCCAGGTTGAGCTGGGTACTGGCTGTATGGGTGTATTTATTTTGTGAGAACTCAGTAAGCTGAACATTTGTATTCTGTGCGCTTTTTTATATGTGTTTCACATACACAACTTTCATTTTGAGTAATTTGGGGTTTTTTTTTAATTTATTACGAAAGTGACTCCTATTCAATGTAGAATATATAGAAAACACAGATGAGGAGGGAAAAATTGCCTGCTTATAATCCTTTATCCTGTAGACATTTTCAAGATAACTACACTGGGATCATTCCCCATCGGTGTAATCCTGTTTCACTTAATATCACAAATCATTTTATGTCATTAAATAGTCTTCTACTACATCATTTCAACTGCTGTAACACAACCATACCACACATATACAACCAGTTATTTAACGAATACTTGCTTTGCTAGACATTAGTTTGTTTATAATTAATCATTATTACACTCAATACTGTAATAAATATCTCTTTAAACATATCTATAATTATTCCCTTAAGATAAGTCCACCAAAGAATATCTGGGTCAAAAGGTATATAAAAAATTACTCCTAGGAAGGACTTTTACAAATTTACATTCCCAACAGCTGTGTTTAAGAGTTCCTACTCAGTGGGGAGGGTAGAGCTCAGGGGTAAAGCTCATGCTTAGTATGCTCGAGGTCCTGGGTTCAATCACCAGGACCTCCATCAAAATAAATAAATAACAACCTAACTACCTCCTCCACTCCCCACCCCCCAAAAAAGATGGCTTAAATAAAATTTTTTAAAAATTAAAAAAAAAAAGAGTTCCTACTCAGATAACGTTAATTTCTGAACATCAAAGACAGTTACAGCAATGCTGCTTCAAATATTAGATTTTTCCCCTCACCTATTTTTAAAATAGATCTCAGAAAATGTATAAAGAAGTTAAACCATAACATTTCCCATAAAACTGAAAACACCAGCTACACAGGACTTAAATGCGTTTAAATCTGCAGTGTGACCTCAGGCAGGTTTGGACAGTATCCCTGAATCACAAGCTGACAGCAAAAAAGGGACATACGGGAGGCAGCTGACATCCAGACGGTCTCACACACTCCCTTTTGGAGGATCTTCCAAAGCTATCTGATCCTTCAATCAGAAGCATCAGGAGGCTGAGTAGTTTGCACATTCCAGGCCCAGGGGACTTCTGGGTTTTGCTGGACACAGAAGCCCAGGGCTCGGAGTCAGCAGGAAGGTCTGCAAGCCCTCACAAGCAGTTCAGGGTCAGCTCTGGACTAAGTGACAGGCTCTTGCTTCTTTCAGTCTACAAAATCTCAACACAACTTGGATCTATTTTGGTCTGCACAGTGCCAAGGTGCATTTATTGAAGTGTAGAAAATATTTTAAAAATCCCCCTAACAGGAAACAGATTATTCTCCAGGTCATCAGCAGCAAACAATCCCAATATCCTGAAATTTTGCAAGATTTGAAAGGAGCTGGAGTCTGTCCGTCTTCTCCTTTGAGCTACCTGCTGACTCCTCCGCCTCTTGCCCTTCTTGCCAGACATCCTTTACCCCTTCCTTGGAGAACTGTGCAGTCTATTCCCTCTTAGACGCTGCTTTCCAGCACCAGAGGTAATCAGATTATCTATATGAGAATGGTGTTCCCATGTGAATGTTCTAAGTCAACCTATAAGCTTAGACCCAGCGTCATGTCTCCTGTGATTGAATCTTTGGTGCTGACTTATTTATTCAACAATCTTTTCTTGAGCTTTGTGCTAATGGATACAAGTGTCCATTTAACACATGAGATTTGTCAAGAAAAAAACAGAAAACCCAAACTCCAGGATACTGATATGGAATTCCTGG
Source organism: Camelus ferus (assembly GCF_009834535.1). NCBI lineage: Eukaryota > Metazoa > Chordata > Mammalia > Artiodactyla > Camelidae > Camelus > Camelus ferus. The sequence goes on along the minus strand of NC_045703.1, from coordinate 59,158,196 downwards.
ATTCACATTTCCCTTTATTGTTACTTAACACAGACAGAAGCAAGAGGAAGATTTACTGTTTATTATTTCCATCCCCAAAAGAACAGAAAATCTAGGACAAGTAGTCATAAGACCCAGGACAACAGGAGTGCTGTGTTTAAGTGTGTTTCTCCATAGGCTTCGTGACCAGAACTGCTGCCAGCCTCAGGATTATAGAGTAGAACCCATGTTCCCCCCCAGGGAGCAAAGGAGTGGAAATACTGACTTCGAGTGGCATTTCTACAACCCTACACACTTCTTATGTGTGGGCCTTTGGTAAATGTAAACTATGCAGAACCTATGTAACAAAAATACATTTATCCACATAGTAGCTTTAATATGGAAGATTTTTTAGAACACTGAATCCATGGAAGTGCAGTTTTTAACTCTTACTTCAGCTGTCTCATGCATCCATTGAGCAGGGATTCTCAATCTTGGCACTTGATATTTGGGGCCAGATAGTTCTTGGGGTGGGGAGGGGGCTGCCCTGCATATCGTAGGATGTGTAGCAGCATCTCTGGCCTCCGCGTACTAGACTCAGTCAACAACCCCAAGTCTCCAGACATTGCCAAATGCCTCCTGGGGAATAAAATCTCCCCTGTTGAGAATCTCTGCCTTGGAGGGAGCCAGAATGCTGGGACTGGGACAGCATGCAACTGAGACAGGTTCTAGTCTAGATTCAGCAGGTAGGTGACTGTAACCTGGTTACTGAGGTTCACTGAGGTTCAGTTATAGCACCTGTTTTAGCTGACGCTCAGACTCTGAGGCAGAGATCTGCGTGCTCTCTGACACAACTTGTAAGAAATGAGGCAAGCGGGATCAGGCAGAGGGAGAAGGTAAACTACAACACAGCTGCAAAGGAGACCTCAGCTGGTCAGTTCCACGGGAGCTCCAGAGCTGTATGGCTCTTCAGAACTGTCCCGAATTGAGGCAAGGGGATCAGACCACATCATCACATCAATGAGGCATTGGATGTGGGCTGCCCTCAGGGAAGAGGCAGAACCTTGGGCAAGGAGGTTGCCTTCAGCAAAGGGCAAGGCTGCAGGAGGGGCCCAGCTGTGAGCCATCAGCAGCCAACACTCAGGGGCTGAAGTACTGAGTGCCCCTCTGAGCAGTGGGTACCACAGCTCCATTCAGCATCTGAATTATGCAGGAGTAAGACTCACTGGGTACAAACACATACATGGAGGGGAGAAAGAGCAAGGACTTCAGAATCAGAGGGGAGAAGCAGGAATCCCAGCTCCCCTTGGACACGATGACCTGTCTCCAAGAATCACTGGTCTCTTTTTCAGGCCCTTGGGGTCCCTATCACTCCAGTTAGTCAGCAAATAGATAGTGATGGATGACTCTGTACCAGGCATTGCTAGGCACTGGAGCTACCTAATAAAACAGAGGCTCTACTCACTGGGAGCTGTCATTCTAGCAGAAAGGTATGGAAGGCAAGGAGTGAGATCAGCACCTGCGTGAAGTGACCTAAAGTAACCTAAAATTTGATCTAAAATAAATATCCACCCAGATAAGCTGCGGCCAGAGGAACAGTGAACAAATCACCATAAGCAGCTAAAGTCTGAAATCACTTTAATGGTAAATGTGACAATAACATAAATTTATTGTTTCCAGAGAAAGAAAAGTACCAAAAGAATCAGCTTTTCCAGAGAAAAACAATTGAGGCTGAAAACTGAAAATACCTTGAAATCTTGATGACTGAGAAAAAAACATGTGACATTTAGCTGATGTGTGATATTTATTTTATGAGTTTTCATTATTGAAGTATTTTCAGTGTTACATTATTTTCTTTTAATTCAATGATCAAAAAATTTATAAAATAAATTAATTACAATACTTTCAGAAAACAATGCATCTATGTGTGATCTGTAGAAGAGGTCTCTATCTTTGCTACTCAAAAGTATGGCCCAGGTAGGTGGGGTATAGCTCAGCGGTAGAATGCACGCTTAGCATGCACAAGGTCCCAGGTTCAATCCCCAGTGCCTCCAATTAAAAAAAAAAACAACTATGGCCCAAGATGGGAAGGATGGTGTCACACAGGTATGTCGACATTCTTTCTTTCTATCGGGTGTGCACGTCACCCAACTTTGCTGTGAGGCTTCAGCCCAAACTCCAGTGCAACTGAAAATTTCTACTTACCAGTCTCATGCTAAGTGCTTCCCATCAATAAAGAAAACATATACAATCTCTTTATCATTCAGATACTGATGAGCTATTTTGGGTGGTGATGCTGATAAAGGAGGAACAAAATAGTGCAAAATTGTAGTGTTTGTGCTCCTAGGAAACATTACTTTTGGGAAAAAAACACACACAGCTGTTGGATTCAATAACACTTCATTGACAGTCACCCTGGAAATTATTTGTTAAAATTTTCAAGCTGTTAATTCTAAAGGGGAAAAAATGCATATTGAAATGGAGCCAAAAAAAATATTTTTCTACACATTATCAGCATTAGAAGGGGGAAAAAACCATGAAACTGTGCATTATAATGAATTTAATAGTGTGCTGTTAAAAAATAAAAGTATAGTTCAAATAGTGCAGTCTTCATCTAGATGATTCTATTAAATGCAGATTCTAATTAAATGGGTTTGTCTTGGGCCTGAGAGTCTGCATTTCTAAAAAGTTCAAGGTGATCTCATGCTACTGATTCACAGACTACATGATGAGGAGCAAATTTCCAGATCATGCAGCTCAAATGATTGCTAAGGTTTGGATGAAGAAATAATTGAGCACTCTGAAAAGAAAAAGAAATGTGGAAACAATATTGCACCAAGAATCTAGTAGCTGTCTTCCTTACTCTACTGTCTTAGCAGTGAAGTGAACCCTAATTAAAACTTTCAACAAATCAAAGATATTTCTTTTCACATTTAAACATGAGACATCTGGATCTAAGACAACAGTAGGCTGGTACCATTTGCTGGTGGGCACAGGTACTTACATGGACTTTGGATATATTATTTACAGTATAAATACCACAAAACAAGACCTGAATAATACTACTCCGTGTGAAAATGGGCCAGCCCTTAACCACAGCATTTTCCTGAACTGAACTGGCATTCACAATCATTCCCCTCAAATATCACAGCTTAGCCCTTAAGTAAAATAATTTGCTTACAGACATCATGTTGATGAGATAAAGTTATGGAACATTTTTAACAAAGGAGTAAGAGTAAACAAAGGCTGTTAGAACCAAAAGTAGTTTAATTTCTCCTGACACTTTTATTCTAACATCTGGCATAATTCAGGAATTTTATCATTTTTTAAAGAGCTCATAAGACATATTATAAATCAGCATCTTGGATCATATTTTTTTATCATAGTCATCCAGATTGGATGTGTCAGAAAATTATCATATGAGGATGATGAATGATCTTTGGGAATGGTTCAATTTTATGGACATGAACAGAACTTTATGAAATGAAAAATAGTATAATAACAGCATTTTAGAAAGAAATTCCTAATGTATTTTAGTGATCTTTCCATATAATAACCCTTCCTCAAAGTGACTCATATCTATATTATTTAAACACCTAATGAGGTTTCTCCTAATTAATAAAACTAAATACACACATATATATGTATATTTTAGTTTAACAATATTATTGAAACATAAATAAAATTCAAGATTAAACTATTAAAAAATGACTAATAGGAATAAGTTACTCAAAATATTTACCATGTATTATTAGTGGCTTTAATTATAATTTTTTAAATAGCACTGTCACTCCTTGAATTATCAAGATTTGTGATGGTAGAATTTATACCAAGCAAAAAATTCTTAAGATTGAGTTCCAGTTATATTACGGGAAAAAAAAAAAAAACTAGTATAAGTGTTTTTGTCTGAACAGGGCAAAATAAAATAATTCTTGTGAAATTCTACTCCCTAAAATACCCATATAAAGCAAATCCTATTACTCTACTTCCCTATATCCCATGTTAGTTCCTCAATTTATATTTTTTTATACTCTGGGATTGACAATAAGTAAATGTGTGTTTTGTGAACTACTGTTTTTAAAGTGTTTGGGGCATCCAGGCATCCATTTTCCTATATTTTTCTGCATCCCATTCCAGTGTTCAAATGCTGGTCATAAAATATACAGCAATATCTTGAATTCTCATCCAAAGGATTAATTGTGTTCAGTGAAGCTTTGATATTAAGGATATTTCACTGTCATTTTTTTAAACTAGAAAGACATATACTATACTTCTATTGTCCAGAATATTCAAATAATCAGAATGCCATCTATGTTCTCTGACCTTTCTGAATAAATAAAAGTTTACTGATCATTTTAATAGTATGTGATTTCAGTAAATACAAATGAGCATAGTACCTTAGTCTCTAAAAAGTGATCTTCATATGCTTTGCCTCACTAAATCCTCACAACAATCTTTGAGGTAGGCATTATGATAACCTCACTTTTAGATCCGAGGAGTCCTCTAAAGAGATCACATAGCTCTCCTCAAATCACCTAGCTGTGGGGCGGTGAAATGAAGATTCAAATCTGGGTCTTCACTGCTCATCTCAAGATGTACTGCTTTTCCAAGATAACACAAAGGGAAGTGTGACAAAGACTATAAAAGACAAAGGTCTAAGCCTTCTTTACGCTTGAAGGCCGACGTGCTCTTCACAACAAGTTAAACAGTCCATGGCCATGCTCTGCTGTTACTGGGCCTTCCTTACTTCGTGTCCACTGCCAAGACATTTTAAGGTGACTTCAGGTAAAACACAGCAACTTGCTAGTACCAGTCTGTTGAGCCTACCTGACAACACAGCATATCACTTTCCATTCATTCATTCATTCATTCATTCATTTAACATGTATTTATTGGGTTTCTGCTGTGTAGCAAGCACTGTATTTTGAGTTTTTCCAATGGTTCAGTGGCTATACACACAACACAAACAGCCAACATAGATACAACCTCTCCCCTGATTTTCTTTCTGATGGCATATTCTGATTGCAGCTAAGTCTATGATCTTATAACCACCTGGATACAGACTAAGCTGTGATTTGCTCGACATGGCCATGGGACAGAGATCACTCGCAGGTGGAATCTGAGACGATTTTAGATGATGTGTGGGCAAACATCTAGACTTAAATGGGAGAATGTTATTTCCTTCACAATTCTCCTTCAGTGTTTCTGATTGCCTAAGAAAGAAAGGCATAGCTTGGGGCTAGTATATCTTTAACATCTCTATAACTAGATAATCTTTCTTTTTAGCAGAGAGAAAGGTTCAGGCTCAGAACCTTGAACAGGTAACTTTACCTAGTTAAAACTGAATATATCTTTTCGTTGCATTATTTGTAGTATTACCTTTTTTTCATAGCATAGTGGAACTGGTTGTTATATCTCCATATAGAATAGTGATATAAAGCTTCTTTTATAAATTATTTACACGTAAAAGTCAGCCTTTGATGGCAGACGGGGGGGTGCACGATGTGGAATGAATTATGGAATTAGTACAAAAATCACTGACATTTGGAAAAAACTTGCAGGGAGAAAAAAGCAGTGGATTGATCAGCCACAGCCAGGCTCTAGGCCAAGTTGCATGAATTTGAACAAATTATTGAACCTGGCAGCCTCACTATCTTCATCTGTAAATATGGGGCTGAAATGGATCAGGAATATAACATTTCTGTTCCCAACGCCCCAGGCGTGTGACACACTTCCGCTGGGCAGAGTGACGTCACTATTGTAATGACAGCAGAGTAGTAACAGAAGATTAGAAGGAAATATGTACTTTTTCAAAGTTCCCCAGGCTTCCACTCCCAAGTGTATTCTCTTTGTCATGCTAAGAACATGCTTAGGAGTTGAGAGTCACAAGACAAGACAATCACTTAGGCCTCTTCCAGCTCTAAAACTGTAAGAAGCTCTAATTTTATGTATAAATATTAGTTCTAAATATCAAGACCATATGGTAGCTGTGTGAAGAAAATATGCCCATAATTCCCCCAAAGAAGGAAGAATTGTTCAAAAATAGTGATCGTTCTGCTTCTTTAGGGAAAAGGTACACGTAAGCCAGACATCAGGAGAAAAACACTCTCTATAATATGGTTGATTAAAACTTGAGCTCTGGCAGCAAGGAGACTATGACTTAACTAAACCTGGCAAAAGACTCCTACCTAGTTAAAGACATGTGTCTGTATCTGCATATGTATTTGTATCATAAAACACAATAACACCTCACTGATCCATAACTCAGTGTCTGGAGACCTCTCATACATGGAATAAACCTGAGAATCAGTAAGGAATTTGCCAAAATAAATATCATGAAGTCTTTCCACTGGAGTTCATGTGCCCTCCAAGAACTCCACTCACAGCAGCTAAATGAGGCAGCTAACAACAAGGCAGTGGAGGGAATCAGACTACACCACCCTCCAAATTTTTCCTTGTAAACATGTCCCCCTTCCTGTACCAGGAAGATGAGAATGTCTCTGACAAGGACTCTTACTACCAGAGATAAATGAGTCTGCGTAACAAACCTTACTAAACAGCTACTATCATCATACATTTTCTAGTCACCTTCCTACAACTTACCCACCTAGAAGCCCAAAGCCCCATCTCCTTTGTCTAGTCACTTCTCTTCAATTTATCACCCTTTGTTAAAGTGGCATATAAGCCCCTAGTCCAACCACCTCTTTGGGATTTTAATTCTTTTCTATGAAGCCCCATATACATAAAAATATTAAAATGTGTATGCCTTTTCTCCTGTTAATCTTTCTGTTCCAATTTAATTCACAGGCCCCAATGATAGTAATCTAAGATGATAGAGGAAAAGTTTTCCATTCCTTACGGGAGAAAAAAAAATGGGGAAAGACTAAGTTAAAGAGAATTAAATAAGACCTCCTTCCTGTAGGACTTGGGGGAGTCTTTAATATGTTAAAATGTGCTATGACTCTCCAAGGAAAGAATAATTCACTATTTCCTAAAATTATTTGACCAAAGGTCCTCTTTATCTCAAAGCCATATTAATATTTCCAGCAATGATAATACCTACATTTCTAGAACTCCTTAAGCTTTTTAATTTTCCAAGTGTTTTCACACACACTGCATCTCATTTGGTATGCACATCATCTCACAGAGTGGGCTGCCTGCAAATTATCTCCCTGTGATGGTGGAAGAATCAGAGGCAGGCCAGAACCAGAACCTCCTCAACCTGAGCTCTTTCCTCAACATATCAGCATTCTCACGAGGTCAGCCAACTAAGTTCTCCTGTCCTTCCATCACATCTCTTCTACAGAGTTGGAGATTTCCTTGAAAACATGCAGTGAGGAACCTACAGGAGGAACTAATGTTAAGGAGATTTCCTTGAAAACACCCTAAATGTCTAAAAGTATTGTCTGAGAGAGCTGTGATGGTAATTTAATATTACATAATACTTCTCACGTCTATTTATTTCATTCCCTCAATGAATTAGTGAGAGTCTGAAATCCACACTTGAAAATTTGAAAAAAGTGCTGAGTCAATGGAAGTCCAATGATGTTTCTTAAATAATGAAGAATTTTCCAGGAGGTTTTAGGTAGCACTTTCTGGTTGGAAAAAGAAAAAAAAAGTTCCATAAAGAACATTCCTTAGTAAAGTAAAAGCTTAGTCATTCAGCAGGAAAAGAGAGAAGTCCCACATGGGCACTACAGCAGGTAAGGACAGCCGCACTGTGGGCCCAAGTGGCTGGGACAGGGCCTTATGGAACAGGGCAGAGGGGCTGGGCTTCTGTGCCCACCACAGGATGGAAAAGAGGGAAGAGAGCGAGAGATAAGCTGTGGCCAGTATATTCTGGACAGGAAGGACCAGACAAGCCGTGGGCAAAGCCAGAGAAGACCAGAGCTCTGGCTCAAGGCCATATTCCACCACATACTGGCTTTATAATCCTCCCAAGGTGTCCCATGGCCCTGAGTTTTGGTCGTTAAGTCAACACCATGTCAGTGATGATGTCTTACATGCCTGTAGACCACAACTGTGCTGGATGCACTCTGAAAGCTCAGGACTCAGACCTGTGACCCTAGGATGACCCTCCTGCCAGGCCCTACCTGGATATCAGGGATCCTTGCAGGACTACTGTCCACACCAGTCTGCCTTGCACGAGGTGGTCTGGGAGGAGGAGGCAGGGCTGAAAGGGAGGCCACGGTCCATTCACCGAGCCATGGTGCCTACACCCTCTCTGAGGATGGGCAGGCACCCTTGTACAATTAGTCAGTTCCAAGGAGGTACCTCTTTCTGTTTCTCACCAAGGTACAGGAAGTCCGGCCAGGGCCTGGGACACTCAGGACTTTAAACCACTTACTGAAATCACTTGATATAGGTAAACAAGACAAAAAGTATCTCAAATAAATAAAAATCTCCTTACTTTGCTTCTGAAATTATTGCTTAAGAGGGAAAATAAAGAAGTTAACAACGCTGGACGAATGACTTGAAAAAGAAAAAAATTGGTAACTGGGACTGTGTACTCCAGGAACTCCTTGCAGGAAAAGAGACCAGCCCTATGCCCCCAGAAAGCCATCTCCTGCTCTCTTTCTAAATGGAAAATTAAATTAAAGTTAAAATTTCAAATTATTATTATTACTATATTATTTTTATTTTTGAGATTTTAATTTTGTTGATAGGTAAACATAAGGAAGTCAATTTTGAATATTCATGTCCTGCTTTAGAAAAAAGAATGTTTTATATTTGTTTGGCTTTATGTTCGATTTGGTATTTTCTGAGAAAAATCTATCAAAATTGCATAATTCAATCAAATCTTATTTATTTAATCAGAGTTATCCATCAGGTTCATAAATCTATAATACGGCCAAAAACAGGAGCTAAACAAACAAACAAACAAAGGCTTCTGATGAGCTAATGGCCTAAAGTCTGAAAGATAGAGGTCATGAATGTTCGTCATTTATTCATTAAATAAAGGTATTATTAAGTGCTGGGCACTGTGTGGGATAAAATGACAATAAAACCAGATATGGTTCCTGTCTGCAGAGAAGGAAATATCAAGTGTGCACTTGGAGCTCTGTTGACAGCTAGCCACCCTTGTTTTACAAATAACTCCAAATTCACTGCCTATTAGAAGCAACAAATTAAAAGAGGGAAAAGAGCTGCTACCAGCAGCCACCTGAGAGCAGGAAAAAGCACCATGTGACAAGGCAGGAGAGAGCAAAACTACAAGAGGTCACAAAGCCAAGCAGACCAAGTAGATGAGTGAGGACAGCCAGCCCCACCCGCCTGGACACATCCAGAGAGCACAGCTGAATCACAGCTGCTTTCCATACACCAGGCTTCACAACGATTGTGAGCCATTAAAAAAATCAAACAATGAATAACAGTTCCATTTGAGAAGAACAGAATGTGTGATATGTTTTAGAGAGAATTCCATGAAAATGGTTAAAGAAAAGGGGCAGCATGACAGTTAAAGGTGCAAACCTTCACTTTCCAGGAAACTGTTACCTGGAGCTGACGTTCCAAATAACTGGCATTCCAGATAATGAAGATTTTATGATACTTTTTATTACCAGTATGTCTTTGCAAAATGCTCAACTCCAACCGCTGAATCTCATTAAACTTTAAGTTTCACTTTTAAACGAACCACGTGCAGAAAAGAATTAGATGATTCTGCTGAAACTGGTAATCACGATAAAACAGCTCTATTTCCAAGTCCCAGAAATTCTCAGTTACATCACTGACCACACTCCCACCCTCAAAAATCCACCACAAACACTTTTGCTGAGAACAGGGTTGAACACATTGGAAAATGTAAGCTAACAGTCATATTTTTTTCTTATTTGGAAGAAGATTCACCACATGCCTGAACGAGAACCAGAAAGCACTCCTCTGCTGGAAAGTAGGACCAGAGGTCTGAAGTAAATGTCACAACTGCCCTGGTCCAGAATAGCATCACACTGGGATTCAAAGATAAGATCTGTCCAGAGATAGACAAATACTTTATGTTATCACTATATGTGGAATCTAAAAAAAAAAAAGAAAATAAACAGAAACAGACACACAGATATAGACAACATATATCTATATCTGTGTATAAAAGTGGTAACCAGTACGGAGAGGGAAGAGGGGAGGGGCAAGGTAAGAGGGGGATTAAGAGGTACAAAGTACCATGAATAAAATAAATAAACTACAAAGATATATTGTACAGCACAGGGAATACAGCCAATATTTTGTAATTACTTTAAACAGAATACAGTCTATAAAAACATTAAATCACTGTGTTGCACATGTGAAACTAGCAAAATGTTGAAAATCAACTATATGTCAATAAAATAGACAAATGAAAGAAAAAAATAAAGGTAAGATCTGTCATTTTTGTTTGTTTCTTTGAGATGAGGTAAATTTGCCCTATTCAGCCAAAAGAAACAAGAACAGTTCTCTGAAATTCACATGTCCTTTAAAAAAATGCAGAAAAGAAAATATAAATAACGAAGTTTTCAGCTCAGTGTGCCTCCAAGTTAAAGAAAAAGACAATTAAAATATATGCCTTCTTCTCCTAGAGTCCCAAATGTAAAATTCACATTTTATCAAGTGTAGATAATTAATTGTGACATCATAAAAATAGTTCCCATATTTGAAATTCTTTTCCAATAAAGTTAAAACTATAGCCAATTGCCTTTCACTACCAAGGACTGACAATGGAGCAGTGCGTGGTCTAGACTAGGATGGTGTGGGTTTAAATCCTGCATCTCTACTTACCCAGAAAAGTACTTAACATCTCCAAGCCTCAGCTTATCTATCAGTGAAATGGAGCACTAATAATTCACAGCATTTTGTGACAATCAAATTTTAAAAATGACACTCACTGAACCCACAGTAGACAATCAATTAACACTAGAATTTTTTTCCACTAGACTACAAGCTCCCTGAAGCCCCTTGGCATATAAATGTTTAATAAATATTTTTGAATAAATGAGTATATCAACATAATCTAAATTCAGTAAAATTCCAATTTAATTCTATCTATATTGCATTTTCCCCCATAATACAGCACCAGATGCAGTGATGAATCAAAACAGATGTGTAAGGCATAGCTTCTGTCCTGTCATCAAAGAATTTACAAACATAATTGAAATGAGGTGCATGGCACAGTTAAAAAACACTCAATAAATGTTATCAGGGTCAAGTTAAGTTTTACCTACCATCACCACCACCAAAATGGAACATGATTTTTACTGAGGCAATGAAAAAGAAATGACTTGCTAATTATAATCCCTGCTGCCTCTTAGAAACTGGCAACTAAAGGGCTCTCTATTTGCTAAGTTAAGGGATGGGTGTGGGAATGTCAAGTTTGGAAGGACTCAGAGCGATTTAGTTAAGGTGCTCCAAAAGAGATCAAACAAACTTGCAGCTAGAAAACTGAACCATTTAATTTTTGTTCTTAATCAAGGGTGTAACTCAGATCAGTGACAGCCTGGAGATGCAGAGGTGAGCATAGAAGCAGTAAAAGGGAGGGAGGGGAAGACGGATGGAGGAAACTGGTTTTCTGTGCCTCCCCGGAAAGCAGATGTGAAATCAGGGCATAGCTCAATGTGCAACCATGCTCTCAACTACCCAGTCTTGGTAACAGCCTCTGGTGACCAGGACAGTTTCCTCCATTCAGAAATCTCCAAACACATTAGAGGATTCATTTCCATCCATGGTGGTGAGATATGCTCTCCCAACAAAATTCCAAGTGTTAGAACAGCACTGACTACTCTCTACTGTGATGGTCTTCAAACTCTTGTGCTTACATAATCCCATAAGAATTTTGAAAAACTCTATATGTCCTAGGACACTTTAAGTTAACATCTAGAATTTTTCACCATATGTTTAAAAAGCTGCAAGGGATGTAATTTCCAGCATGATATATATCAACATTTTAAAATACAACAATTACATCATTTTTATTCATACATCCAACAGAATGCATGCGCGCAGACACACAGAGGTAGCTTCATAGTGAAATTACTGAAGCTGAAGACTCGGGAGCTCTTATTTGCATAAATAAGCTTACTAGCAAGAAACTCACCTGGCCACAAGTTTTTGTAAAATCTGCAATGGAAAAGCTATTTAACTGCAGTGGGTTGAGTTCCCTGTCTCTTTACTCTCCAATTTCAGGTTTTTCATACAACCTCTCGGATTGTGTGACATTGTGCTGATTGGGCACTTCTAACTCATAATTTTTCATTCTTTTTCTTAAAGAAAGCTCTCAAATTTGTAGACTATTCAAGCTCTGAAAATCCTGGCAGAGAACAGTAAATAGATGATTGAGAACCCAAGTTATCTCAGGTCTCCTGGAAGACTAAGAGAAGGTGGGTGAGGACAACGCAAGTGTATTGAAGTTATCCTCAGTGTTGGGAAATCCCTGTTAGATGCGAGTCCATTATGAAGAAAGGACTGAGAGGAGGGAGGAGATAACGGGCTTTTCTTGCATTCATTCGTCTCCAGTAACACACTGTATTTTCATTTCACTTCCTCCACAGATTTCGGTTCTAAGAGAATGTATTTTTATGTTTGAGAATATTTTTTGATCCCTCTATTCTATTTTGTGCAGTGAAAATATGTATGTAAATTGAAATTTATTTTTAATTTTTTCCTGTGACCGTAATGTCTAAGACTTTCAAAAATATATTCTGAATTGAGTTATTGTTAAGATTACTACTGATTCACAATAGATCAAAACAAAATAAAGGTTTTACAAATTTCACAAATAATGATTAAAAAGCAAAAGTAAAATCTGATTGAAAACGCATCTATTAATGAGATAAACAGGGATGTGGTGTTTAATTAGTTCACGTATCTATAACTGAATTTTACTTATTTCACTTTTATTCCTATTTTTCATTTTAATAAATATGAACACTGAGAAACCTTGATCACATAAATTAGTAGATGGGAAAGGGAGGAGTTGCATTATTGCCTTATCACTCCTTTCTTTAACGTCTTTCTAAAGCCCATGGTGATTTGTGGCTCATCTACCTAAAGAGATAACTTGATTCCTTGAATAACCTGATTCCTTGTGGCTTGAGCTCCTTCACTTTGGTTGAAAACAAAGAACTGAAACCACCAGACTTGGAAAGGTTTATCATCTTCACTAGTCATTCATTTTCTTAACAGCAGTCTTTTGAGTTCTTCCTTTAGCGCCAGGCGGTGTCTGACACCTAGTGTAGTAAGACTCAGGCAAAGCATGGGGAGGGCATCAAGGGAAACTGGTGAGAAAGGAGAGCTGGCATGACAGGTTCTCAGGGAGATCAATTTTGGAAAAGAATAACTGAGCAGCAGAAGACTAAGAATTTGACTCTCGCAGACAATCCCTGCCCAGTACCTCTTGGAAAGCTTTTGTGTGCACGGTGCCAGAAGGTATACAAAACCCTATTTTGAGATGCCACAGAACCCTACACCTGGCATTTGGTGCAAATTTACAAATCTACATCTACATTTGTCCCTTACACTGTGCCTTTCAAGAGGTAAAAACAGAAAATACAGAAGTTCTCCAAAAATGTTTAAACAAAATGCCATCCAATAGAAAGGATTTAAATATATCTTTTCCAGTGTATGAAATAAATATGTGCGCATGTGTGTGCACATATATGTCTGTGTCTGTGTGTGTGTAAAACAGTCTTCTGGTGTGCCCATTTACCTCACTTACACTTCAAAAATACATTCGACTTAATATGCATGTCATCTTATTACAAACACAGAAAAAAAGATCATTTTCTAATTCACATAAATGTGGGTAAAATTAGAAGCTATGGAAAGAAATTTAAGTCAAAAATAATAACCTACTTTAGAGCTGGTATCCCCAAATCCTTTATTTTCTATGATTTTTTTCAAAAAGTTCCTCAGACATTTTTGTGTGATCGTATACCCGAGAGGGTCTAAAACATGGTAAGGCTAACAAAAGTTTGCTGAGTAGGAAAGAGGGTTCCTCAATAATAATAATAGTTATTGTTATTTTTAATTATAGAAGAAAAACGAATAAAATGAATTTCATTCTCTCATTGACAATTGGAAGTATGTTAGATATATTTTTTAAAGGCCTTTAAGGGATCAAGCATTAAGGCACTCAAAATATGTTTATTCAGAACTTCTCCCTTTGAGAAAACGCCTGGCCCAGATCTCAGCTGCCAGAATCCTGCCAATCAGGAATTACGCTGAGAGTCTACAGGAGGGTCCCACCCGAGGCCAGGCCCCAGCAGGCTTCCACCGGGCCCAGCAGGTCCCAGGTGGCCTGCTCAGCCCAAGGGAGGCTGAAGGGAGCAGGACGCTGCTCCTGCTGCCTATCCCTCCGCCACTGCAACATCGAATCGCTCAGCCACACTCAAGCACGTCACCCAGCAGCCTGCTTTCCCGTTCCTGCCAACATAAGCCTGAAGAAACTGATACTTGAGAGAAATAATCAAGGCCAGGTTCAATACCCACCTTCTAGACACATAAACCCACTGAAAAGCAAGACACCTGAACTGTGACAGCTCACTCCCCACTGAAATGCCATCGCTGACCTGGGATTTTTATAGCGTGCTTTTCACTTTTTATAAAGGGCCAGTGTGTGGCACAGCCTCATGAGGAACATGTCTCTTTCCGGGGGAAAAAAAAGCTACTGTAGAAGACACTATTATAATACTCTGAGATTGAATCAATTCCTCCTATAAACTGAAGGCAGGAAAATAAAGGCCCCCTTTTCCCCATGAAGACCTATGCTTCTGACATTAGATACTGACAGCATTCATGTTGTTCCTTTTTGCCTTGGCCTCCAGAAAATTCAGATATATATTTAATGTCCAGCTACAAAAACTCTCTCATTCCAGGTTATGTGTTATAATTTCCTTAATAATCATACATCACCCAGTAAGTGCCAAACCCTGAGCAAGTTCACACAGGCTCACTCAGGGCACAGAGCAGCCCCTTGTGCTTTTTTCTCTTGGCCTGTACCCTAAAAAGATGTCCTCAAATTTCAGGGACCAAATAGTCATTTCCAGGACTATCTGCCTCCCCACCACAGTCTTAGCACAGTTCAATGTTTTGGGGACCAGAACTCCTCTCCTCCAACTGTGTTTTAACAAAATGAGAGATTTAGAAATCTGTTTCTGGTTCAAAAAACAAAAACAAAACAATTAGACCATTCTGCTTAAAATGTCACAGAGCAGGTGGCAGCACAGAGAAGGCCGGATGTCTTCGGGAAGGGTTTGGAAGAGGTGAAAAGCTCCACTCAGAATGCAAGATCAATAGTCCCAACATAGAGGACTTCAGGTAAGACACAAATGGAGTCACTTCCAAAGGATCATCAATAAAACTGCAGAGAAAATAAGCCTGCCACACTCTGAAAAGCCATTTTTAGAACAGCAAGAAATTATAGCCTAAATGCCAACTTAATCTATGCCAAAATGGCATGATCAAAGTTACTGAAATAACTGAAACATAAAATCAAGATATGTTATAACCTATCATAATAAAAAACGCAGTGGGGATTTTTCTTCCCATTTCAGCTAATCAGAGAAAATAAACCATCAGCTTATAGAACGCTGTCATAACAGGAAAACATCAGCAAGGAGGTAACTTGACATGACTATATTACACTAAATAAACACCTGCAGGATAAGAGTTAAGGTGATTTTCCTGTCAAGCGTTCTTTATCAAGATTAAAACTACTTTGAAAGTTTGAGCTGAAAGTGTCAGAAAAATACTTCAGTACTTCTGTTGAAATATGCTTCCAGATGGCATAGGTGGAAAGGAAGAGATTTGCATCTAGCCCAGGTCTGCTCTGCTGGGGCCTGAGCAGACCTGGGCTAGATGCAAAATCCTCCCCATGCCAGCAGCTGAATGACTCAGGACCCTTCATACATCTCTGGACTCGGATTCCTCCTCTGCAAAAGTGAGCTTAACACCCACAATTCAGGAGAGTAAAGAAGCAAGTTTGATAACACGTGTGCAAGCACCTTTTGATCTTTAAAGCACCATTCCAATCTGAGAACCATTTCAGACACGTACTTAGGCTCTGCCATGGCTTCTGTTTCCACAGCTGTGTTGATGAGTAACAAACCTGCTATCACACTGTGGTTTGAAAATGTTCAGTGGTTTCCCTATTGCCTGCCAGTTACAATAACATACAAGTTCCTTCACAATCTACCTTTTTACCTGAGAAGCCTCCCTTGTACCAACCCCGGCCTCCCTACTCCCTGTCACAATCTCTCACCAGCCACCCTGCACTGCTCAGCGGACCCAAAGGTGCCACAGTTTTGCCCACTGGCTTGCCTTTGCAAGTGCTGTTCTTTCTGTCTGGAATACCTTTTCCCATATTGCTGTCAGGCAATCTCCTATTTATGCTTCCACACCCAGTTCAAGTGTCACCTCTTCCATGAAGCCCTCCTCTTCTTCCTATTTTTTTCTCCCTTACGTTCCCCAAAGCATGTGGATGAACCTCTACTACCATAAATACATACATGAAAATAATGAATGTATAATCTATGTAAGAGGCTAGACGAGCAGCTCTTAAGAAAACCTTTGTCTCTTCAGCACAGCTAATTTTGAAAAAAAAATTGAAAAATTAAAATCTTACTAAATGGTCACAGGGTAAATGTTTTAGAACTTTTAATCATCAAACTATTCTTTTCAAGAATAAAGAATTCTTTGAAAGCATAGAAATATCCAATAGAGGAAAATGTAATAATTTCCATGATCTTCAGAGGTCTTCCTACAAAAAACTATAAATTACAGGCAGGGCAGGAATATACACAACACATAACCTCTGTTTGTGAATGCCTAAAGATAGAATTTTGATGAATTTGTTTGTTTGTCTGTTTGTTGACGGAAGACATACACATCCCACAGTAACATCCCTCTCCCTCCTGCACTCTGGAGTGCCACCTGCTCTGGCTAGGCTTCTGCTTGGGTGATTAAAATGAAGATGCATATTAGCAGATATTAAAAATGCAAATTTTCACAGTATTCCAGTCAGCAGAGTAGCAGACAGCATTTTCTTTATAATCTAGTGGTTGTTGTTCTGGAACAGAAAGCATCCCTCTAAAGTTCCAATGGAGACTCAGAGAGGTTAAGTGAATTACCCAAGGTCACACAGCTGCGTGGTGGTAATGCCAGGACTCAAACAGAGGACTTCTGATTTGAAGCCCAGTGCTCTGCTACACTACACTGCCTCTTGTAATATTAAACATCCTGTTAAAGGCAAATTCACAGAAGAAATGTGATTTCTGAAAAAGAAAATGTAGCTCTATAAGACCACATGGTTGGCCTTTCAATGTCTGTGCCATCAAATTGTGGTCCCTTGAATTTTCTAAACATTTAAAAAAATAACAACACCCAGGAACTAAACAACTTATCATCTAGCTGCTTATAAAAAATAGTGTTTAAATGAGCGCTGTTCTCATTACAAGGCTGAGGGCTGGTTGAGCCAGGCTGTCGATAAGGAGCTCATCCATCACCCCTCTCCCTAAGGTTTCTAGCCAAACTGAAAAGGATGTATTTGTTCGGGGTGCGGGAGAGAGAGGCTCATTTTTCGCTCCAGAGACCCGAAAGGAATCCAAGAGGCTAAGACTTATAAATGTGCCTAGTCCTGAACTCACTCAGACAACTCAGGCAGGGTGGGCAAGGACTGTGGTCATGGCTGCCTGGCCTTGCCGGCGACTACCCAATCCACTGACACACAGAAGTCCTCTCCATAGACAATGGCAGCGGGCTAGAAGCCAGGGGACCTTCACTGGGAGAGGCAACAGGAGACGAGGCCCAGGCACACGGTCTACCGGGAGGGCAGGATGGCCTCAGAAGCCCTTCCACCCCAAAAAGTTTAGGAATTAAACAGCAAACAGGGGTTTCAAATCCTCTAAAAAGAGTTGAGCTCCAGATCAATTTCAATGTTTGAAAAGTGAATTTAATGTTAAAGAATGACATTGTTCAAGTACGACGTTGTCTCCAGCTAGACTTGCAAAACCACTGAGTTAATCTATACCAAAATAAACGCCAAAAGGATGTAAAAAGTTAGTGAAAAAGTGAAACAACAATCGAACTAGAAAAAATACAGGGACAGGATAAAAGACCTTTCTAAACATAAAAAGCAAAGAAAAAAATAAATGGAAAAAATTAATAAGCATAAAGGAAAAAAATAAAAGAAACTGATTTTAAAAACTAAGGAGCAATTAAAAACCATGGTTGCATAGAGGGTGAAGGGCAAATACTCTTCATCTCCAAAGAATTCTTAAAATTGATAAGAGAAAGAACACATCTATAGGGCAAAAAATGAGAAAGGGTAAAACTAATTCCCAAAACATACTCAAATTGTTCAAATTTACTAATATCCAAACAAATGTAAATTAGAGCTTAAGAATGTAATTTTTCCGCAACTGAATGGGTGAGGTGTTTTATAAGATTGTATCTAATGCTTGTAAACTATGAGCAAAACAGACTGCTGGTGACATATACCAAAATATATGGCAGTTTGCACTAAAAGCAATTTAAAAATGGGCACACACTTTAACTCAGTAATTCCAAGTCTAGGAATTTCTCTCAGGGAAGTAGAAAAGTGTGCAAAAATTTAATACTGTTTATCACAGCTTTATGCAGAACCATGAAAGACTGGAAGTGGGCTAAATATCAAAAGGCCTTACTAAAGGAATCACTGTACGTTCACAAGATACTCTGCCACCGTGAAAACCAACGTTGTAGAAAAATATGTAGAGACGTGGGGTGACATTCGTGATACTGCCAAGTGGAGGAGCATGCAACCAAACCAAAGCAGTTCTGACAAATGGAATTAACACGCTTTTTACTTTCTTTGGGAGTTTGTCTGTTTTCTAGTTTTCGACAATAAGCACGTAACGATTTTAATTATTTATTAAAATTGTATTTTTAAAACATTTCATAGAATCATTCTAATTATTTGCTTTATTCACATCCAGTCATTTGCCCTAGCCATAAAAATTTTTTTTACCTGGAGTATTTGGACAACAGGGACACTTGGCAACGAATTCTGATATTATGCTTCAACATAAAAATTTAAAACAGTGCAAGAATCTGCAATAACTATCTGAAGAAACTTTACACTCAGACCAACTATTTAACTTCCTCTGCTTATTAATGAACTTGATATTAGGTCAAAGCTGTATGTTCACAAATCTCCAGTCGCATTTCAATACTATAGATTTCAGAAATTAACAAAAGCTGGCATTTTTAAACTTTAATCAAGCAAGTAAGTATGTGATTCTTAAGACAAATCTAATGTTCTGAAATTCGAACAATCAAATTGGTGAACAAGAATTCAATTAAAAGAAATTTATAAAATGTTTAATAGCACAGATCTTTAGTAGGCTAAGCTAAACCCTCACTCATTTGTCTGCTTCCAAGTGTTAACTACATTCCCAAAATGCTAGTATAGACCCTTGTTACTCCAAGTGTGGTCCTCCGACTGGAGCACTGGTAACACTGGGGAGCTTGTTGGAAATGCTGACTCTCAGGCCCCATCCTACACCTACTGCACCTGAATCTACACTTCAACAAATTCCCAGGTGATCTGAATGTACACTGAAGTTTGAGAAGAGCTGATATAGAGAAGCTGAAAGCTAAAGTGTTATAAGTCACAGCCAAATAAAAGAATGCAGGTTAACTTAAGCATCTCTAAACAGCACCACAAGAGGACTCAAGGCACACACAAACGTAGCCATCCACCAACTAAAGAGGTTCCCCAGTTTGGTTGCACAGCAGAATTACATGGGGAGCTTTCAACAAATACAGATGCCCACGCCCCATTCCTGAACAAACGAATGAAAAATCAGTATTTTCCAAAGCTCTCCAGGTAATTCTATCATGCAGCCAGAGTTGAGAACCCCTGATCTACTGGCACAAATAGGGTCTTAACCAAAGGGATCATCAGTCTAGCCACAGCCAGAACCCCTGCTTCTACTCCCCTCCTGTAGCTTCCCACAGGCCACCGTTCCTCACTGCCTACATTTATCCTAGTCCTTCTCTGCCTCTCCAAGAAGAATGCAGCCCCTCAGTGCAGGGGCAGTGTTATTAGTCACACTACCTCCAGCACTCAGTGCACAACTAGAATTTGATGAACATTTGCTGAAGGAAAGAACTTGAATAGATGCAAGAGATGACAGAGAGGATGGCTGCCAAGCCAGATGGGAAGGAGGGCAGGCACATGAAAGCAATAGGAAAACACATGTTCTCTGATCCTTTAAGTCTCATTGATGTGAAGCTTCAATGAAGGTATAAGCCTTGTGGGGAAGACTTACTCTGAAATTAACCAAAAGTCACCTAACATTCTGACAAGGTGGCCAGGAAAAAACCTGGCAAACGGGAGCTATATTTTGAAACAGCAAAGCATTATGCCATAGAAGAAATGAAACACAAGACTAGAAGCCCACCCAATAACCAAAGTATGTTCTAGTGCATTCTCCCTATCCAAGCTGGGGAGCGCACCTAACAATGTGCCCAAACTCACACTTTCTATGCCAGAGTTGAGGTCACACACAAAGTGACACCACTGTAACTGTGCAGATTTTAAGACACAGACTCATGGAACCTACACAGCCATTCATAAGGAACAGAAGGGCAAGACACAAGAACCCCCAAATAAAGCCTTGTCCAAATGCATTTGAACAGTTCACCATCGAGCTACAAACTCACGAGACTCAAAATGCTGTCACGAAATGGTAGTTGTAGATATCCTTTGCCCTGGTGAAAAGGGCAATAAAAAGACAGAAATTACACATGCTAACAAATATTTCTTTCTTCCTCCCTTTAATTTCTGGGAACCTCTTCATCTCACAGCATGACTAGAAGAACATAACCACAAACATTTCAGACGCCATAAGGCCTTGGATGTCTGCTGGGCAAGCAAACAAGAGCAGCCTTCTGAGTTGGGAAAAGCACGAGCAAAGAAAATAATACGACCTCAATCCTGCCATCTGCTAAAGCAAAATAAAGACACTGCACCATTTGGTTTTTATATTTACGTAGCTTTCCAGAATCCCTTCCTTGGTTTTCACCTCCGTGTCCTACGTAGCTCTTAGTTAGAGAGCAGCTTCTATGGAAGGGCTCTGGAGCACACACACACATTTTTCAGAAGCAACCAACATTAACCCCACACGGCACAGCTTACACCGGCATCACACATGGGGGTTATGTCAACATCCTCCTCCTCCGGGCCGGTCTTCCACACCGGAACTCCTCACTCGACCTGCTAAGAGGCAACCACACCGCAATCCCCAGGCCAGTCTGGCAAGACTGGAGGTGCAAGCGTGCCCCAGCCTCCCCTCCTTACTCAGCCCTGCCTTGGCTTCTCTGCCAATCATCACTTTCTGTTTTCTTCCCCACTGTGGTAAAAATAACTTCCTCTTGAAGTGTCTAAATCTGTATGTGATTTTACACACTTTTTTTTTTTTTTTTGCACATCGTTGGTTGAATTCTGACACTAAAGCAGAATGAAGTCTCAAGAAATCTGCAATCACGTTTCTGTAAAACTCCAACCAGATGAGCCAGTCCCCCTGTTTTCTGGAATATTGAGGAAATACTTCCAGGCAAGACACTGCATTCTAAGCACCACATCAGTCCCTTCTGTCCTCTCCCTCTTACAGACTCAGCCAAGTCTCAGTGATGGAGGGAAGCATGGTGCTATTTGCTGTTAACCGTGAGTGGCTTCTGGCTGTGCTTCTGAGTGTGGAGAAGGGCATCTCAGGGGGCAGCCCATCCAACACAAATGTGGCTCCAAGAACTCAGCAAGACTTGTATTTAGGACCTGAGACTGAGTTCCAGAGAGCTGGCCGCCAGCTCCACTCGCCTGTCATAACCACAGACACTGGTGGATGTGGTGCACTTTTTTCAAAAGAAGACAGTTTAAAAGAGAATCACTTCTGACAGTGACTCCTCTCCACAAAGGAGTCTCACAAACCAAGGGAACTGGGAAATTCCTCAGTTTTACAGGTCAGTGAAGGGCCATATAGACAGAGGATAGTGATTAAGATGAATAAGGGAATGTAAATCATTTCATCTTTTCACGTGCTTATTGGCCAGTCATGTTTACTCTTCTGTGAATTGCCTGCTTATATTCTTTGCCCATTTATCTCATGAATTCTCCTTTTCTTATTGATTTACTGATCTTTTAAATATCTGCATATTAACCCCATTTCCTAGAGAAACATCTGTGCCCAGTCGGGGTCTTTTTGCTTTGTTTATGGGATGTTATTGTTCAGAAGGTTTCACTTTAATGTCAGGGTTTTTTTCATTTATTGTTTGTGCTTTCTGTATCTGAAAGTAACTTCACATGAGGAACTACTGGAAGATAGGTCTTTTTTTCTGGATAAGATCTATTGGGAGGAGAGGGGTTATGATCATCTTCACATCTTCAATTATTTGAAAGACAATGCAGTCCAACAGACTCTTCTATGTGTCTCCCAGAAGAACTAGCAGAAGTAGAGGGAAGCCACAAAGAAGTAGCTTGCCACACTGTACAGACGCCCTCAGCCGCTGGTGGAGCTGTCCACAATGCAATGGGATGGCCAGGATGGCAGAGGTTGTGAGACTCCTCTTTGAACAATACACAGCTTTCTTATTCCTACTTGTTTTCCTTCTTTCTTCCTATCCCACTGTTAGACTCTGAATTCTGGAAAGCCATGACCCACTCTGCTTTCTCTCCCTGTCTTCCTAGGGACATTTGCTTCCCAGAATTTCTAGAGTAAGATTCTCCCCTTTTGTCCAGATAGGCTGGGGTAAACTGGTGATAGTAGGGGAAAGTGCTGCTAATTTTAATTAAGACCAAATCAAACCAAAACAAAACAAAATAATGATTAAGACTTTGAAAATGATGGTGTAAAATGTTTTTGCATATTCTACTTGCCTTAGTCACTTGACCACTGCAATCTTTTAAATAAACATTTGGCTCCAAAGGAAATACCTTATATTTTCAGTTGCTACAGATAAATGACTGTCTTATCTCTTTCAACACATGATTTTAAGAATAGATGGGACCTTAGAAAGCACCAAATTCAATAATTCTAAAGAGAAAAGAGGTACCAGTCCCTGAGGCTACATATAAAAATCATCCAGAGAGCTTCTATAAAAAATCCCAAAGCCACCCCACATTTTCCTCCCCTGGCCACTGGGACACACTCGCTGACAAACCATCAAACCACGTGGAAACACTGCTGCTAATGGGCGTCCTAGGAAAGAAAAGCAATTGAGAATCACAGACCTAATCAAACTTCATTTTGGAGGCAAAGAAACTTAAACTTAAGAGGCTCATATGACGTTACAGCACTGACCACGGAACTATCTGGGGACTCCTTCCAGACCCAGGTCCACTGCCCCTTCCATCAACCCACACAGCTTTGCCTGACAGTTCTGCTTCTCCAGTGGGAAGGCATTTGTGACAAACAGGAAGCTCTGTGCTGGAGTTTCAAGGTCATGGCTTCCCTAAACAAATTTTAACTTTCTATTAAATAATGTAAAATCGCATTTGCTTTCAACTTCTCAAGGAATTGTGTGACCAGCCACACCAGACAGTAATTGCCCTGTGGCTCTGGCTTGCCCCAACACCCATCAGAGGCTGGGTAGGTCAAGGCAGCATGAAGAAGTGGACAATGGAAAAAAGAAGTTCACGAGCCTTTTGACAAAGACATGATCTGCTACTTTGGTTTACTGCTCTTGCTCTGACTTCCAATGGAAGGGAAGTGGGAACTAGAGAAAAAACAGTGGCCAAACTACTGGGCGCAGTAGTTCCATCACAAGTGGGAGAAGCTCTAGCAGCAGTCACAGTGTCTGCCTGGCATGGTGATTGTTTGAAAGGGTGGGATTTATGGGTCATTCGGCCAGCTCTAGAATGGCCAGCAATCCCAGAGGGTGAGCTGCATCATACTCCCTCTGCACAAATATTTTTTATTTTGTGAATACAGGGGGGAAAAGTGCAGATAAATTCAAAATAGAAGAAAGCAGGCTTTGCAAAGAATGTGTTTTTCAAAGGCTGTTTCCAGGAAGCAGAAGAGAATGAGAAGCAGAAAGGTTTGTGTATGTATAATTAACAGGGCAAATGACTAGAGCTTCTGAGCTGTTGAAGAGCCTTCGCCAGTCTGAGGGAGAGAGACAAAATAAGCCACAAAAATACTGCTTCAGTAATATCATATTTCTTGGGTGGAATGGTTCTTTCAAATGGAAGCCAAGGAGTGAATCTGCATTCTCCATTGGTATGTGTGTTTGTACAAGTGTGTGTGCACATGCATGCACGAACCAGAAGAAAAGGGAATATGAGAGCAGCAAGGAATAAGGAGAGAAAACTGGCATTGTTGAATTCAAATGCCAGGTCTTGAGTTAGACAAGTACTTTATAAAATAGCAATTGTTAATCTCGTACAGATCCAAACACCTGAAGTTCAGAGAAGTTAAGAGAATCACCCAGTTCCTCCCAGCTAATAAGTGGTAGCACAGTGAGTGACACCCAGATCTCTGCTCTAAAGGCTATACTCTGTCCGGTATCTGACACTTCTGGCCAACAGAAAGTCTTCAATGAATATTTGCTATATGACAGAACAAAGGAGTTCATATGTTTTAGAATATTTTCATTTTTATTTTCATCAAGACTGTGAAAGTCATACCCACTGAACTAGAAATAAATCAACAGTGTTTCCCGAAATGCAGTACTGTTAAATGTAAATGGTTATTTAAATCATCTATTAGTGGATGAACTAAGAATTACTTAATCAAGGCCATGATTTAAGGTTATATCCGTATCTTTCATTTAATAAGGCTCAATGGGTTTGTGCATTGAACCTTAATCTTATAATCTATTGTTCTAAGTTAAAATCCATTCAGTCACTATTTCAAAAATTACATCAAATTATGGGCTCATCTCCTTACAGACTCAAAGTCATGCCTGAAATGCACTAGCTAATTTAACATTAATTTCTACCTAAGGAAGACATTGACCTAGAGCAAGAAATAAACTGCTATTCTGCAAACTCCCAAAACAACTGGTTCAGGGTTCAGGAAAATGACAAGAAACAAGAAGTTTGCATTCTAGTATGCAGCCGAATCTTTAGACTGACCTCAGGTATTCCTTATTACAGGGAAAGCACTATAAATGTAATTCCAAATCCCCACATGTAAGAGGTGAACAATTATCCCCGTGTATGGAAAGAAACGTTTCTAGAACTGTATGTTATAGTGGCCTTAACATCTTTGCTTGGAGCATATGCTTCAAATAGCCATGAAAAAATGGGCTGTAGACATCAAGTGAGCTTGAGTCTTTCCTGATATCCACCCCCATGTTCTCTACTTAAAATAAGGACAAAACATAGCAGAATACGGAACCCTAGTAAAGAACAGCCTGCTTAGGAAATATATCGAATTAAGATACTTGCTGAGGGTTTGTGCAGATCACCCAGAAAAGGTGTCAGAGTAGAGCTGGAAAGTTCTGAATAAGCTTTCTCCTTTCAAGGAGCTTGCCCACAAATTATCACAATGCATGGTAGCTTGTTAAAACTTCAGAAGTGATCATGAAATAAATACCATATGAGTTCAGAGATCACCACTGGAATTTGAGCTTCCTAAACCCACTAGCAAAGAGGCAACAGCAGAAGTAAATGCAGGTAGTGAGATAAGAAAAATGAGCCAGGGGCTATCTTCAGGAAATTACAGGCAACAAGCTATAAAACCTGAGCCAACCAACAGGTACAGCATACCCTCAACACTAAACAGCTATCTGGCTCCCTGGTAATTTTTAATATGAGAGTGTTACAAATTATTCAAATTGAGGCTCTACCAGGCAGTGTGGAATTGACTGTACCTAAGGTTCTTATTTTGATAATACACATTTTTGAAACCTACTAAAAATTTCTAACACTTTTGGAAAAACAATATTGCTTCCTAAAATTCCTAACTTATTTAACTAAAGAGAAATATACATAGGAAATGTTGTTCCTATATATTTATACTGTATAATATATCACAATGTGAATAAAAAATGAACTGCATATGAATTCCGATTTCATGAGAATGCTCAAGATTTCCTCGGTAGCCTTATATTGTATAAGGAACATAACGTACCTAAATATTTTCCCCTGCTGAGCGCATCAGCTCCGTTATAGTGAACAAAGACAGAATACTCACATCCATTGTACTACAACCTGCCATTCAAGATTGGCTACACTCACATTCCTCATGTAAGTCACAGTAATCGTTGTGACATCTGTGAAATAGATAAATGCTAGCTGTTCATGAATTTTCGGACACTAGAGCTAAATGCAAAGTATTAACTATCCAAGGTCATCCACAACTGAAAACAAAACCCCCAAGATTTCTTTTAAAGAGGCCTTTGTGTTCAATCAATTGTTAGAAATTTATTTAGGTTTTACTCTATACCCAGACACTGTACTTAAAACTCAAAACTCAACTCGAAAATGGGCAAAGGATGTGAATAGACATTTTTCCCAAGAAGATATACAAATGGCCAACAACCACAGGAAAAGATGTTCAACACCACTAATCATTAGGGAAATGAATGAAAAAAAAAAGCCACAATAAGATACCATTTCACACCCATTAGGATGCCTACAATCAAAATAACAGGAAATAACAAGGGTTAGTGGGGTTGTAGAGAAACTGGAACTCTCATACACTGCTGGTAGAGATGTACAATGGTACAGCCACTGTGGAAAAAAGTGTGGCAGTTCCTCAATGAATTAAACATTGAATTACCTTATGACCTAGCAATCCACTCTTAGGTATATACCCTAAAGAACAGAACATAGGTGTTTATACAAAACTTACGCACAAAAGTTCACAACAGCACTATCCTGTGCACAACAGCCAAAAGACAGAAATGACTGAAGTGTTGATAAATGGATGAATGGATAAACAAAATGTAGTATACCCATATAATGGAATAGTATTCAGCCATAAAAATGAATGAAATACTGATACATGCCACAACATGAATGAACTTTGAAAACAATATGCTAAGTGAAAGAAGCCAGTCACAAAAGACAACATATTATTTGATTTCATTTCTTTGAAATGTCCAGAAGAAGTAATTCCATAGAGATAGGAAATAGATTAGTTCCTACGGCTGGGGAGATAGAGGAATAGTGGGGTGACAGCCTAGGGGAATGAGGTTTCTCTTTTTGATGATGAAAATGTTCTAAATGTGACTATAGTAATGGTTTCACTTACCTAGGAATATACTGAAAACTACTAAAAGCTATTAAACTATTAAAAACTTTAAGCGAGTGAGTTATATCTCAATAAAGCTATTTTAAACATTAATAGCATACCCTGAAATGTGCTTCATTTGAGATTTTCTTGCACAGTAGTCGCTACATTATTTTGACTTCTGCAACCAAGAATTTTTGGTGAAATGCCAGTGTTTCTGTCCCCGTTTCTGATCAGTTAAAGGGTTTATGTGTATCACTGTTTGCTTAAAGTTGAGTTTCTATAATAAAAATAAGTATAGGTAAGACAAAATTTATTTGTGGTCAAGTATTACTTCTTTCTAAAAAGAAAAAAGCAACTGACAATTCCGAATAATTCTAGCAGCTACAGTTTGTCAAAGAAGATGCCTTTTCACTGTCCATCACTGATCCTCTTCAGTACAGCTGCGGGGCCAGCTACAGTGTCTGTTCCTGCAGCTTCTCTCCAGGGAAGCAAAGGATACTATTTCTTTTGGGACTCAAAAAACTTAGGCACTTTCATTCTAGTTTCTCAAATACAAAACCAACTAGTGTTTAAAACCTGGATTGATGACAGGGAATTTGAAGGAAGACAGCATCCAGATAATACATATTTATCTGTATTTTAAAACAATTCATACTGAGACAAGTCTACATTAAAAATAGTTTACAAGATAGAATTCTTTTCACCATTCATGCTGTGTGTTTACAGAACAGTCTGCCATAGATGAATTCCATTTTCTGCCCTTCCTCTACTGCAATGCTACTGTGTCCCCAACCAACCCTATAAGATAAATTTGCAGCTATGAACAAGAATGTCATTTTCTTTTTATGTCAACAATTTCTATTGATAACATCATATTTTATGCATTCATTTCCTAGATTGCTGTCTGGGGCCTGGAGTACTTACTATATTTAAACCATGTGTGATGTGCAGAAGGAAAATTAATTTGACTTTAAAGGTTCAGAGAAACTATTCTGTAACAGACCTGGACCTCTTTTCACATTTTCCTTTAAATTCATAAAACTTAGAGAATTTCAAATTCACTAAAGTTATATCTTTTTCTCTCCTTTTTGACTCAAAATTGTCATGCTCATATGTAATATATATAAAGATTGGCAATTCTGAAAACTAAAGTAGTATAAATTAAAAATGGAAAAGAAAGCCTATCAACTTGAGATCACTCCAACAGGTTCAGTTCCCATAAAGGCTAAATCACATATCCAAGTCTTGATGATAAATCATTAGAGTTTTTCGGCTGTGTAGGATCAGTAGTAAGCCATCTGGCTTATTCAGTTTACATCAGTGTAATGAGTGTTATTCCAAGTTTTTGATATTTCCACAGCTCATAAGTAATGAGGCTACTGGCAGAGGCTGCAACATAATCTAATTTCTGGGGGAGATTTTATTCAATTTTGGTTTGTTCTCCATAGCAAATCAAAGTCTGAATGCCGCTTCAAAATAAATGAAATAATTTCACTAAACTGGAAATACTATGGTCTTCAAGTTTAAGTACAACAATTTGCCCTATTCGTCCATTCACCCCATGTTATGTTTCTGCTCTCCTCCCTCCACCCATTTCAAGGAGGAAAAAAAATCAAGACAACTTATCCCTGCGTAACTTTCCTCTGCTGACTTACTTTCCATTTTTTCTATATGGATTTGTTGCAGCAGAAAGCATCGTTAAAAAGAACAGACTTTGCCATTCTCCAAACTGACTAGAAAGAAGAAGCTGTTTGACCCCAGTTCCTGTGGGAAGAGAAAGCATCATTACTGACTCCTTTCCTTTTTTTCCCCCACGCTACACTTTCTGGTTGCTCCCTTCACCCCATTCTGCGCACCTCCTAATCTCAAAAAGTTGAAAGCCAGCTGGGGTTGCAGCTGTTGGCTGGCCCTTCCCTTGAAACAATGAGGCTTAAGCAGCAAAGCAGATGCATTTTTAAAAGTTGACATTTAAAACATGAAACCATGTACATCATTTTTAAAATACTTTATAAATCTCTTCTCTCTCTCATTTCCCCTCTTTCTCTCAAATCCATAGGAAACTTTCTGAAAGCAATGTTTTACTCTAGAACAATGTTGTCGAACTTAAGCTGGCATCAGAATCACCTAGAAGACTTGCTAAAACAGATTAATGGGTCCCACGCCCACACTTTTCCATTCAGTAGGTCTGGCTGAGACCTGAGAATCTGCATTTGTAACAAGTGTCCAGGTGATGCAGATGCTGCAGGTCCAGGGACCACACACTGAGAACTACTGGCCTAGACAGAACAGTTGCCAAAGAAAGAGAGAGAAAGAAATTAGGAAGTGAAAATTCCAGTTCACATCACCTCCAGTCGTGTGGCTCTGGGAAAGCTGAGTCCCCCGTACATGGAGGCAGTGTTGTGGAGATTAATGCGGGAAAGTGAAATTATGGAAATAAAAATAATCATTTTTTTGCCAGTCAGCTCTTTAGATTCCCACTTGCATCTTGGCTCTATTTCCATTTTGTCTTAAAGTGAATGTAGTGCTAATGCAATGGGCACTTGATTCAGCCAGTTTTGGGTTCAAGTCTTGCCTTACTTACTATGTGCCTTTCAGCAAGTCAGTGAACTTCTTTGCCCTCATTTCTCCCGTATCAAAAATGGGAATAACAACTGAACCCACCTGTCATATTGCTGTGCTAATACAATTTCATCCCTCATGTGCACTGACTAGTACATGCACAATAAATGTTAGTTTTTATCGTAAATGGTCCTATTTCTTGGCTTCCCTGTGAGAATATTCAGTATTTAATGTTAAATATCACACTACCTTTTGGATACAATAGGTTCAGTCATTACTTGAACAAATATTTATCTAGTAGCTACTATGTGTCAGATGTAATATATAAGTATATTAAAAATAATATCCTTTCAAGACCAATATTGCTATAAATATTATTTTGACTTGGAAAACTCTGGCTTTATATGAGCTTAAAAATACTTGTCTCCAAAACTTGGCTAACTAGGGAAATTGAGAGGACGTGTTTACTAACCACAAATTTTGTTTTGACAGACACTAAAATAATAGAATGGAGGAAACAAGGGAAAGTAATTCTGCAGATACCTTGGCCTTATATTACTAAGGGTATATTTTAGACTCTCTTAAAGACCACAAGCCCAGTTTTCCTGAAAACCATTATGTTTATGTAACAAAACACAGGGAACAAATTTGGCCAAGGGTATCCTATTTTCAGTTCATAATTATGTCATTTTTTAACCCATTACATCAGTCAGAAACTTAATGATGAGTCAGTAACAGGAGCAATGTTTAATCCTTCAGTTCTTCGTAGTTCCCTGAGTGAATGGCTATGAATTCACCCTTCCACCATCTGAGCCCCCAAATTTATCAGGAGATATGTGTGTGTGTGTGTATGTGTGTGTGTGTGTGTGTGTGTAATGAAAGCACTAAATTCTGGATACCATATGTAATTGGCTGAATTTTCAAAAGGTTAATGTTTTAGATATTGAAGTTTCTTGATTTTACCCTCACTTCCTGCCTTTGTTCCTTCCTTCTTCCAGGTTTCCGCAGCCCCAAGAAAAGTATAAGAACTGGCAACTTTTAAGAGCTGTGAGGAGGTTTTAGAGACAATGGAGGCCAGCCCCTAACTTTACCTACGAAAAAGCTGAGGCCCAAAGCCAAGTGCTCTTGAGGACACCAAACACGATGTCTTCCTTCCTCATCCACTGTACTTTCTCTACATCATTGGCCTCCATATTTTGCTTAAAAAGAACCTCAACAAAGAATTCATTATCAGAGTTTATGGAGAAAGACCCCTGAGTTTCCAAATGGCCTCCCTCCTGATACCAGTTAACAGTGATTGGTGGTGGTGGTAATAAGTCACCTGTGCGGCACCAGCAGGTATCCGAAGCCATGAAGCTGTGAGACTCCCAGATACGGGACTCAGGGAAAGAAGAGCGTTGACTCCTTAACAAAAGTGCATATGACCCCAAATCTTCTAAGAAACCGGATGCTAAGAATTATTCTTTGGAAATCTACTTGGGCAATATTTCCTTTAATTTTTCCTAAAGTATCTTACAAAGCCGTAGTTTCCCAAAGTTTCTACTGAAAGAGAAGTGTAACTTTTAAAATCTGGGCTTCTCTACACGGAAAAAAGCATTATTTTATCTGCGTGTATATTTCAAAATGCTCTAACACATCTGTCACTTTGCTTAAGTGGTTTTTTTCCTTGGAAAACAATCTGCTATTTAGACCTGTGGCTTCTGCGACGAACGGACTTTTGTGGGTGAGGGTGGCAGCCTCTGGCCGCTGGAGTCATTTGGCCAGTTGCGGTTCCTTTGCGCACTCGCTCCCGTCACGCAGATGCCGGAAGTTTGCCGGGGGCTTAGGTTTATCCCCTTGGACGTTCGCGATTAGCAGGAGCCCTCCCAGCTTCTCCCCTCATCCCCGCAAGAACTCTTCTGGCCACAGACTTATGAGAGATGAGCGTCCTCGCTTAGCTAGGGCGCACGAACCAGCATCGCACCAGGGACCTGAGGGTACGCCTGCCAGGCCCTGGCACCGCTCTCTCCACGCCCTCTCTCTGGAGCCGCTCTCTGCACACCCATTTCCTTATCTCTGCTAAAAATAAGCGGCCTCGCTAGTAATAAACCAAGCACAATCTCCCCCTAAAGTTCAGACTTGAGATACACAGCGCTGAGGATCGTTCGGTCGAAGCAGGTTGACCCGCGTCCCGGACCCCCCGCTCCCCGCGTCTCACTCGCTGCCGGCAGCGAGGTGGGCAGGGGCTGCCCAAGCTAGCTCAGTTACAGCGCGGAGCCTTAAAACTGCTCCTGGACCACTCAGGCCAGAAGGCAGGAGGAGACCCTGTAGGGCAGAATTCGCAGAACGGACTGTGGAGAGGAGCTCAAACAACGGCGCGACTCAGAGCGCTGGACGGGACGGGACTGCGGTCATTAACAATGCCATGGAAGGGCTGCCCTTGAACCCTCGCCTGTCTCCACTCTGCCAGGCCTGTGAGGCTTGTCCTGACAGAAATGTGAATATACACACATTCGTATACACAAACTCACGCCTGCACTCCGCCCCAGATAGGGTGGCGGAGGCGGAGGAAGGTATGCAGCGCTCCGCCCAGGGGTACCTGCCGGGCACCGCAAGCTCGCCGCACCCCCGCATCGGCGCAGACAGACCCACGCGCGGGAGGCAGCAGGCGCTCCGGGCCGCTGCACGGATGCTCGCGGGCGTCCCACCTGGGGAGCCTCTGGGCGGCGGCGGCGGCGGGGTCAGCCCCAAAGTGCCCGGCGCGCCCCCTCTCCTCCCTGCACAACTTCGCTCAGCCGACACCACCCCCGCGCCCGCCTCCTTACCCAAATACTGCCGCAGGTCGAGCAGGAAGCGCGGGGGTCCCCCACCGAGCTGATAGAAGAGGGAGCCCAGGCAGAATACTAGCAGAGTGGCCATGCAGAAACCGTAGTCCCGGAGGGAGAAGCGCAGGAAAGGCAGCGAGGAGACACGGCGCTTCCAGCTGCCCAGGCCGGGAGGGGCGCCCCCCAGAGGGGCCCCATGGGGCCAGGGATCCGCGCCGCCGCCGGGATGCTGCTGCTGCTTCTTCTTCATCGCCTGCTCCGCCGCCTCGCACAGCCTGCCCGTGCCAGGAAAAGGTCACCCATCCGCCTGCGAGGAGGAGAGCCCGGCCGGCCGGCTGCACATGGGCAGGGCCGCGCCGAGGGCAGCCCGGGTGGGGGCGGGGAGGGGCCGAAGTTGCCGGGCTCAAGAGACTTTCCTCGGCATGGTCCCCGCCACCGCGGCCCGAGCGGCCGAGGTGCCCGGCCCCGGCTCGGCGGCGCTGCCCGCGCCCGGCCCTCGCCCGCTAGCGCCCCGCGCCCGGCCCTCGCCCGCTAGCGCCCCCGCGCCCCGCGCCCCGCCGCGCCTCGGGCTCGCTCGCGGCCGCCGGGGCTCGCCTCCAGCGCCAGCGTGGACCCCCCGGCTTTGTGTCTGTCGGTCTCGGCGTGTTTTGTCCCGGTTTAGGCTCCTCTAAAAAACGGCAGGGAGGAACGGGAGGCGGACACTATCCCCTCGCTCCACCTCCTTGACAGGGGTTTTCCTCCTTCTCCTCCCCTTTCTCCCTCCGGCTCTCCGCAGCCCTCTCTCCTCCCTCTTCCCTCCCTCTCTCTGCTCGGGTCTCCGGGTTTCTCTCGGGTGTCACGTTACTGCCTCTGCCTGAAGCAGGGGGGCAGGGGGGGCGGCGATTATTCGCAACAAGGAAGAAAGTTTCTGGGTGTTTTTTTCCTTCCCCCTTTCTCCACAATCTGGCCTCAGTTCCTGCGCCACCAGCGACCTCTTGGGGGCCCCGCTGACTTCCCTCTCGTAAACAGTCAACGGCAGGAAGAAGCACGACTTCTTTTATTACCATACATATTTTTTTTTCATTTCATAAACTTTATTCTCCTTCTGTATCCCGAGTTGCTTACAAAAGGCCAATAATAGGTACTTGGAGATAAGTTGAAGACTTCTGAAACGGTAGAAGAGCAAATGGTGTAAATTATGTTTAAACATGCCCCATAGAGCCAGGCTCATCGCCCCAATTCCTGGAAGAGGAACAGAAGAGAATGCTTGCTTCTTCCTCGCTCTGGCTCTACAGCTGCTTATCCACGTAGCGACCAGAGAGGCAAGGCGAGGATGGGAGGGAGTGTTACAGACCATACTCAAGAAGGTCCTTTCTCTAGCAGATACGAAGAAGAGTCCTGACATACTCATTTCATCGCTGCCTCTCTTCCTGCCAAAGGAAGCTCCTGGACTTGAAAGGGTAGAAAAGCTGCACCAAACACAGATCTGCTGGCGGGGGTGGGTGATGCACAAAAGGGCTGCTCTCATCAGCCACACTTTCAGAAAGAAGAATTTATTGCTAGATCACAGAGCCACCAAGAGTCGGATTGGAAGCTACATTCAAATCTATTTGACCCCCAAGCCCACTATACCAACTGTCTCCCAGCCAGGGCACTTTTCCTAATAATTTGTCTAGTGACTGGAGGATGAGATATAACTCATTTAGCCCAGGCCATCCTTAAGAAAGAGAAATGGAAACTTAAGGTTTCTGGTGCCTCTCATCATCTCCCATTCCCTATTCACTCTGTACATTTCAGAAACTGACAAGCAGATTAAAGGAAGTATCAGGAGCCAGGGACCTCTATGATTCTCAGACAGTTTTCCTGAAAACCTTTATAAAGCTGGGTATCTGAGGAAGCTTCTATGGAAAATTAGGGAATAGGATCCTGAGATCAAAAGTTTACAATTTAATGATAATACAGTTTAGTCATCATCCAGGCATGAGTATCTCTGGTTCCTGATTTGAATGGTGAAGACACACAGATCATAAGCTGGAGACAGTTGTAGATGAGGTGGATGGTGTCACACACATCCATACACGCATACTCTATTTCCCAAGTTTATACTTTTCTGGCCCAATTTCTCATGGATAGGAAGGCTGTTTTGGGACCCCAAGAAAAGGGAAGCCCCTCTGCTCTGTCACAGAAAATCCTAAACAGTGTTAATGGTTTGTTTCACATTTATTCCATGAATCAGAGATTTATTTGGATTAATATGCACATTTTAGAAATGTGAATGCCCGTTAGAAAATTAAGCCAATCAGTCATTGCCTATTAATGTGAATTACTTTAATCAGCACACTGAGTAGCCCAGAATAGGCTCCCAATTAATAATTTTTTAGTTAATGAAGAGGGACTAGGAGATGGGAGGAGCAAAGCAATTATCATAATGTCTCTGAGACCACCTTTGACAAACTGTACCTGTACCTGACGCCTGGGCCTATTCTCTGAATGTTTCTCATTAGATGTAGCATAATATGCAAGATCCTCTGTGCTCACGAGGCCCACTGGGGTCTAGAGACTTCCTTCACAGAATGCCTTGGGACCCTCCCAATTCTTTCTCCTGAGGAAAGGAATCTGAGCAAGAGTGAGACTGTAACAGGGAGATGGAGCAGAAGAAAGGAAATAAACCTCTGAAAAAATAAGTAAATTTGGGAATAAGAGTTTAAAAAACAACAGTGAAAAATTATGAGGAAAATATAAGGCGACAAGGTTTGGCTTAGAAGAATTTTAGAGGGGAAAAAACAGATCAGTTTTTAAGATTGTGTCAATGAGCTAACCACCTAACAAACTTATGGAAGGGAAAGAAAAGATCAAGATACAAAGAAGTTTCACTTGTAGAAAAAATGCTTTATATTTTCACCCCACAAAAACTTAGATGTTTGGATAAAACTTTGTTCTTTGAAAACTTATAAATGTCCCATCAAAAAAGAAAAAAAAAACTTTTAAAGTACTTATACAGATGAATAGTATCTTTATTCAAACCAGTTAATAAATCAACTAATTAGAGGAATTTGTGAACAATATTTATTATTAGTCTTATAACTTAATATACTTCATTTAATGCCTTTATTTAATAGCTTGAGCTTTCTCATCCCTTCTATCACTGATGATTTTCATCTCTCTCACCTGAGCTACTCACTCACTTACAACCTCAGGCCATCATCACCTTCTATCCTTCTCCTTAGGCTTCAAGTGCCCATGCTGGAGCAATTTTCGGCCTTTTCAAGAACGCTCAGCTTTTTAATCCATCACTCATCTCGTGTGTTTACTCCCTTCTTTATCTAGTTTTGATTCCTGATCCATCACTGATCCCTGTCTGTGGACACACGTTCATTCCCTTGATCCTTTCACCTTACATGGCACATACTTGCCTGGCAAAACCCAGTTAAACCCAACAGTGCCACTGGACTGGGCTGCAGAAGACACCCAGTGTTGCTAACTGCTTCACTTTAAATTAGCACAAATTTCCTTGGATGCTCACTCATTGCTGCCCAGCCACCCCATTCTCTAAAATGACTACTTCATACTTCCTTCTCTCTTCTTCTCCCATCTCCACCCTCTATGTCAACCCTTCAGTCTCAGCTGATGGCCTGGCTTCATGCTTTATTGAGGAAATAAAAACAGTAAGACAGAGCTCTCTCATTTCCCCACCAATCTAAACCTCATACTCTCTACCCTTCCTTCTCACTGTGTCCCTCCCTGCTATCAAGGCCAGCCTGCTGCTGCCCCAGACTCTTCATTCCACCCAACCCCAACCCCAACCCCAACCCCAACCCCAACCCACACCCAAGCATGTTTTCTCTCTAGGCTTCTGCATCTCTGTAATTGATGGCACTATCAAATCACTCAGGGGCAAAGTCCAAAAGTCTTCCTTAGTTTCTCTCCTTCCCTCACTCCTGTATCTAACCCATCTGCAAATCCTATAGGCCCTACTTTCAAAAAAATATCCAGCATCTGATTTCCTGTACTACCACTCTTGTCCAAACCACCATCTTCTCTCACCTGGATTATTGCAATGGCCTCCTATATCAGTTATGTTTAGGTTTAGCTCTGTGTAACTGAAAAACCCAAAATAACAACAGCTTAAATAAAATAGAAGTGTATTTCTCTCTAATTAGAAACAAGTCCAGAAACAGGCAGTGCAGAGTTGGTGACACATCTCCATGCTCTCATCAGGGACCCATCAGAGCTTTCTATTCCACCATCCTCAGCTTATGGCTTCATTTTAAAGGTAACCTTATGATTCAAGATGGCCCCTGGAGCTCCGGCCATTATGTTTATGTTCCAAGCTAACAACAGGAGGAAGCAAAAGAGTAAGAAAGACTTTCTCCCAAAGAAGTAGGCTCTTTGTAAGCAGTGTTCCAAAAATGCTTCAAATCATTCTCTTATAGTTCTTGGCCAGAATGGTGCAGAATGTCCAGTTGTAAGGGAGGGCTAGTATATAGAGATTTCAGTTGCACACACGGCTACGACCAAAAAAGTCAGAGCTCCTTTAGAAAGTAAGAGGACAGGTGACTACTGAGTGGCAACCAGCAGCCCCTGCCATTCCTCCTTCCTGCTCCCAGCCTTTCACTCCATATTCCGTCCCCTTCGCAGCAGCCAAAATGTAACTCGTCTGCACAAAACTTGCCAGTGGCTCTCAACATACTCAGGAGCAAAGTCAAAGTCTTTCTAGTGCCCTACAAGGCCCCATGCAATCGGGCCCCATTAGCTCTCTGATCTCATCTGTCACTTTTTCCTTGTCTTCATCGTTTTTCATCACACAGACAAAACTTGTTCCTCTATCAAGGCCTTTCCATTTGTGATCCCCTCTGCTTAGGAAGTTCTTTTCCCCGATCTCTACATGGTTTGCCCTTTGGCTTTCTTCCAGTCTCTGCATAATGTCTGCACCTTACCCAAGGAATCTTTTCTGACTACCCCCAAATATAATGCACACATGACCTGCATTCTTTATTCCCTTGACTTTCTTTAATTCTCCATAGAACTTACCATAATCTGAAATGTTGGTATTTTTTATTTGTTGTGTATCTCTCCTCACTTAAAATCAAGCATTGTGAGGGCCATGATTTTATCTCATTCATTGACTGTTCTTTCCCCAGCGCCTAGAATAGTCTGACAGGTAGAGGTCACTCAATAAATATTTTTGAATGAAAAGGTTAGTTTCAATATGAAGGATCTGAAGTTCAGTGGGTCAAATCTCATTATTCCATGGCTGGCCAGCTGAGAATGAGAGGTTGGGGGGCAGATAGAGAGCAGGTCTGCATCTTGCTGGAACATTCAAATGATCATCAAAAGAATTGTTTGAGATTAAAAATATATTTATTGAAAGAAAAAAATGAATAAATGAATGAATGAATAAATGAATTCCTTACCACCCCCATGACCCCTAGTCTAATTAGCAATTCAACTGTTTCTTGTAATTAAGAATGCCTCATGACATGGAAACAACCCAAGTGCACATCAATCAATGACCTGCTTAAGAAGAAGATATATATACAATGGGAAATTACTCAGTCCTAAAAAGGTAATGAAATATTTTTACCATTTGCAGCAACATGGATAGACCTAGAGAATATTATACTTAGTGAAGAAAGTCAGACAGACAAGTACTGTATGACATCACTTATATGCAGCATTTAAAAACTAGTACAAATGAACTTATTTACAAAACAGAAACAGACTCACAGACATAGAAAACAAATTTATGGCTACAAAAGGGTAAAGGAAGAGGGGTAGAGATAAATTAGAAGTATGGGATTAGCAGATACACACTACTGCATATAAAATAGATATGCAAGCATTTACTGTATAGCACAAGGAACTATATTCAGTATCTTATAATAACTTATAATGGAGAATAATCTAATATATGTGTGTGTGTGTGTGTGTGTGTATAAACTGAATCACTTTGCTTTGCACGTGAAGCTAACACAATATTGTAAATCAACTACACTTCAACTTTTTTAAAAAAAGGAAAAGAAAAAGAATGCCTCATGGAATCATAAAAGGAATATGAACCCATGGTGGGTTCTGCCAGGTGTAACCATTCACCCTGGCAGAAGTACCACTTATCTTCAGGACTGTTGCTAATTTCAAGGACTGGGACATTCACTCTCTTGGAGAATCAAGCTCTCTGAGCTTTGGCCTTGAAGACCACCAAGGTTGTGTTCAGATCCTCTTCTTTTACTGCTCTGCTGAAAGTAGGGCTGTTTCAGGACAGTTTTTGAGTTGGAATGCCCCTAATGCAATAATGGTAAATCACAAGCCAGCCTGCTCTGTTCCTCTGCCTTAGATCTGAGAAGTCAAATGAAAGAATGTTTAATAAGCATTGAAATATCACTGGTTTCCAGTCTTGTGGGTCCCTGGTCCACTGAGTCTAAGGGAACTTGGTCTTAGTTTCCCTGTACACTCCCAGTGTACATCCTTCTGCACGTAGCTACACACATAGAGAGAACAAGAGGTGCTCTCCACCCAGGCACCCCCGTGATTCTTCTCCCTCTCTTGAGGAGACCAGGCATAATAAACACATAAACGAGCAAGCAAGTAAACGAGTAAAGAAAGCATTAAACCAAAAGGCCCTTTAAATCTCAAGTATTTTGTAATTAAAATAATAGCTGAACTATGCTAGTATTGAGAGTATTGCTTTGTTCCTAGCATGTTCTAATCACTTTACATGGATTATCATTTAATGCTCACAACAACTTCATGCCGTAGGTACATTATTCTCCCTGTTTTACAGATGAGGAAGCAGACAATAAGAATAACGAGTACCAGCTACCAAAGACCTAGTCCGGGAAGGCTTCCCGAAGTAGGATGAGTAAGATTTATAGTTGGGCAGTAGCCCAGAGGACATGCCAAGTAATGAGAACTAACTGAGAAAGTGCGGGGAGGTGTCTGGGGGACAATGGCAACCCTGCCTGGAGAGGGAAAGCGGAGGTCTGTGAAGCTGCGTCACTGCTAAGAATGGGGGACCCCAATCACAGGAACCAACTGGAGTTGTGTCCAAGGGCTCTTTAGAAATTCTCCCTTTTGAGCCAGTGCCTGTAGGCCTCTTAGCTCTTAGACAAGTTTTCGGCAGAAATTCTTGATTCTATTTTAATTAAATAGATGCTCAGAGAAAACATTAATATAGGGAATGCATAAAAGACAGACATGGCTTAGATTTTGCAGAAAGAAACTATTTATCCAAAAAGGTACTGTTAAGTGCAGACACCATTTCATAGTCCTAACAGAGCACAGTACAAGCCTAGTTGTTGCAATGTGGTGAAATCCTCCAACTCTGAGACAAGGGTGGGCCTACAATGGGTATTTTCTTGCTACAGTGAATTTTCTTTAACAGTCTTTGTTTAGTCTACATAAAAAGCCTTAAAAATTAACTTTGTTAATAATTAATGAAAAAAGAAAATCCCTCTTAATATGTCCAATTATTGAATATCTTACCTTTCTAGTAAGAATTCTGTCACTTTAACACTACAGATTGCTGTTTGGACCATATTTTTAAATCTTGGCAGTACAAATTATTACACTAACTTTAGAGTGGATTGTCTGGCTGATTAATTTTTCACAATGCTCATAAGAGGTTCTAAACTACACTCAATTTTGTTTAGCTTTTTCTTATAAAAGTTTTGACCAGGCTCAATCTATGTTAATATAGTATTAAATCAATATATTCTTTTCAATCATCTAATAAATACACATTTAGCACTATTATGTGCCTACCACTCTGCTGATTGCCACGAAGCAAAACAGAAAAGTATAATACCAGATGTTCAGCCTTCAAAGAATTTGCCATCTTTTCAGGAAGACAGGATTGTCGTAAGTGAAGAAATTTGACAATAATGCAAGGCAGCATATAATTATATGATAAACTGTTTGTTACACATTGTAAACAGTAAAGTCATTCAAATATTTAGAGAAGCTCGATATTCATTTCCAGAAGGAATAATTTTTCTTTAATTTTTGAAATTGTCTTCCAAATCTTTGTCCTTTGGCGGTACAATTGATTTTTGGATTTGAGAGTTACTTATAGGCAAATAAGATGAATAAAGTAGATGACCCAATTGGTGATTATTTTTGGTCCAAGAGTAGTGTGACTCTGAACTCAGAGTTATGATTTCCTTGTGCAGCTTTTACACTAACTATATCTGATGCACATTATCAGTGGGGAGGAAGTCAGATGTCAGG
Source organism: Camelus ferus (assembly GCF_009834535.1). Classification (NCBI taxonomy): domain Eukaryota; kingdom Metazoa; phylum Chordata; class Mammalia; order Artiodactyla; family Camelidae; genus Camelus; species Camelus ferus. Next base: position 59,117,485 of record NC_045703.1, on the reverse strand, counting down.
CCAGGGAGATCAAGGAGTCTGCAGGGGGCAAGAAAAGCCTGGGAAAGTGGGAAATTACATGGGGCCTCTATAGACATTCTTTCCAATAACCAGTTGAATAATTCTTTCTCAGATGAGTTTCATGCAATGTATTGTCATTGGTTTATTATAAAATATGCCTGTGTTCTCCATGAAGCTAAGTATGAATATGATTTCCAATATATTCATTTATCACAAGATTTTTTTTTGCCTTTAATTAGTTAGTTCAGTGATTTGATTGGCTCATCTGCCTTGCTTAAAAGGCATGAAAATACAGTGATGGGATTTTTTAAAAATTATTAATCCAAATGAGTGTTGTCTCATTCAAACTGTGGATATTTAAGTCCCAATGCTATTGCCTAAAAATATAAGAATATGACACTTTCTTTCCTGTAACTGATCACGTCTTACTCAGGTCCTGTTCCTTCAAGTGGTAGGGGTTAGAGGTGGCAGGAATTGATCTAGTCAGCCTTTTCTGGTTGGAAACAATCTCTTTCAGGTTGCACTTACAGTACTTAGTCACTTGGGGTTAATATTCATTCAAACTCAAGGTGCAAGCTCCTTGCAAAGGCTCCCTTTCTTCCTGGCTCAGATGGTTCCATGCAGGAAAAGTGTAGTGCTTCCCAGAGAGCAGCGTGGGTGCTGTGATTCAAATCCGCTGTGGTCCCTGGCTGGTCCAACTCTGCTCTCTGATTCTCATTGGTGCAGCTCCTAATTCAGGGCCATCTGCTCATCAGGCTCTGCTGTGAAATCTCACCCCGCAGGAAGTGACCACAAGCTCTGAGTCTTCTGTGCCCCTACCCCACCTTGAGACCCCAGGAACTTTTCTGGATCTGAGTGTGTCCTGCTTGCCCATCAGGCCGTCTCTGCTTAGAACCCTTCGTCAGCACTTCTAACCTCTGTCTAGTTGGCACTATGTTAACTAGTGATTCTCCAAGAAGCCTAATATATCCCACATCTGTTCCAAGGAAGTACAAAGAAACCCCACCATTCTGGGAATGCCCCTGACTTATAGTCCGTGCAGACTGCTATAACAAAACAGCATATACTTGATGATTTAAATGACAAACATTTATTTCTCCCAGTTCTGGAGGCTGGGACATCCAAGATCAAGGTACTAGCAGATTCTGCCTCCTGACTTGCATCCTCACATGGTGGGGGAAGGAGGGTGAGAGAGAGCGCTTAGCCTCCTTATTAGGGCATTAATCTCAGTCATGAGATTGACCTCATATACTCTCCCAAAGGCTCCACCACCAAATACCATCACACTGGGGATTAGGGCTTCCACATATGAATTTGATGGGGAGCACAAACATTCAGTCCATAGCAACCCCAAACTATCTGGTTGTTTTCAAACTTCCCTGAATAGGACTCGGCCCTGGAGCGGGACAGCTAAGACCGATGTTCTCATGACTTGCTTTTTCTCTCTCCCTTTCTCTGTTCTCTGTCCTCCTGCTCAGCCCCCACAAAACTGAAGTGCTTTTTTTTTGTCAATCTCGACAAAAGAGCTACAGGGAAAAAAACTAGAAGACAAGGAAAATAACTCAGAGAAATAATTCAAACTACTATCATCCTCATTATGCACCTTTGGGCTTTTTGGTTTTAAATTTCCTTTGGTGTCCGCAATTCCTTGAAGGGAACATATTTTTATCCTTTGAAGACCTGTTTGATTTTTAGAGATGGCCAAAACTACTCCAAGGCAAACCTGTTGAATAAAGTTGATGAGCTATTTGGTCAATAGTCTAAGATACTGATAAAAGAGAGGAAAGGGAAGCAAGAGTAAAAGGGGGAGAGAGAAAGCAATCACAGAGCTGCCAGGTATATGGGGCAGAAATGTACTGAAAACAGGCAGGGGCTCATGGCACCTGCCCTTTTCCTGAACGTTCTCTAGAAAGTCTACCTGATCCAGAGGTGCACTTGGATAAGAGGACAATAAAAAACAAACATCCAGTTACCAACAGGCTATTGCTTATATTTAAATGCCTATTCAATGACACAACTTTTAAAAACTTAGCTTTTAACTTATAGTTAAGGACAAGTGTATATAAAATCAAAAGTTGCACTGCACAGCTGTTTCCTGGGACTGGCCAATGGGATATTATTGGCCACCTAAAGGATCTGTTAGAAATTGTCTCAGTCTCCTTTCTATTTCTTACAAAGCATCATAGACATTGGTATACAAAGAATGAAAGGGAAAAAGCTTAAGTCAAATACTCATCAGTTGCTTTTGTGTTATTTTCAGCTGCCTCTTACTCAGCTGTGTACCTATAGAATTGAGTCTCTAGCCAGCCTTAATTTCTCATTTCCAAGGTCCTTGTCAATTCACAATGTTAAGCTGGTGCTTTCCTCATTTTAGAGGTCAGTTGTCTGGTGTTAATGTGCAAGAGATGAAATTGATGTAGAAGTGATATTATTTCTCCTCCCTTCTTAACAGTGTCATTAGTCCTTGTTCAATGGGCATGTCACATACCTTTCTGTCCTCCTAGAGAAAAATACTGCTCAAGCTCTGCAAAGTACTGTAAAATATTTTTTGAAGAACAGCCAAAAAATGAACTATGGAGATGGGGAGTCAGCTCTCTAGTCAAAAATCTTAGTAGAATAAAGATTCCCAAGGTCATCTTAATAGAAAATTTAAGAAAACACTAGAGTTTGAAGTATAATCTTCAGCTCTACAAATTACTAGCTTTCTGACCTAAGGTCAGTTACTTAACCTCTTTGTACCTCGGTTTTCACTTCTGTAAAGAATGGATAATAAGGTCTGCACTCCTGAGCTCACAGCTCTTGCCTGGTTCAGGATGAGACTTACCGGTCGGAGAAGCACATTACCAGGTAGCTGCTTTTCTATGGTACTTGCAGTGAAGTGGTTCAAGAAATTAGCTTACCCAGGGAAAGAGGACTGCAGAATGTAGAATAGCACAGACTCTTTTTAAAGAGCTGACAGTTCAGAAGGTGGAAGATGCATAGGTCTTGGTCCAGAACCTCCCTGGGGATGAAGATGGTCTTGAGCAAGTAACCTAAGTGTGCTCTGAGCCTCACTGTCATTATTCATGCGATGCAGTAAAGCACCCAGCATTCAGTGATGGAATTAAATACATTTTTTTCTTTAAACAAATATATGTATTTATTTAAAATAAATTCAAATGACAAACAGCCATATGCCACAAGGTCTAATTTGACAGCAACATACACACAGCCTGGTACATGTAAGTTAGAACAGAAAAGGTTATTTTTAGAGATAAGGAAATTAGAAACCAAATAAATTACATAATCTGCACAAATCTATATTACTTGTAAGTGGCAACACCAGAACTCAAATACAGATCTTGTGCCTCCATCTCAAATACTTTTTCTACAATAAAGTGAACTTTATTTGGGCCACAAACCCCTCTGGGAATCTGACAAATCTATGAACCCACCTCCCAGAAAAATGCATGTAATTTCTGCATATAATTTCAGCTTATCCATAAACCTCCCAAGGGAACCATGGACCCAGATTAAGAATCTCTACACTACAGACTGTGTCTCTCCTAAATACTTCTGGATGCATTCACCAAATGGATATCATTTTTCATCCTTATGTCAGAAGAGAAGGATAGAGTTTATGGTACTAAAGTGGTACAGAAAATCTTTAAGTGACATTGGAAATTAAAAAAAAAAAAACTTTCTTCAGACAGTCATGGTCTCTAAAACATTCCTGAGATCCTGAGGATATTCCAAAATCTGAGCCATATTCAGGCATTCATTCAGCAAATCCTTCCTGAGGGCCCAATGTATGCATGGCCCTGGAGTGACAGTGGGGCTCAAGACAGAGCCTGCTCTCATGAAGTTTATATTCACTGTGAGGAGAAATGGACAATAAACAAACTTACTGTGCCACACAGGGTACAAGATGGGGTAATGTGACAGAGAGTGATGGGTTGGGAAGGAGGGTCTACTGAAGGCTATGTGGACAAGGAAGACTTCTCTGAGGAGTTGGCATTTGAGATGTGACTGAAAGGATGAGAAAGAACTGCCTCGAGAAGATCTGGGGCACAAGTATTTCGTACACAGAGAACAGCTCATACAAAACCCTAAAATGGAAATGAATTTGGTAGGTGACATTGTGGTGGGAGTGGGCTCACCCAGAGGGCAAATGGCATGAGACGAGCCCAGAGAGGTAGGTGATGCCGGTCCCTGTAGGGCCTCGTAGACCAGGGTGAAGAGTTTGGCTTTTACTCTACAGGAGAAGGGAACCATGGGAGAGGCAAGGAGAGTGGCATGATCTGATTCATGTTTTTAAAAGATCACTCAGGCTGTTGTGTGGGAATGGGCTGTGAGGGAGCAGGGGTGAAAAAAGGATATGAGTAGTCCAGGAGAGGGATGGTAATGATGAAGGCAGAGAAAATTTGGGATGTCTTCTGGAGTTTGAGAGTACAGCACTGGCCAATAGACAGAATATGGGGACGTGAATGAGAGTAAACCTAAGGATGTTACTGAAGGTTTAGCCAGAGCAACTGGACGGATGGTGACACTGTTTCCTGAGATGTCACTGACTGGAGCAGGAGCCAGCTTGAGGGAGGGGTGGAGGTGGACAAGAAACCAGGAGTTATGATCAGCTATGTTAACTAGGCAGTTAGATACTGACGTTAGAGCTCTACTGAGAGGTTAAGGCTAAAAACATAAATTCAGAAATTATTTCTATCCAGATGGTATATAAAACCATATGATTGCATAAAATTAACTAGAGAAGCATGTAGATACAAAGAAGAGAAGGTGGCACAGGACGTAGCCTTGGAGAAGTATATTTTGAGGTCAAACAGAAGAACTAGAGCTAGCAAAAAAAAAAAAAAATTCCTGAGAAAGAATCCGCAGAGAGGCAGGAAGAAACCCAGGAGAATGCTGTGTCACAAAAGGCAAGGAAACAAAAGTATTTCAAGAAGGAGAGAGTGATCAACTGTGCGTTCCTTAAACACTGTAGCAGAGACTCATTCTCGTTTCCTGGTTCCTATAAGCTAGAATGCAGACATGGAAGAGACCCAGCTGCAGTAATGCACATGAAGACAGAACTCTAAGGAATATCAGAGAAACGGGAGAAGGCAACCTGGATCCCTGCACATTCGTGTGGAGGAGAGTTGCCCATTTGCCTCAGATTGCCCACTTCCCTCTGGACTCATTGTTAAAGAAATTAACTTCTCTCTAGAATCACTGTATTTTGGGGTCTCTATTTTAGCAACTTAGGCTGTACCATAACCTATTCACATGCCAAGAAGATGGCAGAGAGGCTACATGGAGCTGATTGGTGACCTTGACAATTTCAGAGGTATCACTGGGACTAAAACCTGATAGGATAGATGGAAGAGCTAATCCATTCATTCACCCTCACATTCATTCAAAATATTTACTGAGTTTTTTACTATGTGCCATGCCTAGGCCCTGGGATCTAGCAGAGAACAGGAGAAATAACGCCCTTGCTCTCATGGAACTTGTATTCTAATGGAGGAGACATAGAGTAAATGTAAAAACAGATAATGAAAAAACAGGTAAGAAGACCAGATAGGGAGAAGTGCTAAAAAGAAAACAAAGCTGGGAAAGTAGATAGAAAGTGCTAGTTCAGATAGAGTGGTTGGGGAGGGATTTTAGAGGAGGTTATTTTTGAGCAGAACTGAATAAATGAGAATTAAGGGGAAAGCTACATGAAAATCTTAGAGAATAGCACACCAAGCAGAGGGAACAGAAAGTACAGGGTCCCCCAGGCAGAAATTCACTTGTTCAAGGAATAGCAAGCAATCTGACGTGCTGCAGAGCATAGCGAATGAGACAGAAAGAAGCAAGAGATGAAACTGGAGAAAAGGAACAATGCCAGATTATGGAAGTCCTTGCAGACCAGGACAAAGGGTTTCAATTTTACGGTAGGTGTGGTAGGAAGTTATCAGAATGATTATAGAGGTTTTGACCAAGTTTGGTATTTAAAAATATTGACCTTTTTGCTCTTTGAAGAACTGAATGTAGGGGTTGATTGAAGTAATCCAGGCTAGAGATGATGGTGGCTTGGACTTGAATAACAATGGTGGAGGTGCTGAGAAATGGTCTGATGTGCAGAGCGTGAATGTGCATGTGTGTGCACTGGGGTTGCCTATAAAATGTCTACAGAAATATCTTTGAGATGATCTGCTTGCTATGAAGGGGAGCAGAGAAACGGGGCAACAACTGGAAAGTTTATAGGGGTTTAGAAAGCCTCTCTCTGTGTCCATCTGTCTCTGTCTCTCTCCGTCACTCTGTCTCCTTTCCCCTCTCCCTCTCTTTTAAAGGTAAGAGATATTAGAGTTAGCGTGGTGATAAGAATGATCCAGTAGAAAGGGACAAATTGATGATCTAAGAAAGACAGGTGACATTTGCAGAAGAACAGATTCAGATTTAAGTGAAGGGTTTGGCACTTTATCCACTGAAAAAGAGGGCATATGTTAGAAACTTACTGGCAAGGAAATAAATAAATTCTTGTGTAGTGGCCCTTGTTTTATCAACAGAATATGAGGTAACAGAGTGAAGACGTGGGCCAGAGGAGACATAGGAGGTATGAATAAAGAGAGCGTGCTGTGGCATGATTATTTCAGAGAGTGAGAAACACACACGAAGAAAGTGTAGTAGGATCGCTGAATGTTACTAAGCTCATTTGAAACGAATGGATTCTGAATTTAAAGCACCAGTGTTGTGTTTTCCTGTGACCCCCCTGTTCAGTAACTTGTGTACAGGTGCTGAGTAGGTGTTCAGTTGTGCTTAACGTGGGTTAGGGTTTTACTAGGGAAATGGAGAGAAGGCAGTGGTCTTAAGGGTATTTGAAAAAGAGGAGTATGATGTTGGACCCGGAATCTAAGCCAAGTAAGAAGAAAAATAATCAAATGAGGGGAACAGTGATGAAGATTTTGTGGGCCCCAAATTAATACGACTTGGAAGTCCCTCTTAAAGACAAGAATACAAAATTATAAATACAGAATTAGGCATGGGAGTTAATATTTATTTAGGATGACAAAAATAATTACAAGAAGTTATGAATGTTATAAAGCTGACTGTGATGGGTAATTTTATTTACCAACTTGACTGACTAAGGGCTACTCAGATAGCTGGTAAAACGTTATTTCTAGGTGTGTCTGCCAGGGTGTTTCCAGAAGAGATTAGCATTTGAATTGCTGAACTGAGTAAAGCTGGTAGCCTCCCAATGTGGGTGGGCATCCTTCAATCTGCTGAGGGCCTGAATAGAAGAAAAAGATGGAGGAAGGGTGAATTCTCACTCTCGCTGCTGTAACTGAGACAACACTTGCTGCCCTTGGACACTGGTACTCCCAGTTCTTATGCTTTTGAATGCAGATATGGACTTACACCATCAGCCCCCCAACTCTCAGGCCTTCAGACTCAACCAGCTTTCCTGGTTCTATAGCTTGCCAACACGGATGGTAAGACTTCTTGGCTTCCATAATTACAAGAGTCAATTTCTATAATAAATCTCCTCTTGTATATACCTAGATATATCCTACTGGTTCTGTTCTCTGGAGAACCCTGACATACGCTGATATATACTATAAACATAAGAAAATCCAGAGTATTTACATGATATTTTTGTTAATTAACTGCCTGAAACATCTCTATTATATTATTTTGCTTACATATTTTAGTTGCGTAAACTTTGATTACCTGTTCATGTGACAACAATTTTGAAATAATTTTTAATATAGAAAATAGAAAGATAATTTAGTCCTTTCTCTAGCATGGATGATCAAAAAATATTTATTGGTACCTAGAATGTAATCATACAACATCATGCAGAAAGATACTCACTCTTTATCTTATGGCTACAGGTTGCTGCTCTACTATAGGACTTTTGACAAATTCTATTTTACATAATTCCTGTCGTAAGAGAAAAAAATTGCAGGGCATTTTTATACGTTGTATTTTCAAGTTATTCATGACAGGAAAGAATTTCTGTTTTGACTGGGCATCAGTGAGAACCAGAGGCATCACTTCCACAATTTCACAAGACAGGCTTCTCTATATTTTTAACTGTTTCTCTTCCACTACCCGCAGGATGCTGGAACGGGCCCTGCAGCACAAGGTCATGTAGTGATCTGCCCCCTTGCCCTGCACTTTTGAGTCCTGGCAGAAGGGAAGGTGGTGTAACGGGCAGTAGGAGGAATCCTGAAGCCATTACTACGCTGACAGCTAGCGACTACATGCTTATACTCACAGGTGACTGCGAACCTTACATCCCAACTAAACCTATCTAAATGTGCTCCCCAACAACACTTCCCCTTAACTGTGTCCTAAAAATGCCCACCACCACTCCGACCCCGTCATACCTCAGGGAAGTATGATAGAAGGGAAGGCAGAGTGCAGAGGACGGCACTCTTAATTGGTCCTGTTAACTATCTAACAGCCTCTATCTAAGAGTCTAAGCTTACATCCTTTACTCATTTTTCTCTTAAAGTGACTGCCTTCTCCCTTTCAATTTTTAAGTATTATTAATCTTCAAAACTTTTGCTTGTATTTTAAGTCCTCCAAGACCATGTGTACCACAAAAAACTCCTGACCACATGCATACTTTGCTAGAGCCCTTTCCAGGCCTTGCAAAGGGCTGTTTTGGGGAAGAAGGCATTAAAACAGGCTTTGTTATCTTCTTGTAAATCTGCCTCTGTGTCGGACTGAGAGATCCGAAGTACTGATGAAATTTTAAAAGACTGCCTTCCTCCCTGAGAAATCCAGTCCCCTACAGTTTCCTATGTTGTCCCTTATTTATCTGTCCCTTCCAGACCAAGAACTGCACTGGGGTGTGTGGTGAGTAGTGGAGGGGGCAGGGCAGGACTGATTAGGAAAGCATAAATCCAAATCTTTGGGTCTCACACTTGGACCAACAGTTTCTTGGAGGCTTGGTTTCTGCTTCGTAGCTGGCTTGGAGTTCCCTCTGCAGGGTACAGGTGAGGACACAAAGAGAAGAGAAATTCATGGGAAAATAAAACCATACTAATACTTTACGTCCTGCCAAAATCAAGTAAATGAATTAAGATAGTTCATGGGTATCAGATTTCTCAAAAGACAAATAGCCCCATATATCTGCTATTGCTGGTAACACCGAAGCTATAACTAAATCTCTCTGCAGGGCCTGCCTTACTGGAAGGCCCCCAATATCCACTCCATTTTGCTTTATGAGAGACATCAAAACCTACCTCTTTAGAAAGGTCTGCCTCACAGATCTACTTGAAACTCCCCTCACTGGACTACCCCCCACCCTTAGTTCTTCCAGGAAGCTGTTTTTATTTTGTTTTGTTTTGTTTTTATTGAAGTGCAGTTGATTTACAATGTTGTATTAGTTTCAGGTGTACAGCAAAGTGATTCAGTTATACACATACTTTTTTTTAGATTCTTTTCCATTATAGATTATTAGAAGATATTGAATATAGTTCCCTGTGCTATATAATAGGTCCTTGCTGTTCATCTATTTTATCTACAGTATTGTATATCTGTTAATCCCAAACTCCTAATTTATCCCTCCTCCCCACCTCTGATGTCTCTGTTCAGGTTCTTTTGTTTGTTTTAACCTTGTTCCATAAGGTCTCCTTGTGCCTGCATGGCTTAATGGTCAGCTAATCATTTGATAGAGGTTATACTTACACATTTGGAGCCCATAAAGCTTCTATCCTTTTTTCACTCAAGCTGTGTGTGGATTGAGGAATGCTTTCAAAGGCACAGCAAATTCTCAAGTCTCCTTTGGATCCACTTTTTGCTGTATTCTCTGGGATCTTCCCCATGGGTGTATAATTAGCAATCACACAGAAATTTGTGGAGAGTTTTTTCTCAGCCATTCTATGATTCTTACTTCTAACATCTCATATCTAAGTTTTTGGCTGGTCACCATCTGCCTTGAACTGAAACAGTACACTCTGACTGGTAAAGCTACAAGTTTTGTGTCCCCACCCCAGACTGGATCTGCCACCTCCAGCCAGCAAAGATACGGTTTTTCACCACCTATGACAATAAGTCCATCATTTCTGGGTAACAGTCTTTACCACTTCATGTGGAGGAAGGGAAAAGATGGGAGCACCTTCAGGTAAGAAGCCCACAGGCTTGTTGGTCTTAGCTGAAGAAGTAGCAATGTTTCTTGAGAGGACTGTCCTCAGTTTGTTGTCTGCCTTTGATCATTCTCTAGTGCCTTGTGATGGTTAATAGTTTGTCCAGTTATTTACTAGTTTAACACAGAGGGACAGGAAAGAAATTTTACACAGACTCTGCCAAACTTAGGAATTTACAAGTACAGTAGTCTCCCCTCACAGTGGGGGATACATTCCAAGACCCCAGTGGATGCCTAAAACCACAGATAGTACCAAATCCTGTATGTACTATGTTTTTCATATATATAAAGTAAAGTATAATTCATAAATTTAGGCACAGTAGGAGATTAACAAAACTAATAATAAAATAGAGCAATGATAATAATATACTATTATACTTAGGATTTGCAGATACTAACCTACTATAAATAAAATAGATAAACAATAAGGTCCTACTGCATAGCACAAGGAATTATATTCAATACCTAGTAATAGCCTATAATAAAAAAGAACATGAAAAGGAATATATATGTATATGTATAACTAAATCACTACACTGTACATCAGAAATTAACACAACATTGTAAACCAACTATACTTCAATTAAAAAATAACATACTGTTATAAATGTTACATGAATGTGGTCTCTCTCTCTCTCTCTCAAAATATCTTCTTGTGTAAATGTAATACCTTTCCATCTTAACTAAGCATGTATCATGCACTGGAGCTGTACTTTCGCAGTTTGAGGTGCAAGAGCAAAACCAGTACAAATTTATTTTCGGACGAACTCCAGAAACAATACTAGATAATTTGTCCTTCTTGGGGGAGGGGATGAGGGTGGGCTTCTTCAACTAGCCCCTCAAAGCCTTTCCCCAACTTCTTCCCCCAATCTTCACAATTTCACTGCTAGATTTGTTCTTACCATAGGTCTTAGCAACCTCAGCAAATGATTTTTTTTTCTTTGCTTAGTAAGCTGAGAACTTTCACCTTTTCACTTAAAGGAAGCACTTTATGGCTTCTCTTTGGCATATCTGAATTGCCAGCATCACCACTCTTGCACTTTGGGGCTGTTATTAAGTAAAATAAGAGTTATTTTTACAGACGTACAGTGACAGCTGATCTAATAACCCAGATGGCTACTAAGTGACTAGAGGGTGGGATATGCTGAACAAAGGGATGACTCAAATCCTGGGCAGGATGGATTGGGATGGCCCGAGATTTCATCATGATACTCAGAATGGTGTGCAATTTAAATATTATCAATTGTTTATTTCTGGAATTTTCCATCTAAGTTTTTTGGACTGCAGTTGGCCAAGGGTTAACTGAAACCATGGAAAGCAAAACTACAGGTAACTGGGGAATACTGTATAACTATGTGAGTGCAAACCACACAAATGCACTTTTAAATAGCCGTAGTAAAATGGCTAGGTTCTAGAGATCCAACAGACATAGAAACTACAGAACAAACAACAGTAACTATTCTACAGTAACTCAAAGTCTACTCTAATGTTCTGCAAATAGTGCATCTGTCATCTGGGGAAAGCCCTCCTCTCCACTTCTTTTTTTCTAACAGAGTCAGCATGAGTTCACATATTGTAAGATATATGTTTCATATGGCCCTTCCCCGTCTCAAGACATAAATCTTAGCCAATCATAGTAATTCATATCACTTAAGAGCTATCATTTTAGGCATGGGCTTATGACACAACCCTGGCCAATAAGATAACAGGAGAATTCTGCCAGGTGACTTTTAGAAAGGTTTTTTTTTTTCCTCATACAAAGAGACATAAGGCAAGAATTCACTCACTGTCCTGATTTTGATAGTTGTTCAATGAAGATATGCTGCTTAGAGCTGCTCCAAGAGGATAAAACCCAAAAACTGTGCCCTTGGTGATATGATAGAGTTACCAACCATCCCAATTGGCCCAAGACCATCACAGTGTTAGCACAGAAAGTCCTGCGTCCCAGGAAACCTCTCAGTCCCTTGATCTGAAGACTGGTCTCCCCAGATTGTTCTACCACTGAATTAACCCACAGACGCAGAACCCTATTATCAGATCCCTTGAAATATGAATAATGAACTCCATATTGTTTAAGCTATTTTTAATCGAATAGTCTATAACTTACAGTCAAAACATCCTAACTGTTACAGTACCCAAATCTAAAGAGCTTTATCCAACTCACCATGGTTGGCCCATTCTCAACAAGTAAAAGAAGTCTGCCCTAAAAACTTCTGATCAGTACTAGAAATGTATGTCATGATTGCAGTGGTGGGCCAACGTCAGTTGTCCTTTGGGGAAAAAAACAGCAAAATAAGCTCTGTGAAATCAGAGACCTTACCCATTTGTAAGGAGCTACATTTCCCATCATCTAGCATACTGCTCAGCACCTGGCAGGTGATCGATAAATATTTGCCAAATGAATACTGCTCCTTACTTTTACTAGAATTTCTCAATCAAATAAGGAAGTGTCCCTAGGTACCAGTAGAGTGAATTAAACAATGAAGTAAACTTCTTTAAAATACTGATTTCTATATCAAGCTTAGACAGATCGGGTATGACACAAATCAGAACAAGCTAGTGGACTTGATATCTTGTTGAGGAGGGTAAACAAAGAGACGGAGAAAGGGAAAACATGCTAAGAGTCTTAGAATGTGAACGTGAGGAAAGGGTGTATAGCTAAGGACTGACTCTAGATACTGACATAAAAGTATACATTTAAATAAGTGTTACACTTGTGGGTAACTGCAAATTAAGGAACATATAATTTTAAATAATTATGGAATATTGTGGCATGATCAAGAAGACACAGACCCTGAGAGCTGTGGGTCAGCCGTGAGCAAGGTGACCCCACAATAAAGGCTGGGTGTGGACAGCCAGTCCAGCTGGCTGGCTGGAGACCCTGGCAGTGACTTTGGAGTGTGCAGCCAGCAGAAGCCAAGGTGAAGCTGAGTCAGCACCGGGAGTGGTGCTAGGAGCAGAACCTGAGCCAAAAGGACAGATCACACGTTCAGCAATGGCATACCTTGGCTTTGCAGACCAGCACGGTGCCCAGCCATCAAGTGGATAGGACATTGCCCAAGAGACCAGAGGACAGCTTGCTCAAGGACCCTGAGTCCCCTTTCTCTGCTTATACCCTGATATTATCTTAGGGAGAGAAGCAGGGGAGGGGAGGTCTACTGAGAGACAGAACTATCTGATTTAACAGGAAGCCAACATAAAATGTTGGATCGAACTAAGCTTTAAACCATACTGAGCATTTCATTCATTGCATACTACTAGCCAGTGAATAAAAGCTGTGGAAGACGGTTTTAGTTAATACACCAAGTGGAGAAATCTCATTTTTCAGTACATGAGTTATTATTGGGTTAAATTTTGTGACCCACTTCCCCCATGTATATATTACTAGTGTACTGTAAGAAAAAAGAAATAGTCTAGCTTTCCAGGAAAGTTGAAGCTGGACAGGAAAAGCACTGGAGGAAGAGTGAAATCAGAAGACTTCCTGGATTGCTGAGAATGGTCTCTGAGACCACAGCTGTGGGAAGTTTGATCCCAGAAATCACTGGAGCAAACTTGAATCTGCTTTACTGATTCATCCCAGTGCTTTTGGTCTGTGTTGTTCAGCTTCCCTCTGCTCCTAGCTCTTGTCTTTATTATTCTTTATCATGAAAAATTGGCTGTGTAGGCATTTTCTACTAGTGTGACCCACTGGTTGGGTGGGGAGTCAATGTCCACGTAGTCAAACCTCCCCTTCCATACTTGGCTTTCTCTTTGGGTTTCATTTCACTGCTCTGTTTGGAAATCACCTGATAAATTCATTTTACTAAGATGTTTTTCAAATATATGTATATATGTATGACTGGGACATTGTGCTGTACACCAGAAATTGACACATTATAACTGACGGTACTTCAATTTTTAAAAAATGGTGTTTTATCTCAAAAGTGTTTAAGTGGAAACTTTCAAAAATCATCAAAATCTAGAGAAATGAATTTGCAAGGTGACTGTTTATGTGGTGGTTTTTAAGTCCAATATCCCTGAATACCCTGGGAAATACATTTTTGAAATCCGGATTCCCTACTCAGTTCTGCCACTCTCCACTCAAGAGTGGGGCCTGAGCAAATTCACGGAGACAGAAAGTAGAACAGAAGTTGCCAGGGTGTGAGGGAGAAGGGAATGGGGAGTTGTTGTTCATTGGGTATAGAATTTCAGTTTGGGATGATGGAAAAGTTCTGGACTGAATAATGGTGATGGTTTCACAACATTGTGAATGTACTTAATATCACTGAATTGAAGACTTAAAAAATGATTAAAATGATAACTTTTATGTTTTGTATCTTTTACCACAATAAAAGAAAAAAAATTTTAAAGAGTAGAGCTTGGGAATTTTTGCAACCTAAACAGGTGTCCCTGGTGATTCTAATGCATGTGAGTCCATAGACCATTCTAAGAAACATTAGACATCAGACATCAAGACAAGATCAATGGAGAATGGTTTATGGTCAAGGAGTCTGATCTGTCTCCATTTTATTACATGTTTCCCAGGCCACCGGTCGCCTCACGGGGACCCAGTCCTTTCAAATGCCTTCTCACTAGTGTCTCATAACTTACTATCTTCCACCAGGTTCCCCTGGTTTCATGACTTCCAAGGTGGCTGTGGCTGGCAGTGCCAGATGCTTTAAATGTGTCAGGAGCCTGGTGCTCCTTTGATTGCCGTCCTCAGCATAGCCGTGAGTGGATGTTCCTGCCTCCTTCAAAGAGGTGCTTTTTCATTATTGGTAGTATGGTTGCATTAAGCTGAAAGCACTTTTGTCCCATGTCCTTCCATTTCACAGTGACACTGGGAATGCTCTCTGTTAGGGTCACCATATGACAGTCCATCTAGGACTCTGGCCTTGGTCCAAAAAGGAATAGGACTGTCAGTGATATCACATCAAAACATACTCAACAGGCCCTCCTTGGCAACCCTAACATTTTCCCCATTCTCTTCCTTTCTTCAGGGTGAGCCCTTTCCCACCTGGCATGTTGCATAGGAGATTAAAAAAATTTCAATGTCCCAGGAACTGAGGGTCTCAGAAGTCTTGGCCCCTTGAGCATTGATATCTTTTCCCTTCACATACTATGTGCCTTGGTTCTTCAGTCCAATTCCTTTCTGGAAGCACTACCCCCATGGCCCTTGGACACCTGCCTAGGAAGGTGAAGACTTCTGAATCTACACCTTCCAGGCCCACGATTTGGAATCTAGTTGCATATGTGTCCAAGATTCACTACTAAGTAGTATTATATGACTGGTTTGAATATATTGGGAATCTGCTTTCAAATAAATATTTTAAAAGTTATTAATAGGAATAGAAGACGTTTTCCAAAGTTTTTAACACAATTTTGTGATTTCAAAGATGAAACCTGATCCCCCAAAAAGCCTGTCAGGTTTATACTTCCCAAAATACAGATTAAACACCTTATGAGTCAATGCAAATTGCTCATAAAATGAATTTCTGTTTGGATGTAAACTGAATCTTACAAATCTGTATTCTGATGAAAGATGATTCAATTATTTAAAATTAGACTAATTCTCATTGAAATAAACAGGGATTTGAAAATTAGAAACAGTTGCTAGGATGTTTTTAAAGTTTAAGTAACTAAGTGCATTGGTTAGTATGAAATATTTTCAAATTTCCCCATGTCTTTCCCCATTTTTCCTAAGCACAAACCCAGTTAAAGGATTATTAAGCTGTATTTCAATGAATTATTACCAAATCTGATTTTCTCCGTGTTTTGATGTCTCTTCACAATTGTTTTCAAGGAATTAAGGAGTGAGACTGAGAGAGAAAGAGATAGAAAGACAAAGACATTAATTTCCTAACTAACTGTCTTCATCTTTCCCTTTTAGTTAAGGTAACTCCTGTTTTTCACAGGAGTAAAAAAGATACAGAGACAGTAAAGTAAAAAGACTGAAGAAATCTTACTTAGCACTTCTTTATGAAAGTACGCTCATAATTTAACAATGTTCTATTAATGCAAAGTTGTTTGAACCAATTAGCTTTCATTTCCCATATTCCTAGGACTATACACGTGTTAATATCATAACTCATATGTGTAAACTCTATGTGCATTCTCTCAAATATTTGAGAGATTAATTTACGTAAGAACGTGAGAGCTGTCAGACTACTTCTGTTTCATTCATTCAACGCTCACTTCTATCAATGCTCACTCAACAAACCTTCATGGGATCTCTCCTATGCCAGGGCCAGGGGTATAAGGTCAGATAATCCTGGCTCCTCTCAAGTTGTTTAACGGCTTCATATTCTGGTCTGTTTCTGATTTGAAAGCTTGCAGTGCTTTTCATTTAAGAATGACAAAGGACCAATTAAATTACTTAATCTTAGTATTTTCATGATCCCTTTTACAAGGAAATTTTAAATTTACTCTCTGTTTATTGGATTCCTCTCCTCTTCCTTAGTCAAACCACACATTCCTCAGATCATTATATTTTCAATATGATGTGATAATAGAAAACATATCTCAATCGAAGCAAAAGTGATTCAGTCATTCAGTCATCAACTACTAGCTTTCTATTAGAGGTCAGGCATTGTTCTAGGCGTTGTGGAAATGGAAGTAAAGAAGACAAGTAAGATCCCTTCCCTGCAGGAGTTAACATGCTATGAGGGAAGGAGGACACTACTAGTTGCTCATTCAGTAACCTCATTCTGCCTTATTTTTAACCATCAGAGCCCTGATTTAGTTCAGAGCAACAGTGTACCCAGGAGAAATTATCTGCCTAGGCTTCTGTGCGGCTAAGGATGGCAAAGTGATCCATTCTGGCCATTGAAAAAGAATTATAAGCTGCCAGGGAAGACTTCTCAAAGAGTTTTAAAAGGCATGCTCCTTTGTCTTTGCTCTCCACTCTTATTCTCACTTAGAACATGAAACTGAAGCCCAGAAGTGGAGCAACCACCCTCTTATGTGGAACTGAAAGCCACAGCCTAATAGTAATAGATCAGGAAGCTAGAGGATACTAGCTCTTTGATGTCGGCATGGAGACAAAAATGCATTACTTATTTAGAGATACATAAAAGCCCAGTTGGTTTAGCTATGGTGGTAGGCTTTCTGTCATAGTCAAGGGTGATTTTAACTGACTGTCGCAGGTTGGGTTCCCTGGAAGCAGACTCTGAAACTGATTTTCATACAGAAAGTTTATTAGAGAGTGCCCTTGGGACTAACACCTATAGATTGGGCAGTGGGAAAAGTCAGGCTATCTTTGAGCCTGGGGTTGCCCTTCAGACTTGATCTAAGTCGAGTAAATGGGGCTGGGCCTTTGAATATTTGCAATGATCAGTCATTGCGTGTGGGTTGCCCTGGAAAGGAAGTATGACTTTAGGTGAGACAACTCTTTTCAAATGAGTCA
Organism: Camelus ferus; assembly: GCF_009834535.1. Lineage (NCBI taxonomy): Eukaryota > Metazoa > Chordata > Mammalia > Artiodactyla > Camelidae > Camelus > Camelus ferus. The sequence continues at coordinate 59,099,990 of NC_045703.1, read as the reverse complement.
CTTCCTAAAGAGGGCTGACAACAGGAGGCTACTAGCAGCATTTCCAGCAACTGGGGGACTAAGTCCTTCATTCCTAAAGGAAAATCTGGGCAGTACATTATAATACCCATAGCTGTCCATCCAAAATACCCTTGAATATACTTTTTAATATAAGTTCCATGAGCAGCGTATTTGGATTCCATCAGGCTTCTTTCCTTGGGAAAAACTTCCATGCAAAAGGTTTAAGGAGTGAATGACAGCCCCCAAAATATTTAATAGAAAATGAGAACCACATCTGGCCTTGGAGTCACAACTGAAGCTCACTGAATCCTTCCTCCACTATCCATTTTACATTCCCCCACCTTCAGCGAGCACCTCTGCTGGTCTCAGTGGCTTACTGGCAGTGTGATCCAGACTCTCATCACTGAGGAGTCTGAGCTGCTGGCCACCATGCCTTACTTAGGCCAGCACTGCTGCACATGCCTATTAACCGTCAAATTGGACAGGGAACCACCAAAAGATGCCCAAGTGGACCACTGAGTGACAGACATTTTCTTCCTTGCCCTCACTGCATAACAGCAGCCCTGCCTTCTAAGGACTAGAGTCAGTCGTCCCTAATAAGATAACTACTTTTCTTTCCTGCTGGCTCCTTGGTGAACATGAAGCTCAAAGTGCCCAAACAACAACCATAGCTTATTGATCAGCAGGACTATTGATGTGTCACTTGGTAGAAGTACTGCTCTCTGTGAATCAGAATCTCCAACCCACAGAGCACAGACTGTGGAGACAAGAGGCACAGATTCCATGAGTGGTCACTGAGAGTGATGTCAAGCAAGACCACTCCTGCTTCTATGCATTGGTTCGTGGACCCTGTATTCCAACAGTGGGGACAGTGCACCATATAAAGGTCTGATTTAGAGTATACACAGCCTTCTGTAAGATGTTCTACTGGAGAACTGGTGTTAGTTTTTGTTATTGTAAGTTGGGCCAATGGCGATAGCAGTAGTTAGACCATACTTGGACTTGGTAAGTGGGAGGCTATGCTCCTGGGCTTATACAGACCCTCTGTCCCTGGGACCATCACAATTCTATTCATGCTTTCACTGTGCTGGCAGTGGAATGGCTGATGACAGAGGCTAGCTAAGTAGGGCTGTGACATGATAGTGGATACACAATGGATATGACCCCATAGGAAGTGCTGAAGCTGAGACGGCCCTTTAGAATTGAGGCTAAAGGACTGGAAAGGCACTTCTTGATGAGAGCTGACAACTGAGGGCTGTTTCCTGTACTTCCTATAACGAGTAATAAGGTCTTCATTTAAGAAGAGGGTCCTTGGAGATGTATCACAGTATATACTATGCTAATACAGGGATATGGACATAAATACCTAAACAAATAAATAAAAGAACTTTGGATAAATGCTGTGAAGAAAATTAATGGATGATGTGATAAAGAATGACTGCAACGGGAATGGGAGTAATTATTTAGAAAGAGCATTTAGGGAACTTTTTAAAGAAATGACAATTGTACTGAGAGCTAAAGGACAAGAATGATTCAGCCATGAGAAGAGCTGGGTAAAGAGTTTTCTAGACAAAGGAAACTGCAAGTGAAAACCCCCAAATGGGGAACGAATGTGGTTTACTTGAGGAACAACAACAAAAAAAAGGTCAGTGAGTTCGTAGTATAGAGGATATGGGATATGAGTATAAAATGGATATGAAGAGGTAGGCAGAGGCCAGATAATGTATGATCTCTGGGGTCATGGTGCAAACTTTGTCTTTTATTCTAAATACAATGCAAAATCTTTATAAAAGTTATAGGAAAGAGAGTGACGATTTCTGGTCACTGTTCTAAAGGACTGTACCGGGGGATATTGGGACAGACAGCTATGGAAGAAACTACTATTTTTTAATCTTCCTCAATCCCACCCACATAAAAGCACACAGCAATTAGAATAGCAAACAGAAAAATACATGGACAGCATCTACAACAAAACTAAGTGAAAAGGTAACTTCATGAATCCCAAAATATAAGTGAGTTCTATCCGGAAAGCTTTAAAACCTGCATTTATAAGAGAGAAAGCAAAAGGAAGTAATAGGGCAACTGACAGACCTAAGAATTCCAAAATAACTTTATGTACTCACTTGAAAGCTCTGTAAGACAATGGAGAATAGCAGCAAAAACTAGAAAGGGTTTTCATACTATAACATAAAGTCTTAAGTGCTCGATGGGCCTGGAGTTATAAACCCTCAAAACTAACTAGCAAAAGCTCCCTTCCAGGACAACACCCACAATTAGGTGAAATTCTTGGCAATAAAATCAAAACTGAGCATCACAAGGTCAATAGAGGCAAAGAAAAAGAGAAATCTTTAAAAAAAAATAGGAAAGGGAACAGAGCCAAGAAATCTCAGAAAGTAAGCCATCATATTTTCAAACACATCACAAAAACAACAAAAGAGGAAATTCTGTGTCTATAAAGTTGGAAAAGTTAATTTAAAGTTCAGGAAAATTAATTTCATGTAAAAATGAGCAACATAAAAGGATTAAATTGAATTATACAAATTTATAAGAAAAAAGAAAATGCCTGAAAATAATGAAAGCAAGCCAGAAAGCCATTCCTTCAAATAGGTGAAAAACATAAACTAATATTTCCAAATGATATAAAACACATTAAGAAAAATGATACAATATCTAAATGAATAGATCAAAGGAAAAACTCAGAAATGAGGAGATAGAACTCAGGAAAGAATTAAAAATTAAAGAAAAGAATTCATTTCTAAAATAAGTTGAAGCCAAAAGAAACATAGAATAAATATATAGCATAGATAGAAATATACAGAACTTTTAAGAAAAGTTGAAGATTAAAAAGAAAAAAAATTATTGTAAAAATTAAAGCATTAAAGAATAAAGAGATAGAAAAGCTTAGAAGGAAAATGACAAATATAGAAGGCAGGCAAAGAAGACCCAAGGTGGCTCTGTTCAAGGGAACAGAACAAATAATAAGGAAAAAAGGAGGAGAGGGAGAGGAAGAAAAGAAGAGAAAAAATGCTTTATATATATATAAATATAATTATATATATTTATATATATAATTCAATATATATGTATATATTTTGTCCTCAAAATTTTTGACAGTAATACTTTATGCTACAAGAAAAATGGAGTAACATATTTAAGATGCTTAAGGAAAGGAATATGGGCCAAGACTTTTATATCCAGCCAAAATGGCTTTCAAGTATTAAAGGCTACAAATTATCATCAAAATTCATAAACTAATAAAATATTGTTCCCATGAATCCTTCCTTAAGAAACTGGAAGATGTGTTTCAGATAACCAAAATTATAGGAAAGAATTAACATAAAGATTGATGGTAAGCTCTAAATATATACTTATATAAGTAAAATTAATTGAGAAATAGAAGGGAAAGAGTAAAGCATGTAACAACTACAGTGTCTGGGAATATAGAAATAGCACAACTGTAAAAAAATAAGCTCTTCAAAAATGATTTTGAAAGTATTTTCATAGTTATATTGACAAAAATACGAGTCTTGTTAACCTTAGATTGCTTTATGTGTGATCTGAAATAAATCACATGAGTAATTATGTGAATTTCTAATTCTTCATATCCAGTGTTTCTTGACAACCAGGATTTGGGTATAAATGAAAGAAGAAACAAATTTCATATTGAAGAAATTAAGTAAAATATGTAGTCTTAAATTTTGAAGCCTGGTATCTTTTAGTAGGAAATACCATTTTTATATCAAAATTGCTACCAGGTTGGTCATTCTTTCTAGGCCTTTCAATGTTCAAAGCTATAATATATACCTCTTCCTGATTGCCCTAAGTAAACTCTCAGGATCTTAAATGCCACTCTGGAAAGAATAAAGTAAACACAACAGTCCTGAATGGACCGGGTTTGAAAGTACTGAGAAAATCCCAACATGACTCAAGAACCTGGAATTCAATTTTCTGCTACCCATGGAATAAGTGTTAGTGGTAAAACTCAGTTCAGTTATAGAAGAATAAGTGTATTTTCTCACACCTGCATTTACAGTTGTGACTATAATTTGTTCTAGTATACTTCTATTACTTCAATGACAAATAATGCCAGGTCACCAGCTGAGGGCGGGGAGGGAAAGGGTACATGGGGTGCTTAAGTAGAAGGGAGAAGAGTTAAATAGCCCCTGAGGGGAATAATAAACATACCGGGGAAACTTAAGGTTACTGAGCAACACTGAGTGTCTTCCGAGGTCTGTGGCTGTGAATAATGCCTTGACAGTCAACCTGGTGGAAAGGATATGTTCAACCATTTGCAGGTGAGCAGGCTGAGCCAGGCTGGAGCTTAGCCAGTGAAGCACTGTACAATGGGATGGAGGAAGGCAAGGCTAATGAGAGCTGACATTTTGGTATGTCATGTTTTACTCTATTGGAATTGAAAAATGCAATGCAGTATTTCAAAACAAATATAAGATATGGGTGCAGTATTTCCTCATGGATGTTGTCCTTTCAAAATAGCCACTGCATACATTGCAGAAGTATCTTGAGCAAAAATAGAAAATAATTTTGTTTCCTTTAATTTGTAATTATAAAACAAACTGTTTCAATTGCATGTATGAATTTTCAATATGAGTTAAAGAGACTGTTTTGTAGTCATGTTTATTGGGCTTAAAAATTCACTGTTTCATTCTGAATGAATTTGATTTATTCCTAGGGAACTATGAAATGAAAATGAACTTTCTTGCATAGGAAAAATAAAATATAAGAAGAACTACATTACTATTGTAATAGGACTGAATGTTTGTGTCCTCCCAAAATCTACATGTTGAAGCCCCCTCGTCCCTGATGTGATGGTGTTTGGAGGTGGGGCCTTGAGAAGTAATTAAATTTAGACAAGGTCAAAAGCAACCAAATCAAAGATGAGACTGATGCCCTTTTAAGGGGATGAGATCACAGTATGCTCTCTCTCTCTCTCTCTCCCCCATGTGAGGATACAGCAAGAAGGAAGAGGATTCTGCAAGCCAGGAAGGGGGCCCTCACCAAAGACTCCACCATGCTGGCACTCTGATCTCAAACTTTTAGCCTCCTGAACTGTGAGACATTTATTTGTTATTTAAGCCACCCAGTCTATGCTATTTGTTACAGCACCCAAGCTGACTAAGACACATTTATGGAGTATTTTGAAATTGGGAGTACCATTTAAACTGCAAATACTTGTAAAATTCTCAGTTTGGGAATCTGCTATATTTACATCTTGCTTTTCAAAAGAAATCAAATGTTTACAGGACATCAAAAATTATGATCCTCTTTTTTAAAAGATTCATAAAAGATATCCATAGTATTATATAGTTTAATTATATACCTTTACACAAGCAGATTAAAGAAAACCACTGTTCTTCACTAGGCTAATTCTTATTTATTGTACAAGCCTCCACTAAAGTGTCATTGCCTGTGGGAGTCCTGTCTTGATATCCTGAGTTTGGGTTGGGTGCCCCTCTGTTGAGCTCCCATAGCACACTGAATTTACCTCTGGTGGAGGGGTGTTAGAACTGCCTGTGTCTCTTCCTACTAAACTGTAAACTCTTTTGAGGATGGGGGTCACACCTTGTTCACCAAGACATCCTTGGCATCTATCCCAGGACTGCTCAAGATAAGAGCTCTGTGTCTATTCACTGAATGAATAAATGAGTCATCTCTAGCAAAGCCAGTAGCCAACTTGATCATTGTAAAATATACTTTGGAAAATGCAAGGGGTTCCCCTCTTTCCTATTTTTTTGAATCAAAATGAACAGGGAAAAAAAGAAAAAGTCCAGAGTTTTAAAAATTGCCCATGTGTCAGAAATGTTGGAAACATTTTTAAAAATTTAGAACACTAAAGCAAAACAATGAGTTTTGCCAAGAAGGAAACAAGAATGTGACATTAAAATTAGCATAGCCATTCCAGAATTTGAGAAGACAAATATCAGAGGAATTTTTGAGAAGGATAATAAAAAGATTTGTTAATACAGAACTGAATAAGCACATACACAATTAGGGTAGAGATTTTATTCAAATCATTTCATTTTATGCAGACCAGCTAGTGAGCCCATTTTGGCCCTTTTGTTTGTTGTTGTCTTTGTCCAAAATCATGTGCTCTGAGGAAAACTATGAATTGCTTTAAACATTAACAGATGCTGGATTTAAAGAGTGATCAACTTCTAAACTGCTGATTTCCACGGAAAACTAAATACACATTCTCTGTTCTGTATCAAGTTTGAAGCTATTATACTATGAAGCAGTTTCTTATGTTTGCAAAAATGTAAAATATGTGCCATAAAAAGTAATGGTTTAATGGCTGTTTGCTACTCCTTTGTATTTGGAGTTGGTTGACGTCAACCAATTTCTGCTAAAATGTACCCAGCATGATGGTAATAGCTAACGGTTGAGGGCTTACTATGTGCCAGGCACTGTTCTAAGGGCTTTATGTGTATTAACTCATTTAAGCCTCACAATAACTCCATGAGAGGTATTATCGCACTTTTACAGTTGAGGACTCTGAGTCATGTAGAGAAATTTGCTTAAGGACACGAGTTAGTAGGCTTGGCAACTGGGATCTGAACCAAAGCTGTCCAGCTTTAGAGCCTGAGCTCTTTTTAGTTGCAAGCAAAAGCCAATTTTATTCAACATAGCAGAAAAGGAGTTTATTCAAAGGATGGTGGGCAGCCCACAGAACTTTAGGGATGGCTAGAGAAGTAGGTATGAGGCTAGGGAGCCAGGAGGAACAATTCCTGAAACCACAGGGCAGCGCTGTCCCAGTCCCTGCCACTGCCACTGCCACTGACCACTGGAGGTGCCACACGAGAGGTGCAATAAGCCTTTTTCTTATTGTTGACGTGAGCAGACAACTGAGTCTCGCTTGTTCTTTTTTTTATTATTATTTCATATAAACCAAATTGACTGTGTATCACTATTTCACCAATGTCATTTCATCTCCCACTGAGGCAGAAAATTGTACTCATCAATGCTTACTGAATAAACTGGATCACAGAGACATAGTGGAAGTGGTTCTCTATGGTGAAATATTGTTTCTGAACTAAAGAGGTGAGGGATGTGGCCTAGGGGAGGAAGGGTGTGAGAAGACTGTCAGATTCCACTGCGTTTTAAAAGTCCTTGTTATACTTTTTCCATCATGTCTGGGTAGCTGTAAATTTTAAGGCACAAGGAACCCCTAAGAGCAGGGCTCTTTCTCCCTTTCTCAGAAATAGTTAGATCTGGTATCCATACCAAGCAGGAGCCTGAAAGCCAACTGTATGCATCCCTTCCCAACACCACGTTCAGTGACACCACGTTGGAGGCGTGAAATAGATGGTGGGGGGGTGCTTACACCGTGGATATGGGCAAACACCACCAGAGCACCAACTGTTCAACATTTACCCATTAGGTAGGTGTACCACCAACAGGACTGCTAGAGTGGAAGTGGACGGGGTTCACTCAGTGTCTCCAATACTGGATTCCAGAACACGATATGTATTAGGCTTATCCACTTTACATTTGAAAAGTCATAGAGGAGGGTGAACCTGAAGCTCCTTGGAAAGTTATTTTAAAATGGTAACCAGAAGAGTGTCCCCCCCGATACACTTAAACAAGACAAGTAATCGTACTTCATAAACAGTAAGCTAAAAATATACAGGGTCAAAGATTCTTTTTGAGAATCTTCATTTGGGGGATAGAAAATGGGAAAGAGACAAAATTGGAAGAAAAGAATATTCTCAGTAAGCAGTAACAACCAGAGGACTAAAATAAGAATAAATCAATCAAGATGTCACTGATTCCTGTAAAAAATGAACAAATCACAATCAGCCCAATGCCTGCAAGTCTCTCTCCCCCTTTACACCCTGCATATACTCCCCCTGAGCTGCTTCTAATGAGAGGAGGCCATTCAATCACAACCTTAGCACAGGCTGCAGGGACAAGTGAGGTGGTGAGGAGTGTCAAGGAGAACCACACACTTTAATAGGGAGAAAAATGTCAAAATAATTTCTCTCCTTTGCTACCAAAAGTGGCACCCAAGGATCAAGCAGAAAAGCAGGGTCCAATTTCCAATCCCTTGTGGTTTCTTTCCTGATCACTCACAGGTTGCTTAGTCTTCGTGACAGTTACTGACAATCTGTGTCCCATCTGTAAGATGTTATGACAATGCTCAATGTGTCCGATAGTTGTGTAACGAGGCTTGAGCAGCCTCCATAACATAAGCTAAGCAGACACAAAGACAGTCATTACCCAGAAGTCACACTAAAACTGCTGTCTTCCCTGAGGATTTCCAGACACATTTGTATGTATGGGGAAAAAAATACCATCACTCCAAACATGAAAACCAGCGATGTGATTTTTTTTTTACTGCAGGCTTATAAGACTGCCAGGCTGAGACGGTCCAGTGTCTGACAGAGAGAATCTTATGTAATGACTACCTACCCTCTCTGACGGAATGTTATGCCATTATATTAGTCTGCTGGGGCTGCCACAACAAAACCCAATAGACTCAACGGCTTAAACCACAGAAGTTTATTTTTTGACAGCTCTGGAGGCGAGAAGTTCAAGTTCAAGGTTCCAGCTGATGTGGTTTCTAGTGAGAGAGCTCTCTTCCTGACTTGCAGACAGTTGTCCTCTTACTTTGTTCTCATGTGTATGGAGAGGTCGGGGAGTGGGTGGCAGGTGGAGAGAGAGGAGGAGAGCTTTCCTGTGTCTCTTCTTAAAAGGAAACTAATCCTATCAATCCAGGCCCCACCCTTATGACCTGATTTGGCCATAATTACTTCCTTAGAGATCCCATCTTCAAACACAGCCACACTGGGTTTTAGGGCTTCAACATAAATTTCAGGGTGACACAAACCTGCAGTCTCCAACAGCCATTGTCCACACCAGTCCGAGACAGAGGATCTCTCATGATCTGAAACCAAGCATGAAGCACAGCATCTCTCATGACTGAGTACTAGGCCTACTATAGCTTTTCAGCACTTTTCCCTTAGAATGAGGAGAGACTGAAGACAGAGATTTCCTTTTTGTTTTCTGGGTAGTCAGGAATGAAGAAAAACGGGAGAAGATGTACAACTAAAAGGTAAGGGCCAAAAAGGGGGCCAGGGCAAGCCCTGTGAAATGGTTTTCATCTGGTCCATCAGTGTTAGGAACATCCTTCCCCTTAAAAGAGACCTTTCACTCAGGCCCAGAGTCCTTCTTAGGGCTTTGCGGCTGGTGACGGAAACTAAGCCAGCCCTGCTGTAATTCTGGGAGCCTCTGGCCAGATCTGTCCTAAAAGGTCTGACTACAGAATACCAAGGGGAATTGTCATGCCATGCAATAGTACCCGAGGCAGTGGGGCTGAGAAAGAACTGTAAGGCTTTAAAATAATCTGTTTTTTTTAAATTAGGAATACATTTTAAAAAATTTATTTAAAAAAATTTTTTTAATTTTTATATTCCCCTTTCAGAGAAATCCTAACTCTGCAACCTCAGTGATAAGTCTGCAGCCAAGCCCTCGGGGTTGTTACGGAAACACTCCCAGTGACTGCCATCTGGGGATCTGAGTGTTGCTGTGGGTGTTCCCGCTGGGGACCTACACCTGAAACTACCTCCATTGTGCCTCATCAGCATTTTCATTTTCTTTCAGCAGTCTGATTTTTTTTCTGTTGTTGTTTGCTAAAATGTGGGTTTTGCCTACTATCCAATTATTACATTCCATCATTATAGAGGATAAGTCTGTACTAGCTATTGGAATGAAAGGCAATGTTTTAAACTGGTATTTTAATCAGTGGAACTTACTGCCATAAAACCTCTGTAAGACAGTAATGATTTGCAAAACCTAATATTACATCTTTTGTAGAGCCTGGCATCTGTGTATAATTGACCGATTTATTAGATGCTTGTGGTTCATTGATTTTCTAGACAGGAAAAAAAATTGGATTGCAGTCTCTAGCTGCTATTTTCTTCAAATTGATCATGTTGGCTCTCATAAACGTTCCCTTTGTACTCATGCTCTTACTTTTGCACAAAAGAAACTGTATCACATACAATGTGTTGCCATTGGCCTTGGAGGGAGACTTTTGTTTTTTGTTTTTCCTGCAGAAGCTCTTTTTTGTTGTTGTTGCAAAGTATTTTGAAGGCAGTTTTATTCCGAGGAATTTTCCTTACAAAAGGATCCTTATTTTCTGAGTATACATCTCTTCAGTCTAGCATTATCTCTATTAAGGGAAATTTTCTGAAAGCTACTTTGCTTAATTTACAGTGATGCCAAACAAATAGACAGGCATTTATTGACAATTAATCTTGGTACCACTGCCAAGGCAAGAATGACTTTCAGAAAAATTTTCTTTATGCTAATGTTGATAATAAGATATTTCTGGCTGGAACAGGAGTTTTACTAAATGCTGAAACCCAAGGCCACAAAAATGATTAAAAGCTAGTAGCTGTCCCTGTTCCCTTACATAAAAATATGATGCAACATATGGAATGAGATAGGCCTGCATTTAACATAGATGAGTTTCAAACTGTTGACTCTTTTCGGGCTGATGAATAAATCTAGAAGTAAACAGAGGTAAGGGGAAAACAGAAACAAAGGGAATACTTCCTAACTAATTCTATGAGGCCAACATAACCTTAATATCAAAGCCAGACAAAGACATAACAAGAAAGAAAACTACAGACCAATATCTCTCATGAACACAGGTACATAAATCCTCTACAAAATATTAGCAAATTGAATCCAACAATGCATAAAATAATTTATAAACCATCACCAAGTGGAATTTATTCCAGGTATGGAAGGCTGGTTCAAAATTTGAAAATCAATTAATGTAATACATCACAACAAGTTAAAGAAGAAAAATTGTGTGATTGTATCAGTACGTGCAGAGAGCATATGATAAAATCCAAAACCTGTTTGTGATTTAAAAACTCATCAAATTAGGAATAGAGGGGAACTTCCTCAAACTGATAAGGAACATGTACAAAAACCCTACAGTTAACCTCGTACTTCATGGTAAGAAAGTAGATGCTTTCCTTCTAATGTCAGGAACAAGGCAAAGATAACCACTCTCACTACTCTTACTCAACATCATACTGAAAGTCCTAAACTAATGCAGTGAAACAAGAAAAGGAAATACAAGGTATACAGATTGGGAAAGAAGAAATAAAACTGCTCTTATTCATAGACAGCATGATTGTCTATGTAGAAAATCCCAAAGAATCAGCAATGTCAGCAAAAACCTACTGTAACTAATAAGCAATTACAGCAAGACTGCAGAACACAAGGTTAATATGCAAAAGTTAATTACTTCCTCATATACCAGCAATGAACAACTGGAATATGAAATTTAAAACATAGAATCATTTATATTAGCACCCCAAAATGAAATCCTTAGTTATAAATCTAACAGAATACATATAAGATCTGTATGGGGAAAACTGAAATCCTCTGATAAAAGAAATCAAAGAAGACATAAATAAATGGAGAGATATTCCATGTACGTGATTATAGGAAGATTCAGTATTGGCAAGATGTCAGTTCTTCCCAACTTGATCTATATATTCAATACAATCCTAGTAAAAATCCCAGCAAATTACTATTTTTTTTTAACATTGACAAACTGGCTCTAAAGTTTATATTGAAAATGACCCAGAATAGCCAACAAATGACCCAGAATAGCCAACACAATACTGAGGGGAAAGAACACAGTCAGAGGACTTAACTACCCAACTTCAAGACTTACTATAAAGTTATAGTAATTAAGACAGTGTGGTATTTGCAAAAGAATAAACAAACAAAAAAATTAAACAGAATAGAGTGCCCAGAAATAGACCCAAACAAATAAAGTAAACAGAACTTTAACAAAGGAGTAAAGGTAATCCAATGAAAAAAGGATAATCTTTTTTTAAAAATGGAACAGCTGGACATCCACATGCAAAAAAGTAAATCTAGACACAGACCTTCCTCCTTTCACAAAAATTAACCCAAATAGATCATTGAACTAAATATAAAATGCAGAAGTATAAGACTTCCAGAAGATAACACAGGAGAAAACATATAGGTGACCTTGTGTTTGACAAGGTCTTTTAAGATATGATACCAAAAGCATGATCCATGAAAGAAAAAACTGGTAAGCTGGACTTCATTAAAATCTAAAACTTCTGCTCTGTGAAAAACATTGTTAAGAGAAAAGGCAAGCCACAGACTGGGAGAAAATATTTACAAAATACATATCTGATAAGGGACTGGTATCTAAAACAAAGAATGCTTAAAACTTAAAAATAAGAAAACAAAAAAAATTCATTCTAAAAATGGGCAAAAGATCTGAACAGACACCTCACCAGAGAAGACAGACAGATGGCAAATAAGTATATGAAAAGATGTACTACATTATATGTCATTAGGGAACTGCCAATGAAAACAATGAGTTATTTCTATACACCTATAGAATGGCTGAAATCCACAAAATGTATATCACCAAATGCTGGCGAGAATGTGGAGCAACAGCAATGAACTCTCCTTCATTGCTGGTGGGACTGTAAACTGGTACAGCCACTTCGGAAGACAGTATGTAGTTTCTTACAAGACTAAACAAACTCTGACCATATGATTTAGCAATTGTGCTCCTTGATATTTACCCAAATGAATTGAAAACTTATGTATCCACACAAAAACCTATATGTGAATATTTACAGCACCTTCATTCTTAATTGCCAATATTTGGAATTAACCAAGACAGCCCTCAACAGGTGAATAGGGAAATGAACTGTGGTACATCCACATAATGGAAAATTATTTAGCAATGAAAAAGAAATAAACTAGCAAGCCACAAAAAGACGCATGAAAAAACATTACTGGGAAAATCTTTATTTTATGGTAAGTTAAACCAAAAAAAAAAAAAAAAAGGTAGGAAAATAAACAGCCAGAAAGAAAAATAATGTATCTATTCAAAATAGAAGAAACATAACTACAAGGCAATAAAATGAGTTTTCTAAAGGGTCGTGATACATGCAAAAGCAGCAATAACCCCCAAATTATCCTGAGGCTATACATACAAGCTGGGCCAACAGCCCACTGTACAGATGTCCTATAAAAGTCAGCTAGAGAAGCCCTTTTTCAGGTCAGGAGATGTTAACTGGGCCTCTGTCCCTGTCTCAGTAGAGTATTTGAGAGTGTAAAGCTCTCCGAGCCAGACAGGGAATGTGGCAAGCCCGTATCCCCATGGATCACTGGAGGACCTAGATTAGGTGAGGACCTCTCAAAGACTGGAAACTAGAAGGCTGTCAAGCATAGATATGATATATGATGTGTGCAGGTTCTCTGGTCCCACCACACGGGTCAGACTCCTGCTCTGTACCTTTCTGGTCATGAGACTTTGAAAATCAAGTGAGAAAATGAATGAATACATTAGCTTTCAATATTTTCTAGTTTTTAGTCCATTGCCTAGCAAATCGATTCTCTGTTTGGCCCATTTGGATTGTTAAGTCTATTGGATAAGATAGATGACTTTTATTTTGTTTTCTTCTGCAGGATGCTGCCTCTTACCGCTCTCTTGCTTTTTCATCAAATACTGCTTCCATCCCTAGCCCAGGTTCTGAGTCTTCAAATACTAGCCAAGGTTCAGCAAGCCAATGCTGCTTATTTTCAAAGGGAGAGACACTCCTGTGTACCTAAAACACCAAGGCCAATATCGCTACACTGAACCTGTGGGGTTAGAATAATAATTATTTTAAAAAAATGGAAAAAGACTAATAACACTCTTTATATAGTAGCAATGTGGAAGCTGAATCAAAATGAAAATGAAATATTTTATTTAAACAAGTGAGAAGTTCTAGATGGTTATCAACAGGCAATTACTTGGGTGGTCCCATAGGTAATACGTATTGAACAGGCTTCTGAATCTAAGAAACATAGGGAGAAAAAGAATGCTTTCTTGGACTCTGGTGCCATTGCCACACAGCTGGGCTGCAGGCAAAAGGAGCAATTTTGCATCTATTTTTTCACAGCCGAATGACTGGGCAGAATTTTATGGTCAATAGCAGTAAAAATATGGCAACTATACATCTGAAGCCCAGAAACTGAATCACCAAAACAATCTGGGGAAAAAAACAGAGAGAGAAAAATGGTGGAAATAAAACTCACCCAATAACTGAAAAATAAGATAAAGAAGGTTTTTAAAAATGAGGTTTGGGAGAAGGGCAAACTTTTGGTCAAAAAAGAATTTTTAAAAATGAATAAAGGCTTGGGGAGAAGAACATTATGCAGAAATAGAGTTTCTAAGGTTTCAGGAAATGAATGGGACATATTTCAGAAGACCCAGAAATTGCACAATTGTTCTTTGGAATTAGTACAAGATTAAATTAGAGATGTAAAGATAAGGGAACTCTAGGGCAGCATAACTAATTTCTCTGTTTCTGAAATAACTATTTGCTCTGTTAAGGAAAGAAAAAAAGAAAAAAAAGGCCACAAGTGTTCAAAAATTTTTCATTTAAAAAAAATACACTTAATGAAGTAAGTCAGACAGAGAAAGACAAGCATCATGTGATACCGCCTATATGTGGAATCTAAGAGTATGAAACAAATGGACTTATTTACAAAACAGAAGTAGACTGACAGACAGAAAACAAACATACGGTTACCAAAGGGGAAATTGGGGGAGGGGTAAATAAGGAGTTTGGGATTAAAATATACACATTACTCTATATAAAATAGATAAACAACAATGACCTACTTATAGCACAGGGAACCATATTCAATAGCTTGTAATAACCTATAATGGAAAAGAATATGAAAAAGAATATATATGTATAACTGAAATCACCTTCTTAGTTACCTGAAACTAACACATTGTAAATCAACTATACTTCAATTAGAAAAAAAGAAAGCTAAAAAAAACAAAAACTAAAAGCTATTCCAATATTTACTGACATCCAATTAATTAAAATCAGAGGAGGAGAAGATATGAGAGCACACCTAATTCTGAAGAAATCACATTTATTTATTAAACTGTCATATCAGTGGGGTTTATAAGAAGCAGTTCAATAAAGCTATTACTTTAATTACGATAACAATGGTAGTAGATGTTGCTTTTAATGAAGAGTTAGGTCAACAGAATAAAAGGGTTGACTTAGATATTCCAAACTATTGAGTGTCAGAGCATCTGTTCCTGTCAGATGAATTTTTAACACCTAAATAATTTATTTAGAAGAAACCTTTTCGTTGAATGATCACATTTTATCAGCCTAATACCCAAATTTCTCCCTGCATAATGGTTTAGAATACAGATCCTGGTATCAGGCTGCCTGGACTCAAATTTTGGCTCTGTCCCTTATTTGCTGGATGACCTCAAGCAAATTGCTTGTTGTCTATTCTTGTTTCTTCATCCATAACCTGAGGATATTAATGTTACCTACACTGGATGTTTGCTGTGAAGATTTAAAAAGTTAAAATAGGTGAACTAGGTAGCTGATGAGTAGCATATCATGGATTTAACAACTTAAGAAGCAACTCCCCCGCTACCCACCCCTTCCAGCCAGAATCCATAGGTGATGTCCCAGGGGTCCAGACATCCTCCATGCTGTGGCAGAGTATGGAGACTTAACCAGGTAGTAGATCCGCCAGGAAGTTCTCCAGGAGAAGTCAAGACAACCTGAAAGAAAGGCTGGGAGGTGAACTCTCTTGAGCTGGCCTGATTCTAAACAGAGGTGAGACTCATAGAGACTACAGCACTGCAGGAGCCAGGATGGGGCCAAGATAGCAGGACAGGTGACTACTGGGCCTTTAGAATGCTGAGAACAAGCTGAGAGCCACTCTACTGCAGCCATTTGGGTAGCAGATCCATCAAAGACAGAGTACCATCCCTAACCACCTGGAGGGTTGAGCTGGCCACCAACCGAAGGTCAACAGGGTCAAGGGGACAACAAGACAAATAGCCCTTTAGACCACAGGATCTTCACGTAAGTGCACAATCTTCAGGAAACTTCCCCAACAACCAGATGTCACCAGAAGGAAAGGAGGAGATATGGGCAAGAGTCTCTGAGAGCCTGAGTGTTTGCCCCTAGAGAGACTGCATTAAGTTTTAAATTGGAATTAAATTCTTCTTAAATGCCAAAATTAAGTGTTTTCAACTGTCAGCAGAATTAGAGGCTTAAGAGAAAGTTGAGATCAGTCAAAAAAAAAAAAAAGAAAAAGAAAAAGAAAAGAAAGAAAAATCAGCATTGTAGCACTTCTCAGAGTGCCTGTTAACACAAGATGATCATCGTTTTGGTTTGATTTGACTCTGGTCCCAACGTGATCAATAGCATCCCTTTCACTCTCAGCAGGGTTCCAACTTGGATGATTTGCAAGGGTGCCCTAGTCATAACCCAGTCAATTTTAAATGCTTTGTCCAGAATTGCCAAGAGTTGCTATACAGGTTTATACCACTAAACAGCAAATAACCCTAAATGTCTAAATGGAGCTGAGCCATTGAGAAATGGCTCAGAAGCAAGAGAAATGTTGAAAATGAAGAGCTGTAGCATCTCCTGGTGAGGTGCTGGAGAAGAGCTTCACCTAAGCACAGAGTCCAAGGTGAGTTCAATATGCTGTACTAAATATTTAAAGATAGGAATTCTATGGGTAATTTGTTTTGACTTTGTTCCAGGATGCAAAGACTTACCTATGAGATGAGTATGAAAGATTAATGCTTGTGGCAATAACCAGAGCTGCTGAAAGGCAACCTGGGGTCAGTCAGGGGCCAATCAGGTGAATGACTCAGCTGGCCCATGCTGCTTCTGCCTGGGGATGGACACAAGCAAGTCCCTCCAAATTAGGAGAACCAGAAAGAGAGACGTGGAATAGGCTTGAGTAGAGGATGAAAGTCCTGGGTGGAAATTTTGAACTAGCCAGTGACTGAAAGGATATTTGGCTTTGACTAGTTCATGTGTTGCTTCAGAGCGTGTGGATGGCTCCAACCATGAAAAGCCGTCAACATTTCAGGGAGCAGCAGCCTTTGAGAGGGTCCAGGAATCGGCACTTGGTGATTCTAACAGGACATTTGGTCTACATGCCCACCCTTGGAGGAACACTGAATGTTGCTGGAATGGAGTTTTGAGGCCAAAAGTTAAATATCAAAACTAGAGATTCTTCTTTGAATGGGGTGATGGTGGGGGGGATCCAGCAGTCATTTTACCATAAGTAATCTTTGTCAGCAAGATCAGGTTAAATCAGAACAACTTAGTTTTTAATGATTGCCAACAACATTTTTCCACTTCTTTTTTATATCCTTCATTCATCATCTCATTTATTGAATTTATTTTGCATTTTTATGTGTCTTATTTTTATCTAATTATAAACCACATCATAAATGATAATTATTGAGATATATTTGGCTCTTCCTGTTTATGATGTTTTAAAATCCTTTTCCAAGAAGCAAGATGAACTTTGGGATTTTCCATATGAGAGAAGTTTACGTTTCAAAGTCAAATGAAAGTTGCCTGAAGACAGCCTCTCTTTCTGGCTTTTGTTTTTGAAAATTAAAAAAATAAGAGATTTCGACAAAGGAAAGAGAGAGGTATCCAGTTTGGGAGTGTGGGAGAAGATATGAAACAAGAGAGAATGATTAATACAAGAAGGGAACAGCAGTGAGATTTTAACTTCTCGTGGTGGAGGGAGGGCACAGAACCTCAAAGGAGCATGAATGAGGGGTTACCTCTGGCAGCTCATCCCTAGGCACTGAGTCCCCTTCTCTAGATGGCACTAAAACTAGAGCAACCTCCAAAGCCTCTGAAGTCACAGACAACTGTAGTATCAAGCAGTTACAGGCCACAGAGCAGTGGAGTTTCCCAAACATTCTGCTTTGTTGTGAGATCTCAGAAGCCCTCCACAGGTCCTGGCTGCCAGTAGGGGAAGATAGTGGGAAACAGAGACTCTAGTCCCAGTAACAATTGCTATTAACTTTCCTCTCAGAGTTAGATTTAATTGGATTTTTGAAAACATAAAGAATGATATATTTCATTTCTTAACACTTGGTATGGGAAGGTAGACATCTATCATACACAAAGGAAATTCACCAGGAATGGTACAAATAATTGAAGTGCATTAAAAAAAAAAAAAAGCCTGAAATCTATTAACTTTTTAAATTCAGCTCCTTGAGCTAGAGTTCCAGACAACTACTGAAATCAATAAATTCAACTCTTAGTTCTTATTATTCTGTCCTCGTCCTAGAGCCGTGTGTTTAGAAAGGAGGGAAATCAAGGATGAAACAGATGCAATGGAATGAGACAAATGGCAAGTTGGCAAACCAACATCTCAATTATAGAGAGGAAGCTAATATTAAGATTTTTTAACACTAGCATTACTTGTTTTCCGATCGGTACTAGTGACAATTTAGCCATAGGTCTACCTCTGAATGGGCTTTTTCTTTAATCTTTTTTTCTGAATTAAACCTCTTTAAAAATTGATGTTATTTTAAGCACTGTTGGCACAATGCCCTCTAATACAACTTTTCTTTAACATGAAATAAAGAGTCTCTGGCTCTGTGAAAATGGAACTCTGGTCTTTTGAACAGATTAGCATGGCTTGTCATCAATAAACTCAAAATAGTTCATGTTCAGCAGAAACACAGATTGTATTTTTGTTATAACCTTTTAGGAAAGGTGCTGTGGACATATTAGTCACATTTCCCTTTAGCAGCCAAGAGGGGGATAAAATTGACTAAGAAGCCGGCAGCCATGTCCATATGAAAGACATATTTTAAATACCTAGATGTAATTTTTACTCTTTTTAAGAGATATTTGCTTAGTTTCAATGGAATTTCCCCAAATAAAAAATTATCCAAATTGAGGATTGATTTGTAGCATTGGTCACTTTCCTTATACGTAACTCATCAACTAAAAAATGGATACAAAATTTAGAGAAAGACTTAGGTCTTGAGAGAGAAAGAAACAGAGTTCTTAGTAGCAGGAGGTGTTTGCAATAAATCATTCTGAGAGAGTTTTTTTTAAATAATTTCTTGCTATTAAGTTATTTACAAGAAAATCACACCATGATGCATCCATATATAAATAAACTATCTGATTTACGCCAGGAGACCACTCCATCTACCTTTCTGCAATACTCACAATGTGCAAGAACTTAAGAGGAGAATTGTTGGGGCAAAGAAAAAGAGGCTTTTCCAAGCATTAACCTAATTAATACTTTTCTGTGCATGGCAATGCAAACTATTTAGTTAGAAGCATTTTCTGAGGAAAAGGACTTTCTGAGGATCCTTGACTTGGGTCAGCCAGGGTTACTCTGGAGAGCTGGATCTTTCCTGAGTCTGTACTAAATCTAGGACTCCCAGCATGAACCTGTTTCTGCAGGGCTGCAAAGCCTTCACCAAACCTGGCCATGAGGAAGTAAACCTTGGATGTGAAGTAAGGTGAGCAGTGATTCAACTCCCTGCTTTCCAGACTCTGTGGGTCCTTAGGAGAGGTTTTATTGAAGTGAAGTTGAAGACGAGCAAGCAATCTAGCCTTGCTAACCCCATTTAACTTCTGCTCTGTCAGCATAAAGGACAGAAAGTCCTCATTATCTGAGAATAATTGGTACCAGAAAAGAGCCACTTAAAAGTGAATCTGCACGAACTGGGAATCAACACTTAATAGTAAATAGAAAACAAAAAAGAAAGCTTGATTAGAATCATCTTGAAAAAGGAAGCTAAAATTACAAAAATTAGTTTTATATTACCTTAAAAATGTTAGGCTATCATTGCATCTATGTGATAACTCTTAGGCTAAAGGAAGGAGGAATTAGGCATTGCTTGCTTTGTTGTGGGGGAAGTATAATTTTTCCCAGCAAGGTTATCGGATAGCACAGCTTGACATTCTTCACATTTGACTCTAACTGCAAACTAGAAAGATGGTATTTCTTTTTTTTTTTTTTTTTGCAAATATATTCAAGGATTTCCTCATATTTTACAAGATCTTTTCTTAGTTCTTTGATATTCAAGTCATTCTTTTTCAAAGAATCATCATCTTTGTCAAATATCTCTTCTTCAATTGTCAGGTCTTCTAACTCTGCCAGAAACCTATTTGCCAGTGGCTTTGTGAGTGAGTGGAGCAGTTCCTTTAGCATTCATTTCAGTGACTTTATGAAATTCTATATATTGCAAATTTTTCCATTTTTCTTTTGAGTGAATTTGTCTGGTATTGTAGCATGTTAATAAAATCAAACCATCATGACTATTCAAACAACCAAAGATGTGAAACATTTTTGAAACTGAGTAGGAATTTTCTTATAATTGTGGTCAGTTTATTGTTAAAAATTTCCAGGTTGTGTCGTCTTTTGCAATCTCATAACAACAGGGATTTAACAATAAATATTTAGAAGCTGAGGGAAGTGTGGGTGGATGGGAAAGCATCCAGAGCCAATTGTTACAGTTGCAAAAAACAAAACAAAACAAATCAACAAAACAAATTAGTTTAACTCCTAAAAGAAATTGAAAATCCTTGATCTTTTCTTTCTATTTTTCACATTCTTGTCAAAGAATTCCATCAACAGGATGGAAAGGAAACTTTTCTACGTTGCCATGGTAAGAGACAGTCTGTGCAACAACAAAATACATTTGAATGTTCTTTGAAAGACACAGTTTTACTTTGTTTTAGCATATTCTGCTGACATTCCCCCTTGTGGCTATTTTACTTGAAGTAGCATTACCTTGTAAAAGAGAACGGAAAAAAATAGCCCCTAATTTAAAATGTATCAATGTAAAATTGTTAAGGATTGCCGGATGTCAACATTTCTCTTTGACATGTATCTACAGAGAGAAAAGATGGCTTCCAGTTTGGCAACATCTTTGGGAGTTCATTTTGGGAGGACACAGTGTTTGTATCTATAGACACACTGAGTGCAGTGGTTAAATGCATGGATGTCACTGTCTGGGTCTCAGATCTGCCTTTACCAGCTGTGTGATCTTGGGCAAGTTACTGGACTTTATTGCACCTCACTTTTTTTTCTTAAACAACACAAATTTATTTCTTAGAGTTCTGGAGGCTGGAAGTCCTAGAACAAGGTGTCAGGTGGGTTGACTTCCTCTAAGGCCTCTCTCTTCGGCTTGTAGACAGCCATCTTCTCTCTCCATCTTCATATGGTTTTGCCTCTATGAGTGTCTGTGTCCTAATCTGTTCTTACAAGGACACAAGTCATACTGGAATTGAGGGGACACAATTCAGCTGATAATAACTGGGTACATAAGTCTAATTCTGAATTTTTTCAGAATTTTGAAGGCATTGATCCACTACCTTCTAGTTTCCAGTGTTGCTGTTTTACAGGTTACACAGCCATTCTGATTTTAGATGATTTATGTGTGACATGATCCATCTGGAAGCTTTAAGATCTTATCTTTGTCCCCAGAGATTTGAAATTTCACAATGATGTAAATCCATTTTCAACCATTTGGGTAGGCCCTTGATGGGCATTTTCAACTTAAAAAAAAATTTTCCCCAGCTTTGTTGAGGTATAATCAACATGTAACATTGTGTAAGTTTAAGGTATACAACGTGATGATTTGACACAGGTATACATTGTGAAATGATTACTACAACACGGTTACTTAACACATCCATCACATCACATAAGTACCTTTTGTGTGTGTTTATGTGTGTGTGCACCCGTGTGTGTGTATGGAGAGAACATTTAAGAACTACTCTCTTAGCAACTTTCAAGTATATAATAAAATATGGTAACTAGGCACCATGCTATACATTAGATCCCCAGAACTTACTCAGCTTACCCCTGGAAGTTTGTACCCTTTCCCCAACATCTCCCTATTTCCCACACCCCCTGACCCTGGCAACCACCATTCTACTTACCATTTTTCCTTTTTTTTTTTTTTTTACTTTCCTTCCTCTTTATTTTTTTATTTTTTTACCTTTTTTTTATTGAGTTATAGTCATTTTACAATGTTGTGTCAAATTCCAGTGTAGAGCACAATTTTTCAGGTATACATGACCGTACATATATTCATTGTCACATTTCTTTTCACTGTGAGCTACCACAAGATCTTGTATATATTTCCCTGTGCTATACAGTATAATCTTGTTTATCTATTCTACATTTTGAAATTACTTACCATTTCTAAAAGTGTGGCTATTTTAGGTTCTACATTAGTGAGAATGTACAGTATTTGTCTTTCTCTGTCCAACTTATTTCATTTAGCACAATGCTCTCAAGGTCCATCCATGTTGTTGCAAATTGTGCCTCATTTTTTTCCTCAACAAACAGGAATAGTGCCTATTAATTAGGGTTGTTATGAAGGTTAAATGAATTAATATTTGTAAAGCACTAGAATAGTGATGACACATAGTAAGTGCACAAATAATTATTTTTTAAATAAATGCATGAATACACATTTAGCACAATCCTTTACCTGCTAAAGAAATTGCAGCATCAAGGACAACAATGGAAGGGATTTCTCAGAAGGGCTTCTGGCAGCTTCATATTAATCTACACCAAATCCCTGACAGTTTTACCAAATTAAACCAAGTACACAAGAGGTATTCAAATTTCGGTTTAAAAATCCACAGAGCATTGTATGTTTTGCAGCAGAACAAATAAGCAACTTTAGAGTCTATTTTGAGAGTGCATTGTCTTACTCACAAGGAGTAAGTTGTGAGGAGGAGGAGACAAGTTCAGAGCTCCAGGCTCCTGATGGTCACCAGAGATCCACCCCCCGCCCTCAGCAGTCAGTGTTTGTGTGGTGGGGCACCTTCCTCAGCTCCCCTCATGTATGTTTTGACCACAGAGCCACCTCTGGTCTACAGCATCCGAGGGCAACTGGGTGGTGGCTCCTTTGCCCTGTGCATCCCCTACTGCTGGTACCCAACTCGGTCATTCTACAAAACCCAGTAATAACCACTGAAGGAGTCATTAGAAGCCAGTTTTCACAGGTAACAGACATAATGATGCATCGTCATGAAGGTAATAATGTAAGCAGCATTAAATAAATAGTGTCAGGGAACCATGAAGGACATGGAGTTTTGCTTGTTTCAGTTGGAAGAGCCACGGCATTGTGAATAGTAATAGCCTTGCTCCTTTCTTCTCATGGTAGGAAACAGGAAACTATGAGTGAAAGACTTAACATAAAATATGGAAAGATTTGCTCCTGGATCTGCACAGGAAGAGATGGTGCCTAGACACTATAAAGAATCTTCTTCTCAATACTACAGAGCTACAGTAATCAAGACAGCATGGTATTGGTACAAAAACAGACAAAAAGACCAGTGGAACAGAATAGCGAGCCCAGGAATGAACCCAAAAACTTTTGGTCAGCTAATCTTCAACAAAGGAGGCAACAGTATACAATGGAATAAAGACAGTCTCTTCAGCAAATGGTGTTGGGAAAACTGGACAGCAGCATGTAAATCAGTGAAGCTAGAACACTCCCTTACACCATACACAAAAATAAACTCAAAATGGATCAAAGACTTAAACATAAGACAAGATACAATAAACCTCCTAGAAGAAAATATAGGCAAAACATTATCTGACATACATCTCGAAATGTTCTCCTAGGACAGTCTGCCCAAGAAATAGAAATAAAAGCAAGAATAAACAAATGGGACCTAATTAAACTTACAAGCTTCTGCACAGCAAAGGAAACCATAAGTAAAACAAAAAGACAACCTACGGAATGGGAGAAAATTTTTGCAAACAATGAAACTGATAAAGGCTTGATCTCCAGAATATATAAGCAGCTCATACGACTTAATAAGAAAAAAACAAACAACCCAATCCAAGAATGGGCAGAAGGCCTAAACAAGCAATTCTCCAAGGAAGACATACAAATGATCAATAGGCACATGAAAAAATGTTCAATATCACTAATTATCAGAGATATGCAAATCTAAACTACAATGAGGTATCACCTCACACCAGTCAGAATGGCCATCATTCAAAAATCCACAAATGACAAATGCTGGAGAGGCTGTGAAGAAAAGGGAACCCTCCTACACTGCTGGTGGGAATGCAGTTTGGTACAGCCACTGTGGAAAACAGTATTGAGATTCCTCAAAAGACTAGGAATAGACTTACCATATGACCCAGGAATCTCACTCCTGGGCATATATCCAGAAGGAAACCTACTTCAAAATGACACCTGCACTGCAATGTTCATAGCAGCACTATTTACAATAGCCAAGACATGGAAATAGCCTAAATGTCCATCAACAGATGACAGGATAAAGAAGAGGTGGTATATTTACACAATGGAATACTATTCAGCCATAAAAATGACAACACAACACCATTTGCAGCAACATGGATGTTCCTGGAGAATGTCATTCTAAGTGAAGTAAGCCAGAAAGAGAAAGAAAAATACCATGAGGTCGCTCATATGTGGAATCTAATAAAAACAAAACAAAACATAAATACAAATCAGAAACAGACTCATAGACATAGAATACAAACTTGTGGTTGCCAAGGGGGTGGGGTGGGAGGGATAGACTGGGATTTCAAAATGTAGAATAGATAAACAAGACTGTACTGTGTAGCACAGGGCAATATATACAAGACCTTATGGTAGCTCTCAAAGAAAAAAATGTGACAATGAATATATATATGTTCATGTATAACTGAAAAATTGTGCTCTACACTGGAATTTGGCACAACATTGTAAAATGATTATAACTCAATAAAAAATGTTAAAAAAAAAAGAATCTTTTACTTCTGACTGGACTGATTGGACAATAAACACATAGGTAAGCACTTCCCTCCTGCCCATTATACTAAATCTTCATTTGCTATACCTTATACGGACCCATATATTGTGAAACACTTTTTAATAAAATTGTTTATATAGACAGAGGCCTTGTCAAAAATATTTTCCCAGGACTCAAACACCTTGGGGTTGCTTAGGTCAAAAGTGCCAGCTTTGGAGTTAGACTTTCATTGTTCCAATCCCAGCTCCCTCACTCACTAGCTGTGTGCTCTTGAGCAAGTTACTTAATCTCTCTGTCCTTCAGTTTCTTCATGTGCAAGATGGAAATGATACATCACAGGTTGTTGTAAAAATTAAAGAAATACATCTATGTAAAGGCAGTGCCTGACCCATGACATGAACTCAATATATACTATTATTTTTTATCATCTCTGATTATTTCCTTAAGATACATTTCTAGAGGCAGAACTGCTGGTTCAAAGACTGAATATGCATGATGTTTTTGATAGTATTATGAAACGGCTTTCCTAAAAGTTTGGTCATAACATTTTTAAAGTTTGTGATTTCATCACATCTTAAAGTGGCCTTTTAGATCAGCCAAAAAATAGGATGGAAGAATGGAAAAGAAAGAAAATAAAAGTGAGAGCCAAAGCTGAAATGGACAAGAGAGAATATAGGAAGAAGAGAGAGCTTTTTAAAAAAAAAAAAAGAAAGAAAACATGAATGAAAATAAGAAATTATCCTTAGCATTTGAATAGTTTGCGACTACCAGTCTGTGTGTTCCTGGCCCCTGATACTTAAAGAGGGTTTGTCTACGCCACCCTTCCATCTCCCTCAGCCCCAGGAATGACCTCTGAGAGTCCAAGATATCTCAACTAAATTCCACAATATTCACCTGGGACCTAGCACACTCTAATAACTAAGAAGGGAAGTGTTTAAGTAACCCCTAACTCTAAGTAATGATAAAAGCATTAGCCTGATAACATTAAATTCTGCACCCTCAAGCTCTAACTAAAATTTCAGGGAAAAAATTATTAAGAAAATTTATTTTTCAAAATGTCTGCTAGTTACAGAATTTTTAAAACAATGAATTTAGCCTTTTTATTCAAAAGATCTCTAGGTTTCCCTGTAATACAGGAGCTATAGGAAGTGTCTTCATTGCAGAAAGAATCATAGATAAACATGACCAAATTTACAGGGTCTTAAATCACTTTCTGTGAAAGTAATGTGACTTCTTTATTTATACATCATTGAGTAATGCTTAAGATTAATGCAAGGGCAGCCGGAGTTTTTATATATTATTTTTATTTCTGGAAGAAAAACAAAGAAGACTGAACAACAATTCCTTTTAATGCTATAGCTCCCATCCTTAGTCTATTCCAAGCACATATACCTCAGTCCCGTCTAAGATGTACCAATGGGATGAATTTAGAATTTCCTAGGAAAATAGGATCTCTTCAGAGGGAAAGAACAGAAATTAATTCCCGCAATTTCACAAGATGCTGTGCAACAATGAATATCAATCTCCTAACCCTCCCTCTGCCCAACCTAGAAAATAATGATTGAACAAAACACTAAATTACATAAACGCCAAGCTCCACAATAGAAAGTGTTTTGAGGTTGCAAACATAACTTAATCCTTAACAATTTCTCTTTCTCTCTCTTCCTCTCTCCTCTCTCTCTCATCTCCACTTTTTCTAGGGAGTATAGATGTTCCTGTTTTCAGCTTGTATAGCTTCTGGTGTAATTCTTGTTTTACTGAAACAAGTGTCTACCTGCTAATGTGGATCCCCAGCTACTACAAAGCCTCACTTTGCAGATTCCCCATGTGAGTTCCACACGTGCTTAGAATCATGTTTGGTCAGCTTTCAGAGCATCTCCCGTCTCCCACACCGATGTCTGGGTCAGTAAGGAGAAGGCCTGGCATCCCTATTTTGTTTCTTTAATTCTAAGTATTTCCTCTTTCTCTTCTTCTTCTTCTATCCTGTCTGGATCTCTGGCAGTTTGGCCACAGCTCTGTCTCAGGTGAAATCCCTTTTCCTTTGAAAAGAACAGATTCCATTTGGACTGAGAATGTCTATCAGTCAGCGCCCTCCAGAGAAACAGAGCCAGCAGGAGACATATATATGTAGGGACTTATTATAAGGAATTGACTCACGGAATTATGGAGGTTGAAAAGTTCTACCATCTACTCACTGCAAGCTGGAGACCCAGGAAAGCCAGTGCTGTTATTCAGTATAAATCCAAAGCCCTGAAGATCAGGGGAGCTGGCAGTGTAGATTCCACTCTGAGTCTGAAGGCCTGAGAAGTAGGAGCATCGAAAGCAGCAGAAGATGGATGTCCCAGCTCAACCAACCAGGCAGGAAGAGCCAAATTCCTCCTTCCTCTGCTTTTTTGTTCTTTTCAGGCCCTCACAGATTGAGTGATGCCCACCCACATGGCAGAAAGCAAATGAGTCCACTGAAACAATTGCCAATTTCATCTGGAAACACAGTCACACCCAGAAATAATGTTTAGCCAAATACCTGGGCGTACCATGATCCAATCAAGTTGACACATAAAATTACCATCACAGAATGGATGACGTATTCTGGATAGTTCCACACAGGAAGCACTTGATGGTTTTTAGAGACACTGAGGGATGAGGAAGGCAGAGGGAGTAACATAAAGGCGCCTTAGCCAGCCCCTAAGCTAAAAGACAATTCAACTAAGTCAATTAAATTTGCTCTGCTGTTCTCAACTAAGTGAGCACGGGTTAGTGGTTTCAGAGTACATGTGAATGGCACTTTACTCAACTTATATTTTTCTAAATTTTATACTAAAGTTATAGGTTAGCTCTGACATAATTGCCAATTTGTCTTCTGAGCTATTCTAGGAAGCTTAATTATGGAGCCCCAAAGGAAACTGAAACATCTCTCTACAATTTACAAAAATCTACTTGTAATTCAAATTCTGAGAAATAATATATACTTATACCACACACACACACACACACACACACACCCCACACAGGTTTACATTATAAAATATGGAGTGTCTTCTATAGAGACCATTACTGGGATTGGGATGCGACCAATCATTCTCCTCATTCCCGCTGGGTTCTAACCCATTTGGTTCATACACAAGTTAACAGTTGGGACAACCCAGAGTGCAGCAAGGTTAGGAGGGCAATATGGCTTCCTCTTCCTCCCCAGCTGAATCTGGCCTGCCCTTGCAGCCAATAGGCAGTGCAGCTGGAGAACCTCAGACAGGAGCACCCTTCCTGCTGTGCTCACCACAAGGGAAAACGGAATGGGGAGGAGACAGATGCCGGCCTGCTTTCTGATGCTGAGTTCCACTTCTGCACTGGCTCACTTCACAGCCTGTTGGGCTCTTTCATCTCTCCAGGCAAGAAAATCACTCCTTCCTCCAAAGGGAGGAGCTGGTGAAGAGGTGGGAAGAATTCTGAAGTTTCCTCATTCAGTACATCCTGGAGGTGGTGGACATATCGGTAGAGTGAGAGAAAGCTCTTATTTTATCCATTAAAGTGAGTTCAAGGGGAGAATAGTGCCTTCCTTCAGGACAGATAACTAAAGCTAAGAGGCAAATTTAGTTTTTGATATTTTATGTAACTACTGGAAAGGTGGCAAAAGCTGTAGAGAGGTGTCTTTATTTTTTTAACAATTTTTTTATTGAAGTGTGGTCAGTTACAATGTGTCAATTTCTGGTGTACCACATAATGTCCCGGTCATGTGTGTGTATATATATGTGTGTGTATATATATATATATATATATATATATATATACACACACACACACACACACATATATTCATTTTCATATTCTTTTTCATTAAAGGTTATTATAAGATATTAAATAGAGTTCCCTGTGCTATACAGAAGAAATCTGGTTTTTTATCTATTTTTATTATAGTGGTTAAACTTTGCAAATCTCAAACTCCCACATGTATCCTTTCCCACCCCCTTCCCCCCAGTAACCATAAAATTGTCTACTATGTCTGTGAGTCTGTTTCTGTTTTATAGATGAGTTCATTAGTGTCCTCTTCTTTCTTTTTCTTTTTTCTTTTTTTTTTTTAGATTCCACATATGAGTGACATCATATGGTATTTTTCTTACTTTTTCTGGCTTACTTCACTTAGAATGACAATCTCCAGGTCCATCCATGTTGCTGCAAATGACATTATTTTATTCTTTTTTATCACTGAGTTTTTATTCCATTGTATAAATATACGACAACTTCTTTATCCAGTCATCTGTTGATGGACATTTAGGTTGTTTCCATGTCTTGGCTATTGTATATAGTGCTGCTATGAACATTGGGGTGCATGTATCTTTTTAAATTAGACTTCCCTCTGGATATATGCCCAGGAATGGGATTGCTAGATCTTATGGTAAGTCTATTTTTGGTTTTTTGAGGAATCGTCATAAAGTTTTTCATAACGGATGCACCAAACTACATTCCCACCAGTAGTGCAGGAGGGTTCCCTTTTCTCCACACCCTATCCAGCATTTATTGTTCATGGACTTTTGAATGATGTCCATTCTGGCTGGTGTGAAGTGATAGAGAGGTGTCTTTAAAGCAATCATGGCTCAGAAAACCATATGTTAGGTTTCCATTTTACATCT
The DNA here is from genome assembly GCF_009834535.1 of Camelus ferus. Classification (NCBI taxonomy): domain Eukaryota; kingdom Metazoa; phylum Chordata; class Mammalia; order Artiodactyla; family Camelidae; genus Camelus; species Camelus ferus. Next base: position 59,070,715 of record NC_045703.1, on the reverse strand, counting down.
AGACTGAACCATTCTATTTTAAACTGGGATTTTTCAAAATAAAAATTCTGTCCAATTTGTTACACACACATGAATAGACAAAGTAATGGAAGGAAATACACAAAAGTATCTCTGGGTAATTAAATTAAATGCGGCACTTTTCATTGTTTGGTTTACCTATTTTTTCTAAGGTTTCTAAAACATTACGTCTGTAATAAGAGAAAAAAAAATGTGTATGTTTAAAGAAAGAGTGTACTCTGGAACTTCTGAGCATAATCTGACCTAATATTGGAAAGTAGGAAGAAACAAAGTGAACCCATCACTGTCCTGGGAAAACCTTGGAGGCAGATGAAGGACTGAGAAGGGTAGGAAGGGTAAAGCCAACAAGATTAAGCAAGAAGAGCCCTTGATACCCAGAGAATGATGGCCAAGCATTGTGACATGTCTCCACAAGACACATGGAAGTACATTCAAAGCCTGTGAAGGAAATTAAATCAAGTAAGTGATAACAGCTAAGTTAATTCTGACTATTGACATCTTGGGATGTTTACAAGTTGGGACTTTCCCAGTGGATTTCCCTCCAAATTTTTACATCTCAATAGCTTTTCTAATCCTTTATTTTTCCTTGTTAAATATATGCTTTTAATTAAAAATAGACATATGCATTTGAAATCTTATTTTAAGGTGTAATTTTCATTATAAAATGTAGAAAGAAGAAATAAATTTTCCCTAACACAATCACTGTTAATATTTGGGGATAATTTCTACCCCCATTTCTTAGGATGTTTCCTAGAGCCGGATTCAAGGTAAAGGCCGTTTGCACTGTAAAACCAAGTTTGGTTGAATGCTTTCCCTTATATTTATGTAGGATTGTCTCCCAAATACGGAAATTCTATGTTCCCAACGAGGTAGCTAAAAAAAAAAAAAATTGGGGGTAATTTCTTCAGTCAAGGACATTTTTTTCCTGCACTAGCATGAGGCCACAGCCACATGCCTTATATGGTAATGGCCTTCTAAGGACAGAGCATAAAAGTTTAGAGATAAAGAACAAATTAGGCAAAGCAGATTTTCTTCTGGGCATAAGCTGCTGATATTTTTCTGCCTTCAATTTAATAGCATATTCGTGACAAAGAGACAGTTGTCTTGGTTGGTTTTTCTGTGGCTGTTCCAATGGATGGGAATATAGTGTGGTGGGAAGATAATGAGCTTGAGCAGGAGTCTCACCCTACCATTCCTAACTCTGACCTTGAGAAGGTTCCTCAAACACTCTGAGCTAGTTTTGTTGTCTGAAAGAAAGAATTAATGCCTATTTCAAAAAGACAAAAGCTCTAACTGGAAAAGATACACGCACCCCAACGTTCAATAGCAGCAATATTTACAATAGCCAAGACATCAAAGCAACCTAAGTGTTCATCAACAGATGAATGGCTAAAGAAGATGTGATATATACATACAATGGAATATTTCTCAGCCATAAAAAAGAATGAAAGTTTGCCATTTGCAGCAACATGAATAGACTTGGAGAGTATTATGCTTAGTGAAATAAGTCAGACAAAGAAAGACAAATACTGTATGACCAGTTATATGTGGAATCTAAAAAATAGTAGAAATGAACATATTTACAAAACAGAAACAGACTCACAGACATAGAAAACAAACTTAAGGTTACCAAAGGGGAATGGGGGAGCGATAAATTGGGAGTATGAGATTAACAGATGCACACTACCATATAAAAATAGATAAACAGCAAGGATTTACTGTATGGCACAGGGAGCTATATTTATTATCTTTTAATAACCTAAAATGGAAAAGAATGGAAAAAAGAATATAAAATATATACGTATATAACTGAATCACTTTGCTGTACACCTGAAACTAACACAATATTGTAAATCAACTATACTTCAATTTAAAAAACAATGCCTATTTCATGTGGCAGTTGAGAGAACTATGATAGTACACTAAAATACTAAAGCAGTAATGTACTTCCACATATTTCTTTTAAGATTATAAAAGAAATTTAGGACTGCTGATAAAATTTTACCCATTCCTCTTTCCACTTTAAGTTTTTATGCTAAATTATGACATTTTGAAACACTGTTCTTGTATTTGATATCTAAAGAAATACTGTTCTTAACATGGCTTAGCTTCCTTTCACTAAATTACTGATTTTTCATCATGAAAAAACCCTCTCCAAATTTTTGATCTATGTAAACACAACAACTCCGAACATCTGGATTAGTAACTAAAGGTGTTACAAAATAGGGATCCTTATGCCAAGTTTCAGCTGCTCCTTTATTTCAAGAAAGAGAAGAGTATTACTGAATTACAATTTGAGGATGACATTTTCCTTCATGTTAGCAAAATGAAGCTCCTCTCAGTAAATGACGGTAGAAAAGAATATTACTGGTGCTCTAATTTATATTAGCTCTCCCTTTTAAATGTATTCTCAAAATTGAGCTGTCAATAAAAAGTATCAATGAGCCATTCAGAAAATAAAGTCAGGAAATAAAATTTTATTTTCATCGAGGAGAGTTCATTTTATATACTTATTCCAAGGGAGAAACTCAAATATGATAAAATCAAATGTCAGGTGTGAAATCAATTATTTAGGTGCAGTGGGGCAATAAATGAAATATCTGAGTTTTAAGGAGGTTTGGTAGCTAGACTCTTCAGATTATCCAGACCCATTAAGAAGACTCACTGTCATCATTTTCTTTATTCCTTAATTTTTTTTTAATTTCTGAACTGCTTGTCACCAAGTAAAGTCCCAGGGGTCCTCAAATACTAACCAATACAGAAAGCTTTTCTTAAGACCTGGGGATGAGCAGCTGTAAGTGAACACAAATGCTTACTGCAGTCAAATATACTGTGGCCAAATTAAAATTGTGATGAAAATTTAGATAAATAAACCATCATGACCTGATATATCCATGCCTTGGCTGAAACTTGAGTTTTTTTTACAAATCCCAATGGTTACATTGCTAGTTTTTATTCAAAAGAGAGAAATTTTTAACGTTCCCCTTTTCAAGAAACATCACAAAGTGCCACATGTGTTGATAGGAAAAGTCATTCAGCAATCTTTCTAAACGAGGCAGGAGCCCTGTAAAGCTGAGTCAGCAGCAGTGTAGCAGCCATGCTGGATGCCAGTGCTTGGCCAACTACATGTACCTCTGGACCCAGCCTTTGGCAGTGTCTCTACACTGATGCCTGTATCAGTAAGCAAAAGGTTTCTTGATGCCCACAGTTGGTTTCTATAATTCTAATGACTTTTTTCAATTTATAATTATAGTTTAATTTTATCAGAGGAGAAAAGAATATTCCAACGTTATATGAAAATTATTCACCCTTAGAAAATCCTTTATATCATAATATATCAAATCGAACTATTTTTTTCAGCTTTATTGAGTCAGTATTGACATATAACACATGTACGTTTAAGGTGTCCAAGGTGATAATTTGATACAGGTATATACTGCAAAGTGACTACCAAAATAAGGTTAGTTAACCCCTCCATCACCTCATACAGTTACCTTTTTTTTTTTTTGGTAGTGATAATATTTAAGATCGACTCTCGTAACAACTTCCAAGTATATAGTACAGTATTGTTAACTATAGCCATCATGGTGTATATTAGACTCTCATAACTTATTTACCTTATAGGTTGAAGTATATATCCTTTGAAAAAAATCTCCCCAATTCCCCCATCTCCTAACCCCTGGCACCACCATTCCACTCTGCTTCTGTAAGTTTGGCTTTTTAAAGTTCCACATATAAGTGAGAACATACAGTATTTGTCTTTCTCTGTCTGACTTGCTTCACTTAGTATAATACCCTCAAGACCCATCCATGCTGTTGCAAATGGCAGAGTTTCCTTCTTTTTTATAACTGAACAACATTCCATTGTATGTGTGTATCACAGTTTCTCTATCCATTCACCACTGATGGACACTTAGGTTGTTCCTAAGTCTTAACTACTGCGCATAACGCTGCAGTGAGGAGGCAGGGGGTGGGGTGCAGCTGTCTCTCTGACACAGCGACTTCATTTTCTCAGGACTTCTTGTGACTCTTCTTTGGCCCTCTCTCCTGTCTGGGCCTCTAACCATGTTTGGATCCCTGAGGTAGATGGAAAGACTATCCTTCTCCTCTAGGGTTTTCCAAGAGCTGAGATGGTACAATCCACAAAAGAGACCCCAGGGTTGCTATGAACTTTATCTTCCAAGTTTAGAACATTATTGCTAACTGTCTCCCCAGGGACAACCCTCTGGAGTTGGCAAAAGCTTGCCTAAATGATCTGAGGGCCCTGCTAGAACCTGCAATGGTGCCAAGTGTCCCAACCATCCGTGATCTTTGAGGCTTTTCTCCAGAAAGTCTCATCTGAGATACCTTCTCACGGACAGCTAATGGTGAGGTAGTGATCTGAATTCATTCATCCAGTTACTTCTGATAAATAATGCCCCCAAGGAACATAATACAGAACAAAGAAGAGGAGGTCTGGAAAGGTCTGGAGCACAGCCACTGTGTGAGGAGAAAACCCCATAACCACGAAAGGAAAGGGTGGTCTGCCCAATTAAAAATCCCCTATTTCTCCAAAGCGTCTCTTCCTCCCATATGATTGGTCTTGCTCACAGGATCATTCACTCAACACAGCCTTTCAGGATTTCTTCTTTTCTACACATGAGCTCAGTTCCTCTAAGCCAGCAACAGTCTCCTGGTTGGCCGCCTCTTCTCTCACATAATGTAATTCTTTCCTACGAAAATGGGTTTGAGTCGACATTTTACAATCATGCTGTAATATTTCTCTCACTCTTCTGCTTCACACTTGCAGTGACATTTGGGCCATTCTTGTCTCAGCATTATGCATGGTCTTGCTATCCATAATGCCAAGGGCAACTATGAATGAAGTGAGCATTAAGCACATTAGTTTTCAATGCTATTAAGGCCATTAAGCATATTAGCAGGCCCATTACTTCATCGTCCTACAGATGTTTTAGTCATAGTGCCCATCTGATCTCCAGTCATGAAGAAAATGTGAAGCCTTCCCAAGCAGAAGCCGATATGGATGTGGACAGGAGGTGAAGTTCACGTGGGCTAAATTGGGTCATTAATGGGAAATTATGCAGGCCCCAGCCTGCCAGATGACATGGGTAAGCACAAGATGCCACACAATGAAGGAAGACATTAACCTGGGCCCCCTCTGGCACCCACCTGTTTGTACACAGCTCATTAATTTTAAAACTAAGAAGAGAAAGAGAAATTAAAGATTTCAGTCTTGACCTGCCCTCTTCTGCCCTTCAAGCAGCAGCTATAAAAATAGGATAGCCTGAAGGTCTAGAAAAATGTAAAACTTCTTGACTTAGGTGTAAAAATGGACCAGAAGGATTTAAAGAAGCCAAAAGTAAGGAATGTCTAATTGAAGGATTCATTTCAGAACAAGCCTTGGAAACATTTGGCATATTCTTTTAATTAATTTATTCTAAGGATAGTGCTGAAAATATGTCTACCTACCTTATGGCAGAAGGAAAAATCTCCAGCTTTGCCTTCTGCCTAGATTTGTTTTACCCTTACTGAAACGTCCAGCTCACTCATCATAAGAAAAGCACCAGGCCAAATAACTTTTGGGAAATAATGTGCCCAAATGAGAAAGAAGTATTCAATAGCAAAAGTGGTGCCAATGGGGCTGGGCAGGAATGTTTTAAAACTTTGCAAGTTACTGTTGGAAAAAGTTAAACCTAATGTAAAATTTTAAACTATAGTTTCAGACTCAAAACTTCTGGTTTCCTGGTATTTCATTTCTAAAAATGAGGAACAATTTTCAGCAGCAAGTGACTGAAGACCTGTTGTTAACCATGATGACACTTGTTTACTTAAGATGGCTGTGGTCTCGATGTTGGTACAGCAGCCCAATACTGTTATTAGGGAATTAGACTTTTTCTGTATTTCCACCCAACCGTTCTAAGTATGTCGGCTTTTTGTCCTCATAACTGCTGCCTCATTATCACAATATGGCTACTGAAGCGCTGGGTATCACATTTACAGGCAAAGCCAAAAGATGAAAAAGAAAGAGCAGCCCAGCAACTGAGGGCTCACAAAAAAAAAAAAAAAACAGGTTCTCTCTACTAAATTGCAAAGTCCTTAGGAATAGACTGTATCTATTTCATCTTTGTATCCCTACCTTCCCTGGACAGATGCAATAAGGATGCACAGTAAATGCTGATAATGGTGGAATTAAAGAGAAAACCATGTACCATACCCTAATCATGCTTGTCACCAACAACTAGTCAGTAGATTTTTTTCCCTGGAGTCACTTCTTGAATGCTCTGTCCAGTGCATCCACATTCTCATCAGCCCAGGACAAATAACCACAGAACATGACACTTACAAGCTAGCTAGCATGGCAACGGTGGACCACGCGGAGTGACCTTGATGAACAGCGCTGTTAAAAGGAAAGTACCTGCTAGAGCAAATTCTGTCCTGTTTAAAAATCATGAATTAACATAAAGCATAGCTGGCTTATTACCACAGCTCAGTACTCAAGGTGATGTTCCTACTATGGGGCAAAACAAAGGTATCTGTTCTTGACTTGAAAACATTTTTTTATCCTTAAAGTTTTAAAAATAAACATGGCCAACCCTAAGCCAAACTGTGACAAATGCATCAAAGTTATGCTCCCTTTCTCAATTCTTAGGCAGTTAGGTCAAAAGGTCTATCCTCCTAAGTGGCTTTTGACATATATTGTCAAGTTGCCTTCTGGAAAGCTCTCTGTAAGCACTGATGAGAACATCCCTAAACAGAAAAGTCGTGTGCTGGTCATTTACTCCTATGTCTGGTGTCCTCATTTTTCTTCTTCAATATGCTAAATTAGGGAGAGTGATCCACAGACAGCCTCACTATAGTTGATAAATACTTACGTCTGGGGGCTTGCTGTGGGTAACTGTCTTTTTTGGCTTTCTGTATGTGTACTCCCCGTATCTGTCACCAGCTAGCAGTATGAAGTCCCGCCTTTGAGAGAACCCCCCAAAGGCTGTATTTGTATAGCCTTGCTCAGAAATAAGAACCCCACTCTTGCCAAAGTCTTTCTTTTTCCTCCCACAGGGGCCAAACTCAGCCAAGGAAATGCTTTCTCCTGAACTCTGGCTCTTACGTGACTCCTCCAAGGCCAGTGGGTGTGTTGGAATTTACTTGCTCAGTGAAAATAGTCGTGTGAGAACCAGCTGGTCCTTGCTGTCTATCCTTCTGAGTTTTCTTGTTTCCTAACTGTTAATATCAACTCAGTAAAACTTTAATATTTCTATTAAGTTCCTTTTTTCCCTTAAGATAGCCAGAATGAGTCCCTACTGTCTGCACATTTAGATTAATTGATTTTCTTTTTTAAATTCGTGACCACAAATCTCAAAGGCCCTCCCAGTGATGCCCAGCTATCTTCTACAATTCCTGAGACAGCTGTTCTCCCATTCTCTGAGACACAGCATTTTACACCTGCTCTCTCCTCAGGTTTCCTTCCCCATCTCTCAGCCCAGCCACTTTGCCTCACACTCCTCCCCCACCCCACCACCAAAAAAAAAGAACATCAGAATTGAACTTCCTCTTATTCCTATCACCAGATGGTAACCTCACCTATAGCTCTATCAGCTTCTCCACCTTCTCTCCTGCCAGCATTAAAGAACTGCCTCCACTCCCTTCAAAATCCATCTTGGACCTTGAGGTAGAAGCCATATGTGCAGAAGGCAGAGCAATAAAATAGGAAGAACTTGGCTTCTGGCAAAACAGATGTGGTGGATGCCATGGTGTGCTGCCCAAACACCCACCTCCTGGACTGAAGCACTCATTTTCCCAGCTTCCCAGCTGCCAGAAGTGTTGGCAGCTGACTGCTATCAGCTGATCCCCTCTCTGGGACTTGCCCTCAGCTGAAGAGAGCAGCACTGCCTAAGGTTAGGTCCTCTTCCCTAGAGCCGCCCTCATCCAGTGACAAGTCAAAGCAAAGGTGTAAAATTCCATCCGCCTTGCCCCAACTTGAGACAACTCTGCATGATCACCCTAGCTCCAGAATGACCCATAAGATAGGCTGAGTTTTTACTGACTTCATCACAGTTTAACTTTTCTCTTTGACAAAATCCTGTTTCCTTCACTTCTGAGAGCATGACCTAACATATTGATTGCCAGTAAATCTCTTATCAGAGTCTGCTTTCTGAGGAACCTGACCAAAAACAGTGTCAGAAGTGGTCTGAAAGAGCAGACTTGATAATGAGATTTTGGAGCTGGATCACCTGCAGGTAGCTGGCAGTAGAGATCCCATCACTGGTAGTAGTTACTGGTAAATCCTGGCATGCATGCAGTAGCATGCAATTGATAAAATTTTTACTGTGATGAACTGAGATGTTATACTGATGGAAGGTGGTGTAGTGACAGCTGCCATGTATGAGGCATTTGAGAGATAGAGGAAAAGGGTATAAGGGGATATGGAATAAGAAGGCTATTAGTAGGGACAATGCATTGGAGAAAGACAATGAAAGGGTGAAGGTAAATTAATCAGCAATTAAAGGCTATATTTGAAAGCCAGAGGGCCTCCTTGGCTGTAAAGGAGGTTGAATTCTCAGCTTCAACAAGTCTATTATACCAAGGGCCCTTCTTCGGAAGGAGTGAGACCCTAAGAAATAGAATTGGGACATCAGGGCCATAGCTGAACATCTTGAATCACTAGATTCTCTTAAACCCCACTGGGTCTCCAGAAATGGCTCAATCCTCTCTGTGAAAAGTTAACACTCCCCTCTTGCTTTAGGATGATGCAACACCCACTCCTCTACAAGACACTATGTACCTCTCTTAGTGTCAATTTAAGGAAGACACAGTGTCAGAAAATTGAAGAGGAGGGAAAATTTCCCAAATATTTATGTGAGTACAACATTTCCCTGAAAGCAAATATCCATGCCCTCCTCTAAAAAAAAAAAAAATTACAAGAAACAAAACTAGAGACCAATATTTCTTGTAATCATAATGTAAAAAACTCTTAACCAAATTTTAGCAAATTGAACCCAACAAAATATAAAAGGAATAATATATCATGATCAAGTGAGGTTTACCTCAGGAATGCAAGGTCAGTTTTTAATATTTAAAAATCAACCAATGTTATTCACCATATTAACATACTAAAAAAGAAAAAAAGATGATTATCTCAATAGATGCATAAAGTGCATTTAACATATTCAACGTCTATTCATGACAGTCTCTCAGAAAGACTAAGAATAAAAGGGAACTTATTCCTCACCCTGATAAAGAACAACTACCAAAAAACTAAATAGCTTAACTTTAAGATCAAGAGCAAGGTGAGGAAGTCTGTGCTCTCTATTTCTATAAAACACTGTATTTTAGGTCCTATGCAGTGCAGTAAGGCAAGAGAAAGAAATAAAGGGCATCCAGATAAAAAAGGAAGAAGCAAACTGTCTTTATCCATAGATATGGTCACTTATGTAGAAAATCCTACAGACACTACCTAAAAGTTACTAGAACTCGTAAGACTAGCAAAGTTGTAGGATACAAAGTAACTAAACAAAAATCAATCATACAGCCACAGAGTATCAACAAATAATTGGAAATTGAAATTTTAAAAATATCATTTATAAAATACTTTGGGATAAATCTGACAAAAATATGTGCAAGACCTGTACACAGAAAACTATAAAACATCAGTGAGAGAAATAAATGATGACATAAATAAATGAGATATATCAAGCATAAGACTTTTGGAAGACTCAATACAGTTGAAATGTCAGTTCTCCATAAACTGATCCATCGTCTCAAGGCATCCTAGTCAAAATTCCAAAAGACTTTTGTAGAAATTAGCAAGCTGATTCTAAAATGTGTATGGAAAGACACAGGATCTAGAATAGCCAAAATTTTTTGCAAGAGAAACACAAAATTGGACTGTTCACACTACCTGATTTAAAGATTATTAAAAAGCAAGGTAATTAATACAGCATGGTATTGGTGTAAATACTAATGTATGGATCAATCATGTCAGTGGAATAAAATAGAAATTCCATATATAGATCCAACCATATATGGCTGATTGGTTTTTAGTATATTCATAGAATTGTGCAATGATTCTAAGTTGAGAACATGTGTTTACCCCCAAAATGAAACCTATACACATTAGCAGTCACTCCCATTTCCTCTCTTCCCCCAGCCCCTGGTGATTAATAAATTACTTTTGCCTCCATAGATTTGATTGTTCTCAACGTGTCATACAAGTAGAATCAAACAATATGTGACCACCTGTGCTGACTTCTTTCACTTAGCATAATGTTTTCAAGGTTCATCCATGTTGTAGCATGCATCAACCCTTTATTCCTCTTTATTGCTAAATAATATTCCATTGTATGGATGTGTCACATTTTGTTTATTCTTTCATCAGCTGATGGACATTTGGATTATCTGTACCTTTTGGCTATTTGAATAATATTCTTATGAACATTCATATACAAATTTTTCTGTAGATGTAATTTATACCTAGGAATGGAATTGATAGGTTATATGTTAACTCAATGTTAAAACTTCTGGGGAAATTCCAGGTGTTTTCCAAAGTGGCTACACAATTTTACATTCACACCAGCAATGACTGAGGGTCCCAATTTCTCCCACACCTTCACCAACACATACTAATGTCTGTTTTTTAATAGCCATCCTAGTGGGTACAAAGTGGCATCTAATTGTATTTTTGATTTTCATTTCCCTAATTACTAATGATGTTGAGCATTTTTCCCTTGTACTTATTGACCATTTGAAAAATACCTATATTTCTGTGCATATTGAGCTTTTTGCCTTTTATTACATGACTATAGTATATTATATTTGATTTTCATATATTGGATCAATCTTGCATTACTGGAAGAAACCCCACTTGGTAATGGGGCACAATTCTTTTTATATGTTGCTGGGTTCAGTTTGATGACATTTTCCTGAGAATTTTTGCCTCTGTATTAATAAGAAATAACAATCTGTAGATTTCTTTTCTTGTCATGTCTCTATCTGGTTTTGGTATCAGGGTAATAGTAACCTCATAGAACGATTTGGAAAATATTTCCACCTCTTTTATTTTTTGGAAGGGTTTATGAAGGATTGGTATTTATTCTTTAAATGTTTGGAAGAATTCAGAGTGAAGTTCTCTGAGACTGGGCTTTTCTTTATGGGTAGGTTTTAAATTAATAAATCAACCTCTTTACTCGGGAAGTCTATTCAGATTTTCAGTTTTTTTCTGGAGTCAGTTTTAGTAGTTTGTGTTTCTAGTTTATTCATTTGTTGCCATACAGTTGTTCCTAAGGCCTGCCTCTCCCCTTGGGCAGAAACTGCATCACTGCACAGGAGGTGGGCTGCATTAATGGCCTCCTTATCCTGGAGGGACACCCCTGCTCTAATGGATGCTGGAGTTGGGTAGGTGGTCCTTCTTGGCTTGCCTTCTCCTTGTGGAATCTCTTTCCAATGAGTGAGCTGGAGAGGAGGCGCCGGGGGCTCCAGTGTCCTCAGACTATTGGTCCTGAAATGGTGTTTCCAGCCTACAAGTAGAGTCTAGGAAGACAGCCTCAGTGCTTTTGGCCATGTATGATAGGGATGGAACTTCTGCAGCACAGGGCTGGGGAGATGAGAAACACTGGCATCTTACCCCTCCAGGGGCCAAGCTACAACCTTGTTCTGGGACACAGGAGGGAAAGGGAACACCTGTATCATTCCAGGCCACAGCTGCTGAAGTAGAGGGCCCAGAGCAGTGCTTCCATGAGATGGAGCTTGGTAGGGGTTTAGGGGCTTGTGAAGAGCAGGTCTTGATTCAGATGCCACACACTCACTCTTACCAAGATTTAATCGATTTTCTTGAATGAATGTTTCTTCATTTGCTGCATACCCTCAGGACAAGTCCCAGAAACTTTAACTGACTGAGTTTTAAAAATAGTTTTCTCCAGTAAAATGACTGTTATACTGGAAAAATGGACTACCCCACCTCTCAATTCTGCATTCTGAAAATCTGTTGCACATCCTCCCACTCCTCATCTAGTCAATTGATTTGATTCTTGACAAAGATAACAAGGGAATTTAACAGGGACAGGGCCAATGATAATCTTTTCAACAAATAATGCTGGAACAACTGGCTGTCCACATGCAAAAAAATTACCCTTGTTCCTTACCTCAAACCATATACAAAAACTAATTCAAAATGATTATAGGCCTAAATGTAAGAGCTACAACTATAAAGCTTCTAGAAGAAAACATAGGAGAAAATCATAGTAACCTGGGGTTAGAAAATTTTTTCTTAATCAGGACATTAAAGGCACAAGTATGGAAGTAAAAACAGATAAATTGGATTTCATGAAAGTTAATAACTCTCAGCCTTCAAAAGACACTTTAGGAAATGAAAAGACAAGCCACAGACTGGGAGAAAACATTTTCAAATACTTTCTAATAAAGAATTTGTATTCAAAATGTGTAAAGAACTCACACAATACAATAATAAGACACAAAACCCCAATGAAAATGGGCAAAAGACTTGAACAGACATTTCAACTAAATAAGGTACACAGATGGCAAATATGCACATGAAAAAATGCTCTACATCACTTACCATTAAGGAAATGCAAATCAAAACCACAATGAGATACCACTATACACCTATTCAAATGGCTAAAATTTAAAAGACTAATCACACCAAGTGTTGATGAAGAGGTAGAACAATTGGAATTATCATACACTGCGTGTGCGAGTGTTAAATGCAACATCATAGGAAGGCTGTCAGTTTCCTAAAAATATAAACCTACCACCCTGCCATTCCACCCCTAGGTATTTACCCAAGAGAAATGAAAGCATATGCCCACAGAAAGACTTCTACACAACTTGCATAGCAGCTCTACTTGTAACAGCTCATAACTACACACAACCCAGATGTCCATTAACAGGTAAATAAACGAATAAACTGTGAAGTAGCAATACAAAAAAAAGTACTACTCAGAAATGAAAAGAAATGGACCATTGATAAACACAGATGAATAAGTATTATGATTAGTTAAAGAAACCAGAAACAAAACTTTATATACTATATAATTTTATTTAGATAAAATTCCTTAAATTTTAAAACTTAAAAGGCAGAACTATAGTCATAGAAAGCATATCAGTGATTGCAAGGTCAGGTGATGGGTGAGAGGAGTGACTGTAAAGGAACTGCCAGGAGGTTTCTGTATCATGAATGCTGCGGTCATCACACAACTGCATACATTCATCAAAACGCATCAGAATTCACACCTAAAATTGATTGGTTTTATTTTGTACATAAACCATACCTTAATATAGTTGATCAAAATGAATATATACATATATCATTTTTATAAAATTATAAAACACCAAATTAATACTTTATATTGTTTATGAAAGAATGCATATGTGTATATATGTTACAAATGTAAAATGATAATAGAAAAATATACCAGTTTTAAGACTGTGGTTATCTCCTGAGGGAGAGAGGAAGAAAGGATAGGTTTGGGAACCTTTATCTGTATGTATAAAACTTTCTTCCTCCCTCCTTCCCTATTCCTTCCTTCCTTCTTTCTTCTTTCTTTAGTAGACTTTATATTTTAGGACAGTTTTAGATTTACACAAAAATTGAGCAGATAGCACAGACAGTTCCCATAGAACCCTGTGCCCTTCACTGTCTCCCCTATTATTAACATCTTGCATTTCTGCGGTACATTTGTTATAATTAATGAACCAGTTATTGATATGTTATTATTAACTAAAGTTTACAATTTACATTAAGGTTCACTTTTTGTGTTGTACAGTTCTATGGTTTTTCACAAATAGAGTCATATAGCCATCATTAGAGTATTATACAGAACAGTTTCATAGTTTGCCCTAAAAACCCCTGTGCTTCACCTATTCATCTCTTCTACCTATCACCCGAAGCTGTGTGTGGCTTGCATTTTCATTCTCTTTACAGTGCCTTTCAAAGAGTAGAAGTTTTAAATTTTAATACAGTATAACATCAATTTTTTCTTTCATGCATCATATTTTTGGTGTTGTGCATAAAAACTTATCACCAAATCCAAGGTCATCTAGATTTTCTCCTATATTATCTCTTAGAAGTTTTACAGTTTTCACATTTTACATTTAGGTCTATACTGGATTTGATTTGCTAGCACTATGTTGAGCATTTCTGCATCTATGTTTATGAGACATATTGGTCTGTTGTTTTCCTTCTGGTAATGTTTTACCTGATTTGGGCATTAAGACAATGCTGGCCTCACTGAGTGAGTTTCCATCTCTCTGCTTACATTGCTTATCAGTTATTGCAAGTTGTCTAATTTTTCCATTAGAGTCCTTAACATATAAGTCGTATTTGTTTCAGATTAAATATCTGATAACTGCAAAATCTGTGACATATGTGAGCCTGATTTTGATGCTTGCTTTCTCTTTTCAGACTCTTGTTTATTTTTGCCTTTGAGCATGCCTTGCAATTTTTTGTTGAAAGCCAGACATGATATAGTGGGTAATAGGAATTGAGGTAATAAGGCTTTTAGTGTGAGGTTTTATGGTAATCTGGCTAGGAGCCAGGATGTGTTTAATGTTTTCTGTATCTATTGGTGCCAGTGGCTTCAGTTTCCTCTGGCTCCCTCATTTGTTTCTCTCCCCTGTTTTCTTTGCATTTCCCTATGAACTCCTTCTTAAATAGAGTCTGTGTCCTACAGCTCCCCTGTTGTAATCCACTGTTATTATAGTGGAGCTCTGTTGATGTGATTATAACCATAATCTTATGATTAAATATCAGTCTTTCAGTGGTTGGAGTCCCTGGGTTTTGACTTTCAGCAGTATTTTTCAGCCGTTTTTTCTCCTCATATGTGATGAAAGAAGGTTAGAGGGGCCTCAACCTGTCTAACTGCCCTTTCCCCAGAACAGATAAAGCTCTGGTAAAGTAGTTTGCCCTAGAGGATAGTCTTTGTCATGGAGAACGCTCTACATGTATTTCAATATAATTTCTTTTCCTCTGGACAAAATTTAAAGGGTTATTCTTTCCCCTCCTCCTTCCTGAAACAGGAAAGGATTTTTCTCTGATCTTTACCAGGAGAACCTGGTGGGAATTCTGGAGGTAAAACCCACAAAAGTGTGCCCCCTCCCCAAGATTGAACTCCCTTGGGAGTTTTTAATTCTCAGGCTAAAAGTTTTTAACTCTCAGCCTAGTCTACACTTTAGCCTCCAACAATTTGTCAAAATTACAATTTAAGTGTTCTACCAGTTACTGGCTCCAGTAGCTTCTGCTCCCAGTAAGCTGATTTTAGCTGTGATTTTCTTTATTTGCTTATCTCTCCAGTTTTGTGGAGACAGTTTGCCCTGTGACCTCAATTTTCTGATGGATCTAAGAAAAGCCATTAATTTTCAGTTTGTTCAGCATTTTTCTTATTGTGAAAATGGGGGTGATGATTTCCAAGCTCCTTTCTTATTGGAACTGAAACCAGATATCTTTCTCTTCCTCACCTCCTCTACTTCTATCTCTCTCTCCTCTCTCCCTCACTCCCTCCCTTCCTTCATTCCAAAGCAAATACAGCAAAATGTTAATATCTGTTTCATCTCAGTGATTTGCATTCTCCTAAATTCAGGTTAAAGGCAAAGGTGGTGACATTCCTTGAGGAGTCAATCCTGTTCATTGAGAGTGAATTTACCTTCCAGCCTCACTTTGCAGTCATTAAAGTAAAATGGGCTTCAGTTTTTATTAAAAGATCCACAGTAGCCAAATCAGCAAGAAAGCACCTTCAAAGCGCATCACTAGTCCTTTGGCACGCTGGAAAGGCATTTTAAAGCACTTCAATAGCTAACACTGAAATGTGTTCTGGATGGGAAGATACCGTTTTGAAAGCCATTTCCTGTGCATCCTATTCACCTGCCTTCCCTCCAGGAAGCAGTAAGGTTAATGAGAGTTTTCAAAGAGCTAAGACTAGTAGGAAAAGATGATTACTCATGTCCACGTGAGGTTCAACTGAAGCACCTTATTAAAGCAACACATTGGTATTTTTAAGTAAATGAAGAGTTCTATTATCACTATTAACCATCATTACAATAACAGCAACAATAACTAAATACAGTTGACCCTTTAACAACATTGGTTTGCACATCTTGGATCTGTTTATATGTGGATTTTTTTCAATGAATACAGTACTTGTATTTTCATTTTACAAGTTAACTGAGTGTGGGGGAAAGTCTGTGTTCTTTTAGAGGTCATAATACATGGAATCAAAAGAACTAGGGTTTGAATTCTATTCTATCCAAACTGTTTCAGCTTTCTGCCCTCGGGTGAGCCATTTATCAATTTATTTCTGAGGCAGAGATAGCAGTACGTGATTTTTGACTTCACCCTGGGTTTGTTGGAGGAGGGGCAGATGCCCCAACCCCCATGTTGTTCAAGGGTCAACTAGTTTCTAGTCTCTTTGGCATGTAATTCCAACAATGTCTGATTTTATGTATATATGTATAAATGGCTTAACATGCCCATTATTAAATTTTTTATATTCTCTCACTCATAAGATAAAGTTCATGTTTTATCAGAGATTTACATCTTGCTAGGACCTTGTTGTGCTAAATGCTAAATGGTTTGGCATGAGTTTAGGTGTCCCCAGTATACTATTACCTACCAGCTGCAGCTGCTTCTGGAGGCTAGATTTCTTCCCCCACCGTGGCCACACTGCGCCGTGTGCCTTCTGCTGGAGGTAGGGTTGGGGTTGGTCCTTTTATCAGTTTGCTAGGGCTACCATAACACAATACCACAGACTAGGGGCCCTAAACACCAGACATGTATTTTCTCACAACTCCGGAGGCTAGAAGTACGAAATCGAGGTGTCAGTGGGGTTGATTTCTGGATGACTCTCTTCTCCCTGCATCTGCACATGGCTTTCCTTCTGTGTGTTGTCTATGTCCTGATCTTATCTTCCATGGACACCAGTCATATTGGACGAGGGCCCTCCTTAATGACCTCATTTTAACCTGAACTGCCTCTGGAAAGACCGCATTTCCAACTGCAGTCACATTCTGAGGTCCTGGCAGTTAGGACTTCAGTATATGAATTTGTGGGGGGGACATGATAATAGTGCTGGAGGCAGGGAGGAAAAGATCATTTTTTAATGCTCACTGTATTTGAGGCACTTTGCACACATTATCTCATCCTCACAGAGTCTTGAGGTATTATTACTGATTTACAGACACAGAGACTGAAACACAGAATCAAGCAGTTCAGAAATGGTAGAGCCAAGATGAAAACCTGACTCCATCCGGCTTCACACTCCATGTTACGTCCCCCACATCACATCAGTTACCTTTGCTTTAGTCTGACACTCTGCTCCTCTGTGTCTTGCCCTTCTTGGCCCCTTCTACTAAGTGACTCCTACTCTTGGTACCATTGCCCACTCCCCAGCCCAAATTATCAATCAACACATTTGGGAAATAAAGATAGTCCATCACTAGAACAAGTAATGGGGTTCTTGTCCTAGAGTAACCCATAGCCTCAGCCCTTCCTTGTACCCTCTAGATCAGCACACACAATAACCAGAGCGGGGCATTTGCTCAGGCAGTTTCCTTTGACGTCCTTTCCCAGCTTGGAATACTCCAGGCATCACTTAACCCAAACCAGTGCTCAGGGATCTGGTACCATGGTCTGAGGCAGTTGCTATAGGAATGCCTGTTATCCTCAGGCACTGTGTTCTAGAAATACCTCTTCTGAGGTTTAGCACATTTCTTGCAACTAGGATTCATGGAAAATAATTCTTTCATACAGGCCTATCACATGCCAAATACACTAATGAAACATTTGCACTGCTGCTTTTGAAACCTACAAACAGGACCAGCCTTGTATGTAGGCAGAGGAGACAGCTGTCTCTGGGATGATTTCAGGACACCCAGGAAAATGTCCTTGGTCAAAGTACTTTGTCTCCCACCGGATACCACTTTTGTGTTTTGTCAGGCTGGTTTTCCTGTTAATTGCCTAAATTTTCCACTCTATTATTGTGAGATAAATTATTTTTGTATTATTGAGCAATTAACTCATTCTATTTACAGCTCTCAGACTAAGCGCTGAGCAATTGCTTCCTCAGAATTTTCCCATATGAGATGAGTTAGGTTGATTTGCAAGGGGTTCAGAGCTAATTCAACCATTTGATTAGTACTGATGCTGACACAAAGCAAAGAGAGTCGCTGGACTTCAGCCTTCGGCTCTGCCACAGAAACACATATGTATCGTTTCACATGTCCTCACGCAGGCCGTCCTCCCAGGCTGACCTGCTTCCGTTCAAGGAGATAGACAGTCTCAGTATTTGCAATAATGAGTAAATATTAATCTATAAAACTTGGCTATTTGCCTCTACACAGAATAAATTATAAATACAGACAAAAATTAATGGAACCAGAAGGAGATTTAGAGATCATTTATTTCAATCCCTTGATTTTATGGCTGAGAAAACCCAAGTTTAGTAAAATTAAGAGATGCATCCAAGGCTTCACAATTAGTTAATGACAGAACTAGACATTAACTCTGAGTCCTGGCCTCTCCCTACAGCACCATTTTCTACTATCCCATGAATATGCATGTAGGTTCATACATACGGTTATTATAAATTGTCTCTATCCGCCTCCAAAATTGGATTTAAAAAAAATCTTTGCTTTTTAAGACTAAAAATAAGTCAGGAAAAAGCTATGCCTTAATCTTTAAAGACATTCAAATAAGTAAGTTTTTACTTCTGCCAGCTTGAAAAAAAGAGGAAATGTGATATTTTAAAAAGCATACTAAAATATCATCTATTTCTTAAGTTTTACCCCAATTTACAGTAAATATTTTTAAAACTGTATGTGTAGTTCCTCTGCTTCTATGATGTAGCTCTGAGTCTAAACTGACAGCTGAAAAAGAAAATACTAGGCAGTAAACGTGGTGCCAAAATCAGGGTCATTTACAGAAAACGCCCTAAAATGTTCTGAGGGGACACTGTCAGGTGTTACGGACCTAAAGTGAGATCCATTTTGGTTCATGGGCTCACACTGACATTAAGTTATGTTGATGCTTTTCTGCCAAGCTGATCTAACCTTCAGATAGTCTGCATCATTCTTGGGAGCAGGTGTCTATTGGGATGCAAAGGAGTTTTCTCAAATCCTGCCATCTGTGGTCTTCTTCGTCACATTTGGAAATGGGGACTCACTCCCTGGTACTTTACAGTAGCTGTCATCTGTGACTGCCTGACCCGACTGATCATACAGACTGGCTGGTACCGTACCTACTTATGTTCCTGCCCCAGCTCCCTTCTTGGATCTTACGATGATCATTTTCAGATGTTTGTGCCCATTACAGGACCCAGGGCAGAATCTGCATGTAATAGGTGGCGCAGAAATATTTGCTGAACAAATAAATGACTGTGTGCATGCTGCCTAAGATGAAAAATCACATCTGTTACAAACCAGCTGCAAAAGAAAATACAATATATTTAATGTGTTTAAGGTTTAAAAGTTATGTATGAAAGGAAATGATACTTCTTATACATGGGTATGAATGTCCACTATTCTTATTAATCACAGTATCTGTCCAGTTGGTGGATTTATCTGTTGCTTTTGGATCTTGGCTTACATAAGTAAATATAATTTACAATGAAGATGTTTGTGGGAATGCCTAAAATAGCCATGCTTCTATTGTAGCAAGAGAACCTTAGAAAATCCAAGTTTCTGAATTTACAGGTAAAGCAATCAAGGCCTGGAAAATTATATTTGTTCCAGGCCAGAAAGGAAGGTAATGACAGACACCTGTATTTGTAACAGATGTCAAAATAGGGATTTTGAAAACATATTCGTGAGCTGTAAAATGTCATGCACCTGCCCACACCTCTGATCTTTTGGCCTTTATACTAAAATTAACTTTAAGAAAATAATTCAAATTATAACTGGAACTGTTAACAAGCCTACAGAAACATACCATTAGCCTAACTTTGTGAAGAATGTTCTAGTACTAAAGGGGTTAAATATTAACATGGATTATTAAGGCGGGGGAAGAAGGGCAACACACAGGGGCAGGTCTGACAATCTAACTTCTCCTGATGCCGTAGATTTTTTTAAAGTAAAAATTAAAGGGATGGACAAGTTGTCATTACAGGCAATGCCAATTTTAAAAGCTTAGCACTTGGGAACAGAGTCTTAATTAAAGAATTAAAAAACACAAATTTTGAATGACTGAATAGTGAATGGATAAAAGACTTTCCTACATGTATATACAGAGAACATAAATTTACTTATTTTAGTCAAACTTTTATATAGAAGATGATTGAAAAACACAAACACTAGTTTTTATTTAGTTAAATGGTGACACCCAAGTAAGCTTTTGGTTTTAAGACCCTCAAACCCAGCTTTCTACATTAGTGGAATTTTCATCACAGCTGATCCATTTTTCTATCCTCTCTCACCATGGTGGGCAGGAGGCTCTTTTCTTTCCAGTTGATCTGTTCATTTTCAGACCTCTGCTCTTCCCTTGAGTAACGTGCCTCCCTCCCTGGGATGCCTGATAAAGCCTATTCATCCTTCAAGTCTAGCTCAATTGTTCTCTCCCATTGGAGAATTTACCCTAATCCTTCATGTTAGAATTACGCACTCCCTTCATTACACTTACAGATTTCCTCCTAAGATTTTATCTGGAGCCGTGTTCCCCAACAATATAGGAAACTCACCAGCTCGTAACACTCTAAGCTTGGTCATCGCCCTAGATCTAAGTTCTGACTCTGGGCTTCCTCTCTCATGACTATTGCTCTCAGTTGCTTCCTACCCTCACCTTTTCCTCCTTCCCAAACCTCTGCACTGTACACTCTGCCATACTGCAGTAGCGTTGAAGATATTTCGATCACAAACCATACAAAATACCAAATCCTTCTTTTTCACAACTCAGAAAACACATGGAATATATACACATTTCACTTAAAATATGCAATGCATTCTAGTATCTTCTACTATATTTTTAAATAAATAATCCTGGTTGTGGGATAATTGCATATCCACATGCAAAAAAAATGAAGTTATATCCTTCCCTCATACCATATGCAACACTTAAAATGAATCATGGACCTAAATAAAACAGCTAAAACTGTAAAACTATATTCTTGAAGAGAATAAAAATCTTTGTGACCTTAGGTTGAACAGAGTTCTTAGATAAAACACCAAAAGCAAAATCCATAAAAGAAATACTAAGAAATCAGATTTCATTAAAAAACTTCTGTGCTTCAAAAGACACTATTGAAAAGACAAGCTACAAGTTGGAATAAAATATTTGTTAATCTCATATCTGGTAAAGAAATGTATCTAGTACTGTCATAATTCAGTAGTAAGATAAACAACCCCCTTAAAAAATGCACAAAAGACTTGAAGACGTGGTTAAAAAGACTGTGTGCTCAACCATATTAGTCATTAGGGAAATCAGAACCACAATGAGACACCAATACACCCACTAGAAGAATTATAATCAGAAAGACTAACATTCCCAACTGGAGAGTGTGCAGCAACAGAAACATTCATACGTTGCTATTGGGAATGTAAAATGGTATGGCCACTTTGAGAAATAATTCAGCAATTTCTAAGAAGTTAAACGTAAACTTTTCATACAACACAGCAATGCCACTCCAAGAGAAACGAAGGCACGTCCACCTAAAGACTTAGACACGAATGTTCACAGCAGCGTTAGTTACACTAGCCCCAAGCTGGACGCAATCCAAATGTCCATCAACTGGTGAATGGTAACACAATGAGGCACACCCACACAATGGACTATTCAGCAACAAAAAGGAACAATACACTGATACATGTTCAACATGGATAAACCTCAAAAATGCTATGCTAAGTGAAAGAAGCTAGACACAAAAGACTACATATTGTACGATTCCATTTATATGAAATGTCCCGAAAAGACAACTATAAGACAGAAAGCAGATCAGTGGCTGCCTAGGGCTGAGGGTGGAAGCAGAGATGAACTTCAAACAGCACAAGGAAACTTGTTGGGTGTTGTAAGTGTTCTAATATTGGACTGTGGTGATGCTTTACAACTACAGTTGACCACTGAACAACACAGGGATGCTGACCGCCTGGGGGAAGTTGAAAACCCATGTATAACTTTGAACTCCCCCAAAACTTAATTACTAATTGCCTACTGTTGACCAGAAGCCTTACTGATAACATAAAGTCGATTAACACACATTTAGTATGTTATAGGTATCATATGCCATATTCTGACAGGAAAGCAAGCTAGAGAAAAGAAAATGTTCTTAAGAAAATCATGAGGAAGAGAAGGTACATTTGCAGTACTGTAGTGTATTTATCGATACCGTAAGTTGACATCATCTGTTTACAAGATGAGTCGTCTGTCAGAACCTATATTCTTATATGATACAAAACACAGTTGATGTTACATGTATTACTAACACTAGACATCAAAAATGAAAAGATAATGTGAAAAAGAATTTCGTATTTATTTACAGGTATGATGATTCATGCATGGATAACAAAGAAGCAGCAATATGATTGCTTTATGGTAGCTTAGTATAATCAACACAATTGCTTCACAGTAGCCTAGCCTGCACAGTAATGAATGAATCATTATAAAAATCTTACAGCATTACAGCCATATTCATAACATAGTGTTGGGAACATTATTACACCTTTTAAAAAACCACTTACCTGTGATGATAGGCTCCAGTTAGAAGAGAGAGAGGCATCCTATATGTAATGTAATTCTTTGAAAGCAAAGTTAAAAGTAGCAAAAAAAAAAAAAAAAAAAAAAAAACCAAACCCTAACACATTATTGATTTTATATTAAACATCACTCACCTTATGCCTGAGTAACAATATGCTAGTATCTACGTATATTTTATGCATCCATAACATACCTCTTTCTTAATTTTTTTGATATTTCTAGACTACATGGTTCATCAACAAGTTTTTCCAAACTGTTGCAAATCTCAAAAAAAATTCCAACATATTCATTGAAAAAAATATGTGTGTAAGTAGACCTGCACTGTTCAAACCCATGCTGTTCAAGGGTCAACTACATAAACTGACTGACTATCACTGAATTGTACACTTAACAATAGGTGAATGCTATGGTGTGTAAATTGTACTTCAATAAAGGTGCTTTAAAAAGCAAAAATAATGCTGGTCAAAACCCACTAAACTGATGTTTTGACCCACTGATGGGTCATGATCCACTGTGGAAAACATTGCCTTACAAACTCCCCTGGATTCTTAAATTCTCCCTGAAATTTCCCTCCTCTTCTTGCCTTAACTGGAACTAAGACATCAGTTTTATTTCCCAGTGTTATGTCCAGATTTCCCCCCAGACAAGGGCTCACACTCATCTTCTGTGAAGTCCCTGTCATGGGGTTTCCCCCTTCCCTTCCCCTTCCTCACATCTAATCAATGCCCACGTTCTCCAATGGTAGTTCCTCAAACTTGCTCACATCCCCCCATTTCTACTCCTCTGCCTTAGTTCAGGCCACTATCATCTCTTGCCTTGGTCACTGAAACCACTGCTAAATTATTTCTCAAAGTGGCCACTGGTGGCTTTGACTCTAATCTTGCCACTTTACAACAGACAGGCCCTTCTAAATAAAGCACAGCCTTGTCAAGCTGGTGACTGTTTAAACATTTTAATGACTTCCAGGGCTCACAGGATGAAGCTTAAACTTCCAAACAAGACAAGCAGAGCTGACAAAAGATAGAAAAACCTGCTAAAAGATAGAATGAGTGCATCTCATGGCACCAATTTTTTAAAATTTCATTTTATCTATTTGTATGTATGCCTTTCCGCCCTAAAACGGAACACTCCTCTAGGACAGTGATGTGTGTGTTTGTACTCCTTTGTCCTCCCCAGCCCTCAGCACAATGTCCTTCACTCTTGTAGGAACCTGATTGCATTTGTGAGTGAATGAGTGGAAGAGGACTTTTCAAAGAATGGTCCAAGAGTCTTAGGGTCCAAGAGTTTCTGGTTCCCCAGAAAGTTCTTGGCTTTGGTTTAACCTGCAGAGCAAACAAGAGGCTCCTGGTACAATATGCAAACTCACCAAATGTTCTATGTTCCTGAAATCTGCCAGGGGACTCATCGTTCAGACACTGTTTTGACTTCAGAGAGTTGATTAGCTCAGTTCTGGCCTCCAGTCAGAGGTCTCTTCTTGCCAGGTACTCCTAAAATCTTCCAAAAATGAGGAAGAACACATTTTACATTATAGTGAAGATGGAGAGCTGAAGGATACTATTCACATGTGTGGTGATGGTTTCTGTTCCCATTGTCTCTAGAAAGGCTTAGTCCATCTCATTATCCAGCCTGGCGAAGGGACAAATCTGCTCTAGGGGAAGCAGTACAGGAAAGCATCTCACTGTGCTTTCCTTCCTACCAACTTGAAAATAAACTCTGTCAAAGTGCGTCTTCTTGGTTCACTGCTAAAACAGAGCTGGGCATCTTCATGAATTACTTGGCTGCCTGTGTCTAAAAAGGCCATTTTCATTTGATTCCAAAAATTCCACTGTATTTTTCAGAAGAGTTGGATAACTATTTTTAACTCAAAGCTCTTATTGAAAAGAAAAATTGCACTTTTTTGCATTCAGCCAAATGAAGGCTGCTTTCTGTTAGAAAAGAATAGCATTCTTATAAAGGACTTTATATGTGGCCATTTTGACACTTGGCCTTCAAAACAGTGGATTTAACTAGATCATGCTCTTCAGAAAGATAAAGAATAAAACAAAATAGCCAGGATTCACAGAACAAAAATCTTATTGAACTGACTTCTCAGAAGGAACCATTTTTAAATACTAAATTACTTTTGGGGTTATTTTTAATGCTTAGTATGTTTTCACAGTTAAATTTCCCTGCACACTCTGTTCTTGCCATCTCTCCATTTTTGCTTTTGCTCTTGCTTTACTCTGGAAGGCCATTTCCCCTCTGTCCTATTCCTGGCCAAGCCAGTTTGAGTGCCATTTCCTCCAGGAGGCCTGTCCCTAAAACTTGAGCCATCACCAGTACTTTTCTGGAGAACTATTTATTGTATTTTGAACAAAACTTGTCAGCGGGGGTTAGGGGTAAGGCAGCAGGAAGCACATAAGAACCTGAAGCATAATTTTTAAACGATATCATAATATTTTTGAAATTAAAGATAAAACTATTTGCATTGATTTACAGATATGAAAAAGGAAGAAATTTCTTGAGAGAGTAGACGGTAACCTCTCCTGTACCCACTCCTCTTCATACCAGAATCTCTAGGTGCAATGTTTTGTCTTGTTTTGTTTTGTTTTCAGTTGGGGAAAACTAACGTGGAGTCTACCTGACACGGTGCACTTAACATGTAATACTCAACACACGTAACGTTCTTAACAGTTCACAAAGGGCTCACACGCAGATCTCAAGTGGTCCTTATTCCAGCCTTATAGTTGGGATCAGTGTTATTATCTCCATCTTAGGTAAGTCTCAGAAAAGTTAGACCACATCTGCAATGACACATTAGTAGCAAGGGGGAGTCCCAGGCTGGGATGTGTACCTTAGTTAGCTTTCTTTGGCACCATGCTACTGAAGGGAATCAGAATGTGCCACCACCAAAATATGCTACTTTGGAATAAGGATTATTTTGAGCTGAAGGCAGTTGAGAAACAGCAGACGCAGAAGGAGTGCTCTGCCCTCTCCCTCTCTACCTAAAAGCAGGGCATAAATTACCCCTTGCGAACATGTCCCCTCTCCCTTCTCCCATACCAGAAAGAGGAGATGATTCTCCTCACTGGAGAGAGCACAGATTTGAGTCTGTAGAACAAAACTTACCAATTACTCTTATCTTCCATGAGTCTCTCCCATATACTTACCTTCCCACATTTACTGCCCTCGAAGCCTGATCCCCTTTACCTTTGTCTCGTCACTTCTCCACAATTTATCACCCGCTGTTAAAATGGTATATACAAGCTCCCTGGCCTAACTACTTGGGGGATTTTTTGCTTCTTTTCTGTGAGGCTTCCCATGTGCATATGAAATAAACCTGTTCTCCTGTTAACCTGTCTTTTGTCAGTTTAATTCACAGTCCCCAGCCTAAGAAAGTACTCTAAGAGGGTAGAGGAAGAGTATTTCCTCCCTTACACTATGACCTCACATCTTTCACGTCTCCAAATTTCTTGAGGGTTTTTTCCCCTCAATCTTCCCATTGTGTCTAGTACAGTCATGAGTGAGTGGCTGTCTGAATGAATGGATGGATTTGCTACAAAAGACATTTAAGTTTAACGTGCAGCTGTTACAGGGTCAAAACTAGAAGGATAAACATTTTGGCTTCCCCAACATATTGTTAATATTTTCTAAATTAAGGAATCTGTAGAAACCCTAAAGCTATTTGGGGGTTAATCATGATTATTCATTTGATACTGGAAAGATTTAGGAGCCAGATTTTGACCAGAGTCACAAGTCATAGGATATTATTCAATTGTTCAATGATTATTATTAGATACTGTTGCTCGTTATTGTTCAATGAACATTTAATGTTTATTAGAGATTAGGTCACTTCTCAATACACTTCTCAATACATAAGCTTATTTGTACTCTAAAAAAACTTCTCAGATGAAAATCAACATGGTCTTCGATAAAGACATTAATGAGTAAACTAGTTATCAATTATTTTTTTTCTCTTAAATATAAATTTCCTTTCTCTATATGAAAAGGAAAAGATGGGACAAAGTAGCTGGACTAAGAAACAACAGAATTATCTGACATTTTTTATATGAATATGGAGTATCTGTGCAGCCTAGCTGTGGCCTCCATGTGAATTCAGAAACAGCTGATTCATGTGGTGGCTTTGCCTCCAGTTCACTATTTCACTGAAACTGAAGTATTGCAAGTTAATCAAAGCTGACTCCTCCTTTTCTAATTAAGGCTAAGAAAACTAGGTCTCTTGTCAGCTTTTGCTAATGAAGACAAAATAAACAATGCTTGCAGTTAATCACTGGCACCTGAACCACACTGCCAGGGGAAAATAGCACATGGCTCCAAGGTCTTAAAATGCATGAGGACACAATATATGTTTGCTGAAAGTCTGGAGCCAAGTAAATTTTATGATTTTTTTAAAGTAAAATTCCAAATAAATTCTTTTTCCCCATAAATTTCCAGCTCCATGAAGAATTTCATACTTGACTGTTGAGGGTCTACCATGTGCCAGGCAGGAGCTTTCAAGCGTACTGCCTTATTTTCTCTCAGTTATTACGGTAATCACCCACTCTTGCCACAACCCTACACTGTTTTCAACTACCAATAGTTGGCAGAAAAAGTACAGGCATATTTTAAAAAATGAAAAACATTTAGGAGGGCTCCGTAAGTTTTTTTAATTGTCTTATTTCACAGAGAAAAATCAGAACCTCATAATTTTTAAAATATGAAAATTACCTTTATTAGAACAATTGGTGCAAATAAAAATGCTGTCAAAATAAATCCTTTTGCCCCTAAAGGGGGTCGTATATTTATCAAACTCCCTGCATTCATTCCATACTATTTATTGTATTTCAGAGCTGGATGAATTATAGGAATTACATGATAATTATTTTGCACTCAGATAAAGAAATGTATGCAAGTTTCCTAGTGTTATAAACTTCTAGATTTTCTCTCTAAAGATTTAACACTAATATTAGAAAGGTTTTTTAAATACCATGTTTAAGTACTTTCCCCCCAAGGACTACATCATCCTTTTACTAATTGAGCAATCAGATTGCTTTTGGCCAAAATAAATTCTTTAGCAAAATTACACTTGTGTGTTTACTTGTGCAGTTATTTAAATGATTGGATTCCAGGAAATAAAGTTTTAAAACATGTTTATGCAAATATTTTTTAGCATTACCAAATTACTCTGTTAACTTGATTTACAAAATTATTAGCAATTTCTGTTGCAAAGCAAGCTTTCATTTCAGCAGAAATCTATTGCATCAGTCTCTTAAGAATAACTCTTAATGTCAGTCATCCCAGTTTTGTTCAGCTCTGGAGGAATTTTAAATTGACTGAAATAATTAATATACAGCTATTTCCCAGGAGCAAAGCATAGCTACCCTGCAGGCACTAAATCTGGAGTCGGGATACCTGCATTTGAATGGAAACTTGTACTTACAACTGATATTCCTTGATGTAACTGGGAAATGATGCCCACTTTACAGAACTGTTTGAGACTTCAGTTTCATAACCTATGTGAAAACTCTTCATAAGTAGACAATCAAACATTACTTGATTTACCTGGCACAACAGTAACCACAATTGTGACTGAGTCAATAAAAGCCAACCGTAATAACAGACAAACAACAGGTTGAAACTCAGACTTTGCACTGAGTTGGGATTTCTGCTTTGCCTCTGAATAAATCAGAGCCTATTTACACCTAAACAGATACTGACACCCCCCCCCCCCGCCCTTGGGGCCCCTTTGTGCTGGTGTAGCCAGATGCGCAGTGAGCCTCCTGCCACTAAGGGCCCTCCACTCTGCCCTCTTCTGGCTTCTCCAAGATAACACAGTCTTTCTCACCTACATTTTCAAATTAAGTCATTTTTGTACAAGTACTTATTTTCTATGGCTTTACAACTGATTCCCCTTGTAATATTATTTGTTATGATTGCAAAAATGGTACTATTGGATCACTTATTAAATAGTAAACCTCATTACCAAATTACATACATCAAAAAAAGATAATGCAATTATTTTTTTCTACACCAAGACTCAAATGGTGCCTAAAACCATTTTGAAGGCTGTCTCACTGACTTGTCTACATCATAGTCACATAGGGCATTGTACAAAATGCAGATTTATCTGGAAGACTCAGCAGTCTGCAGGCCATTTAAACTTCCTGGGAGATGTTACCACGCTGACACTTGAGCATGATCAGCATACAGTCAGCACTTGAATACACTTGAATTTACTGAAGAACCAACAACCAACATACGTAACTACAGTTTGACACTTCTCCCTTTCATTTCTCCTTTTCATCCACAGTACATCCATTGTTACTCCTAATCCACCACTGACACTTTGCACCATTTTGTCCAATCCCAAAGCAGGAGAGCACCACATTGTGAGAAGGGGGCTGGGGGCTGGGGTAGACAAGGTCCTGTTGGTAAAGTCAGTCTTGAGCTACCAGTTTCTATTTGCGTCTCAAGCCTCTTCCCATTCTGCATCTGAACGTCACTGAAGATGAGGGAAGTAAATTAATACTCGAGAAGGGTAACATACAGGAAGTGGTAATTACTCATGATTGTAGTGCTAGATTTCTACATAAGTGGACAAGACGCAAGCAAGGAGCTTTATAAATTTCGGGTTAATGTTACTCAAACAAATTACGTTTTGAGTAACATGAATTAGCAGGTTATTTCCACTATGTTATTTTGCCAATAAGACCATCACCACATCTCTTGTAAACAAATAAACAAAAAAGATTGCTTTAGGATCTGAGATATTATCTGAGATAAATATTGAAAAGAGAAAGTGTGAAAACATTCTGACCAGAGAGCCAAGTTACTTAAGGTGAAATTAAATTAATGAAGTATCACTCATCTCTCAGCTGATTCGGCAACCTTCCCTGCAACACTGCTGGTGTACGCGGCTCTTTCAACTTGGTTACCAATTGTAGATCAACAGCCTCCAGTCCGGCCTTTGAGCTCTCTTCCCTCGTGATTCTGGGAAACGCTTTTTTAAGATAGCAGAGACCAAATAACATTTGTGCTCTCTGAAGTCCTGGGTTGGGCCTCAGAAGTCATATAATGGGGAATGCCTCTGAGACCTGGACAGTCTCGCTGTGAAAGCAGCAGCCAGGATTCAGCTGATAACAACAGATGAAATTAAACTTTGTGCAGCAACACTGAAGAGCTGAGATTATATTTGCATCAAGTCTCTAAATTCTGGTGCATTTGTTTATTTCTTCATTTGGAAGTTCTGAACTGAGTTTCATTTTGAGAAAATTGCCATAAGAAGAACTGAGCCTGGCCAGAAAGGACACCATCTGGGATAGAGATGGCACGAAGGAAAAACTGTCACAAAGAGCTCGTAAGTTTCCTTTGTTTCCATTCTCTGCCTTAGTGAAAATTATAATACAAAACAAACGCAAGCACAAAATGCAGCTGACGTCACACTCTTCTGACACGTCTATTAGAGACTTTATCATTACCTGGCAGCTGACATCACAGCTCATTCTCTAATTATTTCTGTTCTGTCCTTGCTCCCTGGGCTTGTTGCCTTCCCAGCCATGACCTTGGTCCAATCCTCCACACTGACTGTGCTATCTCCTATGCTGATTCAGCTCGGGACCCTCTTCCCCAGCACCATTTCAGGGATGACCCTCTCACCA
Organism: Camelus ferus; assembly: GCF_009834535.1. Lineage (NCBI taxonomy): Eukaryota > Metazoa > Chordata > Mammalia > Artiodactyla > Camelidae > Camelus > Camelus ferus. Next base: position 59,040,379 of record NC_045703.1, on the reverse strand, counting down.
GAACCCAGGTCACTACTACCACTGTAGAACTGTTTCCAGAATGTTCACTGGAAAAAGGCACTTGTATTCAGTACAATAAAATTCTAAAGTGTAAATTAAAACATGGAGTAAGATGCAAAGAATTGATCAGCAAATTGGAGATTCTGAACACATACTTCAGTAGAGATTCTATACATGAAAATAAATATATATATATATATATATATATATTCTGATGTTATATACATAATTCATGAGAATTTAGGGAGAGTATTTTGTTTCTTGAATTCTTGATCTACCTAATATAACTCGCACCTCAGATCTACCAAAAGATTAATTGTAAAGACACAGAGTCCCCTGGGTAGCCAGATGCTTCATTTTCTTCTGAACAGGATTAAAAACACAACAGATTTGTTATAAGACACAGGATGCTCTAACAAGATAAGTCATGGTCACTAGACCTTCTATTCGATTCTCCTAGTCCTTGTCAACTGCTACATAAACTTACATTCCAGGGAAATGGGATGTGCCCCCTGGCGATGACTCCCCAGCTCCTTTCCCTAATGGTCCCTGGCAGCAGAAAGTGAATAAACTCTGCTCTGAGGAAGTCCCTGCAAATCCACAGGCCAATAATCAACAGAGGAACTAATAAAATTTGGAGACAAAGCAGGTGAGGAACTCAGGATTTCCTTGCCACTCTCTGGATCCCAGGAGGAGCTGAGAGACACTAGAAGCCATCAGCTACACCCCACCAGCAGGGGGCAGTGTGGTAGAAGCTACTCCAAAAAAAAGACAGTAGTTCACAGCTGAGTCCAAAACCAATCCAGCCAAGGGAGCATCAGCCATTCCGGACTCCAGGGTATGAGAAGAAGAAAAGCACAAGTTTTAGAGGCAGCTTGATTCCAATCCCTATTCGCTACATGATGGCTAGGTGACATGACCTTAAACAAGGGATTTGATATTCACTGTCATCACTTACAAAATGGAACTATTTATACCTTCTTCATAGGGCTATCCTGCGATTTAAAGGAGATTATACATATGAAACCATTTTGGCACACCACAGCATTGCTTCTTATAACTATATGAACTTGGCAAGTTTTTGAACTCTGCACCTTCATCTGCTCATTGGTAACATGGCATAAAACCCAGCACCTGCCTCATCGGGGTTTTAGGAGTATTAAATAATACATACAGGTAAAGTACTTAGAATCATTCCCAGTAAATGATACCAGTATTTTTAGTAGTAGCAATAAATGTTAGCTATTTTTTAAACATTTTTTCTTGAGTTATAGTCATTTTACAATGTTGTGTCAAATTCCAGTGTAGAGCACAATTTTTCAGTTATACATGAACATACATATATTCATTGTCACCTTTTTTTTAGCTGTGAGCTACCACAAAATCTTGTATGTATTTCCCTGTGCTATACAGTATAATCTTGTTTATCTATTTTGCATATGCCTGTCAGTATCTACAAATTTTGAACTTCCAGTCTGTCCCTTCCCACCCCCCGCCCCCTTGGCAACCACAAGTTTGTTTTCCATGTGTATGAGTCTGTTTCTGTTTTGTATTTATGTTCTTTTTTTTTTCTTAGATTCTACATATGAGCAATCTCATATGGTATTTTTATTTCTCTTTCTGGCTTACTTCACTTAGAATGACATTCTCCAGGAACATCCATGTTACTGCAAATGGTGTTGTGTTGTCGTTTTTATGGCTGAATAGTATTCCATTGTATAAATATACCACCTCTTCTTTATCCTGTCATCTGTTGATGGACATTTAGGCTGTTTCCATGTCTTGGCTGTTGTAAATAGTGCTGCTATGAACACTGGGGTACAGGTGTCTTTTTGAAGTAGGGTTCCTTCTGGATATATGCCCAGGAGCGGGATTCCTGGGTCATATGGTAAGTCTATTCCTAGTCTTTTGAGGAATCTCCATACTGTTTTCCAGGGTGGCTGCACCAAACAGCAATCCCACCAGCAGTGTAGGAGGGTTCCCTTTTCTCCACAGCCTCTCCAGCATTTGTCATTTGTGGATTTTTGAATGATGGCCATTCTGACTGGTGTGAGGTGATATCTCATTGTAGTTTAGATTTGCATTTCTCTGATAATTAGTGATATTGAGCACTTTTTCATATGCCTAATGATCATTTGTATGTCTTCCTTGGAGAATTGCTTGTTTAGGTCTTTGCCCATTTTTGGATTGGGTTGTTTGTTATTTTCTCAAGTCATATGAGCTACATATATATTCTGGAGAGCCTTTGTCGGTTTCATTGTTTGCAAAAATTTTCTCCCATTCCGTAGGTTGGCATTTTGTTTTACAGAAATGTTAGCTATTAATATTAGGAGTCAGTACTCAATAAATAAAAGTCATAATCACTATTGTTATCATCATTCAGAGATTATAAGTGAATTAGAGAAACATTTAATATGGAATTTTCCAAACTCACCAGATCCACTTATCACAGAACTTAAAACTTATCTTCCTACCTCGTAATCAACTTCCTTCAATCATAATATAATCAAAGTGTTGATAAACAGAAATCTCCAGGTCAGGCTATTGGGTGCATTTCTGAGACTTCTCAGTGCTTAAACTTAAGCCAAGAAATGCAAAATAACTCTCCAGAAGCTACATGAGCCTTTCCAGCAACAAGAAGTAATTTCATAAAGATTACATTTATACAAATGCTGACACATACCCATGTATACAGGCATTCCTAATCAACTTAGTAAAAGGGTTCAAATTTCTGTGGGCTTTGGCAGTTTGAAATAGCTGGATTCCAACAAAGCTATCTAGGTAATGCATTGGATGCTTGCCATATCATTTAAAAATCAAAGAGTTACAGGACCTTCAAGATAAAATATATATGTTGGTGGTCATTTAATTTATCTTCCCACCCAATGGAAGGTTCCTCATCAGCAGGAATTCCTGATCAGTCCCTCACGGTTGGACATGTCATTATAAAATTTTTTCACATGTTGAACTAAGATTAGCTTCTCAGAATCTTCTACCCAATAATCTTTTTTCTATATTCTAAATATAAGAAATCAACCCTATGCCTTCTTCTCCAGAAGACTCTTCATTCTTCACAAGCTTTACAACAGTTCTCACCCCTCCCTTTAGTTTTTTCATCTCCAGTTCTTCTAACCATTTTCCATCCAGTCTTATTCAGTATTATTGTGAATAGTACAAAGGGAATAGTGCCTCCAGGGTGAACATCTGTTGTGTTTGCCTGTCTAGTATCCATTTCCCTCTGCTTCTGGTCATAGGATTCCTCTTCATATGGGAACCTACCTCATGTGGTTTAGAGAGAAATAATCCAATCTGCTGCTACTAACCCTTCTAAGACAAGGATGGACACATGACCTACATATGGCCCCACCCTGACCACAGTGATTGGTTTAGGGCTGTGACTTAATCCAAGTCAATGAGAGCCTACATTAGGGCTCTGTTGGAACTAATGGGAAAGGAGTTTTCATTCTGCTAAGTTAGTAGAATGTAAGTCATAGATGTTGTAGGGTGTGTTTGTCACCATATGATGAGAACCAATCTAATAAGAAACACAATACACAGGAAATAAAAGTCAAGAGATTCAGAGAGGCAAATTTCTCCCTATAGTGAGCAACCATGCTGCAAGTGCGTTTATTCTGGAATATGTAAGTATGACATCTAGTGCATTTTTTGTTTGCTTTTGAGTTTTACTTATGTCATTTTCAGCTTAGAATAAAACTGACTAATACACCTTCCTCACCTGTGCCGTGGTAGGAGGGCTGACCAGGGCATAGAGTCCAACCTTCCTCCTCATCCACTCCCTAGCGGCCCCACAGTTCCCTGAGATGAGGTCCTCTGAGAAGCTGGTGTTATCAGCTGTCTCAGCTGGGGACCCCTTACTTCTAAGAAGAGAAATTGACATAACCAGCACAAATAATAAGAATGTTTATTAGAAGGATGCAACAGTACAGTCATAAATGAAGGCTTCTTCCTTTTTAAGTTGAATCTGATTTATTTTGATGCCAAGCCGCAACATATTGAGATCACTATAAATCTTGATTCCATTATCATTTAAATCAGTTGTTTCTGGCAGGTGTGTATCTTCTGCATACATTTATAAGTATGCCTTCTATGACTGCTATTAAACTGCTAATACAAGTGCTGAAATAAGACAAAAGCTCAGAGCCTTGTGGTCTACCACTAGAAATCCATCCAGGTTAACTGACTATTCATTAATATCCTCTGGGTCTAGTTAGCTAGCCAGCTGCAAAACTGTCTAACATTTCCCTAATCCAGCTCATATTTCACCATCTTAACCTTAACCTATCTCAAAGGAGACTTTGAAAAATACTTTTCTTGAAACAGAAAAGTAATAACCACTGCACCTGGCATCCACTGTCCCCTCAACTACTTTCCGGTGGTAGCTTCCACCAGAGAATTTGATATTCTGAATCGTCACTGTCTTTCCAACAAGACTATGAGTTCCCTGAGTAGCCAAGCTCAGTTGTCTGTGGTAGCATATTGGTGCTCCCCTGGCCCATTACATGTCACAAAATAAGAGTGTAAATGTTCTATTTTATCTTGCATAGGAGGGAGAAAGAGATGGCGACTTTTGCAATAATCCAGAAGGGATTAGCTTGGCCCTTTTAAAGAATTAAAGTTGATGGCATCAGTTTTTGTTACATCAATACTTAATTTTCCTCAAAAACAGGGGTGTCTTTAGTATTATTCTCACAAGTCATAATTAGGAAATTCGATGATAATAAATAGATTAGGTAAAAAGGGAAAGAGAGAAAAAAGTAAAGGAGGTAGGCTGAGATGAGATGAAATAAACCACAGAGCGGCAAAAGACAGAGAAAAGGCTGGAAACAGCATAAGACTTGCCTGATCTCCAGTAGGTAGACGGATCAGATCATCCTCTTCCTGGGCCACTGGCCCACACACAGGGAAAATTATGATTTTGTTGCTGTGGGCTAGCATCCAAGAGAGAGAAGATGCTGTTCACATAAATAAAAGATACAGCTTGCAACTGACTGAATGTTTGTGTCCCCCCAAGTTCTCATACTGCAATCTAATCCCCAATGTGATATATTTGGAGGTAAGGCTTTTGGAGGGTGCTTAGGTCATGAGGGTAGAACCCTCATAAGTGGGATTTAATGCCCTTATAAAAGAAGCCCCAGAGAGACCCCTCACCTCTCCACCATGTGAGGACATGAAAAGATAGCTGTCTATGAATCAGCAAGACAGGCTCACCCAGACACTGAATCCTTAGCACCTTGATCTTGAACTTCTCAGCATCCAACACTGTGAGAACTTTATTTTTGTTGTTTATAAGCCACCCTATGGCATAGCAGCCCACACCACTATTCGGATTTCATAACTTAGGGAGTTGAATGTGGTTCAGATGGACTGGAATATATAGTCATATATGTGGGAACACCTCTACCAGCAAACTTTTAAGCTCTTACAAGATACCTATTTTAATTTCCGTAATAATCCTGAGAAATGATATTATTTTTCACTCTCCTTTTTTTTTTTTTTACTACTCTCCTTTTTTTGCAGATAAACTGAGGCTTGAGATATTAAATAATAGCCCCAGGTCAATGTCTAATTTGTAATGTCACCAGAATGTGATTTCAGGCCATCCTTGCCCAGGCTCACGTGATTACCTCAGGCTCTGAGATTTCAGAACTCTACTTACAGCTCACCAGGGACTAACAGGTTAAATGTGTTTATCATTACGTCTTTCTAAAGATGCCCACATTCTTCTTTTTAAAAACTGTGACACTGAACTGTATTTTATCACTCACTGTTTTTTCAATAGGTTTTTAATAAACTTCAAGGTTTGGGTCCTCACTTTAAAGCAAGGAATAAACCTCTTTGTAACTGGAGGTGATATTTATTCACTCTGAGGTTTGAAGGATATTGACTTGCTCCCGTGTTGAAAGGTAACACAGCTGACTAAATGAATCCCTGATCACAGACGTGGGAGAGAGATGGTGAAAAGGCTCTGGTCAAAACAAATGGAACATCTGGCCAAAGAATTTAGATTTCCTCCTTCAGTTTTCCCCTCTCTCAAGTGCCATTGCATAACCTCTGATGATCACTTATGATCCTTGGAAGTAAAGCCAAGTTGTTGGTCATGCTATCAGTATTTTTTCTGTCCTATCATTTTTGTTGTGAAAGCCATTAGGAAGCCAAAAAAAAAAAAAAAAAAAAAAGAAAGAAAGAAAAAGAAAAAGACCACTCCTCTAAGCTTGCAACTTATAATATTTATAAAGACAATTAGTGGGCTCTCTAAGTGGATGTTACATCATTTCTTTAATAATTAATCAAGTATTTAATGAATCTATTATTGTGGATATTTAATGAAACCATTAGTAAATGTTCCTAAAAGCAGAATGCAAGCACTTAAACTGTAGCTCAAAGGATGGGATTTTGCCATAGAAACTACTTCATAAACAAGGTAGTTGCTAAAAACTCACCACCTTCACAATAAGAAAGCGGCACATCTGCTGCGTTTTTCCAAGGCCATTTTTCTCCTCTTCCTCTTTCAGGTTCCTACTTCTCCTCTCTGTTTCAGCACTTCTCAAACCACTGCAACAGAAACTGATACTGAATTTAGAGCCATATGACGAGGTCTGATTCTGAGCATCTCCAGGCATTAGAACTGCCCCTAGAAACTTTCCCATCCTGAGTATGGGGGGTCAGTTGGTTCTAACCCTCAGGAGTTCAGATGATGCTCAGCTGCTTTGGTACATAGTTTGCTTCCCTTCACCAGACCCCAGAAGCAACTCAGTAAAGGGGTCCCAAATCAATCGTACCATTTGATTCAGTGTGTCTGGGTCCACTGGAACCACTGTCAACCAAGAGTCCCAGAAGGATAGCGCCTGACTCAGATGTGGGAGATGAGGTTAAGACTGGAGGTTCCCCAGGCCTAGGGCTTACCTATATGAACTGTTTGATTAAAAGCTTCTTTTTTTTTTTTGCTTGTCCTTACTCTGTTTTTTCCCCTGGAGACACATAGGGTATCAGAAGTTCTGTGACATGTGAGAACCTATGAAAAAAGGGACAATGAGCTATAGGAACAAAGTGGTTAAGAATAAAATGATTGTGACACTTGATAGCAAAGGAAAGGGGACATCTGCTCAGCAGGTATGAGAGAAAGACCGTTTCATCCAAGCTATGAAAACCTTGTGAACAGGAAGAAAGCCCATGAATGTAAGAAACAGGACAAGCCAGAAGCAGAATCTGACAAATACAAAGTGGCCACAGCAGTCCCCGCCAGGAGCAGAGCTGGTATCATGCCAGGCTTAACTCACTCACCATCTCAGCAACCCTGTTGGGACCATGAAAGAAAACTAAGACAGATCTTCCAGTCAGAACTCACCAGATGGCCAAGAAACAGAAACCCACTGAAGGTAGTTCAAGTACACAGGAGACACAGAGGGACACTGATAAGTGTCGCAGAATCTAAGACTGGGGAGCACAACGCAACCCCGCCTCCTAGGGTCTGTAAAGCCCCATGATTAGGATTCCCATTTGTCAGCAGCAGTGTGGCCTCTCACCTCACTTGTCTCTGCATGCCTCCTTCACTCTCTCCCCTCCACAGGCTTGCCTCTTCAGCCTACTCGTCAGCTTTTACATGATCTCAAAAACACCCATGTCCCAAGTGTCTGATACCCTCCTGTTCCAAAGCTCTCTTACTGACTACAACATGGTACAAATTTTTGGAAGAAAAATCTGATTGGGATAGCTCACTGGTCCAACCAGACAGTACATGGCTAGCTGTCTGTGCAGGCTGCCTTTGGAGTTTATCCCTGGTTCAGTTAGTGTGGCGTCATACAGTCCTTAGGGCTACTCCCAGAAGTTACAAGTGGGACAAGCACTGTGAAACAAGACTATCGTCGGGCAAGCCTGGGTGATAGTAAGATAAATGGAAGTATATAAACAGGATGAAGAGACGAGAATAGACGAGAATATGCATTCATCCAATGAACTTGAGCTGAGATCTTTATGTGCCAAGCAACATGCCTGGTGCTTGGAATGCAACCTACAAAGAGCAGATCATGCAACTAAAGTAATAAATTTATACTCATCTATAATGTAATGGGATAAATATTTTAATAGAGCTTTAATCAACTGGTATATGAAAACAAAGGAAAAAAATTAATTCTTCATGGGAGCCTCAAGGAAATCTTCAAAGGAGGTGGTATTTCTGCTAGGCCTAAAAATTCCTGCAGGATTGTTATAGATAAGTATGGAGACGGCTTTTTTCAAAGCATTATGTTATTTGAATTTCCTATATATGAGAAAACTGAGCTGTACAAAAGTTAAATTAGTTGACCAAGGCCACATACCCAGTGTGGGGTAAATACTGGACTGGATTCTGAGTCTTCTGACTCCTGCTGTACTGCTTTTTCTATTTGTTTATATTGTATTGTGGGTGGAGACAAAAGGACAGGCCTGTTCCATTGGCATCAATAACCCTAGAACCAGGAATAAAATTACTATGATCTTAACCTGCCTTTCCTAAGCTCAATCTCCATCACTTCCTTTGCAAAAACTCTGGTATTTCGAACATGTATCAATCCAAGTCTTGAGAAACCAATACCACACTCAAATGATTTGATTTGGGGAGAGTTTAATAAAGGGCTTATTTATTAAGGTGTGGGCAGGCTTTAAGGGAACCAACAGAGGATACTGTAGGATCCCAGAACTGGCAGCAGCAAGGGTCTGTTATCACCATTACCACCGCTAGGTGTGTAAGGTAAAATGGGAACAAAGTTATGAGAACCTCATGGAGAAGCCACCTGGCAGGAGCTGTGGCTTTCATAGGTGGATGCAGTCAGCCCTTGACAACTACAACTTTACTCTCTTCTAGCTTTCAGAACTCCTGCCAGCTCTCCCACTGGTCGAACCCATGGAAGTCAGAGGGCATGGGAACCCTTTGATCTACAACAGGTCAGCTTTCCAGGGCAAGATCACATTAGAAAAGGGTGGAAAGTGAGCCTGGAGAGGTGAACAAGCAGCATCCAGCACAGTCTCTCTCTCTCTCTCACACACACACACACACACACACACACACACACACCATTCTCTTTTCTCATTTTCCCTTGCTATTTCCTTTTATATTTTGGAAATCTGACCACTCAAGTCAGTGCCCTGGGTTTTCGGCCAGGAATCCACTCCAGGTCAATGTAGCCAAATCTACTTTGTTTCAGTCTCTTGGTCATTCTAAGTCCTGAACTGAACTTGAGGATGTACGCCTGCCAAGGTGAAGGATGAGTTACAAAGGAAGCATGTATATGATCCTGTGCTGTTCTAAACCCTGTCCTTCTCAGGGCCTTCTTGGTATAGTCAGAGTGACTGCTCTCTGGGATCATTTTGAGGAATAAATCTTGGAGGAACAGGCCGAAGTTCGTCATAAGCTTTGACTGAATGAGCCAGTGACTCTATTGTACCAGCTGTAATCAGTCTACCCTCTTCCATACGAGGCAGAAAGGGTTAAGGTGGGCCAAGCTGGATGTGACAGATGAGTGCATCATAGCAGCCAAAAGAGCGCTCTTAAAGGAGACTAACTAGAACAAAAAAATTTTTTGGCTCTTACTGTAATCAGGGCATCTAAAAGTTTATTTAGGTGGAGAAACAAGTCCCTAGTTTGTTTTGCTAATGAATGAAGTTTGCTTTGATTTCCAATTTTGAAATAACAATCATAGGCATGGGAATGACATTTATAATCTTATCCAGTGATATTTTCCTTCTCAGATTCTTGATGGGAAAGCCAATTTTATTATAAGGTAGAAGCTCAGCAGTTTAAAAAGGATGAGAAGGTAGTAGTGTTTATTTCATATCGTGAAGATGAATTTTACAAAATTTGATGTTTTAATTAATATCTATATGCCTGCTAAAGTAAACCAAAATCTGATACTCAGATGATACTGAAGTAAACAGTTTTCTTAAAACAGGTCTCAAATCAATAGTGGGCAGATAGGATGTTTCTAAAGAACCATTTACTGTGATTCATTGTTCTATGTCTTCTCCTCTGCCTCACATTTGCCCATCAGAGTTCCACATACTGCTTCTAGCCAATTATTCATCCACTGGGAGGCTACCCACCCACATTAGTCTCCATCATGAACTTTGCCCAATCACTTCTAAATCCTTTTTTGGTTCTCCTGCCACAGGCAAGGAAGAGTTTAGTAGTCCTGGGATTATGTTATCCTAGAGATGTACAAAGGAGTGCAGAGAGGACTCCAAGGGGGTGTTAAGGTAGAAGTACAAAATCTTCCACAACAGGGCAACATTTTGCAGAAAGCGAGATTTTACAGATGAAGAAGGAAGTTGAATTTTTGGAAACAGAATGTCTGGTTTTTATCTTCCCCTCTGCCTTGCCTTTAAACTTCTTTTTTCTTGGCTGAACTTTTAGAGAGTTGGGAGGAAGTTTTGAGTAAGTTTCTAATGTGTCAATTGGCAAAGCTAAAGGGCTTCGCAAAATAACGGCTAGGCTCTAGTCTCATGGTATCTGGTATGTGAAGTCATGAAATGTCACATGAGATACAGGCAGTCATAAAGTAGGAAGTTTCCCCCTCTTCCCTGTCCCTCTACCCCCTCTATAACACTGTGTTCTCTAACCATCAGTATCTCATGGTCATAACCTTTGTGTTTTGAGCCCATCAAAACAACCAGCCTACTCGGTTTCAATTCCCTCAGTATCCAGCCTGAGGAAGCTAGCTAGCTGTTACAGACTGGAGCAGAGAACCAAGGGGTAAAGAGGTAACTAATTCCTGGTGACATATTTGTATTTACACTTGGACTTCTTAGAGCCATCACTCAAATATATAGAAATCACTCCAATGGTAAGACTGTGGAAAGCTTCAGCATGTGACTAGGAAGCTGTGTTCTGGATGAACAAAGCCTTTCGGCAGCTTCAATTCTTACAGTTCGGACCTCACTTACGCCTCCTTTGCATAAGCACAAGTCCTTACAGTTTTACCACAGGACTAGTTGGGAGCTGGGGTCAGAACCTCCAGACCTCAGACCTAAATATGGGAGAAGTCTGTAGTTGCTCAGCTTTGTTTGTTTGGTCTCTCGAACACACAAGCCAGACAGCACTCAGGAAGATCCAAGATTAGTGGCACTGCTGCTTGATGACTAATGCAATTAAATAATTCTTGGTGCTGGCATAGTACCACAATAACAAATCCCATAGTGTCAAATGCCAGATGGATTGCTCAAACCTTTGGAAGCATTCTCAAGTACACATACTTAATCACTGAGGGCCGGGTTCGTGGAAAAATGACATGGTACTTGTGTGGGCGGAAGGTTCCTGTCACTTTCGTTGGACAATCAATCCCACTGTCAGTTTCCATAGCCAACATTGTTCTGATTTCCTCTCTTGTGGGCCAGTGGTATTTAAGCATCAGAAATATGATGAATTTAGGAGATCTAATGATTTTTTTCCCCAAATATTCTAGATTTTTCTAGAACAAGTCTGATTTCAAAGATCCTGTTCCACTGCCTTTTAAAGTACATTCTGTACTCATCAGACTGGGTCTCAATTTTTACTTTAAAAGTAGGTTACAGCACTTCCTTCATTCCATTTATTAAAAAACACAACTTACCTGCCCAAGAGGGATGTATGTATTGAAAAGTAAGTTAAGCCTTGTCAAAACCTAAGTGAATCTATTACTCAATTCACTTATCCCAATAAATCAACAAGGTATTCAATTTTTTCCTTCAATCGATGTTTACCACATACAAGGAATTTGAGAGAGAGAGATTCAGCATGATGTGATATCTTGCCTCAGAGAGTTTATAGTTTAGTTGAAGAGGCAAAACTGGCACTAATGAATAATGGTGAGCAAGAAGTATGGGTAAATGAGTGTGGTAATTGCAGGACAGACTGTTACTCTTATAGAAGTGTAGGAAAAGGGAAACAAGGACAGGAGAGGATAGTCGGACAAGACTTACAAAGGGAGTGGCATATGACTGGACCTCTTAGGTCTTGTATGACGCAGAAGAAGAGTGTCCATATAAGGAAAACATGCAGAGACTAGGCTGAAGGAGTGGAGGGTTTGACTAATAAGAAATGAGAGACAAAATGAAAATACATAAGGTTAGAATATGGAAAGCCTTAAGACAGGCATAAACACTCAAACTAAATGGTACAGTCTTTAGGAAACCACTGAAAGGTTTTCATGAAAAGCTAAATTTCAGGACCCTTAGGCTGGATTTCCATTATGATTCAAGTAGCAGTGAGGAGGCCTTAGACTAACTTGGAATAGGTAAAATGGAGAAGGAAGGAGAGATGAGAAAGATATTGAAAAAGACCTATCAAGACTATATACAAGGAATACATAGAAAACAAACTTATGGTTTGTTTTCCAGTGCAGAAGGGGGTGGGAAGGGATAAATTGGGAGTTTGAGATTTGCAGATAATAATATATATAAAATAGACAAAAAAACAAGTTTATACTGTATAGCACAGGGAACTATATTCAATATCTTGTAGTAACTGATGGTGAAAAAGAACATGAAAACGAATATATGTATGTTTATGTATGACTGAAGCATTACTCTGTACACCAGAAATTGATATAACATTGTAAAGTGACTATACTTCAATGAATACATATATATATATATATACACACACACAAAGACTAGATACAAGGAATAAAGGGGAAGACTGGGTTACAGGTTATTCCAAACCCACTGATCGTGCCCATGTTAATCACTGAATAAATCTAGTTACATTGAATTCAGAAAATGCTGATGCCACTGACAGAGAGGAGACTTTAGAAGAGCCTTTATTTGGGAAGGGAAATTAATTGGGTTTTGAATTCATGGACTGTGACATGATGCAGGGAAATTCAAAAGAAAATATCACTTAGATAATCAAAGCAGTACGTGGACCTCAGGTGAGAGGTCATAAAAACACTGGTGAGAATGTGATACTAGACATTATAAACCTCTTAGAAGAAAACAGGCAAAACATTATCTGACACAAATCCCGCAATGTTCCCCTAGGGCAGTCTACCCAGGCAATAGAAATAACAGCAAAAATTAACAAACAGGACCTCATTAAACTTATATGCTTTTGCACAGCAAAGGAAACCATAAGCAAAACAAAAAGACAACCTACAGAATGGAAGAAAATATTTGCAAAAGATGAGACTAACAAGGGCTTAATTTTCAGAATATATAACAGTTCATACAACTAAATAATAATAAAAAACAACAACAACCCAATCCAAAAATGGGCAGAAGACCTAAACAAGCAGTTCTCCAATGAAGGCATACAAATGGCCAATAGGCACATGAAAAAATGCTCGATATCACTAATTATCAGGGAAATGCAAATCAAAACTACAATGAAGTATTAACCTCACAGCAGTCAGAATGGCCATCATTCAAAAGTCCACAAACGATAAATGCTGGAGAGGGTGTGGAGAAAAGGGAACCCTCCTACACTGATGGGAATGCAATTTGGTGCAGCCCTTATGGAAAACAGTATGGAGATTCCTCAAAAAAACTGAAAATAGACTTACCATATGATCCAGCAATTCTACTCCTGGGCATATATCCAGAGGGAACCTTAATTCAAAAAGATGCATGCACCCCAATGTTCATAACAGCACTATTTACAATAGTGAAGACATGGAAACAATCTAAATGTCCATCGACGGATGACTGGATAAAGAAGTTTGGTATATCTATACAGTGGAATACTACTAAGTCATTAAAAATGCTAAAATAATGCCATTTGCAGCAACATATATGGACCTGGAGGTTGTTACTCTAAGTGAAGTAAGCCAGAAAGAGAAAGAAAAATACCATATGATATCACTTATACATGGAATGTTTTAAAAAAGACAAATGAATTTATTTACAATACAGAAACAGACTCAGACACAGAAAAAAAACTTACGGTTACCAGGAGGAAAGGGAGTGAGAAGGGAAAAATTTGTAGTTTGAGATTGCAGATAGTAACTCCTATATATAAAATAAACAGTAGGTTTATACTGTATAGCACAGGGAACTATATTCAATATCTTGTAGTAACCTCTAATGAAAAAGAACATAAAAATGAATATATGTATGTATATGTATGACAGAACTATTATGCTGTACACCAGAAACTAACTATACTTAAATTTAAAAAAAATTTTTTAAAGAATGTGATACTGAAGCCATGGTAACAGCTGACCATTCATAGGAAGAGAGCCTACAGCAAGAGAAAGGCAGAGCCCCAAGGCAAAGCTTTCCTGCTATTATCCCTTAACTCTGGGGACCAGTTATATTCCACAAAGAAGGTCTGCCCAGGACTGAGAGATGTTAGAATAATAGAGCTGTGTAGATGATCCTACCATACTTGATCACGTGGCATTTATTACTGAAACTCTAGGAGAGAGCTGTTTTTAAAATTTATTGACTTCTGCTAAATTTAAAAAAAAAAGCTTTTGCAAAATTAATGGGATATCATTCAACCTTCCAGTCTAAAGCATTATATAAACCAGCCATAAACATGATGTGTGTGGCATAATTTATGTCTTTCGCCATACCTGTTTCCAACCTGACATAGATTATCACACAACTACCTTGTTAAATTGCACAGTTCTTATTATCCTGATTCTTAGATCAGAAAGCCAAAGACCACACCAACTTGGTAGCTTGATCCAGATCAAATAGGAACAGGCAGAAATAAGACTGTTACCAGGGTTTTTTGACTCCACATGTTGTCCTCTTTCTGCTATGTGATGAGAAGTCATGTTCAACAGGTGGGACCTCTTCCAAAAACCCAGATGAACAAAATCCTGTACGGCCAGATCTCTGAGAAGAATCTTCAAGGGAAGCAGACTGCTAACTTCTCCATGACCTATATCCCCACAGTGCACGCACACATGCACATACGCACGTACCCAAACCTCCGGAAGGGCCTGCCAAGGTTAGGAGTTCACTGGAGCTACACAGGTGTCGGATATATGGGGAATACTTTTGCTGCTACATATCCATACTTAATAAATATAAGTGCTTCTCTTGATAAATATTAAGTTCTACTTGCAAACTTTCAATTCACAACTATTCGTACAGATGAACAAAGCAACTTTTCAGAGCCATAGCCCACCATTCTGCTCTTCACCAACAGATGGCATGATGGTTGTGCCCAGACACCTTAGTCTTGACTAAAGTTTGTCAGTCTGCAGCCGAAATAATAACCTCAGGAAGATAAAGTAAGTAAATGCAGTGGGACCAGTAAAAGACAAGAGGAAAGTAAAATATATGACAGACCAAGTAGTGCCTGCCTTATCAAAGAGGGCAGCCAAAACGCAGGTCTAGCCAGTGTTATCAGGAGGGGCTAGGGGCCACTGTTACAAGATATTCTGATTTTTCAAGGCAGTGTGAAAGTTCTTATTTTTATGTGAAATCTCCTAGTTTTAAATTTTGCAGCTATCACTTTTTATAAAAGCTCTGTGCAGACTAAACATACGCAGATCTGTAAACACACTCATATCTGCAGGCCAGACTGTGTTTGTGTGTGTGTGGTTTTGTTGTTTTTTTTTTTAATTGAAGTATAGTTGGTTTACAATGTTGTTAGTTTCTGGTGTACGGCAAAGTGATTCAGTTACATACATGCATATATATTCTTTTTCATATTCTTTACCATTATTGGTTATTGTAAGATATTGAATATAGTTCCCTGTGCTACACAGTAGGACCTTGTTTATCTGTCTTATGTACAGTACTTTGCATCTGCTAATCCCAAACTCTTAATTTATCCCTCCCTGCCTTTCCCCTTTGGTAATCATAAATTTGTTTTCTATGTCTGTGAGTGTTTCTGTTTTGTAAATAAGTTCATTTGTATCATTTTTTAGATTCCACACATAAGTGATAGCACATGATATGTGTTTGTGCTTTTTGAGTTCGTTTATTAACACTGTTAACTCCATCATGTCCAAAAGTGCAAAGCTTTTGGAGAGTAAAAAGTGATAAGAAAGGGGCCAAGAAAGTCTGAAACTCTGAACTAAAGCCATCAATATGCAAAGTTCTTTGATGAAAACTAACTTTACATGGATATGGACAGAGTAACCAATTTAGAAGTAATGTTTTGGAAGCATGAACAAATGGACTTATAAACAGTTTTTAAGAACTTTACCTGTTCATCAAGACAGAAGCATTAACAACAAACAGTTATACTGTGAACCTTGTTTAGAAAGGGATCCTTCTAACATGTTATAAAAGGAATATAGCTCTGGAACACCAGGGAGATTGAGAGCCTCTGGGATTAAAAAAATTACATCAAACATGAGTTTTGAAGGCAAGAGTAACTAAGAGAAAACAATTTGACCACTAAATATGAAAGGGCCTACAGGGAAGATAAGGTAGTACAGCAAAAAATCTACATGGAATTTGGAATCAGAAGACCTGGCACTTTGTCGTAGCTCTGTAATAACCTGACCCATACCTGATCTTGAGCAAGCCTTGCAACATTTATGTATTTCTGTCTAAAGAGAAGAAGTTAAAGTTACTTTCATTACAAAATTGTTGTGTTCATTATAACAATGTAATATAGTTTATAAAATGCAAAGCTTAAGTAAGTTTTTAAATATGATCATAAATGATAGTAAGGAAGAAGAGGAGGAGGATGCAGGGAGGAGAGGGTAAACATATCAGAAGTGCACATAAAGTAGCAATCATTTGTGCTCTGTGAAAAAAAAAATTCTCCTGGCTATTTTTAGATTGAAAGGAAATACAGACTTCTCAGGGACCCTGCTGTAAAGGAGTCTAATTGCAAAATAATGTGAGCATGGGGAGGACAGCAACATCCCACCAAGACACCTCACGCCAAGCTGTCTTCAAAGCTGGGGCACTATAAATGCTGGGGAGTGGTTTATTACAGTCTATCCTTACTTTTACAATTAAAATCATTTATATTGCATTGAAAAAGCTTGACCTGAGGGTGGGGTATACTGGGGTGCACACATGGACACCATGACTTGTAATGCAGAAAGGTACAAAGGATAAGAGGAGGCTAACTCTCATTACCCTGAGAGAGAGTCTAATGTGAGGATATGGGTAGGACGCAAGGGAATGAGTGAAGCAGACATTATATTGCCACACTTCTATCATTTTATATTAAATTGACACATCTCGATTTATATCATTTTATATCAAGCATTTCGCAGCATATATGTCAAGATTTTCTTAGCTAATTTATTGACTTCAAAAGATTTTGAGGGAGCTCTCCACTCCAGCCATGATTGAATAACTGGACGAGACTCACCCTCTCACCAGAAACAAGAAAACTGGACAAAATAAATGAGGAAACAGTTTTAGGATATTAGACAACAGGCAACACAGGACCGTGTGCTCTCTCAGACAATGGAAACCCATGAGGTGAGCCCAGTAATCACCCTGGCTGTCTGTGTGGAGGCTTTTCTGGATCATGAATCATGGGGAGAGAGAGCACAAGTAGAGAATTCTATTTGAGTAGACAGAAATTGAGTATGAGAAGACTGAGTTGGCCGAAACTTGTGAAGCAGAGTACTGCGGGGGGTGGGGAAACAGTGCATGGAGAAAAAATTCATAAGGATCAACAATCGTATTAAATATAAATAGTGTAAATACTCCAATTAAAAGATAGGGATTGTCTCGTTGGATAAAGAAGGACACAACCATACGCTGCTTACAAGAAGTCCATTTCACGTATGAGAACACAAATATGTTAGAAGTAAAAAGATGAAACAAGATATATCATGCTAATACTACAAAAAATAGATAAGAAAATAATTTAAGCTTAATTTTCTATGTTAATGTCAGGCAATACAGATTTCACAACAAAGAACATTACCAGAAATAAAAAGGTTATTTCATACTGATAAAGGTTAATTAATCAAGAGACCATAACGATCCTAAAAGTTAACGCAACTAATAACAGATCTTCAAAACACATGGAACAAAACTGATAGAACTGCAAGGAGAAATAATCTACAATTATAATTGAAGAGTTCAACACCTCTTTCTCAGTAACTAATCAAGCTGACGTAAAATCAGTAAGGATATAGAAAATTTAAGCAATCTATCAACCAGTTTGACCTAACTGACATTTCTAGAACACTCCACTGAACAAGGGCATAATGAATACTCATTCTTCTCCAGTGCATACAGAACATTTACCACGTTAGACCATATCCTGGGTGCATAAAAGAAGTCTCAAATGGATCCGGAGGTATTATACTCAGTAAAATCAATCAGCCAGAGAAAGACAAATACTGTATGTTAACACTTACAGGTGGAATCTAGAAAATAAAACAAACAAATAAATATAACAAAACAGAAACAGATTCACAGATATAGAGAAGCAGCTAGTGGCTACCAAGTAGGTGAGGGGTAAAGGAAGGGATAAGGTAGGGGGAGGGTACTAAGAGATATAAACTACTATGTATGAAATAAATAAGCCACAAGAACATATTGTATAGCACAGGGAATATAGCCAATATTTTATAATATAAGCATAATATAATCTATAAAAATATTGAATCACTATGTTGTACGCTTGAAATCAATATATAATTATAAATCAACTATACTTCATTAAAAATGTCTCAAAAACTGTAACAGGGTTCAAGTAATACAAAACAAGTTCTCTGACCAAAATTAAACTAAAATTCCATAACAAAGTTATTTGGAAAAATACTGAAATATTTGGAAACTAAGTCACTTAAAAAATAACCAATGGGTCAAAAAATAAATTTAAAAAATGATAAAGTATTTTGAACTGAGTGAAAGTAAAAACACAACTATGATGCAACTAAAGTAGTACCAGAAAGTATTAAAAAGATAGGAGATTATTAAGAACTACTCTGTACTAACAAGTACCATGCCAAAAAATTTGACAACTGAGATTAATTTGACAAATTAATTGAAATACAGAATTTATCAAAGTCCATACAAAAAGAAATAGATAACCTGAATAGCTCTGTATCTATTTTAAAATTTAATTCCTATTTATAAACTTTCCCATGACTAAAACTCCAGGTCCATATGGCTTCATTGGGGAATTCTGGCGAACACTTAAGAAAGAGAAAAAACCAATTCTACCCAAACTCTTCCAAGAAATTAAAGAGAAGTGATTACTTCCCAAGTCATTCTCTGAGGCCAGCATTATTCCAACAAAGACAATTCAAGAGGGGAGAAAAAGACTCATACATACACGATCAATTCATTTTTGACAAGGTGCCAAGGTAATTTAACAGAGAAAGACTTCTGAACAAACGGGGCCAGAAAATCTGGACATCCAAGTGCAAAACGAAAAAATCCTCAACTCTTACTTCACATCATATACAAAAAAAACAAAAAGTAACTCAAATTGGATCACAGTCCTAAAAATAAAATGTAAGAGAACAATTAAAATCTAGTCTCTTAGCAACTCTGAAGTTTATAATGCAATATTGTTGACTAAAATCACTATGCTGTGGCCTAGATCTCCGGGATTTATTTACCTACTAGTTTGTGAGTCTGTACCCTCACACAACATCTCCCCCTTTCCCCTACCTCCCAGCCCCCAGTAAGTAGCACTCTACTCTCTGTTTTCACAAGTTTGGCTTTTTTATACTCCATATGTAAGTGAGACCATATAGTATTTGTAGTCTAAACTTGCCATGTAAGCTGGGCACACCTGTGATCTTGGAATTAACATTCCCCATCCTCCCCAAAATGCTGTTTTTCCTCTTCCCTGCTCTTTATTCCTACATTCCATGCTCCTCTCTCTCAGCTCATTCCTCAATTTCAGTGATACACATTAACTCCCTGAGAAAAACGGCATGGGAGGTAAAATATGGGGGACTTAGGACATCCAAAACTCTCTTTAGCCTGACCTCACATATAAGTAATAGCTTGGAAAGGTTTAAATTCTCTATTGGAAAATATTTTTTAATCAAAAAATTTCCTTCAGAATTTTAAGGCACTGCTCCATTGCCTTTTCACTTGCAAATGCTACTGTCATTCTGACTCTTCACTTTACAGATAACCTCTTTTGTTCTTCTCTGGAAACTCACCAGATCTCTTATTGTCCTAACATTCTAAAATTTCACAATGATGCATTTAGCATGGAAGCCTTTTGATGTGCTGCTGGCAAGTTATCTTGCATTATTTGATTGTTTAATTCCCCCCCTCTATATTCTTTGTTCTATTTCTTAAACTCCTTTTTTTTTTTTGATATTTGATTTCAGGGATTAGTTCTTTAATTTTCTTACATTTTCTCTCCACTTTTCTCATCACTTTGCCTTTTTTGTTCCATTTGCCGTTAGATGTCCTCAGACTAATCTTCCAATCATTTAACTGAGTTTTTCATTTCTGCTATTCAAACAGTCTCCCTGTTTTTATCCCCAATCTTCACATCCAGATATTCCTGATAATGACAATTCAGAAACATGTTGAGGGGGTTGCAACGTAAATGGGGCTGCTTCTTAGCTTTCCACATAACCAGAATGAATGAACCTTCTCAGTCCACCAAAAGACAGTTTTTGCTCTTTTACCTGCTTCCCAGTTTCCAAAAATTCTTTCCTCTTATCTCCACTCCTGTTCTCTTTATCCTTGTGGTTTTAAGCCTTAACAAAATATTTTTGCTAGCAGTTTATTGGGGTTTGGGGAGAGAGTAAAAGTAAATACATGTGTTTAAACTTCCTTCTTTATCAGGAGGTACTGACCAAGACAATATTAGCATTTCCCTCAGCTTGACTAAACTATACACAGGCTTCTTCCTGACCATTGGCCCCTGACCTCCCTTTTCTTAGAGCATTTATTTTAGACATTTTGCCATCATAAATTCTTTCTCTCCCTTTGAGAGGTAAATCTTCCCCTAACCTCTTGCCACACTCAAGAAAATCTTTCTCAAAGACCTAGGAGCCATTCCTTTGAAATGTAATCATCAAGAAAGAGAGTGTCCCTATACCCCAGTCTTTGTGGGAGGGTAGGAGCCTAAAAGTAGACCCAGATGACCAACATCCCCACTAACATCTTCCAGTACTTGTTTACTAGCTCATCGGAATGTTTAAAAATTCTCTCCACCTTTTGTTTCAGCAGAGTTGAGTTCAATCTCTCTCCCCTACTGCAACAGTCTTGAACAAAGTCTTCCTTGACTGGCTGTACTTCACTTTTTCTTTTACAGTTGCACACATTTTTATTTTTATAAATTATTTAGATCAACTGATAAAAGCAAATATTGTACCTGGAAACATCATACTTTTGAAACTTTGTCCAGTTCAGTAAACATTTCTTGAGCACTTGTATATTGTGTTTGCATTATGCCAGGCACTGAAAGATACCACAAAAAAAGTAATAAATTCAGGAATGGTCAACACATCCAAAAGAATCTGTTACACATATGAAGTTTGATTTGTTTACTTATAACTGAGGCAAAGAGTAGCTTTGTGACCTCAGGCAAATTCACTCTCTCCTCTGTATCTCTGTCTTATTCTGAAAAATAATGGTATTGGACTACATGGTTTGTAAATTTCCTGTTTGACTCTTGGATTCTGAGAAGAGTCTGAAGTAATTCAACAACTTGTTTTTGGCAAGAAAATTACTAAAATAATTTTTTAAAATTTACTTTAGTCAGAGTTTATTTAAATATGTTAATAGCTTATTTTAAATTGTGGTAGAACTGGATAGGAATAACACAGGATTCAACTAAGCATAGCTAAGTTCTCTGAGAGGTACTTTCAAATCAATATTTGAGCCTTATCTGAAATCCTAGCGACTTTTTTCTTTACAGGACATAGTCTGAAGGTCCAAACAGGATCTCTGGAGAGTATTATGTTTTGGAGCTTGCTGAAAGTTCTTCTATAAATACTCCAGCAAAGGAAAGAAAACAAGCCATCAGCAATCACTCGGACAGGGATTTATCGAGCAGCCCAGAGTGCCGGACTCCAGTCTGAACTGCTGTCATGGTTATAAAGGCAGCAGAGTCATCATTCAAATGGATTTAAGTGCCCATTGTGTGTAAAGACCTTCCTCACCTCCCAGGGCTAACAAGTTAAGATGGATAACAGGAGCCTCTTAGCCTTAGGGGGTGCTTGGCACAGCAAAATTCCCGTTAGGTAAAGATAACTGCACTCCAACTGCTGGCTGAGTTTTTAGCCCCATCTTCGTGGGGAGGCTGTGGAGAACCAGAAGTAACCCGCGGTCATGCAGCACTGAGTCAGAGTCCTGGTCTATTCCCACTTACTAGCTGTGTGATTGTGGGCAGGTTAACATGACTTCTTTGAGCCACACAGAGTTGTTGAAAGAATTAAATGAAATAGACTATGTGACATGCTTAGCACATTCACTGGCATATAAATTGTGTTTAATCCGTATTAGCTGAATTTATTAACAGGAAGAGCTAATGTCAGAGGCAGCAATGGTAGGAATGTAGTCTTCCTGGGACGTATTACAGGAAATCAGAATACGCCTCCTCAAAATACACCACTTTAGCATAAGGATTATTGTGAGCTGAAGACGCCTGAGAAACAGCAGATGCAGGAAGGACTCTGCCTCCTCTTTCTACCTAACAGCAGGATATAAAATCTCTTGTGGCAAAGGTGCCCTCCCTATGCCAGGAAGGGCAGGATGCCTCAGTCACCAGAGACTCTTAGCCCAGAGGTGTAACGTACATAGCAAACCTTATTGAAACAGCCCTTCTCTTCCATTAGTGTTCCTCATACATTTACCTTCCCACAGTTGACCACTTCAAAGAGCCTGAACCCCTTTTCCTTTATCTTGTCACTTCTCCACAAATTTGTTATTCTTTCTGAAGATGCTGTATAAGCCCCAAGTTGCAACCACCCCTTTGAGCTACACATCATCGACATGTCCCGTGTGCATGTGCACTGCCAAAGTTTATAAACTCTGTTTTTCTCTCGTCAGTCTGACTTTTGTCCATTTCATTTTCAGAGCCCCAGTTGCAGAACCTAAGAGGGAAAAGAAAGAGGGTTTTTTCCCCTCCCCTACATTATGTGTGTGTGCGCGTGTGTGTGAGTGTGTATGTGGTAACTGTGCCCATACAGAGAGACACTGATCTCACCTATTGATTCAGGAAGGTTTTATGGAGGAGGTAAAAAAAAAGTCACAGATCGATGGCTTATTAGATGGCTTATTAGAATACAGGGAACTAAGAAATCTGAGGGCATCTCAGGTAAGAGAAAGATGAACATCCAAAGTTGTGTCTGAGATCTAGTCTTTTTCAACAGTGGTTTCTCATCTGAACCACAAAAAAATTACCTGAGTGGCTATTTTCTCAATTCTTCCCAGGATGTTTCAGACTAGTATCATCCTAGAGGCTTAGAAAAGAAGTTAATCATTGCAGACGACGGACATTGTAGGGCATTAGGGCCTTACTCAGGACTTAGACTTGATGTAATCAGATGGAAAGCGGTTCAGTGACCTTTAAAAATCACCCCCCCCCCAAAAAAGCATACTGAAAAATTCTATGTAACTGTTAAAAAAGTGAAGTGGGTTTGTGCATAACATGGAAAAATGGCCATGATTTATTGATGAATGCAAAAGGAAACTTCTTGAATAGTAAATATAAAACACTCCATTTTTTTTTTAATATATGTACAAATACTTAAAAGGAAAACAAATCCTGGAAGAATCTAAATCAGATTGCAGAAGAGGCTGCTGCCCCTGTAGAACGAGATTTGAGTGAAAGTGATGGGGGAGCAGAATGAACTTCTACACTTTAGTTTTAATTTTCAATTTTCTTCATGGAGCATTTTTTTTTTTTTGCAATTAAGAAAAATTTTTTCTCTGACCCTTATTGATATATGATTCAAAAAAATCAAGAGGTGAAAAGAGAAGGCAACTTTGACAATGAGGGTTGTCGGTATGCAGGGGTATGCAGTCATGAGAGAAGCAAGTGAAGGAAATGAGTGTATGAGTAATGGCAGGTGTTCGGGTAGTGCTGAGGAATCAGAAGGTGTTCAGGCTGAAATATTAGGGGCTGGCAGGGATCCACAGATGGGCTCGGACTGGATGGGTCATTTGGGAGGAGGGAACGAGTGCTCTCGAAGGTTGCCAGCACTGAATGCATAGAGAACCCTCCTGCCTCTGTACCCCCCACCTGGAGGAGGCGGTACAACCAAGGTCTCCTGGCCCCGTGTCAAGGTTTCCTCACATCAGGAAGGATCAGAGCATCCTAAATGTCAGTCATTCTCATAGGACCTTTATGATTTTTGCCTTATCTTCACAGTAACTCCCCAATCATTCATTTTTTAAACCTAAATAAATTTGGCTCCATCCTGAACAATAACACCCATGAAATGAGTTCCTATGGTAGTTATATTTTCTGTATCACAGTATTTATTTCAAAAAGAATTTTTAAAGCATGTATCTATAGCTCACTTAAAATCATCAGAGAATATTCTGGGAAATACCAAGTTACATTATATATTAGATATATTACATACAATATTACATTATTACTGAGGCTATGCTACTAAGAAGAGAAAGGCAGAGATATTAAGCATTTAGACAGACAGTATGTGTATTTAAAATAATGTTGATTACTGGAAAAAGAATCACTAATTAGCCTACTGAGTGGATGATACTTTCCCTGTATGTTAGTGGAGGTTCCATCCGGGAAGAGGAATGACAGTGAGTACTGTATAGGATTTTATTACAGGAATTAGACCTGATACAACTGTGGGAAGAGCTGGCAGATAAACATCTGACAAAGGGAGTTGAAGTTAAAGAAAAATCCCCTAACCAGCCCTCCTGAAGCACAGGTGCAGATGGACAATTGGGAGCTTGCAGGGATCTGGGCAGCCAGGCACTACCAGCTAACAGAGAGGAGCCACAGTAGAGAGTTGGTGGAGAAGTCTATGGCAAGCTGTCGCCTCCGCATTAGGTGGGCCAGGATTGCTGACAGTTTGCAGGGCCAGCAGTCAAAAGAAGAGCTGAACTCAGAGTAGGAAAGTATGAAGTAGCTGGCAGTAACTAGCATTTCCATGACTGTTTCCCACAGAGCGTGCTCTAGCCAACTTTTTTTGGCTATCTCGAACTCAGAACCATACAGGGAGAGGGATTCTGGGAAATGTAGTTCCAGTTGAACCCCAGTGACACACTATAAAGCCAGAATGCCACTGACTCCAGGCAAGAATGGGGACCAGAGGTGTGATCATGAGCTGTGGTTAAGACAATGCAGATCTGGGGTTGCAATGGGCTGCTGGCTAAGGGATGTCTGGCTCGTCCTTTTTGTTGGGCCTACATAGGCTTTAAAAAGGCCACAAATCCAGGCACTGTTAAGTTTGAGCACAGTACAAGCAGCCAAGAGACAATACCTTCCACCCCTCCTCTGCATGCATTTATGTACACTGCATGCGGCTGCAGGCTTGTGAGTTTGTAACATTAATACAGTTGCACAAGAAACAGGTTAGATCATCTAGTCATTCATTAACTGGTATTCACTGAGCACCTATGGGCCAAGCACTGTTCCAGGATCTAAGGATACAGTAGTAGCTCAGGAGATCGAATCTCCCCTCCACTCCAGGAATGGGAGACAGGCAATAGCCAATCTATGCACCCATTCTATGTAGGCTAGAGGGAAGAGCTATGAGCTAAGAGCAGGGCACAGGTCTAGAAAGAGACTGAGAATTTTTTTTTAGATAAGGTGATCAAGTAAGGCCTCTCTGAGAAAGGAGTTGATGAAGGATGGAACCACAGAAAGTCTTCCAGATGTAGCAACAACATGTGCAAAGGCCCAGAAAGCAGAGGATGCTTCACCTGTTGGAGGAACTACAGTAAGTCAGGTATGATTGTGGTAGTAAGGGTCATGAGGAGTGTGGTCAGAGATGAGGTCTGAGAAAAGAGTCTCTGAATTTCACCTCAGTGGAAGTGGACGTCCCCTGAGGGTTCATGCAGCCAAGTGACCTGCTGTGAGCGCAAAGGAAGTGGAGCTGCTCCTCCCCAGCCAGAGCCGGCTGACTGGGGTTCTGATAGGACGGTTTACACCTACACAAATAAGTAGGGCTAGAGAAGACAATCTGAGTGGTAATTTAACCCTTAACTAAAGAAAAGCACTGAAGAATTGAGAGAGCT
This sequence comes from Camelus ferus, assembly GCF_009834535.1. NCBI lineage: Eukaryota > Metazoa > Chordata > Mammalia > Artiodactyla > Camelidae > Camelus > Camelus ferus. Next base: position 59,014,321 of record NC_045703.1, on the reverse strand, counting down.
CGTTTGTCTCTAGATAGCTTATTTTGTTTTAAAACCATGCTCTGCAGCCAGCCCAGAGACTTATCTGGTATAAGTCCGGCCTCTGGCCTTAGTGTGGTTCCACTAGACGCTAAAGTCTAGGCCTCAGATGAGGCCCAAGACAGCCGGGCAGCGGCCTCTTGTCAGCCCCCTGCCCCCTCTCTCCATGCGGCAGAAGCAAGTGGAAAGGGAGGGAGATAGGGTCACACTGGTGAGTGTGAGAGGCAGTGTTGGAAGCAACTGGCTAAGTCAGAAGAGGCCTGAGCACAGGGAATAAATTGTGTTGGTATAATTTCAACCTCAAATTATATTCCATAGCCAAATGCCAGTTCTCAGGTTCTTGTTAGAGCTGGAACAAAATAGTTTAGAGGACTTCAAGTCCTATAAATGATCAAACTGCGCTGAGGAACCCTGGGATTCTCGGGGACAATCCTGAGAGGGGATGTGAGGGAAAGCCAGTGGTGGAGAGAGGGTCTCCTGCCTCTGACCTTTACCCCACTGCCTCCATCTATGTTAAACTGGATATTTAGCTAAGATTTTGCTTGACTGGAGAGTTTTGCAGCTAAGAAAAGAAGTCTGAAAATCAAAATCAAATCCATTTTAACCCCCTCATTGTGAGGATGAAGAAAAAGGTTCAGAGATTAATTACAAATGTTCTGGACACCCTCTTCTCAAACTTTCTCTCACTCATCCTCCAGTAACCTTATGAAGTAGGCATTAATGGTCTTATTAATGAGAAAACTGAGACATAATAAGGTTAATTTTTTAATGCCTCACAGCTGAACGGCATAGCCAAGATTTGAACACAGACTAATCCATCTGACACCTAAGCCACAACTCATAAGTTTCATGCTATCCTAAAAGAAACAACCTGTCAGCCAAGGTGATTCTCACTGCCATCCAAAGAAAAGCTGTTAAAATGTTTAGAACAGCCATAATAACTAATATAATATTTACAAAGCTTTTACCATTTGAACTATTCTTCATGTAGCACTTACTATAAGCAGAGTAAATCTTTGGGTGATTTACAAATATTAACTCACATACTACTTCCAATAGTTTCAGGAGGTACTTATTATCAACATTTCCAATTTGGGGAGAGGGTATGGCAAAGTGGTAGAGCACATGATTAGCATACACAAGGTCCTGGGTTCAATCCCCAGTATCTCCTCTAAAAATAAATAAGTAAACCTAACTACCTCCCCCCCAAAATAAAACAATTTTTTAAAAATAATAAAAAAAATTAAAAAAAAAACAACTTGAAGATGAGGTAAACTGAGGCACAGTAAAATTGAATAATTCGCCCGTGCTAGTAGAGGAGGAATGTAACCTATCCAATGCTACACACGGAAGAAGTAATTCAGGAGACAGGCTCCCTTGCAACCTCTGCTGTCTTCAAACCACAGTGGCTTCCTACGTCCCTGCGGAAGGGAGAGGAACGTGAGCGATTTCACAGGCCGGAGTTCCAAGGACCGGTTTTATTCCTCTCATATCCTATTGGCTAGAACCGCATCACATGATGTCAACTAACTGCAAGGGAGGCTGGGAAATGCGGTCTAGTTGCATGTCCAGTGGGAAGCGGAGAAATCCGGATGAACATCTAGCATCCCTTCTAGTACAGAGGAAGCCACTCGAAGTGATATAAAACATACTCAAGCTACTTAGAGGAAGAAAGCCAATTTCTGTGTTTAATTTTTTTAAATTACATATCTAGGAGGGCTGCGCGACATTTGGCAGTGACTTTCTTCAGCAAATGGCATTTTCTGAGTAGCCCTGGGCCCCAAGACAGAAAGCACAGCATCTTCTGCCAGTGCCCGCGTCGGGGTGGGCAGTGTGTGCAGGCGGTTCGCTCCTCCTGGCTTTCTCTCCCTATCTTGGGCTGTGCGCGCTCCTGTTCCTGCCCTCCCAGCCTCGTTTCCTCCTCCCCACCGCTTTCATTTTCATTTTTGTTTTATTACACTCTGATCCGCTTTATGCCGCAGTGCCAGCCGCTCTCAGCCCCAAACCCTCCAGCGCTAACTGCCCCGGGGCAGCTTTGCGGCCCGTTACTCTTCTGGTTAAGATCCAGGTTTACACTTGATGGGCATCGAGTCTGTGGGGAGAGGTCAGTGGTTTCGTTCGGGGACCACGTAGCTGGTGGGATGAGCTATTCAGAGGACTAGGGGAGAGAGAGGTATATTTGAGGGTAAGAGTCGGCCACACCTCAGGAAATTGGTAAAGAAAGTGTCGACTCAAGGGTAAGCAAGTCATTGGGAAGTGGTTGACCTCCTCTCGACACATACAGACCCCCCAAAGCACACAGCCTGCGCTGGGAAGGGCGTGAGGCCCTTACGGGGAAAACCTCGGGGCAGGAAAGGCTCACTCTAAATCTATGGTGACCAGGTGAGCCCCTGCAGAGGCCAGGTTAGCCAGTGGGGTCTGCGGTGAACCGACAGGCCCGGGCCCAGTCCAGCCCCACTGCCGCCCTGTTGGAATCTGGGGTCATTGCTGCCAAGAATATCTTTTTTTTCAAAAGAAACAGAAAATCAGGGCTTTCTTAATTCTAAAGTGTCGATATCTATTTTAAACAATTTGTTTAAAGTACAACTTAAACGTGTACCTAAACCAGGTTGCCCCCAGGCGAATAACCTGTGACTCGGAATTCAGGCCGCAGGGCACAGTCAATTACGGAGAAGTGTCTGTCAAGACGCTCGGCCAAGTGTTCGCGGATGTTTTTTATTTGCGGCCCTCGGACTCGATAAACATGAACCAATAAAGAAAAGATAACGTGGTGAGGGCTTACCGCTGGGGCCAATTTTCATCGGGAGAGAAGGGTCCTCATTCTGCCCGAAGACTACACAGCTCAAGGGCGCGCGGCCTCATTTCCGTAGAATCACCTGCTCCTTCGCGGGCCGCAGCTTCCGGGACCCTTTCCACCGAGCGGCCGGTGCGAGCGCCCCCCGCGTCTGCCGAAGCGCATCAGCTCCCCCTTGTGGCCCGGCTGGGTCAGCCCCGCGGCAGCCGCCGAGTAAATAAGCCGGGAAACTCTGGTGACTTTCCCAGGTGGAATTGATGACAATTGTGTTGAATTAAAAATACACTTAGCTTGATGGTTACACAAATGCTGTGGGGCTACCTTTTGTAAATCAAGGAGTCTTCTGGGACAGTGGATAAACCATGCCTCAGTTCCACCCTCCTAATTTCTTAAATACATTCAAAATATGAGAATCAAGTTTTCTGAACTTGACTTACATGAACCTCAAACAGAAACACGTGGGTGAGAGATTCTCGGTGACCCATTTGGACTCTGCTTCAGGGGTGACAGCCCCCCTCATCAATAACCCCATGACCCTCAGGATGGTGTGGAGGGGAGAGAGTTGAGAACCACCTGCAAGTACAAAGGACGAGCTTTTTAAGAAAAAAAAAATTTTTTAGTCTAAAAACTGTTGACTATTTCAAGATTTTAATTCTTTAAAATAATGAAATGTTAATTATTAAAATGCAATAAACTGCAATTACATTTTAATTTCTATTTAAATTATATTAACAAATTATTAATATAGATCATTTTATAATTATTTTTAATTATTTAAAATTATTCATCAACAACAGAAAACGAACTTTATGATAAGCAATAGATTTCAGTTATAATGCAGATACCATGTTGAGGAAGAAGGAAAAAAAAATTGAAAGTGAGATGGGAAAGAAAGACAGGGAGTCATGGGAGAAAGAGTTAAAGCACTGTTGACAGTTGGAAAACTACTCTTCCGGCTGCTGAGGCTGCTGACCAGTGAGGGGATGCTCAGCAAACCATTAAACCTCTTAACCTGATTTTTAACCTATAAAATGGAAATTCCACCACAGACCCTGTCTATCTACGTTATGTCTACCCTACATGCTGTCAAAAGGCTTAATAGGACTTTTGTAAAAGCACTGGAAAATTACAAAGTAGCATAAGACAGTAAGAGAGTTGTGATAATATAACTGTAACAATATAAATGCAAAAGCATAGAAGACAAAAGCAGGTGGGGGGCTCCAAAGAATGGGGGAGTCGAAGAGGTGGTTCCGTTGGCTCTGCCTGCTGCAGTGTGGCCACCAGAACAAATTTTCTCCTGTTCTTGCTGCCCTTCGAAGTTCAAATTGTCTTAATAATCTCTCTTTGTAATGATTCTGGTCAGCTGTATTTCCAACTTCAAAGTTTACATTTTAAATAAATACTTGTTCTGACATGCATTTGGGGAAGTGTGAAATGCACAGAGAAATTTAGAGATTTACACTGTCCTGAAGAATGAATTTCTGTGACACTGAACATTTCTTTGGCCCTAACTTTTTATCAAAGATTGTTTTCTTCCCATTGTAAGTGCCTCAGCATTAGATTTGGGACCAGTGTTTGTTGAATTATTCCAAGTCATTGTTTTCATAGCCTCAGGGTATGGATGGTGATTCCAGTGAAGGGCAGCCTGCAACCAAGCGCTGAACTTCCCTATAGACATGATCTTCTTGACCCTGGGTTGCTCTGGTGTAATGACTCTATCAAACAGATTTCATCTTCTCACTTCATATGGTCTTCCAATGACTTGATGAAATCCAAATTCCCTGTTGTGATTAACCAACCCCCTGACAATGTTACTCCGATCACTTTTCCATCGAGTGCCCTATTAAGCCTAGGATAACACAGGGTGACACAGTGCCGCAGGCTTCAAAAGCACAGTCCAGACTGTACGTGAGGATGGAGGGTGTTGGGAGGGGTGTCTCTGGGAAAAAGCAACAATAATAAAATGATACACCACCTGATATGCTTGAGCATAAAAAAATTAGTTGAGATATAAATAATCTGATGGGGGTGGAAATTAGGTCTCAGTATATAGAAAGCAAAACAATTATAATCTAGGAAAACAAAACATTTTGTGAGAATGAAAACATGATAATAGCAGATTACTTGGGTTTTGCAATGAATTTTATTTTCAAAAACATACCAATGTCAGTACCTTTTACTGACCTAACTGAAAATAGGATATAACTATTGTGAGGCTGGCAGGAGAGGAATTGAGGGTAGGGAATATAGGAGCACTAAATCTTCACCTAGCATAACAGAAAATCAATAGGTAATATCCAAGTAAAAAAAAAAAAAAACAGTTCCGTAAGCATACTATTTAGAACTCTAGAAATAAATATCACTCCCTTCAGTGTATCAATTACAAAGGTCTGACCTCACACTCTAGATGCTCGGTTTGAAAATGTCTTGCTCTTCCAGGAAACTTTATATAGCTAATAGCCAATATCCCAAGGCACAGTATATACTTAGGTTCAGAGTTATTATTACAGATCATGGATGTGAATCCCTCTTTTGAGTCTTTTCTTGAAATTTTTGTATTTCTCTGACCAACTTTTTATAACATAAAATTAGATGATCATTACTTTTTATCTTACTATTATAGCATCATCAGATCATCATGAGACCACAGGTCCTCTCTGCCATTTTCTGGCTGTCCATTGCACTTGCATTACTAGTGCTCACTGGTCTATTCTGTGAGGGTCATTTCAGTTAAATTTGTTTCAAGTTATATCTTGAAAACTATTTCCACAGTCACATAGGAGCAGCAACACCTTGGAAATTCTTCACAGAATAAATGAATGAGGGTCCTTGTCACATATCCCTCCCCCCACAGCACTGTGGTGGAACTATTTCCTCAGGGCACCAAGTGACATGGGGTGTCTGACATATGGACCTAGGGTGACATCAGTGTTAGTAATGGGTAATTATTTTTAGTATAAAATTAAATACAAATAGAAGTTTTAATATTTTTACCTTTTACTCCAGTGAATTGTTTTTGACACCCCACCTGGGCATCCCAGATTATGTCTTCAGAGGGCTGACCTCAATGCACTCACTTCTCAGCCTCTCCTAAAATGTCCCCAAGACAGAAGGGAGGAAGCGTGGGCCATCAGGGTCTCTAAAGGAAAGGGGAGCTGAGCTTTGGCCAATTCGGAGCAAGCGCAACATTTCCTTGAGTTTTGTTCTTATCTTAACATTTTATGCACATTTTGTCTTCCGTGTGAGAACATTAGACCTATGCATGATTTAATCAGTCACACTTGCATCAAACTCAGGTAAATCTGGCTCAAAGTGACTGTCCAGGCAGAGGCCCGTGTTTGGCATGTCGTTCAGTTACTTCATCGCTATAGCACGTGAGTAGGATAAAGGAGTAATGTTGACCTGAATTTATCACTGAAGAAAGCCAGCTATTGACCGGAGTGTTCATTGAAACGTCCCCCAGTGGCCTCTGGCTTCCTGGAGATGTTAATGAGAAGTCTAAGTCAGACAGAGGTGGACAAATATCATACGATACAACTTATATGTGGAATCTAACAAATGACACAAATGAACTTATTAAAGAACAGAAACATACTCACAGTCATAGAAAACAAACTTACGGTTACCAAAGGGGAAACGTAGGGGAGGGCTAAATCAGGAGTTTGGGATTAGCAGATACACACTACTATGTATAAAATAGATAAACACCAAGGTCCTACTGTATAGCACAGGGAACCATATTCAATAGCTTGTAATAACCTATAATGGAAAAGAATATGAAAAAATATATATAGATATATGTATAACTGAATCACTCTGCTATACACCAAAAACTAAAAGTACATTGTAAATCAACAATACGTCAATTAAAAAAAAAAACTCTAAGCTTCCAGGTAATAAATTTTAAAAGCCACCCTTTTCATTGCACGATAACCATGGGCTGCCTTAAGCTTTGATAAGGGTGCTTGCTGCTTATAATAACCTGGCAACCAAAAAAAATGAGTTTGAAATATCCAGCAAATGGAGTGCAAAGGAGACACAGTTCCAGGTGTCAGTCTTCAGGGGAGCGGCAAAGACAATGCTTAGATGATCTTCATTTCAATTTTGCACTGAGTTAATATTATCTTGTTGTAGAAGCCACTCATTTTAGAAGCTCATGAGTAGAATAAAGTCTAATGGGAACACAGACCTTGTCCTCCAGACATGGACATAAATAATACAAGGCAGAAGCTTAAAATGTCATAAATGAAGTGTGGAGCCAGTGCTACAGGAGTTGAGCAGAAGGATTTCGTCTGACTTGGGAGAGGGGTGTGCAGGGAAGCATAGGTGTTGAAATCCTGGTGGGGGGAGGCTCTGTTGCGGTCCTGGGGCACAAAATCCCGAAATAGGCAGAAAAGGGGGGAAATGTGCAACTGAGGGGCCAACACAATGATTTCTGAAAAGGTTGAACATACTTATTTTTTAATGGGTAATTTAAATGGTCACTTATTTTTGTATTTCTAAATCCTTTTTAGTTCCCATAACTACACACCTGGCTTGGTAAAAACATTTTTATATTCATCACAGTGGCAGTTTACTCTCCAGATAAACTTGCAGCCATAATGTTGTCATTTTAAAGCATGATGTAGAAATTCAGAGGTGTTAGTTGCTAGGTCATAGAAGCTCTACTTCATACATATTGTCTGAATTAGTCTTTTTTTGTAGGAGCAAAGAAAATTAAATAGTACTAAATGGTTTATTAAAAAAATACATAAAAACTGTTGTCCCTGCCTCACCCCTCCATATCCTCCATCCCTGGTTCTGATCCCCAAGGAGATGACTTTAAATTCTTTAAGTGTTTTGTTTGATGTTCATTTCTAGATTTCTGAGTAGTTTGCTTATGTGAGTTTTTTCAACCTTGGACATTACCTATTGATTTTCTGTTATGCTGCATGAAGATTTAGTGCTTCTGTATTTTCTATCCCAACTTCTTCTCTTGCCATCTTCCCAATATTTATATCCCATTTTTATGTAGTTACATGAATAAAGGTTTTGGAATTAGTACATTCATGCAAACGATAGTCAGTGCAAAACGTAAGTAACCTACAATTATTATGTTGTCTTTCTTGTAAAATGTTTTGTTTTCCTAGACTATAATTTTTTTCCCTTTACAGTTTTCTATGTATTGAAAGTTTGATTTTCCCCTATAATTATTGAAATTGTACATATTATAATTTTTATAATAATTTGGTATATTGTTAAATTAAACAAGGAGGCATTTAGACTGAGGCAACTCTAATACCATGGCAGCTTATGGAAGGGACCCAAAAGCTAAGCCTATAAGTGCCTCAAGGTTACAAAATCAAAATGCTAAGGACAACCAATCACAGCCAAGTAGGCTTTAAACTATAGCCAATCAAATAATTTCCTTTCTTTGCTGCTGCACTTTCTGTAGTCTCCCCTGTCCCCTGGCAAAGAGGGACCCTGACCACTTCCTGTTTGGCACTACTAGATTCCAGCTGATTTTTGCTCCAAGAAATTCTTAAAATTTGTGATACACCTCAGTTTATCTTTTTATCAACCAATGTATAAAAACAGTTAAGTACATCAGGTCGTCTATTTATCTATTTATCCTGGAGACCTCTCTCCCAGCCGCCTCCGTCCTCCTCACACAATCTGGCTGCTTTTTAAGCCTGCTACACAGTGTCATCCTGGGACTTCTCTGTTACTTTGCTAAGTTGGAGTCTCTGTTTTCCAGCTGTTACAGATACACGTTTATTTTTCAGCACATTCTCATTTTTCTGCCATGTTTGGTGGTAGCCAGGCTCAGAGCCCCCAGCCATCCTGGTGTCTGTGCCTTGGGTAGTTCCCTCCTGCTCTGAATCGGGGCTGAGGGGTTGTTCCAGGTGACAAATGGAATACAACGTAAGCAGTTGTGTGTAACTTCGGGGATGGGGCTAGGAAAGGCTCCTGCAGCTCCTGTCTGGCTCTCCTGGGATCACTCGCCTGCTCCGTGGGAAGTCCGCTGCCACGTTAAGAAGACCCAGCCAGTGATGGCGAAGTGGTGCAAAGGTTCCTTTGTTCTCAGTGTCAGCTGCGGGGGAGCAGCAAAAACACCAGTAAGAGGATTTTTCATTTTGATTTTGTACTGAGTTAACATTCTTAGATTTGTTCAACATTGAACACATGAATACACCCTAGTTTTATATGTATTTATTCATTTCTGGGCAAATCTAGGGAGCAGGGCATCATTATATTGCTGTCAAGCACCATTTGGCCTCGCTAAGCTACCGATGGTTATCATAACCTCAGCCAAGGATAACTTCTTCCGTTTCATCTTTGTGAGGGATCTGATCTACTTCAGCTGCTTATGCCATTAAGAGCAAGCTTATAAATAATCTTTCAAATCCCTGTATCACCAAATGTAAATCACAATTTTCAGAAACGAATTATATATAATCAGAGTGCTCTCCCCAAAAATGGTATTTCTGATGGGATATCAGTCCAGGGCTTTTGGCACCACTGATAAGTAAAGTAAAAACAATTCATTTCAATTATTATTTATTATCTTTGTTTTACACTTTTAAATCTCGTTCATATAATTACAGGTATAGTACTTGATATTGTGATATACTTACATAATCTGTCAATAAATCAATAGACCTGTATTTATAGTGTGCATTCAAAACTTTATAACTGACAGGCGTGGATGGTCAAAAACGTCAGGGGAGCACTGATATCACAAAGCATCACTTTTCAAGAATTGCTTAGGAGAGGTAAGTCTTAACCCTAGGATCTCCAGGTTGGCCCAGCAGAGAGCCACAGAGTGATAATGCTCCTCCTTGTTCACAGCAATGGTCTTAACATCAGGTGTGCACTTTTCACAGTTTATCTCATTTTATGAGGTAATAATTATGCCCATTTTCCACACTAGGACATCCAGACTCTCCAGGTTTGGCTGACATTCTGGGATCATGACTGTGCATGGTTTTTGGACCACAAGCAATTTAAGGGCATAAGAATCCTGTTAGTTGAGAAATGTAATCATTTTTGTAGGTTTCATGTTCTCACTTCCTTCCACCATTGCTGACACGGTCTCCCTAACAAACCATGCCCTGTTCTTTTCACACCCCTGTTCCAGCACTTTCTTCTGTCAGAAACGTCCTTCCCTTATTCTCTCCCTGGTTTGCTGTTTTCCAAACCTCAATTTAGGCATCATCTTCGCAGAGACGCGTTCCCACAGCATCTAACACACGTCTCTCCCTTGTCAGCCTCTGCCATTTACTTTCAGCTCTTGGAGATCAGGGCTTCGGCCCTCTCTGTGTCCCTTAGCATATAGGTCCTAGCATGAAGTAGTCAACATACACAGCAAATGCTTGTTGAATGAATAAATGAGCAAATGGATGAATGAAGCCAGCATTTCCTCTGGATGGAGACTGTGACCATCATGGTGGAGCCAAGACCTGGTTGCTGGAGACCCACACAGACATCTTTAGTATGGAAGCAGCACTGGGCAGTAGAGGGTGCTCAGCCTTCCAAATAAAATGAAAAACAAAACCACAACTGAGTTTGAGCTCCAGCACTGCCACTCACCAAGGGTGGCATGTAGGAAAGCTACAGAACCACTTTATAAATGGACGTGAGAATAATCCCTACCTGGTAAGGTTGAGGAGAGATTAAGAGCAGAGTGTCCGGCACCTACTCTGTTAGTTCCCTTTACTCCTAAAATACTCCTTTAGTTCCCGTTAGGGTTCAGACAAGAGACAGAAGTTTAACATAGAGAAGAATTACATAGTAACAAGGGTGTTAGCTATGAAGGGGCGAAAGTATCTCTGAAGAATACCCTACGGCTGAGAGAATACTGAGAAAAGGAGCAAACTTAAAAGGGAGGTGTTATGGGTTAAGCTGGTCCCCCAGATCCACATGTTGAAATCCTAAACCCCAGTACCTCAGAATGTGATGGTATTTGGAATAAACGTATGGTCACTGCAGATGTAATTAGTTGTTAGGATAAGGTTATGCTGGGGTAGAATGGGCTCCTAAATTGACTTGTGTCATATATATAAGAAAAGGGAAATCTGGTCACCACCACAGACACAGGGAGAACACCATGCAAAGATGAAGGCTGAGACTGGGATGATGCTCCTACAAGCCAAGAAATTCCAAAGATTGCCAGCACCAATGGAAGCATGGAATAGATTCTCTGCCGGCTCTCAGAAGGAACCAAGCTCATGGACACCTTCATCTCAGACTTCCAGCCTCCAGAACTGAGATATGATACATTTCTGTTGTTTAAGCCACCTGTTTACAGTACTTTGTTATAGCAGCTCTAGTTAGTGCATACAGGAAGCCTCCTCCCCAAATTGGGGAAGGTGTGCTTGCAGCCCAGTGGATGATAGATTAGTTTGCTGAAATGCCCCAGGTTAGACCTTGTCCAGTTACAGGGCTGAGGTTGTAGGGAAACAGCCCTCACCCCTAGTCTTGCAGCTGGAAGCCTCTGCAGGTACCTGCGGGCTGTGGCTGGTGTGCAGTCAGCTCGGTTTCTGCTAAGGAAGAGAAAACCCTTCCTCCTTCAGTGGTCCCTCTAGCGCCCTCTACTGACAAAGTTTAGTATCATACCAGCTGCAAAAAAGAAAAGTTCACAATGCGCAGATTTTTGGTGGAGTAAGCCATGAAAGGAAAATTTAAAGTTGAGGGGCAATAAATGATAACTGACACACGCTTCCTTCCTTTAAATGCACTGAAAGAATATACAACAGAATTTTGAGAAGGTAGTTTTTTCCCCCAATGACGAGGCCAGAGGCTCATGGCCATGTGGCAGAGTTGTTCTCACAGTTTTTGCTATCACAAAGTCCTTTGGCTGTTGGGTGAAGCCTGCATATATCTTCTCAAAGTAATGTTTTAAAATATATAATCTAAACTATATAGAATTACTGTTCTTTTTATTTTATTTAACTTTGAGGTGAGCACAAAATATCAGCAGATTTAACATTGAAGGTAAAAGTACACATATGCATAGTACGCCTGAAAAGTTAGTCGTAAATTATATTTTTAAAATTTTATTTATTTATTTATTTTTGGGGGGTAATTAGGTTTATTTATTTATTTATGTTTAGAGGATGTACTGGAAATTGAACCCAGGACCTTGGATGTGCTACCACTTGAGCTATAACCTCCCCCCTGTAAATCATATTTTTATGATTTGAATTATATTCAAATCTATTTGAGTTTATTCTTCCAAGGACCCTTATAATGAATCTTTTATAAACAAATAATTATTTTATCCTTTTCATGATTTCTTTATATCACTTTAAAATTAAACCTTTAGTTCTTAAGTATTCTCTAAAACACACACACAAAACAAAATACATAGAATTACAAATGACATTGAAATACAGTAACAAAGATTTTTTTTAAAAGCCAAGTTCATGATATAGTGTGCTAGTTAATTTTTTTTACAAGTGTGTGAGTTAATTTGGGGTGTCAGCTTGATTGGGTTATGCATGCCCAGCTATTTGGTTAAGAGTTATTTCTGTGAGGGCGTTTCTGGATGAGAATGGTGTTTGAATTGATAGCCTGAGTACAGCAGATTGCCCTTCCCAGTGTGGGTGAGCCTCCTCCAGTCTAATCAGGGGTTAACAGAGCAGAGTGGTGGAGAAAGGGAGAATTCACTCTCTCTGCCTGATGGTTGATCTGGGATGTTGTCTGTCTTCTGACCTCGCCTGGGACTTAATGCCATTGGCTCTTCAGTTCTGAGAACTGCACCGCTGGGTAGTTCCTGGCTTTCCTGGTGGCAGATGGCAGCTTGCAGATGGCGGATGATGGGACCTCTCAGCCTCCTTAATCATATGAACAAATTCTTCATAATAAATACATTTATCTGTAATAAAGTCCCTACTGGATTTGTTTCTCTGGAGAACCCTGACAAATACCTATATAACAGGAGTGTTTCTTTATGAGTGCCTCAAAAAACAAGATTGACCAGTGGATTTAATACTCAGTCAATGTCTAAGTACCAGTGACTGGAAAAGACACGGCAGGAGATCTGTACGCACCATGAAGTGACGTGGAAATACCTGTAGCTTGTATTTGTGACAATTTCACAGATGATGCTATTACTGGCAATGTGGCTTACATTTATAATTGAAAGAAAATGCTAAATTTCAGTTAGAGGTTAGTGGGAAGAAAAGGACAGAATTCTTCTATTCAAGTTTATGGACCCTCTGAGTTCAGAACCCTTGTCCAGAAATAATTCCAGCATTAGCCTGAGGTTGACCTAGGCCTCTTTACTCACCAGGCGGGTATTTTTGCGGCTCACACCGGGGAAAGGATCACCTCGACACAAGTGCCAGCCACTCTGATGCGCGTGCGCTGTGCTGTGGCAGCCTCTCTTGCATCACTCACCGTGGTTGCTGCCTTCTGCACGGGGCAGTGTGCAAAACCCAAATGCACGGGGCCTTAAAAGAGAGGAAAAGGGAAGGTCCCAGCTGCACAATGACCGCTCACAGGAGAATACAATGGCAGGCTTCAGAGTCTTTGTGGCGGGGTCACGTGGTCCTGCCCACGCGTTGGCCAAGCGAGGCAATCAAGGAGGAAACACTCGTGTATTTGCATGGGTGGTGCTGGACCGGACGACTGACCCACTGACCACTAGGCTGGTGACGATAAAGACAAGGCTGACTCTCCTCATTGTGTTTGGGGGCTTGTAGACCTGTGTCCTGAAATCCAGAACCAGAAGATGTTTGGAGGCTGTACATTTGCTTTTTGCCCAATTCCACCCTCCCTTGGGGTAGCCTCTTAAAAAATAAAAACAAACCAAAAAATGCTGGCATACTTTACTTGTATGTTCTGTTCATCCAACAAGTATCTGTTGAGCGCTGGTGTGTGCGAGGAGGCACTGTGCTGGGTGCTGGGTGCTGGGGAGATCATGCTAAGTTCTCAGTCTCTGCCCTCTGTGAGTTCAGTCCAGCGAGAGAAACAGACAAGTAGACACATCATCACAGTGTCTCATGGTAACTACACAGCCTCAGAAGTCCCCTGGGTGTGGTGAGAACAGGGGCAGGGAGGGCTGGTTCTCCTCCTTAATAAAAAAAAAAAAAAAAAAAAACTCCACCAGAAGAAGAAAAAAAAAAGAAAAGAAAAAAACCCTGACAGGATTTGAAAGTTTCTTAATAGAGTAGACCTTAAAAATTCTTACCGCAAGAAAAAAATTTTTAACTCTGCGAAGTGATGGATGTTAACCAAACTTACTGTGGTGATCACTTCTCTCAGTATATACGAATATCAAAGTAGCCTGTTGGATACCTAAAACTATGTAATGTTATATGTCAGTTATATCTCAATAAAACTGGGGGGCGTGAAGAATGCAGGTGAGGCAGATACAGTCAAAGTGAATGCTTTCACTTACACACACACACAAAGAAAAGAAAAAGAAAAACTGACACTCAAAATGCTTTACTTTAAGTTATTAAAATGCCAGGTTACTTTCCTTCTCAGGGTTTCCCCCCCATGCATAAATATAAGAAGCATATATCAAGGTGCCGAGAGGAGAGAATGGGGGCCAAATTTCTGGTCATCACCCTGAGACAGCTCTCAATTTCTCCCACCTCGCACGGCCAGCACACCTTTCTCCAGCCCCGCTCCCTGCCGGTGTCGACAAGAAAGCCAAGAAGTAAAACACGGGGATAAAACGGCTTACAAAATTCCACAAAGCATCTGGATTTTAAAACTAATTGTGGTGCCATCCCTCTGAGAGGAGTGAGCAAGTCACCATCCGGGGATGAACGCGGGAAACAGTGACAGCAACTCGGACGTCGGAGCCACCACGCCCGCAGCCGCAGCAGCCCCGACGCTCCGCCACAGCCGGGAAGCAGCGTCCCCTCCGCTGGCTTAGCTCTGCTCTCCGGGGACAGGGGGCAGGACCAGCCGTCCAGACGAGGCCTTCGAATTGAACGCGGGGGTGCTTGCGCGGACACTGATGGAGGGAGAGCGTCTGGGATCTCTTCCGAGCGCTGACCCGTTGCTTCCTGGGCGGAAGGATGGACCAGAGAAGCTTGAGAGGGGAACCTGGGCGGCGGGCAGCGCAGCTGGTCGCCTTCACGGCACCCACGGAGCAAACACGTACCTGAGAGGGGCTGTGGTAAATAGTGGGTCCTAGCACGTCCTCCTTTCTTCCCCCTGATAAAATAAAAGTAAATTAATCACCCAATTTGTACATTTGGAGAGGGCGCTGAGCAAAACCAGCATCCCTGCCTTCGGCATCTATATGGCCTCTCCAGGCTGTGCTCAGCATTAGAAAAAACTTGATTTCTTGATTTGTGAAAATCACCCTTTCATGCACCTTTTGAATACATTCCCCAAAATGAACACTATCCATTTTCTCTAATTTTGGACAGGGCAGGGGGTGGGGGTGGGGGTGGGTGGAGATATATCTGCAAGGAAAATGTGAGTGTTTGCAGCATCCTCTACCATCCGACCAGCATGATCCCCTCGTCAAACGTTCTTTTATGGGCAAGCTCCCTTCCCCTTCAAAGCCAACAGGGGAGGAGCTCTGGAGAAGTGAGAATGGGAGTTTCCCGTGGCTGGGGCAGCCGCTGTCTCCGTCTGTCCTGACAGCACAGAGAATTACTACGGCGCTGCCCAGCAAAGCCCTATCCCATACATTCAGAGCCGGGGACGAAATAGGAAGTGCCCAGGCGCCAAAGTAAATGAGGCTCCTCCCTGGAGAGGTGCCAAGGCCCTGCGTTTAGACCACAGCTGAAAGGGCCCTTGGAAAACTTCTGGAAACCTCCCCGAAGAAGATGGAAGAAATTCATACACTGTCCCTGTGTCCAGTGAGATGGCACCGAATCTGCCCTGCAGACAATGTCAGGCCTTTACAGGGAGCTGCAGCTCTCAGAGGTGAGGCCTTCGTCCGTCCTGAGCAGGCAGCCATTCTCTGATGATGAGCCCAAAGCAGAGCGTGGGGGACTCCCTCATCAAAGGCTCAGGTCCCAGGTCTAGGGCAATGTCTGATCGCTCTCCCTTTATTGTCCTTCCCCCCAGCCCTACCATTGCCCACTGCTTCAGAAACACTCCTTCGAAAGAGATTTCAACTTGGCACCTGTGATGGAAGCCAAGAGGTGGGGCTAAGTGAGGACTGGTGTTGGCCAGAGGGGAAAGGACTGAAATTAACCTGGGAAAAAGCTACAGGAGATCACAAGTGGTTGGCATGGTCCCATCTTCTGAGGTGCCATCACGGCCTTGGTGGAACATCCCAAGCTGTGACCTACCACGTATCAATGGGACAGAGAAGCTGGGGAGGGCGGCTTGCTTTCAGCTGCTTTTCCGGATCAGCCTCATACCCACCTGGCCTTCTGAGGGTGGGCCCGCATCCTCACAGACCGGGGCCCCCCTCACAGGTCTACTCCCCCAGCCCAGTTGCACACAGACCAGGCCTGGAAGGAGGGACTACCAGAGGGGAGCCCAGTGCCTGGTCAAGTCTCTGACTCCTGTCGTGTGACTCCACTCAGTTCTGACCAGGGTTCCCATTCTGGGGAGTCAGAGACTTAGAAGCCTCACTAAGCAGGACTTTTTTTTAATGTAAAAAAAATGATTTATTGACAATATCTTTGTTAGTGTTAGATCTAAATTATAGTAACAATGATCTAGTAACATAAATTTAGTAATGTAAATAGATGTTGAGGTAATAGGTAAGAGTTTTTAAAGTCTTTCGCCTTTAAAAGCTGACCCCCCCCCCCAAAAAAAGGATCATACACCAGCCTCCCCTGGGCAGTCATATGAGTGGCACCTCCCAGTGATTCTGATTTAAGGCAAGTAGCCACTAATTACCCTGGGCCACTTGTGGCCTGAATGACTGTCTCCCCATATCCCTTGTTATGTAAAGCAGTCATGACTGCTTTGCGAGTGTGGGTAAATTTGAATAGGGGCCAGGTTGCCACCTGGGAAAGAAAGAGGTGTAACCCCCTAACCTCTTCCCTTCTGAGAGTGCAACGTGATGGAACATCTCCGACAGACGGAGATGGGTCGGACCGGAAAGGACACCAAGGGCCCCCAACCAGGAGCCCAGATCTGGGGGATCATGAGCCTGGATGATAACCTGAGCTCAGTTCTCTCACTGGAAGGTCCATTAAGGGCTGGTTTTGGCCGATTGTTTGACTGAGCCCCAAAGTACCCCCCAAGAGGCCACCCAGGCAAAGAGAGCATCTTTCGGACTGAGTAAACCCCCTTTGGAGGCTTTAAGCTTCAGAGACAGACCTGGAGATTGTCCTTTGTCCTCCCTCCAAAAAAAGAAAAAAAAATCACTGCGGCTTTTGGGTTCACTGGGAGTGGTGAGAGCAATTGAATCATTGGGACACAGTTTCCAACAGTGACCCTGTTACCAGGAAGTGGGCAATAAGAATTACCTCGATTCTTGGTCATGCCCCCCCAAAAAAGAATTTTTAAAGAGAGACAGAAAGTGTGATATAAGCAAGATTATTATTAGTGAAGTAAAAAGATAGTAAAAGATAGTTCACTCCCGAGAAATGAGAGCGGGCCAGTCCCAGAGAGTAAAGATGGCGCCACACCTCTGTTTCTCCTGTTTTTATATCCTGGCTTAGAGGCCTTTTCGTGAGTGATTAATTGGCTCAGGTTCTTTGAGTGATCAGGCTGATTGACAGCTCAGGTTCCTTGTGCTCAGGTTGATTGAAAACTCAGGTTCCCTGTGCTCTGGCACGCCCATCCCCTTTTGTGCATATTCATTGGGTCAAGTTATGGCGGGTCCTTTTATGCGCAGCTGCAGCGTTTTGACTTTAACTGGCTTCTTTTGCTGGCCCTCATTTAGAGAAAGTAAAAATTCCTGGAGTCCCTTATCCTGAGTGCAGACGTGCTGTTATTTTCTGGGTTGTTCCTTTCCCCTTCCTCTCTCCCAGCCCAGTGCTCATTTCTATCTAACTGCCTAACAACCCTATTGCAAAAGAACTTATGCTGGCAGGAAGTTGGAGACTGACTGTAGGTGATTGACTTCTCTGGCTCTGATCTTAGCCTATTGTTTGGAAGCAAGACAAGAATCTTTGAGGTGAGTAAATCCTGGGATTCTTGGTCAATTTTTTTTCAGGCTTGTCTTAGGGAGAGATATAGGATGCCCTGTAATTTGAGCAAGTGGGGATGGAGGCAATTAAATTGAATAGAAAAAGACTATCCCACATTGGTAAAGGAGATCAAACTGGTTAGTTATTTTCGGAGATGGAACAAGCTCAAGGTGGTCAGCAGTATTCTCTTAACTTTTTTAGATGAATGACATACTTAAGGAAACAGAGAAGCGTGTATGAAGGCAGCAAAAAGTCCTCGGACAGAATTCCAGTCAATTTGTGGCACTTTCAAACGTGGTTTTGAATGATTTATGAGGAATTGATCTATTAGGAAGAAATTACTGCCATATGGTCCACCAATTCCACTTCTGGTTCCAGGTGGGGACCAGGGAGCCTACTTTCAAAAGCTTTCACAGTAGAATGGTGTTCTTAATGTGTCAACCTGGCCAGGCTCCTGTTGAGGACTAAGTGTTCGTGTTCCCTCGGAATTCATAAGCTGAAACCCTACCCCCCACCGCCACTGTGATGGTATCAGGAGGCAGGGTCTTTGGGAGGTGATTAGGATTAGATGAGTCATGAGGGTGGAGCCCCCAGGAATGGGATTTGTGCCGTAGAAGACATGAGAGAGCTCGTTCCTTCTCTCTTTCCATGTGAGGATTCAGTGAGGAGTTGGCAGTTAACCTGCAAACAGGCTCTCAATGGAGCCTGACAGTACTGACACTCTGAACTCGAATTTCCAGCCTCCAGAACTGTGAGAAATAAATTTCTATGGTTTTGTGTCACGGCAGCCTGAACCCAGACAGCTCTATCCCTCAGTTATTCAATCAAACATGACTTTAGGTATTGCTGTGAAGGTATTTTGCAGATACGATTAAAGCCCATAATCAGTTGACTTTTAGTAAGGCAGACTCACTCTGGGCGAGCCTGCTTCACTCTGTTGAAAGGTCTTAAAGCAGAGCTGAGGCTTCCCTGATGAGGGAGAAATCCTGCCTGTGGACAGCAGCTGCCACTCGTGCCCTGGGGTCCCAGCCTGCAGCTGCTGACAACATGCCCCACGGATGTCAGACTTTCCCAGCCAGCCCCTCCTGACTGCAGAAGCCAATCTGGTCAATACATTTTTTTTTTTTTTTTGGTGGGGGGCGGGTAATTAGGTTTATTAATTTATTTGTTTATAATGGAGGTACCCGGGACTGAACCCAGGGTCTCGTGCATGCTAAGCAGGCACTCTACTACTGAGCTATACCCTCCCCCCCACCATACATTTCTTAATATACATCTCCTACTGCTTCTGCTGCTTTAGGTGACGCCAGACTAATATACCAGGTGATTTTAATATGCTGCTCAGGCTGACAACCAGGGAGTTATTCAGTAGTGGTTAAGCCAAAGGCCTCAGAATAAAATAACCCAAGGTCAAATCTCATCTCTTCCACCTACGCCTCTGTGACTGCGGGTCCCTCAGCTGTAAAATGGGGATCACTGCGTCTACCGCACGGTCGCAGTGTGAAGGCCAAATGCTGTCCTGTACGTCAGAGTTCAGTGAGCATCCCAACTGCATTCTGGCCACTGCTTTTATAATGTCAGTCTATTCTGGGCCACGAGCAATGAAATGCCATTCAATCCAAAATGAGCCTGTTTTCCATCTCATTGCTTGACACCTAAAGTTGAGGACTTTGTTTCAGGGTCACCTGAACACCTCCTTCCCCAGCTTGCTCCTATGACAGGCAGGAGGGCTCCTGTGCACACACAGACACTCAGCCCCACCAGGAGCAGCAAACAGGCAGGTCATCCCTCTCCGGTCATTAAAGGAGTGATCAGGTGGAAGACAGGAGCCCCACAGTGTTTACTGAAGTGGGTTGTGAATTTCACCAGTCTCCACCGTCATTCGCCAATGGCGTTTTAATAGGAGGTTTACGAGACTCAAGGTCTCGCTGATAACTTGGAGAGTCGTGGAGGTCCTGCTCTCCCTCCTCCTCCTCGCCGCCGAATTTCATTTTTGGCGCTGGTGGTGCCCGCTGCCCCTCCCGCTGTGCTGGGCGAGTGCATTCCTCCTCCACTTCTAGCCCTCCGCAGGGTCAGGTTCGGCCTTCAATCTGGCCCATCAGTGCCCTCTGGTGGCCGCAAGCTGCAGCAACTAGTCACTCCGCAAGGGCTTGTTTGCTGGAAGCAGTTCTGGGATCTTCTGGTTTGCTGTTTTCTTTCTATGGCACAGATGCTCACGTGCTCCAGTGAAGCCTTTGGTAGGTAGAGAGGGTCTGCCTTTTTATCGATTTACTCTGCCACTAGCCATCTGCATATGACCTCAGCTACTATCACCCTGTGGGTCTGTTTCCTCACCCCTAAACTGAGATTAAAGTAGACCATCTCCAGCTTTAACATTTAGGATTCAAGGGCTTGTGATTCAGGGACAGTCATTCATTTAACAAATACTATGTGTCAAATGTAGAGGTTCAGACTCATCAGAGAGGAAACGTGTGCCTTCCTGGACTTTCAACTGTAGCATGAGGAGACAGCTAAGAAGCAATAAACGTAACAAAGAAAGAAATTCTATAGTGTGTTAGGTGATCAACGCCTCCCGGGGGCCAGGGGGAGGGGAAGCAGGTATGAGAATCAGGAGTGGTGCAGATGAAGGCTAGGAGAGGGTGCAATTTTAGGTGATGGAGTCAGGACAGGACTTCGAGAGATCTCCCTTTGAACAGAGACCAATGGGAGGAGGCCAGGACACGGTGAGTCATGCAGATTTTCTGGGGAAGAGTGTTCCAAGTGAGGAAAACCCCTACAAAGGTGAGGTGAGATCCTGACTGCTCTGTGTGAGGACCAATAAGAAAGCCTGTGTGGCTGAATTAGACACAGAGGGCATAATGATGGGGGAGACCACATAGGAAATGGGAGACAAGGGGGTATAGCTCAGTGGTAGAGTGCGTCCTCGGTGTGCACAAGGTCCTGGGTTCAATCTCTTGTGCTTCCATTAAGGGAAGAAGTCAATTGAAATTAATTATAGGAACGGGAGACAATTACACAGAACCTGGCAGGCCATGGCGCGCAATTTATCCGACTCAAATGGAAAGGCACTGGAGGATTTGGAGCAAAAGAGTGACGTGAGCTGCTCTATGTTTTTACAGGGTCTGCTTGGGTTGCCAAAATAAAATGCAATAGATTGGGTGACTTAAACAACAGAAATTAAGTGAGATGTTGGCGGAGGAGGCCTGTTTAACCTAACAAGAAAATAGCTGGGATGGTGTCAACATGTGGTTTGCTCTTATTGTAATAAGCATCCTGTTAGTTAAAAGCATTACATTTCTTCTTAAGTAATCGAAGCTTGGGATTCCATCTTTTACTCTAAGTGGGCTCCTCAAGGTGAAACAGAGAGATCGCTGTGGGAGAGAGGAGACCCTGGGATGGACGTCTGAGGTTCCTGACCGTTCAGCGGGTTGGGGAGGGGCACTGAGAGGTGCTGCTGGAAAGGCAGACCAGGGAGCATAGGAGTGAGAGGCAGAAACTTGGGAAGGGCAGCGAGGTAGGGACAGAGAGGACGAGGAGGTCGGGACAGGGACGTGGGCGCTGGATTTGGAAATCAGGGCCTTGCTTCCAGTGGTGGCCTCAGGTGCATCAGGGAGCAGTGGGCTGGGGAACCTATGAAGGGTAAGGAAGGAGAGACTATGGGAGTAGGAGTATTTTTCCAGATATGAGTCTGTGAAAGGCAAGAGAGAGGCGGGAGGCGGGGGGATTATCTAGGTCAGGGAAATGTGGAGTTGAGAGAGAATTTTTAAAGTGAAGAATGATGAACACTGATCTGGTTGATCTATCGTTCTTCACAGGTAAAAGCAACAAATAGCTCTGGCAAGAAAAGGAACTTTCTGGAAGAACCCCATGTAGCCTACTGCAAAGTTCTTCAATCTGAGATTCTTTCTAGTGGGCACACGACCCGGGATAGCTTTAATAATGTTTCTAAATTAATATGGTCATAAAATTGATCTGCCTGAGGATACATGCTCCTGACACCCTTTTCCTTTCTCTTTCGTAAATTCTTCTATCTCACACACACATAAAGCAAAATATTATTTAAAATGTCTGGGGCTCCCAACAATTGGGCAAACTTGAAATAACTGGGGTTACAACATCTTCTATAATCAAGGGACCATGAGGCAGCCACCCACCCCTGCCTTCCAACTAATGAGAGACATTTTTATATTTTATCATTTTTAATCAAAAATTGTGATATATCTGTATATTGATAAATTCATTAATAATAATCATGGTCAGGATAACTAAACCCAGAAATTTTTTTGTTGTTACAAATAGAGCCTAATGATCAGATAAAAAGAAATTAAACTTCAATTCATAAGCATTTTTATTACAGGGAAATATGATAGGATGATCAAAAAGACACTCTCACATAAAAAATACATTGCATTAGGATAAAAATGTGTGGAGGAAATAGGATGGTTCTAGGCTTTCAAGGAGAAAAGGAGAGTAAAATTTTCCTTTGTCTTGTGTGCTTTCAGTGGACAATGGTAGGTATCAAACTGCTGTGGTATTTATTTTCCACTGGATATATGTATTTTTAAGTAATGTTGCAATTTTATTCTAAAATGCAAACATTTACAGAATGCTGGGAATGTGTAGTCTTACAATTATTTAAACTTACGGTTTGGAACTTTCAGAGGACAACTTTAAGATGTGAAGGGAATGCTTAGCTTGGGGATATTATTTTAGGGGTACATGAGTAACGATGTTTGATGGCCATTGGCACAAGGGATCAAAGGAAGGCTGGACAAGGAGGTTTGGGTGCCTCAGTTCCTGAGCTTCGTGGGCTCTGCTGGCACCACCAGCAGTTCAGCTCCAACCCTCTGGGCAAACGGAGGCTGAACGGGGCTGTGCTCCCTGCTCAGAGGGCGCTGGGGACACGGCGACCACAGTTGCACTAGGATTCGTTGAAATGTGGGGGGTTCAGTTCTCCTGAAGGAAATACAAAGTGTGGTTATCCAAAAGGGGGGAATTGGGACCAGCCTGGGGAAGACACCAACAGCCTATTGTAACACGTTTGAGGGGAAAGGCCAGAGAAATGAGGGAATACTGAGGATCCAGTGTTGGGGGACAGCGCGGGGTAGGGTTGGCTGTCCCAGGACAGGATTCTGAGCGCAGCTAGGATTAGACAGAGGGAGGGACACCTCTTTTGTCACGGCTGGAGTGAGAGGAAAGACTAGGGGAGGAGGTGGGGGAGTTTTGCAAGTGGGCTGAAAGGAGATCCAGAGAGATGGCCCAGGGGATGGCTTCTAATTTTGCTATTAAATGAGGGAAGAGATGATGCACTCATGATGATGGCCAAGCAGATCAGGAGTCTGGGGACACAGAAGATATTTTCTCAATGATTTTCTTGTTCTTTTTAAGATTTTGTGTTTTTTTTTTTTTTTTTTTAACCAGAGCCTAGCAGTCCCCGCACATAAGCACACAGGTATAATCCACAGGCTACCTCCTCCACCCGGCCTTTTCTCCCCCTAGACAGTCAGTTTCCCACTGGCTCCCACAGCTCTTTGTACACATCTATCAAAATTTTAAATCCACATAACTTTAACACAGCAATTCCACCTGCCAAGTGTCATAGGTGTATGCATATTCATAATGGCTTTTTTATAAAAGCAAAGATTGTCATTTCAGAGAACTGGCTAAAATTATCTGCATAATATAATACCGTGCCAGCCTTTTAGGAGAATGGAGGGGTATGGAGACAAAGATCTCCATACACTGAATTTAAAGCAGGGTGAAGAGGTGTGGAAAAATGCATCTGCAGTTACATTTACAAATAACCAGAGCATTTCTGGAAAGATATGTAAACACTGGTTACAATGCTTACCTGCAGTGTGAGAAACAGGTGGCTGGGAGAAAAGACAGGGTACAGGGCGACTTACTGGTTTGTCTCAAGTGCACACAGTACCTACTCAAAGTTTTTGTATTACAGACACACTCCCTCCTAATAAAAATTATGTTTTTATATCAACTGCGGTATACCAATGTTGAAAAAGGATTTTTGTCAAGTTGGTTAATTTCTAGACTATCCCAATCTGGATTTTTTTTTTTTCCTCCCTCAGTGGAGGACTTAAGATTGTTTCCATTTAACTCCATGATATTGGGCAAGTCAACCACCTGTGTGGACTCAGACTCTTCATTTGAAAATGATAGGCTTAGACTAGAGATGACTTCCAAAAATCTCTCTGTGGGCTAAGATGCTGTGATTATATGACTTAATAATGCAGTATTTGTGGGGGAAAAAAACTTGCAGTAAAGTCTGGCAAAGAGAACCTGAGTGTCAGTGAGTTTTTGTTATGTGGCAGAAGTAATTGTATAGAACAACGATTTTTACAATATGGTTCATTCTGAAAACCACACTTGATAAATTCCCCTTCATTTCTACTCCATTTACCTTGGCATACCCAAGGAACAACAAAAGAGGCATATTCAACTGAAGAAATTTATTTACTTTTTTTTTTCTAGGTACATAGATGACATAATTATAGACAAGTTTTGATACATAGGAAAACCCTTCTGTCCACCTCTTTTTGCTAAATGAATCATCACAATAATTTTTACATTTTTTAAAACAATACACAGCTTTCTCGGGCTGAAGCAATCGCGAGGACATGTTGGTACTGGTATATTACAGCTACTTACAATGTTTAAGAACAGCAATGGAGAAAAATAAGTTATTTAAATATTGATTTCATATACAGAAAGTGCAATGTTGTTAGTTGTTATATAACTTGCTTGACAGTTTCTTGTTTCTAATATCAATTTAAAATTGAGATAACTTGGACAGACTACTATATTTTTTTTTCTGAAAATAATACAGTACACACATGCAGCATTGACTTGGTGAACTGACTTTCTTTTGCTGCAATTATGAAAGCAAACTTTGCTCTGTCAGGAACTGATTTCCAACAGACTAGTAATTTCCAATCTCACCTATACCCAAATTCAGGAAAGAGAAAAGGGCCTCTGACTAAGGCAAGGCCATAAAAATCTACCTACTTCTTGGTTATCTGGGAATGTCAATAGTGGTTTCGGCTGGCTGCATTTCCTTGTAGACAGCTTCAAAGGAAAAATTACCCATAATGGATGTGTAGCTACCTGAGCCAAACTGCCTCGCCGGGTTTCTTTTGTGCTTTCCAAAGACAACAATTTTCACCCTTCCTCAACATTCTGAACCAAGTGCAATGGATTAAAAAACTGGATATTGCTAAAGCCGACCACCTGTCTTCTAAAGTCCAGGCAGCCCCAAATCACCTCAGTCAAATGTCACACACAAACATTCAGGCTTTTCTAGGATCAAATTAAAAGTTTAAAGCAAAAGATCAAACAAATACGAAAGATTAAAAAAAAAATTTTTTTTAAAGCACAAGAAAGTAAAAACCACCTCAGACCCCACAGATTAGGAAGCCCTTCCCACTGAAAATTATCCATGGTCCCTGAATCTGACTTTTCTAGGCAAAGGCAATGATTTCCAAAGAAGAATGACAAAAATAAAGTTTGGCATTCTCAAAAACTCATACTCAAAAGTTCCCTTTTCTGGTGCCACTTTTACTTAAGTGAAAATCTTACAAGGAAAATGAACTGACACTTGGAAGTTCACGGACAATTCCCCCCTCTCCTTTGTGGTCTATTATTACCTGACTTACATCTGGTCTTCAGCTCAGCTTAGACACTGAGGAGGCTCTCTCGGATGTCAGGCTGGGGTACCGAAAATGCGGGCTCAGGAGACCGTTTTACAGCGTCCATCTCACCACAGCACCGGAAAGTCCTTTCAGCAATGGTTACAGGAGAGCCCTGCAGCCTCCTGACTTTCTGAATGGACTGCTCTCACAGGAATGTCACATCCCACATGACAAAAATGGGCTGTTTTTAAGAGTTCAAGAGAAATTTGGCAGCTTTAGCTTTTTCTTCTGCATTTCCACAACTTCTTCACATGGCATCTTATAGAAGGTGACTATTATTGAAGAAATATATATTATTTAAAAAAATACATACCAAAAGGCATGAAAAAATATATCACCTGAGAATGTCCTTTTCCTCAGAAACACGGATCCAGGTGTATAAAGCTAAAATGGCTTTGTAACAAATGAAATCACTCCTTTTTTCCCTCCCCTGGGGGAAATCATTTGTTTTAATAAGTAGATGAAATATGATAAAACTTTTTATCAAGGTTTGTGTTCAAAGCATTTCTATTGTAAATGATCACACCCAATGCTTAAAATAGGGCTCATGATAAGAATGTAAAGGAAAATCATTTTGTAAACAATTGGAAACTTTAATAATTTAATTGTCTAAATTTCTGTTTGCTAGAAAATTTTGCTAAATTTCAGACACTAGACTAAAAGAGGATGCTGTAATCAGTTGGAGAACAACTGAAAATATTCAACTACTTAATACATGACTAATGTAGTTTGCTTGGCTCCAAAATGAACCTTCATTTTATTTAAGAGAATTATCTAAATAAGAAAAGATGGAAAACAGTATTTTAATTATAAAACAAAACAAAATAAAACCCAAACCTTTTAAGACATCTTATAAACTACTTCCCTTA
Source organism: Camelus ferus (assembly GCF_009834535.1). NCBI lineage: Eukaryota > Metazoa > Chordata > Mammalia > Artiodactyla > Camelidae > Camelus > Camelus ferus. The sequence continues at coordinate 58,987,884 of NC_045703.1, read as the reverse complement.
AAAAAAAAAAAAAACAACTTTCTTAAATACTCAACTTTACAATGACTTTTTGCAAAGGTGGTCTGTTCAGATGACTGAATTTTGGAATGGACACGGTCAAGATTCCAAGTCAATACTGCAGCACGATGACCAACACGGTAACAATACTAAACTGATTCAAATGAAAGGTAGTTACCGTAAATACACACATACACATACACACGCACACGCACACACACTCATACATGCTATCTTTCTGAGTTTCAGGGAGCTTTTTACCAGAATTGTAGTTAGAAAACTGAAAGTCAACATGAAATTTGGCTTGATAAACACCCCTATAAAATGAGCCATGTTAGAGTGAGACAATTAGAAAAGCCCATTTCTGCTGAAAACATCCCAACTATGTTAGACGGCAGTCTAAGCTGAAGACTTGGGACTATGGTTACAGAGGAGTGAACATGAGTTAGATAACTGCTTAAAAGCTTACATTAAGGCAAATAAAAGCTGATTGCTAGAAAGCAATTATTAAAATGTCTCTTGTTTATCTAAAGGAGAATAGGACTTTTCTTTTTTTCCCCTAGTGCAGCCACATTTTCTTACTTTAGAACAAGTGAGCCTGGTCAACAATGTACAGTCACTCCCGAGTCTGTTACTTTGGACTGGCTAATGCGCACCTGGACCTCGGGTGCCCTGCAGGCTGAGAGATGGAGCGGGCTGCGCCTCCCTCTGCCCCCAGCCCTCTCCCAGCACACCCGGACAGACTGCGGGCACAGCATTTGTGGCATGTTGGCATGCTGGTTCTATTGTGTCCTGAAAATAAAAATAAGTGCTTGTCTTTTCTTTGGGGGTCAAACAGAATCTCACCAACTTCCTGGAGGGGGCTTTTCTGGAGAAGAGAGGCTCATCGGTCCCGAGCCAAGACTTTGAGTTCTGCTGGCCACACACTGGGCCTTTCTTCTGGGTCTGGTCTGCGTGTCCAGCGAAGGAGGAATTGCATCAGCATCATAAACACAGTGAAAGGGTGGCTCTTGTCCAGGGAGGTCCATTTCTGGCCTGGCTACATGGCCTCAGGGCCTGGTGGCAGTTTGAAGAGTCTGGCTGCGGACACGAGCTTGCTTATGTGTCTCTCCTCGGTGATGCCGGCCTCCTGAAGGCAAGTGTGGGACAGAGAAGGCACTTGGCCCAGTGTGCTGAAGCCCGCTTCCGTGAGGGCGCTGGCGTACATGGGCAGGCCGATGGAAACCAGCCAATCCGACACGGACGAAACGCAGCCGGGAGAGAGGGGCTTTCTACAGATTTCTGTGAGTCCACCACTTGGGATCTGGATAAACAAAGAAAGCAATTTTATAAAGACTTGACAAGTGCCACTGGAGAGCTCTTTCTCATTTGCCTAAAAGGGACAGTGTTGAAATCTACTATTACTAGACTATCAGAAAGTGATAATGCTAGGGGATGTCAGAGCCCACGACTAGCATCAAGAACTCTTTCTTGACTTCTCAAAGGTGAGACAAATCCACAAGGAAGTGTTTGAGGTTCCAGAAGGTACTTGGAATTAGATCTAACCCCAATGATGTGTATAAGTCTCCAAACTGTAAGCATTTATACTTCTGGCCATTTTTGTGTCCTGGTGGTGACACTCTTCAACCAATGATCCCTATGGTGACTGAAGAGGCAAACCTATGTGAAAGTGTGAAAATGAAGAGACTCAGTGCTTCACTTTATAAAGCAGATTTTCTTCCATATTTTGAATCTACATTAACAACCAGAAAACTAAACATGTAATCAACATAGTTATAAAGAACTAAAAATATAATAAATGTTGGCTAGGGCAGGGAATTTATACTTGACTTCTGAGAAGGCCGAGTGCTACACCTTTCAGAAAGGCAGTTTACTCCCAAATGTGCAAATTCTTGAGAGAGTTTGAGCAGTCTTGATGAAGCATAAATCCTCTTGAAGGAATATATCCTCAGAAATTAACCCTGAAATCTATAGAAATTTATTAACCAGGATGTTCTTCACTCGATTATTTAAAATAAAAAGTTGAGGGGGGGAATCTAAATGTTTCAACAGTGAGGAACTACTACACACCTACTAGAACACACACCTACTGGAACACTTTGAAATCTTGATAATATAAAAGGAATTTTAGTAACAGACAAATAGATTCATGATCTGATAACTAAAAACAAAGCTTCAAAACTGCACATGTATTATCAATGTGCAGAGCAATGGCTAGCTGGACTTTTTCACAGGGCTAGGATTATGGATAATTCTCTTTCTAAAATTTATTTATAAAACTTAGTAAGTTGAATACGTATTACTTTGCCCAAGGTGTCTCTCTTCGATAGCTACAGTGAACCCTTGGGCTGCTCAGCGGTGGCCAGAGAGTTCACCATGAAGCTCCATAGCTGAATGGACTTTAAGACACTGGGGAGAAGGGAGCCCGAAGTGTGGGCTGCTCACCGCCATGCGGTGCTGCTTCCGAAGCAGCTTCACACGGATCTGGTCCATGTTGGTGGCAACGTCCCTCTCAGGCTGATCTAAGTCTTCTGCGTATCTCTGTACCAGGGCCTCGGGAATCCCACAGCGGCCATGCTGCGGGAGAGAACAGATGTCTGTGATCAAGGGTTGCAAGGATCTTTTACCTTCTCTAAGAGCAGCAAACATAAGCAGGATAAGACTTTTAGCTACTAGAAAACAGGACCAAAAGTTTTCATTTCAAGTGAATTTTTTTTTTTTTAGGGACAGGATGCATGTTTCAGAGATACTTTTACATCTTAATTTTTTAGATAGTGATGAGCTCTAGAAAAATGTTTTGAAATACAGTTAAAGCAGAACACAATCATCCTATATTTTGGGGGGGTCCAACACCCTTATCTCACTCTACCTGATCATTTTACAAAATGTTACTGAAGACCGTCTTCTAAACTGGCAAACTTGTGCTCTACAGAGAGTCTACTGTTTGTGCCTCAATTTGGAAAGTTGTACTGCTCTACATCACTAGACCAGCCAGCATTTACTGTACAGTAGAATTCCCACTACTCTCCACTCAAAGGGGTTCATTCACTGAATATCAAGAAGACAGAAGAGGAGTATTTTATTGTAAGACATTCGTGGTCATACGTTTATAACAAAGCCTCCCAGGAATGCATTACAACAAAACCTGCATTTTCAGGAGTAACATGCACACATACCTACATACATAAACATACAGCTACACCTATTTATTGTCATGTGTTTGTCTTCAAAGTCACTTTGGTACTGGATCTGCTCTTTTTTTCAATTGAGAGATGAATTTTCATTACAGATCTCAACTTTTGGGTACAATAGGGTATTTATTCTGTATAATCTTTTCCCCCATTACCCACACAGATAATGATACAGTACGGTTATTACATCTGAATAGTACTCTACAATTTTCAAAGTATTCATTTTGCATGCTCTTTTTAATATCCCCAGGAGGTAGTTATGCAGGTTATTATTAATTTCATTTCACACAGGGAAATGAAATGGAGGTTTGTTCATGTCTAAAACAAAGATGTCCAGTGAGACATGCAAACTGGACCTTGGGTCTGTTCTGTGCACTAAACCATCCTTTTCAGGAACTGATTCTAGTACTGATTGATAGTTCTCCCCACAAAGGATAGCTGCCCCGGATTAAATACAAACAAGCCAAAGAAGAGAAGAGTAAGGAAAGGAGAGGGAAACCCCGGAGGCTATTTGCATTTAACCTGGGTACCTCGCTCTTGGGTTTATCGAACGCCTAGGGTGGGGCAGCAGGGGCCCTCCTGCCGTGGGTCACCCGTACTGTCACCGGCCATCGGCCCACGCCGCCAGCTGGCCTCGAGGTGGGGGCTTGTGCTGTTCCTCTGGCCTGGGCCCCGACTTTGAAAAGCTCGTGTATTAGGGCCAGGACCTCGGTTACCTTATCAGAATACGGCTCCTCGGTGAGATCGATGCCCTCGGCTCGCAGCTTGTTCTCAGTGAGCATCTCCAGATCCACCCCGCGGGCGCAGGAGGCCTTCCGGGTCAGAGCGGGGCCCAGCCGCACGCCGTGCTCCTGGAGGCTGGCACTCTCGGGCAGCTCCGACAGCCAGGGCGGCGGCCTGGCGCTCTGCGGGCTGCCCGGCTCCGGTCCCGGGGGAGGCCTGGGTGCCACCGGCGGTGGGTGACAGTTGCTGGGGCTGCCGGGGCTGCCCTTCTTAAGGGGCAGGCTGGGTGCATCGGGGCCAGGGATGCCAGTGGGACCAAGAGGGCCAGGATGCAGCCCGTTGGCGAGGCGCTCCCTGCTCTTCTTGGCAGGAACGGGAGGAGGCTGCGTGGGAGGTTTTGCCTGCGTTCTGGCCTCAGGGGCCCCTCTGCTCAGCATCCACACCTTCTTTGGTGCCCGGAGGATGATACGTTCCTTCGAGTCCTTTCCTGTGACCCTCAAGAGGCGTCCTTGTTAAACTGTGTTTAACGGCGGGCAGTTGGGCATCACAGTTTTTGGGCAAACACGGAGGGGGTGATGTGCCCTGTGAAAAGGCCGCGATGGGGCCATCCAGTTTCTTAGTAGTCGTTTTCTGAGGCTCAGAAAATCTCTTGCTTTGGGTCAGTAGCAGTGCATTGTCAACAGCAGAATCTCGTTTGGGGCTTTGAACCTTGGTGATGGAAGGGGTTGTCTTTTGTGGCACTTCGGGTACAGTCTGACGGGAGGGTTCTGTCACCTCGCCAGGCACATCTTTTTCGGCATCAGCCTCTCCTTGAAGGTCATCCAGGGAATGGGACCGGGGCCAAGCTTCCACAGTCTGGGGGCCCTCCAGGGTCTCACAGCTCCGGCAGATGGAAACCGGGAGGCTTCTTCGGTTTTTATTCAAATCAGCCACACATGGCGGATCACAGCCCTTGGCGGTGTGAGGGGTAAGACCACCGCCCAGCCTGCTCTCCCCTCCCGGCTTCAGTGCATCCGCTGACTTCAATAAAGGCAAGGTTGGGTAGTTGCCCAGCTGACTCCTGTTGAAAGACTTCAAGCTGGATTCCGCTGATGACTTGGCAGAGAGAAGGCCGGTTTTCCGAGTCTTACCTAACGAGACAAGGAAATATTTCACCATCACATCTTAAAAAGGGAATCAATCAAATTGACATCAAAGGTGTGCTAACGTGATTGAAATCTCAAACTCCTACAGCCCATCGTTGAATTACACTAAGGACATAAAATCACCACTGGGGGATGGAGAGTTACTGTGGTCCTGTTTATTTTTAAAAAGAATTCTTAGTGGTATTACAGGACTCAGGGAGATGAAAGTTAATTGATTTATGTGGAAAGAAAATATGCTGTGTCAGGCAGTAAAATAAATCTAGGCCTAATGTCTGTTCTTAGCTGCAGTCAGTGTGGAAGAAAGTCGCTCATCCACACCCCATTTAGGAATCGCACTGATGGGATTTCTGTAGAGTGAGTACAATTTCCTAAAGCCACGGTGGCAAAGGGGAGGTAGACTGAATTCTGGGACAAGCTCTGGGACAAGCTCTTTACATGGTAACCACTGCCTTCTCAAACCTTCCTTCAAGCTCTCCCCGCTTTGTGTTCTGTTCAGGTGTGTAAAATGAACGTTTCTCAGAGGCAGTCAGCCAGCCTTGGTACAAATGAGTAAACAAGCTCACGTGAGTATTTTGCCAGAGACAACCTGTAAGATACTGATATGGTACTAATTCCCAGTGATGCAACAGACCTGATTAAAATAAGCTGTCAGACTGACAACTGAGCTTATCAACCAGATACCGTCTACTTAGCTGACAGCTGTTGACTAGTATCAACTGCTACTGCTGCTTGATGAGCTTTACTGAGAATGTGCCATCTAGGGCCAGTGTGCTAAATGCTTCGTTTTCATCAAAAAAAAAAAAATGCTTTTCACACACGCTATCATTGACTGCCCTTTGTTACATTTTTGGTGAATACCACTGTGAAGGAAAAATACTGCAAACCATACCAGTAAACAAAGAATGCCGAAACCACCAAGTCATCAGCGGCTGCCCCCACCCATGAAGACAAGCCTGCAGCCCAGCCTCTGCAGCCACTCACAATGGTGCCCTCCGAGGGGACTCAGAATAAGAAAGGACAGGACATTGGCCCTAGATAGCTAGGTGCTTGTCAAAGGAATGAATTGAATCAATTTAAATGTTTGCTTCCTCCCATACATAGAAAAGCACTAGATTCTTTTAACTTGAGATGCCCAGTTTTCTTTAGATAACAAGTAATCTTTCATTGTTCCAACTACCTGGTCTTTGTTGTAAAGCTCCTATATATCCTAGCTCCTCCCCTACCTCTTCGGAGCAGTCCCCCAGAGCGATGTGAGAGGCTGTCATCCCGGCTCGAGTCCTCCCGCCAAATAAAACATAACTCTCAACTTTTAGGCTGAGCATTTATTTCAGTTGACACCATGTTTGTTTGGGCTTTGAACTGGGCTGGGGGAATACCCCAGACATAAAACACATAAGCCAAGTGATCTCAATACTCTAGGCCTATCAAAAAAGATAAAAATCTTAAACCCACCACATGTTTGGAAGAGGCTGGCTCTAATCTCTGAAAAGCCACTATTGTGTAACTTCAGGTTTTCTTCCTCATCTACTGTTTCAGTAAACATTTCTAATTAAATATTTTAACTTAGAATTTTGACATCTCCCCATGAAGCAATCTCACTCTTTCAATAAATAAGCAGCAGACGGTGCTCTGATTTCCCTGGGAGGGGAAGAGAGGGTGTGGATAGTGCCAGCTCTAAAAAGGAAAGAATACTTTTAAGGAAATGAAAGAATCATTTCATTGATAAAAGCTCCACATGTATGCTGCGTAAGTGAAGGGAAAGGAACAAAGAGGCCTGGGGCACTGGGGTATCACAAGTGGTTTGTTTGGCCATTATCGGCAGAGGAAAAACCAGATTCCAAGATTTCACAGCTTTCTATCAAGCTCATTCTAATTGCAAACTGATAATATTAAATGAGCTGCATCAAGTATAAATCCAGACACTGAGAATGATGGATAAGAACCATCGCCTCCTCAATCAGACTTCACTCATCATCCCATCCTTTAGTTAAGACACAAGTCAACAAGTGAAGTATTTTGCTTTTGGCAAAGCAGGGTCATGGTCGAAGAGCTTTTGTCTTCCTGTATGTATGATAGTGTAGGTCTCAGACCCCGCCTCCTGTGTGTTAGCAACATGACAGGCTAACATTACCAGGTTATTTTTTCATTGTTACATGGAGATCATTAGCCCAGTGTTACTACTGAATATACTGACCGTGGTCCCATTTTTCAGTAATAGAAAAGTCATCACAGATAAAATGGAAAAGGCAAATACCTCTTCAGAAAGCATATCACATTGTACCTAAAGTTTAAAAACCAGTTAAAATAGAAAATTCTTAAAACCACTTTAGTACAAACTTTAGAAACGTGGCTTTCCTTCTTTTTAACTCTCAATGCAAACTATGTGCATAAACCCCACGCTCACAGTATGTTTATGGTGGAAAGATTCCCGAATTCACCAAGGTGAAAGTTTGGTTTGCCAGCTTCTTTAATCTAGTTCCTCAGCAGGCACACCTGTATTCTTTTTAGCATTAAAAAGTCTCTATGATTCTTACCCATCAAGAACCATTTGGAGGAGAACTAACTTACCGAAAATGTTTGGATATGGAAAAAGTTTTCACAGAAAAGAAAAACTTTCAGGACCTACATGAGGGCTCTGATGTTTACTGAAGCTGAGGAGTCACTGGGATCCAGGTGGATTTTGCATCCCACCTTGACCAAGGCTGTCCTAACACCAGGATGTGGGGAGAACCATGATCTTCCCAGATTGATAAAACACTTGGAGTGGCAGGCTCATGGGTCAAAACTTGAGGTCTCCAGAACGCTCAACAGAATTGGGATGAGGGTGAGGTGAGCAAGGTGCCTGGAGGACACCCTGGAAGGAGATGGTCACTGTCAGTCCTGTAAGTGCAGCTGGTGCCCGAGAGTGAGCGCCTTTCTGAACTCAGCCCCCTAAGCACTCACTTGTGCCCGCCCAGCCCTGCCTTTGGTGCCCAAGATGGCTCTCAAACTATGTTTAAAATCATGATCCACAGTAAGGAAACACATTTTACATTCATCGCCCAGTATACACAGACACATGTGCACAGACAAAAGAGACACAAACACACACACACGAAGATATAGCTGCAACAAAGATCACAAGGAACAACACTAGCGATACCATCGTTACCTGTGGAAGAGCACTCTGATATCTCTGTCCTATTTTATCTTACAAAACTGCTATCCATGACCCTCTAAACTGATTTCACAACCCACTGATGAACTGCAGCTGCTGTTTGAAAAGCCTGGCTCTAGCAGGTGCTCAATAAATAGCTGGACACCTGGGCTACCTGATGGGGTTCCAAAGGCAGCTGGAAACTATCAGCCCTGGACGTGTTTCATGAGGTCTTCAGGGGTTTCACAGAGACGTAGGGGAATCCTTTACTACTGTTTCTCATCTTAGGAGTTTGGGGATCACAACAGGAAACCACGAGCCTGACCCCAATCCACTTGCCTCTCCTCTTCTGTTTGAGACAAGGAAGCTACCGGGAACTTCCTAGGGACTGCTTCCTGACTGTCAGGACAGGAAGCAGCAGACAAGACCTGCAGCCGAGAATAGCCCTCTCCCTCCGTAATTGCTCTGCTCTCAGGCCGTACAGCTGAGCCACTGAAGATAACTGCAGCTTGTGCGGCCCTGATGGATGGTCTACCTGGCAAATTGTTTTCCTTATGGACCTAATAGTCCCCAACACTCAAATGTGGGTTTTTACTGCACAAAGAAAAGGACATCGGAGACACACAATTTAGGTTTTATGGCTGCAGGTATTTTAGACGGAATTTATTCACCTCACACAGCAGTCAGCAGAGGCTAACTAGAAACGAGAATGGTGAAGAGGTCAGAAAGGAAAGATTAGGACCGAGTTCGTAATGGTAATAGAATCATCTTTTTTTTGTTTTGTTTTCAGAACGTTCTGCTTTTGAAACTAGTACTTTTTAAAGCAAGAGGATCCTTCTTAATGAAGCTTCATTTATAAAACAGGTCAGAGCTGAAGTGTGGAGGTTGGCTCAAGGCCCAGAGCCACCACTGCTCACCCCACCCAAGGCCCCCCAGGCCCCTGAAGTGTGCAGGACCCTGCAGACAGCAGACAAAAACCAGGGCTTCAGGCAGCATGAGCTCCCGAACCCAGAAGTTACAAACTGCATAAGAGGCACTGGTCTTTTAAACACAACTTGTGTTCATTTCTCCACTCAATGAAAGTACTTTCCTTATAAAACTAGAACAAAACTGTGCAGCTTCATTTAATATTTGAATGAACAAAAGTCTGGGGAGGTACCATGTCCTTAACTGTTATGTGGACAAAGCAGAAAATATGTGGGGAAAAATTCAAGTCTATTTTGAAAATATCTTGCTTTTAAAGTGCTTTTAGTTTGTTTGAATTGGGGACTTTTGGCAATTTCATATCCTCATTGTATACTTTAACACCGCTTTTCAAAGTGAAATTTATGGTGGGCCCTGTTGTTCCAAAATCTGTTTAGTGGATTTCTATGTGCATATAACCATGAAGGATGCAAGTAAACCACTGATTCACACTAGGTCCATGAGACTCAATACATCAACTGAAAACACATGTGCTCTAATAACTTCGCAAAACTAGACCATGAGTAGGGTTGGCCCAACAATGTGAAGTTGGGGACCGTAACTCTGAGCCTCCAGTCACACTCTCTGAGGGAGAAGGAAGGAAGTACCATATTAGATGTGGGTAATTATATTCTGACTAGCTGAAGTTTTGAGATTTTCTTAAAAAAATGAAAGTGTAGTTTTTTGATTTTGAAGTTCTGAGATTTCTTTTAAAACAAAAATGTAATATTTTAAGATTTAATCATATGCCTTTTATTCAGAGATCTACCTTTTGTGTAAATGAAGTGATGTTTGAATGAAGTCAGACTTTTCACATTATTTTAATATGAATTTGGATATTTTCATACTGTAATGATGATACACTGCTGCCAGGATCTCTCTGCTTATGGAAGGAGTCATTCTGCAACTCGGTTCCCCGTGCAAACAAGCATCCCACTTTCCGCGGGCAGGATCTGAATGCTGAGGGCCACCCTGCTCAGGCTTCTTGTCTAGTTAAGAAGAATTGAGGATGACGATGATACTGAAAAACTAAGACTTCATGCCCTGGCTTTGCACCGTGGTCTCAGACAGGCTCCACAAAATCCTCATATTGAAATGAGAGACTCTAAGTGACAATCCCAAGCACTGGGACAGTCTTGCTCTTCAGAATAAACCAGCAAACAAATAGGCAAAGAGACCTTTTATGGTAGGTGTTGCCTCTTCCCTTGTTCCCAAAGTAGGTCCACCCATTTTAATCTAATTCGTCCATGGTTTGTGAAGGTACTTAAGATAACATATACAAACTAAATCCCTTCTGGCTTGAAGTTTGCCTAAGCCCAGATACCCTTGGCTGATGTATGATGACATTAAGTCATTAGAGTATGGACTTGAAAATGCTTATAGTGTTGGAAAATCAGACCTAAAATATTGTCTACCATTGGCTGAGAGCCGATTATGAGCCAGAGTGGTGCCAGGTGAGAAACATTTCCTAAAGGACAAGAACAAGGGCTTCAGTTACTATTTAATCTTTCTGAGCTTTAGTGTCCTCATCAATCAAATATGCATTGCAGGATCTGAGTGACAATTAGCAACTGTGTGTGTAAGCACTCAGCCAGATTCTGCGCCATTCACAGTCAACGTTTACAGAATGCGAGGTATTATTAATATATTATTACTTTAAGTCTTAGAACAGTCTATACAAGATAAACTCATATTACCACTTCAGAGATGAGGGAGGGTGGGGGCGGTCAGGGACAGAAAACAATTTGACTAAAGCCTTCAGCTATGCCCTATGCAGGTTCAAACCCCAGGTCGCCCCACTCTATACCCCCACGGCTCTTTTCATGATCCAGGTGGGCAGCTAAGCCTCTACAGGTTGCAAGACAATGGAAAGTTTAGTGACCCCTTCTCTGACACACAAGTTAAAACTCTTTCCATTTACGTGCTTCATGGGATGGAAGAGTAACTGACGGAAAGACCTCCCTACTCATTTCTCAGCATCATCAGTTGCCTAGGTTCTTGAGAGATGTTCCTCCCTCCTAATGATCTTAATCAAGTACCAATCACCCTGGAGGAGTTTTAAAAACTCCTCTCCCTGTTGCCAGTTTTCCCAAAGGCAATGGCTCAGGCTGAAGAAGAAAGATAGTCATTAGCGTAAGACGTCAAGAAATGGCCCAGAAGGCTTGCATATGAAGATGCATTTACGATTATCTGTGCTGACAGTACCGTTTTCCAGGTTCTCACTGCTTTCATAGCATCCCGAGTCCCGCGGAGAGCATCCGCTCAGGCCCTGGCTGTCAACAAGCAGCTTCTCCTGGGATCCGGACTGGTCGCTGTTACCTAGAGAAGATGAGCACATAGCATGGGGTCATAAGGAGAACGAAAAGCAGGTTTCAACTGACCATATCCCAGTGTTATCCTCAGTTCTCACCATATGGTTTGAAGCTTTTGGACTTCGGAAGAGAACAAATTATTTTAAAGTAAATGAGATAAAAGTGAATAGTGAGATCAGAACATTTTTCTTTTCAAATCAAGTATCACAGGAAGATAAGTTTGGAGAGAGCGTACTTAGTTGAAATACATCAATGCCTTTTGAGTTACCCAGAGGATGACTCTGGCCTCAGGCCAAACAGGGAGAGGAGAAATTCAGAGGATCCTGCCAAAAATGGGGGAAGAGCAACTGCGGTCCTTTCTGAGAGATGGTTCCATCAACTAGAAGCAGACAGTGAATAAATGCCCTGTGCATAAGGAGGAATGAGGTGGTATGCTTTTTAAGAGATCTAGAAGATTTGTTTCAAGTTATTTGTTCCCAGCTTTACAAATTGGGAAGCTAATATAAAAGTCAGGGTCAAATGAACCATCAAATTTTATTAGCATTTAGGAGCATTCATACCCCTCAGTGACATGCGCTGGCGCTCATATTAACTCAAAGGGAGTAAGGCTGATGAAAAGGGAATACAAACCCCTAAACCAAAGAGGGGCCGGGGGCAAATTCTTTTGTTGTTGTCACTGGGAAAAGGCTAGAGGTTTTCTTTCCTTTTTGCCTTCTCCCTTTGTCTTGCGTCTGCATTTCTATTCCCTGCACACAAAGGGTAAGACATGAAAAGCTCAAAACGCTCCCTAACTTGGAATCTGAGCACCGAACACTCTTAGAGTGGATGACGGAAGGCTGCATGTCCTGATCAGAAGGAACCCTTCTAGAGAGAAGCAGCTGACGTTTCCTGTTGGGGAAAGTCTGCCCAGAGTAAATCATGTGGCCTTCGTCATCCCTAGCTGTTCTGTACAGAGGGCACAGGTGGCCTTACATGGGTTCAACGTTACAGGAAGTACTTCTCTCAATTGTTATGCAGACTAAATGCTCGGTCAATAAAAATGGAAACCAGGAAAACATTTTCTACATAAAATAAGTAGTTGATGATGAATGGCTTTTAATTTACTTTTCTTTCTCTTCACCTCCCCTCCCCCAGTGCACATGCGCATGTGCGTGCGCGCACACATACACACACACACTAAATCAATAAACCAGAAATCTTTTCTCAGTCCATTAAAAAAAAGAAACTGTGGCAAGGCCGAGGGCTGCCATCCCACACACGGGCCAGCTGTTCCTACTGCCCACTTAACACCTCCTGCTTGTGTTTCTCACAAGGAAAGCACTTTGTAACAGAAATCATGGCGGAACAAGCCCTTAAATTAGAACATCAAATTAAGAAGTGCTATTTTTGAAGTGATTAATGAAAAATTAACTAAGTGGGAGGATAAGAGCAAATCCTTTCCCCTTCCCCGCACCAGAAGTGGAACATTCCAGAGTGATGTCCTCATCGTGTGGAAGAGTCTGCGGATTTGGAATGGCCTTTGTTCTAGCCTAGCATATTATTTAGGAAAATGATACTTATAAAATGAGGGCTTTGAGCTATCAGTTACAACCCAGGAAGAGGAATCAATGCAGTTTGTCCTTGGCGAGATCGTTCAGGGGATGGCAGCGGCCAAAACAGACCCCAAAGTGCTGACCGATGGGAATAAAATGGAAAAGCTGTCCTTGCCACTGCAGGAAAATGCAGACTGCGCCTACATCTTTGGGGATGCCAGCCTCACCACACAGCAGGACACCTGAGGTTATTATGGGGAGTTAAGGGTCCCTCTGCATTGTGTGAAAACCACAGTTCAGTTTATAAAGTCATGAGACAGATGCCAAGGGGCTAAAGCCACTTTCTTCCTGAAGGATCCAATCAGCAGCTACTAGGCAGGAACCCAACTATCAAATTTAACAAAATTCTCTAAAACCAAAAGCCAGTGTTTCCCAAATAAGTTATCCTTCTTCACAAGGGAGAATGAAGCAAGATCTCTCAGCTCTCAGGAGATCCCTGGATCTGTCTAGTTTGACAGAAACTGATTGTGTTCCTCTAAGTCATCAGTTACTTCTTAAACACATTGAATGTAGAGTCTTCTGGCCTTAGGATAAGCCTGGATCCAGGCTCTTGGTACTAACTGGCACCCCTGAGCCCTTGAAGCCTTTATTTTAGAACCACTGGGGAAAAAAAAAGTACCACTTTATGTATCATGGATGTTCTAAACAGTGGAACAGCATAGATTCAAAATGGGATTTATGAAGAGGCAAAGAGCCTTCTTTAGACTTCTGAGTGAGCACCAGGATGGGCAAAGATTCCCTCCAGTGGATATCCCCTGGTGCAAATCTCAGGACACGATCCCAGGAGGGGCGAGGAGTCTGAGCCACTGCGGCACCACAGAGACAGATCCTAACACTCAGAATTGAGCTTTGCTCCTCCTGGGTTTGAATGCTAAAGGAAACGTATTAGACAGGGTTTATAAACCAGCTGTTCTCAGTGGCTGAGGAAGAGCAAATGAGCTATCTTATAGAGCAGATGTGGTCAAGAGACTAGATGATTTGATGTTAATTGATATGAACATAGCTGGTCAGCTACACCAGGCTCCGGGCCAGGCTCTGACACAACCTGGCCACAGACCCCCAAGGTGTCTCCAGGGGAACTCCAATACTAAAGAGACCTGGTTATAAAATGATGTTAACTACGAAACACAATTCCTTCCAAATCTATCCCTGAAGGCAGTGTGTTTATCTAGGGGTCAGATAACTGTTTGATGGTGTGTTATCAGTTAATTTAGAGGGAGGACCCATTAAGCAGAAGTGAATTTAACTACACTGAGACAATTGCTTCCATGTCTCTTGGGCTTGATACATTCAGTAATGTATAATTTTTCTTCCACCATTAACCATGGTTTTGGTGTGTCTTTTAGCAATAGAAATGCTGTTAGCCACTGATATCCCTGAAGCAGAGCATTTGAAAGAAAATGCATTTGAATTCAGTAACTGGAAAGGATACTCCCCCCTATGATGAATAATTCCAGGAATATTTCTGATGTCAGATTGAAGAATAAAGAGCAAGATAAGACTGGGTTAATGGAGCAAAGGATACGGTATATTCAAATAGACTACATAAAAGCTGTGAGCTCACTGAATTCTGCTCATGGGCTGTATAAATGAGCTATCATTTGGCTGAGAATTCGCAATCTGAAATTCTCTGCTCCACATATTCACTTGGAATATTTCTTGCTTCTTTAATGCAAGCTGATGAATTTCATTTATTCATTAACTAACCTATTCAATCAGAAAACAACTCCTCCTGTGCTTGAGAAGTAATTAACCCTCGGTGGGGCAAGATACTCCCAGTTTGTCAGTCCCTTTTGTGCCCAGGTATCCTAATGACCTCCTGAAGGCTGCATTTCCTACCAGTCCCTAAGGGGGCATGAACTGTGCTTCTTAAGAAAACTGCAGTTTGATGCTCAGTCACGTGGAGAAGCATTTTCCTCCATTATTACCTAGAAACACACGGGGAGAGGTATCAGGCAGTAAGGTTTTCTTTTTCTTTTCTTCACACTCCTACAAGACAGCAAGGTCTGCCCTGGGAATTTACGTCTTTGTGCAACTTGAAATAATACAAAATTGACCTTGGCTTTGGAAAGAGCAGGATCCAATGAGTGACTCCAGGGACCTAAGCATATGCTAGTTGCTTATGGGATGCCTGCTGGTGACCTGAGCACGTGGCTGCTCCAACAGTGAACACCCCTGTGCTGGGAGGGACTTACTGTCATATTCCTGTAACAGCTCCACTGCTGTCAAGAGAACAGCTCTGTGTTCTGGGTCCCTGATATTTAACTCGTCCAAGTCTTCCTCCTCCAGGAGCTTAAAGGTGTCCAAATCTTCATAGCCATTGAACAGGAAAGTGGGCATGTGCTCCTGTGAGGAGGGACAGAGGACAGAAGTCAGTCAGCAGGCCCAGCCATGTGATCCATGACCCAAAAAACCAGCCTCAAACCCCTAAACTCTTTTTCCATAGCCATTCTGACGCTAATAGAAAAGTTATTAAGGATCCTTTGTAACATGTTCTGTGCCTCCCCAATCCTACAGCTTAGCAGGCAGACAGGGCCCTGAACTAATCACGGATTAAGAAGATGTACTTTGCAGGCTGAGATGGACTCCACTGGCTTGCATGTCAATTGTGCCCTTGCTACGAACTGACACCTGTAACAGCACCCAGGGCTTAGTGGAGCAGACTCTTCTTTCATTTAGAGCTACTGGAATCCAGCTCAGAAAGACTTGTGACTTCCTTGGGAGCAAGGCAGTTTTGCAAGAGAACAGAATCCACCCTGTAGACCCACCATAACAGGTGCTGGGAGTAATGGTGGGAGAGAGGAGGGAAGGGAGACCCTTCATGGCCTCTGTGAAGCCAACCAGGGAGCCAGGAGTTTGTTCTTACAGCCCTTCCAGGTAGTAGCTCAAAGCTCACTGCTCTTTGGAGGCTGCTGTTTGGACTAGGAGCAAATTCTGACTCGAGGTTTATGCCACTGCTGCCAGCGGAGGTCAAGGGCAGCATTACAGTGCCGGCAACGCCTTCTGTAGGGTCATGCGGACACATCAGAGCCACAGGCCGCCCCTGCTGGATGACACAGGTCACTCCTATCCTTCCCTGAAAGTGCCCTTGCTCGCTTAGTTTGGAAGGAGGAGGCAGTGTGGGGTCACGTGGGCCAGAAGAGGACAGAACTGACTTTGAGGTTGATGCGATCGAGGAGATCCTCCACCGACTTGGGCTGGGGGGGTCTTCCTTTCCTCCTCCTCCTGGTGGGGCGCTTGGGCTTCTCCTCTTCCTCGTTGAGCACGTCCACGTAGATGAACTTGAACGTGCCCACCTTGTTGTTCAACAGGCCCATCCAGGTGCCCATGGGGGGTTTGCTGATTATATCGATGATGTCTCCTTTCTGTGGCCCAGGAAACAAAGATCTTTCCATTAGGTACATTTCCATGCGCGAACCATCAGTCAATCAGAAGTGTTAATCGTGTGGATGTGAAGACACTATGAGGGCCAGAATCAGGGTTCCACGAGTCACCTTATACGACTGGGAGCCTGGCAGAGGGCCAGACAGGGCATTCCTGACCTTACTGGATTCCTCTTGCACCACAGGACAGTGTGTCTGAGGTCCCTCCCAGTGCTCGCGGCTAGGTGGGCACCTGGCTCTCTGAATGCCCTTGCCCTCGTCCAGAGAGTTCCTACTTCTTAGAGAAAGACTGTCCCACCAATCAGGTATCAGTGGCAATCCCTGTCCTGTACTCACTTCACACATTCTGTGGAACTCCATTTGTCTCGTACGAATGCCACTGATCACAGAGAAGCCAGTCATGTTCTGTCAGTAGGGAGAGCACAGAGACTAAAGGCGGGGAGGGCAAAGGGATTGTGGAGGGAAGCGGAGATCAGAGGACAGGGCCAGGGGATGAAGTGGTGACAACAGAGGATTAACAGGAGACCCACCTCTACCCCCAAATGCTGGCCGATTCTCTGCTTTGTTTTTCACTCTTAGAAGAGCCCGGTTTATCAAGGTAGCAGAGACCCTGGCCAGTTTGCACCAGAACAGCCCAACATTCAACAGCAGAGAGAAAAGAACACCTCTTATGGGAACAAAGAACCAGGTGTCACGGCACGGAGGCCAGGTAGACACACACCTTGAGCTTGAGCGAGTCTGTGTCATAGGGGCTGGGTGTGAAGTCGGTGTGCACCCTGGCGCGCCCACAGAAGGGGCCCCGGTAGGGGGGCTCCTCGTCATCACCGTCTTCAGACTTGACGCTCTCCCTGTTGCTGGTGGAGGAATCTGTGGTGCTCACTGTTTGACCACCTGCACAGGGAAAACAGGAAGAACACAGGTAAATACAGACTCCTGCACAGCAAAGCTGAAGGGCACAGGAGGCAGCAGAGATTAGCAAAGTAAGGGCCAGAGGAGGGAAGTCATGAGCCATAACCAGACATCAGGACCAGAGCAGAGTCCGGGGGAAGCTCCCAGCTCTCTGACTGTTCTCCCCAGTCAAGCCCCTCATTGGACAGGGGACTCCAGCACATTATCTTTATGACCGCGGAATCCGGGAGACCCCCTGGAGGAGGACGTCGCCAGCCCCTAACATGCGAAACCTCCCATTTGTCAGGCAGACTATTTTTTCCGCATTTTACAGATGAGGAAACCCAGAGAGGCCAAGTAATTTGCCCAAGGCCAAGTACTTTGAAAGCTGTGGGTTTAAACTTGGTCTCTCTCCCTACGGTGTTCGGCCGATACCACTGTTGGATGGGGAGCGGTTGAACAGCCTTCGATTCCATGACATTAGTAATTCTCTTGTTTTGTTGGCCATCTTCATGAGCCTTTCCCCTCGACTCATTCCTCTCCATTCTCCAGTTCTTCCTCTGACGTGCTTTCCCCCTCTTCTCCGACCAAAATTCATCACCCACTCTTTTGTGCCACTGTTGTGCGTCTGCTACCGAACAAACAGGACTCTGGGGTCAGGCCTGTCTCTGTAACAGCTCCCTAAGGGTCGGAACTTGGTCTTATTTATCTTTAAATTGCCTGAACCTGACATTTGGTAGAAGTCAGGTTTTGACTCAGAGGAAATCATCTGTGGTTACCAACTAGACGTACTCATCGAGCTCTGCCCGCTCAGGGAGCTCCGCAGACTCTCCACAGAACCTCCGGCTTTGAGCTTGGGCTTGTCCACGTGCTCGCTGTCAGGTTGAGAGGACGGAGGGGAGCCAGGCATCCCATCAAGGCCCGAATCCTGCAATGGGTTTCGACAAAACTATGTTATCAGAGTGGGCAGGTGTCCTTGTGAAATTCACAGCAATTCAGCCCTCAATGGCATCAATCAAATCCACTTGTATACCCCGTCTTTACCCAATATACTCCTTTTTCATCTGTATCCTTGCTTCATCTTAAAGTTGTGGCTCGTGTAACTATTTAAACACTCAAGAATTATTTTCCATGCTCAAATAGATATTCTTGAAAAACTATCTACCTTGTAGACAAAACATTGCGTTAGAAACGCTTAGAGACTATCAGCCTGCTCCCCAGTCCAGTAATAAAGCTGGACTTCAAATGCAGATCAAATACAATCCACTAGTAATGTACTATCCGGATGTTCTACCAGAAAGCATTCAATCTATTCGAAGGGAAATATTTACACTTTAAAATAAATGTATTCCTTGCTTTAAAAAAAAAAAAAAAGCCAAATTCTTATATGTCTACTTAAGACAGATTATTGAAATTAGCTAATAAAATACCAATTTAGGATCCAGATACACAGGTGGCCCTTGAACAACATGGGGGCTAGGGGTGCCGACCCTCTTTGCAGTCGAAAATCCGAGTATAACTTTTAGTTGGAGCCCCTTATCTGTGGTTCCTCATCTGGGGACTCAAACAACCACAGATTGTGTGCACTATGGTATTATCCATCTATAACTGGACCAGTGCAATTCAAACCTGTGCTGTTCAAGGGTCAACTGTACAGCAAGCATACCTCTTTCCTGACTATAATACAATTTCCATAAGTCACCCTGTGATTTTAGCTTCTTTCACTTCTTTTGTGTATTGTTAGGGAAAAGCTTTCAGATCAGAATGCTGACATCAGTGACCTAGCACGACTTCTCATTTTGGGGGTAACTACCATATCCTTAGCTGGGCAGCCCCTCATTTACACATGTGACTATAGCACGGTTGTTTGATTCGTGGCACTATACAGACGGACAATATCACACTTTCAAAAGCCTGCAGTCAGAATGGTTGACTTGCCCAGAGTGAAAACTCTCTGGCATATTATACCGCCACAGGAGTACAAAACCGTCTAAAGGAAACCTGTTATTTGCATAGTGCCGAATCATCAGAAGGGCTTTGACGAGGTTCTGCGGGGCCCTGCAAACTTTTAAGGACAATAGTAAGGGCAGCTTCTGATTCAAAACACATTTCTGCTTTACATTTAAGGAAAGCAAGCAAGCAACCTCAACAACTGCAAACAGAGTGCATTACCAGGAAGTTACTGAAGCGGCAAAGGATGAATTCCTGAGTAGGTTTTCACTCCTACTTTTGAATCATAAAATAAGCCATCTTTCCAATTAAAGTCTTTTCAAAATGCTTTTGAAAAACAGCAATATGAAATACACATCTCTGATACTATATGTTCACAAATACTTTTAAAAATTATTAATTTATTCATCACATATTTATTGACTGTCTATGAGAACAGATACTATTCCAGACGCTGGGCATATAGTAGGAACAGAGCAGAGAAAAATCCTTATCAGAATAGTTGGTGTATTTACTAAAAAGTTAGGGGAACAAAAAAAAAGAAAGCCTTACAACATTAATTTCCTCTCTCTAAAAAGCATTATAATGACTTATTTTTTTTTCTTCTGTGAAATGTCTGCTTTAAAAAAAAAAGAACTAAAAATATAAGACATCTAAATAGTGGTAAAATTATAGAAAAATGCTCAAAATTACATTGAAGTTCTACGCTCATGATCCTTAAAGCAGAAAAACCCTAGGAATGTAAGTTTACAAGAGCTTTTAGTGGATGTTTGAGTTTGGGGGAAAAGCCAGCTAAATAAAGTGCTATAAATTTGTGGCACTGCTTTCGCTGGCATGGTGTCTACTTCATAGAAGAGCACAGTTTGCTTCATTGCTGGGCAGAAATATAGAATCACCATTGCTCCCACACCCAAAGGGACAACAGTCACGGAGAAGAGATACTGGAGGCTGCCCAGACTTCCCTGTGGGTCTAACAAGCCACTGTTTCTCAGCCTGAACACTATCGGCATTTTGCATGGCTAATTCTTTGCTGTGGAAGGCTGTCCTGTGCTTTATAAGATGCATCCCTGACCTCTATCCACTAGGTGCCAGTAGCACCCAACACCACCCCAACCTTGCTGCAACTATCAAAAATGCCCCCAGCCAATGCCCTGGGGTTGGTGGGAAAGCAAAACCACTCTCTACCACGGCCTGTGAGAACCACTGTAACAAACTGAAAATGTTGTGCAGGCTTTGTTTGAATCACAATGCGGGAGGCTGGCTTGCTGGTGTTCAGAGATTCAAACACGGGGATACTTGGTTCTTAACTATGTCCACCAGAGGGCAGCAGCTGAGCAAAAATGTCTGCTTTCCGTGCTATTTTATTTGTCAGATAACAGCATTACCTACATATTTCAAGTAACCAGTTCACACACAGGGACTTCAACAGACTACAGAATGAATACTATAAAGGTGCCAGAGGAAAGTGTTTTGAAAATCTAATCAAAATTACCTCAAGGCCCAGCTTTCCAAATGTCTATTCCCTCCACCCATACAAACTGGTCATGTTCCTAGAGATGAAATTATAAAAGCGGGGAAGCAGGGCGGGGGCGTCAGTTCTGTGATATCTCAACAGCTGCAGATGGGGCTAGTCAGTGAAAACACCCCCGCAGAAACGGTGATTATGTAAGTCCTGTAGCCAGGAAGCACTTTCTGAGTTTGCTCTGTGCTTCTAGAACAACTTATGCTACATTTATTTAAAAAGTCTGCTGTCTAAGAAAACTTGAGTGTCTTTTTTAGGTTTGATTCTGGTGACATCCATTTTGGAGCAAGGGATATTTTAGAAAATAAAAAGCCATTCCTCTGTGGTCTCATTTTCAGTGCTTAAGGCACTAAAGAACAATCATTTATTGACATGTCGGTCTTTCCTCTCATCGGTAGGTAGACGGCAGGCCCTTGCTTTGTATTCCCAGCACTGAGCATGGTGCTCGGATGACCCTAAGTGCTTAAAAAACATTTGCTGAATCCAATGTTTGTCTACATAAACCAAGCATGGTCCTGGGGATTGGCTAACACCAATGAATGTATTTAGCAGCTTTTTAAAATCTCAGACTGACCATCCTCAGCTTTCCTTGTTGTCAGGGAGAACCAACGGGGCTTTCTGCTCAGCCGTCACGTACCTGCTCAGAGACAGAGCTGCTGTATTTTTTAGACATTCTCTTCCTCATTGTCTCTTTCACTGATTTCACCTTTTTTCCAAGAGAGATGCGGGAGGCAGTGGGTGATTTGATTACTTCTTTGTACACAAAATCGCCCTCTTTACTCTGTAAAACAAAATGTTGTAAGTATCTTTAATCACAGAAAATGCAGCCCCCAAACAGGTTTTATTATTCAAACCATGAATGTTCTGTGTCTCAGAAAAACGTTGGCCCGCCCCAGGATCTTCACATTTTTCTATGTTAACTCAGTGCTATGTTATTTATCTTTTCGATTAAAAATTAAAAGCTACTGACTAAAGGGCTTTTGTTTATTTAAAGTGGGATGTAAGTCATTTTATTTTATTTAATCTTAGGATATCCTTCTCCTATTATATCTTTTCCCACCATTTAAAATATCCAAGGGGACAGTATTTCATCAGTAAAGAGTGATGCAGACGAGCCATTGTTCACTGAATCCCAGCAGCAGGGAAGAAGAGCAGGGTAATACTACTGAATCACCCTAGGGAAGTGGTAAGAACCAAACGGCAAATGTCATTCATTAGACGTCCAGCATCTGATCGGATTTATAATACTGCAGCACTTCGTGTGGTCAGCTCCCGAAAGCGTGTAAATTTCCTTTTCTGAACAAGTTGGACTGTGGTCACTTCTCAATCTATTTTGCATTGAAAAAAAAAATTTCCTCCGAGGAGGGGGAAAAAAAACTTTCAGTTTTTAAAAGACTGACCACATAAAATCACTGGTTTGCGAATCAATAAAATTTGATATCCAAATAAGTTTTATTATTCCAGGAAATTCTCACACTTCAAACAGATGGGTGCTTTAGCTGACACATGATCATTTGTATAAACAAATATAAAGCTCAGAATTCTAATTTCACAGTCTCATGACAAAATGCACAACGGGAAAACAAGACTATATGGAAAACTCACCTATATCCTTAGGACCCCAGAGAGTAAACGGTAGGAAGCAGAAACTGTACACCACACCGGGGCCCATCCCTAGGCTGCGATCTGGAGGCAGGTCTGAGGAGGCAGTAACCTTGGCCCTCAAGGAGTCTGGTTTGCTTTGGCCCCAAGGGAACTGGGTTCATTTCAGGAGACCCCAGATCATAAAGACCTAGGCGGAGTCCAAGGCTACGCACTTGGCCCATGATAAGGCTGTTTTTCAGAAATGCTGGCACATAGTCTTGGAACCCGAATCACAGGGCTCCATCTGTGGCACTACCTGTGCGTAACCAATGGTCACATGCACTTACAACTAATGTGAACAAAAAGCCCGTGTGCACAAATGACTAAGACCATGGAAACCAAACTCATCTGGATTTGTGACCTGAAGAAACCTGGAAGCCAAGGCATTAAAGAACTGGTGCTCCCACAGGGAAAGAGATGGAGGCCACAGGTGGTCACCATTCACTCCACAGTGGAACAGAGAAGAGTCTTTAAGATGGTGGCTGAAATAGGGCTTCTCTCCAAAGGTGATTTTGGATCCCCAAGGAAAAGGTATCAGTCCTCAAAGATACCAAATGTGAAACTATGGCAACACATCACTTGAACCCAAACCTCTGGCTTTCCGTCTGCTGCATACTTACCATTGGGTCAGAATTATTACTGCCAATGTGCAGAGAACGATTTGTCAAGTCAAATCCTCCAAAACTGCAGGTTCTCTGTGGAAAGGGGAGGGCAGAGCAGGAATAATCCAGTTACACCTCAGGCGGCCAGAAGTGCACCAGCCCAACACAGTTCCCGTTTGCAGGACATCACTGAATCACAATGTGTTACGGGATGAAAGTAAGAAACGAGAAATGATGAAGAAAAAAATACATGATTCATGTTCTAAGGAGACGTCACTCATTTTGCCCTTCCACGGGCCAGCGGAACTGTTGCCTCCACCAGAGGTTCAGAATCCCCTTAATATGCGAGAACCAACTGATTAAAATACAAATAAAAACAAAACCCCAAACTTACACATGTGTTAAGTGCTCTAAGATTCCCTGTCTCTTAGCAACAGAACTTCCCTTCCAGCCCCCTTACTGTTGGCTGCATCCAGTAGCGAGAAGTGAGGAAACATGTATTATGCGCTCAGAGTGGTCTTTGAAACCCAGATCTGAAGTCCTGCAGAGCCCTGCCACCGACAGCAGGCTTTCCCAACAGACTCTTCTTTTGTTTAGTTTTAAACCGCTGAGATGGAGGGAGAAAGGTTATGTTTACAGTAGAGTCCAATCAAGCCAAGAGGATTACTCACTCATTGCTTCCCTGACCTAGCCAAAAATGCTGATAACTTTCCTATCTAACTGTCCAACTTACGACCCCTTTCCTCAGAGTGTATGAAGTCAAGACACCACATTTGCCTAAAAAGAAAAAGGGTGATTCTGTGACTGCTTCTGACCACACTTCCTCAATTTCAGTGGGAGAAATACTGACGGTATAAAGAATGAAAACTTTATTATCCTTTCAGTTGGTTTCAAATTTTATGGAACTGCTGGTTCCTATGCTTTTATGTTTCCAGAACTTGGTTTGAATTCTCTGCTGTTTTTCTAGCAAAAGCTACTCAAGGACCACTTCCCCCCACAAACCCCCCAAATCTTTAAGAAAATGGAGGCACTCAAGACACACTGATTTTTGCTGCAACTGATTTTTTTTAAGCAACTGGTAATAAAATTTGAGTAACAGATTTGGGTTCCAATATTCTGTATTACTTGTTTCTCACAGCACTCTAGCTAACAGCTATTAAATGGAGGACATGAACAGAAAAAGCACAATGTATGCTATAGACATTGCTTATGTGAAATCACCACACCGAAGATACATGTATTAACAGAACTGAGCAAGTGGAAACATCCTTAAATGCTTAGGTTTTTGGAATCACCCAGACAGAAATCTAATTCCTGGTTCTGCCACTTAACTTGCTGTGTGACTACAGGTAAGGTACGTAAACTCTCTTGAGCTTTCCTTTCTTCATTAGTGAAATACTCTCTATCCTGTATCTGAGACTTGTAGTACCACGGCCCCACAGAAAGCAGATACGCTGAGGATGTTAGTTTCTTCCATGACTTTTCGTGAAGGCGACACTGAGAAGTTGGTAGCTTGCCCTGACAACGGTTATACTGAAGTTTAGGCTTAGTCAATTTTCTAAAGAGACAAACGAAGAACTGGAGCTTAGTTCTGGGCCTTACATTCTGGAAGCTTCCACTGTCAAACCAGGGCAATCCCAGGAATGGGCCAAAAAAAAGAGAGATGGCAGGTGTGGCAGAGGGAAAGGCCAGGCAGGAGATGCAGAAGCGTGACGGGAGGCAGGTCGGGATGCCCAGCATTCAGGACATCACACAGCTGTTATTCCCCCGCATCAAAGCTGTGGCTGCTGTTTTGAATAACCGACCATGGACACAGTTTCCGATGCATGTTATTCTAATTTTACATGAAACATCAGTGGACAATCTGATTTCTCTTACAGTCAATGTAACTGGACCTACCAAAGAGAAAGACCTCTGTATACGAAAGCACTCACCAAATCCCCTGATCTGCAAGCAACTTTACAGCTATCTCTCAAGGCTAATTTTTAACTTTAACTTTCCCTTTCCAGCTTAAAATGTCAAATAAATTTTCTCATTTTTTGCAAAGGCAGTCATTTTATTCAAGTTTCTTTCCTGTGACTCAGGGCTCTGCAGACACAGTATGGCGTCCAGATGCCTCGTCATTTTATGACTTTCATTCTTCCCTGCTTTGAATTCCAGCCTCCACTGCAGCTCTGGAGCCCAGAATGTTATTTCTGATGCATATGAAATAACTGACAAAGAATTTATGTGGAAACTATAACTGCAGTAAATTAGAAGCTCATTTATGTCTTCCTATGCATGTGTGCCTGCATTTCTTCCTAAAATAAAAAGTTTAGTGTAAAGGGTGGACTGGTTTTCTTAACTACCAACTCAAACCTCCCCCAGTGATAGGCTAAGATATTTGGAACTGATTCCTCTTTATTCACGGAGGATGAGCAAAATTTAACAGCAAGCACTACTTGAATGAATCTCTTAACTTTTTCTGTATTGTCAGGGAGTTCTCAAAGCAGCACTACTTCGACAGAGATAACAGAATGTAGACAGACTAGTACAAGAAAGTAAACCAATCTTTGACTTTGGTGGTCTACCATAAATGAAGCCTAAATGAGGTTCTTCCAAGTTCAAACATCTCCTGTACAGATAATGAAAAGAACACTTCAGATAGATGCTTGTGGGTGAGGAGAGCCAGTCGATGGAATGGTCATGCAGCTGAAAACATGTTTGGGGGGGGGGGGGTTGAATTTTTTTAAATGGACAAAATTCCAAAATGTCATGCATGTCTGTTCCCCCAAACAAAAACTGAATGACCAAATAAAAAAGCAAGACAAGTGACCGTTTCCAGGGAGTACAAAGCATTGTCATTTCCCTGAGGTTTCGTCAAGCAAATATGGCATTTTTTGAAAGACAAAAAGATCAAGGTTGAAGAATAAAGGAAACTATACTTTTCAATAAAATGAAAGATATGTGACAAGAAGAATGGAAAAAACTTTTTAACCAAACCAAAGAAATTCTCCCAATCCCTTATAAACAAAAACAAACAAAAAACCTCCGGTTGTTCACTTATTTCCCCCATGTTCTCTGAATAATTAGAAAATTATATTTTGTTTTCCTGATTGTATAATTATACTTACAAGCAATGGTATGTGCAAATTTCTAATTTAGCACTGAACACATAATTCAGCAGGTATTAAAACCGCCCAATACTGCCTCAAGCTCACAGGACTTTAAAAATATCCCGCCTCAGGCCTGTACTTGGCACAGAGGTTACAGAGTGCCACTTTTACGGGGGAAGAAATTGGTATGTGAAAACATGCTTGTCCAGATGTCCATACTCAATGTCAATGAAGAATTAATCACGGGCCGAAGTGTGCGCACAATGGCCCACAAATGGCCCAAATCTTAGAAATACAACTTCTAGAGAAAAAGTCCTGATGAAGTTATATCATTAACCTGGCAATAAATATTACGAGGGGGCACATGAGCAACTCAAGGCGTGCAACTGGAAAAATTCTCAGTATTACGTGACTGCAACTCATGGGGATGAGTCATCGGTTCCCAGAGAAGAGGTGGATCTGTCCCATTAAGGTCACGTCAAAAGGTACGGAGGTGGACGAACCCAGATGAACAAGTGATAACCAAGATTGGGTCGCCACAGTATTTTACAAAAGATCTGTGGGTCAGAACTGAATGAGTGATAAAAAGAACTGTTATTATGCAACCAAAACAAAACCAACTGAAACTGTTGCCATGATGGAGAAAGAGCCAGAGGAAAAGCTGTTGCTGATAATACTAAAAGTGTTGCAAGATTTGTAAGAATGTGAAAAAAAAAGGAAAGCAGTATCTAGCAAGAAAGGCAACACATGTGGGAATATTTGGAAACCTAAGGGCTGGTAGGGACCTAAGCATACTTTCGGAACAGAGAAGGTCATATTACAGAAGGCATTGGCCAATCAGCCTCCATTCCCACAAAAGCAGAACTTGACTGAATGAATTTAAATTACATCTGGGGAAGAATGTGAAGAAATTCTGGGAGTTCCTTCCACCACAGGAAGCGGCAGTGCAGTCTATTCCTTCAGACCTTCACAAGGGGACGGGCCAGCAGCCCCCAGTGGATTAAGCGGGGTGGGTGCCAAGGGCCAGCAGGGCGGGCAAGCCCACAGTTCCTCCTTGCCCTGCACCATTTTATATGGGCTCTTGTGCAAACTAAAAGTTGGGTAGGACTTTCAGGAGAAAATACCTATATTCTCGTTTAATGTAAGTCCTACCTGAAAAACAAATTTTACTAGGTCTCTAATAACTCGGTAATAAAGCTGAAAACCGTTTTCTTATTTGAAAGTAAGTACTTTACTCCTTGCTATGTTCAAATCTATGGAGCAGTGGAAGATATTTCTAAATACTGAGGCTTTTGTTTAAAAAGATAAGCACATCAAATATTCTTAAGTGAAACAAATGAGCTCTTTTTTTCTCTTTTAGATTTAAGAACTCTCTGTTGGCCCCTAGTAATAAAAGAAATATACTTTACAACGTTTTTCAAATCACCAAATTGGTGCTAATGCTGACGGCACTCTGCCGCGAGCTGCTTCCTAACTGTTCTAATTAACTCAGAGAAGAAGCATCTCTTTTGAGGGCAAAATATCCTTCTGTTTTGAGTCAGCTTCTCTGAGGTCAAGTGACCTGGTGGCTGGGAATCAAGACTGCCCCTTCTAGAAGGAGGCCAGACCCCACTTCTGTAATCTGGGAGCCCTCCTCTGGGTCAGCTTCAATGTTCAGTTCTAATTAAAAATCGAACAGCTGCAACTGGCAAGAGGGCAAATGGGAAAGGAGGGAAGACATTCCTAACGGAAAGGGAGATGAGGAATTTGAGGTGCTGATGGAATGGACCACAAGAAGGGGCGAGGAGGGATCCACGCAAGAAAGGCCACAATGCTTGACTGCACATCACAGAAATGACAAGGCCGTCCCCGTGACCATCTTGGTGACTCACGGACTTCTGGTGGATTCTCAAGAGAACCCTTTTAGTACAGCGGTCCACCGTGGCGGCCCACTTCCTCTTGGCCTCCTCCTCCTCCTCCAGCAAGCACCGCCTCAGGTCCTGCTTCTCAGCCTTGCTCAGCGTCCTGTCTGAGGCGGGGCGCACTAGCTGGGTCAGGTTCAGGTGGCTGTACAGGCTGCGCTCCACCACGTAGGTGACATTGAACTCGCTGACGGAGGGGCGCCCGCGCCCCCTCCGGCCGGGCACGCCGCAGCCCCCGCCCCCCTTGGGTTTCTGCCGGAGCAGCGGCAGGTCGCAGGTGCTGCTGTTAATGCCTTTTCTGGAGGGACGCTGGCAGAGAAAAGCTCTGGAACATGAATAATTAGTATCCGTTTTCTTCAAGCGGATCTGCTTCCGGACGCTCTGAACCTCCTCCAGGGACACCAGAAGGTGGTGCCGACGACGGTGGCTGTCATAGAAGCAAACCCCATCGGTACTTACCCCGTGGCTCAGGGACCCGAGACCCTTCTTCATCTCCCCCTCGGTGAGGGAGCGGGACACCTTCTGGGCCTTGTCTTCTTCTGGGTAGGAGAAGAACGTCCCCATCTTCCTGGGGGGCTTGATCAGGCCCCGGCTCTCTCCTTTGCTGAAGGTTTTGACCAACTTCCGGCCAGCCCCCCAGGTGTCCAGGCTGCTGGATGATGGAGAAGTGGTGAGAGAGTCTGAATCATCTTCCGGAGGTTTCTCAGGAGACGCATCAAAGAAAAATGGCTTCTTGTGCACTCCAGAGTAAAGGGCAGACCTTTCATCCGGGACCGGGGAATTCTCAAACACCTGTTCGTCCCCACCTGGAGGGAATCAACACAGACAGGGTCACCGTCTCCCATAATCATACCTCGGCATTCTCTTGCGGAGTCCTCTTTAGGCCCCCCCGACCCCGCAAAAAAAAAATAAGCTAGTCCACACAGCAACCACAGTGATCCCCCTCCCCACAAACACAAACCCTCCACAACACAAACCCTCCACAAACGCAGCTCCCGCTTAAATAAATGCATATAAAAAAGGAAATAATCAAAGTGAGTAAATGTATGGGTTCGCACAAGCTTAATGTTTTGGAAGTATTTTCTCCTTCTCTCAATATCTCTGCAGACCAAACACCTTAACAGACCTATTAAAAATGCCATTTGGAAATTCTAAGTGCCATAATTAGCACAATATTCCTTAGCATTTAATAATCATAGCCCTTTCCAGTTTGCAACTGCAATCCTCAGAAGCAAAGAATCAGAATCGTTCTCCCTCCTGAAAGGCCCTCCTGTTGAGTCTTGCTGGCTTTTTATGGTAGAAGTGTGATGCTTTGTGGCTGACAGTGATTTTTTTATGGGTACAGATGCCATTTAAGTAATTAAATCACCAAGGGAAGAGTTCGGGTGCAGAAACGCCATAAAGGGTCGTAGCTTGCAGATGCAATTGACAAATGGTTCCCACTGGACAAGCCAAACACAAAAAGTGAGGGAACTGGGTGATCCAAGCCAGACATTCCCAACAACGCAGGCCCTGCTCCGAAGCAAGGGCATTTAAGGGCCTGGACACGCAGGCAGCCCCATGGAGTGTTCCACTTCATCTCAAGGATTCCAGCTCTTGAAGCCTTCACTCGAGCCAGGTATCCAGCCAAGCCTTCCAGAGCCCAGTGGAAAGGTTTGGACTTGCTGGCAGGAAAATTGAGTTCTTTTCTGTGTGTGTTATGTGAACACATGTGAGAAAAGAAGTAGGTCAAACTCTGGGTGTAGTGATCCTAACTGGCTGTGTCCCTTTAATTATAAGGGAACTTTTGAGCCCTGCAGCTTTCGCCAGCTGAATTGTGAAGAGGAAAAAATTCAAAGTTCCTTGGAACAGAGGGATGGCACTAAATACACCAGCTGGGATGAGGGTGCCAGTGTGTGGTTAAATGTCAGAGATAAAGGGAGACGCCAGCTTGCTCAGGATGGGGGAAAGATGAGTGATTGCTAGCAGGCCTTTAAAATTTCAAGTTTCTGCCTTTTCCAACTGATGGGAATTAAAGTTACAAATAGAAAGAAAGAAAGAACTGCTGCTGTTAAACACCCAAGATGGTGGTGAGGAAGGCGATTCAAAACTACATCCAGTTCAAAGTTCTTACCTGCAGCACAAGCGTATTCACTCACAAATTATTCCTGGGTTTTTAAGGGAGTTTAAAAGCAGAGTCTCTGGTTCTGATGGATGTTGGCCAGACCAGAAGCAGTGTGTGACTATCACTAACGTTTCCTGTTCCTTCCTCAGGACCCTGACTGAAATGGAATGGAGACCAAGCGCCCTTATATTGTTGGAAGTACAAATGGCAGCCTCTTCTGGATACAGTCTACCTTCCACTTCTGGGATGAAGTGATGAGGCCGAGAAAAGACGCACAGCCTGGTGGCAGGGGCAGCCCGATAGTGGACTTCTCTATGAAAGTAGTCCAATCACAGATCATGGCTTCACAATGAGCCCAGGTGTCCAGGAAGTTGTGCAAAAGCCCTCATCTACCCCTAGTCTTAAGGGGCTGTGAGGAAATTAAGAACCTGTCACTCAGCAGTGGTCTGGAAATTTTCTGGATTCTGTATTGGGGGTTGTCATCAGAAATTCCAATACTTCCGTGTCACAAGTGAGTTTGGAACCAGCTGGTTCACATATGCCCATGACATATGTAGCTCTACTTCCTGTTTCTGGCAACTCAGCATCTGGTACAGTTTGGAGGGAAAAATGGCAAATGCTTCTGGAGAGGTCACCTTAGCCTGTGCTCAGGGAAGCCCTCAGATGGTACAGGCTCTCCTTGTCTGTGCCTGATGCGAGGCCCAAAATCCCAGCCTGGACTTGATCCTTTGGGTTTAGAGCATGACTTCCCCACTCGTCCTGACTTGGAAGTACAACT
The DNA here is from genome assembly GCF_009834535.1 of Camelus ferus. Classification (NCBI taxonomy): domain Eukaryota; kingdom Metazoa; phylum Chordata; class Mammalia; order Artiodactyla; family Camelidae; genus Camelus; species Camelus ferus. Next base: position 58,956,958 of record NC_045703.1, on the reverse strand, counting down.
GTCCTACTGTCCCATTGGGAGAATGACAATCAAGATGCACTTTTCCCGTCATCATCTGGTCGTCATTTGGGGTATGATTTCCTTCACATAACTGACCTTTATCTATCTTGCTCAGCTGAGCTCCGAATATGGAAGGAAAGGTGATTTTGACAGGAGGAAGGAGGTGGGATATGGGATGACTTAATGCCAAGAACACAGATTTATGCCCTAGATTCCAGCCTGGCTCTGCCAGTCACCATCTCCAGGACCCTGGGCAATTGCTTTATCTCTCTAAATCTCTGTTGCCTCACCTGTAATAATGCCTACCTATCTTAGTAATATCTATTACAAAGCTATTAAGAGGATAAAATTAAATGAAGAAGGAGATGTGAAGGTGTTTTATAAGCTGAAAAGCACTGTGCAAAAGCTAATGAATCATTAGCAGGTAACAGATGAATGGGAGTAATGAGGGAAGAGGATGGGTGGGTATCAGCTTCATAAAAATGGGCAGCTACAGGGCACTGACCTGGCCTACAATTTCATATTGTCTAGACTCATCCATGCCCCAGATAAGGACTTGAAGCTTGAGAGACAGATTGTCATTCTTCTGGCTTTTCCAAGACTCCAGAGCTAGGGGGTGAGAGATGGGGTGGGAGAAGAGTGGAGACCCAGGATGTAGCAGAGTCAGGCTGCTCAGATTTAACTCTGGGTCTCCAGCCACCTGGCTCGCTGACCATGAGGAAATTACTTCACCTCTTGGTGTCTGTTTTAGTTTCCTCATTTTTTTTTTTTTTTAATAGTTTCCTCATTTGTGACATGAGGATAGTACTAGTGTCTGCCTCTGGTGGCTATTCTGAGGATGACATATTAAAAGGAACATAAAATCAAAGTGTTGAGGAAAGTGGCTGGCACACAGAAAGCTCTCAATAAATGTTCATTATTATTCAGACAACTTAGTATCGGCACAGGCATGCAAGAGGTCAAAAGGATCAACTCTTCCAAGGTCCTGGGGCAGGAGGAGGGGTTATTGTGAGTATGAATCTTTCCAGCTTTGCAGAAGCAGGTACCAAGGGGGCCTTTTCCAGTACTAGCATCAGTTCTCTTGCTGATTAAAACCACAGAGGTCTACTATGCAAGGGCTGGAGGAGCTCCAGTCGAGCAGGGTGTTGGGGGCAGCCATGAGCCTCACACATACTGGGCCTCCCCTGGCGACAGTAAGAAGCCTGGACAATAGCAGCCTAGCACCCCAACTCCCCAGACACCAGAGGTATAACTTGGGACTTGGACTCACTAAATCTGTCTTCTATCTGTGACACCTAATTCATACCCAGATAAAGTTCGCAGCTAAAAGTCCGCCCAGTTATCACTTTTTACCTTACAGCTACCTCTTTGAGCATATTTCCCCCCTTTTCCCAACTATGTCTCTCAGAGATTGCTGAATTGATTTATTCTGACATAAATACACAGATGAGGAACTTCTGTTTTTATAAATGTTCCTCTAGTGGAAAGGCTGCCCCAACACACGACTATCATATATGAAGGGGCTACTGCACGGTGGGCCCAGTACCAGGTACCTCACCCATCTGCCTCATTTATGGACAAGACCTAGCACTCTCTGCATAATATATGAGACTTAATTTTGGCAAGTGGCATGGGGTTTGTTTAAAAAGTAGGATGCTCCCAAGGTTGAATGACAGCAATTTCATATGGTTCTACTTAACATCACCAAATGACACTGTGTGTGATTTCAGGGAGAGCTTCCACAGTGAGGAGAAGTCAGGCTACGGTCTATACTGTGGAACCATGATGGACAGGCAGGTTTTAAAACAGCCAGATGTAAATCAGCATTGCGCCGAGAATTACCACGCAAAAGACACTCAAAGGAAACCCTGGAATTAAACACAACCCTAAGTTTATAAAATTGGCCATAAAGCAGATAGTCTCTCTCCTTCTCTCTGTCTCTCTTGTCTTTCCTTTCCCTTTTTATCTCCACTTTCCCATAGTAACCCCTTCACCTTCAATATTCCTCTAGGGGATTTAAGCTGACAAATAATTACATCAAATAAAATTTAAAATATACTAATAATAATTATAGGAAACCTTCATCTATGTAAATAAGGGGGAATTCAGTTCCCTCGAAGGTTTGATTTATGTACAACAAAAAAGCCTCTACACTGATATTTTTAAATCTATATGTTAAAACTTTTAAAACTGCTCACCATGTAGATGTGACATTTGAACAAGTAACGTGCTTTTTTTGGTGGTGTGGAGGGAGACATATTCTTTCCAGTATTTCTTTCAATTCACTTTTATTTTCCAAACAGGAAATCTTACTCTTTTATTGCATTCTTTTGGGACAATTTTATAAGATGGTGCAAATGCACTTTACTAATAAGAAGGATGAACATGGTTGAGATTTAATCTGTCATAATTACACTTCAAAGGTTAACTATTCATTACAATAAAACCAAGATCAGGCCCCTTTTGACATTATTGCTTCATCTGACAAGTGGCTTAGCCAGTGAGCTAGCTCTTAAAGATCCACTTAGAATGGGAGGTCCTTATAGCCTCATCGGAGTTGAGACTTGACACTCTTTACAGAAAGAACAAATCACCTCTCAGAGATCCGAAAGGACGTTAGTGCCTCGGTTGTCAGACGTTTGTTCGAGGTGGAGGCATATCAAATTTGGACTAAATTCACTGGGTGAGAACCACAGTCCTTTTGAAAGCAGAAGCTTACATAATATGTTATAAAATAAAGTTTACATGAAATGGTATAAGGACCAAATTAAAGCTGTACCACATCTGGAGAAGCTCCTACTGTCATACACTAGCCATTTCCCATCTTTGTAATATTTAAATAACCAAGCCCCTGGAATGCTGGACGCAAGGATCCTTCATTCCAGAAGGCTCTGAGCATTGCCCTGCTCACATGCAGACCCAGGTTCTCCCTCTGCCTGCCTCAGCCAGAACTCAACCCATCTTCCACTTGAAATAATATTATCTTTTTTAAAATATTTTATTTATTTTGTGGGGGGTAATTAGGTCCATTTATTTATTTTTAGAGGCGGTACTGGGGATTGAGCCCAGGACCTTGCGCATGCTAAGCATGTACTCTACCACTTGAGCTATACCCTCCCCCCAAAATCCTATTTTCTACCGAAAGACAGACCCCAAATGATTTACTCTGGAATAACCAGGGTGGAGTTTGCTTTTTTACCTTCAGTGCTGGGCTTTTTCATTTCTTCCACCCTGATTAGTTTCTTTCTCACTCTGCGAGTAGGAGTTTACCAGCTTGTGTAACCTCTTAAACTTCACCGACTCCTCGGTCTCATCATCCGATTGTTCTCTCGACTGGCAAAGAAACAAAGGAAACGTTAATCAGGTAATTGTCGGGTGCAGCTCAGCCTCACTGCCAGCCTGAACTCTGGCAGTTCTGCAGCTGAACGTAGGGCACCAACAAAGGTGCCCAACAGGTTCATGGGGCTCCACGTACCATCATCTCAAGGTCTAATCCGGTGGAGGATTAAGTCCTAGGCACCACAGCACACACCGATGCCCTGGCCTGACGTGTGGGGCATTGGTCTCAATGACTTCCCGGTCCTCTTTGAGAGAGCTCCGGCAGGACGCTCTCCTAGGCTGCCCCTGTAATTCTAGTTATACTGCTGTGGTTTGGGCCAGGCTCTCAACTGTCTGGCCCGTCAGGACTTTCTGTTTAACGTGGTCATCGACTGCTTCTCCAAACCCAAATTCTGTTGCCTTGTTCCAGTCCTCCCCGAAAATCAAAAACAGCAGGGCATGAGAAGGGAAGAGATGCAAAAAGCTGCCTTCGGTCCCATTTGTGAGGACAGTCTGCCACATCTCAGCCATCCCTCCCCTTCCGCCTCTCCCAGCTCTTTCCGAGAGCTTACAAGGCGAGCCCAGGGACAGAGTCTGCATTCCTCCACGAGGGACAAGGGAAAAAGCTGACCTTTTCAGCCATACAGTGCAGTCCATATTCCCCAGCATCCCATCTCGTTCTGCAGTGATTCAAGCATGCTCAGCCCAGCTGTTTTCCCTCAAGTATCAAACATTACAGAGAGAGAGGGAAAAAAAAGTTCGCTCAGCAGCAGTGACCCAAGCGAAAAACAATCCTTTCCTTGTGAACAAAATGAGGGCTTCGCTTCCAAGACAGCTCGGACATTCAGCATGCAGCTTCCTCTGTTTTATCTGTCCAAAATGTGAAGAAACCACAAGGAGTCTGGTCCTCAGTGGCCGTGCTGCACGGGCCGGGCGCTCAGGCATCTCCGGGAGCGCGGAGCCCGGCGGAAGTGCGCAGCCTCGGCACAGCCCAGGCGGCCCGGAGCGGCTCCAGCTAATCCCGCACATCCTGCCAACAGCCCTCTCTCCATTTCCTCAAGCCTAGTTCACGGACAGAGTGGGGAGGAAAATGCCTCAAACCCAAAAGCAAAACAAAAACAAACCACATCTCTGAACACGCGTCTCATAGGGAGACCTTCCCCCCTGCCCATCACACAAGAAATGCTCTCATTAATCTCAATTTTATAGACAATAAAATAGGTAGCTAGAGTTAGCAGAGAACAGTTTCAAGAGGAAACGAGGTAGAGATTATATTAATTACTTAGGCATAAAAATGGTGCATGCTGTGCATCCACAAATATTTCTGTAGCACCATGCCTATACCTAAAGGATATACAACCCATTTCCCAGCCTCTGTCCTCACCGTGGGGTTCCTAGCATGGAGCCATTGTACTTTCTCCCTGCAAGACCATAAGCAAACCATTCACTCGCTAAGGAATAATTATTATTACTCATAAACGGCAAGGCATCTGGACAGGGGTATTTCTCAGGCTTCCCTTCTGTGAGGTGTATCAATATCTGTGTCTAATTTCTCTAAAATACCTAGGTAAAATGTTGCGTGCACACTTCAGAATTAAAGTTAACTGCTGGCTACCTGGTAATGAAGAATAGAAATTGGACCCCTAGAGAGCAGGGGAAGGAGGCTTGCACGCTGGCTATCAGGCTTAATGCATTTGGTCTAAAACTTAAAATGTAAAAAATTAAAATAAAGTAGTAAGTACAGCTTCTACCACACAATGGCATTGTCTGCTTTGGATTTCCCTTTTACTTGGGCGAATTGCTGGTGTGTGATAGAATGGTCGGAGTGGTCAACCAGAGGAATGAGAGCTTGGTTAGCGCCCACTCTGGGTAATCAGCACCTGAACAAAACCACAGTGCATGGAATGACACATGAACACTGAAAAACATTCTGCCTTCTTGATGTATCTCAAAAGCCAAGTACTTCTAATAGAAGAATCAACATTAGATTACAGAATGTTTCCGCACCCACCAATGACACAGATCTAGAATATGTCTATAACCCTCATGTTAGAAAATTCTGAAGTCAAGTGAAAATGTAACAAACACAGGTTGTTCATAATCGAGATTCAGGATTCAGAAAGCTACATCATAGGATAAAAATCACCCATACCTAGCGTGGAGGGTTGCTGCTGCTGCTGCTGCTGCTGCTGCTGCTGCTGCTGCTGTGTGTGCACGCGTGTGTGTGTGCATGCGTGTGTGTGTGGGATGAGAAGTAAAAAGAGAAATGGGATACAGAACGGAGCAATACAGAAATCCTGAGTCCACAAAAACACAAATCATTTTTAGGAAACATACCATCAGAAAGAACTTTTCAGGGAGAAATCAAAATGGTTAAACTAGGACAACAGATTTAAAGGCAATGACCCCACCCCCACCCCCACCCTGTGCCCCCACCAGTCCTACTTTCCTCTGCCCAGATTTACTGTGGTCAAAAATAACATATTCCAGGTACTTATTTAATTGCTTTCACATGCTCCATCTATTTTTAAGAAACAAGGACTCTTTAGAGCTTTGAATTAATATTATTTTTATGTATCTCTAAAAAAATGTAAAGTTTGGAGGTGTTTGCCACTGACAAATCACAGATCATACATAGCACTCAGTTACTTTCTTTGCATTATCATGTTTTTGGACACCAGCTGAAATAGATGCAGCACAATTAATATGAAAAAAAAATAGGATAAAACCAAAGTCATTCAAGATATATATATGGTATTATCATTATAATCATCATCATCATCATCATCATCGTTATTTTAAAAGTAGAAAATCTCCTCTTAAGTGAGCCTACAAGTCACTGAGTTGAACAGTCTCCCAAGGATGCTTTTTATTGAGAGGTGTTGACTTCTCACTTCCTCCTGTGTCCAGAGGAAAAAGAGTTGTGAAATATTTGCCTTTAAAAAATCCTCTCCAGCTGTTTCAACATAAAGACTCTGTAAACAGCATTCATTTTTCTTATAAACTGAGGAGTAAAGCTTAAATTCCTCATTTCATGTTTCTCCTTTTAAATAAGCATGCCACTTCCCAAATGCTGAAAAAAAAAAAAAAAACTTGTCTTCTTATTCAGAAAATACACCCCTAGAGGTGTATGTATGAGATGGAGGTGTGAGAAATTTTATTTAACTTTTTTAAAATTAAAAAATGTATAGAGGAAATCTCCCCACCCAGGGGAACTCTGTAGAAGATGAAGGACACATCTGCATTGCATATAAAATAAATGATGCCAAGAAATAGACTCAGAGCTATTATAAAACAGGTTTTAAATAAAGTGAAAAAATAACAGTATATGTTTATACACATTCAAACCCAAGATGGCATCTCCTCCTCTCCCTGTCCTGGCCCAGGTCAGAGTGCTAAAATAAACTTAAATTTGACCACCTTCTAAATTTGAAGGTGAAAACTCAGTCATCTGTATAACCACCCCCCCACCTCTAAACCTTTAGTAGAAAAAGTCAATTAATTTATCCTACCAAGGGATGTGGAAAAGTGGATTTACAATATTGTAAATAGAAACATTTGACTTCCAGCCTCTGTACTGTGGATTTTTCCACCAGAAAGCCCATATGGCTCAACTTTTAATTACTTTGGCTAATGCTATATGTAGTAATTCTGTGGTGAATGCTTAAGTGTTTCATTTCTGGTCTCCATGGCAACATTACATCAGATTGCAGACAGCTGGCTCCACAGTTTTAAACCATAACAAATTGACCAAGCCAAGGCACAAAACTATAGCTGCTTTAAAGAAAGAGTACACCATTCTTCTGCCAGGGCGCTGAATGAGGAACCTATGGGGCCCGTTTGGCTTTCAGCGGAGGGTGGAGCCTCCTTCCTTCTCAGCTTCTTTCGGAACATGTGCGTCCTTGACACATCTGCAATGTTCTAATGGGAGAGACACGGAGCCAGCGTGGAGAACTTTTTATAACACAGCTACACTAAGGGTGATCAGAAAAAAGGAACACAATGAACAGCATCTGTAGACACAAAAATGTGTGGGCTTGAGCAAACGAAAAGTATCCCCTTAACTGTTCAACTGAAGCCCATCCCTGCAAGTTGGTAACAGATGCTTCACGTGCCGCTGACCTTGTAACAAACAGTTCTTGCGAACGATGATGTGCTAGAGCAAATGCTTTCCAAAAGCTGCGTGGCACAGTCGTGCAGGCACAGGATTAACGTGCTGTAATAAAGATTGAATCGAACTTGCAAGGAGCAACTAGAACCCTTTGGGGACTGCTGGAGACCTTGCTGAGCACAGGATTACAACTGTGCCTTTTGCAGAAACACGTTCACTCAGCTTACTTCCCCAGCTCCAAACACTCAGCACACTGTCCCAGTTAACAGCCAGACCAAGTCAACCTACATCCCCCGGAGCCATGCACATAACACTGTATTTAAGCCTTTCTGAAAAGTATTCCGAAACTGGCAATAGATTCGCCTGTGAAATTCACGCAATGTTAATGGCACAAACCTTCAAGTTACGAGGAGGAAACCGATCGGTTGTAGGTTTATGAAAAGCCGCACATCGCTGCCTGAAGTCAAGTCTTCCGCACTAAAAGCCTCCACCAGTGGCAACTCAGCTCCAACCCACGTACACGCAATCCTCTCGCGTGCCCACTTTATTCTCCAAATAATATTCACTCTCCTCCAAAAGCTGTGTCTTAGTATTGAGTGAGCAAGCTAGGAAAGAATGCTCCGAGTTACAAGGTAGGGGAGTAAACAAGGAAAGAAGGATGAATCTAGAGGAATTGGAATAGAAAAGAGGGAAGCATCCCAGCCAAGAACAATGAAAAAGCTTTTCCTCAAAGTGACAGAAAGCACATTTCCCCTGCACGTTACACTTATCGGGCGAACTTGGAACTTACCGGCTTCGGCATTTAGCAGGCCTCGGGGGTAATCGTGAGCACAGCCGGTACCCCCGCCCCCTCCCCACTCTGAGAGCGTCTTCACTCTTGCTCCGTCACCTCTGGAATCTCAAAGGGAGGGTGAGGCACTCCTCAAACGTGCTCCTTGGGAGTTACATGATCAGAGAGGCTCCACCGGCACAACTTGAGATCCGAAGGAGAAGAAAGTGAAGACACTGGATTCAATTAGCCGCTTTCTGCCTGCTGACTGATCCTCCCGTCCCTTGCTCGCTGCATGACTTGTAAGAAAGGCATAAGTCGTCAGCTCTAAGCAAATCTCCTATTCACCACAAGGAAAAAAGGGAGTGTTGTACGTGGCAAACAATCCCTGTTTTCACTGACGAAGGCTCCCTGACCTCCCGCTGGCCTCCAGTTCCTTAATTACTGTCTATGGAATTCCAGAGAGAGAAAAAAAGATCTCGAGAATCTGAGCAAATCCGGGACAAGGACTAACCCTCACAAGCGACTGAACTTAAAAAAGATCTCTTTAGCAGATATTCTTCTAAACACCCCCCGAAGGCAGACGTCGCGATTGAAAATAGACAACCTTCCAATTGCTATTTTTAAAATTACTGAATCAAAACTTATGATTGTGGTTTCTCTCCTAAAGTTGTCACTTTCGGTCTCCTCACTTTTTTTTTTTCTTTCTATTTTAACCACTAGAGTAAACGTAGGCTGTTTCCCCGTCACTGACACTTCTAAAGCTGTCTCACCAAATTGTTTCAATCATCATTTCAGAGCAGCTGAGTTCTCTTATGTTCTAAAATGTGAGCACGGGGGCTGTGTCACAAGGTGGTCATTAAATTTTCTCAGGGGTGTCTAGGGAGCAACATCACATGCTGTTACAGAACATCATCTAAAAAGGCAGGACTGAAAACCCACCTGAGGCTTCCACGACGTGGGCTGCAAGTCATGTCTGTCTTTTCAAGGCTAAATTCACTCCGTTGGGTAAGTCACAGATTCCCACTGTGCAGTTCACGCTGCCCAATCCTGGGTGCCTCTCACCGTGTGGGTCTCTATTGATGTGCTACGTAAAGGCCCCTCTTGGCGGGGCACCACAGACCACCAGGGCTCACTCCCTTTTCCTGGACATTTGCCCTGCTGCTCTTCTTCCCTGGGTCTCTTTGGAATTTTTCACTCTGCTTGAAACTCCCTTTCCCCCAATTTTCTGCCCCCCACAGAAGTTTCTCCCACCACTTATGGAATTTCCTCTTATTTCTCCTTGCAATGGTTCACCACACCTTCACCTGTTCCCCATTTCACAAAGCCATTCTCTGACACCTCCTCTGGTTTCACATATACTCCCTTCCCCCACCACCCACGTGTGCCACAAACTGTGGCAGGTACTTTCCTGACACTGGACTTCAGTGATTTGGGGTTTTTTTGTGTTGGGGGGTGGTTGGGGTTGGGTTCGGTTGGGTTTCTTTCTTTCTTTAATTTTTTTTTAATGGAGGTACTGGGGATTGAACCCAGGATCTGTGCATGCTAAGCATGGACTCTGCCACTGAGCTATACCTGCAAGATGCTGGGCTTCAAACACCCATATTTATCAAGGGCTCACAATTCCTGGCACCGTGCTAAGTGTTTGCACGTATGAACCCATTTCACAGACAGTAAATGGCAGAGGCTGATTGTGATGCTTCATGGATTTGTACGACCCCTACCTCTACATGGGCTGTCTTCACCCAAGACTCACAACCACACCGCATGCATCATTACACTTAGAATTCCTTAAAACTGTCAGTATAAGTCTCACTTGAATTTCCCTGTTACTTCATGAAAACTAAGAAAATTTGTATGCCCCCAAGGACAATGGGGCAGATGGAAGAGGAAGCCTTTAGAGATAGAAGAGCCTGGGGTTAATTTTCAAGTCCTCTGGCAAATCACTGTTTCCATGGGCCTCAGTGTTCCTCCATGTAAGTTTGGTCTAATAACATTTGTCTTAAAGCATTGTTGTCTTACAGATTGTGGATATAATTGTGTATGATCAACCACTGGAGCTCGGAAAGTGCTTATTATGTCTGCAGTCAACCTATTACTGATCAGAATCCAAACAAGACCTATTTTAATTCTTGCAAACTGCTGTCTGAGGTGCCATGTAAACAGCAAAGGCAAGGAAAACATGTAAAAGCACGTGATAATGGCCAGCATCTGAGGCTAGGTCTGAACAGCTCATTTAGATGAAGAGAAGATTCTGAGCGGGATTCGGAGCCAGAACTCCACAGACACAGGCTGAGGTCCCCTTTACGCCACTTGGGAACTCATTTATCGAACGACAGTGACAAGCCTCCTAGGGTTCCTGAGAGGATGAAAGGCACCTTGACTGTGAGGCTGGAGCCTGTCAGGTCCCGGAGACTGTGTCGTGCGAGCTCTCGGGAGCTGGGATGGATGAGCCAGGTTCTGTGAGGTGGGGGGAGGGAAGGACCCATCTCCTACTTCCAGTGGTGCCCTCCTCCTTGCCTTCCCCTCCTGTTCGTGGTCACTGTCACCATTCTCAGAAGAGGGATCAGGTATTTATGGAGACACTCCATAGGGAGTGCTACCCCGGCTTTCAGAAGACAGGAAGGACCACAGGGACAGGGACAATACCTGTTCCCCTCCTGTGCACGGTGCCCAGACAGGGCCACCCACAGTGGCCCACGGCAAGCAGGTGTGAAATCCACATGGGATGAAGATGCTGAGACTCCCCAGCCCGGTCGCTCCCAGCCCTTGCTGTGCATCAGAGGAAACTGTGAATATCTGAAAGACTAGTCTGGGCCAGGCCACCCTGGGAAGCTTCTAAAACAGGGCAGATGAAGTTCATGAGGATGGGCATTGCTAGTCTAGCTCACTGGGTAGCGGGCTGGGACTTACCCGCACACAGGAGGTGTGCACGCTTGCTGAGGACAGATTTGAGCCTCTGAGTCCCACTCTGAGGAACTGTTCATTAGGTGCTTGGAGCAAAGTCCACAGGCTGCAGTGTGGAAGGTAGGACTGCGTGATCAGTTTCTGTCTATGTTATGCTCCCTGGCGCAGATACTATGTGAAAATGACCTCTCATAGCACCTGGTTCTCATTCTCCAACTTCCTCGCAGCATCTCAAATACCCCATCTCTCATGTGCCTGCACATTTCTGCACTTGAGGATTCCTTTTTTGGGAATATCTCTGTCCACCCCCACCTACTTCCCTAGCTCCTACTTGTCCTTCAAGATTCAGTTCATGTGTTACCTCCTCCAGAAAGCCTTCCTGGCCTTCCTCCTCATCTTCCTTAGGCTGGGTGGTTGCAGAGCAATCTAATAGACTTTATTTGAGAACTTAGCTCAATATATCATTAACCCAGTACTACTAGCCCTTCACTAAACTTCCAGAGGACAGTGAGCGCGGTCATACCAATTTCTCTATCTGTATTTCAGAAACATGTATTGTTTATCCTTAATTACATATGATCTATTTTTAATCAGAAATTTTAGAAAATGAAGATATAGAAAAAGGAAAAAGAGGAATCACTTATATATTCCTAGTCAGAAAAAAATAGTAGTATTTTGGTTTATATCTTCCTCTTTTCTCACACACATAATACACCTTTATGTGACTTTTTTAACAAAAAAGGATGACCTTGTGATCTTTAGCTGCTCCCTCTCCCCTACACCCCCTGGTCAATATCAAGGTCCCCAAAGCCTCCCTCACATGAACACCCAGTGTAAGTAGAAACAACGTGCACACTTGTAATTGTGACCCTCTCTGAACCACACTGCTGTGTTTGAAGGGCTCCTTTAGTGAACCCCTGGGGCCCTCAGTACACACTGTTCAAACTGTTCTATAATCTGCTTTTAAAAATTAATACGTTTGGAACATTTTCCCACATCAACAAATATTCAACAAATAAAACACAACAATAGCTCTAGTATCTCTTCATATTGAATAAATCACCTTTTACTAAAAAAATTTTTTAAATAAAAATAAATACAACAATACAGTAATGATTCAATAGTATTCGGTCATAGAAGTATACCATGACTTACTAAATCATACCCTCAATCACTGGACATCTGCATGTTTCCAATTTTTCAATATTACAAAAAATACTCTGATGAACACTCTGTCATAAAATTTCTAATGCATCTAATACATGCTTTTTTAAGAAGACGTGATTAGATTGTTGAATTGATGGGTAAAGAATGGGCCTATCTTTAAGTCTTCTGATACATGTTAACAATCTGCTCAGAAGAAACATTGTGTTATTTTAAAATCTCACAAGTAGTATCGCAAGAGTGCTTATTTCTTCTATGATTCTTTTCCACTTAGAAAATTAAAAATAGCATCTATAGTTATGATACGAGATATTTCCTGATTGAAATCAATGGATGGGTGGATGGCATGGCGTTAGGAAGAGCAAGGAGTTGAAACAGGACTAAGCTGGCTTTAGCTGGACTTACAAAGGTTATAGTCTAGAAGTCTGTGGGTAGAAGGGCCCCCAGAGAAGTTCAGAAACATGATGAGTGTAAGTCAACTGGGATAAAAGCGCAAGAGGAAAAAGAGATAGGGATTCAGAAGTGGGAGAACTCACCTCTGGCTGGGGAAACTGAGACACGCTTCAGTGAGGGGACAGGCACTGGCCATGGGTTTGGGGGCATTTCCACGTTCCTATATGAGCCTAGCAGTCTATATGGCCCCCGCTGACCTCAGATGCCTGACTATCTGGACAGTCAAAGAAGAGTTCAGCTGATGCTGCTGCCTTTATAAACAGCATGTGACACCAATCCACACCAGCTTCACCGCCCTCCTCTTCTCCAAGCTTGATTTCATAATCTCTCCAACACGTCTGATCTCTCTCCACTGGTCCAAGAAGTGACACATTCAAGGTCACTCCCTACCTTGGAGGCAGCATACTGGCTCAGGCCGGGTATGTTCAAGACCAGCACTGATGACTACCAGTCATCAGAGTCCGGCCACGGCAGGGGCTTCCAGTCACAGCCATCAGGTTAATGTGTTATTCTTTGTGTTAGAAGAAAATTAGTTTCAGTCTTTAAAGAAGTTAGAATTACTTTAAAAAGTGTTTATGAGTTGTCAGAGTAACTATATAAAATATGAAACACATTGTGGGTTTTTTTCCTTATTTCACAAAGGAGTCAGGGAAGGGCTCATCTGTTTAGTAAGAAATATTTTGCTCATTAGCTGGTGACATCATTGCCCTCTGAAATTAGGAGATTTTTGTCAGCATATGGGGAAAAAAAGATGAAATTCCATTCTTCTCCCAGAGGTGCAGTGTAACACTGAAATAATCTCTCTGGCAGTTTCAAAATTAACTAGTTGTCGCCAGATTTGAAAAAAGAGGAGGAGGAGGAGGAAGAGAAGGTAGTGGAGGAGGAGATAATTACACGACATTTTTATTTGTAAGAAGTATGTGAGAATTTGAGGTAATGTTACCATCCCCAGAGGCAAAGGCTTGTCAGCACTTAATTCACTTAAGAAACTGTTTAAAAAAGAACTATAAAACCAAAGGAGAGTAAATGGAGGCTACATTCCACAATAAACTTTATTCTTTTTCTTAAACTCATGAACTCTGAATTGCTTTTAAGCACACTCAAGTAGTGTTGCTACTTTCCCCATAAGAAGGGAGAAAACATAAGACCTCAGAAGTCCTACTGCCAAGTCTAGGGAGACGTGGATCCCAGGCGAGTCCACCCAATCCCATTTCTGCAAGCTTCCATGGAGCAGAAAAAATGCCTTTCCTTCTGCTGAAAGGAGTTGGGAGAGGAGAGAGATTAAGTGGAAGAAAGAGAACAGGCTGCTTCCCCTTCACTCAGTAAATCTGTGGACGATTTTACTGCTTGAGATTATGTCACCCCGCCCATAGGTCAGAGAACCCTACTGGTCATGTACAATAGGTGGGTTAAGATAAAAAAAGAAGTTATGGGAAAGTAGTCAACAGCTCTACAAGTCCCTCTGGACAAAGTGGGGTAGTGTTACCCAAAACATATCTATGGTGTCAGGCACACTAAGGACTAAAGAAAAACACCAAACCCACTCATTCCCAAGTGCATTTGATTCTCACATAGCCCATGCCATGGAAAAGGATGACTCACAATAGGACTGCCAAGTAGGGCAATTACATATGCGTTTGAGGCTCTAGTTTCTGGAGCTGATGGAAGTTTTCATCCCAGAAGCGGTAAGTCTCCCAAGGGATTGGGTGGTGTTTGCAAAGTCACATTACTTTTATGGCATCTTAGACTGACTGATTCATGGAGCAGGCACGACTGCTTGGACAAAGCTGCCAACTAACCTTGTCGAGGCACACTGACAACGTGGAAATACAGAGAACTGATGGAGCCTGCATGGCCACAGAGGGAAGATGTGGACTTGGTGCCCAAACCCAACCCAAACAGGCCACTGGATCAGCATGGTCATCTGCTGAAGACGGAGGCATGTGGTCAATGCTGCCTCCCAGAGTTGTGGATCTATGACCTTAACATACTTCTCCTTATGTTTGTTGAATAAATAATAAGCAAATTTTCTTCCAACTAGAAGAAATCTTGGCTGAATCCTTAGAAAAAGAATCCATTAGAGCTAGAAAGGTTGCTTGTGGTCATCTAACTGGCAAAACTATCAGGTCATGGTCACTGCTGAAAATTGAACCAAAGAATATCCTTCCTACAAGAACTAACAACGAGCAACAGCACCTAAAAACAAAACCACTGAGAACTGGCAAAAATAGTCCACCAAGAGCATCCAAACAAAGGTACATAACCTAATACACTGAACTTTAAAACTCCATGATCAAGCTAAGAATCAAATATTTGAAGACCCATATAAAAGGTTCTCAGTTCTCCAAAAGCCAGACTGGTGGGAATCTTGAGAATTATTTCATATACCTTCATTTCATTTGGAAGAAAGCAGCACTGTGTGGCCTTCTTTACCCTTTTCTGATCTAGGAGCAGCAGAAATTGCTTCAAGACAGTAATGAGTGAAAAGATAGAAAGTCAATAGTAAGGCTGATCCTGATCGAAATAAAGCCTCTAGAAATTCAGCAGGAATTGGAGGAGTGAATCCCAGGCAGACTATGTCCTACCCACTCCCCACCCATAACCAAGCAATGTGAACAGTGATGCAGTACGTTAACAAAATCTTAGGAGAGAGAAGGCTGAACTCAGGTATCCCAATGAAGACCACATTCCACTTCAGTTGGGTTTTCCTGCTTCTCCAGCCATCACCTCAGGCTATAGCAACACAAACATGAATAGAGCACAAAATAAAGCCCTCAAATGCAGCTTAGAAGAAAGGAAAACACTCCATTTTCAGACAACATGGCAAACAGGTCAAAAAGGAAGCCTCATGGTACCAGCACAAATAGGAAGTGTGACCTGAGTTACACAAGCATGATCAAAGGGAAAAGAAATGCATGTCAACTACTCAGACTATAACAAGGAAAAAAAAAATGCACAAACAAACATAAAAATTCTATCTTTTGATCCTTTATCTCTATCAGAAGAAAATATAGCTCAAAGAACAAGAAGAAATTCTAAACAGTTGTTTCTCTCTATAAAATAATTTAAGAATATGAATTCAGTTAAACGAGGCCTCAAAGACAAGATAAAAATCATAAACGATACGAATTTTAAAATTGCACTGATAAGGAAATAGAGGACCAAACAACCTATTACAGAAACAATCTGCAAATAAGAATGAGCAAAGAACAGAATCAATGCTGTAGAAGTCAAAATATTGATGTTCAGATTGATCATCTATATTATTTAAGTCCATTTTCTCATACGGTCCACATTTGAAGACTCACCCACCTATTCACCTAAGCCATTGGCCTTGCTGCTCCCACTACATCACATGTTTCTCTTCCTTCTCCTGGTGAACTCCTGCTCAGTTTCAGTCACCATTTCTCAGCTTTCCACATTCTCCTCACTGGAGCTCAATGGGCTTTCTGTGTGTACTTAGCACATTACGTAGAAATATTCCAGTTAAGTCCCCAACCATGCTGTCCACTTGTCTGTCTCTTCTTCTCAAATATAAGCCCTGTGTTTAGGGACCGGCATGCAGTAGGTACTCAGTGTTTGCACAATGAATGAGTAAAAGTATGTTCAAGAAGGCAGTCTTCCACCTACACTCTGGGTCAAAGGCACGGAGCAAGAAGTGTCCTTGCAGGAACTAATCATGCAATGCTATTAGACTTACACTGGTAAGAGGACAACCAACAAGGGGGTGACAGAGGGTGTGGTACAAAGAGGGAGAGGAACAGGGACAAAGAAGAGAATAAAGGGATATTTCTATGGAAATTATTCTGTGAATAACTACAATTTGAATTAGAATTTAGTTGTGTTGAAATACGGCTTTCCAAATGAATGTCATTGTCTGATGACTGAGTATGGTTCTAAGAGTTTTGACAGAATGGGTAACTGTGGTGACGAAAAGTTCAAATAGACTCTAAACAAGTGATGGGCAGCCTGTGACTTCAGTTAACTGGCTTAGGATGGAAGTGGCCCTCTGTCTGGATCCAATGACTCATGAACCGTGAGAGGACCTGGGTATCTCTCCAACCCATCCATTGTATAAGATTTGGTACTAGGGCAAATAATTCATCGAGGAATTAACATGTGATGGATAAATATTATTAAACAAGTGATGGAGATTCTCTCTTACCCCAGCCTCCCTGAGGTTCATCCCAAAAGCAAAATAAGAAATTGGAATTGCGAATCTAAATGATAATCATTAACCCAGATGATATTACAAATATCTGTACTCAGATATAATCGGCTAGCAGGGAAAATGTGGTATATCCTGTTTGGTATTTACGTATTAGGTTGGACAAATGAAACTGCCATTTTTATAGGTCAAAAGCTAGTATCTCTAGTTTCACGTGGCTCAACCTAACAAAAGAAACAACAGACCAGAATGTGCCCCCAAACTCTCTTGCATTTTTAAAATGTTAACAATAGGTTACATAATCCTCAGATGATGTTGCATCTGGATGTTGTCTTTGTTTCTGTTCATGTGGCCCTTGATACACTGAGGAGGGTCCGCAGGCAGCACCCAACTTCCTGTAACTGTACAAACCCGTGAAGATAAAGACGTACCTAGTGAGTTTGCCAGATGCAGAGAGTCAAATTTCTGAGCCTGCTGTAAGAGTGCCGCCCAGCATAACAGGGATGGAAGCCCTTGCCCATGTGCTCAATGAAACCACCTCACTTGGCACTATATGGCCCTAGATAATTTCAGTACAATTAACAGGTTTTTTTTTTCCCAAACAGTTATCCTAAGGCCACATGTTACTGAAATTATACGAGACCCGCTCCTAAGCCCATGACACTTATACCTTCTGAAACAGAAAATAAACTGATTATGTGTTTGGTAAAAGCATAACCAAGTTAACACACATGATTTACAGGAAGCTTGTTCTGTCTACTCCTGCCTTATCCCGAAGCATAAACATGGCCACCATGTATGGCATGAACAAAAATAAAACTTCTGCGGGAACTCAAGCACTATAAGAATGACAGTTAATGGAAAGGTGGAAGATCTTCACATAAAGTAATAGAGGCTGGCATTCACTGGGTGCCCCTTAATCCTTGCAACACCCATGTTGGGTAGATACACTCGGCCCTGTTTGCCAGATGAGGAAAGAGGGGCACAAAGAGAGGAAACAAGTTGCCCTCAGATGCAGAGCTAATTGGTGGGAGAGCTGGGATCTGAACCCAAAGACTGACTCACGTCTGTGAGCTTAACCAGCCCCCTCGCCTGCCCACGCTGGGCAAACGCCTGGCTTTCCCGAGGCCAGAGTGTTCTTCCTGTCTAACTTTGTTTAAAAGATGATGATCTTACAGGACTCACAACAAACACACGCCTCAAACGTTGGCCCTTCTCCCAGAGTGAAGGCTGGGGGTGGAGGGTGATGTGGAATAAATGACACGAAGCCATCTAAGCAGTGGTCCTTGGTCAGCTCACATCCAGTGAGAACAAAACTCATCTTTCTCACAAGACTTCATTACACATGTTGCTCCAATGGTTCTGTCTCTTAGTCTCACCATCAGCAACAAGTGGAAACAATCCTTATTTCTGCTTTTCTGAAGAGAATTTTAATAGGTTCCTATTATACTCTCATTTTAGTTTCAAAATCACTTCTGTTAAAATTAAGAGTAATATTTCTTCCTCTTCCCACCCAGACAAATAAAAAAGAAATTTCTAAGAAAGTATCCATAAAAGCCTGAATAATCATCTCAAGGCTCCAAGTATGCATTAAAAGACCAGAATCAATAAAAGCTATTTTTTAACATAGTTCCATTTAGAAAGATTGAGAAAAGCGTTGATAATTCTCATACAATGTAACTAACACAGCATGACATAAACATGCCTGTCCCAAGTGTACAGGGTACAAAAGCCCTCCGGCAAATTAATACCAGGCCATATTTCTCCTCCTTCTCCCAGTCATACTACAAGCCAAATGAGTAAAGCTCTTCTTCTGTTCAGGAAATAAAGAGGCAAAGCACACAACCAACTGTCCTATATTTAAGCCCCGCTGGTCTAAGCATTAAAGCTACAACAAGCAGAACCATTTTCTAGCCACCAATCAAAACTCATCTTGGCAATTAGAATCCTTTTAAGCTGAAATCCATATATTAAGAGTTACAAAAACAAACAAACAAACAAACAAAAAACTCTAGGAAAAGCGATTCAAAGAAAAAATATAAACACCATTAAAAGCAACCAATAACTTACATTCAGAAATGTAAGTTATTTTTATGGTTGGAATCTAGTCTCTCTTAAATTTCCTTAGAAAACCAGCATATAAGAGCAGAAAGTCAGTAGAAAGAAGGTCAACTGTTTCCGTAAAGATACCTTTCCTGGACCTATAATGTCAACTCTAATACTGAGGTCTATGAATTTTCACATAGTTTATGTATCCAATAACTATTCACTCACAGTCAGCAAAAATATGAAAATCATATTTTTTAAACTGCTAGTACTATCTTATCTATAAGTGGAAGGCAATTCTATAAATTCATCATGTCATTAAAGAAAAGTCTTCTTTGGGAATCAGATTTCCCCAAACAAGAAAGCTAATAATATTGATTTCTATTTTCCTTTAAAACCTTTGCAATATAAAAATAAAACTTCTGATAAATTTTAACTTACAGACATCGTCTAGAAGCCCACCCTAGTAAAAGAAACATAGTCAAAACAAACACAATAAGAGTAGCAATGCTTGAAAAAAATCTGGTTCAACTCAGAATACCAGACTCTGAAAAGCATGGATTTACAGACACTCCTTGGCCAAGCAGAAGCACCACTCTGCTCCTCAAGGCGCACCACCCCCGGAGCATAAGCTCTGTTTTCTAACCACATTCTGTATTAAGTAATTAAATCATTCACCTTCTCTCTAGCGATACTAGAAAGTAAGCCATTCATCACAAGAACCAGTAAAAAAGGAACTTTGAGAATGCTCTCTCCTGGCTTTAGGCACATTATCTTTTAGAAAGTTCTAGACTAGACTAACATTGTAGCAGCCCCTCCTTCCAAAACAACAGCTGAATCTGCTGGCTGGAAGGCAATGGCTGTAATTGAGGCAGGTGAAACGACTCTGAAAAGCCTCAGTAAAAGCCATCTGCTGGTGAGGGCCAAGCTGATGGTTTACAATTTTAGAAAGCCCCAAAAAGATTTAGCAGTTCTGCGTTGTGCCAATAGTATGGAGATATTTTAACTGTGACCTTGAAAGTCCTCAATCAAGGAAGCACTTAAAATAGTAGTTTGTAAAAAGTGGAAGAAATTACCACTTGACGTTCCGTCTCTGTTACGCCAGATTTGGACACAGTTCAACCACATGGCTCCCCAGGTTAGTGGCAAAGATATATTCAGAAATGGAATGAAAGCCTATGAAGAGCTGCACATATGGATGTAAGGTGTTATTATAACACCACGGGGATAACATAGCACACTTCGCACAAAAATTTCCCAACTCCACATATCCCCACGTGTAAAAGTGATCAATCAGAAAATGATGACTTGCTTCACAAAATAACTCACTTCACAAAACATTTCAACATAGTTGCTTCATCCTTGTAAGGAGCTCCAGATACAGAAACACAATTCCAACTTTTTCTGGAACACAGTTTGTATGAAGTGAAGCAACTAAAAGCAATCAAAATAAGATGTTTGCAATGGACTCTAAATGCTCTGGCGCTTTACTGTCCTTATTGCTGCTTTAATCTTTCTTTACACATTACATATTTTTAAAAATTATCTAAATAGCATCATTATCATAATTTACAATTGGACGTTTTTCATCAAGAAATTTCGCTGAAAGCATTTCAGGTACAGATCACCAACTCGCTACCTACTGATTTTGTGAAAACAAAAACTATGATTTACTAAAATGGATGCTTTGAGTAAAAACCTTTAAACCCCAGTTGAGAGCACAATTTCTTTAAATACCTTTCTTAATCAGAAAGTAAAATGAACACCAACACACAAAGTTAGAAAAGTCAAAATGAGAACTCTGACAACCTTCCCCCTGCAGGAGGCAAACGAAAACAAAAGTTACCAAAATAGAATTTAAAATATTAGAAGTAAATGTTCAGATGTTTAACAAAGGAATCCAGTTAGATACCCAACCAGAAACTCTTCTTAAAAACTCTAATACTCACAACAGAAGTTTGTTATTAATGAAAACCAGCAGAGAACAGATTCCCTTCTGGCAAAGAGAAAGCTATTTTTCACTTCCCCTGGTAACTATCTTTAGTACTTTACACTCTTGGAAATTGAGAATGTGAATATGGATTTTTTTTGTGAGGCAACATGCAATTATCTAATGCCAGCTCTCGGGTAGGGAAGGCTATGAATCGATGCAAATGAAATCCTAAAGCACGACAGCCATCAATAAGGGCATTGAGGTCTAGTGACAAAGGCCTTATGATCTCTGACACTTTCATGGCCTGGGCATTCCCAACTGTGGCCAGTGGGCTATTTACATCTCGGTATAGAAAAGAATCGATAGAAAGCTGAAAAGCCCTGGCCCCCTGCACAAAAGATAATCAAAGCAGCGAACCCAAGATGACTGGAGTAGGACACAGTGGGGATTATCTGAAATTAATCACTCTGCTGTCAGGCAAATGTAGCATCAGTGAGAAGGAACATTTGAGATGGATTTTCTTGCTGAGTCTCCACGAAAACACAGGACAGACTAAAGTCAGGATAAGAGGGGCGAGTGTCACACACATCAGGACGACAATCAAGTACAAGCCAACCTTGGCGCCCATGGCGGTCGGCTGCAGCAATCCACAGTGACTGCAAGCGGGCTGTCTGCACAGAGTCAGCTAGCAAATTACACAGGTAAACATCACTTCTTCAGAAAACTCTCTCCACTGCTGAACAGACTGTCTTCACCTGTATCTTCCAGAAAAAGGAAAGGTCATTCTAGAGCTTCTGGGAAATGGCACTGGAAGTCCAGGGAGCATCTGGTATCCCTGGCCCTTCATCCAGCTAGGAAAGGCCAGGCTTATTTTTGAGCCATCAATGAAGAAACAGTTTGCTAAGAAGCTAATAATCTAAGTGTGCATGTGACCTCTTGAGGCTGTGAGAGCACGTGTGAGGGTGATTGTAACATCTGCACTGCAGGGTCAACTCCATTGGGGCAGGTCTCTTTCTCCTTTCGCCTCTGTAACTTGAATATCCAGCACTAACCTGGCACATCGCAAGCACTTCGCAGAAGCTCTAGAGACAAAGGAATGTTCAAGAGAATGAATGTACAACTTTAAAGTACTCATTTCATTCTGACAATTTATATTAAGGTGATGGTTCTGATTTTTACCTTCCAAAAGGGATTCAACAAACCAACATTTAACATTTGCTCAGCAGCTCGTTCAAAATGCCTAGAGGACTCAATTTATAGTAACTTTTTCCTACATGAGACAAGCCTCTCTCCCATCTAAATATTTGAGGTTTTACTGCAGGCCTGTTTTCTGAATGGATAAAGTCGTCTCACCTCTCTCTTGACTCAGATGCCATTAATCAGGACAGTATACAGTGAAGCTGACACTAAAGGACCCACTACGGACAACTGGGTCTTTGTGCTCTCTCTGAAGTTCGGTGTGAATCACATCAGCCATGAGTTACTGTATTTATTCTTCATGATTCTTTGGGTTCATGATTTATATTTATATTATGTTAGTCTTTAGGATGAGGGGATAAGAGACCCAAAAAGGCACATTGAAAACCATGGACACTGTTCCTTTGGTTACCTCATAGTCCCAGGATACACTGCTGGCTAGCAGATGACACATTTATTATAAATGGTAATGTCTCAGTCTCTTTCACACAAAAGCAAACCAGGCAGAACTTCCAAATTAATAATCCTTTGGTTTTTTGCTTTTATTTCTGTTTATTTTAGTTGCAAGGAAAACCTGGCACTTGATTTGGGAAATCAGGTACAAGAAGGCAGTGAGTGAAAGGGTTAATATACTTCCGATATGCTGTCATTTCTTACTTAGATGCAAAGAAAGTGTAAAGACTGAGTCTATAGTTGCAAGACATGAAATATGCTCCTAAAGCAGCCAGGAAGGATGACCATTCAAATAAAAAACTTCGTTCATTAACTATTTCTATATGAGGCTATATGAGCTGGACATTGAGTTAGGCACTCACTGGAGACACGAAGATAACACAGCATGCCTTTCTTGCTCTATGAGCTCATAATTTCCATGGAGGCTGAGATATATATATATATATAATTAATTCTGATACTCTAGGGTAACTGTTAAGGTTTCATGTATAAAGCTAGCTTAACAAAGTACAGAATAGGAAGCAATAAAATATACTTGAGGAGGCTAAAGTTTCAGAGGAGGTGGAAGTTGGACTTCACCTTGAAGGATGCACAGAGTTTTACCTGGAAAAATCTGGAGGAGATATTTAAGTAGATGAAATGTACGAATTAGGGGGGAGGGTATAGCCCAGTGGTAAAGTGGGTGCTTAGCATGCACAAGGTTCTGGGTTCAATCCCCAGTAACTCCGTTAAAAAAAAACAAACAAAAAACTTAAAAAAAAAGAAAAAGAAAAAGAAAAAGAAATGTACAAATTAAAGCAGAGAATGTGAAAATACAAGTCATGATCAGTAATGTGTGCAGGATCCAATGTGGATTGAGTGGAGGCTATTGGGGTAGGGGTAACAAATGGGAGTAGAGAAATTGATTAAAGCCAGATCACATGGGGTTTTAAGCTGTGCCCAAAAGTTTGGAATTTATTGTACAAACTGGAAAACCATCTGACTTTTTCTGAAACACAGGAATGTTTTGGAAAGATGACTGGCTGTATGGCACACTGACAAGAGGAAACAAGAGGAAGAAGACATGGAGGTAGAGTTGCCTCCAGACTTTAAGGAAGAGATGACCTAACAAACAAAACAAGTGCATAATAGATGAAAAAGGATGACTCCCGCCATTCCTGCTTCTCACAGTCTGATGATGACATCATGATACATCTATTTAAAACTCTGGAATTCTAATTCCTATAATCTCGGTGGAACTCCTGCGAAGCACTGTTTTGGTCAACTTAAAGTAGCGTGAATAATTCAAGGCATCAAAATAGGGGAAAAAAGAAGTAAAACTGCCTCTGTTTACAGGTGACATGATCCTATAGGTAGAAAATCCTTAAGATTCCATATACACACACACACACACAAAAGAGATAATAAGCAAATTCAGCAAAGCTGCAGGATAAAATCAATTCCATTTTTACACACTGGCAATGAACAATGTGAAAAGCAAATTAAGAAAATAATTTCATTTATAATAGCATCAAAAATAATAAAATATTTAAAAATAAACTTAACCAAAGAGGCAAGACTTGTATACTGAAACCTAAAAACACTGCTGAAATTCAAAAAGACATAAATAAATGGAAGGATAGCCTGTGTTCATAGACTGGGATATTTCATATTGTTAAGCTGACAACACTACCCAAATCGATCTACAGATCCAATGCAATCCATATTAAAATGTCACGGCATTTTTCTTTGGGGAAATAGAAAAACCTATCATAAAGTTCATATGTAATCTGAAGGGATCTTCACAGCAATCTGAAAAAGACGAACCAAGCTGGAGGGCTCATACCTCCCAATGTCAAAACTCACTACAAAGCTACATTAACTAAAACAGTACAATACCCGCAAAGGACAAACATGTAAATCAATGGAATAAGTATAAGGGAGCCTAAAAATAAACCCTCATGTATGTGGTCAATTAATTTTTGAAAAGGGTGCCAAGATCATTCAATGGGGAAAGGACAGTCTTTACAACAAATGTTTCTGGGAAAATAAACTGTATACCTAAAAAAGAATGAGATTGGATCCACAGGGTAAATCATATACAAGCATTAACTTAAAATGGGTTATAGACCTAAACTTAAGAGCTAAAAACATAAAACTCTTAAAAGAAAACATAGGAGAAAACCTTCATGACAGTAGATTTGGCAATGACACAGCACCAAAAGCATGGGCAACAAAGGTAAATGTAAAGTGAACTTCAAAATTACAACTTTAATGCCTCAAAGGACACTATCAAGAGAGTGAAAAGGCAACTCACAGAATGGGAGGAAATATTTACAAATCATGTACCTGATAAGGGATTAGTATGCAGAATACATAAAGAACTCCTACAACTCAACAACCAACAACAAAACAAATAGCCCAATTCAAGAAAGGGCAAGTAACTTGAACAAAAACCTCTCTAAAGAATATATAAAAAATGGTCAAACACGTAGAAAGATGCTCTACATCAGTAGTCATTAGAGCAAAGCAAATCAAAATCCCAGGATGTCATTTTACAGCCATTAGGATGGCTATTATCCAAAAAAGTGGGAAAACTACAAGTCTTGGTGCAGATAGAAAAACTGAAACTTTCACACAACTGTCAGGAATGTAAAATGCTGCAGCCACCATGGAAAACAGTACAGCAACTCCTCAAAAAATTCAACGTAGAATTATACATGATCCAGAAATTCTACTCCTAGACATATCCCCAAAAGAATTGACAGCAGGGACTCAAACAGATACTTGTACAACCATGTTCATAATAGCATTATTCACAACAGCCAAAAGGCAGAAATACTCAAGTGTCTATCAACAGATGAATGGTTAAACAAAACGTGGTATACACACACACAGTAGAATATTGTTCATCCACAAAAAGGAATGAAGTTCTAATATATGCCATAATGTGGATGAGTGTTGAAAACATGGTGCTAAGTGAAATAAACCAGACACCTAAAGACAAATATTGTATGATTTCACTTATATAAAGTACATTAGACTAATCAAATTCATAGAGACAGGAAGTAGAATGGGGGGCGCCAGGAGTTGGGAAGGGGGAGGTAGCGAATGGAGAGTTCTTGTTTAAAGGTTACGGAATGTCTGTTCTGGATGAGGAGAAAGTTTGGGGAGTGGGTCGTGCACATGGTTGCACATCAGTGTGTATGTACCCAAAGCCACCGAACTGAATACTGGAGAATGTTTATAATGGTAAATTCTGAGTTGTGTACACTTTACTACAATTAAAAAATAAATAAATCCAGCCTAAATTGCACTATTCTGACTGTCGACAAGTACATCAGGGAACGAAAACAGTAACATGTCAGAAGAGACACCGCTTTTCAGATCCAGGCAGGAGTTGGTAATTGCAAAAAGTCCAAAGGCTGAAACTGTATAGGTGGTCCCTTTTTAGTAGAAGTGGTTAAGATGTTCCAAAACACAGCAAACTTACATTGCAGTTTGAGGAGCCATCGAACGTTGGGTAAGAACCATCCGGCCAGTCTGCAGGGTCCAAGGCAGCCGACTGCCGGTGCTGGGCCTCATACTCCTTGAGCTGCAACAAGAGAAAGTTAAAGACTGAAATGGAAATAATGGCCAAGGCTGTCTACCAAGCAGTAGAGAGAACACTTTGGGCATCTTCTTCATGCCACTGTTGGTGACTAAGTGCCAGCCAAAAACAAGGGTCCCAAAACCGACAGGAGATACATGCCCTGACCTACAGGTTTTCATCTAAATCAAACCAATGGACACAATGGACTGTTTGTACTCTGTGTTCCAAAAAGAACCTTGATTTTCCCTCTCCGACATCCTCCAACATCAAAACTCATCTTTCTCAGTCCAATTATAAGTTTGAAGCCCGAAATTGCCTGTAGTTTGGCCTCTCATTGTGGAAAACACAGTATGTAGTCTAGGAACACTTAAGTGAAACAGAGGTGGAAGCCTGAAACTGATTTTTAAATATCACTTGCTTTTCTTGTTCTGGACTGCCTCAAGTCACCAGCTCAATGTTAACACCCAACAAATGTTATGGGATTTATTGGGGATCCTATGAATGAGAGGAAAATACCAAGTCATCTGGAATACGTTCAGAGACATTTAAAGTCTGGGCTTAGGTTTCCACTTTTCGAAAAACACAGAAAGATAAATGAAATACTACAGAAAATTAACAAACTTAACCTAGCAGAGTTAGATGGAGGATCTTTCAGAATGGCAAATGTGAGAAGTTCCAGGTGTGCTTTTATAAAACATGTAGAAATTTAACTCTCTACATAATATAATTACATCGTCACTGCATTAAAATTCTGTTATAGGGCAGTTTTTAGGCATGAATTTAAGACACTGATCAAATCATGTTCCATGAATCAAGATACCAAAAAAAAAAAAAAAGAAAGAAAGAAAAAAAAAAGAAACCAGAAACAATCTGATCTGACAGCCCGGGAGATGGTGCCAGGCCAGGACCGTCCTTAACCACTGGGGCTATGTAGATGTGAAATGCCAGCCTTCTAGGAAAAAGCAACTTTCCAAAGCATTATTTCCACTATGAATTTTTTTTCTGTGGACTCTTGTGCAGGAAATGGACCAGGGGAAGGCACACAGTACTGAACACATAAGGGCTCTCAAAAATCAGCTGGGAGCCTTTGCAAATTACTTAGCCTCTGTGTGCTTCAGTTCTTTCACCTGGAAACTGGGATGACAATAAACTACGTCACAGGACTGTTACCATAAGGAAGTAAGATAACGCAGCAAAGCTCCTAGCACACTGTACCCACGCAATAGACTTATTATGATAGTTTTATTATTGTCACTCTTGGGGTTTCAGATAAAATAGAGCTCAAAGTTCACATCAACTCCAGGTAATAGAACTTCTGCTATACGGGCACTTAATGTTACTTTTTAGTATATTACGGGGATTAATATTGTTCTAATCTCTATAATACACTTAAGTGACATATTAGAATGTGCTTTCTTTCCAGATTTATTGGTTTCTGAAGTGCAATATTCTTCCTGTATGACCAAACTAGCTGCCAGCTGAAAAATGGGGTTATCATTTGTTTTCTTAAGGTCTCTGCTCTCCTTTTACGTTCAACCTTTGCCCCAACATCTAGGAGCCACTAAATAGAAGTTTCATCTTTATGAAAACAAAACAAATTCCTAACTAGGCAGTCATAAACAGATTCAATATTTTTCTTTTGCTATCTGTCCATTTCCATCATTTACCTTGGGGCCTAAGAGTACATATGTTGCTTCTGACACAGATTCAAATTTATGCTCTATTCAAATTCACCTTGCTTTTAAATTTCCTAATTTCAAAAACGCTAGGTTTCAAAGTTACAAAACAGGCTCTCTAATCATTTTTGGTTATCATTTATATAATTAATTTTTATCTTCTATTCTACTGAAATTGATGATTTTCATTTGAGAAACTTGTCTATTTTAAAGCAAATTTATAATTTTAGTTTAATTCTGGAAATTTTAAAATAACATTTTACAGTTTTGTGTGAGTGTGTGTGTGTGTGTGTGTGTGTGTGTGTCTGGCCGTCTGTCTGTCTGTCTCAGGATGAGACACCGCTTTCATGCCCTATTTTCCCTGGCCTCATAGTTTTCCCATATTTGAAGTCTGTAACATAATTCTTAGAGGATGGCCATCTTTAGTAGGTTAATGCTTATTCTATCTTAAAGACCTTTATGGAGACAGATTCTAAAATGTTCCCATTTCTGAGTGCTTTTTATAAATAACATTTATGCTATATTTCATCTAAATCCCTCCAGATGCAATTTTCATTCATTTCCTCTTATTACCTCCTCAGTAGAGATTAAAACAAAACAAAACACTCTTCAGCACATCCTGAAGATGTGCTGCTTAATAACCCTTCATACACTCACAGACAGTGAATAAGTTCTTTTCTGCTTCTTTTCTGAGATAAATCCTTTCCAATTTCAACCCATGAGACCTATTTCAAAAAAAAAATCCCTCAATCACTTAGTTGCTCTCTCCTATGGACTCTCTCCATGAGCCTTTCTAGTTGTCAAATTTCTATGATTGATGTACAAGAGCTGCTACAAGGAAATAATCCAATAATGTACAGTGTTCTCAGTTCATAATCTTGTGCTCTGGTATACCAGATGCCGAGGCTCTCTTTACGAAACTGCTCACTGATTTCCCAGTTACTGTAGGTATCCACACACATCTACACCCTGCTCATGGCTGACAGGAGTTGTCTACCCAGAGATGCCAAGAGCACTGCTCCCTCCTCCTTACCAGCCTTCAGCCTTTTTCTCTGGCAGGGCAAATGGCCATTCAACTTCCAGAGCTCCCCACTCCCTACGGGATTGGGCTGAGGCTAGACTTCTCCTGAAATCATGTCTCTGTCCAGCTTCTTCCCCTGCCTCTCCTGCTTCCCTCCCTTACTAAGAGGTTTCTTTGGAATATTTTTCTTTAACAAATCATGTGCACAAGAACCCCCATCTCAGCCTCTGCTTCTGGGGAACCTGATGTAAGACAGCTGGCATTAAGAAAACATCACGATGCCAGAACATCAGTCAAGCTAGCGACAAACATCAAAGGTTTTTTTGCCTTTTTAAAAAAATCCTACAAGGACTTTAGTTTGGACTGTTACACAGATATGACCTTGTGGAACTCCACACATATTTATTAGATGGATAAATGGCATATTTAGTAATTAGATCAAATAACATGAGCAGTGTTTAGTATTAATAATTGCATTGCTTTTTAGGGAAATATGATTATTAAATCCTAGCCATAGATTTCTGTTTCCTATAGACAGTGCTTCCAGTTGAAATGTCAAAGGACGTATTTTTCAACAACATTGCTGAGTTCAATTATACTAAACTAAAACAACAGTGATCTCTTTTATCCAAAGCTTTAAAAGTGAGTTTATTCCTCCCAATCTCACACATACCACAAAAATTACCCAGGTAAATGAATAACCTGTAGCTTCCAAGTATCTCATGGGCTTTCTGTACCTTGTAGAACTAATCCAAGATTTGAATACCCTGAACTTACTTGCCAAGAGCTACATACATTCTTAAAATTAGCACGTGGAAACTGTGCTGTTTAGAACGTGTTAATTATCTAGATTGTCCAAAACAATATTTTTTCACTAATGTGCTGGACTCCTTAAAGCATATAGAGTAAGTATCCATCATAAAACTATTAGAAAATGTTTGAAATGCCATTAGACTTGATGGAACTATTCAGTTAATAAAATAGAAAAATCATAAGTTAAGCTGCTATCTTTTTAAATTACACACTCAAAAAAAAACGAATAGAGTTATTTTGTAAATGTCATTCTCTTCAAATCTTTTGCAGCTTACAGTGGGGTTTCATGTATTAGTTCCTTGCAGCCTTTTTCATTTTCATCTTTGTATTGATAACTGGGTTTTCAGGAATGTGAACTGTAGCTGTACACAGAGGGAAAATGTTCATCGATGATACCAAATTCATATAAACAAAGCATAGTGGACCAAATTGTGCTCATTTGAACATAGGCAAAATTGCTCCCAATATAAGGACATCTGGGGGATACACCCAGCTCCAAATGGTTCACAGGTAAACTTCTCTCCAGATGCTAGGCTGCCCTGTCAGGGTTACAGTCTAGACATTCTGTCCACGGGTCTTTAAGTCTGCCACTCAGTGGGAGAAACACATGCCAGATGTCCTGGGGGATCATTCTCATCAGGGCCATTATAGGAGGTCTAGCTCTTGATGTTGCTTTTATACAGTGATCATGTAAATTTAATCCCTGTGCCAATCATTAAGTGAAAGGAGGCAGATCCTTTATTTTTCTTGAAGTGTTTTGTTTCTGGCTAAAAAGAAGCCCATCCAGGCACTAGAAGCTGAGATGTATGTCGCCCTGCCAAGAGCTTCTTCATGTGTCAAAGGACGCCCATCTCTGAGTGCAGAATCTAACAAAGTTTGGAGAATGCCATCAATTTTTTTGTTTAATCTGTGTTTCTGGATTGCCTTATAGAAAATATTCTTGATGTCTTGATGAGCCCTGTCCAAAAATTAGGCAAAGACAGCCAACCTGGCAACAGACAGGCTGCATGGCTAAAACCTCCATCCAAATCTGCAGACAGCTGTGCCACCTTCTCATGGAGGTGACTTCTGATTTCCTTTCCATGAAAACAATGGCTAGCTGTTAAAATTATCAGCTCAGAAAGAGCTTCAAACAAATTTCTTTCTTCCCAACTTTAAAAGTTTCTTTCTCCATTATAGAAATGTGCTACCTAAAGTTGACAACGTTAAGGACACTTTTAACATTTTCTTCTGCTCCAAGAATTAGTTACATCATACTGCAACTCCCTTGCCAAACACAGGTGTTGTCAGATGACTGTGGTCACCCTTGTATTCAGATCTTTGTTTTTATGATTAAAAAACAGTGTAGCAGCATCACCCCTCAGAAGGTAATTAAACATCTTGTCTGCCATAGTAACACTAAATATGGGTCCATGTTTTTCATCTGCATTTTCTAGGAATTCAATTGGAATTTTCCCCAATGCAATGCTCAAGGAATAGCACTGGAGAGAAAACGTATGGTGGACTTTTTACTGCAGCCGATAGCTAGGCTGGGTGCCTGAAGGTGTGGTGGAGCAGGCAGAGCAGGCTGAGGGTGGAGGTGCAGGCAGAGGTGATCAGCAGCATGGATGGGAGGTTGCCACCTGTCACCTGCTCCATTGCTGCCCCAGCATGGCTCCATCCACTGGAGTGGCCACCACCACCTGGGTCCTCCAAATCGACAGAGCAAGAGAGGCTGGCAGATGGGCTTCTGGTGATGACCTTGGCCCTCAGGGCTCCCACTAGGTCTTTCTTCCCACTCCCCTCAAATGCTACCTCCCTATTGTCTCAGCAGCAAATTAAACATTTTTTTTTAAACTACTGAGGTTTAGAGTCAGGTATACTAAAGTGAGTATGCTTGGCACTGTTTCAAGGTTTCAGACCTTCAAGATTCTGCTTCATGGTAAAGTTATAACTCATTCAGTGATTCCTCAGTAACTTAAAATCCTAAACCTGTCTAATTTCTGACTTGTCCACACAGCACTCAGAGTCAAAATCCTACAATCAATTAGTCAGTTTGCTGGGTAACAAAAAAGCAGGAAATCTCTTAGTAATTGTTATCTCACTATCATAAATGCTACTCCGGTGTCTTAAAGGTTAATTAGGCTTCTTTCAGTGTCTAATTTGACTCAGAGCAAAAATAAATATGGCATAATAAACTGTCATCCATATCTATTTAGAAATGAAAGTAAACAAAAGTTTAAGGTCTACAGATAAAGCTGGACTTTTAGACTAGTCAAAGTTTAGTTTGTTGAAGGCATCTTATAGAACTTAGGCTTATAATGGTTGTAATATGTTTAATTTTTCTTTGGTTTTTATTTAGTAATTTATCAATATCTATGACATAAACGTACTCCTGTACCCTCTGATGTCCCTGTCTCAGTCTGTTGGAGCTGCTGTAACAAATCACCATAGACTGGATGGCTTACAAACAACAGAAATTTCTCGCAGTTCCAGAGGCTAGGAAATCAAAGATCAAGGTGCTGGCAGATTTAGTGCCTGGTGATGACCCACTTCCTGGTTCACAGACAGCATGTGTCCTCACACAGCAGAAGGGGTGAGGGAGCTCACTGGGGCCTCTTCTATAAGGTCACTCATCCCATTCATTCATGGTCTCATCACTTCCCCAAAGCCTCACCTCCAAATAACATCACATTGGGCATTAGGACTTAATATATGAATTGGGGGGGCGGCGCACATTCAGTCTGTAGCAACCCCTTGACATTTTTCAGTGTAAGAAGGTCCAGTACTCATAACTGTAAACCAAACATCCGCGCTCTTACCCTAGCAAGCGCCTCTTCAATGGTGATCATCTTTTCCTTGACCATCATCATCAGCTGAATCCGCTCCTCATCACTCATGGTTATCTCGCTTGCAACATAACCCACATCTTCTCCTAGAGATTGAAGAAGAAAAACAACAGGAATGAAAACAAGAAAGAGAAAACAGAATGCCAGTCCTGAAGGTTCGTCGTCTAGGACTAGAGAGGGATGTGATTCAGGGGCACCGTCCAGCACTGTTACTGATGGAGTCACAGGAGCAGGAATGGGCTACCTTTTAGGAAGCCAGTGAGCCCATCTCAATGGGACACAAGCTCCAAGAACATGTGGATGTTACCACAGAAACAAATCCTCCAACATGATCGCAGCTTTTGTGATGGAGAGCCTAGTGGAGGAGTTTTGGAAGAAGACTACCAGGGTGTTCAAAGTGGCAGGTGGGGCGGAGACCTAAATTACAGACCCAGCTAGAGGGGACGAGTATTCCAGCGCTTCTTCCGCTCAGAGCTCTCTGTGTCCTTCCATCTCAAACATGAACGAGAAGAAAATGTTTTTGCAGATGTAGGGGAAGAAATTCTCTTTCACAACAGAGAACTTGAAGGTCCCAGTGTCTACTGCGGAGCAAAACTCCCTACCTTCCTCCTAAGCTATTTGCCTGTTATTCCTCACAGGACAAATGCAAATGAAATCACAGGTGTGAAGCGTGGTACTATCGATGTATATATCTGAAAGTATCATGGTTATGAATATGTTTCCAAAGTGTGAGGGGACCTCAACTTCCAGCTCGAAACTGAAGGCAGATGGAACTGCAGAGGGAAAGAGAATCCTCCAATTAGGATCCTTGGAAAGGGTTTTCCTGAAAAGCAGACATTGCTGTTGCCTCTCATATATGGGAGCCACGTGCACGTGGTGCCTTTGGTCAGCGTGCGGGGAGGATGTGACAGTGAGGGCGGGTTGGATGCGCAGACTGGGAATAAGTCCGCCTTCTTGTCCCTCATCTTTCTTCTCTGCCCTTTCATCCCCACCTGTACCTGACTAGCACCGTCAGCAGCTTGGTGTAGAGGGACAGGCAGACGTGGGAACCCACGTCAGTCAGAATCTACCTTGGAATCCACGTTCCCCACCACTCAAACTCCCTTCACCACCTAGCTCCTCATGCGGGAGGAGTAACCGTGTGTGCTGGGTGAGGGGAGAGCCAGTTGCTTTGATGCACTTTACTATCTGTGTTGCCAATGGTGGGGGGAGTGATGGGGAGTTGAGTGATTTAAAAAGAAATCCATGTGGGCTGGTAAGCTGTTGGCTTCCTCCCTCCATTCCTCTTTCTCTTTTTCTTTCTCCTTTTCTTTCTTTCCTAATAAGACTTTGTTAGAATCCAAGGTTTACTTTGAATCATATGTGATGCTGGGTGTGTCCCCCTAAACTGGGAACGTTTAAGAATAACTCTGACAGCAGGACAACTTAAATAAGCCCACTGCTCGCTGCCAAGGAACCCAGGTGTGCTTCTGGTATGCATGCTGTCCGTGTCTGTTTTTCTCATTTCCATGTGTAGGAATCACTGGAGAAGCATTCTGATCAGGGCAGGACACTAAGATTTTGTAAAAAGAAAGTCAGTTGTGTCAACTAAAAAGGTTCATCTAATGATAACTTTATTCAGCCAGCCTGGAATCTAGAAGCAGCTTTGTTTCCACTCCTTGTCTGAATACCGTAGAAACATAAATTATGTAACTGGGCCTCAAAGGGATGACATATTTACTTACTATATAAACAACAACAAAAGACACAGCCAAGAGGAGGGCAGGACTCCCTTCACAAAGCAGCCCAGGCGAATTCCCATGATGTCAGCCCATCCGACAGAGTTTCCAGGGGCAACAGCCCCATAACTGTCCCGGCCACAGAAAAGCATCAGAAGTTCAGATTGCAAAGGCCCCAAGTGGCAGGGGGGAGGGTCCAAAACTAACAAATGCTGACTTTCTAGACCCTTTTAGGTTCGATCTTGGCCAGCAAAGGTCTCCCTGAGGTTGATGTGACTGCGAAAACTCAAGATCTGGTCTTTGCCGTCAGATCTAGGAAAAGAAAGAATTGCAAACTCTTCCAGTTTTGTTTTCTTTGATTTAAAAAAAAAAAAAAACCCACTGGGATGAAGTCTTAGAGCAACGAAAGGAATGTCAGAAAAGCCGAACATTTTATGGGCACATGCAATGAGTTAGTCTAACCTACAGTATCCATTTAGGTTAGCCGCACAGGCTTCTTAACATTTAAGAGCTAAAAGGACCTACTGTCCGCCAGCTGTGTTACAGTACCTTTTGAAGTCTGTCTCATTATTCCTTTCTGATTCTTTCGGAAGTTCTGCCAGAAATACTTATTTTTCTTCTTCCAATCTCCTTTTCCTTTAAAAAAAAAAAAAGGCACAAGCAATAAATTCATTAATAACAAAAGTAGCCTCTTCCTTACAATTCAAAGCTTGTAAGAATACTTTGATTTCACAAAAAGACAGTTTTTCTCTTTCAGTTTGTGAAAAGACTTAGAAATGCCTATAAAGTTGTTTAAAAGAAATGCAAATTTCCTAGGAGCAGGAAATGGTACAGTAGGGTTAAGATGAGAAATAAAGAAACATCGAACAAGCAGGCAAATGCATTCTTATATTCACTTTGATGTTTGTTTAACTAGTAGTTTGTTTAACTCTGCCTTGTCTTGTGGTATAGTTTTCCCCTTTGGTCTCAACCGCAATTGTTTCAACTGAACCACAAATAGGATAGTTTAAAAAGTTAACTTTGTTTTGTTGTTGTTCCTATCGTTGATCTACCCTTGATTTGTTTGCTATCCCAGGTTTAACAAAGAGAACAGAATGGTTGATACGTGCTGTGCACACTGGTCCATGGAACTGGTTGCACAGGTCTGTGGGGTTGACTCCTGAAGTTTCTCGAAGGTGTGGACTTTGCATGGGTCCAGCTGTGGCCCAGGCGGGGCACGATTCCCACCTGTCCGGCACTCAGGCTACCTGGTGACCTGACCCACCCACAGCTCACCCAGGGCACAATGACGAGAAAAGCAGGCTGCTCTCCTGCTGTGACATCGCCCGACCGGGTCCCCCCTCCTGCCTCCCATCCTTTCCAGACTGTTCTGAGTGACACTGAAATGATAACAGATCTCTTCCTATGGCTAGACATTTTAAATATCCGGTTGGCCTATGATCACCAGGAACATGTAATACATTTTTAAAAGGGGAAAGAGGGCACATAAGGAGAAGGAGAGAATAGGGTGGCCCTTTATTCTTTAAAAATAAAATGAAGCAGCAGTGCCATCTGCGTTTATCTACGAGGCACACCCAAAACTGCAGCTTCGTCTCTGCTCGGTGTCCGGTTGCTCCACGGTCACTGGAAACAGGGCCCGGCAGAGAGATGCACTGTTGGTTTCCAGTCTAGACTAGTGGTGCCAGGCAGCACGACACTAAGTAGACCAGTGGAAACCCCCACCACAGTGTTCCCAGGCTAGAAGGGGCATCTTGTGTCAAAACAGGATGCCCTGTTAGGTTCTGACAGCCTCCAGGACAGCTGGAAGGACGCTGGAGCCCGGCCAGCCTGAGGCTGCCTCTGAGCTAAAGACTCCAGCAAATATCAGCACATATCGTGACACGATAAAGCAGAAGCAGGCTCGCTGCTGCTCCAACTTTTCTCTTGGGCAATCTGGGGGTATAACGTATTTCTTGTAAGCTATACTCCCCCCTTCTCCCATTTTAATGTTTCTGAAATGGAAGTGCATCTTAAAAAATAAATGGTGAGAGCTAACATTTACCCAGGCTTGCCATATTCAGGGACTTTGTATCTAATGGCAAATCTCACTGAATACCCACGATGAACATATGATGTCTTCCTGTTCCTATTTGGTGGAGGAGAAAACAGACTTACGGAGGCAAATGACTTGCCCAAGGTCATGACTGTTAAGCTGGCAGAGTCCTGATTCAAATCCACATCAATCTGAGCACCTATGCTCCTAATCATGATGACTGCCAGGCTTTCTCGGACCCAAACAGAAAAGATGTTACAAAATCGAGTGGATTTTATAACCAAGGAAATAAAATCTATAACACCTTAATTGTGTATGATCTTTGATTCAGAAGTTCCAAATCGAAGGATTTATCCAAAGGCCATAGTCATGGATAGGCTCAAGGACTTTTTTATGGTAGCGCCATTTCTCTGTGATAGAGAAAAAAAATCACTAACAACTTAAATGTTTGGCAAAGAGGTTGGTTGACTGAATTATGGTGTGTCCAATATGACAGAATACTATGTACACTTAAGAATTTTACTGTAAAAGATAATCATGTGGGAATAAGCTCAAGACATACTCAGTTGAGAAAAACCATGAAATAAT
The DNA here is from genome assembly GCF_009834535.1 of Camelus ferus. Taxonomy (NCBI): domain Eukaryota; kingdom Metazoa; phylum Chordata; class Mammalia; order Artiodactyla; family Camelidae; genus Camelus; species Camelus ferus. Next base: position 58,920,192 of record NC_045703.1, on the reverse strand, counting down.
ATGCAGAATATGATTCAAATCATGGGGTTTTAAAAAAAACCCACACAAATACAGAAAAAGAGAGGAAAGTTGTACATCAAAAACTTAAAAACATTTATTCCTGGGTGGAAGGCATCTTCGTGGTTTTTCTATTTTCACATATTTATGTGTTCAATAAAGTGTTAAAAGAAAAAATTAATTAAGAGTGGTTAAAACCAAGAAAAGTGGTACTGACCTACAGAGCCGTCTTCCGAGTTTGACTTATGAAGAGGATTCCTGCAAAAGAAAAAAAAAAAAAAAAAAAAGTGTGATGACCAGGGAGCCTTACATTCCTGTGAGAGCCGAAAACCCTGCTAACAAGTGGCCCAGCATTAATCAACTCAGCAGAGCCAGGGAAATTCTTATAGAAGATTTACCAACGGCTTTTTCCAGCCATCGGCTGCCTTCCTAGAAACACACTTGTGTGCCATTTGTCAACACTTATTAAAGACTCACTCCAGGGTAAGACCGGTATTAAATGAAGGGAACAGGCTTCATTAGGTGATCGCTGAAACGCCCTTTCATTTCTGTAAACTATTGGCTACACGTTGAGTTACTGCCATTGAGAAATCTCTTGTGTAAATGGGAAAGAGAAGGTAAGAATGAGAATACAGACCCAGCAGAGGGGTAAGGGGGGCGGCTGGAGGGGAAATAGGGGGGTGGGGTGGGTGGACATCAGGCAATAGGAGATCAGATGCCCCAAACAGGGAGCAGCCAGGGTGGCGCTCCTCCTGTCCCCCTGCTGCCCAGTTGGCAAGTGCACTACCTGTCTCGCTGGACCTTCCAATGTTCACAGAGGAGCCAGACGTCTGCATTTTTTTTTTAAATAAGAGCTCCACATTTCTAAGTGATGGCAAATAATTCAAGGTTCTAGAAACATGTCCAAGTTCATCAACACGTGTCTGGGCATCAGAGTTGGCCCACACCCTACCGGACCCTGGCTGTCAGTGTGTGACTGATGATGCAGACAAACCCAAATAACCTGACATGGGAACACAGCCCCAAAGCAGCTAATTAAGCATTTCTCCAGAAAAATCTATAGACAGATACCCACTTAAAGGAAGAAAGGAGGGAACCCAAAGAAAGTTAAAACTAGTTTCTCAAAAAGGGAAGAAGAGAGGTGGGGCATGGTCTTTCACGAGGTGGGTCCAGAGCCCAGGGGGCAGGTTCAGTGTCCTAGAGCTTGCTGACAAGGAGATCCAGGAAGCAGGAACGGGCATCAGAACACACGCTCAAGGGGAGGAGCGTATAGCTCAGAGGCAGAGTTCCTGCTTAGCATGCACAAGGCCCTGGATTCAATCCCCAGTGCCTCCATTAAAATAAATAAGTAAATAAATAAACCTAATTACCTCCCCCCAAAACAAACAAACAAGAACAAACCAAAAATAAATACAATATTAAAACAAATCTCCACTGTGTGTGCATTCACCCAGTTGGAGGAGGCATCTGGTCAAACACTCTTTAGTGTGAGAACAGGTGAGCGGACAGTTGCATCAATGCTGGCTGACCGCTAGCTACCATGAGCCTTGTCAACACAGTCAGACCCCAAATCTGAGAGAAGAGAACTGTTTATGACGAGCACAAAATCCTGACAGGCCTCTACTGTCAAAGAGGGGACAGAGGAAAAGCAAAGAACAGGGGAAAGGCCTGGGCTGCTGAGGACAAGAGCTAGACCTGGAGCCTGGTGTTTCCCCTCACCACGCAGGATGCTGTGAACATGGCAGGCTGTGCCAGGATTTAACTTCTAGGATGCGCTCTCCTGCCTCCTAGCCACACAGAAAATGAAAACACCTAAACACATACTTACTAAAAGGCTTCTATGAAATAGCCATTGCAGAGTTTAATTCGTTCAGCAAAAATGTGCCGAATGTTTTTCGTAAGTAAGGTACGTGGAGGACCATGACGAAATGGGGCTCACAATTGAGAGAGGGTGACAAACGTGAATAAAGGACATGCCAAGAAAGGAAAGCAACAGCAGAAGGAGAAGGGGGAGAGGGGGAGGGAAGAGGTTCAGGAAGAAGGAGGAGGATGAAGAGAAGGAGCAGCAACACAGGCAAGGAAGGCACTGGGCCACGGCAACAGGAGGGAGGCCGCGGCAGCGGAGCGCAGAGAGCTGGCTGGCCGGCTGGGGATTAAGGCAGGAAGTCTTTCCAAAATAATATTTACACGAAGTTTTGGATTCTTAAATTTTACTCTGCCCTAGTTGTGGCTCAGTCCTAGTAATACGTATCAGCCTACCGCACCTCTGCTGGCCGCGATCTACCAGCCCCGGCAGCACGTTTCCCGTAGGTGACCTCGTACAGCAGGGCACGCGGCACCTCTATTTTTATACTCACTCAAAGGACTAGGAAAGTCTTGACCTAATTGCTCAGAATCAAATACATCAAATATCCCTAGCTCTTGACAAACTACCGAACTATGTCATAAACTGAAAATATGTATGCGTCTTCTACTTTTTCTAAACGAAATATTTTCATGGGAAAATGGTCTAAAGAAATACTACTTTTCTTCGGTCCTTTGCTGATTTAGAATAATACACCTTATCGAGTTGTAAGGAGTTTTACCCATCATTTAATCCAATCCCAATTTTACAGGAAACCAGAGCCTCTGGAAATTACAGAAGTGGCACAAGGTTCCAGGGCTGGTTAGATGCCAGCAAGGACCTATACTGAGGTATCACTAGCCCAGCTGCCTTCCAAAATACCCCTGACTCCCCCTATCTGCATAAAGTGTATCTAAGGTTGTCTCAGTATGACTCTTGCAAAATTCAAAGGCTCACTTCTATTTTTTCAACCCATTTTTTACTTGTTCTGCCAAATGGGAATATCCAACACAGTAAAAACACTGCAAAACCCACACTACAGAAGTTATGTTCTCACCATCACATGGTTATCACAAATATAACTGTATTTTCCTCTATAAAATGCTGGCTTACACTTTCTCATTTTTCTTATCTACTTTCTTCAAATTATCACACATTTTGAATATGTATGCTGTATTTGTTGCATAAGAGGCGCTTCTTAGTCATCACTTGCATTTCCCCCGAAGGCCAGCAGGTGGCACTGTAGCTTCTTTATTCATCAGGCTGCGGCTAGTGAGGATTTTCTTTTCAAAATTTCACAAGTTCACACAATCTAGATACCAGCCAAAGACAGCAAGCCAATGTTTCGTAAGCATGAGGCTCCCCAACTCATCAATTTACAAAGTGGAGAAATGGCGCTGCATGAAGTTTAATTTGGATGCAGTGAATTGTCCCTGCAAACAGTGATGCAAAATGCCATTTCCTTTCTCCTTGAGACTGATTATAAAATTCATCCAACAGGAGCAAAAATCAATGATGTAACCAAAGTCCAAATTCAGGTGGCAGCAGGTGGAAGGGGTCATTTAGTGATCTCCTGGTGGAAGAAATTAACGCTCAGAAGTCAGATCCAAAGAGGCCTCCGCGTAACACATCCTCCCAGCCAGACACCACAGGCCTGAAAAGGGCCCATTTCCATCCATCACTTTCATTGTCAACAGGGTTTGGGGACTTCTGCACAGCTTTCGACAGCTAGGCAGCAATAGTTAATATTCCGTTGCACTTTGAAAATCTAAGTATTTAATGATCATCAAGTTTTGTATTTAAGGTCTCTGAACTCAATCTCAGTAAGTACCTTTTCATCGATAACTACTACCATTTGACCCCAAAACTGCTTAAGTGTAAACATTTTTCCTCAAGATCCCTAAAACTACTCTAACCCTCTCTGAAGGCCAAATTCACTTAAGAAAATTCATTACAGAATGTAAGAATTAGATCAAAAAACCAATTGAAGGGACCGCATCCTCAGAATGTAACCAATTCCTTTCATCCTACACCCCAGAAAATTCTTTGTTAAATTGCTTCCTTCCTTCGTTTTCACTCATTCATTTATTCACTCTGTCTTTCACTCAATAAATATTTATTCGGCTCTCATTATGAGTCTGACATCCTCTGAGGCACGGAGATCACAGCAGTAAACAAAAAACGGGAAGATCCCTATTCTCTTGGACTAGGGTGGGGGTGCAAACAAAAAATGGGGAGAATTCTAGAAGCGATGGACAAAGACAGTCTCTCTGACGAGGTGACAGGTGAGCAGACACCTCAATGATGAGCTGGCATGACATTCGCGCCTCCCACTGGGGAAGCCTGGGTAGGGAAAGAGCAGAGGAGGAGGCACGTCTACCGTAGCCATGTCCAGTTTGAGGTTCTTATTGAGCATCCCTGTGGAGATATCAGGGAGATGGTCGGATATGTGAGTCTGAGGTCAAGGGACGCGTTGAGGGCTGGAGTTAAGAATGTAGCAGACACTTGCATATTTAAAGCCAGGGGACCAACTGAACACAGTAAAGAGAAGCTCGGACTGAGCTCAAGAGCAATCCAATTTTGGGGAGTCCGAGAAAAAAGATGAAGCAGCAATGAGACTTCGGGGGGGGGGGTGTCAGTGGGTTGAAGGAAAACCAGGAAAGTAGGCTTTTTACCTTTTCTGGCTAGAATAATACTAAAATCAATTTTACACAAATTATACTGCTGCCTCAAACACCATACAGGGTAAATTCCAGGTTGCTCTATTTTTTTCACTGAATCTACAGCTTCACAGCAGAGATCCTCCAAAAACTGGAGAGAAAGAGAAACTAACAAAGGTCAAAATGAAATTCTGTACATTTGTGTCTAGAATCCCACCTTGCCTAAGGACACAGAGCTGGGCAGGGACATAGCCGGGTTTCAAAGCTGGGTGTCTGAGTCCAAAGCTTCATCCACTTCACTGAACGTATTGTTCTCATTTACATAACAAATTCACAGTACATTATACACTGGCATGGTTCTTGGGTAAATTCCCAAAAAGAATTTGTGAGGAGGGAGCATGTTTCAACCCCAAATGTGAACATGGCCTGTGGGTTTATCAGAACTAAGTATTTCAAAAACACTTTTCAGGATTTGGTTGTGTTACTACTGCCCGATCGTCTTGTCTGCTTGTCAGAGGAAAGGAGGCCACATCATTTGGCTCAAACCCACTTTTCTTCTTCTGTCTATTTATACACAAATAGCCTAAGGTACCTCCAGGCACACAGCTCTATCGTATGGTTACATACTTAGGCTGGCACCCTAGAAATGTAGAATGAATGCCCACACAGAAAGGAATTCCTAAAAGAGACTTTATGTTTTGGTTTTGATGGCTGTCCAGAAACTTCATTATAAGCAAACAAAAAAAAATAAGAAAGACTGTTCTAACCTAATTTCTAAGAACAGACCATGTGTTACATGTTACTGGAAAACCAATACTTAGGGGATTTTTAAGGTTCCTTTATCTTGAGTCTCCGGAAATACACGTTTCCATTAGTTTATTTCCTGCTGAATTTTGAATCGGTGATTTTTCTGTCTGGGGCCCTTTCCTGCAGCATCTTGGGCCCGCCAAGGCAGTCTCCAAAGCCAGCAGCAATGTTCCCCAAGGTGCAGGAAAAGGACTGTGGCATCTGTGCTCCTGAACTGTGTGTGCACAGTGGGAGGCAGAAGAAAGTAAGAGGGTTGAGGGGCTTTTTAGTGGTTAACATCTGCTTCTGCTTTATGCCTCACCTGAATGTAACCAACTACTCACATTCACAGTTTTGCACTAGTGACAAATCATTTTGTGTAAAATAGTTAATTCCTTCATTTGACATTTCTTAGTACCCTTTGGATATCAAAGACATTTTTCATGTAGGAGCATTTGATCCTCTATTTGACAGAAATAAATACGAAAACAATATCAAATCTCTTCTATTTGATAGAAATAAATATGAAACAAAATTCAGTTCACACTCTCCACTGTCTGCCATGAAAATTTAAGGGTCTGCTCCTCCCCAGCCACGGGGCGAGGAGGATTAGGGGGAGACAGCAGACACGAAGGGTCCCCAGCGTTGGGGTGATCACTCAGCGTTGGGCAGACACAGGGACGGAGAGCCTCCTTCAGTTCTGTGCCCTCCGTGATCTCTTGCTTTACCCTAGATGGGGCCCTTCCCAAACAATAGCTGTTGTAATTCATACACATGATAGAATTTAGCTGGCGAGCTCACTGGGTGGGATGGAGGGTAATTCTGTTGCCAGAAGGCTGGCATGTTGTTAGAACTCCCTGAATATTTAGTATCAATGACAATGTTGGTGACGTTATGTCAGCCGGGTGAACACACTCCCCCCATACAGCCTTTTTCTTTCATTTCAGTCTATTTCTGGCCTGTTCTTTCTGGCTTTCTGTTGCAAGGTCACCTTTCTAAGTGATCAAGGCAGGCGTCTGAAGAACGAAATCCAAGGCCACGGTTGACACAGCGGAGGCTCAGCGCTCACCTGCTCAGAAGTCAGGCACACCCGTGACCGCTCTGCCACAAATCTAAATCCCTTTACTATGCGAAGTAAAACACTGTGATGGTAAAATGTACCTACCCTGGTGGGTTGTTAGGAGAATCACAGGAGACAGAGAATGTAAAGAGCTTAGGGCGGTGCCTGGCATTTGGTGAGCTCCGAATAAACGTGACCTCTTATAACTATTCCCTGGAGTGGCCCCAAAGAGATGAACCTTCTTGGTTTCTGCACAGGATTACACCACCCTCATTCCAGCAACCACCGCTGCTACCCATCTCCTATGCTAGACTCCAGCAGTTTCTGAATCACGAAGGTTCCTCTTTTTATTTGTCTTACATGAACTTCCCCCAAATAATGTGGCTGGACATAGTAATTCCTCTTCCTCTTCTCAGTCTCACTTTTTACAAGCAATTCATATTTTTCTCAGAATTAAAAAAATAAAAAACCACAATGACAATCAAACAAAATGTCAATAGCACTTTACCCATTTTTTCCAGCATAACATAATTCACATCTGCTTCCATCCTACTGCCTTCCTTAGGCAGTAAGAACTGTATCAATTTAGCTCATTGCATTTAGCACAGTGTGGACGAAATAATTTGTTGCTGTTGAGTGGATCTGAATACGGAGGCATAGCGTGGGAAATAATAGTTTGTGCCCATCAATCATGTAATATCAACTCTCCAAAAGAAATGGCAGGGTTGCCAGGTTTATTAAGTGTGGATATTGTCTCAAAACAAGAATTCCACCCCCAATCTTTAATTCCAATTTGAAGAGGCGCTCTTACCACTCAAATCGAGTACTAAAAGGACATTTTAAAAGCATTTTAATTTTGAAATTTCCAGCCATGAGTTTTGGTCTTCTCAGTGTTTTCCTACCCTATCGCCTTCTTTAGAATATCTTTGGTTTGAAAATCTCCATCAGCATCACTTTAGGTGAGCCTATTCCTTCTTTACAAGATGTCTCAAAAGGAGCATCTGATTCAGAAAAATAGAGAAAATTCAGAAAAATTAAGAAAAATACACCTACAATCTAGGTGTGCAACTTAACTTCTAACAACAGTCGTTTTTGTTATCCTCCGATCCCCTGCTGATTATTTTATATTATGTGGAAGTTCTAGGTATTTAAACATGGTCTTTTCCGCTGCGAAGCAAGAAGCAAGCCATTGTTTAAAAAATACTAATCTGTCCCCACATAGTTAGAACACAGTGATCCCTCATCTACTTCTCAACTGCACTTTTAAAAGGAATCCATGTTTTTCTCAGAGTTTAAAAAAAAACACACACACTAATGACTGAACATGAGGTCCACGTGGAGACATACGGGCAGCTAACTGCTATCTAGACATGAACGGCATTATGTTTAATGTTCATGAGGCCACCACCCAGGAAACCGCCCAGTGGCTCACAGTGTGGGTTCTGAGATCCAACTCCCAGTGTTCAAAGACCAGTTCTACCATTTACTAATCAGTAACTTTGGACGAGTCACTTAGTCCCACGGAGTCCCAGTGTCAGGTTATGCAAAATGGAGACAACAATATTACCAATCCCACAGGTTTTCTAGAGGTTTCCATGAACTCTGACTTGCACGGTATTTAGAACATCCCTGCAGATGATAAGCACCATCGAGAAGCCAGTGATCATGACTCCTGGCCTCTTCTCTCCCTGCAGAGTCAAGTCCCCCCGAGTCCCTCTCAGAATACACCTCAGTTTCTCAACACGGAAAGGGAGGCCCTCTGGCACCATGGAGGTGACAACAAGCTCCCCAGGCCAAGGGCAGGGCTCTACCCCTGCTGAGTCTGAAAAGCCTTCACAAAGGTGCACTGAAAGAGAATTGCATCCTTTCATTCACCAACTGGTGGCCTGTACCCAAAGTGAATGATGCAGGACACGGGCAGAAGTTTAAGAGTTTCTTGCTTGGAGAGCGGCCAAAGGCCATCTCTTCACAGTGGATACCCATGGCCTGGTTGTGTCTGGGCCACAGCTTTACTCAGGCCAGGACTAAACAAAGTGCAGAAGTGCAGAGCTCACCACGCCCATGGACGTGGGCTGCAGGCAGGGAAAACCCAACCTGGGACAGGCAAACAGTCATCCTCCAAAGTCACACAGTAAGGACAGGAGCAGGCGAAATAATCCCTTGGGCAGCTGTACCAGCCTCGGAATACCCACCTCCAGACTCCTTGCTACAGGAAAAAAATATGCCCCCGTTTGCCTCAGCACTGCAGTCAGCTTTCGGTGACCTGCAATTCAATATAATCCTAACAGGTCTGGTGGTTAAGAAGTTAAAATGACCAACATCTATAAAGCACTGGTCTGGATTTACCAAGCACACAGATGAGACAGACAGATAGACATATATCTTCAAATTAGGCTCACAGAGACCCTGAAAAGAACCAGCTCCATTATACAGATGGAGAGACTGAGCCTGGAGTGTTTGTGGAAGTGACTCATCCAGTTGTAAGTAAGTTTCAGAGACCCAGTGTTCTTCCCACTAAAATCCACATTCACAATACTGTGAGCCTGAAGCCAAAACCTTGTGCATTTTCTCTAATTACTGGCACTGAAAGTGCAATTTGTTTGTGATTTGGGCATGGAGTCTGCAGCCCCGGGTCAAGCTCTGACTTTTGATGTTTCCTCAAGAGGCATACAAATTAAGGTGTTTAAAAAAAAGAGGGGGGAAAGGCTTGAACTCCTTCTGTTCTTTCTGGTGTTGGTGTAACCAGTAAAAACAAATGCCTTCCTTTTATGGCCTCGATGTGAATTTTAAATTTTATTTCGGTCTTAATATCTTCAGAATTATTAAATTATTGCCCAAGCCAAAATAAAAAACAGGATTTTAAGCACATTATTTTCACCACAAAAGCAAGTTTATATAAAATGGGGGGGGGGGGACCTAAGTAGCTTTGTTTATATTTTTAATGGCTACTATTTATTCTGTAAGTATAGCAAAATTATTCCTTCCTTCTCTTTATTTCCCCTTTAAAATTTATTGCATATGTGTAATAAATATGTAGTCCAAGAAGGGCTTTTCTGCAAGGAAATGTGTCTGAGGTTTGAGGCTGGCTGGATCAGCAGGGAAGCATCTCTGGAAGGCCATTTGGTTACCGGTGTGCGTGATGCAGGCCCCGCTCAAGAAAGGGTGCCACTCGGACTGGTACAGGGTGCACACAGGGCAATTTATCCCAGCAGTGGCTGGCACAGTAAGGGAATTTGGTATTCTGATCAAATTTGCATGGACTGAGGGGAAAGCCAGGCTGCAAAGAGCTGGCCCCTACAAGCCAGAGCCTCAGGATGGCGGAAGGGAGAGGGGAGATGGGAGGAAAAGAGGCTCCTTTCAGTGACTGCCTCGCTCTGTTTCCATGGCGATGGCTCCGGAAGCGGGTCAGAACTTTCTCAGTAGAAACAAACAGCGGTGCCCATTCACCATAACCCAAGCCACACTGGCCACAGAGGAACCCAGGGACGGACGTGGGGTCTTGGGCTGCCAGCCTTTCTTCAGTCAGCTGCTCTGAGAGGAGCAGGGGAGTCGGGGAAGCTGCCAGCCCTAGAGGAGCTGTGGGCATGGAGGGCCCTTTCTGGGCTCGCTGACCACAAGCTGGAGGCACAGAAAGGAGCCACCCACCAGGACAGGGCTGTGGGGGCCGCCTGCCTGCCCTGCGTCTCCTGACAGGCATGGGGTCCTTTCCAAGGTGATCATAGCCACAGTCTTTCTTTCTTATTCCACCTACTCTTAATTCCTTACAACATCCTTGGATGTTATAAATCCTATGAAAATGGGAACTCAAGCTTTCCTATCTTAGATCTCTCTTTGGAAATGGAGGCAAAAATGACATATAACCTTGCATTAAGTTTCAGGTGTACAACACAGGGATACGATATTTGTATATATGGTGAAATCATCACCCCAATATGTCTAGTTAACATCTGTCACCTCTCAGGTCTCATTTTCAAATCCCCACACGCCTCCTCTGTCACCCCATGTGGCTCCACATTTGTACAGCTCAAATACTCCCTGCACGTTTTAATTCTGCTGGCTGGTCTCACTCTGCTCCCAATGGCTTCACATCCTTCCTCCTCCTGACGCTGTGGCTTTATCTGAAGTGACACACCCGCACCTGATGGAGATGATCTGGGCGCCAGGCAGCACAGCCCGGGATACCCGAATGACAAATGACCTCTCCCAGCATCATCTGACCAGCTCCCAGATCCACACTGGTGACTGGGACGTGGAGCAGAAGCAGAGACCCTCAATTTGACCAGCAAGAATAAGGTTCTGGCAGAGATTCACAGAACCATGCTGGCAGCTAAGAAACCTCGTGGGAAACTTGTTTAAGGCCCCAGAGCTCCACATCTGGAGAATCCAATTCAGACCCGGCCTGGGCGGGGCCTGAGGGTCGGTCTTCATCAACCTCTCCACTAACTCAGCTGTGTGGCGGTGCTCAGAACCTTGGGTTCAATCTGGGAGAAAGTGGGAAACCCTCCCCGTCCTTCCTTCTCTATGCCCTCCTGGTACCCTTCTGCTCCAGCACCTCCAAAACAGAGCAAGCAGTACTGCCAGGCAGATGTTCAGAAAAGAATACAGAAAACAACAAGATAACATAAGCTACCAGGATTCTTCAAGTGTTACTCTGACTGTGAGGTCGTTTTTGGACAAAGTGTTCAGACAAGGTTGGGGGCCAGGGGGAGCCTGGACTCAGGAGGCTGTGGTGGGTTTGCCTTCCATCAGCTTAGCTCGGCCGAGGTTCCCCCGATTCCCTTCCCCGCACACCCGGGTCCGCCCGGGCCACGTGACGGGTCTCACAGGAGGTGCGGAAAGCGGGAGTGGCGCAGGAGCTGTTTGCTTTCTGTGCTTCAAGGTCAGTGCAGGGCAGGAGGCCCCACTGAGCCTGACACATGTCGTCGCGTGTCCCCTAGAGGTCATCACGTGGCATGGAGCAGCAGCTGGGCCGCAGTACTTGCATTCCTGCCCAGTCTCCTCCTCCTCGGGGTCTCCGATCCTGGGCACCAGCCCCTCCTGCAGGTCCCCGATGTTGGATGCTTGCTTGGCGGTGGTGAACATGACATGAGTTTCAGACCATCCGGTAGGTGGCAGTTTGCCCTTTTTCTCCACTTTCCCGCATCTTTTTTGCCTCAAACGCCACATCATTGGACACAGAAGCAGCAGCCTCATCTGGGCATGGAACCAACCCTCACAGACACAAGAGGTGAAAATGCTATAACAAGGTTATCTTAATGTCTGCTCCCAACAGAACCTCAACTGACATGAAATTTATGCAGTTCTCCGCCCTACCCCATCCTGTAGAGGTGGACCGTCCCCCCTTCTCCAATCCCTCTGCGTTGTAGGTATGGGTCTTCCCTTACTCCTGCCAGTATAGGAATGTGATTTATTTCCTGAGAGCCACCCTCCTCCCTGGCCCAGTGTTCTGTTCACCTCTCCTGCAGGAGACACAATCCACCTTCATAGACTAAATATCTCCTGGCATCCGCGCCTGTCTCCAGCCTCCAGCAATCGCACTGGGATGCGTCCCAGGCACTTGGACTCAAGCTGGGGTGGGTCAGCTGGGGCCTCACTCACACTGAGTTAAGGGCCATCGAGTTTTCAGAGGGGAACAGCTGAGGTGGAGAATTCTGGCACAGCTGCTCTTATTTGAGCCCCTGCGTTCTGGAATGTTGAGCCCCTCAAATATGCTGTGCGATGGAGCACACATGTGTGCAGACAGATCCGCCCGCACAAACACATATTTCCACATGCTGTGACAACTTGGGCTCCATGAGATTGGTTGTTGTCTCCCAGCTCCCTCCGGCCGTGTCTTTGGGGCATTGAAAGGAAAGGAAAGCTCACGTGGGAACAGCACATGGCAAGTGGTCGTGCTCACTGACGAGCTGTGTGTCTGGTACCATCTAACGAGACCGAAGATGGGAACCAAGCTCACAGTCCCGCCGCACAGGCAGCGCCCTACCTGATGGGGGTGGGGAGAGAACACACTGCCCTGTGCAGGCGCCACACTGGGTACTTCACACAACCACCCTTGGAAAGAGCTTTTTACCAAACACGTTTTACCGTTTAGGAACCTGAGGCTTAGAGAATTTAAATCCCACACTAGCAGAGCTTAAATTCAGGCTCAAGTTCTGTCCAACATCAAAGCCAACACCACCGACAGCATATGCAGATAGTTGGGGCAAAATTGGCCAGTGCGGGGCATGCTTTGGACTGGGTCAGAAAATGAGAGATGGTCCAGGCTAGAAGGAACATGGGGACCCCCTGACTCAAACTCATCACTGTGTCACTGAGAGCTGAGGCCTGGAGGGCTGCCGATCAGACAGACTGGGAGCACACTGGAAGCCCAGTCCCCTGAACAAGGACCCTGCCCTCATGCCCACAGCCTTGGCAGATGGTTACTGGTAAACTGATTAAGGCAAAAGAATACATAATACATACACTGATGCCTGGCTCGTGGTACAGCCTATCCATTTTCTGAAACCTAAGCTTGCCGTCTGCCTATACTTCCCCCAAGCGAGCGTGAAGGACCAGTGATGGCCCAAGTCTCCTCTGGTTCTCTTCATGGTGCTGCTCTAACAGGCCAAGAGGGCCCTCCTCCCTTTCCCGGGGGGGCAGTGAGCATACGGCAAGGACACATCCACCTGAACCAGGCAGAACTGACTAGGGAGCTGCTCTGAAGGACCTGCCTCCCCAAGGCTTTCTCATGCCTCACATGATGCGCGTCTCCCCATGGGAAAACCCTGCGCTCCCCTCCCCGCCCCACAGCCCTGCCACAAACAGGATGTGGAAACAGGGTGCCTTAGCCTCAGCTCCAGGGTACATGGCTTGACCTGGGTTTCCCAGCAAACTCACAGACCTCATCAGCAGTTCTCACTGCATCTGATCTGTTCTGAAGGAGGATTAACAATCGCACTGCAGGCGGGTTTCTAGCGCTCGATTTTACCAATGAGAAAGGCAGCCCCAGCTAGTTACACAGGGGTCCACGGGACCACAGACCTCGGGCCCCATCCTCAGGGGTCCTTCACAAATGGAGGAAGCCTGAGCCCCTCTCCTCAAGCCCAGTCCCCAGGGAACAAGCTGGCTGAAGAACAGGAAGGAGGTCCCACTTAGGAGAGAACTTACTGAAATTCCTTACACATTTCAAGGAGGTTGGGCACAGAGTTACCAAGAATTGGATTCAAAGTTCTCTTCTTAATAGAACTATAATAAACACATTTTCTTTCCAATATGCACTTTCCTTCTATTTATATGAAATGTCCAGAATAGGCAAATCTATACAGGCAGAAAGTAGACTGGTGGTCACTTGTGGCTGGGGGTCATCGGGAGACAGAACGGCGACTGCTAAAGAGTACAGCGTTTCTTTTTGAGGTGGTGAATGTTCTAAATTGACATGGAGGTGGTGACACATAACTGAATATACTGAACACCTTGGGACTGAACACTCTAAATGGGTGACTAGTATGGCATGTGCACTGTATTTCAGTAAAGCCAATTGAAAAAACAAAGAAATGACCACACAAAAGCCTGTATACAAATGTTTAGAGCAGCATTATTCGTAATCGTCAAAAAGTCAGAACAACCCTAACTGTCCATCAGTCAATGAACAGATAAAACAACAAAAAGGGATGACTGTGAGTAAACCTTGAAAACACTAGCTAAGTGAAATGAGCTAGTCACTTAAAACACACATGACCCCATTTCCACAAAATGTCAAGAACAGGCAAATCCATAGAGACAAGAAGTTGATTAGTGGCTGTTTAGGGGACAGGAAAATGGGGAAATTTGGAGGCAACAGCTAAAAGTCACAGGATTTCTTTTCGAATTGACAAAAATATTCCAAAATTGATGGTGGGGATGGTAGCAAAACTCTGTGAACATATATGCTAAACCCACTGAAGGTATACTTTCGACTGGTGAGTGGTATGGTACACGAACTATATCTCAGTAATGCTGTTGCCAAGAATAAAATAAGTGTACTTTCCCAACAAAACTGCAGGTTCAAAGAGTTTCAAGGATTTTTTAAAACAACCGTAATACTCTGTGTGTGCTTCTCAAAATCGTGCCTTTATCTGGAGATGTGACATGATCTGTCGTTTCCGTTTAACAGAGGAAGGAAAATCAGAGAAGACTTGGACAAGACTGCAGAATGGACTCGCGAGAGGCAGCTCTTACGAAGAGATAGGGGTTTGCGGAAGCTACTGTTCTCTCCACTACATGTTTTGTAAAATGTTTGTAACAGGTATCTTTTTCATGCTAATATTCACAAGCAGAAGGAAAATAATCACTTCATATTACCCTGCTGTCATTTTAGGGAAATACTCGCAGATGCTTAGGTAACAGGTGAGACCAAAGCAGGTCTTCTGTAATTCTAGTCCTGGGGATAGTCCAGTTCTAATCTTATTTCATAGAACTGGGGGCATTCAATGAATTTGGGGCAAGTACCTAATGAGCACTTGCTCTATACAAACCACTGATCTGGGTACTGAAGGAAATCCAACAAGAGGAAGAGAGCAAGCTCATGGCCTCAAGCAGTCCTGGATCACGCTGGGCCGGAGGGAGTAGAAAGGAACATGAGGGCCCAGAGAACCGGGCAAGGGCATGACCTTGGGCCAGACGGAACAGACAGTGATGACAGGCAGGATTCTTGAGCACTCGCTGGCTGCTTGTTGGCTCACTGATTTGAGCACTGCGATGATTATCCTCATTTTTAAGCTGTGCAGCCTGTAGGTACAAAGGTTAAATAACCAGCCAAGGGTCGCAGAGTTCTTGCAGGTAACCCAGACAAGAAAGAGCCTGGATTTCAACCCAGAGAATCCAGTATCAGGACAGGTATCATAACCCCAAGGCGGTAATGGCACTTTGACTCGACTAGGATTTTCGTCTCTTGCTTCAGGCAAGGTAATTACCCTCCAAAGTAGTACATGCCTCAATGAGTTCATGAAAAATTAAATGATAAAGTACAAGGAAAGTGATTAGAACCAGTGTGCAATACACAGACGTAACCCAAGAAGCAGTGTTACAATGTTGACAATGGCAGTGGTACATGCAACAGTGAGTTGAGAGACATTAAATCCATGCAAAATGTTACTGAATTCCAAAAGGTGGAAAGAATTCAGCCAGCGACGGGATCGAGGAAGCTTTCAAGGAGAAGCAGTCCTTAAAACGGGACTCAAGAAGGAAATGCTTTCAAGGCAGGAACTCCAGACAACCCAGGAGGCATTTGGAAACAGAAGCAACCCAGCAGCCTGGAGCTGGGTCATGCGACTGGGAGACGGGGAGATGCAGCAATAAGGATGGGCTGGGGTCCTGTTGGGGGAATTTTGATTGCCAAGGTGAAAACTTACAGAGATCCCTAATTTTTAGGTGCCCCTGAGGGGATCTCAGCACCCTCTCAGTGTGATGGGACCTAATTATACTTTCCTGAATGCTCTTTTCCAGTTCATGAGAAGAACATTAGGAGTCTCACTTGGAGGGGGAGGGCATAGCTCAGTGGTGGCGTGAGGGCTTAGCATGTACAAGGTCCTGGGTTTAATCCCCAGTACCTCCACTAAAAAATAAAGTAAAAAGTTAATTAAAAAATACATAAAGATACCTAATTCTTCCTACCTCAAAAAAAAAAAAAGAATTTCACTTGGAGTAGAGAAGGTGAAAAAGAGGAACAAGGGAAAGTTATAGATGCAGGAAGCAACAGGATTTGGCAGTTAGGTTTCGGAATCATGGAAGAAAAGCAGGAATGATGATGTAATGGCTGCATGAAGTTCAGAATGTGGTCCCCAGGGAAAAAAAGGGGAACGTATGGACAAAGAGCAAGGTGTCAGAGTGAGAAGGAAGGATAAAGAAGGGGTGATAAGTTCTACCATAAGAATGTGCACCTTGGGGTAACTGGAATCTCAACAAGCAGACATCCAGTAAGAGGCTGCAACAGGCAGGTCAGCAGAACAGGGAGTCGGGCCAAGGGAGAGACAGAGATTTGACGTGGGTGCCCAGAGACAGCAGTTCAAAGCTGCAGGCGGGTTTATCTTGGGAGAGTTTGCAGGCTGGATAAAAGCCCCGGGGGGAACAACTAGAATCGGGTGTGGGTGGGAAAAAGGGAGCTGCCAAGAGTGGGCATAAAGTGCGGAGGAGAAACTGGAAACCACAAAGTCATGGACACTAAGGGCAGAGAGAGCAGCGTGACCAAAAGGAAAATCAGTGCCAAATGCAACACCCATTTGCAAGTGGGAGCGGCCTTGGACCGTGGAAAGAGCATCTCAGCAGGGAAGGAAGAGCGCAGTCCAGCTTTAGGGGAAAAGTTCAGCAACTAGGGGAGAAGAGAAATGGAATGATGGTTGGGGAGAATGGGGTAGTAAGCATTTTTATGAGGGTGCACTCACTCACCCACTTTTATCCAACATTACTGAAAGTCTTTTATGTAAAAGGTCCAGGGCTCAGCGTGGGAGGTGACTGCGCGCGCGTGCACACACACGCGCGCGCACATGCTACATACGTGCACCTATAACTGCCAACAGCAGCAGGAGAGCCCAGGGTTGCACAGCTCGGTAGCAGGACGTGACCTCAACTCTGCATATTAGGGAAGACTTCTGGGAGAGGCAAGACTAGGGCTGAGTTTTTAAGGTTGAAGGGAGCTTGCCCAGGTAAGGGGGTGGGGAGGGTGGGGAGAGAGTCGGGGACAGGCCACTTAGAGGCTCAGCCTGCCATGGAGAGTGTGGCCTGTCTGAGAGCTTGCAGGGGCTTCACCCTGGAGAGGAGATGAAGGGGTGAGGCAGACAGGCAGGCAGAGAACAGATGATGAGGGAGAGGGGGAAGGGGAAGGCAAGACCCCAACGCAAGCAATCGGAGAGTAGGCAGCAGGTGAGACACAGAGGCAGGGAGATGGAGGAACGGGGACACACGAACACCTGCAAGGGCTTCTCCCCTGGAGTCAAGAGGAAAGAGACGGGCAAGACAGAGATTTTTGAGGGGGAAAAAAGAAAAGTTGACACCTTCAAGAGAGTTACCAGCTTGCCAGATGAAACAATTCCGAGAGTGAAGCAAAGCCCGAATGGAGTAAATGCACGCATTGAACATTTATAAACTATATTTTATCTATTTTACCGACCACAGAACACTGCTCCCTCCTTTTATTTATCTTCCTCTTCCATCACGCCACTATATATTTTTGGACCTTTTCACTGAAATAGCTGAAGTGTAGTCACAGGTAATGAAAGAAACGGAAACTAAATCAGTGAATTTTCAACTCTGGCAAAAGACTTAGCAGGGAAGAGCTTATAAATATTGGCTACGGTGAATTTTTGAGATTTACTTTGGACCCTCCTGTCTTCATAGATAAATAAGAGACTCGGCTTATGTAAGAATAAAACTTGCTCCTACTTCCAAGGGAACCACTGAAGTGGAGGCTTTAACTGCCGCTATTTACATAATGCTAATGAACTCAATTCGCCTCTCACCTCTCTATTTGCATAAGCAATACAGCGATAAGTACTCAGGAATTAGACCTTAGTGGTTAGGAGCATGCATTCTTAAGTGGGATCCAATCTGGGTTCTGTCACTTATTAGCTGTGTAGCCTTGGGAAACTTACTAACCTCGCCTCAGTTTCTGCATTTGTCGATGGGAGAAGCAGAACCCAGAACGGTGCCCTGTGCCCACAGCTGGTGCGTGGGGGAACAACAGCTGCATGAAGCAATGAGTGGGGTAAAGTAGTGCGTTGCACAGGGTTCCCAGGAAAGCTCTGTAAAGGACATGCCTTTGGCTTTTTGCCTTTTTAGCTTCATCCCTTTACCCTGCTTCTCCTTCTCTCCTGGTAGATGCAGCAGCCCTTTAAAACTAGGAGGGGAAAAAAAAAGATAAGAAAAGGGGAAGAGAGGAAAGGACAGTCTGAGTTCCTGAAGGTTTGAGCCACGGCGCAGCCCTGTAGCTACCCACGAACAAGAATGTATGTGGTGAATCTTGTATTAGTTGACACCACTATTTGTCAGGTTTTCTGTTATTTGTAACTAAATTCTGTCGACTGAATTAAAATACACAACCTAAAGTTGCAAGTCAAGTTTTATTTGGAGATCTTACTGAGAACTGCAGCCTGAGAGATAGCCTCTAGAAGATTAGGGAGGAGCCAGGATATACAGGAGGTTTTTTTTGCTACGGGCGGTGGGGGTGGGGTGGGGGAGGGATGGGGGAAGGTGGGGGAGGGTGGGGGCGGGGGCAGAGGTCCATGTATGTAGTTGAATGTCAAAAGATCACTACTAATCACAAAAAAAACAGACATCTCAAGATCAAGATTTTAGTGGCTCTCTATGTATGGGAAGATGCAAGAATCTGGGCTCACTGAAATTATTCATTAGATATGCATCTTAACTACCTAGGGCCAGTATACAGAGCACAGAATGCCTCCTGTTCTCCATCCTGAATTCCCCCTCCCCTGGGGAGGCGGGGGTTGGTGGGGGAGAGATGGGTGCTGCAGTGGCTGATGGCTCCATTCTTCCAGTGCTGGAGTCGAGGGCCACACATTCCCTGTCTACACTCATTCTGAATAGATAGTTATAAAGATATTCCCCAATAAAAAAGCCTTGCTCGAGATATTCTGGAGAGAATAGCTGGTAAGTAACAAAAACTTTACCTAATATTCACCTTTTCAGCCAGTTGGCACAAACCCAAGATTGGTGTAATACAAGTGCAGTCTCATCAACAGGCAACGTAAACAGCTATAACGGGAAGAGGTTCAGGAAAAAGCTCCTTTTGGCCTTCTTTATTGTATTTTCAGCAAA
This sequence comes from Camelus ferus, assembly GCF_009834535.1. Taxonomy (NCBI): domain Eukaryota; kingdom Metazoa; phylum Chordata; class Mammalia; order Artiodactyla; family Camelidae; genus Camelus; species Camelus ferus. The sequence goes on along the minus strand of NC_045703.1, from coordinate 58,901,060 downwards.
AGCATATAGAAGGACCACAGACTTTAAGAAAATAAGGACGAATGGGGACTTGGTCAAATGGGGGTGGGGGGCGGGCAGCCAGCAGGTCCATCCTCCCTTCTCTCCCCCCCTCCCATCCATCCATCATGCAGGTCATGCACATCTAGAGGCCAAACAGAGCTCAAGCCGCCCCACGTGTCAGGGTGTCCAGGTGCTGTGATGTCAGGTATATTAGACTTCTCACTGCTTGTCTCCCCAACAAAACCCCCCTCCTGGGTCTTTTCTGGCCAGAGCTATGTGCCTGGAACTTTAAACCCTGTTCAGTGCAAAATATCACTGGGAGAGGTGATGTGTTTTTTAGAAAACAGACATTTGCATCATAATTAATGCCTGATACCTTCCTTTGAACACGTTTTAACTGGGGGAGAAAGGAGGGGAGATGTGCTGAGGACCAGGAGACAACTTTAGAGGCAGTGGGAGTGGGGTGGGCTGGGGAGGGTGGGCAGTGGAACTGGAAGGCAGGAGCCACAGGGGCTAATCCCTCAGCTCCCACATCACCTGCTCCCACCTATGCCTCTGCATCTAAGGCTGGGCTGCTGCAGGATTTGTCCACTTCTGTTTACTGAGTTCTCTGGCCTTTTGAATAAAAAGTAGAAGAAACCCTTCTGCCCATAAAACAACACTGCTGACTCAGAAGGATATTTTGGTTGGCAGACACTTTGGAGACACTAACCAGACACAACCAACTGGTTTGCCAGGTCAGCCTCGAGGGCTTGCCAACTTACCAGCAAGCATTTTTATCTGAAAAATAGCAGGATTTTGCATTTCAAAATATTTGCATTTTCAAATAGAAAAGTACAAATAATTCAGTGTAAACACTGCATCAAAGCTACTCAAATTATACTCCGACCTAGAGTGCCCAGAGTAACACCTCATCTTTAAAAAAAAATCTTTTTGGAAGACTTAAATCCATAATAATCATCAACTTCAGAATAAGTATCACTGTTTGCAACCATCACAGTAAAAACTGATTCAGGCAAACATCATTAAAGGAATCTAAAACCATTAGGGACAAGTTTGACGAGGAACAGATACTTACATAGTCTCAGATGATCTCCCCACAGAATATTTATTAATTACAAGGGGGAGCTATATCTTCTTAGAAGAAACCTGACAGACAGCACTTTAACCCAAAGGTGAGAATTAATATCCCCAATAATGAGACAAAGTCATATCATGATGTAATGCACTGTGAAGACTGCAAGACCAGAACTGCATTATCTTAATCTTAAAAAGAAACCCAGACTAAGAAACATTTCACAAGAAAACTAGCCTACGCTCTCAAAAGATCCCACAAATAAAGGCAAGAAAGCCTGTCAGATTAAATGTAACAAGAGACATGACATGTTAATGCCATGAGGGATTTTGTAAAGTGTTAGATTGAAAAAAGCTACTAAGAAATATTGGAAAGACATAAATGAGCTTATTTACAAAACAGAAACAGACTCACAGACATAGAAAACAAACTTATGGTTAAGGGTTGGGGAAGAGGGTGGGGAGGGTAAATTGGGAGTTCGAGATACTAACTACTATATATAAAATAAATAACTAATAAGTTTCTACTGTATAGCACAGGGAATTATATTCAATATCTTGTAGTAACTTATAATAAAAAATATGAAAAGGAATATATGTATGTATATTATGACTGAAACATGCTGTACACTAGAAATTGACACATTTTAAACTGACTATACTTCAATTAAAAAATGAAATGAAATGAAATAAATATTATTGGGATAATTAGAGAAACTTGAGTATGAACTGCATATTAAGAAAACCACTACTAAGTTTTCTTATTTGGTAATTATATTGTGGTTCTCTAAGAGAATGTCCTTGTCCCTAAGAGAGATCTGCTGAAGCATTTAGGAGTGAGGGTCATGATGTCTGCAACTTCGTCTCAACTGTGCAGCCATAACAATAAAAATTAATGGTATTATATTATATAAGTGTGTGTGTAGAAAAGAGCAAGAGCATGCCAACTGGTGAGTCTACGTGAAAGTTAAATGGAAATTTAAATGGAAATTTATTACACAAGTCTTGTAATTCTTCTGTAAGTTAAAAACTTAAAAAATTTTTTTTGAAATTAAAAAAAAAGTGTCATAGTTTTCAAAAACCATTAAAAGGGAAATGGAGGACAAAATGGATTCAAACTTTCAAATTATTTAGAAATAACTACATTTAAGTAAACCATTTAATAGAACAGAAGCAAAATGACAGTATTATAGATGGAGAGGCTAGGGCAGAGGCTAGGGCTTATCAACAGCAGTGTGTGTGTGTGTGTGTGTGTGTGTGCGCGCGCGTGTGTGCATGTGTGTTTGTGTGTGTTCAAAATTGTTTGCTAACCTCAGGAGGCTGTCAGGCTCTCTCTGGGCCACAAGAGTCATGCCACATTTTACTAAGTGTAGGATATAAACACGGAAAGAATGACTACCCACAACTGAGGAGAAGAAGAAATGCCAGCCTAACCAACATTAGTACCAATTTGGTGAGTCACTTCCTCTTAGGAGGAAAGGCAAACATTTCTTGTTCCCTCAAAGTCTCAGAGGCTCTGAGAGATCTGGGTTCTCAGCCTGCATCAGGCTGTACAGGCAGCAAACCAGGTAAGGAGAGCCCACAGCCCCTCCACTAAGGGCTCGTGCCCAGCTCGGGTCAGCATCACCACCGGACCTCCAGTTTCAAAATCCACGTCAACGCAAACCTCTTGGCCATTTCAGCCTCCACACGACAGTTCCCGGGAGAATGCAGACAACTAGAACCAAGGAAGTTCGTGCTCTCTGCACATTTATCCTCCCACCTGGAGTGGGCAACAGCCTTGGTTTTCTTCTGCTCATCACCCCCAACGTCCCTCAGTCCTGACCCAAACCTGCTTAGCCTCTTAAAGTGAGAACCGGAGCTGTGGCTGGCAGCCCTCCCTCCCGAAGCCGCGCCTGCGCCAGCCGCACACGCACGTGGACGGATTAGGCAGAGCTGTGCTGTAAAGCGCGCACACGCGCTCGCCCAACGTGTGCTTTTCATTCCAGAAATACTTGACCCCTAAGCCACGTCTACGCCTCGCCTGGCCTGAAACAGTGTAAGTGGCTCTGGGCCAGAGGAAGTGTCTGTTTAAAGAGGTGGACTTGCTCAAAATTTCTTTACCTCAGAAGATCATAGATAGAACATTCTAGCATAATTATGGTGGAATAAAGTAGAAAAGGAAAAGATTATAGGAAAAAAATTTTTTGCTTTTTTTTTTTTAAATGGCCTAAAAGAAATACTGGAAATACAAGGTATAACATAGAATTATCTTCCATGAGAGTAAAAATTACAGAGTCCAAGTTAGGACAGGGAAGCAAAAATACTACCTTTTACAGGAAAGGTTAGTGGGCATCTGCCATCTTCTGTCACAAGCATTTATTCTTGTTCTAAGGTCACCCACCAAAGCAAAGTGCAGAAGGCGTTTTGTAATCATTGTTTTATTCTGGAATGTATTTTTTTTTGTAACTTGCTTCTTGACGACTTTCATCTTATATCAAAAACCAGTGTAAAAGAAGAAAACCCGTTTGGGTTGACTTGGCTGGCCTTTCCCCTTCTCCGTGCTCATTTCCAGATATTTATTTAAGGTTCACTCACAATGAGCAATGAAATCAATAACTCTTTGCAGAATCTTCCAGCATTACCAATTGAATTACAAAACACACCCATCCACCCACATTTATGTACAAACACACACAACATGTAATGTAACTGAAATCCAGTACATACACAGTATGATCACCCATTTCACAAGGCAGCTTAGAAATTCTGGTCCTGAACGGAAGGAGGGGAACTTACTTTCTTTCCACTTCTGGTGTTGACACGCTGCTACAGAAGCCAAGAGACTCCTAGGAAAGAAGATTCACAGCGTCAGTGCAGGCAGAACAGCAGGCTTCATCTGATTTGTACATAATACCATTAAAAAAAAAAAAAAAAAGAGGACAGAAGCAAAAATAGATGATTAAAGTCACTGTGCTTACTTCGATCTGGGACCGCAGCTGAAGTGACGTGGGGCTGGCTTCGGGTTTCTCCTAAAACAGAACAGATGCTGGTTTAATGAGACTCCCAAACGTGGCACACACCAGAAAGACAAATAGATGTGTAAGAAGAGATGTGGGGATTTGGGAAACGCTAGGGTACAGTGGGAGGAGACAGTGGAGATAAACATTTTCTGGAAAAACTAAAGTATTTTTTAAAAGAAGAATCCTCGCCTCTTAAAACTGAATTGTTTTCCAAACTTCATTACTTAACACTGTTAACGATTTTACTGCAGAAGGAAAAAAAAGGACAATTTAACTGAGGGCTACTGACAGTTAATGGTGAATAATTCTCTGGATGTGATTAGACCACCACTAGGACACGGAATTTATTGCGACCCATTTGTTTCATAAAGTCATAAAGAAGAGGTAGAGAGCTTAAAAATTTTAGAGATAAAGCCATAGAGTATAACACACTCATTTGACAGTTAAAAAAAATAAACTATATCCCCTTTGGGAAAAAAAAAGAGATAAACCAGTCACCTGTGATAAAAATAATATACTGAAATAAGCTTTAGCAGCAAAATAGGAAAATTAACTGTTAGAATTGTCCAAAAGCAAACAAAGCGTTAGGATATACTATAGGAAAATGAGATTTATCCTAGGAAATAGAGCACAGATCACCACACTGATAATTTTTCGTAAGTAGAAAAAATTTCTAAATCAAAATAGGTGCTAAAGTGGATGTTCTCATCAAAGTGTGGTCCAAGTCCAGGCTGGTCCTGGGCCCATAAGCAGAACGATGGGCAGTTTTAGAGGAAGGAGTGATATCACTAACATTATACATATTTGAAATATCAGATTAATTACGAGTTTTCCAATAATCCTATTGGGCTCTTAATGGCTGGTACATTCTTCAGAACCACACATGCACTACGTGAAGACTGCTTGTTGGTCCCAGCTAACATTCGGGGAATGGGGGCAGATCATCTCAGACTACGAATGCTCACTGCATCTACTTGTTCACTTTTTTCAGTTTGCCTGTTTCATCTCTTGCACAATTGTACAACCCGACCAATATTTTAAAACTGAGCAATGAAACAGTAACGTAAGTGTAACTCAGAGCAAACATGTAAATGCAAATAGGTAACAGGAACCCAATACGAACATAGAAGCTAAAATGAATATGCTGGGGTGACTAAATCCGAGAACAGGATGCCTATGGACAAGCAGACTGCATGGGAAAGGTGTTTTAATGGACTGGCAACCCACTCACCCCCAGTCCCAGGGCCTCATTTGTTATGAAAAAACATCAGCATGGTGTGAAGCCCCAAAGAACTGCTCTCTGGTTAACATCCTTATGGTTTTTATTACCACCTTTGTTCATAATGAACAAATACATATCTCTGTCCCAAATCTGATACACTATTTCTGTAAAACAGTGTATGGAAATGTTTTAGTTACATTCCAAGCTCAACTGGTATGATGTCAGACTCAGCTGAAATCAACCAAGGGGATATGTAATTCAGAGGTTCTTGGTGCTTAGAGACCAATCAGGATGCCCTGGAACCTAACCTCTTAGCATCATCACATAGAGCAGTTTATAAACTAAAATAGCGAGAGGTAAGCAAAGATATAGTTTGCAATTTTTCCATCTTAAGTCTTCCTGTTCAGGAGTTAGTATGGAAGCCTCAAAATTATGGCGGAACTCTCTTAATTCTTTTGAAACCTTCGCTGAAATTGTCCCTCTAACACTCAACTTCATAACCATCAACAAAAAGTAACTGATTTGACTCTCTTCCTATCCTGTTCTTCACTTTTCTTCACACTCCAAGTCTCTACCTCACTAGGTAATAGACCATGAACGGGAAATTACCTGCTTTACTGTACTCTGTTACCTGCACTTTTCTAACAAACTTTATTTATTGAGTGTGTTGCTTGTCGCTCCACATCATAAACACAATGTGTAGTATATTATGCAAACTGGACCTGGTTCTTGCATACAAAGCTGATGCTTGTTAACAATCATATTAAATGTTTGATGATCAGGAAGTAATATTCTAAACAATTCATCTTTTACATGTTAGTTTATCACTTATAAGAGACACTGGACTGTGTTGTAACTACTTTTTAGGAAACTGGTTAGGGATGCATTTTGATGTAAAATGTATTAAAATTTATCCCATTAAAATAATGGACCTAGTTAATGTTTCCATGCAGAACATCTGTTTTATCAGGAACAGGGTATGTTTAACAGGAGATCACGTACAGTGATGTTTCTAGTGGGGTTTTTTCCAAACATGCCACAAAATAATGTTTTTCAGAGCAAATTATTAATTTCAACTCCACCCCATTTTACTTTTAAGAAAATCCCACGCATCATATTATAAAACATCACAAATTTTAATGTAAAGGTTTAGTTATCAGGGTTTCTTACATCCTAACTGAGGCTCAACCTTGCACAAATGACTCAATCACCAAGAATTAGACTCTTTCTTAGCGCGGGAGGACCTCCTTTGGTCACTGCAGAAAAAAAATCATCTGTAACAAATTAAGATATTCCATCTAAATGTTGCAAAAGAACATGAAGAAACACATTTCAAATTGGACACAACCAAAGAGACTGTTGGGAAGGACTCATTACTATATCTCAAGTATAAAGCTTTCCCTCTAGTACTTTTTGAGTATGACGTGTTCATTGACTTTGCACTGGACAGAGTATTCTAAGCAGTACTGTGAGAAATAACTCCAAAATTCGACCCATGTTCAGAATGGGCATCCAGACAGCCACCCAGCACTGGTGGGTGAGCCTGAACCTGTATCTGTAGGTTAGGGTATTATGACTTAGTTAAAATGGAAAATAATTTTTTTAAAAGTGAATAGTTGGAATTTGACCTGTGGGTTAAACTGTTTATTAAGAAGCGTAATGGATACCTTAGTTAAGAATGATAAATACCATTAGCATTACAAATTCTTAGTGAGTTGGTGAATTACAAATGCTAATGGAATCCTCCCTAAGTTAATGAAGTACCAACAGAGAACCAAAATATCGATACAGCCCATCACTGTGTATGTGTGCATGAGCAGGAAAAGGTCTGAGAGGACAGCCACCAAGTGTCAACAACTGTTACCTACACTTCCATTCTCTTTGCAGTTTTTTATAAGCATAAAATCTTGCATTGCCTTATTTTTTTTTCTAATAATGAAAAATCAGCTTTAAAAAATACAATCTCCAAACCAGACTTATTGGGGTGATCATTCTGCAATATATACAATATCAAATCATTACATTGTGCACCTGAAACTAATATGATGTTCACCCCTCCTACTTTTCCAGCTGTAAAGTTCATCTGGCTTTAAGCGCTGGCAGCACTGAGGGAGGGAGACGTGTGGCAGAGGAGATGTCAATTACACTTCAATTTTTTAAAAAGCTGTAGAAGAGGGTTTTAAACAGTAAGAAATAAGGAAAAAAGATTTTAAAATTAAAAAAATAAATGACTATAAAGTCATTTATAAATATTGAAAAATGTTTAAAGCTACCATCTCCGGATCCTATGTTTTAAAATTATCTACATGTATATGAAAAAATATCTGAAAGGATCCCTAAACACCAGCGATTAATCCTGCAAAGGCCACTATATTTCTGAATTTTTAACGTATTTTTTTCAAGTATATAATACTTTTATATTTTTAAACATAAAAATCATTTAAAAAAATTAAATTTGATAATAATTTAGTTGTATCCCAACAATTAAGATTAAAACTTTTTAAGAAATATTAAAACTTAATTTCTCAAATTAGGTCATTCCCTATATTAACATACTTTCTTGAGGTGTTAAAAATTTCAATACTAGTGTCATAAAATTTTAATAACTAGTAAAAAAAAATTTTAATAACTAGTGTCACTATGCATGCATTTTATGTTTACTAGTGAAGGTCCATGATGATTTTAGAAATAATCTCATATTACTGGGGTTTTTTTGGGGGGGGGTTACTTATTTATTTTTAGAGGAGCTACTGGGGATTGAACCCAGGACCTTCTGTATACTAAGCATGTGCTCTACCACTTGAGCTATATCCTCCCCACTCATCTTCCTGTTTTGACTGAAAGAGACTAAACCATAGTACCATATAGTTTTTCTAAGGAAGGAATCAGATGACAAAAAAATTACTGGGGGTAAAAACCTCAAATCCATTTCTTGCCAACTTGGACAATTTCTGGAGACAATAATTCCCTTAATGTTTATTATGTCCAACATAGAAGCAAAAAAAGAGGAAATGTTTCAAGATGAAATCAGTGGTTTGCCAAAACCAAAACCAAAACATAAGAACACGTGTGTGTGCTTTCACCTGTTTGGGCACACACACGCGCACACACATCCTACAGTCACACCAGTAGGGCATGGGTCAAATAGAAAACCAAGGCTCTGACCCTAAATGACTATGTTTTCACTTCAAAGCACTACAACCCACTTAGTGGACACACCAGCGTCAAAAACCCACTCAGGGCAGAAGAGGGCCTGGAGGACAGGGATCATGCGCTCATCTAACTCCAACTGTTTCCTCGTTCTTGTGAAATCTACACCTCTCCCTCCCTTCCTGCTGGCGGTGCTGGAAGCCAGATGAACTTTACAGCTGGAAAAGCAGGAGGGAGAAAGCCGTCTCCTGTTCCAAAGGCAGGGAGGAAGAACATTAGGCGCCCACCAGCTCAGCTTAGCGCCAAGTTCTCCTCCTCCAGCCTGGGTATGGGAAGGAGGAGGAGGGAAAAAGAGAGAAGGGTGCACGCTGACAACTTTCAGCTACAAGTGAAACGCCACAGGCTGTGACTGACACGTTTGATCAGTGGAGGGAGCCGAGCTCTGAACTGCTGGGGAAAGTTGCTGCTGGTGGTCGATTTTAAATTGCATGTGGCATCTCTCACTTTACAAGAAGACTGTGACGTTATGGTGCTCCCCACGTTGGCAAAGTATCCTCCCCACCCCTCCCCCTATCCATTCCAGCCCAGCAACGAGGCACGGGTTCATTTTACCAGGGTTTAAACCTCAATGTTTTCTTGGGAGTCTTCTCATTTCCCATCAAATCAGCGACTAGGAGCTACTGCTTCTCCCTTCACAAGGTTTCCTGTGTCCAGCCAACCCACTCCATTTCCACAAACATCAGCTTCTTTGTGGTCCTTCCCCTCACAGACCCTGACCACTGCTGTAAAGTGAACAGGCGGTCCTGACTGTGGGCGGGGAGAGCCGAGTCCAAGTCCAGCTCCCACTTTAGTTCTAGAGACCTTTAGACCTTTGGTTTTTCCAATGCCAATGAGAGAGAAATGGACCACTTGATTATCTTTAAGTTCTTTTTGATTCTAAAACCGTATGATGAAGCAGCTCCACGCCCACTCCAGTCCTCCTGTCCAAAACATCCTCTTGACTAGGTTCACGCTATTCAGAGTGGTTCATGCGTCATGGGCATTAGAATCAACTGGAAGCTTGTTAGAAGGGAAGGCTCAGGCCCACCTCTGACCTCATGAATCAAAATCTGCATTTTACCAAGATCCCCAGAGGATCCGCATGCTCATTTCAGTTTGAGAAGCACATCACTTTGTGCTGTGTCATTTCTCTCTTCCAAAATCCTCCCCAGAAAAAGAGCTTTCTTGAAACCCATCTGGGAGTTCAGGCTTTTTTTTTTTTTTTTTTTTTTTGGAGGGGTTGGGGGGAGGGGGGGATTGTTTGTTTGTTTGTTTGTTTTTATTTTGATGGAGGTACTGGGGATTGAACCCAGGATCTTGTGGATGCTAAGCATGTGCTCTACCCTCCCTGCTGAGAGTTTGGGCTTTTGAGCATTAGCTGTCCTGGACCCCTTGCTTGGGTGCCCTGCAATAAACACTGCAAAAGGAAAGGAAAAAGGGAAAAGGAGAGAGGAGAGGAGAGGAGAGGAGAGGAGAGGAGAGGAGAGGAGAGGAGAGGAGAGGGGAGGGGAGGGGAGGAAATCCTTCCCAAAATGTGGAAGCACAATACTGACAAGATGAAGTCCACATTCCTGAAGGAGAGCCCTCTGACCAACTGGCTGGATCACAAACCCTCTTCTTGGAGAACAGGTGCTGGGTCCACTGTCCGCTGAGTGCACGCTGTCCCAGTGTTTCACTTTTCCTCACTACTACCTGGAATATCTGCTTCTTCACATCCATCCCAACTTTAGTCATCCTTCACGTCCAACTACAAAACCCACCTCCCGTTAAACCTTCCCTGCCCAACTGTGCGTTAAATACTATGCCCGAGTGTTCCACTCACTTATTTATATCTTACTCCCTCAAGTAGACTGTAAACGCCCTCTTAATTCATTGTATCCACAACAGACAGACATACACACACACACACACTCTCACACTCCAACCAGTTATGCACTTCTTATGCACAGGCCCCATTCAGGTGCTGAAGAGGCAGCCTTGAACAAGACAGGGTCCCGCCCCTGGTGTTTGTTACTTTCTAAAGTCTTACACAGGCTTCCCTCCACAAGAGAAGTGCTTGATGGCTATCGGTTTGATTTGCTTCAATTGGATTACTTTGCCAGTAATTCTGACTCTTCTATTAATTTCTGTTTGCAGCCTCACAGACTGGGACGTGTATTTTCATGCTTTAGGGTTACTTCTGAGTTGCAGCGTTACATCGGTAAGTAAAAGCAATTCAGCAAATAATCTCAAAATGATCTACAACTTGAATCTATCAGAACTTAAAAAGAATATGTTGTGGTACTTAATCACTTTTTGGGTAAAATCTAGGGTAAGTCCAGCCCCACACCTTGTCCCGTTCTTGTTTCATAGATGAAACAGGAAGTGTTAGCCATTTTCAGGCTCCCATAAATAAGCTCATGGCCTGGCATACAAAATTTTTTCTAATCAGTTAAAGTGAACAGAAAACTACTCTCATTTCACCACATCAAAGAAGAAACATTCCAAAGAAAAAACTTTTTTTCATAGTTGAATGCTATCCCACTAAGTGCAACCTTAAAACCTAACCGTAATGAACAGATTAGTGAATTTCCAGAAGCACTGATAAAAAAGAAACCAAAAGTGGCCATCAGTGCTCTGGGAATTGAGTCTTTGTGCTGCATTAGTCTATGTTCTCCAAGTATTTGTTCCCTATTTATTAGACCTCCTATGTTCCAAAATATGACTTTAGATGGCTTACAAAATTTAGTGCAATGTTACATGATAAAGTAAAGTTTAAAAACTAAGGTAAATGATACAAAGGTTGGGGGGAGGAAGGGCAGGTTGGAATCAGGATTGCATAGCAAAACTGGTCCAGGAATTAGATTAGTTCAGCAAATTCAGGCTTCAGATCCTACACTAGAAACAGACCACACATTTGGGACTAAGCTTTCTTAACGTCTGACACAAAGGAAACATGATCGGTTAAAGACTGATGTTATCCATGCTGTTATCTTTTAAGGTAGTCACAAGATACAGGACTATGCCTGTGAGTGAGCATCTCTCCTCTGGCTTCTGGCACAGAGGACACTGTATCACACTGACCAGCGTCACAAGCCGTGTCCCTGCAGAACTTGATGTGTCCCAGAAGTGCTTTAACTTCAGCAAAGCTGGAGGTGGGCCTCAGATTCCCATGGAAACTGAGGGACCTCTCACAGGGACATCCATGAAAGACATACTCCTCCACCTCCTGGCAGGAGTCCTGGGAGTACCCAGGATGGGGCAGAACTGAGTGTGAGGAGACAGCAGGGTGAGTTCTGCCATCGTGAAACATGGCTGTGGTAAAACAAAGGGGCATCAGTAAACATTAGCCGAATTGGTTAAATTCAGGGGTAATTTGAATCTAAGGGTGTCAAGCATGGTGCTCTCATGCCTCATTTCAAATAACAAGGTAGTATGATTCTTTAACATCTACACTGCCTTTGGAAATGATGTACTGGATCCTTTAGGCTACAGACTTAACAGTGTTGAGTACATAGCCTGTACTCATACAAGCATCTTGTCGAGAGATAGGAATAAGACCTAGACCATGGCGGGACGGCAGATGACTTCAGTAAAATGCGTCATGGTGAAAGAATGCACTATTTACTGTGAACAGAACATCCAAGAGTGTCATTTCACACAAATGTCAATACTAAAAGGCACAGTGTCATAAAGACATTTTAACCATCCTTTAAAAAAGCTGTATAATCAATTCTTCATTTTACTAGCAGGACTTGGCTTATCGGCACTAACAAACACATGGCCCCTGCGTTTCCCAGTGGTGGACACCACAACATCCAGCCACTCTAAATGGTCCATTCAACCTCACTGTTGTAAGAGCAATGTGCAGTGATCCACAGTCACCAAGAGATTTTCTGGATACATCTGGATGCTGATGGGGACTGATTAACATAAGATAAAAGTGAGAGAAAGTAACTCAAAGGGCCCACTTATTGTTAATTTCCTCCATGTCTCTTCATTTCCTTTCATCTAATCATTTCTTAACTTAAAAAACATTTCTTGATCATCTACCGTATGCTAGACAATGTCCTAGTCGAGAAGAACAAGACAGTGAAACAGTCAGTCACTGCCTTCATGGAGCTTACATTCCAGGGTTTTCTAAAGTCATGTGTGGGAATCACTGGCATTTAACATCTAGATTGCGGGCCCAACAGTCTTTCTGTTCTAGCTCCAGGCAGACAGTATCTCCGGACAGTGGTGCTCAGCTCTGGCTGCCACACTCTCCAGAGGATAATGAAAACCAGGAGAACCTTCACTAGGAGGGTGTCTGGAAATGGAATCATATAAACAAGATCAATTGGAGGAACTGGGGCTGTTGACTCAGAGAAGGGAAAGAAAATACAAACATGGGAAAGGCTTCCAGGGAGAGAGGGCAGAGAGCTGCCTAGTACGGCTCCCATGGTGGCACAGTCAGTAACAGGACCCTGCACGCCGAGGGACACTGGGGAGGGCGATGTTGAGTGGAAGAACATTTATTACATGTTCGGGGGAGGGGGTGGTGATAGCTCAGTGGTAGAGCACGCGCTTAGCATAGCACGAGGTCCTCGGTTCAATACCTATACCTCTACTAAAAATACATACATATAAATAACATGTTTAAATAATATACACTGATTATATCAGAGTATTGGTGAGAACATTAAATATTGAATTGGGATAAAACTTCCAAATAAAATCTTTTTTATTTTTTAGGAAAAAACTTTGAGCTTACTTAAAAATAACTTTAAAAGTGAGGTTATATGCTTGAAATGACTACAATCTATACGAGGCCACCAAAACTTTTGACCATGAGCTCTTACTGCTCTGGTTGGTCATTACTAACAAGGACTTCTACTCAGCACAACTTAAGTGATCAAAATTGTTTTGGCCTTTTCTACAACCACTGAAATATTTATGGCAATTTATACTTTAGCAATCTAATAGCACTTTGAGTAACATCATAGTGAAACTTCTAATGAAAATGAAACATTTGAAATCCAGTTGAAACTGTTCATATTAGGTATTACAAAATGACCAAATTCTAATGGGCATCCAACATCCATCCTGAAGCTAGCTCAGCCTCACTGGACCAGAGGGTCCTTATGCTGCTACCACGTCTGACCACTGCACCTTGGACTACATGCCTGAACCTTGAACCAAACTCTTTCAACAGCTCCAAGGCCCTGGACCATGATGTATGGCAGCAGAGTGCCGCGCAGCTGGCTGATGAAGTGCATACCACCTCTGAGCTCACTGCCCAGAGAAATTTCACATTAAGGTCCTACCTTGGGACCACGCTCCAGCAGACCCTAGAACAGTGGTTCCACACTTGCTACCTTGCAGTCCACCTAGAGGGCTTATTGAACAGTATTGCTGGGCCCCTCCCCAGAATTCCAGATTTAGTCCATCTGGGGAAAGCCCACTAATCTGCATCTCTACCAAGTTCCCAGGTAAGGCTCATGCTGCTGACCGGGGAGCCACACTTTGAGAACTGCTGCCCCAGACAGGACTGCTCAGAGCTGTCTCCAGTGTGGGATTCAGTGGTCCAGAGATCGAAGGGATCAGTGTATCCTGAGTCACAGCTAAACTCCAGCCTGGTCTTCAGTGTTCTATAAGGGGACGATCAAGACTAAGGATTTAAAGTAGAAGGAAAGAGATGGGCTTAACATCATTTAAAAAAGGAGGAGGGGCAGGTAAAGCCAGGTATCCAACAACAGAACGAATTATTTACAACATGAGGAATCTATACAACTGGAGTATTTGAGCATGACCGTGTGACCATGGGACTGTCTACTCCTTGGGATGGGGGCTCTTTCAGAAATTGATCCAGACCTCTGTCAACTACAGTGATTGTGCTAAAGTGTAATTGCTGGAAATTAAATAAGCCTTTGTGGGATAATTAACCTTTTACATTATATTTTTACAGGAAAAAGAACAAGTCCTAACCCAGTGACATTTTAAAATAGATAATCTTCAGAAGTTGGTGACAGCCTGTAACTGAATAAACACTCATGTAGTCATTTATTCAACCAATATTTCCTAAGTGTCAACTCTGTACTTAGCTGAAATACTGGGTATAAAGAATAGTTACTGACCTCTGGAGCTCACGGTCAAGTAAGACGAATATAACAGAGAATATAAAAAACCAAAGCTTCCATATTATCATATAAATAACATCTGAACTGAATAGTAAGCAGACTGGGTGTCTGAATACGAATTTTTCAAAGTTATGTAGCCTGACCAAACTGGAGATACCAAATTTAAATAAAGCCTCTAAGAAACTGGCTCACATTTTGTCGTGATTTAAAGCATTATTATTGTTGTCTTCATGGCTATAAAATTCAAATGTTATTGTGACATTTAACTGTCCTCTTTCTCACTCTTTGAATCATATTTTCAAACCATCCTTAAAAGTTTTGTAACCATCTTAAAAAGTCTCGTTATCAATGACAATCAATGACATTCCAGTGCATTCAGAAATCATCAGCCACAGACTTTTACTTCTGAAAGAAATGACTTTTGAATTAATAGTAATCATGTAAAACGTTTTAAAACACATGGGTAGATGTCATAGTATTTAAGAAAGAATAAAATAAAAATTGGAATCTTAGAAAGTCAAGACAACTGTCAAATTTTAGCCCAGGGCATACTTCTTACTGCTATAATTATAGAAGCTTGAAACTCAGGTTTATATTGGAAACACAGGCAGACGAAGCCCCAATGTAATGTACATAAAATGATATGTTTCTCTTCTTGTACAGTGATTTTCTTCCTTTCTGAGCATTAATCTTTGAATGACTCACTCTATAAATTATTGAACTTAGTTCAGAAGCAAATGAAATCTAAAATACCCATTTACTGAATGGCTAAAGTGCCATGTTGAAATTACTGTGATTTATCTGTTTCTTGAACAGTTACCGTAGCAAACGTACTCCATTGCTCAAAATTATTACCTGGTTGCATAGTTTACTCTGGTTTAAGCATAAATCTATCCCCTTGTTCAGAACAGCAGCTGTTTGTCAGAATCTCATTCATTGCTCATTCATCCACAACCACAAGGCCTGACTTTTTCCTTCTACAAGCCTGAAATATATCTATATGTACTCCGAGGTACATAGAGATGGCACTTATTTTTTGGAAACCAATTAAATTCACATGTACCATGATTACTATATAGTGGGAGGGGCAAGAAGGAGTACCATTTACTCATTCCTGAAGTTACTCCTCCTGCCCACATGCTTCCCCGTACCTGCATGGCTCTGCCAGCTTAGGCACTAACTGCAGCCCTGTCTGGAGAACTACTGTATTTCTTGGGCATTACTTCTTGCAGGTTCTACAATCACAGCAACTGAGCCATAGCTGCTGTGGCTATGGAGAGAGATTCTGGTTTAAAATACAACTTCTCATCCACACCAAGAGAGGGGCCTCCTCCTCATTTCCCTTCTCCTGATTTGGTTGGTAGGAAAGTTGGGAAAAACGTATATTCTCCACCTAGGGGAAATTTTGCTACATACATGATAATGGACTAAATGGCTCAATATATAAAGAGTGCTGATAAATAAATAAGAAAAACCCTACTGTAGATAGAAAAATGGGCAAATGAGTTTAAGAGATGAGTCACAGAAATAAAGATATAAAAATGTGTATTCTTAGAAATAGTCATGCTGCTAATGGGAATGCAAACTGTATAATATTTCCATATGGTAATTTAATAATGTATGAGGAGTCTTTAAAATGTTCCTATTTTTCAACCTGCTAAACCCATATCTAATAATCTACCCTAAGGTTAATAATAAATGATGAAGGTGAGGATGTGCATTTGAAGATATTCATGGTTATTTATTTTTATAATAACAAAAAGTACCTAAATAACAATAAATAACCTAAATAACAAAACATCTAAATAACAAAAGACACCTTTTTTTTTTAGTAAGAACAAAACACCTAAATAGCTTAAATTGAATAAATTATGGTACATTCACAAGATAAAAAAGTATATAATCATTAAAAATCCCAACACTGAAGAGTATTTAATAAGGGGAAAGTGCTCCTTAAAGGTTAAGGAACATAAGCAAGCACACTGGACGCACAGCTGGATCCTAATGTGCATTTGGGTATATACGGAGACATAGACAGAGTGTAAATCCCACTGGGGCAGGAAATTCTGTATGTTTTGTTCACCTGTGTATCCCCAGAACCCAGCAGTGTCTGGCACTTAGTAAGTACTAAACTATATGCTGAACAAACATATATGTACAGACAATAGCCTGGGAGAAAATAAGCCAACATATGATTAAATATGAAGTGGACACAGACATAGAATACAGACTCGTGGTTGCTGGGGTGGGTGGGGGAGGGTAGGGATAAACTGAGAGTTTGAGATTTGCAGATACTGACAGGTACATGTAAAATAGATAAACAAGTTCATACTGTATAGCACAGGGAAATACATTCAATATCTTGTAGTAGCTCACAGTGGAAAAGAATATGAAAATGAATGTATGTATATTCATGTATGACTGAAGAATTGTGCTGTACACCAGAAACTCACACAACACTGTAAACTGACTTTAAGTCTATTAAAAAAAAAATTCAAAAAAATTAAATTTGAGGTGGAGGCAGGGGTTAGAGGCTTAAGCATAATTATTTTGTTTTTTAGGATTTTCCATATTTTCTTATTTTTTTATAATGTATATGTACTACTTGTACAACCAGAAAGCAAAACAAAAGTGTTTCTATTTAAAGTGTATTTTTCCTAATGTTATTCCTTCTATAGACCTAGAGTCAGATTTGTTTCAAAATTTACATATACACATAGCGCACTGTCAAGATTCCGTAACGTAACTGAGACTTAGGATATCCAAAGGCATCAAAGATGTATGTTAATTTTTTTAAATCTCACATGATGACTGATTTTTTTTCTACAAATAGATCATTGTGGAACATTTGTCATTTAAAGATACATTATTCAGCACACCAACACACACTTCATAGTACCTTACTTTTAAAAATCGCATTATAATATTAAAGATTCTGAAACATCAATAATTTGGAATTTTCCTCACAGAAAATTTGCTTTACCTTCCCCTTCTCTTAACCTGCCCTGTCAAATTCTCCTTTCCTATAGCACAGAAAGAAAGCGTCAGAAGTATTTTCTTTTCGTTTCTTAACTAGCCTCAATCACCTAAATAACACTGAGATGTTAATTAGAAAACGGTTATTTCGTGTAAGATTATGCATATTACATGCCCAGAAAATCTGCATGTGTACAAACAGTAAGCCAATCTCCCCCTTGCAGACAGCAATTTTTTCTAAGGAAAGAAAACAAACAAAGCCTCAAAAGAGTACAAACAGGAAACACATTCGGACGTGATCTCCAAGGGCACAAAACAGATGGACAGCCCTTTTCCGAGTATCTGTAGCAGAGCAGATAAAAGCAGGGAGTGGAAACACAATGACCAATGTGACTGGGAAACTGGATAGGAGACCTGGCTGTGTCCCTGAATATGACTTGTCCCTCCAAAGGCTGAAATGAACCTAGAGATATGATTGCTTCATGAAGAATCAAGGGAACAGAGTCTTGCATGGTATCGTCAGGTCTGCCTAAAGGAAAAAAAAAAAAGAAGTAATCCCAGTAGTGATACAGTATCACCTCCAAATCACTCATGCTTTTCTTATCAAGCCAAGGTATGCAAACTCAAAACACTAACACTTGCATTTTTCATTAATTCCATAAAACTCAACATGAAGGGAACCTAAGAATCAGAGTACTCACCTTTGCCACAAAACCTAAAGCCAGGAGAAACAGAGAGCATCCTAGTAAAAATTTTAAGTGTCAGATATATACATTTTGAAAGTTGCTATGAAGAGTCTCTTTAACTATTATTCCAAGTTTTAATCACCAGACCCAGGACCTTAACAACTCATGAAAATGCTAATCTCACTAAAGAGAAAATGATCTTTGAAAATGGAAGATTCTTCCATTCTTTGCCATAAAGTAGCCACAGGAGAACAAGTACCCACCTCAAATTTTACCAAAAATGTAGGAGATGGAAAGGAATATGGGGTTGCGGGTGTAACCGCCAGGCAAGATTCAATGTTGGGGAGAAGACTGGCTGCATCAAAACTGTCTCAGGCCTTTAAGGTCATGATCTGGAGTCTGGAAGTTAATGGATATTTTGGACAGACCTTTAGGAAAATTAAAGACGTGGCCCTCTCCACAGGCCTTCCCTGATCCCCTAAGACTGTCAGGGGCTCCCATCAGAGCACTTAACCACACGACACTGCAATTGTCTATACTCGTTTACGAGGATTTCACGGAAGCTTTTCGGGTAGAGGCTGCTCATCATTAACATCTCAAGACCTAGTAAAGTGCCTAATAGAGATTAAGTATCTAAATGATAAATATCTATTGGATGAATAAATGAATGAACAGTAGAAGAGGACAGGAAGTAGAAGGACCATGGCACAGAAAGCCTAGTGCCTTACCTTAGTAGGAAACCAATAAACATTTTATCAACTGAATTAAAACTTCTCTTATGTTTTTAATCCCTGGGTACTGACATTGAATAATTTGATCCACAAAGTATGAAACAGTATGTTGAGAAATAAAGGCAAAACAATGACAGAAACATGTTTAAGGAAGGACAGAAACCTTGTTAAGCTGTCTTATCTCCTAGCACACGTCAGGGCTGACACAGAATGCCATTTGTCCCTGCTTATCCTGAGCAGGCAACCAGGGGAAAAACTGAACCGAGTCATTTGGAGATACATAAAAGCAAATCATTATTTTCATGAAAATCCTCTCTTAAATAATTATATCCAAGTGGTATCCATTTAAAAAGTTGAACTGATGGATCGATTCAGTTTATCCACACCAAGGTGTTACCAAGTAACTACAGAAAGAGCAGCAGCAAACTCCTCAGGGTTACCTATCAATGTACCTCCTGAACACCAAGCAATTTCAAGTGCTCATCCAGGCTAGTTCTCACACTGCAACCCACTTCCCCACCTGCTGGCAATCACGGGATCTCCGCCTATAAATTGCATACGTGTCCTGGGGCCAGTTCTGTCTTGAGGAGCAGGTACTTCTGCAGTACTTTCTGGTTCATCATCATCAACATGATGACCATCATCACCATTGTCACCATCACTATCACCTTCTTCACTTCACTGCCATCGTTGCCAATGTCTATCAACTGCTTACTTAGCGCCACATACCATTCTAGGCACTTTATATATTTCATTTAATCTTCTCAAAAATCTTGTAAGGTAACAAATTTTACTATTTCCATTTTGCCAACTAGGAGACTGAGGCACGTGCTATAGATCTTACGCTAAGTCTATTTGATTGCAGGATGCACCCTCTGAATTGCTAGCTTACATCTCCCGGCCCTCGGGTCGGTGCTCCAGTGCTGACAGCCACGCTATCTTTAGCTTCCTGAATCCCTGTCCTCTGCCCCTGCTTCTTAGCCTGTACCCAAGTGTTATGTTTTGTTGTTCTCTTCCTTCCAAGGCTTTGTTCTGATAACTGCACAATAACCTTGCTGGTCTCCCAGGACAAGGGTTCTGCCCCATCCTTGGTCGGCCTGGTGACGGAGTCCCTTCCACCTGCTCACAGACTTAACGATGGACAGACATCCATTAGGAGCTGCTCTCAGATTCCTAGTGCTGCCCCTACCTGACTCCTCTGTCCTGAGGACCCCATCACCTGCTGCCTGCCCAGACGTGATCTCCCTACTGGAGACCTGAGCCCTCTGCTAGATCCTTGCCATGAAGCCGCCCCAGTGGGTGGGGCTGTACCCCATACTGGTCTTTGTACGCAACACGTTTCTGATCCTGCCATCAAGCACTGGCTTTATCTGGCAAAACTCTGAAGTTGCTAAGGGTAGTAATGAATCTCATGTAATAATTATTCATGTCCCAGGGAAGGTCTTGGGTTACCTAACTATTTCAATTGTAATCCAGCAAAGACTCATTCTCTCTTGCGGCAGCACAACCCCAAGATACAAAGACACTGTTTTGAACGGGTGCTGTACACTCAGTAGCTCCCTTCTCCTGCAAGACACTGAGGAGCCTGCCACCTGTCAGAGAGTGTGCAGTTTAATTAGGTAACACTTGTGAAGTGTTTTGCGATGTGTAGCACACATGTTGTCCTGGGAGCTCACACATGGCATTCCACATGGCAAAATTCAAGAGCTATTTTTAAAGTCTATCTACCAGTTGAGCAGGACCTAGACTATTTTCTTTGCAGACTGTTGTAAACCTACCACTCTTTCATTAGAATACCTCAAAAAGAGCATACAGTTGGTGGGGATTATTGAACAAGATATGAAGGACACCTGAAAAAACTATTTACAAGCAATGTCTCACTTTCAGAGACGCCTCAAAGAGCTTGCTCTGTTTCATCTAGTCCTTTGAAAACAAGCAATTCCAGGGGAGGGAAAAGGGAACCTATTGAACCTTGTCTGTGCAGATGTCATTTCCAGGTAGGAGAGTGAGTCACAGCACCGAAGTGCCTTCTGGGATGCACTGAAACCTGTAAACACCAAGGCCAGAGTCTCTGAGGTCCTGGCCAGACTCGCTTGGTCAGTTAAGCCAAGTGCCTTGATGGTTGTAGGTTTATGTGTGGGATCGCCTCTACCTCTCCAGGCTGCAATTACAAAAAGCTTTTCTGGCTTCTGAAAAACTAGGAAGTCTGTTTTTAATGAATGAGGGTAGGACATCTCATTCCCTCTTTATGAATGCCTCCTTCTGCCAAAGGGAATCCTATGATTAAGTGGGTAAGTTGAACGTAATGCCTTTGGCTAAGAGGTTTGTGGGTAGTTCCCCCAAATAGTTGTATTCCTCCTGCGACAGCCACTGGAGCTTGCCTCCTTCCCACCTGGGCTTTCTCTCCTATAATTAACTGACCATCGTGATGGCTCTACAGTGACCTATGTCCTGCCGGCTCTTAGGTGACTGGTACCAATTTTTAAGTTCTTGAAGTGACAGTCAAACCTGAACAGCGGTCTTCCTTTGATTTTTTGAAAGAAAATCACCTGTAGGTACATTTCCTACAAAATGAATACTTTTCTTCAAGTATTGTTTTTTATCAATCTTGTTTTCTCCCCCAAATGTGTGAGTGACATAATAAGGGGGCCTTTTAGAGAAAAGCCTGGGTCAAAGCTATCAAAGGTCAGAGAAGTGATATTCTTTGCTGGTGCTTAGTATTTAACAGGTGGAAGAAGCAGAGTCCATGAACATCAGTACCCAGGCCCTCTAGAGTGACCAGAATTTCCTAGGCATAGAAACGATTCTCATCGACCAATATCAACACATAAATAATTCAGTGGACATGCGTGCACCAACGGGACTAAGTGATTTCCTTCCCCGAATTAAAAATATTCAGCACCAATTACTAAACGGCCAATGGAAGCCCTACCCATTCGTCATCAAAGAAAGAAAGAAAGAAAGAAAGAAAGAAAGAAAGAAAGAAAGAAAGAAAGCAAGCAAGCAAGCAAGCAAGCAAGCAAGCAAGCAAGCAAGCAAGCAGGCAGGCAAGCATTCTGCTCTCTCTGATGTCAGTGATGTTGGTTCATAGTAAGCACAGCCAGGCATTGTGCCTGGCACTTCATAAGCATTACCTCTTGAGAAACATATTCATCCTTTCTGGGCTCTGCAGAATGTAGCAAGCATGTTATAAGGGCAGACACTTCGCCTGTTTCCCTCATTTTTGCAGCCCCAGTGCCTGGGATATAATAGGTGCTGAATAAATGTTGAGTAAATTAAAAGAAAAGAATTCCCTGTTTCTCACTGCCGCCTTCAACAGTAGAGATTATATCTCTCTCTTTTTTACAGAAGGAGAAACTGAGGCTCGGAGAGATTAAGTAATTTGCTCCCAGTCATATGGCTGGTAAGTGGAAAAGCCAGGATTTCCTCTCCCCTCTGCCTGCCTCCTAAATGTACCTGAACCACTCTGCTCTATTGCCTGAGAGTCTGCTGCAGTCAGTTACCTACTAAAACCATGCAACCAACAAAATGTCCACATGGGCATACAGCTGACCACTGAACGCTGCGGGGGTTAATCCACATATAATTTATAGTCGGCCCTCCGAATGTGAGAGGTTCCCCCACATCCAAAGATTCAACTAACCATGGATAACGCAGTGCTACTGTATTTACCATAGAAAAAACTCTGCATATAAATAGACCCTTGCAGATCAAAACCCTGTTGTCCGAGGGTCAACTGTACATTCAGGAACACTCTAGAAATTCCTTCTGCTATCTGCTTTCTGACTGTGCCTTATGACCTAATACTTAGCATGTTTGGGGCTCAAACCTAATTATTTGGGTGCTTCCTCGATTTCTTGAAGTAATTACCTTTCTTTTTAGCAAATATTATACAGACAAAAGTAAAAAACCTTTGGGATGACTCTTGCTTGCTGTAAATGTTAATGATGTGCCCCTGGCAAAAGTAGGATCTGAAAGCCACCCACGCTTTAAATATTTTTCATTCTCCAAAAAGGGAAGGTCGTCACACTTCTTCGGTTTTTACAGACTTCATAAAAAGGAGGAACAATTCCCCATATATTTAGTCTTCCTTTAATTTTTTTCTTCTTCATCATTATTCGTCTGTTTTTGGCACACAAACATGTTCAATTCTCCCCGCAGAAAGAAAAATGGAGGTGAGGGGAGGGGAAGGAGAAGAAAGGAAAAGAGGGAGGAAGGAATGCAGGAAGGGAGAATGGGGGGGTTAACTCTACTCATTGCATTCATTCCTTCAGCACCAAAGATCACACTTCTTGAATGAATTTTCTATGCCCACTGCCTCCATCCACCTCCCACAGACCCACTCATCTAAGGCCACACATCAAGTTAGGTGTCAAGAAGACGACGAGGAATAAGTCTCAGAATGTATCCCTCTCACTCCAGCTGCCCCTCTAAATTGGAGGCCCCCGTTCTCAAGTCCATGGCTGGACAGCTCCACGAGAATGTCTGAAAGGAGGGACCTCCACCCCCACAAGTTAGAAAGCGAGCTCCTGATCTCCACACCCAGCCTCCTTGTCTCTCTCACCTGTAAAGAAGCCACACCAGCCTCCCCGCATCTTCAGTGTCCCTTCCACAGACTCAGTTAAGTTCTAAGTTCCTCCAGCAAAATGTTTCTTGCCTCAAGTCCATTTCTACACCTGGTAGCTTTGCTTAGACTTCCAGCCCTTTCATCGGGACAGCTGAGTCCACTACTGATAAATCACACCTCCTGGGAGTATAATGCTCGTGTCATTCTTCTAGTCAAAAATGTTCACATGTCCCTTTTAACAATCAAACACTGTCAGATTATTAAACTGGCACCCAAGGCTTCCAGGATATGGGTACAACCTACTCTACAAATTACTTCATCTCACTGACTTAACGGAAACTGAACTGCACTGAGCTCCCTTGAACATCCAACCATGAATCAAAACTAACTGAATACTAAAGTAGCTCAACCTACTAAAATTGTATTTAAGTTTCTTGCATTTGGTAAGAAATCAATACACAAACCAGGTTCACATGGTTTTTTAAATGGTAAACACTTCCCTACAGAGTCCCATTATCAAAACCCTGGTGTTATTCAGAATCACTGAGTTGCTTTCTTTAAGAAATACCTCTTTCTTTTTTCTGACAATAATGATTTTCCTGTGACTCCGTTCCTATATACTTCATGATATAGTGTTCTAACTCTGGGGACTTGTTACAAACTGAAGTGACTACGGCACACATCGTAAGTTTAAAATCCAAACAACAAATACTCTATTGAATCACTATATCATTTTTTAAACAACTTTTTTTTTTCTCTTCAATGCATGGATTCTTTAGGGGTAACTGTAGCCTGTTAAAGAATCTTTATCTCCAAGTGCCAGGAGCTAAGCAGATACCGACTACTGTTACCAAGACAGAGTGAGGTACAAGTTGAAATTTACATGAAAAGCAAACACTTAGTACTTCTTAATCATTTCTTAAGTGAACTCTGATTTTCTCAGTCCTTAAATCAAAATCGAGCCAAAACAATCCCTCTTACTTACGAAACTGTAACCCTCTTAAACATCCTGAAATATGATACGTCATACACATACGTATTACTTTAACACCACGACTACAAGTTATGACGAGTCCTAAGTATCAGGGTTCAAAGTCTAGCTTCAGGCTGTGAAGGTTACATAACGTGAATTTTACCAAAATGGAGATTAAGGATTTGAAAAACTAGTTGAAAATCCATCCAGAGTGTAGCCTGCCCAGAAGCTATGGCAAATATTCCCATTATGGTCTCTGAGAATATATTTTCAAACAACTGGGAATTTTAAGGGGGTTTAATGCTTCATATTAATTTCATCAAATTTTACACAGAAAATTACTAAAAAACCCAAATGATATTTTTCTAATGTCATAGTTTTATATACAGCCTTGCACATGGTGAAGACTCCATACATGTTGA
This sequence comes from Camelus ferus, assembly GCF_009834535.1. Taxonomy (NCBI): domain Eukaryota; kingdom Metazoa; phylum Chordata; class Mammalia; order Artiodactyla; family Camelidae; genus Camelus; species Camelus ferus. The sequence goes on along the minus strand of NC_045703.1, from coordinate 58,876,120 downwards.
CTGAATGTAATTACATAATGCTGAATTACATAAAACTTTGTCCATTCCTAGTTTATATGTGTTTGTATAATGGGAAAAAATTTTTATATTGAATTTCTCCGAGATCCCAGAACATGTAGTAAAGGGTTCAATCAATACATAGTGACTGACTGGATCACATGATTATTATATTTAATCATATAAATATAAATTTCATGAAATTGCTTAAATAAAAATACAGGCCTGGAAGGCAATTTTTATGTCTGTGTCACAGATAATATGGACAAGGCTTTATTATATTACTGGGTAGCTTGTGACATTACAGAGTGTTATTATTAGTTTATAACAAGGTCCTTCTCACAGCTAGCCCATCTTGGAACACCTACTACCTCTAATGAGATATGGTTGTTTATTATTACCTTATGAGACTCCCATTTACTATGGAATGTGAATTTTTGTGCAACTCATAATTTAGATTGTCCTAGAGAGAACATGTAATGGTGGGAATATGGTTCATTGGTTTACAGGAAGGTATGCCTTTTGTCAAGAGAATCGACTGAGAATTTTAAGAACTTTGAGATTAAAAAACAAAAACAAAAACAAAACAAAAAAAACCCAATAACTATTCCAGAGTATAAGGAATTTCCTTTGTGATTTGAACATGCAACATTAAAAATATAACCATGGGCACTGCTTTCTGCAGCATTGTCTTTCTTTTTCAACAAAAACACACTCACCTCAGTATTTTAGCCATGAGTACTCATTGGGCTCGCTCTACAAAACACTCCCTAAACTCACTGTTACTCTACCAGAGGTGCGTTCACAACCTCTACCTGACGCACCAGGAGGTTTTCCACAGGCAACTTCTGAGCAGGGAAGTCGGAATGTTTCATTTTGGTCTGTGGTGAAAGTGACTCTTAAAGGGACCAGACTTAGTCATTTGATATGTGCCCCATGAATGCCTACAGCAGGTCCACTTTCGTAGAAGCACAGGGAATCTACTTCCTCTGTTGTTTGGGTTTAAATTTAGATTTGTAGTTTTTAAGGACAATCTTGAAGCCACTTATGTATGAAATTTCTTATCTAGCCTCAAGGTGATGTGGGTATAAAAATCCTTCCCTTCTTATTGTCTTACTCTTCTCTAATTCTCTTATAACATTGATGGCAATTTTCATAGTCTATTATGACATTTTAAAGAAAACAAAACTGAACTTCATTATTCATTCAAAAAATTAAAACAGGAGAATGTTTAAATTCAACATTGCTATTCACGCAATACTATCATCTTATAACGCTTAATAGTTGGATATACAGTTAGTAATCATTAGCCTCTGCAAGGTACAAGTAACTCACCATGAGGCACCAGCTACTGTGGCAAATGCTCTGAAGGATACTGGGATGTAATTAAAGCCAGCCATATTATATTGGTGCTTATAATCTGGTAGATGGGATGACACAAATACATGAATAATAGCTAGGAAAGAAGAGACATCTTATGAGAAGTATTCCTTCCCTTAGGGAACCACTAAAGAGCCTGCAGAGGAGGTGGCATTAGAGCAGGATGCAGTGACAAATGTAGTGGGTAAATGATAGTCTAGAGGCAAGAAATGGGGTGGAAGGGAGACAGGGACTATTTTTCTTTATAGCAAATCTCTTCAAATTATGCAATAATGCATATACTGCATGACAATAAAAGCCAAGGGAGTACTTTACACTTCATACAATAAATAACTCAAAATGGGTCAAAGACCTAAATGTAAGAGCTAAAACTAGTAAAACTCTTAGAAGAAAACATTGGGGAAAAGTCTCATAACATTGTCTTTGGCAATGATTTCTTGGATATGACACCAAAAGCATAAGCAACAAAATAAAAATTACATAAATGGAACTTAATCAAAATTATAAAACTTTTCAAAGGACACTATTAACAGAGTAAAAAGGTACCCGAAGGAATAGGGAAAAAAATTTGCAAATCGTATTTATTTGATAAGGGATTAATATCCAGAATATATAAAGAACTCTTACAACACAACAACAGGAACCCAATTTTAAGATGGAAACTAAAAACTTGAATAGACATTTCTCTTAAAATATACAGATGGCCAAAAAGTATATGAAAAGATTCTCAACATCACTAATCATTAGGGAATGCAAGTCAAAACCACAATAAGGTATCACTTCACATCCATTAGAATGGCTATTCTTTAAAAAAAAAAAAAAAGGAAAGGAAAGAAAAGAACAGAACAAGCATTGGCAACGATGTGGAGAAATTGGAAACTTTGTGCACTGCTGGTGAGAATGTAAACAGATGCAACTGCCCTGGAAAACAGTATGGAGGTTCCTCAAAAACTTAAAAATAAAATTACCATATGTTTCAGGGTATATGTATTCCCAAAGAATTGAAAGCAGAGACTCAAAGAGATAATTGTATACTCATGTTCATAGCAGCATTATTCTCAATAGCCAAATGGTGGAAGTAATTCAACCATCTATTGATGGATGAATTGATAAACCAAATGTGGTACAATGCAATATTATTTGGTCTTAAAAAGGAAGGAAATTCTGACATATGCTGCTACATGGAAAAACCTTGAGGAGACATTATACTAAGTGAAATAAGCCAATGCCAAAAGAACAAATATTATATAATTCCACTTATATGAGGTACTTAGAAAGGCTAAAATTCAGAGACAGAAAGTAGAATGGTTGCCAGGAGTGTGGGGGTGGGGGGGTGCAGGGAACTGGGAGTTACTGTTTAGTAGGCACAGGGCTTCCCTTCTGCAAGATGAAAAGAGTCCTGCAGACGGATGGATGGTGGTGATGACAGCACAATGAGAATATATTTAACACCACTGAAATGTATACTTAAAAAGGGTCAGGATGGCAAATTTTATGTTATGCACATTTTACAACAATCTTTAAAAAACTAAATTTTTAAACTTAAAAAAAAGGCTAAACCAAACTAAAACAAGCTCAACCCTCCTAACTGCCACCCTTGCAATGAACAATGCCTTCCTAGGCTTGTCCCCCTGGCTCCAGATTCTCCTTGCTCCTTTCTGCCCTCTGTCCAGTCCCCTAGGGCCCAGTCCTTCCTGGACTCCCTGGATTCCTGCACCCAACCTCTTAGTGTTTATGTGCCACACATCACCCATAAGTCATCCTAGAACGTCCTATACCTGTTGGCTGCCTCTCGGCTGGATACTGATGGATAAGCTTGAGCACTGAATTTAGGAATCAGTATACAAACAGTAATATACATAACACAACAAATTAAAATATCATATACCAACTGCGTTTATTTATAACTTCTTTTTTATCTCTTGCAGTTCAGAAACAGATTTCACTCCCATCAGCCACGAGGTGTCACTAGTGGCCATTGTCCCCTGGGCAGTGAAGGCCCAGGAGTGAGCATGGGCTCCAGGTGGACAGAGGACCAGGTGGTGAAAGGATGGAATGAAGACGGAAGGAGGTGAGTGAGGGAGGGGTGGAACTGCTGAGGAACACGTGGGCAGGAGAGCTCCTTGACATCTTGCATTCTCAGCCCTGATGCAAGCCAGCTCTGGAGTAGAAGAAGGCAGGGACTGGGGCAGAATCTCCTGCTCTCTGTGCTGCTGAACCAACTACTAGCAAAAGAGGGTTGGGGGATGAAAAGCTGTGGGCAGAAGGTGTGTCTTCTCGGATCTTCTTCATCCCTACTCATCCTTCTCGGTATTTTCTACAATCACGGCCACCAGTATTTGTTGATATTCATTCTTTCTCTCTTATACACATATACACCCAACCATACTTGCACACTCACATAAACACCCCCAGACGCACCCAGGGTGACCCCAGGCAGAGGTGAGAACTAGGAAGCCAGGGCTGTTGGGACAGGCAAGGCCTATGAGAGGGGCCTCCGCACCCCCACAGTCAGGGTGCGCAGTGCAAAGAGGAAAGGGGCCGGGGAGGAGAGGCCCCTCACTGGAGCATCTGCTCACTGGTTGGCAGGAAGGTCTGTAATCTGGGGATTTTAGTCCAGCTGCTCTCTGGGCAGCAACAACCACCTCTTCCTAGTCCACGAAGAGCTAATACTGATTCCTCCTTGGGTCCTCACCCAAGCTTCCAACACCTGCCTTATTACTCCTTCCCTCTCTGCTATTCTGCAGCTGCATGTGACGTACAAATAGGCTCACTTGAGTTAAACTGAAGAAAAAAGAGAGAAGGAAGGAAGGGAGGAAGGGAGGAAGGAAGGGAGGAAGGAAGGAAGGAAGGAAGGAAGGAAGGAAGGAAGGAAGGAAGGAAGGAAGGATGGAGAGCAAGCTGCTGCCTTGGAAAGTTCACCTTCAGATGGAACAGAAAATTCAACAGGGTACTACACACAGTGGGGGAGAAAGGGTCAGTTTGGAAAAGATGGGGTTGGGGGTGGGGAATGGGGGTGTACCAAATGCACTTTTCTACTCCAGTTTTTATGACAATCATCCTCATTGGATCCTGGATTGTTACATTTGGATACCCATTTTAAGACAGTAACCCCATCCCTTAGAACCATATTTAAAAACAGGTCTATATAAGCAAACTTTCAAGCATGAAAGTGATTTTTTTATTATCAAATATATTTTCATTGGGAGCATCTACTCTAATTAGAAGTTTGAACCTTTTTGAAAACACATTTTATGTTTTTATTAGCCAGCAGATTCATTCTGTAATAAAGGTAGTTCCCCCCCCCCCAGGATTATACTTTCTAAATCTTTCTTGCTTTAAAGAAAGTTTCTTATTCATGCTCATTTTAAAAACTATAAGAATATTAAGAAAGCCCCACGTTTTGAGGAAAGGAACCCAAAGGTCCCCCAAACGCCCAGTTATTGTTCTCCATGCATCCCACAACTCTGTATTGATCAGCTACGACATGCTGGGAACTCTTCTAGCCATGGAAATACAGTATGAAGAATGTCCTTATTACACACTCACTACAGAATGGTGAAAAACAGAATGCAAAGTACTATGGGATTCTGCAATGGACTGGTGAAGATTGCACAACCTTGTGAATATACTAAAACCAGGCAACTACACACTTGAAAGATGATTTTATGGTACGTGAATTTTACCTCAATAAAAAAACTCATTTTAAAAAGCCCTATGGGAGTGTTCTGAAGAGACATAATGCGTCCTGTGTGCTTTCACATTGCACACAATAAATGTTTTACAAAAAACACAATCAGCTGTGTGTTTAGTTAAAAGAAGATACCTACTATATATGTATATATAATCTTGGTTATTACTAGAGTCGGCATTATCATTCTAAGTGCCCTTATAAGTCTAGCCCTATTAAATTCATCCAAACCTTAGCTGTTTTCTTGTGTTGGTCTAACTTATGGCACAGGAGAAACGGGGCAACTGTACAAGCTCTTGTCCACTTACTCAGAAGGCAGCCTCGTACCTGACTTCAGACCGCAGAGTCCTGACCCTGGCCTGCGGCTCCTGCTCTTCCCCATCAGCTCAGCCAAGCTTTCCAACCAACAAGCATCACCACCTGTACCTTTTCTATTGTCCATTTAATGCTTACTGCATCTCCATGTGGACTGATGGAGAGCTAGAATTTGTGGTAAGCAGATCTGTATGGATCACTTACTTATGAATATGACTAATACAATCTTATCCTTAGCTGCCTTGTCCTATTGCAACATGAATTTTCTGAAATGAGGCTTATATTTCCTGTTACTAAATCTTCCCCGTGACACCACCTGAGTTACTGAAACACACCAGAAAACCAGTAAATGTTGTTTTTACTTTGCTGATTTTACCAGTTCCCTGTACTCACTTTCAGGAAGAATAATATATGCCATCATTCAGCCATCTCTAAAATAGCTATTACATAATACACAAAGATTATAAAATAATAAAACCCTCTAACAGTGGGTTATCTTGTTAAATAAACTGAATTTTCAAGAAAAGGCTACAAGTAAAACAGTTAAATGTTTGACTTTACTTTACTTATTTTATTATTTTACTTTTTACTTTTCATATTACTTTACTTTCTTGAATGGAGTTCTTTGAACGTCCACTCTCCTGTATTCTGTGACAATGTAGGAAACAGAATTGAAGAGATTCTTTTTAATCTATAAAGTCGTTGGCCCCTGTTCTAAACAGTCCAGATTGTTGACCTTTTTGAGTTCTTCTATTTCCTTTTTAAATTTTCTGTCTCCATTTGCAAACACTTCTTACCGGTATCAGACGACTATCTCTAGCAATGACTCAACCCTCTTTTCGTTTACTGCTTCAACTCTGCCACTAGATAAAACATCATGTACGTTTGTATGTGAGTGTACGTTTGTGTGTATGTAAAGAGATAGAGATGAAGAAGTAAAGAAAGAATGAATAGGAAATGTGAAATTCCAGGAAGCTACTTAAAACTCAGCCATATAGAACTGTTATCCCTGGTAAGTGTTAGGAGAATTTAAACTTCTACGTTAAAAAAAAAACAAAAAACAAAAAACTTCTACGTTAAGGAATTTTGTAGGGTTAAAAAAAATAATACTGAGTACATTATTATAATTGTTATAATAAAATTATTCTTTATTCTATTATTCTTTATAATATTGCCCATTTATATCATATTACCCAAAAACGTAAACTACTCTGTAACTCAAGATTTACTCCATGGGGAGGGTTGGGGGAGGAGGAGTTGGGGGAGAAGAGGGTGGGGGCAGGTCTCTCCTGAGAGTGAAATGCAAGGTTAGGGGGAGGCCTGGGGAGATTCAGAGATTTTGCAGTGATCTTGTTTCAGATCCCATCTCTGATACCTATCAGCTATTCGATTTTTAACAAGTCCTATTTTTATGATTATTACTCTTATCAATATTAAGTATTTCTATGATGAATAAAACATTTATTACAAATAGTCAATGAGCTCTAGCATGTACTCAGGAACTCTGCCGAGTGCTCTACAAACATCTTCTTAACCTTTACAACAACCTGATGAAGCAGCCATTGTCATCTCCATCAGGCAATGGCCAAACTGAGGTCCCTAGCAGGTCCCAGGCAGTGAACGTCCAGACAGGTGAGAGATACATCCGGGTGTTCCCCACCAGGTTATATGGCCTCCCTTTAGGAGCATTATTTTCTGCCTCTGCCCAACCGAAATCATAAGGTTACTAATACCCATCTCACAGGGATATTAGAAGAACTAAAAAAGGTAGTAGATGCGGATGCCTCATAAGCTCCAATGTACTTTTAAAATGTCATTACTGTGATAATTATCAGCACCATTATTATAGCCTCCTCATAACTTACCCTTCCTTTCTAGTTATTGGCAGTACCTTAAGTAGTGAGGCAGATAAAAAACCATGAGTTTTACACATGTCAAGTTGTACTGGTGATCAATGATGCAAAATAGCTTAATTGATAATTATCATAAAATCACCAGCATTTAAAAGAGTCATCAAAACCATTAAATAGTGGGTTTTTTCTTAAGTTAAAATTCTCCTTTAGAAAGATTTAATCTTCACGAGTCAAGTGATTGACTCCAACAAAGAATTCAGATAGAATATCAAAACAGATTCCAGAAAAGGAAAGAGATCAAAGGAATATCTTGGAGAAGTGAAACCCACACCCCAAGGAGAAAGGAGATACACACACAAACAAAAATAGCCTTTGAAATCACAGCTGGAAATCTGTCTTCCTCTTGGCATGTTTGTTAAGAAGCCACATCTCTGCTGTCGCACACATTAAAAAATAACATACACTCCCACAAACACATCCAGATGTTCACGAATATTCATGATGTACTTCCAATCTGGTTTGGACTTACCCTTGATTTATTTTTGATTAAGTTCCATCAGCTTCTGCTGGGGCCCATGAGATGGATGGCATTGCTGTACCACAATTTCCAACATCTTCATATTCTAAATAATCGTAGAAAGTCTCTCAAACTATCCCTTAAAATATATGATTTATACATAAGCCTCAGAATAACCAGAGGTAGAAAAACTAGCTTATTCCTGAACCCAAACTCTTAACACTACTGCTATAGGTGATAAATTAAGCCTCCATTTCTAATACACAGGCTGACATGGCGGGGGGGGGGGGGGGGGCTAGAATCCGATGTTCTTTTTTGAGTAATACAGTGTTATATTAAAGGAAAGGCAATGGCTGTGCTCTGAGGGCACTAAGATGTGTTTTCCAGTCACTGAGTTAGTTCGTGTCCTTCCACTCACCAATAACTGAATCAACTGCATGGAACAAAGAAATTAGCTCAACATTTTACCATGTTGCTTTCTTCTCTTTAAAATACAATTCTCAAAACTTCCAAACTGAACAAAAAGGCAGCTGCAAATCAAAACCTACTGCTGACATGGGTGGAATGATCTTCTCATAAGAGATGGCCAGAGACAGGTCAGGTTAATATACTTGGTGCTCTGGAGCCCAATTTTTTCTGTCCTTAGTCATTTAGGTTGGTACACAGGAGCTGTGGTGAGAGATCCGTCTACAATATGGACCTAGAAGGTCAGGAGGCCAATGTCAGGTGTGTGTGCCAACACCAGCCAGGGCTCACAGCCTTCTGACTTCCTGTCCAGCCCCTGATTCCAAAATCAGAGGCGCTCCTTTCCACTCCAAGCCTAGATTCTGCCATCAAAGTGGCTTCTTTTACTTTTAATTCCTTGGCTTTTCTCCCCAATTACTGTGAATTTGATTAACACTAAGGAATTCTCCCTGATGTATGTAAATGAAAAACAATGACAAGGCTCAGACGTTTTCCCCTTTCTGACAAGCATTTGTATTTTGGGCAGAATGCTATTTTGGTTTTTAATCCCCCAGGCACACTTTGTGTATAAAAGCAAACAAACAAAATCAGTCATTTCTGAATGCTCAGGAGCAAAACCAGAAAAAGAAGCTCATATTGTTGATTCATATTTTAAAAGACTTTTAAAAGTCTGATAAAGACCTTTCAACTATTATATCACAAAGAACACATCTAATCAGTCTGTTTCCATATGGTATGAGCAGTCCACAAAGGTCTCTAAGCTTAAGAGTATGGAAGCACAGCTAAAACTGATCTTCAGCATAATAAAAACTTTCTTAATTATAAGAGGTACGGGATCCCAAGATCAAATCTGGCAGCCAAGAGATCTATTTATGTCCATGTTAACGTGGTGCAATGTACAAAAAATGCTGACTAAATTGGGACCGGGCATTTGACTACAAATGGGACTTTGTCTGAGGGGAGCCAGAGCAGAGAACTGTATTACCATCTGGCTTAAGACATAATGCCTCAGTGTATTTTGATACCAAGTGTGTGAATCCCACAGCAGAATGTGGTTCAGACTCCCTATATAATGCCCACTGTTTCTGACTGCAATCTGCAAATCAACAGTAGCCCGAAGCTAGGCAGATAATGTCAGTTAAGACAAAATGAAACAAAACAAAAGCAAATGCCCTCAGAGCAACAGTTGGGCTTTAGCAGTTGAATACTTAAACTCAGGACAATTTGCAACACAGATCACTTATTTATCCTGTGGGTAAGACTCAGAATTCCGGGAGCATCTAGGCTCCTGGGGCAGCCAGCATTCCCTATGCACTGAAATGGGGGTAAACCTTATTTTTTTCTTGAATATCTTTTCTTGAATATTCAAGGAAAACAAAGGTACAGGAAACCTGTTTTCCACATGCTTTACAGTCTCTAGCAAATAACAAAAGAAGAGCAGTCAACAAAATACAACAAGAACCCCCACACAGAGACTGGACAACATCCACCCGACTGTGTGAAGCCACAAGGTCACCTTGGCCCAGCCAGTCAACTCTTGCGAAATGGCAATTTTTTGTTCTGTCTGGTGAATGGTGATGAATCAGAACAACATTCTATCTTTTTATATCATTAATAACCACGGACCTGTGAAAGAACAGCATGTATCTTTTCTCTGCACATCTGTTTATACCTTGATTCCAAACACAGTAAACTCTTAGTGGCCTGTAAAAGCCACATTTTTGCTCTCAATTTTTGACCTTTTCACTGTGACCTCTGCTTTAAATTACTCTGCACTGTCTATACCCCCCTACCCAACCAGATTAATCTTCCATGTTCTTTACCTTTGGGCTTAGGTATCACCTCCTCCAGGAAGCCTTCTTTGATTTTCCTAAACTGAGTCAGGAGTTCTCTTGTGTATTCAGCACAGCATTTTAGTAGTCTGTTTACTTGTCTAAAGCCCCCACTAAATTGTGACCTCTTTGTGGATGGGGAATACAGCTTTATTTCTGTTCCTTGAAGGATAAAGTCTCAGATACATGCTTGAAGCTCATTAAAAAGCTTGAAATAATCACATACACAAAATGAATTCAACAAATACTCATTGAGCACCTGTTATGTGCTGGGCACTGCTCTCCAAAACAGACTGACAAAAATCCCTGCGCTCAAACCAGGATTTACTGGGAAGGGACATCAGGGAACTCAGAAGGGTGATGGCTTATGTTCTACGTCATGCTGGGGTGTGGGTGACACGGCTACGTCCACTTGACAAAGCTGGACGGCTAAGATGTGTACATTTCAGTATGTAGATTTCACCTCACAAAGAACTTTTGAAAAATAATTAAGCAGGTGTGAAGAGTAAAGCTGAAGTGAGAAAGGCAGGATGCTGGTAACGTCTGCAGCTGGGCAAGAGGCACGGGAAGTTCGTTCTAATCTGCTGTTTATGTATGTTTGCGATACACCCAAATTAAAGTTAAAAGAAATCTCTGCACTCATGTGAATAAATACTAAGGAATTAGAATAACAGCTCCAGCATCACTACAGTTTCTGAATCAGGAAGAGAAGGGAAGGAGAAGAAATGAACAGTTAGTTAGAGGGCACTGAAGATGATGGACCAGGTACTTCACAGCAGTTTTCTCCTTTAATCCTCAAAATAATTTTGTGAGATATTTCTTCCCCCGTTTTATGGGTGAGGAAACTGGGACTTGGAATACTTACACAACTTGCCAGCTAAGTAAAACAGCCAAAATTAGAACCCACATCTATCGGACTCCCCCAGCCTCTTTCCATCATGTTTCACACACCCTTTTGCCACTGCCACAGCCCCAGAGGCTAGGACGCCAGCTTGGGCTTGCGCTGGGAGTGGCAGAGTCTGAAGAAACTCCAAGCATCCCCTCTAGTCACGACAGACACCACTCTTACTGCCTCTGTCTTAGTCCAGAATTATACCTTGAAAGATTAAATTACGAAAACTGCAAGGAACAATAATTATGCCCCAGAATCAGCCCTACACCATTGGCAACGGTTGTGACATCACAATTCTCTGTGATAATACGCAATATTTCTATTTCTATTCCTGGTCCTTAAAGACCTGGGTGAGTCTCATCTGGGCTCCTGATTCCTGGGGCCCATACAGATGTGATGATGATTTGGCCCAGAGTCCTAGTCAAGCTTTGGCCATTGTCATCCAGGGTCATGCTATAAGTGGCAACTTCTCCATCAGGGCTTGCTACACCAACCACTGTGTAAACTTGCTTTCTGCCAACATCCAAGCGGACTCAACCTCAGAGTCACCGAGGAAGCTGACACCGCCGGTAATAAGAGGCTGCATGTGTCCCCTTCCTGGCCATAGTGTCACTTTGACAGATGTCAGACTTAGCATCACTAGAGATAGGCCCATCATGGACTTGGAAAGCTGCTGTCATTTCCAAATGCAACTTCTTGCAGCCAAAAAAACACACGGTGCTCAGATGTGCCAAATGTATGGAAATATGGGCAACTTCCCTGCTGTTCACATGCACGAATGTCCTAATCGCCAGCAGAGACAAAGGCTGTGGTCCAAGCACACGGTTCCTTTAGAGCCCATTTAGTGCTAAATAAAAATTCTCACAATAATGATAAATTTGAATCATAATCTCTGCTTATACTGCTGAATTCTCACCCATCTGTACTGTTATCTTCATCTACAATAACTGGCCCCCAAAACATTTTATCAGAGTAAGTGCTTTATTCCAGTCAGGAGCTGGGTGATTAGATCCTGGAGAAGCAGCTTGATACCCAGTCCAGAATGTTAATTACTAACATAATTATCAAAACCTTTATTTTTCAGGGTTAAGTCAAGTATCTCTGTAGGCAAGGTGACTTTTTGGCTTGTTTGTCTTTAGGTTCTCCAGTTAACATGAAATTAGCTCCTAAGGACCCTGGACTTTGGACTTTTTAAAGCGAAACATAAATATCTAATATCTCTTCCGTCTATAGAAAATTTCAATCCCCTAAACTTACCCAGAGGATCTGAAGTGCAACAAATTCAAAGAACCAGTTTAACCCATCACCCAAAACTCTCCATCCTCAAGGCTGTCTCTAATGATTTTCTTCTACAACAAACTTACTGCTACTTTTTCCCTAGAAAATGTTTTTGACCCTTAATGTGTTACTATTTCCTCTGAGTGCTGCTGGATTAACTCTCCTCCAAGTCGTCTCACTTCTGGGGCTACTTACTAGCACAGAAAAGAGTATTCAGCTGCAAATCCTCAGACTGAAGTTGCCCCAACAGCCGAGCAGGGAATAAGTTTGTCTACTCGTCCAAAAGTAGAATTTAAAGTCTAGAAATACAGGTAAAATCTGATGCATGATGAACTGAAAGTTACAGCTTTTCAAGAAAATGAGTTCCAGTAAGAACTCAACTTGTGATGAGCTAACCATCATGAGGGAACATTCCCTAAGTTGCCGGGGATGCATGCATGACCTGAATGATGACCTTAAAACACCTCTAATTTCTGGACTCCCGCGCCGTGTGAATAACACAGGAAACACGCAGCATCTTATCTGGTCGGTCTTCAGCATTTGCCTGGAATCTCATCAAGAACTTGAATAAGCTGACTTGGGAATCTTACTTTTCTCACTAACTACAATTTAAAGGATGAAGAGAGTTTCCAGCCTAGCTGGAATTAGCGCCCATCAGTTTTACCCACCACCACATTCCTGCACCTTCAATGACAACTAATTTAGTGCACGTGGTGTCTTCTCCCCCATACCGTCTTCTGTAGCTCTGGAACAGAGCACACCAAATTAGGCCCATCTGTCTAAATGGGAAGAAGTTATTTATCCCATGGTCCAGGCAGTAGTCTTTTTCCACCTAGAAGCTGCCTTCTGAGGTTCCCAAGCACTGTGGGAAGATTACGGTAACCCTACCTCTTAACTGGCCAGAGTGTTGGGACGAGCAGTTGAGTGTCTTATCAAGGATCATCTGCCAATTCACAGCTGTCAGTTCCTTGCACGGTGACATATCCAGGGAAGCCACAGAGCATGCTACCAGACTGTGATCCAAGGTCAAAATCGCAACATTCAAGAACTCACTGCAATAATTAAGCTGTTGTTTGGCCACAATTTCGCCAAAAGGAAAGCCTTTTTTCATCAACTGTGCCCCAACACAGCCTAATTAATTTTAACAGTCTTGTCCCATGAGGATACTTTCTTAAAGGAGGGAAATAACCCTCCTCTCACATGCCAGAGGACAAAGTTATAGACAAGAAGCCCTTGGTAACAATGACGCCCACGCACCTGCCTGGGCCATGGTGTCGGGCTCCCAGGGTGATGTCTCTCTGCCCTCAACTGATGCTTCTCGGCTTCAATCACTTCTAATATACTAACTCCACCCCTGTAGAACACTAAGTCACCTGAATAAGGAAGAAGGATCAATAGTTATGTGACAGTTGTGATATAATGCTACTCCTGACCTAAGAAATCTTTACGTGGATTGAGTTAAGGAAAAAAATGAAAGTGCATACGAACACCAGCATCTTAAGTGTAAGTGAATCACATCCACATACGGAACATACAGCTATGGTTCCTAAACTACTTGTGTCCCTTATCCTACAGGGCTTTTAAAACATAAAAGAAATTACTAATAAAAGAATTATCTGTTACTTATTTTTTCATCTCTAAGTAGATTAATGGAAAATTTTTTAAAAGATAAGGATTCAATTGAATTGGTAGTTCTCAAACTTTTTTTTTTTTAAAAGCCGAGGCACCCTGTTACTCAAAACAGATCTACGTAGCCCCCTAATACATAAAAGATGCTCAAAAAGGAGCTGGCCCAGATGAGGAGACATGGAGGGTAGAGCCTTTTCTTCTGCCTCCCATTCCTGAAGTGTTCTTAAGGGCACCACAGTGAAACAAAACAATTTGTAAAGCACTGAACCAAAATGAATCCAAGAATAAAATACGCAGCAAATTTAAATTAATAAATGCAAAAGTTTCAGTAAAGTACTTGATTGTAAATGCACAGCATGGAAATACCAGCACACACACAGATTATAAAGACCTAAGCTATTTGTTTACTATTTATCACATGCAAGTTCAAATGCTCCACAAATTGTACACATAAAGGTCTTTACAAAGCAACAAAATGAATTTCAATGCACCTGAGTGAGAGAAGAGAATATAGCCATGAAAAATGGTGATTACAAAGAGGTCTTAATGACACAGAAGAACTATAATAAAATGTTAAGTACAAAAGCAAGAATTACATTGCTGATGCAAAAATGCACAGAAAAACACCAAACAAAGATCTGGTAAAACACCAACACGGTTATTGCTAGCTGACAAATTAGGGTGGCTTCTTGCTTCTTTAAATTTTATTTTGTTTTTAAAAAAAAGAAGGAAGGAAGGAAGGAAGGAACTAGACTAGACCTCTTTTTTTTGGCTTAGAGTCAGTAAAAATGTAGTGGGCCAAGAGTGAAAACATTCTTTTCCCTTAAGTTAAAAAATAATAATAAAATTAAAACAGTCTTCTAATGAATACAAAAATTTGATCATTATGGCCCCCAACAAATACTCATTCAGTTTGATATCCACCAAACTGGGTTGATTCTTTCATGGCCTACAGAGTGACGCCCCACGCACAACCGTTAGAGGAGCCAAGGAGGGGACAGTGGACCAGGAGCACCCGAGCCAGGCAACAGCACCTTCCCAGGGGCCACTCACCACATCCAGGTCCTGGGAAACCCGCCGTTTCCGCAGCTCCTCCATCCTCTCGCACACGTCGGAGAAACAGGTATTGTAATAATCGGCATACTGCTGCGCCAGGTCATCGATGTTTCCCAGGGAGCCGTCCTGAGGGCAGGGGAGGAGGGCAGGAGGGCAGGAGGGCAGGAGGAAGAAACAGGAAAAGAATAAAGGCGGTCAGTCCACATGCAAATGCCCCATGTCATTTGGTCCCTGTCTATGCAGCGTTTATTCTAGTAACAGCTAGTGTTATGTAAGTGGCAAATGTGTGCCAGGCTACATTTTCCAAGCAACATCTGTAATCCTCAGGACAGCGCTCGGACACAGGACCTATTTTCCTCACTGAATAGATGGACAAACAGCAGCTCAGAAAAGTCAAGCGACAGTCCAAGGATTCCACGACTACCAAGCAAAGCAGCCAGGCCTCCAACTCAGGACTGCCTGATGCCAAAGCCATGGTTTAACTCACACCCTTGCCTGCCTCACAGGGCCAAGAAATTCCCAGGGAAAAACACTGTGTCAGTGTGAGGCTCCCAGCACCCAACTGGTGGATGCATCAGAACCTCCCAGGAAGCTTTTGAGAAATCTAGGTGCCAGGACACCACTCCTAGGAAATCCGATGGAAGCCAAGAATTCATAAGCCAACAGGAAATGCTGCATCTGCAGCGAGACCCTCAGAAAAGCGGGGCATCTTGTTCCTCAAGTCATTCAGCTACAGATACAAGAAGAGGACATGGTATAAATTCACCTACTTAAATAAGGAAACACATCTGTCTCTCCACTGAGGGAAGTGCCCAGATGCTGCACTGGGGCCCACACCCCTGAGTTCACACCCAGCCCTGCTGCCACTTCCAGTTTGGCATTTACTTGTGTTTTCTAATCCCTGGCAATGCTGGGATTGCAGCAACAGTACCCACCTCCCCGTAAGGAGTAATGAAGTACCGTGAACCCTGGGAACTTGTCCCTCATAGTCCTCCTGCACACGGTTAAGTGCTCAAAATTTCCTTAGTAATAGTCACAGAGGATGACGTTGCAGATTACAGTCTTCCTTTAGGGGAACTGACTCCTAAACACACATCTGAACACCTACACGTAGGATGACAAAGTGCTGTGTACATTTGTAGGTTATGTCATTTCTTATTAATTCATTCATTCATGCAGAGAAACATCTCCCTGCCCCTTTTCACCTCCCAGCATGTTCTTTCTTTGGTATGAATAAATGACCCTACCAAGATAACCAAGGAAAATGATTTTACCCAGGTAATCAAGGAAAATACAACTCTTAGACAACCAAAGAGGTGCACACACTTTTTTCCTTGGGACAGACTGCTGGCCATCACACAGTTAATGTTAAATTAAGCACATCACCCTTAGCGGCACACGTCTAACACTGGAAAGCATGCTCAGCTGCGGGCAGGGTTTGGGAATTAAGAGTTCTCCAAAAGCCTTTCTGATAAAGACCTCAAGGCCCCGATCGGGCAGCGTGGGTCAGAGCAAGTGATCATCTCTTTTACACTTCTGCATTTACTGAATTTACAGAACTAAGGGAGTGGAGAAACAGAAATTGAAAGAAATGATTTTTTTTTTAGAAAAGATTCTTCCTTTCTCACCAGTAAAGTGGTCTACGTTTGAGGTAACTGCCTCAAAGTCCCCAGTGCAGAGTTAGAGGTGGGAAGCTCTTTACAAGAACAGTAAGATGTTTGAACATTTGAACGTGTCTGGGCAAAAGTCATTCCCTCATCGCAGTCTGTCTGGCTGAGACAACAGGCTGGATGGACACAGTAGAGAAGGCAGGAGCCTATCCTCCCCTTCTAAATGATCACTGTCAGGTTTCCAGTAGGGGAAACAACAGGGGTCAAAATGGAAAGTCTACTGCTAGCCTCCTAGGAAACGCACGGAGGCAGGGAGCCTACCAGTCTTGCCTTTACTGCCTCAGTAGAGGTGATGCTCCTGACAAATAACACCAGAAATCAAATTATGATCCTCAGGTTTGCCCTGACTCGCCTCAACTCAACAGCACATGCCCATGGGCCACAACAGGAAAATCTGCAGCCTCCTGACTGATTCTCCTGACTCCTTCCCCACTTTGCCTCACCTGCCTTGGACTCAGACACCAAAGTGACTTTGCACAACAGAGATCAGATCTGGTCTCTCTCCCCTGAGAATGATCCGTGCCACCCCCATCACCCATCCTACAAATAAACCCCAAACTTACCAGCCTGGCTTTCGGGCCCCTTCATCTCTGCTCCCCAGTCCCAGCTGGGTGGAGAGAGGAGCTGATGCCTGCAGACCAGGAGGACTAGAGGACCCAGGGTGCAACAGGGAGTCCCGACAGCACGGCTTTCCCTGCGGAGTGGTCCCACCCCCACCCCGCACCTCAGCCCCAACACCAGAAGAAAAAAACAGAAGAAACTTTAGGAGAGAGAGAGGCCAGAAGAGCTGCTCCCATAGGAGGACCTGTTCCAATCACCAGCTACCGACAGCCAGGACTAGGACAGCAGGTGCCCACTGAGGCAAAGGCTCGAGTCCACTGCCACCTCAGCCAGTGCAGAAGCATCTTATCATCAGGATATCTGCCTTCTTTTGACCCAGGATGTCTGCTTACACTTGCAAAACACAAAGCCCTCACCAACCCAGTTGTCTTCTTGTTTTTTTAGTTCCCTCCCCCAGGACATACTGGGAAAGGCCAAGCAGCTTCCTTCAGAGGGCGTTTTGGAAGGTGCAGGGAACAAGACTCACAACAATGTGACCTGAGAACTCATTTTTATAAATTAGTGCCCCAATCCTGCCACTCCCCACAGCAGCTGGGGCTCCTGGAAGAATCCAGGCTCTTTAGAATTGTCTTAGTCTCTTGAGAATATGATGCCATCCTCATCCAGAAACTCCTGCCTTCATCCACCCAGGAAATGAAACATACCTGCCCCCCTTCAACCAAATACATAATCTGCATCTTCTAATACCTGAGTGAACTTACTTCTGAGAGAGGTTATACCCACACTTTCCTAAGGCTTGCTGTTCTTAATGGAAATTAACCTCTCTCTGTCTCTATCTCTCCCCCTCTCCCACTCTCCGACTCTCTCTTAGTCACAGAGGCACTAAGAGTTGTACTGAGCAAGCCAAAACACTCCAATCTCGGTGCTGGCTTCTCAGAAATAATCAGCTTTCAAGTTTATGAACTGCATGACTTACCACAATCAACTATTATTTTTTCAGGTGGATTAATCAAGGCCAGTTGAAAAAGTCATAAATATGATCATTTATGTAGTGCTTTTCAAGTTACTCTTTCCCTTTTTCTCTCCTCTCTCATATATCCTAGAACACCTTCAAAGCCAACTGTTCACTTCACCTCTCATGTTTCCAAGCTGCTGATCAAACTTGTTTTCCTGTTAGTAAAAAGGTCTAATTCCTTGTCCCTTACTCCTAATCAATCAGAACTCCCCAACAATCCGGCAGCCTGGAAAATAGGTCTCTAGCTCACGAGGAAGAAAGCAGATGTTCAAGTCAACTCAGACCAAAGACAGCAAACATTTCACACTCTGCAACATCCACTCCTCACTTGGTGCTCAGAGATGATAATTTAGAATAGGGTGGCACAGCTGCCTCTCTTTTCCCAAACTGCCTTCCAGATGTGCAGTAAGTCCCCATAATTACCACTTTCATCAGTCTTGATAATTTAAATGCCAAGAAAGGTGGAACAATTTTTTAAAGTGTGTGTGCGTGTGTGTGTGTGTGTGTTTTAAAATAGATCTTGTCTGCCACCCCCAGAAAGGAATTTTTTTTCCATCCCAGTCAAATGGAACCAAGGAACCCCATGATGATTTTCTCTTTATCCACTCAAAATCCACGCTCTTTCAGGACTATCTGGAAAACTTTGCATCCTTTCTAGCTAACTTGTTCTTACTTGAGATAGCACAGACCTACTTAGTAAAAATATTTACTCTTACTAAAATATTTGCAACATTAGTCTGTAGGGAATTTAAATAATGCAGCCGATGTTTCAACAGCACCACACCTAGTATATCTTTTCTTGGGGGGGAATGTGAAGTTCACGTCTGACTCGACACCCACGACGCTAATGCCAAGAGGCACTGATGTTAGAAATAAACTTCTAAATATATAGTATGACTTTACACTATAAATGTCTACATTTATTATAATAAATATTATTATTAAAATACTGAGACACATTTCTTTTTAAAAATTTTTTTTTCCTTTTAAGGTGTTAAAAGTTTCTGGTCTAGAGTGTATTACTTGTCTAATCTGTTTCATTTCTTATTTCCCCCTGTTGGTTCACATGCATTAGACTGAAGCAGTATTAGTTCAAGTTTAGGAACAGAGGAAAAATCTTATTTCCTCAAAATAACCCTTCTAAAGCAAATTGTGAAATTTTGTGTCACATTATCTGTTTAAAAGAATTTTCCCTTATTAAGTCGTTTAAGCTGCTTATATATTCTGGAGATCAAGCCTTTGTCGATTTCATTTGCAAAAATTTTCTCCCATTCCGTAGATTGTCTTTTTGTTTTACTTATGGTTTCCTTTGCTGTGCAGAAGCTTGTAAGTTTAATTAGGTCCCATTTGTTTATTCTTGCTTTTATTTCTATTGCTTGGGTGGACTGTCCTAGGAGAACATTTTTGAGATGTATGTCACATAATGTTTTGCCTATATTTTCTTCTAGGAGGTTTATTGTATCTTGTCTTATGTTTAAGTCCTTGATCCATTTTGAGTTTGTAAAATGACTATAACTAAATAAAAAAAATTTAACAAATAAAAATAAAGAATTTTCCCATCTCTGTCAAATTTAAAAAAAAAAAAAGGAAAGAAAATTATACAGGCAAATTCAAGTTCTTTTCCCATTTCTTATTACAAAATCAGGTCAGAGTATCTTTCCATTTCACTTGGTATGAACTTCTGTGGTCCCACTGCCAGTGTCAGCTCAATGGAAGACAAACTTGTATCATTTTCCCATGAAGTCATAGCACACATTTATACCAAACACCCATCTTTTTTATATAACCAACAGAAAAATGTAGAGATAAGGGGCATTGTACCAAACAATTCAGATGGGGTCAACTGCTGTTACAATTAAGGAGAAAAGAAACAGAGCACTGTTCTCTCAACAACTGATGTAATAGTACGTCTGATATTTATCCTAATGTACTTCTGTCTCTGGAAAAATGTGAAAACTAAAAGAACCATGAAAACAGAGTCATTTGTATCATTACTTTTGTTATTTTTGGTCTCTTCTTTCCGCAGATGTCATTTATGCTTTAGAATATCTTGACAAGCTTAAGGGGGGAAAAAAAGAAAAAGCAAAAAACTTCTCTGAAAACACCAGGAGACACAATGTAATCTGTACTGGTATATGCAGATCACATGCAAATGAATGCAAATGAACTTGTGGTCCTGCTATTTTATGTATCTATAAAGACAGAGCCCCAAGTGAAAACTCAGTGTGTTGCTCTGAATCCCCAAAGTCGAGGGGAAAAAAGGGAACAGACTCCTGGCTCATTTATTTAATGCATCTCTACTTTTTCTGTCTATAATAATAAGTACATATATGTTTTTTGAAATGTAAATTATATGGTATATTTATACTGCTCGCTATTGTTTGGGAGAGGGATAGAGATCTATTCCTATATATATAAATACATCAATCTCCTACGAGCTAAATCCACTTAAAGAAATCACTACAACACAATAAAGCCTACCTGATTTCTCCAATGACTTCGCAATGTGTTCTCTCTTAATTAGCTCGTTTAAAGATTTTGAAGTGATAAACACGTTCAGCAACCTTTCAGGTGAAATTGCTACTCCCACAGAAAAGGCTTTAATTCTGGTTTCCTCGTTCAGCCTCACTGAACCCTGAGATGTCACTGTCTGCACCAGTGCTATCATCCCATCCCGCCATATTATTCTGGAGAAATTCATTAAATCTGTAGTCATTGATCTCAAAGGTTTTTCTCTGAGGTACCACTCCCACCATCTCTGCAGATGATTTGAGCCGAAATAGTTTATCTCAGAAAAGCTTTTTACACATTACAACCAAAAAACATATACTAAAGGGACGAATGCGGTCACGCTGATGGTGAGGGAGGGCCCTGGGAGCACACCCACATGGCAGGTGGCTGGAGGAGGGCTGATTTCACATCTTCCACTCCCCTCCCACAGAAATACCCAGAACTTGCCAGAGCCTACGTCTAATATTCGCTTTGACAAATATGACCTTGGTGCCCTGTCCCCCACTATCATGCATCAGTAGTCTCCAGTGAACATAAACCCCTTCCTGAAGAACGAATGGCCTCCAAAACCCCTCCCTCCTTCCCAGCACTCTCAGGAACCCATTCTAGGGGGGGAACACCTAAAACAAATTGGGAGTATAGAACCTTCTAGATATAATGTAATTATTTATGAATGTATATCTTATCTGCTTACAACTATAAGCACTTATTAATATAAACGATATCTATTTACAACTACTTACATTAAAAATACACACAAAAATAAACATTTTAAATGAGATAAAAACAAGTGTAAATAAAAAGTTCTAAGTTCTTTCCTGTTCTCAAATGGATAACAACTGCAGTGGTATTCACCCTGCAGATCGTGATCCATTAGGGCTGTCAGGTCAAGGTGGGATCAGAGCAGCACAACTGCCATGGGGGACTGGAAGTTGGTGAAACAGTCTGTCTGCACCGGCTGCTGCCTGTGTCTAGTATGGAGCCTAACATCACCATAGGTCAGCCAGTTAGGAAGGAAGCTGGTTGTGAAAGAGCAAGGACAAAACATGAGAACATTGGAACCACAAAGAATCCATGTCAGCTTCTCATCAACTCCAACCCTGATGCCAGGGGGGAACCTACAGGAGAAGCTGCAGCTCTTCATGCTGGCTCACGACTCCCAGAAGGTGAAGATCTGGCAGGACCTGGACTTGCTGGGGGTCCGGGCACCACCTCTCACCAACGAGGTAAGCTAGTAGATCGGTGACACCACGAGGGAGCCACCGCAACTGCCCGTCACTTTCCACCAAATTTCAGAGTCTAAAAAACATGGCCGCTGCTGATTCACTTCTGGCTTCTGGGCTGACACAGTCCTAAGTCACCACAGAGTGCTAACATAAACTGAGACGGGAGACCAGCGTTTATGTCAACGGACACTGCAGAGCACAGAACAGAACAGAAAAAGTTGGCACGCATCCCATGAAGAAACGATGCCGTTTCCCGCAAAATTTGTCTCAGTATGCAACCGTACTTAACACAATGTAAGATAAATCTTCCAGTGAATCCGTGGCAAAAAGGTTGAAAGTCACTGATGGAGTCTGCCCCCCAGGCTACACCCTGGGGGTTCTCCCACTTTGGAGTCCATCCTGCAGCCCACTGCCCATGGGTCTCCTTGGGATTCTCACCCACCTCTTCAGTTCACCCCTAAATGCAGACCTCCCCTAAAGCTCTCCCTACATTTTTCTCTTCTTGTAGTCCTTGCTCTCTTGCAGCAAATGTCACCAGTGGTTAAACGGATTTAAAGCCGCAGTGGAAGCACTTTTTCCTTCTCATCTTCCTCTCTCGGGCTCAGTGCAGCCTGCCTGACCCCATGATATGAAAAACTTGAGGTTTTTAGCAAAAATGTTATTACCAAAATCTTATGCATGAACTAGTAATTCCTAATTATCTGCTGGGAAGGGATGTGAACAGCCTGGTCTAAATATGAACAAGTTCAGTTTATAGGCCATGCAGAGGAGAAGCTACAACAAAATGGAATAAAAAGGCCTCCTCACGAGTGTGTGCTGGCATCTCTGACATCATGTTGATTGTCAAGTTTGACGAAGAAAGTGCTCGGAGCTATAAAATTATGCTCTTCAATCATCAACACCAAAAGGGATATTTCATTAATTCAAATAATATTTACTGAACACCTATGACATTGCAGGTGCTGTGTTAGGCGCTAAGTATACAATATAAAATCAAGAAACATGAATGCTTATTATTACTGGACAGAAAAGCAAAGTATGGTCTTAAGTTTATTTTAATGCAGTCATATGGTTAAGTCATGGAAACTTGTCGAAGGGACTTACTCAACTGTGTGCTTATTAGCGTAAGGTCTTTTCGGAATTAAAGGTTCAGAAAGATCCCATGTGCTGTGCTGTTGGTGGCTTAAAAGAACATTTCACAGGAACCCTCAGAACTGGAAAAGACTGGGATGTTGACCGTTTGTTCTAAAAAGGTCAAGTGCAGAGTCACACTTAAAATGGACAAGTGGATTTAACATATGACAGTTTTCGACTGAATATGTTTCTCCTTTTCAAACTGCTGGAGCTTACTAGAACCACAGATTTGGAAAGAACAGCAGAATGAGCTAGTTGGGTGGGAATGAAGTCAGAATTTCAGACCAGATTCACAGATTTTGATGAGTATGAATCACCCTGTGCATTCTCTGGCTGCCTCTGGTGCATGATCATGAGGATATGGGCATTCTTGGGCATTGGACCAATCAAGACCTGATTGGGGAAAAGAGACTTATGATATTCTTAGAAATTTGGAAAAGAATATATTAATCTCAGGACAATCCTGAAATTTCCGATTACGATGCTCATTAAACCTGGTTCAGCATTTGAGTTTGTGATGTTTTATGCAAATTACACTCTACCCCATCTTGAGCAGAGAGGCAGGGGGTGTGGGATACCTGGGGTCAGAAATGAACTTGGCTCCAGCTGATTTCCTCTGCCTGCTCCTGGGGGCAGTGCAACTGTTAAGCGAGATATGGAAGTCCTGGTGTCCTGACCAAAACTGAAAGCATCATGCCTAACACCGTTCACTGTTACGGCACTAGCGGTGATTAAATCCTTTCCTGGTGATGCTGCTGAAATTCCACATTCTTAAGAACTGGCAGGTAATACCTAAACAGTGCTAGCAATAAAAAGTCACACAGCTTACCCACCTGAGGATACTGACCATATGGGCCCAGTACTGAAAAACTTTGCAGCCCTTAACTTAAATTTTGATAACTCTTAAAGCTCTCCAACTCCTTAGCTGTAGACAAATGACTACGCCTGTTCTTCCTAGATTCAGTCTGAATTCTCCACCCGCACCAAACTTTCATTCCGGATTCCACTATTCTGAGATTAGCATCAACCCGTTTCATCCACTGCCAGACTCTCAGGGTCATTCTCTTATCCCCAAAGAGGTCACTAGGTTTAATATGACTTATTACAAAGTGTCATAAGTAAGTGCTAATAAAATATTTCTCCCCCAATATCTCTCAATGTCTCAAGTGTCTCAAAATGTTTCTCCATCCTAATCCTAGCAGTGTTTCAAGCCATCAACCAAGGTTCCCAGCTGTGCACCCCCTCTCCAATCTTCTCTCATTTACAACCAGCTCAATACCCTATGCCCACTGTAATTTTCAAAATATAAATCTTGAAAACTATAAATGTCTCCAAGTGAAGATTTGACAAAGTCAGTCTGTTGCTGACAATACAAAAGCCTTTTTATCAGTACTCTGTCTGCCTTTCTAGTTTCCCCCCATAGCTCCACCTCCCCATCCACATACCAGTTTGGGCCAAACCAAACTACCGGCAGCACTCCAACATCCCTGCCGCCCCACACTATTTCTTCCGCCTGGAGCACCCTTCTTTCACTCCACTGACTCTGCAGACAAGACAGCAGTCCATCCTCCACAACAGCACCTGACCTTCCCACCACATCAGTGTCAATCAAACATTCCCCACACAAATGGAATGGTCTGATGTCTGTGATTTGCTTCCAAGTCATAGGGGAGGAGCGGGTACAGGTAATGATGAAACAAGACTGGCCATGATTGATAACAGCAGTGCTGGAATATGGATGTTCTTTAAAATATTCTCTCTACTTTGGTATATGTACTTTAAGACTTAAAAAAAAAAAAAAAGACTCCTACTTATTTAAACGGTTGTTGTCCCCAGGAAACTTTAAAGTCCTTGAAAACCGGATCTGGGTTTTACTCATTTTTGTAATCTCAGCACCTAACACCATGACAATCCCTTACACTTAGCAATTACCTAAGATATCTATCAGATGTGAATAAATGAAGGAAGAGAGGGAGGAATTAATAGAAGTCAGCAGAATGCTCTCTCCCCTTCCTGAGGGTGCCAAAACATTCATTTGGTAACCATATAATAACAGACTGTCCACTAACCCAGAATTTTCACATATAATGATGAGCATTTACAGTCTCCTTGTCCCCACCAAACTTACAACAGCAATTCAGTCTAGTGAGTAAAACATTCAAACACGAAATATGTCATTAGAAACAATGACAGGTGAACTGGGTGAGGGAACAATAAACATAATTCCTCTGAGTCAGGGGACAGCCCCACCTGTTCCCAGAGGAAAAGCTCCCTGGGGAGGCTAAAGGGTTAGTGCAGAGGTGTGGCAGGACAGGGTGTGAAAGGACAGAAGGGAACCCAGATTTGAAGATTCTTTACGTAACTGATTTTTAATTATCTCCCCTTATTGCTGATAATTCTCAATATGCCGAGGGCTACAGATCTTGTTGGAATGAATCCCACGGAAGTTCCTTACACCTGAAATATTTAAGGGAGAGTTCCTTGGTGCAATGGGCTTAAGGTCTAAAGGCTAAAGTCTCACATTCTTCTCATTCCCTGGCAGAAAAAGCAATTAGGTGTTTGGAAACAAAGACAGAACCTTATATAAAAAGGCACTGAACACATCCAGTACTTTTCTGGTTGAATCCTCCACATTCAATCGCCATCAGGGAAACCAGTAGGAAAACAGCTGGAATGCAACTGGCCTGGGTGTTGTAGGAAAGCAAATACTTGAGCAATGCTGTGGCCACTGAAACATACATACTCCTTTAGGGGACAGAGCCGTCGTGAGTTGAAGGGAAACCTGTTTGTTCCTATTTACTGGAGACTATTTTAAGGCCCTTCACTCATGATATCAAATGGGTGGTTTCTTTCCAAAGTCAGGGAGAAACCAGTTGACCCACTGCCCTGGTAAAACTCCCAGTGGTCCCCAAACTACTCTTCCTCACACATCTAATCCCCTCCAAGTACATCTCATGACAGCTTCTGACATCTGCTCTTCTGACCAGCTCCCTGATTTCCAGGACACTCCCACAAAAAGCCATCAAGGCACCAGGGATGTCATGGAGGACTCAAAGGCCTGCTTGTCAATGTCTGGAGAACAGAGAAAACCTGGCCTCATTATGTACTACATTCTGACTTGTACAGGAAAAATCAGATTTAAAGAATGTCAGCCTCAGAAAATTACTCTTCTTGCTCCAGGCGCATGCGAGAGTATTACTGTATCTCGATCTATGTACCTGTCCACCTACGGGTGTAACCATGTGAAAAATAACATGACAGCCACATTTTACCGCAGTTTGGCGGGGGGGGGGGGGGGAGATAAGTTCTCTCCTAACTACATCATTTCCCCTTGAGATGAACTCAATTTTCTTCATAAAAGACTTTCATGTTCACCAAGAATATAATGTGAACGTGCTTGAAAAATAAGTACATGGATCTGTTCTTACTCTTAGATTAAAAACTTCTTGAAAGTTCAGAGTGAAGATGATTTGCTTTGTACCACATTCTATACACGGTTACAACATAAACTTGACAGACTTCTTATGAACTAAAAAAGCTACAACAAAAATGTAAGACAAACTAACATTCTACCAAGCCGATTATGAGAATGAAAATACTCATTTTTTTCCAATTTGCTCACAAGCTGAGAATTTACTAACATGATCACTGGGTTTTTCACAACACTCACAGTTTAAACTTCTAACGTATACTTTTTTGAAGGAGCAATACACTTCATCGAAGAAATAACATTTTTCCTGACACGTATCAGAATGGCTATCATCAATAAAAACACAAGTAACAAATATTAGTGAGGACGTGGAGAAAAGGGAACCCTCGCACACTGTTGGTGGTAATTTGGTATAGCCATTGTGGAAAACAGTATGGAGGTTTCTCAAAAAACTAAAACTGTGACCCAGCAATTCCACTCCTGGGTATACATCCAGAAGAAATGAAAACACTAATTTGAAATGATACATGCCCCCCCCAGTGTTCATAGCCTCATTATTTACAACCACCAAGATATGGAAGCAACCTAAAAGTCCACTGACAGAAGGATGGCTAAAGAAGATGTGATATATATAATGGAATACTACTCAGCCACTAAAAGGAATGAAACTTTGCCATTTGCAGCAACATGAGTGAACTTGGAGGGTATTTTGCTGAGTGAAATAAGTCAGAGAAAGATAAATACTGTATGATATCACTTACACGTGGAATTGAAAAAATATAACAAACTAGTGAAAATAACAAAAAAGCAGCAGAATCACAGTATAGAGAAGAAACTAGTGGTTACCAGTGGGGAGAGGGCGGGGGGGGGACAGGGGGAGAGAATTAAGAGGTACAAACTATTATGCATAAAATAAGCTACAGGATTTTTTTTTCATTTTTCTTTTATTAAAATCTCAAACCAAAATGCAAAATCAAAAATTTAAATTTTCCCTAGGAAATTTAATTTTTCTTTTTTTTTGGCCCAAGACAGTGAAAGCAGGCTTACCCATCCCTAAGTTTTCTAAACTCCGGACACCGTCAAGGTTCTTCAGGGTTGTTTTCCGCCACTACACAGGAAGTGTCTGCACCCGGCCGCAACAGCTCAGCAGGAAGTGGCTGCCACGCGTGAGGACGGCATGCTGGGAACTGTAGTTCCACCGCAAAAGAGGCGCCCTCAGGGGACACAAAGGACATACCGGAGAGACGGCGTCTTAGAGCCAGGAGCGCCTTTGGAGATCAAGCCGTACTTGGCGGGGCTGCGCGTCTAGGGGTCAAACGCGCGAGCAGACAGGCCGAGGACCCCGACGGCTGGCGCGGCCCCTGGGCCCTAGGGACGGGCTCCTTGCCGGTACCGGCGACAACGGTGTTCCCCGCCACGGCCCAGAGACCACGACGCCGACTGCACCGCACAACAGAATCGGGGCCCGGCCTCCCAGGCGGAGGACACCGCGATGGCCCGGTGGTCCGGCTGGCGCCCAGTGCCCGGCACACCACGGACCGCAAGGCCTGGCTTTACCACCTGCGAAATGGAAAGGCACCCAGGCCTTTCCACGGAAAAATGACAGAAAACAGAGCATATTTTCTATAAAATACAAAAACGACATAAAAAGAGGTCAAAGTATTTGCAGATGTTATGATTGAATACCTAGTTCATCCAAAAGTCTCAACTGGAAAACCATGAGATTGAACAAGTGAACCTGTTAGGTGGCCCTTAGTTACTACACTTGGCAGCCTCCTCACATACAGGATAGGTTATGCAGCACGGGGAATATAGCCGCTATTCTGTAATAACTATAAATGGGGTATAACCTTTAAGAATTGTGAATCACTATATTGTACACCTGTAACTTACATAATATTGTGTGTCACTATACACGATTAAAAAAATTAACATTTTTGTCTATTCATCAGCCGAAACAGGTCAGTGTTTGCTCTAACAGTCTCCTCCTTCCAAACCATTCTCTTGGATTTACAATGAGACACTCTCACTAAAGGAAATGAGCTAGTTAAAACATGCCTACCACCTACCCAGACTTTTTTTATGCTTCTCAATTGTTGTATAAAAAAAGGGCAATTTCACTTTTTTCCTCTGTGATGTGGACAGAACACATTTTTATTTTAACTGTTTGCCACATGGTGGGGGGGGGGGGTAGGAGGAGGGAGCCCACAAAGAAAATTAAATGTGCTGTCAGGCCTTTTAAAGGGTTGCCGAGTTTTTTTTTAAATGTTGCTTCTGTCAGGGTGGGTTGTGCTTTTCCATCCACAAAGCACAGCAGTTTTAACAGCTCTGTTTTACTCTGGAAAATCAAATACTTGGCAGCCTCCTTTCACTCTTGCGCACCCTGGAAACACAATGGTTGGGGAGACGCTGTTAGAACCTAGCCGGTTCCCATCCCTCTGCTGAAAAAGCCCTATTCAGGCTCCCCTCTTACTCAGAGTCAAGGCCTCCATCCCCCGTGAGCTGAAAGGCCCGCCACACCTGTGCCTCTGACAGAGGCCTCCCCCAGGCTTATGGCCCCCAGGACACAGTGGTCACCTTGTTACTCCAGCAACATTCCAAACCCAGTCGCCCCAGCCAAGCTTTTGAACTTGCTCCTCCCTCTGCCTGTCCTGCTTTCCCCGCCGTGCTGGCCCTCACTTCTCCAGAGGTCACTCCAGGACCCTCCTCCCAAGGGATGTCCTAGCTAAGACTGCAGCCTCCCTCTCCGGGACACACCACCTCTAATCCCATTCTCTGCCTTACCTTTCTCGTCACCACTTTCCATCATCTAAACTAGTCTGCACACAACTCGCATCTTTTCCGGTCTCTCTCACCCAGCTCAAGTGTAAGGTCCATAGGGCAGAGATTTTTCTCTGGATTTTGTTCACTATTCAGTGTTAAGGACGGTACTTAGAAGACTCTTTGATGTAAATTTGCTGAATGAATGAAAAAAATTAAATTATCCATCCACAAGCACTGTGGGACCAGGCACTAAGCTCAGGCCCTTGGGGTGATAAGCAATTCATATACTGCTCTCTGTTTTAATTTGCTTTTTCTAAGTGACAGATCTACTCCTCCGTCCTCAGACTTAAAAGTAACTGGTAAGTTTGAGTAAACACCCATGGCTTCATTATAATTTAAAAAGCCAACATTAACTATGTTGGTGCCTTTTGTATGTGCATCGTCCTGTTCTCTTTGTATGATTTCAAAAGAAACAAACAGAATATATAGTTCAAGGTGTTAATTACATCAGTGTATTAAAAACAAACTGCCAAGATGTGTAGGTTCTAACACTCAGCACTTTTATGTTTATGTAGTTTATTAGTTTTATAAATGTGAGAAAGTCAAATGTAGTGAGCGTAAGATTGCAAAACAGCCCGTACCAAAGCAAAACTCTTTCACTTACAAAGACAGGCCTTTTAAAGAACTGGCTCCAGCGTGCAAGTTTGAAAATGAAAGGACGTGGCAATGGAAACAGGTTTTTACATGACAGTGTTTCTGAATTCGTGGTGATTGTGCTTCCTTATATAATATGCAATTTAAACAACATCTCCCAAATCACAAAAGAAGTCTCCGCAGTGTTCCATTTTGCAAAACTGAGTGAGGACTGTTTCAAGACTTTCTGTACATCCGGCTCATAAATGATCTAGTTTCATAACTCCAAATCATTTTTTGTATTACATTTAGAGAGAAAGTTCTCTGAACCACCACTAGCAGGGAAAATTGGCTGTTAATAAATATTCCGGAACAAGACCTTCTGACCCACAATGGCAAGCCAGGCCATAAATGCAGGAAATAAAGATTCTCAAAAGGCAACTAACATTAACTGTTCCTCAACTGTAGGTATGTCACCAGGCTCCTGGATCAATGCAGAAGGCAGGTGCATTAGGAAGACTGGTGAGCAGGTCTCCTGCCCCCGATTACTGTCTCTCCTTACTTTGCCAGTACCGTGAACGCGTAAGGCCATCCCGGCTTGGTGTCGAGACTGAGGTCAGGTCTTGTCCCCAACTCCCTGCACACAAGTGTGGCCACAGAAGCCTGATGTAGTTTACAGTGAAAATGCAGAAAAGCCAATTTGATTTTCGATAGAAATAATTCAGAAAACGTCTAAAAAGGTATTAGTCAGTTAATTTCAACCACATTTCACTTATTCCTAAACAGTAGCCCAGTGAGTTTAGGCTCTTCTCTCCCATCCCCTCTCTGTGGCAACAAAACCAATAAAAAGTATAAAACACGGAGGAAGAAAGAGCATTAGCCAATCCTGAAAAATCTAGTTCCACGAAGCTGGGACTCTGACGGCAACATCCAAAGAAATAACCAAGGGAAAGATACCAAGCCTGAGGCACTTGGCAATATACTTCACTAGCCTTTTTTCATTCTAAAATTCTATTTATTACACGAAAATGTTTCAGTCTTCAAATGAGAATACCTTATTAGGTTAGAAGGTATTTTTGAAAAAGCAAGAGACCCTAAATCACTCCAAACCACAGAAAGAATTTGAGAGAACCAAGATGGCACTGTTGAAAGACAAGGAAAGAAAAGTTTGAGATGAAAACATTTCAACCCACTATGTTCAGATATGCAGAACTCAAGGATCAGTTGCTGGGACGAATATTTCAAAACTTTCTACAGTCTACTTCTGTATGAATTTCTTCCTGATTCCAAATCTTAACAATGACCTTTAAACCTCCAATGATAGTTAATCACCTACTTGTTTCTTAGAATTGCCCTGGATTTTGTTTGTATTCCACAATTTGTTTTTTAATATATGATGGATTTTATTTATATTCTATAATTTGTTTTTTTAATAAAAGATGCCCAGGTAAACTTAAAAGACAACAGAATACTTTTGTCTGGAAGTGGGTATTTGAGAGATCACTTGATCTATTCTTATACCCTTTCTCACCTCCACCTTGCATTTACAAGAGAAAAATGCTAGTTAGTAACAAATTATTTTATCTATTTTCATGGAGGTTTTTCTTGGTTTGGTTTGAAGTTTCTTTCCCTTTTTTGTCAAGGAATGGGAAGAACTATTACGTCGCAATGGTTAAGATCCCAGGTTCTGATCTCAAAAAAGCAAGTTATTGCATTTATTTGTGCCTCGGAGACCGAGGTACCTGCCCACAGGACGACACTGCCAAATAAACGACATCATCCACGTAGAGCACTCAGAACAGCATCTGGCACCCAGAGCTCAATGCACGACGGCTCTCATCATTAACAATTGTCGTTGGAGCTCATGATGCTACGGAATATCATGACCACCCTAGGTTATCTAGCTTCAAAAATTTTACTGCATCATAAAGAAATCACCTTTGTCTGGGTAGAACAGTTTCAATGCGTGAAGCAGGTATGACTACAGTTAAAATACAATGTGTAGAAGCCAAGAAACCCACGATAAGCCCAGCTTCCAAAATGGCCTTATCCTCTTCTGTGCCAGGGAGACAGACCTAAAGGCAGGTCCCTCCTCAGCTCCGTATCCCCTCTCTGTTTGTGTAGTCACTCTACCTTCATGTGTTTATTCCTAGTTGTTTCACATACACACATTCAAGTACTCTCCCCAACGCATACTAGCTCTGCCAGGCAGTGTACGCGTCCTCACAGTGCAGGGCTTCTGTGATGCTGTGCAGTGCCTGCCACAAGGTAGCACAGGTAGGGGTTTAATAAAAGCTCAACAACTGAATGAATCCTTATCTTCCAGAATAAGAGACAGCATGCAGCTTCATACATCACACGGATGGCTTTAAAATGATTTGGTACAAGGTCCTACTGTACGGCATAGGGAACTATATTCAATACCTTGTAATAACCTATAATGGAAAAGAATCTGAAAAAGAATAGATATGGATATATTTATGTATAACCGAATCACTTTGCTGTACACCTGAAACTAGCACAACATTGCAAATCAACTACACTTCAAGAAAAAGTTGTTAGTTTGGGGAGAAAAAAAAGGATGATTTGCTTTTGTTCCGTTTGATCAAGTTTGT
The DNA here is from genome assembly GCF_009834535.1 of Camelus ferus. Classification (NCBI taxonomy): domain Eukaryota; kingdom Metazoa; phylum Chordata; class Mammalia; order Artiodactyla; family Camelidae; genus Camelus; species Camelus ferus. Next base: position 58,843,657 of record NC_045703.1, on the reverse strand, counting down.
AACTGAAAATAGAATCTAGGGTGTGTGTGTGTGTGTGTGTGTGTGTGTGTGTGTGTGTGTGTGTGTGTGTGTGTTGGAGACTGAAGATGAGACTCAGGGGAGAATTTAACATTCGTTGAGCATTTGTATATCTATATTCCATGTTAGGTATTCTTGTATGTTCTTTAACTTAAAACATACAAGACCATGTGGGTTTTACTAGCTGTTTAATACCAATGAGAACAGACACTCAGCAAGGTGACAAACGTGTCCACTGTCACATAGCTAATGAAGAGCAGACCCAGGCTTCCAACCCATGCCTCTCTACCCCAACACCTGACTTCACCATCCCTGCAGTACAGACTCACGGCACTTGGATATGTAACAAACCTTAGCTAATCTTACTGCTTATTTAAATTATAAAGCCATCTATTAAGGCCTTCCACAGAAAGCACCCCTGCTATTTTATTTCTAAATAAAAGTGAGTGTTAGTTAACCATACTCCCAAGCTGCACAGGTGTACAGCTGAATCACTCATTCACCCACAGATGAGGAAACACATGTCTGGATGCTCGGCCAGACCAAACAAATTGGCACATCATTTGATCCATCATCTCTTCCTGAGGCCGGGCTCACACCTCACCCAGTGGCCCTTGAGTGACTGGCTCGTGGCCCCATGGGAAAAGCTGGGACTCGGAAATGCTGACACAGCTGCCCTGGGGGCCTCTGAGGGGTGCCCCCTCCCAAGCTCTTCTCCCCAGTACTGCATGCAGGAGCACGAAATGGGGCACACGAGCTGAGTGCCAGGGGGCAGAAATCCAGTGTCTCCTCCCCAACGGCCCCTACCCCAATCTGGGCAGGAGAACTGGCCTTGAAACTCACAGCCTGGGAAGGGTGGGCCCAGATACTAATCCAGGCTTGAGCTCAGTGTGGCGTCCAGAGGGAGCTGTGTGTCATCACATCCTGGTCAGCCCTGGCCCACCCTCCACCAGGACTGCTTCCTGAGGAAATCCTGCCAGCAACAGAGAAATGGGTGGCCCGGCCCGAGGATGTAAACAGGAGCAGCGCGTTTTGTTCTGTGTCCTGCACACCCAAGCGGGGCCTCTGCTCCACGCCTTTTCTGGCAGCAGCACAACTGAAGAGCCAGGGCTGAGTGAGGGCTCAGACAAGTCGAGAACATGCGTGGCTTCCCTCAGCTGAAGATTGCTGTAAGGACGGAGACCGTCTCTCCTATGTTTTAGCTTAAGAAAGAATAATTACAGTAAATACAAAAAGACATGCAGCCTTAAGGCGTGTCCCCTGACCAAAGTTCACAATGCTTTACAGCCAGGAACTAGCCTACTCAGGCTCTAAATTCCTTGGTCAGGATTGTGCTCCCTGGAGTGCCCCCTGGACTTACCAGGGTCCTGGCACGTGGTGGACACTCAGTAAAAGTTGACTGAATGAAGAGTTTTTCAATCTGAAGTGAGAAAAATCCCTCCCAGGTGGCTACACACCCACACGTAAGTGTATCTAAACATGCCAAGAGCACTGCACTACAACTTGGAGAAGAAAAACAAAGGGAAACACAGGGAATGAGTAGGAAGGAAGCTGTCCTTCCCCACATCCCCCTCCTTTGCTCACGTCAATCCCATACATCGTACCTCATGTTTGTGCTTGTCCTTAGAAAGTCTCCTTGGGACCAGGAGAGTCTCCTGGCCATGGGGGCCCAGCCCCTTCTCAAGATGAAATGGTGCCTGCCTTCTGGTAACTCAAAATGTTAAACGTAAGACTTTGATATACATTTTCTCCTATGGTGTCTTAATAAATTCAGACTGAATAAAGGAGCCTGATGGAGTTTTTCTTCATTATACTCCACTGTGGAAAACTGTCTCCTTTTCTCCACTCGGCCCATCTGCTTCTCTGCCCACCTTACCGGGTACAGTCACGCAGATGGGTCCTTAACCTCATACAACCTAATTTGTAAACTGAGGTGAAAATGACAGTACCCACCTCTCATCTCAGAGGACTGTGCAAAGATTAAAAGAAATAACCCCCAGACAGCATTTAGCACGGTGCCTGTCACATAATAAGCACTCAGCAAATCTCAGCTAGTCTTAAAAAGTACCAAAATTCGAGAATTAATTGTTTAAACAAAGCCCTAGGATGCCGCTATCTGGAAAGCATTTTATTTTTAGGAACAGTAACACAGAGGTATTTGAGATTTTTGAGGCATTTAATTAAGTTTGACAATTATTCCCCCACTGAGCCCTTTAAACACGATGTTTCATTTAAATATTATCTGGAATCAGATTTTTAAGTACCAGAGACGGTGTGTGTCACTGTTTATACCAAGTAGAGCTATCAGCCCCAGAAAAAAGCTCCTCCCTTTGCCATCAGCAATCATCTGGACGGTGGGATCTGCCGCCCTCTTCCACGCATGGATTCTACCATCACCACAGGGTCCGATGTAAGGTTTCCTCAAACTGCTGTGAACAGTCCTGTCTGCCCACGTGGGTCAGTGAGCACTGGGGACTTCAGTCAAATGACATCTTACAACAGTGACTGTGCAGCTTTTCATCACTGCACTTCCTGAGAGGAGCAATGAGGTTAAGGTGAAAATACGGCTGAGTTTAGAAGTCAAGGGGGAGGGTATAGCTCAAGTGGTAGAGGGCGTGCTCAGCACACGCAAGATCCTGGGTTCAATCCCCAGTACTTCCTCTAAAAATAAAAACTAAATAGATAAATAAATAAAACAAATCACCTCCTGCTTAAAAAATTTAAAAATAAATAAAATATAATAAAATAAAATTGAAAAAACAAGAAGTCAACAAGTGGTCGTGCAAAATGGAAAGGGGTAGAGGAACACTGAAGGGCTTTTCTGGTGGGGGGAGGTAATTAAGTTTATTTATTTATTTATACTTTTTAAGGGAGGTATTGGGGATTGAACCCAGGACCTCAGCATGAGAGGCACACGCTCTACCACTGAGCTATACCCTCCCCGCCAAAGGGCTTTTCTAATTGATCAAGTGCCCTCGGAAATTTCAAGAAAACTGAGAAGACTGATTTGGGCGGAAGGTTTCAAAAGTTGGCTGAAGTGTGTACCTGAAGCGTGTACCTACGTGAAGTCAACTCATCTTCTTTACTTCCCTTACCACGTACCAACCACCCCTTTCACCAGTGAGCCTCAGGCCTGGGGCCAGTCTCCTCACACTCTCATCCCGCCTGCCACCCCCACCCCAACCACATACACACCGAGAATCAGCAGCCAAGTTTCATCATTTCTCCCAAACACATCTCTGAAATCCACTCGCGCTGTGACCTTAAGCTCCCTTCCGATCATCCCAGCAAGGACACCCACATCACTGTCACTGAGACGGTGAGTCCAGCACCTCTGCTCTGTGGTGCGGGCTGCACTGCCTTCCAGGGGAGGCGAGGGTTCTGGTCCCCTCAAAAGGACACATGGGCAGCGTGATCAAGACTGCTCAAATTCGTGCCCTTCTGGTCCTAATTAAATTTCCTAAGTGGACTTTCTCACAGGAAAAGAGCCTGTCATGGCAGTCCAGTCTGTGGGCAGTTTTAAATTCTCCCTGTAAATCAGTTTAATGGCATTGCGTTTATCTTGATTTCCCACCCCAACCCTCACAACCCAAAACAATCTCCTTAGATGATCAGACAAAACACCTAAGTGTCATCCTCAATTCTCTGTCCTGCTAACAACCAGTCCAAATTCAGAAGCTCTATCTCCAGAACCGACTCCACGTCTATTTCACTCCAACACCAGGACTACAACACGGTTCAGCCCACTACCACCTCATTATAATCCACTTTCCAAAACACTGTCTGTGGTCTTTTAAAAATATAAGTTCATTTAAATGCTCCAATGGCTTCCAATCATGCTTAAAATAAAACCCTGGCTTGACCCACCCTCTCAAGTCTCCAACACTCACTAAGAAATAACCCTATTGGCCGTGTCTCTGTTCCTGAAAATCACCAAGGTCATTCTCATCTTGGGACCTATGCAGCTAATGTTCCCTCTGCTTTCATAAGTGCTCTCCCCCACTCATTCCCAGCTCCTTTCCTGACCACCCAGTTTAAACCCAGCCCCTCGGTAATCAGGATTACTTACTCCATCTACAAAGAGTTGACAGTTTTGTACGGAAGAGACCGCAGATATAGGTTATATAACGTGTTTATGTCCTGCCTTGTTGCACAGAATCTGAGTCAAACTAGTAAGTGATGAATACTCATCCAATGAGGAAAGCGCCATCCTTGGCCCAAATCTAAATACCGGTCAAGCTTATACAGGGTCCAGACACTTCAAGTCAGTCACTTAGAGACCTACCATCACCTCACCAGGCCCAGACAAAACCTCCAAGTACATGAAATTGTTCTTTTTCCATCTGAAGCTTTGTTCCTTCCAACACTTTCTTGAGCTTATACCTTATAACTAACTTCCTGAGCATAGCCTTTTCCTTCTGGTAACTGTGCCCTCCTCAAAACTTACCTCTATTTTCCCACCCCCTCTCTCCTTCCACTGAAGGTCCCTGAGCTGAGCCACATTGGCCAAGGGGCAGCAAGATGTAGAAGGTGCTTAAGGAAGGTGAGGATACAGCATTTGAATTCCTAATGAGAACTGCTTGGGGGTGAGAGCCGCAATGTGACCTCCCTCCTCATACCCTACAGCAGGAGAACCGACAGCATCTAAGTAGGGAGCACTGTGCCCCACCAACAGGTCTCAGTTAAAAAATGAAAAGGTAGTAAGAGTTCAATCCAACAAATAAAATGGCAAATAGGCCTCCTAAGGGCTGTAGATGTCAAACGAATGTTACAAAGAGTGGGTGCTAATGCATGTTCGAAGAAAAATACTGATTTTTCCATGTCAAGAGACCTACTAATAAAAAACGAGTCCAAAATTGTAAATCACATGACAGTGAAGGATGACAGTCATGAACTTGCCCAGTCAAAATGGGACACAGTGAGATACCTGGATCTTGCAGATCACAGAATGTGCAGTCTTTTGTAATACGGGTCTCCCCCGCTTTTTGAAAATTCGCTTCACATCACTCCACTCTTCCCTACACTAGTACCTGTTCTTGCTAATCAAAGAAAACCGAAGAGGATCTTCATTTTTATGAAAAAGGTGAAAAGCCTAAATGAAGATCAAGGTATGTTTTGCCGCGCACACCTGGAGCAGTGAGAGCAGCAGCGCCAAGCTCCTTCCTGGGACCCACACTCAGGTCTCCATCAAGACGCCATAGCTTTGCACCGTGTTTGAGCATCTGTGCTTTATCTCGATTTACAGTTGACCCTTGAACAACACACGTTTGAACTGTGCAGATTCACTTACATGTGGATTTTTTTCAATAAATATAGCATTGGTATTTTCACTTTATGGATCTTTAAATGTGGGGGAAAGTCTGTGTTCCATTAGAGATCACAAAGCACAGAATCCAAAGAACTAGAGTTTGAATCCTATTCTATCCACACCGTTTCCTCTTCCTGCCCTTGGGTGAGTCATTCATCAATTTCTTTGTTTTCGAGACAGAGATAGCAGCACTCAGATTTTTGTGAATTTTCGACTCAGGGGTGGCGGTCAGTAGCCCCTGACCACCACATTGTTCAAGGGTCAACTACACTTTGTGGATCTGCTAGTAAAGCACGTCCTACCTAAGGAAATTGCTTCTTGACTTTACACTGTTTCAGCTTCTGCAAAGTCTCAGGAACACTCAACTTCTGGATGAGAGGGTGGGCGATAGAGGGTGAGGGTGAGGAATGGGGGATGGGGGGCCTGTACTGATGTCTTTGACTTCGTGTTTCATTGTTGCTATTTTGCAATGTTTGCTGCTGTCAAAACTCTTGGGAACAATGCTCACTCTATCCCTGTGTTATTAGCAAGCCTGTCTACCATAGAGCCACCAGCCAGAACTGACTCTCACCTTGAACTTGCATCAATAGAAATCTTCCTTTTGGCCTTGAGTCATTTCCTTTCCCAACTATAGCAATTTCTGGTTTTACATTCTTCTTCAGTGTTGAATCATAAACTCTAAATGTGCTCAGGACAGCCAACTTGTGCATTTTTAACTCCCACATTACATTAATGAGGTGTCTACACCCCTTTTGACCCACTGATAAGCTTGATTCCAAATTACTGATTCCTCTGTCATTCTTTTAAGGGACTGCTCTCTGGTCCACATGCTCACTACATGGACTTTACAAGGCCCCTTGGTGAGTATGTTTTCAAAGGAAGGGCTGGCAGCTTGGGGTCATCTTTAAAAACCTCTGGGGCCCTCTTTCTTTGGGACCATGATTCATCTTCTTCCTCAACCTCAACCTTAAAATTTTCCTTTTCCTCTGCAAATCAGAAGTTTCTTAATAGGATGTCTGCTGGGCTGTGTAATAGTCTCCAAAGGGAAGTGACGAAGGTTTTGGCTTGAATCATTGAACTAGAGTTGGAAAAGTAATTTACAGTAATGTACCATAGGGAGCAGTCCCTTACTAACAGGATGGGCAACAGATGATGTGGGAAATTTTCTAACTATCCATTTTTATTGTACTTTACAACGACAGTTCTCTGAAAGCACTTACTCTGAACGAATGATGGGGATTAAAATTAATTTATTCTGGGGTCCAAACCTTTTAGGATGAATATCCCATAAGATTTTAATTAAAATGTCCAGTAAAGAATCCACAGAGAATAAAATAAAACACTATAAATTATTTCCATTTTCTCCATAGCTTCTCTTACTTTCATTCCTAACCCTCAGCAGTCCAGGGGAGTACAGCACTGACTCCCCAGATCTTGCATCATAGCCAAGATACCTGCGGCATTCTACACAGGCTCACTTTACCAGAGGAAAGGAGTACCAGGAGACATTTTGAGCAGTGGTTAACATTTTCATTCGGAAACCTCTATCACTCTTTTCCTAATATAATCTTTATGGACTACCATGATTCATCTCCTTTCTGGATTTGAAGGACTGAGGGCAGACAATTCAAAGGATGAGCCAAGTGAAATAGGACAGCCAGAGACTTACAGATATCACCACCAACATTCTTTTGGGGACATGCAGCCCCATCCCTCAAAACCCTTTGCCAGAGTCCCTGACCCTCCACCCCCCGACCCCCAACTTATTTGCCCGACCCTAGAAATCAGTTCAAAAAAATCTAGTACCAATGGGACTTTATCTGTTTTATCTCTACACCCACTCCCAACTTCCATTCTGGGTAGTAGTTGAGATGGGGAAGGGGGTGGGGTGCAAAGTAGCATGTCCTCTTTGGAGGATTAATTCAATTCCACCACTTCAGAACAAAGAAGTAAGGTATTCTTGTCTCCATTTCCTCGTCGCCTGCCCCCACCCTCTGCTCACTTTCCTCTCTCTCTGTACATACACAGTAATGACAGTGGTGAGCAGAAGAGGGAAAAGCCATCGGCACTGGGCTGAGGGCTTCTCTGGGTGGCAAGATGGGACACAAAGCAATGTCTCCCCTTTCCCAAGTCCACTTCATTCCTCATCTCATCAGATGAGAAATGCTGGACCTTCACCAAGGAAACTAACTGCACTTCCCTGTCTCTGTCTCTCCTGTCACTTCCCAGCACTTGAGGATGGAACAGAGGACTCTGTCGTCCTCATCACTGGCGGAACCCACCCATTCCCGATCAACAGACAGGCATTTGCAGCACAGGGGTCAGTGCAGCCGTGGTCAGGTTCTCACTGCAGCTCGCTGCTTTCTTGCTGGTCAAGGCGCTGGCCCACGCACAGTGCCTTGACTGGAAAAGTTCTGCTTTCTTTATACTTTCCTCCTTTTCCCTACAGCTGCTTCCCTTGTAGAAAGGAGGTACCAAAAACCCACTTGTATCAGTTTTCTAGGGCTGCTATATTCCAAAGTATCAAAAACTGGGTGGCTTAAAATAGAAATTTATTGTCTCACAGTTCTAGAGGCTAGAAGTTCAAAATCACGGTTGCAGCAGAGCCATGCTCCCTCTGAAACCTGCAGGAGTGCTTCCTCGCCTCTCCCTAGCGGGTGATGGTTTGCCATTCACTGCTCTAATCCTCCATCTTCATAAAGCCAAGTCTTCACGTCATCTTCCCTCTGTGTATGCCTGTGTCCGGGTCCAAATCTCCCCACTTTGGATTACGGGCCACTCTAACAACCTCATCTTAACTTTTTTTTTTTTTTGTAATTTCTCTTCTGTGTATTGTCTGTGTCCTTGTCTAATTGTTTTTTGGGGGAGACAGGGGAGGTAATTAGCTTGGTTTGTTTGTTTGTTTGTTTGTTTGTTTATGGAGGCACTGGGGATTGAACCCAGGACCTCGTGTATGCCAAGCACACGCTCTACCACTGAGCTATACCCTGTCCCCCAACCTCATCTTTACTTGACTAAACCTACAAGGATCCTATTTCCAAATAAGGTTGCATTCTGAAATAAGACTTATTACTGAACAAAAAGTTCATGATGCACAATGAAGCCAAACAAGCCAAAACCGTCGGGAGTTTGGAGCAGAGAAAACTTTATTGCAGAGTCATGCGAGGAGAACAGGTAGCTCACACGTGAAAAACCCTTACTGCCGGATGGTTTTGGGGAGCAGCTGTTATAGGCAAAACTTGGGGTGAGGGCTGCAGGGTGACTTTCTTCTGATTGGTTGGTGGTGAGGTAACAAGGCAGGGCTCCAGGAATCTTGCGCTCAGCCAGCTGTTGCCATCCTGCACCTGGGTGGGGGCCTCAGTTCCAATACAAGAACTCGAAGGAATTGTTATGTATATTCCTTGAGGAGGAACCAGGACTCTGCCGCAACGCTACACTATTTTTTCTCAACTCTAACTCCTCATTTCTGCATTCCCTCCCTCCTCTGAATAGCAACAGTTTGAATCTGCCCTTTGGAACTCAGGGAAGTTCGGGGAGGCTGAATGAAGCCTATTTCCTACAAACAAGAAATGGGGGACGTGGGAAAGATTTGTACCAGGGAGGACCCCCCCAGGATCCTGCTCTGTTTCAGACTGAGGGTTAAGACATTCATACGTCTTCTTTTTGGGGATACAATTCAACCTGTACCACCACCTCACAGGGACAACGAAAAGAGAAAAACAAATGGAAAGAGTACAGTGTTTGGTACATAATACATGGTCAATCAACACCAGCTGCCAAAAATATTGTTATTATTACTATTATCTTTCTGCCCCACAGAATCTTTGCTCAAAATGGCTTTATAAACATGTCTTCATGGCAACCAAGTTTCAAAGAATATTCCAACCATCACAAAAGCATAACCTCCAAATTCCATGAGAAAAAAAAATAATTACAACAGTTGACTGGGCAGTAAACTGTCGAATATTCTTTTTTCTACCCACTGAGCTCTGAAGCTTCAAGGAAGTGTGGAATGTAGGGCTGTGTAGGAATCAGGAAAGGAAGTCCTCCAAAGAATCTGCTGACGACTGAATTTCTAAGTTCCTTTGCTTAGCAGGAAAAAAATTTTGATTCGACCCTGCACACTCTCCCTACATTGCCACAAAGAATATATGATTGTATTTTTAAAAATACAAGTCCAAAAAGGACAACAGATACAAAAAGCGTTAGAAAACCAGAAGCCAAAGGACCAATTAATTGACTGCTAATGATCTAAGGAGCAGTGGCTCCAATTTAAAAGAAAAAAGGTGGTCATCCTTAGTTTCAAAAGATACTTCAGAGTGTTGGCTGTGTCCCTAGCAGTAAGGCAGTGACTATCAGCCACATCCAAGGCACGGCAGCAACACCAGCATGCTTTTCTCTGCATTAATAAAGCTTGTTTGGATTTAGACCGTTGGGGGCAACAGAAGGCAGTGTGTCACTACCCCCACCCCTCACTTAGTTTGCTAAGTCATTTTTCTACCAAAATAACATTTGGAGCCTCGTCCATCCTCACTGCCAACTACATTGCATAATTCGGTACTTGCTTATCTTGACCTTACTAGCAAATTCAGGATTTAAAGCAGTCTTGCTTTGGCTTGTTCACTTGGTCTTTGGCTGATCCTCTGGAACCATCTATAACCTAGAGCCCTGGAGCAACTCTTGCCCTGGATTTTCTTCTTTATATGTAAGGACTTGAAACAGAAAACCCATAAACTTGTCTGCAAGTAAGTCCACAGTACAAACAGTAGGTTTGTGTGTCTTTTTTTTTTTTTTCAAGGTAAACCTAATATCATAAACCCAAACTGTTGAAAAACTTTTTGGGTGACAACAATAGAGCTTGCCTTTCCCAGTGTTGTGAAAGTGAACCTTCCTGTTTTCCACAGTAAGAAGGACAAATTGGAAGTCATGAGAACTAAAGTTCAGCTGTTCTAGAATTTGTGGCAAGCTGGTGACGATGCGATACCAGATGTTTGTTTCTCTCTGCCTCCTTGGAAGAGGTGAGCCTGCCAAGTCTTGAGTGTTTGTCACACTGAACCACACTGTGGCATCTACAGGGACCCTAGGGACCAGGCAGCCTGGGTGGAAAACTTTCTGGCTTTACCCCCAAACTCTGCTCAAATAGCAGAGCCCACATGTGGCTGGGTCTGGTCTACTTCCAGAGGCATTTGAAAATACATGCAAAGATATAACTTCAGTGTTTCACCTCTATTTCACAGATAAAACAGATGAACTTAAGAAGTCTAGAATCTGCAGAAGCCAAAATCAACCAGAAATCGTTGAATTATGGGTATGGAAATATGGGCAATGAAATGTCAGTGTGTTTGAAAAGGACACCAGGGAACCCTAGATTACTCACCAGGCTAGAGAATTTTGGCTGCCAACAAGATTGAGTTTCTTGCAGCTATAAGAGCATTAAACCAGTCAATGCATGTGAAGACACACTATAAAGTGCAAGGAATTACATATCAATGGAAGTATTATCATCTAATCTCTAGAGCAGCACTTCTTAGAGTAAGGGATGTGACTTGTTAAAAATCTCTTGATGTTTAGGGAGTGTACTGGTTCTATTTGCTTCCCCTCCAGTTTCTATGGAAGCTCTTCCATCATGGAAGATATCCTGATTCCTAAAGACACCAGCTCTGGAATGTGCAGTCCGTCAGTGGGGTGACAAGCTGAAGAGTTCTTTGATAAATTCTGTCCTGTTGAAAGAATCCATAGTTCTTTGCTAACCCTAAAGCTACATCATATGGATTTTACTGCATTTTTCATGTATCTTTTATGAATCATTTGACACCTATTTACTTTAATGCTCATCACATAGCCTCAGTTTCATAATATCCTAATCAGGACAAATCACTACCATGCATCAGTGTTCCAAGGGGCTTTCATTAAATCACCACCTGGACACCACATGCTACCTAAGTAGAAGCAGAGGCAGTAATGACCTTTCCCCAGGAGACTTTGTCCTAAGGCTATATTTTGCGGCAAGCTTTCAATAAAACTTTAATTCACGATAAAATAAGCTTTAAAAATGAAATGTTTTATCTTTCCAGCATAAAGTATTCTAGGTCTTTACAGACTTTCCCAAAGACTTCAAATTCCTTCAGGTTTTCTACAGATGCATAATGAAGTTACCCCCAAATGGAAATGTATTTCAGTGGCATATGTATTACAAACTTGTACTTCTCCCTCAAACCAGAGCAGCCCCATTTTCTATCATCTTCACACTGACATGATGGTAGTTTTTGCAGCGTAGTGGTTACCACGTTCGCCTGATATATTCACTCTGACATGTGTTTGCAGGTTGCTTTGGGCTCTGATGGAGATACTACCATATGATGCTTTTATAAATTCTCAATTGGAGACTGAAGAAAGATTCCTAATTAAGATGCAAAGATACAGAATAATTTAGCAAGCCTGACAGAAACAGTGGTTAATTCAATAAAAACCCTAGGAAAATATTTCACAAAAAGGTTCAAGGTAATGAAAAAAGATTTAGTACATATTCACATGAGTCCAGCACTCAAAAAATAAAATCATTAGTTAAGCGGATGCTTTCAGTATTTTACATGTGTCTAAGAAGTCAACTATTAAAAAGATCTCATATTATTGTGCTATTTAATCACAAGAAAACTGACAATAGCAATCTGGACACCATTTAAACTGAAAATATGTTTTCATTACAATTATCTTGTCTCCAAAAAACCCTGCCTATTCACAAGTTTTATAAAGTCTCTCTTTTTTGTTTGTTTGTTTTGTTTCAGGGTGGGATGTTAATTTGGTTTATTTATTTATTTTTTTAAATGGAGGCGCTGAGGATTGAACCCAGGACCTCATGCATGCTGAGCATGGACTCTACCACTGAGCTATACCCTCCCCATCTATACATCCTCTTTAAAAACCCATTTCCTAACATGAAACCTGAAGCTAAAACTTTGAAGCAATTTATGCACTTACTTTTAAATTGCATGTTCTGAAAAGCACATTTGACGTAGATCAAATCAACAGTTAATATCAATCCTAATTTGAACATATGGAATCAGATTATCCCTCCATTTAAAGATGAGAGTGAAAGGAAATTAATTCACATTCCAGCTAAAGGAGATTTAACTACCAACAGCTAATAATAACAAACACTTATGATCTACTTACCATATGCCATGCATAGTTCTAGTGATTTAATTTATCTTACCAGACCCAAAGATGCGAGTACCTATCATCCTCATTTTACTGAGGAAACCAAGGCACCGAATGAATGGCCAAGGAACTCGCCCAGGTCACATACCCAGTAAAGGTAGAAGCCAGGATCTGAAGCCAGTCTGAACTGCTTCCTTTGTGCTTAACTTCCCTACAAAGCAATCTTTCAGTTTTCTAAGAGATGTTTATTTTTGTTGTTGTTTCTAAATGTTCTCATTCTGCTACTCTTTTGATTAAAACAAAAATTTTTAATTATTTTCTTATTAAGATTTTACTTTTTAGCAGTTTAAGATTGACACTTAGGGAAAGTACAGAGATGTCCAATGTATCTCCTACCGCTATGCATGGTTAGCCTCCCTCATTATGAGTATCCCCCACTGCGATACTGTGACTTGTGAGAAATACACACTGGGTCTTCCTCTCAGGCCTGGTACAAGGTTCCTAACTCTCAGAACTTGGAGTGATTGGAGTGTCTTTTGTTGTCATTCATTAGGAGACCCTTTAGAGCTCACCAGAGTTTATGCTAATGAGGTGACTTAGGGTGGGACTCCACTGTAGCCTCAAGACGTGGTCACCAGGAAGACCAAGATATCAAAGGGTAGGAACTTTCAGTCTCAACCCTCCCTTCCTTGGAGGGAAGAAGGGCTGAGAGGTTGAGTTCAATTACCAAAGGCAAAGACTTAATCAACCACACCTGCGTAATGAAGCCTCCATAAAAACCTAAAAGGACAGAGTTCGGAGAGCTTCCAGACTGCTGAACATGTGGAGATTCAGGGAAAATGATACCCCAGAGAACACGGAAGCTCCTTGCCCCTTGCCTCATGCAAATCTTCCATCTGGCTATTACTGAGTTATATCTCTTTATAATAAACTGGTCATCTAGTAAGTAAACTGGTTAATCTAGTTAGTAAATTGGTGTCCTGAGTTCTGTGAGCCGCTCTAGCAAATTAATGGACCCTAAAGGGGGGTTGTGAGAACCTCTGATTTATAGCCAGTTAGTCAGAAGCACAGGTAACAATCCAGGCTTGCCACTGGCATCTGAAAGAGGGGCGGTCTTTGGGATTGAGCCCTTAACCTGGGGGATCTGACACCAGAAGACAGTGTCGGACTTGAATTAAATTTGTGGGAGACACAGTCAGTGTCCACTGAAAATTTGAGAATTGCTTAGTGGTGTTGAAATATAACCACTGTATTCACCAGAGTAGTACGTTTGTTACAACTGATGAACTTACATTGTCACATCATAATCACCCTGAATCCAAAGTTTACATTCCGGTTCATTCTTGGTCTTGTTCATGTATCGATCCACTGTTAACAAAAACCTTCTGTGCACCATCTGTTCCTCCCTCCCCATCCCCACCAAGCCCTAGCAACCACTGATCTTTTCAATGTCTCCATGGTTTTGCCTTTCAAAAATGTCATATATATATATAAGTATAGAATATATATATATATACACACACAATCAGAATAAAAATCCCTTTCAGATTGGCTTCTTTCAGTTAGTAACATGCACTTAAGATTCCTCCATATCTTTTGATGACTTGATAACTCATTTGTTTTTAGCAGTAAATAATATTCCACCACACCTTATTTGTCCATTCAGCCAGTGAAAGACATCTTGGTTGCTTCCAAGTTTGGGCAATTATGAATAAAGCAGCTATATGCAGGTTTTTGTGTGGACATAAGTTTTCACTTTGGGTAAATACTAAGGAGTGCAACTGCTGGATTGGATGGTAAGAATATGGTTTTTGTTTTGTAAGAAATCACCAAACTGTCTTCCAAAGTGGCTGTACCAGTTTTCATTCTCATCAGTAAAGAATAAGAGTTCCTATTGCTCCACATCCTCTTCAGCATTTGGTGTTGTCAGCATTCCAGATTTTGGCCATTGTTACAGTGTGTAGAGGTATCTCGTTGTTGTTCTTGTTGTTTTTTGGGGGGAGGGGCAAGGAATAACAGCTTTATTCAGAAAGCCAGGAGATTGAGAAGACGGTGGACTAATGTCCTAGAAAACCATCTTTCATTGCATTTCCAAACAAGGGCATTTGTAAAATTGTTAATGGTTCATCTTACAAGTGAGGCTTTTAAAATCCTCTGAAAATGGATGTAAGCCTACAATGAAATACTTATTCTTAAGCTAGAATATTCCTTTCTTCTTAATAACTTAATATTGAAACATTCTTATTTTTAAAAGTGCCCAAAAAAGCATGTAAACTCTTTTTTTTAGCTCTACTGTGAAAAATGTGCTGGTTGATATCAAGTCTTAGGTAAGAGTATTCAAATGCCTAAAATTAACTCGAATATATTTTTAAAGTAACTAGGGCTCAGGATACATACTAAGGTGTTTTTTTTTTTTTCTTTCTGCCCTTCAATGACACTTTTAATTAAAATTACAATTACATGCATTTATTTTTCTTCCACTTTTAATTCTGCATTCTGGGACAGAAAATGAAGCCACAACCAGGCACAGAGTGATGTATAGACACACTGGACCTTCCTCACTCACTACTTGCTATAAAACCAAACAAACAATGGATGAATCACCAAAATCAACCGTGAGTCGAATCTGCATCACAGGCAGTAAGGAGAGCTGCAGTGTATCTCCGTGGACACACAGAATAAAAGTCTACAGGGTATTCATTATAAACCCAACTGCATTCATGTTTTCATCAGTGTAGAAAGGTGAAAGACAATAGGAGATCCCTTCAGAAAAGAAAGAATACTGATTACAGAGAGGAAGAACTATCTCACCGTCAAGCTTTTGTCTTCCAAGTCTCTGATACCCTAATGCCTGGGTCTCCAGGCTCCATGCTGGAGTCGTCTCTATTACATGACTTGATATGCAAGAAAAAAGTATAAGTTAGGTATCTCTATGAAGCATCTCCACTCATAAAGAATTAACGCTATCCAGTGAAACACCTTATGGAACAAAAGGTGGGACACTAGACAGCTAGCTGGCTGGAGCAAAGTTAACGAGGAACACACCCACCATTTTTGGATCTCATTACTAAATTAATAAATAGGGGGCAGATATAGCTTAAAAGGACTGATCAAAAGTAAGTTCCCTGATTACTTATAGATATTGAGTAAATATTGGGACTGATGGAAGCCAGATGATAGATAAACTGATACGTTTCATAAACATTTAGTCCAAGCTCTCATCTTCTCTTGCCTGGATCACTAACATAGTCTCCTTCAAATTCATCACCAACTCATTGCCCATAAAAGTTACATTTCTAAAAAGTGATCATGTCACATGCCAGTTTAAAATTCTGCAATGGCTTCTCACTGGCGCCTACAGGGTGATTCCAGCTACCTGAGTACTGGTACCTACCTCAGTGATCTGTACTTTCCCATCTTCATTCCCCTTGGCTCTGCCCAGAAGGCCCTTCCTTCTTTCCTCCTTAACCCTCACTGGAGAATACCTCTCAGGAAAGTCTACTGACTGCCAGGGCCCAAACTGAAAGGCATTCCTAAGAACTGGACTTCCTGCACCCCCACTGCTGTCCCCTCCCCCAGCTTTGTGCTCCTGCCTCCCTGGAGTGATGTGCACACTGCACCATGAGACTGGTGTTCATGGGAGGGACGGTGGATGCTGTTTTTCCTACAGAGAACTTTCTGGAAGCCAGGGGACATGTGGAACTAGTACTTAACTCAATAGCTTAAGCAAAAAGATTGACAGTCAATAGATGTCTCGATAGAGATTTGAAAGAATGAACTATAAATTGCTAGGAGTTAACTTCTGGGAAATAACTCATGATCCAAATCCCAGCTCCTCTGCTAACTATCTGTGCGATTCAGAACATGCAAGAGACAATAATGCTTACTGACCACAGTGAGAGGACCAAGGGAGGTAAGGATGGGAAAGGCCCCGCGCAGCACTGGACTCAATGCCTTCTGGGCAGAGCCAAGGGGAACGAAGATGGGAAAGTACGGATCACTGAGGTAGGTACCAGTACTCAGGTAGCTGGAATCACCCTGTAGGCGCCAGTGAGAAGCCACTGCGGGGACTGCCCCCAGCCCCACACAGCTGCACCTCTATCATCAGTTGCTGGAGTAGATGGTGATGAACAAGGATGCATGAACAAGATAGATGGAAGAGCAAGGGGCTACAAGGTAGAGAGTGACAAATGAAAGCAGGGCAGGAAGAGATGGGGGAGCATGAACGGTCACTTTAGTGCAGGGGCCTTTTTGAATAGCAAAAGGTTACCCACCCCAGCCAGAATGATAGGACTTAACTTTGTCTTTGACAAATAATTGAAAATCAGGAGGCCTGAGTTCCGGTCCCTACTCTCGGTACCTGGTGCCCTCCATTCCTTCTCTCTAAAAGAGGGAGTTTGAGGGCTCACTTCCAAGGTCTCTTCAGTCAGTGCCTCCCCTACGTCATCCAGCAACTACTCTACTTATAGAAGCCACTGGCTTTCAGCTGGCCAACAGGAACATAGAATGAGGATGAAGTCAGAATATTTGAAATGGGGGCTGACTCTCAGATTCCAAGACCTAAAATTAAGTCTTTAGCTGATAGGTTTAACATAAGACACCACCCAGAGAATATGTAAATTACATCTTAGTCCTTACAAAGGAGTTTGCATTTTAAAAGCCACCTAGGGATCTCACGGACATCTCCCCTCCCCCACGTTTTGCCTAAAACTACAAAGCAAAGGAGGATCTTTCAAGGACATCATTAAATAGCAAGACAAAATAAACCTAACAGTTAACGTAAAGAGAAACTTAACAGATAAACCTACTACATTCTTTTCTGTAGCTTGCATAGGAATTAAGAGTAGGGGAAGGTCCTCTGTGTTGAGTTTATCTACACAATGGCTATTTTCTAAGCAGTGCTAGGAAAGGGGTGTAAATTGTAGGAACATAGCAGGGAAATGTAAGGTTTGGGGGAGGTGCATCTTGCAGGATCCTGCAAACAATAGTCATTTATTAACTCCCTTCCTCTCCATTCCCAGCAAACAAGTAGCTTGAAAGGCCTGTCTCTGCTTTAGGTCCTCAAATTCTGAAGGAAAAATTTAAGAACCATCACAATCTACCAAAGGGATACTCAGTGCTGAAAATACAATCTACCACATCTAACAACTTCAGTAATTCCTACTTTAAAAAAAAAACACCCTCCCCCACAAAGGAATGTTTTTTCTGCAACCATGGAGTAAAGATAAAGGAGTAAAATCCCACAGAATTCTAACTTCTTCTGCACTTCTCAACAGAAGTCTAACCATGTCATCGCAAAAGGTGACAGGCTTTGAAAACCCAGGCAGACCACATGTTGCAGAGTTAGAGAACAGAAAAGTACATTTCACAAGAAGGCCACGGTTTAATTGCTTAGGGTTTACAAACATTTCGCAATTTGCCATTACGTTTTCAGTGGAAGCGCCAGGATTTGAGTTTGCATGATGAGACTGTCCAAGTGGTAGCTTCAGCACGAGCAAAGTTTATTAAAGTCTTGATAAATGCACCCCATTATAGCCAGTGCATGAGTCTTTATAGAACTGTATTTTGAAGTGGCTTCTGCATTTGAGAGTACACACTTTTTTCCGTTTTTAGTCAATGAAATCCTGTTCTCAGCACCCTGTAAGTCCCAAGCCCTAGAGGTAGAAAATTAGTAAAATACTGACCACTGCCTTCCAGGCCCTCCCTCACAACCGACAGTGTTTTTGTAAACTCATTTTCTCTTAATTCTGTATCTATTTACATATTCACTTACTAGACATTTATTCATTCCAGCATGCTCAAACATTTTGCAAGCCATAAATTATATTACTTCTCTAAATAAGCAATTTGTTAACAATTACCTAAAAGCAACTAGTTGGTGCTGAACCATGCAGGGCTGAATTAATTTAAATGCAAAATATGTCCTAATGAGCTCACCTATACTGTATTTACTGAGATCAATGCCTCTGGGCAACACCCTTCCCTGGGTTAGAACCAACAAAATCTGCAGGGGATGGAGGCCCAGTGCCTCTCACGGTTCTGGACCATCGGAAGAGGGGAGCTGTGCTCATTCACTTTGAAAAGCTTTAACCTAATAGGCTTTGAAGTTTATTTTTTACACTAAGAAGAATCTAAAAAATAAAGTAGCATCTGTTCCCTGAAATTGGCTAAGTATGATGTTGGATGTATAATTCCCCTACTACTTCTGCTTCCCTCCTGAAGTTCAGTGTTGAAAAACAATCATCCAAATAGCATTTGCCTAAAATAATTTCTACCAAGTTGATGCGGGAGAGTTAACTCCGGAGCATCATGGCATCAGGCTCCTGACTGGCGGGGTCAGGGAACTGGGGTGCAGTCTGGCATCGCTGCTAACAATGCATAAGGGCCATTGATCAAGTCACTTCACCAATCTAGGCTGACAGACGATTGCAAAATCCCGTATTTTAAATACAAAATGAAGGAAATGGTATCTTCTATCTCAGAAAAAAAGTCAACTGTCAGTTTTGTGTCGATCTATAGTTTCTAAGATATAGTTTCTTACAAATACTTGGATGACAGCTTTCTAAAAGCAGAATAAAGACCCTTTTCACCTTTCACTTCTTACAGGCATGGACAAAGGAGAGGTAACCTGTGTCTTCTTCATCTGCATTTTCCTAAGGAGCACCCTTGATGCCCAGAGATGAGGAAAATGAGACTGTGTTAAAGATGGGAAAGCATACGTGAGAATTACCTGCTTGGGACAATTTTTACGTTCTTTCAGCCTCACATCGAACTACTAGCTCTGTAAGAAACACATATTTTCTTTTCTCCTGCATCTGCTCTTTGAATAAACAGGTTTGGGCTTCCAGAGCCCCACCCCATCTCTTAACTCAGCCAAAGAACACTGCTACAACTGACCCAGCAGCGCTGGAATCTGCCAGGGAAAGGAAGGCAAATGTTCAGAAAGTGCCCACATTTCCATTTCAGTGAGTCCCTCTAACCCTTCCCTCCCTAGCCCATACCCTAGTAAGGGATGCAATGTGACATTATCAAACCAATTTTCTCAGTGACTGAAAATTTACAGACTGAGACCTAAGCAAGAAATAACATGATAAGCTTCTTGCTTGATGAACTTAAAAACCTATCACCACAACTTTTATATGTTCATTAGGTTTTCTGGAATTTCACTGAAGGCCCATATTCATCAGTAATGCTCAGAAAAGGCAAAAAGTCTAAGTTTAACATTTTTTAAACAAACGTTTTTTAAAATATCATAGAGTAAGAAAAGCAGATAGTAATCTTTGACCAACCTTCCCCAGCTCTCTGTACAGAAATAATTATGTGCACCAATGGACACCTGCAAATGGAATAACTGCGGCTTTAGGATGTCTGGAAAGATGAGGCACAGAACTATTTGCAAGGGAAAAAAAGAGAGAGCTATCATTTGCTAAGCACCTACTACATACCAGTGCACTGAGAACTAGCTATTTATCGACTTAGCTAAATTTCAGAAAACCTAAGAAACAAATCTTATTGCCTCACTTTTCAAGTGATGGAACAGAACATCAGTGGGGTTGGCTACCTTGGCCAAGGTCATGTAGTCAGTCAATGCCTGGGCTTTGAATAACTCACTCCAAAGCCCAAGAGCTTATAATTACTGTGCTATAAAGATGGTTTCATCATTCCCAAATGAGTGTTTCTTTCTAAAAACTACACTTCCTTCTACTAAAAAAATTAAAGATCTCCAAGTAAATCTAGAGCCTTTCCAATGATCTACATCATTGCCAGTTTCAAATCTTTAAACTAAAATTGACTTTTTATATGTGGATTAAGATGTCTGTCTGTAATAATCCGCACCCATCTGATTGCAGTCTGCCTACCTACAGCTCCACCAAACCAAACCTACTAATTCCTCAAGGCACTGAACCTCGAGTAAGTTAACGCTTCATCTTCGATGCCTAAGAACTATTTTTTGGAAATTATGCCAAATCCATGGGCGGTTTTAGTTACTGGACATTTCAAAATACATGACAATACAGATTTAGCAAAATAAGTCCTATTGTTTTTGGTTCCAAACACATAACAACAAACACCCTGTAATTCTACAAGCTGAAAAACCGCAAACAACAAAGTAAACTCTTTGTGGTTCTTAGCAAGGAGGTAATTGTTTTCCTCTCCTGGTCAGAGAGCAAATGGTGACGAGGTAAACATCAGTAACATCAGCCTCTTCCCAAGTCCCACTGTGAAGCTCATCGGCCAAATACCATTTATTTACATCTAGTCTTTGAAGGACTCTTTCCAAGCCTTTTACACACCAACTTCTCAGCAGGTGTCCCAGATTGAACTGTCGGATATCATACCTGGTTGTTTAATACAGAAGTAGATATAGATATATCTTTGATGTGCTCTGTGGCTGGTTATTTTTTAATTAGGGTCTGAAACCCTAAATCGAGTGTATTGAACCTCCTAAGAACTACAGCCCCCGAGAAGGACGACTCGGAGGAGTGGGCTTGCCGAGTTGGCGAGCGCGAAGGGAGCCCGGGGTCGCCGAGGGGCTGCGCTGATCCGCGGGCCCGCGACCCGCCCGCCCCGCGCCTCGGCTGCTCCAGGTAACTCACCAGGATGCCCATCACGTCGGTCCAGAGCCGGGAGAACGCCTCGGACATGCCAGTGCCCGCCTCGGGCTCCGGCGCGGGCTGGGGTTCGGGCTGCGGCTCGGGCTGGGGCTCGGGCTCGGGCGCCGGGCCGGCAGCTCCCGCGTCCTCCTCCATGGCCGGGTCCCCGGGGCGCCCTGGCCCCGCAGCAGCGCGCGCCCGGCCCCCGGCGCCGGTCCACGCCCGCCGCGTCACCGAGCCGCGCCCCCGCGCCGCATCCCCCGCGGCCCCGGCCTCCGACCCGGCTGTGGGTCCCCGGCAGGCGCCCGCACCTCGGCTCTAGGTGGCGGCGGGCCGCGCGACTGACAAGTCCAAAAACTTTCCCAGCGCGGCTCGGCAACAGGGTAGCAGGAGGCAAAGTTCGCACCACCGAGTTTTACGGCGGGGAATCCTGGCAGCCCAGAAGCAAGGCCACCCGCGGCAAAGGCGTTTCTTCCTGTGACGGGGACCGACTCACTAAGGCACGCGGCTCATTTCTCCCAGCAAGTCTGGGCAGGGCCCCGCAGGGTGACCGCGGTGGCTCTGGAACTTAGAGGGAACTCCCCGGGCCCCCTCTCTTCAAAATGAGCTCTTCCAGCTCCACATGACTCTCCCCTCGACGCTAACTAAAGAAAGCGTTTAGCAACAAAAGGTGCTCTGATGTCAGGCTCTTTGCATGGAAATGAGCCGCAGACAGGAGAACAAATCGCCTGTTGAAAGCGCGGGCGCGCTGCGGTCTCCCGCCTGCACAAGTTTCCAATCACGCTTTTCACTGAAACAGTTCTGGTCGCAGAAACTCGAGAAAGTTAATCGTTAAGCTACCCCTGCCGAAAGAGTTCCTGAGTAGTCGATGTCGTTACAATGCACACCTCGCCCCTCCCGAAGTCGAGCGACCTCAGGAATTACAACTCCCGCCTCTGGCAGCCAAGACTTGGAAAAACAAGTGTGAAAAGCTCGGGCACGAGCCGTTGTTTATTATGAGTGGGGACATTTTGGTTCCTGGGCGCCCACGACGCCGTTCCTTGCTGGGGGTGTCAGCTGTTAGGGGAAATGAGCTTTGAGTTTTAATGGTTCCTTTACAGTCAGGACAGAGGCAAGGGCCATTTTTCAAAAGGAAATGTTACGGTTGCAGCCATTTAGCCATTGCACACTTGGGGCCCTGTGTGTGTTTTTCCAAGGATAAGATCCATGACGGATTTATTTTATGAAGGAAACAGCCCTGTAGAGGTATTTGTCCTTTTGTGATTCTTTCTTTAAAAACCACTCAGAATTTTCCTGGGAGATCACAATCCGTGTCACATTTGATTTGGTGATTGATCACTTTGTGAAACGGCTCAGAAACCACGAGGAACCTCCCCCATGGTAAAGGGCTGAGTGGTACAAAAAAGCAGGTGAGGTGCCCCGGGGAGAGAGCCCTTGCTTGTTTTGGAGGCCTCCTCTGTTGTTTTTTACCCTCTGAGCCCACAGGAAAGGAGCCGCAGACCAGCACGTCCTCGAAACCCCCTTCCTAAAGCATTAATTACCGGGAGCCCCTCTCAGTGCAAATGGATGAAGAGCCCTTAGAGGGAAGTTCAAAATTGAAAGAAAAAACTTTTTCAAAAGTAATTAAATGCATAAGCGTAATCCCCGAACACAATATTTTTGAAAGAAAAGAAAAAAGAATGAGAACGTTTTCCCTCTCTGGTAAGGAGGCACTGTGTTGAAGTGGAGGGCTGGGCGCCGTCGGTATCAACCAGACCTGGTGCGTTCCTGGGCTGATGCTGGAGCTAGGCCCCATGCGTGTTCTGAGATGCTAAGAATCCAAATAAATTCACTGAAGCTGTGGTGGGATGATGAGGATTCACGTCTATAAAGACTTGAAGATGAGTAAATGATGGGAAAAGGTAAAACAACCCAATAAGAGTTGATTTTAGGATATATGTAAGAATTCCAATGTCTTAGCCATTTGGTACCTTATTAAACTGAAGACAATAGAAAGGACGTGCTGCTTCTAGGCAGGCAACTTGTTTTCCGCGTATACACAGTCTGGCAAGCGACTGGGCATGCAGTCCTACAAGCAGTGGGTAGGGGCAGGACTCGCCAGCACCAAGCCTGCATCTTTCTTCTTGACTCATCAGATGACCCGAGGGCAAAGCATTTAATTCTTCTGCGCTGCAGTTTCCCCATCCTAGATGAGGCGAGGCCACACTAATTGCCACCCACCTCCACAGAGGTAATATTATATTTCAGGGTCATCTAAATAAAGATAGGTATTATTTAGAAACAACAGAAACACATGTATCAATATAATTAAGTCTTAGCCAGCATTTTGGCACCTAGAGAAATCAACCTACCCTAGATATTTAAGCTCCTTTTCCTGGTGCTCCCTAATAAATGGATAAGGAAATGAGTATAAGCCATACACTTGAGGGGAAATGTTGGTCCCTATAATTTTGCTGTCTGGACATAAATAGGATATTTTGAGCAGGCATTTTTCTACTTGTAAACGTCAAAAGTTTTTTTGACCATTTTAAAGACAAAGACGAACCTTTTTAACTTATCAACTTCATGATGCTGCTACTCAAAAAGAGCCTGATTACTTCACCCAAATTGAGTCTTTTCTCCTTTAGTTAATGTCAATCTTCCAAAAATTCCTTCAGGGGCTTTTTAACACAATATAAAGAATAATCAGCAGCATTGTGATCATAATCATACTATTTCAGAGTCCCATAGGGTACTGTTTACAAAGAGCTTTTTATAATAGAATTATACCCCATGAGGCTAGGTTAGGGCCTTGGAGGTGATCTGGATCAAATCCCTCATTTTGAGGATGAAGAAATGGGTTCCAGAGAACTTAAACGATCACTCCAAGTGAACACAGCTACGTGGAGCAGAAGAAAAGTCAGATGACTTGACTACTTTTAAAAGTTCTTTCATCTATATTATAACTTATTTGATTCTCACAAAGCTCTGCACTACGGGCAAGTGTAGATGCATCATTAAAGATCTGTATACAGAAAGAATAGGCACAGGAATCCTGCTCTCCTTTCCCCTTTCCATCAGGGCTCTCCCTCATCCAGCTCAGTGGAATTGTTATGATGTTGGTAAGTGAATTCTCAGGACAGAAAGGGATCTAGAAGGTTTTCTAGACATCCAGCAGAGACCCATAAGTTGACTGTGAAATCAATTCTGTGGGTCCTGATAAACGTTTATTGCAACGAATGAAAAAGAAGGTATCAGAATGCATTCAGTGAAAATAAATATTGGTAATGCACCTATCTCAATAAGTGTTATTTCTTGGAAAATTAGTCTCAGTTATATGCGTAGTGCATATATGCATGTGCATATATATGCACGTGCTACACACATGCACATATAAAAGCAAATTCTGGCTTGCTTGGCGGAAAAAGTGGTTCTCACTGTGTGGCAGGATTTCAAGTGTAAGCCACTTGTCTAGAAGCTGCAGGATGTTGCCTGCAGCCTATTTGGAATGTCATTCTGACATAAGAAAAATATAATGGATCCAGGACAGAGCCAAGTTTGAATTTTCACCCCAGTTTCTATAAGACATTGGTCAAATTACTTCTCTCTTCTGTAAAGTAGGGTAAATACAGTTGCTGTGACATTGTGTGTGACAATGAAGACAGTAATTCTCTGTGAATTAGAACTTTTTCTCCCTTTTCCTTCTTTTTGCTCCCCCTTGACTCACTCATACCATGAGGTGATAGCTATAAAATTTCCTTGTTCATACCTAAGTCTCTGGGGTTACATAAAGGGATAATTCCTAGCCCTGGAATGTGGCGGCTGAGTGTGACCAAGAGGTGATTTCCGGCAGGGTGGAGTGATAAGGGCCATTCAGTTTTGATAGTAAAGGTAGTAATAATAGCAATATCTATGTTATTTATTGAAAATCTACTCTACGTCAGGCATTGTGTTTGACATTTTTAAATATTTTATTCAAACTTTAAATAGAATTTATGACTTTTCACTACGATTCGACCCTCCCACCCTGCTCACTTCCCATGTCAGTTCTCTGTCACATCCATCCATTTGTTCAAGCCCCCAATCTGAGACGTGATGATTCCTTCCCACACCTCACCATCACTCCCATCTAACCACGGACAAAGCTCTGTGGATTCTACTTCCTAAACATGTCAAGTTCATCCACTTCTCTCCACCTCCACTACCACGCACCACTGTAGTCCACACCACCACCATATTTCATTATTTTATCTAGATCAGTGCTTCGCAAAGTGTGGACTCAAGAACAGAAGCATTTGCATCACTTAGGAATTTGTTGAAAATGCAAATTTCCGGACCCCAGCTCCACACTACTGAGCCAGACACTGGGGGTGGGACCAGTGGTCTGTATTTTAAGAAGCCCCCCAAGCGATTGTGACATCTGCTCAAATTTGAGAGCTACCTGGAACTATGGGAATGTTTATAAGGAAAAAGGAACACATAACCAAGGAAATGTGAAGTTCTAGAATATAATATATTGAAAAACTATACCAGTGGATTATTTTTTTAATTAATTGGTAAAAGAAACCATCATGAGATACATGAATGGAGATCCCAAAATCAGATGTTCAGAGATATTTGGCTCTAAAGGGCTGACAATAAAATATTGGAATTAAGTGCGTTTATTGGAGTAAACTGTATTATCCATAGGAAAAGCACGTTTAGGAACACTGCTTTATTTAAACACTTGTTATTTTTTAAAGGTAACACATTTTCTGCCTGAAAAAAAAGGGGGGAGATTAAGCAGAGATTAAATCCTTAAGATTTTAAATAGTTCAGTTTATTTTCTTACCATACCTCCTTCTGAAATTGAGCAATGAAAATAGATAAGCTTATGTAATTTTTGCCTACCATCAGCAGCCCTCTCTGGCACTTCAACGCGGGGCATTCCTCAATGCCTCCAGGGAACCAACTTCAAGGAAAGACTGAAATGCCAAAACATTTTTCCCCTTGACAATCCCAAACACGTTTTTTCACAACTGCCTCAAAAGTGAGCCAACCCCTTACTAAAGTGTTACCTGTTTAAAACCCTCTTCATCACGGAGTATTTGGTAAGAGGGATTGAGAAAAGGGCAAACTAAAGAGCAATTAAAACCAAGTGAAGACAGCCCAAACGGGCCAGGGAGAGAAGGTAAACAAACAAAATGATTCAGGGCTATAAATACTTTCCTCCAAAATCTCTTCTTCCACTCTGATAAGCGATGTTACTAGGCTAGCCAGTTAGATTTTCATCTGTGTTGATGCTATGTAAACACCAAGGTTCTGCCTGGGAATTATTCCATCAGGCCTAGTATGACTTGACCAAGATTTCATTTTGCATCGTCAGGTCAGACTAGATAATTTCTAAAGCCATTTGTAATTCTGAAATATGAGGATTCTGAACTATTCAGAATTAACTGTTATTAACTATTGACACATTATAGACAAGAAGCCGAAAACTCTGAGTGGGCTGCCAATGTTGAATTCACAACGTTTAAGGCAAAGAACCCAAAGACTTCAAGTCACCATAAAATTACCTCTGAATTCACACAAGAGCAGTGTCTCCTGTGGAGAGCTGTGAGGTTCTGTGACAGCAACCTGACACTGGAAAAAAAAAAATAAGGAAGCGTGCAGAGGGAATGACCTTCAGAATCATACTCTCTGCTATTTATCTTTTTAGCTTAGGAGAATATAAGGGAAAAAAAGGAATGTATTAGTAAGAGACTAGAGATTATGTTAAATATTTCCAAATTATGCAAGGAAAATCTTAAAAGCACAGCTGGGAAGTATCGTCCACCAACCACATTGCTTCATTAATCGTGTCTGTTTTATAAACTTTACCCAAGGAGAATGCCTACTTGCCTGTCTATTGCTTAAACATACTTGTGAAAATATTTTTTTCCTACTAAATTTAAAAGCTCCAGTTAAAACTATTGTTCTGCTTCTTTGAAGTGCCAAGATGATACAGACATAGAACAAAAGATTCTCACTTACAGAATTAATCCCAGAAACTGCAGAAGACTATTATGACTCTTATCCAGAATTGAAGTATTATCCATAATAGTTTGGATGACAAACGACAAAAAATTATTTATAATGAATGACATTTGCTAATGACTATTAAAAGAGAGGAACTGAGCTAACATTCTGGAAAAATATATATAATGACTCATTAAAACAAAGGAAGTGTGATATCCCTTTTACTACTTATTTTTTTTTAAAGAATCTTGTATTTACTATATAAATTACTTGAAGAAGAACCATGGGTCTTAGAGGCACTGCCCAGCCTGATGCTAACTGCATACAGCTCTGCTTTATCTGTTCTATGTCTTTCATAGGGGAGCCAACATTTTGGATCACAAAGAATAAGATTTTTATACTACTAAAATGTGCCTGTTGGCTATTAAAAAAATATTCCTATTCTTGTTTCTAAAGAAATAAAGAAAGAAAAGAGGGAGAAAGGAAGGGAGAGAGCGAGCATTAAAAGAAACCTCTTAACTTTCCCTTTAGCTATGAAGTTCTATCATTTTAGAATCTCAGAAACATGTCTTCCTTCTCACACAATCTAACTCCCTTCCTTTCCACATAGAGTTAAGTTCTTCAGTCTCCCTTCAGTCATTCAAGGCCACTTTCCTCTTCTGGGTACTTTCTTTCAAACTGCATTTCCTGTGACATACGCAGAGGCACACGCGCATGTGCGCACACACACACACACACACACACACACACAAAGGCTCACTTATCTCAGTTTTTCTGAGCTGCCTTATACAATTGAAGATATAAATACATGAACTTGGGGAAGAACTCATCAAAAGAGGTGGCGCCACAAGAACGTTTCAATGAGCTTCTCACATATAGAGATAGAAGCCTGAGTGACAGGACACTGGGGGTCATGGCTGCTTCTTTAAATAGTGCTTTGGTTAAGCTTAGTGAAACAATTCCCCGTTTAGGAAAGCTCGTAACATGCTCGGCTCCTATGGTTAGTGCTGGCTGGAATGAGGATAGACATCTAAGAGAAATATGAATGTGGGCAAGCAGGCACCAGATTTTCTGCACCATTTCCCTCTCAAGGAACACAAATATTTTTTAAAAGAACAAAAAATAGTTTGTCTAGGCATAATTTTTTCCTATGCCTTATAAATGAAACAAGTAGGTGCTAGCTCCTCTGTATCTAATGAATGTTCTCAAAAATCAGATGATGTTGATTCCAATAGCAAAGGGACACAACAAAGGCCCCTTGTTCTGGAAATGAGGTCATTTGGACAGTCTATCCATTAAGAAAAAGCCTATTTTGCTTTCAGAGGTCACCTATTGGGGCAGGAAATCCATCTTTCAGCCAGTGGACTAACATCTGGCCTAAGTCTTCTGGGCTGAAATGTCAATTTCCTGGTCTAAATGGAACACACATGAAAGGAAAAAAGATGAAAAGTACAGATCTTCATTTGCCAAAGAATTCTTCAAGAGTAGCATAGATGACAAGAATTCTCCAAAAAAGAGCTACTCTTTAGTGATGAAAACAAACAAAAACAGTAAAATATCTGTCTGAAAATTCTATTTCTTTCTGTAATAACTACTGAAAGGCAAAAGTAAGAGGCTAAGGATTAATGATAGCAAAGGGATAAATCATTCATTCACTGGTAAATTCATGAAGAAATCTACTTAATTTAGAATGACTGATCACGATTCATGACGATTCATCCCAAACTGGGACAGATTTGCTTTGTGGGGGGTGGGGGCGGCGCTGGGGGGTGGAGTTTACTAACTGCATTAACAAGGTAAAACTTAAAAAAGAGAAATAAAGGGAGAATAATTTAACCAACATTAGAAAACAATCTTAAAGCGGGTTTGAAGTGCCGTAAAGCATTTCACATATAATTCTTCTAAATAAGCCACTGAATTTGTACTACTTTTTGTACTCTTTGAGAATATTCCGCATCAGTCCATAATTTTGACTAGTCTTTCTCTTGCTGATTCAAATTAGAGAGATTTTGGTCCATCATTCATTCATCAGGCAACAAATATTAATTGAGGGCCAGTTATGTCTGACATCAGGTTAGGTACTGACAAAAGACAGCCCTGGTATTCAGTAGCATCTAATCAGGAGTGTAAAATCTTTACTTTTGGAAAATAAACTGTTAAGTGGTCTGATTTGGGTTCATTTTGTAATTAATGGTAGTGTGGAACCTAGAAAAGGGTGAAAATTGAGACAAGGCAACTTTTCAGTCATGCTGCTAATCTGGGCAAGAGGCAACAAAAATGAACAATGGGGGCCCTTGGGCGCATGCACGTCAGCTGCTGCCAGATCCCACGCTGCTTTTCCAGCTTGATTTTCTGTTCTGATCCTACAGAGAGGTGCTCTGGGAGGCTCTAATCTACTTCCCCTCACATTTCTCTGTATTTCCTATTTTCTACTTCTCTGTTCTGTTCAGTCTGTTCATTTTTTCCTGAAATACTCCTGCTTTCTCCTTCCAGCTTTGTTGAGATAAAATTGATCTACAATATTGTGTAAGTTTAAGGTGTACAACATGCTCATTTGATACACTTATATGTTTCAAAATGATTACCACCACAGTTAGCAAATACCTTCATCACCATCCTGTTACACAATTACCATTTTTTTGTGTGTGGTGAGAACATTTAAGATCTACTCCCTTAGCAACTTTCAAGTATATAGTACAGTATTATTAACTGTAATCACCAAGCTGTACATTAGTTCCCCAGAACTCATTTGTCTTAAAACTGGAAGTCTGTGCCCTTTGACCAATATCTCCCCCGTTCCTCCATCCCCCGCCCCTGGTAACCCCTATCCTACTCTGCTTCATTGAGTTCGGCTCTTCTAGATTCCAAACATAAGTCATATCATGTAGTATTTGTCTTTCTCTGTCTGACTTCTTTCACTTAGCGTAATGTTCTCGAGGTCCATCCATGTTGTCACAAATGACAGGATTTCCTTCTTTCTCACAGCTGAATTACATTTATATATATAAAAACATCTTTTTTAGCCTTTCATCTATTGACATTTAGGTTGTTTACATATCTTGCCTATTGTAAATAGTGCTGCAATGAACAAGGGAGTGCAGATATTTCTTTGTGATGCTTTTTCATTCCCTTTGAATATATACCCAGAAGTAGAACTGCTGGATCATATGGTAGTCCTATTTTTGATTTTTTGCAGAACCTCCATACTGTTTTCCATAGTGTATGCACCAATTTACATTCCTACCAGCAGTTCACAAATGTTCCCTTTCTCAGAGATCTTTATTTTTTGAAAGAGCCACAGGTGATTATGATGGGTAACAATGAATGAAATCCACTGGGGTAAGTGAGAATGGAAAACTGAGAAAAAAGGAACTTGGGGAACACCAGCACTCAAGAGAACAACATGTGGTGGTGACACAATGAGTTAGAGTAGTCCTAGAGGTAGGAGGAGAATCATGATGGCTTACTGTCAAGGAAGCTGAGGATTGCAGGAAGAGGGAGGGATCAGCAGTGTCCAGCATTAGGGAAAAGTCAACAAGAGAGGCCCCCTTTGGGGGTCACTGCTGACTCTACTTAGCCAGGGCAATTTCAGTGTAGGGGAAGGAGTAGAAACTAGATTGCAGGGGATTGAGGAAATGATGGGAAAAAAATAAGTGAGGAAAGATAACAGAAGGGATCATGAGGTTTGCAGAAATATTTTTATGCATATGAACGATTTGAACAAATGTATAAGGTAAGCAGAAAAGAAATAGTAGGGGGGGGGGTTTGGAAATTTAAGAGAGTACTACAGAATAAGATCCCAGAGGAGATGATGGTGATGACAATAATAATTTACATTTTTGAGAAACTATTGTTGCCGGGTTTCTCCTGTACAGAGGCCAAACAGACCACTCTTTTCCTGTTAACACATTTTCTACCAATAATACAACAAAACTGATCAGATGTAAGCATTCTAAGAAAGAATTACATTCTAGCCACATTTTACTGATGCTAGACCCAGATCATCTTCAATGGATTTTAGGATATTCACAAATCCTCACTCATATATTTCAGATATTTCAGTTCAATAAATATTTACAGAATGTCTATTCTGTACTAAGCATTGAGGAAGATGAAAATAACTCACAGATTCTGATCTTGATTAGCTTAGTCTAGTGAGGGAGACAGACACATAAATATTCTCAACCTGGAGTGATAAAAGAATATCCACAGGCCCTTTATGAACTGAGAGATTGGATGGTCAGGGCACCCTTGATGCATCATTGAAGCCTTCCTGTAAGAGGCTTCATCTGAATTAATAAGTCTCAGAGACAGGTTGAAATTCGATAGCCACATGGGGGCTCAGCTAGGGTAGGATTATGAGAACAGTAGGAACAAAGGCACAAAGACATAAAACAACATGATGTATTGGAGGAAACTGACGCTCTCTGTTTTAAGAAATGTTAGTGAGGGAATGTCTAGATTCAAAGCTCATGGAACCAGGTGGTCAGTCACCTGCACCTTGTCTGCTATCAGCTAAGGAGGTTAGTCTTAAGGCTTCAAGAGAGCGCATCCTTTAGATTTTAATGCTTCCTGATTTCCCTTCTGGGATGGTAACCTTCATTTTACTTTCCACGTGCACCATGTATTGCTGACAGTCCCTGGGCTGAGTAGGTAATCTCACAGCCTGCAATAACAGTACACATGAAAAGCCACCAGCACACTAGGGAAGGAGTAAAATTTTAAACACTTCACTAATGTGCAGGTCATATTGGCCCAAAGACCATGCTGATTTTTTTTTCTTCTTCTTTCCAATATTAGTATATGGGCCAACCCCCATGATATTTCCCAGCATAAGTACCAATCAAAGGATCTTGTCCTAGATCTCCCCACCAACTCTGTCCTCTGAAGTAATTCACAGTCTCCCTGGCTCTCGGAATCCTTAATGCTAACATAAAGGGGGTAAAAAGAGATACTTGAGGTTGCTTCCATTTCTAACGCTCTGTAATACTATGAGTGTGTGTTTCAGTATAGGAATTGTCTTAGGGAATAAGGAATAAGGAAATAGGAGATGCTAAAGATCTGGGGAGGAGGAAATAGCTTTCTTACTTAGTGGAAGTTATTTATATAATGGTTGGGTTAAGCCATCTGGAAGGTGGCTCATAAGATGTGGCTTATGCATGAATTCTTGATGAGACTATAGTGTTCCTCAATTCTCCATCTAGAAGTTAAGCAGTATCTTCATGAAGGTGGCAATGGAACGTGACTGATATAAAGAAAATTATAAATGTAAATTGGTACAAGGTTTGGAAATTTGGCAGGATGCATCAAAATCCGTAAAAATGTGCATATCCTCTGATCCAGTATTTAGATTCCTGGGAATTTATTCTGGTAAATTATTGGAAAGAAATCAGAAGCTCTGTGCTCAGAGGCTTATTACTGCATTTTTTTTTATCATATTGAAAATTTAGAAAGAAGCTTTATATTCCACAAGAGAAGAATGGTCAAATAAATGATGATTTTGAAGGAATAATATCTACTGATTAAAATGTTAAT
Source organism: Camelus ferus (assembly GCF_009834535.1). Classification (NCBI taxonomy): domain Eukaryota; kingdom Metazoa; phylum Chordata; class Mammalia; order Artiodactyla; family Camelidae; genus Camelus; species Camelus ferus. The sequence goes on along the minus strand of NC_045703.1, from coordinate 58,811,068 downwards.
ATAAAGAACATGTAACACCATGAGAAAATACCCTCTGTATAAAAAACCTAACTCAGAGAAATCAGGGGTGTATATATACAAAGGTGAGAGGAGGACCTGCAAATATTATACACCAATGTTTGCAATAGAGCAGAAGCTCAGTGAGTATTTTTTGAACAAATATATAAATAAATGTAAAATAAAAACTGGTCATGCATTGGGATGGTGGGACTTCGAATTAAATTGTCTTTGAATAATTTTCTACATTATTACTACGTTGTTTAATGATAAGCACAGCTAAAGTTAATGCTAATAGCTAATATTCATTGTGTTTACTGTGTATACATCTGACCCTATAGATTATATATAGAGAGAATTCTTTTGGGGGGGCCAGGTAATTAGGTTTATTTATTTATTTATTTACTAATGGAAGTACTGGGGATTGAACCCAGGACTTCATGCATGCTAAGCAGTCACCCTACACTGAGCTATACCCACCTCTGATATATTTTGTAATGTTGCCTATTCACCACCTTCTGAAACATGCCTGCTACTATTCCACCTCCAGAGTCAAGCCTTCATGGAGCCAAATTCAATGCCAGCCAGACACTTGACTGACTGACTGACTGACTGAATACCTCAGTGGATGAGAGTGGCAGAGATCAAAGCACAGGATACCAGCACCTTAGACGGCAAGGTCTCTGATGTACTGTGTGGGCAGGAATTCTCAGCACTCACTTAAAGTCCTAGACTTTTAGATTCTCCATGTAAAGAACTGTAAGAATTGGAAGGATTGAGTTCCTGAAGCTGAGAGACAAAGAAAGGGTTTTTCTCAAAACCCCGTCTCAGAAAGCATAACCTTTTTGATTACTTCTGATCACTCTTGAATGCCTCACTGTTAAACAACAGAATGTGTTGCAAAAAGTTTATATGTTGTTGAATGTACAAAAAGGAAATGGAGTGCACGACGGTCAAATTTTAAGGAATGGAACCTGAGAGCATCCAGCATCCAAAAAAAGCAAGCAGGAGCTGCTGGGAGTCCTATTTTAAAAGGTTTTCTCCATATTTCCTCAAAATTCCTTAATAATAATAAATATTCAGGGACCACCTCTTTTGATCCACCCACAGTGTTTAACTTTCCTGGTTTTGCAGGTTTGATGATAAACACAGTGTCACAGATTAACAAGAGCTCTTTATTGGGCTGAATTTTATCGCTGGCTCATGCACACCCAGGTTCTGCGGAGGCCCTTGGAATTGCTTGTCTGCATCCAAGAGAAGCATTTAGCCTTTGGTCAGCAACACAAGCAATTTCACCCTTGATTTTCTTTGGATACAGTGTCTAACCTCTTTACTATTCATCTCCAGCTTTTCCACGGAGAGACACTATTTTTGAAGTTGCTCTGGGCCGTTGGCTATTTCTCATGATTCCTTCCCTTTCCAGCTGATTCAGAGTGGAGTGCAGGCAGCCAGGTGCCATGTCTGATCACTGTTATACTCCTCCAGGCACAAACGGCAGTGTTTCTAAAGCACAGCAATCCCGGGGGTTCTATTTCAGGAGCTCGTGTGACATAAAAAGCCTCACTTTGATCGTTCGCTCATGCTTATACTCAAGATACACCCCTCTCCCCCTAATTCTGTAATCCCCGACTGTGCCAGGGCTTGGCCACCTTCGCAAAGCAATAGTTAATACTCCCTGCATCATCTCAACATATGGTGGCCAGTGTCTCCCAGAAAGATCTAAAACTTATGAAAGAAAACCAGCAAAACATTTCATAAACCAATGGTGTCAAACGCCACTCATTCTCCTGGTCTATAAAATAAAATATCTAACTTTCAGTGCCTATGAGAAAAAAATTTGAGAGTCCAAATGCACACTGCCCAGTAGTTCCTGAGAGCTTTCTTCTAATCATAGATGTGTTCTGGGCAAGCCAGTTAATCTGGGCACCATGCCCTGTGGTGGGCCACGTGCTGCTCCATGTCACTGACAGCAGGACATATATCTATGCTCTGCACCCACTTAATTTGTCCCTGGCTGGAATACATGAACTTTTATTTGTGCTATTATCATCATATCCTGTCTAGACTGAAAACAGCTACAGAGCAGCTCCCTTCATATACGGCAAATTAAAAATAAAGAGACCGGTCTGCCCCGCACAGCCTCCGCTGGGGATGCTGGTGGGTTTCCAGTCAGCCTCTCCCATCCAAAACGCAAAAAACGCAGGGAAGACCGTGGAAGCTGCCTCCAACTGGAAAAACCTAGATAAGAGTAAACTTGACGTTCAGTAGTAAACATGGTGATCTGACTTCAGTAATCTTATATTTTAAATAAATCCTTTGGAAAAATAATGAAAGTTTTAAATCAGGCTAGGCAGCAGTAATATTCAGACTCTATTTTGATTCTAGTTTGAAAACACTGATGTGCCAGGAAATCAGTGAGGAAAAGGATTCCTGTATCCTCAGCATTGTGAGGGAGAAGAGTCTGCTGGGCCAGAGCACAGGATTCTTGAAAGCAGAAATGTTCAGGGGTGTGGTGGGTTAGTCCTATTTCTGAGATTTTGACAGGCCAAGAAAGTTCCTACAGCCAAGGTAAGAAAATCCTTTAAGCTTAAAATATCTTGAATTTATATAAAACTGGTCAATTAATGGGGTTACTTGCATCAGAAACAAAGAAAGGAAGAAACAAATGAAACCTGTCCATTTAAGGATTCATCAAAGGGTCACATAGATTTTGACTCTTCAAGTTCAACCTTTATCCAGTATTCTCTTAAGTCTCACTTTCTTCAATTATAAAATGAGGTTAATGAAAATATCTATGGCTTTTTTTTTTAAATTGAAGTATAGTCAGTTTACAATGTGTCAATTTCTTGTGTACAGCATAATGTTTCAGTCACACATGAACATACATATGTTCATTTTCATATTCTTTTTCATTATAGATTACTACAAGATATTGAATGTAGTTCCTTGGGCTATACAGAAGAAACTTGTTGTATATCTATTTTATACATAATAGTTATTAGTATGACATAGTATTGATGAGAGGAATAAATGAGATAGTTTGCAAAAAGAACTTGACACGAGGAGTGGCATATAGTAGATGATCAATAAAAATATATTCGCTACTTTTATTGTTGTTATGTGGAAAAGCAGTCAATACTCTATCTCCCTGGCTTAAAGGGAGCACTGAATAAATGATAATAGTGGTTATTAAAGTTTTATTTCAATTCTGTTTAATACTAATGATGAAGAGTAACTCGCTGTATCCCTTGGATGTTTGCAGCTCACTCACTACTGTAAAAAAAAATCATTTCTACTATTTTTCATTAATAGACTTGGGGCTTAGGAGAGAGTAAGTTATTCTAACTCCATCCTCTCTTTCTTTTCCTCCTCTTGAGTTAAGGACACAGTAATGAAATTGGGTGGAGAAGAAAGGAAGAAATAAAAAGACATCTATTTCCAAAATTTGTCTGAGGGCCTAAAATGAAAACGTATGCCCTTGATTAGAGGAAAATGACCATGAAGGTCTTAGAAATAACCCCTAGACTCAGGCACAAAAGAATACACTCAGCGGGCTCGGTAAATTCCTCATTATCATATAAATTGTTTTCAAGTCTGATCTAATAGGATATGATTAATAATTGGGATTTGTTTTCTTCCAAGAAGCTGAATGATTGAAGGAACCCATACAATTTAAAAGATCGTTCCTCAACTGATCAAATAAGTGTTTTCTGCTCTGTTTTGTATAAACAACAGTATTCTAATTAGCGTGCAGGGTCCTCATGGATGCTGAGTGAGGAGGTGGAGGTGGCTGTGGTCTTGGCATTGCATGTGTTCCCTACAGGAAGTGGGGCTGCATCTACTCACCATATGGCTTATAGAATGAGAATTGCAAAAATTACGGCTGCTCGGGGACAGAACTTCCGACTCTGTGTTGTTTATCCTCTGATTCGAATACCTGCTAGACTCCAAGGACTGCTTGAGCTACTTCCCAGCCCTTTTCACTTCCTCTTTGGACCATTTCTGAGAAGCACAAGCTAATTTCTGGTGTAAATTTAATGCAACCTGAATTGTTTATGAAAATCTGGACAGGAAAATGCTGAGCTTATGCTCAAGGTAATTTTCAGAGGAACAAGGTTTCCTTGTTCAAGTTGCCCAAAATTCAGAGGTATGCAAAGGGGAGGGAAGGACTGGCAAGTCAAGGGACATAAAACCAGTAAAATAAGGCCTTTGAGTTAACACGATGTGTTCTAGCCAGCTGACACAATTACAACTCTTTCTTCTCTGCCAGAAGGAGCAGGTAGCAGTTTCTAATTCCACTGCCCACCCTAACTCAGGCATGCGGCCGCACGCACACAGCCACCGCGAGGCCCTTGTCAATTAGAAGCAACATTAAAATGACATCCCATCTGCTCTACAAATGTCTATGAGCTCGCGCCACCTGTTGAGGGGTTGAAGGGACAGTAGAAGGGTAAAGAGTCTTGACACAGGTTTGTATATTTATACAGACAAAGAGCCACTTCATTCAGTGCCTTCCCTCTCCTCCCGCCCTCCACTCCTCTTCTTTGCCAGAAATCTTTCAAATAGTTTTGTGGTGGTATTTTGCACCCAGAAGAGTGTTAGTTGTATTTAAATACCAAGACCTGAGAATCACAGGACCTTGGAAAACACGTGCTAAACCTCAAAGAGTAGGGAAAGAAAAAAAAAACAACCCTAACAGATTTAAGTTATTCTTGAACCAAATGCCACACGCATTCACAAATAAGCATGGAGAAAAACTGCAGCCAAGAGGTTTAAACTGGCACTAAAGATGAATTTTCCCAGTCAGGGAGAATCTAAGACACTGGAGAGAGTATAGAGGTTATTCAAGCTCTTTTTAAAAGATCTGGACACTAGGAGAGTATGTCAGAATCAGGGTGTCACGTCGGCTCACGTGAGCCCCCGTCCAGCCTCTGCTAATGTAGTTTCCTCACAATATCTAAGTCTAGCTTTGGGGTTTGGCTCAAATGGTATCTCTTTCCTCTGCCACCAATTTCCATGACCCGGGTTTTGTTTTTGTTTTTTTCCCTTCTTCGGGGCAGCAGGGCCGGGGAGGAGGTTTTTCTGATTATCATTTGGAGTGTCTCTCTCCTCAATCACTCCGTACCTCACTGGATCTCTGTCTGCTGCTGACACTTAACCTGTCCTTCAAGACATAATCAAACGCTGCCCCCCAACTCCCAGGATGGTTTTTTTGGCCCTCTCCCCAACAAGAACCTCCTGCTCCTCTTCCATCATCCCAGAGAAATAACCTGCAAATGCCATTCTCACAGCACTTAACCCACTGCATTTTTATTTTATTTCATTTCATTATTATTTTCAGATTCTCTTCTTTTTTTTTAATTGACGTAGAGTTGATGTATAACATTATGTTTGTTTCATGGTGACCGGATAATCAAATACATTATGAAATGATCACCATGAAAAGTCCAGTAAACAACACGCAGCACTTTAATTGTTAATTTGCTTCAATGTCTCTTCAATTAGACTGTGAGCTGCCCGAGGGCAGGAACTCCATCGTTTTTTCCTTTTGTTGTTCTTAGTGCCTAGCACAGTGCCTGGACAGAAGAGATTCTCAGTAAAGAGTAAAACAATATTCCACACTTATGGGGCACTTCCGACATGCCAGGCACTGTTTTCAGCATGTTCATGTAGACTATCTCCTCAGGTTTTTTGGAAATCACTTAGATAATGACTATAAAGGGATATCCAAAGCCTGGGACAGAGTAAATGGTGAATAAACCAGCAAATCTTCCTTCATGAGTTATTTAATTCTTAGAACATACTTTGTAAGTGGTGCTGCTACTCATTTTAAAGACGAAGAAATGGATATTTATAAAGGTTAAGAAGCTCACCTAAGGTCACTCACTCAGCTGAAGTGCCGGAGTTTTGTTTTATTTTAATGTCACCTTATGAGCTCTGACTCACCCAGCAGGCCGGCGAGGTCACCAGTCCAACATTTACAACTGACCTCCATACCTTAAGCCTTTTAATACAAGGGCGGAGGAACAATTCTTTTCCTCATATTAACATGAGCGCCAGTCTACCAATGGCATGAGAATAACTGCATTTCTCCTGACGGCATCCGAGCCTGATGTACACGCTCTGGCTGTCCTGAGGAATGATCATTTGCCAGTCTGTTCTGGCCAACTGGCAGGGCCAGTGCAGGAGCAATTTGGGTGGAAGTGGGTGGCGGCGGGAAATACGAAACACTGATATAACTGAGATTAACTAAGGTCTTGATTCTGATCCTAGAGTAAATAAGCTAGTGTGGGCAAGCCCTCTGCATGACCTTCAGCTCCATGGATTTATAAGCAAAGGAGCTTTCTGTGACTCACAGCGGGCACAGCCAGCAGGCCACAGCCTGGCCTCTGCTACCGCAAAGGCAAGAGAGTCTTGCAGAGTCCACCTCAGAAGACCGCATCACTCATTTTTCATCATAACAACCTTCAGTTCTCACTCAGCATTCCATGTTCTTTCTTTGTCAAGTTAGCATAACTACAAACACCAAACCATTTCGGATGGGGCCACATAGAGGGGGAGACTCTTAGAGGCTGGAAAGAAACAATTCCATTTTCCAAATACAAGAAACTGGAGAGCAAGAAAGAAAAGCAGAAAATATTTTTTAAAAGCTACTGAGTTCTGGTAAGCACTGATATAATACAAGAAAGTGTTTTGCCTGGGGCCCATTATAGAGTAAGTTCTCAGATATGCCATGTTGTTAGCCATTATGCATTTTTGCTTTTTAACCTTTTTTTAAAAAAAAAAAACTGTGGTAAAATGCCATTATTATATTTTGCACAAGGTGCAATACACAAACACAAACACGCATGCACGCGTGTGTGCCCACACACACTCACAAGACCCTAGAGAGAGAGGAATACAGAAGAACTAAGAGATTTGGAACCCAGAGAAAAAGACAGGACACTGTGGTTTGCTGCATGACTTGCTTATCCCCAGGCTAAATCTCTAAGCCTTCAGGCTGTGTCTCTCTCTTGAGTTTTACCCTCGTATTATCACAGAAATTCTGGAATCATATCTCCTCCTCAGAGCTCTGCACATCTTGAGCAATCAGAGTCAGCTGGGTTATTTCAGGGAAAGTTAAATAAAATATATTTGTTGAATAAACATTAATGAAAAAGTCATCACACCTGGAGCCAAGTGACCAATTAAACCAAATTCTACCAGCCAAGTGATTTGCTTCCCACCAAAATAAAATAAAGCCAAGTTAAGGTGACTAAGAGGCTGAGTAAAAATTTTAATTACTTAATTTAAAAAAGCAGCTACCCGTTAGCAACATGAAGGAGGCGTGACAGGTTATTCTGGGAGGGCTGGATTCTCAGGACAAACCATACATCCTCTTTTGAAGTCTGAGAATCAGCATGAGTGGAAGAGAAGTAAACACAACAGGATGCTTGAAAATATTGAGGCAGCCATGGAACCTGGTTCACAACTATCCTCTTCCAGGAGGATACCATTTTTTTAATGGGTCTGACAGCTTGGTACACAGTAAGCTCTTTTAAGGCAGGGCTGCCAGCTTCCTCTCCAGTTGCCTATGAGGGTTGTGCTAAGAATGAGGCAAGTGGCCAGTTCTCTGGGGCACTCAAGGATGATGAAGACACTGTCATCACACATGCTTAAAAACACCAGCGCCTGGTCATCTTGCCCGTATCTACTGTGCACATTGCACCAAATAAATCCCAGAGGTACTGACCAAATACTGTGGCCAGGATGAATTTCTCCCAATCCTTGGGTGCAGCTGGTTTCTGATACTCAGTGGGTTAACTATTTGTGATGCCACTGAATGAACGCAGACTAGCCCCACATTGCCTTCTTTTAGGACAGTAACACAAAAGGGTATGAATGCTAATTCAAAGGCTACGCCCAATGGTGATGTCCATCATTTAGGCACCATAGAGAACCCAGACTAAGACATACTCTTTCTCCTCCCTTGGAACACTATTTAAAGTTTAAATAACCTTTAACCTGTATCAAATAGGTAAACAGGATTATACTGTATAGCACAGGGAAATATATACAAGATCTTGTGGTAGTTCACAGCGAAAACAAAAAATGTGACAATGAATATATATATGTTCATGTATAAATGAAAAATTGTGCTGTACACTGGAACTTGACACAACATTGTAAAATGACTATAACTCAATAAAAAAAATGTTAAAAAAAAAAAACCCAAAACTTTAACCTGCATCAGAACCTTCTGGAGGGTTCCCAGAGTGTCTGATTTAGTAGGTCTGGGCCAGGCCTGAGAATTTGCATTTCTGACAAGTTCTCAAGCAGTGTCAATGTTGCAGGTTTACATCAACATCTGCTTGGATAACATTTTCTACTTCTGTTTCTTTAAACTTGACACATGATTGAACCTTCTGAATTCAGTAACTGCTGGATGATTCCAGAGGAAAAGAGAAAGTAACAGCGAAGCTAATGATGTTTCACTTTTACAGAGGTCAGATATTCGGCAACCTCAAGGATCTGCAAATAGTTGCAAACTCAGAAGTAAGATAAGAAGGTCTTCAACTTGTTAAAACAGACCTGTAAAAAAATTATGGTACTACTCTATAGTGGGTGACAGCGTAGAGAACCCTTTAGGTCTGAGTGTAAAATAAGCCAATACACATTGCAAGATCACGACAAAAGAAATACGAAGGCAGAAATGTCAGACTATATTATCTGGAGGGGCAAAATGTCTTATTTGACCAGGTAGTAGCCCCTGTGGTCATCAGTACATTATAAGCAGAGCACAGTCATCAATTTCCCCCAAATATTGAGGCTCCTTCTACAACAATCCCCTCCCACTGCTGCCCCAGCATCAAATAAAATATGAAACAGAGGATAAGGAATTCTGGATGTGAGAGTGCAAAACGACGTGTAGCTCAGCTTGGGACACATGAGAACTGTCACTAGGTGGAAGTGGTTCTGAGGGGGCTGTTGGGTGATACGTTCCCCAGCCTGGCTCTCCTGGGAGAAGAAGGGATGGAGGAGAAAATCTGCCTTGACTCAGGCCTGAGGGGACCTGTCTGTGTTTCCAGGTGGAGGAGGCTGTGAAAACGGAGGCGAAAGACTCAATGAAGGGCTGTAACTACTGGTGGGGAGAGACACCTCTCCTAAGTCAACGAGATCAAAGATCCCCTGCAGAGACTTCTGAGGGACTGAAATAATAGCTGCTTTTGAAAGCGCCACAAAGTACAGAAGCAGCGGCACAGAGAAGTGGCAGCAGTTATGTTCCTTGACAATCAAGGAGAGGTTTCCCAGACCCAGCTGGAGGCTGGAACCCTGGGGCTTAGAGACCAGTGACCCTGGTGGGTCAGAGCTTGTGCTGGTCCATCCGCATCAGCCCCTCTAGATCCATCTCTGCCCTCTTTGCCATCTTTCCCCTGGGAGGCTGACATCTACAGACGAGTCCTGGTTCTCTGGCTTCCTTTGGGTTGGGTCAACAGTAGAGGATAAGAGAGTGGGAAGAGGGAAAAGGAGAGGGGGATGTTTGTGTCTGTCTGTGCCCACCAGTGCCTACTCCTGCCAGGGTTTCAGCAGTTGCTACCTTCCTCTGAGCCTGGAGCTCGGCAGAAGTGAGCCCATTTCCAAGGTTATGGTCTTTGATTTAACAATTGTTTTCTCCAGTTTTTCCTTCAAGCTTCAAGGCGGCATGGGCTTGCTAGAATCTGGTGCTTTTCCATCCCTGTGCTTTAATCCTGCCCACACCTCTGTATAACAGTGCTTCAGTCAACTCTTGTCAAACCCTTTCAGTCAGCCTGATGTTTACTGCCTGGACCCTGACCAGAATAGAGACTAAGGTCAAAGCTTGCATGGACTGGGTGTGAGTTTTGGTGAGCTCCCAACTGTAAGCTCAGGAACAAATGAAATCATCAGCCGTCCAGGGGAGCCCTGCAGCAATAGGTAATGAAAGTAAAGGACTTGAGGAAATTAGCCGAGGCTCAGAAATGTCAAGGAGAAAATGACTCCAGAACAATTACCAAAAGTATAGAAGCAGGGGTTAAACGGCCGAATACATTCTGAAGAAATGTCCATTCAGAAACGGATCAGTATAGAACACAGGAGTTATTTTAAGAAAGCTTCCTACAAGTCATGAATTTTTAAAGCTAGGGCTTGAACGAGCAATACTAAAACTATTGAAAAGATTTGAGGGATAGTCTGAGTACTGGTAGATTTAGAAAAGAATAGAGTAGGGTGCCATGTCCTGTTATTTAAACAGTTTTTTTTGAAATAGAATTCACATTAAATACAATCTACCCATTTAAAGTGTACAATTTAATGTATTTGAGTGCTTTCACAGGGTTGTAAAACCATCACCACAGCCTAATTTTAGAACATTTTCATGCCCCGGAAAAGAAACTTTGTACCTGTTAGCAGTTAGTCCCTATTCCCTCCCTCCATGCCTCACCTCAAGCCCTAAGCACCACCAATCCACTTTACATCTCCATCAATATGCCAATTGAGGCTATTTTACATAAATGGAATCATACAATAAGTGGTGTTTTGTGACCGACTTCTTTCACTTAGCAACATGTTGTAGTGTATATCAGTACTTCATTTCTTTTATTTCTAAACAATATTTCATTGTATGGACATATACATATTATTTATTCATTCATCAGTTGATGTACACTTGTTTTTTCCATTTTTAAAAAAGTAAATAATGTTGCTATGAATATTCATGTACAAGTTTTTGTGTGTACATGTGTTTTCACTTCTCTTGGGTATATTCCTAAGAGTGATATTGTTGAGTCATATGGTAATTCTGTTTAACTTTGAGGAACTGCCAAACTTTTTCTAAAGCAGCTGTACCAACTGAGCATTGTGAGTTTTTCAACTTTGTTCTTTTTTTTTTTTTGAATTGTTTGGGCTATTCTGGGTCCCGTTACAGGGCTTATGCTGAAAATGTAGATGAATTTGGGGAGTACTTCTATCTGATAAATATTGTGTCCTGATGTATGAACAAGGGATGTTTTTCCACTTAATTAGATCTTGAATTTCTTTCAACAATGTTTTGTGGTGTCCAGTGTATAAATCTTTCACTCCTTTTGTTAAATTTATACCTAAGTATTTTATTCTTTTTAATGCTATTGAAAATTCATTTTCAGAATGTTTATTGTAAGTATATGGAAATATATTGATCTTATATCCTGCAAACTTGCTGAATTCATTTATTATTTAATAGTTTTTTTTAGTTGGTTTCATAAGATTTTTATGCACAAAATCATGTGATCTACAAATAGAGGTAATTTTGCTTTTTCCTTTTCAATGTGCATGGCTTTTATTTCATTTTCTTGCATAATTACCCTGGCTGGAACTTTTAGTAAAATGTTAAATAGAACTGAATATCCTAAAATTTTTTCCCTGATCTAAGGGGAAAAGCATTCATTCTTTTACCATTAGGTATGATGAGTTTTTGTTTTATTTTGTTTTGTTTTGTTGTTTTTTGTAGATGCCTTGTATTAGGTTGAGGAAGTTCCCTTCTAGTCTTAGAATGTTGAGCAAATTTTTTTTTTAAATCACAAAAGGTTGCTAAATTTTGTCAGATGCATTTTCTGTGTCTACTGAGATGATTATATGGTCTTTGTCTTTTATTCTACTAATATGATATATTAATTGACTTTGAATGGTAAACCAACCTTGCATTCCTGAGATAAACCCCATTTGATCATGGTATAGGAATCTTTCTATATGTTGCTGGATTCAGTTTGTTAGTATTCATTCTTTCTGATCATTTTGAGTTTAATTTTCTCTTCTTTTTCTAGTTCCTTAAGGTGGAAGATTTGGTTATTGATTTTAGTTCCCTCCTCCTCTTCTCACTCCTCCATCTTCTATCTCCCCCTCTCTTCTCCTGTTCCTTCTTCTCCTTCTTCTTCCTCTTCTTCCTATTCTTCTGTTCCTTCTTCTTTTAGTTACATAAATTAACTCATATATTATGGGTTAGCAATGTTTCAAATGCCAGAGCTTCTACTGGTTTTTCAATTCCTTCAGGCTTCAGCTGATGAATTTTGCTGTGATGGTAGAAGTGGTGTTGTAGGTTCAGGCACCACCAGCTACTGTGTTCTTGCAGGAACTAGAGTGCCAAATCCCCACAGCTCATCTTTTGATCTTTGTTTTGACATAGAAAAAGCAAGTGCACTTAGAATGCAGGCTGATAGCAATTTTCTTTACCAAATTCCCAAGGAGGAACCATAACAGGTCCTGTATCTACTGATGATTCTGTCCATGCATTTAGCCGTGTTATTGCACACTAGGTCTGAATCGAGAGAGCTTTTCTTCTTTTTTAATATAGGCACTGTACAGCTATACATTGCCCTTTAAGCACTGCTTTAGCTGCATCCCATAAGTTTTGATATGTTGTATTCTTCTTTTATTTCGTCTCAAAACATTTTCTAATTTTTCTTGCAATTTCTTCTTTGACCCTCTGGTTATTTAGAAGTGTGTTGTTTAATTTCCCTATATTTGTGAATTTCCCAAATTTCTTTCCATTATTTCCATGATGGTCAGAAAACATACTTGTATGATTTCAATATTTTTATATTGAGTCTTATTTTATGAATTAGCATATGGCCCATCCTAGAGAATGTTCCAGCTGTGTTGAGATAAATGTGTAGTCTGCTGCTGTGGAATGAACAAGGTTTTTATTTTTTAATCAAATTTAAAGTACAGTAGTGCTTGGAATCAAACACATTTTCATCTTTACTGTATCCATGGTTAAATTAGGAGAAGAAAAATAATAGCACTCATTTGTTACTATATATATATATATATTTAGGTATAGACTGTTTCTCCTGCAGCATGGGGTTGTATCATATGACTCTGAGAATAAGGCTGTATGAAGTAATAGAAGCACTATAGATGTAAGATTTCCCATCCTGCATTTCTGACACAATATCGAGAGAAATCCTAGAAAATTAGAAAACAAGATTCTATGATCCAAAATTACCCTTTAATATTAAAATAGTAGGCAAATTACTTAATTTCTCTAACGCTCACCCTGATCATCATTATTAGCCAAGAACATAAGACGCTGTCTTAAGGGTCTTGTGAAAATTAAATGATGAATTTTTTAATTAAATAAGAAATGACTTGAAAATGCCCTAGCACAGTGCTTGGCACATAATAATCTTACATGAGTTGTTTTCAGATAGAGATGCTATTTAGATACCAAATGTTAGTTAGATTTAGGATATAGAATTGCTATTATCAGTAATAAAAAACAGTTTAGCAGCTATTTTTCTTCCCTCAAGTAAGAAATACAGGGCATCCTTCTTTGCAGTGCTTTAACTTTCTCAAAACTCTGACCTGATCTTGTTTCCTTGCTCTAAATGAGAGGAACAGACTATCTTGTTTTCTTGCTCTAAATGAAAGGAATAGGGAGGCAAAGAGTTTTGTTTTTTTAAACTAGATCCTTGAAACTTATTCTAGGTTACCTTAAAATGTTGTACCACTTGGTGAGGATGTTATAGAGGGAAATGAGCATCTGATAGACACAAGAAGGTAGAACTAGATAACCTTTTACATCCTTCCAACCTTGAGTCTGCTGAGATACACAATAGAGGTTATGAAAATGAGTATGAGCATGAAATCATCTTGTGAATCTGATCATACTAATGAAAAAAGGACACAGTAATCAATTTATTTCTTGGAACTATATGAAGGTTTTTAGCCTTCCATATTCAGTTTACTAAATCATTTCTGACAGTATGTTATGGTAATGTAGTCATAGGAAAGGGTTAATTCATTTCTACCCAAAAGCAATTTACTACCTCTCAAGTGGAGAATAAGAACTACAATGTGTTGCTAAACTGATATGCATGCATCAATGGATACAGCCTCTAGGAACTTAGAGTTTAATTTCCTCCTCAACATCTTGACATTCCCTGCTCCTAAAAATCTCCACTCAAATATGGGGCAGGGTGGGGAGGATGGGACAGGCACCTTGTAAATTTACTCTGATTTAGGAGTTGAGACTTTGTAACTAAAGGTAACATCCTGAATTCATGTCTTGCTTCATGTGCCCTCCCAATTTAGCTTGTCCCTTTAAATCAAAAGCTTCTTAAGTTTATATAATTCTCAGGCATAAAACCCTAGAGAACTTAAACGACTTAAAAGGATATCAGGATGTATAATTCTTGTAGAACCAATAAATGCTGAAAAATAAATATCTAAAGTCTAAATTATGAAAAAGACATCTTTATAATGTCATGTGGCCCCACGAAATATCATTAAGCTTCCTGGATTTGGCCATAGTTTAACATTCACATATCCTCAAAAAATCATTCTCTAGAATGAAGACCCAAGAGGACAGGGAGGTTCATTTTCTTTCCTGATGTCCCCCCAAACCTTCAACAGCATCTAGGATTCAGTGAGTGCTCAACGGGTATTTGTTGAATGAATTCCCTCCTTTAACACATAAACAATTATCTATAGTTACAAAATATTTTCAATGCTTGCAAAATGTTCTGTATGTTTTATTTATGAATTACTAATGAAGTTCAACTCAGGAGAATCTATTGGTTCTCTGATAGCAAATTTATAGACTTATTTAAAGTGGGAAATTGACAAATAACAAATTTTGGTAAACTGCTTCAAGTCAACAATTCATTGTGTTTTCTTTTAGCGAATGCCATTTCCTTTAAAATGTGTAAATTATAGCCATGAACTAATTTTTATTGAAGGTGGTGGTGCTGTGTTACACTGATGTTTCAATAGGGTAACCAGATAAAATACAAATAATTTTTTAGTATATGTATGTCCCAAATATTGCATGGGGCATCCATATACTAAAAAATTATTCATTGTCTATCTGACGTTCAAATTTAACAGAACAGTGTCCATCTTTAATTTTTTTCCAGCTAAATTTGACAACGTTAGCTTCAAAGTAAATATCATGACTCTCATCTTACAGTGTTGTCACAATCAAATAAAAGTTGCTTAATAAATAAAACCAGAACCGACTGTCTCCAAACACAATGTCTTTAATCTAAGCTATTTTATCGTCATTTTCTTAGGAAAAAAACAAACCAAGGAAGAAAACAGCTCCCCGAGTGACGGCAGTGGTGTGACTCTCCACGGGGCCTCTTCTTTGTAGTTCCCTGAGGTCAGCGGTGGCTCCCCGGGGCAGTGCTACACCAGGGCCCAGAGTCCTACCCTCTGTGATGGCTGAATCCTATTTCGTGTTACAGGCCCTTATCAGTGTACTCTTCGAGAAGTTTCTGGAGGAGCAGCCCTGGCCAGATGGAAATGCTAGAATTCAGCAATAAAAAAGTTCTCCTCCCTGAAGACATTTTTTCCCCCAGGTTAACTTCACACAGTGATTCAAGCCTCCATGGCTGCCGACATTTGACTTTTGACCTTTGCCTTCAAAAGTATAGAAATGTGTGCCTTCAAATTTTGCTAAATTCTCCAGATACTTTAAACAAGAGGCAAAGTCAGAGCCTCCCTGCAATGACTCTTGTTCTTCTCCTGCTCTTGTTCCCCTTCCTCTAAGCTGCCACCAAATGAGCACTGAACACTGTGTGTAGAACTCTGGATCCCAGGGCTCGGGGAGGCTGGAGGTCCTTGACAGAGCAGCATCCTAAGCTAATCGTCCTTGGGTCAATAATGCAACCCCACTGAGACTCAATTTTCTTATCTATAAAATGGGGCTATGAATAACATGTAGTCCATAGGTTCACATGAGATTTGGAGCCCAGTAACATGGTAAACGCTAAGTGAATGTTACTACTATTAAATAAAAATGCATTTAAGAATATGCAAATATCCATAGACATTTGCCTTTTAACAAATATTCTCTCCTTTAATGTAACAAGGATCTTCAACAGGTTTTAATGGTAAGTAGAAATGGCTTCATAAAGTCTACACCTACAATAAGTGGTATTAAAGTGCTACTAGAATAGTATGGAATTTTAAATTCATTGTTTGGAAGAACTCTAAGCAGTTGGCTTCCCAACACTTCAGGGAGGTTACCAGAACTGTGAGGTGTCCTGGTCTCCATGGCAGAGGATGGGATAGAACCTGCCAGAAGGTCAGATGTTAGAAATTGCACTAAGGGGCAAGGTGTGGGCAATCCAGCAGTCGGCCGCACCCAGCAGGTGAAGCACTGTGGTCCTCAGGCAGCCCTCACCTGGGCCGGGGGCCGAGGGAGGAAGGCAGGCCAGGAATAATTTCTCACTGTTCTTAGGCACCTGCACTTCTTCGAATAGGGGGAAGCGCACTTCCATGGTCTACACCCGCGGTGCTGACCGGTAGCCCGGTCTGAACGGACCACAGGCCACTGAGAAAATGCCTCTTGGCCCTGGGGTGGGGAAGTGGGGGCTGCCCAGTCAATCAGGACTCAGAAAGAAGTCGAAAGGGTTCTTGTTAGTAATACTGTTTTTTGCAGTTTTTCTCCATGTCTCTCTCTCTCTCTCTCCAAGGGAGAAGAAGCTGAGTCAAGCACCAAATCAGAGTCTGGAATCTGCTCACCCAAAGAATAATGGATCTATTCTGCTCAAAAAAAGGCCTTGATTGTTGATGTGTTTACTTCAGCTCCTTCTCTGAAGGAGAGTATCAGAAATTTGGGGACACAGCAAAACTGGGAGCAAGGAGAGAGAGAGAGAGAGAGAGAGAGAGAGAGAGAGAGAGAGAGAGTGAGTATGTGTTTAAATGTGCATGCATGTGTGTAAACAGAAAACTCTTTTCCTTAGGGATCAAAATGCCCCTGTAGTGAGCCTGCCCACCCCACTGAGACATCAAAACTCACATTACTTCCCGCCTAAGCTACACTGAAGCCACCTTTAAAGTGGGTAGTGGCACACCTGGGACTCATTGAATTCATTATCCTGGGCCTTTGTTTGCTCACCTGAGAAATGAAGACATTGGATTAGACACATTCTCAGACCTTTCCAGATCCAAAATGCTCTCTCTTGTTAAGTCTTTGAAACAGGAAGGGGAGATCAGAATTTATCCAGAAGCAAAGCAAAGTCAACACTGTGTGTGTGTGTGTGTGTGTGTGTGTGTGTGTGTAACTGCCTTATTAGTACAAAGGACTTATTAGACATGAAATTTTTTTTTTTGCCTATTTCAAAAGTGGGAACCCGATTCTATGCATTTTAGTAAAATGGCTGTGGTAGTGGATTTTAACTCCATACTTTGGAAAAGGTAAACGTCAATGTGTAGCACAGAGAGTCGAGGCCAGAAAACCCTGCTGAGTTGGAGAACCACTTCAGAAAGAGAGTTGGTGCTTTCTCCAGGTGCTTACCCACCCAGCAAGAGAGAAGGGCAATGGAAATTTTCAGGCCATTTTTTTGCTCCATGCTCTTCCACCCTGAGGGCTTGGGATTTGATCAGATAAGCTGAGGTTCACAGCACCGCACCACCATTTGTAAAGTATTATTCAAAACACGAGGCATTAGCAGTTCTATGCTGTATGCAGTCCTCCCTGTGTAAGAATAATAATAAAAGAAACAGGCACCACACAGCAAGTACTTAGTTATGTTCTAGACCAGGTTCTAAGTGAGTGTTTTACCAATTGTTACTTACTCTTCCTCCATCCCAGGGAGAAACGACCTATTACCATCATCCCTTTTGGGACCTCATCTTCGTGAGAAAGGACCAATCACCCATCCCTACAGAAGGGCTGGGGAATTTGCCCCGGGTCTCAGTAAGGGAAGGTTCCAGGATTTGTACAATTCTGACCCTGAAGTCCATGTTCTCCACCATTCCTGGATTCTGCCACTGGTCTCCATCTGCTTGCCAACCCTGCGACAGTTTCCTGGCTCTGTGGCCTCATTTGTATTCTTGTCTGCCTTCCCGTGTGGCCAAGACACATCTGCAAAGGAATTTGTGGCCATGGAACTGAATTTCTCTGTGCAAAATCTAAGTGCACCACTCCAGAAACATGGGAGCGCTCAGCGCCACACAGGCATCACTAGCATCCTTCTTTGATGGGGCCAGCCCAGGTACAGCAGACATCCACACGTCGTGCTGTGCAGAGAAAGATTCCCCTTAACCTCCCCAGAACAGTGGCGAGGGCTCAATTGCAATTCACAGAATTGCCCAGGAAACACTCAGCCACCCAAATTAGGCCAATGACTCTTTCTCAGGTTTCTCTTGCTCCCTGAGGAATCTTAATGCTCTCCGAGTATATAAGAATAGCAAATACTTCCTAAGTTCTGATAAAAGAAGCACTTTCCCTTTTCGTCCTCCCAGAGTACCTGGCATGGCTGAGCTAAGGTAAGGGCTGTATGACTGTAGTCAGCAAAGAATTGGGAGCACGTGCTTGGTGACCTGTGGGAAAGCTCTAACGTGATGGCTTCTCCACTGGGGTTCTGACTTGCTATGCCTCCTGGACAGGCTACAGGGTGAATGCAGATTCTAGAAAACTTAGATCCTAGCACCAGTGGCATAAATGAAGTTTCTTACATCTCCCCACCTATTCCAGGACCTGCTGGCTCTGGGGCTCCTAGTGTCCCAAGACTTCTCTGAAATGCTTACAAGACTAGCCCTGCACATCCATTTAAAGAGAAGAGGAGCAAACAGTTTAAGGACATTTCCAGGCATTTATCTAACAGGATTGTAACCCAATGGGGCTATCTCCTGGGCTGCTGATTTCTTGGGCAAGGAGCCACAGCAGAGGAGACAACGGGTGGTGTCTTTGCTTACTGCTAGTCCAGAGGTGAGCTGGTTCTGAGCACACCTGAAGAGTCATTGCCTGCACCACTGACCACCTACAGGGTTTGGATCATCTTGGGTTTGCAAGGTGCTCTGTGGCCACTCTTTGGGGACCCATACCCAGGTTTAGTGAGCCCTTCCTGGACTGTTAGAGATCCTGGTAGATGTGATCCCCCTCTCTGGGCTCTTGTTGATTTAAGTAGACCTTTTCCAGCCTGGCACAGAGCCTGCGATTGATGGAATTCACACCTCATTTGCCTTTGCTGCTGTGCCCTGATGCTAATTAGCTGGAGGGAGAAGTGAGCTGCCGCAACTCAGCTGTGGCTCCAGCCACATCCGAAGTGACCGAGTTCCCTGCAGACTCAGTGTTTGAGCAGAATGTCCTTCACAGCTCTCTTCCCAGTGCAGAGACTTCTAGAGGCTATGTGTGAGTTGTAGAGCCCGCAGGCCAGTGCACTCGGAAGTGATGGAAGGCCGAGGACTGCTAGTATCTGTAATAATATCCATGCACCAAGGAGAATCCAGTTAGTTTCTGCGGAAGGCTCTATTAGCCCATATCCTGGGATGAGGTGGGATGGGGGCCTGGTGTAGAGGGGTGCCACCCTCTGCCTGTGCTAGGTGACAGGCAAGCTCAGAACTCAGAGCAGAGTGTGGTTTAAGACCTCAGAAAAAATGAACTGGATAACCATTCAAATCGGACGGCTTAGTTATACAGCTCCCGGAGGCAGGAAATAAGACTGAACTATCTCTTCCAGCTGCATGCGTCTATGAAAAGATCATCACAGAAGGCAGTTCTGTCTACCTTCCAATCTCAAGTAACACTTAAAAACACTTCATTAAGTACATTTTTACAAAGGTATTTCCTTCCCGTGCCGTAGTCAGTGTTTTTTCTTTCTTCTTTTGCCTGAGCAGACCACCAGCGTTAAAGACGCTAGCTGCTCTTTTTTCCAGAGGGAACTTAACTAAGTTCTTTCAAATACTAGGATCTATTTTTCTTGGTTCTAAATCTTTCCTCTTCAGCACGTCTGGACTCTTCAGTTCTTTTTCTTCTACTCTATCCCCCACAGCCCCCCAGGGGGGACCAGCAACAACAAAGATAACAATCACCATAAATATCTTACGCCCCACGCAGTGGCTTGCTTAATCTTAGTCCTTATTTTTTGGCTTTCATTAGATTTTAAAGAGCATTTCATTACCTAATAGATCAGTCACATCTTGGCTCTCCCTCCGTCTCTCTGGGTTTTCTCTCGAGAGCCAGCTTTGCTTAGCATTCTTGGAGAAAGCTTAGTCTGCCTCGTCAGATGAACGTATGGCTCTCACAATTTGGAGTCACTGAGGTTGGGCAGACGGGTGGAAGTAACTTCCGTTACTTGTGTTAGATGGAGCCACACAAAATGGCCACCACTGGACCATTTTTCGACCTATAAAATAACTTCATATGGCTTAAACTAGTATGTAGGAGTTTGAGGCTCATATTCAAGCAGTGAGCCACAGTTTTCCTATAAACTCCACTCAGGCAGAAGGAATAAGATTGTCTTCCCCATTTCAGAGGCTATCTTCTGGTGAATTCCACATTCTTCTAAAGATTTCAATAGCTAGCATTTATTGGACAATCTGCATTCCTCATGTAATCCTTACATCAATTCCATGAGGTAGGAATTATGACTCCCATTTTACGGATCTGAACACTGAGGCTCACTCAGAGAGGCTGAGAGAAGGCAGGTCTGCCTACTCTACCTCCTTGCCTCTCCCCCTCTACCATACGGCCTCCTCTTTGCATTAACTTCTCACCTTTTAAAAAAGCTCTTCCTGATATTTGTTTTCCAGTGATTTTGCCTGAAACAAACATGGCAAAATTATCCACCACCTGATCTTCACTGGGCCCTAATCGCCCAAAATATGAGGGTGATGCCCCCCTATTGATAAAGAAATTGTAGGAACAGGGCCACTTATTTATCAATCTGTGGTTCCTAATCTCCTCAAGTAGAAATGCTTTGGCATCATAATTTTTTTTTTAAGTTGTAGGCAAATGACCAATTTGTACATGTTACAAACAAACTGGGAAGCCAGAGCACAAATGTATCGTGTTTAGAGTAGCCATCAAATAAAATCTAAGAAATTAAATTAATCTGACACATACTTAATGAAGTACACAATCATTATTATATCTCACAGTAATTAGGCATAAATGGGATGCACTGCACGTAAATAACTGTAATTGGTTTGACTGTACACAGTTTTTTAGGTTTTTTTCTGATCACATTCAGTTTTGTAAGTTCTATTTATAGAGTATTGGTGTGGAACTGGGATCATCATCACCACCATCACCATCACCACCATCACCACCATCACCATCATCACCATCATCACCATCACCATCATCACCATCACCACATGCACGGACCGGCACAGCTGTGGATCTTGCACCCCTTCCCTCAACAGCTGGGATTTCCTTATCTCCTCCTTCCCCCACCCCTAGCTAGCAGAGCTGCTTCTTGGATTGTAACAATGCTCCTTGTACCTCCCATCCTGCTGTGCTTCTCCCAGACTCTCACCCTGAAGGCTTCCTGCAGCAGCTGCGAGGCTGCACTTTTTTCTCCTTGGATGTCCTGGACGCTGAAGGCCTGAAGCGACTAACCTCTAGACTCCAGCGTTGTGGGTGAGAGGTTAATGTGAGAGAGGAAGGAACAACATGCAGAAAGGGGAAGGAATGGCCAAGGGAAAGGCCCGGGCTGCTGACCAAGTGTGGGATTTCCATATTGCAAGTGACTCTATTCATACTGGTTGAAACCAAGGGGAATTTACGGGATCCCATAACTGAAAAATCAGGGGTGGATCCCAGTGCTCAGAGCTATCTTCAGGGGTCTGTGATTCTCTTTCCCGAAGCCCTGCTTTTCTCTGTGCTGGTTTAGTCTCCAGCAGGCGTACCTGCATGGCGGGAAGACAGCCATCAGCGGCTCCAGGCTTAGATCAACCAGCTCAGAAACCGTAGGAAGAAAGCCCCTCTTTTAAAGTAGCTCCTGTGGAATTCCTGAGATCAGCTATGGTTTGCCTGGCCCTTACCTGAACTAAGCAGAGAGTCCCTGGGCATGTGATGCTCTTATGAGTGGCTAGGCCTCCATCACAGGGCAGCCTTTAGAGCTGGAGGTGGATTCAGTCCCACTAGACCACGTGGACAGGTAGTGGGCAACAGTGGGCTACAAAGGTTAATTGGATGCTGTTATCAGAAAAGGAATTATAGAGCTGGGCAGTGGTGAAACAGAGGGCAGAGAGAGAACAGGTGAAATGGCCTTGGAGTGCCCATATCTCAGAGAGTTGGCTCAGAGAAGAGGAAGCATTAGGATTAAGGTAAGTAGAAGAAATGGGAATAGATATAAACTTGGTAACACATTCTGCTTATTAAGAGGGTCTTTCAAGACCTTAAACTGAGCAAAAGTTTTACTTTTCTATCCTTTAAAACATCTCCCTCACCTGTATGCTGTTATTTGAAATTTCTTTAATCATGGACAATCCTTTATTCTAATAACAGAGAAAACAGATTTAAGCGCAAATGCCCTGGGAAAGGTGCTATAGAGGTATGAATGGGTTGCAGCCAAAAGAGAAATGAAAACATCCTATTTCTTATTTTGATAAGGAAAGAGAATTAAAGAGAGCAGGGGAAAAGAGTGCCATTCATGAGGAAAGAAAGAATAAATGTAGATGATGACAGAAGACAGTCAAAACTCATTTCCCCAAATTGTCAATGTCAACACAGTTGACTGAACACAAATAGTGGCCACAGACTGACCATAGAGGAAATTTTATAATAGCATCTTTTTACTATTGATCTCTTTGCTTTTAGAACTTCTTACTTTATTGAATGAGAACCGAACTTTCCAAACTGAGTATTTGCTCTTGGTTGAGACATCTCTGAGGCCTGGACCATCCTGGCCCCGTTAGGTCATAATTTAAGCTGGTGAGAAGAATGCAAGATAAAACATGCCACGGGAGAAGTTCATTGGCTCTCAGCCATATCCGAAGCCTTGGCATGTCTTAATAAAGTTAAACCTTTTTCCTCCTTCTCTGATACAATCTGTATTTTGCTAAACAGGACTTAAATGTATGTGAACTTCATTCCAGAAAAGGGAAGAGAATAGTCCAAGTTTTTGTTATCCCTTAAAGAGCCTTAAATTTCAGAAATTCAGGTTTATTTAATATTTAAAAGACACTGAAAAATGGCACTTCGTTCCCTTCAGTGTGACACCATCTTAATTGTACTTTCAGTGAATAAGAGAGTGTTTGGGAGGCTGATCCTCCCCATGACTTGGTTCCCAGACCTGACCACATGGGTCAGGCTATGACATTAAGATATTCTGAAGATTTCCCAATGGGGGTTAGTAATGTGAGGACCAAAAAAGTGACATCACAGTCACAAATGTCTCAATGATATTCACTCTTCCACATGAGAAATACTGGAAAGAACTTGAACATGGCCAAACTATATTCTAAAAACATCAATAAAGAGAATCAACACCACAAAAAAGTTGTCCTAATTATCCTAGACCTTATCCAAAATAGTGATATTTTGCCCATTTCTGGACTATTGGGCTCTGACATCACAAGGGGAATGACAGGAAAACTGTCAGGAATCGGGGGGGGGGTGGGGTGGGTTTGAATAATTTAAAGAAAAAGTCTGGGAGACAGGATGCCTTTTCATCTCTTTCATAAAACATTGAAATATAAATAAAAATTTAAAAATTAATTCCTAGTTATTAACTGGGAGAGAGAAGGGAAATTTTTACCATCTATCTGGGCATCAAAGTCTGAGAGCTAAGGATGTTGGTTGTAATCATAGATAAAACCAAACATTGCACTGAAGCAGACTCTTCTCATAGAATTCATGACTATTATTTGCATTCACAGTTGCTATATAACAAGTGTACACAGGCAGGATAGAAATCAAATCACCCTCCGGTTACATGTTAAAGGAAGTAACATCAACCCCCGTTTTGCAACGTACGATACTCACTATGCTTACTTTTAGATTCCTATTTTCAGATGTTTTCTAAATCCAACATCCTTATCAGTAACAATTATCTATGTCTCTGAGGCTCATCAGCTTGGAAAGAAACCTTTGCCTGAAAGCCTTCTCTTTAAACTTATTCTGGGCAATGGCAAAGGCGACCACTGGCTGCTTTGAAGACCTCCCTGGTGCTCCCGCCTAGACCAATGCACCCAACAGACCTGGAGACTCCTGGGGGTGAGGGGTGGGGCCCTCCCTCCCTCCCTCCCTCCCTCTCACCACTTCACTGCCTTTACCCTTAAGTCAGCAGGAAAGGAAAACAGTGACAAAAATGAGGTTAAAGGCTCTAGGCTTGAGACTGGGAGTCATTTGAAATCAGGTAGGATTGGGTTGGATCACGCCTTTACACATGGATGGACTGAGGGCCGTGTTTGCACAAGGTTAGTCATCCTTCCCTCTCCTTGGGTCAACACCAGTGGTTCCCTCCCCTTCCTTACCTGCTATTAACTCAAAGTAAAAAATGCTTCTCAAATTATGGGTTATGTCAGGGTGACCTGGAGTGGGAATTAACTCAAATAATCCATTGAAACTGACCTTGTATTTTTTTTTCACAATAAAATTAAAAAGTTGCATGACCTGTGAGAGTCAGTCATCGCCAGTTAACCGCCTTTCTGCTGCTGTAAAGGCTGGAAAGTGAAATCTCTGAGAAATCTTTCTGGTCTTTGTTTGGTGGCCCGGGTTTGATATAAAGACTTGGGCAACATGTGTGTTCACATTTAGAAGCACAGACTGTGGGGCCAGCTGCTTAGAACCAGGTGAGAAATCTTAATCTGACTGCTACCAGAACATTTTTCTGATGGTTCCAAACTGGGGTGTGTGTGTATGTGCATGTGTGTGTGTCTCTGTGGGGGCTCTCGAGTTGGCGTAGCATTTGCTAAGAGGTAGGAAGTTAAAAGACTAAAATATCATTCTTGATGTTGGGGGAAGGTGCGTGAGGCACACACCCATGGTGGGTAGGAAAATCGCAGTGGGAGGATGTTTCTAAGCTGGGAGGTTGCCCCTGTTTCACGTAGAGATGAATAGGTAGTTCAATCCCTTCCCTTGGTTTTCATATTTTTAATTATATTGAGTTTTAAATAATCAGTTGAGAGACATCTGTGTGCTGTTTCTTTTTATGTCGATAACTTGGGAGACACACTGTTCCTGGGACTGGGACAGGCTTGAGCACGACTCCCATGATCCTCTGCTGCAGGGACGGCTCATCTCACGGGTGAATCCCGGGGCTGCCCTGCGACTGCCTCCGCTTGCTCTAAGTGATTGAAAAGCACACTTGACACACACACCCTCTTCAGAGATCAAGTTATAATTAAATCCAGGACAACTCTCTGACAGCTGGAGCCCACAGGTTTTGAGGCTGGTATTTATTCTTCTGAAAGCCCACAGCTATCGTGTATGTGTCACTGCCACATGCCCGACACGGGCGATCATGGAATGTTTGTTCTGCCTACAGTATATTTTGCTTGGTGGAAATGAAAGCCCACTAGTAAAGTAAACTCATTTTGAATACAGATTTAAGCATTTTCTTACAAACCTGAAGCCCTACATTTTCCAGACAGGACAAAAGGTTAGTTTGATATTGTGCCAACAAACAAGAAACCATAACTAAGTAGTCGAGAATAGGTAAACACAAATGGCTTGGGAGAGGGGGAGATGTCTGGTGGGATGCCAGTGTGGAGTCCAGATTTAACAGCTTCATCAAAGGGAATGTGTTAAATGCTCATTAACTAAATTTACAAATGATCCCCAGCTGGGAGGTGTTGCAAACAACAGAGGAATAACACACACACACACACACACACACACACACACACACACACACACACACACACACAGTCACTCACTAATTACATGCACACATGGACACAAAGCAGGAAAGGAAGTAAAATTCTGCTTGGAAAATAGACCCAAGATAAAATGGTTTTAAATACAGACATTCAAAGAAAGTATTAACATAGATTTCATACAGAACTAAGGGAACAACTTGCAAATAGTAAGCTGCTGTCTCTGCTGAAGGTAATTGGGCCACTGCAGGGGGTAGGAGGGGAGAGAGTGCATGGTGGCAGGGGGTGTGCACATCCCCAGAGGATCCTGGAAAAGATCTGAAATACACTCAGAAGGAAAGCAGGAGCCACTGGACGGCAATAGAGGCAGGCTAGAACACTTGATAGTAATATGCCTCCAGATTCTAAATAACTATTCCTAAAACCCCTAATTTTCCAGAGCTTCAGGAGCCATTGACACAGACTACATTGTGGGTCTTGGTGGTGGAGGAAGGGCCACAATGGATCACACTGGCACCCCACAATCACCCCACTGATCCTTAAGAAGCCATTATAAACAGACTTCTTAAGGTATCATTTAGGGTGTTGCACAGGCATCTGGAGGGAAAAAAAGTGCATTCTGAATCTTTGGCCCTACCCTGATCCCATCAGAGACTTGGAGCAAGAACAGTACCTCCACTCATGTCCCATCCCTGAAATCTGACCCTCTGGGCTTCCCCTGTTGGCTCTTGGGACAGCATGCTGCAGTCTAACAGAGCACGGGGAGAGGAGGCAGACTGGCTGATGGGACACCTGGGTTCTGCCTCTGCTGCTAAATCCTTGTGTGACCGTGGGCAAGTCCCTGGACCTCTCTCTCTCTCTCTGGGTTTCAGTTTCCTAACAAGATCAGAATTTCTTACTGGAGAATCCATGAATTGGCTGCAGGGAGATCTAAATCCCTTGATGATCAACATGTTATGTGAAAGTACATATGTGCATTTTTTAGAGAAAGAACAGATTCTTTAGGAAAACAAATCATATTTTAAAGACGTTCCTGATGCAAGAAAGTTAGCAACCATTGATTATTGCTAGATTATCGTGAAGGTTCCTTCTAGAGCTAAACTGTGATCCCTAATTCATACAATCCCTTCAGTCTCTAACCCATATGAGCAATCAGAGGTAACAGAGAAAGAATCTGATGCACCTGCTCATCATATATCACCAAACCTAAAATCCAGACATCTGACCTCCTTGATGAGTTGTGTTTGGACTGAGAACTATTGGAATCTCTTGGCTCAATTGGTTAGAACATAGGAAAAGTAAGTTCAGGGTTGCAGGTTTGATTCACGCTTAGACCTTTTCACTTCTCACTAAAAGTAAAGAAAGGGGGAAAAATTTCTACTGGAATTACCTTAGGAAACCCTACTAGACATCTGGGAACTCCAGGAAAATTGTGGAAATGAGACCAATATATAGCCTCCCACTGCTTTTTGAAAATGGACTGTAATGTCAGTACCATGTCCTCAGCCAAACCTTGTGAAGGCATCTCTGGCAACCACTCTGGGAAATGGCTTTTCTTGGGCTCACATTGTGAAGTAATATATATATGGTAGGGTGCCAGGCGCTTATCTCAGTGAACCCATGCCACCACTGCAGCAGGTGGATAGTGTTGGCTTCATCTTCATTTTCCAGATAAAAAAGGGACTTTGGAAATGGGCAGGCAACTTTTTTAAGGCTACAGATGGCAAGTGTTGGGGGCTGGATTCCAGTGTAGGCAGCCCTACTTCAGACCTGGCTTACTGGCTCAATGGTTGTGTCTCCTTCCCATGAAGATGGAGGAGAGGTGACAAAGGCTGGAGACCGGGGGTGGGAATGGGGGCAGGGCGGGTGGCGGGGAGAGGGAGGTAGCACCACGTACATTTATTGTGTGTGTGTGTGTGTGTGTGTGTCTGTGTGTGTGTGTGTGTGTTCTTCCTCCCACGGGCAGCCCGTAAATACAATATCGGTTGGATACGAAGCTGCTTCTACTTCCTGTTTCCTCAGAAAATTACCCCAGCATCATATGGTTCAAGGCCAAACAAATCTCTCTCTCTCCATCTTTATCTCTGTCTCTCAGTCTCCTCCTTCCTCTCCCTCCCAGTCCCTGTCTTCTCTCTTGTCGTCTCTTATTCTCTAACCAAAAGACCTTATGTCCCTGAAGTTCTGATCCTTAAAACATCTATGAGAATACACCTTCAGAATAACAGGTCGCTTCGGAGGTGAGGGAGGGGACAGGTGAGAGGTACAGAGTGGCTTTAGATGTGTAAGTAATGTGCCTTCTTAAGTGGACCATGGGTATGCACTTAATGGTCTGTATATTTTTATCTGAAAAATATGAATATCATTAAATATTAAAAAACTTTTTCACAATCTGTCTAAAAAAAGATTTACTTGGCCTTAAAAATGTTCATACCACTTGACTGAGCAGCCCCATTTCTGGGACTCTATTCTGAGGAAATAATCTGAAACGAGGACAAAGATTTATATGCCAAAGGTTCATCACAACGTTATTTCTAATTTAAAAATCTTGAAATAATTTAAAAAGCATAACAAAGAAGAACGATTGGGCAAATTATGCTGCATCTGTGAGCTAGAGTAGTACATATACTTCAAAAAAAGATGCTTACAAAGTGTTTTTAATGGTATAAGGAAATGCATTTGATGAAATTTTAAGTGGAACATCAGAATATGAAATTATGCATAAAATAAGATTTCAAAGTTCTGGAAAAGACTGAAAAAAAAAAGACTGAGAGAAAACAAAGCAATTAGTGGGCACCTCCGGGTTGTATATTTGTGGCCCTTTGCACTTGTTTCTAAGTGCTTATTTCAGACAACTGAGCATGTATTACTTCTATAAAATGGGAAAGATGATAAAAAATCAACTGCCTATTGGTTCTTGTCATCAGAAATCTTCTGGTAGGTTCCTGTACAGGCAACTGGTATGACTGTTGCCCCTTGGCCTGAAGTAGATGAAATGCTGCTGCTGACAGACTAACTCACAGGGTTGGGGCAGGCAGTCTGGAGTTCCTGGTCCCTCCTGGTACCTACTGTTTACTGCACTTAAAAAAAAATACATATATGTGTGTGCATGTATATGTGTGTGTGTGTATATTTATATTTATATTTATATTTATATTTATATTTATATTTATATTTATATTTATATTTATAATGACCTCCCAGCCCCAAACCCCCCAGTGTCTCCTGTTTTGTCTCATCTAGTCCAAGACTAGATGTAGATGAGGAAAGCCAGTGTGAGACCCAGGTAGACACACATGCTTCTGACCAAGTAAAGAACTATGGTCACGTGAGGTAATGGTGCAAAGTTTCTCTGGCGTACACACACACACACACACACACACACACACTCGCCTCCCCGCAGTGTCCCTGCTCACATTCCACTGGCCTGAGCTCCAAGGGAGGAAGGTATGTGGCAGGGGTCCAGGGGCCCGAGGCAGCTGTCTCAGGGCCCAGGTGGCTGCAGGGCAGCCGGCACAGCTGTGGGGGAAGGAGCCCGGGGGAGGCAGAGGGAGTGCTCTGGATCTCTGTTTCTCCTTCGTGCCCTCTCCTCTTGCTTCAGTCCCGTCAATCACCCCGGAGGGAAGTGTCTGACTAGTTTCACCAGCGGCTGATGTCTCAGGATAAGGAAGAAGGAAACCTGGGTTTAGCCGCAAGCACAAGATAAGCCTTCTGCACTAGGGGCCCCCAGATAAAGTCGGGAAGTGGTTGATTTGGATCTCTTCAGGTTTCCTTCTCGGGACGTGAGTGTCTTTCCCTGCCTCCTGACGACACACCTAGGTGTGTCCCCTCTGCAGAGAAATAAGCAGAGGCTGCAGCCAGGCTCTAATGACAGGGCAGAGCCAGGCTACGTAGATTGAGGGGAGGGCACACAAGCAAAAGGCACCGCGATCTCACCACAATCTTAATCCAATATTTGAAAGGGGAGGGTATAGCTCAGTGGTATAGTGCATGCTTAGCACGCACAAGGTCCTGGGTTCAATTTAAAAATAAATAAGTAAAAACCTATTACCTCCCCCTAAAACAAACAAACAAAAATTTAAAAATATTTGAAAAATATTTATATACTTAAAAATACATATTTACATATATTTAACTATATATATTTTAAATGTGTTTGATTATGTTTGATGTATATTTTAAAATATATATTTAAAGATGTTTATATATGTATATGTATTTGATCTATATATATGTATATAGATATATGCTTTTTTATCATTATAGTATTAAGTTCTGCTTAATAAGAAAAATTTATTAAGGCGAACAGTCCTCAAGGCATTACTCCCCTTCCTCCCCCACGTGTATAGTTCCCTACTTCACCCCTTCTTCCCTGACATAACCATTCTTAGATCTTGTAGTTATTTTATTTGTTTCTTTCTGGCATTGTCTTTCTCATTTCTAAATCATACCTTATCCTGCTATTTCCTGGGTCCCCCCCCCCATTACAGATATATAGACATGACCTATTGACTTCTAACATGAAAGATGATGATTTAATATTCCATCCTGCCTCCTTCCCTCTGCTCCCTTCCGTTTCCTTTTTTTATCCTCCCAAGGTAGTGATTGTGTTAGTTCAGGTCCTCTGAGAAGCAGGAAACAAGGCAGAATAGATCTGATGCCATGAAGGAGAGGGGCTAGGAAGGAGGACTGGGTAAGAAGAGGCTTTTAGACTGCAGGGTAGTTCTGAGAAATTCAAGGCCAGGCTGATGATGAGACGCAGAATGAAGACTGCCCGTTGCAGAAGTCTTGCACGGGGCAGCAATGGCCAAAGGATGGCCCTGCTGTGCTCAGTCACTGGCTGGGAACCCAGGAGAGCAAGCCTTCCCTGGAGATGATAGTGGGTCCCCCAGGGGGCATACACGCCCCACAGCAGGCCATCCTTTGAAGGGAAGTCTGAGTGGTGTGCCTGCATGGCCACCACATTGACATTCTAATTTCTGGTTCTGTTAATGTTCAGTGCTTCCATTATTGTGACCAAATAAATATAGTTCAGAGCTGAGTCATATTGTGTACTGTAATCGTATTTCTTTTCCCATTATTTTTCTCTCTTGAAGTTTTCTAATTTGCTTACTTTTCTGTGTACTTGTCCATTATTCTTTTCCAGACTTTCTGACAGAATATAAAACACCCCATGACATGGGGACCCCATTGGTATATCGGTCCATTTCATTTCTTTCTTTTTTGGATCTATTCCGTCTGGAGCCCCATTCTGGATTGGTTCTGCTTTGCTTTTCCCCTTTGGTGCAGCAGGTTCTCCAGGAGCTTGCTGAGAAGGGGTGCAAATGATGTAAAGATTGTGACCCCCTTATAAGCTTTAAGTCCACCTCACACTTGATAGTTTCTAGGTCAGAAATTTTTTGCACCTCAGAATTTGGAAGTTACTGTTTCTTGGCTTCTAGGGCTCCTGGAGAACAGTCAATGCCATTCAGATTCCTGATGGTTTATGTGACCTTATTTTTCTTTCTAGCATGGCTTGCTACCATCTCCCTCAATCTATGTTCAATCTTCCCAAATTTGTTGGCATTCCTCATTTCTGTTGTCCACCCCTGCCCATCATCATTGTTCTTGTGGTTTTTATTTATTTTCCCCCTTATTTCCATTTTACTGGGGTTTGAGGAGGGAGTAGGGACAAAGAGTGAATGTTCAGTGCAATGTGCTGCATATGATGGGACATTGTGCTTCTCCTGTACCTTATTATTATGCTTTCAACACCCTCTCTGTCAGCGTTCTATCTCAAAAGTGGTGGAAAAGGTACCCTTTTGGGAGAATGTGCTCAGAGGAAACAAGTGTTCCTCAGCTTTTCTGACCTCAGGCTATCCTTCTTCTTCGACACTCTTGATCTATTTCTTCATGTAGGTTAAGAGAGGGTTATCATTTATTGAGGACCTACTATGTGTACTTTACACCCAGTAGGTCTCATTTTGTCTTCACAGAATCCCTGCAAGGTAGGCATTATTACACCCACTTTACAGACAGGGACCGTGGCTCAGAAAGTTTCCCCAGGAAACTCAGCCGACAAGATGTGGAGGCTGGATTCAAGTGGGCGTCGGTCTGATGTGCAAGTTGACTGCTTTTTCCAGGGCATCTTGCTGCCCGTCTGGAGGGGGTGTATAGACAGTGTGAGGAGACGGCAGTGACAGCGGGCCAGGAGCTCTGTGGGGGAATGAACTTCCATGGAGGCAGAGCCCTCAGCCGCCCTGTTCACCTCCACCTCCCAAGCACAAGAACAATACTTGATGCATTGAAAATACACAATCAGTATTTTTTTAAAAGCATGAATGAATGGACGGATGAATAGAATATCATTTAATTCTCAGAGCAACCCAGTCATTACTTACAGTCATAACCCTTTTGTAAAAGGTTAGAAAGCAAGTTTCAGAAATTTGGGACTTCTGTTTGCTGGGGGTTTGCCCTTTCCAGGAAGTGTTGTTCTCATGTAATCTGAGGGATAACCTGTGCTAAGGTGTCAGTTAGGACCTCAGATGCTAGCTGAGTTGGCTTGGCTATGTGAGTTCTGAATTATTCAACATTCATTCAACAAAATACTAGTGATTGTTCACTACGTGCTACTGGACTGGGAGATGGAGATTCATTAAATCTCATCCTAGCTTTACAATAATCCTGCCAGGTAGCTAGCGGGCCTAAAACCAATTTCTTAAATATCCATTTGTCCAATGAAGAGTTTGCTTAAAATTCAACCTCCATCTGAGAAGCTGGACTCCATCTTAGTGCCCTGTGTTGACTTGGCATTTTGGAGCAATTTGATGATTAAAAAAAAAAAGTCAGTTCCCTGGAAGGGCGCATTTAACTTAATTTTGTATTTCTATTAGGTATTGATTGAACTTGCAGGATTTAAAAAAAAAATGGAATTGTTTTGGATACTTGAAATTGCCTTTTTCTAGTTGACCTAGTTGTGAATAGTTAAGCCCTTTTTAGTCAGTTTATGTTAAGCCTTTTATTCAGAATTTAAATTAAATTAAAGCTTAATTTAATTTAATGTTTATTTCCAGGACACCTGAACGGATGTAAAAATGCTCCAGAGGGGATTGATGTTATGTAAGATATCCTCCAGCCAGGCTGTAATGAGGGAAAAAATGAAGACCAAGACCTAGGCAATGCACTTACTACCGCCCTCCCCCAGCTGCCATCCAAGGAGGAGACTGGGCTCCTCTCTGCTCCCTATTTTGGTGATTTCAGGTGTCAAATGCTATTTTACCTGTTCTCTTGCCTCAAAGAAAGGAATTCAGGTGGCTGAGTGGGTGTACTGGGGGCAGGCAAAACTTCTGGCAACTTTTCCATCAAGCTTATCTACACGTTCATCCAAAAACTATGCCCTAAAACATCCATGGGGCATGTGAATGGCTTAAAATAGGAATGACTAACATAGCCAGAGGAATAGATAACTTTGTAGCAATTGTATAGTTTATTAATTATAGAGATGCTTATAATAATTCAAAGAGGTAGCAAAGGGGAGAACTTACATTCTTTCTGCCTGCCTAATACATCCTTGGGTCAGAATTTGTGAAGTTTGTTAAATGTGTTAACTAGATGAATGTGTCCCTGTTTTTGACAGGAGAAAATGGAATCAAATTGCTCAGAGCAAATTCGAGGGAGAGGTAAGAGCTCAACGTTAAGCCTAAGAGTAATGGAATTATTTTAGAACATGGACCTGTCAAACTCAATCTAGGAAACATAAACAGAATGCTCACAGACTGCATATTTTGTTAGTTTTTAAAAAGGTCAGAAATAGATGATTCTTTTTTTTTTAAAAAGACAGTACAACTGTATCTGTTTTCATATTTGGAAAACTACTGGGGTGTCAACATAATTTCAGAAAGAACTTTTTAAGAATTCCCTGGACACTATCTGGAATAAAGATGATGTCCTTCTGACACTACAGTGCTCTGTGGGTGGCTAAGATCATCTGACTCTCACCCTGTGTCTGTCCCCAGAGACTCTGGTCAGTGTCCCTGAGGCTGACTTTCCCTGGAAACTCTCAGCCCAGTCAGCTGGCTGGTCCAGGCATAATGAACTAAATGTCCCTCCATGTTAGTCAGGAATGTATTACTATCATTATTATTTATGTGAAATATTTGAGGTTACACCAAGTTCCTTTTGGTTACAAATGCACAGGGGTGCGTTTGCAGATGTATGCATATGAAATCAACAACTGCTCCTTTTATAATCCTGGAAATGCAGCTTCCCACCAATGGAAGTTCTCTTCTCTCCCTTTCACTTTGCAGCCACCTCCACCATCAGCTTTCTCTTCCCCCGCTCCTTTTTTCCTTTGCAGGTACAATGTCCCCTCTTCCTCCATCATAGCTTACTTAATTTCACTTCGGGAATTGTTTCCACCTATATTTACTCACAAATCCCCAGCACCCTCTTCTTTTCTCTCACACTTCCAAGTTTATTTTATTTTTCATCACCCAAGCAACATGGGAAGTAGCTGATAAAAGGTAAAACCATGCTATTGACAGGCTGCACCAAAATGAAGGGAGGAGTTACAAAAAGAGTGGTCAAGGCTGGACAGAAGGGGCCCAGACTCCTTGTGGTTTCGAAGTTCTGTGCCTGCCATTTGAGATTTAGACCCATATTTTACTACCACTTATCTACCTCATGTGGGCTAAGCACTAGGCAGGACACTTTAGATGATTATCATTTAATGCTCACAGCAACTTCTTGAAGGTAGGTTTTACCCCCATCTTACAGATAAAGAAAAGCAAAAGTAGAGAGGTAAGTGACCTGTCTAGAATACATAACTGGAAAGCAGGGAGCTGGAGTTAGAGCCCATTTGTTCTTATCCCATTCTCTCCCCACTACATAATCCTTCCCTTACATACCCACAGAAGTAAAATAAGAATGGTCAAATGTCATCAATATCATGCCCGTGAAACAAAAAGCCCTATTCAAAATTCCATAGATGTTTCTATATAGCTCTTCATCTTCCTGTAAATAAACGAACTTCTCATCCAGCATTCACTTCATCCATCTATCCATCTATCCCTTCATCCATCTAATCACCCACCCATCCAGTCATCTCTCCATTTATTCACTATCCATCCAATCACATATGCATCTATCCAATTATCCATTAATTCATCCATCCTTTTATTAATTATTTACTGTATTTCAAGGTTCTAATAAGTCCTGAGGAAATGTCTAACTTTAAGGAGTCCTCAGTCTAGGGGAGGGGACAATATGTAAATAAAAATTTCCAGTATAATGTGGTGAATGTTAATACATAGTGGTACTTGTAAGGTGTTATAGAAATGCAGAAGAGGTGCCGGGGGGTTTCTAACTTTTCCTGGGAGAAACTTTTAAAACTAGGACCTTTGGCACTTTAGAAGATCAGTGGAGGAACCACTTGAAGTTGTGTGCAAAATTTTCTCTGAAGAGTTTGTGTCCAAGGGAGGAGAGAGGTGAGAGTTTGACTGGGGCATCACAGAGGAGTCTTTTTTTAAATTGAAGTATACTTGATTTACAATGTTGTGTTAGTTTCAGGTATACAGCAAAGTGGTTCAGTTTTACATATATGTGTATATATATATATGTATTTCTTTTTCAGATTCTTTTCCATTATAGGTTATTATGAGACATTGAATATAGTTCCCTGTACTATACAGTAGGTCCTTGTTGTTCATCTATTTTATACATAGTAGTATGTCTATGTTAATTCCAAACTCCTAATTTATCAGAGGAGTTTTAACTGTGTTCACGTGTGAGCTGATCAACAGTATGCCAGGAATCAGAAGTGGAGGAAGATATTCCAGGTAAAAAAAAACCCACAAGTGGAAAAGTACATGCAGATAATTTGCTAGGACTCCAACCTAGAGTACCATTTGAAGGAGTACAGGAGACCAAGCACTTAGGATGGACGGCTGGAATTTGGATAAAGAAAGGAATGCTGTGCAAGGCCAAGAATTAATTCTCAAGAATATTAAAAATGCTCTCAAAAGCATTATTACAGTTCCTTGTAAAATTTATTCTTCAATACCATTGAACAAAATGATAGACGTTCTTTCTGTCCATTTCCAGAAAGTTGTAAACGATTCTCTATATTTTGGGGTAAATTTGTATTCAGGAGTTGAGTTGGGAGCCTAACCTTGTTTCTGGGGGATAATGTGTTCTGAATTCCAAACAATGGTTTACAAAACTTCTGGAGAGCAAGGAGGCTGTGAATTGGCATGGTGGCATAGTCTTAGACACATGCCTGATGTTCAAATATGGGGCAGGGAAAGAGGATACGGCCCCGAGTGGAGACTTATTTACTTTGTTATGCAAAAAGTGGCAAGAGAGCTTTTTGGAGGAGAATTTTACTTGAGGTAATAGTAATTAAATTTCTGATATAGGTTTCGCCCTGGAAGTTTCTGAAGCACTGCTTTTATTTTCTTTCCCCAATTCTGAGGGTTGATATTAAATAGGTTAGTTAAATTAAGATATCTCTATCTAAATTAAGATCTGTCTGTCTCTGTCTGTCTGTCTGTCTCTCTCTCTATCTATTTATATCTATAAGCATCTGCCCAAGAGGAGGCTGGTCAGACCTGGAACTATTTCTATCGATTGCAAGGCTCATTCGCCAGTCTCCTTAGCTAGGACAAAAGCAATGTCTCTAAGCCTGATAATTCCCCCTTTCTGCCTGAGTTGATCAATACATCTTTTTGCATCCTCCAGCACAAAAACCCAAATGTGCTTCCTTTTCTAAAAGGGAGCCTCTGTCTTGCTGGGATTAAGAGGGCATAGTCCCACGACACAGTTTGCACTCAATTTTTGGCATCTGAAAAACCTTTCCTCTTTCAAGAACTGTGGGCAGCCACTCAAGAGGGAACAGTATTTTGGCATTTGCACTGAAAATCTTACCTGCCAACTGGGCTGCTCTTAACGTATTGTTTCTGAAACCAGGGGGAGCACATGGAATAAGATCAGGCTTTGTTGTCGGAACATTTTTTTTTTCGGAACATTTTTGATGAGTACATCTGCATAGAGTTGAAGGGGAAGCCGGCCAGCTGGGTTTCTCCTGCACCAGCTTTCCTCGGACTCCTGAACACTCTCATAGGGCAGTTGTTACCTCTCGAGACTCATATTTCATTCCTTTGCTTTATTAATGCCATCACCATGGACTCATACATTTTATCCGCAGTGGTTCTGACTGACACTCTAGCACTTTTCTCTCAATTACTCATCACCCTCTATGCTGCACTTTTCGTGTCAACCTTCCCAAGAAGGTGAGTGGAAACCTATCTAAACAGAGGCTCACTAGCTCCATATGTCCAAACTGACATTTCTTCTAGGATTCCCTTTCAGGATTCTGTTTTCATTCAGCAAGTATTCCTTGGGTATCAAGTCTACCAGGCACTGTCCTCAGCTTCTCAGAGAAGACAGTGAGCAGAACAGATTTCTGGAAGTCACCCAAGAGAGGCCTCCACTCACCAAAGCCCAGTCCAGACCTGCAGAGGGAGCCAGAAAAGCCTGGAGAGCCAGCCTGGAGTTGGGGGTAGGGGTTTTGGCATCCATGCCTCAAGCTGGGAGACCCTCTGACCCTTGTTCCTAACCAATGTACCCTTGTTTTCCCTTTAATCATTATTTTTTGGGGGGGGGAGGTAATTAGGTTTGTTTGTTTGTTTGTTTGTTTGTTTGTTTGTTTGTTTGTTTATTTATTTATTTATTTATTTAATGGAGGTACTGGGGATTGAACCCAGGACCTCATACATGCTAAGCATGTGCTCTACTGCTGAGCTAGCCCCTCCCCTCCCTTTAATCATTTTTAATGGACAAATCTAATCTCCTTTTTAATTAAGAAGAAAAAGAACTTCACATTCTATAATATACTGAAACTGTAGGAAAAGGAGGAAAAAAGTTGTGCAGCCAGCTGAGAAGAAAACTTCAGCAGGATATTAAATGCTAAATAGTTAATCAGATGGTCCCGGTCCCCCGAGGCTTGGAATCCAAAGTGCACGGTTCCATCCTTCATTCTTAGCATGTGTGGAAATATTTTAAAATAATTTCATAGATAAGCTGAGGGTGGAAAAGCTCTGGCTCTTTAACAGTAAAAACTTTTC
This sequence comes from Camelus ferus, assembly GCF_009834535.1. Lineage (NCBI taxonomy): Eukaryota > Metazoa > Chordata > Mammalia > Artiodactyla > Camelidae > Camelus > Camelus ferus. Next base: position 58,773,443 of record NC_045703.1, on the reverse strand, counting down.
TTGGCTTACAGAATCGTTTTAGAGTCTTGGTGGGGAAGGGGTGGGAGGAGGAAGTTTTATATATATATCTACACAATTATATGAATATATGTTACATAAATGATCAGTCACAAAGATGGCAAGACCTGGCAGAGGAGTTCTGTTGGAAACAGCAGAGGCTTCCCAGCCTGTTGGGATTCTGATCGATTCTTTGGTGGCACTGAAACCAGCCCCCAGCCTGACGGTTACTTTATACCTGCTAGCCATGCTGGTCCCCTCCCGAACATTCCTGCCCAAATATCAGAAGCACATTTCTTCATAGAAAAACAGTCTCAAAATTTGAAAACGGACAGCCTACGTACCCTGGCGTCCTGGTCCTCCATGGAGAGAGCTGCGGAGCTGCTATCAGGCCATACGTTCGAACTTCTCCAACTTCCTTTCTGACTCAGATCGAATGAATTCGCAGCGCTGATGTAAGGCCCTTAATGGGAATCTGTTTTCAATTCAGGGCAGATGTGGGACACTCTTGTAGCTCTAGGGATTATCAACTTTAAAACAAATCGCCTTCAGGATGATAAGTCAAGAGGCAGTAACTGCTTCCTGAGGCCTCCTTGGGGTTCCTTCCAAATGCTTAACATATAACACAAGAACTATGGCACAAAAGCAGGCTTTGCTCCCCAGGTTCCCAGACTTTAGAACAAAAGCTTGCAAATATTCCTCAGAAACAAAGCTCGTAAATACATCTCAGAGCGATTCAGTGGAAATACAGATATTTTGGTAATATGGAAAAGTGATCAAAATGTTCTTGCCCCACCCCCAACAAAACTATCTTAGCACTGTGTTTGCTTTATGGAGTACAGTTTTTCCACAAATTAAAATTGAATTGTTCTGGTTCAGAGTTTTCTTGGCTCAAGGAAAGGAAGGGGAGGACTATTCCAAGACTTCCACAGAGAAACATCCAGAAATCAATTTAACATGATAAGTTTAATGCTCTAGAATTAGCGTTCATGTGGCACGAACTGCCTGTAACTCGGAGCACCCTCTGTTCTGAGACCACTCTGTAGGGTTGGCTCATCCGCCAGGATTTTTGGACTCAAAAAAAAAAAAAACCCTCCAAACCCCCCAGAGCTGACACTTAATATAGTTTAACCCTATTTAACAACTCTGAAAAGAAGTTAAAAAAATCCACTAACTTGTAAAAAATCTAAAGGAAAAAATTCTTAAATGAAACTTTCTCTTTAATGAAACAAGTTTTATATAGAACTTTAAAATATTAAAAGTTAGTGTCCGTGGCATTTTCCCATAAAGCACACACAGCTACGTTTAGGCATAAGTCACATTAGTGAAGAGTCAGAAAATGGTCACGTGAAATTATATACTTAGGAAACACAGTCTATTCTTTAAAATTAATATTATGAGTGCGACATAATGGAGCTACATGGCAGAGCACTGCCACCCACCAATGAACACTAGGGCTACTGTGTCTCTTATCTTCGTGGGGAGAGATAGAGTAAATTTCCATTAGCTCACACATGTGCTAAATAACTATGAAGTGGCATTTTACGGGGGTGCAAATGGTTCTGGGGGGTACATAAAAGGACCGTCCCCAGATCTCTTGAAAAGAGTGGCTCTGGGCAAGCCACTGCCCAGGCCACAGATCCATTTGTAAAGTGATTGAATTAGGTAGGTGGTTTCTAAAATTCAAAGCTCAAATATCAGTTATGATGAATTAACCAAGACCTGGTAAGAAAGAGAGGGTAAAGGCCTTTTCTTTCTTTTGTTTTCAAAAGTAATCGTTCATTGCCACTAGCTGGGCATCACAGACAAAATTTTTTTCCACCTTGAAAACTGCAACTATAATTATAATTATAAATTATAAATGCCACTATAACATAGTTTGCACTTTTCAGAAATTATGTCCCAATTTTATTTTTAAAAATAGTCTTTATAAAAAAAAAAGTCTTTTTTTCTCTTTCCCAGAACTATTTAGGGAAGACTCCTGTCAATATGGTAGAACACTTTATTAAAAAAAAACTTTGGCTTTTAAGGCAAGCTTTAGCTGAAAAGCTTTGAATCTGAAGGGTAAAGAAAGCTACTACCTTATACAAATTAGAGTGTTTGTTTATTTGTTTTTTGGTTTGATTGGCTTCTTGGGAAACAATTCCTTAAGATATAACTCCAAAATTCCTGCTCATGAGCATCAAAAATGTACTTACTTAGCAAAGGTGTTAGGATCAGCTAATTTTTTTTAGTTAAATAAGGTAAGGAAAGTCAGTGAGCATTCTGACAGATGGGGGTGCGGTGGGGGATCCCTGGTGTGGAGGATGGAGAGTGTGATGTGGTGAAAGAACAGGGAATTACAAGTCTATTTCCAGGGCTGCTTGCTACTAATTCGCCCCGTGGCCTTGGCCACCTGACTTCTCTTTTCTAGGCATCTGTTTCCTCGCTTACACAAACAGGGCACTGGCCTCTCCATCCTCCTACTCACCTAATAATAATAATAAAAAATTCTATCCCATGGGATGTAGCTTTTATTTTAAATTTGACTCTCAGAAGCACTGAAGCTAAGACTAGAAATCAGAAGTTTACTGTACATCTCATAACAACTGTAGATCAGGCAGAGATCCATAGTTAACCTGAGGGGAAGCATGGTTAGCATGCATGAGGTCCCAGGTTCAATCCCCAGTACCTCCTCTAAAAATAAATAAATGAATAAACCTAATTACCTGCCCCTCATCAAAAAAACCCACAGTTAACCTGTGCTATAATCTTTTTTACAACTGTGGGAGATATCCACTTAACTGCAGAAAAGAGCCCAGATATACCAGTAGAGTCCTGTTAAATAAGATCATAATAAGTAAGGTTTTCCATCCATTAACCTATTTTCATTCCTCAGCTATAATTTGATAATCTATGACCATTAAAAAAATCACGTATAATACTGGTTTTCTGGGTTGAATTGTGTCTCCCACCCCCTAAATTCATATGTTGAGTCCTAACTCCAGTACCTCAGAATGTGATCTTATTTGGTAGGGTCTTTACAGACGTAGTTCAATCAAAACGAGCTCATTAGGGTGGGCATGAATTTCAGCGTGACCACTGTCCCTATAAAAAGGGGAAATTTGGACACAGAGACATGCTCAGAAAGAAGCAGGTGAGCAGGAAGACAGCCATCCACAAGCCAAGGAGAAAGGCCTGGAACAGACCCTTTCTTCACAGTCCTCAGAAGGAACCAACACTATCAACATCTAGTTTTTGGCCTTCTAGCCTCCAGAACTGTCAGACGATAAATTTCTGTTGTTTAAACCACCCAGTTTGCGGTACCACTTGTTAGAGCAGACCAAGCAGACGAACACAACTGGCATCCCCTGAACAATGACGGCGCATCACATCCTGCATCCTACTGTGTGTCAGACACTCGCATAAACAGCCCTAGTTCCTCTAGAGCTGAAGAATGTGAGAGCTGGAAGAAATGAGCATTGGCAGTGAGCTGACAATGGGGAGAGGCCATCAGCAGCAATTTTTTTTTTTTTAGTTTTAAAAGTGCCCTCATTCCCCCTCCACTCCAGCAAGCAGTATAACACAACTGATTCAACAAAGCACACAAAATACAAAAAGAATTATAAAAACCGAAAGAAGCCCAGTGATGGGGAGGATACACTTGTGGGAACACCCGCGGCTCTGTTTTCGGTCAAGGTATCATGTGTGCTGATTCCAGCCTAAGAGCTGGGGTCGCTCTGTCATCCTGCCAGCCCCTCTGCAGGGCATGCCAATCCAAGCATTTACAATATACCCTGTTATTAATTTTAAGAATTTTTTTCCAAATGAAAACAAATGCAGCAATAATGTGTTATTTCATGTTACAAAAAGTTAGGCTACATTGATTCTCTTTATCCAAAATAAAGGGAGATCCAAAGAAATTGGCAGAGTAAATGCCCATTAAAACAAGCACTGATTACATAGAGCAAGTTGATAGTTTCCAAAGACAAAATTCAGACTGGATCCAGCACCATGACTCTTAAATGCCTTATCTGGCAAAGTTTGGAAGTGAGTAAGTTTTATAAAACCATCATGAAGGAAATGCAAATGTTCTGAACCTATATATTAACTAAAATCAATCTCCACTATCTTTCATCTTCACAAGCTCAGAATTAAACATCGTTTCTAAATATTGACAGTATTTATGGCTCAAACAAAGCTAAGACAAAGGCTGGACTCAGTGCAGGAAATAGGAAAGCTTTGAGGGTTAACTACCTACACCAGGCAAATGGATGTGACCCCAGAGGAGATGGGATTCTGCAAGATCTAACTTTACAAAGGCAACCTTAGAATGTTCAGTGGGAACTGATAGACGAGGGGTTCTGGCAAGTTTGTTGCTTTCAGAATAGTGAGGAGTGGAAGTATCTGTTGCAATGGACAATTAGTATTGAGCTGAGTTTTGCAACTTGGATATCAGCAGTTAACTTTTCTCCCTTCAGATTTGCCATAGTAACTTGTCTGTATGTTACTTGCCTTAAACCTGATCTGCCTAACTCTCCCATGAGAGCTAAAAGTAATAACTTAGGCTTTATAGAGCTGTACGATATATATCTTTTGGAGGGGAAAAATTTTAGTTATGACATTCCCGTTGTGCACACCAAAACTTGAGTTTAATATTTTATTTCACAATATTCAAATGTTTATTCTTAAATGAAAGAATTCTTCGATGCAGTTCTTGGCATTCTAAATTGTTTGATCAAGAAAAGTTTGAAAAAGTGGAAAAAATCTCATCCATCTGTCAAGATTTCCTGAACCAGCTTGGGACTGGCAGATACAAACTACAATATACGAAACAGATAAACAACAAGGTCCTACTGTACGGCACAGGGAACTATATTCTAATAGTTTGTAATAACCTATAATAAAAAGAATATGAAAAAATATATACGTATAACTGAATCACTGTGCTCTACACCAGAAACTAACGCAACATTGTAAATCAGTTATACTTCAATTAAAAAAAAGATTTCCTGAACTAGGGAGGGACTGATGACGATTTTTGCACAAAGAGAAATAGCTAACAATTACGTTATTTCTTGTTCACATAGCTGGTTAACACACAATCGCCTTCTGGTCATGGGCTTCATAAAGTTTCACGTGGCTTAGAGATAAATCACGTGTGAAGATTTCAGACACTATGGCTTCCAACTCTCAGACTGTGATTTCAGCACAGAGTTTCTTCTAACTGCCTGCTGGGGAGAGGCAGCCAGAGGTGCTCGTGGAAAACGTGGATTTCTAGTTCCCTCCTCGGAAGGTCGATTCTGCAGGTGTGGTGGGTCTCAGGGGCTCCTTATCACCAGGCAAATTTGAGAAATATTTTATTCCCTGACTTGAGTGGATGTGGGAATCACTTGGGGTGGGGGAGAAATAGCACTGAGCCTGGGTCCACACCTAGAAATTCTGACTTTGTTACTCTGGGGTGTGGCCTGGGTATCTGGATTTTCAGAAGCTTCTGATTGATTCTAATGTGCAGATCGGCTTGAGAATCAGTGACTGCATTGAAACTATCGTCAGTTAAGTGAAATGTGTGAAAGCACTGTCTCCCGTTCCCATTATGATATTCAAAGTACTTTTACACAGTGTGTCTCGTTTGAATCCTTGACAATCTGTTGAGGTGGGAAGAGCGGGCATTATCTTTCCTTTATGGATAAGCAAACCGAAACTCGGAAAGATGAAGTGGCTTGATCGAGGTACTACTAGACGCAGAATTACGGAACTGGTGAGATTTGTCCTGTGGATTCTACTACCTTGCCTATGTGTCTTTGCTCCTCACTAGCTCACCAGCTGCCCCAGCCTCCCTTTAAAAACAACACAAGACTTTTGGTTGCCTAGAGCATCTTGTATCAGAATTGATTTTAATAATAATACTAATAACAGCCGCGTCAGCAGCTAACATTGGGTCCTTTCTCTATGTTGTGCTAAATGCTCCACATATGTTATCTAATTATCTCAAAGACTCTGTGAGGTGGGCTATCATTCCCATTTTACAGGTGAGGAAACTGAGGCTTAGTTAGTAACTTGCTGAAGGTCACATTTCTATGCAGCACTCCTCTTACTTCATCTAAATCTCTTCTTATTTTCCTTGCAGCCAATCATATTTCAGCAAGTGGCAGAGAGGAAGGAACCTGATGAAGTAATTCAGAGGAAGCCATTATGGACAATTCTAGCTTTCCTGAATTGTATTGCCACTTGTAATGTGCAAGTTTCTAAAAAGAAACCAACGGGGGGGGGCTGAGATGGAGACTGTGGGGAGAGGTACCCACTTCAGAGAGAGCGGTCAAGAAGAGGTGACATTCAAGCTGAAAGAACGAAGCCAGCTAAGTGTGGAAGGAAAACAGTGCAGGCAAAGAGGTTTGTGAATGTAAAGTCTCTGAAGTGGTTGGTGCAGATGAGAAACTGGAAAAAATCACATATAATTGGAGTGCAGAGAGCGTGGGAGAAGGGGTGTGACATGAGGCCACAAGAGGTTTGGGGGCCGGGTCGCACAGCCCTCTGGGCTATGGCAAGGAGTAGGGATTTATTTTAGGAACAGGAAGCCACTGAAGAACTTTAAGCAAAGAAGCAGCATGATCTGATTTGTGTCTCAACGCAATGCCTACTGTGTGTGGAGAAAGGGTATTGAAGACAATGATGACCTTTCTCTTCTCAGCCACTACTTGTTAGAAAAGCAGAAATTATCCAGTAATCTGCCTATATTTTTAAAGCAAACTTCCTTTATATATATATATTTTTTGGAGGAACAGTAGTTCTTTTACATTCTAAATGGGGCAGAATTATAGAGACCATCAAGCTTTAACCTGCCTGAGGACAGAAATGTATTTAACACTTTTTGTCAAAATAAAAGACAACAGAGTCCTTTCAAATCACCATCAGTGGTGTGCATGTCTTTGGGTCTCTCCTTCATCAGAGAAAAGTGTAGTGTTGAAAGTGAGCAAGACCCAGCCATACGTGACCTCATTAAGTCCCAGGTGGAGCACAGGGAATTCGGTGCTTCCTTGCTTTGGACAGGGAACGGTAAACAAAATGCATGGGTACATACCTAGGACAACTGATGGGCATGCAAGTGCCACTTTCCATCATAATAGAACTCTTAGCATCCCTGACAAAAATAAAAGTTAAGATGCTCAGATTGTTCCTGGGCCAGCTCAGAAATACGTCTTCCATCATGACAGAGTCTTCACTCGCCAGTGCCCAGACAGAGCCAGGAAAACAATGAAAGTCAAACACTTTACCCTGTGGTAGTTTTCCTTTCAGGTTTCAGTTCAATACAAAGCATATTTCTGTGGTTGAGTTATAAACTCCAAAAACAGCGGCTTGTCATGGAAATGCAGACAGACGCCTCACTGCAGCCGTGCTCCTGGGCACGGCAATAGTCATCAGTTTTAATGAGAGCTGTTAATATCACCTCCACCAGAATGGTTGCCCTGGGCTGACGTTCTGGGCTGCGCACAGGTGCTCTCAGCCAAAACTGTAATGTAGGTTATTACATTATCAATGAGGCGCAGATGTGCTTTCTGTCTGAACTCAAGGCGGTGTTCCTGCCAAGTGCATAACTCTTTCAGCGGGTCCAGGTCTGTTGGTATCAAAATGCTGTTCTAGCTCAGTGAACCTGAGAAGTGCCTTCTGCTTCTCTAGGACACAAGTTTAGAAAACATGCTTAAGAATGCAAGAGGCTGGACTCTCAAAAGGCAGGTACCAGATTTCTTAAGAACATGAAACATGAAACCCTTCCAGACATCTTCTGCTATTTCAGTCAAAGCTTCAGCCACTGTATGTTCATTCATTGACTCATTGGGTCTTTCTTGGGCACCTACCCTAGACAGGTAACCTGAAGAAGTCTAGGATGATTCTGCCAAGGACTTTGCCCCCAGGCACCCTATAATGATTTCTACCATTTCTCATCTTCTCTTCTGAATTCTTCAGAATTGTCTCAGGATTTGGGTCTCCATTGCTTCTCCCTGAGACCCTAGTCCTAACATCATGGTGTTTTTCTACAGAGTTGGATGTTTACCTAATTTTACATCCTTGGGTTCTCCTTTTTCCTAAGCTTGAAACCCCTATTCATTGAGCTTTTTGTTATTCAACTTGGTCCCTGGGATGTATCTGACTTGAAGCCAGATTTTTATTAAAGCTGGCAGCCCCTGCATTAAGCCTAGCATCCAAACCAATGTGGATTCCTGGGTGCTGAGATCTGGGTTTGAAAGTCACCCAGGGACCATTGCTGATGGGGTGCTGCACCTGCCTGTGTTCTCAGTGTGAAATCACCTGTCAAGGATGGAATGGTGGCTCAAGGAGAAAAAGGGGCTCTCCTTCACATAGGAGGCAGTGGATTTTGAATCAGTCTTGACTTTGAAAGTGACAGTGCCTTCCTTGCTGTCCAGGAAAACTGACCACTTAGCCAGGAGCTAAATGGTGAAAAAGGAGGTCAGTACACTGGCCACCATGCAGTCATTCATTTCTAAGCACAGAGATGGACACAAGTAAGACACTGGGAAGTGTGTGTGTATGAGCTTGGAGAAACGTGCATTGTTTTCCTGGGCATCTGAGAGCATCCAGCTAAGGAAGACACGAGACCAGTACGGTCAGGACCTCGCATTATCCAATCCTCTGTCCTTCTGCTTGTTGTATATCCCCCGACTGCTGACCAAAGATGACAGAGGATCCTGGAGATAAAAACGTGCTCTTCTTCCCCATTTCCTTTCCTCCCCGTCCCCACCCTCACCCCTGACTTCAGATCCTTCCCCCTCTTCCTTTTATCCACACTCCTCATTTGGCTGATGGTTTGGCAGTGACAGGAAGAAGGGATGGCTGGTGGCACTAACTCTGTTGCCTGTCCCCTTACCCCTCAGGGATGTGGCCCTTGCTGGGGAGTGCAGGGCTGTACTGTCATTCCTGCCATCCAGCTCAGAGCCCCAAAGATCCAGGCAAGCTGTTCTACATGGCTGGCCTCGTGAGGAAGTGAATCTCTCGACAAGCAATTTGCTGCTGCCACCTTCATCTAGAGATGCTTTGCTGAGGCTGTGAAATGCATGCGACCCCCTCTCTTCTCCCAGGTTTAGTTTTCACAACATGTCCTGCTTCTACTTACTGTACATTGTCCTGTTTGCATTTCTGTTTGGTACTTGGAGTATTCTGATCACCTCTCCTTTCTCCCAGGCAGACAGGCACATGTTTTCTAAGTGGGAGGAAGGCAAGGACATAAGGGACCCAACAGGTGATAAGAGAAAGTAAATATCAAACAGACGTCCTTCTGACTCAGGAAGACTCGGGTGGGGCAGCAAGTCCCTCCAAAGAGAATCTGAGTTTGGATTAAATACAGGTGGAGGGGTTGACTTTCTGCCTAGGGATTTACCATTGACTTCTATTGTCAAATACTAGGTGGAAATCTTCCTGATGACTACCTCAACGGGAGAAAATTTGGACAACCCATTAGTATTTACAAAGCGCTTTTTAGGAGCTGTATCAACTATTGTGCCAATTCAAAACAAGGTGCATAGGGGCTGATTAATGTTGTTATTATATGACATGTTTAAACTATATCCTAAGTTTTTTTGGCAGGGGGTAGGAGGAGGCCAGCAACTATAAGATGGTTACTGTGATAAGTTAAGTGATATTTTAAAATAATTTAGATTCAAATTAGAAATCTTTTCGAAAGAGTATTTCATACTGAAAAATTAAGCTTCTTCAAATTTTGGGAAAATTGAAAGGGACATTATGAAAATGGTATCCTCTGATCTCTATTTGTTAAATATTTTCAAAATATCATCTATTTCAAATAGATGTACATATTATATTTAATCTTGGACTAAAAACTGTGAATTCTTAAATATGCTATTTTGCTCAGAAATTAAAAATGAGGGAAAATAATAATTTAAAAAGCCGAGCTTTCCAGCACATTGAAAGGGTATTAAAGTGATGAAAAGGGCCGCAGTCTTTAACAGTTCTTATCATTCCAACCAAAGGCTTCCCCCGGGAAGAGGAGGTTTGGCTCATTCTGAGTGTAAAGGTCACTCTGTGAGATCCAAAGTCTTCTCTGTGATAGGGAGTCTGTTCTCATCCATATTTTTGCCAGGCATTTCTTTTCTCTATCGGCCTTACAATTCATTCCTGCAGTTAACAAAGGTATATGAAGTCAGGTGTGTTCCGGCTCTGCCTGCTGGGGCGGACAGTGATACGCAGTGAGACAAGCTGCAGCACTGGAACGAGGTTCAGGACGGGAGGGACATGAGGACCCTTCAGGCCCTTCAAGAGGAATAGCTCACCCACCCCCCAGGACTGGTGAGGATGGGAGGGAGCTGGGGACATCGGCCCTTGCTCTGAAAGAAGAATCTAAGAGAGAGGTCTGGACTTTCTCTCTGCTAATACAGTTCATTTGAAATTTGAGGACAGTTTACACAATTGGCATTGGCAACCCCGTCCGTTCCTAGGCATTTAGCTTAGTCCTAGACACAGGGAACACCCTGAGTGCGGTGGATTAACTTTGGTTCTATTTAACTTTCCTAATCCTAGACATTGGTCTTGAATGACTCCAGGTTCTCCTGGGACAGGAGTTGCCCCACTTTGGGCATAAACATATCCCCCATCTTTGCAGACAACAATCTTTGAGTGCCGTCCAATCATAGCACACAGACAGCCGAGGTAACCAAGGTGCACAGAAATAGGAAAAATACCAGGCTGTTGGCATTGGGACACGGTAACCATGAAATCAGCAAACATTTAATTTTGTTTGTTGAGGCCAACATGAAAGCTGCTGACTCTCTTATAGCAACTTTGGGACATTCGATGAGTGCCTTTTTGAAACACCTCAAGCTGAACTTGTTCTGAAATGTCAGAATGTTCCATTCTGGTAAGCGGTCAGCTCGTATTGAAGTTCTCCCTTTGTGCAGACGTCTGTGAAGTGCAGCTGAAATGTGTAAGGGGAAAGGAAGAGGACAGAATGAAAACTGGACACTGGGAGTCGGTAGACAGTGAAAACATTCTGAAGTTTTTCCGGTTGGTTTCAGACTGAATTCACAATCAAGGGGGAGAAGCCCACTCTTCCTTTCCACACCTGCCTTATTTCTCTGGTCCCCTTCTCCATGCCAGGGGCTGCTTGGGCACCAATCTTTGCCTACTGAGTAAGGTAACCCCAGAACATTGCAGCCGGAGTTTGTAGGGGACTGTGTGCCATCCTGGACCCAGACAGGGATTCTCTAACCTTCAAGGCCAGGAAGCCTTCAGACAGGACCTGAAAGAAAAGCAAGCCAACAGTCTCAAACCTCCCCTCTTGTTTCTTTTCCCATTTACCTCCAATGAGGGTACGCTGACAAAATAAAGTATCAAGAAGTCATGATTATATAGAGGATAAATGAACAGGGTTTGGAGTTTTGGAGTTCTCAGATTTAAACCAAGGCTCCACTATTATTAACTCTGTGACGTTGGGCAAGTCAACCTTGGTAAGCCTCAGTGTCCACATCTGTAAAATGGGGGTAATAATAGTATCTGCCCAGGGGTTTATTGTGAGGATTAAATAAGATTCCAAATATAAGCCACTTAGCATAGGGCCCAGTCCAGACATATTTAATAAATGTTAAGTTGTTATTATTAATAATTGTGCCAACTCTATGGAAAAAAAACAGTGTTTTAGTTGGGATTCTTTAGTTTACTAGTTCCAAAAATTGTCCAATCTAACACAAGCAAAAAGTTATGTGCATTCGAACAAGTTAAACGTGGGAAACCAAGTCCATTTCTTAATTCATTTAATAAGCATCTATGGAGAATTTTCTGTGTGCTCAGCAATGAGCGAGTCACTGAGTGTGCAGAGACAAAAACAACAGTTCCCATTTTCTGGGAACTTGAAGTCCAGTGGAGCAGATCAATAAATAAACTGACAATGACAATACAGCATATGTGCTTAATAAACGTAGCTTGGCAGACCTGTGCTTTGAAAACACAGAGCTCGTGAGAGAAGAGCATGTAATACCAGAAGGATTACACGCTCACTAAAGTCTAACGTTCTCATCCTGAAGGAATGGAAGAGGGAAGTCAGGAACACAGGACAGATTCCTGCAGGCCCTGCCTCACACCCTGCTGAGTTCCCAGGCTTACAAACTCTCTTCTCCCCAGGCTGGGATGTCATTCTTCGGTTTAAAGATTAATGTCGGCCTGGAGCTCCTTAAACTCCAGGCCAGTCCTGCATAATTTAAGTTTAAGTTAAGTTTGCAGCCAGGGAAGCCTTGACCACATGCCCCAGACCTGATTCCTGCTCTTCTGCCCTGAATGTTAAGGATCAGAACTGGGCCCTTTCTTCCTTGCATCTAAAGACTCTACTCTTGGCTCTGAACTCTATGCTTATGAACTCCTGCTCCCTCTTAAAGACTTTACCACGACCTTTCTTGCTCCCTAGAGTAGTTGTTGTTGTTTCTGAAATAGCTTAATTAAGATCTAATTCACATAGCGTACAATTCACTCATTTAAAATGGGCGATTCAATGACTTAGCATATTCACAGTTGGTCCACCATCACCATGATCACTTTCAGAAGGTTTCATCATTCCAAAAAGAAACCTTGGTACCCCTTAGCTTTCAGCCCCTTCATCCTATCCCCCCAGCCGCTGGGAACCACTGATCTACTTTCTGTCGTTACAGATTTGCCTACTCTGGACCTTTCACATAAGTGCATGCTGTGGACTGGATTATAGCTCCCCAAATTCATGTGGTGAAGTCCTAATCCCGCAGTATGACCATGGATTTGGAGACAGGGCCTTGAAAGAGGTCATAAGCTTAAATGAAATCATAAGGGTGGGGACCTGATCCAACAGGACTGGTGTCTTTATAAGAAGAGGAAGAGACACGAGGGACGTGTATGCACAGTGGAAAGGCCACGTGAGGGCACAGTGAGAAGACAGTAGTCTGCAAGCCAAGGAGAGAGGCCTCAGGAGAAACCAGACCTGCCAAAACCTTGATCTTGGACTTCTAGCCTCCAGAACTGTGAGAAAATAAACTTCTGTTGTTTAAAGTCACTCTGTCGGTGGTATTTTGTTATGGCAGCCCTAGTGGATTAATGAAGTAGATTCATACAACACGTGGCCTTTTGTGTCTGGCTTCTTTCACTTAATGGACTGTTTTCGAGGTTTAATCCACATTGTGAGATGTATCCATACTTTATTCTTTTTTTTGATGACGAATAATATTCCATCGTATAAATGAACCACATTTTGTTAATCCTTTCATCAGTTGATGGACCTTTGGGTTGTTTTTACCTTTTGGCTATTATGCATAATGCTGCTGTGAATATTCACGTACCAGTTTTTATATGAACATGTTTTCATTTCCCTTGGGTATACATATCTAGGAATAAGATTTTCAGGGTCATATGGGAACTTTATGTACAATCTTTGAGGAACCGTCAAACTCTTTTCCAAAGTGGCTACACCATTTTACATTCTCACCAGCAACGAATGAGGGTTCCGATTTCTCCATATCCTTGTCAACATTTGTTATTGTCTGTCTCTGACTCTAGCCCTCACCGTGGGTATAAAGTTCCAGCTCATTGTGGTTTCAGTTTGCACTTCCCTAATAACTAATAATGTTGAACATCATTTCATGTGCTTATTGGCCATTTGTTTATCATCGTTGGAGCAATGTTTATTCAGATCCTTTGCTTATATTTAATTAGCAGTTAATTTTTAATTAGACTTTTTATTGTTAAATTGCAGTTATTCTTTATATGTTCTAGATACAAGTTCCTTATCAGACATACGATTTGCAAAAATTTATCCCATTCTTTGTTAACTTTTCACTTTCTTGATGGTGTCCTTTGAAGCACAAAAGGTTTAATTCTGATGATGTTCAGTTTATCTAATCTTTTGTTGTTGCTTGTGCTTTTGGTGTCTTTTTTTTTTTAAAACTTTTTTTATTGAGTAATAGTCATTTTACAATGTTGTGTCAAATTCCAGTGTAGAGCACAATTTTTCAGTTTTTTGGTTTCTTATTTAAGAAACCATTGCCAAATCTAAGGTCATGAAGATTTACTCATATTTTTTCTTCTAACAGTTGTATCATTTTAGCGCCTACATTTAGCTCTTTGATCACTTTTGATTTAACTTTTTGTATACGGTGTGAGGTAAAGGTTCAAATTCATTCTTATGCATGTGAATATCCAGTTATCTCAGCTTTATTTGTGGAAAAGACTATTCATTCCCTCATTGAATGTTTTGGAAATTTTAGTAAAAAATCAATTAACCTTAAATTTAATAGTTTATTTCTGGACTCTCAATTCTATTCCATTCATCTGTATGTCTACCTTTATGCCAGTACCACACTGTCTTGATAACTGTAGCTTTGTAGTAAGTTTTGAAATTGAGAAGTGTGAGTCTTATTTTTCAGGACTGTTTTGACTATTGTGGGTCCCTTGAAGTTCTCTATGCTTTTGAAGAATCATTCCTCTCTGGTGCCTGCTGCCAGGATCTATCTGCTGGCTGAGGATCTAATGATGGCCTGCAAATCTGCCAGGCTTACCACATGCACTGGTCCCCGTATGCCTCAGTATTATTCAGTCTGCCTGAATAGACTTTTTCCAGCCCCTGGAGCTGGTTCTTGTGAATCCAAGTTCTTGATGGATACCTCGTAGAGGAGATCTAATTCCAAGCCCAGCTCTAGTGGTGTTTTAAATAAGATTGATACCTTAGGTCTGATGGCTCACTAGAGAAGCCAAAGAATTAATTGAATTTGATGGATGGCTTGTTAAGTGTAGACAGGTTGTGGCTGTTGTTTTCAAATTATAACAGTAATGTTGTCATACCCTAAAAAAAAAAAAAGGGCAAACAGTTGAAAAATCAGAATAGCCTTGTTAAAATTATAATGTAATTATCAATGATCCAGTGCATTACTGGAGATAGGCTCTTGTTTTCCCTCTGTTGAAAGAAGTTTTTATATTATTTTTGGAAATTAATTTGAATTGAGAATTCCACTAGGAATTTTTTTGGGTACCTATTGTTTCCCTTACGGTTTGAGAGGCCATTCACATTTTTGGAGGCATAATCAAGCAAAATCCTACTTTGGATCTAGGAAAAATTTGTTACATCATAAGGGTGCATTCATAGAACTGTATGTACCTGGATTGATTTTGAGGTTTGGCTAAGACTTAAACATGTAGTTTCTCTTTATATTGATCTTCTTCCTCTCTAAACGCGTACCCGTATTTCCAAATGCATCATCTCATCCTTAGAATGAGTCTTCAGACTGGCTACAGATGTCCAGGTTAATTCGATTTGGCTCCCTAGCCAGCTGAATAAAAGGTGCAACACCATGCATTGAAACCTGAGCTCTGGCAATCCTGACGCTCAGATTTTCTTCAGGTTGACCAGCAAGGGGCACTAAAGCATAGCATCTCTTCCCTATTTCCTCCCAACAACATCAGAGGTTTCAGTAAGCAAGTAATTGGGCACGAATCCGGAAGCTGTGCACTCTTACAGTCAGATCAAAACACTGGTGGCAGCCTCTTTGATATTTTTTTCAAGGGTATTGATATTTTTTAAATGAGAAAAATTCTGATTGAGCAAAAAGACAGCCAAACAATTCCAAATACAGAATCACTCTTTGCTTGCAAGCCATAATTCCCCTGTCTAGTCAATACTATTAGGTAAACCAGCAGAATCCTGTCATTGCTTCTCTGTGGATTGCTGCATTTTTTTCCCCCATCCAAGGAACATAATGGCCTAGCCACATAACGAGTTCCTAAAAGGATGAACTACTTGATGTTACGATGACAAGCAATTATTACAGAGGCCTACTAGTTGGTCTTTTTTTCCTTCCCTTTAAATTTTGCCTGCCTATTTATTTCCATCAGCTAGTTAGGATGACTCTTTTATTGTTTCAAATAAAGGATGCAATCTATATGCTAGGCACACATTATGAATAATTCCTGTCATAACAAGCCACGAATGTCCTTCAGAGCCTGGCACGAAGTTACTGGGGCTGTTTAGTATTTGGTAATGGGCTTTTCTTTTTAATTTTAGCTTTGATCCATGTTTAATCACCTCAAGGTATTGAAACACTAAGAATGACAGCATTCAATAATTAGTTCACCAAGCTGGAAGCACATGCCCATTATTGTTTCTTTCTAAATCAAAGAAATAGTTTCTGGAAGCTCTGTCCACTTATCAGTATTATAGAGACGATGTGTGCAAAGGCAATTATTCAATATTAATGTTCAATTACAGGTCAATCAATGTATAATACTTTGAGAAAAATTCATGCTTTTTTCAAACCGATTTTCTAGGTTTTTTGGACCTTATTATTTACTGACTAAACTTCAATAAAGAAAAAATAAAAAAGAGAGAACTGTGTATTAAAATGGATTACACACTTCTTCACCCATCTCATTACAGCCCTCTTCCCCTTAAATACAACCCTAAGCCTCAAATGGCTGATTACTTAAGAACCCTTAAGAAGTCTTAGCTAAATGATGGACAGTTCAGAGTATGATTTCTAATATTTTCCCTCTGCTAGCCAGAATTAGAAATTGGAGGTTGCAGAGCAAAGATTTTTAGAGGCAGATATCAAGAATGAAATGAAAAAGAGCAAGAAAAAAGAAAAGACCGTGGATTCCTTGTTCTCTGAGTAACTCCAAAGAGGTTCCGTCTTAGTTCCTCGAGATGCTCCTGATACATGCAGGTGATGTGCCCCTTCCACTCCGGGGGCCTTCCTTCTCTCTGACCCAGGGGGGTGGACACAGAGGCTACAGGTGTCTGGCATGGTTAAGGGTACAGGCCCTGGAGTTAGTTTGCTGGCTGTATATTCTGGCTGTGTGACTTTGGGCAAGTGACTTTCTTATCTAAGCTTCAGTGAGTTTCTCTGTACAGTGAAGACTCACTCATTCACTTGACAAGTATTTATCAAATGCCTGCTCTATGCCAGGCACCGTTCTAAGCATCAGCTGAGAGGATGAATGCAAAGACTTAACACTGTGAAAATAGATAACGGCTGTTACTACCTGTGGAGGATCCACTGTGTGCGGACCCTGTGCCCATACATTTTGGGCAGTTACTTAACCTCTTTCTGCCTCAGTTTTCCTCATGTGTGAGGGGAGATTCTTGTCTCATATGGCTTTTGTAAGGTTTAGATGAGGTCATGTATATTCAATCAGTGCCTGGCACGGAATAAATGTTATATAAATGTTTGTCATCACTACCTCAGTTTCTAAGTAACAACTTGCAGAAGTAAGCATTGTTGTCATCACTTTGAGGATGAATTTACTGAGACTCAGGGAGGCAAGGTAAATCGGTCAAGGTCAATGGCTGGTAAGCTGCAGACTGGTAGCCTTACCTACCTGGATTCAAAGCTTGTCTATGCTTTTCCCACAGAAGCTTGGTGCCTCCTAGAAGCATCGAACGCCCTGCTTGCGATCACACAGACTGTTTATACATGAACTTCCTTGTAGCTCTGAGATGCTACTCCCACTTCCTTCCTCTGGGTCTCTCCTATCAGTGTGCCTGTGGGCAGGTACCTGTGTGCATGTGTGCATGCACACACACACACACACACACACACACAAACACACACACTCACATCCACCATCTTTCCACTAACCATTCATTCTGAGCTGTGGCTTCTCTCCTCATAGAAATTATACCACCAGTTATGCATTTAGCTGAGTTGCCAGCCGCTGCCCTAGAATTTGTATACTTTTTGCTCAGCAACAAGTAAAACATGTGAAGTTAGCTTTCCAGTCTGTGGGATTTCTCAGTGAGAAAGCTGTTTTGCCGGCTTGCTCACTCACTCACTGGTTCATCCTGTCATTAGTCACTCATCAAACGTTCGCTGTGAACCAGGTGCTGTACTAGGTAAAGTCTTAAATTTTTATTAACCATGCACTATGTTTTTTTCAGTATGTAAAATATTGGATCCCAACTGTAGAACTTAACAAATTACTTTAAAAGGACAGAATGCAGGAAAAGACAATCCTTGTTTGCTTGCTTTTCACATGCCCGGTGGTGATCACTGACTGTCAGAAGAAGATAGGTCTATCAACACCTCATAGCTTAAATCAGGAGCATATTTTCTCACCATGTCCTTTGTGTATTTTCCCTTGGGAAACACACAGCTACAAATTACATGGTGATGCTTTAGTGCCAAGTGAATCTCCCTCTGAGAATCGTGGGGGAAGTGATTGCTTTAAAAACTACTCTTTTTAACTTGATGAAGCTGCAAATGTTGCAAATGTTCTAAAGAGCACATTATACCAATTGATGATCAATTTGTAGAAAATGAAGTTCCATAGTCAAATAAAGTAATTGCTTCTTTTATAAAAAAAAAAAGGACAGGCACAGTTCCGTTCTCCCCTCCCCCACAGTGTACCTGAATTAGGAGGGAATTGATTTTGAGGATTTGTACTCATATGGCATGAATTCTCAATTTTATGCCCCCAGATAGCTGTCAGTTTTGAGAATGCATTTACTGTGCGTTGTTTACTTAGCATCCATTCTTTCTTCTTTTAATAATATTTCCATCCTCCCCTGGGGAAAGGTTCATCCTAGTTCTTGAATGAAAACAAAACAAAACAAAATAAGACAAAAAACAAATAAGAAAATTTCCTTATTGCCTTCTCCCCTAGTCTTTTGGAAATGTGGGCTATGACTACTGCTTGTCGCTACCCTCACTGGGCTTCTTCCCTCGGTTTCTTTTTGGGGAATGTCCTAGAAGGTAGTATTGCTTCCACTCAGCTCCACTATTTGGAAATGCATAGAGCATTGTAAAAGGAATTTTAACTATTCCTGACTTGCATTAATTGTCACTACTTAGAGGTTACCATGAGGTTTCTGCCAAGAATTTGAAATAAGGGACGAACACTGAGAGTTAAATTGCAAAATCAATGTATATTGCATTCGAGAGATAGACAAAGATACGCACAAAGTGCCTTAAAAAGAGAGACTTGTTGAAAGTATTTACTAATCAAAATGCTCAGAACCGATGCTACAGTCCCAGCTTTAATCCTCTTGTTGCTGGAATGTGGCAAGGTCTAGGGGTTCCCAGGGAGGGTGGGGCCAGGATGGACAGTGTGACAAGAGTTAGAATAGCAGCCTTTTATCAACTAGTATAGAAATGTTTCTATAATTTAACAACTGGTTTGCAGGGGTGGATTTACCAAGTGAATGGGCCCCCTCTTGCATGGGAATCTGCCTGATAAATCTTCTCTCTTTTACCTAATGTTGATACATAAAGGGTAGTGTTTTTTTTTGGGAGGGGGCTAGGTTTATTTATTTATTTTTATTTTTTAAATGGAGGTACTGGGGATTGAACCCAGGACTTCATGCATGCTAGGCATGCACACTACCACGGAGCTATATCCTCCCCTACCAAGGGCAGTGTTTCTAGAAGGGGTCCCACAAACTTGTATGAGCCTTAGGCCACCACAAAATCAGGTTTTAGACCCCCAGGATGGCCATAACCATGCACACCAGATGACCCTCAGCCCAGTCACCAGGGTTGGATGGCGACTACGGAAGAGGCTGGGATGGGCTGGCTCTGGCTGTGCCCATATTGGTGCTCACTACCCACTGCAGTGGGTGGTCTTGTCCAAAGCTCTGACTTTTTCCATCATAGTGTCAGTTTTACCCACTTTAGGAGGTGGATTCACAAGCCTATCATTACAATTATAGCTTGGTGTCATTATAAATTCTTATGACCTTTCACACAAATTTCTCCTATTGCATGCCTACAAGAAACCTGGGGATTATAATTTAGCTCCTGCTGTGGCCACCTTTGATATGCTGGCCATTGGCTTTAATGGTGTGGTTCCTTGGGCAGCTCCATTTCTCAGGAAAAAATGAATAAACTGGCCCTCTATTTCATTAGTCATTATTCTAATTACTTGGCCAAAGTGAGTCCACTTCTGGGAGACAACCTCTGCTAAGGCTTCAGAGCCTGTGAAGCCAGACTTGGGACCATGACAAACTGACTAAAATAAACATCCTGTCTCTAGAGACAGATACTCCATTACACTGCCCTTGGCCTTCTTCCTTTATTTTCAGCAGTAT
The DNA here is from genome assembly GCF_009834535.1 of Camelus ferus. Classification (NCBI taxonomy): domain Eukaryota; kingdom Metazoa; phylum Chordata; class Mammalia; order Artiodactyla; family Camelidae; genus Camelus; species Camelus ferus. The sequence continues at coordinate 58,753,408 of NC_045703.1, read as the reverse complement.
GTTTATTTCAGCAGAGCTGTTTATTTGTTCCCCCACTAGACTGTAAACTCCTTGAGAACAGGGGTCATCTGTATTCTGAGTAGTACAAATACATAACACAGAGTAAGGACTCAATAAATACTTGGTGAATGAGTGAATGGCCTAAGAAAAAGTGTGTGATATACTTTGAACACTAGTACTAGCAGTGATATAAACTTTTAGGCAAATTTACAGATCACTTAGTTTTTAACCAGTTTATTTTTTCATGTCCAAAATATTCCTAATGCTTTGGAGTCTGAAGATCTCTCACCTGGTGGTTTACAAGTCATACCAGAAACATTACAAGCCTAACCATAGTTGACATAAAGTAATCTCTTCCTTAAAATATGTTTTTCATGACAGTATGGTCCCGTTATTGTTTTATGTCTATCGGATCTGCAAATCTTTGGGGGGATGGAAAATCATTTTCTACTTGGCACTGAAAGCTGGTAATGAGAATCTAGTTATAGCAAGATTATAAAGTGACTACACTTCAGCGAAAAAATAAACTGACAAAAAAGAAAAATGAACCAGTCCTGGGATGAATTCCTTTAAAGAAGAATATGCAAAATAACCCCAATGAGTGGTCCTGATGGCACAACAGACACCGTTTTCATCACCCAGAAAAACCCGCTGTTGGTTTTAAAGCGCACGCACGCGCACGCACACATACACACACATTATCCCACTACGTTAAAATGTTGAGACAGAAGTTGAGGGAAAGAAAACAATTCTAATAGAAATAGGCTTTTAAAGAAGAAGAACATTCAGAGGCAAATGAATGAACTGAATGATGGTGAAAGAAATAAAAACAAAAAGACTTCTACTTATTCACAGCTATACATTCCCGTTAGTGTTTGTTTCTGAGTCTACTGTCCTACCAACCTTCAAGAATATGGGTAATCTAAGAAAGAAAGAGAAAGAGAGAGAGAGAGAGAGAGAGAGAGAGAGAGAAGCCAGAATAAAGTACGAATGTGTGTGCGTGTTTACTAGGGACAAGAAGATGCTTCTCAGTTTAATTCTTGTTTTCTTCAGACTTGAAGACCAAACCAAAACAAAACTGTCCATCCCTCTGTCACTAACATGTCTTCTAAAAAAGAATCCTTCAGTTATAATGAACTACACGGCTGGCTCTGTAACTTGCCTTATGAAGGAACACCGGCAGAGGCAACCTACAACAAATTTACTATGGGGCAGTTAATTACTCTTAAGTTAACAACTATTATTTCCAAATCAGTTGTTGCTTCTGTTAGACTGACACTTTGTGCCTCTCGGAGGGCAGACAGGACACTTTCTAGGCTCAGGCAGACATCATCTGGTCTTCATCTTTGTATCACTTTTCAATTGTAGCACGATGATCAACAGTATCTGTTCTATAATATCAAGAATATCCACAACTTAATCACAGGCTACCTGGTATCATCTTTGCTTCCCTGATAGAACCGAGTTTGGGAGAGAAGCAGTCATTTGGGAATTGGGCTTGTATTTGAGAAAGAGAGGAGTTACTGTTGTTTGTTTTCATAAGCAGAGAGGAAGTTATCTAAAATTCTAACCCTCAAGAGCGTTTAACATTTCCTCTTTAAGGCACTGAGCAGCTGTTTCTCTTGGGAGGACTCCTGGAAGCCAAACGAGTTGAACATGGGGTAACGGAATGTGGGCTTGAGAAAGGAATGCTGAGATCCAGCTTGTAATCACACACACACACACACAAGCGCGCGCGCGCGTCCCAGGCCCCAGAAACTGTGAGCGGCTCCAATAATGTTCTTTTCCCCTTACATCCAGGCAAAGCAAGAATCCATCCTCTGTTCTGTCAAGGGGAGTGACCTTCTGCAGGTGGCCTGCAGGGGCTCATGCTCAGAGGAAACTGTGGGCAGTGGTGCCCTGTGCCATTGACTCAGCGGCCACCAGGAACACAACCCCAGAAGAAGCGACAGCAGCAGAACAGCAGTGGCAACTTCTCCAGACTGCCATGTGACTGCATCAGGCACCTCTCTATTACAGAAAGTGGGACCTACAGCGTACATCTTAACAGCTGTCTGGATCATTCCATACCATAGCCTGCCTCCTCCCGGCAGAGCTGCCAAGCGTTCCTGAACACCCGGAACACTGGCCCCTCTCAGAGTGTATTATCACTTACATCATCATGATAACCATTAACAATAAAACTTCCTGCCACTGGCTGTGTTCCCCCAGCAACGTTGGGCTGGGATATTCTGATCGGGTGGTCTTGTTGAGGCCGTGGGAAGGGCCATGCCCTGTGAATAAGGTTGGGCTCTGCTGCTGGGAAGGGAGACATCTCCCACTGTCAAATGTTCAAGGAAAACAGGGGCTCAAGGACAGGAAACCAGTGCTCAGTAGGTGACTAGGCTGGGCTTCCAGGAGTCTGAGCGCGCTTCCCTGCAGGGTGGGAGGGAACCATGACCTTGCTACGTGGGTGCAGGCCTAGAGCTGGAAAGGGCAGCAGGTAAGAAGCTGCACGTCGAGGGCATGCCATATAACCATGTGTTATTCTGTTTCTGCTGCAGTCAGACCCTCTTTAAATGCCCCAGCCCAGTCTCAGTGTGTTTTGAAAAATTCGAAGAATGGCCTCGGGTCAGCAGTCGAGAGCAGAGTTAGAGGAGGCCGTGTCCCTGACACCGGACTAGTGGTCACAGGAGAGACTCCAAATCTCAGCCAAGTCAATCCACTGGCCTCCCACGTGGCTACATGGTCGGCTTCCCTGTATCATTTTTCATCATCCATTTCCACAGCCTTCCCAGGAACCAACATGCTGATAAGCTCAACAATGGCTGTCATGATTGTTTAGAGAGCTAAAAGGTAAAATCCAGCTTTAAAGCAGGATTTCAAGCTTCCTGATCACATCCAAGTCTCCCATAGGATCTGTCAGCCAAAACATCCTGTTGGCAGGGGGTGCCCAACATATGGGGTTTATACCATCAGTAAGGGTGACAGTAGCATATCTTCAGTGCCAACAGGATAGAAACACAAGTTTGTACAGCATATAGCCACCGCTCGTGATCCTTAAGGAAGAAACCATTTCCCTCTCTGGGATCGGGCTAGTCCATACAGAAGAAAAACTCTTAACAAAAAAACTGTGTCTAGCTGTAGATGAACAAATGGCATATGGGATCCTGAGGCACCCATTGTATATTCTACTAAAGAAAAGAGATCAGAATAAAATATAAGATTTTTTTCTTTATAGTGGCAGCTGCCCTTTTTCAGAGAAATACTAACAGGATATTGAGGTCATCTGAACCTGTAAATCACCTTGCAAATGACAAACCCTCTTTTTGTGAAAGTTATAATAAACACTGGCAAGTGAGAGACAAGTGAAAGAGGACTTGGGATGGGTACAAACGCGCACTTTCCTTGGCCTTGAGAAATGAGATTGAACACGGGAAATTGGAGTCTTTGTTGTTAGGGGAGAGATTCTGAAATCACTGGGGCATGAATGTGTTCTCAGGCTCATTCCAAGCTACCAAAATGCAAAGTCCAAAGACAATCAGAGTCTCATAAAGTGTCTTGCCAAGAAAAAAATGGAACTTTGCCTTCTTGGCTTCTGAAAAGAGGGTTTCCATCCAGGTTCCCACTGGAATGGAGAAGTCATTCACATATTTTCCCAGCCTTTCTGGTCTCTCTGAATCACAACGACTTTATTTTAGCTTGTTATTTACAAAAGGAAAAAGGTCCCTTAAAATCAGGCCAAAAACCAAGTCTTCAGGTAAAAAAAGAAGGTTAATAAAAATAGTAGGATATAATATGGCATGACTACCACTATGGAAGAAAAATTATGCACAGAAAAATACAGGCAGGAAATAATACAAAAAGTTGAGGGTGGTTGTCTAACAGAATTAAATAAGCATGTTTTCTATAATGAAGTTGCTTTCGTGGATAAATGGATAAAACGGACCCTCTCCCACTCTTATTTAAAAATAAATCCATGAAGAAAAATTTCCGTTTCCAACTACCACTTGTCACTACCAGACAAGTCTTCACCATTTGCTTGCTGACTAACTATACAGCAAGAGCCTAGGTGACTATAGTTAATCCTGAATAGATCCACATTCCCTTAAAATGTCTGCATTTAGAAATAATTAAGGCACCAAGAAACTAACAAAGGCCACTCTTGACCGTTTTATTTAACTATTTCTATTAGACTGTTTTATTTTATTATTTCTATTAGATTTTAAGTCATAAGAGTCAATGTAATAGTCCATGGATGTGGGTCTCCTAGTAGACATTTTTTACCCAATCGTTAGTTGTAGAAATGATACCTAACATCAATCGAATGTTTGTTCTGTGTCAATAACGGAGTTGGTTGATATAAATGTATTTTCTCCTTGAATTCTTACAATAGTCCTATAAGCTAGACACTGGAATTAGTCCCATGTGTAGATGAGAATGTGCAGGCACAAAGTTAGGTCAACTTCCCAAGGTCACAGAGCTAATAAGAGGCAGAACAGTCATCTGAACCCTGACTATGTGACTCCTCTTTACTGCTTTATGAAGCCAGACAATGCTGCAGCTTACTCCTTCTTCAATAACCACCTGCTGTTCAAAGTTCTCGTTTAAACATTCAGGATATAAATAGGTACCCCGAGACTTTACAATGGGCATGTTCTTATGAATGTCTTAGATACAATTTAAGATGTCCATAAATCTCAAGTTTTAAAAACAGGAGGAGATGCCATTTGCCTAGTGATTTTCATCTCAAAGCACATCTTTTAGGAAAATTCTAGAAGGGCAACTGCTCAATGTGTGACTCTAGCACTCATGCGTGTGTGCGGTTATTCAGAGGCATTTGGACCACGAGAGGTCAGAATGTGTGTTTAATCCACCTCTTCAGCTAGGTTAAGAGACTTGCTCAGGGTCTGACAACTAGTTAACAAAATGGCCAGGAGGAGGACACAAGTCTCAATTCCTATTTAAGAACTCTTCTGTTTCTTCATCTTAGGCCCAAGAACAGATAGAAACAATCTTTAGTGGAGCAACAGAATTTCAGTGATTACCTAGACTCTGATGGTTTTAATTCCAGTAGATATTGTTTCCCTCTGATGGGCTTTAAATATTTTACAGATTTTTTAGAGTTTGCCAAAAATAGGTCTGTGGAGACCACAAAATGTTTTGTTTATGAGAGAGGAAAAGAGATAGAAACATAACTTAAAAAAAAAAGATGACTATGTTGGCAAAAATAATGATATGGGAAATTAAATCCCATGCCTAGAGGTCTGAAGCTGATAACCTTTCCTGACCCCAGTGGGAAGATATTTTTTGTTCACGGGGAGCACATAATCATTGGCTAGGCTTTTTCTCTTCCTTTGAAGACTATCTTAGTGAAGGACAGATCAGGTGACGATAAATCCAATCTGGGACTTAACTTAAAAATATCTTTTTCTTTATCTTGTCGTAAAGGCTTCAGCCCCAGGCTGGAGAGCGCTGTGAGCTGGCTTGGTGGCCGGGGCCTGACACAGAGTAATGCCTGTGGTATGAGGGGGCCGTTACCCACCAGCAGCCTCGGGTGTGGGAAACTTCCTTCAACTCAGGGAAGGCAGCCCAAACTCTGAAAATTTGATCTTCTTCTTTTGCCAAAGAGCCAGCTACAAGACTCTGGGATCCATCACTATTATTATAACTGTAGGGACAAAAAATGACTTAATTGTAAAACAATGACCTCACCCTAATAACCATGGTCTAATCATTTCTAAAGAAAGCTGCCTTCTTCATTCCTGCCAACTTGCAAATGAAACAAATTACATTGGAACATGATTATATTCATTAGAGATTATTCCACGAAAACAGGGAGGATTTGAATTTACCCTACACTTAACCCAGGCAACTAACCCTGCAGTGCAACCTCAGGCCAAGTGTTGATCGATGCTGTGTTAGGAGAATGTTTGTCCCAGGCTACGAGCAACTGAGTGTGCCTCTTCTTCAGTGAGACCAAGTCACCAAAATACTCCTCATACTAGACAAAAGAATCACTTAGTTTAGAAACTTTGAACGCCATTCCTCTGATTTAACTCTGGATTTTACTATGGGAAAGAATGACACATGGTACAAACCTACTCTCTCACTGCCGCATGTCAGCGTCCTGGGAGGCTGAACTCACGCAGGTTACAGAGAGGCGGTGTGGGGGCTGCAGCGCACCCTGACATCCATCGCCGCCTCTCCCGTGGGTCATGTGAGGTTTGCTGGATGTCTAAATATTCCCTTTCAAGAGGGAAGCAGAAGAGTGAATAAAGAGAAAGAGAGAATAAAGAAACACTATTACAGAATGATGACAGTTTCCTAATGTCATTTTTATTAACCATTTTTGAGCTGATCTCTATGTCATTGCAGAGAGATTGATTAGCACGGTTCCACTTTCACAGATGAAACAACTAAAATGGAAAAGGACAGAGATGGTGGCATAATGACTTGCTTGAGATGGATTAGCAAGTCAGAGGAGGGCCTGGAGAAGAATTCAGAACATCTGATACCTGCTCTCGAGCTCTGACAACTAAAGGGAGTTCAGGATTTGGAAAGGAATAAGGTTAAGAGCTCAGCCAGCTTCCCTTCCACAGTGGTCCAACTGGCCAGACTTCTTTCAGATCCATGCCCAGGGTCATGGGAGAGCGTGTGGGAGGGTCAGTGCTAAGCCAGCATCCTTCTGGGGAAACATCCCAAGGCCATGTTACAGGGAGAATGGGTCAGTATTATGTTCCTGTCAGAAGGACCACATGATGTTATATTATCATTTCCTTTAGGAAATGCCAACTCCTCCAAATTATTTAACCATCATAAGTCCTTACAGAATAACAACCCTCACCTTACACCAAGGAAATATCTTTCTCAGTCAAACAGATAGGCTTGGAATCAGTGAGCAAAAAAGTCTTTATCTCACATAAATTTTGAAGCTGTTCAAAGTAGGATCCAGTGATAGAGTTTAAGTAATATCCCTGGTTGAGCCAACCATCTGGCTGGACAAACTCTTGGTACTTTGCAGGGTCACAGTGTGTGTCTCTGTGTCTATATGACCTTGACCCTGCCCAGCTTCTTATAATCTGCCTGCTAATTTGGTTAGGAAGTGAAAACAATTCCCAGTGTAATTTTTGGAGCTATTTTTGAGCTGACCCACATTGATTTTTTTTCCCAACTAACCTGACACAGAAGCTGAGTTGGTAGGAGAGAAATGTATATATTGGTGATAGGGATGGAGTAGATGTATTCAACAGAGAATAACTGAGAAGTCACTATATGCCAGGTACTTTTCTAGTCCTGGAAAGACAGTAGTGAGCAAAACTCATAAAAATCCCTTTTCTCAAATTTATCATTTGATGTGTGTATACATGTGTGTAATTGAGATGGGGTGGGTAAGACATAATGGCCAATATAAGTGTGAAAAAATTTTTTTCTTTTAGTTTCTTTTGAGGGGGAAGGCAATTAGGTCTATTTATTTAATTATTATTAATATTATTTTTTAATGGAGGTACTAGGGATTGAACCCAGGACTTGTACACGCTAAGCGTGAGCTCTACCACTTGTGCTATACCCTCCTCCCCAAGTGGGAAATTTTATATCATGTTAGAAAGCCACAAGTGCTATTAAGTGAAACTAAAGAGAATAGGAAGTTTTGAGCTGAGAAGTGATGGATGTAATTTTTTAAAAATACCTTATTATGGTATGATCCCTATACAGTAAACTACACATATTTCACATGTACAATTTGACAAATCTTGATAGATGTGTACACCAATGAAACCACCACTACAATCAAGATAGCTAACATTTCCATCACTCCCCAAGAAGTGCAAATTTAGAATTTCCAATTTATCCTTTACCACCCCCTTTACCCCTTGGTAACATAAGTTTGTTCTCTATGTCTTTGAGTCTGTTTCTGGTTTGTAGATAAGTTGATTTGTGTCTTTTTTTTAGATTCCACATATAAACAATTATCATATAGTATCTTTCTTTCCCTTTCTGACTTACTTCACTTAGAATGACATTCTCCAGGTCTATCCATGTTGCTGCAAAAGGCATTATTTTATTCTTCTTTATGGCTGAGTAGTATTCCATTACACACACACACACACACACACACACACACACACACACACAAACACACACACACACACCCCACATCATCTTTAGTGATGAATGTAATTTAAATAAAGTGATAAAAGAAAGCTCAGTGAGAAGGTAACATTTGAGCAAAAACTTGAAGAAAAAGTAGCAATCCCTAAACCACGTAGGGAAGAGCATTTCTGGCTCTGAGTGTAGAGGTTTGAGTGGGGCCACCATGATGCCTGTTTTGGGGTGTGTCATTCTTGTACTCTAGATCACTGGGGTCCACTGGAATTGTGTCATGAACCATGTGCAGTGGGAAATGTGGCACACCTCTCATGAGGCAGAAGTATTCTGGAAAGAGCAAGGAGGCCAGGGAGAGTCAGGCAGTCAGAGAGAGAATGAAGGGCAGGTATTTTCAGGCTCTTTTGACTAACTCTGTGGGAGGCTAGATGACTATACAGGGAATTTTTAAACAGCCCCATTTCTCGTGACTGCTGATACCACAAATTCTAAAAATGGTTGGGCTGTCTTTAGGCTACTTGGGTTTGATAGTTTAAAAAATTTTTTTAATTCTTATTTTTTATTGAAGTGTTATTGATTTACAGTGTTAGTTTCAGGTGTACAGCAAAGCAATTCAGCTGAACTTGGGAATGGAGTCGCCATCAGAACTGACACCAGTTATAATGTGTTTGCTTTATTATTTGGAACATTCAATTCTGCTCCAGGGGACAAGAAAACAAGTGGAATGATGAAATCCATAAGAAACCTTAGGCACAGATAGTAAGCTAGCCCTTTATGTGATAGAGGCAAACTTACAGCATATATTAAGTATAGGTAGAAAATAATTTAGAATATGCTAAGACATATTGAAGATAAACAGAAAAATGGGTTGTGTGATGCAACCAACAAGGATGCCACCCATAGATTGAAATGGATGGAAATATCAGGTCATTAGTCTTGATCATGCTATCTCCGGACTGACATCTACATCACCCCTGTATTACTAGCCACTCATCAGTGACCTTCAATATGGTCCCATTCTGGCCCCATAAGGGCTGTGCTTAAAAAAAATGCAAATAACATCTATGGCTGTTGAGCACAATAATTGGCAAGCTACAGATTGTGGCCAGGGGTCCTTATCTCTGCATCTCTCTAACAGCACAAATGTGTGGCATTACCCAAGGAGACTTGTATCTATGAGCTCCCTTGCTCAACCTTGACCCTGGTCACATAACCATCTCATCAGTGCAGAGAAAGACACAGGACCTAGGGGCCTTCATGATCCAGAATTTAAGTAAGGGGTGCTGTCTGTCACCTGCTTGCACCTCATCCTCATGAACTCACCCCATCTCTTTCAGCTTGCTTTCCTCTGTGTGTTTTAAATGAACCGCATCAACTACGTGATTCCAGCATCTTAACTGGGTCTGGGTACCGTCCTGTTCCATGACCTTTGGAAAAGCTTGGGTAACTTCCAACAGATCACACCACTATTTTTCTTCCCACACCCTTACATGGAAGCCTAAGGTGCTATGAAGTTGTTAACAGTCCCTGAATCAGGTTATTATTTCCTGAATCCTCACATTCACAGTGAGTGAACAAGGTCCTTCGGAGTCCTTTACAGAAGGAAGTAATTTTAAAATACAAAAAGAGAAAAAAAAGCCTACTGTGCCTCTGCACGTATTTTTTGCATTTTCATTAGCTGTAAAGATATTTCAAAGCTTGACTTTCTTCATCTATAAGCTTAGAGGATCTAGAAATGCCATGTAACTAGCCAAGGGGGAAAATTCAAGGCTATTTTTTGAATGAGTAGCAGTTCTTCTGAGAGTCAAGGCCTTGACTCATGAGATTTCTCCTCCTATTTGCATCTACGATTATTTACTGATTATAATCGCTAGAAACATGTTCGTACGGGTCCCTTTGACTGAAGTGGGCTGAAATAAGGAGTTGTGGGTTTGACTCATCATGATATAAAAGAGTCAACCATAGGGCTTCTGAACATGTTATTACAGCCTGGAAACTGCTGAGTTAGTGCACAACTTAGACATATAAAACCAAGCACAAAAAACTTTTTAAAAATTATTTAAACGATTCTGCTAAACAGAACCGTTTAGCATATTCTGTGGGAAATAATCATGCCGAAGAAACAATAGTATTAGGAATCGCTCCATAATTGAGTAGGTCAAAAAGGACAATAAGGGGTTATAGTAAGAGAGTATGTCTTTTTGATTAGATATTTTATTTTTCTGATTTTTGTCTTTTCTTTCAACGTGTTGATTACATCTGACCAGATTAAGCGTATGATTAGATAAGGTCAGCAATCAGGGTCTGTTCATTTACTCACAACCCCTCCCTTTCCCCCTACCACCTACCAATTGCTTTTTAAAATTTTTGTTCTGTGCAGAACTGAGTTTAGTTATGTGATTAAAATTGACACATCATTATGACACAAGTGGCCCTGAGGTGCAGACCATTGTTTTCATTAGAAGCCTGAGTCTGGAATGGCATGGTGGAGGTGCTGAGTGAGGGAGATAGAGAATCCATGCATTGCCATGAGCTGGTGAAAGGATTCTCCAAAATGAATTCTATTCTTCTGCATCGTGGGCGAAAAGCAGCCCTTGGACTCATTAAGAGTGAATTTTAGAGCACATTTCAGTTATGTTCAAAATACTTGAGAATCAAGATTTTCAGGCTCTGCAAGTTTCTTTCACTTGGTCTTAGATCTGGCTCCACCTCCATTTTCTTCTTGTCCTACCTCCCCACCCCAGGTTAACTCAGACAAGCACAGACATTCCCAGAGTGAGATCAAGAGTCATGCCAAACCCAGCTGCCTTGCAGAACCTTCACGAGCAGAAGTCAAATATAGATATTCAGTATAAATACACACACAGAGAATTAAATCCAAACTTACAAACCACTTGAATCAATTAAAAATTCTGCTAAGTTTGCTAGTTTTTTTGGTTTCAAAGGGATTACAATGCAGAATGTACATTTCTGGAGAAATAAGTAATTCTCATTGAATCTGGTTTTGCTTTAAAACTAAATTCAGGACCTTTTAATTAACTTGAGTGGTTCTCATTTTACAGCAAACGTGATTAAGCAATTTTTTTCTCTTTGTGTGAGTCTGGTAAGTGGAGGGGCATTTAGATAATTTAAATCAATGTGTAATTAGTTGCTTAATGTCATTATCACTCTCTTGTCTGTCAGCACCATGCAGGTAAGCATTGATTCGTTCTTGTTCCTCCTTGTGTCATCAATGGCAGGTACATAATACACATATAACACATATTTTTAAAATATATGGATGGATATTTGGATGGATGGAAGAATAAAAGGAAGCAAAGAGAAGGAACAAAGGTAGAAGTGGGGTGGGTCAGGGCTCCAGTCTGCATAAAAGCTTCCTTTCTCTGGCAAGTCAGAAGGAACAGCAGGCTGACCCTGTAGCCCACTGCCTCAGAGCACCTAGAATAGCATGGACTTTGGTGTCCACAGACTGGGTTTGAATCTTTGCTTTGCCCTTGCCTGTGGCTAATTATTTAACCTCTCAGAGTCTCAGTTTCCTCATCTATAAACTGGAGAGAATACCAGAGTGTCACCTACATCAGATCTTTGTTATAAATACCAAATCATACACTCCTCATAAAAGCTCTTAGCTTGGTGCCAAGCTCAGAGTCCTGAATAAGGAAACACTAACTACATGCTGGTTTTCCAAGAGGCACTGACTTCAGGGAATTTTGGGCATACAAGCCTGCAAGCTCTGAGTGATGCACAGTAGGGCTTCTGAGGGTTGAAAAGCTAAATGCTAAGTTCTCCAATTTCCCTTGCCTACACTCTTTGGTTCAGAGATTTAATATTTTCTTGTATTTAGCCATCTCTTGAAGGTCAATCCTATCTACTGATCTAAGTTTCAACCCCCATTTTAATTGTCTTCTGCACAGCTGGTCGCTCTACTTTGTACTTTTTAACATACTTTTTTATGCTCAAGTTTAACATATGTGGCAACACCAAGTAAAGAATCTTAAACTAGTGTCTCCTCTCAGGTACCCTCTCTGTTCATTTTACTTCTGTTCTCTTGAACTCCGAGCTCAAAGCCAGAGTCCGCTATCCTTGACTCATCTAGATAAGTGGTCAAATCATGGCCTCTTGGGTCAGTAGGCTTGAGCTGAAATCTGAACATGGACACTTCGGTGCTGTTGAATAGATGAGCTTGCTGTTTTAAATCCACCCAAACCTGTTTTTCCTATTAACTTCTCCATTCCTATCAATAAGTGTCTTTCCTTCCCACCAGTTATTAAAGCTTGAAACCTCAAACCCATCCTTGGCAACATCCTCTTCCTCAGTGACCACATTAAGCAAATTCATTAACTCCTGTTCCTTCTCCCTCTCACATTCATTTATCTTCCCACATCTGCCACAACTCATATCCAGATCATATAGGTTAAGAGCATGGACTTCAGGGTCACACAGAACCGAGTTTGTGTGAACACCCTGTCACTTTTTAACTGTGTGCTGCTGGACAAGTTACTAAACCTTCCTAAGCCTCTTCCCTCATCCAGCAAACAGGATAATAACAGCACCCATTTCATGTACTTGGGGAGATTAAGTGAGATAATGCCCAATGCCTAGTTTCTCATTGCTATCCATACCCACATATCATAGAGTTATATTACCTTCTATCCAATGCTAGAACTTCTACAACATAGCTGATGAATAGATCATCTGGCCTTGGCTTGAACCTTTTCAGGGATGGGTGGATCAGAGTGTAAGATCTATTTATGACTAAGTTTAGTTGTTATAAAGTTCATCCTTAGATTGAAGTAGGTTCCCCTCACATCATTTTCACCATCTGGAGTAACAAAGAATTCACTGGAGTCATTTTCCACATTACAACAACCTTTTAGTGGGGAGGGTGTAGCTCAGTGGTAGAGTGTGTGCTTAGCACTCACAAGATCCTGGGTTCAATCCCTAGTACTGCCTTTAAAAATAGGTAAATAAATAAACTAACCTAATTACTACTCTCTCAATTTAAAAAAAAACAGGAAAAAACCCACAATCTTTAAGCTTATGAAGTCATCTCTCATGCTCCACTTTTGTGTTTCATCTTATAGATTTAAACACCACAAATTGTTCAAGTTTTTCTTTGACTGTCTTCTGCTCCACTCTATTTTATCAATATCTTTTTTCAAATAGGTTGTACTAAGCTGATCATGGAAATGCAATGGACCCAGAATAGGTAAAACAATCTTTAAAAAGAAGAATAAAGTTGGATGAGTCACAGTTCCCAATTTCGAAACTTACTAAAAAGCTACAATAATTGAGAGAGTGTGGTACTGGCGTAAAAATGGATATATAGAGCCATGGGATAGAATTGAGAGAGTGTCCAGAAATAAACCCTAATATGCATGGTCAATTGATTTTTTTGACAGGGTGTCAAGGTAATTAAATGAAGGAAGAACAGTCATTTCAACAAATGATGCTAGGACACATGGATAGATGCATGCAAAAGAAGTTAGTCCTCTTCAAACCATACACAAAAATTAACTCACTATGGACCATAGAGATAAATCTTGGAGCTAAAACTATAAAACTCCTAGAAGAAAACATAGAAGTAAATATTTGGGCAATGGTTTCTTAGAAAGGGCACCAAAAGCAAAAGCAACAATCACAACAACCAAAAAATAAATTAGACTTTATAAAATTAAAAACTTTTGTATTGCAAACAATGACAACAAGACAGTGAAAAGAGAACCCACAGAATGGAAGAAAATATTTGCAAATCATATATCTGATATGAGACTTGTGTTCAGAACATATTAAAAAAAACTCTTAAAACTTAATAATAAAAAGATAAATAACCCAATTAAAAATGGGCAAAAGATCCAAGCAGACATTTTTCTAAAAAAGACATACAAGTGGACAATGAGCACATGAAAAGATGCACTCCATCATCTGTCATTAGGGAAATGCAAATAAAAGCCACAAAGAGATACCACTTCACATACACTAGGATTGCTGTAATCAAAAAGATAACGAGTTGACAAGATGTAGAGAAATTGAAAACCTCATACATTGCTGGTGGGAATGTAAAATGGCAACTCTGAAAAACTGACAGTTCCTCAAATGTTGAATGTGGAGTTATCATATGACCTAACAATTCCACTAGTAGGTATATACTCAAGAGAAATGAAACGTATGTTGGCACAAAAACTTGAACATGGATCATTCCTCAGGATAGCTGAAAGGTTGAAGACAACCCAAATGTCCATCAACTGATAAAGAAATAAATTAAGTATGGTATATCCATCCACTGGGATATTATTCAACAATAAAAAGAATGAAATACTGATACAAGATACAAAATGGATGAACCTCCAAACATCGCTCTAAGTGGAAGAATCCAGTCACAGAAGACCACGTATTGTATAATTCCACTTTTCTGAAATGTTTAGAACAGGCAAATCTATAGAGATGTAAAGTAGATTAGTGTTTACTGAGGGCTGTGGGAGTGGTGTTGGTGGTTGGGGGAAAATAAAGAATGACTGCTAATGATCTCTTTTGGGGGCGATGAAAATATTCTAAAACTGACGGTGGTGATGGTGACATAACTTTGTGAATATATATATATGTATATATATAATATATATATATATATTAGAAACAATTGAATTGTACAGTTTAAATGAGTGAATTATAAAGCTGTTTATAAAATGTATGTACAAATTTAGCACAAAACTCTGCTGTGATTTGACCAATATTTGTTCACTGGGATTGTTTGTTATGTTTGAGGCCTACACTTTATTTATACATTTATATTACATTAGGACAGGAGTCATTTTTATTAATTGTTATATTTCCATAGCCATGTATAATATTTCGTGCAGAGTGTTTAATTAAAACATGCTTATTGAATCGATAAATTTTAGGCTAAATGAATGTAGTTTGCATTTGCTTTAGGGTAAATATTTTATATGTGATCAACCAATCTTCCTCAAGGCTCTTTCAATGTGGCTTGCTGGTAAGCCAGGGCGATTCCATCTTGTGCTTGGGCAATACATTTTTTTGAATCGAAGTGAAGAGCTTTACATTTATTTGCTAAATTTTCTCTTCTTAGATACCATCAGTCGTTCTACACAGTTAAGACTTTCTTGGGTCTTTTTTTTTTAATCTAGTATTATTTCTATTTCTATCTGCTTTGTATTACAAACAAATCTGAATAAGCCCACTTATTATTCAAGACTTAACAGTTAATTATTAAAGACTTATGAGGCTTTCTCCAAGATGTTGATAAAAATATTGAGCAGCACAGAGCTGAGGTCAAAGACTGGTGGAATATCAAAATTTCCTGAAGACAGACTTCGTTAATGGCTCTAGCTAACTATCTATACTATGATCTAGTCCTGTGGCTGGAACTTCCTTAGGAGTGCCTTCCACCCACCTCCCAAATCCATCTGACAAGCTCGGATCCAGCGCCATCTCGTTCATGTACCATTCTCTGATTAGTTCAGCCAGAATATCTCTCTACTTCTATTTAATTTGTCATAATATTTTGTTTGTACTACTGTCGAGACATTGATCTCATATCACCTTGAATTATAATTGTTTATGTGCATGTCTCAGTGTCTGTTCTAGATCGTAAGAAACTTAGAAAGAGGATCTGTGATTTCTCTGATAATTTTGCCTCTTAGAATTTAAGTGTGCTTAATAAGTTTTATAAATAACATACATAAATAAGATATTCAGTGCTGTGAAAAATACTATTAAATCTCAATACCTTCAGGGGTTATATATCTGAAAAACTATGTCAAACACTGAAAATAAATGGAAATAGTCCATATCAAAAACACTGCTAGAATAGATACCTCTCCCCAGTCTTCTTCAATTATTCATGAGACAATCTGCAAAAGCATCACAAATTGTATGTTTAAAGTTTAGAGAATGAATCATCTTAAGAGTTTTCAAACCAGACCACACTAGGTTGAAATTTAATGTTTCTCGCACTTGCATTTTCCTTGCTTTGCTTCTGTTAGTTTGCCTGGGGGACTGCTCTGCCTTTTCATGTTCCTGTGGTGCTGATAGGTATATTTTATAGCTGTGTTCTTCCATCCCTGGGTTCTACTGGAGGGTAGTCCAATCAAACCTCTTCTCTGCACTATGTCACAGAATCACCTTGATGAATGGGTAGACAGTATCTACCGTGGCCTTTTCCCATTTTAGGGGATGAACACACTGAACATGTGTATAAAAAGGTGGAGGGTTTTACATTTTTGGTTTGCAATATAAAATTATATAACTTCTAAATTGTGATTTCCACACAGTGGCTAGTGATGGAGCACAATCTCCTCCATGTAATTTTCATCATTTATTTCAACAAATATTTCCTGAGTGTCTACCGTGTGCTGATTACATTGTTTGAGATGTTGGAGATACAACTGTGAATAAGACAAATAGAGTCCACGTTCTCAAGGAACTTACATTCCAGCAGAGGAGAGAGACCAAAACAACTTTCTATATAAAATCTTTTCTGACAGGTATTACACAGGAAGATAAAACAGAACAGTCTTTGAATTCTAGGCTGCTCAGTTTTGTTTGTTTGTTTGAGGGGAAAAGTAATTAGATTTGTTTGCTTTTTTTGGCAGGGGGGAGATAATTACATTTATTTATTTATTGTCGGAGGAGAACCCAGGACCTCATGCTTGCTAAGCTTGTGCTCTACTGCTTGAGCTATACCCTTCCCCAATTGTCTGCTTATTTTGGAAGTACTGGGAACTGAACCCAGGACCTTGTGCCTGCTAGGCGGGCACTCCACCACTGAGCTATACCCTCCCTCCACACCTCAGCTGCCCATTTTAAAGGCCAGAATCCCTAGGGTCACAGTGAACATTTCTGAAGTAATAATTAACACTTCAGAGATCGATATTTGTGCCAATATATGTTCAGTACTCTTATTTCTCAACAGCCAGCTGCTACCTCAGATCACTGCCCATCCCCAACTTCCCTACTCAATAATCCAAAATTGTGTCGGGTTTACACTGTTCCTGCAGAATTTAGCAGTTAATCTGAGTCCTCTATACCAATCAGAGTGATCCGATTCTCTTTTATTGTGATTGTTTTAAGCAAAGGCATAGGACTCTATCTTTGCTAATAGAGCTGGAGGTCTGTTGTGAGGTTTCTGAGAAGAACTTCCTGGCTCGTAAAAAAAGGAAGACACAGGAAGAAAGACGGTCTTCTCTACTCCTGAAAATCTGGTGATGTCCTGGATGAGATGCCTGACCATGACAATTACCTTGCAACTCCAAAGAAGCCTGCTCAGGGACATTGCCTACAAGCCCAAGAAGGCACAGAAGAAAGGAAGAAAGAAATGATCTTCCTGATGACAGAGTTGAGCCATAGAACTGTCCAACCCTGGAGGCACCCCACTTTGAGTCCTCTCATTATGCGAGATAATGCCATTTCTGTTTCCAGCTGCCAAAACCATTTTAGCAGATACAAGTAGATACAAATGCACATACACAGAGAGCAGTCTGGCTGACTGATTAAATGTATATATAGGCATAAATTATCTCCCCACTCCATTTATGATTGTCACATTTATTTTTACCTCAGGCAAAAGCAGCCATACAATTAGAAAATTTCAGGGATGAAAATAAACATCTGAGTTGACAACAATTTAAAAAATCAATTCAAGATGTAGTGGTATTACAGTAAAATAAAAGAGATGCTTACAGATTTGTTAACTGCTGAAGATGTAATAAGACATCAAATAAACCAATCTTTCTTCAAGTTCTTTAATAAAAAAAATCTGATGTTGAGTCCAGTCTTTCATTTTATCACTGGGATAAATAGAGAATAGTCATTGCAATCAATTGCATGTTTGTTCCCCCAGAGAGCTCTCCCACAAGCATACATTATGTATGGAGATGAGAGGGGACATTGGGTTCCTATTCATACTGTCTTTTCTTCTAAACTGCAGTTTCTCCAATGGATCTACTTTTAAATAAAATGAAAGCAAAAATGCTAAAACTACTGCTGTCAGAAAGCAGCTTTCTCTAAAAATGAAATGCCAATTGTCTTGAAAATATTTTCTGTTTTTCATTTGCAATGTTCTATTGGTCACTTTGATGTAGTCAAAGCTTCTGAATATTTATAAAGATTGAGAAGGACAGGAAAGGCAGTAACAATCTTATTGGGTTGTTGTTTAGCAATTCAACCTTTATCTTAAAGGACAAATGGTAATGAATTATATCTATAAAAAAATCCTCAATAGATAGTCTTTATAAAGCTACTTTTCTAAGTGTAACTCTATCCATAACCTTTGGTATATTGCAATTTGGAACACAGTTATAACTGGTATCTGAGACATGGAGGGGTGGAGGGAGGAGATGGAATAGGGTTGAAAATAGCCTCTCATGCTCAAAACAATCACAGGTCTTTCTACCCATAACCAGTGACACCTTTTGCTCGAATCACCTTCTGGTTTGTTCCTTCTATCTCACTAGCCTGCAGCAAGCAACCCTAATGCATATTTCTTTCTGCTCTCTTCTCTTAACCACCAACTGTCAGTGGCCCTTGGGGAGATGAAAAGTATCCCCCTTCCTTCCACCTGGAAGAGGGAAGAGATGGAGGAACTACAAGTCATCTATACACATTTCCAGTTTTTTATATTTCAGTATATATATTTTTTATATTTCAGTATCCTCAACTTCTGTATATATTTTTTCTGAAGATGATTTACTTGAGAAGGAGCTTGGTTCATTATTGTTTAGAAAAGTTTTTTTAGTAAAATCGTTCCTTTTAGTTTAGAGACAATAAAAGGATACCCATCACCTGTCTCAATTCTTACTATCATGCAACCCAGGAGTGCAAACATTTTTGGAGAGCTGAACAAAGGGATAAATAGAAATAATGGTTTGAGGAAGCCTCTTTGACTGATTTAGCAAGACAACTTAAACACATAAAGCCTCCTATCTTTCCCCACCTTATATACAATTCTGTAGAACCTTGCAGCTGGTAAAGTGATGCTTTAGATCACGAAGGGATAGGTAATTTCAATGTCAAACAGCCAAAGAACTATAGGTAATTGAAGTTGATAATTTTAAATGCAACTAGAATGTTTCTGGGGTCTACCAAAAATTTTAGTGGTATATTTGATAAATCTACACATCAACATTTTCTGTAATTTCTTTTAGATTTGTCATGCTTTATTCAAAAAGGTAAGTAAAGTCTATTTTTGCAAATCAAATCAGGAGATATTTTTTGCAATTACAGCCAATCCTCATTTCACTTCATATTTTCTACCTCCTAATAACAAAAATAAACTTACTTAAAGTTATAATACAATTTAAGACATCAAATGTAAATGGTATGAGTTACATAAATGAACATATTTTTAGGAGGTAGAGAAGCAAAATGGTGTTAAGACCAGTAATTGATGGATTCTTACGGTCTCCATCATTCGGTCACGTCTTTCTCCCATCAGTGGAACCCACTTTGTCTGAATGCAACTCTTGCTCACGAGTGGCGAGGATCAGAACTGCATCTTTCCAGACAAAGAGGGACTTTATTCTCCAGCATCATCAGAAATGCTAATTTTTTATTTACACAGCACTTTGACATTGACAGCACTGTTCCAAGAATTTTATAAATATTAACTTGTAGAATCCTATTTACAATGCTACGGGAGTCTCTGTTATGCCTTCATTTCCCATTTGGGGAAACTGAGACAGCTAAGTCAGTAGCAAATTGGGCATTCCAATGCAGTCAGCCCTGCTCTCAGTGTGTGCTGTTAGTCATTGCTCTAAAGCTGCCTTTCCAGAAACATTCTCAATTCTTGGATCTTCTTAGGGAGTTCTCAGGATTACCCCTGCCTTGCCTTAGCCACACCCAGATTAACTCCACTGTTTGAAGATGATAATGAAAACATTTAATAACGTTCAGTTACCTTTCATCTGAGAATCAGTTTCCATGTACAGTGTTATTATCCTCATTATATAGATAAGGAAAGGAGGAACAAATGGTCAGTTAAGTGTAAATGAGACCAAGTTGGAAACAGAAGCCCCCAGCCCTGTGATCTAATCAGAAGAGAAGTTTCCATTCCCAGGAGTCACTTAGTAAGCAGATTTGGAGAGAGAATGAATGTCACTGAAGGGGAAATAGGGAGGAGGAAAAACCTAAAATGCAAAACTCTCTGCCTGCAATGATCAAATTCATAAGCTAATGGAAGCAAAATGATTTCACATATTCATTCAATATTTCCTGTGTGGGAGATAATCTATGATCATGTACATAGTCATAATCGTAATGCTGTGGGTATTAGCTCGATAAACCAGTTGCGAATCTTTCAGGAAGGCAGAGGCTGATGCATCTGCACTAGGTTCAAGATCTCAGCAGTGCTGCAGGCTGACAGGTAATGTGCAGTCAGCAGTGGGTGCCCTTGGCGTCTCTTCCCGAGGGGGTGGCCCCATTTTCCTTTCCAGCCAAGGAGGTGAAGTGAGACAAGTCACACCCGGCTTTGTGCTGGCACGTTCCCTACCTAAGGAATAGCTTGATTCACATGCCTGATTCTCAGTTTTCAATGTAGGCAAGGATGCAAGGATGAAAATTTATGGAATAGTTTCTCATTGCTAGGCTATTAAAGTCAGTGATATTGATTGTGTCTGGGGGGGGGGATTCTAATCGTTGATTTATCTGCACAAACTCACTATTCCTAAGCTACCTAAGTGTCCCCTTAGCCTGGGAATCCATTTTACACTGTGGGCCATTGATGCAGAGGAGGTAAACAAGATCTAGCTGCCCCACACAAATAAGAGCAGGAAAAAAGGATCTCAGCTTGCTCTGAATTTAACAGGAAGGAAAATGAAAGTTTAAAAAGGAAAAGATTCTTATTTTTCAGTTTCATTTTGTGGGTGGCGAAGAAAAATGTAAAGAAAGAGGCTGCGGAAAATGGGATAAAGAGAAAAATAAGGAAGGCTAGTGGGGAGAGTAAGGCTAAGGCTTAGAGACTGGTATGCAAAGGAGACTGTGGAGAAGGGTGAGATGGAGGGGAAAGCTCAGTCATTGCAGTATTTCAATGGACTTGAACTCTCCTGTCGCTTCCTTCTGTTCACCCCAGTTATCACTGCCCTTTGAAATTCTAATTAGCCAGTCAATCACTGTTCCCAGCCCCCGCAGCTCACCAAAGGGAAAATTATGCTCCTAGTGGTAGCCAGAGCAACATCACCCCAGGTCTAGATGAGCTCAAATAAAACCAGTCTTAGAGGTTAAATTTCCCCTCTTCCTGCCTTAAGTAGCCATGGTAAATTCTAGGGGACCCAGGTCGTTTTCAAAATAAAACGTTCCTGTGAAAGTTCTGCTTGAAAATCATACACTTCATGTGTACCCTAAAACCTTTAAATACAGAGAACTTCTCACTACAGACTGCGTTTTTAGTCTGACTCTGTTCCGTTTCATGTCTATTCACCTACCTGTATACAGCTATGCAAAAGATATTTGTGCAAATGGGGGACATAAATTCAGTACTAAGCAAGCTCTGTTGAAGCTCTGTCATGTTAATATCAGCCACAAATGAAAGTAAAATTTTATTTTTAGATTTAACCTCATAAATTGCCCAAAAGCAGTTTTTTATTTCCAGCTGATTTATTTGAAGAAAATAGGCTCAGATTTATGGGGTCTGTTAATGAAAAAAAAATTAAATGACCTCCTGTAGTTTTGCTGCTATTTATTGATCTCTTTCAAATTTAGTAAGCAATTCAATCTGCAGTAAGGCGTGTTGAACAAAATGGATTGCGAATGTAAAAATGGAATGAACATTTAGAGAGTATTTTCAAGTCCCAGAAAGTAGCTTTAATAAATGAGAATAAATTAAATTCATATCACTGGAGAGAAAAAGATGGATTTTGTTTTAATGGTGAACTACACTGAAACACTTTATTAGATGTAAGATCTATTGGCCATTTTTAAGGAGCCAGCTCATAGAATGGATTGCTGTCGCTCTGGTGAGTGAAGGGTCTGTCATAATCTGTCTTATAGCCATATCTTCTGAGACTTTGAAAAATTACATCTAACATCATTAGGGTAATTTATTCCAACCATTGAAACTGCTATGACCAAAAAAAAAAAAAAAAGAAACTGCTATGACCACCACTACTAGTAGTAGTGATGATGATGATGATGATAATAATAATAATAATACAATACATTTGACTTTATTTTTAAAAACATATTTATTTATTTATTTGTTTGTTTATTTATTTATTCATTTTTAAATAGAGGTACTGGGGATTGAACCCAGGACCTTGTACATGCTAGGCATGCACTCTACCACTGAGCTATACCCTACCCCCTACATTTGACTTTAAAATGAGGATTATTATTGGAGTGCTTTCTCAGAATTAGATGAAGAGACCTCCCTATTGCCAAATCCACATGCATGTTTCAGTACATTTCCTAGTTCACCTTTGTTATGGTTGCTACTATGAACTATCCATTTCTTCTTGAAACTCCTTTGGCTTCCTCAATACCACACCCAGTTCTCTACTATTTTTCTGCAAACTTCTGTCTTCCTCCAGGTCTTCCTTTTGGGATCTTCTGACCTAGCCAACTCTTTAACCTGCAACTTTAAGATAAGCTTTAAGTAATGAGGTTTCCCAGGGCTCTGCCTTGGATCTTTCCTTTGTTCATCCTTTTTCTGGGCAACCTCCTTTATATCTTTGGCATCAACTAACTCTTATATGTTGATTTCTCTCTCTCTCTGTCTTTCTTCACAGCTCACTACTCACTCCTCACCTCAAACTCAATATGATTGAAACTGAACTCAGTTTCTTTCCCTGAAATATGCTTCTGCCTCTGTATTCCCCAGCGATACCATGATTTAGCCAACTCTCAATGGGAGTCCTCACCTGAAGTACATAACAGTTCAGGAACTATTTTCTAAATTTTTCCATCAATTCTTCACATATCCAGAACCACTCTAGATGCTGAGGAGGGAAGTTAACTCACCACATACAGTAGGTATGACATTAGAGCTTGATTCTCTCCAGGAATCTGGGCTGAGAAAGGTTGCATCTAATCTGAAACCCAGCAGCCACCAGAGGCAGCTCCATTTCCTTCATTCCTTCCATGACATTGTCCTCTTTACCCTATTTTTCACCCTAGCTGCACATAGGGGGAAGCTTAGGTGTGGATTTGCTGACTAAAGCTCTGTCTATTTCTTATTTTCCGAATAGGAATTCCCTTCTTTTTCATATGTAGTAAGCTTCATCTTGACTTAAATCCCCTTCCTCCAGCTTTGCCTTCTCCAGCCTCTTCTCCCACTCTGCCCCAAGTTATTTCTAAGAGGCAAATCTGATCATATGCTTCTGCTTAAGCCCTTCAATGACTCTTCTTGGCTTTCAGATTAAAGTTTAAACTCTTTAGCATGACCAAATATATTGTCACCCGCCTGTGTCTCTACATTTCCCACCATCCCTACCTCCCCAAACTCAAGCTGTAGTCAAAACCAACTCTCCCCAGGTGAAATCTGTTTCCTCCTATGGCTTCTATGGTGCCCTGCACATAACATTCTTATTGCAATCCCTCATTCCTTTAACAGAATATTGCAGAGTGCCAACTATACGCACCAGGGAGGTAGTTATGTGCAAAACAAAGTCTTTGTTCTCATGGAATCCAACTCTACATGGAGGAACAGGCAATAAACATGTGACTATATCAAGACAAAATAGAATAATGCTATAATAAGAGACCTGGAGGTGCTTTCATTAGGGAAGTTGAGGTAAGTCTCTCTAGGAAGGTAACATATGAACTGAGAAATAAGCAAAGAGAAAAAGAGGTAAAAGAGTCTGTGGGAAGATCTAGGTGAAGAAGGTTCCTGGTAGAGAGAACAGCAAGTTCAAAGTCCCCTGGGATTGGAACAACGTGTCTGAGAGATGGAAAGAAGCCAGGGCAGGCTTGAGAAGCCACCAAAGTAGAGGATGAGAGGGAGAGATCCAGGGGTTGGGGTGGAGGGGTCAAAGGGGGCCAGGCTAGGGGTTTGGATTTTGTTTTAATTGCAGTGGAAAGCCAGCGGAGGGTTTTATGCAGGGCAGAAAGGTCTTACGCAGCTGGTGGGGAACAGACCACAAGCTGGCCAAGAGCAGAGGCATAGTCTAGACTCACAGTCATTGTGCCTTAAACTGGGGTTTTAGCAGGGAAGATTGCAGGATGTGCCATATTTGGAATATAAATTGGATATCATGCCAACAAAAGGTACTGATGGATGGTGCATGGTGGGTGTTTACCTCTGTGACTCTTTCTTGTGCATAAGCTCTCTGGGGGAAAGGCCTGCTTCTTCATATCTGTGTTTTTAGTTCCCAGCATGGTGCCTGCCACCTGGTAGGTCACTAAGACTGGTTTGTGAGTGAAGCAAGCTAAGGGGGAGATGACACGGTAGCTGGGGTGGTCAGTGCCAGCTTTACGGTAAAAGTGAGAAATGACCTGTAACTTAAAAGATGGGTAAAATTTTGACCAGTAGAAATGGAAATAGAGGAATGGTGAGCCCCTAACATTTCTGGATCTTGGAACAGGAATACAAATGGAACCCACGTATCTCATGTCTTAATATTTTTAAGTCTTAAGTCAAACGAACAGACTGTTAAATAAAATGTGCTCTATTTTAACATTACAAACCAAGCTAACAAACTGCTAAATAAAATATGCTCTATCCTTTACCCTTGACAAATACACTTTATAATCACCAGGTTCTGGAACTTGGCAGTGGAATGGGAGAGCCAGCCCCTGGCCCCTGGATGAGGCACGCCCCCTCCCCACCCCACCCCAGATTCCTCATATGCACACATGAAAACGCCACTCCTATTACCCACCACCCCCACCCCTGCGTAGACCATGAAAGCTGCCATTGGGTCATTGGAACAGGAAATTCCAGGTTTCAGGTATCTAGAACATGGACTGCATGGCAGGACTTGGGCTCAGGGTGTGCACATCCCCTGGGCCCTGCCAATTTTTCACCCCACAAGCAAGGGTAAGGCCCCAGCAAGGCTCCTTAGAGTGTGAAGCTGGAGGAAAGACCCTTCTCACCTGGATCTAAGGGTGATGCTGGTGGAGGAGGGTAACTGCGAGAACCATAAGGCATATTACGGGGACAAGCAAAGACTAGCTTGCTTGGAGCAGATAATTTGTGCAGCTGAGCAGGGATCAGATCCTAGAGGGATAAGAATTTGTGGGTAAAGAACTTTGATCCTATGGGCAAAAAGGAGTTCTGAACTCTTAAGTAGAGGAAGAAATGGTTAGAGGCTTGTGTGCAGTGAGAATGAGGAAATGGGAGAGTGAGATGAGCAGAGTGACTTTACTGCAAAGTTCAGGATATGAAGTAATGAGAACTGAAAGCAAAGAGAAAGGAGGTCGTGTAACATCTAAGAAGAAGAGACAATCAATTAGATGCAGGGTGGCGAGGGAGATGGAGAAACGGGGCCAAAGATGGTTTTACAAGATAAAATGTGGCTGGCTGCGCTTTTCCAAGGGCTATGGACTGAATGTTCATGGCCCCTCCAAATTCGTATTCTGGAGCCCTAACGTGATGGTATTTGGAGGTGAGGCTTTTGGGAAATAATTAAATCATGGGGTTGGGGTGCCTCTGATCGGATTAGTATTCTTATAATAAGAGGAAGAGAGCTAGCCCTCTCTCTCTGTGTCACAGCGAAAGACAGCTATTTACAAGCCAGGATCTGTCGGCACCTTGAACTTGAACTTCCCAGCCTCCGGGACTGTAAGAAATAAATGTTTGTTGTTAAAGCCACCTGTCTATGGTATTTTTGTTATAGCCGCCTGAGCTGGCCAAGACACCTTATGTAAGGCTCTTCTCCTTCTGAGAAGTCAAGACCCAGTGTGGGTATGCTTTGAGCACTGTTCCTGGAACCAATGCCAAGGATGGCTTCTCAGGACTCCTGGGAACCTGGGTTCTCTCTCCAGGTCTTCTGGAGTAAGTCCCCTCTCCACCTCAGCATTCCTCACCACTGTCAGCACAGGAATGCAATTTTAGATGTGAGCGAATTCTAAGTTATGTTTATTTTAGGGTGGGAAGTGGGATAATTTAGAGATTATAAAAATGTAGGATTCTTTTAGGAAAGGATAAACAAGTCAGTCCCAAGGCAGGCAGCCAGGTCGTGGTCACATAGGGTTAAACATCTTAGGGAAGCAGAAGAGATGGCTTGGTGGTGTGGACTCCCAAGTACCTGTGTTTGACTCTGCCTCTTACCAGGGGCATGGCCTGGAGAGTCTGGCCCGGAACTTCTCCAAAAGTTCTGCAGCTTGAGTGTTTTCTGGCTTGACTCGGTGCTGGGAGCGGGGAGGAAGCTGTCCCTCCAAGGTGCCTGCACCAGCCCCCGCCCTCCTCCTGCTACACCAAAGAGGCGAGGCCAAAGGCCAGGGAGCTTTGGTTGCAAAAGTCGGATGTATCAGGGCTGCCGTCTTCTGAAAGGACCAACAAATTAAAGGAATTGCCCACTAAAGAAATTTGTGCGGAAAAATAACAGTTTCATATTTTACGTATTGAAACATAAAATAACTTTTGGCAAAGATCTCAACCATTTTACTTGCGAGGTTATTTATTTCAGGCGGGCTCTTACTGCGACCCTCTGTGGTGACGTGCTAACTAGTCGTTTGTCGCTAGATCTTTTCTCCTTGTCCTCTTTTCACCGTTGCTTGGCAGCTGAGCTTGTTTTTCACTTCAATCAGTGGCACACAATTTCAAGCAGATGTTTTCAAAAGTGCTTGACTTTTAAGCAGAGTACGCAGTGCTCTCTTGACAGCGGTGGTGCCGCTGCACTCAGCCCCGAATCTGGTTTGCAAATGAGGGTGCTAGTGTGCTCGTGGGCCTGATCTTGGACGGATTTCCTCAGGGTTCTTATTGCTTGGGCCTGCCGGGGAAGCACGTTAGCATTTTGGACATGCCCATGCTGTTTTTGGGGAAGGCACAGGCCAAGCACAGACTATAGGGCTGGGAAGCACAAGCTTTAGATTAGGGCGACCTGGGTTTGAACCCTGCCTCTACCGCATGCTGGCTCTGTTACCTTGGCTCTCAATTTCCTTGTCTGTAAAATGGGGGTGAGAATGGACCAGCACCTCACAGGCTATTAGGATGACAAGAGATAAGGTATGTAAGCCATGTTGGTTAATGACTAACAGGTAGTAAGCACATCTCAAAATAGTGGTATTATTTCTATCCAGATTTAAAAAATCCTTACAACAGTCCTATGGGATAGGTTGCTAATATTATTATTTTTGGCTTAAATTATTAAGCTATTATGCTAATATTATTATCTTTTGCTTAATATTATTATCTTTGGCTTTGGTGTCGTGAATAAAAAAAGCTGAGGCACAGAGTGGTTAAGTAACTTGCCCGAGGTGGCACAGCCAGGAAGTGGCAGAGCTCTTTGGCTCCAGAGTCTCTCTGGGTCGCTGTTTGGTGCTCAGCCAGGCTGAGTGGCACATAATAAGCAGTGCAGACTCTGTTTCAGCCACCCGGGGTAAACACTTTGCAGCATAGGATTTTATTTAACCCCCTAACCTAACACCTTTGTTATGTTTTGGGGGATGCTATCACTACCTTCATGATAGAGATGAGGGAAATCAGAGAGCTAAATGAGGTCATAGAGGACATAGGCTGCAGTGAGAGGCTGGCTCCAGGGCTGGCCGCCCAGCCTCTTGCCTTGCACGCTGCGGGGCACTGCCCCGGACCCTTCAGAGCTGGATGGACCTGGGCGGTCA
Organism: Camelus ferus; assembly: GCF_009834535.1. NCBI lineage: Eukaryota > Metazoa > Chordata > Mammalia > Artiodactyla > Camelidae > Camelus > Camelus ferus. The sequence continues at coordinate 58,725,592 of NC_045703.1, read as the reverse complement.
TCTCACATAAATGTCCCCAGGATGCCAACGGGCTTCCTGGAGGCTCACGAGTTGGAGCCCACGTGCCTTGACTCCAGCCCATTGTTTTATGTTTTTGTTCATCGTATTATAATAACAATATCATTTGCCACTGGAAGTAATTCTATATACTTCATGTTTTCTTTTCCTCTGGCCACAAGTCTTCTAATAATACAAAGTTTCTGAAATGAATAAATATTAAAAACCTCATTTGCACAAGCACAAGGAAGTCAAGAAGGCCAAGTACACAAGAAATCTGGGTACTTTTCTTTAGAAAATAAAAGTAGTGGGGAAAAAAAAAACAAGCTAAAAAGTGGTAAAAGGAGTACTGCAAAATTCCTTCACATTATCCATATTCTGGGAAATTACTGTCCACAGGTACATATTAGAAGGTATTGCTGGTTGTAGTTCTGTCAGGAAAAAGGTTTTTGTTTTGTTTTGTTTTTCCAAATTGGTTTTTTTTTTTCTTTTTCACTAGTTCTGATCACTATACACCATAAGTAAATTTTAGTGCTGTGGAAAAGTCCAGGTATGCTCTGTCAGTTGATTCTAACTGATTTTACGTTTGAACCTTACAAATGCGGATACAATGAAACAATACCATAATTTAGTATCAGTAATAAGACAGTCATTAAAAATGTCACTTTCTACGATATGTTATACACGGCTGTTTATTACTGAGAATCTCATTTTAAATGTTTTAACTTATTACAAGTTCCCCTGTTACCAGCCGGGAGGAAAGGCAGTGTGGCGAAGTATCTCCATCTGCCCTAAAGACAGCCTCTCCCCGCTCCAGAGCGCATGTCTAAATCATAGGAAACATACAGCATTAGTTTTTGCCAAGTATGTTATGGAGAACCTATTTTCCATTCTTTAAACATAGTCAGTCTTATAAACTTTTCCTCTTTTGGAACCTCTGCTTTTGTGTGACACACATTTTGAAATTGTATCGATTTCCCGAGAGACTAAGCTCTGCACATTAGCAGAAACAGGAAACGTATCGACTGAGTTTCCTACCGATTTCCAAATGGGGTTATTTTCTTCCAAACATTTATTGGATTTCGGTTGGAATGAGACAGGTGGTTTTAGACTCAAAGCTCTTCAAAGCTGATAGAAAAATAAAGCAAGGCCAGCAGCCTTTCTCAGAGAGACCCTGTGCCAGTGCTGGCAGAGCCCCTCAGGGTCTGCAGTGTCCAACTCTGCAGAGACAGGTGAAAGGCGATCCTCATACTGACTTCAGAGGAACCTGGCATCTCTGGGCTCCTGGGAACCCAGGAGACTGAGACAGACCCTCCTGCCTCCCTAGAATGTTTTGGTTTGGAACAGGTCTGAGTCCATTCACCTGTGCTGACCCCAGGGCCACAGCTGGGAGGGACGAGGCACCAAGGGTGTGAGCCGCTGGGATGAGTCCACGCGTTCCCTTTATCTCGTGCATTCAGCTCAATTCAGCAGAAACTCATCCAGTCCCCACAAGGCTGCCACACGGCACACAAAAAAGCTATTTGTCACAAAGGCTTGCAATCTCCCCCCTACGCAAAGCACTCTGGTAATATGAGATTCGCCTCCCTCCCCTCACCCCAGCACTAATTCTCCAATAGCTCAGAGCTGGGATAAATACCCAATAAATATACATCTTGGCACTTCTGAGGACCCAGTTGTAGTTAAGTACAAATAATACCAGAGAGGGCTCTTGGAGAAGAACGGAGTTGGGAAATCATTATTATCCTGAGAGATAACATTAATGATAGCTAACATGTACTGAACAAGACACCGTGCTAAGTACTTTACAAGCATTATCTCAGTTAATCCTTAAAACATCTCTACGGGGAAATACCATTTTTAATCCCATTTTACAGAGAATGAGGCATAGAGAGATGAAGTAACTTGTCGACAGTCATTTAGTTGATAAGTGGTGGACTCAAAGCCCAAACCCAGGTTGGATTAACTCCAGAGTCTAAGAACGTAACCATTGTTGCTAAACTGCATTTATCATTTAATCTTGTTTATTAACATGTGGGAAATTAGGGGCATATAAGCGTTTTGCTCATTCGAACACACCTATTTTTTAACTTCACGTCAAAATGCATGCACCATCAGTTTCTATCAATTACCAAACACACAAATCAGAAATGCAGCCCAGCCCAGTGTCATGAGCCATGGATACTCTCATCAGAGAAAAACCAGTACAAATATATTGCACTTGGTTTGGAGTGACAGGACTGTCATAAAGGTAATCATGTAAAAAACAAAATCTGCCATTATCAAATTTCTGAATTTTCCAAGAAGGCTTATTTCCTGCACCGGTAATGATGCAGGCATAACTATCAAACCAGAGATATAAAAGACTAGGAAATATTTAGTTTTAGGAAATAATGGCTTAGGACCTCAGTAAATCAAAACAGCAAGAGGGAAAATAAACTATATAGTTATGATGCCTGCTGGAGATTCTTGATCTTTGGGCGCTGACAGTGGTTTGCAAGTTTCAGTTCTTCAGATGATGGAAAGGAATCTGCCTAGAAGAACCAACATCTCCAAGTTCGTAGAGACAGAAGATAATTACAAGATCCTGGAACTGAAAGTCACCTCTATTGCAATCCCTGCTTTCAGGACCGTTTGGTCATTTATAGGAGCAGAGAGGTCAACAGAACAAAGAGTAAGGGTTTAACAATACCTGTATGGCTAATTTACTTGAGAAGTCAGAGGACTCAACCCCTGCCCAGTCTTCCCTCCCAATATCCTAACACATACACACCCTTTGGCCAGGGAACTCTAGGCTTCTTTAGAAATTACATCTTAACTGAAGCATTGAATTATATTAATTGAAACCACTGTCACTCTTTAAACTTTGCTGTGAATTTCTTTCACAGAAAATTAATCAATCTTCAAAAAGCTGGGGACAGAGATTCTTAACCTGGGGGTTCGTGGATAGGCTTCCCTGAAACAAGATGGAAAATTTCATTCTGAGGAGTTGTATGTGCTGATGTCCCGTGGAGTAAGTTCACAGCTTTCATCAAATTCTCAAAGGGATCTGAGACCCCTTCAAGGTTCAAAACCACTGTCCTAGATAGAGGTCCTCTAATGTAGCTGAAAGACATCAGAGTTAAAGAAGGATTCTATTTCACTCTAACTCAACACTTTCTAGAAGTTCACGCTGACAGGAGGCTCTAGCCCAGCAGTTGCTTCTTTTTTATAAAAACCAAAGCCATTGTGGGAGATGTCTGGGTCAGGGACAGGTTTCACCAGGACAAGCTGACAGTGTTTCTGAGTCCCCTGCCAGGGAGCCACTGCTGGTCACTCTCCAGTCCCGAATGGCACAGTGCATGGCCCTGGACCAGTGCTGAGCTGGGTTTCAGTGTGTGCAGTTCAGCCCTGTCTGTTACTTTCCACTGGTTGCACGACCTCGGTCAAATAAATACTTCCCTATCCTATATTCTTACTCTATCAAACGGAGAAAACAATATCTTCCTCTCAAGACTCATGTAAGGATTAAATGAGATAATGTGGAAGTAATTGCCTGACGCAGGGTCACCTCTCTGGAACCCATGAATTCTGGAATTCGGGCTTTGGAATTTGGGTTTTTAAGAAATGTAATAGAGGCCTATCCTCTATATTAGTTAATACCACTAGCACAACCCACAATATAATAAATCAATATTTCTACAGCAAAACTATGAATAATCACACTGAGGGATGAACCTGATGACAGACAGCCTTATGTTAATTCAGGACAGGTTTTGCCACCAAAAAATTCCAGTTTTCCAAGCCTTTTGGATTTGGGGATTGAGAAAACACAATTGTAGGCCTGTGTTCTCGCTACAACTGTTGAAGAATCCTACCGTCCTCAGCTCCCAAGGCCCTAATTCGTGGCTTCTTCCTGTACTTACTCTCTCAGCAGTTGGCGCTGGGCCTGTGGCTGAACCTGCTCTCCCAGTGTATTTCTCTTACCTATTTTTCCTAAGTTTTTTGTTTGTTCGTTTGTTTGTTTTCCCTTTTTAATGGAGGCAATGGGAATCCAATCCAGGACTTTTTAAATGGAGGTCCTGGGAATCAAATCCAGGACCTCATGCATGCTAAGCATGGGCTCTACCACTGGGCTGTACTCAGACCCTATTGCTCTTACCTTAATGCTCATTGAACCGTGTTCTGCTTGACCCTGTGGTCCCCTCTCCTACTGAGGCTCTGGATGAGGAAGACACTTCTTTCTTCTTGGCTTTGTCTCAACCTCTCCCAATTCCCGAGGCGATCTCTCTTGCCGCAGCTCTGTTCTTCCAAGGGCTGTCCGTCTCCTGTTTAATACGTTCTCAGGAACTATCAAAATTACTCGCAGTGACGTTGGCAGGTGCACTGGTGAGAAGAACAGTCTGCTTCTGGAGATGGAGGAGACATTCCTCGGTCTCATTCAGGTGAGCCTGAGAGCTGCTTGACAATGAATGACGCAGCAAGTCCTCTGGGACAGCACCCCGAGTCTCTCTTCCCCATTCCAGAGGGTCCCAAGAGAAGGAATGTGGGCTCCAACGTCAACAGAACAGCGGAGGGTGACACGTCCAGTGGCTCGGTGGCAGTCAGTGGCAGGTGGTGGCCCTCATAATACTATATGGCCGTGGGGTCATGCAGTCTAGTATTGGTGGAGTACAAAGAGTACGATTGGACATATGGGGCTTTGATTCCTCCTTGTCTCACGTGCCGTGTGACCTTGTGTGAGTTACTTTAAATTCTCTGGGCCTCAGCTATAAAACGGGGCTACCACTACCTACTTGACTAGGGCTATCACTGGGAGTGTGTCAGATCACCTATATGAATGCCCCAATAAATACCCAGTCCTTTCCTTCAGTGCCCCTCCCTAGGCTTTCCCTTACTAGCCTGGGAGACCCCGAAGGGCAGGAACAGCCTTCTCCTTGTATTTATTCCTAGCATAGGGTCTGGCCCATAGCAGGCATGCAATAAACTACTGAATAAATGAATGAATGAATGCAATTGTTTGTGGGGTTGGTAGCACACCTCTAGTTCCTGCTAAATCTGATATCCACAATTTCAGAAGAGGAAACTAGGGTGAGGATGCCGGAGCCAGAGCTTCATGGTTCAAATAAGCATGCTTCTCTCCCATGTGGTTAAGAGTTAAACTGCACAAGTTCTTCTCCTCAACAATAATGTTGTCTTTTTAAAATGGAACTTTTAATTTTCTAAACAGAGTATGCCATCCTAATAGCTAGTATGAAAAGTCTTTTTGCTATTCAGTGGTCTCATTTAATTCTTAGTACAGTCTATTTGGTAAGTAACATTATTTTCTTCTTATAGCTACAGAAGCAGAGATTTAGATCAATTAAGAAACTTGACCAGAGGGACTTTGCCATTAAGTGGTGGAACTGAGGCCACCCCAGTCTTTTTGAAATCTGAGTTCATAAATGATAGTTATCATTCTTATTAATATAATCTTAACCAATGTATTCTTTTTCTTCTGGTTTTATTGAGATTTAATTTATATACAGCACTGTATATGTTCAAGGTGTACAACATAATGATTTTATTTACATACATCATGAAATGATTACCACAGTAACTTTAGTGAATATCATCTCACATAGATAAACAAAATTAAAGAAATAGAAAATTTTTTCCTTGTGATGAGAACTCTTAGGATTTACTCTCTTAACAAGTTTCATATATAACACACAGCAGTGTTAATTATATTTATCATTGTACTTAAATTGCATCCCTAGTACTTATTTATCTTATAATTGGAAGTTTGTACTTTTGGACTGCCTTCATCTAATTTCCCCTCCCTCCAAAGTGTTGCATTTTTAAAAGATGTCTCAATTTAGGGTAAGATTTGAAGATTTACTACAACTCAATATCTTTTTTACTAATTCTAACTATTAGTAATTAAACCTTCATTTAATCCTGGCACTCCCTTTGGTTCAAGCAGATCATAATGACCAAACTAATTCTGAAATGTTTTGTGGACCTCAAGATTCATCGAGGGCTTTACACTGGTCTTGGGAATTAAGATATCTTGGATTTAAAAGCCTGTTTCAGCAGCTGTGTATTTAATTAATCCCCTATTCTCTTGGAATAGAGAAGAAAATAAATGATCCCGATTTATCGATACAGAAATCAATGATGCTGTTTTTGCAGTATTTTCAATGAGCCTCAGTTCCTTATCTGTAAAAGGGGCACTAACAGTATTTGCTGTGTCCATGTGAAACCCAGTGGAAACACCAGGGCTTTCTTAGTAGGTGTGAAAAGCTGCAGCTGCTGGGTGTAACATCGCTGTAACAGACTGCCAAAGGTCCTTTCTGGTGCTAATTTTCCATAATTCCAAGATTGCATGGTCCAGCAGTAAACAAGGAGTTTTACTTACAATCTACATGTTTTTTCTTTCTGTCTGATTCTTATTTTTGTTATGTTTGAAAGAAACTTTGGGGGGAAATGCTGTGTGCTTCCTTTTCTTAGAGTACAGTAACCGCCCCCACCCTGCCCCCACTCTAGGTTTGGCTTTCTGAGATTTGTTACCTGTGGTCAACTGCAGTCTGAAAATGTTAAATGGAAAAGTCCAGAAATAAACAACTTATAAATTTTAAACTGTGCACTGCTGTGAGCAGAGTGATGAAATCTTGAGCCTGCCAGCTCCGTCCTGCCCCAGATGTGATGCATCCCTTTGTCCAGCGTATCTCACTCCCATTAGTCACTTAGTAGCTGACTAAGTGACTCGGTTATCAAATCCACTACTGTGGTATCATCATGATGTTTGTGTTCAAGTAATCCTTATTTTACTCAAAGGCCCCAAAGTGCTAGAGTAATGATGCCGGCAACTCAGATACGCCAAAGAGTAACCATAAAGCGCTTCCTTTAAGCGAAAGGGTGAAAGTTCTTGACTAAATAAGAAAATCGTTTGCCGAGGTTGCTAAGATCTATGGTAAGAACAAATTTTCTGTTTGTGAAATTGTGAAGAAGAAAGAAGAAATTTGTGCTAGTTTTGCTATTGCATCTCAAACTGCAAAAGTTACAGCCAAAGTGGGTGATAAGTGCTTAGTTAAGCTGGAAAAGGCATTAAATTTGTGCAATATTTTGAGACTGAGAGAAACCACATTCACATAACTTATTATAGTTCTGTTGTTATGATTGTTCTATTTTATTATTACCTATTGTTGTTAATCTCTTACTGTGCCTAATTTATAAATTAAATTTCATCCTAGGTATGTATGCCTGGGGAAAAAACATGGCATATACCATTGTCCCACTATATCTATGAGGGCTTGGTTCCAGGATGCTTGTCTCTTATATAAAATAGTGTAGTATTTGCATATGACCTGTGCACATTCTCACTATACTTTAAATCATCTCTAATTACTTATAAAATCAAATATAATGTAAGTGATATGTAAATAGTTGTTAATACAATATAAATGTTATGTAAATAGCTGCCTGCAGGAGGCAAATTCAAGTTTTGGCTTTTGAAACATCCTGGAATTTTTTTCCCCAAATATTTAAAATCCATGGTTGGTTAAATTCCATGGCTGGAACCTGAGGATACAGAGGGTCAGTTGTACAGGGTTTGGTACCATCTGTGATTTCAGGCATCCACTGGGGGCCTTGGAACATATTTCCCATGAATACGGAGGGACTACTGTACATTTTTTCTTTTCTGCCTATTATAGGGTAAAGCAAAAGGCAGTCTCCACGAGTAAGCGCTGTGACTAGAATCCAGGTTAAGAGAAGGGGAAGATCAGAGAGGAAAGGGAGCTGGAGTTAGAGGCGGCTGGAAGGGCCCTTTCTGGATGAGTGAGGCACACTGGTTGGAAAGCACTTTAGACACTCTGATAGGTAATACGATGCCTTTCTCCCAGAGACGACACTGAGAGTCTCGGTAAAAAATGCTGCTCTAGAGGTTTGGAGGTTAGATGCTTGATACAGCTGACAACAGTGGGGGACAATGTGGGGAGGAAGGATGTGTAAGTTCCTCACACTCAGCCTATGTGATCTGATTCTCCTTCCAGGATTCCAGAATATGCATGCACTGAATTTAGCCTGGCCCTGCACACTGCTCCCCAGGAAAAGGAAAATCTCTCTTAATTTCTCTTTTCTGTCCATTCCCTTTTTATTTCTTTCACTAGAACCTTAAACTATTCCTGGAGAGAGGCACGTCATCACACAGATGATTCTACTTCATCTTTTCTGACGATGAGAGGCAGGTGTGCATGATGGGAGCAAGCAGAAACAGCCTTTGATTAATATTTCAGTCGCAGGAGAGGAATTCGGCTACAAGATGAAGGCGTATTAAGAAATAGCTCCCAGACAAATGGACTTTGGGAGTTCATCTTGAATCATCCAACATTCAGATTCACACTGCATCAAAATTCAGGTGATTTATACAGTCGCATTAGGTTCTATTAGTATTAATGAGAAATATGCATGTATGTCGATACACACATTAGTGGAGACAGACTCCCCAAAGGGTTTTGGCTTTGGGGCAAAAGCTGCTATTATTTGTACCTTCTTCACAATGGAAATAGAATTCTACCCATTAAATAAGTATTCAATACTCCATGCCCAGCTGAAAAGGGCCCATTCTTAAAGATACAAGTAAAATGGTATTTTATAATTAAAAGCATTGAAGCAAATGGCCACATCTTATCACCTTTTTTTTTTTATTATTTGCTATGTAGGATTTATTTTTATTATTAACTGAGTTCAGTCATTGATTGTAGTGGAAGAGAGCAGTTGCCCAGTCCTTTATTCCCATGTCAAAGATGCAGGAATAGGCAAATTTTGGTACTGATTTATGCAGAGAGGCATCCCAGAAGTAACATAACAAACTGTCAAAAAGGACAATTTTTCAAATCCACAAAGTAGGAAAAAGCTAAGGCTAGAGCCTGCTCATTTTCTGGTGGGAAGAAGCTTTAAGTCAAATTAGAGGCAATAAGAATTTCAGAATATATTATCATTATATCAGTAATGATGATTTCAGCTGCTAATAAAAGAAGACCCAATTCAAAATGGCTTTAACCTGCTGTTATTTCACAAAGAGTATGTCTAAATTGTTTCAGGGTTAATTTCCCTTTTCTGACTCTGGCCACCCTTCCCCTCCAGCATCTAGCAGGTCGTCTTTGTACTTGATAGATGGAAAATGGGTACTATCGTTTCTAGCCTCAGCTGTAGACCTGGTGATGCCAGTGAAGAAAGAAAGAGCACCTCCCACGCACCTCTCTTCACGGGAGGAAGGAGAGGCAAGCCCCCTCGTGTCTTTTCTCATAAGGCACTACCCTCACGCCCCAACTACTTCCCAAAGGCTCCACCTCCAAATACCCTTGAGCATTGAGGATTAGGGTTTCAACACTGGGATTTTTAGAGGAACAAACATGCAGTTCCTTCCAGCAAATTATACTGGCTTTCTGCTACTGACAAACTTCCTTTTCAAAATGCAAACTTTCTTTTCTTATTACAAGTTCAAAGAGGGCACATTAAAAGAAAAATTGTGGGTGAAAACAAGTACTGGGGAAGAGCAATATGGTGAAATTCCTTAATGTGGTTTGCAAAGGATGGAACTTTGAAACACTGATCCAAGGTAAAGGGTCTGCCATAAAGGTCCATTTTTAGGTAGGACCACCTTATCCTTCAGGGCACCGGGCACAGTGCCGAGGGCCATAATATTTTAGAGATCCATGTTGATGTGTTCATTTCTCTTAAAGAAATTAAAATCAGAAAAAAAAAACACACTTTCAAGTCAAATAAATGTTTTAATATATAATATGAATATATTTACCTTTATACCAACACAGTTGTAAAACATAACTTTTACTATTTTTTAATGAAGGAAGTGGTCCACAAAGCCAAAAGTGCTTGGGGCCCATGAAATTATAACACAGCCCCATTTCCAGGTACACCTGGGAGGCACCCTGAGGCAATGGGACACAGTGGGGCAGCATTCGCTCAACGGCACAACCAGTGGGCAGGGGCAGGGTAGCTGTATTTCAGCAGGAGGGTGTACGTATAAAACAGAATGCAATGGCAGCATCCCGGGCACACCCACCAGCTAAACATGGTGCGAACTGAGGTGCGGGTCAGCAGACCAGGTGCCCAGGGCTCAGCCCAGGCCCACCAGACACCAGGCTTAGGATGGCAGGACTAATCTCCGTTCAAGTGATCACTACCTGCAGGTTAGGATAGGTTCTGAGAGTGGGCAGAGCCGAGCTTTCAAGGGGAAGTTTTTCTGAGCATGGAGGAAAGGCAAGAGTAGTCAAATCACAGGATTCAGGCATCATCCATTAGAAAGACCTATTTGGACTATTTAGCCCTGAAATCACGTTACGGCACACAGGGGCAATCACCTACTTGGCCTCCAAGCTATGATTACAAGAAACACAGAAATGAGAAGCAGATACATACACACACACACACAGGCAGCAGCTCCTAAACACAAAATGTGACCTAGGAATGTTGTCGGATATTCCTTTTGGAAAAGAGAAGATTATGAAACAATTACCTAGTGCACCCCGAAGGCAAAGCCTGGCAAAGTTAAGGCTGACTCCCAGACCTCTTGACAAGGTCTGGGATGACAGGGGTATAAATGCTACTTCAAGCTGGAGAACTGTGGTTAAAGGCCAGGTGTGCGGACCGATCCTATGATATCTTGTGGTTTTCTCTCTTGTTGCCGCCTGGGGAGGATGACATTGATAAATCACCCTATTATAACTTGTGATAAAAGCAGCAGGTACTTAGGGAACTGACCAACAGACACCTGAAAAAGACAAACGGTTGCAGGAAGATGGCCGATACCAGTCGGAAATCAGTGATACCGCTGTGGGAAGAACAGGACAAAGCATTCTGGACAGAGATAATATCCCAGTCTCGCAAATGTCCATCGATTCGGGTCACCTGACAGTCTTTTCAGAAAAAAAGTCTCAATTACTAATAATATACGTGAAAATACTCTGAAACTATGCTACACCACGCAAATGCAAGGTATTATTATGACTGGACCAACTGAAGTGGAAAATTGAAGCAATTATCTATATGCTTTCATTTTAGGCTCAAGTTCTGGAATATTTGGTTAGGACTTCTTTTTTTTTTTTTTTTTTTTGGTTAAATAGTCTAGACATTTACTTACTGTGATGTGTGGAATCAGCATAAAGAGTGTTTTGATTTTCTAAAGCCTCCAGTTTTAGGGGGACTGAGAATGACCACGTCATGCTATAAATAAGTCCCGCAGATAATTCTCTGTGAAATTGGGTTATTTCGTACTGTTGATTGTGTTGGTTTCTATAGTGGCAACCAGCACCTAGTCCGCAAATCAATTCCTTCTTAAACCTCAAGGGTTTCTGCAAACCACTGCCAAATGGTCTGGAGAAAGGGCTACCCTCCATTTTCCATTACCTCAGAGTTGGGCCAAGTCGGCCTGAGGGGGAATCATTAACTGCTTCAGTGCCTCCATGTGTCTGATTAACCACAACAACAGCATGTGGTTCACAACGTAGGAAGCCACATGGAGAACCAGGGCCAACCTTCACTGCAATTTCCGCTGGAAGTTGTCAGCAGTCAACATGACCCAAACTGAAACCTGCAGTCACCAACAGTTCTAACCAATGCCCGCCATGTCCTCAAGAGAGAATGGCCCCTCGGGGGCCCAGGTTGAGCGGAGGTAGGTTGGGTGGGAGGGACAGAATGAAAGCGGCGAGAAAAGTGAACTTCTGAGATATTAATCATGAAAGGACTGGATTAATGGAAGGAACCCACATGTAGGTCTCTGGTGAATAACTAGAGATGCTGTGGAAACCACATGTGGTAGCCAGCAGTTAGCCCATTTTTACTTCAAGAAAACTCATTCTCGCATTCTGCAGCAGCTGCTACTGTTTGGATTATGAATAGTAATAAGCCATATGGTGTGGCAGAAAGGAATCACACATATTTTCACATGGACAAATATTATCATTCCAATACATAAACACATCAATGTAAGTGTTTTTTCTCCTGGGAGCAATGCGACCCCTGATCTCAGTTATAAGGATATGATTCACTCTGGATGCGCAAAAACTCCCTGACATGGTTATTACTGGAACCTGCACTAGTGGTCTATTCAAGTTTTTCGTTCCTTATTTGTAGGAAGAAAGGAATGTAAGGAGGAATGGAAGGAGGGAAAAAAGGGAAGGAAGGAAGGACGGAAAGAAAGAAAGAAAAGAGAATGGAGAGACAGTCCAAGGAAGGGTCACACACTGTTCCTAGCTTTGCCACCTGGATGGCAGCCCGACTCCAGAACTGTCATAACTGAGAAAGCAGTGTGCTTTCCTGGGGACTGTAACCCACAGACTCAGCAACCAGACCCGGGGGGCAAAGGTGGAAAAGATTTAATCATGTTCTTAGATCCAGTGAAGCCTTCTCCTGATTTTATTTTAAATCTCTCAAGGACAAAGCGTCCATCCCTGACCATGCATTTTTCCCTAACAAGTTATCTAGATCTTCCATTTCTAAATGTGTTCTTCTTACTTCTCTCTGTCATTTCATTTTGCTTTAGTCTTCCTTGCCCTGGAACTTCCTTGATAAGCTTTTTCTCCTGAGAATCTACCACTCTCAGTGCTAGTTGTTTTGTAATCAAACCCAAACTCCTTTCCCTTATCTCTCTTCCTGCCAAGGCTTAGTCATTGCCTTGTCTTCCAAGACTTCTCAGTGCCTGGCTTCTCAGGCTCCCGAAGGTGCATGTGTGTCCCAGGAGGGACCAGCCCACTGGACCCAGGGAGGGCAGCCCTGGGGGGATGTTTGCAGGGAAGGATAGGAAGGGTGTGTCTTTGCCATTTAGGTCCCAGGGTCACCATGGGCCAGCTCTCTAATAACCTGGAACCAAGGGAAGCCACCGAGAAACGAGACCTGGAGGGAGGATGGGGTGACTGAGAGAGCCACCCTCAGACACACCGCAGTGACGGGCGATGTTAGAATTGCTTCCACGGCAGCAGTTTGTCGGGGGTCCTCTCTCCCAGTACATGGTTCCTACAAGTGAACAAACTGGGATCAATTTACCCAGTGACTTTTTCTCATTCTTGAGAGCACAGATGACACATTATAAAAAATAATGAAATTCAGTATTCGATTGCTCACCCCATACCTCAGGGGCCTTCAGCCCCAGGGCCATCTGTGGCCAGGCCAGCAAGCAGAAATGGATGAATCTTCAGGACGAAGAGAGGAGGAAAGGCAGGGGACTGGAGGATGCATTCAGAATAAAACACCTAGCAGCCCTGCACACTCGCTGCAGACACACCTGCCGCTGCATTCAGCCTCGGGGCCACCAGGCTGTAATCCTTGCTCCAAAACCCATCACCCTCCTCTGCGTGGGCACCTTAATTTGCTGCCTCCACAGGCAGCCCACTCCATCTGTTCTCCCTCACTCTCAGTTGTGTTGGTGTCAATCCACACCTTTTTGACCAATGTCACATCCACTGTCCCCAGGGTATCACTTCCACAGTCCAGCCCTGTAATAGGCTGCAGGAGGTGTCTATGCACCCCGGGGCAGTCTCTTCTCAGGGATAAGCCTTTGGGGTTACTCCCCCTGTCCTGCATGTGATACAGTTTTGAGCTCTAGGCCAGTAGCTCTCAGAGTTGCTGGGGGATGCTGATGCTTCTGGTCCAGGGAGACTAGCAGCATCAATATCCCCCAGCAACTAGCTGTTCGTGGAAACTCTGGGGCCCCATCCTAGATCACTGAATCAGAAACTCTGTGGCATCTGCACAGTGGTGGACCCCGCAATCTGTGTTCAAGCCATTCTCCCAGGAGATTCTGCTGCAGGCTCAGGTTTAGAACCTCTGCTCTCTCCAGTAGCTCCCATCCTCACTTTGCAAAGTGCTTCAGTTCGCCTGCACCCCTCTTAAACTGCGTGCCTCAAACTAAACCTTTACCCACACAATTATCACACTCATTTTAGAGAAATGAAGGGGCATTATGAAGATTAAATTTGGTAATACCCTGAGATGCCTAGCCTAGTTCCTAGCCCTTACTAAATATGTAATGCATGTTAGTAATTATTGTCATCGTTAATCACTGTTTTATATTAATTATATCACATTTTACCAATGTGGTCTGAGACCAAATGAACTATTAATATATGGTAACTTTCTACTGGGGACTCTCAGTGTCAAATCTGTCTAGAGTTTTTGCCTCTCATTTACAACCCACATATTTATGCAGTCAATGGAAATGTAAAACCTGTATTGAAAACAATAGCCTAAGTGGTAGGACTGAAACATCCTCACCGATGTAAGGAAGTCATCTTGTTACATCAGCCAAAAGCGCCACAGGTTTGAGGAGGAGGAAGAAAGGCCCCCAAAGAAAGGGAGCAGTCTCGGAGGTCTGATTCCTTTGTGGGGGGGGGGGAGTGGAACCAGTGAATGGGGAGATCAAACATTAATTTTAAACGTTCTGATATTTCAAAGAACACAGAGGATCTCCCTTTCCTCCCCATCCTCCAAGTCTAAATGCCCTGCAAAATCTCCACCCATCTTCCATTTCAGTTCAAAGACAATTTCGAATGTTACTATGCGAAAAGCAGAAATGCCAGCCTGTGCTGGCTCTGCATTAAAATTCACTCAATAAAGAATTCTGACTTTCATTAAAATAACAGCCAGAGGAGGGCCAAGAGGTTGACCTTCACGTTGTTCAAGAGCGACACCAATCACCTGGCCCTGGCACGCACATGGACTTCTCGCAAGGATTTCAGCAGGTGTTTTCTGAAAAGCGGCCAGAATCGCAGTGGACAGGAACGCAGCAGAGGTCGCCGAAGCCTCATTAATAATGGTAAGTGGGATGATGGCGGCCCCTCCGGCCTGCCCTGTGCACCGCCCGAGACCACAGCACGGCTGAGTCCATGGGAGGCAGCGTCTGCAGGAGCCTCTAGCCAAGTGCCAATGTCATTTTCACATACTTGAGCCAGAGACTCAAACAGCGCAGGCCAGAGGTCTAAGGGAATGAAGTGAGCTCAGGAGAAGAAAGTGGGCAAGAAAAAACATAGTGTTGTTTTTTTTTTTTAATCGGTAAGTTTCATTTAGAAATTTGGGGTGTTTTCAATACAAATGCTTACAGTGTTATATCATAACTGCCATATTCAAGTTTTTTATTAAGTAAAGAAATTGTAATAAAGGGAGAAAGCTAATTATGAAGCATGTTCCTTCTTGGAATTGTAAGTAGTAAGTGCAATAAAGGAAAATAAAATCACATCAAGGGTCATAGCTGAGAAATACTAGTTCTTCGAATGTCCCCAGATTCCTGTGCTCAGGAGCACCTGTTTAACGGCCCTTTTGACTGATGAGCGCATCCCCACATGCAGGCCGTTGCCTTTCTCCAGTTCGCCAACCTTTGGGGTCCTGTATTCAGGGAACACAGGTGCAACCCCGACAGGGAGGGAAAGAGGGTCCAGGAGTCACAGCAAAGCTCAGTTCTAATCCCTGTACTGCTATCAACCTCTTGGGTAATATTGGAAAAATTATTTAACTCTCTGTGCCTCAGTTTCTCTTTCTGTAAAATGAGAGATTGGTTAGATCAGGGGTCATAAACGCAAATGTCCATAAGTCCTGATCAGAACTTAAAAGGTAGGGAAGGAGGAAGATGTGGGCTCCATCCACAGGGGAAAACAGTTCTCAGCTCCAGCTGAGTTATTGTCATATTTTTTTTTCTATTGGAGTATAGTTGATTTACAATATCGTGTTAGTTTCTGGGATACAGCATAAGGATTCAGTTACACATATATGTATATATTCCTTTTCATTGTAGGTTATTGCAAGATATTGAATGCAGTTCCCTGTGCTATACAGTAGGACCATGTCGTTTATCTATTTTATATATGGTAGTTTGTATCTGCCATATCTTTTGATTCCTTTTCAAGGAAATATGTTTCTGGATTGCTATGTCAAGTCTTCCAAATTTTAAATGTTGACTTAAAGATTAAGAGGAAAAACTACTAAAAACTGCGCTGCAGGTGAACTGGAACACATCTACAGTCTCTTAAAGTTCTCCACCTTCAGTGATTCAAACTTACCCTTGAAACCTATCTAAGCCTTGTCGGTCTAAACAAGCAACCCCTTGATTTTCTCCATTTGTGTATTTGTTGTGATAACTTGTCTCCCCTTTCAAACTACCAAGTGAATGGTGTACCTCTTTTTTGCAAAGACAGAAGAGAGTTCAAGTCAAATACAGTACATGTATGCATGGCAGAGTCGATCATCTAAAGCAAAGGATGCTGCCAGGTAACCCGACTTCAGGGGGCAGACTGATGTGAATAAAACCAGAAGGGAGAAGACGTGCGGTGCCAACAAACTAGAAATAAACTAAGACAGTGAATATGAACGATAAAAAATGCTTCATAGACAGCAACCAGTCGCTAAGGAGGAGAACTTGGGAAATTTATCCACAATGTCATGAAACCAGCTGTGAGAGAGGAGGTGCCTTGAAGGGGCAAAATGTTCCAGGTGGCAAGACTGTTGCCCAGAAGAGAAATTTTGGCCTGAGCTCTTAGAATGGGCACTGGTGCCTGGAGAATTTTCTAGAAAATATTTGGTTAACTCAAGGAACAGGGAAGGAAGTATGAGAAAGGTTTGTTGGCCTTAAGAGTAGATCTAAGGAGAAGAATTAGGCTTCTCCTTTATCCTGAGCAAAGACAGAGTACATTTACCTACACAAGGGAGTCATAATTTCTTTTATATATATATACATTATTGAAGTATAGTCAGTTTACAATGTTGTGTCAATTTCTGGTGCATAATTTCTAACTTGATGAAGTTTACACCCAACCGAATCCCATTCATCAACTAGCATTTCATATTTCCCCTTAGAAATACACTTTTTTCTCCCTGTTCAACTTGTACCTTTCTGGTCTGGGACCACTGTCATTTCGTGTTTAGGTCTTACAACAGCAGTTTCTAATGGACCTCCAGAATCTTCAGAATCCAATGTACCCAGACAGACTAATTTTCCTTGAACACTGCTTTTATCCTGCCTTTCAATGGTTCCCATACCTTCCATGGCTCCCAAGTCTTAACTCCCCTGCTTGGCCTTCAGGGCTCTCTGGGGTGGTCTGCTCTGCTTTCTCTCTCCCCAGCCCCTCAGCGGCACTTCCTGCTAAACCACCCAGGACCGTCCCAGCGCCAGTGGAGTTTCTGCATCCCAGCATCTCCTCAACACCGTCCCCTTCACCCAGATGCCGATCCCTCTCCTTTTAAGATCCTACTCATCCTTCTCCCTCTATTTCCTTCATGAAACCTTCTCCACCTTCCCTGACTTCAGAATCACCATTCCATTTAATGTCGGAACCATGCACTCTGAGAGGCATTTATATGTTACTTTGTTCTCTAATTGTTTCATGGATGTATATCTTGCTTCTATATATTTTCACCTACGTGAGTCAAGAGCATGTCTTCTTCCTCTGCATTTTCTGAAGAAACAGCAGAGGAAGTACAGAAGCCGGACTCAGTGAGCCCTTGTCTGAGGCTTCATTCAGATGAACACATTTGGAGATGGCGGATAAGGGCAAACGAGGATTTTAGGCTTGAAAGAAGAAAGACGGCTTGGTTCTCCTGTGTGGTGACACACAGCAGTATATAGCCAGTTACCACTGTCTACTTCCCCCAAATAAACGTGCGTGTACATCACGCCCACTGCTGACTGCATCCTCATATTGAATTTAATCCATCCTTGTTGAAGTTGACCTGTATAGCCATTGTGCTAAGTTGTGTGCAGGGCAGGGACCTGATCTACCAACTGTCCTTGAACAGCACACAACCTCAGGGATTTGAAGCCGCACTTGGAGGCAACCTCCTGAATTTGAACTTGCAGGGGCCACTATTACCCTCTTTGAGAGAAGCATTATCCAGTTATGTTCAGCATGGAAGTGAATTTCTATGTGACATAAGCAGTCTGCAAGAACAAAGACATGCAAACACTCAAAAGCACTAAGAACAAAGGACAACTAGGGAATTATCAATGGAGGAACTACTCTGGTCCTCCAGGCAGAGAAGGCTGAATGTTCAACGTTATGTATGAAGTTGCCAGCTTATGATGGCAGAGGCTTGTATTTCTCACTCCCACACTGCTCAGTATCCAGAGAGCTCCAAACCCATCATTAAATCTCTGTGTCTCACCATCTATGCAGTTAAGATAACACCCTGTTGACCACAAGAGAGGTTGGGTACATTAATTATGATAGAGAGACAGTGTGAAAACACACCAGGTGCTCCAACTCCATTTCTGTTGATGCACACAGCCATTGGATGATAATGAATTTCAGTCCCTCCTGCCCTGGGCTGTGTCTGTCCCTGGGTGTCTGAGTTGGCAAAGCCCGGGAGGGACTGTTGAGCTGCTACCAGCAAACTAAGGCAGTCTTGGGGGCCGCTGGCCTGGAGGTAGGTGGCCACCCGCCTGCCAAGGGAACTGGTGATGACATGTAATGGCAGAGATGGAGTTAGGGGCTGAAGAGCTTCCAAAAGAGAGAGAATTTTCAAAGTAGCAGTTGGAGTAATCAAGGTTGAACAGAACAATAGGCGAGCTTGAATTTGCATGATAGGTGTTTACCTTACAATTCCGATGTTCTCTCAAGACCATATCTTACCTGGGAATCTCCCTGTGCAAGGGAAGGGGTGGGGGGTCTGAGTGGAGGTGACCAGCACCTGCATCTCAACCCTTTGTGTACTTCTGAGCTCCAGCCTCTGCCTGGGCCCCTCAGGCTGTCTGAGGACCCTGGAGCCAATCAGAGCTTGCTGCTATATGCTCCCAGCCCCCTGGAGCACAGATATTCCTTCCTACCCTGGGGGCAT
Source organism: Camelus ferus (assembly GCF_009834535.1). Lineage (NCBI taxonomy): Eukaryota > Metazoa > Chordata > Mammalia > Artiodactyla > Camelidae > Camelus > Camelus ferus. Next base: position 58,706,794 of record NC_045703.1, on the reverse strand, counting down.
GCCGGACAAAGCCCTTTTTACTTTTCTGTAGTTTGTCAAAATGAGCTCCTTTATTAGGACATTTAAAAAATCTAAATATTATAACAGCATAGAAATGGTTCAGTCTCCAGAATACAGCTGATTGATCTGCTTGCTAAGTGAATGACTTGGGTAAAGAAAGGGAGTCGTAGCAAAAGCTTGAATATCCATCTGAAAATCGTGCCTTTTCGTTGTGTTTGGAAGCAGTATAGTATTTTTTACCCTTCTTTCTCTAAAAGTATACAACATGGCTTACCAGCTGAGATATAGTATTAAAACCTAAGACACCAGCCACGATGAATATTCTTTAAACAACAGAAGTGATGATTCTAGGAACCAATGATTTAATTTGTTCTTGGAGTCAACTTCATGTCATAAAAGAAGGTAAGAAAGGTCATTTGCCAGGTCATTCGCCAGGGGTGGGCGGGGGGGGGGGTGTCACGATGCTGACACTGGAAGAGAATTTGTTACTCCAATCTAAAAATCACCCACGTTTGCGACAGAACCTTCTATTTCCAGTGAAGTTCAAATTCACATTAGAAAGGAGGAAACAGAATGGAAAGTTATACTATGGAAAGCAAGATACACTAACTGAAAAAGCACTGCGGTGGGGGTTGGGGTCCATGATCGCGTAGCCCACCTCTGGGTTAATCCAAGTAGGGGAACTTCAGTTTACTCAACTGTAACATGAGATGATCAGCCTGGGAATCTGTGTCGTGCTATGCAGCTTTCAGGACGTGACCAGTTCATCTGAAGTAAACTCAGTAGTTGTCAGTAACATAAAAGGAAATAGCAGGTCTGAATACGCCCAGTTCAAAAACCATAAAACTGAGCTTTAGATGTTAGTATGCTCCTTTATCATGTTCTTCTCATCAGAGTATTTATTATGATCGTTGCATAGATACATACAGATACCCGTGTATTTATATACTCTTTAAAGAGGTGCATTTAAAAACAATCCAAAGTAACAATCCAACCCAGAGTTCCAAGAAACGCTTCATCTGCGTTAAAAGCCTGGTTCAATGTTACAAACCCTTCTGTCAGCGAGTTATGTTGCTTCAATAAGGTCATGTCTTGCGTGCCCACAAGCTCTCCAGTGCGGTTCATCAATAAAATTAGAAAAATGTACACCCAAACAATCCATCCGAAGTCATTTATCACTAATATCATTTGCTGTGTAGAAGGCATGTTTCACTTTAAAATAATAGGCAAGACTACAGTCCTTTGATTATAAATTCCCCTTTCATCTTAATTTTATGAAAAGCCACCAGGAAAATGCCCCGCATGGTGCCCTTGATATTTAAACACTTCGTTCCACTTACCATTAGTCTGCTCCAAAACTCAGCCTCCCTTGCAAAACGCTCCATATTGAAGGGATAAATTTCCTGTTCTGCCTTGTCAAATGTGTCACTTGGGCTGCTCGAGTGACTGAGCACAGGGCAGCAAACATTTCAGCCGAGCTGCTTTCACCACATTGACGGTTTGCATTCTCTCATAGCTGGGAGTCTTGGGAGAAATGAAATTTACATACGTTGGGGTGAGATGGGCGCGGGCATTTCCCGTACTTATGATTCAAAGCCGAGTTATGTTTCATTTAGGGAGATAATAATATAACTCAGAGAAGAAAAGTATCCCCTCGCATTACTGCCACTTAAGACATGACAACTCCTACTGCCTTGTGCCAATGCACCACACCCCAGCCTCTGTGCCAAGAACAACCCTACACTGGGTGGTGCCGGCGTTTTCTGGCATTTTTTTTTCATGGTAGACTCTAGTAATTATAAAGCTCTCAGCTCCCTTGAAGGTGTGCACAGTAACACGAGAATAGACACCAGGAATGCAAGTATAAGGTTTGCAAGGTCAGGGAGACGACTTTTGGCATTCTTGTGGGCGAAATTAACCAAAGTCGATTAGTACATGATTCATCCTGTGTGTGCTCTGTTAGAACAGGTAAAATATGATTTTTAAACAGCTGCATAAAGATATATGTGCTTCTAACAGTCTCTCTTTCTTACGAGAGACTGGAAAAGAAATAACTTCGTCAAAATGGCCCAGAGAATTGGATCTGTGGTTATCTTTGCAGGCATAACTCAGATACGTGACACCCCCGTTTTCATTAGTTCTGACTGCTCTCATGGTCACTCAACAGAAATATACGTGTAAATAGAGAAGTTTAACACTGCTCACCCACCATTCTTGCAGGCTGAAAAAAGGAAAAGCAGAGTCTAGATAAAGCCAGACGGCAGAAACGTGGAAGAATTGAAGTGATTTCTGTGGTCATATGACCTTTATATGTTCCACGAACATTTCTTGGATCTAATGAAGTTGTCAAAGCTTATGATGAAAAGCAAAACTCCAATGCACAAACTGCATATCCTTTGATAAACCTTCCCCTGAGTGTTCTAACAACACTCCCTTCTTCTGCCAGTTTCTAATTACACAGGACTTAATGAGCAGTGGCCCTTTTCAGTAAAACCTAACTGTGGTCAACCGCTGAGCCTTCCTTCCAAAGCCTGGGGTGGAAAATCAGAAGCCAGCATCGTGCTGTTCCAACACGAAACGTTACCACTTTGAAAGTTACTCTCTTGCAGGGAGGTTTTCCCCTCCTCAGTTTAATATGGGTCGGGCTTTCTAAAATGCTTAGTTTTATAGAATTTTACCCTAGAAAGCAGTTATTTATGTCTGATACATTTTCTCCATTTCCTCATGCCCCAAACTACTGTCAACCACATCAGGTTAACTGCTTAAATATACTGAAAAAAATATTGACACACCAAGAGATCTGGGGAAATGAAAAGTTGGCCAAGGAATAGTAAATTTTCAAGAGGAAAGAGATGATATTTTTGAGGGGGGAGTAATATTTCAAAGCATTTGTTTACTTTTCTTCTCTGGAAGCCCCAGGGAGGGCTGCACTTAGTGTAACTGCTGCATGAACCACTGCGCCCCGTCAGAACCTGTTTTGCGGGTCCAGCTTTAGAGCCGAGTCCATCTCTAACTGCTGGTGTTTGCAGCTGGGGTGAGTCATTTGAACTCTGGGCAACTTTTCCAAACATGTGAAGCATCTCTTTTGCTCTGGTGGGAAGCCTTCTGGGAGTCTTCTTCCCCACTGGTGATGGTGAAATCTGATGTTCCATCTGCTAACTATTCATTTTGCTGAGTGAGGGTGGGTGTATGTTTACGGAATATATACACTCGTGAAAAACAACATACAAACCCATGCTTCTAAATTAGGTCATATTTAAAAAAAACTCCTGGGCATCTTGACACTTAAAGGAATCCATGGCACATCCACTTATAAGAGGGGAAGCAACTTTTGCTTTAAAACCATCTGCCACATTCATGTTTTACAAGTGTGAGGTTTTATAGGCTGTATTTTCTTGAATTGAGGGACACAAGTTCAGCCTGTTTGGCCCATGACCGACTCAACTAATGTCATTGGCACACAAAACTGACTCTGCAGGCATGTTTTGGTCATTTTCTTTAGAGAGCTGTTAGGAGAGTCTCCTTGAGTATTAGTGACATTTAGTCATTTGCTAACAATGCACAAGAAAAAGAGGATGTGAAATTGGTTTCCGTTTTCCCACAAATTAAACTGATATAAAGGGCAATCTGTACCAGGGTGAACCAGTGGTGCCTTGAAAATAAACCTTCAACTCCCCCTACCCCCCACTCTTGTCCCCCCACCCCTACCCAACACCCTTGCACAAACACAGGCAGTGCAGGACCCTATGTCGCCTTCTCTTTGTGAAACGTTCACTTCACATCGTCTGGAAGAAAAGGTCAGACTGGCCTGTGGAGTGCAGCGCCATGTTTCATGCTACCACACACACTAATCACAGTATTTGGAGGTTTGAAGTTAGGGTTATTTCCCCTTTTACTCTCTGCATCTTTCCTCTTTTCCTCTCTGCCTCTGAGCCTCACTGCCTTAGTGGGGTAGAAGCCAGACCCAGCTGTAAGATTTCATTGCTTTTGTTTTCTAAGGGTCTAATCCCAAATAGAACATAGAGTTTGAAGGAAGGAGCAGAATGTCTTTGAAAAACAGGTCCCAGGGAAGGGTGGCTCCGCCCAGGGAGGAAGAGTTATGGTGTGCCCACTGAGCAGAGGCTGTAGGACTGGGGATCACAGCTTCCACAGTGACCCTCATGCCTCAAGACGGAGCAGCAGAGAACTGCTGGATGTCCAGGGAGCCCTGGGGGCTCGGGCCGTGGGGCGTCGGTGAGACCAGGACAGACCCCAGAGCCAAGGCCCCTCGCCTATCTGGACACCGTGTTCCCCTCCCTGAATCTGGTGAAATCCTGGGAAGGAGAGGAGAGCCCCACAATGACAAAAAGGAAGTATAGCTGGGGACTCAAGTTGCTTGAAAGGAGGGATAAGTCAAATTGCATTTAGTCCTCCCTGGAGTTTGAGGACAAGGATTTGTATCAAGTACTCATTCCGATGCCGAGAACTCAGGTGAGGACTGGAAGGTCTGCTGTATTTTTCTAGGTGAGCAGGTGGAATCAGGTCTCTAGTGTCACAACTAGAGAACTAGGCAGCGCCGTGTGTAACTGTACCCCTGGACCCAAGGCCATGCCTCTGCTCCTCGGGTATCACCTTGACCCTCACCGTCGGGATCCAGGGTGGGACGTTTCCTGCTGCTGTTTCCTGACTCTGCAGAGCTAAGTGGCACCAGTTGAAACAACAGATGGTGAGATTTCTGAATTAGAAGCTGTTATTGTGTTCATTGTGATTTTAGCTTTTGGACCATCGTAGACAGAAAGCACATCTTTACCAAATAAAATTCTATGGCAGAGAAAAAGACCCGTTTAGGATCAATTATCAAAGGCCCCATAAGGCTACTGAGCAGGGCATTCTCACCCCATAATTTGATCTGGCCTTTCTCTTCCAGTGGTAAGTGGAGCATTTCCTGAAATTTATTGTACATACCGCCTATGTCTGCTACCAAGTAGTTTCTGGGATTTTTGACAGATGCAATTAAAAAAAAAAAAAGCCTTGCCAATGGGTTGGAATGTATCTGACAACATCAAACAAGATATTCCTCACTCTTCCCCGGATGATCCGTAGAAGCGTGAACAGAGGAAACACACCAAACCTTCTAAGCCGAGGGTGATAGAAAACAGTAACTCCCTCCTCCAGGAAGCCCCCCAGGCATGGACTAGGGAGGCCGCCTGTGTCCCCAGAAGGAAGGTGCACAGAATACAAGGACAAGAGAGGAGGGGGAGTGAATGGCCTGTGTTGTGGGTGGGTACTAAACTGTGTGCTGAGACCGCGTCCTCATTTTAATAGGCTCTTTCCACAAGCAGCGCAAGGACACGGTCACTGTCAAGTTGCTGAGATCGGCTGCATCTTGTCCTGCATCGGGCTGCGGCTGGGGACACTGCAGGATCCCCAGCTGCACAGAAAGGTGCTCCATTTTCTTGTCTCTGTCAGTAGGAGATGGAGAGGGAGGCCAGGAAACAGCCAGCAGTAGGAGGCAAGACCCTCTCCCCACTGAGCAAACAGCAAAAGCACAGGCAGAGGCCTGAAGGCAGGCCTATTTTCTATGCAACCTGTGTTGGGCATTGGCCAGGAAGGGTCTGTGAAGGAAGAGGAGAAAGGAGAGGAATATTTATGTGCTGTACATGTATCTTGCTTCCTCTGCAGCTTAAAGATTGATTTAGACCTAACCAACCTGGTAGGAGTGTGTGAATCTTCCCTGGACAGAAATCTAGACATCAGGTCCAATTTAGAGTACATTTAAGGCAACCCTGCAGGTTCTAATCTGATCTCAGGATCAGAGTGAATTCTAGCCTGGGAATAACAAGTGCCCGAAGAGGTCCTTGCTATTGCTGAGAAGAGGGGAAAAGAGGGAAAGATTTTGAACGAAATTTACCAAACACACATGGCATGTGCCTAGCACTTTACAGATGTTAGCATTTCATTATCTTCATAATCCTGTGAGGCCGATATTATCTTTGTTTTGCTGAAGAGGAAACTGAGGTTCAGAGAGTTACCCGGATTCCCCATGGTCATTCAGTTGACAGTCGTAATAGTGAAATTAGTGGAGATGGTTGAAGACTACAACCTCTCTATGTGCTGGGAGTTTTACAGACTTATTTCATTTAATTGCTTGACAACCAAGCAAAGTCTCACTCCAATTTTACCAGTTGAGAATCTCAGAATGTTTCAATAACATGACCAAGGTCATTCAGATATCAAATCAGCACAAATCTAGGCTGACTTGCTTCAAAGTTCACGCCCTTTCCATTATACCATGCTGCTCTTTTTAAGTTGTAAACAACCACATTGTTTTCATAAAGAGAAGGTAAAAAAAATGTTTAAACAGAGAACACCTAAGGGGGCCTTGGATAAAATGTTGGTAAAAGTTGCTGTGAGCTAGATACAGCAAAGGCCTACCTCTAGGTTCGAAAGCCTAACTGATTTGTTTTATATAAACACAGAAACTGTGCCATAGATAAATAAACACTGATTGGCAATAATTGAAAGCCAGAAAAGAACAGACAGCCTGTACTATCCAGCTAGTATTTCTTTACTTATTAATTCAGATTTCTTTATATCTTGCTCTCAACTGTATCTCATTGTTTAAAATATCAAAATCAGTAATAGAATCATTTAAAAATTGGAAAAGGGTAATTAAGAAGGAACTCTCAGTTATTCATGCCTAGACAGAGTACCAGGACACGGAGCCATGGGCACCAGGCCCGTCTATGGCAATTTACCTAAACCACAGATACAGTGTCTAGTGCAGAATAAGTTTCTGGAACGTCACACCCCAGGCCTCCATGTAGGTGATGCCCCCTGACAGACAGGGCAGCCCTGAGCCCGCCTCCTGGGCCACTCCTGCCAGGCGTGGACGTGCTAGTGTCTGTCCCTGGTCGCAGTCCCTTGGGCACCTCTCCCTGCTATCTTGTTCTCTCTCCTTATTCCCTCCCTTAAAGGAAAAGGGGCAAAAGTCATCATAAAAGAAGTCACCTTTTGTTTAGAAAGCATTTTTTTCCCCCGATGCTCTCAAAATATTTTTCTGGAATTAAATCTACCCATATGAAAAGTCAAGCAAAATGCAGTATCTTGCATGTAGTGAGAGGATCTAAATTTCTTGGCAATAGTTGCTTAATAGATTAACACTAAATTTATGACCCTTAGAAATTATAGAGAATCCTACAGTGTACAATTGGGTCTCGTTTTGTGTTGCTACAATCCTCTTGCTTTTGCATTACATGCTAATCCCATTTCTGATGGAGGAAGACAGGGATGGCCAGGATTTGGAATCTCCAATTCCCTCCTAACTCTTGGCAGTGTAGGTATCTTGTCTTTCCCGGAACCTCCTCATAACACATTTAAGGCAAAAGAATAGCTGGTTTTATCCCAATTCCTGGTGTATTTTCATAGGCTATTACTTAAAGTTTCAACATATTTGAGCCACAAAGGCATCATTTACCCCTCTGGCGAAGTCTGCACCAAAATCAGGCTTTGGTATGTGCCAGAATAACTCTGTCATATGCTTCCTTTTCTCTGAGCTCCTCTCTGATTCCTGTTTGGCCTTTTACTATTTAGTGAGTGTTAATGTACCCTATGGACGTTATGAAATACATATTGCAGAGACAATTAAGATGGAGTAGGTGGGGGTGAAGTCAAACCATAAAAATTAGAAGCCCTCAAATTGGTCAGCTTGTCACTGCCAAAGGTCCTTCTCCAGGGGGAACAGTTTCTTCCATCAGATGTTAGTGTCCATCATCAGAAAGTTCTAATTAGTAGTACAAATTTCTTGAATATGTTGATTTCAAATCCACACCGGGCAATATTCAAGGGAAGGCATGGCTTTTTTGGTAGTTAAAATAAAAGTCAAGCAAGCCAGTAAGAGGATGTGCAATCTCCAACACTATTAAGCCCAGTTGAGTAAACTCAGTCATTGTCTGGAAAGCATTCATTCATGGGTATAAAACCTGAGTTCTCTTAGAAAGAGACCCATGTCTTTTTCCCATATAAGGTGCAAGGGGCTATTTAAAAGGATGTGGCAAGTCCAGTCCTATTTGGAGGCAAGAGAAGGCAGGGAATGGCTTACTGAAACTGGGCCTGTGACGCTGTTGTAAGGCCATCTAAGACCAGGTTGGAGCTCCGTGGCCCCGGAGCTAATGCTGTTTTCAGCCGCTCCCTGGGCCTCCTGTGGAGGCTGGGGTGGATCTGGGATATCGCAGCAGCACCTGCAGCCACCTGACAAGGGAGGTGACAGGAGTGCCTCAGCCTGCGTGTCAACAGCAGAACACCAGTTCTGGCCCTAACGAGCTGAACTCCCACGAGGAGGCACCGCCAGCTTCTTCCAAACTCAGTAACCAGCATCTACCAAGACTCATCCTCTGTCTCCTCAAGAGTGATTCCACACTCCTCCCTCACCCCCATCTAGAAAACACCAAAAAATTCAATTACACTTTTTCTCAAATACTAGAAAAAACATAAGAAGTAAGCCATTTCTATGCAACGAGCATAAAATTCCTCTATATTGATTTCCCAGAAAACCAGGGCTTTGAGTAACCCGAATGTTGACCAATTCATGTTCTTTTAAGCATAACCCGAGCAAAGAGTTGATAATGTTCTTAGGTCTTCTAAGTTCAAAGGACTCATTTTGGTTGAAGAAACACAAGGGTTACATAAAAATGTTGTAGGTCAAGTGTTGGCCATGCCCTTACTTTCTGGATATGTTAAAACACAGTGAAACCAAACTGAATGAGTTACACAGAACAGAAGCAATCTGATGTCTCATGACCCAGGTACTTCTACCATGCCCACAATACTTACAAAGGGAAGCAAATTAAATAGGTTTTCCTAATAGGAGTACGTACTTGGAGCCACGCTTGAGAACAAAAAGAGAAAACATAGTTTACCTTCATAGGGTATACTTTTCTTTTGTACCATCGAACAATGCAGCTACCAATGCTTAAAATTAGTTTAAATGATTACATTTCAGTTCGCTTTTTGGTAAGCATCACTGTAGACCTTCTTAGGTGGTCCTTCAGATTTCAAAATAAAGATTTCTCCTATAAATGTCAACTCCTGGTGTCACTCAGCAGATGACTGACAGTGCAACACACACTTAATGCTTTCAGATCTTTAAATCGTGTGCAATGAAGAGTTTCCTAGCCAGTGGAGCCAAGCATAAAGGTCCTCTTAGCAGGGAACCGGTCCCCAGGGAACACGCACAAATGGTTCCTCTTGGTGCACACGCCAGCTCTCCCGCCATCTGAACAGGAGCAGGGCCCTGACCCTTACCACCACACAGGCTCATCAAGATGTTTCTCTAGGGTTTGGGCCGAAGGGAGACTGGTTTAATTTGTGTCCGTAGCTATCTGCTTCTTGTAAGCCAAGCAGCCTTTATAGCTCAATAACATAGAATGTGGGTGGACAGCTTCATAACCAGGCACGTGGCCTCCCACTCATGGACGATCACATGTGGGGCCAGCCTGGTTCCTGGAGCACCAACCAGGTGCCTGCCCCTCACAGTCTAAGGCAGAAAGATGCCTCAGGAATTTGGATGTTTGCTTCATAAGGCACCAGCACAGGGCAATTTATAAGAAAAGCAATTTCCCACAGAGGGGAAAGAAGGACACGTTTATCACTGATGATGGGGAAAGAAAACTCCGTGTTCTCGTTCTTTCATAGTCAGTGTGCGGAGATGAATACAGGCTGAGTGGCACCGAAGGGGCATTGGTTGCAGATTAGTTTTCCCTGACTTACAAAACCTCCCCAAATAATTTAGTAATGAAGACCCCTTCTGTGAACTGTCAGTGTTATTTATCCGTCCTACCTCCACTCTGAATCAGAGTCATTTATACACTCCTTGTGGAGGAGTCACCCTCGGCCGAGAATACAGCACGCCGTAGGGATTTACAGAGGCAGGTGTCCGTTAAAGTCAACTAAAATGACAGTTTTTATCACACGGAATGTGACCCGCAAAAATAGCTTTTTGAATTATTTCCGTTATAGACATACTCTATTTTGGTCTAGCAATCAGCACCATTATTTCTAACACGGAGTAATATGCCATTTCTCAAAACATCTTTAAAAAGCAGCCTATGGCATGATTTTGTGCTGTAAACAAGCTCATCTGAAGACCCGGGTAGGCCCTGGACAAGATAAAGTCTGGAGAGGGCACAGCAGTTTGGTGTGAACCTGACTGGTGGGCGGAAGACCTGGGCTGGGGCCAGCTCATCAGGTGACCTGGGACGGCCACACCCACACTGCAGTTTTCTATTCAACCTGCCTCACAGGGTTAATGAGATTACAGTAAAAATGCAGGTCCTCTGAAAATGCCCAGGGCAATACAAGTGGCGGCGCCTCCTCACCCTGCTCTGAGACAGCCCGTCAGCTTGAACCAGGGCTGCCCACTCCAGTTCCCGCACCTGTAGTCTTTAGGTCACGGGAACAAATGTGGGTCACCTTACACACTTCCAAGCCTAAGAGACTGAGGCTTCTAGCCAATGTCCCAGCTCACTCCCTGACCTTTTTCCTCTTTCCAGTCCACACTGAGTTTCCAAAAAGGGACCTCCTGGTCTCTTGGGGCCTGCTATAGCTTTGATCGTGCTGGACTTTGTGCCTGGGACTGCCTAGTGTTCATTTTGTATACTGGGTACCAACTCCTGTCCAAGGTCTTCATCGCCACCACAAAGTCTTTAATCCATGGTACTTAATTTTACCCTTCGTCTTCGTTTCGAAACAACTTCCCATTCCCATTTGGAATGCCCTTTCCGTCCTCCACCCAACCTCCTGGGTGCAGTGTGGGTCCCATATCTGGAAAAAGACCCTTCCTTGTTCTGTCAGCCCAAGAACATTGCCTCATCTCTAACCCATGCTCTGTCTATCATGGCCATGGAACAAGTATGCATATGATCGTTATTTCTAACGTTCTTCTGTTTGATATTTATAATACTTCCTTAGAATAGGGCTTATGTTCCCCAAATGGCTTAAAATAATAGATTCTTAATGAAACGTCTAGACTGATTGCTGGTCGTTAGATGGTTTTTATTAGAGGACTCAGGTAACAGAAGATGTTCATTCATTCACTCATTCTCTTTTTCATCCAACCAACATTTCTCGAGCCCCCATGTGTCCCTTTGAAATCTAACTGAACTTTTCTGGAATTTTTGAAACAATGACTTGAGAAACAAAATTATGAACTACAGACAAATGTTTATAGTGAGATGCCCTCCCTCCCAGCTGCTTCTCTGGGCTTTGACTAGTGGCCCTTTAAAACAGAAATTTACCCTGGAGCTTTGTTCCAGTCCTCATCACTGCATGCATAACAAACCACCCCCAAATTTAGTGGCTTGAAATAACAATTTATGATTATCCTTCATAGTCCAGTGGATTTGCTGGGCTCAGCTGGGTAGTTCTCGTCCAGGATCTGTCATATGGCTGCGGTCAGATAGGGATGGGTGTTGGACGGGTCTAAAGGCCCACGTGGGCTCCCTTGTGTAGCCTGCAGTTGATGCTGGCTGTTAACCGGGATCCCAGCTGGGTTGTCAACTAGAATATTCACATATGGCCTCTCCATGTGGCTTGGGCTTCTCACAGCCCACTGGTTGGGTCCTGAGGGGGAACATCACAAGGTCAAGCATACAAGAGGCTTACAGTCCTGAAAGCTGCAGGATTTCTTAAGACCTGGCCTTGGGAGTCCCAAACCATCACTTCCACTGTGTTGGACGGTTACACGAGTCACTGAGGCCAGCCCAGACTGAAAGAAGGAGAACTAGACTCTGCCGCTTGGGGTAGGAACATCGGTGAACACAAGAAGGGAAGGAAGGGCCGGCAGACATTCTGGAGGCTTCCTACCTCAGGCTTCCTTGGGGAACGGCCCTCAGCTACTATTACCGCATGGTTCTGCTCTGCTTTTTTACGGCTTCGCATGTTTCCTCAGTTAATTCTCACAACCACCTCATAAGATAGGTATTATTGGTTTCCCTGTATTAGAGAAGACAAAATGGGCTCCAAAGATATGACTTGTTCAAGGTCAAAAAGGTTATAAGCGGCAGACTTGGATTTTAAATCATGGTACATCTCAAAGCACAGGTTTTTCACATTATGCAACCCTGTTTGAAATGATTACTGTATTTGAATGATGCCAAGGAAAGGGAAGATAAAGAGAAGAAGTGGATAGAAGTGCTTTCACACAGGTGACAACAGTCCTTCGATGACAGCAAGCTCTAGACCGCAGTCCCAGTTGCTCTTTGGGTAACACTCTTAGATGCTCAAGCCCCTAGTCATTCTTGTTTTATGGAAAATGGTCTCTTAATTTTAAACGAGGCATTCCAAGGGCACATACTTCAGCAAAGTGAAAGCTCAACGTATAATTAGGATTAAAATTTCCTGTAGAGTAATACAGTCTTATTAAATGGAACAAATGCTTTCTGGTAATTTAAAAATTATCTTGAAAATAAGGCTGACATTAATTCCACTATCAAATCTGAGCTTTAAAAATTAATTAGAAGATGTGATTTAGTATTATGCTACAAGCAAGTTGGATTTTAAAATAAACATTTACATCATTAAAGTAAAACATGACTCGGGGAACTAGGCACTCACTTGTTTTGGTCTCATTTCCTTCCAGCTGTAGGGGGCAGCACTGGTCAAGGGATGGCTTTTATTTATTCACTTTTTTGGTCTTTTCCTAACAAAAGGGAGAGAGTCACTTTCTCCCACGAAATGTTTTTATCTCTGCTCTTCATGGTATGATGTGTTGCCCTCTTCTTCTTCTTTTCTTTTTAGAATATGCATTTTATTTTTATTTTTGGGGGGGTAGTTAATTAGGTTTACTAATTTATTTAATGGAGGTACTGGGGATTGAACCCAGGACCTCGTACATGCTAAGAATGTGCTCTACCACTGAGCTATATCGACCCCCCTTTTATTTTATTTATTTTAACTTAACTTAATTTTATACACTTATTCTTGTGTGTTGCCTTCTTGAATTGATGCCTCTCTAGTACCTATCTCAAACTTCACTTCAAACAGGGGACTTTTTGGGGGGAGAGAAAGATTGGTAAAAGGCTCCAATGTTTCTTAAATTTTAAAATTCCTTATAACATTATTCTTCCCCCGACAAGAAACAAATAGGAAATAAAGAGGAGACAAAGATGAAAAGGAAAATCAACCATAAGCAATACCATCAGTGCAAGTGTCCATTAGGTAGGTGTCGGTACCTTGGACGTGCAGTCTTTTAGAACAAGGACATTCCTTGGCTTTGGCCCACTAATATGTTACTGAGGGGCTGCAAGCCGAGAGGCTAACTCCCTTTCCCCATAGGTTTTCTTACATGAAGGGCAAAAAAATAGTGATTATCTAAGTAGTGCTGCCCCCTGCTGGTGGCAGTTATGCAACCCTGCAAACAGGTTTCCTCTGTCCCAGTTTCTAGTATTTCCTAGGTAATGTTTAGAGCTCTCAAGATATTGGAGATAACCCAGGTCGCACTACCTTGCCCACCTCACCCCTGTGCACAGCGAAAGCTGCCCTTGGAGGGGAAATGACTTGTTTGTCATCACAGCTTTAGTTCAGGTCTCTTCCTATACCACCTAGCTTCACGGAACACCCAACACCTGGAATTCACAGTTCCAGAATAGATCGTGTTTAACTTCAGTGTGCTGCTTGTATGTGATTTTACAAAGATAGTCCAGTGCTCTGTGGTGAGTCTTATCCTTCAGATCTGACCCATTGAACTGGAACCGTCAGACTTTCCCTTAAACACTGAAATGTGGTTCCTAGGATGTGCCTGGTATTAGTGATTCCCTTCAACTCTTTCATGAAACAAAAATAACAGAGAAATTGAGTTACTATTCTGTAGTCTAGTTTCTGGGGGAAAGGATTCTTTCATAACTAGAGCTAGTGATCTAGGAGGGAATTGAAAGAAATGAATTTGATATATACAGAACCAGGAGGTTCTAACCATCTTTCTAAATGTTCATGTACTTGGCTAAGTTTTATTTAGACTTTATTAATATTTGAGCCTTAAGTGTAATTCTGATGATTAAACAAGTTGTGTGTAAAACTTTACAGGTCAAAGTTTATTAGAAAGTTTAGAATCTCACAGAAGCCTGTAAGATTTTAATTAATCTAAAATTTCAACCGGCTCATCTATTCTTTTGGTATCTACACACACACTTTGGTTCACTGGTTTGGTTACTAGTTCCAAGATAGCGTCCATGTTACATCCATGGAAATATTATACCTACACGGAGAGTTTTTACACTTCCACATCTAGTGAGATGTTTTTCACAACTATAGTATAATGACAACTGGGCAGCTCCTGTGTGAGAGATCCTTAACCTCCTTCATCAAGAGCAAAGTCTTTCGCCTTGAGATTATTTCATCCTCTCTGGTCAAAGCCTCATCTCAAACATGGTACCTTCAAGAGGCTTTCTGTGACTCATCCCATCTGACTTTGGTCCTTCTCCTCTTGCTGGTACTTTGGTATTTATGTTCTCAATTCTTGACATATTTTGCAGCGAAAATGACTTGCAGTTTGTTTGTATGTGTGCAAGTGTGTGTGTGTGCGTATGCTTGTGTGTGGTTGTAGACCGAGCTGAGCTGCATGCTTTTGGAAGGCAGGGGCTGAGTCTTTTCTTTCTTTGATGTTGTTCAGAAGTGCCTGCTATAACCGTCTACTGAGGTAAGAACTCAAATGATACTGACCAATGCAGTTGGCCTTTCTTAGAAAACAGGCCAGCCTCACTGAGGGTACCCCCTCTTACCCTTTGCAATAAATGTGTCTGTTTCTCCTGAGATGGTGTCTGTTTCTCTGCCACCTGCCTGTTTTCTAGTCACTACAATTAGCATAATTACTGTCTCCAGGCCTTGGCCTTTATTGATCTTGGTAGTTAAAGCAGTTTACAGTCCAGAGCTGTGCTGACAGAAAGTACAAATATATTCACCAGGAACCTCTAATAGAGTTTTGCCCCTTTCCTTGCTTTTCAGAATTGCTTTTGTCTGCTTTTATTTTAGACTATACTTTCCTTTTCCCCATTTCCCCCAAGTTTGCTGTGGCAGAAATACAGTAGATCACTTAACCCAGCGATAGGTAGCTGTGGGAAGACGCTGACGATAAAAGTTTGGTTGCAAGACAGACTAATGTGATCAACCTGTCAAAATAAGCATAAAGCCATAAAATAATCAGCAAGGTATTTATCCAACGTCATGGCGGCACCATATGGAGGGTTATTCAGGGTTTTTTTGTTAATAGAAAGAGTTGAGGCTGGAGTTCCCAGATTCTGAAAAGACTCTCCCCATGATGCTATTAAAGAAATGAACTAACAGCAAGAAAGCTGGCAAAGGACCAGCCCATACCCTGAGCCATTGTCAGAAAAATGAATTCTTGAGCTTCTAAAAACTAGAAGTACACAGTGCTGTTGCCTGACATAAAGAAGACTCTCTAATTTATACAAGAGGTGCACCGAGCCAAGGAATTTAGTGTACAATGTTAAATTATTATTTAATAGTGAATACGTATCATGCATATTTGCATGAGTAGAAATAAGCATCCAGAACAAAGATGGTAGATCAGATAGGTTACATCAGGTTAGGAAACTGTCTTAGTGCAAGCATCTCAGAAACCCAGTGGGGGCTTTAAACCTGGGAGGGCAAGGGGGTCAAATTCCCTGATCGGTTCTGCTTGTGGTAAAGGCTGCCTGGAGCCTGACCAGAGGAGGATGTGTACAAGGCTGCCAGGTGTGGGCACAGAAGTGTACACCGCACAACTCCTGGGTGTGTCAGTCACATAGACACACATACACAAACACACACACACTATATAACCTTGATTTTGAGGCCCCCCCAAGCTCCGTGGGAACAAATGTCTTGATTGGTCCACAACGTTTATGGTGACACGAGAGGAGGAACGGGAAGATGCCTGTTATGTATTCACATCCCTGCCCTAAGGAGGGTCCTTCCCGCTTCCATTTGTGACCAGACACCAACCAAGAGTGATACCATGTCCTTCCCTAGGCTCCAAATGTAGAATCTTTGCTCTTTGGAAGCTGATGGGAGCAGGTCATCAATATTATCTTCTTGTCGTTAGATTTATTCTCCTCCATGTTGGGGTCCAAACAGCTAAATGTGATTTCACCTTATTAGAATGATGCTACGTGTAATATTTCTCCTAACCTGTGGGGCATTGGAGAGAAATTTGAATGCTGTGGTTCCACTTGAATAATATCAATGTATATACACGTACTTGGTAATTTATTCAGCTGTTCGTATGTACACCATACATAGGTCCTATGTAGGCACATGTGTGAGATTTTGTCTTTATTTTGATTTAATGATATTCAGTGTAATGAATATTGTTTTCATCTGCCCACCATCCATCCTGCCTGTGAGAACTGGCCCTTTTTTCACTCTTACCACTTACGGTTCTGGAGGTCATGCCACTCCCAGATCTGGGGTGCTCAAGTGACCCAGAACTGGCCAAGCATCCTTTTTGTTCCTCCACCACTGTTTGGTTTAGGGACTGTCATGAGTTGAACTGTTCCTTCTAAAAAGGTATGTTGAAGTCCTAACCTCCAGTACTTCAGAATGTGACCTTATTAGGAGATAGGCAATTAAGTAAAAATGTGTTTATTTGGGTGGGCCCTAATCCAAATTGACTGGCGTCCTATAAAAGAGGCACTCTGGACACTGAGACACCAATAGAGGGAAGATGACGAGAGGACACTGGGAGAACGCCATCTACAAGCCAAGGCTATCGGAAGCTGGGAGAGAGGTGTCGGACAGACCTTCTCTCACTGTCCTCTGAAGGAGCGGACCACACCTTGATCTTGGACTTGTGGCGTCCAGAACTGTGTGTTATTTAATTATTTCATTAGGGGAGAGGTAGTTAGGTTTTTTATTTTTGGAGGAGGTGCTGGGGATTGAACCAAGAACCTCCTGCATGCTAAGCATGCAGTCTCCTACTTGAGCTACACCCTCCCCCTGTGGCGTCCAGGACTGGGAGAGAATATATTTCTATTGCTGAAGTCCCCAGGTCTGTGATTCTTTGTTACTGCAACCCTAGAAAAGTAATACAGGAGTCATCGTGTGACTTGAGCCAAGCAAATCAGAATGAACCTCAGGACTTTAGCAGAAGCAATTGAGAAAGAGATGATCTCTGTCCTTTTACAGTTGTGAGGAAGCAAGACTGGAGCTGCCGGGGCTGCAGCGTGGGCAGGTCCTTCCTAAGGCTGAGCCAGCCAGTGCGGGTCGAGCTGGAGATCCTGAGGGAGGAAGGTGGCTCTGATGACACTGTTTGAGGTATAGGATTAAAATGGTTTGAAGCAGCTTCCAGGCCTTGAATTTTTGTTACAGTGGCCGATAAATTTGCACCCCACCTCCCAACCAACTTTTTTTTTTTCTTAATCCAAATTGACCTGAATATTCTCTCACTCTCACTCAAAAGGTCTCAACCAGGATACCTGGCATCTGACATTTGGGACACGACTGAGCTACTTTTGGGGTAAGAGCTGCCATCAGCTGGTTCCTATTATTGCACGGATATGGCTCAGCACAGTAAAGGGAATATGGAAGCAAATCCTCATCACTACGTGCTGCAGTGTGATACATCACAACTACAAAATGTTGAACTCACATGGATTGTGCGCTCTTTCAAAGCGGTCATTCTGTGACTTGAAAAGAATATGTGTTCACTGGGGAAGTGTGAAATTAAACTGAGTGATTTAAACATTACTGACACAGGTCAAATCTGTTTTTGCAATTATCAACCATTTTTTCTTCATTCTATTCCCAAATGATAATCTACGAGACAGATACTTTTAAGAAAGGATAGCTTTAGAAACATCACTTAACTCCCCCAGAATAAAAATATGGGACATTTCAAGTTCACTGATGGTGAAAATATTTTTATAATCTCCACGTTGGGACCCTTGTAAAGGTGCATACAAGAGGTTTTTCCCCTCCTTTAAGGAGAACAGTCAGAGACTTGCCCAGTGGGATGGTCCTGGGTGGGGCTACAGACATTGGGGGAGCTCCTGCTAGCCAGGTTGGGGCTTATACTCAGAGTCACTGGTGAAAACCCGGCCCAGGACAGCCATGACCCCGAGTGATTGCCATCTGCTGATGACTGGTTTCAGTCCAAATTTTCAGTCTGGTATCCACATTAAAAAAGATATGCACATATATTAGCATCAAAATAATTAACCATTACAGCATCTGTGCCAAGGGCAGAATGAATGGGCCATTTTAAATACATTGTCCATTCACGCCTAAAGGTGACCTGTGCAGTAATTCTGGAGCACACTCCTGGAAGATTTGGCTGGCTTGGAGCAAGAGTCTGATGTGCTGATTTCCGGGATAAATAATGGATTATTCAAAACCAGAACCAAAAGGGGAAAATATATATGGTTATCTATTTTTTAATTTTTGATAAAGGATATCCTTTATTAAAAAAAAAGATTTAAAGCAGCTACATAGTTGCACATAGTGATACAGTTACCTAAAGAGATTTAAAATAAAAACAAACAAAAGAAATAAGGCAAAGAGAAAGTAAAGCACATGAAAAGCAGGGGGGAGGGTATAGCTCAGTGGTAGAGTGTGTACCTAGCATGCATGAGGTCCTGGGTTCAATCCCCAGTACCACCATTAACATAAATAAACAAATAAATAAACAAACAAACCTGATTACCTCTCCTGCCCCCCCCCCAAAAAAAAGTACATGAAAAACAGATGGTGCCAGGTGTGAGATCAGTATTAAAAAAAGCATGTCCTGTAGTCCCAGATATTTTCTAGCATAAAATATGAAGAGGAAACCATGATCAGTTACAAAAGTCGGTCTTTATATAGCAAACACAAGGAAAGAAACAAACAAAAACCCCATGGTTCAGGTGAAGAAGAACGCTGCCTTACACGGCAACCAGGAGGACTTTTCCCTCCAGATGGTAGCACTTTAGGGACAGAAGAAAATGAAAAGTCTTGGCTCTTCTCCTCATAGGATGGGTATCCCACCTCTTTCCCCTTTTGTCTTCCCTCAACAAAAGTCTTTTCCTAATGTGAATGAAAACAATGACATTTCACGTTTACGGAGCCCCAACTGTGAGGCGGGCAGCGTGCTAACTGCTCTACTTGTAGTATTTCAGTACGTCAGGACAACAAACTGGTGGTGGGCTGGCAGACGTGATCGCCCATCCACAGATGCAGATGGGCTTGGGGCAGGAGTGTTGGAGCCAGGGGATTAGAGGATCTGTCGGACTCCAGAGTTCCTGTCCTTATCTGCTGCGATGCACGGCTTTTAAAGAAAGGGCTGAACGATAGCTAAGAAAACATCTCTAGGTAGTTTCTATTGGGGGTATATTTCCTTAAAGCAATTCCCCAAAGGCCCAGGTCGTTTCCGATAATTCCATCAGGAAAACGAGGTGATACTCTGTTATGAAGTATGGAATCACAAACATTTCTTGTGTATCATGCTCATTTCATGAAATGAAAGCCTAAAGTAGGCCTTCAGAGTCCTTAGTTTCAACACCTTCCAATGCAAAAGGCTCCACTTCGCTCTAATTTGAGCTTCTCAAGTTCAGGTTCAATAGAACTGAAACAATCAGGGAATGGTTCCAAGTGTGGAAGTCTGGCCAATAAGACAGTTTATGGGAGAGCCGGGGTGGCCCTTCATCCACAGGTCCTAGACTCATCATGCCTCTGGAACTGATGCTGCCCTGGTCAGAAAGGTGAAAGGGACTGGGGACAGCATCCTGTCCTTCGCGGCAGAGGATGCTGCAAGAACAGTGTGGAAGCAGCTTGAAGCAAGGCAAGTCTCTAGGCAATGTTATCAGCCAACACATCAGAATTGAATGCCTTAAAAGGAACTACAGTTGATCTGTCTGGCAAAACTGTTATGGGACGAAACGTAGAGACAAATACAGTGCTGGGCTCTGCAAACACTGCACGTGCTCTGCAAACACCCACACCCACACCACACACACAGGTACATTGAGTTCATCATGGGCCAGCATCGTCATGAGTTTGATATTTCCCTCTTCCATCCATATCACTGTTTTCAGTCAGATCCCAAAGGTACAGAGGGCAAAACACAGCCTCCATGATTTCTCCTAAAACCTGATATGGTCACGTACTCATGAAAATTTCAATTGATGAAGGTGATGAAGAAGACAAAATGGTAATGGACATAGAAAGGGAACACCAGCTACCTCGGAGAGATCTGCTATGTGTTGAGAATAGTTTAACACTGGGGGCAGGGTGAGAATTGGGAAAACACAGACGAAGCAAAAACTGGAAGGATTCTATACATCTCTCTTGCCTTCCCCGCCCCTCCACCAGCCTTCCTGTAATGAGTCTCCTGAAATGTTTTCCTAACAAGTTTGTTTATTCACAGCAGGAGATGTTTCAAACAGATCTGTTTGAAGATGCATTTAATTACTGTCATGTTGATAATGAAGAGTCTTCTCACCCCTCTACCTACAAACTTAATTGTATGTACATCCACTTTTTTCTTACTAACTTCACCGCCAGATAGCTTTCCTTCCATTCAAAGCTAATCTTAAATACCCTCCCGTTCTTCTCACTTCCTTTTAGAGCTTTCCCCACCAATTATTCCCTTTTATTTTTCTTTTCCCGCCTCTCAACTAGGATTTGCCCCCATAGTTTATTTTCAAATATTTCTCATCTTAGAAGCAGCCTCCCATGGTACTCTTTAATCTCACTCTTGTCTTTTCCATCACGGCTTCTACAAAGAAGAGTCTGTACCCCTGGCTTTGCCTTAGCTGCATATTGTTATCACCCCGGGAGGCTTAATTGGTCTGGGATGCAGTCTGGCCATTGGTAGCTCTTAAAGATCTTCAGGTGATTCTAAAATGCAGCCAAAGTAGAGAACAACTGGTTTATCTTTGTTTCTATTAATTCCTCCAACATTTTCACTTCTGGTTTATAATCACTTCATGGATGTCTCTCGCTAAGTTCATCCAGGATGACAAAATTCCATGAATACTTTTCAGGTCTTCTCCTTGGTGACCTCTGTTTCCTTCTTGAAACTTTCCTACCGAGGGCTTCTTTCTGGATACATGATTCCCATCACTTCAACCCTCACAGCTATTTCTCAGACGTTCTCTGTCCTCACTCATTAAAACGGCACATGCTTCACGTAGTCAGGCAGGCAGGGGACCACTGGCAACACTGTGCCTTCAGATTCTATATTGTACCTGCCACCAACTCTTACTATTTCTACCTGTAGGAGCGGAGGATCTGACCCCTCTCGTCCATCCCCATTGCTTAGCTTGGGGTTAGATCACTGTAGCTGAGATTAATGGAAGGATTTCATAATTAGTCTAATTCCAGTCTTGACCAAAGGTCCTCTACCATACGGTTTCCCTCTTCTTTTCCAGGACCATCACCCCTCATTTCCTCCTACTGCACCTTACCTCGGGCAACTGGTAACCCTATCTCTAGCACTGCTCTCCTTAGGTGGTTTTGTAACAGGTTGAACTGATGGAGGGGAGTCATTCTGTGCCTTTATATTCCCATGGCCACCAGAGAATCAAGTACATAGTAAGTGATCAATACATTTTGGTTCAGTGAATGAATAAATATACACGTTCTTCTGTTGGCCAGGCGTGACCTTATCTGACAGCTGATTTTTGAGCAACTTTTCTAGAGTAACTGACAAAAGCAGGTGAGGATGAAAGAAAGAAATGCAAAAACACACGTGATCCTGAGCCCTAGAGAGCCTGAGCTGAGAACGGAAAAAGAGAGTCGCAGCTCTGTGCGCTGGGGAAAGTGCCACTCACACGAATCAGCCTCGTTTCAAGTGTCCTGGCTCTCTTTCAGGTCTAATTTTATGCATGTAAGAAATCACTTCTTTAAGACAAGTTCAATGTCACATACGAGTTTCACTACAGGCCAAATAGAAGGCAATAAAGCACCCTGGAGACATAATAAGAGCAGGAACACATTGTAGATATGGTCTGGCTCAGTATTTGAATAAAGACTCAATTTAATACAGAAGGAAAATATTCCGAGCACCTATGCCATCTGAAATAGGAGATCATTGATTTACCAGCAAACATCAAAGCGATGAAAGGTTTGTAGGGATAGGGGTCCCTCCTCCCACGGAAAGTGAAATGACTCTTGCTTAATGTTTTATTTCAGTCTCCCTACTTCATGCCCATTTCTTATGAATTCCAGAATGCGAGTGGCCATAACGTTGGCTTCTGGTTGTCCCTTCCATGAAATACCGATTTTACAGTCATGTGGAGAAACGCATTTCTTCAGCTTCGACACCAATTTGTTTGGGAGAAATTCAGCAAGGAAACCATTCAGTCATCAACAGCGAATTGTGTATTTTGGGGGCCAAACTGCTAACTGCTAATGCATTCATTAAAACAACTCTTGGGCTTTTTTTTGCTTCAAGAAGCAAAGGCTATAAAAATCACCCAGTCACCTTTTCCTGACATCCCCCTCACCCCACTTCTTCTTGGATATTATTAGGAATGAGAAAATTAAGACAATTTGTATGCACGTTTCTGACAACCATTTCAGGGTTCTGTAATGATAAAGAACAATTCACAAAGGCTTCTCTGGCTTTGGCTAATCACTTTCTGGGCAAACGTTTTAATTAATGAAGAGGCTAATTCCTTTGCTTTAATCATGCAACATTTAAGCAGAGGCTGCTTAGGAAAGCAAATGACCGTGGTGTCTGGCAAATGCCTCTGTCCACAAGATGGCAGTAAATGTTTGATGAGTTTCTAGGATAATTTTAGTCTTTTGTGTGTGAATGGAGAGTTGTGGAAAGAGAAGTGAGACTTGGTCTAGAAGAAAATTTTTATTTATTTGGTGTTTGATATTGTTTTGTATTTTTGTGTCAAATAAATCCTGTAGTAGATAATTAATTTAAAATGCTTTCAAGTGGGTGACAATTCCATTGTTTATCATAACAGTTAAGCTGGGTATCATAACAAAAAATAATATAACTGGCACCCACCTCAATTATATATAACAAAAAAGATGAGTAAAAGCAATTAACATTTGGCTTGGAGAAATTATAGCGTTCTGAGTTTACTGGCTATTAACTTAAAAAGATATGAACACGTTGGTTTATTTCTGCATCCTAGGTAAGAGAACACTCTGTGCAAGAGTTTTGGGTGATGCAAAAGTCCAGCACACTAGGGTCTTCTCCTCAAGAAGCTTTAGAGCAGCAGAAAATATCAACATGTATTTACCTAACTGCTACACAAGTTAATGGGTGATGGAAAGGGTTATGGATGAAAAGCTGTGTCACTCACTACAGTGGTGGAGAGATTACTTTTCACTGTGGGTGGGAATCAGGGAAGGCCTTTTGGGAAGTGGGACATTCAACATTTGCCCTGAAGAATGGGTGGGATCCAGATTTGCAAACTGTGAGCAGAGAGGGCAGGGGGGTAAAGCACACGGAAGGCAGGTGAGGAGTACCCGGGGACGGACAGGTCGGCTGGCTTGCTGCAAAGTGTATATAAAAGGCAGGTTGGGGAAAGGTTAGCTGGATGCTGAATGCGAGGTTCAGAGGTTTGGATTTTATTCTGGAGGCGGTGGAGGGCCACTGAAGGCTTTTGAGCTGAGGAGGGGGCTAGCAGCAAGGGCTTCAGAAAGAACAGCCTAGAATCTAGGCAGGACGGGTGGAAATGGAGAGAAACAGGCTGTGCAATGGTGTGCAACTCTGGAGAGAGGCAGTGGGGTGGTCCCAGCCAGACGGTCATCCCACAGCCCAGACCATTAACTTCAGTTCTTTAGGTCATCTTCTTTCTATAAAAGGCAAAAGATTGGGCCAGGTGGTTCTTTTCAGCTCCAAAACCCACAGGCCTGGCTAGGATAATAGCAGGGGTGTAGAGACAGGGGAATAAATACAAGAGAGATTAGCAAGGCAGGCAGGATAGCACCTGGCCTCTGAGTGGAAAGGAAGGGAGGGAGGTAGGGGTGGGATGTTGGCAGGAGGGGAGGAGAGACAGGGAGAGCAACAACAGTTCACTCAGCTGGTTGCCCTAGAAAGACCACGGGGGCGTAGGTAGAGAGGAGCACACTGCTCTGTGGAAAACGCGCTTTCTGCCTTGAACATACTGGTACACTGGCTTATACTTATTTGTAGTATTTCAATCATGGACAAAAGGACTGTTTAAATTAATCTGGATCTTGGGATAAATATCTGAGCTGAGAGCAGAACGACTATCATAAATGTTTCCATTCTTTCTCTCTGAATGAATTCAGAGTTCAGCACAAATAACATTGTCAGAGAAGAAAGAATCAAACAGAATACTGAAACAGAAGCAATGCAGATAGTTCTCTGTATACAAAGATGGCGCCATGGACTGGCCTCTTGGAAACTGGCCTGGGGGCTGCTCTCCTGTGACAAGCCCACGAAGAAGAGGGTGGAGGAAGCCCTGGATGAGTCATCACAGAAGAACAGTCCTCGGTCTGACGTTATCTCATCAGCCAGAGCAACCCAGTGGTGAGAAGACTCTCCACCCTGTTCTTAGCAGATATTTGTGGGAAAAGGACAAGTGTGACGTCAACAAACAGTTATCAGGGAGGGATTCAAAAAGTGCAATTTCCAGGGCTATTGCCGGGTGAGATCAGACAGTTTCAGGCTAATCTCTTGGACCACAACGCTGGACAATGAGGGCTGATGCCCAGAAGGGTGGACTGGCGGAAGGAAAGGACTGGGATGTGCCTCCAAACAGTGGAGATTAAAGTCTGTTTGATGCTGCTCAGTGCTGCGTGTTGAATGTGAAATGGACATTCTCATTTGGCATGCTGAAAATTCATTTCCAGAATGTTCACCTCATCAGCACATCACTTCCTTGACCTTTCCATATAGACATCTGCTATATAATGGAAAATATAAGTGTAATTTTAAGGTAGGAATTTATGCTCTTTAAAAATGAAGCTAAAAGATTCCTAACCAGGTAGATTTTTACAAAAAAAAAAAAAAAATCCCAATTATTACTGGCACTCTGACCACCCTTAAATGCAGTTTGTATTTGGAACTGTGGGTGAATCTGCATTTGGTTTCCAAACTTTCTAAAAACCTAAAGTGCTTTTCCCTGAGATTCTGGAGTGGCTCAAACATTGGCAGCTGGAAAGGAGATGTGAGGACAAATTACAGCTGTTAGAGATTTCCTCAACTTGTAATGATAAAAATATTAACTATTCCTTTAATATCAACAATTTTTAAAACTATACAACTTTTTCTTTCTCCTTTTTTAACTTACCTTTCCTCTTATTTTAAAAACTTTAATGGTTAAAAGCAATGTTTTCTACAGTGTGATAGGAATTAGCAATTTAGTTTAGTGAATTTAATGTTCTGCCTTGGGATTAACCATCGAGCCTTTCTGAACCCAGCCCTCCTCTTAAGTCTCATCCATGTGGGGCCTCCCTTTTTAGGGGTCTGTCTACCTGGTTGTGTCCCAAACCAGCCTGAGAACCTCAGTGCACACAAAAAGTCTGGACTTTTTCCTGCATTCTCACCACCTACTTTCCTGGTGCCTGGCATAAACCAATGAATCACCCCTTTGCTTCTTCCAATCTTATTCTACATGAGCTCACAGATGCATATTACATATAAAAAGTAACACCATGGGAAAGGATAAATTGAGAGCTCGAGATTTGCAGATACTAATATATATGAAATAGATAAACAACAAGTTCATACTGTATAGCACAGGGAACTATATTCAATATCTTGTAGTAACTTGTGAAAAAGAATATGAAAACGAATATATGTATGTTCATGTATGACTGAAGCATTATGCTGTACACCAGAAATTGACACACTGTAAAATGACTATACTTCAATAAAGATATATATATATATATATACAAAAAATAGTAACAAAGTACCAACACAACACAGAGTAGGAAGGCGAACTTGATGTTACACTTGTAACATCAAATTATAATCAAATTAATAATCATGATATAAATAATGTGGGGTTAGTCCCACTATCTCTTCTTCCCTCCCTCCTTTCCTTCTTTCCTATGTGTGTTGGTGTCCATTATGTGTAAGGCAGTAAGATTACAGAATGTCAGAAAAAACCTCAAGGTGATCTAGGGCAATTCTTGCCGTATGAAGTGGCTTTCTCAGAGCCTTGACAAGAGTCCTGTGGCCTCTGCCTGGCCATAAGCAATGATGATGGACCAGGCTACAAGCAGCCTATTCTGTGTAAACCCAGGATGATGTATCAGAATGTTCTTCTTTATCATTTGGCACAAGTCTGGGTTCCTGTAACTTCTATTTATTGGTCTTGCTTCTAAGTTATAAATAAAGAATAATTTAAGTCTTCTACATCATAGTCCTTAAGATATCTGAAGTCATGCATCACGTCCATCCTTAATCTCCATTTTTAGGCTAAACTTCTTTGTTTCTTCCCTCATTATTCTTTAGATCTCTGAGCCTCCCTCCCAGACCTGTGGGAGCTTGGGGCTCTGATGCTGGTGATGATGTCACCATATTCTAGGAACCTGAACCAGCCTACAAACAGCTGGCTACGTCTGGAGGATGCTTGAGGGAGGGGGAGGCAGAAGCTGCAGGAGATTCATATTCAGAAACTGGACAAACTGTTCAAACACCCACCTCTCCCATGTCCTGAGTTGTGATTCTCAAACTTAAGTTTGCATCTGAATCGCCTGGAGGGGAACACAGATGGCTGGTCTCCACCCTCAACGGTTTCCAGCAGGTCTGAGCTGAGACCTGAGATACCGAACTTCCCAGGTGATGCTGGCTGTCTGGGTCTGGGACCATATTTGGAGAACCACTGCTGTAAACAATGTGATATGGCTGAGACACTGTATTGACGAGGATAGACGGCTCAACATGAATTGTAATTTAATACAGGTCAGGGCTGAGACTAGCATAGGGCAAGTGAGGTGCCTGCCCAAGGCGCAAAATGCAAGAAAAGTGGTCACTGTCAGGGCTGCATGCACGGACACAGGGCCATGCACGTGAAGAGCCAGCTGCAAACAAGCCTGTACCAAGCAAGCTGCTGGCAGGAATAGTTTTCATGCTGCAGTGTGGCTCCCCTGGTAGGTAGAATGTTGGCTCTCAAAGATGCAGACCTAGTATGAACACATTAGAGGGTTCCTGGTTCTGCTAATTTCCTGGTGACTGCTTCTTTCAGCAATAAATGTCACAAACCCAGTTGAAAAAGAAATTTCATGAAATTCTGGGCAGGGTGACAGCAGGGGCACATTCTAAGAAATATTTAAAATCTAGATGTACAAGAATATGTTATAAAATTCCATTTAAATCCTGAAAATCTTCAAACTGAATTTCTTTTTCCAGAAGTGAAATCACACAAAGGACAGCAGGTTGTAGTAAGTAAAGGTTGCGATCCATGAAATATTATCATATCATTTCTACCCTTAAAGGCTTTCCCGTCTCCTAGGAGACAGGCATGTAAATAAGTGATTCTACATTGCAGAATGAAATGAGCAGAGGTCCAGTCCCAGGGCTACCCACTGACTGCCACGGGGATAGAGAGGACAGAGGGGTCCTAAGATGTACGTGGATGTTATTGATTTTGTGCTTCAAGTAAATTTATTTAAGAACTGTTGCCCCCACCTCTGAGAAACCTGAAGTCGGCAGCCAGGAGTTCCAGAGAGAGAGAGAGAGAGATGACATTGTTTTTCATCTGCCCCAAGGCCCTGACCTCCACAGCTGCTGGGGGCCTCAAGGAGTCCCTGCTCTCACAACCATCTTACTCTCTAACATGAAAGAAATTTAATCTCAAGTTTGGCAGGAACTGAAGGGTGTTATCAGTTCCCTCCTCCCACTCCAGGTAGAATTTTACTTTTATAATCAAGACAAATAAGTTCGAGCAATAAGTTATTTTTGAAGGTCTGCAGGGAAGCAGGTGTCCTTGCGCTGACTGTATGTTGCTGCTATGGACTGTAGGTTGTGTCCCCCCAGATTTCTTATGTTGGGACCATAACCCTCACCAGGATGGTATTTGGAGGGGGGGATTTTGGAAAGTGATTAGGTTTAGATGAGGTCATGAGGGTGGAGCCCCCTTGAAGGCATTAGCGCCCTTCTAAGAAGGAGAAGAGACACCAGAGCTTCCTTTCTCTCCACTCTGTGAGGATGCAATGAGAAGATGGTCCTCTGTGAACCAGGAGGAGGGCCCTCACTTAGAATGCACCCATGCTGACTCCCGGATCTTAAACTTTCAGGCTCCACAACTGTGAGAAACAAACGTTGTTGAAGCCCCCCAGGTCTAGGGTGCTCTGTTACAGCTGCCCGAGCTGAGACAGTTGCTTACCAGGGGAGCACTTCCTTTGTCTCACCTGACCCTTTGTCGTTTCAATCTCCTTTCTCTTTGCCCACTTCAAGCAAACTACCACTTGCTCTTCAGCGAGAGAAACAACAACCTGCTGGTTTTCTAGGAGTCGAAGATGTCCCCCTTTAAGGTGTTCTAGGTGCTGAGGATGACTGGCAGCTTGGATTCCAGCAGGGGAAGACGGAGCCTGCAGTCCCTGTTAAGGGGAAGCAGGAACTTCAAAGCTCTTTGATACTGAGCGAGTGCCCTATTCCACACCAAGTAAGGAAGAGGCTAAGGCAGAACCCTGAGCTGCTCCATTAAGTCTGTGCCTTCTTGTTCACTGGGCAAGTGGTGGGTGACTTATCCGCAAGGCAACATTGGAATCTAGGTGTGCTGCAAATGATCTGTTTCCTACACTGATCATCTGGATCAATTTCCTAAGTTAGGGAGGAGGAGAGTAGGGTTTCAGTTCTGCGTGACTTCATACATGGTAACTTTCCCAGTATGAATTTCGGTTTATACATCTATAAAACAAGGGACTTAGGTTAGCTATGCCTAAGGTCCCATCAGCTCTTAAATTGTCCACCTGCCTGGGTTTGGAGTGCTAAGTGTAAAAGCTAATAGATAAGATGTAATCTATTAGTGAAGAAGCTGCTCAGAATTCATTTTGTCTCCGTTCAAGACAAATGGACATTTCACATCCACAGCTGTGGCCCTTTTGCTAAGGGATGTTTTTCCACCCACCAAATTGTGCATTCCAGGCTTGCCACACAGCCTGGGCCTGTCACTCACGTCGCCAGGCTAATTTGCTGTAATCCCATCAAGTTCATAGCCCTGTGGATGAGTTTTCCTATCGGCAAACTCAAGGCTGATTAATGGGCAATTACAAGAGCGAGTGTGGAGGTAGAGAGGGTCGGCAGAAGGGGATAGATGAACATTACCTGGAGTAATTCACTAAATTCAAATCAGAAGATATTAACCTCTTTTCAGGAAAACACATGGCAATGCTGAACTTACAGAATTCAAATACCAAGGGGACGGACACACGATGCTTCATGAGGACAAGAGGGCACTTGTAACAGAAGCTTCACCACACAGCCCTTCAGGAAGCAGTGCCTTGACATCGCATTAGTTGGTTGGCTAGTTCCTTCTCAACAAAAGTGTTATCTTAAACTCCAAACTACCTGGCGTAATTTCCAGTCTGCTGACTGGAAATCAAAATCAAGCGGAACGATTTCCCTTGCAGAAAAAGTCTGCCCGGGGATGCATTAGAGATGGTCAGAAAATATACTTTGCTCCCTGAGGCCTTTTCCCTGCTTTGGATTTCATTGTCTCACTGCCCATCTCCTTCAGAGCCTACGCACAAAGGCTACACTGATTGGAATCATCAATACTCAAGTGAGTTAAAGAAAAACCGCCTTAAAGTTCAGGAGAGCCTGCAGGGCTCAATTTTCTAAAACTTTATCTCCTCATCACCTTTCCTATAATACAGAATCTATTTTATTTTTAATTTGTTCTTTAGAATGGGAAGTTTGTTTGTTTTTTTTTTTGACTGAGGATTCACCTGGATTAACTTTAATTAGTGCTCATTCAAACCTAAGCGTACGCTATGGTTATGCCAGTGTGCTCCAGGGCTTTAGATCCCAGTCCAGGTACTCACTGTGGTTAAGAAAAGAATGAGGAAAAGAAAAAAGGGGAAGGTTAGTAGCAACTTGAGTGATTCTGTTTGGCCCTACCAGGGTCATTACCATTCAGACTCCAAGAAATGGACCTCCTAGTCCAGGGTTGCCAAAATGATTTGTGTCTGGCTGCGGAACTGTCACATCCAGTGATAGCAAGGACACATACGAAATTTGCAGTTACTATTCAAAGAACATTATCATTGAGCATATTGCCAGGCCATGTTATCTCACTTGATCTCGGGTCAGTACTCTGGGGAGATACTACTGTCCCCA
This sequence comes from Camelus ferus, assembly GCF_009834535.1. Lineage (NCBI taxonomy): Eukaryota > Metazoa > Chordata > Mammalia > Artiodactyla > Camelidae > Camelus > Camelus ferus. The sequence continues at coordinate 58,676,562 of NC_045703.1, read as the reverse complement.
TTTTCCAGGTTGTGAAACAGAGTCTTAGAGGGTTAAATGACTGCCTTAAGGCCACATTAACTGGGAGGCAGCAGAACTGGGACTCAAACCCAGCTCCATCTGACTAAAGCTTGTGCTCATTCAATCTCTCCCCTGAGCCCCCAGAATAGACAGTATTTTATGTCGATTGCACCTTCCAATAGTACTGATATTTCACATCCAATTCTGACTGCAGTTATGTGGGAGGAAAATCACGCAAGTTCATGCATCTTCTCTTTACTCATAGAAAACTGGCCTATGAGTACTTGTGCACATTTGTCTTTAATATCTTTATAACACACGCATCAGTTTAACATCAAAGCAGAAGCTTTATGTATTGGACCCTTGGTACCAATATGTTTAGATTATGGATCACTCTGAGCCTGTTCTACTATAACAGGGCCTCATTCACTCAAATATATCCATCAATCATCCATCAGTGTAATATACATCACTCATTTAAGAACACATTTCCATCAGACCTTTTCTCACTCCACTTTCTATTACCACATATGGCAATTACAAGTTTAAGAATCAGAAGGCTATAAAATGAATAATCTAAAAATGATTAATTTTGCTCTGTTAGAAAGCTGTCATTTCTGTTCTTATGAACTGATAATAATAACCTTGTTATTATTCCATGACTTCTTTTCTAGGATATAAGCTATGCATTAATTTGCTAGGGCTGCCATAACAAAGAACCACAAATCGGATGACTTAAATAACAAAAGTTTATTGTCTGATAGTTCTGGAGGCTAGGAGGCTGAGATCAAAGTCAGCAGAGTTGGTTTCTTCTGAGGACACGGGGAGAATCCGTTCTGAGCCTCTCTCCTAGCTTCTGGTGGTTTGCTCGTCATCTTTGGCATCCTTGTCTGGTTGACACATCACTCTGATCTCTGCCTTTGTGTTCTCATGGGCTTCTCCCTGCCTGTGTGTCTGTGTCCAAATTTCTCCTTTTTATAAGGACACCAGTCACACTGGATTAGGACCCCATCCCCTTATACCAGTATAGCTTCATCCTACTTATTTAACTAATTACATCTGCAATGACCCCATTTTCAAATAAGGTCACAATCTACTGTTCTGGAGATTAGGACTTCAACATGCGTTTTGTGAGGGGACATAATTCAACCCATATCAGGCAAGTTGGCTAGCAGGTGAGTCAGCCTGTGAGAGGCTCAGCAACTAGCACACTCTGTGAGATCCTCATTGTGGAGCGGGGACTGGCCCCAGCACCGAGGAAGCGCTGATGCAGGAGCCCTGGGTCTGCCACGATGGAGCTCCTGCTTTAGGATGGAGATGTGTGTTAACGTGCAAATTGTAACGCCAGATAGGAGACACCATTTTGGAGACATGAGCGATCTATTGCAAGAGCATGGAGCCCCGCACTAAGCCTGCCTGGAATTGCCAGGGAAGACTTTCTTAAAACATCTACTGCTCCCGATCAGCTGCTTATTGAACTCAAAAAAACAAGGTCAAAGTTTAAATATGACTCAACGTTGTTTGATAGCAGAGCACTCACGTACTTCTTAGCAGCCAGACTTAGAGGAAAAGGCTTGTTTTAGAAGGAAGTGTCAATCAAGGTTTTTAAAGAGTAGGTTTCCTGGTCTCTTTGCATCCAATTTTGCCCTTTTGCTGATCTGATTAGGAATAAGCCTAAAGTAGAGTGTGATGGAGATAAATATGTTCAGCCTACAAATACGTCTTTATGTTTTCTGGTTTTATCTCTCTTGGAGATATAAGTCAAATCACATTTGGACCAATATATCCCAGTGTAAATAATGGCATAGGAAAAGGATTTATAATGCTCAGCTGATGGATTGCTTATGCCAAACAATATGGGTACTTCTAAACTCCTACACCATAAGGGAACAGACATAACCTTAAGTGTTTGCCAGCGAGATTTGACCTGGGTTTGCAGTAACCACCCACACATTACAGCTTAAAATTTCTTGCATCCACAGCACAGCACTGATGAGTTTCAGGCCTGAAATGGTGGATGACGTTCACATGTGATGTCTGAAGTTTGAGTCTAAGGCAAAGGCAATGACTGTTCAGTTAATTCTTACAGGATGTCAGTGCACTTTTAAAATTTAGTATTAATGGCAATTAATTCATTGATATTTCATGAAATAAAGAAAACATTATATATTTAAGTATTTTATAAGTAGCTAGAAATCAACCTCTTTCACTTTTAATTAGTCTACTGTACTCTGGAAACATCATTGTCACACTCTAATCACAGGATAAGACAAATATACACCTTTATTAATTGTCTATGATTTAAATACACAAACGCCTTCCACTTCTTGCACCCCGAGTGCTCTTTGTCATTGCAAGATCATTCTCTCCATGATTAATTCTGGGCCCCAAATGTACTCGAAAGGATGCTGGCAGAACCTTTGTAGGAGATGAGGTGCAAGGAGCAGGTTTAAACACCATCTCCTCTCCTGGCACTGCGGCAGGGATTCTGTAAGAGATAGGAACTGGATGTCCTCATCAGGGAGACTCTTTCCCATGGCCGCACCTCTTTAAAATTATGATTACTAAGTCCCCTGAGAGTCACTGAGAACCCACCTGTCCCCATGAAAAGCAGAATAAGTTATTGTTCTGTCTTAAGGCTGAAAATGAACAGAGGATGAGTACTCTGAAACCCTGAGAATATTCATTTGGAAAGTCTGTCTTTAACGACTATGGGATGTAGGAAAAGGATTTCATATATTTGAGGATCCAGCTTACTCAGGGAATGAGAGGGGCACCGGGCATGTTTAGGACTTTGATGTTGGATAACTCGTAAGCTCTAAACCAGTGCCTCCAACTGCCTCCCTATCTCTCCGCCCAGATGTCCTGAGGGCCCGTAAACCTGACATGATCAAATTTAAAGTCATGGATTGTCCCTCTCCTCTGCCAGACACCCTGTCATATTCCTCCAGCACAGGGACTTCTGTTTCCAAGGGTCAGTGAGTGGTGTCCCCGTCCACTTAGTTACTCAAGCTCGAAACTTTGCTGTCATTTATTCCACCCGTCCCCTTACCTTGACAGCCACTTTCACTGTGCCCTGTTCGTTCTCCTTTTTCATGTGACCTGTCCTGACCCTTTCTCCATTTCCTTCGCTCCTGCGTGCGCTCAGACAGATGCATCAGCACATCTCCACGGACAACACAACGGGAACTGGCCTTTCCGTACGTAGCGCCCTCCCCACCCCCTACTTAAACTCTGGTTTATGCCACCAAACACACAACAAAAGTGATATTACCTTCCTACTTCACATCCTCTGAGACCACCTCTGTCTACAGGGTACAGTTCAAACATCTCAGCCGGCCAGACAATGTCTTTCCCCATCTGCCCTTAACCTCCTTTCTAACCTGGTCTCCTCCTTTGCTTGACTCTTTATTTTGAAACAGATCATGCACTTCCATGTCCCCATGGAGTCTACTCTGCCTGTAATTCCTTCCCCACTCTCTCCCATGAATGTCAATTTATCTTTTGAGACCAAGTTGATTCTACCCTTTATTGGCCAAACCTGTCAAGACTTTCTTGACCTGTTCCTCAGCATAACCTTCCTTCCTTTTTGTGCACACAGCATCTTATGCATTCTTTATTCTTGCTTATAAGAGAATTAAAGTGTAATTCTTTATCAGTCTCCTCTCTGAGGTTGCTCATTCCTTTAGGGCAAGGATTGTGTCACATTTATTTTTCAATTTCTAGAGCCTGTCTGAAACATTGGTAGGTACTTAATACATTTTTGATGGATGAATGCATGAAGTCAAACTCATCATTTCTTTCACATTAAGCTGATTTTTTCCCTTTTATTTTCAGATTTCTATTTTAGATAATGAATAGTCCAGGAAAGCCTGTCCTATTAAGTGTTATTATAAAACTGTACAGTATTGACAAAGAAATTGACAATTAGAAGAATGGAACAGAATGGAGAGCCCCCAAACAGACACAACCACAAATCTGAGTTATGGTATTTTTGCTGTTGTTGTCAGCGAGGAAAGAATGGACTTTTCAATAAATGGTGCTGAGGTAGTTGGTTATCCATACGGGAAAAGAATGGAATTGTAGGCCTATCTTTCACCATACACAATATTTAATTCCAGGTGAATTAAAGATTTCAATGTGAAAAGAACAATTAGTAGTATAAGACTTTTAAAAGACAATCAAAAACATCTTTATGATAATGAAGGATTTATTTAAAAAGAAATAAAAAGCAAAAAAACCTAAAGAAAAAAAGTTGAAATATGCTATAATAAAATGAAAAATGTCTGATCATGGAATTATAGAAGAAAGAGAGTGAAAAGACAAACCATGCACTTGGTTTTGGGTGGGAAGGTTATTAGGTTTCTTTATGCATTTTTTAATTAATTAATTTTATTTTTTGGTGGAGGTACTGGGGATTGAACTCAGGACCTTGTGCATACTAAGCATGTGCTCTGCCGCTGAGCTATACCCTCTTCCCCAAACCATGCACTTGGGAAAGATATTTTTTAACACCCACAACTAGAATTCTGATATACTATTGAGCACACCACTCTCAAACATGATCAGGCAGAAAAGGATCTCCAGGCTTTGAGCAAAGCATTGAATGGGAATAACAAAGATTACTGCAATAAAAAGGAAAATGAATACGTCAGACAAAGAAAACTTTGAAATCCTCAGGTGTGCAAAGAACTGTTTCTATTGAATAACAGAATGCTATACAAAAGAAAACTTCCAAGAAAAAAGGTGTTCTTAGAAAAAGTAAAAGATTGATGGCAGAAGTGAAAAACTCAATTGAGGGAGAAGAAGATAAAGTTGAAGAAACTCCCAGAAAATAGAGAAAATGACAAAGGGATGGAAAATAGGAGGAAAAAAAGTAAGGAAACACAAGGATTAGATCAGGAAGTCCAACATCTGAATAACAATCATTCCATAAGAAGAGAGCAAAGAAATTAAACAGAAGAAAACTATTAATGAAATAGCTGAAGGGAAATCCTTTGAACTGAACATGATTTTCCAGATTGAAAGACCCAGCAGAATGGATGAAAACAGCCCCTATCTTGGAGTGGCATGTTGTCATGAAATTTCAGACCATTTGCAACAAGAAAATAGATTTTACAATCCTGCAGAAGGGAAAATACAGCTTTCATACAAAGGATTAAGACACAGAAAAGCTTTGGACCTTTTAATAGCGAGACTGGAAGCTGATATTTCCAAAATTCCAAAGGAAGATGACTTCCAATCCAGATGTATCACCAGTCAATGAAGACACGTTTAGATGTTCGCATATCAAAAATTTATCATTTGTGCATCCTTTCTTACAAAGCTACTGGCACATGTGCTCCATCAAAACAAGGGTGTAAATCAAGAGAAAGGAAGACCTGGAATGCAGGAAACAGGAGATCTACTGCAACAGAGAAGCAAAGGCAGTCCCTAGAATGAATTCCCTAGTGACAGCTGCTGACCACCCAGATTAGGACAGGTCAGAAGATTTCTTTAAGAAGGTAACAGGAATAGACAAACACATTTGAACACTCTGAAAGGAGATTTCATACCACTGGGGTAAAGTGGGAAGTTGAATTCATGATGGGCATATATAGAAAACTAAATGTATGAAAAAATAAGTTACTTATTAATTCTAAGGAAAATTCAACATTGCTCAGAAAACAAAAAGTAAATCATATGTACCACATGGCTAGGCTGTGAATAGTGTTCACATAGTCATAATTATGTAAACTCTGACTAATGATATAACCAAAATACTATATACGAATACTGGGAGGAACGGGGGCAAGATGAGATGTGTGAGTATGTATCTGGGCAGATGGGATCGGTATGAAGGAGCTAAGTTCTCATATTACAAAGTGGGAAGAAAAAAGGTATTTTTCTAAAACTGAAAAAAACCAATTAGTAACAATATAAGCCTATTATTTATAAACTCACTTATTACTTATTTATTCTTTTTTTAGGGGGGAATGTAATTGGATTTATTTATTTATATTTTAGAGGACGTGCTGGGGATTGAACCCAGAACCTCATGCATGTTAAGCACACACTCTACCACCGAGCTACATCCTCCCCCAAGGCTATTATTTGAAGATGTATAGATAACTATTTAAAAAATCCATTAAAAAAGCTGAAATTCAAAGTGGGTGCTAGGGTGGACATTGATTTTTTTTTTTAATACATCAAGACTTGTGGTACTATTTGCCTCCTTATATGTTTGTGTAACTTGGATAAAAATAACAACTAAATTAAAAAGATAAGTAACAAAAGAATACATATAGTATAACATTTTTTATAAAGTACAAGACCAAATAATATATCACTTAGGGATGCACACATATGTGGAAAATCATAAAGAAAATGATAAAATGAATGAGAAAGTAGATAAATTTTTCTTAAAAACATCAAGAGAGCAATTAGCTGGAGTGGAGAGCTAAGGATGGGAAAGGAAACTCAACAAACTTTCAGACAAACTCAACGCTATTAGTAACGTTCTATTTCTTGAGTAATGGGTTAATTTTTTTTGCATATATGAATTACAAATAGATTAATTTATATGTATCAAACATTATATAAGAATAAAAGGTGCTGCCTTTGCAAAATGCATTCATAAAAACTTACAGAATATCGATTTCCTTTTTATCTGTAGCTTGATTTCAGCCTTTAGCAGTACATTTAGAAAGTTCACAGAGCTGACGATCTTATGTAGACAGCATCATGAAATAATCTATCATCAGTCAACTGGCATCAAGAACTTAAGTCTAAGGGGACTTTCCATATTTCGGTTAAAAGAATTCAACAAAAATAATTCTCAATTTTTCTCCGTTGAACTAAATAGACAATGCCATTATTTACGCTTACGGTTTTTGCCTTTATTTGGGTTCTACTTGAGATTAATTGTGGCCAGTCCCACACCTTTCCTGACTTCTTTTTATGTTAACCTAAGCTACTCCACTATCCATTAGCACCAAGTGCCATTAGCAGTTATATTACCTCCTTGACTACTCATGCTGAACTCGTCTATAATAACAATGAGATAGACTGTTAGGAGAAATTCATCTTACACAGCACTGAGGAAAAACACCTCTAAGGTTTCCCCAAGTGATATAAAATGCTCCAAAAGTTATAACGAGAGAACATCCAATCTCCCCAAATGGCTCTAGTTGTCAGTAGCTTTATTTTCAATACCAATTGTTGGAAAGTAATGTTCTCTTATCCAAGTTTCAAACTGTACTTACTGGTACTCATTTACACAGCCTGAGAGATATTTATTTGGGATGACATTGAATTGAGCTTTCGATATTTCTGATTTACATCTTTTCTTTGGCTAGGACATCTCTGACATGGCAAAACTGTGTACTTGAAATCTGCTGATTGGCATTTGGTGGCAGTGCTTTATCTGCACAGGGCAAAGCTACTGCCAAAACGAATTAGATGGCATTGTTGCCTTTCATATTTTGGAATTTTTTAAAAATACTAAAAAATAAGAACAATTTTAAGCCACACTCTACTTACAGCCTAACAAATATTTATTGACTATATCTCTGACATGAGCAGCTCTAATAAGCTCTAATAAGCTGACACAAAGGGGTGGGACAACCAAAACAGCTGTCAGACTATGAATACTGTTGTCACCCTCAGTTATATCCCTTTGCTAGACATCTCTGGTCATGCACCTGTTTTGTTTTGTTTTTTTTTCCTTTTCTTTCTTCTTCTTCTCCTTTTTTAATGGAGAGCTACTCCACTCCCCTCTCTCTTATATTGAAAAGAAAGGAAGGAGGAGAAGGAACAATAATTTAGCTGAAGGTGAACTAGGGCACCCTGCTAATGGCTCTCTGTCCTCCCATCACTGATTGTCTAAGAATAGGAAATCAGCCCAAATCTATTGTTATCGGGTGTACAAGCTATAATGTTGGTGAGTGAGCACATGCTACTTACTGCCTTTTTCCCTTTGAAGAAAAATAATTACTACTTTTTAACTGACACACTTCAGAGCAAATACTTTCTTCCGAGCTCATCAGTGTGAAGGATACAGCACAGTAGAGCTGGTCAGCCTTGATGAAAACATGCTGTTGTTGGAGCCTCTGTGTACTGCCCTCAGCCTCTTTCCCTTTGGTTCCCTCTGGTCTGCTTTCATTCAAGGAGACACTCAAAACTGAATGAAGCGTGAGAGTCTGAATGCGTCAGCATGTAAAGGTGGACACATTGAGGTACCCTGTATCTTCCTGTGCTTGTAAGAATCATCAGAGGAGACTCAGTTCTAAGAAAAGGCGGGACCAATGAGGGGGAGAGAAAAAGCAACCCTGGGAGACTGACTATGCCAGGAGCCCAGCATCCTGTCTGACCCACATCTGTCCTTCCCCGCAGCAGTGAGCAAGGTTACTCGACAGCACCAACAGAAACTCAGCCCTTGACGACTCCTCTGGAATGTTAAACCCACCTTCAGGAGCACAACAGGAAATGAGTCAGGGGAGTAACAAAGATGAGAAGAAAAAGAAATGTCCTTCGCTTTACAAAATGCTTACACACAGGTAATCTCACCTTCTAATTGACCTTACCTCTGGGGTGGAACAGATTATCGTCTTCATTTCAAGAATGAAGAGCTAGATTCGGAGGAGTTAAGGTCATGCACAAGGTCACGTGAAGGTCAGAGCTAGGCGCTGACTCAGTTCTGGTCTCCGCTTGGAAAATGGGGAAATTTCCAGCTCAATTTTTTGTACTTAATACTTGAAAATGATAGCTCTTGATGAGATTGGCTTTTTGGGGCTATTCTTTACATCTTTTTCCCTTTACTAATACTACACAACTACTATGATAGGTAATATGTTCTTAGAGCTGCCAAGAAAAAGCCTAATAGGATATTAGCACCATCTACAAACCACTGTGAGATTTGGTGCTTCCACGGGGTACTAAGGGTCCAGGATGTTTTATATTTTTAAATCTATCATTTACTTTTTAGGATGTATTCAGTTAGTAACTTAATAGTCTTTTACTCTTTCCTTTTCATTTATTAAATGAAATTAATAAAATTTACCTGACTTGAAAGTTTGACAGCAATAAACTGCTAAGCATATTTGTACCTTGGCTCTAGTTTTAAAACTAAAAAGCCATAAAGGTTCCTAAAAATGCAGATACAATATAACAATTTAAAAAACTCACATAATGTATTAGGCCTATTTAGGAAATAATATATTTAATGAAATAATACAACAATTATAGATAAAGATACTTAATTTGGAAGAGACACACAACGTTTTGTGGCCCAGCAGTAACAGATGATGTAACAGCATCATTAAATTCTGTAGCCCAATATTTAATCTAAAGTCCAGTGTCTGGCCTAAATAAAACACTTAATATCTGTTCCCTGAATGATAACTAAGTATGTTTTTTTTTTTTTTTTTTGTAGAACCTGCCCATCGTCTTTAATAGTTTTACAATGACCTGAAATGGATTTTTGAAGGCTTTAGCAAAAGATATAATATACATTCAGTATATATACTTGGACCTATGGACTATCGAGTGAAAAGGATTCGGGCAATCCCAATGATAAATAATTAGGTGTATAATCTTTAGCAGCACAGTTTTAGTTTTAGGAGAACTTAGTCTCTGTTCAGACTTTATTCTTGTGAAACATTCCTTCATTTCATTTTTCTTCTAGTCCTACCACTTGCTGCTCTTGTAGTGCAATGTTCTTTTAGGAAACTAATAATACTCTTGCTGGTGTAAAAAGCAACGGCTCCACTGAGCCCCCTGGTGTTGTGTTTGTTCCATCACAAAATTCTGAATGTCTTGAATTTTACATTTTGCTTTGAAACACTGAATTGGCAATTAATACGATCATATTATTAAAATACTAATAAAAAAGCAGCAGTACCAGATTCAGAGAGTACCTTAACCTCTGAGATCCTTTCACTACCGTGCCAATCCTAGTCCATTCATAAGGCTCCAAAGATTTTGAAAAATATATTGAGTAATTATTCAGGTCACTGTAAGGGTGATGTATGCCACAGTGCCCACTGACCATTTTTCCAGACTCAAAATTAAGTTATATTATCTCAGGGCCTAGGACGGAATCAAACATAACTTCATTAGACCTAAGCAGTACAATTTTATAAGATATTCCTTCCTGTAGACACCAAGCCAGCACACAAATACCACAACCTGCTTAAAATATGTTCATTTTTATTCTGTTGTGATATTCCACATTACAGGCTATTTTGTAACTTTAGATTTGTCGTTCCCAGTAGCAGTATTATCCGGTTGATAATTTGATTTTCCTTTTGTTCTCACAGTCCCAGATGGACTACAAATACAATCTAATCAGTCCCCAGTACATGAGTGAGCAGTGTTCCAGAAGCTTATATATGCGTTTGGAACTCAAAATGCATTTTTCCACAAAATTGGTTTTTTAAAAATGATAATTAGCTTCCAAGGGTAACCCTTAAAATCAGTTTAACTCATACTGAATTGGCAACATTTTACTAACAGTACCATTTCTTCTATACTTGGTCACCATTTCTGAAACTAATGAATGCTGAGGTCTGTCTCAGGACTGCCAGAAACATAGCTCCTCTCCTTCAAGGCAGGCGATCCACCCAGCTTCTGACTGCGGGCTACAAAAGACTTGCGTGGGAACACTAGGCAGGTGCTACTTGGGGGCAGGCACGTGCATGGGGTGGGGAGAGAAAGGGAGAACGTATATCCTTTCCCCAAATCCCTGGCCCATCCCTGTCCTAGTCTACGTAAAGAACTCCCAGTACTACCCGATTTTTCATCTAGGAGCACATAAAGATGTCAGCTGAAAGATACCAAGGCATCTCTTTCAGGGACTCTCCCTGGGTATGCAGTGAAAAAGAGGTTACAGGATGTATAAGGAAGCACGCCCCTCACCCACTCACTCATCAGCAGACATTTATTGATTCCTGTGATATTCCAGTGACCCTCCAGGTGCTGGGGAGTCAGAGATGAAAAAGACATGCGCCTTGCCCAAAGGACTTGCATCTAATCAGGAGCAACAAGTCTCTAAATAGATATTATTATATACTACATTAAGCATACTATATTATACAAGGAGGCATATTATGTAACTTCATAGGATCTTAGTGTATAGTGGGGGTGCCATAATGAACATAACTAGAAATTAAATCAAGAGCATAATATTCACAAAGGTCACAAAGGGGGCTAGAAGCAAGAGCCAAATGAATAGTATACACCATCCCTTGACACAGAGCCCTTTCCCCCACAGAACAGACCGTCACATCGTTCAGAACACAACTGTGACACGGAACAAAATTCAAGGATAATCTGGAATGGAAAATAAGTGTACAAATTCAAGAGCGGGGGAAATTTTAGTTGTGTTAGGGAAGCACAGGTGCGTATCTTTGCTCTTTTCCCAGATCTCTCTAAAAGGTAATAAAGGTAATAACAAAAATGCTATGAACACACAAGGGCTAAGATAGAACGAGACAGCAGACAAGAGATGCTGATTGAATTTGTGGACAGCTGATGACAGGTGGTAACAGACCTAGTGGAGAGCAGAGACCCAAAACTCAAGGCTGTCAGCAGAGCGCCAGCGAGGAACGGCGTGCTTTGCACCACAGAACCCCAGAAAGCCTTAGGCACTGGAGGCAACAGGTACCTGCTGGTACTGTTTGTTTCCCCCACAAGGGCCTAATGTTGCCCTGTCACCAGGTCTTAGTTTGAACCAATTTCCATATTAGGAGCACAGCCTGCAGTGTGCTGTCTACTCTGAATACACTTGTTGGGTTCGTTCAATTGTTTAGAGGGGATGGACTGAACAGCAATCTTCACGCGATAACTAACCCTACATGTCTTCGGTGTAAGACCTCAGAAGGGCTGTGTCTGTGGGATCGTCCACCAGCTTTTTCACATCTCTGGATCAGGAAGTGTGAAACCAGTAGTTCATTCCTCCACAGAATTCTAACTCAGGCTTGAGGTACAGCTTCTTGACAAAGGAAAGTTCTGATTTCAGAACTGACGGAAAATTGCCTTTGCTTTGGAGCATCTGCAAAGAGCCATCTTTCCACAGGAGAAAGTAATCCAGTTAACTCAGGCCCCTTTCCTTGTCATTTCTAACCTATTAGCAAAATTCATTCCAGAAACCCTTGCAAGTAAACAAAAACCAAAAACCCGAATCATTTGTAACTGGACTGGAACATCACAGGTACAGAGTGAGCAATCACAGATCCAGAAGAGACCTGTGAGGGATGAGCCTCCCACTGACCATCTGCTGAAGGGATGGCAGAAGGAGCCAGGTGCAAACGTAGGGACGCACAGCCCAGGGACTTGTGCTCTGGAGGTGGGGCCAGACTGAGGGACTCATATCCTCTTCAGTGTCACTCTGCACACCAGTCTCCACTCCTAGCCACCGCATTTGGGGAAAAGACCTTTTGTGAGGAAATCTGAAGACCTGACAGGAGGCGACGGTCCTAACTCTGACCCTTACCCTAACCCGACAGCCACAGCTGTGGTTAGGGCTGAAGAGGGGTATCCAGGCAGTTCAAAACCTGTCAACAGTTTCCTGGAGACAGATGTAAATATCTGCCTCGGACACAAATTTTTACAATTTAAATTTCTAATTTCACTTAAATTAAAAAAAATACACTTAAGTTCTTGATTTGTTTTGAATTTAAATGTAAAGTTTTAATTAAAGCATGTTTAATTTAACTTTTTATTAAGAAGACTATGAAGCAATGGAAGCTAAGCTAGTTTAAGGTAGGGCTGGCTGGCACCCTGCCCCACACACCCGCTGTGAGAGCCCTGGCACAGAGGCAGGCTGCCTGGAATCCTGACCGCACGACTAGGTGGGGTCTGGGTGACGGCTTTGAAAAAAACCTTGAATAAGGACACAAATGAACTAATTATTATTTTGATTTCTTGAATATGTGTAAGCACATTTGACTGTCCTTTATGACTGGATCACCGCATTCTGTTGATTCTTATTCTGTGGTTGGCTTTATTCCTTTGATAACTACGTAAGTTTAAAAAGCTAAAGATCTAATCTGTTCTTAGAAACAATAATTAGTCCATATATGTAAACTAAAAAGTGCAGTATCCTGTATATATGTATTTACATGCAATATAATCTGTATGTTCAAAAAAAAAAAACCCTGGATTATGTCTCTTTTAAAAAATAAATGCAAGCATAAACAACTTTATACTGTATAGCACAGAGGACTATAGTCGATATCTTATAGCAGGTTATGGTGAAAAAGAATATGAAAACGAATATATGCCTATTCATGTATGACTGAAGCAATGTGCTGTACACTAGAAATTGACACAACATTGTAAACTATCTTCAATAAACAAGTAAAAAAAAATGGAAGCAGTACACTGAAACTAATATAAGGTTATATGTCAATTATATCTAAATTTTAAAAATTAAAAAAAAATAAGTGAAAGCAACAACTGTCCAAAATGCTGTGGAGAAGGCCCAGGATACACAGAGGAGTTTCCTCAAGGAGACTTCCCTGGGATCCCCCTGCTGCCCTGACTGTTTACCGGGGGTTGTGGGGAGGATTGAGATCCTGGTGACTCTGCCTCAAGGGACCCTTTAGTTCCTCAAGACATGGAGCTATAAAGACAAGGACAGAATAGGGGACCGCGTTAGGAGATGGAGGCTGTGGTAGGGGTGGCCCGAGGGTCCTTCCTGACTCGGGTGAGAGCAGCAGCCACGTTGGGGCAGTTCGGTGGCTGCTTTGATGGCTGGGGCTTGGGAGGGGGGCACTGGGTCACAGGGCCCCCTGCTGGAGATGGGGTCCCCTGATTTTACTGAATGGGGCCTTGGCTTTAAGGCTCCTGTGTCAGTCCCTGAAACCAGACTGACATTCTGCCAGACAAGTAGGGGCTATTTACAATTGTCAAATTAATTCTAAAGCCCTGTTTAGAAAGACTGCCGAAAGCACTATGAATTAAAGACCCGGAGATGGTGACAATATTTTAGAACTAAACGGAAGTGCTGGTTGCACACCATCGTGAACATACTAAATGCCACTGGATTACTCACTTTAAAACGGTTAACTTTATTGTATGTGGATTTCTCCTCAATTAGAAAAACAGGAATGAAGGTGAGAGAAAAAGAAAAACTACATGAAGAAACAGGGCAAAGCAACTTCTCGCGTAGCTGTCAGCAAATAGAGCCCTCCAATCTCCTTAGTCATTCATTCATTCATTCATTCAGTAAACGTTGATCAGATTTAAAAAGGTTTTTGTTTATTTTCTCCACACTCAATAAGCTGCCATCACTGCATCTCTAATTGTTTGCTCAGTAAACATGAGACTTACCTGCTCATCATGCTCACTCTCCCTCCCCTTCAATAACCCCACTCTCTCCTGCCACTCACCCACATGTTCATAAACCAGTCCCTCAGACACAAACACAAATTCACTACATCCCAGTTGTTTTGAAAGAGGACCAGTGTTGAGACCTCTAGTTGCAACTTTAATATTTCCAGAAGCTCCCGAACTCCTCTCGTGTAACAGCTAATGTAACACCATCAAGGACCTGCCTACCAGAACCAGGAGCTCCGGCTGGTACATCCAAGGCCCTGGAACCCAAGACTGCATCCTTCCCAAGGACACCATGTCTCACTGGCTTTAGGCAAACAGGAACAGCCAGGTACTCATTTCTTGGAAACTCCTTAAAGATAAACTTTTTCCAAGATGTCACATTCTATTATCCTAAAACTCACCTGTAAAGGTAATTGGATATTAATAGACACCAGTTGTACAAAAAAGACAAATAAGCATCTGTATAGCGAAGACTAGATAAACGTAAGCCATTCTTTGCTTCATCGAGTGAAAATTATGTACGAGTGAAAATGTAGCTTTTCATATCATCGGACTCAATAATGAAGTGACAGGAACGTAAAAAATCTTACTTCCTTTATTTCTATTGTACATGCACGGAGATAAATGTCTGTGAATTCTATTTTATTTGTAGTTCCCATTCTGGGACCTCATAAATTATTTATTTTTATTTGGGTTTTGTCGTCTCCCAGGATTTTACTTCAATGTGTTCGCCAGTGATCTGCTAATTTTTATTTTAAAGGAGAAACACGTACAGAATCTCATTTGCTTCTAAAACATGCGCCAACTGCAATACTATCACTTCTCTTCTGGGCTGGTTTTAAAAGAGCAGGTTGGGTTCTTTCTTCGAGCCTGACTCTCGTTTTCCCATCTCAGCTTTATGTCTGTGCGATTTGTGAATTGTAAACAACAATCATTTTTTAATGTTCTTGGGGAAATGCTTTGGCTGCATTTCAAGCCTTTTATGTATTCTCCTCATGATGTTATCTGTAATTAAGCTTTAGATAATTAACATTTCCCTCAAAATCGGTATCTCTCTATCTTTTTCCCTTGTTTGTTACAGAACATTAAATTAAACTCAGCACCACTTCCCCTACGTCCTCCTCCCCATCCTGAAGGTCAACCCAGTTTTAATTTTTTTTGTATGTAAATAATAAATAAGTGGTGCACGGCCTGAAAAGTAGCATTTAATCTAGTGGCTAACAGTAGGGTTTGGGGCTAGGAAAGAAATTGTCCTTGTGTAGCTGTACTATCCCTTTTGCAAGGTGACCATTCTCAGAAGCATCCTCAGCCAAGTAATGGACTAAGGAAGCGGGTGATACAATGGCTGGGGGCAGGGAGGTGATTCAGGACCGTAGCTCTTAATGCAAACCAGCTACTTTGGGGAGCAACTTGGCTGGTAAGTGGTTTCCTGGGTTGGAAAGGAGGCATTTTGCCTTTCAGGGGTAATGCTAATAGGCTGGGAAAGAGCTCCCACAAACCATTTCACCATTATTTTGCTATTACAGCTATTAGGAAAATAGAAGCTATGCTTTAAATCTAGATGGCACATCTCTTTGTAGGAATTCCAGCTCTTACCGAATCCACTCTTCCTTCATGTTGGTGTAGATGGGGAGGATAGTAGTGTGAGTGAGACCTGTCTAGAGCTTGTGGGAGACGAGGGGAAACCCAAAGCCCTTGACGCTGAAGCTTTTGGGACAAACCTTCCTTGAAGACTTATGAACCATGATGGGAATAACAAATAATGCCCCCAGAACATAAAGCTCTTATTTAACTTCCATTTAGAAATCACTAAAACACCATAGCCACGTGGAGTGGTGTGGTCTTGGAGATAACACTCCCGTCTGCTGCTGGACATAGATGACCACACCAAGCATTCAAAGACAGGGATGCTGTCTGCTGGGATGAATCTTTTTTTTTTTTAATTGTAAAAACTTAATACGCATCTTCAAAAGGGAAAAGATTAGCTTCCAAAGAGGGTTTGAACATAATTACTAAAAGCTAACAAATAAGCTCAGTACAACAGGAAATGAATTAGAGCTGTTCTAGTCACACAAAGTAAATAATGAATCATATTTGCCAAGGAAGAAGCTTAAGACCTTGATATTTAAGATGGGGGGGGGGGTACAAAATGTCTCACGATGATCGTAAATGGCTGATGCTGCAAACTCGTTCTTCTGAGGAGGGTCACGACCATGTTCTACCTCTCTGGACACAGACAACCCAGAAGAAGGCTGTGAAGATCGTTATTCGCAAAGAAACAGCAAAGTCAGCGATATATTATTACTGACGCTCTTTAATAGCTCAGATCTTCCATACTTAATCACCTGGCAAATGTTTCAACTCCTTACGGTGACTGGATGATCTGTACAATATATGGACGAGGGTCTCCACTTAAACAAGAGCTGTGCTCAGACTGGGATGCAGGTATGCCTGGAGGTGCCTCTGTGATGACGGGACAAAGGGTCACTTTTGTGAGAGACTGAGAAGCCCCCTGGGCAAGAATTAATATTGGGAGAAGAGGGAGCTATACAAGAACAGGGTCTTGGCAAGGGACACTGCCTTCTGTGCACAGCAAGGTGCCTATCATTTGGATTTAACCAAAATATGACATCTCTGGTAAGATTTGTCAATAGTCATTACTATTTCCATTATACATACACATTTTTTGGTGAATTTATCAATGTCAATTTATACAACATTGTCTCCTTCCCATGAGAATGTAGGGCTTTACCAAAATAACTCAAAAATTTTTTTTGCCCTTAAATTAGTGAGATGCACATTTAAAAACCCATGAAATTTATTTCTTAGAGACTCATTTTAGCCATAAGCCCAAAAGTTACCCATGAAACAAAAATTTCTTCTACCCAGGCATTTCATGAGGCTGAAACAATATGAAAACAAATGTAACAAATTTAGACCAGCACATTTTTTTTTCCTTGAAAAAGCCTTTCCACTTCTGAAGAAACGTCCTCTCAAGGGACCTGAACATGTCCAGGCCAGTGACTTTCTCATAAACAGGATTTGGAGGGAGCTGAGTTTTCCATGGTGAAAACATCCCGATTCATCAAAAGAAAAAAATTTCTCACAACTAGCGAAACTCAAATCTTTAAGGAAACAACATGTTACATTTCTGAAATGTTTATATCCAGTGTTTCAAAGGCAAATACATCATCCACATGATTGGGTAAATATTTCTTTTATAAAGTAAATGTAATTTTTTTTTCCTGAAAAACTTATGACAGAGTTTTCCTCAAGGAAATTTGGAATTTAAAAAAATCTTTATTTAAGGCAGCCAGTTTATTCGATTAAGCTGCCAAGTAGTCCTTAACTTGAAAGCTTGCCAGGTTATTTATTTTGTGGGGAGGAGGGAGGTAATTAGGGGCTTTAATTAATTAATTAATAATTTTTATTTATTTATTTTTTAATGGAGGTACTGGGGATCGAACCCAGGACTCTCTGCATATTAAATATGTGCTCTACCAGTGAGCTACACAACCCACCTCCCCTGCCGCCAGGATATGTGGGAAAGGTGGAAACAGGACAATGGTTAACCCCATTTGAATCGTACATGAATGCAATAAAATGTTTCCCATTCTTCATAGTTCAGACTGCCTGGTTAGTTGTAAAATCAGTAGGGGTTTGGGGCTGGGCTGAAGGGCCTGTTTGCAGGGCAGCTCTGGGCTGCACAGGACCGTGTCCTCTAGGACACACCAGCGAGGCCCTTGTTCTTGTCTCTGGGGCAGTCACCCTAGATGGGCCCAGAGGGTTCGCAAGAACTCTCATGTGCAGCAAATAGACTTGGGGGATGAAATAAGGCAATGGAAGTAAAGGACACATTTCCAAGACTGAAACATTCTCAGTTTAAATTTCAAATGAAAGAAAATACTGGCCTGTTCAGTTCAAATTGGATACCCCAAACTGTAGGTTTAGCTCCCCTAGGACTCATGCGTGAATCTCGAGGGGATGGAGCTAAAATCCACAAGCAAGTAAAAATTAAATGGTTGTTTTCTAAAAACCTCGGTAAGATATCAGGAGCTCTGAAGCCTCTCCATTATGGAATGTCATCCCATTTATTGTTTTTATTGTTTTTGATTTTGGTTATTTTGTGGAGTAGGGGAAGGAGGTGGGAAATGTAGAGTGTTTTTAGGATGATTGTTGAACTTGGTTGGGCAGTCTGTAGTTGAGTGGGTAGAAAAGACCTGGGTCTGGACCAAGGAGTGGCCAGGCCCTCCTGCCACTAGGAAGGCAGTGCCCAGAGAGCCCTGAGGCAGCGCCCGCAGCTTCAGGCCTGAGAACAGCTCAGAGCACGTTCAGGGCATCATGTGCTCAGCAGCACACACAGAGGGCGCTAAGAGGTTGCAGAGAAGTGTGTGTACAAGCACAAGTGAGCATCACATGGGGACTCTGAACATCGCATGTGTGTGTGTGTGTGTGTGTGTGTGTGCGTGTGTGTGTAAACTCAGTAGACCTGAGGTTGCTGCAGTTTCTGGTGGAGACAGCCACCAGCACAGGCCTAGTTACTAAAGTTGTAACCCAGTGTTTACTCCTCGCTGGAAGGTCTAAGCTGAGAGTGGCTATGGTACCAGCTCTTGCTGACATATTACCCCCTGGCCAGAAATTCTTTTAATTAAACAGTTGGAATAACATGCTAAAAATACTCTGCTAAACAATATAAATTTATGTAAAAGAAATCCATTAAAACCAAATCGTTACATAATGGGTGAATTTTTTAATGAGTCTTTCTCAAAATTCACATAGGTGTATGTATATATGTATGTGTATGTATATGTATATATAACCAGTTATATATTAATTAAACCCTTAAGTAAAGCAAAGGGAGTATTTCTCTTTAAAGTCTTCAATTACAATAATTTCCAGGGAAGAAATGTAGCAGTGAACTTTTATGACATAGTAGGTTTTTTCAGGGGAAAGGTTGTTAGAACTAGCATCACTGACACTATTTTCATCTGGAATAAGAATCTGACATCTGTTTGTGAAATAGATTCCAGAAAAGGAGAATATTAAATAAGTTAAAAGAAAGCCAAAAATATTTCACCTTCACTAATAGTCTAAATATTCACAAGACATTTATCACTATGAAATGTATGACTATAAGTCTCTAATTAAATTGCTATTTCTAGCCCTTGAGCTACAATGAAAATTCTATAAAGGAGGCTATAAACCAGTTATCAACCTATTTTAATCACAGCTTGAATTAACACAAGAAAACAGCATCCAAGGAGAGGGCATAATTTTGACTCACACTAGACAGGCTTAAAATTCCAAACCAGACGGTAAGTGCTACATAGACAAGGCCTGTTTCTCTTATTTCTCTGCACGCACTCAGGGCATTGAATAGGGCTCTGCATAGTCAGTAGTTCATAAATCCCACAGACTGACTTATAAGAGTCCCTTAAAAAAATCATAAAAATGTCACTTAATGCAAATTCCAGGTTAGAACATCCTATGAGGCTCTGTGCCCAGTAATAATAAACTCATCACATAATGATGCCAGCAATTGGACATGCTCACAAACCCAGTGTAAAGGGATTAGTGTTGCTAAATTTGCGTAGAAGAAATCTCGGGCTTACTGTCAAAAATCCAACATGTGGACATTGTGATTCAGCATTGTCATATCAGCAGTCCAAGAACCAGAAAGGAAAGATAAATGATGAGAGAAAAATTTAATTTGTAGGTTAGATGCAAAGAATAGTAGAGTCTAACAGTGCAGTGTATTCTTCATGGGTCCCCACAAACCTGCCCTAGCCATATGGGTTTCCCCAAGATGTTTATGGGGTCACCGGTCAGGCAGCTCTCCAGAAAAAACGAAAACAAGGACCTCTAAATGAGGACATGAAAAACATTTATTCAACTATTATTTTAAAGTATCTGGTATGTACCACTTATTGATCTAATCAGTTGGGCTCCGATGGTGAGCAACATTGGTCCTCTGATTTTTAGGAGATTAAAAAAAAAAAAAAAAGCCCAGAAAGAAAAGTAGTATCAAAGTCTTCGAAGAAAATGAAATAAAATTTATGGAGCAGTTCTCTTACTCATATATATGCACTTTGCACTAGAAATGACAAACAGTCACAACTCAGCCAGGTTCTGCCTCAAGTCACCAACTTCACCTCACCAAGGAGCTGGAAGACCCTAGTGAGGGTCCTCTAATGTCTGTGTGGACTCCCAGTTTTATTTATTGTTTTCCTCCTTTTTATGTGATCTGACTCTTTCCTTGAAAATCTCATTGCTGCTTTTGTTTGCTGGTCTTGGAAAAGACCCAGACTTCACCAATTAAATATGTGTTTAATTTTTCTTTTTTTTTAGGAAGTTTTCAAATGCGCACAAAATTGAACGCATCATGATTCAAGGAATGATTGATTTCCAGTATACAATGAGTCTCCAAGAACTCATCACTGAGCTTCCACCATCATCAGTGTTTGGCCCACCTTGTTGCATCTATCCCTACCCCCTGTTTGCAATGTCAATTGTATGTTCATTGCTTGAGATATCTCAATTTTGATTTGTTATTGATAAACCAAACAGGATTTCTGACTCTGGGGTTTAATGCCAAGCAATGAGTAGTTCTCAAAGATTTTCCTAAATGAATGACTGCCTTCAATAAAACACCCTCTGCTTTTACAGTGGGAGGGGTTTCCAAGTTGCCGCAGGTAGGAAAGAAAGATAGACATTCTGAGTTCAGTGTTAGAAGGCGAAGCTTAAGAGGATTCCTCTTTAGGATGTGCAAGTCTTGTCCAGGTTCCCCTGTCCTATTTCCCACCCACAGCCCACACATACGAGGTGTTGAAACAGGAAGGGGCGGGGGAGCAAGTGTGGCATGGTAGCAGAACCAAAGGTAAATCTCTCTTGAAACATTCAATTAAAACAAACGTTATAGAATATATATGGACTTTCCAGGGTCATAAGTGGTGCCACTTTCCTGGAAATACATTTGATCAAGCATATTTGATTAATTACATTTAATTGTGCCCCACCTGCTTGCAGTATTAAAAGTACCAATTCTAGACCTAGAGAATAAAGCAATACAAGTCTCAAAAAATGTCAAACAAAACAGACGTGTGCTCTGGTGGGCTACAGAAGGAACCGCCATTAGAGCTGTTTCCTGAATCTGCGTTCAGTCTAAATCTACGTTAAAAAAATCGCCAATGGAGAAGAACAAAAATTTCAATTGTGGATAATACAGAACTAATAAAAGCACTGAGGATGATATTCACAGAAAAATAAAATGATAGTGTCTCTTAGGGATGACACACCAGGGGACATAATCCTATCCTGGCTTTCTGTCAATATCCCCAGTGACCACAATCTCCACCTTTACTTTTACCTGTCAAGCAAAACCACAGTGAAATCCCACTTGCATGGATGGCACAAGAATTCATCAAATTGTACTTGAGTCATTGGTATGGTTACAAGGAGAGTGACCTTGGGATCAGAAAACCTAACTGTCTGACCCTGGACAGGTCATGTAACATGTTTCCTGACTGTACAATCAGAAGTCACAAGTCAGATGTTTTCTTTAACGTTTCAAAGCAAGTACATAAGAGTGGAGCTGCTCTTGTTGAAACAAAGGCAGGAGAGGAAATCAGGGCCCCGCCCGCTCAGCATCCCCCCCACACCCAGGTCTCTCATGGAACAACAGGGTTTTAGAATCCCTAACCTAGAATTCCTCACGATTCATCAACTCCAGAATCCTATGACTGTATCATGGCTAAACAAATCTAACGTCAAAACTGTTTCTAAAACTATTAAGAAATGTAAATGTGATTTTTTGGGTGGATGAAAAATTATTAATATTTCTATGTGACATTTTAGTTTCTTAAAAAAGATCTGCCAGAAAAGGAAATGCTACAATGCCTGTTGCAAAGCTAAATCAATACGCTTATTGGATTTTCTTCCCATCTGCCCCATCTCAAGGTAACATTTTCTTTCAAATTATATTTATGTTTTTAATCTCCATTTACTAATTAACCATATTTAGGTGGTAAATTATTTCACAACTTTTTAAGAGGAAGGAATGCAAAAGGTTCTCTGAAATCATGGTTTTAATCTACTGCTGAACATAGAGGTTTTCTTGTGGGCTGGTGGTAGCCATTTAATTTTAGGAAGAAAACGGATTTATTGTTTCTTCCACTGGCATCTGACTTGAGCAGCATGAGTAATGGTACCCACACAGAGGCAGAGTTCAGGAAAAATATAAGCACTGGGAACAGTAAATAGAAGTTCCCCCCAATTATGCATTTCTATATACACTCTGTGTCGTGGGCTGAATTCTGTCCCCCTAATTTTTTATGTGGAAGCCCCAACCCTCAGTGCCTCAGAATGTGCTGGTATTTGGAGATAGGGCCTGTTAAGATGTAATTAACTTAAATTTAGACTATTAAAGTGAGCCCTAATCCAACCTGACAGGCGTCCTTTTAAAAAGAGAAATGTTGGACAAAGAAAGAGGCACCAGGGATTTGAGCACACAGAGGACACAACACTGTGAGGTCACAGTGAGAAGACGACACCTGCTAGCCCAGGAGAGAGGCTCGGAAGAAACCAAACACACTGACCCCTTGATCTTAGACTTCAGCCTCCAGAACAGTGAGAAAATACGTTTCTGCTGTTTAAACCCCCTCAGTCTGTGGGATTTTGTTTATGCAGCCCCAGCAAAGTAATGCACGATGTTTACATGTGCAAACACACACATGCATACACTATACAAAAGGACATGTCTGTCTATACACACATGCACGCACACACACTCACCCCACAGGGATTATCACCCTCTCCACTTTAAGGCTGCTTAACATATCATTCACAAATACCGAAAATGCCACCTCATTAAATTATTTAGGAATGAAGTGCATTATGATGTAAGAACAGATGTTTTCATCTCATAGCAAAACGTGTACGCTGAACCAGGAAAACACCCCATTTGTTTTTTCAATCACATCCTGCAATACAAGCCCCTTCATGTCTATCCAGTTTGCTGAGAAAATTCAAATTTTCTGCTACGTAGGATTATACAGAGATTAAACAGAAAAAATGGGGGGAATGTATATTTAGTTCTATGCTTAGGTATCTTTTCCTTTCAGATCAGTGTTGCTGGATTGTTCTTATATTCAAGGGAATCACTGAAATAAGATTAATCTCTCTCTCTCTTTTTTTTACCAAGGATTTTGGAAGCTCTGCTTTGTACTATGTGATGATAGTAATAAATAAATAATTCCTCTGGTATTAATGATATTAACATTTCATGTAACTCATTCATTAAGTTCTCAAGCGGAGACCCAAAGCTATTATAATTCAGGACATAGTCACTTAGTATGAAACATACGCCCTCTCAAGCATTATATCCATTTTAAAATTGATAGCACCATCAGGTTTACAAGGTCCTGAGAAGGATTTCATTTTCCCACCAGTCTAAAGTGATTGTGCTACGTTCCCTGACCTTCAAAAGCTTTTTGTCATTTTTCTGTCATGTAGCTTAGCGGTTCTCTCCTCCATCCACTTTCATTTAAATACGTGCGGAGGGTAAATCCAATAAACTAAGTAGCCATTTAGTGGAAACCCTTGTGGGGTCAAAACTCTAGGGAACATTTCAAGGCACTGATGTCCCTTCTTCAACTCTGATTTCCTAGATCATTGATCATCTTCTACCAGCTCTTTGAAATAGATCCTCTTGCCACATGCCCTGTGATCCCCCGTGTTGAAAGCAGTGCTAGGTCTGATACTTAGCAGCTGGTTCTCCCCTTGGGGATGCAGGAGAGGAGAGGAAAATCCTTCTCTTTATGATGAATAATCTAAAACTCTCCAAAAGAGGTAAATTCTGAACACTGCCAGACAAGAGACCCTGAAGATGAGTGGGGAAGACTCCGTTTACAGCCTCATTCCCTAGGGCACCAGCAACACGGGAGGCATTGCTGATAAACAATTCTCTCCTCTTTTTCAGTGATACATCACTTGGTCAAAGGTGCCTGTAGGGTCAGCGCAACATTTTTCTTCCTCTTAGTGCTTCCCTGACTGGAGAGCACATCAGCATGAGTTTGCAGAAGAAGGTCAAGTGAAACCCAGGGCCTTGTAAGGAGTAGATGCTTATGACTGTGGAACAGGAAAGAGGCAGTGAGGACGAGGGTGCCATTGAAAAAAATATGTCAGCTCAAATTATGGCATTGCACTATATATATGTTCAGGATTGTAGATTTTAGGTACACTACAATGGTTCTGGAATAAATGAAACAATAGGCTTTAACATGAAAACAGAGTTCCAGAGTGAAATAAATTCGGTAAATGCTGGGTTATAATGGGAAGGGCCTTTTTCACTGTAGGACCCCTCACAACTCGAATCTCTGTGAGATGTGCATAGAATTCAGTGATTCCCAAACTTATTATTGGCAAATGTTTCTTTCATAAGACATTTGAGAAAGGCTGCACTAAAAAGCTTTCAGCCCGCAGAAGGCATTAACTGGCTATTGCCTTAAACTGACTGGCACAGAATTTTAGATCCTCTCACTCACGTTGGTGGGAACCGGCTGGCATTGCTACCCTAGGAAAGAGTGTCCAGCTACCTTGCTGGTGTCGGCGCCACTTTTTTTTTTTAAAGGTCTCACATATTTATTACCAAGCCAAAGCACTAGGGTAGAAACACTAACACAAAGAGAAAAAACCATTTTCCCAATTAAACACATCCACACATCCACTTTGTTTTTTAAACTGAAGCACAGTCAGTTACAAAGTGTCAATTTCTGGTGTACAGCACAGTGTCCCAGTCATGCATATACATACATATATTCATTTTCGTACTATTTTTCATTAAAGGTTATTACAAGATATTGAATATAGTTCCCTGTGCTATACAGTAGAAATTCGTCCTTTTAATCTATTTTTATATATAGTAGCTAACATTTGCATAAACACATCCACCTTTAATTCTCCACAAGAACAATGCATGTATGTAGGGCAGTTAAATCAATGCCAAGTTTATCTCCACATTTTTTCATATTAGAAAGTATCTTTTTGGACTAAATACATATTTACTATGCTGTTTCCTAGTGGAGAGAGATTATGTAAGGGAAGGGCTGAGAAGACAGGGCACTGTCATGGAGTTTCAGAGAGGGAGGAGGAATCAAAATAAAATTTGAGATAGAAAAAGCCTTCAGCTGGTAAGGGAGCCTGACAGAAGAAAATGCAATTCAAACCAATCCAACAAGAATAACAGGTGCCAGGGGAACTCGAAGCCAGATGCTTGTGTTAAACCACCTGATGGGAGAGCACTATTGTAGTATCCTGGCTGCAGGACACTCATTTCGTTGTTTAGTAAACACAGTACATTTTCCAATGATGACTGATTCTTGTTTAAATTTGTCTCTTAAGAGGTTTGGTCATGTCCACCTATAAGTTCAACAACAGAGAAATGATTAATATATTAATCCACTCAGGATAGGCACTAAACAAATGGTTATGAATATTAGATACAACCCAGAACAACTTGCACTATCAGTGGAAAATACGGAGACAAGCATATATACTTTGATTGTATCTATCAAAAACTATGAAAAATAACTAAAAGAAGTGAAAATGTGAATAGTGATTATTTTAGAGAGAAGTAAGTACAGATGTTTCTTTTATTTTCTCTTTTCAAAAATTTTTAATGTGGTTTCACAACTTACAATGTTTAAAAACATATCTATTTTTAATGATCTAGCTTCCTTCTTATGTATGATCTTGCCATTTAGGGGCCTTTTTTTTTCTTTAGCTAAGATAGCAGAAAAGATGATTTACTGAATGTGTTACATTCAGCCACAACCAAGAACAGAACTACTACAGGATGTCAGTGGTCCAAGGCAAAGGATCAAAAGAGACCGTTTTGATGTGAACAAGGTGGTTCTCTCAAAGGTGGTCAAAGCGATCAAATGACAATGGATGTTCTAGATCCACTGAGACAATCTCTAGACAGTAGGTGTGCCATCCAAAAACTTGTACCAGCATCCCTGGGCTCTGGTTCCCTTGTTTCTGCTCCTGTGGCTTCCATGGGTCCACAAGTTGGCAGCTTCCTTAGACCTCTGCTTCTTTTTTTTTTTTTTAAATTGAAGTATAGATTTACAATGTTGTGTTACTTTCTGGTGTATAGCATAGTGATTCAGTTCTATATATATATATATATATATATATAATATATTATTTATTTATTATATATATATTTTCATATTCTTTTTCATTAGTTATTATAATACATTGAAGTAGTTCCCCATGCTATATAGTAGGACCTTATTGTTTATCTGTTTTATGTATAGTAGTGTGTACCTGCTGATCCCAAACTCCTAATTTATCCCTCCACCATCCCCTTTCCCCTTTGGTAACCATAAGTTTGTTTTCTATGTCTGTAAGTCTCTCTCTGTTTTGTAAATAAGCTCATTTGTATAATTTTTTTAGATTCCACATATAAGTGATATCAAGTGATACTTGTCTTTGTCTGACTTACTTCACTTAGTATGATAATCTCTAGGTCCATCCATGTTGCTGCAAATGGTATTATTTTATTCTTTTTTATGGCTGAGCAGTATTCCACTGTATATACATACCACATCTTCTTTATCCAGTCATCCATCGATGGACATTTAGGCTGCTCCCATGTCTTGGCTGGTGCAGACAGTGATGCTGTGAACACTGGAGTGCTTCATCTTTCTCTTTCTGTGCTTCAGCCTGGGCATTAGCTTCCTCCTTCACTTGATTCTCATGGCAAAGAGGTTTCTCAGGAGATGGCACTAAGGATGAGAGCTAGGGGCCATTTTTCTAAACTCGAGTTACTCTTACTCATTTCAAGTTTTATAATGAAGACAAATAGAAAAAAAATAGATAGGTGTATGCACTTTTATAAAATTACTTTCAAATTTCCAGGAAATCTCTATTCTGTTGATAGTAGATGACTGAAAAGACAAATAAAGACTTCTCATTCTCAGTTACAGCCGATGGCTTTGTTAAAAACAAGGTACCCATTTTAAATTGATTTCCAGTAACAGCTTTCCTTGATCTTCAAAAGGCATATAAAAACTTCACTTTCTGAAATTGTTATCAGTTCTGTGCAAGATGGTTTTGTTTTGTTTTCTTTTCCACGAAGGCTGGCATTCAAATTTTCACCAACCCTGGAAGAAATCTCAAAGAATATTTTTCTTACATCTGTATCCAATTGTAGACATAACAAAACACCCTGCCACCACACATTAAGGATGTTTTTTCCTTTTGTAGTCAGTGACAGAAATTATGTGCAGTATCAGAAATCTAATATACTATGAAAGTATCTCCTAAAATGCAGACCTAAGACTAAACTTACTCGCTATGGTCACAGTCAAGTTTATCAATAGGTTGAAGAAGGGTGATGACACAGGTGGCTGCACCCCCTCTTCCAAGTAGAGGCTCTGCCTTTTATCCTTAAAGAACTATCCCAAGAAATCAATGACCAGTTTGTTTTTTTTAAGATCCCAGATTTGACAGTTTGGCTTTCTACACTGGATCTTCAACATAGAACCAATTCTACCAAACAGTTGAAAGTAAGCATATTATACTGTGAGAAAATGATGATAACAAACTAATCAGGTCTTTAAGCTCACAGCTTAGTGTGATGACCATTTATTTCCAGATGATTCTGTGTTATTCTCAGCCTGACCTGCTCACCAGTGCATCTTAGGGGTATGACCCTGAATGACTTAATGACTTTATAAATTATTGTGTGATATGGTACCTTAATCTATAAAACAGACTTTCTTTCTTCCTTCCTTCCTTCCTTCCTTCCATCCTTCCTTCCTTTTTTCCATCTTTCCTCCCTCCCTCCTTCCCTCTCTTCTTTCCTTCCTTTTTTTTTTTTAATTTTCAGGAAAGAGACCTGTGGCTAAAAGTCAAGAACGGAAACTACTGATTTTCCTATTTATGTCATTATGGAAGGAGAAATCTGCAGCAAATCTGAAAGGAATTAGAAGAGTCCAAATTCGGTCATCCACTTTCTTTGATTTATACCGTCACATGTGAGTTTCACATCCTGGTATTTGTGGTGGTTAATTTTTGTGTCAATTTGACTGGCCACAGGATGCCCAGGTTAAATATTGTTCCTGGGTGTGGCTGTGAGGGTGTTTCTGGATCAGATGAGCGTTGAATCAGTGGACTCTATAAAGTGGATTGCCCTCCCCACGCTGAGTGAGTATCATCCTACGCATTGAAGGCCTGAGTGGAACAAAAGCCTCACAACTTGAGCTGGGATATCTCAGCCCCTCTTCTGCTCTTGGACTGGAATTTACATCAGTGGCTACCCCTGGTTCTTAGGCCTTCAGACTGGGACAGAGTTACATCACTGCTCTCCAGCTTGCAGACAGCAGACTGTGGGACTTCTTAGCTTCTGTAATCGCATGAGCCAATTCCTCATAATAAAGCTCTACAGATACCCTGCTGGTTTTGATTGTCTGGAGAACCTAACACAAGTGTTCATTTTTCCTTTCACAGCCTCCGGACAATCCTGCTGTTGAGGTATAGAACAATCTCTTGCTGAAAGCTCTGGAAACACGTATTTTCTTAATTCATTTCAGATTACTAATTCATGTAGTTTCTCTGATATTTTCCTCTTAATAATATACTCTACTGATCTTTATCTGAAGAAGCAAATAGTATTAATGCCATGTGCTCTGTGCTCACAAGCAAAGCAGAATGCATTTACATTTGTCAATATCCACTCCTGGAATATCACTGCTTGTTCTTTCCTTCTTTTTTTTTTTTTTTTTAACGTCAATGTTTGCAGAGCCATCAACCATCCCAGAGCAATCTGTCTTGCTTGTCTGTGCTCAACTGTGAAAATGCATCTTGATCTCCTCCTTATTCCCCAAAGTCATGACTCCAGCATAAAAGCAGACCTTTATTACTAATTGCCCTGGTGTTTCTTCATCCCCAAAGCACATGCTGCTCAGACCACGGTTCTCAAGAAAGAAAAACAGTAACTGAATATTTCAGTTAAATGCAAAATTGTACTTTCCATTCTTCTCCCAGCTGAGATAGGACTAGGATTTCTGAAAGGCCAGAATATCTGGAAGTCTTCTAATAACTCAGAGCAAAGGAAACATGGTGCTTTTTATTTCCTTTGTTTTAACTAAAGGATGCAGTCAATTTCATGTGTTCCATTTCCATATTTTCCAAATATATTCTCCATGGAATATTGCTTCTGTCTTATGTGTAATACTTTTTCTTGGGGTTCATAATTTGTAATTGATTAATAATACCCTCTCCGTCAGCTTATGAGATGAACTAGATTTTTTTTAATGTTCTAAACTTCGTGTACTGTGTATAATTGCTCAGTAGTTTAAGATCACTTTTTCTTGCCCCATTAAAATGTTAGAAAACAAACAAATCTAATGGAATGTTTTCCCCTAAGCTATTTATACTAAGTTAATAATCTATTAATAATGTGTAATGGGAGTTAACACTGAAATAGAAAACCACACATTATTTTGACAAATTACCCTCAGGGTCTGATAAGGTTTAACTAATTATTTATGTACAGTGAAGAGCAATCTGGTAAACAAGTACATCCAGCCTTGCTAAACTGTGCTCAGATTGGGTTCTAATTAATCTGACACCTTCCAGGAATGACCAGTAAAACTATAATGTAGCTTACAAAAAATTCCACAGGTGCTGATTTTTCTCACACTGGGAGAAGGTACTGACATTTGATCAAACAATCATTAGGACCAAAACGGAAACAAGAAAACTCAACATTAAAATGTCATGGGTCTACTGCATGATTTCTTTTACTTTAGATGATTTACTTTGAGATCATGATCAGTTTGTCTGAAATATTTCACTCTTAAGAAAAAGATTAAGATCCTGGGCATAAACCCAGAGAAATTGGTAATTCAAAAAGACACATGCACCCCAGTGTTCATAGAAGCACTATTTACAATAGCCAAAACATGGAAACAACCTAAATGTCCATTGATAGATAACTGAATAAAGAAGATGTGGTATATAAACACAATAGAATATTACTCAGCCATAAAAAAGAATGAAATGATGCCATTTGCATCAACATGGATGGACCTAGAGATTATCATATTAAGTGGAGTAAGTCAGACAGAGAAAGACAGATGGCATTTATATGTGGAATCTAAAAAAAACACACAACTTTTATTTAAAAACCAGAAGTAGACTCAAAACAAACTATGGTTACCAAAGGGGAAAGGTAGGGAGGGATAAATTAGGAGTGTGGGATTAACAGGCACACACTACTATTTACAAAAATAGATAAACAACAAAGACCTACTCTATAGCATAGGGAATTACATTCAATTTCTTGTAATAAGCTATGATGGAAAAGAATCTGAAAATATATGTATATATATGTATAACTGAGTTGCTTTGCCCGACATCTGAAACTAACATTGTAAATCAACTATACTTCAATAAAAAATAAAACTGAAAAAAAGATTAAGATGTCGATTTATGTAATTTAGAATAATCCCATCTGAATCCTTTATTTTACCTATGAGAAAACCAGTGCCCCCAAAGGTTTGTTATCTTGTGCCTGGTCACCTTGACTTCAGGTTAGTAGGCCAAGGCTCCTTCTACACAAGTACGCTGTCAATGGCACTGAAATACGGAAGAGACCACTGGTTCTAATGGGGCAGAAATGACCCAACCACATTGCAGATTGCTCTTGATGGCTCAAAAAATCTTCAGACTTTAGAAAAATCTTTTTCTTATTTCTAATGTTCTAGCCTACTTCAAAGTGGTTTTCGGAGATTCATAACACTTGATTGATAATACGTATTGACATCCTTGGACAGAATTTCTCTAAGTGTGTCTGTACATCAGTCTTTTTGATTCCTGCTCCAAAAAAAAAAAAAAAAATCTTTAGTCAAAAAACTTGGAGAATCATTTTATGCAACACACTTCTTTTAG
Source organism: Camelus ferus (assembly GCF_009834535.1). Lineage (NCBI taxonomy): Eukaryota > Metazoa > Chordata > Mammalia > Artiodactyla > Camelidae > Camelus > Camelus ferus. Next base: position 58,645,284 of record NC_045703.1, on the reverse strand, counting down.
AAGTGAAAGTTTCTCTTTAAGAAAAAAAGCTTTTTAATGTATTTGTTCACCAAAACTTTTGTTTGCATATAGCGGTTATTTTACTAACCACTCCTCACATGTTCTAGAGCACCTAGCCTGCAGTCTCGCATTCAGCTGGGGCTCAGTGATTGCCTGGGAACTGGAACTGGCAAACATTAGCTCTGTCTGAATTCCTCTCACATACACCTATACATGTACCTTACACAGATTTCTCTGTGGTCTCACAATGGTTTGTTCCCAAGGATATTTATGAAGGGTTAATTCTCTAATTTACTAATTCTTTGAAATTTCACCATTCAGGGAAGACTACATGGTTTTATTTTGACTCAATGCTGCCCTTTTTAGACACGATCTCTAGATCAACATGGACTTGCAGTGGGAGCATGATTTAAAAGGACAGATTTAAGGAGGTGGGTGTAGCTCAGAATACACGCTTGGAATGCACAAGGTCCTGTATTCAATTCCTAGTACTTCCATTAAAAATAAAGAAATAAAAGAACAGAGTTAAGTCATCATTTCTCTCAAGCTTCTAGAAAATATTTCTAGTAAAGACCACAGTGGGGGACTGGGGGGTACCCATACATGCGGTTGGCATGGATCTATTTCTTGAATGAGTGGCAGTCACACAGGTATTTGCTTTAAAATTATTCTCAATGTTTGAAAATTATATATATATATATTTTTGGATCCAAAATATACAAAGAACTTTTTTTGATTGAATTACAGTCAATTACAATGTGTCAATCTCTGGTGTACAGCACAATGTCCCAGTCATGCATATACATAAATATATTAATTTTCATATTTTTCCATTAAAGGTTATTACAAGATATCGAACATAGTTGCCTGTGCTATACAAAAGAGATGTTTTAAATCTATTTTTATATATAGTGGCTAACATTTGTAAATCTCAAATTCCCAAATTTATCCCCTCCCACCCCTTTCCTTGGTAACCATATGATTGTTTACTATGTCTGCGAGTCTGTTTCTGTTTTGGATGAATTCATAGTGTCCTTTTTTTTTTGAAAATTATGTTTTATACATTCTAAATATATATTTTATGGCTTAGAAAGAGAAAAGGAAACACCATCTAACTCTACGCCTCATTAGGTCCCTCCCTACCCACCAAAAGCTGTGAGTGAAATCACTGGCCACAGTTAGACTGTTGAGAGTCCGTGCAGCCATCCTGGCCTCTACCAGCAAAGGGGCAGGAGCTGGCGGCTGCGCACGTCTTCCAGCTTCTAGGTTAATTCCTCCTAGTGCGGCGTCCTTACCTTATACTGTTATTCTATGTGAAGGGGTAGTGAATTTCAGTCACATTCTGGCTCAACTCTAAGCATGGAAAACCCATTCCTAAAGCCACCTTGGAGAAATCTGGAAATTCAGTGGCATTAATCAAACTTCTGTTTCCACCTCTGGAAATGGCTGATAATAGAGAGTATTCTCGTATTTACTCCTTGTGGGAGTCTATACTTTAGCTCCTACTTATTAGCGATCATATGGCATTAGCCTTTCTCTTTGTCAGGAAAGCTTTTATTAGTATTATTGTTCAGGTACTCCAAGGGACACTATTGTCAAAATGTGATCTATAACACTTTTTAGAAATAAAAGATGCTGTGGTTTTTAGTTTTCGTATTTTAGCCTTCCTGAATAGAGTTCTCCTTGTTCTTATCAAAGAGGTAGTTAAAGCAGTAATCCTCTGAAACATTTTAACAAACCAACGTAGAAAATGACTATTTCCAAGTTCCTTTCTTGGCCCACAGGCTCAGGAATATGAATTAGGTGCACTGATATAAATGTTGAATCTTTAATATTTCACACCAAAAGAAATGCCTCCAGGTAGCTTTTAGCATACTGCTGTAATCTTGGGTAATGAATTAATCATACTCGTCCTTAACACAGAATGTTAAGGTGGAATCTACACCGAAGAGTATGGATTAGATAAGCAAGCACTTTTGCTCCTGAAAACTATTTCACCCGTACATTAGGGTTCATAGAACTGTCTAATCTCCACAGACTAGGATCTAAAGTTAACACAGGCTGCAAAGCCCCCGTCTCAGAACAGTGCCAGATAAAAACCCCAAGTCAGGCTGGCAGAAGTGCCCCCAAGGAGGGGAAGCAGCAACATTCACTCAGTAAACAGGAATTTATCCCACTTACCTTCGCCCTGAGGCCTTTCTGATTAGCAACAGCCACAGTCGCTTGTGGAGGGCTGGTTCCCTTAATTAAGGAGGGGGTGTCTGCTTGCACACTAACATTCCTTAGACCAGAATCCTGCCTCGCTGGACGACACATAATTAATATCGAGGTTGCCTGGAAACTCGCATGCTCATGGTGGTCAAAACGAGGCATGAGCCGACTCACCGGCTGTTCTGACACACAGTGGGGGACGTTTTCGCTCACACATCATTTTGATTATATAGAATTATTGGACCCTTTATAGATGAGCACTGTTTTACATTTTGCTACCCACACCTCCAGTGAGTGCCCCTGCTCCCTGTGTGTTCTATGGCTCTAGTCATTTCTTACAAGCAATAGTCTGGAGCCTAGGATAAGCAGCATGAGATTCACCATAAATTTGGTTACATGCATGTAGCTAGCTGGACTACACGCATGAAGGGGGACTAGGCTGGCATGACCTTGCTCATGACCTTGGCCTGCTGAGGGGCAGGCCGGGGGTGAACACCTCATTGAAAATCAGTAGGGAGTCATGTTTGGAGAGGGGAGAAAACATCCAAGTGTGTATTTCCTGATCCTGTATCAATAAATCTCATATTAGTTTTAGAGGACCATTGCTTTCATCCATCCATCCATTCATTCATTTATTAGTTCCTTTTAACAAATCTGTGTTGAGGATCTGTAATGTTTAAGGTGTGCTCCTGGCACTGCAGATTACACAAAAGTGTACGATGTGGTTTCTGTCCTTCATTTTGTGCATGGGGTGGCGGGGGGAGTGATGGAGAGAGTCTGTGTCATGATCAAAAGGCCGATCATTAACTTTACCTAAATTAATTCTAGTTTTATTAATTTTGTAAGATGAATTAATCCAACCCTCATTACGCAGATTTCTTCACTTTAAATCTAAGCTTTATTTAGAGAGTATCACTCCTTTTTGTAAATCATTACTTGGTAGCATAGAAATCCTACACACCGGATATTCTTAAAACACAGAAGGAGAAATCCTGCACACCAGATACTTAAAATACAGAAGAAGAAACTGACCTATGTAAATATCCATGCATATAAACGTACATATATATTATATACATGTATATGTACATTATCCATGTATATGTAGAAATATACATGTATTATGCATACATAAATATACAAATACCATGTAAAAATACAAGGTCAAGTGAGATAGGTGCCATAAGAAAAGCAGAAAGTGCTGAGAATTTAGATAAACCAGAGATTCCTTTGATTTGGAAGCACAAAGTGAAGGTTCTAGAAAGGAGCTATCTTTCAAATGGGCTCCAAAGAGCATGCAAGTTTTCAAGGGACAAAAGAATCTAAGAGTTCAGAAACCACATAAGAAGGACCTTGAGCGCTTGAAAATTGACTGGAAGGTGGCAGGGAGGGGTCCAGGATGCCTGGGAAGTGTCAGGGTGAGGGGAGGTCTGGAGTCTGAGGAGTGGGGGGCTGGTGACCCATGTACAGACACAAGGAAGGAGAATGGGGGAGGAGCAGGTTGGGGTTTGACTGTGCAGGGTAGGAGGTATTAAGTTAGAGGGGAGGGGCAAGATTCTAATGAAAAACTCCAATAGAGAGATTGAGACATAGCATCCAGGCTTAAAAAAAATTTTTAGTGCCTACATATTGGAGAGAGCTGATGTTGAAAGTGCATGCGTGATGTTGAGGGAATGAGGGTTGAGAAAAAAAGGGAAAAGGACAGAGACATAGAAATGCCCATGTTTAGGAGCGGAGAAGAAGAAGAACAATCAAAATGCTAGAAAATTGCGGCATGTGGAAATCAAGGAAGAGATATATTAAAGGTTGTGAGAGCACTGACTGCTAAGAAATAAAATTACTAAGACTTCTAAAAATTCACAACATTTACTCAAATACATCCTATATGAACTAAAGATTTTTCAATTTCATATTTTAAATTGAAGTTTAGATTTACAGTGTTGTGTTAATTTCTGATGTACAGCATAATGATTCAGTTATACATATACATATTCCTTTTCATACTCTTTTTCATTATAGGCCATTACAAGGTATTGAATACAGTTCCCTATGCTATGAAGTAGGACCTTACTGTTTCTTTATTTTATATGTAATAGTTACTATCTGCAAATCCTGAACTCCCAATTTATCCCTCCCTACCCCTTCCCCCCTGGTAACCATAAGTTTGTTTTCTATATCTGTGAGTCTGTTTCTGTTTTGTAAATAAGTTCATTTGTGTCATTTTTTTTAGATTCCATATAAAAAATGATATCATATGGTGTTTTTCCTTCTAGACTGAAGACTTCTAAAAAAGGAAAAGAATTGCAAAAAACCAAAAGAAACTACAGATGAATATGTACCTGGCATCTGCGTGGGAAAAAACCTTCCAAGAATTTTTAGACAACACATAGAACTTGAAAATTTATGTAACCAGGACAATATTTTGCCAGGATCAAACAGAAGCATCCTAATTGTCCCCTTTATTCACATCCCATCTGCAGCCTGGTCCTTTCGGGGCAGAGCCACCAGGCTGACTTGCCCAGAGCAGGGGAGGAAGAGCATGTGCTCTCTCGAGCAAGGCTAGAAAGTCAGGAGAGGGAGGCTTGCTAGATGCCCCAATCTATGTAGCCATAATTTTACATTTTGAGGGGTAAACATGGCTGATCCGAGCCTACAGTTCTCTCAGAGTAGGGAAAAGACACCACTTCTGTCCCCCAGGGCTGAGGCCACGAGGCCTGCTGCTGTGTGCCAGAGGGATGTTTGACATAAGGGAAGTTAGAAATAAAAAAACAGAGGGATTGTGCAAGGAGGAGGGACAGGAGAAGGCAGAAGAAAAGCATGGGTCCCAAGTGTTGGTCCTGGCTGAGGCTCCTGGATCTGGGGGCTCAGAGGGAGGAAGGATCTCTGTCTCCACCTCCGTTTAGTCCTTCGGAAAGAGATGGCCTCTCAGGCTGCCCTTTACCAACACGAGTGCAGCCACGGCAGGGGAAACTGCTGGTGTATCTGGTTAGGCCAGGGGAGGCCGGAAGTGTAGCTTCTCTGGGTACTTGTTGGTTCACATGTGGTGTGTTTGGGACCTGCCTCGTAGAGGGTCTTAGACCTGAACTGAGAGCCTGCAAGCTTGGTACCAGGGTGAGGGTGAGGAGACCTCTCAACAGAGGCTAGGGGTAGATTCCCTGCGTCCAGAAGGATGTGGCAGACAGAGAGCATGATGGCAAACAGCCTCAGAGAGCCCAGCTAGCCAGGCCGCATCACTGGGCTGAGCCAAGGAGAGAGAGACGCACAGAGACCAAGAAACAGAGAGAGACACAGAGAGACAGGTTAGGTGATACTGTGTGGATCCAAACTGTTCTCCAGTCCCCTTTAAAGATGTTGCCAGTGTACTCGCTCCATCTTGGAACAGCTGGGAAAAGGGATTGGGAATAAGAGAGACTAAGCAATCATCTCAGCCAACCAAACACTACTTAAAGGGGCTATTTAAACAATCAGCTCAGACAAAATTAAACAATTTTTAAAAGTCCCAAAAGTTAATTTTTATCTACCTACCCAGTGGGTAAGAGTTTGTAGGGAAGACCAGCAAAGTTACAGATAAAATAAATACCTTATACTTAACTGCACACTGAAGTATTGTATTGGGTGAATTTGTAATCCAGGTACGTTCTCATATATTAAAAACAACACTGGGGGGAGGGTATAGCTCAGTGGTAGAGTGTGTGCTTAGCATGCTCGAGGTCCTGGGTTCAATCCCCAGTACTTCTGTTAAAAAACAAATAAATAAACCTCATTACCTCCCCCCGCAGAAAACACCCAACATTAATAAAGTAAGTGTCAAATAACAAATAAGGGGGAAAATGCCAGAGATGAACAAAGGTTTACTATCTTTTACTGACACACAATACCTTCAAATAAATAAATAAATAAGAAAAATGCTAAGCTCTCAGGAGAGGAATGGGCAGCAATAACGACCAAAAAAAAAAAAAAATCCCCAAATAACAAGTCAATTTATAAACTGAGAAATACAAATAGCTAGTAAACACATAAATACTCAACAAGCTAATCAAGAAATAAAAAATAAAACAACATTCGTACCATTTTGACTTATCAGAAGAGGAAATATTGATACGAGTTTTCTGAAAATACATCAAGGACATTCTGAATGCTTATACCTTTTGATCAATTAATTCCACTTCTAGAAAATTATCCTAAAGAAACCATTGAACACATTTAACGATGAAATTTAAGATGTTCAAGATGTCTGGAAAGATCTGAGAATGTAAATTAAATCTTTCCCAAGCTCACGGCTCACACACAGATAAATTTCTACAGGTTCTCATTTTAAAGATAGCTTAGAAGAGAATCTAACTTCATACATTTTCTTGCTATTCTATTTCAGTCTTTCATCAGCTTTGCAGTAAAGCCATCCTTCTTCATGTCCAACTGAAACACATTCTGTTTTACTTTAAGCCTCCGTTTGGTCTCATGTGGGCACAGTGAATAACTCCGTGGCATTAAATTTAATACATGAAATTCATTAAATTAAAAATCCTTTCTTGGCTCTAGTTTTTCTTCCTTCTTTCAACAAGCACTCACTCCTGGGGCTAATGCTGCTTCTGACTTGCTCCTGGCCCTGGGAACCCACCTGGCCCAGGTCCTTGAGGTCCTTCGCTCCTTTAGCCCCTGGACAAGAAACGGCCGCCCAGAGAGACAAGAACACAGCTGCAATATGTTGTGAAAAGAACTTGGATCGAAACCCACTCAGGGGGTTTTTCTTTCCTTCAGTAAATGACACGGGGGTGGGGTAGGGGGGAGCTTTACCAGGAAGCACACAATTCAGCTTCTTATCCAGTTTATGGATACCATCAACTGTCAAATCATTTGCTCCTCTTAGCAAGAGGAGCCCCATTAGAAGGTCCCAATCATTTCTGTTTATATCGTTGAACCAGTTGGTTGAAGTGAATTTCCATCTTATTTTCCTTTGCTTTTTTCTAGGTACCTGCTTGGAAGATCATTTCTGCAGGGTGTACAGGTACAGAAGGGAACCCAGGTCAGCCTGGAGGAGTCACATGTCCAAGAGAAGGAAAATTGGATGCCGAGAGCTGCATAGGATTCCCCCAGTGGACAAGGCAGTGGTGAGCTCGGGGGTGAGTGTGGTTATTGCAGGCGGTGGAAACATGGCTGAAGGTACACTGGGAGAAGGGTGTCTTCACAGAATGAAAGCTGCTCTGCATGGTTACGAGTGGAGGGTGTCAGTGGGACCTATGAGGGTGAATGGGAGTTTGGGGGCTTGCCTTGTAAGTTGTGTTAAAGACTTTGGATTTCAGTCTATAAACAACATGGAGTCAGTGAATAATTTAAGTCGGTGAAACATAATCAGGTTTTAGTGTTAACCGAGGACACACAGACACTGTGGATGGTAGGCTGGAGGCACAAGTACCACATGTAATGAATTATGGACCCAAAAGAGCCAAAGAAGGGATGCAACAGAGGAGAAAAGAACAGGAGGACATACAGAATCAACACTACTAAGGGACCTGGCAGGGGAGGGAAAATGGGGAGATAAATTCTTAGTTTCTGGTTCCCTAAAAATGTTACTTTATAAAAAAATTCACCTATAAGTAGTTCTCATACTCAAATATGCAAGGAAATCACTGGGATCCTTGTTAAAAATATAGACTGCTGGGCCTCACTGCCGGAGTGGTTAAGTGGGGGAGGACCAAAAATGCACTTTGAAGGAGGCCGGCTGGCAATTCTCTCACACAGGTCCACTTTGAAAAATACCACAGTGTTTTTATTTTAATTTTTCTTTTAAACAATTTGAAAATCATGACCTCCAGTTAGTAACTAATAAATAATCATGCACAGTGAAGAGAACAAAAAAGTGGCCTGATATAAACGGTCCAGCGTTGTGATGCTACATACCTGCAAATGTGGAGTACAGGGGGTTGGGGCAGGAAGAAGATGGGCATGATGCCTACGAAAAAGCAACAGCCCCAAAAGGGTTGTGAAATATAAAGTATATATACATATTGATTTTTGCCCCTAGTTCCTGCTAGTATTTGGTCTTTGATCCTGATTGTGATGTAGAGTCCCTAAAACCCTTGGAATTTCCTGAATGACAGGAAAAGACAGTCTTTTGTTCCAAGAGGTGACTCTTGGCAGGCTTCTGGATCAGGGATGGTCACCAGGAAGACCAAGCAGAATTAGAAGCTTGGAACTATCAGCCCCAACCCCATCCTGTGGGGAAGGGAGAGGGGCTGGAGATTGAGTTAATGATTGATTGTGCTTTCGTGATAAAGCCTCCCTAAAAATCCATGGACTATAAGTCTGGAGAGCTTCCAGGTTGGTGAACACATCCACATGCCAGGAGGGTGACCCATCCTAACTCTTCTGGGACAGAAGCTCCCGTGCTTGTTCATTTGTATCCTTTAAAATATCCTTTGCAATAAATCCACAATGGTAAGTAAACAGTTTTCCTGGGTTCTGTGAGTCACTCTAGCAAATTATCAAACCCGAGGAAGGAGTCATGGGAACCTCCTATATGCAGCCAACTTCGTACAGAAGTTGTGGGTAACCTTGGGACACACTACTCGAGACTTGCATCTGAAGTGGAGGCAGTCTCCAGGACTGAGCCTCTTCCCTATGGGGAGGATGCCAACTCTGATTAGTGTCGGAATTCAGTTCAATGTAGGTCACCCAGCTGGTGTCTCAGAATTGATCAGTGTGGGAAAACACCCACACATCTGGGGAGAACGGTGAGCGTGAGAATAGAAGAAAACACAGTGAGTTTTCCCTAGACAAGTCAACATGGGAAAAAAAATTAGTGAAGATGAAAAGAGTGATCAGCAACAGAGCTGAGAAGGGCAGAACAGAGAAGAGCTGCCATGTGGGTGCCTCTGGAGGAGAGAGTGGTCCCAATACGTAAAGGAAGCAGGGAAGACAAGAGAGAAAAACAGAGACAAGTGCCCCTGGGTTTGGTCATTAGGAGGTCTCTGGAAAGCTGGAGACTAGCAGAAAGGAAGCCAATGGTGGAGGGGCAGAAGGTGAGGAAGCAGAGACTGTTGCCATAGGAAGTAGCTCAAGAAGCTCTGCTGGGAAGGGGACGAGAGAATGAGCTGTAATAGCTGAACTGATAAGCAATCTGAGTCTGCCCTTTCAAGCATTACATTCTCTTCATGCATTTAACTGTTTATAAACTTAAAACATGTCATTCCTGAATGATGCAAGGAAACAAAATCCAACCCCCCCACCCAATATCCTGAGATCTTCACAGGTTTAACAATTGTCTTTCTAATTTATACAGACATAAAGGTGTGAAGTATGGGGATGCTGCTGATAAGTAATTTAAACATTATTACTACTGTTAGTTTAAACCATCAATATATTGAAAAAGTCTCTAGAGCTACTTTTATGAAAAAGTACAGCCTTCTAATGTTCATAGCAGCACTATTTACAATAGTCAAGACATGGATGCTACCTAAATGTCCATTGACAGATGACTGGATAAAGAAGATGTGGTGTATGTATATATACAATGGAATATTACTCAGCCATAAAAAAGAATGAAATAATGCCATTTGCAGCAACATGGATGGACCTAGAAATTATCATACTAAATGAACTAGTCAGGCAGAGAAAGACAAATGTCGTATGATATTGCTTATATGTGGAATCTAAAAAAATGATGCAAATGAACTTATATACAAAACAGAAATAGACTTATAGACATAGAAAACAAACTTATGGTTACCAAAGGGGAAAAGGAGGGGAAGGATAAATTAGGAGTTTGGGAGTAACATATATACATTACTGTACATAAAATAGTTAAACAGCAAGGACCTACTGTATAACCTATAATGGAAAAGAATCTCAAAAAGAATATGTATATATCTATATGTATAACTGAATCACTTTGCTGTACATCTGAAACTAACACAATATTGTAAATTAACTATACTTCAATAAAAATGGTTAAAAAGGCAAAGTACAGGTTCCTATATTTATAAATGAATATTAAAAAAGATTAAAACCTTTCTCTAAGCTGCATCAATACATCTATCACAGTTACATAAAGCTTAGGACGTAGGCAGTTTGGAAATAGTTTACAGATTTCCTTCTTGAGCAAGTTCTCATTAGTAAAAATCTAAAGAGAGTTAGTGCATCAGCCTGCAAAAGCATCTGGAAGTCTGTGTTCCTACTCACAGATATCAAACGCATTATCTCAGAGGCAATCTAGTGAGAAAACCAATGAGATTAAAGTGGGTTGAGAAAACCTTTGCAAGATCAAAGCTTCTTTAAAGTTTTCTGCAAAATGTAGGTAGCCTCTATCTTACATGAAACAAAATTAGAGTTAAAAATAATTCCACCCCCATTCCACCCTTAATCCCTATTGGATGCCCACTAACATTTACTTCAAAGTTCTATTCAGTGATTTCCCAAATGAATGTGGGGGGATCCAGAGAATATCTCTTTGTGGGTCACAAGGAGGTGAAAAACAACTCTTGAGTTTCAGAACTTTAGTAAAGCGTAGTCTGAATTAGAATAGTCCAAGGTCCTTATTTCCTAGCAATGCTGACTTTGCCTTCCCTATGGCTGTAGAGTAGATCTGAGATTAACTGTACATAGATCACCTCTCATAACAGTCCTTAGTTTAAAAATCCCATCAGGAGAAGGTAAGTTAAAATTTGGAACCTGGCATGTGGTTAGTGATGTTTGGAACCTGGCTGGAAGGAGGTCCCTGAGTTTTACCTGCCTGTAGTTCTTTTTCCAGACCTAGTATCTTGGTTTTTTTCCTCCTCCTTCTTTCTCTTTCTGCTCCTCTTTCTCCTCTTCTACCTCTTCCTCTTTCTGCTCCATGTATCCCATCTTGGCATTATGATCTGACCCTGCCACCTGCCCTCCAGCCAGGGCCCAAACTCCACGACCTTGACTTTGGATTATATTTCTGAGTCTGATGTACTGCTACAACTGACAGGTAGGAGTCTGAATAGAGTTTCATAGATATTTGCAATTACATATCATAACTACATACGTTTAATAATATACATGTTTTATATAAAATATCCATAAAACCTATTATACAATATATAATATACTACATATATTATATACTATATATCATATATTACAGTTAAAAATCATGTTACCTTATAAAAACATTTGGCCTGTCAGTGGCTCTTACACTTGAAAGTGCATGACAATTGCTTGTTAAAAATATAGACTCCTGGGCGCCAACCTTCAATTTGTGAAGTTGGGGAGGAGAAAAAAGAAAATACTTTTTATGAGCTCCTGGAAATTCTTATTTAGGTCCACTCAGAAAAATACAGTTAAGAGTTTTCCTTTTCAACAAAATATAAATTAGTATCACCAGTGAAACATAAGTAGATACCACACGTAGGTAAAGAGAACAAAAAACGACACAGTGTGGATGGTGTAGGTACTTTCCCTTTGTGCCTCTGTAAATGGCCTTCCTTAGCGACCACATTAGCACAAGAAATGGACAAAGCTTTTTACCACATCTGAGAAAAGTCACGAGTTTTCCAATGGAAATTATTATAGACATTAAAAGAGAAAACAAGTGATTTTTTTCTGCCCTGGCACCTATGCTTGACTAGATATTGCTAAAATAAGCTGGGGTTTGGTATTTTGTACGAAATATGGTTTTCTGATTACCTAGAATTTGTTCTCTTAGAGATAGAGCACCAGGGAGGCAAGGTCTTATCTGTGTTGAAGAATATATTCTGACTACAAACAGCAAAATGAAATTCAAAGTTGTCTCCTAGTTACTGATCTTAGCTGGCATCTGAGAAATTCTATAAACGACACTGGCCTCCATGAGCTGACCCTGATACCCTAGCTTGCAGAACATCAAATGGATGCATGCCCAGAGACTAAAAGGAAAAAATATTTTAAAACAACCCCTCCCCCCAAAGCCTCCCCCTACCAAACCCTAAGGGGCTGAGTTCTGTTTTCATAAAAACAACTTTGATAAAAAGCCTATAAGGGTGTGTAAAACTAGAGTCATAGGAAAATTGGGAAACGCGATCTCAGATTGTCCTAATTTCAAAGAATGACTTTATTCATGCTAAACATATAGCCATGGGTTCTGGCTTCTGTCACCTTCCAAATAAAGTGAGAAACAGATTTTTTTACTTTTTTTTTTTGTTGGCTTCTAAAGCTCAGCTTGTTAAGTAGAATCCTGAGCGCAGGAGAAAGATAAAAGCCTTTTCATGTGGGGTACAGGGGAAAGTGGTAGGGAAGGACTGAGAAATGTTATCGCTAATAACCTGCCAAATTAGGTAAGCACAGGGGTGAACCGAAAGATCTGATAATTATTTTTTTAAGTGAAAATTTAATGGCTGAAAAGGGGAAGGGCAATGAATTGAATGGGCTGTGGGTCTAGCTCCCAACTCTAAGCATTTCAGAAATGTCTCATAATGATGGTGGTTGCCCATGTGCTTGCCCGCCCATTGCTAGAATGAAAGTGAATAAAATCCCTTAGAAGACCTTTGATCAGGCACTATCCCCTGACAGGAGTCAGCTGGTGCCAAGAAGGAAGTACTCCATCCTGTCATGGCTGGGAGATCACTACCACCACTCAATTAGACCAAAGGTGATACCCTGGGGTTTGATAATTCTTGAGGAGCCCCAATTAATTTATGCACCTGCTAGTGTGTGCCAAGCTGAGTTAAGATTTTTTTTTTACGTTTTTATATACTTTCTCTCAAAATATTCATATTTATTAATGTGGGTTTAGAAATGTTATTCCCCTTCAGAGAAAAGGAAACGTGTTCATCTCAGCATTCTTGCCTACTTCCTCTCCCTCTCCTCCTTGTTTTAATTAACAATTGCTCAGTGCCCTGAGGGCTGTCATTAATTAAAAGATTTTTTAAAAAAATCCTTCAGGAATAAGTAGAACTTATATTTTCTTCTTTTTAAACCCAAATGTGGTTTTAAGATTTATTTTGTAGTTTTTTTTTTTATGGTCTTCTCCTTGTGATGAACTTTATTTCTGAGTCAGTTGTTGAGTTAATGCAAATGTAAGATTTTCAATATAGGAAATAAAATCTCTTGATGTTTTATTAATTTGTGCTCTCCTTCAAGTTTGGTAAAAGGGGTTTCACAATGTGGGAATTATGCTTTAAAAGAAAAAATAGTGCAAACATTAGTAACTATTGTAATTGGGAAAATGTTCATTTTGGTAATTTCTTTTTTCCATTGTTTAAGAAGGTAAAGGTGTGTTTGGGAGTTAAAAGAATTCACTGATGAAGGCAGATGGAGAAGATAACTGGTAAGTACTTGTGCCTTCAAGCCATTAGGCTGTGACTTATATTATCTAATTACTATTTTGACCACTGATAGAATTTTTTCTCCCTCTAGTCTATGAAAAAACAGATTAAATAAGAGACTATAAAGGGACTAAAATGATTCCAAAGGTGGTTTAATGAAAAAAGAATAAAATGTTCTGCAGTTTTATGGAAGGTTATAAACCTTATAAGTGAACCGTTTTTTGATGATAAAATGCTGCTGGAAAGGCGGTCCAGAACCTTCTCTGACACAGGAGAGCAGAGGCTCCTCCAAGGTCATTTGGAGAGGCTTACAAATATTTTATCATGGCTCAAATCCCTTTTGTTGCAGTTTCTAAACTCCATTTCCCATGTTAAAATACTGCAATGCAAACCATAAGAATTAACTTTAAAAAATCATATGGGTTTGTGTTGTTATAAAAGCCAGTTGGTCTTTACCAAAGGCTTAGTGAGCAAATAGTCAAGTCTTCACACAGCTTCTTTTCTCCCCGGCCTCTTGTCAGGGGGTGATACTCCGAAACTCCATCCTCTCTCAGCACCATCAGCACACTCATACTTTTCAGTGCTTTCTTCTCTAGTCAACCCTCCATCAACTCTACTCACCACCTCTCTCTCTTCCAAATGCAGGAACATTCTATGGCTCCCTCTTGGCACACTCTGATCTCCCTTCTCATTATTCTCTTTCTCAAAGACTGGCTACCATGGTTATAACTCTATGGCAAATAACTCTCAATACAAATCATCAGTCCTAAGTCTGTGCACTTCTAACTACTTTTTGACCTTTTGATCTAAAATATCTTTAAAATCGTGAAAGCAATTTAAACACATTATGCGAAAATAATGAGAATGGGGAAAATCACCCAAAATTCCACCATTTTGAATGCTCCACTTATTTGGTGCACTTCATACCTACATTTTAACATGATAATCCCAGTTAATATCTTCAATTATGCTCTATTTTTTCATTTATTATTAACCCAAAGACATTTGCACATTTCTATCCAGTCATGTATCAAATTAGGATATAGCTGAGGAGTGTTCATCAAGTATTTACTTTATCATTCCTTTGCATTCCTTTGGATGTTTGATAGTTTCTAATATTGCAATTATGAAAAAGCTGTCCGAAATAATGCACAGTATTATTTCTTCAGGAGAGAGGCTTAGAGTGAAATTGTTGAGTTCAAGCTTGTGAATACTTACATGTATCTAAAGATATGTATATCTTATATATCTTACATATATCTTAAGCTATATTGACAATGTCTACTTTTAGTCTCCAAAAATGACATTATGTGTTTGTTTATGTTCTGCTTTTTATTTTAAAACAAATTTGAATTTACAGAAAATACAAGAATAGTACAAAGAGTTCCTATACACCTTTGTTCGAAGACCCCAATCAAATTTTGCCAGTTGTCCCAATCATGTTCTTTATAGCGAAAGCACCACTCCAGGATCTGGTTCCAGTCCCCATCCAGGACTCCCAGCATCTCCTGACTGCCGTGTCTTTCTAGTCTCCTTCAGTCTGGAGTGGTTCTTCAACCCCTCCTTCACCTTCAGTCTGAAGATTACATAAACAATGTTATCCTCGTTAACGCAGCAAATCTAAAACTGATCTCATCTTCCTCTCAAAATGTGCTCTTCACTGAATTCCTACTTTCTGTCATCTTTCTTTCACGAATCTAGGCTTAAACTTTTCCTCTCCCTTAGTCCACATGTGATTACCAAACTGGTAAATATTTTTCTCCAACTGTTACTCAATACCTGAACTTGCATTTTCCATTAGCACCTCAAACTCGACATGTCCATCACTCATCCCATCAATTTCTTTTCAAAACCTCCTCCTCAGCTTCCTATCTCTGACTGGCACCAACATTGGCCACGTGGTCCAAATCAGCATGAGGAAAGACAGAAAGCAGGAAAGCATGGTTGCATACAGTGATAACATGATCTTGAGTGCTAAAAGAGTAAGGAGGAATGGAAGTAGGGAGTAATGTGAGAATAAGCCTTTAAATGCTGTGCTAAATAATTCAGTTTTATTCATGACTTCTTTCTGGACTATATTATAAGCATTTTTGGGCTCTAGCTATTTTTAAAACTGACTTATAATCTCAGCACTAGCGAGTTCTTTCTATACAGAGAGAACTAAATAAAAGTTTGCTCACAAAGTTGATAAATTACACTGGAACTTAGAGCCTTGGAGAGTGTATCCTCCACTACAAATTGCTTTCCTCTCTAAATGTGGCAAGATTATTTCTAACTATAATCATCTGATTTGGAAAACATGGGCAATCATCTTACCTTTCTTCTAAATAATAGTGGCAGAACTGGGTATACTAACTTAGCACATACTGATTTGGAAAAGAAAAAGTATTTAGCAAATACTGATTGAGGGCCTACTTAATTTATGTGACCCTAAATTGGTGCTATACTTAATTTGAGAAGTAAAAGTATGCACACCTAAGACTTTAATTAAGTGTTCCATCTTTTAAAAAATAAACATATCAACTTAATTTTCAAAGAATCTTCTTTTAAAATTAGATTTCTTATTTTCACAAGTAAATAAGGAAAGGCTAGTGGCTTGTGCTTACAGAGAGGAAAAGCACATGTTATGCTGTGTATTTGAGAGACAAATTTATAGCAATAAGTGCATATGTTAGGAAAAAAAGAACACCTCAAGGAACTAGAAAAAGAAAAACAAACTAGGCCAAAGTTATTAGAAAGAAGGAAATAATAAATATTACAGCAGAAATAAATAATATAGAGAATAAGAAACAGAGAAAAATAAACAAAACTGAATTTTTTTTTTTAAGAGAAACAAAATTGACAAACCTTTAGTTATACCTAATGAGGGAAAAAGAGAGAAGACTCAAATAAATAAAGTCAGAAATGAAAAGGAGACATTATGACCAATGCCTCAGGGGGAAAAATAAGGGACTATTATGAACAATTATATAGTAACAAATTGGATAACCTAGAAGAACTAGAAAAGTTTCTAGAAACATACAAATGACCAAGACTGAACCAAGAGAAACAGAAAGCCTGAACAGACAAATAAATAATAAGGAGATTGAATCAGTAATCAAAAATCTCTCAACAAAGAAAAGTCCTGGACCAGATGGTTTCATGGCTGAATTCTACTAAACATTCAAAGAAGATACCAATCCTTCTTGAACTGTTCCAAAACATGTAAGAAGAGGGAACATTTTCAAATTCATTTTATGAGGCCAGCATCACCCTGACACCCTGACACTAAAGCCAGCCAAAGACAACACAAGAAAAGGCCAGTGTCCTTAATAAACATAGATGTAAAAATCCTCCATAAAATATGAGCAAACCAAATTCAACAGCACATTAGAAGGATTATACACTATGACATAGAATCCTGAATCAATAATGGAGTGTTTTGATGTATAAGGTACCACCCGGGGTCACCCTAACCCAACGAGCCAAATAAAGTAAAATGCAAAGCAAAGAGTTTCTTCTGCAGGGCCTGAGGCCATGAATCCTGCTGCCTTATGTGGTCCATGATGATGCATCTCTCAGACTTGGGGCTCCACATGCCCTCAGATCAGTTAATGTCCTGGCCCTTCACATTTAGCTGATTTTCCTAATCACTTGACTGGATACCCATCACTTGTTTCCAGCGGAATCGAGCTGGCACAAGTAGCCTGTTCTCCTGGCAACTATATCCCCACAAGCTGCTGCCATCATCTTCTTTCTCAGTCAGACTCTTGGTCTTGCTTCTTCTTGCACAGCCTAGTTCAACCCAGAATGACGTCTCCTTTTTAGGAAACTCTTTTCAATTTTCTATTATGTGCTCAGTTCATGTTTGTTTAATGAATGAATAAACGTATCCTCTCAACCTTTAGAACTGATGTAAAGCCGAACAGGATAGTAATTCTACAGTTCGTTTACTAGTCAGTTACCTGTGAGTTATTTTACTGTTTTGGGGGCCCAAATGGAATGGGTAAAATTCCACTTTAAAAAAAACCTACAGGATCAAAGAAAATAAAATTTGCTGCTATCTTTTAATGTCTTTAAAGTGATAGGCAATAAGAAAGCTGCCAAATCAGAATCAATCTAAAAAAAATCTTTTCTTTTTTTTTTTCCTGAGAGTGATTGAAAGGGAGCATAAAAAGATGTCAGGCTGACAGATGGATTACTATTTCAGATCTGCAACCCGAAAACAAGGCCAGGCTGAGGATCTCGGTGTGAAATTGCAAGTCTTCTGTCTATTTCAGGAGATCACACTGGAATAACTTATTTTATTTCCCAGTCCTCTCCCACTTCTCTTACGTACACAGCAACTGCTATACCTGATGAGAGCTGGTCAAGGACAGTGCCAGAGATATATTCCTCCAGATTTCCTTTTATTTTATTCTTTTTTTTGGTGTGGAGCAATTTATAAAAGCTGAAGAGCTTATAAATATATGTTGCTCTATGGTAAAGAGGCAATCCCTAATATTAGATTATATAATTGAAAGGTAAAATACTGACTGTCTTTAGCACTGTCCAATACCTCTTTCTAGGGCCATTTTCCTCTGGGTGATCTCACTTTCCACATCCCCCACACCCTCTACACACCGTTGTTCATTATTGCTGCCTTTACTCAGACTGCCTGCCTCAAGAGGTCTTTTTTTTTTTTTTTTCATTTTCTGTCCATTTCCGTGAGCCTCCTCCCATCAAAGTTTATCTTCTTTATTTCCTGACACCAATAAAAAGAGATATACCAAACCCAGGCTTACACTGGGTTTTATAGTTGAGAACCTGCGCTACGTATTTCTACTCCAGAGTTGTTTTCATTTAAACAAATGCCTACTGAAACACATTGCCTTAATCTAATCTAAAACACGTGGAAGAGTAGAAATTTGGACAGTGAAGCAAGATGGTACTGTCCCATCTCAAAGAACACTACGGAGGTGACTATTACCCTGTATACAAAGCTAGGCTCATGCTTTGATCTTCAAAAATAAATCTAACTTCTACTTTGGTTGAATTATTTATTACTCAAATGCAATAGCTTGACATTACTTTTTCTTGGATTATTATATTTTCTTACTCCTCTTGACACTTAGATAATTTAAAATATTTTTAATATTCCTCATATTAATAGTCTGGTTTTTGGATATGAAACATTTTCAGTGTTTCAACACGAAGCAATGAGCTTAATAGCAAATTCCCATAATCTGCAAACAAAGTGGTTCTAAACTTTAATAGCAGTATCATCTTCCTTCATTTTCAGAAATCAACCAATTTAATAGCCATCAGTGATGATATGGCATCTTGTATTCGCTTATCATTAAAGGGAAGTCAAGAGAACATGGGTCTAGTTCTCATTTTTTCACCAATTAATGGTGTGTCATTGAGAAAATGACTCATTGCTCTGGGTCTCTACATGCTGAGAACTGGATTCAGTGATTCTTGAAATTTTTTAGATTTCAGATACTTTAAGAATCAGAAAAAAACTGGCCCATCTCTCTATCACACACACAAATGTATGCAATTTTTTTGCATTTTATTATTCTATTTATTATAATACCATGGTTAACAAAGCCAGTTCTGGCCCAAGTTTAAATTCCACCTTCACCACTTACTAGTTTTGTAACCTTGGGAAGGTTACAAAATCTCCCCAAACTTCAGTTCCTTGTCCATTAAATGGGGAAAAGAACACCTACTTCATAGGGCTATTGCCAATTTAAATACATGTAAAAGTACTTAACTCAGTGTCTGGCCCACAGCAGGCCCTGAATAAACGATAGGTAAGAAAACTGACCAAATCAAAAACAAGAAAACAAACACACACCTCCCCACCAAACCAAACAACTCGCTGGATTAAATTAGCTCTAAAATTTTATGCTCTATATATTTTTGTTTTCAATAATTTTATTCTTTTAGGGCAGTTTTGGATTTAGAGCAAAATTGAGTGAAGACACAGAGATTTCCCATATGTCCCCATCCCCACACATGCCTTGCCTCCTCATTAACAATATCCCCGCCAGAGTGGTACGTTTATTACAATTAATCAACATACACTGACACATCATTCAAAGTCCATCGTTGTTATTACGGTTCGCTCTCTAATGACATGTATCCCATTATAATATCATGCAGAGTAGTTCCACTGCTCTAAAAATCCTCTGTGCTCTGCCTCTTCATCACTTCCTCTCTCCAAGCCCTGGTAACCACTGACTTTTTACTATCTCCATAGTTTTGCCTTTTCCAGAGTTATAGTTGAAATCATATAGTATGTAGTCTTTTCAGACTGGCTTCTTTCACTTAGTAATTGACATTTTCCCTCCATGTCTTGACATGGCTTGACAGCTAATTTCTTTTTAGCTCTGGATATATTCTATCACCTGTAGGTACCACAGTTTATTTATCCATTCACCCACTGAAGTTCATTTCTGTTTCTTCCAAGTTTTGGCAATTATGAATAAAGTTGTTATAAACATCCATGTGAGGGTTTTGGTGTGGACACGTTTTCAACTTCTTTGGGTAAATTTTAAGAAGCACGATGACTAGATTGTGTGGTAGAGTATGTTTAGTTTGTAAGAACACATCAAACTGTCTTTCAAAGTGGCCATGCCATTTTGCATTCTCACTGCCAATGAATGAGAGTTCTTTTTGCTTTGCAAACTCCCCAGAATTTTGGTGTTTTCAGTGTTCTGGATTTTGGCCATTTTAACAGATGTGTAGTGATATTTCATTGCTTTAATTTCCATTCTCCAATGACATATGATGTCGAGTCTCTTTTCACATGCTTATTTGTTATCTGTGTATCTTCTTTGGTGAGGTATCTGTCAAGGTCTTTGGCCATTTTTCAACTGAGTCTTTTTCTTTTTTTTTCCTTATTAAAGTATAGTCAGTCACAATGTGTCAATTTCTGGTGTACAGCACAATGTTCTAGTCATGCATATACATACATATATTTGTTTTCATGTTCTTTTTCATTAAAGGTTATTACAAGATATTGAACATAGTTTCCTGCGCTATACAGAAGAAAAATTTTTTAAATCTATTTTTATACATAGTGGCTAACATTTGCAAATCTCAAACTCCCAAATTTATACCTTCCCATCCCTTTTCCCCTGGTAACCATGAGATTTTTTACTATGTCTGTGAGTCTGTTTCTGTTTTATAGATGAGTTCATTAGTGTCCTCTTTTTCCTTTTTCTTTTTTTTTAGATCCCGCATATGAGTGATATCATATGGTATTTTTCTTTCTCTTTCTGCTTACTTCATTTAGAATGATGATCTCCAGGTCCATCCATGTTGCTGCAAATGGCATTATTTTATTCTTTTTTTATGGCTGATAGTATTCCACTGCAGAAACATACCACAACATCTTTATCCAGTCATCTGTTGATGGACATTTAGGTTGTTTCCATGTCTTGGCTATTGCATATAATGCTGTTGTGAACCTTGGGGTGCATGTATCTTTTCAAATTAGAAAAGATCATATACCCTTTGGATATACGATCAGGAGTGGGAATGCTGGATCATAAGGTAAGTCTATTTTTAGTTTTTTAAGGAATCTTCATACTGTTCTTCATAATGGCTGCACCAAACTACATTCCCACCAACAGTGTAGGAGGGTTCCCTTTTTCCACACCCTCTCCAGCATTTATTGTCTGTGGACTTTTGAATGATGGCCATTCTGACTGGTGTGAGGTGATAGCTCATTGTAGTTTTGATTTGCATGAGTCCTTTGTTTTCTTATTATTAAGTTTTAAGATTTCTTTTTATATTTTGGATAACTGTCCTCTATCAGATATGTCTTTTGCAAATATTTTCTCCCAGTCTGTGGCTGGTCTTTTCAGTCACTTGATATCATCTTTCACAGAGAAGAAATTTTTTATTTTAGTTAAGTCTAGTTTCTTACTTCTTTCTTTCATGGGTTGTATCTTTGGTGTTGAACCTCAAAAGTCATTGCCAAACCCAAGGTCATCCAGATTTTCTCTTATGTTACGTTATAGGAGCTTTATAGTTTTGCATTTTACATTTATGTTTGTGATCCATTTTGAGTTCATTTTTGTGAAGAGCAATCTGTGCCAAGATTAGTTTTTTTTGTATGTGGGTGTTCAGTTGTTTCAGTTAGTGTTTCATTTTAATTATAAATAAAAATACTTATTACTGCAGCACAGTATTTAAGTCTGTATTTAAGAAGCAAGCATGACAGAATGTTGTTTTTCAAAATATCTTTGGGGACAAGTTAAAGGGTTGGATGTTGTTCCATTTAACAAGTAGGGGAAGCACTGCATACTAGATCTTCCTGTTTGATATTTACAATGTTCGTAGCATATTTTTTTTATAGAAGTGTAGTCAGTAACAATGTGCCAATTTCTGGTGTACAGCATAATGTCCTGGTGCAAATTAGAGTTTCCTCTGGATATGTGATCAGGAGTGGGATTGCATATATGCATATATATACATATGTTCATTTTCATATTTTTTCCATTAAAGATCACCACAAGGTATTGAATATAGTTTCCTGTGCTATACAGAAGAAAGTTGTTTTTTATCTATTTTTATATATAGTTGTTGTCATTAGATTTGCAAATGTTCATAGCATATTAAAATTTTTTTTCTTTTTATTATTATTTTTTAATGGAGGTACTGGGGATTGAACCCAGGACCTTGTGCATGCTAAGCATGTGCTCTACCACTGAGCTACACCCTCTCCCCCATTCACAGCATATTAAAAATTCTGATGAGTCCTAAAATAAGGACAATCTGCACATGCCTTATTTCTGTGTTTCTCAAATTTATTTCACTTGGCTACTCACTTTTTGCCCCCATTCCTACTAATTTCTCCAAGAATTAGTGTTCCTGGACACTTCAGGAAATGCTTTTTTGATCTGGTATTCTTTTTCTTCCTTTAAATCTCATCTTCATCAAGGAATGACTTTCTTACTTATTCAGAGGCCATGATGTACACTGGACATTAATATTGCTGGAGTATTAGGTACATATAAAAATAGCTATGCAAGATGGATGAACTCAATGATATATGTTGTCCATGTCCACAATGCCTAAAACTCAGCCCAACAAATCAATCAAAATCCTTCCCACACTGAACGCCAACTGCTAATTATGCTCGCAGTCAAATGCAGTGAGATGCTTCTTGCTAAGACCACAGTCACAACACTCACGCCCTACAAATACTGAATACAATAATACTTCACAAAGTTCTTCACCCACAGAGACACATGGCTGACATCCATTTAGTTATTTCATCGAAGTATTCAACTGAGAGCTATGGAAAGCAATTTGGAGACTATAAATGCCCACTGAATTGATGTATCTGAGATCATCATGCAGGCATTGGCTGCTCTGAATGCTTGATGTGGAAGTTTGGGTTATCACATCAGATTTGAGGGGCTGATTTGATACTAAACTTCCATTAACTAGACCAAAATCTATCAAACACTCAGAAAATTTCAATCCCTTTTCTTTTAGTCAATCCAGATCTTCCAAATATCTTGCTAGCTTCCTCTCTGCTTCTTTATCAAGACATACAGGGTATTTTTGCACTAGTGACCAAAATTGTTACCAGAAACTTGGATTACAGACACAGAAAATGAAATATTGGGAAAAAAGTGAGAAAGAATCCTTATTTTAAAAAAAACAACAAAAACATTAAAAAAGGTAAAAACAAACAAAAACCTAAGTGAGGGGAAAGGAGTTTAGCTTCTGGGGTTAAAAACACTGAGTAGAAAACATAGAAATGTGTTTTTAACATTCATAGGAATTATTATACATCTTTTACGGGGAAAAAAACTTGATGCAAAGCAGAGAAGAGATTCCAAAATTCTGTCACATGCAAACAACATACCCTGGAAATAAGTAACTCCATCCTGCAATTTAGCAAAATAACTGGGTGAAAGGTTTTGATTTTCAAGAATTCTGAATAACCCACTGGGATTTTATATATATGTTATATAATATATAATTATATATATTATATACATCATAATAATATAATAATATATAATATAATATATAATAATACACTATAACAATATATAATAATTATATACATATTTTTTAGCACATGCTTATGTTTTATAGGCAATTTCAGGACTGGATTTCCAATAAATGCTTTCCTTGGATAAAACTTTTATATTGAAAAAATGTATAAGAAGTCAAAGACTTATTTCTAGTCCCTCAGAAGCCTCAGAATTCTGCAGGCACCAGTTGAAATGGGTATTGTGGTTTTTACCAGTTGCTTAACCAGGACTTTGCTCCATCAAGCAGGCAAACAAATGAGAAAAAAAAAAATTGAAGTGACACACTACATCATAGCTGGAAACAACAAAACATTTAAAAGGTCTTTTGTATAACATATTGTGAGTCGCCAGCTGTTTTTCTGATCCATAGAGCAAATCCTGCACTGAAAGACTGCTGCCCAGAAGGCATGAGCTGACATTGATTTGAATCTACCAGTTCTCCTGGTGGATCAGATGGCATCTCAGCACTGGAATCAGTATTGCTATCACATACTCATCTGTCGCCTCCTGGGACAAGAGCTGCAAGAAATATGGAGGGAAATTGCTCCCGTTAGGGGATAGCTACATTTATTTCTGTTAAAGAAAAAAAAAAGCCACCACCTATAGTGTGCATGTTAAAATGATGTCTAACTAAAAAAGAAGCCATCCTTTTCTACCCTAATATGAATACACTCAGCAGAGTAATACATTATTTCTGCTTTCCAGTCTCATTCTTAGCCTTCCTTGGGGTTGAGCTAACCAAGCTCTTTTTAAGGCCGAGTGGAAGTGATTTGTCTTCTCAGAAACTCACACCCAAAGACATTGCAGAAAAATGTCTGAAGTGGCTGCCACTTTTGCCTTTGTGTCCGTTTCCATCCTTGTGAGCATATCCACCAAAGAAAGGACCCTTTCAATCAGCAAATCAGATGCGGGGACATTTTCTACATTTTTATGTATTCTCTAATTTCCAGGATGGCCCTTTAGTTTGAAAGACTGAACCAGTTGGGGGAAAGGAATGTCAAATTTTAGCTCATTTTCTAAGCCAAAATTAAGGTGGCTTCACTCGATGGAAAGCAGTGTCATCCTCCAAAGAGATCATTAGCTCTCTGCACTGTCACTTCTTCACGTGAACAGTGGGACACTGACTTCCAGTAAGTGCTTGTGAAGCTTGGTAATTTCAAACAGCCCGACTTAAGCCTAGGCTCAGAGAAAAACTCTGCCCTCAACCCCAAATCACATACTTATACCCATTCATCCATCCATCCATCCATCTATCCGTCCATCCATCCATCCATTCATCCAACAAATATTTATTGAATACCCATTATATACCTGAAAACACAGCCATGCATAAACAGACAGGGTCTATGCTGTCTCGGAACTCACCATGTAGCAGGGAGGTGGGATTGTTCATAGTATGTGTTATCCTAAAAAAAGCCCCTGTGATACAATCACAGCTGTTTTTTCAAAAAGTTTACCTTAATTCTATGCTTTTCTCAAGAGCATTCTGTGCAGGAAAATGTTCAGGGCAACATCTTCAGTTTAAGAAAATAAAATATATTTAGAAAAGCAAAGATGACACTTAGCCTCTAAGATACAGTCAGTCAAACATCCTTAAACAGGTAAGAATCTTAACAAAAGAATTCATAAGTACATTTAATATAGAATACCAAACATAGTGATAGGGGCATAAGTGATGTCTGCATGATGAATTGTTGACCAAGTATTTCATTCAGGAAAAGAAAAGGCAAATAAATTCTTGTGAGTTTTGGACCATAAAGAAATCATTAAATGCAAAGCTTGTTTAGCAGAAATAAATTCAACAGTCACAGCAGCAAGGGCCTCTTGGGAATAACAGGCCATTAGAAGCTTTCAAGATTCTCATAACAGGTGACATTCCCTTAGGTCTCTTTCAATCCCCACTTGGCCCGAGTCATTCTCTTTCTTCGGCTGTTTTTTAAGTCAGTAGGCTGCAGTATAACATATCTTGACATCATAACCTAAAATATCAGATCAGCTCAATCGTTATGCAAGTAATGTTGCTTTGCACATGGCTGCCGGGAGATGGGATGCTACCAAGTGAAGAGGAAAATGCGTGCCATGTCCACTCCCTGCTGCCTGTGGCTTAATCTGAAATAACATCTGTGAAGGAACATGTGACGCTTCGATCCAACAATGCATTTGATGGGCAAAAGTCTCCGTAATAAAATTTCTAGTACAAGGGAATCAGGACACTGCAGCTTTTGCATCTGCCTGTCCATACTCTTCCGACCCCACCTCGGCCCAGCTCCCCCAGGAAAGGGGCTGGCGGGAATCGGCTCACTACGGAAAACAGCATCGTAGGTGTTCATCCGGATTAGGATTCTAACAACAGCGATGGTTTTCTCCTTCGGGGGCAAAAGCTTAAACCCTCTGAGAACCTCAAGGATGGCTACCAACAAAATGCTCTTCTCTGTGTAACCCTAATTCCAGAAAGGACTAAATTGAAAAAATGATATTTTGTAATTAATATCTATAAATATTGATACTCATGAGGTCTAATCTTTTTTCCTTTCTTTTTTATAAATTATTTTGGGGCATAAAATAGTGTATTTAATGGGACTTGCCGATACTCACAGAAACTGTTGGGCAGCTGATTCATGCCGAGAGATAAAATGTAGATGAAAGGGTGGCAGATGAACAGATTCTGGGAAATAGCTCCTGGATGGCCATACTCAGGGCATGTCTGTGTCTGCTTCTAAGGATCTTCTTAGGATAAAAACATTGAAAAAAACACATATGCATATGGATGCAAAAATATCAGAAGAACTCCTTGGAAGTTTCTGATATTTCTCCCAGTCCTCAGCATGTACTGCCAAGATGCCTTTGGGCTTGATAATGTGTCTATTATCAGTAACCACTCCCTGTATATTAATAAGGAGATTCAAGCTGCCTGACTGATGAATGAGGCTTAAATTAGTTACAGCCTCAACTAAGTTATAAGCCTACATTTTTGTACATATCACAGTATAAGGTTTCAGAAGCACCTGGTGCCGGGTGGGCACTCAGTCAAAGTGATCATCATTGTTGAAGGGAAAAGGACAGAAGACGGGGCCGAACGCACAGTCCTTTCTGCGCAGTCATTGCAGGAGGTACAAATGAGGGACCAGAAGAACATCGTTTAATTCTGTAGTGTCTTTACGGGTGTTGCAGTGGTCTACCACCTCCCCGGGCATAATTGGCTTAATATAAGGGCATATGAGGGAGCTTCTTGAGAGGCTGTCCCTCCAGGTCTTGTCTCAGGGAATGAATGAGATAAACGAATGAGTGAGTGTGATTGATATCACTGTGGCAGGCACCACCCTTAATTACAGCTAGCAAAAGGTGGAGGAAAGTGAGAGAGGTTTTAGGGGTTAGTACATCCCTTCTGCCCACATTCTTCTGGCCAGATCTCAGGCACCTGGGATCGTAGTCTGTGTGCCCAGCAGGAAGTAAAATGGGTTCTATGAATAGACAGCCTTTGACACAAGGGGTAAGGACTCACACGTCCAACCGTTCTGTCCGCGTGATTTATGGCTACAGCTCTCCATAGGCTCTGCCACCTCTTGGGCACCTGCTGCCTTCCTAGCACCTCCGACCCACAGCATCTGTGAAGAGTCTTGTCCCCTGGGGAGGTCAGAGATCCTACCCTGCAGAGGCCTGGCCAACTGGTCTCGGGGCAGACTTCTTCCCAGTCTACTGCATTCCTGTCTCTTGCTCCACTAGGGCACGCTAGGCTCCATTTTCCTGGCTCTAGGTCCTCATTCTAACTTCAGTTCTAGTGGCAGGGTCCCTGTCCTGCTCACGTGCCTAAATCCAGACATTAGTTCCTGCCTGATACCCAGTCCCTCTAGTGTCAGATCAGATCAGTCAGGGGCCCATCAAGGAACAAAAAACATATTCAAACTGGGCAATGTGAGGAGTTCAACACAGGACCATTTACAAAGGTACAGGAAAGGCACAGAGAAAGTGTAGGAAACAGTGAAGCCCCTAGGGCTGGACCAGAAGGGACAAGAGGAAGGAGTGGTGATAGGAACCAGGAGGGAAGGCTACTGTACGGGAGACAGAGCTGCAGCCAGCTCAGGCCAACCTCTCAGGGACGGAGCTGGGGAAATAAGCACTCACACCTCACCCTCTGATCTCCTGCAGGGGCTTCTCATTGGCAAAAGGCAACAGCAAACGAGAGAGCAAGAGGGTCCTCTGATCCTGTCCATGCAGGTCAGCTCTCAGGACCCCAGAGCAGAGAGAGGAAGGATGGAGAGCAGATCTGGAGGAGCAAATGGAATTTGCACAGCATTAGCAACCCTGGCTCTAAGCATCCAGGTCCTCCTCCTGCTGCCCGGTCTCCATGGCTGAGTTCCCACTGTCAGCGCCAGACCTCTGGGCACAGCACTGCCAATCTGGGACTTCTAACCATTGCTTCCAGACATCCCTCCCTAAGACCACTTGCCTGTTTACTTGAGACTCCTCCTACATGGTTAGAGGAAGAACACAGTTCATGCAAGACAGATCCATTTAATTTCTAAGGAAGCATGATGCAGTGCAAAGATCATGGACTCTGGGGCCAGAGACACCTGAGTTCAAAATTCCCACCTGTCATTTTTAGCTGCATGAACTTGACCAAGTTCAACTCTCCGAACATCATCTGTAAGGTAGGGCTGATAAAACCAAGCTTCCCAACTGTCATTCCCATAATGCCATTCTGGGAATCAGATGAGAACGTCTGAGTGAAAGCAATTTATACATTTTTCAATATTACACAAAATCGGAGAGGGGGAATCATGTAAATATTAAGAATGTGGCAGCAGAAATTACAATCAAATCATGCACAGATGCAACCTACTATTAAAGAGCATATTGATCTTGTAGAGGAAATTCACTAATTTCTTTTCATTATTATACTAGCATCCGTATTTACATAAACCATGACTGACTGCACAGAGTATTTTCCACGGTTTCATTAGTTTGTCATTCCTAAATTTCCTATCTAAACAGTTATGCTAACTCTGTTGCTCCAGACAGCATAATCAGAGTGTTATGAAACCAGGTCTTTCAATGAAATATCCTGAACCATCCACAGCAACATACAGAACAATTATTAATGGGGACTCCAAGCTTAAACAATGGTGTGACTTTTCCTAAGTCCACAGCTCAGCGGGACAGCCCTGGGGTCTGAAGCTCCCGTCAGAGAATCCAGGTGTAATTCTATCACACCATACTGTTTGTCTCCAGCAAGGAGAGCTTTCTTCTCTTGACCTCCCTGAGATCCATCTCATACATCAGCCAGAAGAGAAGGGAAGTGGTGTGATGGTCTCTCCCCGTCAAGTCAGAAGGACACTCGAATGTAAAGCTGAGTTGGGAGACTTGAATGACAACAAAGAAAGAGGGAGATCAGAAATTCCTATTGAGGGCACTTTTCATCGCATTCAGTGTGTGCCCACACATGATGAGAGCATTAAAGTTTTCAATTTAAATTCTTGCTGAAACGGAAGAACATTGTTATGAAGAGATACTTTTGAGAAAGTCAAGTGCCTTCAACCTATCACCCTGTTGTGTTTCAAAGTGTTCTGCATCCCAGGAACCGAGCAGAAGAAGAAGGTCTGGACGATTATTCTGCCCATCACCTGCCAATTCAGGACTAGAATATTCTTAACTACTCACCCAATCTTGCTTTTCTGAGATGACTTTTTTTTTAGCGATTCTTTTTAGAATATATGACTAAACTAAGGACTCATCCACCTGCTCCACAGTCTGTTAATTGTCTTAGTTTCTTTATCTTTTGTTCTTTTCAGTTTTACAACATTACTGCCTGATCTCTAAGTAAAATTCTCTTTTCATCAGCCACCTTGGGGAACTCAAACACTCCATCCTCGTCACCCTTGACCACTCTTCTTTGGTCTATAACACAAATAACTCCCCTCGCTTTCTCCCGTTGGGCGTCACTGTCATTCCCTTTGCTGCTGT
The DNA here is from genome assembly GCF_009834535.1 of Camelus ferus. Lineage (NCBI taxonomy): Eukaryota > Metazoa > Chordata > Mammalia > Artiodactyla > Camelidae > Camelus > Camelus ferus. The sequence continues at coordinate 58,615,820 of NC_045703.1, read as the reverse complement.
TTTTTTTATAACTGACTGTTCTCAAAAAGATCTGACCTTCCTCCTCCCACGTGGGATGAATCTCAGGAGCCTGGATTCTTGTCCCTTTACATTTTCCTCCCATCTTCTCCACCATAGAAATGTCAAGCGTCACAGCCACCACCTCCGTGCTGTGCCAGCTCCTGTTTCTGTCTCCACTGCTCACTGATCACCTGCATTCCAGTGGCACAGGTGGCCCCAAGTGGGTGCCCTGCCTTTGCAGTGTTCTCCAAAGTGGAGTAGTTCAGTACACTCCTCTGGGAGGCCCGTATTGACATTTCTTTATATAGAATAGGAACGAATTTAAAACTTAGTGTATTTAATGTCTGATTTGACAGTACTATATGTTTATAATGGTTTGTAAGTACATAAAATTCATCTGTTGAAAAAGGAGGACTTGATATAGACGAAACTAAATAAGAACTGGATGGGTTTTTTTATGCCACTGTCTTCCGGCAAGCTCTTTGAATGATTCTTCTTTGCACTCGGGCGAAATCTTAACCTTGATATGATGGTTAATTTTATGTTTCAAGTTGACTGGGCTGAGGGATGCCCAGAGAGCTAGGAAGACATTATTTCTGGATGTCTGTGAAGGTGCTTCCCAAAGAGGTTAGCATTTGATTCAAGAGACCGAGTAAGGAAGATCTGCCCTCACCAGAGTGGGCAGGAATCATTGATAAAGGGGCCCAAATGGGACAAAAAGGGAAAATGCTCTTTTTTCTTTTCTTGAGCTGGCTGTCCATCTTTTCCTGTCCTCAGACATTGGAGACCCTGATTCTCGAGGCTTTGGACTCTAGGACTTGTACTATGACTCTGGGGGTTCTCAGGCCTTTGATCTTCTACTGGGAGTTACTCCAGCAGCCTCCTGGTTCTCAGGCCTTCACATCTGAACTGAAGTATGCCAGCAGCTTTCCTGCTTTTCCAGCTAGCAGACGGCAGATCACGGGACCCCTCGACCTCCCCTGCCACGTGAGCCGATTCCTGTAGTAAACCTCCTCCTGTATACACATGTCTGTGCCTGCATCTGTGTCTGTATCTGTCTATATCCATAGCTGCATCCATATCTGTATCTGTATCTATCCTACTGGTTCCGTTTCTCTGGAGAACCCTGACTAATACACCAGGTCCCTTACCTTTCTTATGTACCATTCCCACATTAACCAATGGCTTCCTCTAACCATCCAGCCATCCGACACTTTCCCTCCCAGCGCGGGCTGACTGAGGCTTAGCAGACCACGGCGGGAGGCGGTGCAGTGAGGGTGCTGACTGCTTCTCCCCTGTGCTCTCCAGCTCAAGCTCCCTCTGGCTCTTCCGGCTTGGACTGGAGAGAGGAGGGGAAGGGGCCCAAGAGGTTCCTCCTTCACACAGCAGCAGGGTGGCCCTGGTGAAGGTGAAGTTTGATCATGTCGAGCTCTCTGCTGTACAAGATCCTCAGTGGCTTCCCACCACACTTAAGGGAAACTGCACCATCTTCACAGTGGCCTCCCAGGACCTCTGTGATCTGGTCCCACTTACCCTTTGACCTCATCTTCCAGCACCTTTCCTCCCCAGCTCACCCTGTTCCAGCCACGCAGGTCTCCGAGCTGTTCCTCAGACACGCCAGGACCCCTCCTACTTTAGGGACTTTGCAATGCCTAGTCCCTCTGCCTGGAATACTCTTCCCACAAATATCCACACGACTCACTCCTTTGCCAACTCAAGTCCTGTCACCTCCTCAGAGGGGCCTTTCCTGAAAACTTTATTTAAAATTGTCCCCTTTTGTCATTCTCAACCTAGAACTTCCTGGTTTTTTTCCAGAACATTTTTCACCTTCGAATGCACCATATCTTTAACATTAACTTCACGTCTTAGCTTTTATTTCTATGAAAGAACAGTGCAATTCAAAGCATAAATTCCAACACCTTATTGACTGGAAGTGAACAGACAATATATTTAAACAAAATTTGCAATAAAATAAGCAAAGCTGGACCATTTACAAATATGGCATAAATAAGCCAGACCATTTATCTTTACCCTGAAACCCTTTTATGGCCAGTTTACCTGTTCACATCTCTTTTCCCCTCTGCTTACCACACACACTCTCCTCTCCAGGGCCAGGCCCTGACTCAAACACACTATAAGTAACCCTCTCCTCTAGTCTTTTTCTCGTACTAAAACGTTTTTCTTTCCTAACCTGTCCTTTCCTCTTTTTCTCTGTCTATCCAAATATTATTCATTTTTCTGTAGGCCTTCTCAAGACTCCCTTTCTCTATGAAACAAGGAAAGTGAACAAATATTCCTGAAGCACATACTACATACCAACAAAAATGGTGACCAATTGTCTTGTTTCATTCTCTTGATGATCCTATCTTGCATTACTCCTCCATTAAGTGCTCATTGCACCCAAGTAACTTGTGCAGGGCCCCATGATGACCAGTGCTGGGATCCAATGCAAATCTGAAAGCCTCAAATGCCACACATATTCTGTATTGCCATGATGCTTCCAGAACTACTCCGACCCCTACTTTTCATTTATTCTTCCTCTGAACACCATATTTCATATCACATACCTCTACATATGATGGTTCAGTGTATGACTTTTGACTTTACAATGCTGTGACAGTGATACACATTCAGTAGAAACAGCACTCTGAGTTTTGAATTTTGATCTTTTCCGGGGCAGTGAGCCACAGCTCCCAGCCAGCCATGCCATCGTGACGGATACACCTACAACCATTCTGTACCCACGCAGGCATTCTTTTTTTCACTTTCAACACAGCGTTCAATAAATTACATGAGACAGCCAACACTTTATTGTGAAAGAGGCTTTGTGTTAGAGGATTTTGCCCCACTGTAGGCTAATGTTCTGAGCACAGTTAATGTAGGCGAGGCTAAGCTATGATGTTTGGTAGGATAGGTGTATTAAATGCATTCCTCATGAGTTGAGGAAGATCTCTGTTGTCTTGAGCTTTGATGGTTGTTTCCTTTGTATGTGCACATGTCTCGCAAGCTCATGACTGTACTGCTTCAGGTTTCCATGGAACTAGCACAGTTTCCTCTTTAGCACTGATAGGATGGGCAGAGCCCACGAGGGAAGCAGAGGAGGAGCAGTGGGTGAGATGTAAGAGGAACTGGAAGCACTGACCTTTGGAAAAATGGAGAGGATTACAATGGAGGGAATAATCCGTAAGTCTGAACAAGGCAGAGAAGAACAATAAGATAAGAAAGCAGAACCGTCAACCTGGTTTCCTGATTCGGAGTAATATCATTTGAGATTTTAGTGAAAGAGACGTTAGTGGGCTGTTGAAGATAGAAACCAGGTTCCTGTGAATTCAAGAGTGAATTCCTTATTCACTGTTGAATGTGACGTGAGGAAATGGAAACAGCAAAAAGAGAATACTCTTTCCAGAGTATTTATCTTTGAGAAGTGGAGAGAAATTGCTAGCATCCGAAGTGAGAAAATTTTTAGGATAGGGGACATAAGAAGAAAGAGAGAAGAGAGGGCAGGAAGGATGGAAAGAGGTAAAGAAGGAAGGGAGATGAACAGCCTGTAGTAATACTTATAATAATAGAAATTTTTGCTTGTGTTTCTAGAACTTCGTGAGATGTTTGCCCTGGGTCTCCTGTGATGTACAGTAGTACTGAACATGTGACCTTTCAGTAGTTAACATGTGCCCAAATCCCTTTGCTCAACCTCTCCAATTAAAAAGACTTGATTTAAATTTTCCTAGAAACATTGTATATAATAGGGCTTTCTTTTGCATGTCTGTTTTTTTTGCTTTTGTCTTTCATACATCTGAAAAAAGGGAATTCTGACATGGCGAAGCAGTTGACTCTAGTCCCCAGTGCTTCCCGAGAACTGAGGAGAAAGGTCGCCTGTCCACAGGCTATCACAGAGAGCAAGTGCAGTATTTTGGGCCATTCCAAGCAGTGCCAAGGGGTGGGCAACCAGTCAGCTTTTTTTTTGGATGCTGAACACTGTTAAAGGAACACGAAGAGGTGAGGTGTAGCAGCAGATCATCCATGATGGGTGTGATTTACCTTGTTTCAAAAGTAATAGAAGCAAGAAACCAGGAGTACATATTGTAAGCCTGTGATCTATAACCTGGCATCCACACAGTGTATTTATGGGCCCTTGAGGAAATGGAAGCCAAATTCTGATATCATTACCTCTTCAACACAGCAAAGGTTAAAGTGCTCCACCTAATGTAACTTCGCAGTTTTATATGGCAAAGATGTTGAGGGGTATGTTACTTAGCGATCACGCTTTGATTTAAAGATACAAGCAGTATGCTTAGGGCCCTGCCTTAGTCTCCAGCAGCATGAGCTGCCGCAGTAAAACACAGGCAGTGACAGATGGTTATTAGCACAAGGAAACCTCCTAAAGGGCTTGAACAAACTCCGAAGGTCCACAAATTGAACCAGAATCAGTGAATTCCCAAAGTTTAGAGGGTACACCAGAGGGCAAGGGGATTAATGGGAGACAATCAGGGAACAAAGGTCAAAAAGCTGCAGGCAACTCAGCCCCAATTTATTAACCAGCCTCTAATTAGGGTTGGTCTGGTGCCGGTGTACACAGGCATGGCTCAGTCAATAGTTCACATTGGAATTCTGTTTAAAAAAAAAAGTAAAAGAATAAAAAGAAAGGAGGAAAAAAGACTTCACCCTAGAAATCCTAAAATTTCTGGAAAAAAACAAAAAACAAATCAACTCCCCCTGCCTCCCCACAAAAAAATAGAAACCCCAAAACAGTCGTAGTAGGGCATATTTTTTTGGCCAGCTCAATTCAGATGTTTTTATGAAATCACAATTTTTCCCAATCTTCTAGCTTCCTTAACATTTCTTATGTAACTAATGTTGACAGGTTTTAATTTTTTAGAAGTAACTCTTTCTGAAAAAAGGCCATGACGGGGTGGGTACCGAACAGTTCCCCTACTGGTTGTTATTCTAAAGTAAGAGAGAACAGAGCAAAAGGGAATATAACATATTCTTATTCCAAATTCTCCTAAATGCGATCTGTTTAACATGTGTGTATTCATGGTTATTTATATATAAACACACATACACATACTTTCCTCTAATTGCAACTTAAGAACAATAGGTCCCAAGTAGAAAACTATAGTTGAAATTAGAAATGGATATAAATTATTCTTGAATCAAAATGCTCACATAGGAATCAAACAAGTACCCAGAAAAGCAAGCCTTTCCCCATTAATCTACCTTCTCAACACAGGAAGGCAGGGAGTATCTTTTAATACCAGGACAGGTGCCAGGTGATTAATTAGAAAAGGCCCTGGAGAAATTGTAGAATAACATCTAACAAAAATACTTTTTATCTGCAAAGAAATACAAGGGAGAGTGGTTCACGCTTTGAACACCAGAGCTGGGCAGCTGGTGGAAAGAAACCAAAGACGTTACCCAGAGTCAGGCATCCCAGGAAACAGTTAGGAAGGCCCATGGGAAATTTATTATTGTTACTTCATTTACATTTAAGGGGATGGGATGGAGGTTGGGGCTGAATCACAAAGGAAAACATTGAAGCACAAAGCAGTTTCTTCAGACTTAAAAGAGGTATAGTGTAAATAGCAATGGAACTGGGAAAAAAAACAGAAGAAAAACATATAACAAAAATTGCTGTTGAATAATTGATGCCAAATGGTAAACAGAATACATATATACAATGTCAATTATTTTCGATAAAAATAGTATCACATGTAAAGTCAAATACACATGGGCTCAATTCTGTAAGAGGGGATGCGCCTTTCTTTTAAATATATTTTGTAAGAGGCAAAGTTTTAAGAGGAAATTCCACAACTTAAAATAGTTTCTTAATGGGCTGAATTCTATTTAAAGTTTGCCACCAGCCAGTCATCAACCAGATGTCCTGGAAATAGAGGTATCTATTCAAGGGTCTCAAACAATCTGACATTGCAGACATCTGGAACTTTCTGGTCCCAAGTTCAAAGTATTTTGGTGGTGGTAGGTATACAAACTGCTCCTGACTTCTGTGGATTTGGGAGCTGTACCTGGCTTAAGCCTCTGTGCCGTTGTATCTTCCCAAAGCAGCAGAAGAGGAGAGGTCCCAGTGCTCCAATAACAGCCAGCAACACAACAGAACTCCTAATAGATTGAACGAACCTGCTCACTGGTGGCAGTTACCATGGTGTTTCATGGCACATCAGAAAAACTTGGCTGGTCAGTATTAAAGAAGAAACTACCTGGAGAATTGCATATAGTTGTAAAAAATGTCATGGCACTTCTGTTCTTTGCTATATTTTTCTTTAAAATAAGTCCAAAAGAACAATAAACATCCTTAGGTCAGAATTTGAATACTATGCATATAGCAGACATCCAATAAAGGTTTTTCTGAACTTAAGAAAAAGAATCTCTTTTTTGAAAAAAAAAAAAAAAAAACCAACAAAGTCAGGCCTTTGAAGTTATGGGAAACTCAGTTTAACACAAAGGGATACGTAAAGGTAGGTGGACTTGTATTGAATTACAGCTGTAGACTGAAATTACTAAAATATCACATTGACAGAGAGAAAAAAAATCCATATAAGAAATCTGAAGAATTGGAGGCAGGGAAGCACAATTTTGGTCCTCCCTGAGTTACAGAGCTTTTCTAACAAAAAGTCCCTCTGCTGGGTCTCAGGTCTCAACATTAGCAACAGAAGAATCTTAGAGAACTTGGAGATGGTAGTGACAAGATTTTCCACTAAAAAAGGTTTGCTACATGATTTGCCTGTGACACTATTTTAGCTCACAGTGCATATAGGCTAGTCCCTAAAGACGATCAAACAGGATGGCCCCAAGGCTAAGACGAACCACAGGAAAAACAACTATTATTAAAAAAATTAGGAAGTGGGTGCATGATCATCGTCTTATTTTACCCTCCTTCTGGGGGCTGGCCAGGAAATACAATCCTGAAATCACTTTTTCTTCAGCTTAACCAAATTACATACTTTATCGCCCAGTGGCTTAGGCAATAAATGCTACTGAAAGGACTAATTTAAGATCTGATTTTATTTTAATCAGCCTTTGTGATGCTGCAGCAGATGTGAGTCTGCTTATATGCCACCTGTACTGGCTAAGAATCTCAATGAAGTCCTACCTCATTTACATTGCTAGGGAAGACCATCTGAAATAATATGAGAGAAAGAGAAATCAAAGGAAGGCGGAAAGAAGGAAGCAGGCTCATTTGTTTTTGGATGCGCTCTCTGCGCACAGGCAGCCGGTTACGGTGGAGTCGTGGCGTGGTATTAATAACTGACAGCTGTTGTTAACTCCTTCCGAAGAGTAGATAACCTCACGTGGGATCCATACCCAGATCCCGGGCTGCAGAGTAATGAGTCCCCCTGGAACGAGAGCTTTGGCCTTCTTTGTTGTAACTATCGATCTACTGTAGGGTCCTGATGTGATTTAGATGAGGGAGGAAGAGATAATGGCATTGATTATTCTGTTTAGGAAGCAGACTAAGATAGAACTCAGGTACAATACATGAACAGGAAAAAAAACCCCACTCAATCACTCCTTGTCTTTTCTTTGCAGTCCAAGGCAACGTAGGTAATCGTAGCGACAGGGGAATACATCTTGATAAACACGTAGCTTTGAATTTCAGGGACACTTTGGTGCAACAAAACCATTACATTGCTTTTGCTGCTTCGGCTTTTTAATGACCATGTTTCACAGTCCTGACAAAGCCCTGGATGGTGGCTTACCGGTCAGAAGTGAGCTTGAGGGACCAGGTGCTCACCTGCGGAGAAGAAATCTTCCTCAATTGACATCATACTTTCTAACTGCATTTGGTAAAAATGTCTTTGATACAAAAGTGGACCCTGTAACGTAAGGAATGACGTTTAGCCCATCTAGACCATTCAGTCTACTTTGAAGGTGGGGTGGGGGGCGGGGGCTTTTACCCCCAGGGGATATTTGGCAGTGCCTGGGGACATTTTGGATCCTCAGGACTGAGAGCGGTGTTGCTACTGGTATCTAGTGGGTAAAAACCAGGGATGGTGCCAAACACCCACAGTGCACAGGACGACCTGCCACCACAAGAACCACCCAGCCCAGAGTGTCAAGAATGCCAAGGTTGAGAAACCTTGGTCTAGTTTATTTCATAACAGGATTATCTAGAATTTGTTTACAGTTGTTCACCAAAAAAGCTGCTCAAATGTCTGGTAGACTGCCTTGGGACAAGAGACCAAGAGAAAAACAGAAATGAAAAGCACTTTGTGTTCTGTTTTTTGCATAGGTCTTACCTGACTCCTGTGGCCTGACCCTCATCCATATGAAACTGTGGTAAATTACTGCTGAGCCCCCCTGTTAGGCCCAGAAACTGCATTCTGGGGAGAAAATTCAGGGACAGAGTAATGGCCTTGACTTCCACTGGGTTGATATTCTAGGCTTGAATAACACTAAGTGATAAAATGGGACGGACTTAGAACGTCTCTCCTGTGACAAGCAGAGACTAGGAGGGAGAGGAGAGGAATTGTGTCACAACATCCTGGAATTCAGAGCCAGAAAGAACCAAGATCTCATCTGTTCTAATAAAACACTGTGTAGTACAGTGGCTGTGAACTTGGACTCTGCAGGTGGAAAGACCTGGCTGCAGCCATGTGAGCTGTGTGATTCTGAAGCAAGTGCTAAAGCTCTCTGAATGTGAGTTTTGTCACTGGTAAAGTGGGGTTGATAATACCTTCCTCACAGAGTAATGAAGACTTCGTAGCACTGTGAAATATTTTAGGCTGTCAATAGCTATTTTGCTGATAAGAAAACCACAGTTCAGCAGGGCAGATCAAAGGTCAAGTGCCCAAAGTCAAACAGCAGGTTTGGAAAAGCCAGAGCTACCACTGAAATCTGGTCCAAGGTCAGGGCTCCATCCATAATGCACACCACACATCTCCTTCCTTTGATCCTCATGAACACTCCTACTGCATTAACGCCGAGGAACATCCACATCCATCCCACGCCGAGTACTATTCCAGGCACTGGGGTTACAAGCACGAGTAAGATAAAAGTGCTCCTAGAATTGGTGCGTGGTTGGAGTGTGAAGGGAACGTGGGCTGGGGTTACCTGTTCCACCCGGTGGGGCTGGGCTAATTTAGAGCTGAGCTGGTCTCTGAATGGGGCTCTGAGTGGTGAGGAAAGTGGGGATGAGGTGGTGCAGAGAATCCTCAGAGTCTCTAAAAAAATCAAAAAGCTAGTGTTTGGAAACTGGTAGCCAACAGAGAATTACAGGTTTCAATAGGATGTTATACAGCCTGTCTGTTATGAATGGAAGTACCTTATGTTGATATAAGATTTCACAGTTTACAAAGCATTCCCACAGCCCCTACCAGTAGATCATGATGAAATGAACACAGATTCAGTGCTTGCTATGTACCAGCAGTGGTGCTAAGCATTTTACATGAATCTGGTCATGTATTTTTAGCAACAAAAATCTATGAGGAAGATACTATTACCATAGTGGGGAAAGAAAGTAGTATTTATTAATTATGAAGCAACTTAGCCTAAAGGGGATTTAGTCACTTGCCAGAAATTACATCCCACTTCATGACACTTTGGCTAAAACAGGGTCTTCTGACTCCACGTCTCATGCCCTCTTAATTAGTAGTTATGTTTGTCTTACATCTTCCCCTTTCCTCATTGGACCTTTGTCTCTCTCTAGATTATAAATTCTCTTAGGGCAAGAACTACTGGTCATCTGAGTCCCCTAAAGCTTGGGCTGGGGTGGGGGATGGGAGGTAGGCCTGGAGATTTAAATGTCTAGGGCAGAATCAAGATTTAAGAAATGTTGGTGGAATTTAACAAAGATAGTTTTTGCACTGGAACTTATTTCAAAGGAGTATTCTCCTTTAAAAAGTATTGATGAAAATGGAATGATCCTGGATATGAAAGAATCAGTTTAATTTTAAAAAGAATGATAGTTGTAGTCTTCATCAATGGGAGAACTAATGTTGAGTACTCTGAATAGTCCCTCATTTTCCTAGACTATACTCTCAGGTTCAGGCCATGAGTATACATTTCCAAGGAATTTTCATCCAGCACATGTGCCCCCAGGAAGCTTTGAATGAATGAAAAGTTTTCTAAGCACTGAGCTTTGCTTGCTTGGAAGTGGGGGAAATGATTTCAATAATGCCGCCAGTAGTTTGGTAAGAATTGAACTAAAGAGTTCAAGCATTCACTGGTTGGTCTCTTGATATCTGATAACCCACAGGGCAGATGCCAACAACAGGGATTTTTCTCTCTTATAACTGGCTCTTCTAGACTAGGATTCAAATTTTTAATACTTGATCATTATAAACATTTACAGCTACATATTGACTGTGATATGATGAACAACATTTGATTTCAAAGATTTGCATTAGAATGTACATGCAAGGAGTTGGGATATTTTCTTTGATATGAATTGGGTTCATCATGGGTGATTTGAATAAGATAATAGAGAATACAACTGTGTTAAGAAAACTTCTATATTGCCTGCCTTCCCAAACCATCTACATGAAAAGACTTCCTTGGACTTATCCACTACAACATGTCTTTCAAACCTTAAAAGAAAAAGAAACCCCTTTAGTTTCACCCATTCCTCTCTCTAATTCTATCTGGACACAAACTCTTTAATCTAGAGCTTGGTACTATAGGCTGAGATCTGGGAAAAATATGTATTTTATTTTGGTTTCCATTGATAAATTGCTAAACAATTATAGATAAAGACCAGCTTCTTAGGGTGAGACTTGGTAATTTGAACTCAAAAATTATTATATCCAGGTCTTACAGATACCATCAGTGTGGAAGATTTTGGATTTCCCAAGATGGCTGCAACAAGATTTCCTACCCCACATGTTTTTCTTGTAAAGTGACATTGTTATCCTTCTCATTGAAAGGTGGGGTCTATGTTCCCACCCCTTGGATCTGGGCGGGCCTATGACTGCAGAGGAAGAGATGCTATACAACTGAGACTACACCGTAAAAGCTGATGCAGCTTCCACCTGGTCTCCCCTGGGATACTCACTCTTAGAACCCCACTGCTGTGCTACAGGGAAGCCCAGGCCACATGCAGAGACCACATGCAGGTCTCCCAGCCAACGCCCTCAGCTGAGGTTCCAGCAGACAGCCAGCATCAGATGTCAGACATCTGAATGAGATTCCCAAGCAAAATATTGAAATTGCCATCTGGCTTCTTGCTGTGGCCTATGGTAAAATGTGAAAGGAAAGAAATATGCTAAAGAAATAACTGTTAAATTTAAAGGAGCCAGGATTTTCTGGGTTTCAAATAATACTCTTTCTCATCCACCTCTCTAGATGATAAATGTTTCCAAAATTAAGAAATGCCTTCTAAGAGATCAAATCCAGGGTAGAAAGTGGTAAAAAAAAAAAAAAAAGTGTCAGGAAAAGGGGTCTAAAGATGAATCCAATGGTGTGACTGGAAAATGCTTCGTAAGGACCTTGAAAAGATCTAAGGCAGACAGACAAAAGGTTCCTGACTGTGTTAAGGACATTGTCCCACAAGAGCCTCACTGAGATAGGGAAAGGCTTACAAATCTCCTAGAGATTTGCAAATACATACACAGGCTTCTCTAATGGAGTGGGTCATCAATGAATTCACAAAAAAACCCACAACGTTTTAAAGAAATTGTTCTGGCAGAAGGACCACCAGCTTGCATCAAAAGAGATAGAGACTATAAAATGAAAAGGAGTTTTTGGACACCCAATCTTTTGTGGGCTGGAAGTAGGGTAAGAAGGACGCTTAGCTACCAACTCAGTTCTCTTCTGGAAAAGGAAGTACAACTTAGAGAACAGAACTTAGAGACTAGAGAGAGGACTCAAGAACCACAGTGAAATATAACAAGGCAGTAGGGCTGAGCCCGCATCAGGGAATTGGCCAGAAGCGCTCAGCTGGCTTTAGGAATGGCTGTGAAATAGTGACTGCTGCATGTCTCCAGTTTTCCATCTTTTTGAACAAGAGTCAGTGAACTGATGATCTGAGTTTTTCTCACCCTTGTCAATGAGGTGTGTGGGGAGGAGGGGTGCAGATAGCTTGTCACAGGCTGTCTGATAGAGAGGAATGGTACACGGGGGCTATACCTGAAGAACCACATCCGCAGTCTCATCTGCACACAGACATGACTTAGATGGTAATTTCTAAATCTGGTGCCATAGTGGGTTGAGTTTTGGGTTCTTGACAGGAGGAGGTGAGGGGGTTTGCATGTGGAAGGGATGTGAGTTATTGGGGCCAGAGAGAGAACTGCAGCAGATCATATCTTCCAAGGGGACCACAACAAGGTCTTCTATCCTACAAACTCTTAGTATGATTTCTATCCACATGCCTCCCAGCAGGAGGCGGGGGTTCGGCTCCTTTTGCATTTGGACAGGCATGAGACTAGAGAGGAAGTGACGTAACTTCTGAGGCAAGGCCATAAAAAAGATAGAGCTTCAGTTTGGACTCTCTTAGGAAGCTTGCTCTGGGACCCCAGCTGCTATGCCCTGGGAGAGTAGAGGCCACCTACAGGTGTTCTGAGCTAAGAGCTCAGTAGACAGCCAGCGTCAACTGCCAGACGTGAGTCAGAAGTCCTTAGAGGTGACTCCAGCTCTAGGCACTGTCTGACCACAACTGCATGACAGACTCCAAATGAGAACACCTTAGCTGAATCCCATCAACCCCAGGACCAGAAGAGATAATATTGTTTCAGCCACTTAATTTTGGGATGTAATATCTTTTAAGGTTTTGTTATATGTAATATAAATACATTACATATAAGAGGGCAGTGATGTATAAAACCTTTAAAAAGTTGGTAGACTCTCTCTGTATATAGATAGACTATCTGCCTATGTATCTATCTAACAAGATAGCAATTGAAAGTACACTTCAGACAGTTCCAAATCTTGCATTTTAATTTCTCACTTTAATTTAGAACTTTGCATTTCTGCTGACATTCTTGCTTCTGTGTTTTGCTGAAGTTAGTTTTCAATGATAATCTTACTGCTTGTGGGCATATAAACTATGAATTCTGAGATTGGCAGTGGAAGAGGAGTTACAGAGATCTCATCATATTCACACAGCTGAAGAGCCAAGCAAATCACACTGTGAACTGTCACCCTTACTGCTGATAAATATCTTTAATCCCAAATTCAAATATATTCCACTTCCAAGGTTATTCATAACATGGTTTGTCCTCTCTCATCAATTCTATTCATGCAGGTTGCCAAAGCTCCCCAAATTATTCTCCTTCCTTTCAATAAATTATCAGGATATAATTAGTAATACATCAAGGATGTACTTGACCCAGGTTCCCACCTCCTCTCAAGAGAAGCAGATTAAAAAAATGTCTCTAACTTCTATAGCATAAAGACATAGGCGAAGTCATATGCAGGGTCAATACAAGTCCTGTGAATGGGATTCAGAGGAAAGATTGCCCTCGCTGTAAATAGGGCTCAATCACCTAAATGGTAAAGTAAGTGAAAGAGAAACAGCAATAAGGACATTTTGATGTCGGCATAGAGCTGAGTCCAGTCAAATAAACTTTAGTCTGTGGCGCCGGGTCCAGATTGCCAATGACATACAGCACAGCCATAATCTGCCTCCTAGGAAGGATCTGCAAGATTCCAATGATAATCTACATTGGCAAATTAAGTCCTCAGATGCTTCACTGGCTGCCTGTCTAATTGCTCTACAGTCTAAAAACAACACTCAAATAAAAAGAAAATGCACACACACAAACTAAATGGCAGTTGCATCTGAGTAGGACATGGGCTGCTGGAGTTATAGAAAACATTCAGTTCCTGCTCTCAAGTAGCTCACCTCACCCTGCAGACGTATTCTCTGAATGTGCCAGGGTGTCTGTAACAAAGTGCCACAAACCTGGTGACTTAAAAGCAGAAGTTTATCGTCTCACAATTCTGGAGGCTAGATATCCAAGATCAAGGTATGATACAAATTTGTTGCTTGACCAACCTTTAATCAGGCCACTAAACCTTCTCTGAGGCCCATCTGCGCACTCCTTGTAAAATCTAGTTTTAGCAAGAACCCTGCTAAGTCAGTTTAACCAGAATCTGATGGGGTTTCCCACCCTCCACCATCACCCACCCGGGTGGTGCCTTATCAGCCTGGCCTGTCTTCAGCAAGAATCCTGTTAGGTTGGTTTGGCCAGGACCCTCTTCCCCCTGATGTTCTCTCTGAGTGATATTCCATCTACTGGTCCCCATCCTGCTCCTTCGTTGTGAATTCCCACTTGCCTGTGCTGTGTTTGGAGGGAGTCCAAACTCTCCACTGTCCTGAATAAAGTCTGCCTCACCATCTTTAACAAGTGTCACTGAATATATATGTATTTTTAATGGGTATTGGCAGGATTGATTCCTTCCAAGGACTATGAGAGAAGGATCTGTTCCAGGTCTCTCTCCTTGGCTTGTGGATGGCTGTCTTCCTATTCACAAGGCATCCATCCTGTGTGTCTCTGTGTCTAAATTTCCCCTTTTTATAAGGGCACCAGTCATACTGGATTAGGACCCCACTCTAATGACCTCACTTTCATCTGATTACCTTCAAAAAAAGGCCACATTCTGAGGTACTAGGGGTTAGGACTTCAACTTATGAATTTTGGGGAAACGGGAAAACAATGAAACCCACAGCAAGTATGATGGTCAAGTAGAAAGAAAACGTAGTGCAAAAAACACAATGATAGGAGAACTTGCAATCTTTCTGAGAAGTCAAGGCACATCCCAAAATGATAACAACTCATCTCTGAGCAGTATAGTTCCAGAGACTTCTAGTATGACACTGCCTTCAATATCAGGTCTTCAAAGGGGTCTCCAGATTTGGACATACTCCTCATGAGACCACCCCCTGACCTGCCCCACAATATTCTCACTACTTTTTGCCTAGCGGCCACAGGACTGTTAACAGTACCATGGCTGTCATCCCTGATTATGCTAACCATCACATGAAGCCCAGGTTTCCCTGCACATGAGATCCAGTAGGGCTGTGGGAAGCCTTCCTCCGCACCTTCTGGAAATCACAATGAGTCCCTGGCAAAATCCCCATCCCCTTGACCTCTTCTCTGAATGCCCTCTTCGCCCTTTGCCCTGTGTGAAATTCGGTACGCCCAAAGAAACTTTCCCTTACAGCCCTCTCAACCGGAAGCCATTTTCTTCCACAACCCTCTTATCACTGGACCCAGAAGTGAGGTACAAGTCTTCCTTGCTCCTCATTGCTCCTTCTGGATCATTCTTTGTTCTCTTTCCCTTAAAAATAAACACCTTTGAATTTTTCCTTTAGACTATGCCATCGTGTTGCTGTTATCTACCAACCCTCGGGACAGTGCCTCCTCTTCAAGATTTAAGTTCCTGGCTCACTCTCCACAAAACTACTCTTATGACTCATGATGAGTTTTGTAACCATGTAGGGAATTCTTCCAATATCCTGATCTTCTCTCTTCGAGTGCTCTCATCCTTCACCTACCTCAGCCACATACCCCCACGGTCATCATACCTGGAGCTTTCATGACTAATAGCTGGGTAATCCTTACCTCCAGCATCCCATTCTAGGACCACCACCTCATGCATTTTATGCTCATTCTTCTAGGATCCTCATTCTAATCCTTCAGGCCCATCAGCTCCTATGATTCATTAATCCTCTTTCATTGTCCCTTACCCTTTCCCCATGACCTGATCCATCTCCCTGTCCTCACTTCCTTATTCAGCTAAAATGTCACAGTCATTGGAATAACTCCCTTTTATGTATCTTTAATATCCTCACCGCCTCTCATTTTGATACACAAGCAGGACAAAACCTGAACCCTCTGTCTTAAATTCACCTCACCATCTATTCCACACTTGCATGTGGAGGGAGAAAAACATAGCCCATGTTTATGCTTCTGGCATAGACTTCAAGTCCATATTTTATTTTTAAAAACATATTAAACACACTCATTTTTATGATTTTTTTTTTGGTAATCAGGTCTATTTATTTAAGTTTTTTTTTTTTTTTTTTAATGGAGGTACTGAGGATTGACCCAGGACCTCGCATGCATGCTAAGCGTGCACTTTACCTCTTGAGCTATATTCTCCCCCCTCTCCTTTTTATGTTTCTGGTAATACTGGTATCTAAAGTCTTGCTTATGAAGTCTTGTTTGCTTACACATTTTGGTTCTCCACTGTAAGCTCATTCCTTTACACTTTGTCCATGACACTTTCTTGAAGCCTAGATTACAGGTGGGTTTCCACAGAGGATTTGCATTTACCTCTGCAAAGTTACTGACAAAATCTTCAAACCCAGGACTACTGTAAAGTGTATTCCCAACTTGAAGTTTATAGATGGTTGGAGAGTGTGAATTGGGTTTCTGAACTCATCTGATATCTGCTGTTATTACAGATTTCAGGAGAAATATTTTCCTCCTGGTATGAATTTCCCTGCTTTACCCAGAGAGGCAATTTTCCTAGGATATGGGCAGCTGTTGAAGGGCTACATTTTTCTAGTTTACCTTTACACTTTATGCTGGGAGATTTTACTATCAGATTCAGCATCTTGGGAGAAACCGCCTTAGTCTGTAACTCCTGATCACCTTGAGACCATAAAATTCAAGATCCACTTAAGCAAATACCCTCAGGGTAGATGCTGGCTTTAGTTATCAGCTTATATCTTTGGTTTCTTTTTCAAGTAGTTTTGGTATCTCTTAATTTTTCGCGTTCATACTACCTCATGTAAACCTTTAAAAAGTCTATTATTCTCCGTTCTTCTCAGAGGGAGGGTCTGTTCTAAGTGCACAGACTATGATCATCTATGATATTGCCAAAAACAAAACTTGGAGTCCTTTTGAAGGCTGGGAAAACCATATTTAGAGTTGATGTTATTTGTTTAGTTGAGTTGCCAAATTAAAATAATTACAGCTTTCAGAAACAGTAAAGTATGTATTTGCTGCTAACGTCATTTTGTGGCTTGTGTCTTAATTACATAAGAATGTCAACTTTCAGTTGTATAAGAATAGGAAATAATGATTATGTGATCCTTTTAGCTATTTGGACTTTTAATGAGTGAGACTTCATTATATATCCTGTTTTCAAAAGCCTAAGCCAAACAAGGTTTTAAAAACATTGCTTATGTTTAATCTGGGACATATAGAAATTTAAAAAATAATTAGGGAAGAAAAATGCTAGAAATAAAAAAGGTTTTATACCTTTTAAAATAAATTATTATTTTCTTTCTCAGTACATGAAAAAGAAAGAGTTTTCTGTGTTTGAAAGTTATACGTTCTCATAAACATTCCTTTTCTACATGTTGACATCAGAATAAAATAAATGAAAAGCAGTAGTAATCTCCCAAGGGATCACAGTTCCCGCACGAAAACAGGAAATAAAACTTCCAGTCTAACATTTAAGAGGCTCAGGTTCTGTATAAAGGACTTGAATCTTTGGAGAGCTTTTCACTGAGACAATGCATGTCTCAAGTGGGGACTTCAGTGTGAAAGATCACAAGACATCATTTCTTCAGTTTAATAATCCATTTAATACCATCTTTCAATCTCATTTCATGCTCAGTAAAGCAAGAATAAATGAACCTTTTGCTGACATTGGTTTTGTGGAAGAGCTTTTGTTTATAAAGCAGTGGCGACATGATCTTATCACGGCCCATCATTACTGGTTTGCTTCTGTTCCCCATCCAAGTAATGCTTTCCTGCCATGTGTGCAGTTTTTTCATAGCAATGACTCCTGTCCTGTGCTGAAGTGGTTTGACAGCCCTTGCTTGCTTTTCAGAGATGTGTTTCAACTTTCTGCCTCAAAAATCTGCTTAAGTGATCATCTCTCTATCACCATCTCTGAACTGAGGAAGAAATGTGAATTCAACTGCTTGAACACGTACAAAGACAAAGGAAGACCGGGGCTGTTAAACAAACTTCTAGCAGCTGCACCAGTGGACACTTGATGACTTCACGCTGAACCTAAGTTCTTCTGTGAGCCGTGCTCACTTCTGAAATGTAGACTTGACATCAAGTTGGTGAGAAAAAGAGTCATGTAGAGTCAAACAAAGAAAACCCAGGCCTAAGCAGGCTGTCTCCCTAAGATCTGGGAATGTTACGTATGGTACTATATCTGTCTGTTTTTGCTGTTTGAGATTTATAATAGTAATCAAAGAGAATGATAGGAGTATGCACTAAAAAAACGTTTTCACGGGGTGTATTTTAAGAGACTGATTCAGCATTTGCAAAGGAAATACATTATTATGGTTTTCATAAAATTTGTATACTATGGCAATTTTATCTTAAATTTCTATAGCACTTCATGGGCTGCTTTCACATAGTTAGTAACATTAATCCTTGCTTTTCAGATTAAAGAATGGAAATTTAGAGACTAAATGAATGACCTCATCAAAGTCCTTCAGTACAATATTAGCAAAGCCACATCTACAACCCGGGCCTTCTGACTCGGAAACCAGTGTTCTCTCTCTGTCACACCAGCCGTGCTCCTTGGAGTCCCAGGGCTTCCCTGACATCCCTCTGGTGACCCTCCCTCTATACCTGGAAGGGTACACAGAAGTCACACAAACTGACAGTCGATTTAGGCCTACACCTCAAATCTAATCTCTGGTTTACCACAAGATAACATCCATCTCCAAGCACAGCAATGGCCTATTACGGGTTCATTAAAATTGGCAAATGGACAAACACACCAGTAAATGACTAAAGAGAGAGTTTAGAAAAACTCTAAATAACAGCTCCCACAAGGGTTTCATATTGACACCACAAAGAAGTATGTATCAAATGCATACAGTGTGTGCAACACTCACAATAAAAGTTCTTTCCCAGAAGGGCCTCAAGTTAGGTGGGAAGACGGGGCGTGTGTCTAAGAGAATATCAGAATCCAGCCAGCATCATCATACAGGCAATCAGAAGAATGCAGGATGTCTTAATGGCTTTCGATGTATACAGAAATATTTGGAGAATAAATCGAAGAAAATCTTTCACATAAAGGTAGGGAGCTATGTTTTAGGGAAGAGAGAGCTGGAAACTCAAGTCAAGGGCTCAAGTCAGTCCCTGCACGACCATGAGAAACAGGGAGCCCCAGGGCAAGTCCGCAGACTTCTCTGAGCCTCAGGGGTTTCTGTGAAGGTGGGCTGAGGATGTATACCACAAAGTGGTAAGAGGAGTTAATTGTGAAAGCACTTTGTGGATCATCTAGCAATGCGCAGAGGAAGAGAGGGTGAAGGATAGGTTGCTACCTACGGCTGTAAAACTTGGCTGGGGATTTGGACCTGACGGTGCCAACCACTCCAGCAGTACAGCCACCCCGTTAAACTGCCTCGGATGCTTTCCGGACCGCCCCCTGCCCCCAGCCGCTCTCTGACTTGGTGCAAATGCCAGATGTGGCACCTGGCAAATAGTGAGGTATGTCTGTGTCTCTCTACAGCATTACCGAGTACACTTCGGGTACATTATTCTCTACACTTTAGGTAATCCAACAGCAGCCCGCTGCTAAGAGCTGTGTTCCTGTGATGACTGCCATCCACATTTGAGGCCTTGTGCTTTGATTTCTGAACATCACAGAAAGAACACTTTGGTTACGAAATTATAAAACAGCATATAATTATTTCTTTTCCTCTTTAGGCTATTTGTCTTCTTTTCTGAATTCTTAGAACTGGGCGTTACATCCCATGAAATTATCATGTCACCCATGATCGGCTTCAATTTCCTAAGATATGTCTGCCTAGGTTGTGGGGAAAAAAAAGATAAAGGATGGACTTCTACACCATGCAGCTCTTTCCGTCTCTATCGGTAATACTGTCACAGCAAGCCTCGGTGATTTTTCAAGTTATCTGTGGGGTCAATGGGAAATCAAAAGGCATTAAAAAGAGTCAGTGTGAATTTGACTGTGAGGTCAGTTGAAAAGAAAATAGAAGATAAATAGAAGATAGATTTTCTGTATCTAAGAGCTCAGTGTTACATGCCTGATATCAACCAGCTCCCACATAATTAATGTTGTGCTTGTGTTTTGACAGGCAGCTTGGTGTTAACTAGAAATCACCTTAAATCTTACTCAAGATCTTTTTTTTTTTTAACTTCAGCATTGCATTTTATAAAGCCTAACGTAAGAGCACGTGTATGAGATGTAGAGACAGGCTGAAAGGAAGCCACATTAGGTATTAACAACTGTGTCAAATATTATGAATTTGAGGGGTACAGTAAGACTCTGTCCCTGGTCCAGCTTTTACCAGTACCTGGCATGGAGCCAGATGAGGAAGCTGATCACATGTACATGTGAAACAAAGATGGACAGGATAATGAACAAGCAGGACAGAATCAAAATACAGAAGGTGCTGGAGACTTAAACACCAGACAAAAAAGATGCTGCATCTTACTAGGAAAAAATCTGGCATTTAGAGGAGATTTACAGAAGGTCAGAAGCAAGAACCAAAGGCCATATAATAAAGAGCCAAAGCTTTCAGTTTCACCAAAGGTAATATGGTTATGTTAAATAACACCAACAAAAACCCATAAAATTAGTTTATGCTAATAGAAGGAAATGTTGAAAGATAATTTTTTGCATCTAATAAAGGAGTCAGTCAGTCCCCAAAGCCTCCACATTAGAGTCACTGAAAGAGATTTAAAGTAAATTCACATTTCCTGGGCTTTTTGCAGGTTGTCTGCCTTTCCTTTCGAGAACTTTCTCAGTGACCTGTTCTAGTACAGGATGTGATAGTTTCGATTTCTTCTGGTTCTAAAGTCTTTTATTCTATCCTGTGATTTTTTTGTACGTCTGAGTCAATTTCTCCAGAAATGAAGTACTACATTTTGCTGAGATTACCTCCGTTCTGTCAGCCAGAGCCGGCAGGGCTTGGCTTTATCGCGTATTGGCACTGCTGCAAAACATGAACGTTCTTGGCATCATTCCTCACAACTGCCTCCCTAAGTAGTTTCTCTCATATTTCATGATTTGGTTGAAGACCCAATGTGGTCAGGAAAAAGATGTGCATAAGTGATGCATAATTATATTGATTCGTGTTCAGCTGATAAAGATTTATTTGTGCTTAAGGCATAATAATGGCCAAGATTTGCCCCACGATCAATAACTCTTGAACCAATAAATCTTGATATCGGCCACAAAGGCCAATATCTACTTAAACTTCTTTCAAAGTGTTGTTATAATATGCTGATGGCATGAAACATGTGAGCACATAAAACACAATCTCTGCGAGCTTTCTGTTGACACTAAATTTGTGTTCTCCAAGAGTTAATGTTCTAGAGTCCAGTGACATTGGAGCAACTGTCTGGTCAAGGGGAAAGTTAATAATGAGGACTGATGGTTAATAACACATTTTTAAAAACTTAAACAACAAATATTTATTTCTCACAGTTTGGGAGGCTGGGAAGTCCAACATTAAGGTGCTGGCAGATTGGGTGTCTGGTAAGGGAGCTCTTCCTGGCTTATGGATGGCCGTCTTCACAGTATCCTCACATGGCAATGAGAGCCGTCTCATGTCTCTTGCTCTATTTATAAGGGTTTTAGTCCCTTCATGAGAGCCCCCACCCTCATGACCTAATCTAATCCTAATTACTTCCCAAAGGCCCCATCTCCAAATGCCATCCCATGGGGGGATTAGGGCTTAAATTTTAGCTGCACAAAAAGGTCAGTCCGAAGCAAATGGGAACAGGAGAGATGCCAAGCTGAACACAATCTGGCATAGTTCACACTTAATAACACATTTTTTAGAAGAGCAAGTAAGATTAGAGTATGTGGAACCACTTTGTTAAAATCCAAACCGTTGCAGAAACGTGAAGTGTAACAGTTTGTCTGCAGGTTCTAAGCTCTGCAAAACATACTTGAAAAAGAAAAGCAACTTTTTGTAAACGAGCAGGGAAAAAAAAAACAAGATATGGGAGACAATGGGGCAAAAGTACATGAAGGAAGCAAGAGAAGGGAGGGACGATGACTTAACATTTATCGGGTACCCAACCTGCGCCAGGAGCTAAGGGAATTAGCTGATGTGCGTTGTTACATTTAATGCTGGCAATCCTACGAGGTACAAGCCAGACCTCAAGCACAACTCTAAATCCTGCAGAACTGAGCCTTAGGCTAAGGAACCGGTTCTACAGTTTTTAGTGGCAGAGCTGTAATTTGAAAACGTCTGTATGAATCCAAGGATCAAGTTCTTTCTAGGCTACTACACACAGAGGCGCAGTGGTTACATTTACAGAGTCATTTGGGAACTGTTAATGGTGTGGCAAAGTATTTTTCATACTTTGGTAATAAGCCTAGGCCTCACCCCAGCATCATTTTCTGTGGAATGCTAGCAGTCCCAGTCTCGCAATGATAGTAAACACTGGTGGCTGCTAATCGTGAAAAGACAGGTAATATAGTTTGTAATCTATGGTAAGGTGAAAAAGATTTTGTGGGACAAAAGGATGCTGGAATGTCTTTGACTTTTGGGAAGACAAGGGCCTTTCTACCAGGGTGTTAGTCTGCTCAGCTGCTATTACAAAATACCATATCCTGGGTGACAAATAACAGAAACTTATTTTTTTACAGTTCTAGAGGCTGGGAAGTCCAAGATCAAGGTGTCAACTGATTCAGTTCCTGGTGAGAGCCCTCTTGCTAGCTTGTGTCTGTAGACTGTGTCCTTACATGACAGGGCGGGTGGAGAGAGATGGCTGGTGTCTCTTCCTTTTTATATAAGGACACCAGGTTTATGGCATCAGGGTTCCACCCTTATGACCTCATTTAATCTTAATTACCTCCTTCAAGATCCTATCTCCAATACAGACATGTGGGGGGTTAAGACTTCAATATATAAATTTTGGAGGGACACCTTCAGTCCACTGCAACCAGTGCCGCACGCTGGACCTGTACCCAAAGATGTGCTCGTGGGCTCATGTTCAGTTCTATCACCTACGGCCATATGAATCTGGGAAAATTTCCCACAAGCCTTCGTGAGCCTCAGTATTATCACCTGACTGATAACACGGACATCCCACTGGGTCGTGAGGCCGATCATATTTCACAATGTGCAGGTAGTCCTGTGTTCTCGTGCATGAAGCTTTCCCGAGAACATCTAAGAGGGACTAATATCCCAAAGACAGACTGCAGTGTTAGAAGGAGCTTCTACTTTCTGAGCTATAAAAAGTATTCCAAAATCTCTAATTAAACATCACCTCTTAGGTGGAAAATTTGTCAATATGTTTCAAGCTTTTTATACATGTTCTTTTAGTCATTTACTTGTTTACTGTTTTTTTAATTATCCAAGTAATATACAAATATATTGCAAAAATACAGATGATACTGAAATACAAAATAAAAGCCTAACTTTTATTTTTTCATAAATCCCATTCCCAGCCCCACAGGTAACCACTGCTACTCATCTGGTGTGTGCCTTGCTATGCATTTATAAGAATGCATATATATTTCTACACACATATATATATAAACATGTACAAGCACACAATTTTGTGGAAGGCTTTTTTAAGATGAAAATATGCTTCAATCTTTATTCTTTGAATACATATTTGAACACAGATTTGTCTTGTTTAAGTTCAACAATTATTTTGTTGAGCTAAAGATTTGCTCCTTTCAGCATGAGTTGAGATTCCTGCCCTTATCTGGGTTGTAGGTTTAAATGACTATGTTGTTTGCAGTATCAAACCCATCATTTTCTCCAATTTCCTACTAATTTTTAGAAAACAATGAAGCAAAACATGCAATTATTTTGATATCTTGGTGCAAACAAACACTGCTGTGCAGACAAAGCAGGAAACACGGCTGAAACAGAACCACCAGCTACCAGGCAGTTTAAAATATTTGTTCATTTGTGACATCTAACTCCAATAATTGAATGATGTAAGTGTATAAAGTACTAACTGTTTTAAATTCAACCTTATAAAGTTTGAGTTTACAAGTAAAAGTAATTTGTGAAACCACAGAGGGATGTTTGTGTAAAGGAAGAAAGAAAAGTCTCATTTTGATAAAAGGTGCTTTTTCACAAAGTACACATGAATTTTTCCACATTCATCTAGTGTGTGTGTCTGTGTGTGTGTGTCTGTATACGTGGGGTTTTGTTATCTGCCTGAAAGTCTTTTGTCTCTCATGCATTTAATAACAGGTCTTATTTTACATTTCATTACAATTTCACTTAGTCTCCATGTGCTTCAGATTACTCTAGTCTTTCTAAAGCAGCTTGTGCATTTACTTTTAGAAAATATAATGGGCTTAAGAATGAATTTTGTTTAAAAGTCACCAACAAAACACTGAAGATATTCCAACCCAGCTAACAATTTAACTCTGTCCTACTTACCCTGAGCAATACCATCCAGTGAAAGGCGATGTCTTGATGGATCATTCATGGAAAACTAAAGTAATTACCATCATTCTAATATTCCTATTTAAATGCATGAAAAACTGATTAGCTGAAGGCAGCCCTATATATAGCAGAAATGGCATCTTCTTAATACTTATGCTAATGCAAAAGACATTTTACACAAAGGTTAGAGGTGACATATGGGTAAGAAATGATCTGCACATACACATTTGTTTACTTACAATAATGTATGACAGGACTATTACTCCTTGAGAGAGATTTAATTGGCACAGAGGACAAGGTGTCAGGCAGATCAACGTAAAAGTACACATACATATACATTCATAAGCACAAATATATATATAGTACATTCATGTAGAACCATGAACCACGAACAGAGAAGTGGAACACACACATCCCACCTAGTTTTACACGTAGATTTCAGTTCACTTTCAGCCTGAGGTTGTCATATCTTTTTCTGTCCAAAGAGAATTTTGATGGAAATTAGAAAAGGTTTAATAATTTAGCTGACTCTGAGCATTATATACCGCCTAGTAAAGAAACTAAAAAATGTTAAAATGATGCCATTTCAAATTGCAGTTACCATCTACAGCAAGGAATGAGGAACTGGGCTTATAAATTCAATTTGATTTTTTCACTGTCATTTCCACATGGCTAACCCACAGACTGAATTCTGTTTTCTGCCAGCTTTCTAAGCACACTCCAAGGTGAGACTCCCCCGAAATGGTGCATAACAATGAGCACATCACAGCAGCAGTGCATGAAGAACAAATAAAACATGAAATTACACATGAACTGGAGAATCACATAAGCAGGCTACGAATGGGTTACTGTCAATAACGGGTTTCAAATAAGCCTCTGATTTAATGACAAGCGAAAGCCAGAGTCTGATTGAGGGCAATCAAATGCTTCTCTTTTTATCTGCTTCTAACTCACTTTTTATATGAAAAGAAAAACTGTGCTGTGACAACATCAGCAGTATAAGGCCCCACAAAAATCTGAAAGCACAAAGGCTATTTCCACAAGCAATTATAATACAATGCGCACCCACATCGAAAGTATGGTCAAGTGAGCAAGTAACCAAGAGCGACTTCTAGCTCAGCACACTGGTGGAAGCTCCCGGCAACGACTGTTTGCTTTTGACTTAAGCATTCTAATTGTGATTGTTGTGGGCCACGCAACTGTGATGGAAAAGAAATATGGCTTTCAGATTTAAAAACTGAATAAACCACCAAGTGACTCACCCAGGGAGAAATGAGACCTCACCTAAAATGGCCCTGAATTAGGTCTCGAAGACAGACACATCTTTTTAGTGTTTACAGGACAGGATCAGGGCCTCACCCCGATTTCTCTTTTTTTTTAATTGAAGAACAGTCAATTACAATGTGTCAATCTCTGGTGTACAGTACAATGTCCCAGTCATACATACACACACATATATTTGTATTCATATTTTTCTCCATTAAAGGTTATTACAAGATATTGAACATAGTTCCCTGTGCTATACAAAAGAAATTTTAAAAAATCTTTTTATATATAGTGGCTAATAGTTGTAAATCTCAAACTCCCAAATTGATCCCCTCCTACCCCTTTTCCCTTGTAAACATAACATTGTTTACTAAGGTCATTCTAAGTGAAGTAAGCCAGACAGATAAAGAAAAATACCATATGATATCACTTATATGTGAAATCTTAAAAAAAGGACACCATGAACTCATCTACAAAACAGAAACAGACTTGCAGACTTAGTAAACAGTCTTATGGTCACTCTGATTTCTTAATTATACACTCATGAATTCCAGCCTCCAGGACTCACTACACCTCAACCAATATTTTTTTTTTTTGCACCTGAGTGTATTCTTTTAGCATTTCACTATTCATTATTTAGTTTTTGTTTTCTGTGTTTTCAAGTTTAATCGTCTCTGGGATGCTTTCAAGTTTTCCCCCAAAGTACTGTAAGTTCTTTCCAGGGAGGCCCTGGTAATGAAAAATTCTTGTTGAATTAATATTTTACCAAAAAATGGGAAGTAAGAGCAGTTAGCAACGAGAGTCAAAAGACTCTCATTTCTAGACAAGTGACTCTAACTGTAGATGGAACAAAACTTTTTTCCCTCTTACATCTAGATTTGGATGTTTTACCTCTGTGCTCTCTATACTATATTGAAGGGGCTGTGGATGCTTGCATTTTAGAAAAACCTCTGCTATCAGATAATATGATCTGCAAATGGAGAAAAGTGGATGATACCATTGAAGGCAGTGCATGCGTGTGTTTTATGTGACTACAGAAGGTAGGAGGCAGAAGCCTGATCCACGCTGATCCTCTTCCAGCTGGCCTGGAAACCCCTGCTTCCACCCAGTCCACTTTGTAACTGGACATGGAGGACAAAGCAAAGAAATGCATCAATCTCTTGGGCATTCCAGTTCCTACAAAGTGAGGGAGCAACAAGATCTTGTTCCCTCAGACACTTGATGATGCCCTGAAGTTAGATCCAAGTCCCTTGATCAGCTCCTGGGCAGCTGCTTTTGTCCTTCAACCCGCCCCTTACCTCCCAGCACAGAGAACTCCTGCTTCAAGGCAAAGAATATACATTTGCAAACAAAACATCAAGAATTCTATTTCCTTGGTAACCTGGGCAAGGAAAGAGAATTTGAGATGAAGGGAAATACTCATTTTGACCAGGTATATATCCATTCTCCTCCTCATTCTTGAGGCTTTATCTGCAACACAAGGCAGGGTCCCAAGATGCTCCAAGTACCTGTACATTTAAAGTTAAATGGAAAGCGAAGTCTGCCGCTAAGTTTAGCTCTCCTGCTGAGATCTTTGGGAGATTATTACTTCCTTCTGGCTATATCAGGCCCCTCTTTTCCCATCTCTATCAAACGGCTTTGAAGTTTCACTTCATTTGAAATATCATACAGTAAATGCACACGGTGTGCTTACGGGCTGCATGGATTAATGGAGCAAATAGTTGCTTAAATTAAATTTAAAAGTAGTTCAGATAAAGACCTGGAGAATTAGTACTGGGGTTAAGGATGGAACCTACTGAGGAATGCCTGGCTGGAGGGGAAAATTACAGGGAGGAGGTCGAGGGGCTGCTTCTCCCTGCCAGGAGGGGATTTTGTTTAGTGCCTTTGTGCAGTCAGAGGGGATCCTGGCTGAAGGGTGAGCACGTATGAGTTACTCTCGATGAATCAGGTACGGCCCTAACAGGTACGCATGGAAAGCCACGGCTACCCTCTGCTCTCCATTCTGTGCTGTGAGGCAGGTATTGGTGGCATTGAACAAGCAAGGTACTTTTATTACAGATGAAAAAAACTGTTTTGTGAAAGCTCTACCATGAATCTCGGAAAAAGCTTCAAATTCTATTCTTTACTCAGCCCTGTCGGTGGATTTCAGTGACCCACCTGCACCTCATTACCCCTTCCACAACAATCTCTGCAGCAAATTCTTATTCATAATCAGACATCTTATCCAATTCTAGGTCGCAGAAATCACTTAAGCAGTCTTAATGAATACGGCATCCTCCGGATTTACATTTAGTTCGAATTCAAAATAATATATTCCTAAAGAGAGATGGCTGACCTAATATTCCCCAAAATGCACGCCTATAAAATCACAGCTGAGATGATGGGGGTGGACTTATCGTCTTTTTTCCCCTACTCTTTTTCTTTTGTGTTTCCTCTAAGGCTTCCACAATGGTCCTAGTGAAATTGGATCTCCCCCAGTTTGTCCCAAGTAGAAACAAAGCCTGAAGTATCCTAAGCGATCTTCCATCATAGTTTCCAGCAGAACAAGAATGAACTTAAAATCTAAATCTAATTAAGATTCAGGATTTAGAATCTAAAAAAAAATATAGTTGGTAAAAGTAAAGCAGAATCATAAGGAAGCTTGACACACGGAATTCTGGATATACACGAAGGACGAGGACAGAGTGGTAAGTTATTTTCTTAAGAAACAAGGACAAATTGTAATCAGCTTTTTCTTCTGTTCCTGTGGGACCCATCATTGCTTTGCTTGCGCTTCCAGGGTGATGCACACACAGGCGCTTATGGAATAACCAAGGAGGAACGCCTGTGAACAGATAAAGGCTAGAAAAGGGAAGACCTCAGTCTCCCCGCACTCTCCCTTCTTCGAGGTGAACTGGAACCAGTTTATATTACTGAAACACAATGACTCCATTAGAAGGAAACAGAAGAAGATGCCTCCAGATAATGTTGAAGAGATTCCCAAATAACTACCTTCTCTGTAGTCCTCACAGAGATGCACACTCCTTATTTGGTTTATTTTCTGCTAAGAAAACAAATCAAACCAACCAACCAAATAAACAAACCATACTACATAATTCAGAAAGACAGTATTTTCATGGGCTGTGCCCAAGCAGAGAATTATTACACAGTCCTTATTAACGGGTATGTGTGTGTTTGCCAGGAGAGCACGGGCATTCCTTGGTTCCCCTCTCGGAATCCAGTGTCTAGAGCAGTGCCTGACACATAGTAGGTTCTCACCAAATGTCTGTTGAGTTGAGGACCTTCAACCTGAGTTTTAGAGAAGAGCCATTTTAACTGGATAATTCTTATATGGAGAAATAGATCATTCCTTGTAACAGCATGAACCACAGGATATCTTATAATTTTTATCTGATTTGATTAAGAAAGAGGACAACTATAGAATAAAAAGAAAACAAATTGGGACCCTGTTTATTTGATTTTCTGTTATTTCAGTGGCTTACTAAGTCAATCAATAATATGAATAAATCTCTGTGGTCATTAACAAGTCTCTTTGGTGAATTTACCAATTTCTTCTTAAGGAAGGCAATTAAAGAATTTAAAATCCATTCAGTCTTTCTGAATTCTCTTTACTATATTGAAAATCTAAATGGTTAATGCAAGCAGAGAAGACTGCATGTTAAGTGGAGCCAGTGTAGTTTTTTAAATCAAAATTTTATTTTCAGATAATTGTAGGTTTATATGCATTTGTGAGAAATAATACAGAGAAATCTTGGGTATCCTTTACCCAGTTTTCTCCAGTGGTAACATCTTATAAAACCACAGGTAGTGCAATATCACAACATGGATATTGACACGGATACAGGCAAGGCACAGAACATTTCCATCATCACAGGGATCCCTCACGGTGTTCTTTAAAGCCATACCCACGTCCCTCCCACCTCCAGCTCACCTTCCCTTCTTGAATACACCACTATGTTTCTCCATTTCTATAATTTCACCATTTCAATAATGTTATATAAATAGAGTCTTTAGTATGTAACCTTTTAGGATTGAGTTTTCTGATTCAGGATAAATTCTCTGGAGATTCACCCATGTTATCGTGTGTATCAATAGTTCAGTTCTTTTTTAAATTGAAGTTGCTGTACAATATTATGTAAGTTACAGGTGTACAATATAGTGATTCACAATTTTTAAAGGTTATATTCCATTTATAGTTATTATAAAATACTGGCTATATTCCCCATGTTGTACAGTATATCCTTGTAGCTTATTTTATACCTAATAGTTGCACCTCTTATCCTCCTACTCCTATATTGCCCCTCCCCCTCCCCTCTCCCCATTGGTAACTGCTAGTTTGTTCTCTATACTTGGGAGTCAGCTTTTTTTTTTTTTTTAAATATTCACTAGTTTGTTGTATTTTTTAGATTCCACATATAAGTGATATCGTATAGCATTTGTCTTTCTCTGACTTACTTCACTTAGCATAATGCCCTTCAAATTCATGTTTATTCCTCTTTGCTTTCAAGTATTTCATGGTATGGATGTACTTTGGTTTGTTTGACCATTCACCTCTTGATAGACATTTGTTTGCTTTCAGTTTTTGGTTATTATAAATAAAGTTGTTTAAATCATTCATGGTCAAGTTTTCATTTCTCTGGAAAAATGCCTAGGAGGGCAATTGCCGGGTAGAGGAGAAGTTATATGTTTAGCTTTCTAAGACGCTTGTCAGTTTTTCAGAGTGGCCGTTCTGCTGTACATGTTCAGCCCAGCAGTTTCTGAGTGATCCAACTTCTCTGCATCCTTGCCAGCATTTGGTGTTTTCACTATTTTTGGTGTTGGCCGTTCTGATAGATGTGTCCTGATACCTTGGTGGTGCTTTAATTTGCATTTCCCTGATGATGTTGAACATCATGTCATGTGCTTATCAGGCATCTGTATCTCTTCTTTGCTGAAATGTCTCTTCACATCTTTGTCCATTTTCTAATTAAACTGTTTATTTTTTAATGTTGATTTTTGAGAGTTCTTTATATATTCTGGGTACTAATCTTTTGTTAACTATGTGGTTTATAAATATTTTCTTTCACTCTGTAGTTTTTTTTTTTCTTTTTTCAGCTTATTAGCAGGGTCTCTCACAGAGCAAAAGTTTTCAACTTTGAGGAAGTCCAACTGATCAGTTTTTCCTGTATTAATGTTCTACTTGCAGTCACAGTGTGTTATGTAAGAATTTTCTCTCCTTGCTCTTTGGGGCTTGTGGAACAGACACAATTATCAGGCACTTGTAGGTTTCTTGAACATGTTTTAAGGTAGAGTCTGCTGAACTCCATTTTTCCACCCAAGAAATGAGAGAAAATTGTGAACATTTCTGCCTGGCAATATGCTCTTTTTCCCCTAAGGGTCAGTATCTTCCCCACCTCCAGCTTTATTGAGATGTAGTTGACATATGACATTGTGTAAGATTAGAATGTACAGCATGATGATTTGATACACATATATATATTATGAAATGACTACCAAAAATCAGGATAGTAAACATTTCCATCACCTCAAATAATCACCATTTTTTAATGGCCAGACATTTATGTTCTATTCAGATAGCAACTTTCGAGTATATGATACAGGAATATGGAAAAATATGTCCACTCCATCCTTCCATAAGTGAAATCCTCTATTACTGAAATTTTTGAAAATCCTGAACATCCAAGCCTTGTTTGAAAACAGATTTGATATCTCTTTTGACACTATATTATTATGAAGAGTCTATCTAGAAATTAAACATTTTGAAATTTATTTTGTTACTTAATAATATCATCGCCCTTCTAATTGATCTGTTGTTTATTTAGATAGCCTATTCTCTTAAAATGAGGTACACTTCCACCTCTTAAGTTAACACTTAGGTTAATTCAAATCTGCCCATTCTGTCCTCCCCCCCCCCGCCAAAACTGATGATTCAAAGTTCATATATTATTATATTTTATAATGTATTAATACACAAACAAATTTGGAAAGGCATTCGTCCAATAAGCACCTAATTAAGGGTGATCTTCAACTTAAGAAATAAGGAAATAAACAAATTATAGAAAAAGTAGTTCTAGAACTTATCACATAGACTACATCTAGTACAGTGCCTGGCATGTAATATACACTGAATAAATATTTGCAAATGAACAGGTGAGTAAATGAGGATGGCACTGGCAATTTGATGAAGACCTCTTTTCCTCTGAAATAGAATTTTTGTAAGTAAGACATATAAATGAAATCTGACAGCCTAAGGGATTCTATCGTTATATGTGGATATGTAGTTTATGCATTTATACATAAAGTATTTTTGGTTATAAGTCTCATATGTATTCTTGTGTATGATAGATACACAGAGATTCTTGAAATTTTTAAAATCAAAGAATCTTTTCTTCTTTTGACATTATCTAAAACATGAGAAAACCAACAATCACAAAGCTAGCTCTCCTCAACCTGCAATACAAGTTAGTTAATGGTTAAACCACTGCAGCTTACTGAGAATTCTTTTCTTTCAAAAGATGTTCAAGGGTATGGTCATTGTCAGAAAACTGCTTCTCTTTCAAGCAAATAAATGGCTTTTCCCCTGAACTGTGCTTTCCAGGTCTCAGGATAAAGTGTTTCCAAGTGGTAGAGATCTCTCAAGCTGTGATTCATCTAAGTCCTGTAGACTAAGCTTAACTGATGCGCAGAGAATAAATAGAAAAGTGGACCCTGGCTCAGCTGACACAAATCCAGTTTTCTCTGCCCAGTTCTCAAATGCTGGCTAAGTCCATTTACATTTTTCATGGGCAGAGTTATCGTGCTAGAATCACTTATATCTAGATGAGCAACATAAAAGAAGTCGTTCTGATTGCAAATACTTTGGATAAAAGAAAGAACGCTGACATCAGGATGTACAGCTGGTTGACCACAGGCAGCTCTCTCTGTCCGTGGGTTCTGCATCACAGGTATGGCAGCCGGCTGTATTGCTTCCTTCTGTATAAGGGGTTTGAGCATCAGCAGACTTTGGTACCTGTGGGAGTCCTGAACCAATCCTCTGCAGATACTGAGGGATAACTGTACTTGTGGAAGATGAAGCAGAGATGTATGGGAAATCTTGGCTTTCTTCCAGAGGCATGAAGGAAACAGCTTGCCTGGCTCGTTACTGACAAAGGGTTTCACTCAAATGTCACCTTTTCTGTGACATTTATCCTCAATTTCCTTTATCACCTTTATCCTCAATTTCCTTTCCTTGCCTTGTTTTATTTCAAAACATTTATTATCATCTTGCATACTATACATTTTGCTCATTTATGCTGTTAATGTCTGTCTCGCTCCATTAGAACGCTGCCTCTATGAAGGCAGGGCTGTTTCCTGAGTTCACTGCTGTGTGCTTCACAGTCCTGGTGTGTGGTATGTACTCCATCAACATCAGAGAATAATGGTCGAACGGATTCTCAAGGAAAGAGACAATTGTCACCAACAGTTTCACTGTCAAGATGATGACTGCCCATTGCACAATTCTGTTGGTTTTAATCCCAAAGGGAGTTTAGGCAGAAGGAGGAAGTGCTAGTATGGGACTAAGACAAGTCTGCACTGTCACTCTCTGACCAAGTCGCTTGGCCTCCCTGGGTCTCAGTTTCTCATCTTTAAACAAGGGGACCAGGGTAGAAAATCTCTCAAGTTCTCCCATCCCTGTGGCCCTGCAACTCCATGATCATCCACGCGTTCATTTGTTTCTTACTTCATGATCTGTGAGAGAGTCTAAGTCCAGAGTCTCAGTGAAAATAAAGATGGCTTTGTTTATTACGGTCTTTTGTACCTATGATGTATTTTACAGTACTGGTGACACAGCTAGATTACAAAAGATAGGCCAAAAAAGTATAAGGTAGTTTAAAATAGAGCAAAAAATAAAATAGAGGAACAAAATAGAGCAAAGGAAAAAACTAATAAATAAAAGAGGGGAATGGGGACTATTCCATTGCATAAAAGGAACTGCACAGAAAGGACTATATCATCAGGAGAGATGAATTTCTAACACTGTATGCTGATCACAATCACATAATGAATCATGATTTACAACATGATTTTTGCAAATAGACTTGGTGCACTGAATTGTTCTAACAGGTCATGTTTTTAAATGACTTCCTAATCTTCAATAATAATAATAATAAAAAAAAACTTAACATGTGGACCTTGAGATTGCTGCCTTGCCATAAAACAACGTGATTTCACTTCCTTAAAATGAATTATTCTCTGTGAGCCACTGCAAGGCATGCAAAGCACTGTTCTCATGGATTCTCTTTCTTTACACACTTTTTGCTCTTCTCCAATCGTAAGTCATTGCACCAATGGAACTTCCACTTGCATATAAAGTGCCTGATGCCATGGATGTATTTATTGTCACTTTTTATAAAAAGACCATACATTTTCAGCCATGACAAGAGACCAGCTGGCTAATTTAGAGTGCCTGCTGAACATTTGAGGAACAGTAATCATTTTATTTTTCACTGGCGTATTTAGAAAGCGCATGCTGAATATGAATGATTATAAATACAAGAATTATACAGATGTATGGGGGGTGCCCAAATATTTTCATAGGAAATGCACAGACATCCTCTTCACAACTCTGTGGTGTTTTTGAGTAAAGCAATTCAGAAGTGCTTATTTTTTTAAGCAACAAATTAAAGTTTGGTCAAAATAGATTATGTGGTGTTATAGTTTTTAAAGGAGAGTTTTATTGTCAAAAATTCATTGTATCTTTACAAAAATTATTAGTTGATATGAAATTTTATTAATTGACATGGGTTCTAAATATAATAGCCTAATTATTAGTAAACAAATTTCCTCTATTGATCATTCAGTAATCCAGTGTGTGAAAATTCATGATTGTAATATTCACACACTAATGCTTAATTTCAGAATCCAATTTGAAAATTAGGAATTCTATACTACGTCGCCAAGAACAAAATCATAATATGATTTGCGTACAGGATGAAAATATTGCAAGTTTCACTTAGATTTATTCCATTTTTTTCAATTTCTATTTTTTAATGTCATAAATAAAAAAACTTGGTATGCAATGATATATGTATGTAATATGTAAATAAGCAAATATACGTACTTTAGAGAGAGCGCATGGTCAAAAATATACAATAGCGAAAAATGAAGTCCACTGCTCTAGAAAGCAGTAAGTCTGAAATGGTGTCATTTCTATTTGCTGCCAATCACCAGAACATATTTAATTTACCAACTACTTTGTGTGTGTGTGTGTGTGTGTGTGTGTGTGTCTCTGTCTGTTTCTGTTTTTCTGAGCACTTTTATATGACTGGCATTATACTAGGCACAGTGTGTAGAATTACTAATAGTAAAATAGATGGCCTAGGGTTTAAGAAACTATACACCATAAAATGAACTCAAATAAAATAATATAGTAGAGGAACTAGCATGTCACTTCTCCAGAGGTCCCATTATGTGACCATCTGAAATAAATGAGACCCTTAAAGCCAGCAGAAGCAGGCTCCAATGTTGCTAAAATAGATGCCTAAAATCCCCATGCACTTTAAATTGTTGTTTTTCAACTATTTCAGTTTAAGTAGGCTTTGGTTCATCTTCCAATGAATTCAACTATATAGTTTCCTAGAATAGTAGAAACCATAAGTCAGAAAGTGTGAGAGGGCATAAAAAATAGGGGAGCAGTAATCGGAGGAAGTAGTGACAGCTGAAAAGTAAATCAGAAAATTTAAAAATAAACTCCATTATCTCACATTATATTTTTAAAAAATTAGAAATGGATCATATTTATATGTGAAAGCTAAAATTATAAAAGCTCTAGAAGAAAATGTCAGACAAAATTTTTACAACCTTGGGATAAGCAAGCATCTTTCAATGGGATAAAAAAGCATGAACCATAACAGAACACGTTGATAAGTAAGACTTAATCAAAATTTAAAACTTTGCTCTTTGAAAGACACCATCAAGAAAATGAAAAAGTAAACCACAGGATGGGATAAAATAATCACAATACATATATCTGACCAAGAACTCATAAACAAAAGCTATACAAAATTTACAGCTCAATAAGAAGACAAAAACTCCAACTAAAATGACAAAAGATTTGAACAGACATTTCACAATAGAAGATAAAAGAGTGAGCAATAAGCACATGAAAAGCTGCTCAATATCATCAGTTATCTAGGGAGTACCAATGAAAACTGCCGTGATATATTAATGTACATCCTTAGAATAGCTAGACTGTTAAAAAAGACTAACCATACCAAGTGACAGTGAGGATGTGGAGCAACTGGCAGTCTCATCATGGCCAGAAGGAATGTAAAATAGCACAGCTACTTTAACAAAAGTTGAACACACAAAAACAGATTCAGCAATTTCATTCTCAGATATCTGCCCCAAAGAAATGAACATAAGTCCATTCCAAGTCAGTCAGAAGTTCCATGAAGCAAGATGTATCAAGAATAGCCATTGCCTTGCACATTACCTAACATCTAGAAGATGCTCATAAGTAGGTGTTAACTGAATGAATGGATGATGGCTAATTAGTCATATGCTTTAAGACTGCAGCATGCAATCTATGTAACAACATATTACAGTGCACATTTTGGTTTTGTTTTAAAGCTGTGAATCCCATTCATCAATAGAAACCTTATAAGAAGTCCCAATAGGTAAAACAGATAAAGCAGGCTCTGCCCTGCCAGCCCACCTGAGCTATCTCCAGTGGCAACCAATGAAAAATCTTTTCATTATGGAGTTGGCAGGATCTGCAAAGAATCAGGAGGGATCGGCAGAATCTTACAAGGGAAAGTGGAAAGAATGATTAGAGTGGGAATTACACATGGAATGATGGGGAAAAGCCTGAGTAGATGGGATGGGGTTTGGTTGCAAAGTGTTTTTCAAACATATTCCCTCACTTCTTGCTTCATCTTTTAAGCCTCCTTTCTACCTCCCAAAGTCTTAAAATTCCCAGTACCACTTCTATGGGTCTTCTGACTCTACCAAGAGGAGGAAATTTCTGCTGACTTTATACTTTCATGGCACTACTGTCCTTCATCAAAGCAAAAGATGGCATGGATTGTAAGACATACTATCATTTTATGCACCACTGAAAAAAATGTTGCCAGTTAAAATATAGCATAGTGCTCCCTTATCTTAGAGTTCTTCTTTTAATTTATCTAATGAACTCTTCCAAGAGCACTCAGACATGGAAGACATGTAACAAGATCATGATCCTGACCTCTTTAACATCTTTAGCATTGACAGCTTATTTCAGGAGCACCAGGGTTTAATTAGCATAAACTTGTAGTTTCATTCTCCACCCTCTCCCCTCCCAGTCGAATCACGTGTTGCTGGAAGTTAGATAACTTCTTTTCAAAGTCAGCAGGAAGTTCAATGGAAGGTCAGTGTTTTAATGCTAAGTCCTGCACAATGAATGAATTGGTAGTGCCAGCCTCATGTCGCTTTGACATTTCTTTTGTCTTGTGACAGACTGTATTTTCTAAATACAGCTGCAATATTATCTCCTGGCCCACATGCTCTTCTAGGAACTTGCTGCTCCCCAATCAAGAGGTGAAGTTAATTCCTTTCCCCTTGAATCTGGGCAGGCTTCTAACTTGCCTGTAACTGACTGGAGGCAGCAGAAGCAATGCTGCATAACTTCTAAAGCTAGGTTATGATCGATGATTCAGCGTCCACCTTGCTCATTGGAGTACTCGCTCTTGAAGACTTCAGCTGCCATGTAGACAGTCCAGTTGCTCTAGGGCTGCCAAGACATTTCAAAGCTCAAAGGAGCCCATGGAGAGAGACCATAGGGAGAGGCCTTGAGACCACATAGGGAGAGAAAGATGCCCTGACCAGCCGCCAGGTGTTTCAGTATCCTGTGTTTCATCTCTAGTCTCCTGACTGTAACTGCATGAGAGAACTTGAACAAGAACCACCCAGGCAAGCCCTTCTATAAGCCTATGAGATAGTAAAATGATCAGTATTGTTCTAAGCCATTTAGTTTGGAGAATGATTTGTTACATAGCAAGAGATAACTGGAATACTTTAAGTCCTAAGCATTTGACAATTTCTCGTACATTTAGCTGAATTTCTTGATTTGTGCTAGGCAATCCTTTTCCAATTATCTTAGTAACAAAGCATAATTAGCTGCAACTACTTGTGGGAATAGGTCATGTAAGGCACTTGCCTCATTACTTCTTATAAAATACAAACTTGTGTTCATATTTACTTCATAAATATAAATATTTGCTCCATTAACATATCATATATGCTTCTCAGCACTATTTCCATGCCTCTACATGGATGATAGTGTTTTCAATACAAAATCATAGAGTACTTTTCAAGACGCTTTAAATGGCATATGCAAATCAATACCTGTAGTATCCACATACAACCCATCTGAGGTGAAGGCAGTGTGAACACCCATGACCAAGTTCAAGACTGTGCAGCAATCACAGCTAAGTCATGACAGCTACCTGGTCATTGGTTAAAAATAAATAAATAAATAAATAAAGATACTACCCATTTTAAGAAGTATCCTAATTTTGAGATGTTAAAAAGTGAAATTTTGAATTAGAGTAAAGGAAGTATGACATTCTCTGTTCCTCTCTCACAGCACGTATCGTATATAATTTTTTGCCTTGTATTCTAGGTGCTTGTGTGCACCAATGTTATGAGTTCTGGTTAGACCCATCTATTTACCTCCATGTCTCCAGTGGGTCCAAACTTCACGCTGTGCACACTGTCTTGCTATCAGGAGTCAATTAATCATCCAGATTGACTCCATTTTAATATCACACTTTGCGATCTCCAGTCCTCACTTACTGGGCAATTCTTTGCTTACTTCTACCTGGTTGTGAGTTTCATTTCCCTTGGTGACTATTCCAAACCTGTGCTGTTCTTAATTTCCCAAGCTCGAGCTCATTCCTACCAATTTGAGAACTGAGAAGTAACATGGCCCAGGGGAAAGAACCAAGGATTGCTGGCAAATAAGGCTGAGTTCGTAGACTGTGTGGCAAGCAACTTAATTTCTCAAATCTTCAGGTGCCTTTTTTTTTTTTTTTTTGGGAAATAGGAGTAATTTTACCTTCCTGGAAGGGTTAGGGCTCTAGTTAGCAGTCGATAAAAGCTTTATGTAAGGTGTCTAATATCAGAGTGCCAAGTCATAATAACATTCAATTTTTAATTCCTTTTCACCACCTTCTCCTCCTATTGCCTCCTATTTTACAGAGAAGGTAAAGATCATCCTCTCAATTTTTCCATTCCATCTAAAAATTTACCCCTATCTTTACCCCACCACCTTCCCTAACTCTCGTCTGATTGAGAACATCCCTATTCCTCCAGAGAGTGTGAACATAATGACAACAGTGTGTCTTACTCTCTTCATAGATGTGGAATAATGAAAATATCCACCCACAGCGTTATTAGGATTTAATCAATTTATACATCTTAAGACGTTAGGTCATCATTTCCTGGTACATGGTAAGTGCTAAGTAAACGTTGGCAAGTTGTCTTAGCACCCTGACTTTCTCACACTTTGCCTCTGGCAGTGAACAGGCT
This sequence comes from Camelus ferus, assembly GCF_009834535.1. Classification (NCBI taxonomy): domain Eukaryota; kingdom Metazoa; phylum Chordata; class Mammalia; order Artiodactyla; family Camelidae; genus Camelus; species Camelus ferus. Next base: position 58,576,729 of record NC_045703.1, on the reverse strand, counting down.
CTGTTTTGTGTTGAATCTGAATGACTTGAGGTGAGGAACTGGAAGAGAGATGATGAGCTAAGGTTTCAGTTTGTGTTATTTAGAAAGAAGAACTAGAAATGGTTGTGAAGGGGGCTAAAATAACTCTGCATCACCAAATAAAGACAAATCTCCTTTCTTCAGGCTGTTACTGATCACTGTTACTCTCGTCTAGTCTCCATTGTGTAAAACCTACTGAAAATTGTGCCTTGAATGAACACTCAACAAATACTTGTTGATTAGCTGAATTCAACTCTTGTTTTCAAATAAGACTCAATGGAAAAATGGAGTTCATACACAGAATTTCACTTTAGTCAACTTTCCAGGGCCCAGAGCCAACTCTGGGAACAGCAGACCTTGGCCCAGGCTCCTAGATAAACACCTTGCATCTTTACGTATATATATTGGCCTAAGGACACCTCACAACCCTTGGTGGTTAACCCCAGGGCAAACCATCAGCCCTTCCAGCTTGAGTGATTATACATTAGGTACTTTGTTTTTCAGGCCTCCCCTTCACCTCCAAGTATATAACAAAATGCAAAAGTTTTTATTTTCTCCCAAATAACGATTAACTTTTTTAAAAGTCTTTTTTTTTTTAAAGATCTTTCATTATTAATTGAATTTTCCAATTTGTTAGCATTGCCTATTCATTTTTCGTATAACTTTGGACTTAACTAACATGGTTTTAAAATCACTTTTACTACCTTGCACAAGTTATTTTACTTCACTGTATAACTGTTTTCTTCATATATATAAGATAAATACTATTTAGAAGGTAGTTTAGAAGATTACGTGAGCTACGATTGAAATTAGGTAGGGTACCTGGAATATAACAGGTGATTTAACAAAGTTTAATTTCATAACAAGCTTCCCCAATTCCTCTTGACCTTTTTCCCCTCTCTTTTAGTATGTGGGCAGGACTACAGGGAGAATTTTAAAATTCTATCAACGATGCAATTTTATCTTCTTAGTCTGGAGCTTTAGAGTATTAAAAGCCAAAAAAAAAAAAGCTGACATTTCTGAAATTTCACTTAAAGCTCCTATCTATTTAAACTTTAATAATCCATATATGTGTATAAATATTTCTCTCTCTCTTTTTAGAACAGAGTTTTCCCCAGGTTATCCTCCATTAAAAGATATGCTTTGGATTATCTTTTCTTGAGACAGGATAAAAATCATACCCAAGCCTATACAGACGTGATTGGCAAGGTCTTCGGGATTACTGTAAAGTATTTTCTAAATGTCTATACTAAACTCCCGGAGTGTCTAAGGCATTACCTATGTTTATTTTAAATAAAAATCTTTCCGGGTTTTTGTAAGCAAAATCAGGAAATTTATTTAAAAAACACAACCCATGGCCTCTAAGATGACAGTGGAGAGAAAATCTCCACGTGGTGAAGACCAAGGGCGGTGGAGACCAGGGTCCTAATTGTTATCTCCAAAATCTGCCAGTGCCTTGACCATCCCTCTTTCATCACTCTTGCCATTTTTCTGCTGACTTCCAGGGAGTGAAACTCTGCACCTCCTTTAAAACGCAAGCCCAGGGAAGGCCAGTACTGCAGAAAGACCTTCCTTAATGCCCTATGGCTCAGCTCAGACCTTCACTAGACTGCATTAGAGCTGTACAATAATGAAAAGCTACATACTAAACACACACAAATACACAAAACAGGGTAAAGATCTGAAACATCCATCTCCTAATGCTAGATATACCACCCAACAGCAAACTGAAGGCTCCCCTACTTCCTGAGTTCTACATCCAAGAAGAAGGGCGAGAACGTATGAATTCCTTCATCTCTTAATTCAGGTGTGTCTATCTCTTCTCTGCTATTGACACTGGAACCTCTCTTCTCTATGTCCTTGTGAACCTCACTCTGCTTTACTCAGCAAATATTTATTGAGTACCTACTATGTTTCCAGATTAAATTAAGAACAGAGTCTATGACTTTTATCTTCTTGAGTCACATTTCTTCCCATTCTAGACTATTCTGTGGCTCAGCAAATAACAAACTCCATGATTCATATGTTTTAGAGTCATTTAATTTATATTTATTACATTTGTATAGACAGTATTCAGCTTTAACCATTCAGCTACTGGGCTATCCTTCTGTATACAATAGGAGTAAAATGTTTGTCTCTAAATAGAGAAAATGTGATTTGAATAAGATGCTTGAAATCTACAGTTAGGCACAGCAGTAGGCAAGTTGCCTCTGGCACCAAAACAGCACTGACTTCAAGCACTGGTCTTGTCATTAAGCAGCCAAGAGCCTTGGAAAAGTCACGTGACCTCACTAGACTTCAGTCTCTTTATACGTGACATGATAGGTTTGCTAGATCACCTCTCTAGACTTCCCTCTAAAATTTGATTGTGTCACATATCTTATTGCTAAATATTTCTTGGTACTTCATTTGACATGTGAAATAAGACATATTTGTAGAGAAGGCCATTGGCGGCTGAACCAGCTGGTCACATTTATCAGTCCTACACTGTGTGCTCCACATAGAACTGGGCACCTAGAACTCAGCACCTGCCTTAGTTTGGGTTCTCCAGAGGAAGACACTAAGTAAGGATGTGTGCTCAAGTCATTTGTTGAGGAGTTGCTCCCAGCAGAAACTGGGAAGTGTGTTGGTCATGTCAGATACGGAATGAAAGAAGCCCAGCGAAGGTACAGATCCCATGGGGGGATCAGGGTTTGTTTAACTCCAAGTAAGGACCCTGGGTTTCATACTTGTGTACTGGGACTGGCTAAAGCCTGCCCTGGGGAGGATGTGAATCCAAGGGCAAACAGGCCAAGCAGCTCCAGTGTCCTGAAAACAGTCCTCAGAGGAATGTCAGAGGTGCAGGCCATAGGAAGCAGAAGAAGTAGGGGTAGTGGGGAATAGAAAAAGGAATCCAGGGCAATCTTAGTAGAGCACTGACTATGTCCACTAAAGGGCCTATCAATTAGAATGCTTTCAGTTACATGCAAGAGAAAACCCAATTCCAACTGTCCTAATCAATACAATGAATTCATTGGCTCCATTCAGAGGTAGGGTAGGCTTCAGGTATGGTATATTCTAGCACCCTTTTCCTGCAGTTATTCAAGGTCTCATATTCTCTGGAAGTTGATTTTGTCCAGAAACAATCAGCATTAATACTCTTCTTTCAAATTTTCTCTTTCCTAACCATGAAACAAAAGTCTAGAGCTTCACCTTAACTGCAACATACTAGGTCAAGTGTCCTCTCCTGGATCAACATCTGCAGTAAGATGTGTGTGTTTTGATGATCAACTAAAGCTAGGATGGGGCCAATCAGGAGTATGGCTGGTACCCAAAAGCAGAGGAGTGAAATTTCTTGAGGAACAAGAAGAAAGATCCACCACAATCTTAACTAAACCAACATCCACATCCATACACATCCTCCACCCTATATCCAGGTTCCCTAAATCCCCACCGCTATGGAAGCAGTGGTTCTTAATTAGGCTGTAGGTTGAGGTCACTTGATGCCTGGGTTCCTCCCCTAGAGATTCTAATTTAATTAATCTGGGAGTAACCTGGCCATAGAAATTTTAAAAATTCCCAGGTGGTTCTGCATAGCAATAGAAGTTGAGAACCACTAGTCTCAAGGGAGATAAGCAAGTCTCTTCCAGTTACAAGCAACTCAAGTGAAGGTGAAGTCCTTTATATTTATAAATTAAATTCTGATATAACTCTAAATGGTCAGTTACAAGTCAACAAACGGTAAGTTACACTTCCCTTACCCTCTCCCAACATACAGTGATGGAAAGAGGATGGCAATCTACAATACGAAGTTTATCTGTAAAAAGGAGAATAGGGAGCAACACAGGGTGGTCACTGGTCCAGAGCACATTTCTCATCCAGCTGGGCAGAGCACTGAGTGGTCTTTGAGTTGCATCAGAACTGAAGGATGCAGTCAGCCAATCTTGCAAACCCTGGTACTGCTCTCTGGGACTGTCTTCTCTATCTGTTATTTTGTAAGATAATACCGAAGATGGAGATTGGGGGAGAATTCTCTTTCTGGGCCTGCATTAATTACTTTGGGAGTCTAACTATGAGATTAGGAGAGCCTGGAGATTGTGCTAAGGATGAACTAGAGCCTAACCCTTGGCTTGGAGTTTCTTTGGGAATTCCAGTTACTGGGAGAGAACTAAGGATTAGATTTTCCCCAGATAAAGCTTTATCTCCTGTTATAGCTCCTGCCTCCCTGCTTTTGCTCCAACTGACCTAATCTTGGGGCAGAGATTTCATTTTTCACCCAGTCAGTCTCCAGATAACCAGACTTTTACCAATTTAAAAAGGAAAGTCACTTGTAGAGAGGACTTCTTCTTTCACATTGGTTAGTTTCAGGCCAATCTTGTCTCTCTCTCAAAAGACTTTAGTGAAGGCTGAAATTTTTCCACTAAATCACTGAATACTACAATCTTGGTTGGCACTTGAAATCTATTGTTAAGGTACAACGGGCAATCACTTAACTACTACTTCTGTGACTATATAATAAGATTTGTCAACTTCCAGCCATAGAAAAATTGCTCTGGTTACTTAGGTGCAGTTAGTTCAGTATTTTTGGATCTGTGATGAGCAAAATACCACTCTTCCGTACCTGGTAAGATGCTTTTGGTTACAAATAAATAATAGAACATCATTACAACCTGGCTTAAATCATGAAGGGAATTAATTGGCTCATGTAACTGAGAGTGATGAGGTAGGCCTCTGGGTGCAATTCAGTGAGGGTCAGTTCCATTTTTCACCGCTCTTCCTGCTCCTTCACCCTTTAATGAACTACCGTCATCCTGGGCCGGCTTCTGGCCATAACGTGGCTGCAGCTATAACTCAGCATACATATTTCTCTTTCCAGATCATGTGTAGTGAGATTAGAGGAGTAGCAGGCAGATTTCCCTTTGAATCATTAGAAAAAAATTCAAAGTTTCCTTCTAATTGGATAAAGTTAGATCACATAACCACCTCTGGGCGGTAACTATGGCATGAAGCGTGGGACTTCCTTGATAAACTTAGGCCAGTGGCTTCTTATCACGTAGCTGGAGTGGGGTCAGCCCCAGTGGACATCGCCTGGTTGACTGTCAACGCCTGGAGAGGCAGCTGGTAAGATCATGTAACAGAAATAGAAAAAATTGGCATCTACCCATATTTTAGATGTAGATGAGCAGACACAGAGACACCTGTTAATGAAGAACTCTCCTATTTGCAAGAGTTTCCAAGTGAAAAGATGTACCATGATGAAATGAAATGATGAAATAGTCCCTTTGTGGTCTTTGAGTATTTTTGTTTAAGAAAGTATTAATATTGAAATCCGTGAATCTGTTACTTTTGAGTTTCTCTAATTCCGACTAGGTAAAAAAAAAATACTATGAACTTACAAATGTTGCTATTCAACAGGTTTTATACCTTTTTTATATCCATAAAAGCAGTGAGTACGCACAATTGCTAAGTCTCTCAATCCTTAGCAAGCACATTATAGTTGTATTATTATATTCGTGCTAATGCTGTAATAATGACACATGTCAAAATCCCAGGAACCAAAAGGTTAACTCTGGGGAATTCAAGCACGTTGACAACTCTGTATTCATGGGAGAGACCCTGGGTTATCATTTCCAACTTCCTTTCATTCCTCAATGATGCAGCCTCAACATGATAATCTACATAAACCACCCTCATAATCATATTAAGGAAAATATGTATGAAACATTTTATTTATGCTTAGTGACAGTGAGCAAAGGGGAAACAGGCAGAAGAATTTTTGTGACAGTTTATACCCCAACAAATAATCACATGGTTTAAAGCATACTCCCAAAGCAGATTATACATTTTATGCACTTAATTATAATCATATTTTTGTCTTATCTGATATGAATATCTTCAATTTAAATATCAGCTTAATTGATGCCTATCATTTAATCATCATACTATGATCCAGGCCAATTATAACAATTCTTTCCTGTAAAACTACAGTTGTTAGAAGAATGTCGAGCAGGAAAATGTTTAAATCCTGACATAAAAATGTCTGTGATAAAACCAGGAGCTCTGAATTTCACAGTCCTTTAATATTGCCTTTGAAGTAATGAAAAAGCCGTTTTCCACCACTTGCTTCAAGGACTTCACTAATAACATCTTCCACAAAGGACCAATCTTTTTTTAAGCAGGATATTGTGACGTTATTCCAAAGCATTTAAAATTATATAACAAACTTTTACTGGAATTTCTTAGTCTACCTTTTTTATTCTCCCTAATGAAATACTTGTTAAACAGGTTACATCATCTTAACCTTGTGGAAATGCCTATGACAGAGTATCCATTATTTAATTCTGTCCCGGAAATAAAGGATAACAAGTTGGGGGTGGTGAGGAGGAAGGATGTTATAAATAATGTAAAGAACTTAAAAAAAAGGGCTTTTCTTTCGATCAAGGCTTCAGGTTCACCTTAGGTGGCAGAAAAATTAGTGATGTTACAGCCTTGAACTTGGTCCCTTGTAGACACTTGCTTCCACACCAAACTCCCCTTTAGTACAAGTCGCTGCGTACTTAGGAAGGACCTGGTGGCAGAGAAATCATCAGGGCTTAAACAGGTCAACAGAATCAGCAGCAATCTTTGCAGACTTCTGTGTGTTATGCTCTGTGACTGTCTCCGCGTGCCCCGAGCAAAGTCAGCTGTGCCAAGAAGTGGATTTTGGAAACCCCTGGCTTAGGGCTGTCTAATTAAAAAATGGTTCAAGATAAGTTTCCCAGGAGTACAGAAATCTGAGGAGAAAATTAGTTTCTTCTTTCACTTCATATGGGAACTCTGGCTAGGAAACTGCAAAGGGGAATGAGGTAAAAAGTACGTGAGGATGTCCCAGACAGTCTGCACTGGGGGAAAGGTGACTTGGGGCAATAACCCCAGGCTTTATGTCGGAGCAGCTCAGTTTTCCTGGGAGAATCAGATACTAGAATGAAGAGTGGTTCTAGGAAGTAACCAACGAGGAATCAGAGGGTAGCTCTAACAGTTAGTGCTAAAAAAAAAAAAAAAAAAGAACTAAGGAACAATTTGACTCTAAAGAAAGACCGTCTCATGACATTTTCCCCAAGAAGATGTAAAAAAGGCCAACAGCCACATGAAAAAATGCTCAGCATAGCTAATCATCAGAGAAATGCAAATTAAAACCACAAGGAGATATCACCTCACACCTGCTAAAATGGCTAGCATCAAAAAGTCTATAAATAAATAACAAATGTTGGCAAGGATGTGGAAAAAAGAGAACCCTCATACACTGTTGGTAAGATTGTAAATTGGGTACAGCCACTATGGAAAACTGTATGGAGGTTCCTCAAATAGCTAAAAATAGGGCCACAATATGATCCAGCAATTCCACTCCTGGGTATATAGTCAAAGAAAATAAGAACACTAATTTGAAAAGATACATACACTGCCAAGTTCATAGCTGCATTACTTACAATAGCCAAGATATGGAAGCTACCCAAGAGACCTCAACAGATGACTATAAAGAAGATGTAATATATACATAAGAGAATATTACTCAGCCATAAAAGAACCAAATTTGCTATTTGCAAGAACATGGATGAACCTAGAGAGTATTATGCTTAGTGAAATAAGTCAGACAGAGAGAGCAAATACTGTGTTATCACTTATATGTGGAATCTAAAAAATAAAACAAGTGTATATAACAAAACAGAAGCAGATTCACAGCTATAGAAAATAAACTAGTAGTTACTAGTGGGGAGAGGGGTAGGAGGGGGCACATTAGGGGTGTGGGATTAAGAGATACAAACTACAATGTATAAAATAAATAAGCAACGAGGATATATTGTACAGCACAGGGAAATATAGCCTTTGTTTTGTAATAACTCTAAATGGAGTATAATCTATAAAAATATTGAATCACTATGTTATATACCTGAAACTAACACAATATTATAAATCAAATATACTTCAATTAAAAAAAAAAAGGCCTTCCTAAGATAATGGTGGAGGGCACAGCTGTGTTTCCCTTCATTACACTTACTTTTCTGCTTGTGCCCTTCCTTTTAATGGGAAGGATAATAGTACCTAGCTTAGAACCATCGTCAGGACTTCAGAAGAGAGGCTGGCATGGCCTTAGCTTAGCTATTCTTATTATTATAACTTGATTTAATTAATCCATTTACAGGTGCTAATGGTGAGTATCTCTTAGAAAGAATATCCACATGGATGAGCTGGCACAGAATTCATATCAATAAAAGTTGGGGAAAAAAACCCAGTTTCCTTAAGTATTTTATAGCATCATTTTATTGGAATCATTACATTCCACAAGATTGCCTGGGTCGGACCAGGTGATATGACATAATCCAGACTCTTACGTTCTAGACCAAACTAGATGAAACTTCATCTTGAACCATTTTAAATTAGACAGCCCCATTCCAGGAGTTTCCACAATAAATAACTTCAAAGGAGGTGTCTGAGGATGACTCAAATCTCTTCAAGTCAGGAAAGTCTTTTAAATGTCATTCTTTTCTGCTGAATTCCAGTTGATTCCTTCTTCTTGTTTTCATCTCACTGGATTAAAGAAAAAAACTGATCCACCTATAAAATATTTTCAATGTTTCCAATTGGGAACGAGGGAGAGGTTACATCTGAGTTAGCAGGTGGGATCATACAAAAGACAAGTGGCCAGTTTATCTCATAGAACACATAATCATAAAATTTTAGGGCTGGAATGGACTTCAGAGAGCATGTAACCCAAGTACTTCATTTAAAAAGAGAAAAAAAAAGCTACCTAGGCCATATGCTTAGTGAATTGGAAATGTGGTTATTAACATTACATAATAATGAACACTAAATGTAGCTATCTATATAGATAGCTAACAATATATATAACATATATAAAATACATGGCTAAAATAATGGACACTATTTTGGTAACTATGATGCATAAAAGGCATTGAATTAGTAAACCTGGCTGATGACTTCCTGTTAAATTACAGCCAGAATTAGAATCATCATGTTTCCCACAGTTGTAGTCACTCTAGTCACAAAAAATCTGAAGGATCTAGTATTATTTGCGATCACCACATTTAATTTTACAAAGGGGGCATAAAGCATAAAATAATTTTTCATGTTAGAGAATTTATTTGAAGTTATATTCAAGAAATAATTTTTTAAGAGGAAGACTGTCAATAGTGCTAAGACTAATAATTGGTATCTCCAAACTTTTTCTAAATTGGAACCCCAAAATATATTTTGTTGTCTTACTTTGTCGAAGAGCATGGATAATACAAATAGGAGAGGAAGCCTATGTTTACCTTCATAATGTTTGGGGTTAAGTAGAAAGGCTCTGTGTGGAGTATTCAGCTACGTTTTCATGACTGGGCTCTGAGGTGATGGTTGGAGAGATGACAGGGATCCCCGCATGTATTTTAGTCAAGACATATGATGCGCAGTTTAAGAAATACTGTTTACTTTCTCCATACCATGACTGTACCTTCAAAATTCTGCAAGAGAGAAGATGGACAGGCTGCTTCCTTCCCAACTCTTTTGGACACAGAGTTTGGAATGAGGGAGATACTGATTAAAGTGACTTGGCAATAAATGCTATAACTGAGGGCAACAAGGACCTAAACGTCTAGATAAAATAACGCCATAAAGTATGTAGAAAAAAAATCATAGCCTTGACTGAGCTTCTGCATAATCAATGCAGCATTTCACACTGTCAAACCCTGAATCTTCCACAGTGCTGAATGGGCAGCTACATTCATTAAAGTGAATAAAAGTTGTCTGGCTAAATCCTAAAACAACAATGAAAATTTAGAGGTAATGCCTTGATGTGACATCCTGCAACCTGGTCCTATATTTATGGGTAAATTATAGCTTTTGCTTTCATAAAGTTCCAACAAGAGTGCTCTCCTTTCTTTTCTAGCACATCCCACAGAGAATATTCCAGGATATATGTCACCAGGGGAAAAAAATCCACACCTGGACTAAATTGTAATAATAAAACCAATTAAGGGTCTGTGTACAACAGCAAGCCTAAAGTTCTTATTATGTATTTCTTGCTGAAACACGAAACTTTACAATAATCAGCTCTTGAGCTATTACTAGAATCAGTTTTGTTGGGTTGCAGTAAATTTGCACATATTGGGGGGTGATGGAAATGTTAGGTATCTTGATTGTGGCAGTGGTTTCGTAGGTATATACACCTATCAGAATTCATCAAGCTGTACATTTGAAATAAGTGTAGTTTACTATTTAGAAATTATACCACAATAAAGGTGTTTAAAAAAAAAAAACAGGCTCCCTCACTTTTGAACATTGAGCATGTGAACACAAACATAACCCTCTGATGGCAAATCACAGCAGCACTGGGCTTCAGGAACTAAAGGAACACAAAGCTAGCACGAATAGAAACAAAACACTTTTTAACCCATTAAGGGCATACATTTCTTGGAGGTTCCTTCTGGCTTCTAACACTGGCTGTAGAAAGATCACGTGAGGCTACCTGAGTCTATGTGTTATCCAATTTGTTTTCCCTCATCTTATGGCTCAGATGAGTCCTCAGGGAATTAGGTCAAATAACCAATGCCCGAGAGTCTTGGAGAAGATGCTCAGGTGGGTCTGCAGTGGTCCAGGTGCATCCGGAGGAGCACTTTTCCTGGTGAGAAGCAGGGGGTCCCATGCTGGTCCCTCAGCACTTTGTTTCATGTACTGCTTCTCAAGATACACTGGGAGGAATTCTCAATAGTCAAGACCATCTGATGGCAGGGAATATGAATTGTCAGACCATCTGAGGAATCAGTTCCAATGGATTTAATACCAAAGAGCTGTTTCCTTTAGAATCAGTTTTCAGTATCCTGCAGTCAGAAAGCAAAGCCCAGAGATGTCTTCTACAGCCCCAGCAAAAAGTGGTGTATTTGTTTTGATCTGTAGACTTTCCCATCCACGTGATCCTTAGTCCTCCTACCATTTCTGGAAAGGGCATCTCGGCTGGGCCATGATTAGCATATAGATTAGAAGCTACTTCTTTACATTCTGTGATAGGCAAGGATGCCACCTCAGTATCTTTTTAAGCCATAGGAACATCAAAAAGGCTTAAGCCAGTGCATTCTTTAATGCCACATGGATCTCTGCACACAGCTGTACAGCCTTCAGTAAAATTCTCCGGTTTCTCCATTAGAAAGATGAACAGGTATGAAGAAAAATCTTAGCCCACTATTCATGCCATTTGTGAAATTTAAATCTATGAACAAAAACAGATGCTAAATTAAAGAACACTGAAAAAATAGCATAGATCCATCATCACATGTCTTGTCTTAGGAGGAGCTAGGGCAGTGAGTGAGGTCCCACAAGCCCTTAAGAGTCAGTGAACAAGACCCTTTGTTTTATTTAGACCAAATTTTATATTAATTTTTTCCCTCCAATTTAAAAATAAATCCTAGGAAACAATCCTAGGACATCAGTCTGGCACAGGATATGCTCAGGCATCAAACAGGTATAAATTTCACCTGTGTATCTGTGATGTCCATGCCTATGAGCTATTACTGCTGGCTACTATTTTCTTTCTTCCTTTCGGTTTCTCCCTTCTGTTTCTTCTTCTATCCCTTCCCTTCTACTTTCCCTCCCCTCCTCTCTCCCTTCCCTCCTTTCTTCCTTTCTTTCACAAGAGGCTATCCCCATCACCAGAAGAGATATTAACGTTAGAAAAAGCTAAAAGGGCAAGGAACCAACAATGCACTTTACCAAAAAAAGGGGTCCTTTATTGCCACAAAATTACTCTGGGGTAACTCGATCCTATTTCTACGATAATAACTCCAAGAGTTTGTAAAGAAACAAAACCAACAGCACCCAGTTCAAGCTTCTCTGCTGGAGAAAACAAGAGCCAGGGAGATGAAACCGGCTTGCTGAGGTCACACTATCAGACTAACGAAGACAATTTCCAGATAAACTTAGTAGGTTTTTTTTTTTAAAGGTCTCCAAGAACATTTACGCAACTACAGAAACAAAGTTTGAGAAAAGATTCCACGTGTAATAGTCACCGTCATCGTCAAATTATACTTCAGTGCCAAGGATGGAAAGCAGCAGGGACAAAATATAGATGGAGGGTTTCTCGAGGCTTTGTGTGAAAAGGCCAAAGCAACTGGCTCCATATTTTGCATTAAGACAATAACAAGAGAAAGCGTAACACTTTAAAGTCTGTAGAAAAGGAGCGTGAGCTGGGGTGAACAGTTTTTCCCGTTCTATCAAGAACACACCTGATGTGGCACAGATGACTTGGATTAGGAACCCAGAAAGATTTCTGTTGAAAGATTTCAAGCCCTGGAACACACAACTGCCAAGGGAAACTGTGAGATCTCTTTTTCTTGCAAACTTTAAGATGGTATCTTTCAGGGTTGGTTTATAAGTAACGCGACAGTGACTCTGCATTACTCTTCAAAGATTCTGAAAGGCTACAATTATCTGGTTTAGGGTCTGACTTCAAAGCTTGTATACAGATGATTATGGTATATTAAATTCAACAATTTAGAAAGAATTAAGCGTTATCCAAGTGTTGGATATAATGACACCAGTTTGGATTTACAAAGCAGACTCAAGATTGTTTTACTTTAGAGCCAGCATCTCCAGGTAGTAGAAAGGTTCTGCTTTTCTTTTCCCATTTGGAGGTGAGGAAGAGACATAGGCAGGATGGTGACTCAGTAAAGTCACCTCTGAATCCCAGGTACGAGTGGCCTTCAAGGAGCCCTGGTCCCCCAAAATGCACACATACTGCATCTGCCTTGCTTCTTAACATATTAGGACTGTAGTCATGTCCCTTTATTATAAAAAAAAAAACAAAACTATACAGGAAAATAAGATTCCCCATTTATATAATATATAAAACTGAGTTTTATTCCTTTGTTTCATCTTTTTTTTTAATTGCATTTTTTAATAATGTTTTTCTGCAGATCATCAAACTCAGAGTCTCTTGGGATGTCTGTTAGAAAGGTCGATTCCTAGGCTCCACTCATAGTGTAGCAGATTAGAATCATGGGGGACAGCACCCCCAAAATAAGCATTTTTAAACAAATTTCCCAGCTGATTCTTATGCACTGCTCTAATTCTTCAGCATTACTTAAATCAATTCCATAACCCTGGCCTGAAAATAACTATTTAATTGCTTCCAAAGGCCAAGAACAACAAAAAATTATAGGCTGTAATTCTACAATGAAAACATATCATTATACAAATGACATGGTAAGAGGATCTAAAAAAATATGCAGGAGCGTTTTTTTGTCTAAAATCTCGTTCCCAATGTATACATTCTCTCTTTGCTTCATTTTCACAGGTCACATTTATATTTATGATTCTGTGTGCAATTTCATACCAAAGTAAGAGTAATTATCTGCCTTCTTTCTCTGACTCAGTTTTTATAGGATTGACCCTGTATAGATTCAATATTCTTCATACCGTTAGACTCAAATCCACAAGGAAAATCAACATAAAAGCTCCGAGAAAGACCTTCATCGTAACCAAACGAACAACATGAAGAATTAGAAAAATCTATCAGTATTTGAGAAAAGTTAAGCTTTGATAAGGTCAGTAATAGTCAAACCTGGTCCCACATCCAAATTTCTCAATTTGCACTCAGAAAAGGGGCTTTAGGCAATTGCCACCCCGTCTTGCAATTTTCAAATGTTATCTTAAATTGAAGTCTCTCTTCAGCATTCAAGCTCCTGCTTTTCTTTGAGATGGAACTTACAACCTGAACAGCCGTGATGACAGAAGTTTGCAAACAGGGGCATCACGAATGGGTTTCAATTCCCAACTGATGAACTTGTACATGGTGCAAATGACAGATGTTAGCTTGTGAGGGAGTTACATGTGCTTAAAATATCGTTCCATTCATGGTGAGAAAGAAATAGCCATTTCAAATATGTACTAGCTGGTATGTTGCCCCCTGGCCAAAAGCTCTTTATATAGAAATGCCATTTTGCACAGCATAATGTCAAAAGCAGGAACAGTAAGGCAGGAGGATTTCACTGGAGACAGCAAGGTCTGATGAACAAAAATCCTCTGTCCTATTAAGTGAAAACAAATTTAAAACCATACCAGGAAGCCAGCCGTGCATGTTTACTCTATAAAGATTTGTCTTTCAATGTTATCTGCTAGAAATTCTATCACTGGATTTTCATGTGACCAAATCCAAACAGAATTAGTGTCAAAAAAGCCATACACCTTACTAATTCCCTTTAGTTATAGGGGACTCACTCTGAGTCATAACTAGTAGGTCAGTGGACAAGCAGAATAACTCAGAGAGAAAACAACAAGAAAACCATCTATTCATTTGTTGTGGCAATGCTATTTAGTTCTAATTAATTATGAAAACATCACAGGCTACTAGCCATCGTGTGATGGTTGGGGTTTTGTCAAAGCCGAATGTGTCAATAATTTAAGAAATGGCATTAACACTGTGATATTAAATTTTTGCAAAAAGTGAAAAGGGACAGAAATCTGGATATTATGTAAGATCTTTAAGTAGGCATAATACTGAGAGTGCTATAGTGTACCTTTTAGCAATTTTAGACTATGAAAGGAGCCAGATACAAAATCTCGTGCAATAATTTTTTTATTAGAAATTAACCAGAGGGTCAGCTCTGAATATGTCACCTTTAAAAAGCCAGCCTCCATCCCTGCACTTCCTTGGGCCACTGGTGGAAGGTAAATTGGCACAACTCCTCAGGAAGACAGTGGGACAGGATTTATTGAGTCTTATAAATATGCACGCCCTTTGACCTCACAGCATAACTTCTGGGAATTTACGCTATGCAAATAATTAAAGATATTAAGTAAAGATGAACTATCAGGACATTTATGGTGGCTCAGTTTGTAAGAGCAAAGAGTTAGAAGCAACGTGAGTGTTGAAATGAAATGCTGGTTAAACTATGATATGACCATTCAATGGTTAAGGCACATTTATAAAGACAATATTGCATGGAACATTTTGTGGATATATTATTTAATTATTATTTCTATTACTTAATGCTCTGAGGATATCATTTAACAAAAAAGGAATCTAACCAAATGTTATAATTGGTAGAATCCAAGTGTCTGTGTGTGTCACTGATTTTTGGTGAATTTCTCAGACTTAGGGTATGTCTTAAAGAACACACCTGGAATGAAGGTTGGGTCTGAGTGTTTCAAGGGAGTAAAGACTGTACAGGGACAGAGACTGTATTTACATGCCCAACAAGGATTATGTACAGACTCCTCTATACAGGGCCATTAAATCCCACTCCTTCCCCTCTGCCAGCACTGCAGTCACAGAAAGCACTAGAGCAGGGGTCAGAAGTGAGTGATGGCCCTAGTAATGCCACTAGTATTTTTCTTTTTCTCTATATTTCTTTCTAAGTAACAATGGGCATATTAGATTATGCCAGTGATTTTCTAGCTTTTCATTTTAAGTATTTTTTTAAGTAAAATAACATATGAAATTTATAAAGTTGTTTAAAATACATCCAGGGGACTTCTAGAATTTTCCAGCAGTATAGTAGAATCAAACACCATGATTGGCCTTCTTGCTGAAAACAATTAAAAATTTCTAAATAAAGTCCTGAAAGTAGTTAAGGCTGAAAGGCCAAAACCCAGTGAAAACAGGAAGCTAAGGAGGCATGTCACACACCAAAGACAAGCTTGACTTTGAGGGCATTTGCCATGAGAATGAACTTGAGCATCAGCTTTTATGATCTTATGAAACGCACAGGGCAGGAGACAAAGAAACCCAGAGTCCATCCAAGGTCTTTAATATAATAGGAGACCTCTGAATGGCCTAAATGCTCAGTGTAAGGGAGGACCAGAAATTACATTCCTCTCGTGAGACCGAAAGAAAAGAAAATCACAAATTAGAAAACATCATGAGCACAGTGCTCAGAAAGGACAGAGAATCAAACTAGCCCCTCAAAGTTTTCAAATATTATAATTGTCAAGCAAAGGATTTAAAATAATTGTGTTTAGTATGTATATAAAACTCAGCAAGTTTGCTTTTGGAATTAAAAATTCAGTTGCTAAGAGTTTTTATATATAGCTGAGAGAGAATTAGTGAATTTGAAACTGAATCTGAAAAATTATCCAGAACAAAACACAGAGAGATTGAAGAGATGGGAAATATGAAAGGTAAGTCAAGTGGTGTAGACAACACAGTGAGAAGGTCAAATATGTATCTTATTGGAAATTCAGTGCGAGAAGAAAAAATGGCAGAAGGAACATTTGAAGATTTAAGGGCTAAGAATTTCTTCAGCTTTATACTATTTATAGTATAATTACTATTTTATGCTATTTATATCGAATAGTATAAATAAACAAACCTAACACATGGTAGCAAATTGCACAACACAAAAATAAAAACATCTTACAAACAACAGGGGTGGATCAAATTACCTACAAAAATTAACAACTTGATTGAGAGTTTGCTTCTCAAAATTAACGACAGAGAAGTAACAACAATGGAATATCTTCAATGTGCAGGGAGAAAGATAAATGTCAACCCAAAGTTTTAGGCTTAGTGACAATATCTTTCAAAAACAAAGGCAAAGTGCTGTGGAAAACAGTATAGAGATTTCTCAAAAAACTAAATATAGAACTACCACATGACCCAGCAATTCCACTCCTGGGTATATATCGGAAAAAAACAAAACCACTAATTTGAAAAGATACATGCACCTCAATGTTCATAGCAGCATTATTTACAATTGCCAAGACATGGAAGCAACCTAAGTGTCTAGCAATAGATGAAGGGATAAAGAACAATGGCATACACTCGTCCATAAAAAAGAGTGGCAAAGTTGCTGCCACTTGCAACAACATGGATGGACGTGGAGGGCATTATGCTAAGTGAAATAAGTCACTTATCACTTAAATGTAAATCTGTCTATGCGATATCACTTATATGTAGAATCTAAAAAAAAATACAACAGACTAATAAATACAATGAAAAAGGAGACTATCAGATACAGAGTTGCCAGTAGGGAGAGGGAAGGAAGAAGGGGCAACAAAGGGGTATGAGAGTAGGAAGTACAAACTATTTGGTATAAAATAAGCTATAAGGATATATTGTACAACACAGGGAATAAAGAAACATTTTATAATAACTAGAAATAGAGTATAACCTTTAAAAATTGTGAATCACTATATTGTACACCTATACCTTATGTAATATTATACATCAACTACACTTTAATTTAAAAAAAGGCAAAGTAAAGATATTTTCAGATAAAGAAAACCGAGAGTCAGCTATCTCTCAGCAGAGCCATGGTTCCTTTTAGCAAGACATGGAATTAGAATCTAAGATCAGGGTGCTAGATGTGTTCATAGCTATGGGGGTGTCTTTGCTTCTTGGCCTTTTCAGTGACTAGAGCTACAAACTATCTGCACATACAGTCACACCAAGGCAAACATACACCTATGTGCACACATACATGTATGATCATGCACACATGACATGCATTTACCCACAGGTATGCATATAGTAGAAACCATAAATTTACACTGGTGGCTTCATTCCAATCCCTCCCCACACGGTTTTCTCTTACTCTCTCTTACTCTCTCTTACTCCATACCTGCATGTCCCTTCTTTAATGGTGACAGATCTGGCTCCCATGAACACATTTACTCACTTGTTGGATCCTATCATACATCAAAATTGTTTCAGAACTGTTTTACCTACACCACTACAAAAACCAAGCTCAACTAAAAAGATTTCCAGATGTGTTTGTACTTCTTTCCCCACAATCTTGTCCATGACAAAGAGTATACAATCAAATACTGTGTTCATAAATTAGCTTAATGAAGAGTGTTTTTGGATGGTCTTTCAGTGTGCTTATGGAATTCATTTAAAATACAATTAGGTTTGTATGTTTCAGTTTGCTTTCAGTTTTAGTTTTTCCTCTCTTCCCAATCTTGTTGAATCAGTTTTATTTATTTATTTTTTATAATATAGAACATGAAAATGCTTCCAAAAGCAAACTTAAAAAAAAAAAAGAGGTACATTTGGAGAAATGTCACAACTTTGCCCGTCTTCCTGTCTGATTCCCACCATGACTAGTAGGTAAAAACTTTGTTGAAATCTAACATTGTAGATTTGTCTTTCCTTCCTGTGTTTCTTTTTGAAATGAACAGTAGGTATTTGAATGCTTTCTTATTTCCTCTTACAAAAGAGGCATTTTGCTTCTTAAAAACACAAAGGTTAAAGAAGAAATAATGATAAAAATCAGAAAATATATAGGACAAAATTATATGATGACACTGAATATCAAAACATACGGATGTAGCTAAAATAATACTAAATGAATGCATTAGCATCCATCTGAAGAGGTCAGAACAAAAGTATCAGAATAAAAGTGAACAAAACAGAAGGAAGGAAATGAGAATAGATGAGCAGAATAAAAACCAACCACACAACAGAGAGGGCTGAGACAGACAAAAGTTATTCTTGAACAGCAGATAAAATTCACAAAATACTGCTTAGGAGCAAATAAAAAAAAGAAAGGGAAAGAGAACAAATAATTATAATCCCAAGAAAAGGATGAAATAAATTTAGATGTAGCAAAAGATTAGAAATATAGTAAGAGGTCATTTTTAATAACCTTATGCTAATAGATAAATTACTTTTAAAACTGCACCAAAAATTCACTCAAGAATACATAGAAAGACTAAACAGTACCATCTATTGAACATTTGGAATCATTAAATAAAATTATTTCTAGGAGAAAACACCATGTGGTATTTATTACCTAGGATAAATACCAAATTGTTTTTTAAGTTATAAATTTACCCAAATTATATCAAAGGGTAGAAAACCAAAGAATATTTACCAAACTCATTTTGAGGGGAAGCTAACATGATCTTGATGTCAAAACCTGAGACAAGAACTGTACAAAAAAGACATGATAGGCAATTCCTTTTCATTACCGAATGTATTGGAACCTGTTAACTATCTCCCAGCCTTTGTTTCTTATAGTAATAGAAGTTCACATGGAACTGCAGATAAACTGGGCTCGTGGCCACCCAGCTAGAGAAAGTATTTTTCTACTTCTCTTGCAGCTATATATAGCCATAGCATTAACTTTGGGTGAATGAGATGTGAATGGGTCTGAGAAGGACAATTTCCTGGTCATATTTTTTAGAACTCTGTTCAGGACTCCCTACCCCTCTTTTAACTGACTGAGAAGTGGTATAACTTGGAAGCCAAGTACTCAATACAGAAACCTGCCCTGCCAGCCATGAACACCTTACCTGCTCCTGACTATTACCAGGGAGAAAAGTAAATGTTTATCTTATGCATGCTACTCTATGTCGGATGTCTTTGTTATAGCAGCTTAGTTTCTAGCCTAATTAATATAAAATAGATGCAAAAATCTTAAATACATTAGCAAACTGAATCCAGCAAAACATATAAAAGATGGCCAAGTGGTGTTTATTTCAGGAGTGCAAGGGTGGCTTAATGTAAAACAATCCATTAATATAGTGCATCACATTAGTAGCTCAAAGAAGAAAAATGACATAATAATCTCAACAATTTCATTAAAAAATTGGGTAACATTCAAATGCTTGACAAAATAAGGATTGAGGAAAAAAGTGTAGTTACCACACAAAAAAATTGAATAGTATACTCAATGTGATACATAAACATATTCCCTTTAAGTTAAGGACATCACAAGTTGCCCACACTAACTTCTACTAAGGGTGTTACGGGAAGTGAAAGCAGCACTGTAAGAGAAAAAATAAATGAAACAGTTAGAAAGGAAGAAATAAAATGATCACTATTAGTTCAGAATAGGATTCTCTGTATAAAAATCTCAAAGAATTTCAGATAAAGTATTACATTTACTAAGAAAATTTAGCAAATTTTCTGGATAACTTGTGTTCCTTAGAGTTGTCTAGACACAAACACCAGTTACATTTCTTCTATACATCAGGGAATTTAATTTTAAAAGGTATTATTTATAAAGGTATCAAAACATAAATTCCCACCAAATAAATCCAGCCGCTTTTCTACTTTATGTAGCAAATTTTAAAATTTTTATTGAAAAATTTTAAATATCCTACCCACACCTCTGAAAGATATATTCTGTTCAGAGAGAGAATGACTCAAAATCATTATGAGGCTAATTCTTAATAAATTGATATATCAATTCAATTCCAATCAGAATTCTAATCCAGTCCCCAACAGGGATTTTCTGTGTGTGGAATAAAATAAGCTGATTCTAAAATGTATATGGAAGAATACAGGGTCAAGAATAGTCAATATATTTCCTAAAATAAGAAAACAAGGAGCAGGGAAATCAATTTATGAGATTATTATGAAATATATTAAGATTGGGTGGCTTGGGGCTGTGGGAATGGCTCAGTGGTGGAGCATGTGCTTAGCATGTATGAGGTCCTGGGTTCAGTCTCCATTACCTCCATCAAAAAAAGATTGGGTGGCTTGGGAGCACACATCCGGAAGACCTGACTCTTTTCAGAGCTGGTGCTGTTGATTAGTGAGCAGAGAGACTTTTCAATAAAAGAAACTAGGCATTAAAAAAAATGAATTATACCGTTACCTCACACTATAAACACAAATCAACTTCAGGTGGATGAAAGACTTCAAGTGGAATGTAAAATTAGAGAACTTTTAGAAGATGACATAGGAACTATCTTTGCAACCTGGATTGGGGCAGGGCTTTTTATTCAATACATAATAAATCTCTGGAGACATACTGGGAGACATTGAAAGGGTGTCATTTTAGGGCTCTGATCCTGCAATTAACCAAAGAGAAGAGGCACACCACGTGGGGCAAAAAGGATGTGCCAAATAGTGTTTGGGGAAAAAAGATAAACTGGCTTCTCATACAGGACTCCTTATATTCACAGTCCAGTAGGGCTGACTACCATGTCCTTCAACAGTCAGATAGTTTTAGGAAGGCAAAGCAATGAAAAATATCATTGACATACATCAACAGGAAATGTAGTTCACTGAATTATCTTGCATAAGCAATAAAATAAATATTAAAGGTTAATATTGAGTCACAGAGGACATACCTTCCTATCAATATTAACAGATGTAGTACATTAGCACCTGAAAGCTGTACTTAACATTTTCATCTGTAAAATAGATAGAAAGAAGTAATTCCTAGAGCATATAAAAATGATGTATAGCCAGAGACTTCTGCCATGAACTACCCCCAAAATTATTTGGTTTTAAGACAATGAATCATGGAAGCACCATTAAAAGCTGAGGCTAGCGAACGTAAGAATTTTTCCTCTAGGTTCATCCTCACTAGTCAGTGACCGCACCGTCATGGTCATAAATATTTTAACCCCTGTGCTTCCTCCTGTGAGTTACCTGCTCATAGGAGATGGACAAAACCCAGGTAACTGTAAGAAATGTCTTCTCCTTCCACTTTTCTCCTCCCCGCTCCCCGATGGTGTCCCTCCTCCTCCGCCCCTCTACTTTCCCTTCCCCATCCTCTTTCTTCCCCTCCTCCTCCTCTTCCTCCTTCTGCCTCTCCCTTCTTATTTTGCCAAGACAAATATTACTAACAATTGGAGACAAGTGTAGAAAATGATTTTCTTTATAAAGAGGAGAGAGAGGAGTACAAAGTTTGAATTTGGAGCACATTCAAAACTAATTTTAATAAGTGAAAAATATAACCCTAATGTGTTTCCAATATCAGATGCTTATTGTATTTTCAGGAGTCTAGGACAATTTTTCTCTGTATGCTCGAAAAGGAAGAAAGCCCTATTTCCCCTAACTAAATAATTTCAGGCACATATCAGATCAATAAACTACAGCTGGCATAAAACAATGATTATTTCACAAGGACAAGTGAAATAATCATAAATGTCTAGATTTGTAGCTGTGACTTCTTTTATAATGATAACAGAAACATCAATTACTTTCTTTCCAACTAAAACAATTTGGTAACACTGGAGAGAACACTGAAAAAGCAATGTTTAATAACTGTCATGAGAACACACTGGCCTCCACTTTCAAGTTTCTAATTTATGTACTCAATTCAAGTGAAAGAACGTGGATATTGCGTTGTTCCCCATCTATCCGCGTCTCTTCTCTTCGGCCTGAGTGTCAAACTCACCGGGCTCAGTGCCATCATCGCACCTGAGAGCACCTGTCCTGCCAGTTAGTGATTTCTGAAGACACAGGCTAAGGCCATCACCAACAGCAAGGTTAAAGCGGCCCTTCAGTACTCTAAAGTCCCCAAGGTTAATTCGGATGGCACAGTTGCTTAGATTCACTCTTAAGTCTGTGCATTTGATCATAAATGCTGCTAAAAAAATAATGATGTCAAAGACCCTTTATAAACTTTATTCTTATTCCAGCTCTTTTTCCCTCTGGTGTCTGGTGCACTTCTGATTCCTGTGGCTTTTTTTGGTCTCTTCCTGCGCTGGCCCTTCAGGAATGAGGACAGAGTGTGGTGTTCTTGGTCTGATTTCTAACAAGTTCTATGCAAGGCTCATGCCCAGGGACTACCTTGGGACTGCCATGGCCTCTTTCGGAGGGATTATGCAAGTTTTGGACAAGGGCTGCAGGGAAATGGAGCTATGCCACCAGTTTTGTCTGCAAAGTTACAGCAGTCCTGCTGAAACCTTTCACAGTCTTCATTTGCTCCCCACTTCAGCCTGTGCTTTGGATGTTTTCATTTTACATCTTCTTGCTTTTTTCTTCTGGATTTTCCTTTTAACTGAGGTTGAAAAGTCACTACAAGAATAGTATGCAACTGGCCCCTGTTTTGAGGTATTCAGTTTGTGGATACAGAATTTTGGCTTCTGTGACCTCCACCCTCTGGTGTGACACTATGTTATATTTTGTTACTGACAAAAGGGACTTTACAGATGTAATTAAGGTTATGAGACTTAAAACAGGGAGATTATTGTGGATTACTGGACCAGCCTCGTCTAATCACCTGAGTCCTTGAAGGCAGAGAACTTTCTCTATTTGCAAGCAGAAGAAAGATGCATCAGAAGAGGAAGTGAAAGAATGAGCAGGACTTGAGCCACTGTTGCTGGCTTTGAAGATGAAGGGGCCCTGAGTGAGGGAATGCAGTGGCCTCTAGAAGTTGAGAAGAACATTGTGCTGACAGCCAGGAAGGAAAGGGTAGCCATATGGAACTGATCTGTGTCAACAGCATGAAGGAGCCTAAAGGCAGATTCCAACCCCATCCAACCCCAGGGCCTCCAGATAGGAGCCCACAATGGCAGACACACTGATTTTGGTTTCATGAGACTTTGAGCAGAGGAGCTAGATGAACCCACCAGGACTTCTCACCTACAGATCTGTGAGATAAGTCTGTATTGTCTTGAGCCATTTAGATGACGGTAATCTGTTACAGCAGCAATAGAAAACCAGGGTAAGTTATCATTTTTTTCTTTTATAATTTCTCATCTCTCTTTTCTCCTTTTAAACAGGAAACTGCCTCTGAGGCCTAGTTCTGGGGAGCCAAGAGGTAGGGAGTGTGCCCAGAATGAGTCTGCACATTTTTCTGGCCTTTGTTGAATGAAATCTAAGACTAAAGGGAAAAGGCATTCCTGAGCTTAAGTAGAATGTCTAGATGAGAAGAAACCAGAAAGAGGAAAGGGGGATAGTTTCTTGTAAACCTGAGCTATCCCTGGGTGTGGGGGCAGGAGACTGGGAGGCAAGAAGAACAGGGATCACCAGAGTGGTCTTTAGAATCGGTAGCCCAAGAAAGGATCCCTGCCTGGAATGAGGCTGGTGGTTGGACCAGGCGGAGGACCACCACTGGGAGCACTGTGTGAAAGCTCAGAGTGATGAGAAGCCCGCACCATTGCTCCTGCACTACTACATTGCATGTGCCTCTACAGTCACCCAGGGAGCCTGATGGAAGAAGCATGAGGGCTCCTGAGCCAGGACAGGTGTGGCCCACAGTCCCACCACCTTATAAGATGTGGTCCTCTGCTTTCACCCAGTTCCCCACTACATCTAGGGGTTTGTAGGGTACACTGGCCATGTTCTCTCAAGCAGGAGACTTTAGTCACCCTCTATGGCCATTCTCCTCCGTTCTCATCCTACTGAGTGTGGAGATGCTCCTGGCACCGCCCCGGCTCTGTCCTGCTCCACGTTCCTGGTCATGACTGTTCTAGTTCTCCACTCAGCTCACTGCATCTGTCTCAGGTATCACCAGCCGCCTGGTGGGGGAGGAAGGGTTCCTCATTTCACCGCCAGGATACACACTCTACAAAGCAGCATCACCTCTTGGTGTCTTCAACCTACAGAACTATCACCACAAAGCAAGTGACCACATACTTCCTTATAAAACCAGGATACTTGAAAGGAGAAGTGATTGAAAATTACACCACAACAACAGGCTCAGAAACCCAGGTTATCCCAGCCAAATCAGGAGGTGTGGTCACCTTAGGGAAAAAGCTCTTTTCTTTGTTACGCTTTTTTGGCCAGTCTCTGCTCTCAGGGTGCTGTGGCCAAGGCCCCAGGGTGTGCTGGACGGATCTGTCTTGTGGGAGGGAGAATGTGCTCTAACTGGTACACTGTGCTGGGCTCAGGATTTCCCTCCCCTTCCTTTTTTTTTTTTTTTTTTTAACATTTTTTATTGATTTATAATCATTTTACAATGTTGTGTCAAATTCCAGTGTTCAGCACAATTTTTCAGTTATTCATGGACATATACACACTCATTGTCACATTTTTTTCTCTGTGAGTTATCATAACATTTTGTGTATATTTCCCTGTGCTATACAGTGTAGTCTATTCTACAATTTTGAAATCCCAGTCTATCCCTTCCCACCCTCCACCCCCCTGGAAACCACAAGTCTGTATTCTCTGTCTGTGAGTCTATTTCTGTCCTTTATTTACGGTTTGTTTTTGTTGGTTTGTTTTTGTTTTTTAGATTCCACATATGAGCGATCTCATATGGTATTTTTCTTTCTCTTTCTGGCTTACTTCACTTAGAATGACATTCTCCAGGAGCATCCATGTTGCTGCAAATGGCATTATGTTGTCGGTTTTTATGGCTGAGTAGTATTCCATTGTATAAATATACCACCTCTTCTTTATCCAGTCACCTGTTGATGGACATTTAGGCTGTTTCCATGTTTTGGCTATTGTAAATAGTGCTGCTATGAACATTGGGGTGCAGGTGTCATCCTGAAGTAGGGTTCCTTCTGGATACAAGCCCAGGAGTGGGATTCCTGGGTCATATGGTAAGTCTATTCCTAGTCTTTTGAGGAATCTCCACACTGTTTTCCATAGTGGCTGCACCAAACTGCATTCCCACCAGCAGTGTAGGAGGGTTCCCCTTTCTCCACAGCCTTTCCAGCATTTGTCATTTGTGGATTTTTGAATGACGGCCATTCTGACTGGTGTGAGGTGATACCTCATTGTAGTTTTGATTTGCATTTCTCTGATAATTAGTGATATTGAGCATTTTTTCATGTGCTTTTTGATCATTTGTATGTCTTCCTTGGAGAATTGCTTGTTTAGGTCTTCTGCCCATTTTTGGATTGGGTTGTTTATTTTTTTCTTATTGAGTCGTATGAGCTGCTTATATATTCTGGAGATCAAGCCTTTGTCAGTTTCACTTGCAAAAATTTTCTCCCATTCCGTAGGTTTTCTTCTTGTTTTATTTCTGGTTTCCTTTGCTGTGCAGAAGCTTTTAAGTTTCATTAGGTCCCTCCCCTTCCTTGCTGACCCTTTATTCTTTGGATCATGCTGGGCTGGCTCACTTTCCCTTCTTGTAGGATCAGGTCCTCCATGGAGGGTTTGTGTGCTTCAGGCAGATAGGTTCATGCCAGATGACTCCTATATCTTCAGGCAGACCTGAGCAGGCCTGGACAGGAGGGTACATACGGTTCATACTGTCAAGGTGTCTATGTTATGTGACCAAGCCCTATGGTCACACAACTGGAGACTGGAAACTATTAATCCAGGTCTTCCAAATTCCATCCCCATATTTTCTCTTCAACATCACAAAGTTCCAGGTAACTAGAGCAAAGCTTCCTTGCTGGCAGTGCCTGTAATTCTTGACTGGGCCAGAAGTGGGTTCTCAGAGCTTCCTCATCAGTCACTTCAGGCCTCACACATTGCAGGGGACTCTGATGATTGAACCCATGTAGTTTTCTAAAAGTAATGCTTCGTCCACTTGGAAAAATAAAATTGCCACTATGGAAATGACTGGGAACCAGAAGCATTGAAGGAAAATTTAACCTAAGCAAAAGTTCATGGAATGAGAAACTTCAATTTAATAGCTACTAAGCCTGAATACTCACGTCATTGGTCACAGAGGAGGCAGCGTTTCCTCAATAGCACATGGAAGAAAAGAGTTGGCAATTTGGACCTTAAGAACCCTTTGTCTCTACACCTGTGTCTCCGTAGAACCTTATTTGATTCTCACTCCATGGTCTGAGGATGCTGATGTCTGTGTACCCTTCTGAGGGAGTCACACAGAATGTATTGCTATAAAATGATCAGGTATAATTTTGTAAAGCAAGGTTAGAAAATATTGCAGCCTCTCCTTTTCCTCCCATTCAGACCTAGTTTATTAAGTTAAAAAAAAAAAAGGAAGAAATGTACCTTCAAACAAACACACTAAATTAGACCTTTCAAAACACCTGTCATTAAAAGATGATTTGTTGAAACTTCAGACAGGTTAAATGTATGCTACAATTTGAGTGAAAAAATTAGCTTTCCAGGGTTGCAATTACAATCCTACTTAGTTGCCATGGTGATCACACAGCATATGGATTTTGTCAGATAAAGACATCAGGGGTGGTGAGAAGGGACAGTGTATTTTCTGAATCACCACATGCCAAGTATCAACTCTTTTGCAGTTTTCTTGCAAAAAAAAATTTTTTTTAAAGGAAAAACATATCTGGATTCAGAGAGGGGGCTGGGAAGAGGAACAAGGCTTTGGAAGGGTCAAAAAAAGGATTACTCAAAATGTTTGAAGAGAATCTGTATTTTAAAAAACTTGAACATTAATGCCAAATTGTGTAGTGAGGACCCCTTGGGGTTTCAGTGTTAGAAGAACATACTATCTACCAAATATGTTCCACTAATGGGTGGCCCATGGGTTCAATTTCTCCCCTATTTTAACTGTATGTGTATCTACAGTTATTTTTGTTAATGTTGATCTGCTGGGCCAGTATAAAAGCTTCAAGGTAGAATAAGAACGTCCCCTGGGCTGAAGACACAAGCGTCAAAGATGGGAAATGATCTTAAATGAATGTCTTCATGTAACAAGAGGAAAAACCAAAAGACTAAATACCCTAATGAACTCTAATGAAACTTGGAATTCTCAATTTACAGTTCTCTTCATTTATCATTCAGAATGTCTACACTCATGACAATGACATCTGTTCTGCCAGCGTGAAAGTGAAATTGAAAGATCGTGCAACATCTCTGTCCGCAGTAGTGGGGTACAGAGTCTCAGTTGGCTAGCCTGGGTCCAGTGGCCTAACTGGCTGTAAGGGATCGGTGGTGGCTGCAACTCATTAGCCACCATAGCAACCATAAACTCCTGACCTTAGAGACTTCACTTTACTGTGGGAAGAGGAATAATTAAATGACAGCAAGTAAAACATAAGACACATGAGATATTTGCAGAGTATAATAAGGACAGGGAAATAGGGAAACTGAGGTCTTGTAATGATAAGTCCATCATGGGGGAAGAGGGCAGGGAGTGGTTCGTCAGGGGCCTACTCCAGATGGGAGTGCCCTGAGAAGAAAACCCCAGGAGGTCATCCATGAGCTAGAGTATCCGAGGGACGAGACACAGGCAGCCAACCAAAGATCTGGGGAAAGATCAGAGCAAAACAACAACACAGAGACTTTGAGGAGTCAAGAGTCTGACTGAAGCAGAATGAGGAGCAGAAGAGGCTGTAACAGTCATCAAAACA
Source organism: Camelus ferus (assembly GCF_009834535.1). Classification (NCBI taxonomy): domain Eukaryota; kingdom Metazoa; phylum Chordata; class Mammalia; order Artiodactyla; family Camelidae; genus Camelus; species Camelus ferus. Next base: position 58,548,832 of record NC_045703.1, on the reverse strand, counting down.
GCATGGTATTGGCACAAAAACAAGACATATGGATCAATTGAATAGAAACAGAGAGCCCAGAAATAAACCCACACACCTATGGTCAATTAATCTTCTACAAAGGAGGCAAAACTATACAATGGAAAAAAGACAGTTTCTTCAGCAAGTGGTGTTGGGAAACTGGATAGTCGCATATAAGTCAATGAAGTTAAAACACTCCCTCACACCACACACAAAAATAAACTCAAAATGGCTTAAAGACTTAAATACAAGACATGGTACCATAAAAATCCTAGAAGAGAATATACGCAAAATATAGGCAGGCATAAATCGTAGCAATGTTTTCTTAGGTCAGTCTCCCAAGACAATAGAAATAAAAGCAAAAATAAAAATGGGACCTAATCAAACATATAAGCTTTTGCACAGCAAAGAAAATCATAAACAAAATGAAAAGACAACCTACAGACTGGGAGAAAATATTTGCAAGCTATGTGACTGAAAAGGGCTTAATTTCCCAAATAAACAAACATACAACTCAATAACAACAACAACAACAAAAACAACTCAATCAAAAAATGGGCAGAAGACCTAAATAGACATTTCTCCAAAGCAGCCATACAAATGGCCAACAGGCACGTGAAAAGATGCTCAATATCGTTAATTATTAGAGAAATGCAAATCAAAATTATGCTGATGTATCAGCTCACACCAGTCAGAATCGCCATCTTTAAAAAGTCTACAAACAATAAATGATGGAGAGGGTGTGGAGAAAAGGGAACTCTCCTACACTGTTGGTGGGAATGTAAATTGGTGCAGCCAGTATGGAGAACAGTATGGAGGTTCCTTTAGAAACTAAAACCAGAGTTGCCATATGATCCAGCAATCCCACTCCTGGGCATATATCCAGAGATTACTCTAATTAGAAAAGATACATGCACCCGAATGTTCATAGCAGCACTATTTACAATAGCCAAGACACAGAAGCAACTCAAATGTCCATCAATAGATGAATGGACAAATGGACAAAGAAGATGTGGTATACACATACACACACACACACACACAGTGGAATACTTCTTATCCACAAAAAAAGAACGAAATAATGCCTTTTACAGCACCATGGATGGACCTAGGGATTGTCATACTAAATGAAGCAAGCCAGACAGAAAAAGACAAATATCATATAATATTGCTTATATGTGGACTCTAAAATATGATACAAATGAGCAAAACAGAAAGAGACTCATAGACATAGAAGACAAACTTATGGTTACCAGGGGGGAAAAGAGATGGGGAAGGGATAAATTAGGAGTTTGGGATTAGCAGATACAAACCACTACATATAATATAGTTAAACAACAAGGTCCTGCTGTATAACACAGGGAACTATATTCAATATCCTGTAATAAACCATAATGTAAAAGAATATACAAATGAATATATTCATATAAAACTGAATCACTTTGCTATACACCAGAAAGTAACACAACATTGTAAATCAACTATATTTCAATGTCAATAAAAATTTTTTAAAAATTTTAAGGAAAGAATGTATAAGAAGTTTCCAACAGGAGAGATCATAAAGCATCTGGTGGTCCAAGATACAGGATTGGTTTTAGTCTATTTCCTCTATAGAAACTATAGAATTATATCAAATTTCTCCAGAATTTATAAAAATGTTAGCATTAGACATCTTGGGAGGATTGCCTGTGAAAAGAAACACATGGGGCTGGATGGAGTGCTTTCAGGATGTTTTGCAGAAGTCCTGGCCAGTGTCTGGGCTGACTACATTGATGAAGGGGTGGAATTCCCTCTTACTCCCCCGGGGTGATCCGGCAGTGGTACCCAAGCCTTGATGATCATCAGGATAACTGGTGGAGCTTGTTAAAAATTCAGGTTCCTGACCCCTCTCTCAGGCTTGCTTAATCAAAGTCATATGGTAGGGGCCAGAGTGCCTCTCCTTCTGTTAAATCCTTCCAGATGAGTCAGATCTTCAGCCAGGTTGGGACACCCAGCGCAGGGCATAGGAGGAGGCCAATTCTACCGATGCCAAAGAGACCCTAGGAAATGGGAGGGCCAAGTACTCCTAACTTTCACAAATGAGGGTGAAGAGGGTATCAGGAGAGGACCCCTCTGTCGAGTTTGGATTCCCCTTACAGTCCCACACTGCCAGTCTGTTGAGTCATTTAGAGCTTCTCATCCTAAAATGGAGATGATTTTCTCAGAACCGCAGATCTGTCTGGGTATGTTAATAGTGTGTCTGTGTCTTTAAATAGAAAGGCATTAAGGAATATTAGCCCAGGCTAATTATACACATCCGTTATAGCTAATAATTAAAATTTGCCTTAGGCTTTGTGGGAGGGTCGCTCTTAGGGACTAAGGGTTGGTTCTTCCTCCCTCGTTGTTTTACATATTTACAAATTAATTTAAATGTGAAATCTGCAACATTGATAATTACAAATGCTTAGCTAAATAGAAATGTGTTAGCCTTGAGATAGGCTCCTTGTAAGATAACTAAGACGCAACCAATGATCCAAGAAATCTCCCTCCAATCCACTCCATTGCAGTGGTGGAGGGGGCTACCTACACAAGTGGAAAAGACAAAAAAACAAAAACAAAAACAAAGCCTCTTCAGTCTCAGTTGGCCTAGTTTCTTGGAAGTCAGTGTGGGGCTCAGAAAATGTCCACTGTATAGACATCTTTTTGAAGCTGGACCCAGATCAACATCCAATTTAATACAGGTCAGCGAACAAGTGTTAAAAAGCAAGGTCTCTCGCCTGCTTTCAATCTATACTGGATTAAAAACAATGATTTAGAGGTGAAAGGCTCTGTGTACCCCTGCCGTGAGCTCAGCACTTTGGCTATTCTTCAGCGCTGAAGTCCCTGGCACTGTATTTTCCTGAGGTCATCTTCGTCAGACAGGATGTTGCTTGGGCTCATCCTGCCAGAGAATTTATTATATCGATTTGGGGGATAAGGTTAATTGAAATGAACTTTGGGTTTTAAAGGTAGGTTTGGGGCCAGCCTGAACAATTAAAATGGAATTCTTCTCCTTTAAATGACTCGGGCTCATTTGACTGCACGGACAGCGCTGTTTAGAACAGAGGCAGGCGTAATTTTACCACGTGAAATGCTCATTTACTTTTCCCCTGTTGCTATAACAACTCACTTTTGAACCAGACGTGGTGATAGAAAGCCCTGGCTTCCCGATGAATTTCACATTGGTTTTGTTTAGACTTTCAATCAGTTCAACTTGGAACTGCAGCTGTAAATGCGGGAATAGATTTTACTCTTTCCTTTTTTAGAAACCTTGCTTGGGACTGAAGCTTTGTGTTGCCATCTTGCCTCAAGGGTTACACCCCGTGCACAGTTTGTGATTTCCCTGGCATAAATCACGTTTCAAGCTCAGACTGTGTGCTGTTCTCTCCCTTAAAGGTAACACCAGGGTTTTTTGCTGCTCTTGACAGAGAAATATGACCATCAAGCCATTCTGTTTCTCAGTCTTCTTCGGTCCAAATGTTACCAGCAAGACCTGTGTCTGTGCAGGATTTGGGGATCTATAAACCTCTAAATTGTGTTAAGCCTCACACGGCACAGCAACGCGCATTGTTTCTTAATGACTTTGAGGCAATGGCAAGTGGATTTGGCAAAGGTAGAAACAGACAAATATTTTCAGAGAAACACAGAAGAGTAATCACCCACCCAATGAGGCGCCAGCTCTGCTTCTGTCCACTTCACACACACACACCCACACACCCACACACACCCCCCCCCACACACACACACACCCTCCCCAATAACAGATGCTAATGAGGACCTAAAATATATGCCCTTGCTTTTGGAGGAGTAGGCTCTCAAAGGCTGATTTGGACATAGGCAGAATTAAGAACTGAATTGAAAAATGGACTCAAATTTTAGGGGTGAAACAAATGCTTTCTAGTCAACATCTATACTTCCCTTTAGAGGAAGATAAACTACAGGATGTTTTTCATGGCTTTATATCATTTTCAAAAAATCATAGGATTTTGGAGGCTAAGAAATAAGATGTGAAAAACATTTCCAGGAAATATAACTCCCCTTGCCACCCCGATCTTTAGCAACATAGGAATCGGCCATTGTTACCTCTTTTTGTCCATAGGTCTTAGGAAGAAGTACTGGGACTGTGAACTATGCATTGTTAATCAATAGCTCTATTCCTTAAATATTAAGTTTAATACCTACATATTTATACTGTAAAAGCATTGAAAATGCCAAGGTATCATTTGAATGTCAGTGAGATAATGCAACATGTGATGTGCCAACATTTTGGTCCTTTTCTGATCCACTGTTTTTCTCTTGATTGTCTAGGTAATTCCAAGACCCATGATGACAAACACAGTTAGAAGCTATGCTTTACGGCAGAATGTAGACAACACATTTGTTCCTTATGGCATTATCAAAAATGTGACCTATTTGGTGACATAATAATGATGAACTTTAGATAAGGATATCTGTCTTCAATTCTGGTGAATCTATTAAAAGTAGTCTTCAAACACAGAATTACATACAAGGGACAAACCTATAAGGAGACTGACTCTCTATCTCCCCACCTCCCACACACACCATATCTCACTATCTCTCTGTTCATCTCTCTATCAACAAAGAGGGAAATGTCAAATGTGACCCAAGGGGCTGGAAAGCCACAGTGTGAATCTGGACTCCTGTTTTACAGGAGCAGAGTAGGACAGGCAGGCTCTCTGGAGTCCCTGCCTGATAACCAGCTATTTGAGAATGTAAATTTGTAGTTCTCCAAACTCACAGTTTCTAGTTAACTTTGTAAACAAAGTGTGGAAGAAGGAGAATCAATATTTGAACACCTCTAAATGTTAGGTGCTGGTTTTGCTTAAAATAAGTCACATCTTCAGCGGTTTTCTAAGCAAATGTGTGAAAAATGGGTCAAATCAGTTGAGAAATGTCCACTAATCACTAGCCCTGATTATCATTTCTGGCTTGATAAACAAGCAATGTTTAAAATATTTTTATAATTTAGAGTTATGAGAGGAGCAGAAGATACACAATTATAACATCAGCAAGGATTTTCATTCTTTCTCAAGAATTTCTTTGTAATTTAGGACATATCTTAACTAGTTCCCCAAAGAATTGAAGAAGGCATATTTTCAGGGGGGAGGGTATAGCTCAGTGCTAGAGTGCATGCTTAGCATGCACGAGGTCATGGGTTTGATCCCCAGTACCTCCGTTAAATAAAAATCAATCAATCAATCTGATTACTCACCCCCACCAAAAAAAGAAGGCATATTTTCCCTTCTCATGATGTACCTCATGATGTTACTTTTTCATAGAAAAAATTATCCGGACACATTCACAGCTAAGAGTGACACAGTTCATGGAAGAAATACGATTTAAGAATATGATTAATATTTCAATAGCAACCAAGGAGGGCACGGTAGGGGCTGGCACTGAGCTCTCTGAGGTCTCCCTTAATGACCTGGATGAATAAGGAGAGCGCTGTCTCCTTCTCCACGTGACTTGGACAAGATTCCGTGCCACCTTGACAGCTGGAGGGGTTGTCACAGCCACTTGCGGGCATCACAGAGTGGTGGGCCCAGATCTTGAGCCCCTGACACTAGGCCCATGTGCCAAACTTCCAGGAGCACTGCCTGCTAAATAGCTGTGTTCAGAGAAAAGTAAGCAGATAAAAAACATTTTGAGAAGGGAAATAGCAAGAACAATACAAGATGTTTTAAAAGAACTATCTGGCCAGACGCATGGACCCGGAGAAGGATCTTGAATTAAAGTGCACCTCTGGCAAAATACGGTGCACAACTGCAAGGAAAGGGCTGTATAGAAATGAGACCACAAGAAGGTGGAGACATTCATCCATTCATTTAGTCATTAAAAAAAAAAAAAAAAGTACTTTGAGGGGTTAATCCATACCAGTCTCTGTGATAATTACTTGGAAAACAAGGATGGGTAAACTGCAGTCCTCGTCCTCAAGCAGCTGAAAGTCTAATGGACGAGGAGGTAAATAAACACAGCCATCCCATGACACTAAATGCTGAAATAAAGCGCACTGGCAGCCAGCTGGGCAGGGCGCTGCCAAGAGGGTGACAGGTGAACCAGGTCTTGAATGAAAGAGGCATTTCCCAGATGTAGATTGGAACTGGCGATGGAGATGAAAAGATCCGGAGTTGGAATTATGTCTGCTATGTGTGTGAAAGGACTTTAAAGTTAAGTGCAAGGTTTGAGGCGCTAATTCATTGTAGGATTTTTTTTTTTCTTTAACCAGTGTAGTGATGTGATTAGGCCTGTGTTTTGGAAAGAGTGCCCATGGCAGTGCAGTGAATGGACTGGGGATGGAGAGACTCAGAGATGGGTCAGTTTTTAAGACAAAGCCATCATCGAGGGAGTTGCTGCTGAGGCCTAAATTAAGTCAGGGGACCTGTCCTAAAAGCATATTCTCAGCATACTAATTTCCGTCACAATTTGCTGAGTAGAGTTCTGCCCAGCTGTATGGTAGAAGGAAAAACTGCCAGTTACTCTGATTTAAGCTGAAATGCTTGTAAGTTTTTAGATTATATGCTCAATTTCAGCGCAGTTCAGAGAAGGATGCGTTTCTTCTTTCCTCTGTACTGTATTTCTCTGAGCTCAGTTCCTCATCTGCAAAATGCTATCATAGCACCTCCCTCATGAGAAGGAAGCAGGATACTGCCTCCAGGGGCTGAAGTGCTTAGCACAGTGGAAGGTACACCTCAGTCACTCAATAAATGTCACCTCTGATTATGTTATGTGCACACTGACTTGAACTGGCTCATGTGCTCACGTATGTGGTGGGTATGAGTGTGTGTGTGGGGGGGTGTGCCTATGATATATTTGTGTGCTGGGTGTGAGTATTGTGGTATGTGTATGTACATGAATGTGTGACATTCAAATGTCCCTTTCTTAACTCCACCAGATTCTGTATTTTCAAAAGTTCACTAGAAGTTCTTTTGTTGGACTATTTCAGGTAGCCAAGCCATTTAAAGCATGAAATTGTTATCTACTGCAAGACTACATTTTAAAATAAAGAACAACTAGGAAAAGGGAAGGATACCATATTCCAATGGCACTGAAGAATCATTTTGTCATTAACTTGGATCCTCCTTTGTCAGCAGTCCTCATTGCCAAAGTTGAATGGACATCCTTGACATCATTAAAAACAACAACAACAAAAAAAACCCTGCTGTAGCCAAAAATGCTTTCTATATTTAGGGGAAATAATTTCAATCAACCACTCACAAAAAAAGTCAACAGAGGCCTGTGAAAGAAAAAAAGACTTTCAATCCTTGATGAGGAAGTTTTGTGATTAACACTAAAATTTTTCTCATGATTTTTGAAAAGGTATTTCTAGGAACAATAGTGAAATTATTGTTCACTTCATTTATCAAAAACATCTCTTGCTCCTGTTTGAATGTGAGGAACGAATGATAAGCATCTTACATGTTAATCCTATCTCCCTTGAGCATCTTATTCAATTAAAAGGATTTATTTAACTCTAAAGCCAGCAGTTATGTAGCTTGAGTGTGCTACTTGAAATCCCCTCTCCAAAGTGGTGTTTCTGCCTATTATGTTTCTGCAACTGTTTACCACTTGTTCGTTTTCTGCTAAAGTTGCATTGAATCTTGGAGAGAGATGGAGTTTTGGTGTCAGAAGATCCAGGTTCAAATTGCAGCTTTGACACTTAGTAGGTGTTTGATTCAGGAGAAGAGATTTTTATCCACGTTGTAAAATATAGAACTTAGCTAAAAGCTACTTTGGGAGGTTCAAAAATGAATAGATAAAACATTTATCACATCACCTGTAATCTTTGCCATTACTAACCCACTAACCCGTCAATAATTCACACGGTAGAAAGTATTATCTACTCAGGAGTTCACGTAGCTCATAGATTGTATATATGGTGATAGTCAGTTTGTGACCAATTCTTTTTTATTGCTAATGCAATTCACAAGGTGCCAACCAACAGCCTTGGTCCACTGGAATTCTCAATTACACACCGAACAAGAAATCAGAAAACATTCCTTCCCACAGCATCATATAGGTGGGACATCCAATAGCAACCCCAGCTGTACCACTTGCATACTACAAGGCATTCATGATGCACAACTGAGAAGTAGGGGTACGTGCAGAACTTGACTCAGCAGAAGAGAAGAGTTAACAGAATTGGAAAACCATAGCTATCTTCAAAATTCGAACAACACAAAAATAAGCAACTGCAAAATTCACTCCAACCAACACTCTATCTGCCTTATTCAGACAACACCTGGGGGAAGCCTGTAGCCCTTGCAGTCGGACTCTCAGGAAGGCGCCAGGAGCTTTTGATCATAATGTTGACATTTCTTTACTGAAAGGCACTTGACTTTGGAAATGATTCTCCCAGGCAGGCAGGACAATCCGTGTGTGATTGGAGCCAGCACAGAGAAAGGCCAGTATTTCACCACCAGCCAGTCTTTCTTTGGTTTGTGCTTTGATCTAACAGCTGCTGAAGTTTGGTGATCCCTTCTGAGCAAACCTGGGGTGGTATTCGGGCCGGTCAGCATGCTTTCTTACAAATCACTGCTTAAAAAACTAGAGATCACAGATCAAAAAAACAAACAAACAAACAAAAAAAACAACACAGACCAAAAAATAAAACAGATACAACTACGTAATAAACCAATTGTAAGCTTAGTTCAGGGTAGATTAGAAGGGGAGAAAAAAGGAAATTGTAACTAAGACCCTTAGTTCAAGACAGAGCACGTGGCTTCCCCCAGCCAGCCTGGTGGCTGCAGGGGTGCCGGGGGTGGGGGCTGAGGGCCTAGGGTTTTCTGAATGCTTACTCCAAACAAACAAGAACGGTTGAAACTTCCCATGGAGCCAGCGCATTCAGCAAGCAACAAAAGCAAACTGAGATGAAGACATTCTTCAGGCTGCCTCTCTTAGGCCTGTAATCCCCAAATCAAACACTTCTTTCTTATGCGTGCTTCTCCAGACAGCTGTAAAGACGGGCGGACAGAGTCCCAGGTCCCTGTAGGATACAGGGCAAAGCTGGTCTCCCAGAGAATCTAAACCATCCTCAGCTGATTATGTTAATAAACTTTCCCTGGACTGCATCACCTAAATACCCCTGCTGATATCGAGATGTCTGATTTGTAAATATCAACCAGCCACTTCCCTGACTGTAGAGGAAACTGGTACATACAGCTCCCGTTTGTGATGGGTCGGCCTCACAGAGGAGCAAGCATCCCCTTTTCATCTATGGCTGAAGATATTCTTAGGTTGGGCACAGGGCACATGGTTCTCATCATTCGAATCCATCTTTGCCTACAGCCTCAGACACTGTTCTTTCTTTGCATCTTCTGCTCTTTGAGCAGGAAGGTTAGCGTTACCCCCAGGCTCCTCTCTGTTGCTTTCCAGGCAGTCACTTGAAAGAGGTCTCATCTTAATTAAGTCAAAACCCTTTCATCAGTGTAGTTGTCCTTGACCAGGCCAGCCCAAAGCACACGATTAGGCCAGCAAGCCCTTTACTATAAACTGTGTCTTAAAAGGGAAGTCTCCTAGGAGGACAGAGGCCTGCCTTCTCTGTCTCTAAAACTGCCCTATTGTTTTGATGCTGAGCAGAATGAGAGCGCAAAGCTGTAGAAATCATACAATGCACCGTTTGGAAAAAGAACAGCCATCAAACAAGTTGATGTGTTGAAGACAACATATTAGGTGCAAATATTTAAATAGCCTTTCCGGCTTCTAAGTGAGTTGTCGTCCTTAGGTAGCCTATGAATTATTATTTCCATTTTATAAATGAAGAGCATGAAGAGGCCAACTCAGTCTGCCTCTATGTCAGCAGTGCTGGGCAGGGAACACCCCCATTGCCACTGTGGGGAGTACCCCTTCGGTCTGGTAGCCAGCTCAGCAAGACTGGCCCTGGGGCTTCAGTTCCACTGGTGGGTTGACTGGAGAATTCTTAAACAAGTCTTCCTCTTCTGCCCATCATTAGCCTCCCACTTCTCACAGCACAGGTTTTCAGGAAACTCTGATCCCCAATCCAAAGGAGCCTCCCAAGGAAGAGAATCAAAGCTTTAGATGCCACAGTTTGAGCCACTGGGATAAAAGGCAACAGTTTTCGGGGATTTTGTGAACCATTTAACATGAGATTGGTAGCTTAAAATTGGCCACCTTGAGACTCTGTACATTATGGAAATCAGCAAGTATTACAAATTAGAGCCCTCTCTCCTACCCCAAAAGCCAGTGATTCAACAGTTAACTGCTGGTCAGGAACATATCAAGTGAGACAAGGAAGGCCAAAGAGGGAGATTCATCCTCCTGAGATGCTCAGTACCACCCCTGCTTGAGGGAAAGCCAGCAGGTTCCTTTAAAAGACAACAATAAAGATAGGTCCGACCAGGTCAGTCCACCTTCTACTCTTGGTATCATTGTACATTTTAGGCTTGTTTATTTGTTTCTTACATAAGTAACAAATCGATGTATTCTCGTTGCAAAAAAATTGGAATAATAATATATGGAGTCAAAAAGGGTCCCTCTCATTCATTTTCTCTTCGCCTTTTTCTCAAGTTAAGTACTCATCAGTTTCATGTACCTGCTCACTCTTCTGTCTGTGCACATAAACACATATGTGAATATAAACATATATTTTCACACACATACGTGTTCGCATATACTCTTCTGTGTTTTATATTTTCACAAAATCTAGTCTGGTCAAGATATTCAAGGACTCAGTTCAAATGTCAGCTCACCAGACCCCTTGCCATTCACTGATGCTCATTCTCATCAGAGCAGAGGTGATTCCTCCTGACTTTACATTTCTTGCACTACCATTAATGCTTCAGGACATGCCTGAAAAATCTGTCATTTATGTGAAATACAAATTGGCATATTTTTGGTTGCACCATAAAATGCCTACTGCAATGCTGTTGATAAACCTCCTTGTCTTTCTGAACATAAATTAGAAACAAATAACTTGAAGGAAATATGATAGAGATGATAGACTTCATATGTAAAAATCAATTATTTTGAAATATGTGGGGCTTCTTTTATATAAATAGCTCATAAAATTAGTTTTGTTTATTGATGTTTGAGGAAAACAACTGTATATTCGAAAGGTCGATTATATTGTTGAAAATATAATTAATTACTGGATTAAAGTAGGATATTATCTCACATGATATGATTTATGGAAAGTACTTTAAAAGTTGTAATGTGTTTATACAAACAAGTACCTATTGATGTCATGCATAAAAAGAGATATTTGTTCTTTCTCCTTTGTATAAATTTATTATTAAAGGGGCTATATATCAGGCATGCATTCTTTATGCTTTGACACATGTTTCACATGATTTTCTCCATGTAAATGTTTATTCCTAACTCACTGAGCAATTGTTATGCATTATGCATAAGCCTTCAACTTTCAATATTCAGATAATTTAGGCTTTTCTATATATAATTTAAATCCCCATACATATAAATGACTAACAATATATTTTAGTTAAACACTACTAATTCTCAGGTTATTCAGGATGACAAGGAATCGGCTTGGCAAGAAGAGTCCAGAAAGACCGATAATTCTCAGGACATCAACACTTTGCAGGGCATGCCACGGCTTTCCATGATGAACTTGAATAATCAAGCACTATGTTAACACTGATTATTTCCTTAGTAGTCATGTGAAGTCCCCTGGCAGGCACATGTCTTCATTTCCTTTCAGACTCTTCTGTGTTTGACGTAATACAACCCACTAAACACTATTAAGTAAATAGCTGCAAGGGTAATGAAAACAATAACCAAACCATGAAATGTACCCAAGTCCATTAAAACATGTAGGTGAGCTTGACATTTCTTTTATTCAAAAGCTATTTCCTAAATGTCTTAATGACCACTGAGCATTTGTTACACATCGGCACGTTGCTAGTGGCGTCCACATTTAATGTCAAAACAGCCACTTCTTAATCTTCAAATAGCAATGGCAGGTGTAGCTGCAAATCTCATAGCCTTAGGAGATTGAGGCAAGCATTGATTTGATAGACCGATAGACCGAAGTTTCTGCCTTTTCCTCTTTTAAATAAGCTCACTCTTCTGGTAGCAAGCACTTAGGGGATTCCCAAAATATTTGCAAACATTTCTGTCAGACAGCATCACCGTCACCATATGATTTAAACAAGCATGTATTCATCTCACTTAAACCAGATGTCATCTGAGTACACGAGAAATGAATCTTTTGCTCCTGACAGCTTGTTTCTTTCCGGTAACACTTTCCAGCAGGGATTGTCTAAAGGCACAACACACTTTCCTTATATCTAGACAAGAGGATGAAAGTCCAACTGCTAAAGGGAAAAGGGTTTCTTCAAGATGATGCTCCTTAAAAACAAACCCCCTTTCCCTTCAGATAGGGGATGTGGCAAGGAAAGAGATGACGTCTTCAAGATCGAAGCTCCCTTTGTGGCTTAAGAATGAAAATTCTGTTACTATTGCCACCTCTAACTCCAACCTGAAGGATCATCCCCAATAACTGAAGACTAGTTCCCATTAACTAAAATGTGCTAGGAATGGTGCTAAGCATTTTGCTAACATCATCTCATTTAATCCTCACAACAACTTTAGACTCAGGTTTCTTCTCTCCATTTTATAGCTGAGAAAACGAAGGTACAGAGAGGAGCTGAGTGAACTGCTCGAGGACTTCCGGAGATTAAGGACGAGGCAAATTAGTGACTCACACCAGGACTTGTGACTCCAAAGTCTGCAAGACTGTTGGTATCTCAGGTTCTGGGCTGATGAGCTTAAGTTTTCTGCATCTCCTCTTCCTTAGTTGTGAGATTAGGGAGTTGGAACAACTAAGGGTCTTTCAGTTTAAGGTTTCTAAAATACGTAAACACTTTCCAACACCTACAAAACGGTTCCTGTAACATTTTTGATCACCTGCAAACATCTGTACCCTACCTACGGTAAATAGGCAAGACGTTAGCTTCTCAGTATATAAAATACATCCTGACGGTTTTCCAGTTTGTTTATAACTCTCAGGTAAGAAAATGGATTGCAGAAGCCTTAAGAATAAAGGACATTTGTAAATTTCATTTTGAGGGCAGGTTAGGCCAGACGATCAGAGAAAGATTATGTGTACATATATATGTGACATAAAGAATTATTTCTAGGGTCCCTGAACAGTTCCCGAGGCACCTGGACGGCTTACTATAATGACTGTTCGAATACTGAGGATGAAGCAGAAAGAAGGAGATGGTGAACAAATGATTGGTGAGCACTGCTGTTTTGCAATGTTAAGGTGTTTTCGATGAATCCTATAGGTTCAGGCTAGCTTCCAGGTCAAGAGGTCGTGATTCAAATGGCCAGAACTGCTGTGTGAACTTTAAATGATCTCCCTCCTTGCTACAGGCCAAAGAGGCATTTAAAGAAAAATATCAGCCATCACTAGTGCCCTCTGTGCTTGTATCACCTGCTTCTCTCTTTCAACGGTAAGATGTGGAGACGAGAGAACCTAATCCGGAATGTTGGCTGGTAAATGAGAAGACCTTCCAAGGGCTACACCAGAGATAAGGGACACGTGCGTGTCTCTTTCGGGGCTATTGCAATTGAATTGATTTCCAACCCTTTATGGCATCATAGATGCTACAGCGCACCTCCTTTTCCACATGCAACCAAGAATATACCCTCCTCCCCACTTTGGGGGGACATCTGCTTATGGGAATAAGTTGCCGATGATCAGAAAAAAACTTCTAAGCATAAAAATTTAATATTACAGGGTGCATGTGGACAGAGACTGGGGAGTAGCATTTGTGTTAGGGTAGTGAGATTATGAGACAACTTGTTTTTATAGTTTATGTTTCCATTGATACAGCTATAGTATTGTTTTAACCATAAATGCAGAAATCAGGGGGGAGGAAGTTAATTTGACATAATATAAATTGATGTGCAACAACATAACTTCCACACGTGGCTCTCCATCAGCAAAAGTAAGCCCTTATTATGTGTGTTCTCTGGGATCACCCATGGGAAGGATCTGAATTTCTGACAGTCTTAAATGTGACAGCAGCCTTTTAGCATGGAGACGAGCACAGTAATTTGGCAGCAAACCTAAGACTCATGCTCACCAGACTGGTAGATCGGAAATAAATCACAGATGTCACACACATGCTCTCTGAGAAGGGAGAGAATTGATAAGGTGCCAAACCCCATCACACCCACACCGTTCTTGTTCCAATTGATAGAACCTCTCACCCTTGAAATTCTGACAAGTACTATTAGGGAAAGAGACTCTAACTCATCTCTCTTCCTGACTCTTTATCCATCTTTCCAAACAGTTTCTATCTGAGCTCAGTCCCAGGCTCATTTAATTATGACATCTGAATCAATACTCCATACTAGACCCAGCCTGTACCAGCGTGCTTGGCAGTTTCCAATACCCATGACAGCCTTTCTAAAAATGTTCATCTTCTCATTTCGAAAGGAGGGTATCCAGAGTAACATTAGGTATCTTTATTTATTTTTAATTTTTGAAACCAGTTGTTACTTACAAGCCTAACAAGATTTAATATGTATGTTCAAAAAATATATATATTGCACTTTCTGAATTCAGATTCACTTTCTGTCTCTGAAATGCTAAGCTATACACTACAAAAATGGAAATGAAGCCAATAGCAATTTAAATAAATTACAAGCTGAAAACAACCTGCCTTGGTGATGTTTTAAATGAAACGTATTAACTATAAAAACATCAGGATGCTTTAGGGTATCTCAAGAGACCTCATTCTGATACTGCGGTGGATTTGTAGCTACCTGCATGTAATGGAGCATAGCATGAGGTTTAGGGGAAAAAAAATTTCACAAAAGTGATATGCTTAATTTGGAGCCTGATTTGGTGAAACAAACATGATCAATTAACATGTATTAATGCTCTTTACACACAGAATGCACATCCAAAGAGGACTTCTGGTTGAAAAGCTCTCTTTATGCATAACATATAGTTATGGTTATGCATTAAGAGCATATACAATGGCCCTGAATCAGAACACTTAGAGCTTTGTCCCTGTGGACCACATCTGTGAGTCTAGTACAAATTACCTGCAATCAGTTTCCTTGTCCATCAAATGTTTGTAGGAGAGCCCAGGGTAATAAACCTCAACGTCTGAAATTCTGTGAATATAAGGACATCTCAGTTGTGTGTGTTTAAGCCTTTAAAATATTTATAAAGGAATTTTTGGTCACTTTCTACTAGGTATAGGCTTGTGTGTATCTATGAGCTGTAGGCTTAGATGTGTCTCTAGGTTATATCGGCCTGTATGTATATATGGGGTAAAGCCCTATGCATGCGTCTACGGGACATGGAGGCCTCTCTAATCCATATGGTTTTAGGCCTATGTGTGTCTATACAGTGTAGGTTTCTAAGGATCTAAAAGGTATAAACCAGTATGTGTCACTGAAGTGTGGGCCTGTCTATGTGTAATAGGCACAGAGCTCTGTGTTTACAGGATATAGGCCTCAAATGTCTTGAAAATATCTGCATGTGGTCAAAGAATTCATTACATTAACTTGATAAGACTGCTTCTAGTTTTCTGAATAAACTCTGCAATTTTACCACGAGGAACAAGGGACACACGCAGACGCACATACTCACTCACACATGTCCTCACTCACACGTACGTAAAAT
This sequence comes from Camelus ferus, assembly GCF_009834535.1. Classification (NCBI taxonomy): domain Eukaryota; kingdom Metazoa; phylum Chordata; class Mammalia; order Artiodactyla; family Camelidae; genus Camelus; species Camelus ferus. The sequence goes on along the minus strand of NC_045703.1, from coordinate 58,533,168 downwards.
CACTTCTTGGAAGTTTCAGAGAGAAGTCTGAGATACAGGCTTCAGTCATAGGTAAGTTCTTTTCATCATGGGGAATTAAAAAAGTGATTGTAGAAAATCTTCTTGATGCTTTGGAAGATGTCACATCAAAGTCAATTGTTTGGTGACTATTTTTAATGCTCCTACCAAAAATTTAAAAAAATAAAAAAAAAAAGACCCTCTATATCGTTCCCCTGAGAGCACTTAGTTTTACTGCCACTGGCGGTAACTTAAATTCGTTAAGCTTGGGATTGTCCTCAAGGAGATATAGCCACTATGATTTGCTGCCTATGGGAATGATACATGATTGATAAGAATTCACATGTTCTCAAGAGGGAACTCAGGCCTAATACAACTTAGCAGGTATCCCAGAGGATAATATTCATGGTTTACATTTATTATTGTCACTATCTTGTCAAACTCCTTGATTAGATCACTGTTGTACATTATGTACCAGAATGTTGTTTCTTGCTCAAACTACCATCTCACAGAGGCACCCAAAGCATGGAAAAATTCTCCTTAAACACACAGCAGGTCTTCAAAGTGCATTCAGGGATCACTGCATGTTTTGACAGCTTCTAGTAACTAGGTTCTAGCAGTTAGCAAAGTATATGTTGCTACATAAGCCCTCATGAATGACCGAGAATAAAATTTCACCTCATTTACCATATGTGCACATGGTGATCTTTTATGAATCCTAAAAATATCCTTCAAAACACCTCCTAAAATACCCTATATATTTTTTTGGCTTATAGGAGAGAGCTGAGAAAAGATGGCAGAATTCTATTTGCCCATTTTTAAAAGTAATTTCTCACCATTTACAGACCATTTAACTTTTAAATTTTCATAGAAAGGAAGAACTAGAGTTCCCCAAGTCTGGTTTCTTAAACCTTGACTTGGACTTTACCTTGACTCAGACATCTTCTAGGACCATAAAAGTATTGTTAGGGCCTCCTTCCATAACCTGATTGGTTAGAAATATTTTGTCTACCAAGAGCTCTCTACAGAGGAACTTTTTAGTTAGACATGTCAGCTGTGGAAGGGTGGCCTGCATAAGTTGCAACTGTTCCAGGCAATTATTGGCTATGCAAATATTTGCTCATCATTCAGTGTCTTGGGCCTCAGTTTTCTTATATTTATTATATTGAAAAATATGTTATATCTCAATTTCTTTTAGTCTTCCAGGATGCCCAAATTATGAATGATCCTCAATAGTCAATCACCAGAAAAAATATATTCTAAAAGCATTATGACATGTTTAAATAACATTCTCCAAATAGTCTATACATTCACTTCACTGCATAACCTGTTAGAGGTTTCAGCTAACTGGAAAAATCATCAGTTCATATGGAGAAGAACTGTTTTCTGTTGACTGTAAGCTTAATTTGTGCTAACAGTGAATTTGCACTTGTAAAGAAGTGCCGTCTTAGTGGAAGGCCAGCCTCGAGAGCGTTGGGGAAAGCAGTATTCACTACTGCTCAGTCCACACCTGGAACAGTACATCCAGGATGACCTGGAGCAATTCCAGGCATGAGTGATGAGGGCAGCAGTGGCCTGGAAACTACCTCATTTCTGGAGAAGTAGAAATAAGTGGGAATACTTAGATTAGATGAAGAAGACATTACAACAAACCTTAAACTCAAGTACTATGATGTGGAAAAGAGATTTAGAATTCCAAAGACTAAGACAGTAGCCAACAGACTGAAGTTACAGGGACAAGGTCCGCATCAATGAACGGAATTCCTTTCTCATATTCTAATGTGTTCACAAACGAAACAGATGCCTTGCGAGGGAGTGAGCTCCTTGTCACTTAAACTGTTCAAGCAGCAGCTGGATTCTTCCATGGGGGACAGATGGGAATCAACTACATCAAGAGTTTCTAAATTGTGTTCCCCAGCATCTGAGGAGGGTCCACAGAGGTGCCTTTGGGAGGTAGTGGAGAATTAGGATGGTGGGGGTCGGTCAGTAGCATCAGGTTTAAATAGAGAATTTCACTGCATGGCAAACTATAGCATCAGCTGGCCAAACTTGATAGAAAAAAAAAAAGGTATGCTGTAATTTTCGTTGCTAGAGTCACACTGCAAAGGATGACTTGGTCTTGACAAAATATGCCATGTAAATGCTTTAATTACAATTTTTATTGGTTCTCTAGTTTTAGTTTTTATATAACATGTAAATATGTTCTACTATTTCAGTTATATAGGAGCTATAAAAATGTCACATACTGTCTTCTATTTTTCTATACTTCCAAAACCCCAAAACTAAAGGTTAAATTGCTACAAGAAGATACACCAAAACTTAGGTCAAAATGTGTGTTTCAGTGGACCACTGGGTATCTCAGTGCCTCAGAATGGCCATTACTAACAAAGTGCCACCCCGAGGCCGGGGACCAAAAGCCGTGTGAAAAGAGAAGAGGTGGGTTTACCTGAAATTGATCTAATTTAACCTTTGGGGCCCATCACCTCTTCCAAGGTCCTGCTGATAATTCTGTATTCTGAATTTTGTATTTTTTCCTCAAAGATGATCTCCCAGATTAAATAAGCTTCAGGCCCTACATAATCTAGATTCACCCCTGGATAAAAGGAACTCCACTGGTTTGATTTCGAGAAAACCAAGATCTTTTGTAAGGAGGAGAACCTGTACTGCTTAAGAAGATGGGCTGTGGAGTCACACTGCCTGGGTCAAAAATCTGGTCTGTGCCACCAAAGAGCTGCATGACCTTGGGTCTGTTCCTTAACCAGTTTAAACCATGGTTTCCTCCTTAGTTGTAAGGAGCAGTACCATCCACTTCTTGAGAGTGTGTTCTTTCATTCAGCCTTATTTACTGAACACAAACTAGGGCCCAGGCCCAGGAGAGTGGATCAGTAGAGGACATCTCCACGGTATCAGGAGAACATATTGGTTGCACAGTATACTTTCTATTCAAATTTCCAGATGACAGTGTGAAATGTAGAATCTGTGTGTTAATTCGTGAGACTTGTATATTACTAAGGGGAAGAAAAAGAAGACTGGAAATCTGAATACATTTTAGATATGGTCCACCTGATTTTCCAATAGGAGACCCCAAACTGGGGATTTACCAGCCCCATCTCTTTCTCACGGCCTTCATGCTGGGAACATGTATAGGGTAAAATTCCAGAAGGAGGTCTTGATACATGAGGCAGTAGTTGTTCAGCAACTAATTTATAGGAAAACATGTGTTCCCTCCCAGGTTCTTCATTACGGCCAGGAACGTGTGTTGCTGGCAACACCAGCAGAACTCACTCCCTCTGATGGTTCAGCAGAGCCAGAGTTTGGCAAGTTATAAGGCCCGGTACACATGCACTTGTTTCCACAACCTTCTAGCTAAGGTTTTATCTGGAGCTTTTAATTAAATTTTTATATGGCAGAGAGGCAACTTCTTATAAGCTAATAACCTCACCGCTGTGCAGCAGAAGCACAGGGATCTGCACATGCCCATAAAGCTACCCTTGAAGTATATATCTTCAAATTATGTGAGGAAGAAGCCAGGTTCAATGGTAAGAGGAACTCTGTAGCTCTGAAGAATTATGAGAGAGGTCACATTTGTGAATGGGGCATAGTATGCTTACCCATTTGAATGGAAATCATTTTCTCAATTCTGTTCAAAATCTTTGTTGAAGATCTACTTTTTTCTTATTGTTTTAAAAATCTGAGACTTAATCCTGAACAGAGACTATCAACAGAAATATCAAATAATTTCAGGATTTGGGCATTGAGTTCTTCACATTGGCAATCTATATGTTATATAAATTAACTTGATGGCATAATCAGTATTTCAATCCACTTGACATTAACACAATGTGAGTTTCTCTCTTCCATTTTTCTCTATTAATATGATAAAAAGAAGTCTTCCTTGCCTTATTTCAGATTTAACAAACCACTGACATGAAAAAAAGGGAAAGTGGGTCCTCTTCCTTTTCAATCCCTGGGTAACCTTGGCAGCGCATAAGCCTCTATCAAAGGCAAACAAGGCCATAAATAACAATTATTTCCCATTCAGAAAAGCTGCCTTTGACAGTCCAAGAAATAACAAATTACAAGTGAAAAGTCCCCAAGAGGATTTAAAGCACTTGAATCATTCCGAACCTGTTTTGATGTTGTTTCTTTAGAGCGGAATTATTAACTCCTCTGAGGAACTACCACCAAGTTTGTGATTCCTGAGTGTTGGACCTGAGCACAATCAGAGGCGGAAAAGTCTACTGTCAAAGATTTTTTGAAAACGAAGACCACTAAGACATTTTGAGGGCCTCAAATTCAGGAATATTCTCTCCTTCTTTTATATCTTCACTATGAATATGTATGTATATATTACCTGTTCTTAGGAAACTTACCTAGTGGGAAGTCAGAATACATTTATTCTTTTGATTCATTTGTTCTTCTTTCACTCTTATCTAGTGAACTCCTGTAGTGTTGGTATAGGAATAGCAACACGGTATTGGTATAGGGGTTCCTATAGAGTTGGAACTTGATGAGTGCATTTAACCTACATGCCTGTGAGGCAAGGAATGAAGGTTGAACAGAAAGTGCTCATCATGCCAGGAAGTAGCTGTGTGACTGGGTGTCACCTTCTGGGCTGCAGTTGTTTTCACTGTAAGAGGCTCCTCCTACTTATAAAATTCTCTTACAGTCCTAATGACGCACTGTTCATACAACTAGAACTACTGCAGTCACTTCCAGGCAGGTGCCGTTCAAGGATGCTAAAATAAGACTAGGTAATAAAGATGAATCAAGGATTAGTCAGATGAGTGGTTCACACAATGCACAATCAAAGAGCACCCAGTTGTGAAGACTCTTGAGCTGTGTAACTAGATTTTTATTCTGTTTATTCTGTTTTGATATACTAACAGAGTCCCAAAAGGAATTATATTTAACTCTAAGAAGAGGCAGCTGGTGGTAATGTAGGTATAATTCTATCAAGAAATTCAGCTGGAACCAGAATGTAAAAATGAGATGGTCAGGTGATTAGATTTGTACATATTTCTACTATTTCCAGAAAATGACAATTTCCGCAATTATTTAAAAACTAAAGCCCACAGTGTCTTTCTACGACATGTTTCTTTATCCCAAATGACTGTAGTATGACTCTGGTATTATTTTGTTATGCATACCTTATCTCAGAAATGGAATGTAAACTGCCCTGTATATTTCAAAACTGATTTTGCTTTTCAAGTACTATAGCTCAAATTACAGATTTGGCTAAGAAGGCTTTGTTACAGCACTACAGTTCTTCTGACAGAAAAACAGGACAGCAGTACACTTCTGCTCAAAAACCAGAGCTGCTTCTGCCTGAGGCATTGAGGAGGAATTCGATGAGTTAATAATTAGGGGCACTTCATTCTTATTCTTCAACAAAGGCAATTATTTCAGTTTTAAATATTGGGGTCACATTTTTACATTCCAGTTGATTCAGAGACATATCTGTAAAAGATGTAAAATTCAGAAGGCTTTGGTTTTCTCTTACATGATTCCAAAATGCTAGACTAGCACTTTAGATCTGGGGATTTGGGACCAAGGCATAATTAGAAGCAAACCCGGCATTGACAACAGTGTTCCAATGCCATTTTATCCCCCAAGAGGAAATTATAAAGGATATGCTTAGTCACTATTAGTGAAATTACAGTATGACAGTTATTACTCTTTACGATTTAAACAATAGTTACCACAGTAAATTAAAATTCAACTAGACAGTGGAACTCTTGATTGAGTTGAATGTATGACATTTCCATTCTTACAGATCAAAAACGGTTGAATATTGGCATTTTCATATGATTCAATCTACTCTTAGATTCAGATAAGCTTTTTTACATTTCATATAGATTTCATAACTATATAAGTCATAACTGCAGCCACTCTGATTTAATTTCTCATGAAATTGTTAATTATCTAGTATGTTTGGACTTTTCCCCTAAAGGACATGGCTTAACACTGAGTTTCACAATAAGTAAGTTAATGTGGATGTAGATAGTTTTTACATGAATGTACACCAGTAATCATGCTTTGGTTTTTGTCCTGAGGATGGAGGAAAGGTGGCAAATTTTAACATCCCCTGAGCTGTTTCTGAGCTTTTCATCAATGTCAAGGCAGCCACCCATCAGGGTAAGGTCCCAGAAGCAGCAGAGTCACTTTATTGTCGGATCCACAAAAATCATCAAACACAGTGTAATATCCAGCGTTCTTGATAGTTCATATATGTAAATCTATGAAACAATTAATGAATACTCACTGCTTACACATCCTAAGAACTTGTATCCTTAACAGTATTCGTCATATATAGCACTATTCATAGTTCACTTCAAATGCCAAACCGAAGCAATGGGAATAGTCCTTGAGCAAAATATAAATAAATCACTGCAGTGGAATTCAATTAGATTGAATTTGCTGTTCTTTGGTACAGTAGCAGAGGCGTGGCAGTGCCTGAGAGCACAATCATGTGGCACCTGATTTTGGAACAAGTCCACCAGGCTCTGCCCTTGGAAACTAAGAAAGAGGAGGGCATGCTTTGTGAACGAGTTTGCACTGGAGCAGAAAGAACCAAAGAAAAAGTTGGCCTTCTTCCCTCAGCACTTCTACAAAGACACAAAATGTGCGATGAAGGGTGCAGACAGGAGGAATCTCTCCAAGTTAAGCTCCAGGGAAAGGTCTGCTTTTTCTTCCTTGGCAACTCACAAAAGACACTAGTGTGGAGTTTAAGGATTGTCAAATTTCCCTTCAACTGGGGAACATGCCAAGTGTCCCAGACATTCCTAGGCACTCATGGATCACACAGAAAACAAAAACAACCAAACTGTGCAGGAGAGTCTACAGAAAGGACTTGGACAGCTTCTCAATTCCAGGATAGCCAGAGAATGCTTCTAATCTACTGAGCAGCAGATGGAAGGAGAAGGAAGGAGAGGAGGTTGACTGCAAGTCTCGTCCTAGCATTCACGGGGGTTTCAACATTTCTCTAAAATTCTTAACAGAAGGAATCCTATTTACGAACTTCACCTCGTGAAAACAGACAAAGCTTAACTAAAATCACCAGTAAAATCTCAAACACAAAAAACCACTACCTGTTGGTTCTTTCAGTTTTAGGTGAAGCGTCTCTGCAAGGATTTTCACTTGAAATTTCCCTTCTTTCCTTATGATGGAGAAAAGCACATATTTTCCTTTGTGATTGCAATATGCATTTCCAGACAATAATGTCTGTGCCCTGCCTGATGATGTCACTCAGTAATTGATTAAAGGACAGATAACAATGATATCTTTAACTTGGTAATTAAAGTTCTCTACATTTTGAACATCAAACGCAGTTGAATCTGCTTATAATATGCGTTAAGTTAGAGTAAGAGGCTCAGGAATAGGTGAAGATGAATTCCCTGTCCACCCACAACGCAGCTGGGTAGGGACGGAAATTGGATTCTGGGAATTGGAGGAGCTGATATATTTGGATGCAAAATTAAATAAGTTCAGCTGTAGAAGTGAAAAGGTGTTTTGCCATTTGGTCTGTCCATTTAACCAAGAGTATCTATGTCTAGAACCTTCTCACTAGTACAGAGGCATCCAGAATGAAATTCTCAGAGATAACTGTACAATTTCTATAACTGGTTGTAAAACAAAAATATTCTACATGACTTTTTAATATCTTCTAAGAGGGACATAATAAGGAAAATATATTTGCTTTCCAGGAAAGAAAACATATCAGATAAGGTAAATGATTCAATATGTAAGAAAAAATTTTCATTAATATTCTTCATAAAATTGTATCATAAAAAAGCTTACATATGAAAATAATTTTTCACTTAAATAGATTTACTCTTTGATGTTAATAGACTTAGCTGCTCAAATTAATTTTAAATTTTGTGAAAAACAATATAAAACATTGGCTTTATTATGATCTGTGAAATTATTTTTTAATATTTCTTTGTACCCTTGAGCAATTTAAAATCTATGAAGTAACACATTCTTTCATAGGAAGCAATCACTATGGTGATTCTGAAAACTTAATTTTTACATTAAACAAAAGCATTAGGCTTTAGAGTTAATTGAGGCAACAAAATGAAATACACAATTGCCTTGAAATATTTATTATCCGCAAGTAATAAAATATTTATACATGACTTAACTGTTTTTATATAAAAAAAAGTAGATTTTTAATCCATTACAGTTGAGGTGTGAATAGTGTAAATTAATGCAGGTAAATACTTCTGCTAAGTGCCCTCAGGTGAATTGCAATCAAAATTAAGACCTATAATTAACAAGATAAAGTCACCTCTAACTAACTCTTTTAATTTCAAACAAAGGGAATTAAATGTCATTATTAAAATCAGGCATTATGGAATTAAAACATTCCAAGTTCAATGTTTGTCAGTCCCAACCAGTTTACTTGGTGTTACAGGAAGTTATAAAATTTACCTTTAGGAAGTCCATTAAATAATTCTAGGATTTCATTAAATTGTCTCCAAACAGGGACAAGGAAGTCATAGATAACCCCCAAATTGTGAACATATCTGAAATGAAGGTGGTATCAAATCTCATGGTTAAGTTGCTATTTTCAAATCTGATATTCTAAAATGGACTTTGATCACTTTCAGATTTCCCTTTCTAAATTTAAATCGCAGGAGTACAGAACATTTCACTAACTAAACAGAATTCAATACAATCGAAACTGAAAATATTAAGATGACAAACAATGACTTTATGTATTGAAAAAAAATAATTCAGTGAAAATAAAAAGAATAAAAAATTGACCACATCTGTACTTTCAAAGTACAGCGATAGTTATGTTGGTATAAAGATACGTTATGACCCATTCTGCCTCTTTGGAGATACAATTGAAGCTGTCTTATTTGTGAAGTTTCCAAAATGATTTATCTATAAATATATAATCATCTTTTCCTTCTGTTTTTTCTACAATAAAAATGTGGTTTTATGTTTTCTAGCAAATGAAGATAATTCATTGCAATGTAAAGCCAAACCTTCATCATGATTCCAGCCATTCCTTGGCATGTTAATTAACAAATGTATTGCACTTAAAATTGAGTGCTCAAAGACATCTGTGTAGATGGACAAATAAACCATGGGATATATTATGACCCACATTTGGGGAATTTTAGATATTATATGTGTAAATATTTACATTTGAAATGAGTGTGTTTACCTATAACACAATTGTGTTAATTTAATGAAGAAGATTATGATGTTGGATAGAAGTATATTTATGTTATATATTTCAGATTTTAACAATCAAAAATAAGCAGAATTGGAAATTACCATAGATAATCCACCCCACCCCCCATCTCACTTAAATGCATAGTTTCAAATTTCTTTAAAACTGCTTGATGCAACAGGAAGAAAACTGGACTGGGAGCAAATAGACAGGGCTGAACTTGGACAAGACATTTCACCTTCCTAAGGTTTGGTTCTCACTGTACTTATCTGTAAATAAAACACTGGACTAAATTTCTCTCACACTATTGGATGTTCTCTAAGGTCTTTTTTTGCCCCAGCATTTCAGGATCCTTTCAGTCCACCCCTGCAAGACTTCATCATCAAATTTCATACCCATTTATTTTCCCTGACAGAACTTCTGATAGTCAAATGGTGGAAATGTCCAAAAGAAAAGAGAAAGAAAAAAAGTTTAAACTCGAGAAGTTATAGCCGATAAAGCAAGGATTTACAGTGAACTCCCAAGTGTTGCAAAGTTTTAAAAAATGTGCTACATTTTAAAAATGAGGACAAAGTGATTAGTGACAAATAAAGTGCCCTTAAATGAATTTGGAGATCTTGACCCCTTAGTACTACTGACATTGACTGTAGGATACTTTGACTATTCTAAGATATCCAGTGAAGATAAAAGCACATTAAAAAGAAGAACACTATATGAAGAAAGGAGAAAGAAATTAAAAATTAAAACATAAAATTGGTCAAGCCATAAAAATATAATTAAAAAAGCCCTCGGAGGCATTTGATCATGATTAACATAAAAAGTTGTAACATTTTCAATTAAAAAGTGAGATAATTCATTATAAAATGAAATGTAGGCCTTTTCAAGTATTATTTCATATAGGTCCTTTCAGAGATCACCAAAAAGACTTAGTTTAAACAATATTACCATGAAAGAATATTTTAGAATATCTTAATGATATGTTTAAAATGTCAAATAAAATTGATAGCTACTGCCATTAATATATCAGCCACCCAGAAAAGGAAAGATAGTAATCACTCTAAGCAATTACTTTGAGGGATTCTGCGACTATCTTGATATTTCAAATGAAAGCAGATTGTTTTATTTGCAACATGTAACAAACTGACTGTAAATATTTTACACATTTTAAATAGAAAGACAGCAATTCTGAGAAATTTGAAATCCCCAAGAACTGATTTGAGGCTTATCTTTTTGGACGGATAAACCACAGAATGCCTGGGACATAGTAAGTCCTCAATAAAACTTGAATAAAGTGGCTAAGGTTCTACTTTCCTTACATTAGTTCCCACCAAAAACTATTCTCAGCTTCATCATTGTACCTTAGCAGCAGTTCTCAAAGAGAGTTTTCCGGGTTGTTAATGTTACAGGAATGTGGCCAACAGGGGTTAAAAGATGTTCCTTACATGGCAGGAACTATTATTGTTATAACATTATGAAATGCTAATATGCTAACATACATTATGAGGGTCTTCAAGGGGGATATATGGTATATACCAACCCAAAATAGATTTGATCTGTATCTCTCAGAACATCTTTTTGCACTACTGTTTTGCTAAAATCACTTGGAGAATGTGGTTGTGCATGGTTGACCTCCTTGGCCAACCACCCAAATTCCCCTTCATTCCAGCCTCAGTGTTCCTAGATGCACCTAAGGCATCAAATATAATAGACAACATCTAATGTCTCCTTTATTGACCAAACATACAACCCTGCTGAACCTACACTGTTCTCCTGGAAGGTGGCACAATATGGTAAATGCATTTTAACATGCTTTCCTCGTTTGCGTTTCTGTGTAAATAAGTTGCTCACTAGTGAGTCCAAGGCATCCACTTGCGTGGTGTATAGAAGCCATTAGAGCTGTGTTAGTAGGAAGGAAAGAAAGGAAGCAAGGAAGGGAAAGAAAGAGGACAGAAAGGGTCACACTCAGCTTTTGATGACCAAAATCAAGTTTTGAGTTAAGTCAACAGTCACGAAGGTCAGAATTGATAAAGAATTCTTTGAAGCCTATTTGCTCTTGCTTGGCATATTAAAAGCCAAACCTGGCTACTAGATCATTGAATTTACTATATACCAGAAGTAGAGAGAACTCAGAGTATCACATATGGAAAGTAGAACACAATTCCAGGACTGTGGGAAGAGAAAGTCGTGGAGATCAAGGAAGCAGAGAAAGGCACCTTAGCCTTCCTTCTCGATGTCAAAACCCCAGCAGGCAGATGTGTTAGATTGGCTGAAAGGAATGCTGAGAGTAAAGAGGCTTTTATCTTGCTTCCTATTTGGGTTTTTGGAGAGAGATAATTTCACAGCATTCCTGCAACAACCTGGAAGGTCCAAATGGTTGGGTACAGTGAGGAAACCCAAGGAACCTGGGCTGCTTTGGGGACATATTCCAAAGTTCCATTGTGTTCCATTAGGAAAGTAGAAAAGATGGCTGATGCTGCTGGCTGAGAAGTCTTCAGCTTAAACTGCCCTGCACCCCAGCGACAGAGTGATCAGACAAGCTAGAGGCCAACTGTGAGTCAGCTAAACCTCAGGAGGATATGATAAGCCCCCAAAGGCAAAACCACAGTTCATAGCAGCAGTCTGTCTGCCACGCACAAACCTTAACACAATTCAGTGGGCCCCAGCCAGTGCACACATGTGAACCAGCACGATACCAAGAGGCAATGCCCCAAACCCCCTCATGCACCCAGTCATGTGAAGGGTGGTGGCTGGGGTAGAAAGAGCAGATGTTATCTGAGCCAGAATCTGCAGGAAGTTGAACTTTGCCTACTTATTCACGACTGTTTAAATTAGAAGAGATTGAGATACGTTAACTGGCAAGTCTGAATTTCCCCCTACCTGATATAGTGAGAGTTCAAAAAGATCAGAGCAGTCCTAGAAAAATAAACCAGGTTTTTTTCTGCACAGCTAATTACATGCAAATTTTCCATGTCCCTCATTCTCCCAAGATACTTGCCTTCTACACCATGCTTCATATTCCATCTTGCATTGTTATCTAACTTTTTTGAAGGCTATTATGTCCTGTGTCTTCCCTTGATACTGTAGCTTCATGAGGACAAGAATACATTATATGTCTATACATTATATTTCCATATATTACTATACATTATAAGCATTGTACTAACAAAAGTCACTAGAGCAAAGAGATTAATTCTGATGGTTTTCATGATTCAGCTCAGTTCTACAATATAGTTGATCATCTTTGGATAATATAACATCTACTATATAACAGAATGTATCTAGTATAATTAAACATTTAATGTTGAAGAGGTATAGTATCTCAACTTACAGTACTACAAAATAATTTTCAAGCAGTAGAGAAATGAACGTTGTGTAATTATCACTCATATAATCATAGCTACTTTTACCCGGCAGTGGAAATTCAGCATGATCATTATATGCTATTGATAGCTACACTGGCATTTTTAATAGGAAAAATAATGATATCTTAGATACATTCACTGGCAGAAACTTTAGAACGTCGGCTTTCGAAGTGGAAGGTGTTCATAATAGAAGTAGCATAATACAAATCATGAAACCTAAGTTAAAAAATAGACTTTATCTCAAGTAAGAGATTTTCCAAGTTCTCTTACAGTGAAAATAAAACTCAGCCACTTCTCCAGATGTGACCTTCTGGGTGGCTTACCTGAATAAAGTGAAAAGACTTCTAAAAATAACAAAGGAAGATCTCACGCCAAAATGGGGTTACAGATTGGAAACAGTGTCTTTATACTACTGTTGCCTGAGCTAAGGGATAGAGTTAAATATACTTCGTTTGTTCACTCTTGGATTTTTTTTTCTCCATCATAGGAATGGTGTAAATAAGCAGCCCCTGGCCTTTTCAAACCTCCACCAACATATTTCATTTATGGTATCCAATAAGGTCAGAAGGCAAAGAAAACACTCCCAGCATGGGCTAACTTTGTCAATTCAAAACGTGGTTCGCTATTCAGCCCGTTGTTAAGCAAGCTGTTCAAATAATGTCTTGGTTCACATGTCTGTGGGTCTCTGATAGGCTTCAAAGTCTGGGGAGCAGCCTATGCAAGTCTGAAATCTAACCTTCCTCACCCTTCCATCTTTCTGTCTCCTGTTTTCTGATCTTTTTAATCCAGAGTCTTTAATAGAAAAATTCTATTGCAGGACTGAAAACAGCATGGGGTCAAAATCCCATACAGGCTATTTAAAGCAACATCTACAGTCTTTTGAATGTTTCAAGAGCAATTTAGTTTACCTCTGGGTACTCTTCTTCAAACGCGTTCTATTAAACACACATAAACACCAGTCAAACATATTTTAAGGTCAGATTATCAAAAGCCAAAAACCAGATAAATCTAAATGTTTAAATAAAAGGCTCTTCAAGCAACAAACTACACATATCTCAGATCAATTAATTAATATCAAAGCAAGATTTTTGGGATGGAGAATGTGAAGGAGTGGATAACAGAATATAGTAGAACCATTTCTAATGTCTTTAAGGACCAGCTGCTTCTAACAAAACCAGTAACTTGAACCAATAGCTAGTAAGACAATCAAGTACATGTTAGACACACAGAGACTTAATTACCTATAATTCATGCCAAACACAATGTGGTCTGGCATTTTTTTTTTTTTTTTTGCATTAGCTCAAAGTGGAAGCCAGCTATCATAAAAAATAAAATAAAGTCAGATGTTGTGTATATTCTACTATGAAATCAATTTGCAAATCAAAGGACTTTTGTTCTTTTCCCTGCTATTCACTTCCCTTCTGGATTACTCCTCAGTCATTCTTTGAAAGGAGAAATCTCGGCCTCAACAACATACCTAGAAAAACAACTACCCTCAGTCAGTAACCTACAGCAGGAAATCCGTTAAATCATGAATCTGAGTCAGAATCGCTAGAACAGGTAGGGGCACAGTTTCAGTAACTTAATAAAAATGTTTTTGTAAAGGTGGATTTTAATCACCACGTGCAGGGTACCCATGGACCATCTAATACTCCACAGAGGAAATAACTATTTTACTGCAGGAAACCGAAAGATTTAAGAGGTTCCTGGCAACAAAAGAACCAAAAGACTGTAGTAACACAACACAACACAAGCCAAAACTTAAGCAAAATGTCTCTATGCGGAGTATCATGTTTCACAAAAATCTGAGTGGAGGGCATTAAAAAAATATTCAATAAAGGCAGAAAGAAATAAACAAAAAGAAAAAGAAAGAAAATCACACCAAAAAAAAAAAATTTACAAAAGGCAAGTTTTCATCAACACTTAATCAACTCTTGGGCCCTTTTCCAGACTGGAAAACAAAGCGTGCTATGATATAACTCCAAAGTAAGATCACAGGGAAAAAAAATTTAATCTAAAAAAGATTTAACACATACCAGCACTTTCAGTATAAACCGTGTCCAAAACCTCCTTGTGTTTTCTGGTTCGGTTTTTGGTTCTCTCTGGCGATTCACATGCAGCTTTGAAGCAACACCCCGTACCACAAGAAAATGAACACTTACCAGACAAAGCACCACTCCCTGAAGCAATGAAGAGAAAACACCACTTACCTAGGAAGAGAAGAAAGGGATACAGAGATTAAGATGCTATTATCTAATGGCAGTTATAGCAGCTTTTAAATTGTCCCAGCTCCTCTACTGCCTGGATTTTCTTGAAGACGTCATTAGGTTTTTAAAAGAAAACCAAGTTCTAATTTATTTATGGTGTGAAGGGTGTTGTGTGAGAAGTGACTTCAACAAGACAGCACCATTTTGCAAAATCTCCTGTGAGCTAATTTTGCCCCAAGTCACTGTAAGTATAACCAGTCAGGCACAAAGGGAAAATGGTAACAGGAATCCAAAAAAAGAATAAAAACACACTCTTCTGTTGTTGTTTCTAAGAAGATCTAAAGATTGTTAGGGAATGAAGTATCAAGAGTGCTTTGCAATGAATCCATGTTATGGTGTGGAAGGGAGGAGAGGCCCTAACCCAGTGCTAGACCATCCCCAGTTTGCACATCTGGATTTAACCAGCCAGTTGAGAGTATGTTCAAAGTTTTCTAGGAAGAAGCAATAATGATAGCTCATTGGCTCCCAAAGCTCAGTGATCATGAAACATAGGTATTTATGATTTTAAGTTAACTCTGATTCAAAATACTTTTTTTTATAGGTTGGCTTTTTTTTTTTTTTTTTGATCTGTGAATAGCGTTTTTCATTTATTTTTTATTTTATTTTATTTTTTAATGGAGGTACTGGGGATTGAACCCAGGACCTCCTGCATGCTAAGCATGCACTCTACCACTGAGCTACATCCAACCTGCTGGATTCAAAATAATTTTAATTGTCAAGTTATTCAAAGTGCAGAACATTTACAATTTGTATGAACTTTCTAATTTCAGTCGCTAATTAGTTATAAAGTGAAAAATGTTGGCTGTGTTTCCTCAGCTACATATCACAAAACAGAAGAAAATGGCACAGGAACTGTGCACTAGAAATTAAACAGGATTTAAAATCCATTGCAGCTAGAGTCTACAGTACATAAATAACTCTCAAGCACAGTATTCTCATTTTTTAAATGAAGGATGGTCTTTCTTCTGAATTCTTAAGTCTTGTGAGGAGCAAGAAGGAATTTATGAAGAAATAATGGGATATAATGAAATGAAATAATGAAGCACAGTTGGAAGTGACTAAGAAATGAAGGAAGGAAAGGAAAGGAAGTAGTTTATAGGCAAAAATCACCTCTTCTGCTCCATGAAAATGTCCTTAGTCACTCCATCCATTTGCTTATTCAAGAGATGATTACCGAATGTCCACTGTGCATAAAAGACCATCCCAGGCATTGTGTGGAAATCAGATACTTACAAAAAACAACACTGACATCCCCAGGGAGTCACAGTCTAGGAGAAAAAGGATGTGGGGACACATGGGATGGCAGAGGGAAACAAGAGAGGTACAAATGAGATGTGGTCAAAAGGATGTGCTGACCGGGGTTGGGGTGGCTGGAGAAGTTTCATGGAGAAAAGTTAGAGTGAATTCAAGGGCAGGGGAAGATGCTGGCGAGAGGGACATGATGCCATGTCCAGGTCATGCGTGATATGAGCATAGTTAGGGTGAGATCCACCATGTAACCTACACAGGGTCCAACTGGTATCCAATTTTAGTTCAAGAGTCTCTCATAAAGAAGCAGTGGGAGAGAAAGCTGGAAGAGCAGCTGAACGAGGGCCAGGGCTTAGAGCCCGATGCACGCCAGGCTGACCTCTCCTCCTCGCACCTCCCCCCTGCAGACTGGCCACACAGAGACCAAAATGCATTTCATCATGCACACTAGCTCGTATGACAGCAGACACCACGTCTCACTCCCTTTTTGCTGGTGGTGGTGCCTAGCCCAGGGGAGGGTACTAGAACCTGAGTCACATTTACTTGTGGGGACATGACAGACTGGAAAACACTGGTCCACTTCCTCCCATTCACAGACTTGAGGAGGGTGGGCTCCCATTCCCGACGCTCTTACTCTGCACCACTGCTCAGTCATCTCTCTTCATGCCCATCTCACTCGCCTTACATTACCCCCTCTCCAACACTGTCACCCCCTGGAAGATTCCCTACTTTTTTTTCTGAGTGACATTCTACCACATCCCTGACATCAGTTCCAATGAATTCACCCTTCTTCACAAATTTTTTTTTTCCTGTGACATGCCACATTTCATCCTTTTAAATGAGTTTTACAAGAACATCTGATGAGTATTTATACATGGAAAAGTCATGTCCAGGGGTTAAAAATCTGAAAAGATATGGTTCAGGTCTTCAGGAAATGTACACTATGGTTCAGGTCTTCAGGAAATGTACAATTTGGGGATAATAAGATGTGCACAAATAGTGAAGTATAAGGCAGTGTGGGATAAAATGATAGGACTATGGACATGCTCAGAAGACAAAAATCCGTTCTGGCTATGGGTATCTCGAGCAAAGCAGCACTGGATGTGTCTGGAAGATGGATTGTGTTTTGATAAGCGGAGCCATGGGGAAGGAGGCGGATTACATGAAGTCGTGAGGACATAAGGGACCAGCTCAGGGAACTTTCTGGAAATAGAGGAGAGTCAGGCTTGACTAGACTAGGATGGGAAAGTTGGAGCTGTGGGCCTTTGGATAAAAAGAAAGATTGGAACTAAATCTAATAGGCTCTCAAATGATGCCTTAGGGAGTTTGGATGGAATTGGTAAGCGGTGATGGGGAGAATGGTTGAACATACCTTAGTTAAGATACAGACGACACACACTGGGAGAACTCTGTGGGAAGACAGAGGCGGGGCCTGCACAGGTGCACTGACAAGCCCAGCAATGCCAAGCCCCGCTGGCCGTCACCAGAACCCAGGAAGAAGACTGGGATAGATCTTTCTTCCGGAACTGCCAAAAGACCCAAGCCCACTAGCACCT
The DNA here is from genome assembly GCF_009834535.1 of Camelus ferus. NCBI lineage: Eukaryota > Metazoa > Chordata > Mammalia > Artiodactyla > Camelidae > Camelus > Camelus ferus. The sequence continues at coordinate 58,515,551 of NC_045703.1, read as the reverse complement.
TGATTCCAGACTTCCAGCTTCCTGAACTGTGAGACAACAAACTTCTGTTGTTTAAGGCACAAAATTTGTCACACTTTGTTACAGCAGCCCTAAGAAGTTAATACAGATTTGTGGGAAAGACAGAAAAAGATATCTGTAAGAATCATCGCTAGGGTAGTCAGCAGTCCATCTGGATGGGACGTTGTCTTAATCTGGATCCTCTGAGAATCAGATGCCAAGACAGGGTTATACATGCAAGGATTTTGTTAGGGGAAATGCTGGTGAGAAAGAGGAAAGGGAGAAAGGCTGGGGAGACTGGGAGGGCTGAGAGACCACTACAGGAGTCCGACCCCAAGGGGAGGAGGGCTGGAGGGGAGGCTGGGTGGAAGCTTCTTAGAGTGCAATCTAAGAAAGATCCGGCAAAGCCACCAAGGCTCCTTCAGCCTCTCCCAGGTGATCTTGGTACCCCACATTCTGCACCAGGTCACTGGGGAGTTGCAGGAGGCCTGGCCTGGTGCCTTCTGTCAATCGGGAGTTCTGCCAGGCACATTCTCATGGCCTCCAGGAAGTCAGAAAACCAGGGAATAGGGACAAATCAAGTGGGATTCATGCCAGTGTGACTAGGAGGATGACAGGCATTGAGATGAATTCCGTTTTTGCAAACGCAGGGTGGGAGGCAGCCAGTGCACGTTCAAGGGGTGGAAAGAATGGGAGGGTCTGGGGATGGAAGTGAGAGGCGGGGTTGAATTTCTGGAAATGATGGCTCGAGTCCCAGGAGAGTGGATGAGATGATGAAGCTAGGGAAAAGGAGAGACCCTCGTGAAAGCCACAAATAGGACGGAGGAACCCAAAGTTGTAAAGTTTTTAGAGGAGAGTAAGAGAAGCGAGGAGCCAGCTGGGGTGGGACTGCCTTGTCCTAGGAGCCCAGGGGAGTGGATTTCCAGGCAGAGGAGCCGCTGTGGAGCCCAAAAGGCAGCATGATCGAAGAGGATGGCTACAGAGGGAGACAGTGGCTCTCCACGATTAGGGGAACTTTCAAGAAGGTGACTGAGGTGGAAGTCTGAGTCGTGTGAGGTCTGGGCATGGACCAGCAAGTACAGACGCTGTATTTACCACCTTGCTGGTAATGAGCAGAAACAAGACAGGAGTTAAGAACAGGGAAAAGGGGGGGGGGGGAACCCAACCGATGTTCTGAGGAATCATATTTGGCGTTCAGCTATGATCTGAACACTTCCCATCAGATACAATGATGTTCTGGCAGATACAGAGTTTCTCAGCTCCTGAACTGTCCACAAAACCTTATAGGTGTCTGTTCTGGGATTCATATTCTCCAGCAAGATGAAGCAAGAGAAGCACCGGGAATAAAACAAGCATCCTATATACATTTTTAAGTTTTGCAATTTACAATGACAGTGTCTCTCTCGCTTTCACCGGACAAGAGGATTTTTCTCTCCAACTGATTATCCTCAGAAAGAAAGAAAGATAAACTCACTGTCTCTTCCTTCTTTGGTTTAACTGGGGACTCATTCAGCAAGTTACTTAACACACCATGGTTACCAGCCCACAGCTGTTCCTGCAGCCTTTCCACAGGGAGTTCTTAGCCGACAACTGACAGATCAATACTTGCCCCTTTGGAAGATGTGGTGTCCCCAGGGCCCCCACACTGACCTTCTCAGATGCTCACACCCTGAGGGACTTCCCTGCATTCCCAGCCTGCCTTCTCTCTCTTTGTTGATCACAAACACACTACTGAGAATGAGACAGGATGGAAGGGGGCAGGGCACAGCCATTCAAGGAATGCTACAGCAATTAACATCTAAATGGTGAAAGATTCAACCCCCAGTAGGCCTTGAGGCTCAAGATGATGAGAGATTTAACTTCTAACAGATCTTGAGGTTCATTATATGCTCATTGTAATATATTAGCATGGTGAATAACACGCCCACAGGCACCATGGCAGTCCCAAGGCTGGCCACAAAAGGTCCAAGAGTGGGAAATGGCCAACTTCCTGGGAATCCCAGCCCCTTCCCCAGGCTACTTAGACTGGTCCTTCTACTTATTAGCATATGAAGCCACCAAGCCCATAAAAACTAGCAACACGGCACCTTGCATCTGCCTCTCTCTCCCTCTTCGGACACAGCCCACGTTCTGTCTATGGAGTGTGTACCTACTTTTAATCTGAGCACCCAACCCCCACACCTCGTGGCCTTTCTCTTGCCTTTCAATGTATCTGTCTGAATAAATCTACCTTCATTAAACTGTGGCTCGCTCTTGAATTCTTCCCTGTGTGAAGCCAAGGACCCACACTTGGTGGGGCACGTTCCAGAGACTCAACTGAAGCCTGGGACACAGCCATCCTTGTGCCCCACATCTGTTTTCCTGCATCAAGAAGTTAAGCAAAGCATTTAGTCACACAGATGACCTGATGGCTACAGATCAAGTCAAATAGGACGTTCTATCACATCTCATTTATGTTTGCTTTTATTTTGCATCTTTCTGGGGAACCTGACTGGTAGAGCTAAACTGAGGCCCGGGAAATATTCATTCTCCCTAAATCACCAGGGCTGGAGGTGATTTCTTCCTGGTTCTCACTCCCTTCCCACTGCACTGCTTCAAACGGGATTCAATAGCTGATACTACTGAATAGCTGGTAAAGGTGCCCATTTAAAAAAACTACACACACACAATCTATTTCAGTCTGAAACACTTTAAAGTAAATTACAGAGTACCATGTTTTGGTTATTGCATTTTAGAAAAAATATTTTATTTTTGTGAGTTTTTATTTTTAAATATCATGCTCATTGTCATTTTGGTGTTCATCCCTTTCATCCCTTTTTTTGTTTCATAAATGATAATTTTGTATGAAGCAAACAGACACGGCACATCTAAAAGAACTAGACTCAATTTCGGTGTGAGTTATTAAACTGCTTGGGCCATAAACTGAAATGCGAGCTGATAAAGGCCTCGATGAGATTAAACCACTACTTATTGTTGCAAATGCAGGCATGTTTGAAATTCCAGTGCCAGTGAGAGTTCCAGCTACATAGTGCCAAGCCCTCCAGAGGGGAAATCTGCCAAAGCCCCTTTAACCACATGCCTGCAGGAATTTGTGCACTTAATTAAATGCACATACTAAGTAGTTAAACAGCAGAGTCACTGTTTATTCATATACATATCACTAAATCACCAGATGGCGTGTAATAGCGACCTAAACTCCCTGATGGTGTGTTACACATCACACAAAACACACTAAACACAGATAGGCATTGCTTCTAATAAGTGTATTCAATATAAACTATACAGATAAAGTATACTGAAGAGGAAAATAACATACATAATAGTAAATTGGAGAAAAAAGACTTTAAGATGTCTCAATCACTAAACATTCAAGAAAGACGTTGCCGAAGGTGACTGGGCATTTGTTTTCATAAGTCCTCTATCTGTGTTCTGGCATCATTTAATTAATCATACACTTTCTAATCATAATGTCACCTGTGACCACAAGATGATGCAGTGAACACAATATTTGTGGTAAAGCAGAAGACATGATATTTGCTGATACTGCATAAATATTTCCTGGTAGACTTTTCAGGATTCTAGGATTTTACCAAGATCAAAGTTCCTCCATAATAGAACAGTGGATGGAGCCAGAGAAGATGGTTGGCAGCCACCTTTTCTTTCACAACTGGACTAAACAGCAACATACAGCATCAGGTGGCAGACACTAAGGTGGCTTCCACTCCTGGTGTTCATGCCGTTGTTTAATGGTCTTCTCTTGAATGTAGGTGGGGACTAGGATTTGCTTCTAATCAACAGAATACGGCAAGGGTGATCTCACTCCCTTGATTATATTATGGTATACAAGACTCTGTCATGCTAGCAGTCTGTCTTTCTCTCTCTCTTTGTTGTTAGCCTTGAAGGAGTAAGCTGTCATGAACCCCACAGTTGCAAGGAAATGAATTTTGCCAATGATCTGGGACAGCTTGAAAGTAAATTTTTCCTCAGTCAAGTCTCTGATGAGAACCCAGCGCTGCCAGAAACCTTAATTGCAGGCTACTTAAGATAGGAAAAGTAGGTTGTGTTAAGCCTTTAAGTTTGTGACAGTTTGTTACACAGCAGTAGATAACTAATACAATTGCTTAAGCAAACCACGTTGGGAACTTGATCCATTCTGCTGCAAAATAAAACTTTCTAAAGTTAAGTCTCTATATTTAAACACCTCAATGATTCCGTAACTTAATATATTTAAACACGTCAATGATTCTGTGACTTTTAGGAAAGGGCAAGTTCATTTACATGTCACTGGAGACCCTTCAGAGCCCAGTCTTCAACTCCACATGGGCTTCTCTCTTACCATCCCACACCACAGTCTGGCCTTACTGAACTACTTGCAGTGTTAGGAACAGACATTTCTCTTTCTTAACTCCATACTTTAATTCTCACAACTGAATAACTCTGTCATCCTTTGAGACTCAATTCAGACATCATCTCCTTTACAAAATCCAGACTGAGCTCTCCCACAGCCCTTGTGCATGCCTTTGTCAAGATGTATTTATTGCAGTTATCAGTGAACTAAGTATCCCACACTAAACTTTAAATTTCTTAAGGGCCAAGAAACCTTGCCTGTTTTATTCTTTAAATCCTCAACATCTCACACAGTGGGAATAAATACTCAATCAACGATTTAATATTATGGCATACTTAGAGTTCTTTTAAGTTATTACTCATACCAATAGTTACTGTTTGTCACAATGTAGCTACCAACAGGATTCCACCTAATCAACTGCTGAATTCCTTCTGGCCACTCACTGTAAATATATATAAATACAGGTTAAACTTTTAAAATATCTGAAATGAAATGATTTACAGGAAAACTCTAAATATCAGTTACTGGCTGTTCTATCCCTTACAGGAAATTGCCCTTGGCAACAGGGAAGTGCCTTATCATTCTTCTAGTACCCACAGTCAATGACCAGCCTATGCTATAGGAACACAAAGGCCTGGGACCCTTGCCTCGATTAAGACTGCTCAAAAGAGGCTTCCAGCTCCAGAAACACCCCATTGGCTGGGGCGAGGCAGTGCTCTGCAGGTCAGCTTCTTCCTCTATCCAATCCTGCTTTCCTTCTAAGAGTGCTCCCCAAGGAAGCCTTCTGTGCTCAACTCCCATCTCAGAATTTGCCTTCAGGAAGGTGGACTGAAGACAATGACCCCAGCTTCTATTTACCCAGGTCAAGCAATCCGCTCTGATACACTAGCAGTTCTCAACCCCAACCCTGAAAGACAAGAAAGAGATTCTGACTGACCAGCTGAAATTGAGTGTCCGTCCTTGGGAAAATCACTGTGGCTAAAGGACACAGAGTCCTGTATTTTAACATGGATGATGACGTCCACTCTTGTGGTGAGGGGGCTGTTCTCAGACAAGGGAAGACAGGTTGTTGGTTATCACACTGCATGCAATTGTCTGTTTATCAGCCAATCTCTTCTACTACTCTACAAGTTCCATAAGTGTGGAGTCTGTATCTAAATTTCCATTGGGTGTCTATTATTTGATAGAGTAGGCAGTGCAAAGGAAGTGCTCAATAAATAGCAATTGAATAAATGAATATTGTTTTTGCTTAACATTGTTATTAGTAAAATAAGTTCTTTGATTTAGTAATGAAAGTATTAATAAAAAAGGCTTCTCTTCTCTGGTCTTCAAAACAACTAGCTAGAGAACTAGGGGACTGAAGATTTGCTTAGCATACATTAGTGATGGGTATAACTGATTCACTCCTCTCCACATTCTCCATATAATAGACTCATCTTCTTTAAGCTAGTATTTCCTACAAGTTGAACACAAGGCAAAGGCTCATTGAAGACTCAATCACCTCTCGAATTACAAAGAAATTTTACTTTGCTTGAAGCTCTACTATTACTCATAAATGACTCAAATTAACCAGCTATGAATTTTCCCACTAAAAAAAAATTCCCACCTGTTAAAGTGTCTCAGGGAACTTGAAGTCTTAGTCCCTAGGAGAGCTATGTATGTTTAGTTAGCTGTGTATGTTATGCATACACATATACACATTCTAAATCTTGGTTTAAAAACCAAGATCTACTTAAGTACCCGAGAGAAGTCCTAGGCAATTTCCAGCTTAAAAAAAAGATACATGACACCATAAAAACTTCCAAAATCTGTGATGTGAATTCATGCTCTTCTATAGACATACGATTTATATAATCCTGAAGTCAGGATAGTTTAGCTCTCTGGTTATTAATAGCATCACTGATGCCTGCCTGGGGGACTTCCTAAGGCCATGCAGACTTTGGTTGGAACCACCTCACTGGGGTGCAGTTCTTTTCTCCTACTGAGTCCTGCCTCTTTATTGCAAAATAATGATCAACTTTTCCTGCTCCCAAATCTAAGGAAACAGCATGTCCCTAAACCTTTTCTTGATGGACTCTTAGAACATCCTCAGCCCAAGACAACTCTATCTAGGACTGTGCATAAAAGTCCTTGTCTGATGACTTAGTGGTCTGTTTACCCCTGTGAGCCTGGACCAGGAAACCTGCAGATAGCCTTATTTTAATACTACCCTTCGGTCAATAAGATTCTTTTCCTGGAATGTGACTGACTGAATTTCAAAATAAAAGACACCTGGAGGTTTATTTGAAGGCTTTAAATATTATTGCCTGCAATAACTCTTGGGTATTTTTTCTTTGTCTATAGGGGTAAATGGCAGAGAAAGGTCGATTGGTGATATTGTCTCGGTTGGTTGTTGAGGGTCAGCTGTTGACTTCCCAGGGTCATGGCTAGTAATTTATCTTCTGGTCTTTATTCATGTCTCTGGCAAGTAAGATTTAATTTTTGTTAATTTCGTATCTGTCTCCCTTTCTCCCCACACCTCCCCATACACAAACCTGCACGGTTTCTGTCAACACCCATGTCATCTGCTCCAAAGACTCAAAGACTAAAGCCCCAGGAACATATTAAACTAAATGAAAAAATTCCTTCCAAACTGATTTTGGCATGAAACCTGATTGTGCTGAATGGAAGACAGAGGGATAAATCAGAGAGCAGTCAACTGCTTTTCTACCCTGCAGGTTGGAGCATTCCTGTTTTTGCTTATAATTCTGCTAGAAAGTCACTTCATTCCCCTAATTTGACCTCTGCAATGATGGTCATGGTCAGATGAAGGAGACGAGTGGGCTAAGCAGAGTAAGATGATGGCCCAAGGGCCTTTCAAACTCTGCCTTGAATACCTCCAGGAAAGGTTTCTCTTCTTCTAGTGTATAGAGAACTACTGGTAACTGTGATTTGATTCTGTCTGTCCTCTCTCCCAGGATTGGTAGGACTGACCCTCCTGCTTCCTGATTTGACAAGGACTGTTGATTAGCAAGGCAAATATAATGCCAATTAAATTTGTGCAGCAGTATAGGGAAGAAAGCTGGGAGAGGCCACCAAAGGCTTTTCAAATTTAAATTTTATAAACTTCTTATCATCTCTCTCTTCACCCCTTGAAAATTTCTCAATGCTGTGGGAAGACCTGAGTTTGGCCCCTGGAATTGCTACTGTGGTCAGACTCGGGGACAGAGTTATCTAGGGTATGACTCTGTCATAGAACTAGGTAGACATCTGTGTAGTCTGCTTCCCCCTGGCTCACAAAGGGCAATCACACAAGACCTAGGAACTATTTGCTGAAGTCGACGAGTGGGCACGGTAGCCCATTCTAGAACCTTATCTTGTGATTCCTAATCCAATATCCCTTCCCCTTTAAAGCACAATTTCACAAAAGGAGAATGGCTTTACATTCATTAATTCTTTCTTTAAAAAACTTATTCATGAAAATGAAAATATTTAAAAATTCTGCTTCAAGAGACATAGTACCAAGAGACCAATTCAGGTGATATTAAGTGTGAATTATATTCCATAAGATGTAATCTTAACTATGAAATATGTTAGCTTAATTTTTCCTTCTCTACTTCTGATTCACATTACTGGTACTGGCCACAGTGTTAATGGTAAAGTTGCCTTTTAGTTGCTTTTAAAGCAATAATCCATGAGAGCTGGCCAGTAACTTGGGTAGCCATGCAGCACCACACTTACTAGAGGGGTAATTTGGCATATATGTTATGTTACTCAGCGAAAGGACGAATCAGTTGAGACTCAGCTGCTCAGCATCTGGGTGGGTCTGGATTTGCATCCGCAACCTGACCATTTGCAGACAAATGGATCTCAGATTATTCCCACACACGGATGGAGAATAAGGATGAGAAGAGCCTGTCTTCTGCTCACACTCTTATTAGACATAATTGGATAGTGTCTTGTGAAATACTAACCTCAGTGTAGTAGCTTGAATAGCAGTTCCCCAAAAGGGATGTCCAAGTCTTAACCCTTGGTACCTGTGCATGTGACCTCATTTGGAAATACGGATTCTGTAGACAGTTAGGATCTTGAGATAAGATCATCCTGGATGTAGGGTGGGTCCTAATTCCTATAACTGGTGTCCTTGTAAGAATAAGAGTAAGAATAGGGGTATTTGAGACACACAGACACAGGAGGAAAACCGTGTGGAGACAGAGGTGAAGCCTGGAGTGAGGCATCTGCAAGCCACGGATCTAGGAGAAAGGCAGGGAGCACATACTTCCCCGGAGCCTCCTGAAGCAACTAGCCACACTGACACCTTGAGCTGGACATCTAGCCTCCTGCACTATGAGAGAAAATACTTCTGTTATTTTGAGCACCAAGCGTGTGATAATTTACCCTAGGTAATGAATGTACTCAGACACCACTTTATAGCGCTGTTCATGTTGACTGTGAGCTCATTAGAAAACCAGCCATCAACTGGTCACAACTCTGGAGGAAAGCTTTCTCCTCAATCTTTCAAAAATATTTCCTAAAGAAATATTCTTGTGTCTTCATAACGTGCTAACTGCCCCAGCTCCCCTCTCTCCCTAAACCCATCTACGGCCCCAGGACTCCTATTGCTATGGAGCTCTTAAAAGCTCTAATCCAGTGATTTCACTTTAGGCAGGTCTACTGGGCACCCTACTGGGGCCACCTCCTTTTTTTTTCCCCCAGCCTACCTTTGGGCCTGCCCCAGGTACCACTTACCTTAATGAGTGTTTCCAGTCATGGGGCCCTGGTCTGTTTCCTTAGAGAATCAGAACCCAGTATGACTTGGCTCCTCTAGGACTAGCACCTTGAACTAGAAAAGCTCGAAGACAAGGCTTACCTGGAGCTGAGTTTACATGCATACCTAGTCCCTAGCAAACTAATTCTGCATGCGGTTTTACAGAAGAGAAGGAAAAATTTTCCTCCAGCACCAGTGGAGTCTGCTTTCGGCTGCCCTAACCAGTATAGGTTACAAACGTTTTGCAATGAAGTGTCCTTCCTTCCCTCCCCTTCTTCCACCAAAATCTTTAAATGCACGATGTTTATAATATAAAGGGGAAATACGTTTCCCACCAGACTCAGTGTGTGGGGAGTGGGGTGGGGTGTGCTTCATTATAGGGTGTATTTTACGAGGAAGAAGTAAATCAGAGGCATATATTAGGAAGTGCCCAGGGGCACACCCATGGTGATGACCTTTAAAGGGCAGTAGTAAGTTACTTGACAGCATAACCAGCAAGTGAATGATCTTGTTATGAAAGGTCACCTGCAACTAGAACAATATTTCCTATTTCAGCACATAATCTGGTACTTTTTGACACATTTCTCTTCCTCAGGATGATTTGATTTCTGTAGAACAGATCAGATGCTTTTTCTTTGCTTTGTGATGAATGTGCCCGATTTGGGCTCATGGTAATACTGGCCGGAGCCTGTAGGCAGCCCTTGTTATTTTTGATGTTTGCAATGCTGTCTATTACAAAGTGGCATTTGCATTACTCTAAATTATTTTGAGGTGCTGCAGAATTTTAGAATGTTTAGAACTAAAAGGGGCCTCTGAAACACTTCAGCCTAATGCAGTCCTTTTGTAAAAGAGGATACTGAGCTGCGAAGGAACAAAGACACTTGCCCAAGGTTACACAGCAGGGAAGGGGTAGATCCCAGCCTGCTGCAGTTTCCACCCTAAACACAGCGCTCACAGGTAAGTCAGCCAACATTTAGCAGAGTAGATTAGTGGTGTCTTGTGTTTAAATTCCTGTGAAGTTCCTTAATAGGTGTCTCTCTTCTATAATCCAGTGATCTCATATCTTTCCCCTACTTTGTTGCTTTCCCAGTGGTTTCCCAAGAGCCTTGCTTTGTTCTCTTTTCATCTGGCAGACACCACGTGCTGCGTCTGGTCGGCCATCACTTTTGTTTCCTAATCCAATTGCATGACTTGATGTTCACAGCCCCTCCTGATTGTTCTGGTGTGTTAGACCATGACTGTAGCTTGTCAGATCTCCTGTCTGTGGTGATCACTGACGCTTCTCAATCTTCTGTCTTGTGATGGGGTTTTATCCACACTGTTGGAAGGGAGGAAGTTATCTGAAGCAAATGTGTAAAATATTGAGTGACTCTGTGTTTGGTCAAAGGTACTAAGTTAAACTGAAAGGTTAAATAACATCAAGCTGGCTTATTTTTTGCTTGCCTTTTTCCTCACTGGAAATGGAAAAAATGGATGGATTGCATTCTTCTTTTAACGTGCCATTTATAAGGCTGATTTTGCATAATCACAATGATTTTGTTACAGAAATCAATTTATCACAGTTAAAAAACGTGCGTTAGTCACTGGGCAGTTATTCAGATAACATTCATTATGCAAACCACTCCCTTTTCTACCATCAGCGACTGCCTGGATGTGCACAGTGAACCCTGAAGTGAAGAGAAAACACTCTCTCTGAAGCTATTCAGTTAGAAGTTAGCTGGGGCAAGCATGATACACGTCCTTTCCTCTAAGATTTAGCACCATAATAGTTCCCTTGCCCGACCCCTGCACAGATACACACAAGCACATCTCTAAGGTCTGATACAACTCCGTTTCTATTTCGAGAAGAAAGAAGGAGAGGGGAATGGGGGAAAGAGAGTAATTTTAGTATTTGCCTGAGTTAAAGTATATTATCCTTGAAATTGTTGGCCCAGAAAAAGTAAAATTTCCCTAAATTACTTTTAAATGTTTTTTTCTCTCTCTTTTTTTTTATGAGGGCGAGGTAATTGGGTTTGTTTATTTATATTTGGAGAAGGTACTGCGGATTGAACCCAGGACCTCACGCATGCTAAGCTTGAGCTATACCCTCCCCTGCTTTTCAATATTTTTTTTTTAAATGTTTTTTTTTTTCTCTCTAAATGACTTTAATGACATGCCTGCATGTCATGCTGTGAGGTATCTGAGTACCTTTAAGTTAAGCTGAGTCCCTGGGGCCCTCCAGGGCTGGGCCTCCCAATATGGGACTCAGGTGGTGAGCAGGGACTCCCTGGCTGTCCCTTGCCAGCTATCCAAGGACCCCTTCCCTGCAAAGTTCCCTTTTCTGGGAAGCAGTTCGGTGCATGCCTTTCTTCTGATCTATCAATGCCTCTGTACTTCGGTTTGCTTACTTGTAATATAGGAATCCTTCTTGTCTTATCCTGTTCCACAAATTTGCTATACGCAATGATAAAATGAGGACGCAGAAAAGTGCTTTCGGCATTTCAGAAGAAAGAGGCTAATTTAGTGTTATTACAGAGGAAAATATTACACCATGACATTTCCCTACTTCTGCGTATAAAGTTGAATTGAAAGAGAAACGTGGAAGATTTCTTTGGAAAACATTTAGAACTCAGGACAAAGCACTGCTTTAAGGTTTCTTTTCACTCAGAAATACTAAGAAAAATACAATCCTTATTGGACTGCATAATTCTATTCGATATATCACTACATCATCGCAGATTTTTGACATGCAAATTTCTTTAAAACCAAAGATGCAGACATTCTTCTCATTGATTGCCATGGGCTTCTGTATTATAAAGATAAACACACAGAAAAATTGCAATTCAAAGAAGAATGTTATAAGACAGAACAGACAAGCAGTGTGTTTCCTTGCTCCGCAGCACAACAAATATTTTTATGACATTCTGCAAGTTAAATATAAATTATTGATTTTTGTCATTTCTTGTTCAGAAATACATGGCATCAAAGAGAGAAATGTGTTTGTCAATATGATGCAAACAGCCCAACTGTTAATTCCCAGAATGTTCCTTTTGAAACTCAACTATGTGGTTTAAGAATGTAACTAGAGAATTACTCCTAGGGACAGAATTGTCAGGCAAAACCTGACTATGGATCTGTTTCCTACTGGACTGAGGTTTTGCAAAGACAGGACAAGATCTAGTAAACAATTTCGAAAAATGAGGGCAACATGAGTATAAACACAAAGTACTTGTGCTGAAAAGTATGTCTGAGGCACAGGGGACGAGCGAAGGGGATATTACTTTTGCTGAGAAATAAGAGAATTGTCAGATCCTCTTTTTGCTATCCCAACCCAGTGTCCATGTCCTAGCTGCATCGTCCCCACCACAAATCATACTTTTAAAAGAATAGAAATCTTATCACATTATCTCACAAAGAAAACTGCACCAGAAAGAGTAAAACTTTTCTTCCAAATTCTCTAGTTACAATGTTCCTCTGTTCTTCTTGTAGCCATGGGAGGCAACAGAGCCTTAGATCTGAGATTCTTAAAGAGAGCTGATACCACCTCCTAAGGGAGTTTTTAGAAATTTGTGGGGGCACTGTTTTTGCTTGTCAAAATGATAGGCAGTTTATGACGTTCAGTGGGCAGATGCCAAGGATGCTCTACCTTCCGCAGTGTGCAGGAGAGTGCTATGCAATAAAGAATTGTTTCTCATGTGGATTCTGAATATTCTAGGACACTTATGTAGGTGAAAACCAGCTTATAATTATAAATAATAATACCTGAGCCCAGAATCTAACTCTGTTTCAAACACAAACATAAATTACTTTTGGAACAATTTTAAGCTACACTGAATTTTCTAGAAATTCAAGTACTGAGTATAACAAAGGATGATTATACCTTTTTTTCTCCCTAATTTCTGACTGAGATCTGTTCACCAATTCAGAAAATCACCTCAACAAGGGTAATGTCACTGGTTGTATATGAATTGCCATATAACCGAAGGGTAATCAATCTGCATTTGTAGCCGTCACATCTCTGGTGATTCCACATATTTGTAGTTGTCACATTTATGTTGATTCTACATACAGCTGTGAGCATCTAACTTCATTATGTCTTCCAGGAAAGTCCTATCAATTTATTATACTTTTTTTTCTTTTATTTCCTCATTACATTAATTTTTAAAAAATTGGGTCTAAAAATACATGTAAGTAACATATCATTTGTGAATTATATTTCAGGATAGGAAAAGAAAAATTGGAAAAAATGGAGTGTTTCCATTAAAAAAGACTGTTGGGTGTAACGGTGTTGAGACCACTGGCATAAATGAAATGGTGCATTAGGAGGCCTGATCCCCTGCAATCTTGGTCAACCATGTGTGGTCTTGGAAAAGTCATGTTATCACCTGAGCCCACACGATGGAAAATGGCGGGCTGCACTAGATCTCTTCCAGTGTTAAATCTCAACTCACTGACTCAGACATCAGTCTATATTAAGACTCTTTTAAAAAATTAAGGCATCTTAGGGAACTGGGCAAAGTAAATATTTTGGAACTGGTGCAAAGTGTTGAATGTAACTGAGTGACTGCTGTAGATCAGGACAACCTTGCTTAACTGGAAAGTCTGAGAACACTTAGGCAGGATGTCACGGATGAACAGCTGAGCATACGTACTCTTTGGGTATCTGTTAAAATTATGCAGCCATTGAAATCTTAGAGGAGGATTTTGAAAACATGGGAAATACTAATATGTTAAACAAAAATCAGGAATCAAGATTTTGAATTTGATAGGAAAAATATGTCTACAAAAAGATAGAAGGCATTATCTTTGGATACTAAAACACCTATATTTAAAAAAAAGTAATATTTTCTCAATTTTACACAGCTTTTATAACAAGTATTTATCATTTATTAAAGGGAAGCTAACCATCTTAGTTTGAGTTGCTATAAGAGAATACCATAGAATTGGTATTGGTAGCTTAAACAACAGAGATTTATTTCTCACAGTTCAGAGGCTGTGAAGTCCAAGATCAAGGTGCCAGCTGATTTGGTTCTGGGTTTGCAGATGGACACCTTCCTGCTGTATCTTCATATGGTAGAGAGAGAGAGAGGAAGCAAGCTCTCTCTTGTCTCTTCTTATAAGGCACTAATCCCATTTACGAAGGCCCCATCCTCATGACCTAATTACTTCTCAAAGGAACGACCGCCTCATGCCATCCTATAAATCTTTCCACATATAAATTTTGCAGAGACAAAAACCATTCAGTCCATAACAGTAACTTTGTTCCCTACTAACTGGTATTTAATTGGAAAATTTTACTTCATAATTTTTTGTTTAAAAATATTACTTGTATAAATACAAGAAATTAAACACAGCTTCTCTTGAAGTTTAGTCAATCTCAATGCCTCAAGATCATAATTTTAAATACTACAGATCATCCAGAATTATAGATTTGAAAAGAGTTGGAGATTGGGATTGAATATGTATTTACTTCAACTCTAGTTGTAGAAGTTTAACTTAAAAAATACCTAATCCTACTTTGGGTTTTATGGATTTTTTCAGCTTTAGTTTTGTTTGGTTTGTTTATATATACTGAATTTGTCTATTTCTCAAAAATAGCAAATCTTGGAGCAAAATCTGGGGTTCAAGTTATTAAAGGATTTAGTTGACTGTCTTTCTGAACCAATTTAGATTTTGAATTTTCAGATTTATGTCCTAAAAAAGCACATGGCACATCCATGATTACAGATCATAAATGTCAAATAATAGTAATACATAGAATCTTTGTGACTTGTTAAATTATATTAAATTAAAATTTTAGCATCAGTATACCCTATAAACCTGCTCATTGCTAATGAACTAAAAATGCAGTATCCACACTCTGATTATATTGAGATTCTCTTAGGCCTAAACTTCAGCCAGAAAGGCTATTCGTGTTCCCTCTGCTGAACTAGTAGTGTTGGCTATGATTCGTTCCCTAGTGGGAGTATCCTATGGTCCAGCCTCTTGGCCAATGGCTGAGCAGGCAAAGATTCCCCCCACTACCTTCCAGCTCCCCTTGCCCCATTCCCAACCCCATATACACTGAAACTGCCTTGAGGATAGAAAGTCACCAAATAACACATGCAAGCGGAGAAGGAAAGCAACCAACCAGCCTTTGAACCTTTGATCAGTGCCCCCCCCCCGCCCCCGCCCCCCGCCAGGATGACAGATATCTGTCTTACATCTCTGCTCTAGCTACCTAGCCAGTTCCTTAACCATAGAGTAGTGAAGACTGGGACCACCCTGACCATCTCCCAGGTCCCTGAAGGCCAGAATAAAGCCATGTAGGAGGTGAGGGTCTCTGGGCTAAAGTGGTGGGTCCCTATGCTGCTGTTCACAGCTTCTGCCGGGGACTCGAGTTCCTGTAGGTTCTCCAGTCCCTCCCACCAGCGATCCAGGTGCCACCTACATTATTATGTAAACCTAGAGACTGATTCTAAGCTATTTGACTTCCAAACACAATTCTAGAACTACATTACATACTGAAATATGGTACTACTATTTAACTATTCCTAGACATGAGACTGTTAGTTCTGTGAAAGTATCCTAACTTGTAACTAGCTGTAGATCCTGAGTAGGTTTCTTAACCTCTATGAACCTGTTTTCTCATTATAGAGTGGTATTTATACATGCCCTAATTTATGGCTATGAAACCAAAATCTAAACCAAAAGCACTTTGTAAATTTTGTAATTACTAAATTAATAAAAGTTACATTATTATTGTTTTTTATTCATCCAAATGCGTAGGGCAGAACAAGACCTTGATACATTCTCATTGACTACCTAATATAATTATAATAATTACTGGTCTTTTTATTGGCAAGCCCATCATTGCTTAAAATCGATTAGCAATGATGTGACATTTACATAAAATAACTAGTCTCAGGCTAAAATGGATACACAGATATAGTAAAGATGAATTATTCAGCACATCAAGTTTGCACTGGTTATAAACACACATTTTGGACCTCCCTATTAGATTCAATTTATTTAACTTTGCATGTTGTTTTCCTTCAGTTTGAACACTGGTGGGCCACATAAAAATTGTTTGGGACAGACGGTAACCCCAGTTGCTTCTCTATTGGTTTGTTTGCATGTTAGAATTTTTTTTTTTTTTATCATAGTTACTCTGCGATTTAACAGTAGGTGGCTAATGGAAATGTTATTTGCTGCAGTGGCAGACTAAATCAGTGGGAAATAAGGGGACAGAGAGAGAGAGTTGGGGAAGGAAAGAAATGTGTTTACACTTGAAGATGTCACGTGAAACAGCTGGAGCCCTGAGCCCTTGATATTGGGACTGGAATGTTCTTTAAGGAACTCATCTACATTATTACACGCTCCTTCACACTTAGAAATCTATTAATTTACAATTAGTTGTATTGATTTTCTAGTACATTTGTAATTTTTGTAATAATTTACAGGATACTGAAGAAATTAACAATGCCCCTTGGAAAGATAAGCATTAGTGAAAAAATAGATCCCAGCATGAGCTACCAAACACATCATTGAGCATCTGGATTTTTAGCTTTAAATTCTCTATTAATTACAGCAGAACTGATGGGGGAATTCCATTTGATTCTCCAAGAAATATCCTTCTTCATTCTATGTCCACTCACGCCCATAACATTTTAATAAGAATTCTAACCTGGAGATACAAGTAAGAATATATCCTTTCTGTGTTTTTGAAGGAGAGAGACAGATACATCTTAAGCTTTAAAACAACAGGAGAAGTTTTCCCTAACAATCCACACATACTCTAAGCTATGTTTTTCCCCCACATTACAAGATGTAGCAATAATTAGTCAAAAATCATGTAAATGCTTGTAACTGCTTTAAATTATTTCACTTCCCGTAAAAGTTCTACTGGGTACTAGGATTTGCAGACATAGTTAGCTTTGCCCATACACGGGAAATCACAGACTGGGTTTGGAGAGGGTTCAAGTCTGGTGAAGAGGCAGGAAGATGAAGGGATAGAATTGATACAGTGTCCTCAGTGCAGAGATACACACGGGGTATCAGAGACTCAGGAGAGGAACTTAATCCAGTCATAGAATGGATGGGAAGTGGTGTAAGAGGAAATGATTCCATGTTTAAAGAAAAAAAGACTTGAGTTGTTACGATTCTTTCAAGATCAAATGCAACTGAGTCTTTAAATCTGTCTTTCATCATGAGATCCATTGTCATTTAAGGATAATTTCTGACCGTCATATGAAATATTTCAATCCTATGTTTGTGTTATTTCACTCTGTATTGGTTTTCCCTTCATGAAATATTTTTCAAGATGATTTTCCCTCTTTAAGTGTTAACTGAAGTATTATTATGCATTTAGAGAGGAGTAAATGTGAGGTCTCTATTTACTTTGGGTAAATATGTGAGAACACCATAGGCAAAAGGGATGGAGGATGCTGGCCTCTGGCATGAGAAATGTCTGTGGGAGGTTTCTTTTGATATAGAATCACCTATATCCATCAACACTATCTCCCAATGCACTAAGGTTTGGGATAAAGGATAACTTACTTCTGTAGCTTGAACACAATAGTGCAGTCCTGGAAAAGTCATGTTATTGCCCTGAGTCCACTCAATGGAAAAGGATGAGCTGGACTAGTTCTTTACAGTATCTTCCAATTTTAAACTTGACCTCTATGACTTTGACACTAGTTTAGGCTTGGGAATATTTAGCTCTTTTAAGAAATAAAAGCAACTGAGCTAACAGTGAGGGTTGCTATGGTGACACCAAGCTGTCATGGATTCCCACCAAATGTCTGTGTTCCAATATTTTTTTTTTGGAAAGGGAAAGAAATTCATTTCTTTATTATTTTTTAATGGAGGTACTGAGGATTGAGCCTGGGACCTCGTGCATGCTAAGCATGCACTCTACCACTGAGCTATACCTTCCCCACTGTGTTTCAATATGGACGTGTTTTCTTGGTCCTCCTTTAATAAAGACTTACCTGCTTTTAGTTGTTCTTGTTTTGATTTTGTTTGCTTGTTGGTCTGTGTGGTTGTGTTTTATCATTCCTCTTTTATTTTAAAAAAGTGTTCTCTGGTATTGATTGAACCAGATTTATAAAAAGCCAGGAGTGGTGAATTTCCCATTTGATTGCAACGTCTTACTAGTCTATTTTTGCTTCTCTAAGTTCCACAAGGTCACTGGCTGTTCAACAGTATCTTATTAGATCAACGTCTGGTCTGGAATAGCCGCTCAATTAGTATGTGGTTAATGAATGAATTATGAAAATGTGGGAAAGTCTGAAATGAGGCAACGCAGCTTAGAGATTTTATGCCTTGTTTTTTCCTGCATTTGTAAAAAATTGTAACAGGGATAATAACACAGTGGGGATCATAGTTTGGGGAAGTCTAAGATGTATTTTAGTCTGAACAGTTTTGTCCTGTTATGTCATTATCTAACACGTTACTGACCACATGTGGTGCTTTTATATTGTTTCTGAGAAAGAATTCTATCCAGGGACTTGGACGGAATACCACTGCACACGCAGCAATGCTCTCCTTCCGGATGTTATGAAACTAAATACACTTCTGGTTCAAGTCCTCTTTGCTTATCTTCCTTATTATCACCAGCAGTAGCTCTTTGGCCTGTTGGCTCCAGATCATTATAATGGAAAGTTGAAGGAAAAAGTGGAGATCGACAGTATTTTCAATTATAGGGTATTAAATAAATTGCTTAAAATGGTTTTCAAGTTCAGTCAAATAGATATTGAAAATTAAATCAAATTACAAGCAACTACAGGCAGACCTTGTTTTACTGCACTTTGCTTTACTACACTTCACAAATACTGCATTTTTTAAAATAAATTGAAGGTTTGTGGCAACCCTGGGCCCAGCTAGTCTCTTTGTACCATTTTACCAACATCGGCTCACTTTGTGTCTCTGTGTCACATTTTGGTAATTTTCGAAATATTTCAAACCCTCCACCAGCAAAAAGATTATGACTTGCTGAAGGGCTCAGATGATGGCTAGCAGTTTTTAGCAATAGAGACTTTTTAAATTAAGGTATGCACATAATTTTTTTAGACATAATGCTACTACACACTTAATAGATTATAGAATAGTGTAAACATAACTTTTACATGCACTGGGAAACCAGAAAATCTGTGTGACTTGCTTTATTGTGATATTTACTATATTGTGGTGGTCTGGGACCAAACCTGCAGTATCTCTGAAGCATGCCTGTAAATAACTGGTGTGAAAGGGATTTAGTAATAATCATGCATAATATTAGAAAGAGCACTAGACAAGAGGCAGTGCCTGGATGGTGCGTGTGGTTACGATGTTCACTAACCATGAGTCTTCACAGAAAGCACGTGACCTCTCCAGGCCTCAAAGGAGGACTGATGAAATAATCCCCTACATTTCCTTTAGCTGTAAGCTTTTAGGATTGCACATTCTGTCAATGGTACTTAAGAAGATGAGAAAGAGGGGACAACAGACCATATGAACCAATTCCATTTTAAAAGTCTAGACATAAAACTCAACTTCCAAATAAGAATTGGCACTCCATGTGGATTCAGACAATTCATCAACATGGTCAGGCCTTTCCAAAGGGAAAAATGCCCAAAGCAGGTACTTAATATGAAAGAGCAGTAACACAGGAATATTCTGAATGTTTATGCCAATGAATTTGTGCCGTGTGCCGGGTTATAAATCTTGTCCTCCTTCCCCACCATCAATCAGCGGGGCATGCTGATGCTTACTGTCTTCTGGGGTTTGTTTCTGCAAGGCCAGGGAGAATTTAACTGCTAGTGTCTGCTGATTCACTTCAGATTTTAAGTAACATCATGCCTCCAAAATTATAACTCACAGTCTAAAAGAACAAGTGGACCTCACAGTGAGAGATGGGCTGAATCCTCAAAGTCCCGTTTCACTCTGACTTGTCAACTGATGTGTTAATTTTATCTGGTCGAAGTCTGAAGTTTTGATAAACTGACCAGTGAATCCTGGCTTTTGAAGGACACGGAGGACAGCAAGATAAGGAGATAGGCAGTTCTCCAAGTAACAAACATCTCTGCCAAAAAAATGTGTTGTTGCTGCATCTTTGTAGCCAGCCAGATAAGGTAAGGTCCGAGGGGAGACTCCCACTCATTCTCTGCCGGGTATTTTGGGGAAAATACATCACAGCAAAACATTAGACAACTTTACCTCTCTGTAAGCATTTCTGTTCAGTGACATGCAGGCCTTTAAAAAATAATTTTGCCCAGAGGTAACAGGCTTAAGTTAAGGATGGATAACATTCTCCTAACTTGAAGGAGCTCATGTAGTATTTGCCAGAGAAAACATCGCAAAGAGATTCATTCAGTTTTTGACAATGTGACTAGCATCATCAATTAGTATTGTCCATCAAGAGGTACAAAAAAATCCAGGGTCAGTGGCATATTCTATCGGGGAGCAGCCAGGGCCCCGGAGGAAACGGCGGGGCAGTACAGAGGTCTCAGGCACACCTGGAGTCAGCAGCAGGAGAGGATGGTGCTTATGCACAGCTGCATTCCTAGTCCCTCCCGCCCCCTCTCCCATACATTCTCTCCTTTCCCACTTCACCCCGCAATCCTACATCTTGCAGCAATGAAGATCTGTTCTTGAGAGCAAGCGCAGAGTGACCTCAGGATTCATCTCCTCTCGGAAATGCTACTCAACAGAGGTCCAACCAGCTAGCTGTCTGGGGGGAAGGCGGTCACAGGAGGAACACCCAGCAGGAGAATTGAGTGCCATTCATTTTGGTGAGAAAGCAGTTCCTCTTATTCAAAGGGATTCTCTCTTACTTACATGAGCTAAGCATGATCATTGAGAACTTCAAATAACTTATTGATTACACTCTTCTTTACCAGACTGGGAAAACAGTCCTTGAGGGATTAGCTGATATTTTCCTCAAGTTCTATAAATGAAAACAAAATTCTCCAAAACATTCTTCCCTGCTTTTCTACCAAACCGTCACTATTCAACAAAACATTAAAGTGCTAAATGCATTTAGAAGGGAATAACTTAATGTCACTAACACTGCACTGAGTCCACACGGACACCTGACAAAGTTCATTAGATTGAAAGGGCATTCCTGGGAGATGCATGCTGTAGTTCAGCACTGACAAACTTTTTCTGTAAAGAGCCAGACAATTAATTAAATATTTGGGATCTTTTTATGGCCATAAGGTCTCTATGACAACTCCTCATCTCTGCCACGATAGTTTGAAAGCAATCATAGATGAGATATAAATGAATGAAGATGGCTGTTCCACCTTCAAGTTCCAATAAAACTTTATTTACAAGGACAGATAGAACAAAAGAAAAGAGAAAAACAGGAAAAGATGGACTTTTTTTTTTGGCTGATACCTATTCTAGTTTATTTCCCACTAAATAATTATAGGTTATTTCATCTTTGAATCTGTTCTCATATATCAAGTAAAGATATGACCAACTTTTCTCTCGCAGGTTTTCACAGAGACCCTGGAAACATTCACAAAGGCATGAAGCACCATACAAATGTGATGGGCTTTCCTCATCAGTGAGATCAACAATCCTTAGGATTTGCAGATACACACTATTATATATACAAATAGAGAAACAACAAGGTCCTACTGTATATATAGTACAGGGAGCTATATTCAATACCTTGTAATGGCCTATATGAAAAAGAATATGAGAAAGAATATATGTATGTATAACTGAATCACTATGCTGTACACCAGAAATTAACACAACACTGTAAATCAATTACACTTCAACAAAAGGGAAAAACAGTCCTAACTTGGATCTCGTGCCAATTCTTCTAGGACTCTGGTGTGCAAAATCAGCCTCCAAGGTTCAAAGAAACACATCTACAAATTGAGGGTTGTTGCCTCATCCCCATCAAGGGCAGTTTTAGATGGATGAATACTGTAAGCCCAGCTGGTGTTTGGTATTGAAATTATATACCTTCACTCTTGGGGCTGCGTCAGACATGTTATGCAGTCATAACAGAAAGAGATTTCTCACGCTCAGCACGAAGGTCTGGATCAGGTAAACAAATCCCAGATTCCTTCTATTGGCCTTCCAGTCAATGACTGATGTTCTCCTTTTTTCAAATCTGTCTCTGTGGATTTCTCTCAAGAGATATGCACATATGTGTATCTATCTCGATCTATATGAATACATATGCAACATATAGGTTTTCTCCCTCCCTGCCACAAAGTGATGAACACCCATACGGAAAGCCAGTTCATGACAGATTAACTCAACGGGCAATGAATCAGGAGAGGAAAACACAATCATACACGGACACCATGTCAGTTTCATTACGTGAGTCCTGCCAATTCAAGGAAAGGCGATAAAAAGAATCCCATTTGCTTCCTTGGTCATAATATCACACTTCACAAGCAGCAATGTGGCAAGGGATTTCCACAGTCCCTGTACACACACACACACACACACACACACACACACACCCATGCTCACATCCCTGTTCTGTAACTGCTGGTGCCTGGCCTTGGCTGACACCCGCCCGGGAACACGGAGCCACCCTAGGAAAAATTCATCATCAGAAAGTTTGAGACAAGTAGCTGCTAAATAGAGGTTCGATAGTAAGCTGTCACCTGCTGCTCTGTTTTGCACTGCAAATGTAAGAATATAGAAACATTTTAAGCAGCTTAGGGGAAGAAATAATAGAAAAGTAGTGATTTTGGTAATTTACATATTTATAGAGGCTGTGGAGATTTTAGTACGGAAACAATGAAGAAAACAGAGTTGTCAATGATCAAATGCTACCTGCCCTGAAGAGCTAAAACCAGTAATTTACAGCTAAGCTCAGTTACACCTTTGAAATGATTGCAAAAAAGAAAAATAAAACACCAAAAATGTGCTTTTCGGTTCAGGTTAGCAGCTTTAAAGCTCTATAAAATGAATGCATCTGAGCATGTGATATTTCATACAGGTAAAAAATTACCATTACAGAGAATAAGAGCACAAATGAAAAACGAACTGTGCAAATGGATGATAAGGTTTCATGAGCTGCTCTCTTGGGAATACTTGCATTTTTATACCAACAAAGGCCTTCAGTCAAAGGAATAACTCTCTAATAGTACAATCCAAGGTATCACAAGCAAAGACTCCTTCCCACTGTATCCCACCTCCTCTGGGTCCTAGCTAGCGTCCTCACCATGCTTCAGATCAGTGTGTGGCCATTTGCCATTTGTAGGGTTTATTCTCCCCACATTTCCTACCCCTTAAAAAGGAATTAAACATTCAATTCACCATCAAGTGCAGTGCCCACATGAACAGAGAGAAAATATCAGGGGAGATAAAATGGGGGGTACTTTTCTTTCATACCCTGTAACCTGTGTGTAGGGCACTCCTGTACCCAAAAAACCACTGCCCAAGCTGGATAAAGCAAAGACAGGAAGAGATAATATTTATTGAGCTCTTTCTATGTAATCTTATTCCTCACATTAGCTCTATGGAATGGGCGTTATTATCTTTATTTTATGGAGATGGAGCTTAGGGAGTTTGGGGATTTCCTATGAAGCCACAGTGGTGACTCTGGTAAATGGTGGCCAGGATTCCTTCTCAATGTCTTAGTCATTTTGCTCTATCATGACACCTCACTTCAACTCTCTGCAGACTGGGGCTGTGAGTGTTTGCAATGCATAGGTTACCACCAAATTGGTCTGTGGATCTATTTGCTAGGTATCAGGGTTTGACTCATATGTCTCTCTACGTAATAGTATAAATGGAAGGTTTGTAGGAGGATAAACAAGTGTGATTGTAAAGTTAGGAAAGGCAGCCTTATAACACAAGCATTCAATTCTTCCTGGCCATTTGTTTTAGATTCCGTGTATTCCTCCAACTTTCTCTACCTGGACTCTGTCAGTTATTAAAGCTCTAATAGTTGGCATTTTAATGCACAGATAAGTAATGCCTGCAGTAGGTTTTAACTGACTGACTGGCTGAACAGCTAAACCATGATAATTTTGTCCCTTTTGTTGCAAGATTGGAGGAGGGAATGACGGCATCCAGATTGGGGAAGAAGGAAACAGAGAAGTGGGAAAAAGGCGAAGAAAAAACAGAGCAATGAAGAGCTGGGTAGGAGTGGGTAGGTGGGTAGGGAACCAGAGGTGAACAGGTCCTAGAGGTGCTGTGGATACGCTCAGCCACCTCCCTGACAGAGCATGTGCAAAGGTCCAGGTGCAGAATGAGTCAAGGACACAGGGAATGTGCTATGGTGGGCATTTCCCAGATTCTGAGCCCCATTTCTAACCAGTTCCACTTTATTCGGATCTGGTTTTTTTACCTGTTCAGTATTGTACCTTACACAAGAGGGAACACAAGCATGCTTTCACACCCAGTAGTCCTGTATCCTCAGGTGGCCTGTGAAAGTCTGCATCCCCTAATAAAAGGACTAGCTCACTATGAAGATGGAAAAAACCCTAGAAAGATCCAAGCAGAATTTTTCAAACCTCTCTTTTTCATTAGGTGGTGGGGGGAGTGGAATTAAGTTTTTTATTTTATTTTATTTTATTTTATTTTATTTTATTTTATTTTATTTTATTTTATTTTATTTTATTTTATTTTATTTTTTAATGGATGTACTGGGAATTAAACCCAGGACCTCATGCATGCTAAGCATGCACTCTACCATTGAGCTATACACCCCCACCTTAACCTTTCTTAATCAGAAATCAGCCTCTTCCATTTTCTCCCTACTTCTTATAAATTCTAGCAACCATTAAAGTATTTTTTTCAGTGGAAAACTAAAAGAGGTTCAGCGAGGGGATTAGCCGCAGGCCCCGAAGTGTTAAGCAGATTGATTTCAAGATGCTCCAGCATTTCAATTGCTCAAGAGTAGACGAAGACAGTAGTTGAACCCAGAATCTTAAACGGGAAACTGGCCCAACTGCAAGAGTGGAGACTGACCCAGACAAATTGAAAGTGATTTCAGGACCCCTGAAGCATCAGGCCTGCACTGACTTTGCAGCAGGATTGGAACAAAAGTGTGGAGGTGGGAGAGCAGGAAGCCCTATTCATTTATCCTCTGCATTTCTGTCAAGTCAGTGCCCAGCTTTGAGGCAAACCTCAAGTACCAAAATTTCTGTAAAGGCAGAGGGGAGCAGCTCCAGCAGACAACTTTGAGAAAAACTATTAGTAAAGACAGAGCCACCTGAATACTCAAGTTTCAGCTGACAGTCCAAAGTATAAGCCTTTTACAATTATTTCAGCTAAAGTTAAGGCTGTTTTCCTATAGAAAGTCAAAAGAACTATCCGCTTTATCAATGCTGGGGAGACTTAAATTGTTACCCTACAAAGATTTTTGTGTAAGTTTGTGTTGCATGCTGTTTGATCCATTTCTAAGGCAGCTTAAAGACTTTATGTAAGTATGGAAAATGGCCTTCCACCTGACTGAGCACTGATTCCTGATATCTCACCGAAAATGACTCACAGATTATTCTACAAATGCCTTTCCAGCATAAGCACACACGGGGAAAACGTTCTTCAAGAATGACTCACTACTCCACGCCTTTGTCAA
Organism: Camelus ferus; assembly: GCF_009834535.1. Classification (NCBI taxonomy): domain Eukaryota; kingdom Metazoa; phylum Chordata; class Mammalia; order Artiodactyla; family Camelidae; genus Camelus; species Camelus ferus. The sequence goes on along the minus strand of NC_045703.1, from coordinate 58,489,955 downwards.
TGATTGCCAATGAGTTTGTTTTTCAGTCCTGGCCTTCTTTTTCCCTGAGCATCTTTTAGGGATGTTCCGTTGGCTGGATAATCTGTAGAATCCTAGAGCATGAAAGCCAGAAGGAAGGAAGGCACATCAAAGGCCATTGAGTCAAACCATCTCATTTCACCAGTGAGGAATGTAAGGCCCAGAGGTGGATGAGACAGTAGGTCTATTTTCAGCACTGAAGCAAGTATAGCCACGGTAGAAAATTTCCAGAAATTATTTTTCCTTTCTTTTTCACTAAACACATTCTCAAATCTCAGGCAATTTAGTATGGGATGCTGTAGTTGTATTTCTGCAAAGAACTACTTGAAGACAGGATTTACAAACTGTCTGTGGCCCATCTAATTTAGATTTATTTTTCACACATTCAAAGAGTATTTTCTGAGATCTCTCGGTGTGCCAGCCATTGGGATGCAAAATGAGAAAAGCTATGCACGGCCCTCAAAGTGCTCATATTCGAGTGAGTTTCAGAGAATGCAGCTTCCCAACAGAAATCAAACTATGTATCCCTTTGGTCTAATGCAGTCAAGCCTCAGAGGGCGGAAGGCCTCAGTGTATGGTCAGGAAAACGTAAAGAAAATTATCTTGTGATCGCACAGATTTTTGGAACTTGTTTAAAAGTTGATATTTACCCTTCTTTAAAATTAATTTAATTAATATAATTAATTAATATAATTAATTTCCTGGCACTCTCTGGTATATTTAATTCATGTGGCAGTTAGAAGACCCATGGTTTTACGTGAACATAAGCTTTCATTTTCAACTTCACCATTTTATATATAACCAGTAAGTTATAGACTAAAATATGAACAATAGTTACCTATGGTGGGTAGTGACTTTAGGGGAGATTTAGTTTTCTCATTTTCGCTTCCCCATATTTTTAAAAATTTCTAAAATGAACACTTTACATTCGAAATGTGATAAAATAAATCTATCTTAAAGCCATTGTATTAGCTTTGAGTTATGTGCCAGTGGAGAATAGATACATATAGGTTGATGTAAAAGACTGGTTAAAATGGAAGAATTTCTTCCAAACGCAGAGTATCTGATGGGAGAAAGAGATGGTGACCAGAAGAAAGAAAAACCACTTAGAGTATTGATCTCCTTAGCTTAGCTTGTGGGGGCTGGCAAGATGATGGTGGGACAGGAAGATCAGTCCAGGCAACCAGGTATGAGGTGAGTCACAGACTTCCCTGGCAAAGGAATCGGACTTGGGGAAGACAGATCAGGACAATAAACGTAACAGGGTGAATAAATTGTGGTAACAAATAGACTCAAATTGCAATGGCTCAAACATGACAGAATGTTTTTCTTTCTCACCTAGCAGTCCAATGAGGGTGTTTCATGGGTTCTGCTCCCCTCAGTTTTTCAGAGACTCCAGCTGGGCACTAGCTCTGCCATCTTGAACATGCAGCCTCCAACATGTCTCTGGGAACTGCTATGCCAGCCATAGGAAGTGGGAAGAACATGGAGAGGCACCTCTAGGATGCATTTTGGGCCAAGCCTGTACATTTTGCACATCACTTCCATACACAATCCCAGTAGAAAAAACGGGTGCTGTGACCACAGCTGTAGTTGGGCAGCCATATAACCAGCTACCATTGAAGAAGGAAGGAACCAAGCTTGGTAAATGTCTAGCAGTTACTGCCACAGAAAGAACCACAGGTATGTGGCAGCTGGTGGAAGCTGGTTCCAAGGCTTCTCCTGGGAGCACAGTGATAATACACAGTGTGGAAAATGTACAGTAATATTTCATACTGTGTGCTTCACAGACAAAGAAATCTGGAGACACTCCATACAATAGCACCTTCCTGAAAATTCACAATGCTTATCAGCACACTAAGTGATCTTAGAACTTTTATAAAAAATAAATCCAACATTTAAAGAGGTATCTGCTTAAGCTTTCCAGCACTTCCTACACATGTATGACATTAAATTAAATTCCATTTGTGGGTCGGTCCACCATCTTGAAATGACTATTGCTAAAAGATGCTGTTGGCTGTGCATACTTTCTGAATCTATACTAAATAAGGTGCATATTTAGCAAAAATATGCATTTTTAGTCCTCAGTTAGAGCCAGAAGATCAGTTTAGTGTGTTAGAAGTGGACGAGGATGAGCTTTTATTTTGTTCAATCATAACCATAAAGTATAACCTTGAGGTAATCAACCAGATCAACTTTTTATGTTTTCTTTCCCCATCAAGATAATGTGGGCTAAGATACTGACCTACCTTGTAATGCATTTCACAAAATCAACATAAAGGTTTATATAAATGTTATTAATCAAATTAGCAATAAAATGGCTAATAAGTAATTAGCCATGGAACAGTGACTCCACTATAATTGTATGCCCAAAGATTTGCCACCCCTCTTAAAGGCTTGACCTCATGGAGGAAATAATTAACATCGCTTCTTATCTTTGGATATTATGGATGGCAAATAAGGTCTGGCTTTAAAAAATCATTTCTGGCAAATAAATCTTTGGAAGGCTTATAAAAACCAATGATTCACAATCTAACCAAAAATATTTATTAAGCTTCTATCTTAAAGTAAGTTTATGGGGAGTTTAAAAAGGAGTTTTGTATTGTGATTTCCAAAAACACACAGGTATACAACTAATTATGACATAAATCAGGATGTGAGTGGAAGGCTGTGCAAAATTTCTTATAAAGGCACACAGGAGAGGATCAGAAAAAGTTTCAAGAAAAAGATAATACTTAAGCTGCCCTTTGAAGAATGGTTAGAAATTCAGTGGACGAAAGAGGGATGGTGAGTAAGAAATGCAAAATCACAGAATGTTTCCCACAATTAGAATCATATTAAGAGAATTAAATCTTTATTAGCATTAATCATAGGTGATAGCTACAAGGAAGCAGCCAACTCTTTAGTTCCATTTTCCCAAAGTGTTTGGCGATCATTTATTTGGAGACAGGTTAATGTGGGTTCTGAGAAAAACAAGACTCCCATGGTTAAAAAATAAGTTATAGAAATATTAGGTTAAATAAGGTTAAATGTATTTCATGACTGGGTGCTTTTCAGCACACAAGGATACGCAAATGAGCTCCCTGACTCTCTAAGATAAGGGTGTAGAATAAAAAATTTTCAAATGTAAATCAAGGCCCAAACTTCCTCCATGTGTGTTCACTCGCATTACACCTTATGGACAGTTTCAACCTTAGTTCAGTTTTATAATATTGCTTTGATATTTAAGTATTTTTAAATGCTGCTTTTTGCAGCAACATGGATGGACCTAGAGATGGTCATACTAAGTGAAGTAAGTCAGATAGAGAAAGACAAATATCACGTTATCCTTTCCATGGGGAATCTTAAAAAAATGAGACAAATGAACTTATTTACAAAACAGAAACAGACTCACAGACATAGAAAACAAACTTATGGTACCAAAGGGGAAAAGTGGGTGGTGAGATAAATTAGGAATTTAGCAGACACAAACTACTATATATAAAATAGAAAAACAACAAGGTCCTACTGTGTAGCACAAGGAACTATATTCAATATCTTGTAAAAACCTATAATGAAAAAGAATATGTATATATGTATGTATACGACTGAATCACTATGCTGTACACCAGAAACAAACACAACATTGTAAATCAACTATACGTCAATAAAACAATAAATAAATGAATATTTTAAAATGCAACAAATGTAACAAATATCACATGAACATATGATATTTGTTAACTCTAATAGAGTGTTTAGGGCCATCTCAGAGATGTTGGAGAATGATTGATTTTTCTCTTGCTTGCTACACTATTCAAGGCTTAAATTGGAAAGTCATTGTTACGAAAGCAATGTAATACCAGAAAATATTCAGGTCTTATGCCACAAGAGGAGACTATTGATTTTTGAACTCAAAACAATATCTGAGCCAATCACAAAAGACGATACAGGTCCATTTTGGTTATAAAAATATCAAGTAAATTGTAGGGCTGAGAGAATTAGAATCTTTAACTCAGAAGTAGACCTGCCTGATGGGAACTGAAGAAATGGGTCAGAAATATCGGTAGAGAATTCCTAATGAAGTATAAGGAAATCAACATGAATAAATGACTATAAAGGGTTGGTTATTAATATTCTACCCATTAAAGGCACAGCAGGAAGTCTTAGCAATGCCTCTTAATGCTGCTTATAGAATAAATGCTAAATAAATGGACAAGCAGAGCAAAGCCTCCCTATTGGGAAGTTTCTGATTCTTTCCCACTTTTTCTAATGTAGACACAAATCCTCATACTTTAAGTCCCAGAAACTTGGCAGATCTCTCCCTATTCTGGGTGTAATAGAAACTGTTGCATCAGACTATAAAAATAATCTACAAAGAATTTATTTATTCAGCATAGGAAATATTACTTTAGAAAGAGAATATAGTCTCTTTTGTGTGTGTGTGTGTGTGTGTGTGTGTGTTAAACAGCTTTATTGTGGTATGGTTCCTGTACAGTAAATTACTCGTATTTCAAATGTATAATTTGATGAATTTTGATAGCTGTATACACCAGTGAAACCACTACGACAATCACGATAGCTAATATTTCTATCACTCCCCAAGACATGCAATTTTTGAATTCTCAACTTATCCCTTCCCACCCACTTTATCCTCTGGTAACCATAAGTTTGTTCTCTATGTCTGTGAGTCTGTTTCTGTTTTGTAGATAAGTTCATTTGTGTCCATTTTTTAAGATTCTGCATATAAGCAATAGCATATAGCATTTTTCTTTCTCTTTCTGGCTTACTTCCCTTAGAATGACTATCTCCAGGTCCATCCATATTGCTGCAAATGGCATTATTTTATTCTTTTTATGGCTGAGTAGTATTCCATTGTATAAATATACCACATCTTCTTTATCCAGTCATCTGTTGATAGACATTTGGGTTGTTTTCATGTCTTGGCTATTGTAAATAGTGCTGCTATGAACATTGGGGTGTATGTGTCTTTTTTAATTATATTTTTCTCCAGGTATATGCTCAGGAGTGGGATTGCTGGATCATAAGGTAAGTCTATTTTTAGTTTTTTAAGGAATGTCCATACTGTCTTCCATAGTGATTGTACCAATTTACATTCCCACCAACAGTGTAGAAGGGTTCCTTTTTCACCACACCCTCTCCAGCATTTCTCATTTGTAGACTTTTTAATGATGGCCATTCTGACTGGTGTGATGTGATATCTCACTGCAGTTTTGATTTGCATTTCTGTAATAATTAGTGATGTTGAGCATCTTTTCGAGCATATTGTCTCTTAACACATTACAATAAATGAAAGCAGAATGAACTTAAGCAAAGGAGAAGATAGCTGAAGCTCTCATTTAACCACATCAGCCATTTTTGTGTTCTTCAAGAATGATGCTCAGTGAACTCTCTTATTTGTACAAAAATTTCTTTCCACTTATTCATAATTGAGATGAATGTGCTTTGAATAACTTAGTGCTTCAATGAACTACCATGCTTCAATGTGAACACATCAGTGTGCAGAGATGTATAAACCACAAATTAGCTGATATTTATTGAGTACAGACTATGGGCAAGGCATCATTCTAAGTTCTTTATGTATATAAACCCATTTAATCTTCGTAACATCTCTCTAATGCTGCTACTCTCATTATTCCATTTTACAGATGAAGAAGCTGAAGTACAGAGATGTTAAGTGACTTGCTCAAAGCTCTGTGGCCAGTATTTGGTAAAGCTATGATTTGAACTCCGATTGTCTGCCTCCTCATTCTCCATTCTTAAACTATTCATGCTATTTCTTCTCTGTGTATATAAATATGATTCCTTCAGAAAAATTAGGTTCTGGGCACTTAGACCCTACTCAGGCATTTAAATAAATTTTGTTATGTTTATGAAAAAATCCTTAGTTTTCTCTTTTACGATTACTAGATTAGGCAAAACATTCATACTAACTTCTAAAGGGACAGACTAATAATTTTTTCCTTTTGAAAATAATAATAAAAATATGACAAATGGCATTTACATGTCATCTAGGGAGTTACGTGGCCACCTTTCTTCCTTAGATCTGTCAGCAATAGGTGGGTTTACAGTGTTTGAGTAGGTGAGCTGCCTACATTCAAAATGACATAGATAACTGACACAATTAGGGAGAAAATTGAGAGCATTTCTGTTTTTCCAGAATTAGCGAGGTAACTACCGCAGCTCTTCATTTCCCTTTGGCAGATGACCTGCCAAATGGGAGCCGGCCAAAGCTCCCATTAGCCCCCTTTCTCATATCTCACCTGCTTCAACATCATGGGCCAGGGCAAGGCTATTCATTATGGTGGCTGGTTTTACTACCAAGGCACTGCTCATTATGGACGACCTGTGTGTACACTTCTGCATCTCCAGCAAAATGACAAAAGACAAAATAGAACTGGCTCATTTCCCGGTGAGGTCTTGCAAATTCCTTGCATGTTTCACAGAATGTATCATGGCTGATAAACCTTTATCAACTCAACATCATGGAAATAAACATAATCACAGTTTCATGCAAGCCATTTTGGTTCATATAATCATTGAGTTACACAGCTTCCCTTTCCTTAGACCCACCCTCTATGGAGCCTGGCATGTGGGTACATCCTCACTCTGGACTCGCTCTGTAGCTGTTGCCATGGTTCCCTAGTGCTTGCTCAAAACCAACAACACATTCTTGTTGGTAGAGCACCTAGGGACTGTGGGTTAGGACTCAGTCTTCAAGACTTCATGGGGACTGGGTCTGTCTTAAAAGAGATGAACAAAATTATCAAATAGATGCAGTTTTACTTTTAGCATTGTCTGTCTACCTTCTTGCTTCCCTTGTTCCTTCTCTCTCTGGGAGTCCTACAACTGGCCTGCCTCCCAGGATCCTGGCACAACAGCCTCTCTCCCATCTCAACAAAAACTTCTACCCAGGAAGGGTCCCAAATTAACAATTGTATAACGTGGTGTGAATAATGTACTGCTACCTGGGGGACAAGTTTTATCTAATTATGGAATATAAACCTTATAGAAAAGGTTTATGAAACAAGCAATATTTCCAGAACCCCCAAAGTTATTCCACATACAGGGGTCGCAACTCAAATGCCTACAAATGCCACTCTGGTAATGTAAATGAGTAGAGCAGACAGGAGTAAGACAAGAGGGAATAGCGAGGTCTGGGGCACTCTGGAGAGCTCAGACTTTTTCTAAACATGTTGCCACCCCTGTCATGTAAGAATATAATCCCAGTCTTGCCAGGTAGTCTAGTTTTTTTTTTTTTTCAATAGAAGTGGAAAATATGTCCTCTTACTTTTTAAAAAAAATATCTCTTCTATTTTTTAAATGTTGGCAATCAATCGAAAATCTAAGATCACTCTGCTGGCCTTATTAAAAACACTGTGGGCCTGAGCTATCCCAGGGGCATGCAGTTTGAGACATCTGCTTTGGACAATGATCTGGTCCTTAGCCCCAAGTCCCATAGCTCCTGAATATTTAAATTGTGTATGGTGACAGTCCTAAATCTGATCTAGTTCTAGGGCTGGTCAGTAATACCTTTCATGGGGAGAATGCTTTATGGTTTTCAATGCATTGTTAGCACACATGATCTTATTTCATTTTCATAATCATCAATCAGCATGCTCTTATTGACTATATAGTGATATATCACCTGCTTGCCTATGATTAAACATATGCATGTATATAATATGTATATTATGCATACATATAATATGTACATATATGCATATTATATATGACACTATATGATTATCTGCTATAAGCGGATATGCTGACAGCTAATTCCAAATTCTCCAAATTCTTAAAGGTAAACTACATAATTTACATACAAGGAATAAGACCAGATTATGCAAAAAGGGACCTTGGAGATAAAATATTTCCTGGGTCAGAAATGAAAAGAGCAAAAAGTTGGTTATAATCTAACAGACAGTATAAAGAACTTAATATACTAAAATTTTGCTCTTCTGGTAGTGCTGTTACTGCTGAGCTTGGTGAAAAAAATCCTTATGTCAGACAGAAAGTATTCATCCTCTCTGGGCAAGAGGATATTCTGACTCAAACACATAATCCAGCAAGTCTTTGAGGGAGATAAGTTATTATCAGAAAATGAACCCACTGCTTTACCAGGGCCCAGAATCTTTTCCTATTATGATTCAGTGCTATTCCTATTGTGATTCAGGAAGAAATAGGAGAAATAGAAATTTCTTGCTATAAATTTATAACTTGGCAACCAGGTGTATACATCAAATTCCAGAGAGCATGCTTAGAGTTGGCCTCTGAGGGAGGGTCAGCTCCCGGACTGGTGGCCAAAACCAAGCTTCAGGGCCTGGTAAGCCAAGGACCAGGTCCTCAGTTGTGATAGACTCACTGTTATCTTCTGAAGGCTCCTGGCCACCAGCTGGCTGGTGTCCTGCACAGTCCTCCCCTCGTCGCTTCCTTATAATCCAAATTCCCATTTGCTGGAGAAGAATCCATGGCCCAGGGAATCTGGTGATTTGCCTCGAGCCCCACAACTAGGCAGTGGCTGAGCTAGGTCAGCACCCAGATCCCTCTCCTCGGGGCCAGTTCTCCTTCCACTGCAACAGCTGTGGGCTGTTCAGGGAGCCCAGAAACTCTGCAGGGACCTGAGGCCAGTGATGTGGTTTAAGAAACGTCACCTACTGGCACCAAGGACACACTGCAATGCCAAGTCAGGCTCAACTCAAGCAGGTGACCTTCCTCTTCCTAGTTTGTGTCTAAATCTAGAAGGGAAACTTACTTAACAAGCATATGAAGGAAGATTTCTTTGAACAGTTTTATTGAAATATAAATCATAGAGCATAAAATCCATCCACTGAAAGTGTTCAATGAAGCCATTTTTAGTGTATTTACAGCATGCAATCTAATCATCCTAATCTCATTTTAGAAATTTTTTTTTCACCTCATAAAGAAAACTCAGGCCTATGAGCAATCATTTCCTGCCCCAACCCAGTTCTAGGCAACCACTATTCAACTTTCTGTCTCTACAGATTTGCTTATTCTAGATAATTCATATCAACGGTATCATAGAATTTGAAGTCTTTTGTGACTGGCCTCTTTCGCTAATACCATGTTTCGAGGTTTGTCCTTGTGGTAGTGTGTATCAGTGCATCATTACTGCTGCTGTGAAGATTTGGAGAATGACTATTGCGACCAAAACCCCAAACTGCAAACTGCTGGTGATGAGTTTCGTTGTTATTAATATTCATTTCCATCACTCCAACAATTTTTTTGAAAAGAACGCAGCAATGTAATATTTTAGCCAAGAGAATCTTTATACTCTCAATTTAATTTAAATAACGCTGTTACTTTTTTAAAATGCACTCTTTCCCTCTTTCTGTTCTTGGGTTTATTTTGCACGACCTCTTCCCTGCCTGCGTCTCCCCACTGCCAGCCGGAGCAGGAGCAGGCTGTCCTGCAGAGGCTCCTGCTGACCTCATACTTCCCTGGGCGGGCTCCTCCTCTGCCTCCAGGGCTGTGAGATCAGCTCCCATTTACAGTACCTTCCATGAAGCCACAGATGAAATGAGTGGTCCTGTCTCTGAGCCCCATCCAGAGCCCCCTCAGAGTCCAAGCCTTATCTCAGCACAATCAGTCATTACTCTAAGTGAGCAAGGCAGGGACCAGACCTCAGGCATCTTATCCCCGACTCACCCCTCCAGTGGCCACACACTACACCCAAAAGAAGTGCTACAGATAGAGCCGAATCAAAGGACAAAGACACTAATGTGACAATTCAAGGATTTCATCAAGAAGCAGTAAAATAACTAAATTCCTCGGTCTGGGAATACTTTAAAGGCAGAGAAGTTAGATAAAACGTGAATAAAACATATTAAGATGAAATAGGTTTGCTGAAGTCCCTCTTGCCTTCACTGATCAAGTATTAGTGTGTAACGCCAGCTGTCTCTTTAAATCTCCCTAACTTTGGAGTCCTGTTTTCCAAAATGGCCTTTGAAGTCAGTATTTCCAGTTCAGGTTTCCTGGAACTAGCGTGGCTGATTTGGAATGGTGTCTCTGCCCACTTGGAAAGGCTTTGCACCACGCTGAATTCTGACCGCTGGGGGCCCTTAAAGGCAATCAGATTTTCTAATATGGCCAATCAAGGTACAGATCTGTTGGCATCTGTCTTCGATCTCCCATCTCTTATCTTCAGACGCCATGTGCTTTTATTAGAATTTTGGGGTCTAGGATTGGCCACAGCGCCAAGGCAGGGTAAGGGAATCAAATCTTTCATTACTCTCATTTGCTCAGCTTTGCAGGCTCTGAATTACGGCAGGACTAGGAAGGGAACAGAGGATGCCCCCTGCGATCCTCTATCTTGGGCTCACCCCTTTGCCTTGGAATGTCTCCCTCACTCTGAATTCCTCTGGCAAATGTGTCAGCACCTGACTCTGCTTCCATTTTCATTCTCGTGTTTCACTCTGGGAGCCTGATATGTGGCTGGACCTGACAGGAATAAATTTATAAGAATGCGAGCTCCAGAAAACCTTGAATATATTCCAGTTAAAGGTCCATGGGGGCAACAAAGAAATCATCTCTAACTCATTTTTGAGCACTGTAACAAGGGCATTTTCCAGGGGAGAAAAATCATGTTTTATTGTTGCACTTCTAATGTTCACAGCTGTTAAGGACTTTGTCACCTCTAATGACAATACATTATGGAGAACATTTCAGCATCTGTAAGAGAGGGCAGGGCCAGTGCTCCTCCTCCAGCCCCAGCTCCTCCCAGCAGCTGCACTTTTCACCAAACAAAATCAATTACTGTATATCTTGATGCTGGAGTTAGGCTATTGGTTTTTAACTAATCAAGTCCTGCAGCACTTCCTTCCCCCAAAATAATTTTTATTAATGAGAGGTGAGATGAGAAAGCCCCACTTCGCCTGGGGCAGCCTGCTGGTATGCTAATCCCTCCTATTGCTGAAATGCTAATGAATCAAAACCTATTCCTTATCCAGACAGACGTGATTACAGAGTTCGGAATCACAAGACCCAGATGGGAGTCTCTTCTCTGCCACTTATTGATCAGGTAGGGTTTGGAAACAAGGAGCCTCAGTTACTTCATTATTAAAATGGGCTCCTTGTGAGAATTGTATGAGATTAGGTATGTAACTGGTATATGGGGAAACACACTACGGATATTAATTATATGTAAATATACAATATCTACAAAAAATTCATATGCATAGCTATGTCCTGAGAGTTAAGTGGGGTTTGTTTCTGTGGTGTTTAATATAGGATTTCCTACAGAACTGCATTAGAGGAAGCATAAATACTGCTTGGCAAGACATCTCCCCTCAATAGATCTTGCAGATGTATGGCTAGCAACTTGGAACAACAGCTTCAGGACAAGATTGCATCATTTAGGAACTGGATAGATTTTGAAGTTATTTACCTAAGTGACCAAAAGAGTCAACATTAGAAATGGGGTGTTAGAAATCTAAGAAAGAGGGTAAAGGTCCATCAATTGGTGATGGATTAAATAAAATACAGCCATGTAATGGAATACCATGCAGCCTTTGCAAATTATGTTTTAGAAGAATCTTTCATGACATGGAGAAATATCTATGATATAGGTACAAGGAAAAATGAGGTTATTAATAAAAAATGTATACATGCATTTTTATATAAATGTGTACATGTAATGTATGTCTAGAGAAAATACTAGAAAGTAATTGTTATGGACTGAATGTGTCCCCCTCAAATTCATATGCTGAACCTCTCTCCTCCCATAATATGATATTAGGCAGTTAGGGACAATTAGGATTCGATGAGGTCATGAGGGTGAAGCTCTCATTAATGGGATTAGTGTCCTTATAAGAGTCACAAGAGCACTTGCTTCCCTTCTCTACTCTCCCCCATGTGAGGATCAAGGAGAAGTCAGCAGTCTGCAATCCAGAGGAGGGACTTCACCAACCTGACCATGCTGGCACCTTGGTCTTGGACGTTCAGCATCCAGAACTGTGAGCCATAAATTTCCATTGTTTATAAGCCACTTAGTCTCTGGTACTTTGTTACAGCAGCACAGCTGAATAAGACAGAAATACACTAAAAAGACCTCTGTACAAGTGCAAAAATGGAGATAACCCGCTTAAGAATAGCTCATCTTTAAAAAAAAATCAATTTTAGATGACTATAAATTTAATGTGAACAGTAGTTTAACAGGGATGCTAAAAAAATAATGCACTCACAATCTGCTGAATAGAAGTGTAAGAATATAACAGATTAAGTAATAGTATCAATATATTCTGGGCTGCTCAGAACTTATCTGGTAGAAACTATCACATTTTAGGAGGGAAGAAGAAAAATGAAGTTTATTCAGAGATGGAAGATCAGCATCCTGATTCCTGTTACCTGTTTGACATTTAGTGTGTTTGTTTAATACTTATGACAATCTTGATGGTTCCAACCCATTTTTAATTTTTATTTTTGTTATAGTATGAGTAATCATAATGGAGAGGCAGTGGAGTCCAGTGGTTAAGGGCCTGAGGTCTGGAGTCAGATTCTGGCTTCAAATTCTGGACCCATAACTTAGTCTCAGTGTCCTCCTATGTAAAATAGGATGGTAACACCACCCACCTCAGAGTGTGGATGTGAGGATGTAAAATACTAATTACAGTTTCCAATGTATACTGAGAACTTCTAAAATGTTACTATTAAAAAGTGCTGATAGTTGAAGCGACCTAGAGTATTTTTTGGAAGCTCAGAGAGGAGTATTCTAGTTGTGGCAATAGAATAAAGGAACTTCTGGGAAGGACCTAAATTCAATCTGAAGGAATTTAAAAATCTGTGAGCAGATGGTGTGTACCTCCAAGGGCCACCACCCCAGATCTGCCTCTGTGTGTTAGATGCCATCTCTCTCCTCCTGTCTCTTATTCCAAATTCTCTGATCTTTTCTTTTTTAATTAATTACCTATTGAAGTCATTCACTAAGGATGGAATATTACTGATATATTTGAGACATAGGAAAAAAGATGTCATTCAAAGAGGGAACCAAGAAAGGACCTTTAGAACAGCAGAACTGCAGATAGAAACTAGATTTACAGGTCCCAAGTCTGAATTTTGTTGGTGCAAACAGAATTCTACACCGAGAGTTTAATTCATACTATGCTAGACCAATGAGGGTTTGGTTTACAAAGAGAAATGTTAATTCATTTGCAAGGCATAATATAAGTACCACTAGAAAATACAGCTAGAAATTCACAATCAGTTAGTCAGGATATACTCTCTCTGATAGGAAATTCAATTTTTATAGCCAAAAGTTCAATTTCTGAACATAGACTAGGAATGAAGGCATTGCTGCCACGAAGGCTTTTCCTCTGTTGTGTTCACTGATTTCTTTACAGCATTTCTGCCAGAACAATGCCTGACACAGTAACTGCTCAATAAATTGTTGGGTTGAATAAAAGAACGAAAGAACAAAGGAAGGAAGAAAGGAAAGAAGGAGGAGGGAGAGAGGGGAGAAGAGGTGGAAGTGGGGGAGGGAGGACAGTTTCAGGGGCTAGTGTCATCAACCAAGGAGAGCCTGACTCCTCCATCACTGTCACCCTAAGGCTAACCATCCAGCATGATCAGAGTGCTCAGAGTTTCCTGATCCTTGCATAGGGCGACTGCTCAGTGACAAATTCTTGTTGAAACAAACATTCCATAGACACCCAGAATCTGAAAGAGGGCTAGAGCCACAAGAAATGGGTCATCACAGAAACTTAGCCTCTGCCCTTCCTGTCCCAGGCATCTTGGGCTACAAGGCTTACACAATGGGCTTCTGATTTCCTACTAAGCTCCACATTTTTGTTGCTGTTGGTTTAATTTAAATTCCATCACCGTGGAAAACACTGAGTATTTACAACTGATGAGCTTTCATCTTAGATCTGGGGAGAAAGCTTACATGAGTTCAGAAATGAATTTCTCATTTTTTAAACTAAATTTTCTTATTTTCTTGCATTAGATTTTATATTACCTATCTGTCATTAACAATCGGATGAAGGGTTGAAAACTTGTGCTTTCCTTATCCCCAAATGGTATGGCTTCTCTTACACACGTAATCTCATCACTCAGTTCTAAATCCACATTCTGCAAATGAATGATGACTACTTACAAAATCCTTAAAATTCTATTACATTCCTCCATATCCTACGGTGTCCCCTGAATAGACCACAAATGTGTAAACTAACTTTAAGTATTCCACATGACCTCTACCAGTCAGTTATAAATCTCAAAATGGCATTTTCCCCTTCTTTTCATTCTTTTTTACTTTCTTTTTCTCTCCTTCTTTGGCATTCAGTTTGCCCCATGTTTTAATTTTATAATTACACAGATAGTACATACACTGTTTGTTGGAAGAATTCAAGCGATAGAGAAGTTATTAGAGTATGAATGTTGCTTTTTAACCAACTTACCCCATTCCCAAAGGTAATCATGGTAGACCATTAAATTCACAGCCTTCCAAATTTTTTAATGCTTTTACATTTTCCTAAGAATATATACTCATAAGAGGTTGTAAGGTTATTCATGTAAGGTTATGTTTTTAAGAATAAATGGGATCTTACTATATGTATTACTCTTAACTTTTTTTCACTTTATAATGTCTTTAAAACTAGTCACATGTCAAATCATATAGGTCTACCACATTCGTTCCAGTAGCTCTAGAGTTTTCTACAATATGGAAACACCATAGTGTATTGTACCATTCTCAATGGATAGACATTTAGGCTGTTCCCAATTTTATTTTTAGTGAACCCTTCTTTGAAAAATTTTATGCACATATGCAAATAGCTATACATACAGGACAGACTGCTAGAATCGGAATTGTTGAGTCAAAGAGCATGTGTACCTAATCTTTCAATCAAAATTGCAAAATTCCCCTCCAAAAAGACCATGCAAATGTAGACTACTCTCCACTATCCCTATGAGTCTCTATTTCCATGCATCAATGGCCATACTGAAATTTACTAATCTTTTTATTACTATCAGGTAATTGAAAAAAAATCACACCTCATTTACATTGCCTTGGTGAATAAGTAGATAAAGTGTAAGTTTATATGTATTTTAACCACATCTATTTTTCTCCTGTAAATTTGACGCTTATTATCTTAGGCTAATGTGTTTTTAATTATTGATTTATATTTTGTCTATTTTTAATATTAATCTTTTTTCTGCTACATATGTTACAAATATTTTCCCTCAGTCTCATAGTTGCCTTTTAATTTGCTTATGGTGTTTTTTTTTTTCTGATTCAGAAAATTTTTTAGAATTATATTACCAAAGGTAAGCACACTATGAATTGCCCTGCTTACTACCTGGACAGAGTTTCTAGGTATGGTTCAGAGAGGGGGAACCCAGGCAGAGGCTGGCCATCCTCCTGAGCTGAGGTGACAAAGTTGGGAGTCCAGGGAGGGCAGTGTATCACAGAGGGAAAAGTAGCACCGAGAGAGACCTCCAGAGATTTGCAGCATGGTCCCTGTGAGGATTCAGCTGAACATCAATCAATGCATGTGTGTCAGGAAACTATCTGAGGTCAAGGGAAGAACCAATCCAAAGAATTAGAGTGAACAGTGCCCAGAGCCCACACAGGCTGAGAGGAGTGTGTTTCCAAAAGCTACGTTAGAAAATCTTATAGTTCAGCAGCATTGATTAGGATCCCAAGAAGGGCCTTGCATCAGCAATGATCCGAAGGGATCAAGGTGTTTTCAAGTAACTTAGCCACCTTGCCAAATAAAGCTAAAGAATATTTATAGGAATACAGAAATCTAACAACCAATAAGGTAAAATTCAAAATGTCTGGCATTTAATAATAAATTACACAGCATGCAAAGATACAGGAAAGTACAACTCTTAATGAGGAGAAAACTAGTCAATCAAAACTGACCCAGAAACAACACAGATTTTAGAATTAGTAGAACAAGACATGGAAGCAGTTATTACAACTGTGCTCCATATATTTGAGAAGCTAAAAGTTGAACATGTGAATATTGAACATGGTTAAGTAGAGGCATGAAGACTATTCAAAAGACCCAAATAAAACTTCTAAGCACCAAAAAAAATAAGTGTGAGGTAAAAAACACAGTGGATGGGATTAATGATATTAGATATAGCCTATAATAACAAAAATAGTGAATGTAAAAACACAGCAACAGAAACTGTTCAAAATTAAACAAATTGTGAAAATAACTAGTAAAAAAGGAATATACATCAGTGAACTGAGGACAACTTCAAGTGATCAAATATACATGTAATTAGCATGCACAAAGGAGAGGAGAGGGTGAGGGAACCAAAAAAAGGGGAAAAAAAATGGCCAAAACCTTTCCAAATTTGATGAAAACATTTATAGTTACAGAGACTACAGATCTAAGAAGGTCAAAAAACCACAAGCACAAGAAATATGAAGAAAATTACACTAAGGCACATCATAATCAAATTGCTTAAAAGCAGTGATATGAAAGTCTTAAAAGCAGAGAAAAGGCATACTATATACTAAGGAACAAAGATAAGAATGACAGCAGATTTCTCATCAGAAACAATGCAAGCTAAAAGACAGTACAGCAACAATTTAAAAATTGTTGAAAGAATAAGAGCATTAACCTGTAATTCTTTATTTGGTGAAAATATCTTTCAAAATTAAGGCTCAATGAAATGTTTCTAGATATACACAAGCTGAAAGGATTCATCACCAACAGATCTGCACTACAAAACATGTTAAAGTTCTTAAAGTGGAAGGAAAATGATAACAGAATGAAAATGTGACCTTCAGAAATAAATGAAGATTACTAGAGAAAATCTTTGTGACCTTGTGTTAGGCAAAGGTTTTCTAGAAACAATGCCAAAAGTATGATCCATAAAAGAAACAAAATTATAAACTGAACTTCACCAAAATTAAGAACTTTTGCTCTAGTAAGAGAATGAAAAGATAACCCACAGACAGGAGATAACATTTGCAAGTCACTTATTGGATAAAGAACTCCATTCAGAGTATATAGCTCTCAAAAGTTGGTAATAAGAAAACAAACAATCCAACATAAAACTGGCAAGAGTTCCAACAGACACCCCACCAAAGATAAAAGAAAATATATGGTTGGAAAATAAGTACATGAAAAAAAGCTGAATATCAATAGTCATCAGGGCTATGCAAACTAAAATCACAATGAGATATCACTACTTGTATCCTAGAATGGCTACAACTTAAAAGACTGAACATATCAAGTGCTGGTGAGGATACAGAGAAACTGAAACTCAAATACTGCTTATGGAACCTTAAAACAGTACAAACATTTTGGAAAACAAGTTTTGCATTTTCTTAAAATTTAAGTGTATGCATACCTTGTGGTCCACTTCCTCTGCTCCTAGGTATTTACCCAATAGAGATGAAAGCACACATTCATACAAAGACTTATACATGAATGTTCACAGTACTCTTATTCGTTACAGCCAAAACCTGGAAACCACCCAATGTCCACCAACAGGTGAAAGATAATTTGCAGTATATCATATAATGAAATACTATTCAACAATAACAAAGAATACATTACTAATATATACTCTCACATGAATAATTCTGAAAATAATTATACCAAGTGAAAGAAGCCAGACAAAAAAGAGTACATTCTAGAATTCTTAAAGATGGAAAAGACTGTAGTAACAGAAAGGAGAAGAGTGGTTGTCTGGTAATGAGGGGCACGAGTGGGAAGGGGAGTAAAGGGGGGCCCAGAGAAATTTTGGGGGCATTGGTTACGTTTTCTAGATTACCGTGCTAGTTTCATGGATATATATATATATATCTATATATAGATATATACACACATATATACATATACATGTCAAAATTTATCAAATTGCACACTTTAAAACACATTTCATTGTATGTCAATAAATGTGTTCTAAATCATATCATTAAAAAAAACCTTAAACATTAAAAAAAAGCAATGGTGATAATAGACTGTATTAGTTACCTACTGCTGTGAAAAAATTCAAAAATCACTAGTTTAAAACAGCACACATTTATTTTCTCACAGTTTATGTGGGTTGGAAATCTGGGCACTGCTTAGCTGGATCCTCTGCATCAAGATCTCACTAGCTACAATCAAGGTGTCAGCTGGGCTGCCTTCTCTTCTGGTCGCTCAGCTGGAGAAGCAACCACTTCCAGGCTCACTCAAGTTGTTGGCAAAATTCCTCTCCTTCTAGCTGTAGGGCTGAGAGCTTCAGAATTTTTTGCTATTGGCTAGAGGCTTCCTCAGCTCCTAGATGCCACCCACAGTTTCTCCTCATGTAGCCCTTTCCATATGCAGTTGAAAAAGTGACAGCTTGCCTCTTCAAGGCCAGTGGAGGGAGAGAGAATGAATCTGCCAGCAAACTGAAGTCTTACATAACATAACGTAATCTAGACATAACATCCCTTCCCCTTTGCCATATAATGTAACGTAATCCTGGAGTGACATCCACCACTTTTGCCATATTCTATTGCTTAGAAGCAAGTCACAGGTCCCACCTGTACTCTAAGGGAGGGGATTACACGAAAGTAATTATACCAGGACAGGGGAGGTCCCCTCGGAGAACCTGAGCCATATAGGCGTTCCTTTCTTCTTAGTCATTTTGATGGAATATTCTTCAAAATTTGGCTGTTTTTGATAGATGTCCTTTATCAAGTTTTTTTTTTTCTTTTCTTTTCTGAGTGTGCCTTGAGGGATATTTTGGATTTTAGGAGCTCTGAGTGACTCTTTTTCATTTTATTGCTTTGCTTAGAATTTGAATTACATCAAATGCAATTCTGGCATCCATAGTGATGAGCATATGGATTTAATTTTAAAAATCTGTTAAGATGGTGATATTATTTCCAATACATTATAGCGTAGTGAGTAATCAGTGGCGATTCATCACTATGTTCCTGAGAAATAGCCTTTTCCATATGTGGCTGGATTTGATTTGCAAGTATTTTATTTAGGATGTTTGCAGCTAAATTCAGAAATAAGCTTGAACTATAGTTTTATTTTTATTTTATGGTACTTTATTCTGTCGGGCTAGCCTTAAAGAATGAATTGAAAAGCTTCTTAATATTTTCTCTTTTTTGGAATTATGTAATATAGGAACTACATGTTCTTTAAACATGCAGTAGAATTTTCCCATGAAACCATCTGAGCTTTCTTGCTGCCCACAGTGCAACAAAAAGAAGGATGAAAAAGGGCTCCCTGACCAGGCAGGCTCCAACACAGGAGCATGGCTCTCAGGTACTTCCCTGCTACTTGTGTTCATTGTTCTTGAGCTTGGAGTGTCCCTGTGAAATTACTGCCCCAGTGGTAGTCCTTACTCGTACTTAATCTGAGCAGTGTTATTTTGTTTGGCTTTGTTCTCTTTTGCTTTTTGACAATCCCCTTTCCCTGTGGATCTGATCCTGTTTGCTTTTTAAATGTTTTGTAGTTCTGCAGAATTTCTGGTTCCCTCATGTTGCACTTTCTTGTTCACCAGAAAATTTAATGCATACAAATTTTATTTTGTTATTTCAAGAAACTGTGGGTAAAACAAAAAACAAAGTATTTTGTTATAGCTCCCATCCTGATCCAGCCTTATATTATTGAATTATTTTAGAAAAAAAGGGTTGGGTCAAATTCAGGTGATGAAATTCACTATTAAATCAAGGCTGTAAAATTTGAACATGTATCTGAATTTGCTTCAGATTTACCAGGCTTATATAACACTAGATAAGCTACCTAAATCCACTTGTGTGACAGAGGTAATATTGGCCGTGCAGAGGAATTTGGGGAAGGAATGTATTGATAATTAGACTTGTGGAATTAATTATTGGCACTACATATGATTTTTAAAGCTTTTTTAAAAAGGTGATTCAAAGTTTTCTGTCTTAAGGAGCAGATTCTAATTTGAAAGCAAGATTAGTAGCAGCACTAAAATAGACATAGCTCCTATCCTATTATCAAATAAAGTTATGGTGAATAAATTGTTTAAGATTTCTATTTCTTTCCAAGATGACAACTCCTCAGTGGTGCAAATCTTGGGATGATTATGTAGTCATATTTAGGTGTTCAAGTCAATATTTGGCAGATAACCCTGAATATTACAGAATTAAATGGAATTAGATCGTTGCTGTCTGTGTAATCAGTACATCTAAAATAAAACAATTTAATTTGGATAAGATGAGCTGACCAAAAGCCAACTATATTGTGAAGAAAATAAACATGAGGTTGAAAGTTTTTTTTTTTATCGGATACAAGTTCCTTTTATTTCTAAGTGAATGGCTTCCTATCAACGTCCCTTATGCACATTCAACAATTAATTATTTGAGCTTTATGGAGTTTGAAATTAGTTTAAAACTGTTTGTGATAAATGGATTTTATTAATTAGGGGAGGTATTATGACTCTACAGGCAAGTAACTAACTGGAATGTCAGAGATCGGGGCACCTGGATTTCAAAACTTTAAATCACAAGCCCTTTCCAAAGACATTGCACCTGCAGGTGTGCTGGGAAATCCACCTGAGGCTCGCCTTTGCTCTCTATCTGTCCCACAGCAAAGCAAGTTAGCAGGAGGCATCTTGATGGATGTAAGGGAAGCAGTTCACATGGCCACTGGCCTCTCCTCCACCTGAAACCACACCCCCTTAAATGTGCTGGCCCTCCAGGGAGATTGGTAAACCATCAGCTCTCTCTGCCAATCACTAATCTTGGGCAAGATGCCCCTGGGTCTCCAGAACCCCATTCCTCTCTGTTACAAGACAGGGGGAATTTCACCACTTTATTTCCCAAGATGGACAAAGGGAAGAGATGGCTGGGGAAAAAAGTGACTATGGAAGAAAAAATGCTAAAAATTTAATTGTGTCTGACAAAGGAGCCATAACGGAGAAGGAGCAGCTCTGAGAGTAAAAACTTAGAATTGGCTGGTATGTATGCATTTGAACTCTTAAGCAGTAACCTTTCACTCACTTAGGGCACTTAATATTGCAGATTTAATAAGATAAACAGGAAAGAAGCCTTATGGCTCTGAAATGGGAAAAGGCAAATATTCACACCCATTTCCACATTTCAGTGGCCTTTATTATTACATTTGCAGTGATGCAGCAATAAAATTAGGACATCAAAACCTGCATCTTTGTCTTCATCCTAGAAACTGATTAATGTCAGAATGTCACATCCTTTTCACTGTCAATAAACAGAGACTAGAAGCTGGTTCTTTCTCTGAAAGGTTTTTATAGCACAAAGAGAAGAAACTGAATTGATACCTTCATAATTATTTGTGCTTTCAAGTACTCAGTTTTTAAAAAGGCTACATAATCTCAGAGATTAAACAAAAAAGAAAGTAGACTGATTTATAGGACAGTTTCTACGTAGGAAGAATCCACTAAATTTTGAAATGTACAGCTGTGAGGAAAGGGGAGATGGTCTGATGCTTTTTGTCAGTCTGAGCTTCTCATCTGTTCTGTTCCTGGGATGAAGTCTTTATGGCCTGTATCTTTAAAGCATTGTAATGCCAAATTACATGACTCAGATCTGCTCCAACCCACTCTGAGGGACAGTTCTGAAATAAAATTAGAAATGGCACACTAATCCTTGGCTTTTTATTATAATTTTATTTTATTTTTAAGTAGCACTTACATTATAACAAAATGCCCCTTGTGTCTGCTAGACTCCTGTATAAATGAAGTGGAAATTAGATACACAAGCACGCATACTACATTCAGTCGCGGAAAACCTTCATTCTTGTGTAAATTAAAATGATCCTCTGCACAGATGCAAAAGAACTCATCCAAGTAAAAACATTTACATGTAATTTACAGAATGTTTTCTCCCTTGGAAGCAATCACTTCCCCCAGAATCATAAAAACCTACATTTTAAATGTTGACTAATGCTCAAAGACACTGAACCAAGCTAATAAACTGTAGAAATTGAAAGAGATCCAAATGGGAAAATGTAAAATAACCATATATTTTGATCTTCTCAGGAAATGTTTATCTGACAGTAATTTTGGGTACTGTATTAAACAAATTACTCAAATTATAATTACTTGCCTCCTAAATCTTGTTTCCTAATAATAGGGAGGGCAAAATATGTATATACAGGATCTCTATCTTTCAATGTGGATGTTTGAATTCTATGGTAAGTTTTTATTGTAAACGTTTTTCTTGGCCCTCAACCTGGCGTGTCCACAATAATGGCTTCCCCGACATTAAAGGGTCTGGTTTGCTGAATAAGTGCCCTGTTAACAGTTGAGTGGGTTCTGCCAG
This sequence comes from Camelus ferus, assembly GCF_009834535.1. Lineage (NCBI taxonomy): Eukaryota > Metazoa > Chordata > Mammalia > Artiodactyla > Camelidae > Camelus > Camelus ferus. The sequence goes on along the minus strand of NC_045703.1, from coordinate 58,467,703 downwards.
TGTCACCCGACCACCACCAGCACCACGCGAGATTTTGCGACTCAGAGCACCTACTGTGACTGCTCACCGCTGTTTCTTCCACTCCTTGTTCACTGCTTATAACCAACATGGTCCCCAAAGAGGGGATGTTGCTTCCCCTCCCACTTCCTTATTTTCCTCGTCTATAAAATAAGGATAATAAACAGCTATTTTGGGGTGTGGTGATGAGAAAAAGCACGATAACCTCTAGCTCTGTGTCTTGGGAAACATTGAGCGATGAGACGGGGCAGACAGCGCAGTCATTATCTCCCAAGCTTAAGTACAGAAAACCACTGCAACGGAGATGGAAATTCAGCCCCGAAGCTTTTGGCCACTTAGGCAAAAAGGAAATATGATGCATTAAAGAGCTCTCACTATCTTGTGAACAGAAGCATCCCCTTTCTTTAGAAGAACTCTCTCCATTGACAGCTGAACTCTTCTGAGGACTTTCTCATGCCTTCCATGAGGCATGGGACGAGTGTTTGCGCTGGTTTTGGAACCCTCCAGACCAGCTCTGGGAAATGCAGCGGGATTCTTCATGCGCTCCTTTCTCAGATCAACTCCAGACCAAAGCCAAGGGCATCATGTTAAATTCGTAGCTCTGTGAAGACATGGCTGTGGGAAGCTGGAGGTACACATTCCAAGTATGTACCTTTCTAGTGGTCAGACTCGATGAAACCGAGAAACTCCCAAGTGGCTGATGTTGGCAGATCCCTGGGGCCGCTGCTCTCTGCTAGCATTTGATGGGAGCAGACATTTCAGAATTGAGATGCAGAGCACAGCCAGCAGCCAGTGTGCGTTGTTGTAGGAAAGATGCTCAGGTGGTTTAGGTCTCTGACAAGCGGGAGTCAAGGCTGACGCTTTGCTAGGAAGATCGGGTGCTGGAGGGTCACCTCCACTGTGTGGAGCACGGGTGAGATGACAGTGAGGTGGTGGCTTTGGACTTTTGATGCTCTGGGATGCTGTATCGTGTCCCCAGGGAAGACGTGACAAGGCCACTGAAAAGCGTGAGGATATGATGTACCGCTTACCTACCTCTGTCCCAGGGAGCCTTGATGTGGGTCTTTGAGAAAGCTTCATTTTGACTGGGGTGGCATCTAAATGAACCTACTGGAGTGACTTAGTTGCCAGTGTTACCCCAAGATAATGAAATGCTTTGCCTTGTTGGGGTGCTTATCACTCTCCCTCTGAATGTCAAGAGTTCCTGCCGAAAACAAAGATCTTGGTTTTCCCATAATTGCCACTGAGCTGTCATTTCTGAAAATAACTAAGCAATAGCTTCTGTGGTTGTTACAGCTGCTCCTGGGCTGTGATGGTAGAATGGGGCCATCCATATGGAAGAGGGTGCTCAGCATCCTATTTGCTGGGGCAGGTGGATGTCTGACTTGGTTCTTCTAAAACCTGCGTCAAACGGCTCAAGTAAAAGTTAAAAAGGGAGCTTAAATCCAGCTCAGTGTCCAATGTATTCAGGTCTGCAAATAAACACCCTTGCCGAGGAAAGAGGCCTTTGACAATGAGAAGGATGTGAGGTTAAGGGTTATTTTAAAATCAGAAATGTTTCTTCAGAAATTGAGTAAAATTATACAAAGAACAGAACTAACATTTTGATTCCTGTACTGGAACTGCCTTCAAAAAAGTACCTGTTTAACTGATGGGATGGTAGAAAGTATGTAAGATGTTAAGTCTGAGTGGCAGTAAAGAGATGCTAAGGACACAGCATGCCGCATCTGGGGGAGGAGCCGCAGGTAAACCACAGGGGGGCCCAGCCAGAGGTAGCAGGGTTCCTAAGTGGGATTATCTGAGGCTTTCAAAGAAAGCCTCCAGCCCGAAGCCACATTCTCTACAGATTTTAAAAATCCATTTACAAAGCAATTCTTTCGACTAAGCTTCATCCTCTTTCTGACCTATTATATTAAAATGCTTAAGGAAGACACAGTATATTAAGCCTCTACCAATTGAGTGTGAATGAGTTTATCTGATGTTTTCACCCAGTACAACAAAAGTCTGGAAGTATAGAAGGGGGCAGGGTGTGTGTGTGTGTGTGTGTGTGAGATGGGGAGAGAGAGAGAGGGACAGAGACAGAGACAGGCATAGATAGAGAGAGGGAGAAACAGAAATAGAGAAGCAGAGAGAGGCAGAGACAGACTTGCGTGTACTTGCAGAAGAAAAGGTGTATGTGAAAGAATGAATGGAAAGAGACAAACGTTGGAAGTTTGCCGTTCTAGACAAACTTGGACAGTGAGTTGACATCTCAGAATCTCAGTTCCTTCCAGAGAAGGTAGAAATAAAAATGCTTCTTCTTCAATTCACACCTTACAGGATTTCTGTGAGGACTAAACAAAATAACACATGTAAAACACTTGGTCTATAGTGGGCATTCTACAAGTATTCATTTTATTACCCATGTTAGTTTCCTACTTTATACTTTTGCCTAAGAGCCGCCCTAAGAAGAAGCAAGAGGATGAAGGCGGTAAGGAGGAGCCAGACAGACCCGGGACGAGAGGAAGTCCATTTTCCTTCCCATAAACTCTTGTGCAAAAGGAAAGAAACCACCTCTAGGCGTCCAACACCGGGGGTTAGAACAAGCTAATTTATATTTACATACAATGTTCCATCAGGGAGTCACAATCCAGTTGGTTTCCAGGAGAACATGCTTATCTGTACACGTTATTCTTTAAACATTAGCTGAGAGCTTGCTGGTAAATGGTCCAGTAGGACATGCTTTATGAAAAAACAATCCCTTATTGCTTTTTGTGCACTGTTTTCCAAAGCCTCTGTTAATAACTGCATTTCGATCAGATCTCTTAGTACAAATGAACCTCCCATCAAATCTCTAAGGGCAACCCATGATATTATCTTTGCCAATTGAAATTCTCAAGGTGAAATACGTATGTGCTATAATTGGCACCTTTGAAACATCATTTTCCCATGGAAAGCTTTCAGAGTTGCTGCCAGCAAATGCAGCCTGGCAGGTCCAGAAAGGTGAGGTCTGAGTATGAATGCTTCATTACCAGCCGGATTTTACCCAGGTGACAGAGTTTTAGCTGCCTGTCAATCATGCCCATCTCTGGTCTCGCAGAAATCCAAAGGCACTAAGCTCAAGGCATCAGCCTGTTCAGATAAATAATTACCCTAGCTGAGCCATTTCATGAAAAAGAAAAATTCTGTATCAATATTGCTTGCCCAGGAGCAGTTGTGAAATTCACAGCTTCTTCAGCCCAGCATGGAGGGGAGAGCAACGCATACCGGTTAGCACTGAACAGTGATGAGTCCCGATTTCAAACACGGGTTATGGATGCACATACTCTTTGTTGATCTGCAACTCTTTTAATTTCCGTTAGAAGAATGTGGCTTCATCTGATGTCACAGCAAAGATTCAATTCCCAAGCCCTTCCTTAAAATAATTCCCTTCCAAAATATTTGTTTTTGTGAGCCAAACCTTCAGTTGGGTATTTGTGTCTCACTGATACTATATGATAATAAAAACGTAAAAATTAATTATACTTTTATTAGGGTTCTCCAGAGAAACAGAACTAACTGTTTTATATATATATATAATCATGGGTCCAAAGTCAGTCAGAGGGGAGGCTTCCTTCTCAGGGGACTTCAGTTGTTTCTCTTAAGGCCTTCAACTGACTATGTGAGGCCCACTCAAATGATGGAGGGTAAACGGCTTTAGACAAAGTCTACTGACGTAAATGCTAATCACATCTGAAAAATACCTTCACAGAAAGATCTAGACTGGTATTTAACCAAACAAGTGGGCACCACAGCCAAGCCATGTTGGCACATAAAATTAATCATCGCACTTGTTAAAACAAATGTGCTCAAATCCATTTTGAAATTGTATTTCTGTTTGTCATGTATATAACCACCTGTACCTTCATGCCTGCATGCCTGCTAACTTGAAGTTGGCATCTCTGTTGTAAGGCTGAATTAATGACTTTATCATGTACACAATTATGGCAAAATATACAAGAATCTTCTATTATACCTGAAATTTATTTGATTACGGGATTACAATTTGGCTTCAGTTCTTAACTTTTCATGGATCTTAATTTCTAAGGTTTCTTGATAGTTCAAAAAATAATAGAGTTGACCCTTGAACAATGTAGGGGTCAGGAGCACTGACCCTCGTGCAGTCAGCCCTCTATACCCATGGTTCCTCATCCCTGGATTCAACCAACTGTGACTCGTGTCGTTCTGTAGTATGTTTTTATTAATAGTAAAAAAATCCACGAATAAATGGACCCACACAGTTCAAACCTATGTGGTTCAAGGGTCAACTGTAACACTAAAACTCACACCATGTGCCAGGCACTGTGTACTAGAATTTTACTTGGATTATCTTCTTTAATCCTCATAACAATTCTGTATAGTAGAGTTTATTAATATCCTTATTAATAGATTAAAAAAGTAACTAAGACTTGGGTAGGGGAGAACTAAAGAATTGCTCAGGGTTCTGCTATTAAGTGATGGGTCTAGATTCAAACGGAGCCTGTCTGCTTCCAAAATGCAGACTCTTTACCACTAAACTCCAGTGTCTGCCCAAGCTCTATTCCAAACAATGATTGATGGCCAGGTCAGCTGACTTTAATACAATGATCCTCATCATTGTAGCTGATCTTTGCAGAGTCACTGACAGGAGAAATGTTTGGTTGAAACAGCTGCTTGATCACCCATAATTGCTTACTCGAAATATTCTATTTTCTAACAGTGGTAGCAGAAATAAATTAAAATAAAAACTGCCCCAGAAGTAGTAGCCTAGCTCCAAATGAAGACATCACTGGCCTCCTCCAAACAGAGAGAGTTCTTTCTTTAGAACAAATCAGTATTTTTGTGCTCTGACAATGCAACATAAAGTGTACTGAAGGTAATAGAATTTACTTTGTTTCCTCTCCTTCAGTCTTGAATCAGTCAATATGGAGTAACAGAAAGATGTGTGTTGAATCAGAAGTGTGATTCACCAGAGACCGTCAGCCCTTAGTGAACCGAAAATCACAGGAAGTCTATGAAAATACAGATTCCTGGGCTCCATCCCTCGAGATTCTGATCATTTGCGTTGCAGGCTGAGGAATCTGCAATTTTCAGTGAGTGTGTCTCACATAAATATTTACTGGCATATTTTTGGAAACTGCTCACTAAAGGCTAGTGACTAACTACTCCAAAATGAAACTCACAATGATGGAGCGAGAGACTCAGGGCCTTCTTCCTCGTACCTTCCCTCCCAGGACAGAATACATGATTTGCAGGGCTCAGTGCAAAGAGAAAATGCAGGACTCCTTGCTCAAAAGTGACTAAGAATTTCAAGATGCCGACAGCAGAACATTCAGCCAAGCATGGGGCCCTCCTGAGTGCGAGGCCATGGAGGCTGTACAGGCCAAATGCCCATGAGGGTGGCCCTGTTTCCCGCTGTGGTGTTTTGGGGTTTATGAGACTCAGATGACAAAAGAATGGAAGAGGAGAAAGATGAGAAAGTTAAGAGGAAAAAATTCAATATAGTTGCTTAACACCTCTGGGAAGGGTAAACTTGAATGTATGCAACAGATATTTGGGGGTATAAAGAAGGTCTTTGTTTACAGACAGTAAAAGAGTTAAGTAGGGCCACTATTAGACCACTGCCCTGATTGTGCAGGTCACTGTACAATTTTCAGTGACTAGAACTCACTGGGTTTAGTAAAACCTGGCATTCTCATCACATAAGTCATACTTTTCAAATGTGTTGCTTGGTTTTGAAAAAAAAAAAAATAGTGCACGGAACTTAAACCAGAATAAATCTGACAAGCATGAAAATTAGTGGTAATTTGAGAACTTCATTTTCTAACCACAGGGGAATTTAAACATTATTATTTATTATTATTATCTTAAATAAAAAGGTTTTAATATTCAACTTCTAATATTGGGAGTTGGGGATTTTCAGATACTAACTACTATATATAAAACAGATAAACATCAAGGTCCTACTGTACAGCACAGGGAACTATATTCCATACCTTGGCCTATAACGAAAAGGAATATATATACATATATATATTTATTAATATATATATATATTTATATACGACAGAATCACTATGCTGTACACCAGAAATTAACACAACATTGTAACCAACTATACTTCAATTGAAAAATAATTAATGTGAGTACAAATTTGAAAAGGTAAGTGAATGAACAACAGATGGTTAAAAAAGAGTAGCATAGGGGAAACAAGGACACAATTAAGAGAGTTAATCTTGTACCATTTGAGCATTTTTCTCAGCATAAAGTACATGAGAACTCCCAGAAAACTGTCATCACAGCTTAACATAATCGTCAATCCTTCTTCAAAGTCTTCCCTAAATTCCACATACAGTATGAATCTGTCATTATAAACACATAGCATCACAAAGGATCACTGAAATGAAAATAAAACCAAATGCTGAATATTATTAAATTTTTTTTTTAATATTACTGAATTTTTTTCTGGGAAAAGTCCAAATGCTCATGCGGACCCCTCTGGACCCTGAAAAGTTCTTGTTCAGCATCTTCAGATGTACTAACATTGCTGTCAGTTCTGACTGTGAAAGCACAGAGGCCCTCTCCACAGAAGAACGTGTTCTTAGTAACCACTTGTGCATCCTCTTCTACGGTCCCAGTGAAGACACACTGCCTTTCCTCCGCTGCTGACTTAGCAACGAATACCCAGCCAAATGCCCAGATCGCGCTGCCAGCTGTCTGGATAGCGGGCTGTCTTGAGCAAACACACTGCGAGCGCCGTCCCCCACACAACAACATGCTTTTCAGTCCTTGCACAAAAGCTCCAATTTAATGTGGGCTGTAAAGCTAGCCTGACAATAAATACAAGAAAAGGTCATTTTAGATTGAACACAGCTTTTCAAGAATAGGAATCATCTGACGCAACACATGGGCATGTTCTTCCTTTACCCGCGAGAGCTGGAGACATTTTAGATCAATAATGGGATGAAGAAATCTAAGCTCTAATATGAAACGGGCAGAGGCCCTCGGAGTCAGGTGTGTAACATGTGGGTAGTGACTAAGCTAGGAAGCCCTGATTAGGGTAAGGAAGCAAGTCAGAAGGCCACTTTTCTCACACTAGGAAGACAGCTTCTACTCTTGCTCAGCACTGTCTAAAACTTTCTGTGCACGTATATAAGCACAATACCATGTTCACCAAAACCAGACAGAAGCTGAGATAGATTTCCACTGTATACGTGGTACAGTTCTTAAAAATGCAGTAACATCTGATGACATGTTTCCCAGAGACAGGTAATATAAAACAACTCACTGACTTGACTCTGTCTTTCCCATACGTATAAGCGCACCATTAATTTTGAGCCTTTGAAATAACATTGGGGGGGTGGGCACAGCCTATGCTTAGCATGCACAAGGTCCCTGGGTTCAATCCCCAGTACCTCCTTTAAAAATAAATAAATAAACCTAATCCTCCCCCCTCCAAAAAACAATAAAAAAAAAAACACTGATGATATATAATAAAATACCTCTTAACTTTTTAGAAGACAGATAGAACCTTAAAAGAATCTGTATGAAAACTATGGCAGCTGGTTCAATTAAGGAAGTAGAGATAAATTTGACAGAAGAAAGCACTGACTTTGTAATTACAAGGAAAGCAAGCCAAATTAAGTAGCTAGTCATTATTTAAACTCAACTACTTTAACATTTCTCTAGTTATAAAATTAGAACCATTTAAAAATTTATACTTTTAATGAATAATCCATTATAATAACTAATAAGTACCATCAGTATTAGTATAATTCATACCCAGAAAACCTTCTTACCTCATGGATATTTTAAAAGAATTTTATTTGTATGTCTTGGGTTATTCTTTATTCTCTTTGTATGAAACTCATATTATAATTAATAGCAACATATATTAAAAAAAATTCTAGGCTACTGAAAAGTCAACGAACAACACAGCAAATGAAAACAGATACCACGCACATGTTTGCTTATTCATCTATGCTTTTAATATATAGCTAATTTTAATACTATCTGAGGGTGTAATTATTAAAGATGATACTGTTGAGCCATAGATCAGTTCAGTTTTCCAAACACTTGTTCATTACTCACTTGCGCCAGGTACTATGTCTGTCCCTCAAGCTGATTAAAAAAACACAAAGGAAAAGAAAAAAAATTGGACACATTTCCTGTCTTCAAGGAGTTATGGGATTTGTTGAGGGAGCAGAATTTCCATTTTGCTGAGTCGTTTCTTTTTTTTCAGTATGGCATCAGCTGGTACTGACCCATCCACTTGTTCTCACTGATGAGCCCTCGGGACTGTGGCCTGAACACAGTGCCACCAGGTTGGGTGGACACCATGGGAGAGGGATTTTTCTTCACGTCTAGTCCATCAGGGACTATGAAGGAGGCAAGTCCATGAGCACCAGGTCGGTCCCCACAAATCCTCATTCCACCCATGAGGGAAAGCGGTGTAGAGGACTGGTACAGCTTGGGTTCGAAGACAGCTTCCACCTCCTCCCAGCAGTGACCTTGGGCAAGTAACCCAGCCCTCTGACATGCTTCCTCATTCGTATCATGAGAATAATCGTCCTCCCTACTGGGATGCTATGAGGATCAAATTAGTTGATTCAGATAAAGAACTTACATCAGTGCCTAGCACACAGTGTGTTCCCAGAAAGCACTAGCTATTACTGCACATCAGAAATGAAATTGTATATACTGGAAAACAGCTCATGGTTCTTCTCAGTAAGTAAGAATTTTCTCCATGTTACCGATTTAATTTACTGTATTAGAAACTACTGGTTGGCATCATGAAAAGAAGATTTGGAGCTTAAGAGGAATTACAATGGGAGAAGAAAGCCTACGAGAAAGCTGGAATAAACTGACAGATTTTTGAATGGTGTGACCAAGAACGTCTTTTTCTTAATGTTGCTGCCTCCCCGGGCTTCTCTAATAGATAAAGATGGGGGGACACTATTCAGCAAAAACCATCCTATGGAAAAGCCCAGAGGATGGAAAGGTAGAAAATATCCTTTAGGGTAAATTAATTTATGAAAACAAGTATCCACTGTCTCTGCAGGGGAGGTGAGCTGCTCAGGGTCCCAGCACCATAGAGAAGCAATAAGATTTTTCTTGGCACCCAAGGAACAAGCTGCTATCATCCTGTTAATTTTGCTTGTCTGATAAATCAAATGCAAGAAGAAATAAAATTCTTAACTTTTCTCACCTTTGTATCTCTCCTTCCTCCATTTCTTTTATTTTGAGGTCCTGCTGGCTAATTTTTAAAACAAAGTTTCATTCTCATGATTTATCTTGTCCTGCTTTTTTTTTTTTTTTAATTTCAGTGGGAAAATTAGCTTCAAATGGCAATCTAATAATGTCAAGTCTAGACAAATAGCAGTGAATTTTTAGTTTTTATAGCTGCATTCTTAAGTTTAAAGGTATTCCTTTTGATATTACTAATTCTAAAAAAAGTACTACTTTCAAAGTTGTATTTAACTCCAAAATATTAGTTTATTTTTATATGCTTTTCCCGCTATTGATTCTGTCAAGAAATGAATTCTAATTAAGTTTTCTTAATTTAACATAGTCAAAAATGTTTAGATTAGGTTTGTATTAATGGTAACTTGGTCTAGGGAAAACACTTCAGAGTGTGCTCAAGTGTCTCATTTTATTTTTTTAATAAAGTAATCGTACCAGAACAGAGTCACCTTTTCTCTTAATAAACATCAATATGGCTGTCAAGCAATCATACACTCAGATATTACCACTGCCATCCCCATTCCCAAACCAAAACATCCCCGTATTACAAAGATGGACTTTGTCCTTGAAAGCAGAATGGTCCAGCAGAGAAATGGCGGGAAGACAACTTTGTAAGTCTGGATGAGCTTCTTCCTTCCAAGTTGCCTTTATTTCTTCCTCCCTTCCTCCCTCCACCTCTACAACCTTGTCGGTCTCCCTGCTCCCTACTGCCCCCCTCTCTTCCCTCTGCTCTCCATTTCCCCAGTTTCTCTTGCTCTCCATCACTTCTCACTTCTGCTCTGTCTTGATATGTGCACCCTGGTATTTTTTCCTCTGAATTGCAGATTGCATTCTTTCATTCAAGGTAGCAAATATTTATGGAACACCTCTCGTGCATCAGGAAAGTGACATGAATAAGGCACTGACTGTGTCCTCGAGAACCTTAGAGTCTACTACAGGCAATATTGTAAAAATAATCATGATGCCATATTAATAGGAAATATATATATATACACATACATATACATACACACACACATATACCCATACGACATCCATACTATGGCCTTATGCACCCACACTAGTGAGATGTGAGAGTCAGACTCCTAAAATTAGGCAGCTGCTGGGAGATAGAGTTGTTGATCTGTTTTTCAATTTTTTTGAAAAGAGAAAAGCCTGGGGGAGTGCATTTGGCTATTATAGTGTAATTAAGTTTATGTATATTAACATATACGGCAATAACACTGAATATTCCTTTTACATTCTATATACACAGAATGACATCAGGTTTTGCAGTCAAAAGAATATTCCAATTTCATTCTCAGTGCTGCTTGTAGTGGCTTCTGAATTTACATAGGGACTTTATAGATATACATATATATGTATATGTACATATATATATATAAATGTCAAATTGGAAGCAGGGAAAATAAAGTAGTTCTGTAACACAGTCTTAGGCATAGATGAAAATAAGGGCAGGTCCTCCTGGGATACTAAGCTTGTGCTTGCCAGGTAAGTCGAATTCTTCTGGCATTTATAATGAGCACCTGGTTTGTTTCTCGCAGGCCCTGCGACTGCCACATATTGGGGTTTTTGTGTGTGCTGCCTTGGTACCCCCACCACAGCGGGGGACGAAGGTTGTTATTATTGCTCACTGTGTAGGGCTGAGCTGTCCAATATGGAGCTAGCCAAACAGGTACTGAGCGCTTGAAAGGTAGCTTGTCTGAGTAGAGATGTGTTTTAAGTGTAAAATGCACACTGGATTGTGAAAACTTAGTACTTTTTTGAAAAAAGAATGCAAAATATTACATTCATGATTCTTACGCTGATTACAACTAGAAACGACACTGTGGCTATACTGAATTACATACACAGTAGTCAAGTAATTGTATCTACTTCTTTTCACTTTTTAAAATGTGGTTCCTAGAACATTTTAGATTACCATATGTGGCTTGCATTGTATTTCTTCTGGATAGAGCTCATCTAGATTCTCTCGGAGTGATCTGGTGACCAAGCTGGGTCCTCGCATTGAGCATGTGGATAGTCCACTCCACTCCCCTCATCTATTCAGGGGCTTCTAGAATAGGAAATGCTTCTGCCTCCAACCTAATCCTAGATGTTGACCCTGTGTGACTGCTGTTGGGTCTGTATCCACATGAACAAACATCTCCAACCACCCTGGAGAAACTGCACGGCCTTGGAGAAGAGCCTTACCAGAAAGCTGCCGGAATCCGGGCTCCAGAGGCCAGAGGCTGCTCTGTGCAGGGTCTGACTATTATCATAGAGGGAACACCTTTATCTGCGAATTTGCCCCCCACTTACAGCTTTCAGAATGTGCTTACTTCCTTTCTATCTGACTCACATATTATTCTTAAGCAGGGGATCCAGTACAATGTTTTCTTCTTGCAGAAATTCCTAGGATGAAAAATGAAGTGAACACTCCTTTTTCCTTTGTTTACTTAAATGGTCACATCCTCCTACTCAGTGCAAAGCCATCACCATCTGTTCCCTGTGATCTAATTACAAATGGAATAAGGTCTTAATTCCCCTTTCCATCATTTTAAGATCTATGACATGAAAATGCCTCTGCAAATGCTTCCAGAGTACTCATTTTTCGTCATGTCTTGGATACAACTCAGAGGGGCAAAGTTATTTGTTTGTGCAGAAATGAATTTCACTCAGAGGTGTTTACATGACAGAGATTGATATGTGTTTTCTATCAGGACTCTTGCCTGGTTTCCCAGTTTGTCTACTGCAGCCTATCTTAGAAAATCAGGAAAAAGTGTATTTAGCAGCAGGTTAAATGCTTTCAAATACCATGTAACTTTCTCATTCTTTTAAATATAATTGTCACACACTTGAGAGTCTTCTAAGCTGTTTTTGCTGGATGTGTAATTTGGTTTCACATTTCCTGTGCATCGTAGAGTAGCTTTTTCCCCCATCATAGTTGATCTTCACCCTTTACCATCTGGGAATTTGAACTCTATTTTTAGCCATTTCATGAGTTGCCAATTTAATGCATTTAAAGAGGGCAGAGCAGATGTCTAAAACATTGAAGGTAATTAATTAAGTCCCACAATTTCCAGACTACACAAAAACAATTTGCCATTGCCTGTAAAATGGTATAATTGAGTATTATAAATGTTTCCAGGCCAAGTCTTGCTATGAATTATTTAGTGCATCTGTCCTAATTAAAGACCTATTGGAAGATTAATGTCTCGTAACCTGACAAACTACTTTACTTAGTAACAAATTATCCATATAATGACCTCAAACTAAATTTATATAACCCAAGAAGCCATCCCAAAGAACCCACAAGCACACTTCAGTAGAAGGGATTTTCTCTGCGTATTTACGTTTATCTGCCCAGTACTCTTCCAGCTTCGAATAGTTGTCAGTGAAAAATCAATCTGTTCCAAAATAAGTTTCCTAATCATTTCTAGCTTTAGCCAACATCTTGTAAAGGATATGCAATTCACGTTTCTTCCAACCTTCTCACTACACCAGACATAAAGAATTTGCACTGAAGACCAAGATATGTAAGTTTGTGAAATTGAATGCACTGGCAATAATAATCTTTTCTCATTCTTATTCTAAGCTTGTGTTTTTAGGATGAGATCACCCTGATTATTTTTCAGCGACACCAGACACCAGATATTCAGTCAACAATGTCTTGAGCTGAATGATGGGGCATTGCCCTACTAAGGCTGGATCTCAGGGGATCTGATGAAAGTACAATACCGGGGTCGTTTAAACATAAATTTAGGAGTGAACTAGATGAACCAATCCTGCTTTGGCATTAGAGATCTAATGCGCCTTACAGCTGTAATCCCCATAACACTATTTTTAAAAAATCGATGGCATACCATGCATCTGATGGGGCCTCTGCTGACTGCATCTCATGATAGAAAGTAGTTACCAGAGGGAAGAGGCAGGGTCAGCAAGGGGAAAGCTTAATACCCTTTCTTTTAAATGGAAACCATTCCCCCATCACAAGTGTACTGCCCTTATCATGAACTTCCTTAAAAGGCACTTTACATATTATTTCTAAAGCTTTAAAAAAAATCTTTCCACCTAGGTTTCACAAGAGATTTTTCAATAAACCTGAAGATGTGTCTCTCTCTCTGTATGTATGTATATTTATTCATTGGCTGCACTATTTTAGAACATAAGATATAAAAACATCATCAGAATTAAGTAAAAAATAATTTTAAACTAAGTGTGTTAAAGCATGGTTAATTGGCCACAATTGTGAGAAAGTGAGTAAGAGCTGATTAGACATATAACATTAGCATGTACATCTGTGAAAGGAATGTTTGGCAAACTTCTTTACAGCAGCAGTTTGTTTATAAACTATAGTTCCCTCTTATCTGGACAGAGGGATAAATATTCCGAAATCTTTTCTTTTCCCAGTTTGGATCTTAGCCTTCATAAAATCATTGTCATTAAGCATTCTTTCTGTGTAACTTCATGTTCCATCCAACTTTCTCACACTGGAAAACAATCCAGTTTCTCCTTTACACCCCTGTATGAATTATATATTTTAACAAAAATGAAGTCATATGCTTTTATAGGAAATAAGTTCACTAGGGTCAAATTGATGGAACGCTACCTAACATCTCCCCCTTTCTTCTTGTGCATCTACAGATATTTAGTGCTCTTTTAAAATGCTTTTTAGCCAGAGTCTACTTTGTGCAGAGGTGCAAAAGTACTTCTAGTTACATATAATGGGCTTACTGACTTTTTTTGCTAGGTCGAAGGAAGAGAGCAGTGACATTGAGCAGGGAAAGGAAGAGCTGAATATTTATTCATAATATTTGTTTTCTGAGTCAGAATAGCTTGTTGTAGAAATTTGGAATATAAGAAAAAGTGTAAAGAAAAACAACAGAAATTGTTCATAGACCCATCAACCAATGATGATCTCATTAGCATTTTGGTATACTTTCATTGTTTTCCTATGCACCTATTACACAATAGAGTCTTTCCTCATGGAGTTTTGTGTCTTGCTGTTTTACTTTTCATTGCATTGTAAGCACTTTCTAGTGGTCTTAGCTTTTTAACTGTCTAGAGAATGATTGTTTTTCATCATAACTAGATGTGGTGTTTCTGTAAAGCAGAGGAAATGTGTCCTTTCCATGTAATTAAGTTTCAGACTTCTCAGAAATGACAATTCAAGAAACTAGCTCTAATCTACTCATAAGATTTCCACTGAGTAACAGACAAGTTGTAAATTGATCACAGAAGACGAATGTACGCCTGGAGGTGTGGACACACTTGTCTTCCTACATTCTTGCAAGTAGCCTATTAGAAAAACAAATCCCAGCTTACTAAGACACTGAGAGAATAAAAAAATTGATGTTAAAAATTATATAATTATATAAATAAAAACATTATCATTTTAATTTAATAGCTATTAAAGGCATAAAAGTTTTATTAAATATTTTAATAAAAAATCAGAAGTAGAACCCAATTGAGAAGAAGCTTTAAAATGTATTATCATATTATACCTACAATTCAAATATGCTTTGGGAAATGTTTTTGTATCAGAATAATATGTTATCAACAGGCATAAGTGCATGTACTGCTCAGAATGGACAATCAGATATTTACCTATCTGTTTGAAATTGGTTTTGCACTCAAAACCTAGTAGGTTTTGGCAAAACACAATGAAAGAGAATTTTCTTGTTCTTCCACCTTGGAATCTTGCCTGAGATAGACACTGAAGACTCAGCCTTGTAAACATTCACAGTAATTGTCCTTGGGTGGCATCCAGGAGTCCCCAGGACAAACCCTCACACGAGGATACTTCAAAAAATATCAGGAAAACATACACCCAAAAAGAGAACCTTTGAGGCCTTCATTCACACATTTACTAATTCACCCATCAATGATTAAATGTCAGGCCCTAGAGTTGTGAAACAGCTACACTTAGTGTTGCAGTAGGGAAGCAAAAACACACATATGCATTACATCCACGTAGCAGAAATGTTAAATGAATCCTTGTTTCAAACAACCAGGTGACACGAGTCTAAGCCAATTAATCTTTCATTTTTCTCCCTTCTCTCTGCTCTGTCTCTCTCTTTCTCTGTCTCTGTCTCTCTCCCTCTCTCTCACACACACACACACCCTTACATAAACACACACACACACATATATATAGACACACAAGGCAGGGTACACGTCTATAATGTACATGTCTATAATGCTCAATACTCTAGGTAAATAAGTCTCCACATACCTACTATTGAGTCTCACCTTCAGCTCCCTCTAAAACAAGAAGAAAGAATGATGCATGGAACACTGGCCTCAAAAGATGCCCAGCAGAAAGCAGTTCCCTGGTGAAGTAAGTTTGGAAAGCAATATATTTTATACCCCTAGTGGAGATTTATAACACATACTAGCATAGTAAAGACTCTGAAAGAATTCCTGCAATAAAGAAGCCTATTTTTAAAGCTGTTTAAAAATGTTTTAATCTGGAAATATTTGCTTATTTTGTTTACTGTATATTATCAACCGTATGGAACAGGCAATGACATAGACCTTTCAGATATTATGACTGAACACATGGGGGATGCAATAAGGTTCATAAAATATCCATCTTTCTCTCTGGGACACTTTGATTTCACTTTATAAAAGTTATGTAAACCGAAAGACTGATATAAAGCATTGTATTCACACACCCAAATAGCTAATTAAATAAAGGTGGACTGTAGGCTTTCCTGTGTCATAACAGGATTCCTTCATAGTTCTGATTTAACAGGTTTCATAAAGGGTCTAGTATTGCTCCTTTCATTCCTGGGGTCTATGAAGGTAGCATGGTGCTCTGGAACATTCCAAACACACTGCATGAACAAGACATCTCATTTTTGACACTTTCTGGGGTATCCCTGTGTGGAGCATCACTAGGAGATGGGTAGGTTCACCAAATGCATTTATTTATTGACTGAATCTTTTCTTTATTTTCAGAATCCTCTCAAAGGAAAATATGAGAAGGTTGTTAAAGGTAATTACATCCACTTCAAGTACACTTAGGGATGAGGCTTTTCTTAAGAATTCTCTAACGGTGAAATTGACATTTCAACCAAATGCATGAAAGACAAGCAGGACATTCCCCGGGGCGGTGGAATTCCAGGTACTCAAGATGCGTAGAAGAGGGTGATGTTTATGCTCCTGAGTGGCAGGTCTCTGTGTAATCACCTTTAAAAGGGGAACAAAATCAAAGTGGAACAGTGAAAAGAAACAAAGAAGCGGCTCCTTTTCCACCTTGTGAACACAAATGCTTCGGTGACACACAAGACTGAATAGCTGGGGGTGGGTCGGGGGCGGCCAGCAGCTGAAACAGCACAGTGACAGGTCAATAGTAAAAAGCAAGACCTTGGGTCCTATTTGCAACGATGACGTACATGTTACCAATAAATGTTGTGTGAAAAAAAAAATGCCATAAAAAGGAGACAAAAGGAGGGAAAGGGGGAAGAAGAGATATCGCCCAGCTTAATCTTCAATTCCACTTTACAACTGACCAATAAACAACCTTCTACTTAAGTTTTCGCTTCAGTGGCTTTTACAGTAGGTAACAAAATCTTTTAGCTTTACATCATAACTCGAGGCCATATTATGGGCTTTTTAAATGGATATTCAGGTGTTTGGCAACTTCTGTTATGAGTTTTAGTTGGTGAAGAGTTATCAGTCTTATAAATGAAAGCACAGTTATGATACACCAATGAAGAGTTTTCATTTGGGATAGCCCCATCCCCAACCAGTCCTTTTTCACCCATGTAAATCCATTTTGAAACGATGTTTCTGAAGGCCCAGGTAAACTTAGGTCTTCAAGTCCCAACATGAGCTTCAAGAATATAATAAAATGTTGAAAATGCTCAGTCTCTGAACTTACTGCCTAGAATTTAAAGAAATATTGCTTCTAAAATGATGACCCTTTACCTGTGACAATGGTCCTATTAGTGGATGATTTCTTCCTCCAAGTCCCTGTAAATAAGATTACTTTGTATAGGGGAATCATTTAAAAATATGTTGTATCCTGCAGTAACCTCTCAATCCCTCATCCGTACCTCCCATTGTGGTCCTTAAGCCTACATTTACTGCGCTTCTGGAAATAATCTTCTAACCTAAGATTAATAGCCAAAACACATTCAGTGACCACAATGAACAATTTCTTTATCAGTAGTTTAACTTTAAATCAGACTAAAAACTGACCCCCCAAAATGCTCTATTCTAGAGAATATATACATCTTTATATAAGAATACAAAATCAATTTCACTAAACGTAATCTCACATTTGAAGATCTCAAAGAGGTTATTTCTAGAAGTGTCAACAGAGTTATGAATTTTGGTTACCATAAAATTCTGTTCAATATTAATATGCTTTCATATATGAATTCTATTTGATAATATAAAATGCATTTATTTTAAGGTGATTTTCTTCTACATTGTTTGATATCATGAAATAACTTCTCAATAAGAAGCAAATGCTCTTTCCTCAAATCTAGCCTTTCAAAATCCATCCCAGGTTCCTGGATGCTAGTGAAACTTCTGGAGGATGCTAGAACTCACCCAGGGGTCAGAGAAGGGTGGGCGGAACCCCTCACACCACGAGGGGTCCTTTCAGCTTGGTAGAATGCACACAGAATTTGAAATCTGGAGAAACAGCATGTAAGAAAGAGAACAGTCTCACTCAAGAGAACTGATACACTCTAGAGAGACAGAAGTTGTTAAAGACGAGGGTTCCCAGGCAATGCTGAAGTCTCAAGATTCAGAAGTAAAGAGGCCTGATGAGTTACGTTTTCATCACACATCTGACAAGCAGTAGAAACATGTTTTTAAGGGAGCAGGGGAAAACAAAAGACTTTTTCAGTCAACCTGATTCTCCAGAGTATTTGGACAGGTGAAAAATAATAACTTTTTTTTTTTTTAAAAAAGAGCTAAATTAAACAAAAACCAAGAAATTCCACATCTTATCTGATTTGTTAGTCATGTATAGTGGCTTTGAACAGATTTTTCTGCACTTTTTTTTTTTTTTTTTGTACAAAGGAAGGTAAAAAACTCAGGAGGGAGAACGACACCCTCAGAGAATTCTTAGCAAGGATGCCTTCTGGACCTCTCCCTTTCTGAGCTGTCATCTCCATCACAAAGCATGGAAATGTATCTATGTGCAAGGCTATACGCTCAGTTGGGCTGCTCTCAGCTCAGTGTCACTGAATAACAGCTGCTGTCACAGAGCCAGGGAGGAAAATCTGCCCCAGGTTCACACAAGGGGCAGCCCTTCAGAGATTACACTTCTCGGGATTTATTTTGGCATATTTCCCCTTGGGCTTCAAGGGTAGGTCTGGTTCCGGAAGTGGGCCTGAGGGAGGGAGGTCAGGCTGGAAACACAAACTCTGACAACTTCTGCAGAAATTCTTCTCAGTCCTAAAAAAAAAAATCCACATTTCCTACTGATGGTTTTTTAAAAAATCCAGTAACATATTAAGTATTAACAAGCCCTGATCATCGGGTTCAAAATGAGAGCTGATAACAAATGGATCTGCCTTTTCTGGCTAGAAACCTAGACTGTGAGTGTGGGCAGATGTCCTGGACTGTGATGTCTGGGAAAGCGAAGGTTCTGACTAGCCAGGCAAAATTTTGGAAGTAACCCTAGTCAGCAGAAACAGAGAAGAAGCTTTTTTTGTCTATCACCTACCACCTACCACTGGAGCTGAAATGACAGAAAGACTAGAGATGTGATTAATACTGTCAGCTGGAAAGGACAGTGACCCAATTTCTGTTTTATTTTTTAAACTGTTGACCCACAGTGAAAAGAGAAATCTTAGCTTTCAGATAATCATACAGATGTTCGCAATAGTTCAACTGTTACCCACACATTACCATTATCTCTTAATTTTTATTGCATGTTGAGAAGGAAAAATATTAATCAGTTCATTCAAATAATTTATTTTCCATTTTGAAATTTCACATTTATATGGAAGCTATTCATATCCAAAAGTTTACTTAAGGTTTTGACAAAAAAGCTAATAAAACAAGGCGGTATGTTTTGTTGAAGAAAAAATTCTCAGGTCTCTTACATTTGTGTTCCTAGTAGAAGCAGACAATACTCTTAGCTCCTAGGACCTAAGCAGCCAACTTCCTTCCTAGTTGGTCCCAAGTACTTGAAGGGTTATGCCCAGCCTGAGGAATGACAGATCCTAAGTCTATCACTGGCAGTTAGAAAATCTTTACTATTCAAAGATGTGGGATTCATATTCCAAGGATCTTGAAGTAAAGAATAATCTTTATAAATATCTATGAATGGGTGTCTTAACATATTTGCAAGTTCTGCTTAAAAACTTGCAATAGTCTTATGTTAAATAAGCCATTAATTAAGATAACAGTTGTTACGGATTGAACTGTGTTCCCCGAAGCTATGATGAAGTCCTAATCCCTGTACCTATCAATGTAACCTAGGGTGAAACAGGCTCTTTGTAGAAGTAATCAAGTTGAGATGAGGTCATTCTACATTAGGGTGGCCCTAATCCAATTCCACTGGTGTCCTTATTAAAAGAGGAGAAGACAAACAGAACACACAGGGAGAAGGCCATCTGACCACGAAAGCAGAAATAAGGCTGATGTGCCCACAAGCCAAGGAATGTCCAGGATTTCTGGCAACCACCAGAAACTAAGAGAACACAAGGAAGACTCCTCCCCTAAAACCTTCAGAAAGAACATGGCCTGGAAGACATCTTGATTTCAAACATCTAGCCTCTAGAACCACAAGGCACCACATTTCTGTGGTTTTAAGGCACCTAGTTTGTGATACCTGTAATGGTAGCCATATGAAACTAAAATACAAGTTTAAGTTTTTTAAACAAGTATGATAGTTACTTATAGAAAACATACTTTCTTATTTAGTGACCAAAATGAGTAATATCCACAGTATTTAATATGGAATAGTGTGTGGACAGACACAAGTTATTTTCTGACCTATGCTTATGTAATTACCTTAAACTTCAGAAAGTGAATGCCAGAGACAAAGTTTCAGCATTTCGATGATGAGACTAAAACAAACAAACAAGAATGAGAGCTAATAAGCCATGAGAACATGTACTCGTGTGATTTAGATGCAGCCCTAACGTAAAGAAAATGCTTTTCAGTGTGCTGAGTTATTGATTATCAACATTGGTTTTCGCACTAGATAGCTCTCAGTGAAACTCAAAAGTAAATGAATATGAAGTTTATCTCAAAACTAGATAACTATTTTATCTTTTGGCCATGTTGCCTAAGCCTGTGTATGTACGTAAATATGAAAGAAAGCCAAAAAGGTTTCACCATTCCTTTATCATCTTTCAGTAGAAGTAGCCTTCTCCAAATCCACAGAAGTTAGTATTTAACAGAGATATTTTCACCTATCATCTCCTTAAGGAACTTGATGTTATTTTAAAAAATATATTTTTGGCCTCTCTTCTTTAGGTTGTTTTCTCTTTGCAGGCATGGCCAAACGCATCAAATGAAGGTGGAAAGAAAGCAAGCCAGAAAACTCAGCCCTAACCATCCATGGCAAGAGTCATGAGGATATGGGTAAATCATGTTCATGTATGAATTATTCTTCAGGGAGCTGGTAGAAACAGTATCCTGGGGAAAGAGTAAAGGGTGGCTGGATTCTCACTCTCAGGTGGACGGTATTCTGGGTAGGGGGAGCACTATGTGTGACAAGACCCTTCCATCTATGCTCCCCCAACTATGCCTTCAGCTCGAGCCGTAGGTCAGAGCACAAGAGAGGTTCCACATGGGGACTTGGAGGCATGAGGGAATGCCCCTCTCCTTGGGTTGTGAGCAGCCACTATACCAGACAGTTTCCACAAACACAAAGATCATTCCTCACAAGTCACCTTCACAGCGAGGCCCTTGCTGGTCCCAGCAGGAAATATAAACTCCCTGCTCGAGGTTTCAGTCCCCTTTCTCTGCTTTGTTCTCTTTCTTTACATATAGCTACATACTAAATATTTTACTTGTTTCCATTGTTTATTGACTTTCCCCCCACTAGATTGTGAATTCCAAGAAGGCCTTCTACTCCACAGATCACAGCTCTATTCTTAAAGAATAGTGGCTAGCCCTTGGTAGGCACTCAATTAATACTTCTCCAATAAATAAACTATGGAGGGAAAGACCCATGCTTGCTTTACTGTTAAGTGTGAGCAGCTTTTAGAGGATTTAACTAACCACAGGTTCTGACCAATTTACAAGACCGAATGAGTAGCATTCTTGCTTATGCTTATGTATTTCCAAGGCCTGATAGGGGAGTTTGGTGAGCAGACTTCTGCTGATGGGTGACTGCTTCTCTAGGCTACCCAATCAGGCATCTACCATCAACTGTACACTATAAGCATTTTATCATTTTTGAGAATTGATTATCCCCAACTGCCAAAGCCAGTATGCTTAGTTACTTTTGATGCATTTACCAGCATACACTATTTAAGGCCTTCATAAATCAACCAGAGGTGGATGAGGTGCCTCCAACACCCCTAAACTAGCACAATAAACTGCTCAGAGAGGACAGAATAATAAAGCCCAAATTAAAGAATTCTTACTATCAGCTTCAAACATAGCAATTAAGAAGATGCCCGGCAACAGAAATAAATGTGCGAAGAAAGTCCAAGAGCTATTCTAGCACCTAAGGGATTGAGTTGCGAATTCTAATCTGCTCTGTTAACAGAGTGTTGCTAATTGGTCAATGGCAGTTTGGCCAGGCAACACTGATCAGGTCCATTTAAGAAAATTTTTTTTTAAAAAGGAGGGGGATGGTATAGTTCAGTGGTAGAACGTGTGCCCAGCATACATATATCCTGGGTTCAATCACCAGTATTTCCATCAAAATACATCAAAATAAATAAAACTTAATTACTCCCTTCTACCAAAAAAAATATTGGTAAGGTAAACCACCACAATCAGAGGCAAGTGGAGGGCTACACATGTCCTGAACCATAACTTGATGACAGTTCGTATGTGCAACCAAAGCAAGCCTGCCTCCAAATTCTGCCAAAAGTTCCATTTTGTTATTGGCCCGTGGGTACACAGAGCCCTCTGAGAACGCTCTGCATGAAGGGCTCACCCTGAGGAATTTATGATAATATTCTGACAGGCATGAGTCCACTTTTAACCAGGTCAGGGACAGAACCTAAAGAGATTCAGATGAGCCAAGAGATCTCCAGACTTCAAAGGCTGCATGACAGGTATCAGGTTTTGGGCGTGCTGGGCATGGAAAGACTGTGGTGCTCCTAAAGATCTTTGTTGTGAAGCACCAATAAAAACATTTCTTACCTATTTTATACTCATTAGTTAGCGCTTTGTATCTATTTTGATAACTATGAAAATATAAGCTGGCTATAAGCAGCTTCCTCTATAGTGTAGATTCCTAACAAGAATATCTCAAATGCTAATTTGTTTTTCCTAGGGTGAGGTTATAAGCCCATTTATGTGCTCATATACATGATACAATCCTATCTACAATGTCAGAAATGGGGCCCAAGATATTTAATGCACAGTTGCTCAGTGACATTATCATGAGGAAAACAAAGTAACTAAGATGACCCTGAATGGCTGGTGGCTAGAATCCTGGGGTCTGGCTTTACGGTCCAACTCTGTCTTATTCTCTGCAGTGGTTGGTATTATCTGGTAGTAGTTTTGTACTCTGCCTTAAATATCAACAGAGACGATTCTGGGTCCTATGAACTTCCAGGACAGGAATCTACCGATTAGATGGCATGTATTTGTTTAGCTCCTTTTGTGATACCTCTCCTTACCCTGCAGGAGTTCAAGAACAGGACTGAGTGGGCAAGAGAAACTAATCATCAACTATTAAGTCACATTATCACAGGATGCACTATTGTAGAATTTTCTTGCGACTGAAGAAATCCTTACAGAATTCCAGAAAGCTTAAAATTTCACAACACGCAGACACTGAGTCTTAAAAAAAAAACAAACAACTAATTTATTGATCAATATGATGGGTAGGTTTTGAAATTGTTAATGAAAAAGCATCACATCCAGATTCTTAGTCTATCTGGTGGCTAAAAGAGATGGATTTTCTCTATTAAGCTTTAGAAGTTTAGGTGAATAATACGAAATATGTTTGCACTATTTGGTTTAATAACCATTCTTAGCATAGGACTTGATGATTTCGGGTGGTAGTCCTTCTAGCCTATTCTAAGAATCATTTTGAGAGTCTTCTATCAAGTGTAAAGTTACTCCTCCCTCCATAGTTTATTTATTGGAGAAGTATTTATTGAGTGCCTATCAAGGGCTATCCATTGTTCTTTGAGAACAGAGCCATGATCCGTCCTCATAATGGCATGTTCAATTGCATGTATTTAAAGCACATAATTATATATAGATATACATCCATGAAAGCATCAGCATAGTCAAAATAACGAGCATCCTCATCACCCAAGGGTTTCACCATGTCCCTTTATAATCTCTCTCTCCTGCTCCTTCCCATTTGCCTCCACAGCACTATACCCACCCCCAGGGCAACTGCTGATTTGGATACCTGCACTAAAGTTGAGTTTTCATTTCCTAGAATTTTATACAAAATAAATCGTGAAGTATGATCACTTCTCTGTCTTATAGGCTTCTTGCACACACCATAATTACTTTGACATTCAGCTATATTATTGCAGATAATAGTTCATTCCTTTTTATTACTGAGTTGTATTCCTTGCATAACTATATCACAGTTTCCTTATCCATTCATCTATTGATGGATATTTGGGTTGTTTCCAGGTTACGGTTATTATAAACAAAATTTCTATGAACATTCACATGCAAGTCTTGCATGGACATACACTTTCAGTTTCTCTTGGATAAATATCTCTTAGTGGAACAGCTGGATCATATGGTGAGTGGATTTTTAACCTTTTAAAGATACTGCCAGACTGTTTACAAAAGTGACTGTGTTGCATTTAATCTGTAGATAAATTTGGGGAGAATTGACATTTTAACAATATTGAAACTTCTGACCCATAAGAACCATCTATTTCTTCATTGTTTAGGCCTTTAATCTCTCAATAATATTTAATTTTTAGCATTCAGATCTTGCATATATATTTTTAGATTTATCACTAAGTATTTCAGAGTTTTATGTAATTTTACATGGTATTGTTTTATGATTTGAATTTTCAATTGTCACTGCTAGTATACAGATGGAGTATTTTATATTGGTTTTGAATCCTGCAACCTTACTAACCTCATTTTATATTTCTAGTAGTCATTTTATGGATTCCATCAAATTTTCTATATAAATGATTTTGCTGTTTGTGAATAAAGCCAGTTTTCTTTTCCAATCTGGATGCTATATTGTTTGGTTGATTGCCAGTTTTACTGCACATGCTAGAACCTGTAGTAAAAGGTTGAAAAGAAGTAGTAAAAGCAGACATCCTTGTCTTGTTACCAATCTTAGGGGGAAAGCATTTAGTTTTTTACCCTTAAGTATAGTATTAGTCGTAGGTTTTTTGTAGATACCCTTTATCAGGTTGAGGCTATTTCCTTCTATTTCTAGTTTTCCCAGAGTATTTAAAATCAGGAATTGACGTTATATTTCATCAAATGCCTTTTCTGTGTCTCTTGAGATGATCATATGGTTTTTCTGCTTTAATTTGCTGATGTGGTGAGTTACATTGATTAACTGTTGAATGTTAAACCAATCTTGCATTCCAGAGATGAACGCCATTTAATCATGATGTATTATCATTTCACAACATTATTGGAATCCGTTTGCTAAATTTTTGTTTAGCATTTTTTCTTCTATATTCATGAAGAATATTGGTCTATAGTTTTCTTGTACTGTCTTTGGTTTTGGTATCAGGGTCATTCTGGCCTCTGGGGGAAGTAACTGCCAGTCATCAATTTTCTGGAAGAGTTTATATGAAATCAGTATTATTCCTTCCTTAAATATTTGGTAGAATTCACTGGTGAAGCCAGTGGGGTCTGGAGTTTTCTCTGTGGGAATCTTTTTAACCACAAATTAGTGTCTTTATTAGATATAGAGCTATTCAAGTTATTTACTTCTTCTTGGGAACTTTGTTAGTGTGTGCCTTTCAAGAAATTTGTCCATTCATTCGAATCAGTGCTTCTCAATGGGGGGGCATTCTCTGTTCACCTATGGGACATTTGGCGATGTCTAGAGACATTTTTGGTTGTTACAGTTGGGAGGTAGGAAATGGCACTAACATCCTGTGGATAGAGGCCAGGGATATTGCTAGGTATTCTATGAGCCACAGGACAGCCCTCACAACAAAGAATTATCTGGTCCAAAATGTCACTTTTTTGAAATTGAGTAACCTTGATCTACATGACTGAATTTACTGGCATAAATTTGTTAATAATATTCCCTCATTATCTTTTTAATACCTCTAGGATCTGTGATGCTATTTCTCTCATTCCTGATACTGGTAATTTATGCTTTTTCTTTTTCCCTCTGATCTATTTGGTTAGAAGTTTAACAACTTGATGTTTGAAACTCTACTGATGTACTGAAAAGGGATATTATTTCACTTTATATGAAAGTCTATTTCCTTTTGGCATGTGCTTTTTGGGCCTAATTCTGCCTTCTGGGAAGTCACAGATTTTCTAATGAAAGCCCCTTTAAGATATCCGAAGACACGTTCTTGTCCTAAATCTTGTCTTGTCTAAATAAGACATTTCTTCAGTGGTTCTGACAGCAGGTGCATTTACTGATTAGCTGATTGAGTCGAAGCTATTGAGTATTATTGAATTTTTTTTAAAGCCCACTTGCTACTAAATGCTGTCTTTGCTGTGTCTTAATTCTTTTCTACTTCTTTAGTACCAAGAAATTAGTTGTTATAATTCCTGTTAATCATGGATATTATTTTTATCTTCTGAGGATAGAATTAACATGATATTTGTAGTCATTGTTAATAACTTTTAAACATGTGTACAAGAAGTTAAAATGATCCAAGTTAGACTGGAAGTCAGTTTGGGGCAATCCTAATCTCTCATAATCTCTCACTTGAATAATGTAAACCTCTGCCAATTTCAAAGTTCTCATATTCTAAGGCATCCTCCATGCTTAAATACAGGTCAGCTTGTATCATATTTACTAATTTAAATGTTAATATGTAGTGGTCCAGATATAATGGTTCCAGCTGAGCAAAATCCAATTCCTCAGTATGGCTTTGAAGGCTCTTTTCTTTGTGGTCCCTAACTACACCTTATCTCCTCTGGTTACTTGCTTTCCTACCTCCCCCAGAGCAGTTGGTCTGTTCCTACCAAGGTTGCTTGCCTGTCAAATCTCCCTGTTTATTCTCATATATTTCTCTCCATTCCTCCACCCCTGGGAAACTCCTACTCTCTCTTTACATCTCTCATACGTCACCCATCCTCTACAACCCTCCTGGCCTCCCCTCAGACTCAGGCCTCCTGAAAAGGGATTTTTAACTGGACCACATATTAGAATCATCTGGAGAGGCTTTGAAAATATGACTGTCTAGATTAGTTAAGTCAGAGAAATGCCTGGTACATAGTAGGTACTTCATGAATATTTTAAAGCAACTAACCTATTCAGTAAAATAAGATTAGATAAACAAAAGGCAAGAATGAAATGTTACTTCAGCACATTTAGAATAGTTTTGATACGTACTTGTACTGCTCATTTCTGACAGTAAGGGCTGTTAATGGTAAGAGGATAATATTATTTATTCAACTTAAAGGTATTATTACATGGAAAAATCCATTAATCATGATAAAGCATTTTATCCATATGCAGTTTTAACTAAAAATCAGAGTCATTGGGATAGACATCTTAGAAAGCAAAGTCTTCTTTTGTAGGAAATTAATGAATGAGGATTTTGGAAGGAGATGTTAATTGCTATGTAAATTTTTTTTCTCATTATCTTCAAAAGGTAATTTACCTAAAGAGAAAAAACATGTATCACTTGGATAAAACTGATATATTTTAGATCTTTTCTATTTCTACTACCTTAATAATCCTTTGAAAATGTAGTATTAACTGCCCTTTTATTCCTGATCAGATCAGGATATAAGCTAACAGGTTTACCTTTTTGGTGATGTATAAGATTTGTCCTGAGGGTGCCTCAAGCTGGATATTTATTTAGGCTTTTCCTGTGGCTCCCAGGTTCCTATAGTGGGATTTCACTTTCAAAGGGGCCAGAAGTGCTGACAAGGTAGTTGTTATCACCGTACATTGTTCACAGAGCTTTCCCTTCTCTTCCTTGAGAAGCAGTTTTTCCTTAGAGTTCCCATGGCAGAGGCCCAAGTGACAGGCCTATTAATGAGGCTTAGAAGAAAGAGGCCATGAGAGAAATTTGCCGTACCAGGGCATCAATATATTTGGTTGGCTTGAACAGATTTGACCAGTTAGACAGTATTGCTTCAAATCTGTCCGTTTGTCAGAAGGAAACTGAAGGAGACATCAGAATCTGTGTGCTCTAATAAACCTTGAATTAAACTTTAGGATATAGGTCCTGCTTCCTTCCTTACTGATTCTAGATCAGTGAACCAGAAGCGAGCCACTTCTTTTAACATAGAAGAGATGAGAAAGATGAGGGGATGGTTTAAGGGCCTATGAGAAAGAAGTGTGGATTTTGCATAGGACTCCTCTGTTTTTAAATGTTTCTAACAAATTAAGAGTTTGGCTGTCATTTAATGCAAACGAATGGATAACAGGTGGTGGGGTGGGCAATAGGAAAGAGCAGTGTGTTGATTCAAAGGGGAAGGGTGGTTCTTCGCCTGTCTCTTTATCTGCATTTTTAATTTAAGAAATTGGTTGTCTTCATTGTTCATGGAGAGTACTGCTCCTCTGTATGTTATCTCACTGATAAAAATCACTGGAAGAATTAACACAGAGTGTGAAGCAGCTCTTTGTGGGTATATTTTCAATTAAAATGTAGGCCTAAACTATTCTGGTTTTTGAAGTGAAAAAAAAAAAAGTGAATGAAGGGCCACACAGGGCAAAATATCCTTCTTTTTTATGGGTGAGTTGTATTCCACTGCATATATGTGCTACATCTTCTTTATCCATTCATCTATTGATATGCACTTGGGATGCTTCCGTGTCTTGAAAATTGTAAATTGTGCTGCCGTTGAAAGCGAGGAGTATGCATCTTTTTGAATTAATGTTTTTCTTTTTCTCAGGTGTATGCCCGGGAATGGAATTGCTGGGCCATATGGTGGTTCTGTTTTCGGGGTTCTGAGAAACCTCCGTACTGTTTTCCGTGGTGGCTGCACCAATATGCATTCCCACCAACAGTGTACAGGGGTTCCCTTTTTCCACATCCTTACCAGCATTTGTTATTTGTGTTCTTCTTAACAATGGTCATTCTGACAGGTGTGAATGGTGTCTCATTGTGGCTTTGATTTGCATTTCCCTGATATTGGTGATGTTGAGCAGCTTTTCATGTTCCTGTTGGCCAACTGCATTTCCTGTTTTGGAAAAATGTCTGTTCAGTTCTTCTGCCCATATTTTAAATGGGTTGTTTGTTTGTTTGCTTTTTAACTGAAGTACAGTTGATTTAAAATGTTGTATTAAAAAATAAAGTCATTAATTTTAGATGTATGAAATTACTTCAAAACAGTGTAGGTCTAAACTATTAATATTAAAAAGTGTTATTTGTATTATGCATCAACTTGTATATAACCAATTCAGTCTCAATAGTCTCAATAACTCTCAGCCTTAATCTTTAGATAGGAAATCATATTATTAGAAATATGGCTATCAAGAATTTATGAAGAAATTAAATATATGTTAATAATACAATATGTGGATACTTGAGAAATATCACATACTTATTCTTAGGTCTTCAAACATTTTTTTTAATCTGTCTTAATGGAAAAATACCAATGCTATTAATTAGCCACACTTTACAACTGTGTTTTTTTTTAATTTTATCTTTTTACTTATTCTTTTTTTGGGGGGAGGTAATTAGGTTTTCTTATTTATTATTTATTTAATGGAGGTACTAGGGATTGAACCCAGGACCTCATGCATGTTAAGCACACATTCTACCACTGAGCTATACCCTCCCCCTAGTTGGCCACACTTTAAAAGATAATTAATAGTTATTGATACTCCTAGTTATAGTGCTTACTTTAAGTATAAAACTCCATATATACTATATGTTACCTCAACTGTAACATAGAGTATATGAACATGGCATATAGATCATATACATATGGTCTATATGTAAATATAGCAGGGAACTTTATAGGAATATTATATGCTATATTAACAAATATTTACATATTTATAGGTAAAGTAATGTTGAGGATATTTATGAACTGTAAGCTGGTATTATATTTTTCTGTAAATTTCAACCCTTTGTAAAACAAATACTAGTAAATATAAAAGTACTTATAGGTCTATTTTTGGAAATTCACAATTCTAGAAAAATGTATTTTGACAAGTAATTGTATTTTGGACTGTAAGTAATTGTTGGTTTTTGTCCTGAAAAGATGAATTTGAGTAAAACTGTGATTTTTTTACTGTGATTCAGAAAAACATCTAAATATTGACATGCAACATTTTATTTCCTAATATAATTTAAGTGAAATTTTGTGGACATAAAAACATGAATTTTATTTTTCATTAACATTTTATTGGGATATCCAAACCAATGTGGTCTATTGGATGACCATCTGCTCCCAGATAGGGGGCAAGCTGAATGAAAGAGTTGATTTTATTTAATTATACATCAGTACTCTCTGGATGGTGAATATATCCTCAAAAAATTTAAAATGTACGTCCATTAAGCACTTTAGTACCAACGTAACACAATCCTAACAGTACCAAAATACAGCCTAGAGTGTTACTCCTAAGTCAAACTAAACCCTTGTACATGAGCCATCCTTAGGAGAAAAAAGTATGCGTTTCTTTTAGCAGCAGAAGGAAAAACAGTCATAGCACAAGCAGCTAACAGAATGAGCCTCCTCGACAAATTTAGAATATTTACTAATGTTCTGAAATATCCAGAGGAAACAAAAGAAATCATTTTTAAAACAATGCCTTCAAAATTAGATAGCACTTTTTCTCTTTCTGATTATATCTGACACATAAACTGCACCTGTGAATTTTTTGTCTCAAAATTTTAAAAATTATCCTTTTATGTAAATTCCTTGATTGTGGCTGGAAATACCTGGAACAATACCCAACAGTGTTGAACCAAGAGCAGGTGGGAAGTAATTACCTGGAGTTTGGTTATGAAAAAATTAAGAGGTGGCAAGAGTCGAGCTAGGGATACAGAACATTATAATTTCTAATTCTCTGAGGTTTACTACCTGATTCCATTCACAAGCCTTCACCTTGAAGTTTTACTGTCTAAATAATACTTATCTTCTAGAGGTGATTCAATGAAGTAGTTTAAGATTCAGAATATAGCACAACCTTATAATAATTAAAAGCAATACAACATGCAACTTAGGATTGGAAAGCTGACATGCTATTTTTATTTTTCTTAACAACGAAAGTGCCTACTTGCTGAGAATACATTACTGCAGTATTTTTGATGCCATTATTGAAATATTAACCTCCTATAATTAAAGACTCCTTTTAAAAAAGCCCTCACATGGCATCTTATTTCCTCTACTGAAAATAACAGAAATTTAATTTTAGATATAGGCCTTTGCTGGTTAATTTAAAAACCAGTTAATTTTCATCTGTAGCAAGTCTGAGATTTTCTAAATTTATCACACAACTTTTTTTTTTTTAACTAGGCTTTAATTGATGTCCATAATAAATTGCCTTGGTATGTTATCATTTAATTAACCCATAAGTACATTCTGTATCATGTTGTCCTTTCAAAGCCAGAAATCCATAAAGCTTGCTGGATGTGTATACATATGTTTTCTGAAGATTCCAGAATCATTTAAGTAGCATTCATGACCCTGTGAGCCATCTTGAGTTTTTATATAAAAATAAAAGGATGCAAAGTCAAGTTTAAACAAACTTGTTAAAGCATACATGGTAAAAAAGCCAAACAAATCGGACTGCTCTTGTCATACTATCTGCTTTCTCTCATTTTCGTCACAACATCTCATTTACCAAAAGTATGTCACTCTTATCCGCAAACAAATGCCTTTGTCACTGTGTGTCAGAACCCAACTAAAAATTGAATACAGCTGCATGCAAACATTGTCTTCAAATGCTCTGCAGCATACCAAATATTTAACTCTTTGTGGAGATGGACCTCCCACTGCCAGCCCAAGTCCTGCCCCAGCCTGAACAACTGCCTTAGGGGACAAGCAGTGTTCTTTATAGGACTCCACATATTGGTGATTGGGCACGTGCCCTCAGCACTGTCGTAACATACAGAGTTCTGAAACTTCCTTTCACACACTGGGGCTTGCCTTGAACTAATTTGGACCAAGCTGCTTAGATCAGCAAATAACCAACATTAGTTCTAAATCAGGACATAAAACATAACACTGAACATCCATTAAGTGCTTTAGTATCAACATAACACAATCCTAATAGTACTAAACTATGGCCTTGAGTGTTACGTCTAAGTAAATCAAAACCCTTGGATATGAGCCATCCTTAGGAGGAAAAAAAGTATGTATTTCTTTTAGAAGGAGAAGGGAAAAACAGAGCATAATCAGTGAACAAAATGAGACTCCTTGATAAATTTGGAATACTTACTAATATTCTGAAATATCCCAAGTTAATAAAAGACATCATTTAAAAAATAATGCCCTGGAAAACTCTCCCAGTTTATCCCTTCCCACCCTGGTAACCGTAAGTTTGTTTTCGATGTCCGTTTTCTGTTTTGTAAATAAGTTCATTTGTGTCTTTTTTTAGATTCCACATATAATATATAAAATAGATAAACAACAAGTTTATACTGTATAGCACAGGGAACTATATTCAGTATGTTGTAGCAGCCTATAATGAAAAAGAATATGAAAAGGAATATAAGTATGTATATGTATGACTGAAACATGATGCTGTACACCAAAAATTGACACAACATTGTAAACTGACTATACTTCGCTAAAAAAAAAAAAATTTAAAAAATAATGCCCTGAAAATTAGGTAACACTTTGCCTCTTTCTGATTCTGTCACATAAACCACACTCATGGATTTTTTTCCTCAAAATTTAGAAATTATCTTTTGATATCAATGGGAAGTTTTTTTATTAAAGGATTATTAGCTTGGGGTAGATCACTAAAACCCAGAATTATGCAAAAAAATTCATCAGACAGAACAAGGAAATTTATCTTCAATTATTATAACTTTGATTTATCCAGAGCAACCATCATAGAGAATTCCAAGTTATCTTGCCTAAAGTCAGCAGATTATGGCCAGTTTCTGAGCTACAATAGTACAGTTGAGTAGCTGTGACAAGACTCTATGGCCTGCAAAGCGTAAATATTTACTGTCAGACCGTTGGCAGAAAAAATTTGCCAGTCCCTGATCTAAAGGATTCAGAACTAGATAAGATTTCTGACTTTGTATGAGAAAATGACTCAAACCTGAATACCCAGGGGGATTTATGTGTGCTGGTCAGAAATGTAATGACCGGAAAACAGAAAGTATGGTTTGGCAATATTAAAGTGCTATAGCAGATCTATGGATCAAATTGTTTGATCCAAATTAATCTGTGGATCAAATTGTTTGGTTAAGATCTGAATTGTGTCTTCACAATGTAAGGGAGCTCCTGTTTGGAACATTGCACCTTTGGCAACTTAAGTGGATGGTGGGTGCTTTATCATGACACCACCCAGCAAAATCTATATTAATTTGATATGCAAATAGGGCTGAGTTTTCAACAAAACTTGGGTTCTAGAACTAGATGGTTCAAGTTTCATCTTCATTCACCATTAATTAGCCATATGTTATTAGGTGAGTCTGTTGACCTTCTGAGCCTTAGTTTCCCCATGTATAAAATAAGGGTATTAAAAATTATAGGAGAGGATATTAAAAATATTTGGAGAGGATTTTGGGGTGGTAGGATTTGGGTGGTTTTTTTAACTTTCTTTTTTTTTTTTTTCAACTTGTCAACCAGCATTGTAATAGTTCAAATAAACAAAAATGTACAAATATTAAAAAAATAAACAAATAAAATGATAAAATAATAGGATTTACTCCACTGGATTAAATAAAGATGTGTAAAGTGCTTAAAACAGTGTCTGGCATATGATACATGCACAGGAAACAGTAGTTATCACTGTCGTTTCCACTCAAAGCTTTGGGAGAGCCAAGATGCAAGGCTTCAGGATGTAGGGCTCTGAATTATCACAGACTTCAGCATTCTGAGAAATTAGGTAACGGACATAATTTAAGAGCTCATCTAGTCCACCCCCTTCATTTTCTAGGTGAGGAAGCTGAGGCAAACACACAGTAAACTGCTGAGCTCCTGGTCTGGGGCTGTAGGTTTCACAGAGTAAATGGTCTTCAGTCTATAACACTTCTCCCTGGGTTTTCTTATTTCCCTCTAGGTCCATGTATGGTGGATTTCATCAAGCATATTCTCTACTCTGGAAACAGAATTTCAGACATCAAAAGTTACCTTATGGAAAAACAGGATTATCTCATGGAGAAAAAGGGAATAGCGGATACTAGGGATCAAGCAAAGATCTGCCTCATGGAGATTCTGTGAACACCGATGGTGCATATCCTTCCAGTGGTTGAAAGACTGAAGACTCTAATGTTGTCCAGGTAATGGTCTTTTTGATCTAAAATTTTCTTGCAACTGGGGAGGTTTTAAGATTGATTTCTTGTACTTAGGAGTTTGTTTTAACCACTCCTTGTTGAACCTTGACATCAGTAATCTAATTTTACTGAGACAGTAATACTGAGGTATTTTTTAAAAATTTTTTAATAGGAAATGCTTCTCACTGCTTAAAAATCATTTAAAAGAACAAACTTACTTTGTTGTGAGCAGTAATGTGCATGCTTCATTCCAAGCAGAAGCATTTTCTGCTTAGAGTAAACTGGTTCTTCTGGAAGGAGAGCACTAGAATTAGGGTCTGGAACTAGTCTTAACTAGAAATTACACAGAAACCTGCTTAAAAGACAGGGAATTTTTCCTTAAAGGAAAGAAGGGAGGGAGGAAGAAAGGAAGAAAGAAGGGAAGGAAGGAGGAAGAAAGAGAGGGAAAAAGGAGGCTGGCCTTGGACATCAAGCTTGGGTTCAAGTTCCATTGTGCAACCAATGTTCAAGAATGAGCTTGTATCTGCTTGTTTGTATGTGGCAACCAAGAGGACAATTTTGTTTTGATGTAAAATAAGTTATTTGACCCGTTGATACCCACCATGACTTATAACAGCAATTGATTTATAATAGGAGCTTATAACAAGAGCACTCAAACTTTATTTTTTGTGCCATGGACCACTTTGGTAGTCTGGGAATGTCCATTCTAAGAATAATGTTTTAGTTTTTGACTTTTTTGGAAAAAAATGTTTATTTTGAAATAATTCTAGATTCACAGGAAGACAGGAGGTTGCAAAGATACGTACAGGAAGTCTGTGTACCTTTTTCCCAGCCTCCCCCATGTTAGCATTTACAATACGAGAATCAGGGTATTGATATTGGTACAATCCACAGAGTGTAATCAGATATCACTAGTTATACATGCACTCATTTATGATGGGTGTATGTGTGTACGTGTATGTGTAATGCTATGCAGTTTTATCAAATGTGTGGTTTTGGGTAACCACTACAATAATCAAGATACAGAACTGTTTAACCACCACAAATCTCCCTCAAGCTACTCCTTTTTAGCCACTGCTCCCCACCCCATCCCGATCCCTAGAAATATTTAGAAATATTTTCTAAGTATTCCATGGGTGAAAATGTAGGTTAAACATTCAAAGTAAAATGCTGTGATTAATGTAAAAAAAGGGGTCGGGGGCTTTTTCATTCAGCACAATTCCCTTGTCCATCCATGCTGTTGTGTGTATTAATAGCTTCATTCTTATTATTGTTGAGTAGTATTCCACGGTATGCATGGCCAGTTT
The DNA here is from genome assembly GCF_009834535.1 of Camelus ferus. Lineage (NCBI taxonomy): Eukaryota > Metazoa > Chordata > Mammalia > Artiodactyla > Camelidae > Camelus > Camelus ferus. The sequence continues at coordinate 58,432,491 of NC_045703.1, read as the reverse complement.
GTTTATCCACTCACCTGTTTGGACACTTGGGTTATTCCTAGTTTTTTGGCTGTTACAAAGCTACTATGAACATTTGTGCACAAGTTTTTACATAAACATAGGTTTCATTTCTCTAAGATAAATGCCCAAAAGTCGAAGCTGCTAAGTATGGTATGTACACATTTAGTTTTATAAGAAATTGCTAAACTATTTCCCATTTTCCAGAGTGGCTGAACAATTTCCATCTCCATCAGCAATGAGTGAGTTAATCCAGTTTCTCCTCATCCTTGTCAGCACTGGTGTTAACACTATTTTTTTTTTTTTTTTGGTCATTCTGATAGGTGTGTAGTGATACCCTATTGTGGTTTCAATTTGAATTTCCCTGCTAGATAATGATGGTGGATATACTTTCAGATGCTTATTTGCCATCTGTATTTATAGTTTGGTGAAGTTTCTTATCATGTACTTTGCCCATTTTTAATTGAATTATTTGGTTTGTGGGTTCTTTATTCTAGATACAAGTCCTTAGTCAGGTATGGCATTTACAAATATTTTCTTCCAGCCTGTGGTTGTCTTTCATCATCCAAACAGGCCTTCTGCAGAGCAAAATTTTTATACTCTGATGAGATTCAATTTACCAACTTTTCCTTCTGCAGACTGTGCTTCTGAGTCATGTCTAGGCTCTTCACAGAGCCCTAGGTCCTAAAGATTTTTCTTTTCTTTCCTCTGAATGTTTTTAGTTTTAGATTTTACATTTAAGTCTGTCACCTATTTTGAGTTAATGTCTGTACATTGTGTGAGGTCTATGTGGAGGTTCTTTCCTTCTCTTTTCTTTTTTTGGCTATGGGTATCCAATTGCTCCAGCACTATTGTTGAAAAGGAAATCAAAATAACAGTTTTGAAAGCATAAGATACACAGGATCAAAACCTAAGACATTTTATTGAAATACAATTATTAAAATGTTTTTAAACAAGCATTTTGTAATGTTTTAACACATTAAATAACATCTAATAATGATTAACTATCATGTATTCAAACAGTGATAAGCACAAAAATCTAGTTCAAGAAATGTACAAGAACTAAAATTGGATGAAAATGTGTGTGAGTTTTATTGGCCTCAAAGCCATGGGTACTACTGAGACTACTGTGCTTAGTTGTCCACATTTATAGTCAAAATAAATTCTATATTTCTGTCTAGATATCATTGAAAATAACCCAATTAAACTTAAAGCTTTTGCACAGCAAAGGAAACCATATGCAAAACCAAAAGTCAACCTATGGAATGGGAGAAAATATTTGCAAAAAATGAGACTGACAAGGGCTTAATCTCCAGAGAACATAAATAGCTCATACGACTTAATAAGAAAAAAACAAGCAACCCAATCAAAAAATGGGCAGAAGACCTATATAAGCAATTCTCCAATGAAGACATACAAATGGCCAATAAGCACATGAAAAAATGCTCAATATCTCTAATTATCAGAGAAATGCAAATCAAAACTACAGTGAGGTATCACTTCACACCAGTCAGAATGGCCATCATTCAAAAGTCCACAAACTATAAATGCTGGAGAGGGTGTGGAGAAAAGGGAACCCTCCTACACTGTGGGTGGGAATGCAGTTTGGTGCAGCCATTATGGAAAACAGTACAGAGATTCCTCAAAAAACTAAAAATAGACTTACCATATGATCCAGCAATCCCACTCTTAGGCATATATCCAGAGGGAGCCTTAGTTCAAAAAGACACATGTACCCCAATGTTCATAGTGGCACTATTTACAATAGCCAAGACATGGAAACAGCCTAAATGTCCATGGACAGATAACTGGATAAAGAAGTTGTGTCACATTTACACAATGGAATACTACTCAGCCATAAAAATAATAAAATAATGCCATTTGTAGCAACATGGATGGACCTGGAGAATGTCATTCTAAGTGAAGTAAGCCAGAAAGAGAAAGAAAAATATCATACGATATCACTTATATGTGGAATCTAAAAAAAAAAAAAAGACAACTTATTTACAAAACAGAAACAGACTCACAGACATTGAAAACAAACCTATGGTTACCAGAGGTGGAAAGGGGTAAGTTGGGAGTTAGAGATTTGCAGATACTAACTAATATATAAAAAATAGATATACAACAAGTTTATACTGTATAGCACAGGGAACTATATTCAATATCTTATAGTAACTTACGGTGAAAAAGAATATGAAAACAAATATATGTATGTTCCTATATGGCTGAAGCATCATGCTGTGCACCAGAAATTGACACAACATTGTAAACTGACTATACTTCAATAAAAATATATATAAAATGCATTTTTCCCCATCTACTTTCAGGGACCCCAGGTTAAGAATCCCTAATTTAAGAGAAGAAATTTATTTACTCCATATGGTTCTAGAGATGGTAAAGCTAGGATCAACTGGTAGTCATGACAAGGATATCTTTTGGCTGAAATCATAAAGGAACATAAGAATAATTAGCCGTCTATAAACGCTCCTCCTCTGTTTGGTAAAGAAATAGATCTCTTTTCTGGAAAATTTCCTGACAGCTTGGGAGAGTACTCACCAGCAACACAACGGGAGGGTTGTAATGGTCCCTGGCTAAGACCCTCCCATGAGACAGGAGACAAAGGGTTTTGGTACTCCAGATTGAGTTCTAGAGACCCACAACCTCAACCAGAATGGGAAAATGACTAATCTTGAGTCACCCAGCCAAAGGTGTTTGCAAGTGGTTGTTAATCTCCCTCCCTGTTTTCTAAAGCATTCTGTACATTGCTGACTGGCCAATATCAGGGAATTATGCTGTTTTGAATATTACATATAAATTAATCTACTGGAAGAAGAAAGCACAAGCGTTTAGTAGGACGCGGTTGTTCTATTTTGACAGCCTTTTAGTTATGGGTTCAAGAGTAATTACTGAAATAAATCATCAATAGGTGGTGGCAATATTGATTTTGTGTCAGCACCTGAGTAAACTATAACCCAGCCTCAGCCTGGGGCCATGTTCATTGTCTTTTGAGCTTTATTTTTGAATTGCGGTCCAAAAAAGGCTTTAGCCTCCACATGAAATTGCCCACTGAGCTGCTTTTCCCAGGAAATCTCACTGTCCAAATCACCTCTCCCTGTCCAGCTCTCACGCTGAACAGTCTCCTTGGACCATTTTACTGCACTCTCTTAACTAGTGTGAAATGCTAATATGGATTGCTGTGATTTTCCAACAAAGCGAAAGGAAAATGTGATTACTGGTCACAGGGTTTTATATTAGCACTTGCTTCTGCTAATTTAAAAATAGGTTGGACTGCAGGAAAACCAATTTCCTCCCTTAACATTAGTTTGTTCTGCTGTTCTTTGTTTAATAAATATTCCCTGGGTCCAAACTAATGAGAATAGGAGAAAGAGACCTGAGTTCTCATTCTATTAAATGCAAACTTGAAACCTAGTCTGATTTAATATTGTTGAAGACCACTTTGAACTTGATCTTTAAACCAAAATAAAACAACTTCCATGGTTTTCTTTCTTTCTTTCTTTTTCTTTTCTTTTTTATTTATTTTATTTTTGCTGGTTGGCTCAGATAGAAAATCTTTGATGTTTCAAGTTTATTAAAGGTGAGTCAGGTAACTCTGAATAGCAGGGTACTGAATCAGGATAATCCAACCTTGAATAAACTCCAGTTAAACAGTTTTTGTTTCATACCAAGAAATGCTCCTTTGAATGATAACAGTAAGCCGATAATGAAGCAGAGCATATAAACCGAAGCTTCTACATCTGCAGAATCACAAATCTCCGTCTCATTTAGTTGTCTCTTAAATTTTGATGAGGATGAGCTATATGTGTATCCTAAAAAAATAACCCTTCCCATCCCTCTTTCACTGTGCTATGTATTTTGAATAAACATTTTTGACTTTTCTAGTTCAAAATCCAGACTCCTTTCCATTTTTCCATCTATTATTTTGCCTCTGTTGATACACATACACACACAGAGTTCCCCTTCTTCATAGCTCTCTGCCCCAACCCCGGGTTGATTATAAACCATGCATTCTCTCCACTTCACCTTGCATTTGTTTCTGCTCATCTCCAAAATCTTCAGAGCATCGAAGAAAATGTATAATAAATATTAATAATGGCATCATTCTGGCATTCGTATACCGTTCTATATTTTACTAAACTGTTACTACCTCCTTTGAGAGAGGGATCATCTGTATTTTCCCAATAAGGAACTGGAGCTTCAAGGAATTAAGTTATATGTCCAAGATCACACATTTCCAAAGCAGAAGAGATAATAAACTGGAATCTCATTTTCTATGTTATATCCTTCATTCTTCCACTGCTGCGGGTCAAGGGTTCTTTGATTAAGTGCTTTTCAAGTTTCAGCTTTTTTCGCCGGAATTTTCGAGTTTTTCTTCTTCTGCTGCCTTCCTTCCCAAGTCTAAATGTCTATGTTTGGGTCGCCAGGAATATACCTGGTTCTCACAGATAAGTCCCCATACCACGCATTTTTGAACCCCTGCCCAGAATAATTCTTATTATAATAACGATTGCCATAGATGTTGTATGTAACTGCACCTAAAAGATTGTATGTTTTACCTGAACGCCATGCCCTGCACTTAGTAAACAATAAATGTTTGTAGAATGAATCCGTGAGTATACATTAGAATTCTCCAACACGCCATCAAAACATTCCCCAGCCTGCTCTAGGGGGTGTCAGGCTAATGTAAATGTGGGCGGAAAACTCAGCAAATGTCAAAAGGCTATAAATAATCACTTGGTCTATCAGCGCAGGGAATTTACCTATACAGACATTTCCTCTGATGAATGCTGAGCCTCCTAACAAAAAGGAACATCTATTTAGGACAATTAGACATATGGTGAAAAACCACAGGCGTTGGCTCAAAGGCTTGGCTTTCAGTCTCAGCTCGGCCACTTACCTCAGACAAGTTACTGAATACTTCTGAGCTCCAGTTTCCTTATTTTAATACAGACTCAATGAGATCTCCCTCACATGATTACTGTGCAAACCAAATAGGATAATGTTTGGATGGTGCCTTTTCACATAGAGCAGGCACTTTATAAATGTCACTTCTATCATTTTTCTCATAAGTCATGATTATCACATTCAAGTGTGACTTTAAGAATTGATAAACTACTACAATTTAAATTGGTAAATTTGATCCAGAGATCTATAAGCATATTACAAATATGAAAGCTTAAAAAAGTGCTATTTTAAGATTTTAGGGTGGGGCACAGATGCCTCCAACTCTGGTCTGGGCCGAAATGGGACTCTGACCAGTTGGAATCTTCTGACATATATACTTTCATCGATCCTAGGCTGGGCCCTTGAGGCAAAGGAAAAAGAGAATGGTGTGGCCCCTTTTACCAGGAGTTCAGTTTTGAGGAGTAAGGAGCACACATGTGAGAGTTGAAATACAACCGAGCAGGTAAGTGGTAGTATAAAACTTTGGGCACTGTGGGCAAGATTCATAGGTGGAAGCCACTAAGGTTGGGAGAATTACAGATGACGTCTCAGAAGGCGTAGCATTCCAGCTACTCTAGAAATTCACTTATTTTATACCTGCATAAAAATGTTGGAGCTGAATATCCAACAGCGTGATTAATTCCGGGCACCAGGATGTCCTTGCCTTTGACCTTGAAACGTCAGTGCTGCCCCGACTTCTCACTTGGGCTTTCGGCCTCTTTCTGCAGCCCCGCCTGTAACTTACTTTGACACAGGCCCTGCTGACAGTGGAGGGCTGCTGCTTGCTCTCCTTATGCCAAGTGAACATGGCTGATGAGGAAGTCCTAGTTTAATAAAGTTTACTCTGAAGCCCTGACCCTAGATAAATCTCATCTACCTGTCATCTATCCCTGGCATAGGTCAACTCAGAGATATCAGCACAAACCCAAGGCTGGGCGGCAGGGGCTCACTCCTGCAGACTCAGGTTAACTGAAGTGACTCAGGAAAATAGCATCAAAGGACAAGAAGTTGAGAGGTGACAGCTGTTGCTTAATGATGAGACTAGAAACAACACTAACAAAAGGAGGAGGAGGCTATTCTTAGTGCCTACTATGTCTTAGGCAGTAGCCTATGGGCATTTAAATACATACTGCTCATTAAATTTTTACAGCATCGTGAGACTAGTATTATTACCCCCATTTTATAGATAAGAAAGCTTGGTCCAAAGACGGGGCCAAGAATTGAACACAAAAGTCTGACTATTCCAAGATCCATGTGCTTAGGTCTTAGATCACATTATGTTTTGACTCCTCTAGGTTCTTACTTAACTTCCAACCCTTCATTCTGTATTTTTATTTTCTGGTATCTGTCACAACATTTCAATGGCCAATTCATATGTTTTTCTCAACAGTTCTGTAGCTTTGAGGCTTTACTGTTCCACGCTTGTCAAAATTTATAGGTGCAGGGCTTCTAATCACGCAAATCTCTCTTCCAAGGTCCTCTGTACTTGAGAATCCTAAATTCCTCTTTAGTCTGTTGAGTGATGCAAGCACTGCCTATACATGCTCCTTTAATGCTGCACATATTTTCATGATTAAATATCCCATATTGAAAGCAAGCCACTATACTGTGAGCATCTTGAGGGCAATGGCTAAAAGAAAGGAAAACAAGAAAGAAGGAAGGCTAAGTTCGATCACTGAGGAGGTATGGGAGTTCTGTCCCTTTGGTTCATCCTCTGATAATCCGATTTTCTAATCCCCCCTTCCTTGCATTTAAGAGACTTCACTGACAATATTTGAATCAAATATTTTAGTTCTCAGCATGGTCTGTCACTTGAGGTATTTTCCAGTGAATTCAAAAGCAAACCCTACACAAAGAGTTAGTCAAGCAGGAAATTCTAGAGGTAGGAATAATTCTGAGCCAACTACTCGATGTTACCAAGGACCCAGTTGATTTGCATCTCTTCATTCTGTTTTCCGTAGGGTCAGCTACATCCTCATGCTGGGTTCCACTATGGAAGCAAAGATGGTTGTGGCAATCAATTCTAAGCATCACATCTACGTACTGCATAGTCCAGAAGTGGACAGAACATTTCTTCCAGCTACTTTCTCAGAAGTTTCTAGATTTCTCTTCTATGTCTCACTGACCTAAATTGGGTCATCAGTCCATTCTTAAACCAATCTCTGTCTAGACTGCCTAGAGGAATTCCATAAGCTGACTGGTTTAAGTCTGGGTTATTAGAACCAATCACCACAGTGAAGAGAATCAGACTGCCCTGATTGGTTTGGATGAGTATGTGTCCACTCTTTAGTTGAGAACAGTACCACCTTTTCCCATAAGCAATGAACTTTGAGGTAGAAGTACACAGAAAGCAGTAAGAGGGGAGGGAACACTGGGGAGACCACCACCAACCAATGGTATCCACCTATAAAAAGAAAACAAAGTAACCACCAGAACGTAAGAAAATACTACTGGATTAATACTCTTGGTAAAACTGAAGGGTGAGTCCATCTTTAGGAACAGAATATTAACACTCTCAGCCTGTCCATTAGCATATCATGGTACATACATTTCACACCTGTATTAGTCCAGTTTTCTCAGATGTTTCAGAAGAATAAATTTTCTGTTTTTCTTTTGGATTCTTTCTGGCACTTGGCAACCAATATCATTATTCCCAAAAGAGTCTTTTTGATATAAACTTCATTTTTTTTGGTTGAAAGAAATTGTCATTTACTCATTTGAAGAATATTTTTGAGCACCTACTAAGTACACGATATGGCACTAGGGCCATGAGGGATACACAGAAAAGATACAGTGACTGAGTTTAAAGGGCTTACAATCTAGTAGGGCTGAGGAGACATGCATTTAAATAATGGATTTAAAACAGTAGTGCTACATGCTTAATGTAAGTAAAAAGAACTCGAGAAGTCCAGAGGCAGACAGATAATTTCTAACCATGTACACTAGGCAAGAAGAATTTGAGATGGTAATCTTTTTGAATCTGCACACTAATCAATTAAAATGCTCCTCAAGAAGTGAGATATTTTGTCTGATACGGCTGAAGGGATCAGCTGGATGAGAAATTCTGAATTTAGTCTTCCTTGGGAATAGTGTGTAGAGGAGAATGTATATGAAGCAGTTACAATGTGTATTAGTCAGGCTCCAAGTAGGAAAATAGAAAGAATTCTCTGTATTTAAGAAGAGTAAATTTGGTGCAAATGCTTGTTGACACAGGTAATGAAAGAGCTGAGAAGTCAAACATGGACAGTAATGTAAACTTCAGATAAAGTAGGGGGAGCCTACTGCTCCCTTTAGTGGGGAGGGACAGAGAGCAGATGTGAAGGGCCTATTCAGGAGGACCTAGAACCAAAGAAAAGATGCAGCTCCTTCTGGAGATCCTACCTGAAGCAATGGGAGGGGAAGAAATATCCCAGCTTCTTCCTCTTCCTCCCCAACCTCACACCAGTGTCTGCTCTCCCACTGGCCCAGCTCTGCCAGAATCTAGCTGAGATGAGGCCTACTGGGGTCAGTCACTTGTGACACTGAGCAGAGCAGGGAAAAGTTGGAAAGTCGAGGAATGGACCTCAGAGTAAACAGCACCAGGAACCACACAGTAGAAAAATGCAAGGCATGCCATTACGACACTGCCGATGATGCCGTCTTAACAGGTGAGGCCGCCCGGCAGGCCTAAACAGGGTGAAGGCAGAGGCAGATCATCATGCCTAGACACTGCCGATGTGAACTGGGTTGAAGTTGAGATGAGCTGAAGAAAAAGGTTCCTCAGTAATTATTTAAATGAAATAGCAACTGAGAAAACAGATGGCCCCCCCTGAGAGAACACTGCCACCATGGGGGAGCAGGGAACCAGGGCCAGAGCCTGATGGCTTCTCCAAGAAATCAGACAACGCAACAGTGGTCCAAACACCACAGTCACGACACACTTCCATATACTCCCTACCTTAATGTAGACTGACCTTTCATTTCTGTGACAAAATACAAAAGCATCTACTACATACATTTAATTAAAAGAGTCAGGTTAGGTGAAGTTTCCACATCAGAGTTTCCCACTGATCACACCAATGGCGATGATTCTCACTTAGAGAGTAATCTCAGATCCCCAAAACAGCCTTTCTAGTGTGGCAAGAGAGCACAGGTTTTTAAATACAGCTGGATGATCAAGGATAATCCAAAAGGCCAAATTGTATTTTCTAATTCTGGCCATATTTCATAAAAATGGATCCCATCAATACAATGGCGAGAATGGAACAGGGCAACAGCAGATGATACAATGTCTATAAAATTACCCAAGGGAATACAAATGAGTTCACACATCAGTGTCTGAACCCCAACAACTTAACAGCTGTGTGCCTTCTCATCCTTGTCCTCACCTAATCACTCAGGCCCCTTCTTCATTTCTTATCACTCGGGTGATTTTGAGTCTTATCCTCCAAATTAGTCTATTTCAACAGATTCTTGCAAACAATTATGCTTGCTATAACATCTTCAGAAATTATGCTGCTTCAAAACAATACTACTACTTTGGGGAATGACTGTAACTACGTAGTAATAGATCAGTCATATGACTGACTACACACCCCCACTCCCCTCTCATGTCAGTAAAACAAAGAGAAATACAGAAGGAGCCCTTTCAGTGTATACTTCATAGGCTATAACTCATACGAAATGAAACCTCTATTTATTCATCTCTTTTAGTAGCATGCATTTGTAAGTTGCCTGCACTGTGGTTTATAAATTATTTTAAACTCTTACACTGCTGTTCCAAAATATAAATGCATGTGTTAATATTGTAGACTCAGACTCTGCTGCTGATAATACAGGGGAAATTTAACTAGCTTATAAATGTTAAAACATAAAAGCAAAGGAAGTCCTGCTATTCATCTTCTCTGCAATATTCAGACATTCATGAAATTGAAAGTTAATGTACCAGGGACTTTCATTATCTGACCCATTCCATCCTATCTATTAGATTCTCAAAGCACTGGAGACAGAGGACCAATATGTCACCAACACAGGACTGGAAAGGTCACAAAAACGAAGCATCAATAAAGCACCACTTCTGAATTAGATTTCACAGTGCTCAGCAGAAAATATGTTCCACAGACTAAGAGTATTTGTAAGAATGGAACTGATAGCTAGACACAACTTGCAGGGAATAGAAAAGTATTTCTCGATCTAAAAAAACCTATGTTAAAACTATACAAACATACACAGAAAAAAAGGCACTATTTTATATGCCTAATGCAGAAGAAAAAACTCTGCATTGGAACCACAACAAAGTTCACAGTTACGGAGCTCACTGGCAAGCAATGCAGTCTTGTTAAACTACTCTTTTTTCTTTCCTTGAACGTTTAGTAGAATTCTATAGAGGATTTGTAAAACCAATGTGGTTTCCAATACCTTTCCATACATTGCATTCTAATGAATACATTAGTTGATTTATCATGGCCTTTGCTATTTTTACTGTCTGAAATATTTAAGTTTAATTCACTTAATAAAGATTAATCCACCAAAATCCATGACTTCTTCTAGCTCTCTAAATTTTGAATAATCCTGAATATTCAGTTATTCAGCAAGTATATTTTCGAGATTTGCAGTCAATAATCTTAATAAGTGCCATGAAGATGAAGAGATAAGTACTAAATGAGGCTTTCCTTTAAATTAGCTGCAGATACAGGAATATATATAAAAGGATGAAGAGTGACACAGTCTAGCTGAGTGGCCAATGAGTCATGCAATTAAAGTTATAGGAACTCCCAGGAGTAAACAGCTGCCAAGGCCTGAAGGGAATAGATGGTCAACCAGTGGTCCTCAAACATTAGGACTTCAGTTCCAAAGGATCTGAGAGACTGGCATTGAGTTTCTATTTTTCAAATTAGAAACAATGATCCTGCTATTTAAAATCATTATTGCTTTACTTCTCAAAAGGACATTTAACATTCAACTTTCAAGAGAACATTATCTGAGAACAAAAACCATCAAATAAATAGCTTAGTGACTAACTCACTATGTAATTATCATTTTCTTCTTTTATTTGGGGGAAATTTTGTTACAGACAGGGATTTGGGAACCTGTAGTTAATTCTAAGCACAAAGTGTATACTTCAATACAGAAGTGATGCAAGACAGTATTCTTGGCTATAGGAGCTTATAGTCCAGAGAAAGAAGCGACATCTATTGATGTCATCAAGTAATTAGGTAGTGAAAAGCATTCATTGTGTAGTAGACTAATACCAAAGTAATTAGGGTGATCAAAGAGCTGAGTGATCTTGGTCTGGGTTGGAGTGTAACTTAGCGCAAGAGGAGGAGGGAAGGAACGTTTAAGCCAAAGGGAGATTGTCAGTTGCTGGTGGGATGGAAAGAATAAACATAAATGAGGTTGGTGATCAGGAGAGTGGACAGATTGCAAGGACAACTTTATGTTGTGGAATATTGGGGGGATTTTAAATGCACTCTTGTCAGTAAAATTCACTGGAGTTAAGCATGCATAAAAAGACAAAGAAATTCACATCTTTTTATGGCTGTGTCAATGAAAAAGACAAATATCAGTTTGGATAATAACACAAGTGAAATTAAATATGAACATTCATTCTTGATCCTAATACCTTAAAAGAGAATTTGGTAAACATTACATTTCTAAAAAATATAACACTCTTTAAAAAGGGAGAAAAATGTTATAATATAATTAAATATACTTTTATATTTAAACTATTTTTATAGGTTCCACAGGATTTTGTCAGTAATAATAGCTTTTACCCTATGCATTACGTATTTCATCTTTCTTGACATGACTGAGTTATTTATTTTGTCTTTTCCTTGCTTTTTCAACTATATACACAATTCAAGCTAAAATATTCTAGTATTAGAACACTGATTAGACAGTTGAGATTCTACTAAAATAAGAAAAAATAAACTCTAACATCTTGGGAAATGCAGTATAAGATTGTTTCTTCTAGATTTTAATAAGAAATTAAAATCATGGTTCTTTGAAATAAAGGAGCAAGTAGTCAGAGGTTCTACCAAAAGGAACAGGGTCTTGCTCCAATAGTCCAAATGTCACTGAGTCCTTAAATGTCTTGGTCCAATAAATTAAAAAAAAAATCAAAAGATTTGGCTGAAAAATTTCAATGTGTGTGTTCACTGATGGCTGTCATAAGTGACACCATTCCACCGTTTCTTTCCAGATCACTCTTACGTTGTTAGCTGCTTACAAACACTCTAAACCATCAGCCAAGTTTCCCCTCAATCAGTCTTGGGAATCTTGTAAGACATTTTAAAAATAACTCTTTTTCTGTTTCCCTGAACACACGGCTGCCACGTTCCCTAAGCCTACAGGTCTGTTTTAAATTCAAATGGAATCCGAGAATCTTGACAGAAAGGACCCCAGAGAGGGCTTGTCCAATTGACAACAGAGAATCCAATAAGTCTTTTCATCTTCGGCCGTGAGATGTTATGTTGGGAGGAAAAGAGGAAGAGCAGGAGCAAAGGGAATGCTAATAGCTTGAGCAGGTTTGAGGTGAAAAGTCTCTTTTTTTGTTTTGCTCCTCACCATTCACATATGCATGAAGTTACCATTAAAATTTACAAATTAAAAAGTGTAGCAGTTGCACAAATGGGGAGAGAAGTCAGCGCTTGACGATCTGACCTGCCTTTTCATCGGGTAGGGGGTATTCGACGTATTTATTCCACATTAAATATCTTACTTTATTTTTGAGATGAAAAGAGTTTGTATTCAACTTCAACTTCTTTTATGACTCACGGTTATTTAAAGACGAGGTATTTTAGTCCGATCTAGATACTTTAACTTCATCTTAACATGAGAACAAAACAGGAAATATTCTACAGGAATCTCTATTCCTCATACATTTGCCAGAGGGTAAAGCTTTTATGTTTGGAAGATGCATGTAACTTTGTACTTAAATAATTCGCTGGTACGTACACTATAGATTTCTTTGAGAAAAGTGCCTTGTAAAGGTTAGAAGAGGTAACAATAGAAGGAAAAAAAGGACTGCCTAGCAAGAACCTATTTAACGTGTTTCCTGTTACTATTCTCAGTGACTGCTATTAGGGCTTAATTAGATCTCTCTGACAAAATTCATTACAGAAAATCCTAGCTTATTAAAAAAATAATAAACTTGGCTCATTCATAACCTATTAGTTATTTTGCTTTTAAGGAACTAGCATGATATTTTTTCTCCTTTCTTTCTTTCCTCTTATCTAGAAGACTTGAATGAAATTTAACAAGTAGTAAAGGAGAAACAAATCAAAGTAGGGGGTGCACAAGTCAACAAAGTTCACCAATCTGCCCGTCTTCCATAACGTCACCCCCCACTTAATGAGACAGAAGTGTAAATGGAAAGAGTTTACCGGGCGGGAGGAGAGTAAAAAGAGACTCTACAAACTTGCTTGCATTCTTTCTCTCCCTGCACACCCATCACGACTGCTGTACATCCAGGCCCTTTTATTCTCTTGTATATTAACAAGTCACCTCTAAACCAACAGATAGCTTTGACTTCACTCTTGCAAGCAATCCACGCTCCATTCAACTTCCAGAAGGAGCCTCCTCAAATGCATATCTCATTTTGTCCATCTCGTGCTTAAAGCAATTCAAAGATATCCCATTATTTATGAAATAATAAACCCATTTATAATAGGCCTCCCGCTAACTGATATCTACATTGCTCACCGACCTTTTTATGGTTTGTCTCTCCTTTCTGGCACAGCTGACCTCACCCGCACTTCTGGCTGCCCAGACAGTACCATCTGCAGCTCCTTAGAATAAGAACCTCCCAGGCAGTCGCACACCACACAAGGCTGCCTTCACCTGGAGTGTCCTCACCCCATCCTCATCCACCTGGAGAACATTCAGAAATTACAGGGCTCTCGGTGGACCACTAGGAAATGTTGCCTTAGCACACTGTATGTACACACACACACATGCTATAACCACATACATTCATGTGTTTGTCTTTATGTATATATGCGTGTGTGTTCACCCATATACATTGGAGACAAATTACCACCTACTAGATTATAGCAAAAATTTCAGGACAAAATGATGGGAGACTTGCCTCTCCTCTCAGGTATAATTGTGAGATCAGGTACAGAAACTAAGACTATGCCATGCATTAAGTCCACTCTTTGTGAATTAGACCACCGGTCTCTCTTAGCAGGATACCACTCCGTCTGGAGGGCAGTATCCGAGAGTCACACATTTCCCCTCCCGACCTCAGGCACAGTAGAAAACGGCAGGAGGCAGGGGCCCAAATAATCAACCAACTACACGCACCCCACTGGGCCTGGTTTTATACGTCCAATTTATTTGGACTCTGAGAGTAATTAACCCCATTAGTGAACTACTTTATATATGAAGCAGTCCTTCCTTTTGGCCTAAACTCACCTCTCTAAAGTTGCAGGGAAAGTTTGTTCCCTGGTAATAAGAGGCCAGGGTTGGATGAGCAAATTTTGTTCATTGTGTTCATACTCTCATGGGTTTTAGACTTTGATCATAGCTTCCTCAATCTGCTTAAAGAGCAAAAGACTTGACAGTTCAATCTGTCCTCCTCTGGTACCCCTAGCAGCCCCTCCTTTGCTGTGGCTATGATACCTTTCTTCCTTCAGCCTCCCTGGATTTTTAAGGTCTTCAGCCTCCTTTTCATTTAAGGTCCAGTGACTAAAACAGCGCAAAATCTCCCCAAAGTGGCCAAACCTTGTTTTTTGTTTGTTTTTGCAAGGCAGAGCCATGATCTGTTTTGGGTTACCAGCCTTCTCATTGATTCAGATCATTTCTTTGGCATCTTAGAAAAGGAATCTGTACAGTCTGTTTCCAGGACTGGTGAAATTTAATTCAGTTCAACTCAAGGAATATTGATTGAGCGATGACCACAAGCTCACCACTCACATAACTATATCAAACAACAGCTAAAAGCCATTGTATAAGCTTAGGAGAGACTGGGGCATAGAAAGTAATAGTATTTGCAGGGCGGGATTTTGGAAATTGGCAGTTCTGATAGTTTGAAAACTTTTTATAATCCAGGAAGCCTGTTCTTCAAGTGAAAGCTCATTATAATGCTCAGCAAATAAAAGTTGAGCTGGTCTATTCCACGTTGTTGTTCAGGAGACAAAAACGCTTCTCATCAGGCTTCTCCACTATATTTATACACCCATTCATGGAACACAGAGTCGGCTTTGGCCTCATCATTTAATTTATAGAAAGGCAACCAAGGTGATGCGTCCAAGGTTATAGGTGAGTCAGAGGACCAAGACTGTCTGATTCCTGATCTAGTTCATACCACCCTACATTCCTTGTATTTTCCTCTTATTGAAACTCATCCACAGTTCTTTGGCCCATGCCTTGTAATGACATTCCTCTAGATCGACTTCCTGAGTTTATTATTTCACTATGCCTGTTCTTACAGTTTTTCCCTCTCCTTCTCTCTTTCTCCTTCCTTCCCCCTCCATCCCTCCCTCCCTCCATCCCTCCTCCCTTCCTTCTTTTCTTCCTTCTTCATAAAGGAATGTGTGTTTCACACTCTCCTGTATTTGTTTAACTTTCCAAGGCCTTAAGTTGGCAGACATCCAACATCAGGTTTCTAAGTTTTACTCCCACTCAATCAGACAAATCAATCTCTATTTGCACTCTGGGCTAATTTGTCCTGAATGCATTCAGAATGCGTTTACTTGTTCTAATTCCTTTAACCCACCTCATTTTCTGACATTCCTTTCCCTGATCAAGGAAGATGATCTGATTAGGGTTTCTGCTGAAAGCAGCCCTCTGGTCTCTAAAAGTCCCTTTGATACCCTTGCGGGTGGAGGATGATTGGCATTAATAATAGCCCCCATTCAGCTCTTTTGTAGAGCAGAACAGCAGCCGAGGCGGCTGCAAAATCCACCGCTGCATGTTTTGAGACCTGCCAAGAAATAGCAATATGCCAGCCTACCTGGCAGCAATAAGAGCCTGGTCCTGATGGATGAGGATGCACATAGCAGCTGATAGGACCATCATAACACAACAGTGATAACCCTGGATTATCTGTTGCAGGGCCGTAGCACACTCTTCCCACACGGCCTTAGTTATAAATGTAATATGACACAAATGGATGACGAGCAAAGAAAGAACTTGGGCCACTTTAATTTAGGAGTTGTCAACTTTTTTAGTGCTGAAAGTAAATATAAGAGATAAAGAGACCAGACAGTTGATCAGAAATATGAAAACTAATTCTCACTCCGTCCTCCTGTGCTTTCCTATTGGAGCCCGTGACTTCTTTGGATTAAAGTGTATGTGAGGAAGTTGAAGAATCACTTGTAGAATATTCTGTAGCATTAGAGGCTCCCAAGATGGATGCTGCCCTTTCAAATAGAGCCCTATGAGCTTGGCCAGACATCAGTTACACATCTTTTCCTTGCAGCTCTGCATTATCACAAATGATCATTCTGGTCATGCCAGCCATGGAGGATTACTGCACCGAGTTCTAGCAGGAGGGGCAAGTGAGTGGAGGGTGGAGAGATGGCGAAAAGAGGCTAGAAACTGCTTTAATTTCCTAATCCAACGCGTTGTGAGTACTGAACTCAATACGAGTCTTATTCACTGAAGGCAAGAACAACACTGCTGCCCACCACGGGGCCACCTGTATTTCTAATACACACATTAACCATAGTGATATCACAACTATCAACGCACACATTTAAAAGAGACTCGTGGCATATTCTGTTCAAGTTCTATGTTCCCCGAACAAAAATGTTGCCATGGAAACCTCTACCATAAGGCAGGTGTAGTTCTGCAAAGGACTATGGGCTATGAAATCAGGTTCCCATGGCAACATTTTTGTTCGAAGCCTGAAGAATCTTAAATACATGTGCCAATACATATTATTACCCAGCAGGATACACAGGTGGGATTAATAAAGTTCAATATTTGCTCAACTAAAAGTTGTAATCATGGTAAAAATAAATGAATTAGATCATTTATATGGATCATTTATATAAACAGAGTATGGAGTTGTAACACTACTTCCACATGAATAAGTAAGTATATGTGAAGTATTAATAGATTACTTTCTTTCATTAAATTCATAGGGCAGAGAAATCATCACAAAAATGATGGGATTTAAAAATTTGTAACATATCTTCAACTCATAATTCACTGATGAGATTAAATCACTCAAACTTACCAAAGGAAATTAAGATCATACTACCCACCTGTAACAGAACCAATTATTATGGTGACCAAACAGCTAAAGGAAAAAAAGTCAGATTGATTCATCTGTGTTATGTGAACTCATGCTAATAAAATGGGCTGGTTGGGATATTTATGATAATTGCCATTTCCAGAGCTTGAAAACATCCACATAAATATGCCCAGAATCAAATTAAGAAAAACTTTTCCCTTTATCTTTTACAAATAATCCAAAAGCAATAATCATTCATTACAATAATATATTTCAGAAAATGTATAAAGAAGATATATTGCAAAAGGCAAAGAAATTATCATGTGGAGATGCTTGAGTACATATTTAAAAGGAGAACTTATTCTTCATTATCATTTCACATTTTCTAGCCCCATAAAACTTCAAAATAAAATTGATGAGCACTAGAGTGAACACTCTATGAGGTTAGAAACTGTGTTTGGTTTTGCTCATCATTGATCCGCACAGTGCCTGGAACACATTAAACATCCAATAAATATATATTGAATGGATGAATGCAACATTCCATCAATTTTGGTAGCAAAGAATCTTAGGTGTCTTTCACATAATTATATAAATAAAATTTGGGTGATTCAAATTAGATCACATTTTAAATTTAGAAATGCATTATCACGTCTAAGTTGTTTTGTAATTAGTCCTGGCTCCCAAAACTTGAGCAACTTTTCCTTCCCTTTTTTCGCCCAGCCATTTCATCAAGTAGTTAATGATCTACAATCAAACACATAAATCCACCAGGAGAACTGAGGACTAAACTAAAGGAACCTTGGGGACGTTTTATAAAGTAAAGAATTCATTTTTTAAAAAAATGCAATTAGCCAATTTCTAGTTTATCTGTTCTGTGATGTATTTTTTCCCCCTATATTAGGGTTTTTTTTAATAGAGGGTCATATATGTTAACACATGTATATTGAACCCTGATCTCATTTTTTAAATTAAACCAAATTTCATAGAATTTCTCATAGTTCCCCAAAGACGCTGAAAAATTTAGTCTTAGAATATGACCACAGTTCTCAAATTCATTTCCAAAATTTCATGCATTAGAATTATATTCTTAAGAGATCAGTATATCAAAATTTCCCAAAGCAATATGTCAGCTACAGCTTAGACACACAATCTAAGAACAAGATGACAGCTCTGAGATGCCAAGGACATCAAGGTGCCTAAGTGTGGCAGATGGCCAGACCCTGAGCACTGGGGACATCCATCCTGCTCTGCCAATGAGCTGCAGCTCCATCCAAGTGTCCCCACTCAGCTGAGAGGCCTTGGGTCTCACAGTCCTCCTTGAGCCTCAACTCTCTTATAATTTAAAACAGAAATAACTCTCCATGCAGAGGAGTTTCTAAGCATCAAATGAGATGATGTGTGTTAAAGCACCCACAGAATTCTATTTCTTACACCTACATAAACAAGCAGAAGTTTTGTTGCTGTTGCTATTTTATTCAGTTCCTAAATATTAAATAAATGAAGTGAATAATCACAATGTCCATGATTTTTTAAAAAAATAACATTGAACACTCAGTACTCATAGCATTAGTATACCTCTATTTCTGTCTAGCATCAAGTTCAATTCTGCTACTGCCTAGTTATTTTCTAAAAAGCTGGTATCTTGGAATGAGACTGCACATTCTATCACCTTTATACCCTAAAGAGTTAAGATTTTATTTTAAGGAGGTTTTTTTTTTTCTTTCATTATTTAAAAATTTTTTTTTAATTTTATTTTTTATTTTTATTATTTTGGGAGGAGGTAATTAGAAGTTTTGCTGTTGTTTTTTAGTGGAGGTATTGGCGTTGAACCCAGGACCTTGTGCATACCAGGGATGCACTCTAACACTGAGCTATATGCTCCCCACCCCGAGTTTTTTTTTTTTTTTAAAGTCACTGGAGTTAAACTCCAATAATACTAAAGAGTTAAGTCAATTTTAATAGCTCTCAATTTTAAGAATTTCTTAAGCCCTGGGAAAGTTTGGATTGGGACAGTATGATACTCTTGGACAAATAGGTTTAAAAGTCTCCCAAAGTTTAATAAGGTAAATACTTCTACTATTTTTCAGGAATCTGCCAAAGAAATGTGAACTTGTTAAAAAAAATTCTGTAATTTTATTATTTTCATCACAGAAAAAAAATACCCAAAATATAAGCAAATCAAAAATATAAGGAAATATGTATACAATTATTTAAATAATTTTCTAAATCAGGCCGCACTGATGGATTTTTGTTTTTTAACCCACATAAAGTACATTTACTGCAGTGTTTCTTAAATCTTAGGGCAAGGAGGATGGAAAGTATGATTACTGGTTTTGCAAATCCTATGGAAAATCTAAAAATCTGCTTCCCGTGGATTTAAAAATTTTTTCTCCTTATAACCAAGAGTTGAGACATAAATAAAACTACTCAGAGTTTTCCCAGAGAAAACTAGTGGGAGAATTGAAACCTCACAAGGGTCTACAACCATGAGGAATGCAGAAACCTGGCCGTGGCCATGAGGACCATAGTCATGTTGTGACCGGATATACTGGACTTCATATACTGCATCCACAGTAGGTACAGAAGTAAATACACACTGAAGAGTTTTCCATACATGGTGTTTTTTTAAAAAAATGAATGTTGTTTTTGAGATGCTCTATTACATTAACCAGCTTTTCAAAACAAATAGTGATTTAAATTCATGTTCACTGTTAAAAGGAAAAATAACCAAGACAATACTGACAGTTCAAACAATGGTCCCTCATACTCAAAACTGTAAGGCTCAAATTTGCAACTGAAAAAAAACCCTCCTCAAACAGCATATTTTTACATCCTTAAGCATGAAACCAATTTCAGCAAAACAACATCACCTGTCATATTAAATGAAAGTTGCTGGTACCAGTTGGATTGACTACATAAATTGGTGGCATTTACTATACACATTTGGTTTGGTCTTCTGTATCAGAGCTCTGTATTAAAGGAGTTCGCGTATTTAGTTTCAAGTTGGCGGACGTCGATATAGGAACAAATAGATGATATTAGAACGTGCGTTTTTGAGTCAACACTGAAGACTCATTTTTTTTTTCTTTTTTTACTTTAAAAAGTGTACTTCTATTACTCCATTCGGAAAAATACTAGATGTTGCACTAGGCTCCAGGGACACAAAACATCCCTGGAGAGACCCTTCTCTAGAGGAATGTGTCATGTGGGTAGAAGAGGGGAACACATGTAAACACATCCATGTGAAATACAATGTGGTGTGAAAATACGTGGGAGTCTAGAAAAGGGAGAAAATAAAATTGACTTTTTTCTGTTTTGGAGCAACTAAATGAACAAAATATATTAACTCCCCCCTCCCCTTTTAAAGCTATTAACAAGTATACTGCAGGGTAACTTTCCCAATCATCGTCTGTTTTACTAGAAAACTAAAGTGAAAATTGCAGTCTGTCTGCTGTAGAACATACTGGAGCAGGATCTCAAACTGATTACAGACTTGTCGAATTGTATCAGCATCGATTTACAAGGCAGGGCCCTGCGGCACATCGGTGTGATACAGCTTCGTAAATGCAGCACCCAGACTCTTGTGCTGGATCCTGGGACGATCCTATATGAGCTTTTAAGTGACACTTTTATTAAGATCAGATTGCTGTTTGGACTCTTCAGAGGTTTCTGCAGAACTACTTTAGGGGTGGCGGTGGAGAAGGGTACTTGTAGGACCCTGAGTTTCTTCACTGAGCTAAAATGTTCTCAGAGTATAAAAATCATCTAATGACTGCCTTCGTTACAAAATTTTATTCCTAATCTTACAAAGGCATCTACTGAAATGAAAAGTAATTCTATAAGATTATGCATTAACGTTTGCATTACTGGAAAATGATAGGAAGTAAACATGAAAAATGCTTTCCAGAGTAGAATGGTATGATTAAGTCATCCTGTTTGGCATCCATGGCTTAAGAGAAATTTGGTTCATCCATTCACTTATGAATACATATCCGCTGAACCTACTATGCGCCAGGCACTGTAGTTAGTCACATACACTAACATGACACTAGCTGACAATTACAATTAGCACGTTTTCAAAAAAAGGAGAATCTTAAAATCAAAATGAGGTCCCCTTTTATCCACAGAAATCTTTTGCTGTTTCCTAAATAAATTAGTTAAATGATGCACAAGCTTCCCCAGGTTTTAGTCTGATAAAAACAGTAACCCAGGTGGCCAGGAAGCAACGTTATTGTGAAGCACTGCGATTTCAGCCGAGTCATTCAGGAAACATTTCTTTCCTTTGATCTTAACACCTTCTAAGTGATAGAACTCCTCTGTCCAGTGTCCAGGTCAGACACCTCTACCACTGCACAAATATCATTCAAGAGAAAACACTCTATTGCCAACTTGATTACATGGAAATTGGTTTTGTACAATAGAAGCCTTTTTGTTCAGACTACTGTGGCCTCCTACAGGGTAACTTTCTTTACAGAGTTAATAGACTAGGGATGGATTTTGAATTTCACACACATACACAAAAGGCTCATTACCATTTACATTTGTGCATGGCTAACAAAAATGAGCAGGAGCTGCCGCAAATCATTAAAGGCGAAAAATGAAATTGAACTGAGGTCGGGAAAGCCTGTTTCCTAAAAGCCCATTTGGTATGGATTAACGTTAATTATAACAGGATAGTCCAACCTATAAAGAAAAATTGTACTTTGTTTTTAGATATTTAGAAATGTAGATAGGATCCTTATTTAATTTTAACCTTCATTTTCACATTTGGACATTGGGATGTTAGTCTGTCAAACTTTCACTTCTAAAAACAGATAAGCCTGAACTTGAGATATGGATTCTAATTAGAAATGAAACAAATAGTATTCAGACAAGAGAATAAGAAATAATGGAGGTAAAGAAAGGGATATAGAAAAACTATACGCATACTTAATTTCTCCACCTGAAAGCACTGAAGAAATTCTTGCCTACCCTCGGTGGGCCCGGAGGCCACCCTAACCCCCCACCCCCGACCCCACCTCCTGCGGACTTGGAGATGCTGCTGCTTCCACATCTCTTCTGTCCTCCCCACACAAACCCCACGCTCCTGGCTTCCTCAACTTTTCTGGTTCCCCTCTTTGTCCTCACACAGGTGTCAGAGTATCCATGCAGCTGGATGTGTGGAAGTAAGTGAGAAAGAAAGGAAGTCTCCACCATGATCTGGGAACTACGGAGAAGACACACCAAGTGACCTTCTACCTCTTCTTAGCTGCCTCTTTCTTAGGGCCTCTCCTCACCCACACTGCCTTCAACTCCAGTGACTTATATTCCAATCTTCTTAAACTCTGGTCCCAGCCTCAGCTCTTGGGCCCGACAGGTACAGATCTGGGAAGCCCCTCCTCAAGTTCCAGGCAGCAGTTAGAGATGTGCTTCAGCTTATGTTGGGAAGAGTAGGACTGAGATCCTTTTTTTTTTTTTAATTGAAGTATAGTCAGTTACAATGTGTCAATTTCTAGTGTACAGCACAGTGTCCCAGTCATGCATATATATACATATATTCGTTTTCATGTTCTTTTTCATTAAAGGTTATTACAGTGGCTGTACCACCCTGAACGCACCCAATCTCGTCTGATCTCGGAAGTTAAGCAGGGCTAGGCCTGGTTAGTACTTAGATGGGGGCTGAGAGTCTTAAAGATGAGGTTGTCTTTCTTTACCATTAGGAGGCTCCTTCACATCTAAGTGGTTGCCCTTTGATGAAATTGACTTGGAATTCGTAAAACTCTTTTGCCCTATTCTTACAGTTCTGTCTGTATTGCTTGCAATGAGTAGCAAGAAAAGAAGTAGAGAGGCCAGATAAAAGTAGGTGAATGTGACATTTCAATGCATTAAAATATCAAATTGACCATGTAGGGTGGAAGGGTCACAAGCAGTAACTGTAACTTGCTGGTATCATAGTCCTAAATCCAGATTCTGGATTATAACCAACTTCCTAGCTTCATCAGCGATGGAACACGCTGCTTCCCTTCTCCAGGTCAGAGACAGATCCAGGCAAGTAGTGACTGATCCCAGATGCTGAAGAGACACACACATGTTAATCACAAAACTCGTCCACTGTTTTTTATTTTCCTAGATCCTGGAAAGTGTGATGGATAGTTGGAGGAATGATACATGAAGGCATTTGCCAGATTAAGCACACTGGCCTTTGTCTTGAATGTCCTACATAATTCTACATGAGAGGTGTGTACGAGGGCTTTCTAATCCAGCACACTAAACCTAACTTTTAATTATGGAAGCATTATTAACATACACAATAACCACACTTATTTAAAGTATACAATTTTCTACGTTTTGACCTATGTGTGTGCCTGTGAAACCATCATTGCATTCAAGACAGTGAGCATATGCATTGACTCCTAAAGGTTCTTCATGCCCCTCTGCCCAGCTCACTAAAATTTAGAGCATTATTTTAATGGAAGAAACCATCAGCTTTATTCTCCAAAATGGACCACAGCATCCGTTCAATTCCATGTGACATTACCTTCCATGGAAGTATCGAGAACTCAAGTTTCTAACTGTCCAAGGCTCAAAATGGTTTAACTTATTTCATTAAAGAGATGTATGTTCCTGTGTGTCAATTATGCCCACACCCTTACAATACATCTTAAGTAATACGCTTTAGAAGTAGTGTTTCTTCCAAAAAATAAACTACCTTTTTGAAAAGATTTCTTCTGACTAAAATGTCTTTTCTTGTCACCATATGGAACCCAGCTTTCTGGCACATCTTAGTTACAGATTTAGAAACTCGATTATCTGAGCTTCAATTAGCCATTCAGATTATTATGCAAAACAGTCAACTTCATGGGGTTGGAAGGACACAAACAGGGGCCCAACAATTAGCTCCTGTCACTCTTGCTGTGTGAAAATTGAATGATAACACTCACAACAGGGGTGTCAGGGGTGTCAGGCTTTGTGAACTGGTAGGGTGGACTACCCATGCAGTTCCTGGATGCCACACAAAACCCAGCCTCCCACGGAGGTTAAAATGATCCAACCAAACCTCACAAATAATTGTTTTCTGGGTAGCATCTTTCAACACACCATACAACTATGGTTTAGTAAAGAGAAGTTTCTGTCTTTCCATATTTCTAAAAGTGACTTTTTTTCCTGCATAGTAGGTAGCATGACCTTAGCTGATAGAAAAGACTATTAAGAAAAAAAGACACTGTGGTGCATGTCAGAGGCCACCAGCTTTATGAAGAAACCTCTTCCCTTTCACATGGCAACTGGAAGGAGCATCAATCAGTCAATCAATACTTGTTGAGATCAGATGTAGCCACTTTCCTTCACTATTGCAATTGTCAGATTTATGAAATAAACAGTTTGCTTGAGCCTGAGATGAAAAACTTTCTATGACTACTGCACACATGGCCTCACACAATACTGGGCCGTTCACTTGTTCCATAAACATGTATTGAATTTCTACTATGTTCAATGCATTATGGGGCATATAAATATGAATATGACATTATGTGGCTCTCAGGGAGTTTACATCATAACAGAAATATATATGGCACTCAAGAGAACATTTAAGTGTGGCGGTGACGAAAGAGAAATGTGGCAGGAAGTCTGAAGCAAAGGCTTTCAGATCCAAAGCAGTGAGGGATGAACTAGGCAAGGTTTCCATTTTAATGAACTACTTTCTCTTTGTAACCTGATCACACTTTCATTATTAGACCCATTAGGTGTCTTTGCTTTTTTGTCTACACGTCTCTTTCCTCAACTAGACTAGAGCCCCTTTGAGGCCATGGACAAACTTATCTTTTATATCTTTTGTGTCAGCATACAATAGGTGCTCTTGTGTTGCTGAATGAGCAGAACAAAGCAAAAACTAGATCATCTTCACACGTGACTTTCAGGTCAGCCTGGTCATAGTAGATTTTTTTGAGGGATGGTGAGAAGCATCCCTCTGTCCATTCCTAAAGGGAGAACTTTGTTCAATTTGCTGCTTCCACAGCGTATTCCCCACAGAAAAAAATTTTGTTAATAAAATACATTTAGCTTCATCATATACAGTTTTGCATACACAGAGAAAATCATTAAAAAATTGTATTTTGTACCCTGCTCCCTGAGATTATGGTCCTTTTGATTGTCTTTTTTATGCAATAATATTACAGAAGTACCTTGTAGATACATTTAATATTTTATGTTCAATATATAGTCTGTACACATTTACTATTTGTAATACCATGTCTATACATGTACAATTAATCACTACTTCTTTGATCTGGTGATTTACTCATGTTTTCAATATATTTTTATTAGTACAGTCCCACAAACAAAAAGGGTATATTAAGCTTGAGTTTTAAAAGGAGCTTGTTCAATTTTTTTTAAATTGTAGTCAGTTATTGTTCACTTTTAATCTGCTATCAAAGTATGCTTATTTTTTTTAAAGTCATCTCTTTCAAAATGAAATTGAAGCCAGGTTAAATACTCAGTTACCAGTTTCATTTTGGATATAAATCATGTGACAGTCACTCAAGATTTTCAGCCCCCACTTGACCCCTGGGAGGGGTTTCATTCAACCACGATGGCAGTACCACCATCTGGGACATTTTCAGTAAAGAGCAAAGATCAGGCACCTTATAGACACAGACCACTCAAAAGACATAGGTTGGTCAAGAATGTTCCAAAGTGCTTTGTTAAAAGAGTTATTAAACAAACAAAATGTTAGAGCAGGTCATTCCTCTCCCACCTTTCAGTATCTTCCCAAGCCTTTCACGCTTCCAGCTTCTTTCTAGGATTGTTTCTCCACGCGGTCTGCCTCAGGCATCGCCTCCACCACAAAGCCCTTCCTGGTGGCTGTTGCTACCCAAGTCAGAGTTGAACACTCCCTCCCTGGCACCCCAACTAGTCCCAAACTTGCTCTTACTAACATGCCCTGGACACCTGGACATGCCGATTTGATTTCACGTCTTTCTCCTGCTCTTCAACAGTTGAGTCTCGGAAGGATGATACTATTACGTTTATTTCTATATTCCCATTGCCCAGCACAGCCCCTGGCACACAGAGGCACAGCTCCTATCTGCCAAGTGAATGGCTCACTGCATGAGGTCCTGAAGGGTGGACGACAATTGGAAAGTGAACATGGAGAGCCCGCTGTGGGATCAGGTTCACTGAGCTCCAAAATCAGTCACTTTAACAACCCTTGGCAGGAAGCCTTGCCTGACTACCATTCTGTGGGATCTGCATGAAAGAAACAATGTTCTCAATGCTCTGCTAAGTCAGTAAGAGTCACCAGAGCTGGCCTATCGGATAGGCACTCAGCCCAGACCATCTTTTTCAATGCAAAGACTGACACCTCTTTTCTGAGCCTCTCCTCAGATGCTATGTCTGTCCTCAGAGGGGCATCCTTCACTCAGACCTTCCACATTTCCTGCTGAACACTCAAACTTTGGGGAAAACATTTAAGAACTCCTTTCTTGCCAACTACATCTCCCTCTGGTCTTTTCACTGCTCCACATTGATATTTTCAGAGCAAGTTTCACCAGAAAAAAGCCAAAGGAAATTTGCATGGCAAAGGTACACACATCATTTTAGGCATGCAAATTATTGTTTTTAGAAGAATAAAAGGCTGTAAATACTTTGAGAAGTGGGCCCCTAGTGCCTCTTAAGTATTCTAAACTACACTGTGTGCTTCATAATTATGTAATATATAGAATACCAGCTGCTTTGAATGGTCCTCTGGAGGTTTGGATGATATCAGAAAGCTCTCCTCCCCCAGTGAGAGCCATAACCAAGCCAGCAGTACCGTCAAGCCAGATCCAACTGACACTGAGTTGCTGGGTTTTAACACACTTTAAAACAGATGTTTAGCCTGTGTGGTGCGGCTGCAGAGGAACATATTTTTGCCTAAAAAAATAGAGTCCTACAAAGTTGTATACCTGTACAGTGTATTAATATTTACTATCTAATGAACATCTGTCTGAAGGGATATGTAGGTTGCATCCGGATATACGCGAACATACTTATATATTACATATTTAAGTATTTATATATTTGCATTCAAATACACACATACATTGAGTTAAAAGACAAAACCCTAGATGCTTCTTTTCAACCATGACAAAGAGCAGAGATACATTTGAGCTTCTGGAGAGAAGAGTAAGGCATACAAATGCTTTCCGCTGGGCCCCGTGTGAAGGCTTCATAAAAGGATAGGTTAATTATTATAGTCTTAAAAATCCCCTTCCCAGTTGCATATACCCTGAAAAATATGACCTGTGTAAGAACTTTGACTACAAAGAGAAAAAGGACATGGCAAAGAACACAGACACGGAAAATGATGGGGCAAAGATGCTTGACTTCTCCTTTGAGGATTTCACACAAGGCCAAGCCCAACAAGGAAATGGTAACTTAACAAAACGCTTTCAGGAAAAAAAAAAAAAAAAAAAAAAGACAGAGAAAGAAAAATTAAAAGTCCCAAAGTCTTCACAGTTAAAATGTGAGCACAATCTGCAACCATGAGCTCCTCACTGGAAATCACTGGGATTGAGTTCAAAGTGTTACTTCTGCAGTTTCTTTTAGAAAAATGGAAAACTGTAGCTGTCCCCAAAGGCTAGGGCAAAAGAAGGACTACTGCTTCCTTAGGAAGTGAGTATGAGCTCTAGTCATGAAACTCAATGGAACAGTCACTCAGAGGTTAATCTGGCTAAAACTGCCTCTGGAGTCAGCCTGTATTAGATCCCAGCTGTATAACTTACTAAGTGTGTGACCTTAAGCAGGTTACCTGACCTTTCTGAGACTCAGTTTTCTCATCTGTCTAAGGGCAACAATACTTACCTTGAAGTTAAGACATCCTGATGCAGTTCTTGCACCTTAAGGGGTAAGCACACATGGGAACGTCCATCATACACAGGCACTATTACAATTTCCCAAATTAGTAGTCACAGAGGACTTTCAGTCATCGATGGTCTGTATGTCTGGACTGTACGCTATTTGTGACTTCAACTCTATTTGAGTTTGAACAGAAAACTGTACTTTGGAGAAGACTGAGATTGAGAATTGAAGAGTTTGCTGAAGGTTTAAGAAACTATCCTGAATGGAAACACTTTCTGTGCACCTGCTCTTACACGTCTCTACCCCTTTGTGTCTCTGCAAGGTCCATGCCCTGACTTCTATTTAACTCAAGCAGAAAAATGCGACTACTTTTACATACATCACAAAGGACAGATAAGGCACGCTTCCTTAATGATTTAGTGCTGTTACTCTTGTTGTAATAATTACTAATCTGCAATGGTGCTAATATAGTGATAATAATATTACAAATTTATCTTGGTTCTCCTGCCATTGTCAATTACCAGTGGTGTGAAGACAATCGTGTTAATAGGTAACAAGAGGCCAATATTGACAGGGGAATAAAACATTTTTTAAATAGAAATGTCTCATAGTTTAATTTACCAGAATCTTCTGAGCTGCCACACATGACCATGACAGCCACTCTGTCACAGCTACATTCAATTAAAGCCCTACATTTCCTTCTATCTAAAAATACTCTTCCCACAACCTTGTTTCTCATTCAACAAATATTTATCCAGTGCTTGTGACAAGCCAGGCTCTCTTTCTTTTCCTCTCCACGAAGAACCATCAGGAACCTATGATCTGTACCAGAGGAGCCAACTGCAGCCTCGAGGGCTACGTCCCTTCTGCAGACATGCCTTGTTTGGTTTGGACAGTTTTTAAAAATTTGAGCCAACATTTTAAAATGTGCAAATTCCACATAACAAAAACCACCCTAGATTGTCCATTTCTTTTCAAAAATCAAAACCACTGGCAACACAGGGCTCACATTTTCACATGGAAACAACTGACTAGGGCTGAAGCAGGGCACAAGCATGTTCATTCACCATCCACTTCCCTCCCTACACATACACACGCATACACGCACACAAACACACACATAGGCACGTGCTCTGTGCAAAGACTGACCCCCTGAGACTGGAAGGTTCCAAGGTGGGTGTTTGAATTTCCACCCCTTTCCATATAACCAGCATAATCTTTCCCTGCAACACTCACTCCTTACTTGCCACAGTATTTCTGCCTCCATCACAGAACAGAAATTTTAATCTCAAAGTCAGTTTAATCCTAATTATCAAATCCCATGATCACTCTACTTAGTCTTTCTCCTCCTCCTCAGACTCTCTGAGACAGCTGAATCCCAAACCGACCCCGCTCTCTGGGTTCTCCCTCCACCTCAGCTTCCTGGAGGTCTCTCCCTGAGTTCTCCTCCCACCTCCCTCCCACCTTCTCCTTTCCCCAGGCATCATCACTGCTTGCTCCAGGCCACTCAGTTAATGGAAACATCTTTTAACCTTTCCCCAGTTTCTACAATTCTGGCAGCGTAAACAACTAATCAATTTCTACCTCCAGCTCAGGTTTCGGTCCTGGAAAGGAGATCTGTTTCTTGCACAGCCCGGAACAGATGGCACCTCGAATTCAAGATGTCAGAAGGCAAACTCGTTAGCAAACCCTGCAGCTTATGTTGGAGTTTTCCGGATCTTCAATACTGCTGCACAATCCTTCCAGTTACTCATCCTCAGTATCTAAAAAACTTCTTTGATCTTTTTGACTTGGACACCTCCTTCCGCCATCTCTGCTAGACCCAGCCAATTCTGTCATCTAAAGGACCCTGTCCTCTCCCTGCCCAGCCACTCCCATGGCCACGGGCAGAGATGAGGCCGCAGCAGCCCCTTCCATGTACTCTGGTGCAGTGGGCTCCTGGTCGTGCCCCTGGATGCTACTCCCCTCCACACAAGTCCATGCGGCATATCCATAGCAGACAAGTCTTCCCAAAGCAATTCTTCTGTTTAAAAGCTATCCATGGTTCCACACTGTCTAACGAAAAATTGCAAATCCCTAACTCAAGGCTAGTGTGATGATATGGCCTCAACCTATTCTTTTTCCATTTCTTCTCCAACACTCTTTCATGCCACAAAGAAACAAAACTCTAGGCTCTTCTTATTTTCTGAGCTTTCCTACTCTACACTTTTATTTGTATCATATTCTCCACTAAGAATAGATTTTTCCCTCTGTTACTAGGTAGTTAAATGTTGCAAATCCTTCAAGCTTTAGCTCAAATATCACCTTTATGAAATCTCTGGAATTTTCATTGTACACCAAGTGGAAATCATCTCTCATTCTATTATTACTCTTCTACTACATAATATTTATTAAGTACTTCATAAATGCAGACATTGTACTTTCAACAACCTCGTAAGGTATTATTATTGTGCCAGTTTTAAAGATGAGAAAACAGGTTTGGAGAAGTGATATGACTTGCCCAGCATTGCACAGCAGGCAACAGAGCACATTATTATATCCACTTTTATGTTATTTAATATGTTTGACTTGGTACTTTGTATATTTGAATTTTTATCTCTACCAGATAAATATAAGCTCCTTGAGGTCAGGGAGAACACCCTGCATGAATACACTGTGTTATATCCACAACATCTAGTACATGGTATGCACTCCAATGACATTTATCGATTTAATGAATTATATTAATATACTCTCTGCCAGTTTTATTCTCCGTAAAATGGAGATAATAATAGTACCTCCCTTGCCCTTGTTATTTAGGATTAAATGGGTAAACCGAGTTCTCAGAACAGTGCCCAGCACAAAGCACACGCTGCCTAAATGTTAGTTTGCTAAGAGCAGTCACGCTGATCATTGCCAATTTGTCCCTCTTAAATGTCGAGATGAAACTGACATCTCAGCACTATCTGGGCTTGTGCAGCTTTTCTCCCATTTTCATTTCCTGCCTCAATTTCTTCTGCAGGTGACTGAGAATCACCACATTCTCCAGGGGGTACTCAAGCCAACTGTCATGTTGCCCAGCGGAGCAGGGCTAAGCCAGCACCACACGCCAGGTGCTCCTGGGGGAAGGACTCCTGGGGGCCAGGTAGGACCAGAAGGGTCTCTATACTTTCACCAGCCTTTGCTAAAGACACGTATAATCCCCATAATAAATCAGGATTCATGGCATCCTCAGAAGAAACGATAAACATACTGACATTAATGTCAATGAAATTCATTGGAATACTTCAATACAATACAAATTTGTTGTGTAATTATAACTAATGAAGAAATTCATTTAGGAATTAATGATTACATTTAAATTGTTATCCTAGTAATAATAAAAACTTCCTAGAAAAAATATACCAAAAGACCTCTCTTTTTAAAAAAAAGCACATATATTAATATATTCAGGCACAAAAATGGTAACATACATAGAGATACTAGTTTCAGCTTTCCACTTAGTTATTCAATAGACGTTTGCTGTGCACATGCTAAAGCTAGGTACTG
This sequence comes from Camelus ferus, assembly GCF_009834535.1. Lineage (NCBI taxonomy): Eukaryota > Metazoa > Chordata > Mammalia > Artiodactyla > Camelidae > Camelus > Camelus ferus. The sequence goes on along the minus strand of NC_045703.1, from coordinate 58,401,020 downwards.
CTAAGGACTAGGGATGCAAAGATGAATAATTAAGTCTTTGTACTCAAGAAATATATCCAGTGGTTGTCAGAGAGGGAAGGAGGGTGATTTTGCCTGCAGGGGACATTTGGCAGTGTCTGGAGACAGTTTTAGCTGTCCTGGCTGGATGGGGAGGAGGGTCAGTGCTACTGTCATCTAGTTAATAAAGGCCAGAGATGCTGCTAAACATCCTACAATGCACAGGACAGCCCCCCACAACAAAGACTGACCTGGACCCAGAAGTCAATGGTGTCAAGGTTAAGAAACCCTGCTGTAGACTTAGCGTGTTAAAACCTTATTCCTGATGACCTGAAACTGAGACTGCAAGTGAAATCAACATGTATACAGCTGTATGCAAGAGAAGAAATACAGGACATTGTTTCACACTGAATTTTCTATTTTCGCCCAGTTGATAAATTCCCTATTGCCTCCATATTTGTATTAATTGCATTTGTCCTTTAAAAAGACAAGGATCTGAAACTTTATTGTCCATAAGGTGTTTTCTTTCTTTTTTTCCAAAGTGACAACTGATTCTCATAACTCAAGGGCCAAGCCGGTGGCACATTCTCCACCAAGTGGTCCCTCTGTTAGGGTGCTCTCCTCACGTCAGCTGGGCAGGGGACAGGGTCACTGCGCCCAGGCTGCAGCAGCTGAATATCTGTAATCTGTCCCAGACCTGACTTTCTGGATGAGATCTAAACTTCCATATGAAAGAAAAGCACTAAGGTTTTTAGATTTTGTAAACACCACCTACTCTAGAGAAATGAACATGAAGAAAATAATGTAAATAAATAGAAGAAATAAAAAGCAAAACCCATTTTGACAAGTGGCAAAAAAAGATAAGCACAGGTCTCCAGAACAGATCAGTGATTCTGGTAATAAATGCCTGTTTTACTGCAAAACATGAAATTCTATTTTTTCCCATAACTCACTGCACATGCAATCCAAGATCCATTAAATTATATCCTAACATCATAAACTTTGCTTCTGTCATTTATAAATACATAACAAAGGTATTTGATGGAATTCTCATCTTCCTTCAAAAGGACTGCTTAACATGAGTCAACAGGGGTTTGGCTTAGGCCACGTGTGTGGGAACCGGATCATTTTGTCACCACTGTCATTTGCAGCTCTGGCTTCAGACTGCTGACTTAAGCAGAGCTGCTTCAAACCCAGGGATGAACTGGATTTTATATTCAGAAATAACATTAAAAGAACTACTATGATTCAGTATATTATATAGTCACTCCATTTTTTTTTGAATTGGAAAAATAAAATAGTTCAAGTTTTGCTTAAAACTAAATGCTAAACAAGCCATTTTCCCAACAGGCCCAGTCCTAGAGATACAAAGTTATTTTTCATAGTTCCTTGGGAACATAATACCCTCTTACTTTCAGTGACATGATGAGCTAAGATTCAGTCACCTAGAGGTCATAGCAAATATAGGACCGTATTACTGTCCACGGGTGCCGTGTGGCTGGCACCCAATGGAGGTCTTCCGCCTTCCATGGAGCTGGCCTCCGTCTCCTCCAAGGTTCTCCAGAGAATGATGCTGACTGTTTGGCTGGCCTCTCATTTTGGTCTCTTAAGAGAAATGCCTCTTATTTTAGAAAACATTCAAAGTGGCTGAGGGGAAATTGAGACTCAGATTTTATTCCTATTTTACCAAAACACGACAAAAACATGATCCCGATGAAGTATCACCCAAAAGAAGTCACATGTATCTGGTGTTCAGCTAAGTGCTACGTTATGGAAAGTCAACAGACTAAATCCTACAGTCTCACGATTTACAAGTAGCTCGAATACACGTGTCTTTATGCAAATACATGTATAACGGAAAGACAAGTCCTAGATAGAGATGCAAGTAAAATCCAAACATGGTGTCTAAATATAGGAAGTCTAAGGTCGTAGTCCTCAACAGCTCACCCACAAGCAAGATGGAGCATTTAAACCATATTTCCACTTCAATATCAGCGTGGTTACTATGATTGGGGCAAATTATCCAATTTTTAATGCAGTACTATGTGTTGAAAAGAGCAAAGATTTTTTTTTTTTAGTCAAATAGAGGATTAATCAGCTAAATTCTGAAACAAAGTCCTTTGTTCTCTGAATCTTGTTTTCCTAATCTGTAAATTCCTCTCTATATTAGTCAGCTCGGGTTGTTATTAAAAACCACCATAGACTGGGTGGCTCAAACAACAGAAATTTGTTTTCTCACAGTTCTGGAGGCTGGGAAGTCCTCGAATTCAAGGTGTCAGCTGATGACGTCCTTGGGGAGCGCTCTCTTCCTGGACTGCAAAAGGATACCATTTGTGTCCTCTCGAAGGTGAAGGGGCCCACCCTCAAGACCTCCTCTAAAACCAAATACCATCACATCAGGGGTTGGGGCTTCAACGTAAGAATTTGTGGGGAAGAGACAAAATTCAACCCGTGACACTCAAAGTTGCCCAGATAGGGCTTGACAGGGAAGGATTTCAAAAATGGGGCAAGGTCAGCAGTGCAAAAAACACTAAGAGCAAAGAAAGAGGGAAAAGGAAATTTGGGCCAGAAGCCAACAGTCAACCAGAAGGATCTAGTTAGGAGGTGCAAGTCAGGGAAACCTTGAGAAATTATGAAACACGCATGTGCTAGAGGTCAGAGCATAGTGGGGCCTGAGCCCCAGCAAGCAGGTGGGAGTGGGTTCTCAAGGTCGGAGCAATGAGTCAAACAGACACATGGCACCACCAATAAAAGGTTGCAACCGAGCAGCTCATACCTCTATTTTTATTTTGATGGGTACCGATGGTAGGGGTTGAAGGATGTAACTGTGAGTGGTAGCAAATGAATCACCATAAATGTGGGTGTGTTGGGCAGGGGTGTGTGCACTCAATTTTAGTGTTTTCTCATTCAAGAATAAGAAGCAGTCTACACAACTCTGGTGTCTACCCCTACATTGGAGTGGCTTTCTCTTAGTGTCCTTAACTGTCAATCTAGTTGCATTTATGATCTTGCCCAAGGATGCGTTGTTGGCATAAACACACCCCACTGCTTCACCCACCAGCAGACCAAGAGGCCTGGGAAGGACCGGTGTGTTGGCACCATTTCTGTGACCATCTTCCTCGCAGATAGGGCTTCATACCAGACAGCACTACCTGTGGCTTTTCCTGGTTCCTCCCCTTGGCTGCTATCACACCCCCACCGAACAGATGGTCTCCTGCTGGCTGTGGTCCCCAGGTAAACCTCGAGGCTGCCCGGATGCAGCTGATCATAAGGCGGAAACCGAGGCTGAGTGGTATGCTACCAAGGGCACTGCAAGCCCATTCTTCCCCTCACAAGCTCCAGCACTGTGAATGGATCTGTTCCCCCATATCTCCTACCTCCTTCCAGTGATGATGTTCTCCACCTTAGGTCAGCAAACTGTGACTGCTCCCTCAGTATTTCTCTTTATCTTGATCTATTTGCACTATACCTAGTAGGAAATTCCTAGAAGTTTCTAGATCTGAGTTGATACTCTTCCTTAGTTTTCTGCTGCATTTCATCTTTTACTCTTTTTCACTGAACATACTGAAAGGAGGTCCCCATATTTCCAGTGGCGTATTTGTGTGTGTCCTCAGGGTCTAATACAGAGCTGAGCATACAAGTTCAATGTTCCATAAATGCTTGTTGGCTTGAAGTAATACTTTGATTTTAGTTTTTTTCTCTTCTTTTTCCTCACCTTCCCCATTGTTATCAGCCAGCTTCCTGTATACAAGGTCTATTCATCAGCTAATTGTTAATCATCTCATAAGGGACGTCGTATTTCCATTCCTATAACTTAACACAGTGAATGGAACTTAGTAACATCAGTGGTATGTAAAGACAGCTAAAATCAGGTAGGTCAATGGGTGACGTAGCAAAAGACACCCATTGATATAACTCATACTGGAAATGGAAGATCCCACTCCTGCACAGGCATATTTACAAGCTATTACTGTTCATACTTGATGCATGGAACCAGCAATTAATATTATCAGAAGCACATATATAAAAGAAAATCTCTCTAGAATATACGTGTACATATGACTGAAACATGCTGTACACTAGAAACTGACACAATATTGTAAACTGACTATAACTGAAAAACAAACTCTGAAATTAAAAAAGAAAAAAAAAACCCTCTTAAAAAAGATCACACAAACAGACATTAAAGATGTTACACTGATATAATCGGGGTAGAAACTGCTAAAAGGACATGCAGTTGACTCTTTCGCAATAAGCCCCGTTGAAGGGATAAAAGGAAGAGACTGCTAAGAGTACGATTAAATTCCAGTAAGGTCTATGTTTTAGTTCCTTTAAGAGTTTATTTAATTTTCTATGTCTATACTTGGAAAGGCTATTTGAACTCACCATAGGCAGTTACTGAATGTACCTTTTGAATCTCAGCTTCCTGTTTATAACAATTCTTTCTTTTTCATTTCACTCTAATCAAATATGCCATTCAAGGTCTAGAATTTTATAGAGACATAACAGTAGTTATTTATATGCTGGGAGCAAGCCATTTTTTAAACAGCTGGCAAAGCAGCTTAATATCTCAGCCAATCATTTTAAGCTCTGAAAAATTCCACATTCTACAGTGCTCTTAAAGAGTAACCTCATAAGGCTACTCAGCCCAGGAAACAAGACACCTCATCCCCATTTTGTTCTCCTTTTTGATTTTTGAGCTTTTCAGTTGAGCTTTAAGCCATTTTATTACTAACAAATAATTTAGAGTGAGAGATCAAAATTAGGTAAATGCAACTTTGATGCTAGATTGGCAGTAAAACGTTTGTTTATTCAACAAATTATTATTATGGACCTGCTTTTCCAAATGTTATGGAATGAGAAATACAAAGATAAGAAGACAGTTGGTTCTGGCAGAGCTCCAATGAGGGGAAAGAAATACATAAACATGTCTTCAAAATAAAAGATGATGAATATGGGAAAGGACCCATGACCGACATGCTGTGGACGGACAGAGCTACGGGTGATGCTCCACCTGGAGGAACCCAGGAAAAGCTTTCCTAAGGAAGTGACTCTTTGATGGGGAACTTGAGTGATAAAGAGTACGCCATGAGAACAAATGGGTGGAGGTGTAAAGGAACACAGGGAAGCTGGGTATGGACAGAAGCTGGGAGCCCAGGGCTGAGGTAGAAGACTACTTTGGGTGACAAAGTCTAGAGGCAGACTCTAAAGAGAGGCAGCATGTAGAGTGGACATGTATTTAGGCTCTGGAGTCAGACAACATAGGTTCAAATCCCAACTGTTATTTGCTAGCTCTGGGTTTCCGGCACGTTGCTCAACAAATCCGTGAGCTACTTCATTCATATAATGAAGGTGGGTAAATGCACTCACTTCGTGTGGTTGTGACAAAAAAGCATGGGATTATAAACATCAAACATCCAGTCTAGCACACTTTAAGGTTACCTTCACTTTAAATGTTATTATATGCCTTGAGGCATGGGCATGTGGAAAGCGGGAGCTGATGAAGGTTTTTAATCAAGTGAGTCGTATAAACATATTGGAATGTTAGCAAGATAAGGCTTTAGTATGAAGGAAGACAGATGAAAGAATTGACCAGAGGCAGGGACATTGGGTAGGAGACTAATGTAATGTCTACGTGAGAAATGATGAAGGCCAAACATAGTAAGTACAGATGTGAGGGGATAAATTGGAGATATTTTTGCAAGTGGAATGGTCAGGACCTTCTAAATGATTGAATTTGGTAGAAAAAAGTCAAATATATGTGTGAGCACCAATTAAGAAGTATGTACAACCTACAGAATTTGTACAGTAGCTTACACATATATAACACATACACAAGCACAAAGAAAGGAGGATCAAAAGAAGCTTTCAGAATATATTCATTTGTCAACACTGCCTTGTTGACTAAAATGTAATTTACATACAATGAAATGCACAAATCTTGCACTTTAAATAGTATGATGAGTTTCAGCAAATGTTTACATCATTCAAGATATGGACACCCCCAGAAAATTCCTTCATGCACTTTCCTAGTCAAATGATGCCCCCCAAAAGAGGCAATCATTGCCATGATATCTATAAAAACTGAGTCATTTGCCTGCTCTAGAATTAATTATAAGTGGTATCCTGCAGCATGTACACTTCTGTGTCTAGTTTTTTGGTTTCTTAGCAAGTTTTTGAGATTCTCTTTTTCTGTTATATGTGTTAGTAGTGACTTCCTTGTTAGTTAAAGGAATAGTTAAATAGGTAAGGGAAGTACTCATTAGAAGTATTTCATTGTATGAATATATCACAATTTGTTTATCTACTCTCTGTTCAGTGGACATCTGAATCATTTTCAGTTTTAGACTACGTGAATAACGTTGCTATGAAGACTCTTGGACAAGCCTTTTGTGGACCGATGGTCTTGTTTTTTCTTTTTTTCTTGTGTGAATACCTAGGTATGGAACCGGTGAGTCAGAGCAGATAGACGCACGTTTACCTTCATAAGGAACTGCCTAACTGTCTTCCAAATTGGCTGTCCCACTTTACATTCCCATGGGTAATTTATGAGAGTTCCAGTTGCTCCACATCCTTGCCAACATTTGGTGCTATAAATCTTTTTAATTTTTAGCTACTCTAGTGTTTAAACAGTGGGGTTTTTTTTTAGGTTTATTTTGCATTTCTTTGATGAAACAAATGATGTTGAGTAATTTTCTGTGTGATTACTGGCCATTTGTATATTTTCCTTTTATTAAGTTCCTATTCAAGTATTTTGCCCATTTAATTTTTTTTTAATTTTTAATTAAAAATCAGACATTTGGCCTTTGTACAATTATAGGAATTATTTTAATAGTTTAGATACAAGTCTTTTGGCAACTATATGTATCATAAACATTTTCTCCTATGTGTGAAACATTTTCTCTGTGTGGTTTGCCTGTTCATTCCTTAGTTGTGTCTCCTAATGAACAGAAGTGTTTGATTTTGATAAAAATCCAATGTATCAATTTTGGGGGTGATGATTAGGAAGTCTACATTTCCCAAGATCATCAATATATTCTCCTTTGTTTTCATCTAGAAGCTTTATAATTATAGCTTTTATATTTAGGCTTATTAATTCATTTTTATATGTAATATGAGACAGGGGTCAAGGTTCATTTTTTCCATATGGATATCCAGTTATGCCAGCACCACTGGTTAAAAAGACTTTTCTTTCTTCACTGAATTTGTTACCTTCCTAGAAATTAATTGACCGTATGTGTCTAGGTGTAATTCTGGTTTCTCTGCTCCGTTCTATCAGTGTGTTGATCTATTCTAAAGCCATTACTACAGGGTCTTATCTCTCTGAGCTCCATCGTTCTGTGATGCAGTTTGGGAAGTCCAGGTAGCAAGTCAGGGTGAATGTGGAGATTCCCTTCTCTCAAGGATTACAGCCCTGTGCTGCCTGTCGTCAAAAGTCTAAAAACAGTTGCTCCACATGGAATGAAAGGCAGCAGGGCACCGACTACACAGCACCATGGCCACTCCTCACAAAGGCCAGCCTCACCTTTGGGGAGCTCTCCTTTCCTCTCCCTTCGCCCTCACCAGCACCAACACACATCCCATCAGGGCGGGGCTCCTGTTCAGTAGCTCTTCAATTGGTTCCCGTTATTATCTCTGTCATCCATCCCAGTGTAAGGTTTCCAACCTCTGTTTTCACTTTTGTTTCCACCACTGACCATGAACTCTTTGACATGTTTATCCTTGTGTACGCAAAACCTAGCAGACTGCTGGGCTCAGGCAGAAGGAACTCAAAATATAAACGTTAGACGAGTGAGTAAAGTCACTGAAGTGACTTTAATAGTGATAAAATTAGGATTCCACAAAATAAAGACATTTCTTTGCCCTGCACTATCTACTTTGTCAAAATTTTTAATGATGGTGGGATATAAATACTTGTACTAGCGGGTAGGAAGGGATAAATTGGGAGATCGAGATTTGCAGATACTAACCACTAGGTATAAAATAGAGAAACAACAAGTTTATACTGTGTAGCACAAGGAACTATAGTCAATATCTTGGAGTAAACTATAATGAAAAAGAATGTGAAAATGAATATATGTATGTATATGTATGACTGAAACATTATGCTGTACACTAGAAATTGACACAACATTGCAAATTGGCTATACTTCAATTAAAAAAAAAACTTGTACTATATTAAGCTTCAATTTTAGATGTTATCTAAAGGAGAACCATATGTGGGGGAACAAGCCTCTTTTCAATAATTACAGTAATTATTACAAATATGCATATATTCCACTTATAAATTATAATCTCTTGTTAATAAGTTGTAAACATTATTTACACATTTGATACATTGTGAGGACTATCATTATTATTAATGCCATTTTTAATACATTAATAACTCATTAGGCTTTTAAAACTGAACATCAAATCACTAATAATGTTATTTCAAATAATTATCCAACAAAAATCTTTTTTTTTTTTTTTGGTCTTTTAAAACTGAAAGACTATGGTACATAGTATGTATTAATTCATTTTATAATGAGTCATGTTACAACAGATTTCTGGTGTATAGTAAATACTTTTTTATTACACAGACTATATCAATTACCTAGTGGTACCACTCCAAGTAGGGTCTTAACTTTCCAGAACAGACCTCAACAGTTCACTTTCCAGACTTCACTGATCTGACTGCTCTTGGCGTTTCAGTGTCAGCATTAAAGCCAAACACCATGCTACATAAAATAGATAAATAACAAGGGCTTACTGTAGAGCACAGGGAACTATATTCAGTATCTTTCAATCACCTATAATGGAAAAGAATCTGGAAAAGAAAAAAATATATATACATACACCTGAACCTAACACAATATCATAAATCAACTATATTTCAATCATAAAAAATAAATTAAAAAAAAAAGCCAAAAAAAAAAGAAGCCAAATACCAAGTAAGCCCAAGCGTGATCTGGTGAAAGGGTCAGTCTTCTCAGGCTCTAATATCCAAGGACACTGGAAGAAATTCTGCACATCTGTTCTTTATAGGTTATTCTGTGGCTCATGGATGTTCAATTTTTATGCTTCTTGTGTCTTATCCTGCATGAACATATCATACAAACTCAAATTGTCAAACATTCAATAGAGAAATCTATAAAAATTCTCGATATTCATTTCATAACTTTACCATATTACCATACCGTAAAAGTATGCATTTATATAGTCACAAAGTTGTGCTTTTAATAAAAATTTAATACGTTCTCAAAATCCATTAACTTTAACATTACAAATGTTTAATGTATCCTGGAGTAAAATTAAATGCATTTATATGGCAGTTGGGCTTTTAATATAATGCAGTACTGTGCTTTAAAAGTGTATGATGTTAAACAATACTTAAAGAAATGATAAATCTTGTACCAGATTATTATGTGAGGTTAAACTCCACACAAGGTTATATTTAAATGAAAAAAATGGGTAAACTATAAGAATGAGTAGCATGTATTGAATACTTCTAAAGCTCTATGCATATTTAATTCTTATTGGCCCTCTAATTTAACTCTTCTAACAATCCTGGCAGTAGATTACAACCATTATCTAGTGAGATGTTCATCAAAGAAAAATAAGAGGATTAAAATATTTAAATATTCAAATTTATGCATTCAAATAAGCGTTACCCATTAAATAAAACACCTGGGGAAGACAAATACTTTTTTTCAAATGTGTTGCAATTGATCAAATACTTTGAGGGTGAATATTCTCACAGTAGGGGCAGATTTTCAAGAATGGATTTGAATTTGTGAAATGGTAAACAATTAGAGAGCCAAGTATAATAATTAAGGAAAGGGATCATGACCGGTAAGCTATTGTGTAGATATTGACACATTCTGAAATTGACATGGAATGGCAAAGGAGCTAGAATAACCAATATTAAGAAGAAGAGCAAAGTTGGAGGATTCACACTATCCAATTTCAAGATTTAATTACTGTGATTTAAAATTACAGTAACCAAGACAGTGCAGAATTGGTGAAATAACAGATAATGGAAAAGGATGGAGAGTCCAAAATAGACCCACAGAAATATATTCAGTGTTTTTGGTGGGTTTTTTTTTCAGTACAAAATATGAGTATTCCAAACTATTAAAAAGAGAAAGAAATAAAAAGAAAACAAACCAAATAGTCACCCCTAAATATTTGCATCCTCACATCTTCTACTAATTTTCATCTGTAAAATGGAACATTACCCAGCTGCTAAAGAAAGAAATAGCTCTATGAATACTGGTATGGAGACTGGCTATATTTGTACATACATCTTTGTGTATGTACATTTATTTTAATTAACCAAAGTCCATATTTTATTCAGATTTCCTTGATTTTAATCCAATGTCCTTTCCTGTTTCAAGATCCCAGTGTAAATGTAATGTATCAGAAAGTCACAAATAAGCAAGGAGAAAAGGCTAGAATGATCTGTATGGTACTCTAGATTAGAGGTGCAGACATCTGTTATGAACCATGTTTAGCTTCACATAGAAACATATGGATATATATAGAAACAGTTACACCTACGTGCTATATACAGATTCCTACGTAACTGAAAGGGCCTAGAAGCAACAGCACCCTAGTAGGAACAAGTGTACCATGTGCCCAGTTCTTGGTTTCTAATTCCATTCTCCAATAAAAGGAACCAGGGCCGCCTGGAGAAATGGATGATTCTAGGACTGAAGTAGGAAACATACAACATGAGCCTAGAGCATCTTGTCGTGCCAGAAAGAAAGAAAGTCCTGGAAAACAACCACCACCATGGGGCCACACTGAAGGGATACAGGAGCCAGCTAAAAGCATTCCTACTGGCCAAGGCTGGAATAATTTGAGTATGAGAAGAAAGTCGTACTGGATTATAACTCAACGTTCAAAATAAATATCTGTGAGTCCACACTGATACACACAAATGACTGAATAAATAAATAAATGAGGGATTTATTTCTCATGCAAAGAATTTCAAATAACTTAAGAAGATAACCCATCCACAAAGAGGTAGAGCATATCTCCTCACCCCTTAAGTGTAGGCTGTACACAGTGACTTCTATTCCAAGAGTGCAGTATAGGAAGGGGGAAAAGAGTAACTTTACAGAAGAGAAGCCCACAGACACTGGCTCAGCCAGGTGATCAAGGTCAACATCACAATGATGAGTCATGTTGACAGCATGTATGTTTGACAGGATGTGATGAAAATGAACTTCACCTCGGTAGTCTTATTCCCCCAAAGCCATAACCCCAGTAGACTCAGGAGAAAGACACGAGACAAATCTCAACTGAAGGACATTTTATAAAATACCTGAACAGGACTCCTCAAAACTGTTAAGGCTATCAGAAAACAAGGCAAATCTGAGAACTACCATAGCCAAGAGAAGCTTAAGAAGACATGATGACTAAATGTAATATGGTATCCAGGATGGAATCCTGGAACAGAAGTAGGCTAGGAAATGTGAATAAAGAATGGACTTCAATGTTAATAAATGTCAGCATTTATTCATGAATTGTGATGACTGTACCAAGACATTAAGATGTTAATAATAGGGGAAACTGGGTGTGAGGCATATGGAAGAGTACTCTCTTGAATAAATCTGAAACTATTCTAAAATAAAAAGTTTATTTAAAAAATCATCCCCTTAAAAATTCACTCTAAAAAACAAAAAATACTATAGCAGGGGGAAAGCAGAAATAGGAAGAACGGTTATGAAGTTGTAACATTCCCCTGTATCTATGATGATGTTTTTTTAACTGGTTCTGAATAAAAATTTATCAAAGAAATTACTTTTGCAACTCAATGGCAGCATTATTGTACCATCATTAGTCAGGAGCTAATATTCATGTTGCACTTAATATCTTCTAGAACTGTCCTAAAAACTTCATACACATTCTTAACCACTATGCTACATCATCCCTTGAAAGTGACTACACTGAATGGGAAAATCATTATGAAAGTATAGATACAGACTCTTACCCCAACAAGGCTAGATTCCTGCAAGTATAAGCACAGGCATGTTTCTTTTCTTTTCTCACTTTTTTGGGTGTGTATTTCTATATTTTTGAAAATGTCTTCACATTTTATTGCCACATTTAAAAACTTCTGTCTTCAGGCGAAAAGAGTTTCAAATACTTCATTATTAATTGTATAGTCAACTTCCATTTGTCTCTCAATATACACTATTTGAGGTTCATGTATATGATGTCTCGTTTGAGAAAGTATAACATGCCAAAGCCTTCATTAATACCCTCTTCTAGCGTTTCTGTTTCCATTTGATTGGTGCTCTGTACTATCTGCAGTTGTCCCAGCTTTCAAAATCCTTTAGGTAGCCTTAACCATAAGTGCAATATACTTAAAGATCCACAAGGTTCTGTTTCAATGTAAACATTTCACTCTAAACATTTTGGAAACAAAAGATTAAGAACTGCAAACCTTCAGGGCAGACATCTGTCAGTGCAGTGTCTGCCATTTCCAATAAAACCCACCCATGCAACTCTGATGCCTTAATCAAATAGCAAGCTCAGCTGTTTGGGTTGACATCCAAGCAGACTTTTTCAAATTATTGTCTCAAATCACAAGAAAAGCCTTATTAACTAACCATCCAATCCTTTTGTAACCCTTGATGTAAACCAAATTTGCTCCTCTTTGATAGCTGATAAAGAAGCACAAAAGATATCTGTAAATGGTCAAATGAGCCTTAATACTATGTTACTAATGATAGTCCACTCATTCTGCCTTTACAATAAAAATGTTGTGTTCAATAAGGACACAATGAATATTGTGCAATCAAAATGCCAATGTATCCCTTCCAAATCTCTCTTTGGAGAGGGTACCCTGTGCTTGATCAAGCAGAGAAAAAAAATGTCTTGCATTGGACAGAAACAAGTATAAGGTTTTCATATATTTGTCTCATGACAATATTTCATCTTAATACAAACTGGCCACAACAGCTACTGCAGAAAATTGCTCTCTGTTTGCTGGCACCCTAGGATACCATTATTACTGATGAGGCTGAGAAACTCGTCAGTGACAATTCAGGGTTCAGTCCAATGGTGGCATCCAAATGCAATGTAAGTGGATTTTTTTAAGAGCTTTATTTGTGATCTCCTTAATTCTTATTCATGTCCACTGGTCCTTGACTTGCATGAAAATTCAAGGCAATAAAGGCTTCAGCTCAACTGAATTCAATTTCAGAAATCAGCAAAAAGTAAGATTTATAAAGTAATTTTTAGAAATCCCTTTGGCTACCCCAGGTGAGAGAAATACACTTGAGGACTCTGCATCTGCCTATTTCGGAAGCACTGTCCTCCTCCATCACGGAGGACATCTATTCTATTTCAAGTTAACGAGGCTTAATTCCATTTCCATGGGCAATTGGCAAGAATAAATTAGCCACTTCATTGAGACTTTTTTGTAACAAAACTCTTTATGATTGGAGTCCACACCACAAATTTTCTGTACTTTCTATGGACATACAAATAAATCTATCAGAATAAGTTTTGAAGGTTATTTGCTTAACATTACATCACTTCTGGCTAAATTCCTTATACTTGTAGACTTCCTGTCATATATTATTTTTCTTCTCAATGCACTTTAATGAAGTCACTTAATTCTACCTCCCAGGTATTTGACCAGGACTAAAGGTAAATATCCTTACAAATATTTGATATGTTGGGAACTTAAAAGTTTAAGAAATCAATATGTGGTTTGTCTTTTGCTGTGCTTAATCTATCAGGTCAAACATAGCAGAATATTCCAATCTAGGTGATGTCAAAGCAAGACTCCCTCACTCCCACTTCCTGCTTTAAAAGAACTTGAAAAAGAGTGAACGACTTCAAAATAAATTAGAAAAACACTGGCAGCAGTATGGGTAGCATCAAAATGAGTCCAATTCTTGTAATTTAGGACAAGCAAATGAAATCATGTCAACCATACGTTAATAGCCTGCTAGTCTCCGCACCTGAGAAAATTTTCCACACCAGATTCTCTCCTTTAGCAAGTTTAAAGCCAAGGCAAATACACTTTGCCTGATGAAATTCAGAAATGACAATTTTGCTGCAAGGCCTCTTAACTAGGTATGCATGATATATTCTGAAGCAATGAGAATATTCATCTAGATTTACCACAAGGGAGTCCATGAGCTTATATTTGCCTCAGAAAATGAAGTTTCGACTTTCCAGATGAATAAATTAGACTACAGATCACTACATTCATCCATATGGAAATAACTATAATACAGGCTTCCAATTTTAAAAAGTGTTCGGTGTTTCTCGAGGACGATAAACTATTATGGATTGTTTACAATTAAGTACACAAAAGTACAGGCAATAATAACAAACGACAACCAGGTATTTCAAACTTTAGCTGACAGAAATGTTATAAGGCTATCAAAATCTATTAAAACAATAGATAGACATTTGGGGAATATGTTAAAAACAAGGGAGCTAAAGATGAATTGGTTTAGGAGACATTTTGCAGAACCCAAATGTCTGAGTTTCCTAAAGCTGAAACTCTAAAGTAAACAGAAAACGTGAAAAAGCGAGCATGTTCTCCTGCTGAAATTACAGAGGCAATTTAGTCAGCTGGAGACGGAGGAACCAGACTTGAAAATCAGCCAGAAAACACACATTCACATCACCGTCCTTGCAAGAAGGACGTCTCCACCAGGAGAATTATGTGTCGTGTAGACGACCATTATGTGGCTAATTCAAGAAGCAATTTTTATACTTAATTCTTAACTTAGAAATTAGGAATTTATCAAAAATCACTATCTGGAAAGAAAAAATTAACAATCTCCTGAAATTTCCTTTTAATAACACTGTTAATAACCAGTGCCTTTTTTTCTCATCATTTTGCCTTATTATTCAAGAAGTATTTGAAACATTAGCATTTATACCTTTTATTCATTATACTCATTAAGCATTCCCTCAGATGTCACCACACTATACATACATTCAACTTTATACGCAGGCATATATATAGCTATAAGATGTATGTGCACACTTCTATAATTAAATTCTCAGCATCAAAAGGGCTTGGGCTTGGGTGCTCACCGAGAAGGTTCATGCCAGAGGAATGTCCAATCAAGGCTGAGGGATCTGTGAGGGATGGCCAGATCCTGTAAATTAGATAGACTCGGGAGAGTCTAGCAAGGAAACCAGGTTAATGTGAACCACCCAGTAGAGGTGAGCCCCACCAAAGGTGATCTGTGCTATGGGGAACTGGTGGAGGGCAGTCGGGGAGAAGTCCTAGAGGTGGGTCAAGCCCTGTGTCTGGACATCAAGAGCTGGGAGATGGAGCTTGTGAGAGGGAAGAACCTGGAACAGAGGGAGGAAGTGAAGCAGGTAAAGAAGGCAGGTCCTCCAGTACAGGGTAGCCCATAGGGTAGTTTCAATTCTCTAACTGTAAGCCAGCATGATTACAGAACTGGAGAGAGGGAGGCATGGCGGGAGTTTTAATATTTTCAGACACTTTAGTGGGAGGGATGATAGTCAAAATGTTCATACTTCTTTTTAAGAAGAAGGTAGAAATAACCAGAGCCTATGGGTACAACAAGGAATCCTTAATTTTCAAATAATTGGGGCAACAACTATAATCCACTTTAGCAATTCACTGAAATAGCAAAAAATACAACGTCGACTTAAAACTTTGAGTCATTTGAATAACTCAACTAGTTAAAAAGGAAACTTACACTATTTTTATTATTTTAATTTTAGAAGAGGTACATAATCATACATATAATGCAGTTTATTTTAGCTAGAGCTATTGACTTCAAATACCAAACTGTCATTCATTTGATTTAATAAAGTTCAGGGGGGAAAAAGATCTTGCCTTTCATTACCAATTTCCTTCACTCTACAAAAGGAAAACCACCATCTCATTATAAACTTTGAATTTATTGGAAAAAGCTTGGCTTGTGGCTAGTTATCCCTGGCATTAGACAGCCTCATTTGTATTGTCTCGAAGGAAAAATCCAGGGCATTGCCTCTGAAATTCAATTCACTGCAATAATTGCTGCATTTGCAAATTTGCCAGGCAGCTTAATGTAAAGTACATCGATAAAGTTAGCAGAATCTGGCAGTAAATAAACATGTATTTAGATGTCACACGGGTTAATAAGAAAATTTTCAGTTTATGTGGGACAGAAAACAAATTACAAGATTGTGTTGTTTGGGCAGACAACCTAGCAAAGCTGGACGTGGGTCGGAACAACCTTTCACGTGTGTTGTATAAAATGATCCTGAAAGGAGAGAGAATATTTATAGAATGTTAAATTGTCCTTGTATCATTTAGCGAGTCACAGTTAATTATTATGTAAGAAGACACCAGCCATCTGTGCCTTCTATGGGCAACTAAATAAGTAAATAAATAAACATCTTTTAACTTAAAAATAAAATTTCTCCCCGCTTTAAGGAAGTGAATTCTGCTTCAAGTGGAAATACCTTTAAAATCAATGTTCTCTTCTAGTATCACTGTTTGCAGGGGTGGGAGATGGCTCTGAAACTATTCGGAGAAGGTCAAGGCAAAGCAAAGGAGAGCAGTAGAATGGAAATGAGTGCTGCTCTCCTCCATGTCATTGGGCCCATGCAGTTTGCTTCTCCTAAATCTGCAGACTGCCACGAGGCTCTGGAAGGGAACCCTTCCCTGCTCTGGCCACTCCAAAACCAAGCTCAGGGAAGGCAGATTCAAATCAGAATTTTATTTCAGATCCTACCTTTTAATCTACTAATATGCTGTCCATAGCAGTTTTTCAGTGGCTATTATTCAGTGGCTCAATAGAAAAAATTTGGCAATTCTTAGTTTCTAATTTTTTTGAGGAACAACAGGAGTAAAACTATATATCTCAGTAGAAAGAAATTCCCCATAACTAAATCTCATTATAAGTTAACCAGAAAGTGAAACAAGGAAATACAATGATTATTTTCAAAATTGAAAAATGTCACAAAGGAGTAGATTTTATACATGTCAAATGTATTTCAAGAGTCAATGTTACTACTATTCTTGCTGCCTTTTTTTTTTTACATTCTTAATGTTGATATTTTTAAAATCAACAGTAGATATCACAGTCACATCCTAAGAATTTTCCAATTTTGGAATCACAAGTATAGATATAAGATTTATCAACTGCTATCAAGTAATATCTGAGTCAGAGAAAATATAATTGCTATCATGTTCATTGGTCCGAAAAAGAAAATGAAAAATAATATGAAGATTTGTGTTCTATATAAAGTGGAACATTATAGATACACTGTAAAAAGAGAAGCCCCCAGATACTGCAAGAACTCAATGCTCTTTGATCGTGCCATTTTAGTAAACAATTAAGTACAAAGGACTCCATAATTTAGACTTCAATTACACACCAAAAAATCATCTCCCCAGATAACCAGCTAGAGGAAAACAGTTCTAGCACACCCCGGGTCATGCTGAAACGCCAGAGCACAATGGCAGCCTATTACCAGAAAATGAGTGTTTATTTAATGCTAGTTCAGAATTCATCAGAAAGGGGCCATTTGCTGGACCAAGATTTTAATTTTTGAACGCAAAGCTTCTTCATAAAACGGTCTAATACTTTTTGGTCTCTCTTTCCTAAGCTCCAGGAAGTCATGGCACATGATTTTTAAACAAAGCCTTTGCTCTCTGTCATTAATCCTTTCTGAGTAAGCAAATAAGTAATCCTTTTAATCACCAGGGCTGATATACCCTATTGGCGAAACATCAGATAGTCCCCTGCCAACTGCAGGAGAATCATTTCCACGGCCAGGGAGGAGAGCAGGATAAACATCTCCATATAGGATATCACGGCTGAATTAAAAGGCACTGCACTAGGAGCAGAGATGGATTATTACTTTATTGCATTATAATCCATGGCATCATTAACTCGGACGGCACGTTCATACACTCATATCCTTCTCTCGAGCTGCAGTTGTGTGCAGATAACTGGCGTCCATTTACGGGGGCCGTATGAGAGTGAAGAGAGAACGTATCTGGACACAACGCTTAAGCATGAAATACTGTGTCTGCCATAAAGTGTTGGAACTTTGTCACATTCTCTAAGTGGAGCCATTTAAATTAATCTCTTACAACCTTTAGGCCTAGTGCTGAACATATTTATTTTCTTTGACCTCTCCTAATGTGTGACTTCTGGCCATTTATTCCTTTTAGTTGATTTTTTTCCCCTGTCTCAAAGAGCTCAGTGGGATTTTAGAAAACAGAATTATTAAGCTTGAATGCACTGCATCAACAGTTCTTAGAGCCATTTTTTTTTTAAAGACACACATATGCTTTAGCAATAAAAATTAAAGCTCACTTCCACGGCATATTATTTTCCATTTCATGCTGTCGTTTACCCATCAAGCAAGAGAAAAAGAATGACAAAATATTCTTTCTTGTTTCTTTTTGATATCCTGGGAAGCTGAACATCATCATGATTCCCATTATCATCACCACCACCATCAATGTCACAGCTAATGCTCAGGGATTACATACTAATTGGCAGTAATTGGTTTCAAGCAATATGAGTGTCTGTGTGCGTGTATACACACAAATTTTATATATACACACAAAGTATGTATTATATACAAATTATAACATATGTATTGTATTAATTAATATTACATACATACATTAGATCCTAACAACAATTCTGTGACAGTGCTTCTATTATTAACCCTATTTATTTCAGGCTATTGAGATTAATCTAAATATAAAGCTTTCAGATGGATTTGAAATGGGATGATGTGTAAAGATTTAAATAAAACAAGGAAGTTTGCTCTCAAGGTCTCAGAGACCACGTCAAATTTAAGGCACGTGACAAAATTAATTTTCATTACCTAAAATCAGGACAGTTACAAAGTCAGAAAACTATAAACACATGGAGTCTATACTGAGTGTCTCTCCTTTTCTGTTGGATATCCAGCAACATTTAAATTGTGGTTTTTTTCATTTCATTGAATTTGAATAATTATTCAAATTATTGAATTATTTTGTTATATTTAATAAAAGCTAAAAAGGAAGAATGATGAAATTTCTAAAGGATATTTGAATGAATAAAAGAAATAGCATGTCAGGCTGAGCAAGGTCTCAAGGCCTGTTAAAATAGGTCATTGAGTTTTAAAAATTTCAAAAAACAAATTGTCATATTTTTCCCTGAATAACTTTCTGCTCTTTTAAAGGAACTTCTTATTGTATGAAGCAGTTAATTACCTTTAAATTTTAATAGAAATTATTTCACTCTAGGAAAAAAGAAATTAAAATCCATCTGGATAAAAAATTTTCCTTTTTTTTAGTTTACAGAATTCAATAATTCTTCAAAAATAACTGATTCACAATGCTTCATTTTTAAAAAATAATCCATATTTGATTCAGAGGATAATTCTTTAAGGGATTTTAAACTCTAAAAAATTCAAGAATTAGGTTATCAACTGATAGAAATTCTGAGATAATCTATACAGGAGGATACATGTGATCCAACAGAAGTAAAACTGGACGAGACAAAGCAAGCAAAAATGTCTGGCTGGATGTCCAGCCCAGTGGCGGGGACAGCAGGGGCACCAAAGCTTAGCTCATTTGACCTGAATAAGGCCTCAAGTATGTCCTTATCTTTTCTTTTATTCTTTTATCCTGTGAAAATAAAACATGGTGGGGATAAAAAGTCCTAACAATGCCAACCAGTGTGTACGTTACAGTGGACACATGACCTACATTGCTTATAGGGCTCTTCTGTGGGGACAGAAAGACTCAGGTTCTTAAGCTCCTTTTGTTCCTAACAGGACTGTACTTCACAGTGTCTCCAAAATGATTTTCCCAAAGCCACTGAGCAGGAAAATGCCAGAACTTGGACCCACAAGCACCCTCCTCACTATTTCATGCTACCCCTCTTCAGGGAGCCAAGAAAAAGTATGATTCTCCTTTGTAGAAAATACTCAATACCATCATTCAGCAATTTTTTTTTTCATCCTTCAGCAGTTATTTAGTAGGTACCTATTAAGTAAAAAGCATGACTTTAGATCTTGAAAAGAAGTGTCCAAGGCGTTGTTCTGACTTCAAGGAGCTTAAAATTTAATAGAATCAGTAACCCCAAGTACATTTAAAATGTTCTGTGGTAATAATAAGAAAATTAATTTATTATTCATATGCCATCAATTTTTTAAAATCATTTAGTGCATTTCATATTACAATAGCAGCCTTTTCCTCTCACTCAAGATGAAGTTCTTAATAAACTCCTGAAGCTGAAGAGAAAAATGAAAGTATATAATGAGGGCTTCAACAAGCAGGATTATATAAAACTAAAAGTAGCTACGGCCAAATATTGCATGTTTGTTACAGCAGCATTAACTGATCAGGTTGTTCAACAGCCTCTCTTTTAGAAGAAAAGTGTCTAACACGGCAAAAACACTTTCAGCTCAAATAGACATATTTTGGCCCCATGATGGGGTAGCATTTACCTGAAAATTTCATTTTCACTAAAAAAAGCACACACACACACACAAAAAAAAAACAAACCCAAGGAGGTTTATTGTTTTAGTTGTTTCATATATAGAAGCTTTTTTTTTTAATAGAATCTTGCTGTTGTTGCTTTCTTGGGGCAGACACCATATCTTCTGCTTATTCCATTCAACAAGTATTTATTGAACCAGTGCGGTTCTAGGCATTGGAAGACCAGCAGTAAACAAGCCAGGCAAATTCCTGCCCTCACGCTGGGGTGCAGGGGACACAACTTAAATGTGTATGATGTCAAGGGCTCTGAGAACAGAGCAGCAACAGGGGATTGAGAGAGCTGGGGCACAGGGAGAAAAGCAAAGGATGAATCGAGGTTTGAGGGCCTGAGAAACCAGTAGAAAGGAGATGCCATTGACAGATACGGGAAGTCTGTGGGAGGAGCAGGTTCACGGTGGGTAGGCGATGGGGAGCTTGGAACATGACTTCAATTTTGGACATTTTATTGAGAGGCCTATTGAACATCCAAGTTAAAATACCTATTATGCAATGGCTTATTTGAACTTAAAGTCTAGAGGGAGGTTGGGACTAGCAATATACATTAGCACATCCACAGTGTTTAGTCAGGAGGTTGGAGCAGATCACCATAAGGGTGGAAGTGAGTGGGAAAGAGAAGAGACATGGAAATCACGTCCTCAGCTGCCCCAATGATGAGTTTGAAGACAAGACAGAACCAACAACAGTGAGATACCACCTCACACCTACCAGGTTGTTGTCATTGTTTTTTAAGGAAAATAACAAGTATTAGTGAGGATGTGATGAAACTAGAGCCCTTGTGCTGGTAGGGATGTGAAATGGTGCAGCTGATGCTGTGGAAACCAGTTTGGTGTTTCCTCCAAAAGTTTATATAAAATTGCTATATGATCCATTAATTCCATTCTGGGTCATAAACCCCAAAAAGATTTGATAACAGGGAATCAAACAGATATTTGTACACTCATGTTTATAGCAGCATTATCCACAATCACCAAAAGGTGGAAACAATCCAAATGTCTGCCAAGAGATGAATGAAGAAACAAAATGTGCTACATACATACCATGGAATATCATTCAGTCATAAAGAGGAATGAAGTTCTGATATATGCTGCCATCTGGATAAACCTTGAAAACATTATGCTAAGTGAAGAACCCAGAACTAAAAGGACAAATATTGTATTTTTATACTTATATGAGGTATCTAGAATAAGTAAATGCATAGAGACAGAAAATAGAATAGAGGTTACCAGAGTCTGGAGGGGGAGAGGATGGTGGATTATGGCTTAATGGTTATAGAGTCGCTATTTTGGGTTACGAAAAAGTTTGAAAGTAGATAATGGTGATGGTTGCACAACACTGTGAACATACTTAATGTCACTGAATTGCATACTTAAAAATGGTTAACACGGTAAACTTCATGCTATACATATTTTATTATCACAATAGAAAAACTAAAAGGAAAGACATAACTAACAGAAGAGACTGAGAAAGAGTGGCTAATATAGGAGGAAGAGAACCAAGAGGGAGTGGAGACCAAGCAAAGAAAGTGTTTCATAAAGACGGAAATAATCATAAGGATTACAGGCTACTGGTGGGTTGAGCGCAGGAAGACAGAGAAATGATGGTGGAAGAGGGTGGACAGCTCATAAAAGCTTATATTATTAACCTAATTAAAAGAGTCCTTGTCTTTGGAAGTTCCATTCAATTTCCACTGACCAATGCTATCAGCACAAATCTTGGAGTTACCAAAGCATAGTCCGAGTTATAACTAACTGTGGCAGAGTAACAAAAAGTGCAAGAGAGAGATCAAAGAGAGAGAATAGAGAAGCAGTCAAATACTCCAGCACAGACACCATTTCTCCTGAGCCTAACATTAATGCTTTCATTCCCTGACCTCCAAAGTATGAAATTAATCTATCTGAAAAGAAAATAGGGGACAGGGTGCTGATTGAAACTAATCAATCAAGTTGGGAGGTGATTAATAGAAGGCAGTCTTGTATGTGCTGCAGGCGTATCTACGATGCAGGTTGAGAAGTGGCCGTTTTATAGTTCATTACATATCTGTGTGATGTTATTTATTGTTTACTTAAGCAATAGCAATTGAAGCACAGGCCAATTCCTGGGAATTAATGACCCACAGGGAGAGTCCATTACCTCTGGACATTAACCTCAGTCAGTTCACAGCTTTTCCAGGAAAATCCCTTTGAAGAACTATTTGTTCTCCATCCCCTGTCATCACATTTGAAAACAATATTTTAAATATTCCTTTACTCTAAGGTCATTGAACTATACTAACAGTTCTATGCTTTGGGAAGCAATAGTTTCTTTAAGACTAGAAAGGGAAAAGAACCACAAAGACCACCTCTTGAAGGCTTTCTGAGTTTATCCTCCCATAGACAACAACCTACAGAACAGAAGAAAAAGAAAAGTGAGTTAAAACTCACTTCAAATGTTTCAACAGTCCTAGTTTTGAAATTCACATTTTAACTGAAGTATTTTCAGGGTTTGAAGACTCCCGAGTATCTCCAGAGCTTAAAGCATGAAGGAGCTCACAATTCTAGTGCTTCCTCTTGATGAGAGTACAAAGGAAAAAAATAAAGGAAATGTTAACAAAAAGAATTAATGTGATAAAAATACTGGCCCAATTATGAGGAACAATCTGTAAACAGCCAGAAGATGTGCCCGAAGGCTGAAATAGCTCTTAGTGTGTTATGTTTATAAAACTGAAATTCTACTTCATTACATTTTCCAAAGCAATAAATAACCAGTATTTACTGAGGACGGCATAATTCTGGCCATTACCAAGACAATGGTCCAGAGAATGTGAAAGCTGGACAGAACGTCAGTCCTCCCCAAGGCCAGGAGAAGTAACACCACTTGCCCGAGAACAGAGAGAACTCAAGTCTTCTCAATGTCTACTCCAGAGTTACTTGTACCCTAGCTTTGCTGACACCATTTAATCATAACAGAAATAATACTCATATATATGTATATATGTACTTACTATTGCCAGGTATTCCTCTAAGAACACCACATATTGACTTGTTTAATCTCCACTACCACACTATGATCTGGAGATGGCTATCTTTATCCCCATGTCATAGATGAGGAATACTGAGGCACAGGGACATTAAACAACTTCCCCAGGATTACCTCACTGGTAAATGGAAGAAGCAATGTCTGAAAACTTGGCCACTGGGCTGCACAGCTTATGCTTTTAACCACTATGCTAGCAGGAATCAGGAAAGAAACGATCTTAACTGCACACTATTTCCAGCACCTAATCTAGCATTAAAAAATTAACCAACACTTGCATGATGCTTATTATGTCTTCTAAATATTAACTCACTGAACCCTTGTAATAACCCCATGAAATGTCCTTATCACCATCCCCAACCTACAGATGTGCAAACTGAAGCAGAGAGAGGTTAGGCAACATGACCAACGGAGCTCACACAGCTGGGAATCTTCACAGAGCTGGTGTTTATACTCAGTCTGCCTCCAGAGCAGTTATCCTTGTCAGGACGCTGCTGTCCAACTCTCCCAAGGTATCAAACACTCAAGTCAATGCCCTTCGATCATAATCCTCTGTCTTCCTTCTTCCATTTCCCAAATGAGTCCTTAGGTTTCTCATCACCCCTACACAAAAGGAGGAAGAGAGTGCCGAAGCATTTCCAGACCATTCCAGTATACTGAATCAGTTTCTGCTAAGTTCATGTACATTCATTTGATGCAGTTGTTGGGTAGAGGTGAGATACGATGAGGAGAGAGACAGGAGAGGGGCTAGGAAAAGAGAATGTGAGAAGAGAAAATACTAATAGCTTGAGCTGAAACCCTAACTATAATAACAATAATAGTTAACATGCATTTATTAAAAGTTTACCTTCAAAAGCTTAGTCTGGCTGAGTATAAACTTTACACTCATAACGCAGGTAATTTTCATGACAACCTTTTGGGGTAGATACTACTTGTATTCTCATTTCACAGATAAGAAAATTGTAGCTTAGGGAGGTTAATTAACTTGCCAAGGTCCCACAGACAGACAGTGGCAGGGTCACTTCTGAGATATGCTGGGAGGTGTCCCTTCCTGGCTGTGTTTAAGGGACTTTACTTTGGGTTCTCTCCCCAAAATCTCCAGGACTCAGGGATGTGAAAGGAATTACACATGTGGACAATTCCTATGTATGTACAAGTGTTATTTTTAATTGGGGGGGGGGAAGGAATTTTGTTCAAACTCAAGGGTAAAATTGTAAGAAACATCGTTATAAATGTACTTGTGTTAAGTCCTTATTGTCAGCGTGGCATTTCATACATACTGTCTCATTCACCTCTCCCATCTCTGCTTGGCCATTTTACTTTCTCCTCTTTACAGATGACAAAACTATGATTCAGAGGCATAAAGTGACTGGCTCAAGTTTGCACCATTTTGTAGCAGATGGAACTGGTTCCTGTACCATGCCCTTCTTTCTGGAAATTAAGATACATGGGTATAACATGAAGTTAAAACATAGCATGTCTGTTGAGAACTGAGAAATGAATCATAAGTACAATTTATCAATTTATACACACAATTTCTCTAGAGTCTACCCCAAAATATCCACATATAGCATCCATCTGGCAAGAATGTACTTTTGAGCCTGCAACACAGCTACTGAGGCATATTGAAAAGCCATAGGAAGCCTTGGGATGATGATGGGAAATGAACAGTGGATAAGAGTCCTTGATGTGTGAATATCCCAGTCCATTTCACCTCAAGACAACAGCCACATGACTCGGTGGACCTCCTTGGAGGAGCCACACCGTACATGAGTGTGTCCCTCCATACTAGCAAGTCCAAACACAGCGTGGTGAGCACTCAGGACGTACGCAGACACCATTATGGGCTGAAGTGTGCAGTCTGCAAATTCACACGTTGAAGCCCTCACCCCCAGGACCTCAGACTGTGACTTATTTAGAGACAAGCCCTTTAAAGAGATGATTAAGTCACAATGCGGCTGATACAGGGAGCCCTAATCCAATCTGACCAGGGTCCTCAGAAGAAGAGGAAATTCACAGATCCCAAGGGTGGGCACACACCGAGGAAAGACCGTGTGAGCACACAGCCAGTAGGCGGCCATCTACAAGCCAACGAGAGACTCCTCAGAAGAGATTAAAGTTGATGACACCTTGGTCTTGGACTTGCAGCTTCCAGAACTGTGAGAAAACAAATTTCTGTTGTCTAAACCACTCGGCCTGTGGTATTTTGTGGTGACGATATTAGCAAACTAATAAAGGCACCAAATTTAAGTCCCCAAACTTGCTTGCAATGTTTATCCAGAGCTTAAACACTTAAGTGTGACATATTTTAAAAATACTTTGCTAGGTTCCCGTCTGAAATGAAGGTTCTCTCCTACCCTGTCTTGAAGTTCTGAGCCTTCCACTTGTCCACCTGACTTCTAAAACTTCCAGGGGTGCCTCTTGTTTCATTTGATGTAGACTCACTTTTCCCCTTAGGAAGATTTTTAAATTAAATACCTTCCAAAGTTATCTGGAGTATTCCCAAATACTGAATTTGACATTTCAGTGCAAATTGCAAGTGAATACTTAGCAGCAGAGCTCGTGTCCTGGAACTCAATTACTGTCCCGTGAAGGAGACGAGAAGGAGACCTGTGATGTCTCTGTGACTCATTATGAAATAAGATTGGAATTAACTCCAAGTATCTTTTTTTTTTTTTTTTTGGTGATAACAGAGTATGTAGGCTCACCTTTTCAGAACAAAACTTTGAAGCATCTAAATCCAATTTAGTTCCTTTCAAAAACATTTATCATAATAATGTGTGCTGGGAGCAGACACATGGTAATTTAATGTAGACGTTGTGACATCAGGGGCATTTGGATTAGGCAAATTTGCATTGGAGTCATTTTAATTAGAAGTAAAATATGGCTTTTTTTTTTTTTAAATCAAGTAATGTTTGCAGTAAAGACTCAGTCTCTAACCTTCTCTTTTTGATGAACATAAGGGTGAGAAGAAGGACACCAGTGACAAAGAGATGGGGTGCAGTTGGGTGTGGGACCAATGTTTGGAAAGGGGTGCAACTCAGGGTTCATGTCAGACTCAGTTTTCCACTTATTATTCGGTGATGAAAAACTTCGCGTTTCGACTCAACCCTATCAAAACAAACCAAATCAGAATGCTCCATTGAGGCCTCGCCCCGTGTTACCCTGGAGATACAATGATGAATAACACCAACCCTACAGCTAAGACACTTAGAATCTGAAAGTTGTTTTCTCCACTTGAACCCACTCATTTGACAGGGACAAATTCTGTTCAGATTAGAATAGGAAAAAAGGAAGAAGCAGAGGAAGACTATGAGGTGCTTTGGAAGCAGTGATTACCAGAACATTGTGGTCACTTTTTACAATCAGGTTAGTAAGGGAAAGGGAAGGCAGTGAGGGAAAGGACCGAGAGTAGGAACCACGGCCACACACGGGGCTTTATCAGGCAGTGGGCGGGGTCATGGGCTTACATACTGCCTATCCTCAAGTCAGAATATTGCAAAGAGAGCATCTGGACCACCAAGAGCAGCATCCTTGAGAGCCAACACTGACCAGTTTAGCGAAAAGTTTTTCACCGAGTTGCCACAAACAGCAGCCTTTCAGCCTAAACCTACGATTTTTCACTTTTGAGGGTCTGTAAGCACCATTCAGAAGCCCTGATTTATCCTCAAGGCATTTACCTGATAAAATGTCAAGGAAACAAATGGTTAGTAACATTTACTCCCCAGAAAGAGCTGTCACTTTTAAATAATTTTTAAATTTTAGAAAGGTCATTTCCCTATTCTACAAGTCCGCGATGACTCTCTGATGCCTGAGGATTTACGATCCGTTTTTATAAACTGTGTTGAGTGAACTTGACTTCAGTGCCGATCACTAATGAATTGCGGCATGGTTTCCTTTCATTAGGCCGCACACCAGCTCCTAAACCTTGAGCCCCTCCTCCCAGCCCATTAAGCTGTCCGAGGTCTGAAATTCATGTTTTAAAAGATGTTTGTTTCTCAAGACGAACTGCAAAATAAACGTTCAAAGGGCTATAATAATTATGATTTAAGAAATAAAAAACAAACCATCTTAGAATCCACATTGAGCCTCAACTTCTCCTACAATCCACTCCATTTGTAAAAACAATGAACAAAAACCAAAAACCCCCGAAGTATTCAATAAACTGGATTTTTAAAAAATCTTCACGGCAGCCCCACTTCATATCAGATTTAGGATTAACATGGCCCAAAGAATGGTGCATAAAATCATCACAGGTTTATGGTTAACGCAATTAGTCAATTAGTGCTAAAAGACTGAGATTTCCGGAGTCAGTACTCTATCACTGGAGTCATGCTGATACTCATAAATTAGCGTGGACTTAACGCAGAAATTGTCCCTTTGACTCAGATCCTTAATCTCTTTCCCTCAGTGGGAAAGGAGATCCTCCTTTACTGCACAGACCTCAATCTGAACTGATTCTAGATCTTTAAAAAAAAAAGCATTAAAGTACAGTCAATACTAATGGAAGGCAGCGGGGACCAAGATAACCTCAAAAGGCAGCAAATCAGAAATGTGTTTAGCTTTGGCTAAATGGAGATTTCAGACGGATAAACCGGGAGTTGATCTGATTCTAATCCCCAGCTACATACCCCAGCATCTCTCTTTCAATCTTAAAATCATCCCTTGGTTCCAACTAAGAAACTAAAGCCAGTAAGCATTCAGTCCATTCCCAAGGCACATGTCTTTCTACAGCGAAAATGAAGGATTCTGATCAGTGACACGAGGTGTTAGTTACTGTGGGGATTTCTGGGCATCAAGTGCCACCTGATTCACCACACTCTCAGTATAATTTACTCTTCTGTGACATTTTAAATAGATTAAAGAAAGAAAAAGTATAATTTCCATTTCCAAGTAGTGAGACAGACCAAGAAAACAGACACATTATTGGCTGATGGCAGAAATGGATCCCAATTTCTGGCCAAATGTGCCAAATACATTGTAAATCCATAACCTCCTAAGCATGGCGAATAGAAACTTTGCAGTGATATGTGAAAGTCCATCACTATACCAAACTGTGTGAATGTTATCATTTAGACCTGGGGAACACATTACTCACATAAACCTTCAAAGGTTATGATGAAGCTTTCCACTAAGAAAGAAAAATAAACATGTACAAATTATTATAACTTAGTAACCTGTTTTCGCTTCCCAGGGTCAGGCAGCAGAGGACAGTGGTACTATGTCTGATTCCACTATCACTGAATAATAAAGTGATTTCTTGTGTGCTTGGGAAAGGAGAGGGTGGGAGAAATCAAGAGCAGGGAGAACAAATAATTGCATGAAATGCTTTATTAAAGCTCCCATTTTATACACTTATATCTATATTCAAGAAGGGCGAGGAAGAAAAAAATAAGACAATGAATTGAAATGTAGGAGATTAATGCTATTTAAAAAAAAAAAAAACAGTAGAGTTTCACTCTCCAGAACTGGCCTGAAAACACTTGATCGACCCTGATTTTTTTTCAGACTAATATATAATAATGACTAACACTTAGCACCTACAAAGGGCCACAGTCTCTGTACATAACATGTCTAAATTCATGTCATTTTTTCAAGGACTCAGTGAGCAGCTAGAACTATTATATCTCCTTCAAAGGTGAGCTCAGAGGCACAGCACACTTAAAAGACTTGCCCAGAGTGACCCGGCTAGGAAATCATGAAACCAGGATTAGAACACAGTCCAGCTCCAAAGACTCTCATTCACTTGCAATGATGGTCACTCGTCAGCTCATTCGAGACAAAATGGACAATTTCTGTGCATGCATGATACAGGATTTTTTAAACCACCGTTAACTGTTTTAATAATCTCTAACACGTAAGCAGAATATAATGGAGGAAAATAAGGGGGAAAAAGTTTATAGCTTCTCAATGGTGTTTAGCACCAAGTGCAAGAAGACTGATTTGGTGAGAGGCCATGTGGTTCACCACCACACAACGGTATGCAAACATTTTGTTGGAGGCCAGTGAGTACCTGGAAATGGGGATGTTTAGCGAAACCCCAGTGGGTAAGAACCCACACTCTTACTAGAGCTGAAATCAAACCTTAGCTTTAACCATGACCATTTTCTAGGTTTGACCATGAGCAACGGATTTGACTTTACTGAGTTCCAGTCTCTAATTTGGTAAAATGGGGATAATGACACCCTCATTTCATAGGGGTTATGGAGTGAATAACTGAAATCATATAGTAAAACTCTCTATCACAGTGCTTGGCACACAGCAAGAGTTTAATTCAATGCTGTTATTGTTGTTATTATTATTTTTACTATTTTTCTTTGAACATCTGTTGATGTTGAATAAACTTAAGGTACCAGTATTCCTAGCTGATATACAGCATCAATCAAAATGGCATTATATTTACTACTTTGTTTCCATATATGAATAAAATTTATTTCTTAATTTAATTTTAAATGCATTGTTAATTTTATCAATGCTACATGTGCACATAGCTAAAATCAGTTCCTGCTAAATGGCTTATGACAAAAAGAACCTTACTCTCTCTCACTATGCCTACCTGCCTCCACCCATTTTAAATGTTTTCGCTGTTTCCTGTGCCATTCACCTCCACTTTTCTAAATGCTATGCTTGTACTTCTATTTACAATTTACCAGATTTAGATAGGGAAAGCTCCGTGTGCCACCCAGGCTCTTCCTTTAGGACAGGCACTCACTTATTCACCCGGCTGCTGGGAATGGGACTGCTGACTCTCAGCTGAGACTCTCTGTGACTGGCCCTCAGTTGTAAAAAGCCACTTTGCCCAAGATCATCCCACCCCACCGTCTTAGCTCAGGCTGCTATAACAAATACCATAGACTTTGTGGCTTAAACAACTGCCATGAATTTCTCAGAGTCCAAGATCAAGGTGCCAGCAGATTCAGTTCCTGGTGAGAGCTCTCTCCCTGGCTTGCAGATGGCCGCCTTCTCACTGGACCCTCACATGGTGGGCAGAGAGGGCTCTTGTGTCTCTTTCTCTTTCTTTAAGAGCATTAATCCCATCATGAGGGCTCTATCCTCATCTCCCACCTTCAAATATCATTGCATTAAAAATTAGGGCTTTTTTTGGGGGGGTATGTAATTAGGTTTGTTTGTTTGTTTATTATTTTTTTAAACAGAGGTACTGGGGATTGAACCCAGGACCTCATGCATGTTAAGCACATGCTCTACCCCTGAGCTATACCCTCCCCCTAGGGCTTCTTAAATATATGAATTTTGGGGGGACACAAACATTAAGTTCACAGAACTCCCTTGCAGCTGCGCATCTCCAATGAGGGGTGGATTCTGAGGGTATAATGACCTGGCCCCCTTGAATTAAGGCAGTACCACTCTGAGGGCGCCATCCCAGCTCCAGAGACTGTTGTGACCGCATCACCAGCACAATTCAACTCCTCCCTCCGGCCAATCCTGCTTCCTTCAGTTCTCCTCAAGTGTGGATACCAAAGGCTCTCCTCAGTAAACTTTCCAAACAGAATGTGTTTCCCAGGGAACCTAAGACATGGCAGACTTTCTGTCGCAGTAGTGAACCTAATCCATGCACACACTTCCCTTCCTCTAATCCTTTCAATACAGTTATATCACAACTTCCCGTTAAATCAATAGCCACTGTTTGCATCACTATGACAATGAAATACTGCTCACAGCCGAGCCAGATAGCATCCTATGGTTACCAGACCTTTCTTGTGTGCATTCTGTTTTGTCTTGGACTTAATAAAGCTACTGCTTGTTCAACTGCTTAACTTCTATGAACCTTTCTCTCCTTTCTCTCAGTGCGTCAATGGATCTGTCAAATGCTTCTCAATACATTTTGCAAATCTTATACATAATAAATACTCTAGCAGCTCTGTTTGGTTCTTGAATACTTCCCTCCTGCAGCCCTCCACCTTCCCGCTCTAATAGGTACCTATTTCCCTGTACAGATGTCAACCTGACAATTCCTTTTCAGTCTTCTGTGTCAGAACTTCTATTTCACAAATCTTGGGCTATTCCTTGGTTTTGCTGGAGTTTACTCTCCAATAGCTTCCCCCAAGAAAGCATTCGTGGGACATATATTTCGGGAGTACATCCACATCTGTTATTCTCCACTCACGTGTGATTGACAGTTTGGTCGGGCATACAGTTCTTGGTTGAAAAATCACTTTTTCTCTGAATTTCCAAGTTTTCCTTTATCCAGTTAGGAAAACTTAATGGAAAGGCAAGAGTCATTCTGATCCTCTCTCCTTTGGATATGAATGACTAATTTTCTCTCAAAGCTTAAGAAAATATTTTTTATTCCTAGTGTTCAGAAATGTTGTGATGATGTGTTTTGGGTTAGCATTTTTAAAATTCGTTGGGCTGGATGCTTCTTTGTGCACCTGTTTCATCTGGATGGTTGTGTTCTTTTATTCTAGAAAATTCTTCTTTA
This sequence comes from Camelus ferus, assembly GCF_009834535.1. Taxonomy (NCBI): domain Eukaryota; kingdom Metazoa; phylum Chordata; class Mammalia; order Artiodactyla; family Camelidae; genus Camelus; species Camelus ferus. The sequence goes on along the minus strand of NC_045703.1, from coordinate 58,369,071 downwards.
TTATTTCTTTGATAATTTTCTCCTCACTGTTTCCTCTCACCTCTCAGAAATTCCTTATGGTGGGGATAATGGACTTCTTAGGTAGATCTTGTAATTTTATTTTTGATTTCTGATCTCTCTTTTATTTCTACTTCCTGGAAGAGTTCATTCATTACATTACGCTCCAACCCTTTTACGCTATCTTTTTCTTTCGATCACTATATTTTAAATTTTCAAACAGCTTCTTGATCTCTATTTCTTTTTCAGAGCTTCTTGTTCTTATTTTATGGACATAGTCTTCAAATCTGTGGAAGTTTTGAAGTTTTCTTCTGCTCCCTGAAAAATTCTGTTTCTTCCATGTTTCTATGTGTCTTTCTCTCAATTTGAGGCTTTCCTAAAATATTGGGTGATAGTTGCTTTTTTTTAATATTTACAGTTGAGGTGTGTCTTTATTTATCCCTGGGGCTTATGTCAGCCTTCAATTGGTGTCCCTGAGTTTCTCTAGAGAAAAGAGCTCTCGTATACTCCAAGGAGAATAAATTGGGGAGAAGATCTGATGTACACCTGTTGTGTGTGAGTCTTTCCACCAAGGCTGCTTTTTCAATCCCATGCCTCATCTCAGCCTTTAGAAGTACCTGGTATCCCCAGGTGGAGTTCCAAGGAGCATGATGACTAATTTCTTGGTGATCTTGTCCTCTGCAGTCTGGGTGGGAATTTCTTCTGCTTTGATGAGTCAATTACCATCTGCCATCTTGCTTTAGTAATGATTGTTAAAATATTTTCCACCATTGCTTTCTCTCTGGTTCTCTTTGCCCTTGTGAATTAGTATCAGAAAGTTCTCCTGGTGCACTTTAGCTGGGTTTGCAGAGGGGAAATGCATGTGTGGGCATACTGTCATTTTTAATGAGAAGCCCTATGTTTTATTTCTGAATATGCGTTTATTATTTTACATGCCTTATGATGGTAAGTACGTTTTAAAACAAGATTTTATGAGCGTCTTCTTCTATAAACTTTGAGAAAATAGTTCACTCAAGGTGCAAAGCCAACAAAAGAGAGTTTTTTCTTTAAAGGCAAAAAATGGGGAAAACCACCCAAGTTTTCAAAGGGGTAGTGACAGCTACATTATAAAACTCAATACATTTTTTAAAAATGTGTTGTTAAATACCTTTCTTTACAGAGCCATTTAGTAAAGTAAAATATGTAGGCAAAAATATACATTGTTCATTTTTCACAGAGCAGTCAAGCTTAGACAAGGAATCTTGACATAATATTTCTGTCACACAAACCTCCAGAGAGAGACAGATGCTAAACTAGAAATGATATTACTTTGTGCAAACAGGGGCAGTATTCAGAATGATGATATCAAACCATGACACACAGCAAGACACATGGAAGAGAAGGCAAAAGTCCAATCTCAACATCAAAGGCGATCAGCAAATAATTGAATGGACATGGTTACATGATTAAATTGTATCAGGTACAAGATGTATAAACAGAAAATAAGAAATTAGACCATGTGATAAAGTAGAGCCTTTCTTTTACAATTCTGCTCAAAATAGTTTCTCTGTGGTTTTATATATAAGAAAAATGGGTGAGAGTGAAATTCAGATGAAAGGACTAAAGAATACAGGATGTGTGGGGGACACCTAAGTCATTTCTGGTAGAGTTACTGCTCTGCCAGGTGTAATGACATCTATAAATTATTGAAACTTCCAGCCTTGTAGTAATGATTTGGTAATAAGTCCGAATGCATTGGGGTATGAGAGAACATCAAAACATTACACTGAGTTTTAAATGTTATTGTTTGGTCCAGAAATTATTTCAGTAAATAACATCTGGTGAAAATAATTATCCTGCCTTCAAGTTGCAAAAATGATGAAATATTCTGAAGAAGATTAAATACAAATTTCATATTTGTTTATTTTAAGAATTCAAGAATAATCTTAAAAGTAAAAGTGGAATGCTACTACATGTGAAATGATGGTGGGCAGGCCCGTCTCTGGCTTCTGACCTGTCAGGTTTATGTCTTCATTTTATGACACTGGCATGAAGCCTGAGCTGAGGGCTCAGATAATACATATACTGTGGAACTTGGGGTATTTACAATCAGAAATTTGCAGCTTCATCCATAAATATCAGTTAACATAACTGAGTTATTTATGACATACTCTCCTAGTTTGCATTGTATCCTAGAATCACATTTGCTACCTGTCCATTGGGGACTTAAGGGCCTTCATTTGGATGAAAGTAATCAAAAATCTCTAAAAAACAAAACAAAGTACTCCGTGTGTGTGTGTGTGTGCGCGCGTGCGTGCGTGTCCATATGTGTACCCAAGTTTGTGTACCAGCAACCAGGGTGGGGTAGGTGAGGCACTCCTTTCAAGGGAAAATCTAAATGGATGCCCCCAAATCTTGGTAATCATGATAAATAACATTTTAAAAATCAGTATTAATGCAAAAAAACTACACAGTACAACAACTAAAGGTAATGAGTCCCAGATGGGAAGGACATCAGGTAAAAACTAAAGAAGTGCAAAACAAGTATGGACTTTAGCAAATTAAAAAAAAACACACGATAAACAAAATGTCAAAATTTTAAACAAAGACAACTATATCACTGATTTTCATCTTTGCATCAAATTCCAACATATCTTGACATGGCACTGGTGTGTGCTTATGTATTTATCTATTAAGGCTTTTTTGTTGTGTTGTGTGTTCAAAAATAAACAAAAAGGTTGTCAGATGATAACTAATATCTATGTGATAGAAAAGTTAATAATGGTACCAATGAACACTATTATTTATCTAAATAGCTAAACTCCCCTGAACACAGGAAATATCTTATATTTTACTGTGCCCATCATATTAACTAAAACTTCATTATTTTACACAAACTACCAAATAAATATTTGGACTAGTATGGGGCCTGGGAGAGTCAGGGGTAAAGCAGTAACTAGAAATAAAGAGCCCTGAGTTCTAGTTCTGGTTCTGCCACTGCCCAAGGCAAAGCACTTAATTTCAGTGGGACTCAAGGATCTCGTTTATTCAATTGACTGAATTGCATTATCTCTAAAGTTTCGCTACTCTAAGAGTTTATGGATTTGTGATTTTGTAATTTACTTTTTTCAGTTAGGAACAATTTATTAAGAAAATCATATTAAATAAAATACTACAACATAAAGAATTGGTCTTCTCACTGCTATTTATTTGATATCATCAAAAATAGAATTAAAGGATGTAAATCATCACAGAATCCGTAAGTTCTGAGTAGGCAAAAAGCTGAACATGGTATTGTGGCTCCAAACTGGAGATGTTAAGAGATCAGAACACTAACTCCAACAGCTGAAATGGACAGATACACCCTTGGTATCCCAAATACATACTGTGAGTGGAATTTCCTATTAAAAGTGTAACCACATAGTTATTTTGTTACTAACTAGTCCATAAAAGTCGACTTTAAACCTGTGATTGACCTGATTTAAATAGTCTTGTAGAATCTAACACATTTGTAACAATTATTTCATAGGAAAAAGTACTTAAAGTTCTAAAACTACCACATAAATTTTATAATACAACCACTATTGTATAACAATTACATTATAATTAAATAAGTGATTTTCTAGAGAGAATTCTATACCGTATTATAAAATGTTACAGAAATTGTGCTTCTTATGGAGAACTATATTCAATATCTTACAGTAACGTACAGTGAAAAAGAATATGAAAAGGAACACATGTATGTTTATGTATGACTGAAGCATGATGCTGTACACCAGAAATTGACACAACATTGTAAACTGACTATACTTCAATTAAAAAAAGAGAAATGCAAAAAAAATTGTGTTTTTTTTTTTAATTGAAGTATAGTCAGTTACAGTGTGTCAGTCTCTGGTGTACAGCACGATGCCCCAGTCATACACATATAACATATATTTATTTTCATGTTATCCAATCAAAAACCATATCTTGTCTTACACACTCAGGTCTCTAATTTTCTCTAATAATGCCATATGTAGGCCATAAAGCCCTCATTTCTGGATGCCACAATGTAACATAATAAATGATAATCTATCTCATCACTTACTTCTAACAAGCAAGTTTATTACATTTAAAGAATTTAATAAAATAGTTAACATAACATACTACAATATGCCTTAGACCCCTCTAGGGTGTATATTATCACTTGAGTATTTTGTGGAAATGGGAGATTTAAAGCTTAAATTAAGTAAAAAGTTTGACTCAAAGATTATGCTGTAAATAAATGAACTTCTCCACAAAGTCACAAAATAAAAGTTGTAAAGGATTTTATTTGGATAATTGTTAAATTATTTATAACTAGAATTATTTAATGTAAACTGCTAAAGGGTTTTTTAAAATTTATTTTACATTTTTCCTGTAGGTAGCATAAATATTATTTTTGTACTTCATTTGAATTCAAAATAATTTGTCAAACCATCTCCTTTCCTTCCCAACACACAGAAAGGTAAATGTATCTGCCTATTATTTTTTTTTCCCACTAATTCTGATTGAATACAGGCCAACAGAAAGCTATAGAAATCATGAAGGATATAGATCAAAGCAGAAGTGCAAGCAAAGCAAATACAGGAGCTTAGCTACAGCCCATATTCCCGAATCGTTCTAGATATTAACATACTTACGCTGTCCCATTTATCTACATTCACGTGACTATAAATAGTGAGAAACAGTCACTAAAATTCAACATCAGAGTTTCCACTATATAAAAAGGAATTCCCTCTTTGTGTGTGTTCCTATCTACAATGCACCACGATGCCTAAGACAGAGATGCTGTACTAAGTAACTTGTAAGCTATTAAAACAGCACCTAGTTAGTTCCATGCCAAAAGCGATGGCTCTGCCTCATGTAGGTTTACTGACTTTGTTCATTCTTTTCAGGCTCTGTGTTTTAAAAGTTACTATATTACCAATTATGATGTCTTTATCAAAGACAATAAAAAAAAATACCCAAATAAATCCCATAAATTTTTGAACTGTTGTGGCAGTTTTAGTTATGGTGTGCATTCATATAAAGCTATTATTAAGAGACATCCAAACTTACACCTCAACTGTCTACCACCACTACACAGATGGTGGTGGAAAGGGGCCCTGTCATTTAAATGAGTCACCATTTTCATCAATATGCTCATTGGTTACCAAGCAAAGCTAAGCTACATCTGAGTCATTATTTTCTGGCCTCAGTTATGAAAAATGATCCATTGATCTCTGTCGGTACACATCTAACTCCCTTTTTCTAATTCTGTGTGTTTACCTAAAAAGCTGAACTGTGTCATCTGGACATGAGCCATTTATAAAGATTAGATACAGTCCTGTTTATTTTTCTCCAATTTTGAGCTATATTTCACCCAATGTAGTCATAGGGAAAGAACAGAAATGGAATTTTCCATGAGGTTGTACTCCACTCAAGAAGAGCGATGCTTTGAGAATCCACATATTCTGTGTGGTATTGAAAAAAAAAATGAAATTGCATCTGACTTTGTTTTTCCAAACTCCATTTGTGCTTTGGTCTTAAAATAAGATCATACTGAGGTCCTGGAAATAATCCATATAGAATACACTGATTATTCCATTTTGAAAATATACTGCCAAATGCTGACTTCCTTTCATTGACTGCAGATAATTCCCCCATTACTCCTGCGTTGGAAACCCAGACTTTGAGAAACAGCTCTTTATTCTGAGAGTTGGCAGTTGTATCTTTGGTAAAAAATTAAAAACAACACACACACACCCCCCTTGCCAACAAAGACAACAGCTTCCTCTTTTGATCTATTAATGCTATCAGACCATTGTCAAAACCAAACAAGAGTTACTGGCTAAAAAGACTATGTCCTGGCCTGTGCTGAGACACAGCTGCAATTCAGTTGGCCATGCTAGGCCCCATCTGTAAGAGTTGGATGCTTGGTGACCCTGGCCAGTCTGAAGCCTATTTAAAGAAGCCCGAGAAAGCTAGGCAGACAGATGGTAAAGCAATACAATAATGAAGAAAATCTAGCTTATGCTGATGCTTATTTTGCCTTCCAAGAGGATGCTGTAACTCCCAAATAACACTCCACAATGGGACATCTATCACTCACAGGCATGCAAACATTTGTGCTCAAACACAAAATATCAGTTAAGGTGGTCATAAATTTCATCAAATGGAAACAGAACACAACAGGCAGCTACTATGACAATTAGCATACACACTGCGTATAGCAATTATTAAGTAAGGGATTACAATTTCACTCCTTAGCCCCTACCTCTGTTTTCTCATAAAGAGATTGTTGTTGTCGTTGTTTCTTTTGTTTTATTTTTGTTATGGGACTTAAATTCAGTGAAACCAAAGCTATTAGAAATAATGGGTTAAACCAAATGCAGCTCAAACATCACTATGGCCTTCTCCCTCTGGGCACCCCAGGAGGAAGGAAGAAATACTCAAGGAACTGAAAGGCAACTGGCATCCTGGAGAAGAGTTGCAGGAGAGGGACTGCAGGAGGGGAGGTCAGGTCACTTTACGGGGTTGGATATAATCCTAACGGTAACTGGAAGACACTAATGAGTTTTGATCGGGGGAGATCACGACTCCATTTACATTTTAAGGCCTACCCTTCTACTTGCTGGATGGAGAATGGGTTGGAGGAGACTAGAAAAACCAACGGAAGGAAAACAGATTAGGAGATGGTTGCATTTTATTGCAAAATGAACAGTCCAGCTTGAGGCTGAAATATCAGAGCGTTTGCAACTGAGCTAATAGGTGGAGGGACAGGAGGGCAGCAGGCTGGGTTCCCAGCTCTCCCTGGCATGCCTCATTTCTTTATGAAGTTGCTTTTTGTGCCTTAAGTCTCAGTGCCATTATGATTTATGACTGCATGAAATCCTTTAAATTAAGATTTGTTTGATTGTCTGTTTCTATTAAGGTGACCATAATAGCAATTTTCCTTTTTCCAAACAAATGTTGTGCAGAGCGCTGCAACTCAGAGCCTGTGTATGGACCATGACAGTGATTAATTTCTGTCGCTAAATTCTTTATTTTCTATAACTAATTTAAGATAGCTGCCACTTTTTAATAACTAAAGGATATAAATCCAGCAGGGTATTTTTCTTAGGTAATTGATATAACATCTTCATATTAGTGACGATAAATTATGGCTCTGTTACCCCATTCTGTCACCTAGCAAAGCTGCTCAAAGTATGTACAGCCAGGCTGCTGCTGTGCAGTGGTGCATACAATTTCTCCTCAACTAAACAACAAATCGTAGAGCCAAACACTGTCTAAACCCATAATGTAGTCAGGATTTCATTCAGTTGAATAAAAAAGTCACTGGTCTTACAATGCTGCTTGGTTTGGTAATTTTTTTTTAAAGGTGAGAGCTTACCAACCTAAAGAAGTCACTCTATGAACAACAAGCATAGAGAACTATATTCAATATCTTGTAGCAACTTATGTTGAAAAAGAATATGAAAATGAATATATATACGTTCCTTTATGACTGAAGCATTGTGCTGTATACCAGAAATTGATACAACATTGTAAACTGACTATACTTTAATAAAAACATATTTTAAAAAAAGTCACTCTAGGTAGAAAAAACACTGGGGCCGGACAGGGGGAGAGTATTAATCTACTTTATTTTACCAAAAAAAAAATTGAGCTTCCCAAATTTCCCTATCAGTAAATAGGGGAATAAAATTTCTCAAGACTCCTGAAGATTAAAAAACATCCAACCCTGATCATAAATTTCTTCTAAGTGGAGGCAATGCTTCTCAGCCCATTCACATACCACTTCATGAAAGATCCATCTACAAACATCTATGACTCTTAAACAGAATCTCTTGCTATGATACAAACAACAGCAGGGAACTGAAGTACCAGAACTGATGCCAGCTGAGTCAATGGATTTTGGATTACGCTAGTGTTGGCTTAATATGTAACATAATTCTGTCCCTTAACCAAATAGTGGTGGTGGGGGGGTAGTTCTAACCAGTCTCAAGATGGCATCCAAAGCACTCAGAGAGAATGGGGACATCTGTGAGTATTTATACCCATAAAAACATATCACTCCATTCTTACATCAAGGAATCCCAGCTGCAGATGAAGGAGGGTCCCTGATATGATGCTATCAGTCTCAGCCATTGGCAGCAAGGACACCTCTACGGAAGCACCCTGAATACTTACATACAACTGTAATTGATTACACTTAACTTTATATGATTTGTAGATAAATGATGACTGCATGTTTATGCAAAGTGTCTTCATAAAGAAATGAGACTAATTTTCTTCTTGAATAGCTTGCAAAAGCAGGAGAGCAATCACATTGCAGCAAGAATATATGGCAACATGTTTCAACGAGCAGTAAGCAGTATTTCCAAGTTCAGCCAGTCAACTGTCATACGCTAACAGCTGCAGTGAATAGTGCTTTCTGTCAGGACAAAAACGGGTGATCACTAAAAGCAAAAAAATTAATGTTGAGTTCTGTGTGGTAAATCTTCAACATGTCCCCTTGACATGACAGAATAAGCTTTCAGGAACGAAAAAAAAACCGTGAAGCGTCACAATTTTGGTGTCAAAAAACTTTTTAAAAAAGGTTCTGGAAGATGTTTATGTTGCTACACAAAGTGATTATCTAGTGTCTCTGGGATTCATTCATAAAAATGTCAAAGATCCTGTTAATCTAATTAAGACATAAATGGTGGCTAAGGGCCTACATTTAAGCAAAGAAGAAATAATGATAAATACTAGGGCTGAAAAGGATATTAATGTTCATTCAGTCCAGTCTCCTCTTTGTATAGATGAGAAAACTAAGACCAAAATCAAATGTCTCCTAAATGGTAGAATTAAAGCTAGTTTCATTTGTTCTGAAAGGAACTGTCATGGGAAAAGTTTTCTGAAAAGATTATGCTGAGTATTTTGGGTGACAAAAAACAAATAATTAATATGGGTCATTTTCTTTCACCTTCAAAAAAGAGTAGTCCACTTTAAAAAATTTTTAAATATGTTAAAAATATAACCTAGATATAAAATGTTCAGTGTCTTTATTGGAAACTCTCACATCCTCAGGATCCAAAAAACACATGTATCAAAATTCAAATTGAACACCAAGATTTCTTTCTTGATATCTGGTTTTGTCAAAGGACAAAATCCTGACTTCGGTATATGCTGTATGTTGTGTCACATGACCAAATCAGTTTTAAGATGTCAACATGCTAAAAAGTACCTCAACCTTTAAGGAATTCTACATGGGGCTAAGACCAGGGGTCATCTTCTTCATTCCAATAATTCTTTGGCTCAAAACATGGTTCTCAGCTTATCCAAATGCTCACAAATGTGACAAAGATTCCAAAACTGTCTCAAGAAACAGTCCTATTACTAGACAAATTTGTATTATCTGCTCAAGGAGACTAGTTTGAAATGGGAAGCACTCAATGGGGAAGGTTAAAAAAAAATGTTGGTTTTAGAACTAAGTCAGTTCTAAACCATTCTAAATTCAAACTATCTCATTTAATTTATATGTTTATATATAACATATAAAATATTTATATATATAAATACGTAAATATTTTTATTTATATTAGCCCCATTTCTACAGTTTAACTGTGAACTCTGAAACACTATTCATTTTTAGAGCTCCCTATGGTCCCTAGAAAAATGGAGTGTTCTGTACACAGCCTGCTTTCAGTAAGGGTTACTGACACAATGATCTTAAACTCTTCCAAGTGGAGTTCTGTCCTCAGAGTCTGGAACTGCATGTGATGGATGTGAGGAGTGGGGAAGCATATGTTTAAATACCACTGACCCAAGCAGGCCTCCTGCATGATGGGGCTGGAGGGGTAATAGTGCCAAAGTGCACAGTTAGAAGATAAGGTCTGACCTTCGTATCTTTAACAGAAAACTCATTCCATCTTGGAGAGCAATCTTCTGCATTTTCCCACTTTCTAGGGGAAAAACAAAGACATCAAAATTTAGAGTACCGGTGACTGCAGTTAAGATATACTTATATTTTATGCCAAAGATCACTTTTGTGCTCCTCATCCATGCTTGGAGCACTCAGAGCACAGCTGGCCTTCCGCACCAGCAGGTTCCACATCCAGGGATTCAACCAAAGGCAGATTGAAAAAAAAAAAAATTCTAGAAAGTTCCAAAAATGCAAAACTTGAATTTACCTCTTGCCAACAACTATTTACATAGTGTTTACATTGTATTGGGTATACATCACCTAAGTTTAAAGTATACAAGAGGATGTGCATTATATGATTATATGCAAATACTCTGCCGTTTTATACAAGGGACTTGAGCATCCATGATTTTGGTTAATGAGGGTAGGGAAGGGGTAAGGGGAATCCTAGAACCAATTCCTCACAGGTACCAAGGGATGACTGTATTGTACTAGTGAGAGTGAAGCAGCTATAACCACAGGGGTGTGCGTGTGTGTGTGTGTGTGTGTGTGTGCGTGCGTGTGTGTGGTGATTGCTCATTCAGTGTATGCCTATGGCCTTATCAGCAGTGTGCGAGGTCCGGATGAATTCCTCCACTCCTGACCAGGGCCGGCCTTCCACGAACACCGCACTCCCCCGAACACCGCACTCCCCCGTAAATGCACGTTGCAGTGGTGCTGCAGCCAAGGGAAGAAGCATTGACTTTCTGAATGTCAAAATCAACACTGATAACAGGGTTAATGCTGAAGCAAATGCAATGACTGTCATGTTTCTTTGTCAAAGTTAAATCGGTCATACTCTCTGTAAAATCAAATGAAACAAGCATCACATTCCAATTCTGGGATATTCTGACAGTTTACTGCTATAGGGCAGGAAGGCAAAAATAAATGCAGTCACCCACAAATTGCTTCCAATTGTCTGAGAACTCCTTAAGTACATAGTAAGTAGATCTAAAAGCAGAAATCTGGATTCCGAACAAATTCCAACATGCTTCAAATTGCCTCCTAACATATTTCTTTGGGGAAATGCTTAAGCGTGGAGGTCTCCTCTAGTGAGTCTCTGTCCCTGCCTGCCTTAACTGAGCCCGTCATGAGGTCAGAGCACAGCAGTGTATCACCAGAGGACCCTCTATGGTGTCTTCCTCAGTGCCAGTACATGTAAATATGATACAGTTTCGGGGAAATACGACATAATTAGAGGCTATTATCATGCAGCCCTCTATGAGCCCTAATTTGCATGTTTCCAATAAAAGTACATAGCTCGCAGTGAGCACACACAGGCTGTCATTTTTTTCAATACTATAATTATTACTTGCAAAGCTTGAAAAATATCTCTATCAATTCCAGAAAAGGGTTTGAGAGAGATTACTGCAAATGACGATGGGATAATTAAAATTTCTTTCACTTTCCAAAAATTTCCATCATGGCAATATATTGAAAATTTCATAAGTACATAAATCATGGATAAAAAAATCATATTATTAGGCTTAAACTTGGAGGAGTTTAAAAAATACTTAAGAAAGACTGGGAACAAATGTCACAATGAAACATGATTGCATTCATTGGGACTTGGTATCTCACTCTTTGTGTTTTTATTAAGGTACCAGTTTATTTTTAAATCAGTGGTGATATGAGTTGGATTCTGCACTTACTAGAAAGGCATAAGAGAGAAGATCTTAAATCTAGACTTCAAGAACAAGGTGCTTTTATCCTCAGTTTTGCCACAGAAACATAAGGAAAAATACAAAAATATGTTCTTGTACTTCTATTATTTCTATCATATAAAAAAATTAAAATACAGAGCCAAGGATGTAGCTGGTTTTCAAGTTATGATATAAGGCTACAATAAAATCTAATCAATTGATATTTAATATACAAAGAGAGTTTCAATTAACATTTATTACCATCTATTACATTATCAGATTTTGTAAAATTATTTAGGTACCCATTTTATTTATTATATGCATTTATAAATTATTTACTGTAAGTCAGCTCAGATCTTTTCTGGAAAAAATGAACAGTCATAAAAGTATTATCCTTGAATCAAAAGAAAAAAAAAGAAAGTTCTTGGCAAGGGGAGAGTTAGCTTCTCTGCCGAGCAGAGACCTTAATTCTTTTGCATCCAGTAACAGGGCCAGGCTTCAGTCATCTGGTTTGATCAGTTTCTTTATGGGAGTTAATAATCTCACCTCTTTTAGGACATAAGCTCCTGAAAATCAAAGATTCTCTCTACACTCCTTGAGGGCCATGAGCGTTCAGCATGCATTAATTATAACCGTCACTGACTGCCATTTTTTGGCCATTTCAGTAATTCTTCTGGAACTTTGTTATAAACTCTTAGTTAATCTTGATCATTCATTCACTCAGCAAGTATCTGTTGAGGTTACTAGTACCAGGAACTGTTCCTGGCGTAAGAATACAGCAGGAGACATCCCTACATTATAGAAGCAATCCCTACATTTTGGGTACTTATGTTCTAATTGGGAGACGGAGGGAAAAACACTGTAAGTAAATAAAGTATATAACATGCTAAATGGGTGAAAGATAAATGAAAAATAATAAAGCAGGGAGTATTATGGAGAAAGAGGGAGCTGAAACTTTAAATCCAGTGGCTTTATAAGGTCTTATGAGAAAACAACATTTAAGAAAACACCTGAAGGATATCAGGGAAAGAGCTTTCCAAGCAGAGGAATCAGCAAGTGCAAAGGCCTTGAGATGGGAACAAGATTGCTGTGTTCTAGGAACAGAAAGGAGATCAGTGAGTTGGAGCAGTGATTCAGTCCCCTGCCCAGTAGCAGCAGCATCTGAAACTTTGTTAGAAATGCAAACTCTCAGGACTTCTTGGTATAAACTGAGGCTAGAGGCTCGGGGCAAAATGTTGTTCAGCCATCTGTGTATTGACAATTCCCTTGCCAGCTATCATGACCACATCAAAGTGTAAGAACGTGGTCTGAAGCAAAGTGAACACAGGAAAGGTAATAGCAAATGAAGGCAGAGAAGTAGTGAGTCATTGGAATTCTACTCTGAGGGAGAAAGGAATTCAGGAGATGCATGTCACTGGAAAAGAGGAGAAGGAGGGAGAGAGTGAAAGAAAAGGAGAGGAAGAGAAAGGAAAGAAGAGAAGAGAAGAGAAGAGAAGAGAAGAGAAGAGAAGAGAAGAGAAGAGAAAAAGAAAAGGAAAAGAGAAGAGAAGAAAAGAAAAAAGAAAAGAAAAGAAGTTGGTAAGATACACTGATAATGTAAGAACCCAGACTGGAAATATGGAGCCATAAATGAAAAGCATTGTTTTTAAGAAATTTAGTCTTGTATTTGCATTTATTTATTTAACAAAGACGCTCATTCTGAATGACTCTGTTATTTAAATTAGAGTACATATGCACTCTATGCATATGCATGGAAGATCTACCATCACCTCATATCTATATTTTGAGTTCTAATGAGCAATCATTTTGCTTAAGAAAAAACCTACTCCTTAACGTGTTCGAATGTAGACTCTAAACAGGTAGAGACTGCTTTCTATTAACTCTGTTGAATACTGCTATGGACTGAACATTTGTGCCCTGCCCCCAAATTCATACGTTGAAGTCCTAACCCCCAAAGTGAAAATACCAGGGGGTGGGGCCTTTTGGAGGTGATGACGTCTTCAAGAGGGTAGAGCCCTCATGAATGAGATGAGTGCTCCCATAAAGCAAACCCAGAAAGACCCCTAGCCCCTGCCCTCTGGTGAGGACACAGAGAAGAGGTCCCATCTATGAACTAGGAAGTGGGTGCTCACCAGGCATGGAATCTGCCACCACCTTGACCTTGGACTTCTCGGCCTCCAGAACTCTGTGAAATAAATGTCTGTTGTTTATACAACACCCAGCCTGTGATATTTTGTTACAGCAACCCAAAGGGACTAAGATAAATGCAAAGTTCTATGTCTCCTCTGACAGGAAAGCACCCATGTGTGCCAATAACCTTGACGTATTTTATCTTGTGTTGTGTAATAAAACTGTTTCTGTCTAGTGAGAAATGTTAACTGCAATCAGCAAACCAGGAATAAGAAAGAGGACAGAAAAGAATAGATTTATCGAAAGCCTGAATGACAACAATTAGTACAGTGGTGACAATAAGGAGGTTTTAGGTAAGAAAATTCTGATTTAATTGCTGTTTGTATATATACACCCAGAAACACACACACGGATACACAGACGCAGACAAACACGTTTAGTCACAGGACAGAAAAATCACTTTTCTATTTTTGGGGATTACAACTTTCCCTACATAATTCATAGCAAATGGTTATGAGCATCATGCCAAGGTGCTCTTGCAATTCTTTTCCACCTTTTATTTTCAGAGTCTATATATTCCTTTGAATACAGTTCAAGGAGCCTCTGGCTCCTTTGTCATTTGTGGTCACTATACACTTTATAACTGTCTTATTAAATTAAACACTTTGGTATAAACTGTCTGAAATATACTCACACTCATTTAGTCATTCAACTGCTATCACTAAAAACTTATAATATGCCAGCTTCTTCACCCCAGCCAGATTCCTCTGCATGTTTACAGTATTGTTTCCATTAATACAAGTTATTCACTAATAGGCACAATTTGCTATCAAAAACTTGGTTATTGAAGAAATTCTAATATAGAAGCCAAAGAGATATATCTCAGCATGTCAGCAAGTTGAGGTTATTAGCATAAAAATATCATTAAATGTCATTAATTAAAATGCAGCTGAGACAGATAGAAGGGCCTTAGCCTTTAAATCAACAATGGTCAATATGTGAAGAGTAGCTTAGTAGTCACCCATTGACTTAATTGTACTGCCAGCACAAACCACTGATTGTCTGGGCCATTCTAGTTAGTTCTATCCCTGGCTGAATGCTGCAGATGCAAAATTTACAATAATGAATCAATGGCTGTTTGTACAAATTCTGGGAATTATCGCCTGTCAATGCCCTCTAGACTTCACCATCTGGTAGAGATGAAAAGCTGCATAATATTGTCTGTCCTCTCTTTCCCTTTCTTTCTTTCATTGCTTTCTTCCCTTTTTCATCTGCCCTTTGTTCTTTGCAAGTCAAACAAGCCATGGATTCTACCGTTAAACCAAGGGAGGGAGCAAAGGGGTGAAGGCGGGTGATTAGTCATTCTCCATTCTTCCCCCAAGTTAACTTTCTCTATCTGATAGGCCTTGAGAATAATAAGGATAAAATAAACACGTATGTAGCACTTACTAGCCAGGCTCTGCTCTAAGTGCTTCATACATACGTCATTCAAACGTCATCACAACCATATGGGGTAGGTACTATTACTATTTCTATTGTACTGGTGAGGAAACTGAGACTCCAAGAGGTTAAATAATTTTTCCAAGGTCACATGGCTGGTCAGTGGTAGAATCTGGTTCTGATCCAAACTGTCTGTGCCCTTGAAAAATACCTCCTCAACTACACATGTGCAAGGAGTTCTTGAGCAATGCACACCATTTTCTCCATTGCATGATGGACTCCATTTCAAATGCTCCTCATAACCAGTCTTGATAACTGGGATAAATCTGCACTTCGTTGAACACCTGTGGTGAGAATACAAGACTCCTAAGGAATTACTTGTTAAATTGAACTGAGCTGGGGAGAAACTTCAACCTGATGACTGGGGCATTGAAAGAATAAAGAGCTTTTGCCCTCTAGGTATGAAGAACAACTCCTCTGTCGTGATGAAGTCAGAAGAGGCCAGAATCGTGCCCATAGAGAGAACTATTTTCCAAAATTCAAGCATTTCTCCTCTGATCTTTACCGTCTCAGAAAAAAGCAAAATCAAAAGCAAAACTATACCTTTGAAAACTTAGTGGCTATTTGAAAACAACTGAAAATGGTCTAAAGGGAAAATGTAAGAGGGTGACAATCTCTAAGACAGAAATAATAAAAACTACCTGTACCAGAGTTAACATTTTTATCTAAGGCCTTAAGCTATATTAAAGTTGTTTTACAAAAGATTCAATTAAATCAATACTTACTGACAATCAGCCCAGTAGCTGTAGGAATACAAGGATGAATAATGCAGAATTCCTATATATGGCTTATAAATATGGATGATGAGGTAGGTTAAAAAAGCATCATAATACACGGTAAAATTACCACTCAAGTGGTAAAAAGCCAAAAGTTAGAAGGACAGATCATATTCAGTTGGGTGAAGTAAAAAAGAATTTCTCCCCAACCCCAGCTTTCATGATTGTTGGTCAGCAACCCTGCTGCCTTTATCCTCCGCACAGCATCCCTTGCCTCCATGTGCACGGCCAGCCCCTCAGGATAGGCCTTTGCCATTTCTAGCCCAGACCATGGTGGACTTTCGTCTCACAGAACTCCCAGCCGTGCTCTTCACTGTTGCCATGAAATCCCCATGGTAGCACTGCCCCAAAATTAGATTTAAAAACTCGTCTCTTCTTCTTCTCCCCATATTCAAATGTTGAGACAGTGGTCATGTATCCCACTAGGATTCTTTTCTTCAAACTAAGCATCCCTGACCCATTCAACTACTTCATGAGTTAAAATGTCCCACCTTACATCATCTTCAGTATCAGCATCCCTCTAAAACATTGGTACCCAGAGCAGAGCAGACCTTCCTTTTGGTATAGTATGCAAGAGGCTGTGAATACCACTGTGTTGTCCATTGGGATCAGCTAAGAGTTGCAACCCCAACACCTAGTCTGGTAACCCCATCATAAAAGAAATTTAGCTAATTCTGGATGCTTTTTTCTTGGTGAATCCATGCCACCTCCTAGTGATCCTTGCTTTATGTTCCAGAGGTTTAGTAAAATGTACGAGACCTTGATTCCCGGTTACCACTGTGAATATTATGTACCTACTCCTAGTTTCTAAAATCTACATTTGCCCACTATTGGTTCATTATAAGCCTTCTGAGATCTTTCATCACACTTTTTAAAAGACATCTGACTGGTTCTTTCAGTATCTTTCTACATCACTCAACTAAATTTGTGCCTTCTCTCATTTTGCTTTCTCATCTTGGACTTCCCCTGCAACCATGGTTGTTTTAGTATTTGCAGGCTACAGATGACTTGGCAAAGTACACAAAAGCAAAATAGAAAGTGAATACCACAAAACCCCATAACTTGAACCGGTAAAGGCCCCCGAAATAATCTAGCACACATCTGTGGAATCAGCACACACCAGAGGAAAGACATCAGAGGTGATTTTACCTACACTGTTTAACTCATTAATCACAGCCATCCTCTAAATTGAGAAAGCTGAGATCTGAGACAGTCCGGGTGGCTCAGGAGAACAGTTCTAATTTTTCACCAAACTTGAAAAAGGAGGGAGGGAGGCAGAAGCGAGGAAGGTAGGTAAGAAGGACACATTTCTAAGCCCTCACTCTGTGTGAAGCACTGACGATGGAAGCCCTTTGAAAGTCTCACAGTTGTCAAATCACTCATTATCACAACATCTCAGTGAAACAGGTACTAAAATAGTAATTTTTACAGGTGAGGAAATCGAAGCTCAGATAAGGAAAGTACCTAGTCCAAAGCTATAGAGCTAGTATGTGAGATTTTCACCATGTCCGACCTACTCTCCTTCCTTTTTTAAACTGAAGTATACTTGACATACAACATTATATTAGTTTCAAGTGTACAACATAATGACTTGATCCTTGTATATATTACAAAATCACCACAATAAGTCTGGTTAACACCCGCCACCATACATAGTATATCTTCCATAATAAAATATACCTAATCCAAAACAGTATTATTAACTATAGCCACCATGCCATACATTATATCCCCATGATTTAGTCATTTTATAACTGGAAGTTTGTACTTTTTTCATCCACTTTACCCAATCTGCCCACCCTCCATCCCCTGGTCTTAGCAACCACCAATCTCTTCTCTCTATGAGCTTGTTTTTTATTCTTGTTTTTAGACTTTATCTATAAATGATACCATTTAGTATTTGTCTAACTCCAACTGACTTATTTCACTTAGCTTAATGCCCTCAAGGTCTGTCCATGTTGTCATCAATGGTAAAAATTCTTTTTTATGGCTTAATAGTATTCCATTGTACCTATACCAAAATTTCTTTATTCATTTATTCATCAATGGACACTTTGGTTGTTTTCATATCTTGGCTATTGTAAACAAAGCTGCAATAAACAGGGGTGGATATATCCTCTTGAATTAGTGAATTAGTGTTTTTGTTTTCTTCAAGTAAATGCCCAGAAGTGGAATTGCAGGATTATATGGTAGTTCTATTTTTAACTTTTTGAGGAAACTTCATACTGTTTTCCACAGTAGTTGTACCAATTTATATTTCCATTACCCTGACCTAATGGTCTTCTAATTCACTAGTGGACATAATAACTCATAGTCCCCCCAGACAGTGAGCACTTTGCTAAAATGTCATTTGTGAGGGTGGTATTTACTTGACTCATCCACTCTGGAAAACAGTTCTGAGAAGGGCTCTGTTTGATTCAGGCATCTACCGCCTAAGGAAGATGGGCTGATTAAGAGCACGGGCCGAGTCCACATCATTATCTTCTAAATGAGTATAATAATCAGACCTTTCTTACAGAGCTGTCTGAAAGATTAAATGAGATAATTCATCTAAAACATTCTGTAGACATCAGATATTATTATTAATTGTAATAATCCTGAGAATAGTTTTTCCACTAAAGGTGTTTTCCTTTCTTTTTCCTTTTTAAAAATATCTGCATTATGGAAAATTTCAAACATGTATAAAAGTGAAAAGAATAGTATAATGAATCTTCATATACCTTACTTATCTTTTACAGATGAGATGTCTAAGGCTCAGAGAGGTTAAGGAACTTGCCTAAGGTCACACTGCTAGTAAATAGGTAAACAGCTCGATTTAGGAAACTAAAGTTGGGGGAACAGTAAATGTTCACTTACTCTAATCATTTTTCATCATCAGTGTTGCACAGCTGAAAAGGCTCTAGACCTGGTTTTAATTCTCACTATTTCACATATTAGTTCTGTGTCTCTGAGCAAGGTCCTTACACTCTCTGATCTCTTGATATACAGTGAATATTTAATAAACACCAAACATGAATCCCATCCAGAGAGCCACTTCAAGAGTTAACTATGAAATCTTTTTTTATAAAATTTCACCTTATGATTAACCACACGAGTCAGGAATACAGTACACAGCCCCTTTAAATCCCCAAATCTTTGGGCAGTTTTTCTCCAGTATTCAGACATGAGTATCATTTACGAATCAACAAATACTAAGTTGGGACTTTGAATCACAACTAAAATGGTCACCATGAACTAACTGTAAGATGGGCTAATTAAGGAGATAGCAATTTTCATTTGATAAAAATATGTAAGACACCATGTTAAACTAGTTAAAAGATAAAAAATATATGTGTGTCAGTTATAATTATATGCATTTTCTTCAAATAAAATTAATGAACTTTAGAATATAAATTTTCTATTTAATATTTCTAATAAAAACAATCTATAGGCTGTGAATAGTTGAGGAGCAAGTTAAATAGAATGGATTAAAGTTAAACCATAACCCCAAATTCAAGTATAAACTTATTATTGATTTTATTGAGCTTGGGTGTTGGCATTCCCAGAACAATTATCTCTAATAAATTGAAGTGTGTGCTCAGATTATGTTCATAAATTGATGGAATGTCAAAATAATAGGATACATGGTGCTCTTCAAAATTCCCTTTAAATTTAGTTTTACAGTAATACAGCAATTTAGAGGGTAAGGGTTTTCTTGTCTCTCCACATTTGAGACTTATTTCAAATGCACTTTCACAGACAAAGCACAAAGTGATATCCTCTACTTAAGACAGGACAAATTAGTCAAGCCTCAATTGTTTTTTGACTTCCACTTTTTAAAGGAATATAAAAAACAGGGACTCAATTTTTTCTTGAAGAGAGAAAATAATTTTTAGTTGTTCATCTGTCCTTTAAGAAAACCTGCAGAGGCATTCAGGAAGAAACCTCATTATCTTGATCTTCTGGAAGATTTTGTTACTTTCTAGTGACCAAATGTCCAACTTCCTTAACTCCTACTGAAAAGAGCATTCTTCCTTCCCCCACCTAAACAGTAGAGGCCAAAAGCTTTCTCTAGAGTCAATCTAAATACTTCCTCAGATAAATTAGTAGGAAGAAAAGTCAAAGCCCATTTCGGCTTTCCAATAAGGAATGAAATGTTTCCCTGGAATGATTTTCGTTTGTTTGTTTTCATCAGATAATAATTTTGTATGTCATAGAAACTGCATGGTTTATATATCAGACAGGAATAACCCCAAGACAGTTTCCTTAAAACATGAAGGTCACGTGAAAATTATTGTTGCTTGTATATGACTAAGAACCATTTTAATTCAACAGTTATAAATAAACAAACTCCTGAAGTGACTTAGAGCCCTATAGCAGACTACTGCACTTAGGTGAAAGGAAATACACACATGCTCACACACCCACATGCACACACACCCACATGCACACACACCCACATGCACACACACAAGTGTGAACACGCCCAGGAATGAATAGGACGGAGGTCTCATCGGGACAGAAGAAACCCACATGCACCTGCTTTAGAACACTACCTCAGTTTTGTTGTTATTGTGCTTTTTCACCTAGATAAAACTCATCTTTCTTTTTTAAAGGACATCTATAAACAAAAAGGCCATGGTCACTGACTGGAATCTTCTTTTAAGTTTTATGTATTTCAAACTACGTTGTCAGACTTTGCATTTGAATCTAAGTTGCAAACTCTGATTGTGAAGTTCTTTATTCGTTTCTTATATAAACACATAAACGTACACACACTGGAAATAGATGTGTGTAAGATCTTGTTTTGAGGAAATGAATATAAAAACATTTGGACCTCTTAAAAGAAATGCCAACGTGATGAGCTTTGAAAATGTAAAAGAACAGAGAAGGAGAGAAGCAAAGGCTCACAGAAGAGCTGTGTCTTATGGTGAAGCACTGACAGCCCTCAGGCTGGGACTGTACTAAATATGCTTCTCCCTATAGTCAAGGTTCTTCCTCAACCATTTCCTCTCCTGTGCCGCTATAATCAGACGCTGTGTACTGCCCAGACCCTGGGAATGGCTCATGGGTTACCTGCCAATAACACATGTGAGCTTTATCACTAAGAGCAAAAACACAAGTCATTTAAAACCACCCTCCAAAGAAGAATACCATTTCTGTTTGCCTCTGTGTTAACGCTTATCCACCACATCTGGAAAATACATACATTTCAACAATTCAGAATACACTAGTCCTAATAAAATCAGTATGTTACACATTGAAGTAATTGTCCCATTCAAACTCTTAGACCCCTGCAAACAAATGTGAAACTCAAGAAAATTTTGAACAATTCTCTAGGCAAAGGCTATTGAAGCTTCTTTATCAAAGACCCCTAGGGCAGCAGAGAAAGCAAACTTCCTGAGAAGGGGTGTCTGGTGCAGAGGGGCCTCCTCTGTCACCAGCTTCAGAAAGGAGGGAGGCACAGCACCCGTGCGTTCTGCAGACCCCCAGCGCCGGAACACGGTTCCCTGGGGGAGCCTGCACTGAGGTTTCTCTTTGCCTTTAGCATCTCTTTGCTGCTAGAAGGTCGAACATCCATTTGTCCTACTGTAAATCAGGACTTTGACCCAACTCAAGATTCCCTCGCCTTTTTCAAGAAGCTGAGGGAGAATACCAAAAACGTTATTCTATAGTGAATGCTTGAATGTATCCTGAAGAAACAAATCTCCCATTTTTTTGTTTGTTTTTGTTTTTATTGTTTTAAATTGAAGTATAGTCGGTTTACAATGTTGTGTTAATTTCTGCTGTACGGCATCATGATTCAGTTATACATATGTATTTATATATTCCTTTAAATATTCTTTTTCATTATAGGCTGTTACAAGGTATTGAATGTCATTCCCCGTGCTACACAGTAGGACCTTGTTGTTTATCTATTTTACATAGAGTAGTTAGTATCTGCAAATCCCGAACTCCCTATTTATCCCTCCACTCCCCCTCTTTCCCTTTCGGTAACCACAAGTTTGTTTTCTATGTCTGTGTAAATCTCCCATTTTTCAAACTGAACAACACAAAACACCATCCATTTTAAAGTCCCAGACATGCCTTTATCGAAGGTATGTCAGGCTTCTCAGCTGATCCCGACTGCTCTGACAGGTAACTGGGAAACATCAAGACAGAGGACCGGCCTAACATTGACAGCACCTTGAGTGTTTTTTGAAAAACAAAGCAATCAAGGCTAAAACCTCTATGAAGACAGGTCACAATCACAGTAGGCAATTCATTTGATCTTATTTACTTATTTATAAATTTCTGCTTCTCTTGTTAAAAAAAAAAAAAAACTAAGGGCTGAGAAATAAAAATGAGCATGTTAAGAATTGCCTAGTTCTTCCTGCTTTCATCTATACATCTGATAAAATATTCTGACACAAGTCTAAATTCCAGAAGGGGAAAGTCGCAGGATGCCAAGGCTAGGCTTGTGTGAATCTCTGTCTTTGGAATCCAAAACATAATCTCATTCCTCGATAATGGGGCAGTGGAGGCACAGATCTTAATTAAAAGGAGGTTCTCTCTTCTACCTGCGATGAAATATCTCACATTTGAATCCCATGGACTGGGAAGTGCCAGTGGAATTCAGATCCAAGATAAACAGTGAAATGTAGTGGGAAATCAATCAAATATAATCTAAAGCTCTTTTGGTCTAGTGTTATTTTCAGGAAGACACTTAAATATCAAATTGAGATCTTTTTCCAAAATACCCATGTGTAGGTCTCACCCCTAGATATTTGGGGGAGATTGGAAATCACCCAGGGCTTTCTGATGTACATCCTTAGATAGGAGCCCTTCTGGAACCCACTTGTTTCAAAGAGGTAGCAATGCATATAACAAAGGAATAGATAACGTAAAAATAAAGTAAATAATAATGTAATTAAAGTGAATAATTTTACCTGGATAAAAATGATGGATAATATATGCAATTTAAACTAGCATAAATAATTTAAGATAATGTATCTAAATGAATTTAAATAACAAGCTAATGTAAATAACTGTCAGTTCAAAATGACTCCCCATCTATTTGCTTAGTAAATCATCTGTTTCTTCCTACTTCCAGGAAAG
The DNA here is from genome assembly GCF_009834535.1 of Camelus ferus. NCBI lineage: Eukaryota > Metazoa > Chordata > Mammalia > Artiodactyla > Camelidae > Camelus > Camelus ferus. The sequence continues at coordinate 58,346,020 of NC_045703.1, read as the reverse complement.
ACAATGACAGTCCTAAAAATTTCTGTCCATTGACCTAAGGAACTGGTACACTATTTACAGTATTTTAAGTCAGTTGATGTTCCAATACTTTTTGGCCAAAAAATAAAAACTAGGATATAGGTTTGAGTACCACAGTATCACTGAAGTTTTGGATTCACGCATGTTTGGGCATAAAAAAGGCAGAACCAGAAACTGCGCCGCTGGTGCACACAGGGAAACCTGTTTTGATTTCTATAATGCTTTTCCCCCAAACACTTTATCATGGACAGGCAGATCTTAAAAGCAGTCAGATGACCACCCAAAGGAACGACGGTGAGCTCCGTCTACCGCGCAGTGTTTTCTCACAGCCTGATGCTGAGCTGGTAACTTTCTGAAGGTTTAAGCAGCGGTGGCCCATGGGTGGCTGTGTGGGTGCGGTACACCGTTCACAGGAAGTGAAACAAAAGATTTTGAATCATTTCCAGAAATTTCAAGTCAAGAGATTTCACTTACAAATATCCAGATTAATGGCATCTCTTTAAAAATAAAACAGAAATGGACTCACAGATACTAGAGAACAAACTAGTGGCTACCAGTGGTGAGAGGGGTAGAGGGAGAGGTCAGATAGGTGAAGGGGATTAACAGGTACAGGCTTCTAGGTATAAAGTAAACAATATACAAGGATGTAATGTACAGCACAGGGAATTTAGACAGTGTTTTATAATAACTTTAAATGGAGCATAATCTATAAAAATGTCAAATCACTATGTGGTACACTTGAAACTATTATTGTAAGTCAACTATACTTCAATTTAAAAACATTCGTTTACTTGGACGTTGTCCCCACTCTGGGCAATGCCGCAGTCAGGGGCAGGCAGGCAGGCAGGCAGGCCCCGGCGCGCAGTTTAGGGTTTTTCATCGCAGGACTGCTTCATTCATCTGCAAGACCTTGTTTGATCCTTGTGGACACTGACTTTGTCAAACCTGCAGATGGAAGTCTGGATGCATTTTTCAGGTCCTGATGGACACTATTCTACCTTCTGCTATGGAAATGTTCACAACTACATACCTCTTAATACGTGTAAATGCTGAGAATAACAAGCATGTAATAAACTCTCAGAAGGGGTCAGCTAGTATTATCATACCATAGCCTCTCGTTCTCCATCCCCTTTAGGTTATACCATCACGTTCCATTTGTCTTCTCTTCCAGAGAGTAGATTACAAACAACTAGTGCCCTGGCTTGTGCATAAAATGTAAATGCATATGTGTATATGTACACATGTAATACAGGTGAAATTTGAAATATGTACATGAATACACATAATACAGGAGAAGGTGGCTGGGAGAATTTTGGTTGTTTGTTTATTCATCTCCCTCTATTTCAGCTGAGGAGCAGAATAGCCTGACTCTAGCACCAGTCCCTCTCTGTTTCCTTTCCAAACCTATGTACCTTGTATAATTTAAACCTCTTTTCCAGGATTCCTCTTATTTTAAAACTTCAGACATTTGCTGAAACAAGTAACTGAAATTCCTCACTGTCCTAAAGGGAGGAACTGCTTTTACTTAGATGTGCCAGGAGACAAAACACCGCCTTCTGTATTCTGGCAAAACAACACACGATGGAGGCAAAAATATGCTCCAAAGAACAGTCAATACATCTTATTACAATCATCCTGCAATAGCATGGGATTGAGATGATTAAATTCACAGCTCCAATAAACAGCACGCAAATTACTTCTTAAAGGGAGCGGCATAATAATACCTGGAGCGTAAAAAGAGGAAATGAACTTTAATTAAGTGTTGGCCAGTGAAATCCTACTGGAAAACACAATGAAGGAGGAAAACAGAAAGTCCAGCCTGCCTAAGGATGGGAGGGACATGCTGTCAAACATAGAAGACCCTGACTCAAAAAAGGGTGTGTATATTTACTATATGTTATACATACCATATATGTAATAAATAATATAACATTATATGCTGCATAAAACACATACGCCTTCTAAAATTAACCTAACCACAGATCAACTTTCTCTTTTTAAAAAGCCTTTACTAAAATACTGATTTGTCTTTTTATTTTTTAATAACACTACTATTTTCACAGAGAAGATTTCAAAACACAAATAGGATGGGTATGTCTTTTTTAGTTAATGTGAATAAATACAAATGTCTTTAGCCATAAAAAAAAAATCAGTGAGTTTAAGAACAGACACCAGACTAAAATTTGTACCTTTAATTGGGAGATGATGTGCTAAGGAAGAAAAATGAGATACAAAGGAGAAATCCAGTTTTTGGACTAAATACTAAGGTACATGCTTTAAGATTAGTTTTTAAATGCAATATTTTTAGATTTCTCTTGGTCAAAATGCGAACATGTAGTCTCTTTGAAACAACCTTGGGAGCTATCCTCCTCAACGATCAAGCCCATCAAAACGTGCTCTCAAGAAAGGATATGGCAGTAACTGCCACGTGTACATGTTCATCTTTGCTGCCCTCGTGTATGTTCATGTGTTAACCCTCTTGAGTTACCCTGGGCATAGCAGCTGTTCAATGCATGTAAAGTGTATAAATTATCTGTTATCCTAGAAAAACAAGAACTTCCCCCTCATTCATAACATTTCAAACTCTTCAGATCAAAGAGATGACTTTGTGGTAAAATCTTTAGTCACTGTCCTAAATGAGTGAATTAAAGTATATAAAATGATTATGATTTATTTAGCACCTATTATAATCATGACACTAATAAGAGGAAACCTTACATACAAGACTAAGGGCCAGGCGTTGTTCTACACACCTAACACGATTCAACTCATTTAGTCTGTACCACAACCTTGCATGCAGTTGAAAATAATATTGTCCTCAGATGGGACGTAACTTGCCTGATGTCACACCACTAAAGGGTGGCGGAGCCAGGACTGGAAGGGACGCAGTCTGCCTCCAGAGCCTCTTCTCTTAACTGTGTGTCAAGTGTTACAATAAAACCTTGTGATGATTCATTTTATGTGTCAATTTGTCTGGGCCACAGGGCACCCAGATATTTGGTTTAAGCATTTTCTGGGTGAGTCTGTGAGGGTCTTTCTGGGTGAGATTCATTTGTGAATTGGTAGAGAGAGTAAAGCAGATTGCTCTTCCTCATATGGATGGACCTCATCCAACCTGCTGAAGGCCTGAGGAGAAACAAAAGACTGATTAAGAGAGAATTCTCTCTTCTTGACTGTCTTTGAGCTGGGACCTCAGTCTTCTCCTGTCTCTGGACTCAGACGTGGACTGGAATGCACACCATTGGTTCTCCTGGCTCCCAGCCCTTTGGACTCAGGCTGGAACTATACCATCGTCTCTGCTGGGTCTCCAGCCTGCTGACTGGGTCGGGGCTTCTCAGCCTCCATAACTGTGTGAGCCAATTCCTTGTAATAAATCTCTTTACATGTATATGTGTATGTGTGTGTATATATATATATATCCTATTGGTTCTATTTCTCTGGACAACCGAGACTAATACAGACTTTACCATATATGATCTCACTTAATCCTTATATCTACCCAACTAGAGAAATAATATTCATCACATTTTTATAGTTAAAGAAATAGATTCCAAAATGATGTCCAAAGTTACATTGCTAGGAAGCAGATTTTGCAGCCAGGATTTGAGCCAAGTCTAAATTCAGAGTCCATACACTTTTCACATAATTGTAGTACTGTAGTACTTCTCTGAACATCAGAAGACAGATGAGAAGGTTTCAGGCTAAAAGAAAACAATGACTCCCTGGTCTTTCTAGGAAATACCCCAATTCCACAATGGAAACCCATTAGACATTTCCACAGCTAACTGCGCACCTTGAAGCCCCAGTGAAACTCCTTCTTGAATGGAAAAGAATATGTAGACCGTAAGCTTATTTTTTTAATTATGAAATAGATTATACAACCTCTGGAACTTTAAAGACTTCATACTATCCCTTAATTTTTAATTAAATCAGTGATATTTCAATCAACCATATTTAGCACTCTTAGTTCTTGTTCAGGAATCTCGCCATCTCCACTTTGATTACAGATCCTTTCTCTCTCCCTTGAAGCTGAGAGGGCACAGACAAAATTAATTAGAAATATTTAAGGCTTTTAGACGAGTTCTTAGACTACTGGAGTTATATTACAGTGAGCAGTAATAGAAATCAGGCATGCCTTCACACACAGACACACAAAATAGTTATTCCTGATAACAATCAAAAGCTACAACAGCAAAAAAAAAAAAAAAAAACCAAAAAAACCCTCTTCTAACATTCTCTGTCGTTATAATAGCTGTCTTTGACAACTAAATATCATGTAATCAAAACAAATGTTAATTAGTACCCAGCATTTACTATTCATAGAGACAGGCCATCATCTGTTAATTATCAGACCAATAACAGTATTGATCACAATTCGTCAACCTGGAAATAACTGAATCCAGTAAAAGAAGAGAAGAATCTTTCAGAAGAGAACAGGCTTTCATTTCAGGAACGCTTAGCCAGCTCTTCTATTGTAAGTTGCCCTCTTCATCACCAAGTGCTTTTCATATAATTGTCTCTCTCGTGATTGTGCCGGTTTTTTAAAACAAAAATTATGTGGTTTAGTGAGAACGTATTAGGCCCATATATCATTCTGGCACCCAATATCAAGTCATGACGGAATTAAGGGAGCCAAGAGCTAGCAGAAGTCAGACAAGCGGTGTTTCCCATATGCTTGTCCCTCGAAATACTCTTAGGTACAGTTGTTCTTCAGCCATTGAAAAAACATTTACTGAGTGCCACCAACATGCTTTCTGGAGGTGGATTTTGTGATTCAGATACACGCTTTCATGTTCTAAGTCTTAATATTCAGTGCAAAGACACATAAGGCCGTCAGCCCCACAGAGAGAGGCAAAACCCATTATCTGTTTTGTCTTAAGACTGTGGTCAATGGAAGGCCAGTTTTCAATCTGAAGGTAAAAATAGATTCTCCTAGAACGCTGTCTTGAAACACAGTCTTTAACGTATTACCCCTTCTCCAGTAATCTTTTCTTCTAAAATTTTAATAATAATTTGGCAAGGAAATGCAATATGTAAGACTAAAACCACCTAAAGCATGGATTGATTTATGGCCAAACCCTCTCTGCCACAAATAAACTACCACTATGCCTATTAGAGTTCTCCAGTTTCCCCAGTACAGATATTTTTATGTCATAAGGAAGAATTTACATCATTGGGAAGAAAATAAAATTTTAGTTGTGAACATGAGTTAAGATTGAAATGCCTATTTTTACCTAATTCCTAGTCTTATCCATACTGGAAGGAGAAAGGAGAAGAAGGCCAAGTCCCAATTTCAAGGAACCAGAAACTAACTCAAGTTGCTGATAATTAACATTGTCCAAGGGAATGAATGGCCCTCTTCCAGCTGCGGGGACAGGCCAAGTGTTTTTAACTCTGCAAAATCTCAGCAGCTCACCTTAAAATTGGCCTCACAACAGCTTTTCTGCAATAACCATATGTGCCTATTTTCTGCCTGAAGAATTTCCATTTTAAATCCCAGAAAAACATGAATCACAACGGAAAATTCTGACATAACATTAACTATAGGAATGCTCGGATAAGGCGGGACAGAATAAAATAATTGGAATGGTTATCAAAGTTCTACCTGGAGAATTCGATGGGTAAATGGGTAACCCCTTGACTTTTCACCCCTGAGACTGTAGCTGGGATTCAAGTCCTGACTGGGGTGACTAAAAAATCATTCTGCCCACTGATGTGAGAAAGGCCCAAAGTGAAATTAGAATCGTGGTCTCAGCCCAGTTGTTTCCGGGCTGTATTTCCAAACCACAAAACCACAGCAAACAAGTAGTCTCTGCGAAGATACACATAAAACTCATGCTTCTAGGAAAAAAGGAAAGAGTAAAAGATACAAACCAATATTAATGAACTATGAATCACACAAGTACACTACCCCAGTAAAATCTTGTTATGAAACATAAACATTAAAAAAAAAGTCTTTGGCTATTTAATCATTGACATCCTTTCAAAGTCTACATCGTTAAGTTATTAGCACTTTTGTTATGACCTGCTAGATGCTAATGTGGGAAAATGGCAAATTCACTCAACTATTTAAACAAAAATTATTTTCAATTTCTATTGAATTCACTTCCATTATAAAAGAAATAAAACCTAAAAACGTCAAAACGTCAGCAGCCTAATAGACCTACTATGACTGAGATGGAATCAGCTGACAATGAAAGAAATACACAAAAGCGTTCTGTAATGCTTGAGACCTTTTGTAAATGAAGGAGTTCACAGCCCTTGCAGGTTTCAAGAAAAATACTCTGCTAAATTACAAATTACAACCAGCTCTGTGTTTCATTTAGAGTGAATGATTCATTTGTACCTTAAATTCTTTCTCTATATCTGATTTAAAACACTGCTTCCCCCAACAGGTGCTTATCCATATAAATTACTCTCTTGATTCTGTTGGAGAACGGCTGATTACAAGCAGAGGAGAAGGGAAAAGACATGGCATTTGTGTCAGAGCCAGAGATCCTCTAACAAGATTTCAAAAACAAATACCCTGGCAAAAAATTTTATTACACCAGGGAAAACAAGACTCATTCCACCAAAATTTATCTAAAATTCAGTCGAGTAATATCCTATTCATTTTTCACAGTGAGTTACATGCAACATCCCTACCTTGTCATTTTTAACCGTTTGAGGAGACCAGGCTCCCACCTGGACACAATTTTTGTGTTTGCTATATAGACTTTCTGCAAGATTCCAAGGTTCATAAAGCAACAGCAATTAGTTTTTCACCTATTTCAACTTCCATATTTGATTTAATTAGATTGGACAATTATTAGCAAACCTAAAATGCTAACTCATAGCAGTTAATATATGAGAAAAACTGCAAAACCAGTTGGCCTGCCCTGTGTATGATGAAGATTTTCAAGTATTGCTCCTTTCAAGACGCCTGATTAGAAGGCTGTGATTGCAATCACTAATTCTTCTTTCAAGGGTCACACGATTGTTCAGATGGCCTAGAAATTGCAATTACAAAGCAAAATGAGGGATACCGGCTGATGGTCCTTTTTCTGAAATCCAATCCACTTTTTAAAGTACACTCCATTCCAATAATTGCTTCTCATCAGTTCTTCATTTAATAGTAACATTTATGATTTTGCATTTTCATTGAAAAATCTCATTAGTCCACAAAGCACTGGGCTTGGGTGAGTTTTCACATCATCAAAAGTCTTGTTTTCCAGTTCCAAACCTCAGAATTTCTAAATTTCAGAAAGCTGTGGTCAATCTGTTTCCTTTGCCGCCACATGTTTACTTGCAAGTGTGAACACACATAGGTCTTGCTTCTTAATATGCTACTGACATAATTCTTTATCTTTGACAGTCCTTTGCTCCACAAATACAGAAAATGAATGGATGACTAGCCACTCCAAATTCCTTGGGTTGCTCTACTACTGAAGCCAAAAAGAATAAATGAGTGAATGATGCATGGAAAAGTAATGCATTCAGGATATATATATATATATTTTTTTGTAGTTGCTGGAGGCACCAAAGAGAGAGTCAAGTGTTGAAAAGTAATTCAAAACATGGATTATTCACTGGGCAACTAACCAATGGAGAGAGAGGTTAGGGAGGCAGAGAGGATACAGAATGCAGAGAATAGAGAATAGAAGAAACAGATTTTCAAAGTGTATGATTGGCAATGTCTATTTGGCAGCGTTGATTTGCTAAGCACTAAAAATCATGTCCGGTATTTTTGTCCTAAGCATATTTGCCATAAACATCTTTGGTGAAAACATTTTCCCTCCACAATTAATTGGCCATAAGGCAACTTTTGGTTTGACAGTTTGGTTTCAACTGTTTTCTTCCAGTTAGCAAACTTACTGATGGCTTTATTGAGCTGACAGATGACAATAATTTTCTCCAAGAGTTGATTTTTTTATTTTGAAGCAAACTATATTGGAGGAGAAAGAGGCTGAGGGCCTAGAGGTGCAGAGTTGAACCCACATTTTCTCTGGAACTTTGGAACATCTCTCAGGGGATATGTGACAATATGTGAAGAACACAAACAATGGTGTAGAGGCTTTCACAGCACAACACAAAGCTCAGTTACAAATATGCATCCTAGTGTTCGGAAACCGACACCTCTCTTACTGAAGGAAGAAACTGTAGCATAAAAGTGCAATGCTGCACAAGGAGGTGAATCAAGAAGCAAAAACAAACAAACAAACATACATATATAATACAATGAACAAAAGACTTGGAAGACAAAAGCTTACGTACGACCCACAAAATAAAATCAATTATTTGCACAGTATGGCTATGAATCTACACACATCTTAAATGCACTTAAATATTCTGTATTTTGCAATTAAGTCTTTTTAATTTTGTTATTCATTTCTTATGTTTCATTATGTTCTTTTTAATATCTCTCTTTTTTGCATTATTTTATCTTTTACAGCAAAATTGCCTTCCTGCCATCTAGTTATGTGGCAAAAATGTTTGCAGCAAAGTTGTCTACAGCAAAGATTTTTAAAGGGAAAAATTACCTAGAACCACTAAAAATAAAATGAAGTCTTTTTTTTCCCCATCACAGCTGCATATGAACATTCGTCACTGGGTTAATAGTTCATGACAAGTAAAGAACTATTTTCCCCAATATTAACCTTCTGGGAACTTCTGTGTTTTATGTTCTCCTGACTGACACTGTCAGCCCTCAAATGGTATGTTGTCCAGTGACACTGTCATCATGAAACACTGTTTTCAGCAAGGACTTAAAACGGGGAGATGGTATAAAGTTTGAGCACTGCAGTCAAATGTCTGAGCTCCAGCATGGTTGTACCGCTGGCCAGCTAGTGTCAGGCAAGTTGCTTCTTTCTGTGCTTCAGTTTTGTCATCTATAAAATGGGTATAATAGTAACCTCTCGCTCATACAGGTGGTTATGAGGAATGAAAGAGTTACCTGAGTGTTTAGAAGAGCTGTACCTGCCACACAGTAGAGACTCAATGTTTATCTGTTATTATCACTGTATTTTTCACTGCAGAAAGGCAGCACACACTTAGTGAAAACCAACCTGCATTCATAAAATGGCATAGAGTCGACCCCCCTCCGTATTCACGGGTTTCAGATCCACGATACAGAAGGGCCAACTGTACTCTGCCATTTTATACAAGGAACTTGAGTAGCCATGATTCTGGTACCTGTGGGGGTCCTGGAACCAATCCCCACAGATACCCAAATAGTTGTACATAAATAGCAAACCTCTTGATTTCTCTCCTTTTCCATTTCAGTGAAATTCCTTGAAAACATTGTGTGTTTTCATCATCTCCAGTTTTTTTGCTCCTTCCATTTTCTCTTAAACCCATTCTGCCCAGAGTCCCCAACCACCTCCATTAAAACTACTCTTATCAAAGTCACCAATGGCCCGCACACTGCTAGTGCCAAAGGACAATTCAGTGCCCATCTTCTTTATGTGCCAGTAAACCTGACACTGTCATCATCCTCCTCCTTAAAACTTGCCTCTCCTGCTTCCAGGTCACTACACTCCCAGCTTTCTTTGCTTTCTTCTTTCTCAGCCTCCTTTTTGGGTCTCTGTTCCATCTACCAGTGTCTTAGCACTCAATCCTTGGACCTTGTCTCCTTTCTGTCTATACTTAGCATAGGTCATCTGCCCCATTTCCTGTCTTTTAATCCCATTCATAGGCTGATGTCTCCCAGATCGCTCCCCTGAACCACAAGCTGGACACCCCAAACACAATGTGTCCCAAGCTGAACTCCTGATACTCCTCCCCAGACTGCTCAGGAAATGGTAACTCTACCCTTGCAGTTGTTCAGCCCCAAATCTTGGGGTGTCCTTTATCTTATTCTCAATGCATCAGCAAAAAGACCCTGGTAAAATCTAAGTCAGAGAATTTCCAGCCTCTGTTCAAACTTCTCCAACAGCTCACCACCTCATTTAGAACAAAAGCAGAGTCTTTTCTAGCACCTTCAAAGCCCTTTGCTGACTTCCACTTCCTCTTTTTCTCTCCCCTCATCTACTCTGCTCCAGCCATACCAGTTTCCTCGCTATTTCTGGAACACACCAGGCACATGACTCCCACAGACTCTGACCCTGCTTTTGCCCTGCCGGGAGCATTCTCCCCGCTATCCACGTGGTTCACAGTTTCACCCCCTTTAGACCCTCACTCCAACTCAACTTCTCCGTGAGTCCTCCCTTGGCCACTCTTTATAAAATTGTGACCCCTTTCTAATAATATTTCCTTTTTTCCCTACTTTTTATTCCTTAGCACTTATCACTACTAAAATGCAAGACATTTTATTTCATAGGCATTCCTCATTTTATTGAGCTTTGCCTTATTACACTTAGCAGATACTCCTTTTTTAACAAATTGAAGGTTCGTGGCAATCCTGCATTGTCAGATGATGGTTAGCATTTTTTAGCAATACGGTATTTTTTGAATGAAGGTATGTACATTTTTTTTAGACAAGATGCTATTGCACACTTAATGGCCTACAGTATAGGGTAAACATAACTAATATGCACTGGGAAGCCAAAAATGCCTGTGACTCGCTTTGTTGCAGTGGTCTGGTGACGAATCTCCACTACCTCCAAGGTATGCCTGTACTTGTTCTTTGTTTTCTGACTAGATTTCAAGATCCACACAGAGAGAAATTTTCTCTATTTTGTTCAACATCGACTCTTCAGTATTTGGAAAAATTCCTGGCACATAGTGGGCCATCAATAAATATGTGTGTGAGATGAATGAATTCTTTCACTGAGGCACTTTTTAATACTTTGCAAGGTCAGTCTTGTGGTGGATGGTATTGAGAACAGTTATGGAAACATGGGCCTTTCATAACCATTAAAAAAAAACACTTTTATCATATATATTGTAAAACAAAACAGATACAGAAAACGACCAAAAACGAATGTACCACTTAATGAATTTATTAGGAAGCAAATATCTTATAACCACCACCTAGCTAAAGAAATGGAACTGTGCCAACCACTCAAAAAGCCGCTCTCTCCAATGCTGTCCAAATCTCAATCCCCTGCCCACAAAAGTTACCCCAGTCTTGACTTTCATAGAAATCACTTCCTTGCGTTTCTTTCTATTTTCATCTCCGAAGCAGAATTCTTAGACACTTCAGTTTAGACTTGCCTATTTTAAAAAATTTATGTGTTCCTAGGTCTCCTTTAATCTACAATTCTCTTATCTCTCCATCCCACCTCACCTGCCATATCTTTCTTTTCATTACAATTTCATTGAAGAAGCTGGGTCACTTGTCCTGCAGGGCTTCCCATAGTTGTACCCTGGTGGTCCAACTCAGTGTTCCTCTGTGTTTGCTCGAAATGGACAGTGTGATCCCAAGGCTTGAGCAAAATCAGGTTCAGTCCCTTTGGGTAGAAAATAGGTTGTGTCTTATTATTTTTTTCCCATCAGGAGGCACATGGTAACTGGTTGTCTCTCTTTTCGTGACATTAGCACTCTTGATACTCAACACCTGAATCAAGTAATTCACTAGCAGTGCACGATGGTGATACGCTAATTCTATAATTTTTCATTTTGCTGATTGGAATACTTTTATAAAGAGGCAAGCCCTGCCTCTACTAGTTGATTCCCCGCTGGTAAAGCTCACAGAGAAAGGGCAGGTGAAGGGCTGGATTCCTTCCCTCTATCTGCCAGGCTTCAAAATAATGAGTTGGTTCCTTATCATATTTTGAATGTGTAATTTAGTGTTTTAAAAATACCATTATTAACTACTCTAGGCTGGAAAGGTGGTATCTTTTCAAGTTTTTTGTTGTTGTCTGACACTTTGGGGTACAGAAGTACAAAGCACTTCCTTTATTAGTTGAGGTAGCAATTGTTTCTTTCACCTTGGGGATCTGATGAGCCTTCAGCAACAGATCTGAACAATATGGTCCAGGTGCTAATGTCTCTAGTGGTTTTGCTGTTGCAAAAAATCATCCTGGGAGGAGCAAGTTCCCAGATGAGATCATAAATATGCACCAATGAGCCAGGTTCACTCCCCACATTCATGTACTAATATCTTACTGAGCACCTGCCTTGTTCTGGACTCTGGGCATATCTGAATAAGACAATATAACTGTTCTCAGTGGAGAAACAAGACCAAAAAGACAATTAGTGTCAATACTATGTGGTGAGGGCTGTGATAGAGGCATATTCGAAACAGTGTAAGAGCAACTAAGAAGAGCCCCTGCTTGCTGCTGGGGGAGGAAGTGGGCGGGGGTCTAGGAATGACTTCCTAGAAGGGGAAGCGTTTATGCTGGCTTGGAGAAATGCTCAGGAATTTGCCAAGCAAATTAGTCAAGGAAAGGTATTCTGGACAGAGGCAACAGCCTGTATAAAAGCATGATCTGTTTAGGAAATGGAAATAGTTCCTACTTGTTGGAACAAAATACACGTGAGGGCAAGGAGGGAGAGATTAAGTTTAATCAGTAGGCGGGGGGCAGTTATGGGGAATACTAGGTACTACCACAAGGACTTCATACTTGAGCCTGAAATTTTAAAGTTTTTGAGCAAGGGAGTGACATGAACCATTCTGAATTTTAGAAATGTGACTATGTCATTATGTCACAGAGGTGAGACTGATGTCTAAGAGACCAATTAAGAGGCTATTAACAGTCAAGACATGGAAGCAACCTAAATGTCCATTGACAGATGACTGGATAAAGAAGTTATGATATAAATGGCTGGAATACTACCCAGCCATAAAAAAAGAATAAAATAATGCCATTTGCAGCAACATGATGGACCTGGAGATCATCATAGTAAGTGAAGTAAATCATAAAAAGAGAAAGAAAAATATATGATATCACTTATATGTAGAATCTTAAAAAAAAAACACAAATGAACTTATTTACAAAACAGAGATAAACTCACAGACGTAGAAAACAAATTTATGGTTACCAGGGGAAAAAGGAGTAGGAAGGAATAAATTAGGAGTTCAAGATTTGTAGATACTAACTACTATATATAAAATAGATAAACAAGGTCTTACTGTATAGCTCGGGGAATTATAATGCTGTACACCAGAAATTAACATTGTAAATCGACTATACTTCAATAAAAAATAAACTGTCTGAAAAGTTGGAATAATTAAAAGTCTGAAACACAGCAGAATATTTAAAAACAATTAATGTTTTGTTAATTCCACATGTACATTATGATTTGAGTCAGGTTAATATGGACTAATTACATATAGTCCTTCAGAAATAGCTTTAAATGCTTTAATTAGACTAGATAATAGAGTCATCATGAATAAACCAATTCATGTATATATAAAAAAAAGAGGCTATTAACAAAATCTCAGTGAAATGAAATAGCAGGAAAGCTAAGGCAGCTTTAAACCTGAACCTAAATATGACATCATCATAATGCCATGGAATTCCTAAATAGTGACTGAGAAAAGCTCGGCGTTCCAAGCACTCGATGCTTATCCCTGGGAATCCTTTTGACAATTCCACGCTGTATGTGTGGCTCTGACCCCATCTTATAGACGAAGGCTCTTAGGCAGGAGGCGGATAGAACGTTCCCAAGCTACGAAAGCTCTGCCTACTGCAGAGTCAGGATTCAGATCCCGGGTATCACGCTCCAAAGTCCCTGCTCTGCATCACCACACCAAGAAAGTGGACAGACCAGTGAATGGAGTCAGGAAGAGGCACTGCAAGGTTCAGAGGTCCGGACCTGGGAGCCAGACAGGCCTCGTACGAAGTCTTGCTCTGAACGCCCATCCAAAACAGTGTTAGTTGATCTTCCTGAGTCTTGGTTTATACTATAAAATCTCAAAAAGCCTTACGTGGGGGAAGCTATAGCTCAATGCATAGATTGCATGCTTGGCATGCACAAGGTCCTGGGTCCAATCCCCAGTTCCTCCATTAAAATAAGTAAATAAATAAATTACCTTCCTCCTCTCAAAAAATCCTTACACTCAAAAAGTCCTCAAATTGGATTTTCACAGGATTATCACAAGGAATAAAATAATACGTGTAAATCGGAAGAATAAAGTAGAGCACAAAGAAAGCACACGTGTAAATTGTGGTTGTTACCATGTTTGTGATTATTCAAAAATATTCTCTATATTCTCCAGGAGGTGATATTCACCAAGGTAGGAAAAATGGTTGGAGAGATAGGGAAAAACAGGGGTGGGTGGTATTTAGGGGACAGAAAATGATCATTTCAGGATATTTTTAATTTGTAAAAAACATTTTCAAAACAGGAACCAGACTTTATTTCTTTTATTTCTGGTAGTTTCTGGCAAATAGTAATTTCTTAAATATGTGTCATAGGGTTATAAATTTAATTCATAATACAATACTAATATACAGGGGGAAAAATAATTCCTTTATTTTATCTATAGCTGATCTCTTTTTCTTACAAGCACCCCCTCCATAGATGAATAGTAGAAAATATTTTTATATTATTATCTAGTGTAAAGCTTAGTCAGATCCAGTAGTTTAATTAATCCTTTCAGGTCATGCTGAATCTCTCTTTAAAAATAATAATAATCTCAGTCTTTCACACTATTTCCCTTGTCCTCATGCCTATCTTCTTTCTCTCCCTAAAATAGCACCCAGGTGTACACTTCAAATCAGGATAAACCCACTCAACATGAGACTGGCAGGAAGCAGGCAACAGACTCTTCAATATTCTCCAAAGCATTCCTTCCAAGGGTAAGACCGCTCAAGTCCTGCAAGGCTGCTGTGTTCTATTCCCGCAGCGAGTGGGGATACTGTCTTCTTTGTCCGTGTCTACTTTGTGTGTTGGGGTATCAGCTATCACACTGGTTAGCCTTCAAGGCCAGAAGAGAACTAAAGATCTCCCCAGCTGGTGAATAACACGTTCCTTATTACAGTTTAGACAATAACTACGGGTGCCATACATTGAGAAGCTGCCTTTAAAGGGCTGTCAGACACAGTTACATATATACTTTATCATAAAAGTTTGGAAATAATTTATCTATGGAACAAAGAAGAATAAAACCTTAGAATGAAAAATAAATGGAAAGGGATCAAGTTATAGCTATCAATAAAAAAAAAGATGACTGGGTTTGAGGGTTCTGACACTAGCTGTATGGATGTAGCAAATGTTCTGCAAGAAAATTAGTTATTACTAGTTCTTTTCTTGAGGCAGAACTATATGCATGTTTGTCTGGAATTAGCAATAAACTTTAAATCACCAAACTCTTACGTTTGGGTCTGACATTTATAGGATATGGGAAGTCTTTAAGAAACACTTCATTTCTAAGTCAATATCTTGCTTGGTAGTTTCATCTTCTGAAGATGAAAATTGATTTTTCTCAACACTGCAAATAGGCTGCTCCCGTCCCCCATCACTACGAAGTGCCAGAAGCACAGCAAAGCCCCAACAACGGCCCACAGGCAGCCTCGTGGTTCGCCATTTCAGCATCATCCCCACAGAGGACCAGGGGAAGGTGACTTTTCCAAAGTGACACATTTTTCAAAGAATTTTTGTTTTTTATTATTGACAAAAAGATAGTAAAATAGTACTTTTCTTACAAGCTGTCATAGTTATTTTACCTGAATTTTTATTTCAGGCAACAAGTGAAAAGAATTGGCTCAGGTCTGACTTCAAAATAACCCAGTGTGTTTATTTGTGACAAGCTCATTTCTCTATGACAACTGAAGGATGAATAGTCATTGGGTAAAGTTTGAAATCTGTTGCTATATAATTTACGCACTCTCCAAAAAAAAAAATCAAGCCAGAGGAATAAAAGGCATTTTTCTGTATTATTTCACTTTCATTGGAAGAATTGAGGACAACTGTTAAAGAGAAATGTTGAGGTATCTCCCACAATATATGTGGATTTTTTGAATAAGAAAAAACATCTCAGTATAGTTCAAGGAGTGTCTCCTCTGTCACAATGTTCTGCTGGCTGTTGGGGCACTTGTGTGATTATACCAGGGACATTCCACTTCCAGTTAGGACATAGAAAGCCACAAAAAAATTACTCTTACTTGAACAATGAAAAAAAGGGGCAGATAATCTACAAAAATCATAATTTTTCTGGAGCCCACCAAAAAGCTGAGGTTACAAGGCAACCAAGTGAACTGAATTCCAAAGAAAGGCAAATTCCTCCGAGGAAAGATGGGACACACATAGTGTTCTGCCATTGGCAAGTTTTGAGAAAACCCAGTAAGAAGAGAGAAGCTTTAACTTTATGAATTTTCAAAGACAGGGTGTGGGTTAACATGACAGTTTAGAATACCTGGGGATCCCAGACACAAGAAGGATCCATACTGTCTCACAGGTTGCAGTAGTGTGATGGTAAACAAGACTGAGAGCATAGGAGACGAATAAGAGCAGAGGTACAAGTATCAGGAGATGACTGGCTGCCACTCGGGACAACACAAATGTCCATCCACTTCCCCAGACCATTCTCTTAGATGAAGCAAAAGCTTTAAGCTGCCATGGGGGAAGGAGGCAGGAAATCCTCTTCCATGTTCCATGGCAGAGTCAAATATCCAATATATTAGGGGACAGATATAAACAAAAGTCCTCTGCTCCCAGGGAAGGAGAGGCAGATAACTCAGCCCCAAATCCTGTACTGATACCAAACAGACATCTGTTACTGCTAGAAAAGAGGCCGAAAACTCTCTCCCACTCAAAGTTTGGCTGCTGTGATGCAGGGAGGGGAAGGAGGGTCAGTAATGCTGAGAAAGCCCTACACCCAAGGCTCAGTCTCAGAAGATCTTCCTAAAACTGGGGATGAATCATGAGAACTGAGGAATCCCCCCACCATGCATCCAACTCCCATCCTCCACCCCCAACTCTACTGGCTCCACCACAAGCCTAGCACTGAGTAACAAGCAATCACAGAGAATCATAAGAATGGCCCAGATGTGCATGAGCAGCTGCAATCTGAGGATGGAGCAAGGACATTAAGAAAAAAAATCCTTCAGCACTGCAAGATCTACTCTAAGCACAAGAGAAGAGCAGCCCACTATTGGAGGAATTTGAAGTCCATGGTGCACGCAAGGTTAACTATAGCAACAGCAAAGCCCAAACCCAACCCAAACTCAGGTTAGACTGGCTCAGCTACCCACAATGATGACCTGACGGAACAATGATGACCTGTTCATTTCTGGATGTTAACACTCTTTACTTCAGTCTCTTATTCTTCTACTCACAATGCCTGACATTCAATCAAAAATAACGAGGCACATAAAAAGGCAAGAAAAAAGATGACTAAACAAGTCTTTGCCTTTATTAAATTCCTGTTTTGAGGAGAAGACTGTTAGCCAATAGCTAAAATAGATTATAACATAAAACTGTATTAGAAATATTTCAAAGTGTATTAGAAGTATTACACATATAGGGAAATGAGTAATTATTTCTGCCTAGGGGGAGGTGCCAAGGAAATCAAATAAGAGACATTAAGTGAGAATTTGCCATGAGAACAAATGGAAAAAGCATTTCAGTAAAGGAAATTGCTGTGCAAAGGCATGGATGGATGAAGAGGACATGAAATATTGGCAAGTTCACAGTTAGGCCAATAGAGCCTTAGGGTGAAACAGTTCTCTCATTGGTGCTTTGCTCATGGTGTCTGTGAATGTGCATCAGTATACGATGGTAATTGTTCTCCAAAAATAGAAAAATAAATTGACTATTTGCCGGGGGTGAAGTGATTTCTAAACACAGTGGCCCCTGGAAGAAAGATTCTAGAATACCCTTGAGCCCATTCATAGACTGCTATTGACAAGGTTAGGTTTTCTTGCTGCCAGTGATTGCTGATCTTTAATTTTAAAAATACCTTTAAATGAAAATAAAATTTTTGTATTTGTAATTATTGAAGCTTACTGAGCATCCCAAAGATAGACTAGCTTTAAAAAGGCATATTGGTATAAATATGAGTAAGATTCCTGCATTTCTCTATTCACAAGAAATAATACTAAACATTTTCCCCTGTTTTTTCTTATTGAAAAGTTGAATTAAGAGAAATGTATGGCTTGTAACACTTCTCATTAATGGTATTAGTTTCTGTATTTGAACAACATCATAAATGCTCATGTGTGTATCTTAGTGGGATATAAAAATCAGAACCTTTTGAAAATCAACTAAACAAAGCTAAACTATGAGAGCTTCTGAATATAAAGTACACGGAGGAAATGGTGCAACTGCACAGAATTTTCAACTTTTAAAGCAACTGGCTTAATTTGATTTTCATTATGAAACTTAAACTCTCAATATAATTAGTGCAGTTTATTTATAGGCTGCTATGAAGCAGTTGGGGAAGCTGCACAAATGCTATGTCATTAATCTTCCCTCCCCTCCCCATTTTCTCTGTGAGGAAGCTGATTCCCTTGGCGGAGGGGTAGCCTCCACACAGGCTCGGATGGAATGCGTGGGCTCCATGGTGGGGGCGCTGTGGAAGGCTGAAATCTCCACTGGCATCACTGACCTTATTCCTTTCATTCATTTAGATGGGGAGGGACTGGGCATTCCAAATTCTGTACTGACCACCCATTTATTTACATGATCATGTCAGTCCTGCATTCCTTTATCTAAATCTGGGCGAGACAAGATAGAAATGAAACATGGCCAGGGGAACACGGACTATCTGCATCTCTCTCCTTCTCAGACAGGCAGGTGTATTCCTAGAGCATGTGCAAAGTTCAGGCACTTTAATTTCCCTTAAATATTTTTGGAGAAAATCGTGTACTTTGTAAATAAATATAGTTATGTCATGAATTCGAATGCAAATTTGAATTGGACTATGTTTAAGCTAAAACAAAAACACTTAAAAATTGTCTTCACCCTTGCCCCAGGACAGCTTCCCAGATTCACCAGGCTCTCCTGCTCACGCTCCTCTCCTATGAGAGGTACCACCGCAGATACCGTAAGCAGCTCTGATACCTGCTGAGGTGAGTTAACATGTCAAGTGAAGAAATCTGGAGGGGTGTAGTAGCTAACAGGAGGAAGTCCTATGACAGTCATGATCTAATTCTTCAAGAGGGCACAAGTGTTAGGAAATGCATTAAACGAAAACACAGCTGCCATGAACTGCCGCCCAACAAAGGAGCTGATGAGGCTAAAAAATTCTGCTGAGCCTATGGCTTCCCGGGAGTCCAAGAGCCACAAGCCTTCAATAGAATGAATCAGATAGCATTTTATCAATGTTCTAGGCTCAGCACCATCACCTTTAAGATGGGCACTCCAGGGGAAAAGCCACAGCCCAATAAAAATAGCCCAAATGTCAAGAAAAATGTATTCTTGAGATGTGTTTGAGCTGCCTTGGGGCGCCGATATTCTGATACCTGTCTTCCCGCTCCAGGTTGTGATATGGCTTTTCCCAGGAAATCAGCTTTCTGACCTTCTTGAATAGCACTCAGAGCATCCTCTTAACAGCACCGACCCCCTGCTACAACTAGTACATGGTGCTAACTCTCCCCAGGACACGAGCCATCTGGACATCTGCTGAACAGACACTTGTCCCTGGACTCCAGCTTGCTGTTTCCAGAAGAGAATTTACTGGCTCTATAACCTGCCTCTCTCCCCCTTTTACAATGACCATTTCTGCTATTCTCACTGCAGTTGCCCTACCATGTGAGGGCTACTTGCCCTCGGAGCTATGTTAGTGCTGGCAAGGGCAAAAGACAAAGGCACGTCAGTCAGAAGCCAGGAGATGCCATGCTTGCCCCTAGCTTTCCTCTGTAGAAGAACAGACCTCATAAGTGTTCTCTGGCACACCGTAAACTAACGATCTGTCCTTGCAATTAAAACAAGAGAAAGGGCCCCTTCTATAAACTTTGCATCAAAGCCACCCACAACTTCCAGCAACAAATGCTGCTACTAAACCTGGTTAAACTACAGATTCCTTGAAGTTCCTGCATCTCTGGGTGTACTGGGCTTTTGCTCAGTCTAATAGAGCTCTATTTGTACATTGTAGGAGTTGCTTAAGCTTGAAATAAAAATTCACGGAGTGGTAAAGACAGACAACCATTCAGAGGCGTCTATGATGGACATATATCGGCGGCCTTCCTGTTGCTTCCTCTAACTTGCTTTTGCACTGAGCTCAGCAGGCTGGAAAACCACGGGAAGAATCGCTTTTACTGTAAAGCAGCCTTCAGAGACATCCCCAGGCTTTGCGTGCAAGGCCTGATTTAAAGAGTTTCTCCAGGCCCACTCAGTGTGGGTGTGCACCAGTCACAGCATCCTCCCTTCAATGTTCAGCTTAGTGGACGATAAATAAACCGCTTTTCAGAGAATTACCTCTTCCATTGTAGTAAATGATACTCTGGTGTCCTGTAAGTGTTGATTCCCATCCCTGTACAAATTAATTCACCTCATATAGTAAGCGACCTACTTCCTGAGAGTAATTCTTTTATAGGATCAAAGCCAATACTTTTCAAAAGGGCGGAAATCTCTCCTGTGAACTATACCACAAGTGGAATCTTGAAGCAGGGACATTTGTTCTTTTACTCCAGACACTAATTAGAAAATGGCAGTTGGGATCTCAGATTTTCTAATAGTTAATGAAAAGGAAAAATGCCAATATCTTGTCGGTGGTGTAACAAGAGACTTTTGCCCTTCTTTATTCATTATGGAAAAAAAATGACTTTTTGGTGGGGGTGGAAACCAGGATGGACTGGAGGGGAGGAGAATGGATATAGCGTCAGTGATTCTTGAGCAAACACACACTGGGAAACCATTGAGCCAGTCAGAAAGGCAGCTAATCTGAGTCCTGGCCAGAATCTATTCATCAATTGAATAGATTTTGCTCAGTCTTGTATTAGCTCAGCCACTTGACCTGAATGTCAGGGAAGAACTTAACTGGACTTCAGGGACCCATAAGAGATCAGAACTGTCCAAACTAGGAGGGCATGAGACCTGGGAAGGGCGTATGCTCCCTGGAGTGTCATCAGCACCAACGGGAAGGACCAGTTGTAGGTTTTGGAAGGAAATCCAATCAAACATACATTTTGGGTTCTCTGGAAGGGATATTCATCCATTCATTCATTCTTTCATTCATTCTATAATTCACCAATATTTATCAAGCATTTATTTTGTGCATGATCCTATCAGACTACAAGACTTTAGAGACTAAGATAAAGACATTTAGCAGGGCTGCTTCATAAAGGATCTTATAAGTCAAAGTGAGAATTTGGGATTTTTGTCTAAGTGCAGTGGAAATAATGAAGTTTTAGGTAAAAGACTGATGTCATATGGTTTACAGTTTAAACAACAATGGAGAGATACATGGAGAACAGACTGGAGCAAGGGAGCTGGAATAGGTAAAAACTTGTCAAGTCCATTGGTTTCACGATAGGAAGATGCATCTGAGTAACAGGTGGAGCTGAGAGTCAAGCAAAGTTTAACAGGAAGGCATAATATTTCCTTTTTCTTGAAAAGCTCAGCATTTGACTCTTTTCTTCCTTCTTCCCTTCCTTCGTTCCTCCCTTTACTCCCTCTTTTTGAAATGGGAGACTCTTCAGCGTTTTTGCTGAACGTAAGAGAAATACAAGCTTGTCATCAAAACTACTAAAATATACCACCGCAGGAAAAAAAAAATGTAAAACCCGTCCCCTTTGCTGTCATCTCATGCCAAGAAGATAACCACTGTTTACAGTTTCATGTCTATATGCCCAGGTTTTCTCTATGAACATATGGAAAAGAAATATATTAATTAATAATGGGGATTTGGTAAACAATCATCAGCTTTATTAAGAAAACTTGAAATGGCTAAACAAGAACCTGCAATACAAAGAGTTCAGAAATGGATGGATCTGGAGGAAGACATAGCTAGGTGGTACTACTCAAAGTATGGTCCTGAGACCACCTGAGTGATTCCTGGGTGTTATGCCACCTTACCGAATCTCTGAGAATAATGCTGGAGAATCTGCACTAGAACAGGCTTCCCAGGAGATACCAATGCACATTTAATTCAAGAACTACTGACTCAATGTATATAATTTTTGCCTTAATTAAACAGTCAATAACAATTACATATATATCTTCCAAAAAGATAGGCATGACCAAAAAGTCTTTAACCTCCCTTTCAATAAGAAGAAAACTGAATTATCTTTTTTTCTAACCATTTAGCCACAAAAATATGTTTAGAAACAGAAGAGTAATTGTCGTCCTTCCCTCCTCCATGGGAGCACCTCCACGAGTCACCATTCCTGGCCTTTCTCTGTTCCTCACTTGCTCTTCCAAAGGAAGATGGAGGAACTTAGCTGATCAGCAACTCAGGAGAAGTTGACCACGCTCCACCAGTCCCTCCTGGCACTTTCTTTGGGATGCCCTCTTGCAGTGTGCGTGGTTTTCCTCCAATTGCTTCCATGCCATAGGCTTGGTAGATATGGCCTACAGCTAAATCAGAAAGTCTATTAGGGAGCCCAATGTTGCCAGAAAGCTAGGTCACATTCTCCAGTTTACCTTTCAGCAGTAATAAAGCAGACATTTAAACCTGCCTCCATCTGACTTCTGCATCTTTCAGTTGGCTCTCAAATCAGGTGGGAGGGGGGCTTCACTGAGCCTCAGCACCATCTCAGTGGGTCATGGTGACCCATCCTCCTCATAATCATTTAACCCGAATTTTATTCATCTTATTTCAGCGTCGTTCTATTTCAGTGTTAAGTGTAGTCAGTACTTTCTATCAATGCACAGAAGTAAAAACACAGGATTTTTTTTTGAAAAACAAAGCTAACTGAGTCACCCAATCTGTAGTTATGGAATATCATTTTTAGACCCCCAAAGAAACGTCCTTGATTTAGGAGAAAGGGATTCTCAACATCCCACCTTAATAAATATTTCTTGATAATCTGGAGGAAGGAATGGGTGAAGATGGGAAGACAGGAGAGGAGAGGGAGGAAGGGGGAGAGTGACTCTAGGTCTAACTTTCCCTTGTTGCTCATTTCTTTGCCATAAATCCTTCTTTCACTAGGAAGGATGTAGATGTAGCACTGAATAGGGGGACACTCCTGTTCAGCCACTACCCAATACTCTGTGTAACCTTCAGCAAGTCACCTTATACCCAAATGCCCTTGGATCACCCCATCTGTGATCTTCTCCCCTGGTTAACTTCTTCCTGTTTCTGTTGGCTTGTCCATGAGTCTTCACTGATTATTTTGCTTTGAACATATCAGAAAAAAATTTTAACATTAAGGTTTTTTCCTATCAAGGAAGCTTGCAACTTCTCCAAAAGACCATGGACAGCAAACAGAGTCTGCAAAATGCAGTCAATGAACAGGTAATGTAAAAAAATAAATAAATAAAAGACTATCAAATACAAACACGGTTTCCATAAAAATGCAACATCCTGGGTGTTTATAAGCTCTGGATCATGATTCAGGAGATCTGAACTCTGGTTTAATTTTTTGTTATCAATTTAGCAATTTATGGCTTAACTTTGAGAAAGATGCCTAGCAATCCTGATGGCCTGAATAACAGTTTATTAAAATGAATTATGATTATCTACAGGAACCAAGACTCTGCTCCATCCCTACCCCTTTGGGTAAGGTGGAGTAGAAATAATGTTGACCTGGGAGCTCTCAGGTGAATTACTCTCAGTCTCTGGGCTTAGTTTGTCATGTATAAAATGAGGAAAGTTGGACGTAAATCCCTTCTATGTCTCATGATTAAAAGCCTAGGACAGAGGTAATATGCCCAGACAAAATTAATCAGGTGTTTTCCTTCATCTATTTGATGCTAGCATGTGTGGGTGTTGGAGCAGAAGCAGGGGGTTGAGTCTGTAAAGTTAACACCTCAGAAGCGCTTTCAAAATATAATTAAGTTGCTTGGTGGAAACCTTCCATTCAGAATCAAAGTACACTTAGATGATATAAAATGTAGAAGATAGTACTGTGTTTTAGTTAAATAGAATGGCCATGAAATATTATTGTCTACTTTAATAACTAGTATTAAAAAACTCTTACAGTTTGCACTGTCTGATTAGATAACTTTTCTGAAAAATGCACTTGTTGCCCCACTGATGTCTCTTGGATTTCTGTAGGAAAATGCTTTTTTTGCCCCAAGGTACCCAGAGATATGTCAGCTTACAATATGGTTGGTACAGACCTCAGAGTGAGCCCCTGGTGTTTGTTTAAATAGGCCTTTTGATTCACAAGCAATTAGCCATTCTAGACATATGACACTGTAACTGATGTCATCAGAGTAGCTAATTAAGTGTACTTATGCACATGACACTCCGTGATGCAAGGGACTCAAAGCACAAACACATTTCCTGGTTTCTGGACACCACAGACTTAATAATTTGGCTGGAATTCATCACAATCGGATTATGAATTTGGCAATGACCCTTCTGAAGAACACAAACTGCTAGTTTTCCAAGAAATTCAATTTGGCATTCCCAGCCTTTTCTTTTACTTGCAGCAGTATTTCTTACATCCTCAATTAAGTGAGTCAGCTCTGCTGCAGCCACGAGTTTACAGTGATTAACAAAAATAGGCCAGTGAGTTTGTTTTGAGCTTTATTTCTATTTCAGCCTAAAGCACAGGAAGTCTTGGATAATGAGCAGCAGCTGAGAATCAGACCAGCCTGACTTGATCAAGACTGTGGCAGATCCACAAGGTGGTCACAGGACATCATCACCACTGGTTCCATGACATGGCTGGGAAATGCAGAGGGGTGCACAGGGTCAGGGGAGGAGCCCGGCTCTGGCGATCAGGCAGCCCTGCATTCAAACCCCGGGCCCACAACTTACTAGCTGCCAGACCTCTGAGGCCCACCTCCCTCGTCTGTAATTACAGATAATAATTCCTGCTACAAAGAGTTGTCAGGAAGATTTAATGAAAGAAACTGGTACGATAAATAGTAAGCTCTTGACGAATGCCAGCCCCCTTTGCCTCATAACCCCTTCCCAATTCTAGCACTTTCCAGTGCTGTCTGCCTCCCTCCCTTCCTCTCTTCCTTCCTTCCTTCTTTTCCTTTCTTCCTCCCTCCTTTCCTCCCCTCCCTCCCTTCTTTCCACAACTATTTCTCTTCATACTTGCTGTTAAGCATTTTCAGCACTAGCCAGATACTGTCTGTATAGCACTGCTCCTGCCCTCAGATGCCTAGTACCTAGAGGAGAACACAAGCAACAAGTACGTTTAATACGATAATAAGTTCATGGGTATGTGGGATGAGCGGACGGTGAGCAGCAGGGTAGGAACGACACAGCTTGTACTCAACAGGAACATCTGCCCTAAAGCCCCCAGAGACAAGAGGAAGTCTGCGATGGCAGGAGGTTGTGTCTGGCCAGAGGTAGGGCACAGACAGGTAGTTGCTGGAAATGAACTTGGAAGTAGGCAGAAGCCAGATCTTCAAGTGCTTTGTAGATCTCGTTGAGAAATTTAAACTTGACACCTGAAACTAACACAACATTGCAAATCAGCGATACTTCAGTTAAAAAAAACAAAAAACAAAAAACAGAAATTTAAACTTTACCCAGAGGGCAATTAGTGGCAAATGCTGAGTTTTAAGTGGAGAAGAGGCAGGATATAATTTGTGCTTTAGAAAGACAGAGGAGGAGATGTAGGAATTAGTCAAGATACTGAGGCCAGATAGGAGGCCTTTGAAGTCCTCCAGGGAAAGAGGGTGGCTGCCAGAACCAGGGTACTTAGAATTTTTATTATCCCTTCTTGAAACTCAGAACAGCCCGGGGAACTTCCATGAAGCTCCTAGCTAGTCAAACAGGCTCACCCCTTTCCCCGCCTTGCCGGGTGATAGCAGTCTGTAAGCACCAGTACTGGCTTTTATGGCTTTGACATTTCCTTTGTGACTCTTGCTGTGTAAGCTAGAGTTACGGTCCAGCTGGAGATTGCTGTGGAGTCTGCCATCTTCCAAGGTGGTGACCAATGTCTTGTTTCTATGCCAGGAAAGCCTCCTCGACAAAGTTACCTTCAAAGCAAACCAAACCAAACAGAACAAAACAAAAAACTTGACTAGCCTTCTAAAGAATTGATTTGATTACGGTGAAGACTATCCGTGAGTGTGTGTGTGTGTGTGTGTGTGTGTGAAGGGGAAGAATGTTCCATGAACTCTGACCTCCCCACTGAAATGACATTCCCTAACTACTGCTGCTATGACTTTGGAAGACCCATTAGAGTTTAATAAAACATGCCACATCAACACAGTCAGACGGACAAGTAGTTGAAGAATTCTAATATCTTAGGAAATGTGCTGACCCTAACATTCTTATGAGAAACTCAAGCATTTTAGAAGCAATTACTCTAACTTACAATCTTACTAAACTTCAAATCAGAAGGAATTACTCTTTGGAGGAACAAAAGAAGAAAAAAAGAATCATATACTTATTCATCTTGAAAAATAGCGTGCAAATAAAAGAATTTTTTTAAAAGTTCAGGGGAACAGGGGAAGGCTTGCAGATCTGATGTTTAAAATGTTCAACTGATGCCTAAAAATGTGCCATAGAATCACATAAATGCAGCAACTGCTGGTTATTCAGAGAGGAGCATGAGTGGATAGTAAAAGGTATCATTGTAATATTGGCAATTTTAAAAATTATTTGGGGTCCCAATATTTCTTTGCCAGAAAGCAATGAAGTGTGAAACCAATCCAATGAAACCAGATAGATTGGGACACCACTGCTTCCATATTTTTACCAAGCGTTCAACATGCAGACACCACCTGAACTCTGAGGTTCAAGATCATAAATCCTCCTGTGAGGCTCATTTGTTAGTATTTGGGCTCATTTATCATCCCAAAGGGACAACTGCAAAGGAAAACACAAATGAATACTGTCAAACCATAAATGCTCGCATGTTAGCATGGGCCTAATCCAAACAAAAAGAAACTCCTTTGTATTTTCCTCCAAATGCATCTCCATGCCCAGCCAGGCCTTAAGAATACGAATATATTTCTAAAAATGTTTCCACTTTTTTTCTCTTTTCTCACCTCCAACCATTTTATTAAACTACCATTTGTTGAGTATCTATTACCCATTACTCGCTGTGGCAAGCACTTTATAAACAGGATCTTATCTAAATACCACAACACCATGAAGTAGCTTGTTTTCATTTGCTAGGGCCGCCATAACGAAGCATTACAGACTGGACAGAGATCAGATGGCACAAACAAAAGAAACTGCTTACCATTTTTCTTTTGAACTTGTTTCCATTGGTGTTGTCCAGCGTTAATTGACTCAAGGCCCTAGACTGGTTCCTTCTGAGGGCTGTGAGAGAAGGATCTGTTCCAGGCCTCTCTCCTTGACTTTAGACGAGTGTCTTCTCCCTGTGCCTTCACAGCGTCTTACCTGGGTCCATGTCTCTGTCTAAATTTCCTCTTCTTATAAGGTCACCATTCTTCCTAGATTAGGATCCATCCATCCTAATGCCTTGTTTTAACTTAAGTACCTCTGTAAACACCCTGTCTCCAAAGACACTCATGTTCTGAGGTACTAGGGTTAGGACTTCAACATATGAATTTGAGAGGGGACACAATCAGCCCAGAACATAGGTATTACATTCCTATTATACAGATGAAGAAATTTGGGCTTGGAAGGTCCAAGGCCAGAAAGAGAGTAAGCTGAGTCTGTCTGATTCAGAGAGCATGCTCTCTTTCACCACCCTACACTGCTCTGAGGCCCCAGGCCCACCCCGTACCGTATCTTATCCCCTCCATCCCCAGCCTCACCAGAGGTATGAAAGTGCATCCGCCGATAAGACAATACAGAAAAATATTTTTCCACCGGGGGTAATGGGAAATGTATATAGGGGCATCTTGAAAGCTTTTATTCATTATCTACTTAGCCTGGGATGGAAATGAGCATCTTAGAAACAGAATGTAAGAGAACTTGACCCTACAATCTAGGATCTTTCAATTAATGATGGACAAGACCAATGCAAACAAGTTCAAAAGATAAATGGTGAAAGCTGAATAAATGTCTCTACTAACTAGACAATGAAAGGATTTCCAGTGAACAAGAGCAAAGAGATAAGTGGGGACGGGGGAAGGGGAGGGGGGCCCACACTTAGATTAGGCTGGTCTGAAGGAGGTCTTCCTGTCTCTTCCTGTGATTCACGCACAACTGTGGGAAGGGTTTTGGGAGCCTCTGAAAACAGCTCAGTTTTCTATCAATTTATGTTTTTCAGCCCATTACATATTTTACACATTTTGCTCATTGCTTCAAGCAGTGTGTTACGATACAAATTTTGTAAACACGGTTCTAAGCAAAATGGCATATTCACAGAAACATTTAATTATTTAAGTCATAAAAATGAAGTCCAACATCAACTCTTCTGAAAGTTTGAGTCTATATTAAATGTCAAAATTAGCTGAAGAGACATCTTGCTAAGTTTTTCAGTCACTCGAGAGCAAGTCTGAAAAAATCTGCAATATCCTTACCATGATATAAATCCTAGATAATGATCATTCTGAGCATCTTAGGTATGTGAAAATGCCTCTTTAATGAGTAAACTTCTGTTCCTCCAGTGACACAGCATTAGCCTCCACTTTCTGGCTGAAGTTGGCTTTAAATGAAGTTTATGAATAATGAAATGTTACTCCACTTAATGTCAGAAATTAATTTGAATGAAACTAAAAATAAATTGATAACATATCTTAATATCAACAATGAATCTTAACATCGATTTAGATCTCTAAATATCAGCCCCATTCATGGGATTCTCCATAGGAGTATGGAGAGTCAGAGGAAGGCAATTTTGGCATCATCTCAATGAGCTATTTACATTGAAAACCCTAATTTTATTCTGTATGTTTAGGGACAATCAATTTGAATACTGTTTTTCTCCTTTTCTTTCATAAAGATTTGTCAAAAGGTAAGCATCACTGGTCTAAGCCACAGTCATTACCAAATAATAAAATTTCTTATAATACCACATTTGTCAAGAAAGCATAAGTGTGCACACACACACACACACACACACACTCACTTAAATGCACTCAAACCTAGGGAACGGCTTTAAGCTCAGGTATAAAGGAATATGAAACATAACTCTGGACTATAAAAATATAAAATCCAGAAACAAATGCCCAGAAACCCTTTTCCCAGTTTCTCTGGGTGGGGACTACGTCCAGTGAAAAATTCAGACCACTGAAAGGCCCGACAATGGATGCTTATATTTGGAAACCACAGTGTTGCCCTCAAACAGTCATATACTGTCACTATTTCTCCTAAGCCCACTGAAAAGCACAGTGACACAATTCCAATGCATATGTAAATAATTACTAAGCAGCAGATAATTATGCCCAAATCAATAGCTGGACAGCTGGGTTACTCTATGTCAAAGCCCAGGCAATTCAATGAAAGCTCCCCTGAGGAATATTCTTGGTTATTACGGTAAATTTTACTGTTACTTTTGCATTTTGATTGATTAATACACAATGCAACTTGGCATATTTTCTATTTGGAATGCAAAATGCTAGCAACACATGAGAAGACACAGTTGAATTCTCCTATTTCTTAATGGATTTTTTTCTTTAATCTTTCAGAAACACAGCAGAATTGTTAGGTTTTATACATTTAAAAAGCCTTCAATAATCTAAAATTAACACACTAGCCTGAAGCAGGATGACTATTTAAGTGGATAGATGCATCAAGAAGTTTCTAGCAAATTGTTCCTCTTATAATATCAAAGCAAGAAGTTGATAATAATTCTTGGAGAGGTATAAATCTGGCACTATAAAGAAGACAGTTCACTTCAGAGATTGCTACATTAGTTCTATATACATTCACAGAGGACATTTATGCACTTCTATGGAGCTGGCACATATAATGTTTGTTATCCTTCAGAGGGAATGGTTTTTATACAGAAAAAGAAAAATGAGAAGGACCTTCAGAACATGAAAACATATTTCACTGGGCAGTAGTGGAATCTAGTTCCTACTCCAGTTTTCTTATTCTGTTTTACAAGGCTTGCCTCAATCCTACTGGTCTAGTGGGGAGAATTCTAACATCTTTTATACAAGCGTGTTCCAATCTTCCTCTCCTAAATCACCGCTCGCGATCCCTATCTTACTTTCTCAGCACTGACAGCCATACTTACTGGTGACAAAATGTGTTTCATGCCGGGTGCCTTGTGGGGAAGACAATTTCGTTTAACTGATGTGCTACTTCAACAAAACAGGTGACAAGATTCAGGAGGTGACCTGAGCTCTACCAGCTGGTCCCCAAGGAGGAAGAGGACATCTTCAACCAAGCACATTAGTCTGTTTGTCTACGGACAATTGCACAGACCTCTGGTCCTATGGTAAGGTGGATGACCATGCTCTTTAAGCACCACTGACCACTGGATATTTTTATTTCACACCCCACCTTTCTTAATACAAGGCTTTCTTCTCTCTTCATTGGCTACTATTTGAAATTACGGACCTCATGTCTTTTAATCCTTATTATTACCAAGCTTAAAGTGATCTGGTTGTCTTTTTTCCAAGGCCATTAGCACAAAGGAAAACAATATATTCTCCAGCCTTCCCCACCCTACATCCCCATAGCTTGTCACAGCCCATTGTTCTGATTTGCATTGGAAATATAATTTGTAATTGCCTACAAATTAACTATAGAATCTAAATTTCTCTTCCAGGATTACTAGAGCAGTTCAATCTATTTTGCTTCAGTTTCTACTTGATATGAGTATTTAAATGTAATTTTTTCATTAAAGAAATGATGAGCGAAGAACATAATTTAATGGAATTATGTCTAATAAAATGAGAAGGGTTTGGACAATAATTAGTAGTAGGGATTTTTTTTCTCCCAGAAAATTAAATGTGCAGAGTTTCTGTGTGCCTCTTTTCATAGGCAAGAGCCTCTGCTATCTTATAATTCCTCTTGTAAAATATTAAAACTAAGCTGTTCCTAAAGAGTTGGAGATAAGGTGGAAAAGCCACACACACATAGGTATATTTTCAGGGATTGAAATTTCAGAGGGGGCTCACATCTTTTTACACCAGCACTGCCCATGGATGCTTTCTACTTCAACCTCATCGTGATGAAGTCAGGTATATTCCCTTGGAATGCGTCTACATTCCTGGCCTCAATGGGAAAAAGTTTTCCTTTCAACTCCTCTGAGCTACTATAAAAGTGCCACCTTTCATCCTTCCACAGCATCCCTAAATCGTACCACTTAAAATATTTGCTTGGCTATGCTTTGTGGTCTCTATCTAAGAAAAAGGAGACTGTGATTTGGATCCTGTAAGCTCAAATCTCTTGCCTATTCACATATCCCAAATAAAAGGAGGGCAGAATAACCAGGCAATACGGAAACCAAGGTCTTCAGTAGCTCTGAGGTTTTGCCTGATTACAGTGTGTTTGTGAGTGGAAATACGTTCCATCATTAACTAACGTCTTTAACAGTAGGGAACTGTTTTAACTCTGTAGATAACTGAAAGAATTGAAATGTGGTCTATCAAAGCCAAGACTAAGATTAGATATTCAAAGTACAAGTGAATCAACTGACAAGCTACTGTAACACACTATGAGTAGAAATACAAAATTCAAAGGACCGAAGTTCCCCTAAGGTCCGTTCTGAGTTCCTTACCTTCAATTTCTGGTTACTCAGCCCAAGGAAGCAGGCTCCCTAGGGCCTAGTAATCAAACAGAATTCAAGATGGGAAAGAGAGGACTGCATGTAGATGCAGATTTTCTGGGAAATATACACATGTACATAAATAGACTATAAAATGCTTCTAACCCCTAGACCATCAGAGATTAGAAGCTCCATTTGGTCCACCATTAATGAGGCCACGGGATGAAACAAAATTCAGAGCACTCCCCACAATCAACAGCAAGAGACCTTGCGTCCAACAGAACTTGTGATATTAAATACTAAACATCTGGCCACAAAGTGGTGGATTTTCCTCTGTCATCTGTACATGAACTCCTAAATTCTCTAGGAATCTCTAAAGGTAGCTTACCAATTCTTTTCTTTTAACCTCAGAATCTCTCAGCAATAACCTTCACACCCCATAATTTTCATTAGCATGCTTCACCCCTAACACTGTAGAAAATCTTTCATCACCAAACATATCTATTGCCTCTCTTCTATGAATCAGTTTAAACATATGCCACTTCTTACCTAGTATTCTGATCATGTGCAAATGCTCACCAGTCTCCCCCAATGTGCCACAGCTTCTTATCCACAGCTTCAAAATTCTGCACAACTAAATCTTACCTGGGGGCCCCTTCCCATTTCTCATTCTTTAGCCAGATTCCTCAGGTCCAGTCATAATTTAGAAACAAACAAACTTCTCTATGGATTTCTTCCATTTATTCCTGTGTGTATTTTCTCCCTATTCATCCTGCAAATAATTTTCTATTATCTACCTCTCAAGCTCTGTTTTATTTAAAGTCAGCATGGAGCCGAGATCAGCAGGGCTTTGATAAGCATTTCCTGTGACACTTTGATTTGATTATCTAAAGATATATGATTGTAACCTGGGATCAAAACCAAAATAAAATGAACCCTTCTACTTTAATAGACATAATTCAGTTCTTTACATATTTTATATCATCTATATAATTATGTGCTTTATCTAATGTGTATATAGATGCTCATGTATAATTTTGAATCTATCATACATTATGCCTTATCAGCACTTACAAATATGTACAGCACTTGTCAATATATAATTATTTTTCTTCTATGTTACCCTTTAGAAAGGATGTTGAGATCAATGTCTGAGACTCCTCAAAAAATGAGTTAATGTTTATTATAACAGTAAATGTTATTATTATCCGGCATCTACCTTCCCATATAGAAGCCCCGGAAACACGTTTCAGTGAAATTTACAGGAAGGAACCAGCTCATTTTGTTTAGCTGAACATGTAAGATTCAAGAATCCTTTTCCATCAGCTAGAAACAATTATAACCAGGCACATTAACAAGCCTCTTGCTCTCCCCTGATTTATCTTCTTTTTCAATCAGATAACCTTTATTTAATGTCTCAGGGCTGTGTTCTGCAGGCATTTGCTCTGGTCTGTTCTCCTAGTGAATTTATTAGCCAAGAATGTAATTTAATCTGTGATTTCAATTTTCTACCAGCAGATCACATTTGCCATTATCCTTCCTAATAATATTGGTTTTAAAATAAGCCCATTATTCTTAGCTCTGTGTGATCATAGGGCTAAAACCAAGTTCTTTCTATACAAGAATGTGGTACATGCTTCTAGTGTACATTATCTATTACTTCTAGAGACCATCCCAGGGTAGCAGAATGATCACTCAGGCCCAGATGTTTGCTGCTACACAAGTAAAACACACGTGCACAGGGCCTGAGATGCAGAGGGAAATGCATGCCTGTGATGCCAGCTCACATGGGGAGACCCACCCAACACGGTGGTTTAGGACATCACAGGGACCAGAGGAAGGCCTGAATAGCTGAAAAACCTGCATAAATTTCTAGATTCCTCTAGCATTTATATAAGACACATGGAGAAAGAACTCCAACCAGGCATTTGCTTTTCCTTAAGAAAAGGTCTGTGATTAGGCTTAATCTCAAGATCTAATTACACAAAGCCTCAGTCTTCTCACGTCTACAGAAAACAGCGATTCTCAACCAGGATAATGCAAGGTCAGATGGGGCAGATGCATAGCTTGCCAAATTACATTTATCATTAGAGTATAATCTTTGGGAAACAATTTTATTGTTTTAATAATGCAAACTAAATAAATTGAAGGTTGAAGAAAATAAAGGCAAAAGATTCTTTTTTTTTAATGAAAAAAGAGTCTGGGTTTAAGATAGCAGAAACACAGCGAACTAAATTCTCTTCCAGATCTAAGACTTAGGATTTCCCCCTCCAGAGACTAGGTTGCCCCACCATCAGAATTTGGCACTGAGTGCGGAAGGGCTGCTTATTTCCTGTAATTAGTACAGCATACCAGCAGTGATAATGAATTTCAGGCTTGCTTTGGATAAATATAAAACATTTAATTCAACTATTAGTCAAACACACAGATAACACAAACATCCTTTCAGATCCTAGTATGACTTGGCTTCTTCTAACCTCAAACAGCCCCAGAGTTCCCCAGACCTGCTAATCTTGAATCATGTAAATCACATCCTGAAATGTTTTAATGAACTCACAACCTGCTAGTTAATAACTAGCTAACAATATGCATCCTGTTTATCTTAACAACCCTCCTGATAGAGGATGGAGCTTCAGACCAGCTTCTCTGTGGATGAGATCCCCCGTGAATAAAACGTTTCACACTCAAACATTTAATGTTTAAAGATCAGGACTCTAAGTTAAATGGATTAATCTGGTGTGAAAACTATTTACATTTTTAACAACATCAGAATTTCTTTCACCCCCAACTGTTTAGTTCACTGCTTGTATGATTATAATTAGCAAGAGAAGGAGGGGAAAGACATTTTATTTGACGCTAAACGGCATTCAAGAATTCTCAAAAGAAACACAGAACAAGTGGGTGGGGTTGAGGAGCCGGCAGGGCTCTTTTTAGAGAGAAGGTAACCTTTCTGCATGAAGCGCAGCGTCTTCTTAAAACAATAGTTCTTTTTCCCATATGTATCCCGTATTCAACTCATTCATGTGGCTACTCTGGTAGTATTTATCAAGCCCTTACTTTGTGCCAGGAATGGCGCTAGGTGATTCATGGAGGACCCCCAAGCCACACCCGACAAGGATGAAGGATGGGGCAGGTGAGCTCGTTTACCTCTCACTTTGGGTAAATAAGATTCTAAGATTCTACCAGGAAGGTTTTAGTAATCAGGTTCCCACGCACGCGAGATCCAGCATCCTGGCAGCCAGGGAGGAGCAGGAAATGCTTATAAGGATTGACCTGAGTCTCCAACCCCCTCTAATAGGCTTTCCCTGTGCTCACCTGGCTCCAGCAGCGCCAGACTCCTTTCTGTTCCCTAAACATGCTGGACTCAGTTCTACTGCTGATTGACACCAGAGGATCCCTCCGCTGCAAGACCGAGCTGGCGCCTCCCCCTCCTTCGGCTCCCCGGCCAGCAAGTTACCTCCTCGGAATTCCACTGAGCAATACCTGTAATCTCCATCACAACATGATTCTCAACAATCTGATTTATTTGTTTTCCTGTTTATTGCCCGCCTCTCTCCACTAGAATATAAACGGAGGAAGAGCAGGAACCTTCTTTAGAGGAGGTCACATCTAAGTTGAAAACACAAGGAAGAGTTAACTGGAGAGACAAAGGAAAAAGGACAGCGGTGCTTTCCAAGTAGAGAACACTGCATACACTTGGCCTTCGGTATCCACGGGTTCCACATCCAGGGATTCAACCAAATGTGAATTGAATATTCAAGAAAAAAAAAAGATCTGAGAAAGTTCCAAAAAACAAAACTTGGATTTGCCACCCTCTGGCAACTATTTACATAGCATTTACATTGCATTAAGTATTATAAGTAATCTAGAGATGATTTAAAGTATACCGGAGGATGTGTGTAGGGTGTATGCAAATACTGCACCATTTTATATGAGACCCGAGCATCTGTGGAATTTGAGGGTCCTGGAACCAATCCCCCATGGATACCAAGGGACAACTGTGTAACTGTGTATGATTGTGTGTATATATATATATATATTTAATACATATATTTATGTATATATTCATTTATGCATAGATGTATGAAAGTTATCTGCTTTGAGATAAGAGACTTCTGTTAAATATTTTTCTCTCTCATTCAATCTCTGCTCCAGCAGCCTTGCTAACTCTCTAAAATACCCACCAGTAAGGGCAGGACTGCTTAATGGAACACACACTGCATGGAAATTCCACACTGACAGTTTTATGTATGTTAACTCACAGAACCCAATCCATCTGACAACCAGGTGAGGAGGGTGCGGAGATGCAAAAAAGTTAAACGCACAGCCCAATATCACGCAGCTCCCAGAGAAGGGCCAGACTCTGAGCACGGGCTGGTCCAACGCCAGAGGTCTGAACTACCCTTCCTTTTGTAGCTGGGCATCAAGGGCTCTGAGTGAAATGCCAGAACCTTACAGAGAGGAATGAAAACCGGAAGTCCCAGTCTTTACGCTCGGCTCAGGCATGGGGCAAAGGGTAACCCAGGTACCTGACTCACTGGTCCCAGCAGGCTCCTGGGAGCCAGTGGGGTATTGGTGGCAGTAGCCCACACGACCTCGTCGGGCTCTAAGTGCTTGTGTGTTTACCCCAGCATGCCTGCACCAATGCTGTCCTCTCCTACATCTGCTGTCTTGTGAACAATGTCAAGACAAACTGGACGAGGCATCATTTGACAGAACTGAGCACAAGTTGATTTGCTGAATTGGGTAGGCACCCACTGAGCAGCCCAGGAGAGACAGGCCCCAAACCCTCAGTGGAGTGTGAAGGAGCAGAAAAAGATGCGTTTAGAGGGTGGAAGGGGCAGATATACACACGGGGAACCAGGGACAAGGAGCATGGACTGGAGCGGCGAGAGCTCAGAAGGAACTGGGCCCCTGAGTGAACACCACAAACTGCCTACAGGCAGCCTGGCCTGCGTCTCCACAGGTCAGCAGGTCAGTCCGCCTCATCCGAAACCAGAGTCATGTATGGGCACATCAGGGGGGAAACCCTACCTACCTTCTATCAGCTGGGTAGTGTTAATCTGAGAATTCGCAAAAGATCTAGAAAATAAGGAATAGATGAATTAAGCGAAAGCAGAAATCTTCTCTCTTCTTCTAAACATTTTTGGATCACATATATAATGCAGAGGAGAATTATTATAAGAAGTCTGAGTATATACATATGTACACGTATATATATAAGTGTATGTATTTATATAGTACCCCTCTTCTCAATGTCCCTGCTGTGCCCTCGGCAAGCTTCTCACCTGGCCTTCATTAACACCTTTGGTGCAAGGACCCTGTTTTAGTCATCTCTGCAGGCTAGGTAGCCAGCACGGTATCTGGCACACAGAAGATTCTAAGTACTGAATGAGTAAGTGAATGAAAGAACATCTATAGCTTTTATTTTTTAAAGACATGAAAATTGAAAGAAAGGGGTTACATTCTTTGTATCTATTGGCAAGAACTTTAAATGGCAATAAACTATCACTTACTTATCTAATGTCCTGATCCACTTAACTACACTTGCCCCGTGTTCTTTAGCTATCAGGAAGGAAAACTTCGGTAACACCTAAATCGTCACCCAAAATGAAAGACAGTTTGAATATATCTGCACTATTGGTCTAAGATAACTCAGGAATTTTGATTTTTAGAGGTTTTATGGTGAAAAAAAAAATCCTAGATACTTAAAACTGATCTCTTAAAAAATTCCCAAGGGGAAATTTATTTCTGACAATACTGAACGAACCAACCAGAAAATGTCAATTCAACAAGTCATAGTACTTTCTGTTCATTGTTCAAGGAGGACAGATGCAACATTATCCCTTATTTTAAATCCCTGAAGTTCTCGTATTTGTTTTCATGGCTCAAATTCACCGTGATTTCCTGGGCAGCAGAAATGTAAGACGGAAAACACTCAGGATGGAAGACATCATATGTAGCCTTCAAAATCCAGACTGTGACAGAACTTCGAAGTGGATATGATATTTTTCGATTATGGGCTGTTATTTACAGATGCTCATTGGTGCCTTTCAAAATCATTTTCCAGATTATCCAATATAAATCTCTTATAATCAAACTGCTTTTTATTGATGACTTACCGAGTCAAGATTTTGGAATTCCCAGGCAATCAACAAAGAGGGAAAAAAAAAATCTGTTTTCATAGCTCTGATACTACATATTACCTGAAATTTCTGTATCATATTTCGTAACACAAGCTGACTGAATAAATCAACCTCATTATCATTTTTCCCACTAAAATAATATTTTTAATGAAGAATCCTGGCCTTTCACAATCAAGGCAGGCAGAGTAGCCACTAACCTGTCACATTCCATAAGCAAAATCATAAATATTGGGGGAAATAAATGCCGGTAAGTTTGTGACAGATTGCACCAACAAGGAGAGGCTACTTCACAAGGAAATCGCATGAAAGATTTTGTCTTCATCACCTTTCATGATAAATTTACCTAATAAAATTGAAAAGGGGAGACTATAAGAAAGAGGAATTATAGGTTAATTGTTATCACGTTACACTTTTACAGTGTTTTCCCGCTTGGTACCCCTCACCAGATGCCTCCTCTGCAAACTGTCACAAGGGAACAAAGAACTCTAATTTGCAAAGGAACCAACTCCACACTATATTAATAAAGTCACTTCCTGTTGTCTCTTAATAATGAGCTGTCAGATGGCTTGCTTTGATTAAAACAACAAACTTCCTGGTATGAAAAGGCCTGTTCCATGTGCGACTTACTGCTCCCTCTTGTGCGGGATACACAGCATCTTCTGTCTCACTCACTAACCCAGATTTGATTCACCTTGCATAAAGTTCGATCCTGACATCTTTAAAGATCCTCCCACAAGCTGCATAAATGATGGCCTTCTTAGGAACAGAGTCATCATCCTGTCCTGTTATAAACAGATGATTGTTTGTCAAGACCAGGTTTCTATCCCCTGTTGGAGCCTTCCCTTTCTCTCCTCCCCTGGCTGCCCCTTGCGGTCCCAGGGCAGGACACGGGGCTCTGCAGCATATGCCTTATGAATCTTCCTCAAGTACCCAATTATCCTGCCGCCGCGGCGTGTCAGTGTCCTGACAGCTGCGAGCCGCGGGCCGGCCCTGCTGTCAGAGGTGAAAGACGGCGGGCACCCCTATTCCTCACCGCATTTCCATTACAACGCCGACTAAGAGAGGCGCGCGCGCTGAAAGGAGTTCGTTAGGAATGCCACGGAGGTCAAAGACTGCTTGGAAGAAAAGGCTGAGGTGAAAATTAAAAACAGGGGAAGCGCCAGGATGGTCCAGACAGGTGCCGCTGCTATTACAGCGGAACATTACAGCAAGACGCCTCTCGCAGGCCCGCGGCGCTATTGTGGGAGAGCGCGCACTCTTGGGCTGGTTTTAATTGAGATCAATTTCACAAGTACTATCCTCTGCAAAGTCCTTCAACTGACTGAAAACCAAATGAAGCTTTTGTAAGTGGCGACAGGATTTTCTGTTGCCTTCCCCTCGGCCCCCTCCTCAAATCGATGATATTCTGAACTTTTGGAGATTCTGTGCTAAAGAAAACAGCAGTTATTCTGGGCCAATCTCTATATATACATTTTAAAATATTTATTATTTGAACTGTGTTTTCATGAACCTAACCTGTTACTCCAATTATTGGTCAGCAGCAAACATTTGCTGGTGGGTCAGAAACACAAAAGGCCTCCAGAATTCTACCCAGACCGCAGGTGCTCTAAAAATTCAGTGATTCCACTTGGGGAGTACAGGGCCAACACTTCTATCCCTGGCTGATTACAACTTAAAAGGGTTTGCTACATGCAGTTATGGTTTAGAGGGGGTTGTCTTGGGTCCACACTTGTGCAAGTAAGTATAAAGATCATGTGTCATAATGGTGATGTCACTTAATAACCAGGAACATATCATAGTTATGCATGACATAGTTATGTAAGACTTTCTTGGTGTTTATCCAGCCTAAGGTAAGACTCCACACATGAAAGACTCCTATTTTAAAAAACTGCTAAATAAATGAAGACTCCAATAACAGACAGAAGGTGGCCCTGAAATAAGAGAAAACTCATAGTATAGGGAATTTTATGGGTAATGGTAAACAGTTCCTTGTTTTGAGACCAGAGTAAAAAGACCATTTCTATTTAAATGCATCATAATGAATTTAAGATATCAATTACAGAGAAATTACTTATTATAAGGATTGTGGGAGGGTTGAAATGAAATACACTAAAGAAATCTATAGCTATTCTAATCTAGAGAATTTCATGAACAAACAGATGAGGTCTGGTCTGGCTCACAAGTATGGAAAGTTCCTTTTTATACAAGTACTCTAAAATTGCCGTATTTCAATAAGTCACCATCCTCTTCAAATAATCGCTCAAGTAGTTATTGCAAGATTCAAATGACATAATGTGGGTAAATCATGAGGTTTTAGTATCTGGTATGCAGTAGAAGGGGTGTGCATGCATGTGCATGCACATATATGTGTATTGAAATATATACACATATATATGGTTTATATATATATGTGTGTATATAACATACATCCTATTTGTATTTAAAGATAATATATTTATTCCAATGAGGCTGCAAGTGATTAAAATCCAATTGTTTTGAATTCCCTCTAAATTATTTTCAGAGCCATCAGCACATTCTCTTTAGCAAGATTTATTTAGTGCTTAATACCTGCAAAAAAAAAAAAAAAAAACCAATCTTAGATTGGAAAAACTTCCTGTGATAGTGGCCTTGATTTCTGGACAGTGCTGTCACTCAGAAGTGAGAGTAATAAAAAGAGTCTCAACCAAGCAGGCCAAAATATATCATTTAGGGTCAAGACTGAGATATACTCTATCAAACAAGGAGATAGTTGCTTAGGTGACTTCTTGCCTAAAGACAACTCCAAAAGAGGAGCTGCAAGACTGTCTGAGTAATGATAGCTTCAGGAGAGTATACATGTAGCTTCTGGAGTGACTGCATTAAAACCCAACACTTACTTGGCCACGTAGACACTGGGGATTGTGAAATACACATTTCCATTACTTTACACTCAAGCCTCATTCTTATCGGTGACAAATCTAGACTTTCTCAGTAAACCTGAACAGCTGAAAAAAAAAATCAATAAATGTTTATTATATATGTTTATAAACTGAAAAAAAAGACAGACACCATTAGTTAGTGATTGCATAAAATCAAGAAATAATTAGAAAAAGAGAGGTTGAGTTCTTCTGGGGAAGACTTAGATACGTCTTTAATTATAGAAGCCTGAGAGCCGGAAGGAGTCTTGGAGACCATCTTGGAGTTCTAGACCAATTCTCTCATTTTCAGAGAAGAAACATAATGTTCAGAGCAGTTATATTGCTTTGTCCAACCACACAGACTAAAAGGGGGAGGGTGAAAAGACTGGATCAAAGTCTTATTCTAAATTTCCACTATACTTTGTTGTTCTAGAAATAGGATTTAAAGAAGTTGTAATTATTTTAAGAAAAAATTTTTATTAAATACTCACACAAATAAATACCACTTTAAACGCCTCTAGCAATCTTGTAACAGTGTATCTTTAGAACCAAGAAACTAATGACAAAATGACGTGAACTCGTTGGCAGGAGTGTTTCTAGAAGAGATCTCTGGAATCAAACCTCTAGAACCTCTTCCTTTTTATTCTGGTTCCTCACTCAGTGGGTGTTGCTTCAGGAGTAATCTGACTTCCTGTGGACTACTTCCGACAGAGGAGAGAATATGCTGAAAAGCCCATAAGAAAAACCTGATTATCCACTTACAAAGTCTTCATAATTTTATGAATGTATAACTGTCATTTGGGGTTAGGTAGAAAAAGTACCTTTATTCATCACTATTCAAAAATTCCCATTTTTTCACACAAAACGTTCAATAAAAGTTTCTCTGAAAAATAAATAACTAACAACCCCCCATCAGAAAGAACTATTTATCAACTTGGTGATTCATTTTCCCTTTTTAACTTCTGTGCTTTGGATTAAGTATAACACAAGTCAGCATTAATTTACACATAGTTAAATAACTATAAAGCTTTTTGTTTAAAAAAGTAACAGATGCACCAAGAGAAATGCCACAAAGTTAAGTTTCATGCAGATACTAGTTTGTATACTTGGAGAGTCACAATTTAGATTTCAAAACATAGGTAACCCTCATTTTCCTAATAGTCAAAGTATCTCACTTATGATTATGTGGATATATTATGTTTATTTATATTTTAACATGTATCCAACAACATTTTAATGAGAAGTACACCATTCGTTTTTGGCTGTGGAATGGGACTTTTTGTAAACAAAGAGATCCTTTTAAATTTCTCTAAAAAGTTATCATAAGCCCCAAATTTGCAATTTCAGCCGAAGTACAACTATCAAGGAAATAGGATTTCCTTTCAAATCCCCTCCCCCAAACAGCACTCTTCTTCACATTAGTTTTCCAAGCAGAAGGAAATTTAAAGATCTTGCATTTAATCTCAGAAGCATCCTACTATGAATTTGCCACATCCTATCCCACAGACAGTTCTATTTCAACCGAGAATTAAATTATTCACCATGTCCATTTCCTAGAAAGCCCTGTAGCATCAAGAAAGAGAATTCTTTTTGACAATAAATGATTGATCTCCTAAAGCACCAAAATAGTTTCTCTCTTTCCAAAATTGCATTCCTGCTACTTTAGATGTGTTCCCATGTAGATACACTTGCAAAGACATCTGACTATCTAGAAAAAATAGCCCTTTGGTTGGTTCCTTTTTGATTCCACTGAATTGGACAAGGGAAAGGAAAGAGAACTATCACGAATGAACACCTATGCTTTATATGCATTGTCCCATTTAATCCTCGCACTAG
Organism: Camelus ferus; assembly: GCF_009834535.1. Taxonomy (NCBI): domain Eukaryota; kingdom Metazoa; phylum Chordata; class Mammalia; order Artiodactyla; family Camelidae; genus Camelus; species Camelus ferus. Next base: position 58,303,660 of record NC_045703.1, on the reverse strand, counting down.
CAGAGGAAGGAACTGCCACCATTCTACATACTGATACTCAGAGATATGACACCATAAGGATGATCAACAACAAAAACAGCAAGATAAACTGGACTTTATCAAAATTAAGAACTCTTAATTAAGAACTCTTAAAAGTCATATGTTTTAATTCCACAGCTAACATCATACTCAATGATGAAAGGCTGAAAGTTAAGATCAGTAACAAGATGAGGACGTCCACTCTTGACACTTTTATTCAACACAGTATTAGAAGTCCTAGCCAAAGCAATTAGGTAAGAGAAACAAAGAAAAACGCACCTAAATTGGAAAGGAAGAAGTAAAACTGTTACTATTTGCAGATGACATGGTATTATATACACACTAGTAATGAACTATCAGGAAGAGAAATTAAGAAACAACCCATTTACAATTGCATCAAAAAGACTAAAATACTTAGGATTCAATTTAACCAAGGAGCTGAAAGACCTGTATACTGAAAACTATAAGACATTAAGGAAAGAAATTAAAGAAAACCCAAATAAATGGAAAGATATTCCATGCTTATGGATTGGAAGAATTAATATTGTTAAAATATCCATACTGGCCAAAGTAATCTACAGACTCAGTGCAATTCTTATCAAAATTCCAATGGCATTTTCACAGAAATAGAACAAACAATCCTAAATTTGTATAGAACCACAAAAGCCCTTGAAAAGCCAAAGCAATCTTGAAAAAGAAAAACAAAGCTGAGGGCATCATGCTCCCTAATTTCAAACTATAGTACAAAGATACAGTAATTAAAACAAGTAATTGGCATACAAAGGAACACATACCTAAATGGAACAGAATAGAGAACCCCCAAATAAACCCATGCATATATGGTTGATTAGTTTATAGCAAGGGAGCCAAGAACATACAGTGGTCAAAGGAGAGTCTCTTCAATAAATGGTGCTGGAAAAACTGGAGACCCATATGAAAAGAATGAAACTAGAACACTTATCTTACACCATCCAAAAAAATTTCACTAAAATGGATTAAAATCTTGAATGTAAGACCTGAAACTATAAAACTTCTAGAAGAAAACGGCGGGAAAGCTCCTTGACATAGGTCATGGCAATGATTTTTTAAATCTGATATCAAAAGTAAAAGCAACAATACAATCTTGTTTATTCTACATTTTAGCACAGGGAAATATATACAAGATCTTGTGGTGGCTCACAGCGAAAGAGAATGTGACAATGAATGTATGTATGTTCATGTATAACTGAAAAATTGTGCTCTACGCTGGACTTTGACACATTGTAAAATGACTATAACTCAATAAAAAAATGTTTAAAAAAATAAATTTAAAAAATAAAGGCAGCTTTTCAGAAAAAAAAGTAAAAGCAACAAAAGCAAAAATGAACAAATGGGACTACGTCAAGCTAAAGAGCTTCTGCACTGCAAAAGAAACCATCAACAAAATTAAAAGGCAACATACTCCATGGGACAAAATACTTGCAAATCATGTATCTGATAAGAGGTCAATATCCAAAATATATAAAGGATTCATACAACTCAATAGCAAAAACAAACAAAACCCCCCAAAAAACAAAAAACAAAAAAAGCTCCAAACAATGCAATTAAAAAATGCACTGAAGATCTGAATAGACATTTTCCAAAGAAGACATACAGATGACCAACAGGTAACTGAAAAGATGCTTAAACAATTAATCAATAGGTGAATTAAAAAAAAAACAAAATATCACCTAACTCCTGTTAGAATGACTATTATCAAAAAGACAACAAACAACAAGTGTTGGTGAGGATATGGAGAAAAGGGAATTCTTGTGTTCTGCTGGTAGGAATGTAAATTGGTGCAGCCAGTATGGAAAACAATATGAAGGTTCCTCAAAAATTAAAAATAGAACTTTCATATTATCCAGCAATTCCACTTCTGGGCATTTAGCCAGAGAAAACAAAAACACTAACTTGAAAAAACACAGGCACTCCCATGTTCACTGCAGCACTATTTACAGTAGCCAAGATATGGAAACGACCTAAGCATCCATCAATGGATGAATGGATAGAGAAATTATGGTGTTTTATATGTATATGTATATATAAAGGAAACCTTGCCATTTGTGACTACTTGGATGAAGCTTGAGGGCATTATTCCAAGTGAAAAAAGTCAGACAGAGAAAGACAAATACCGTATGATCTCTTATATAGAGAATCTAAAAAAAAAACAAGCAAACAAGAAAACCCAAGCTCATAGATACACAGAACAGATTGGTGGTTGCCAGAGAAGGGAGTAGGGGTGGGAGAAATGGGTGAAGGGGGGAACAAAAGGTAAAAATTATTATGATGATTATTATTATTGTTATTATTATTATATGTTGATTACATTTTAAAATGATAATACTTGGGACATGTTGGGTTAATAAAATATATTATTAAAATTTTTAAATTAAAAAAATAAAGCTCTGAGAGAATAAATATATAAATTGGAAAAAAAATCTTTAAAACTATCAGAAAAGAGTGTAAAAAATGCCTTTATGATATTTCTTGGGAAAGATTTCTTAAAATGGCACAAAACAAAGAAACTAGAAAAGACTGAAATTTCACTGTGTGACAATTATAAAGAGCCAAACAGTTAAACAAGTTAGAACTCACTGAAAGAAAATATTCATAAGACATAAAACAAAGGATTAGTATCTTGAATATATAAAAAATTTCAAATGAATAAAGAAAATTCTAGTAAGTCTAATAGAATGAACCAAGGATATAAACTAACAATAATCAGAAACAAATGTATCAGTAAACAGATTTCTACTCAGTTGTAGAAAGAAAGTGTAAGAATGTTTAAATTTTACATAACTGATTTCATCATCTTCATAAGCCTCTGTTCTCACTGGTATGGGGGATTTGGGGTTGGTGAATGCAGAGTAGGGGGTACATTTGGTCTAATTCACCTTCAGATAACACACGGGGGAAAAAAACCCTGATCATCAAAGGAAAAATAAATAATTGTTTGATGCACAGACTTTACTAAGGTAAGAAATCAGACTGAAACATTTAAGAAAAAATTTAACATTAGTTGAAACCTTCACTTTAACCAACTGATTAAAGAAACTAGAATCCAGATTCCTTGAGTACACTGGTTAAACTATGATCTCATCTATAAAGTGAGAATATTCCATTAGAAAGTTCATTTATTTAGCAAAGATGTACTAAGTGCCTAATTTATTCCAAATGCTGGAAATATAGATGTGAGCAAAACAAAGTCCCTGTACTCATATGACTTATAAGTTAATAGGAGAGACAGATATAAAGCCAAGAAAAAAAAAAACTCTGCTCTTAGAAATACGTTATTATGAGAATGATGAAAAGATAAGCTACAGAATGGGAAAAATAATTGCAAATCACTTATATGATACAGAACTTTAATCCAAAATACATAAAGGACTCTCAAAACTCAATGATGTGAAAACAAACAACCCACGTTAAAAATGAATACAATTTTTGAACAGACATTTCACCAAAGAGTATATACAAATGCAAATACACAAATGAAGAGATGCTCAATATCATTAACCATTAGGGAAATACAAATAAAAACTCCAATGAGATTCTACTACAAACCTTTCTGAGTCTCTAAAATTAAAAAGTCTGACCATATCAAGTGTTGGCTAGGATATGAAGCAACTGGAACTCAAACACTGCCAGCAGGAATGTAAAATGACACAATCACTTTGGGAAACAGTCCAGCAGTTTCTTAAAAAGTTATATATATATCCCTACTATTTGATTCAGCCATTCCACTCCTAGAGAAAGGAAAGCATCAGATCTTACAAAAACGTGTACATAAATGTTCATAGCAGCTTTATTTGCAATAGCCAAACAATCCAAATGCCCATCAACAGGTAAATGGATAAGCAAATTTGGGTGTTTATATAGCCATACAATTGTATATGTGTATCCAGCTATACAATGGTATACAGTAATAGTACTGCTGAATAATATTCATCTGTAGAAAACAATGAAATATTGATACATGCAGCAACAAACTTTTGTGGGTGATGGATAGGTCCATTATCTTAATGTGGTGAGTTTCATGGGTATATACTTATGTTAAATTTATGCAATTGTAATAGACAGATACATATATATGTATAACCAAATCATTTTGCTGTATACCTGAAACTAATACAATATTGTAAATCAACTATACTTCAATTAAAAAAAACTTATACCATTGTGCACTTCAAATATGTGCAGTTTACTATAGGTCAAGTCTACTTCATTGAAGGTCAAAAAAGGCTCAGACACCCATGCAATCAATCCCCCTTCCACAAACTCCCATTTCTCAAACTACCCTTTTATGCTTCTTGCCCTAAGTCAGGACATTCTTATGCCAGTTTCATCTTTAAGTGCTTGAATCTGAATAAAATTGTTGATGAGGTTAAGGAACACATACAGATAGGTCCTGGATCTCTCTGTCCACTAGAAGAGAGCTTTGATGGGCTTAAAAAAATAAAAATAAAAATAAAAACCTTAAAAAGGAAGAAAATCACCCTGATTTATTACTCATGTTACAGCGAGCAATCTGGCAGGAAACGAAACCAGCAGTTAATCTGCCAAGCAGAAAAAATGCAATCCCTTTGTTGGTTGTTTAGAAGCATTCGGCTGTTTTATGGTGGGAGTCTATCAAATCCAATACATTTTACATGATTGCAAATCCCTTAAAATATGAAGATGCTCTCACGGTGTAACAGTGAGGGACTGTGGTACTTTGCAATAACAAATTTTTTTATTCTTTGTAAATTCTCCATTATCTATTTTTAATAGTAACAAGACTACAAATGCCATGGAGGTTATTTTAATACAAATGAATATGTGTGCTTTAATGTGCACATGGAAAGATAAGAATTGCCTTGCCTTCTTTCAGAATTGTAAGTCAGGCATATAAAATAATACAAAGACAATCCGATGGGTAAAATATATCTATAAATATCCATGATAATTTCCTATAAATTACACATTCACCCTTCAGTGGAGTAAATGCCCTTAACCAAAGATATAGGATGAGAACAGATTGTACCATTCTTTATCTTTTCTGCATAAACTCTGTTAACTGCAACCCTAAATGAAGCAGCTATTTTCAGGGTAATATAAGATGACACTGGGGATACACCAGGAGTGTTTCAATTACTGGGAAGTAGCCTAGCCTGGAAGTGGCTCACTTGCTCACTTTTCAGTTGGGCCCATAAGGTGATCATTTATGACACTCCCTGTTAGCTATGACCCACCTCCCATAGCCCTTCTGTCCTCTCAGTTCCTCTGAGTGCTGCCGTTCCTGTTGTCTGGCCCCCAGACCCCTGCTTCTCCTTGGACCACTGACCATCACTGGGCCACCTCCCTGATGTCATCCTGACTCAGACTCTCCCACTGCCTGTCCCATCTCTGCCACTCTGAGCGCTTCATCCTCTTTGGGATTTTTAAGCTCATTCTCTGCATTACAACACTAACCACAGAATCAATCAGAATTTTCTTCTATTTTCTCATGTTAAATGTAACTTAGTTTTCCTCAAGCTCAAAAACTTTATTCTCAATCTTCCTAGAACAATTGCTCCTTCTCCAACATCAGGACCAGGGGCCAAGATGGTCCAGCTCCCCTGCTGTCTTGCTGCTCATTGCTGCTTCCATTCATTGCTTTCCCAGTTCACCGGACGGCACCTTCATGGAAGTTCGTGGCCTCCAGGGCACCACTCTCTCCCCTTCCCCCCACCTTATTTACCAACTTCAGGGCTGGCTCTGCCATTATTCTCAGAACCTGCCTTACCATTCGAGAGGATCACTCCTCCAACAGCCCATCCCTCCCCAGGTTCCTCAGCTGCTCTGACACAAGGAGAGTCAGGTCCACCTCACGCTGGTCATGCATGCTTTGACACTGCCCCGTTCACAGACTCTGAAATACCCCTGGCTAATCACACTTGACTGTCCACAGTCATACTGCTCTCCTGTCATCACTCTCTCTTGCTAAACTTCAGCACAGATTCAGTGTTGTTAATATGATCTCAAAAATCACAAAATCACAAAAATGAGGAGAGCTAGCTTTCTGAACCAAAAGGCTGACATCGTTAGTAGCTTTGGAGATTTGGTTTATAAACTGAAGTCATAAAAATCAGGAAAAGAGCCACAGTCTTTAAGAAGGAAAATCCTCCTTTTGATTTAGCAAAGCAAGCCCATCTATATGCTAATTTTAATTTTTATCAGGCCCTTCGCCATCTGGCCCCAGCTTCTTGCATCTCCTACCTTCCCGCACCCTTCCTGCATCCTTCCGCTCCCTCAGCCCGGCTCCCGCGCCATCCCTAGCCACTCTGAGCTCTCTAGGCATGTTGTGCCTTTCCTCCTGGTCACCCCTCTTCTGGAAGGCCATATCCCCCCTGGAAATATCGATCCTCTCTTTGGTCTACCTCAGATGCTACTTTCTCTGTAAATCCCTTTCCTGGCTCTCTTAGGATTATTCATCCCTACTAGTGTTCTTGAGTGCCTACTGTGTGTCAAGCACTGTATAGGATCTAGAGTTGCATCAATAAACAGAACAGATGAAAAATCCCTGCTATGGGATCCAGTGGGAAGAAACTGATAACAAACAAGAGGGTAGGTTAAAAAATATATACAGTATGTTATTTATTAGTTACATATTTTGTTAATGCATGCTATAAACCAGGATGGAAGGAAAAGGGGTGCTGAGAACTGGGAGGGAAATTGACGTATTAACATGGGGTGATCTAAGGAGGTTGCACTGAGTAGGTGACCTCTGAGCAAATGTTGAAGGAGCTGAGGAAGTGAGCCTGCAGCTGGAGAATGACAAGATCAGTGTTCATCGCTAATATCAAAGTCAGACTGTGAATTCTGTGAGGGCAGAGACTGTTTCTTGTGTATGTTTGTGCCTTCAGCTTCCAGAATGGTTTGTAAGGGCTGAAAAAAAATGACGTTTGAATTAAAATTCCAGCATGCTCTGCTTATGCCTGTCTGGGTAAATTTCACATTTTCACATGCCTTTTCTCAGAGGTAATGTTACAAATAGGCAACTGAGTGAAAGGTGACAAACTTCAATTGCCATAAAAGCAACCCACTGCATGCTTTCAGCACTCATTGTAAAATAAACAGTTAAAAGGTAACTGTCCTTGGTGTTGATATATTGACTCTTAAAACTAAATTCCTGGCCTTCTCCAACATATTTATGTGTCTAATAAAATGCAAAGGAAGTTTATTTCTTTTGCATGGCATTTTATTAATGTAAATGATCAAAAGTTTCATGCAATGCATTATCCTTGAACTATAGTGATTCTCCGCAGGACTACGTTAATGGAAAATCACTGTCAGTACATTTTAAATGGATTTGGGAGGGTATTACAGTTTTCCCCTTGTACAAAAATATCCTAAAATCTATATTTAAATGAGATTATTGAACCAGTAAATGGCTACAATACTGTATTAAAGGCAGCAAATTTAAATGTGAGAACTTAATGACATATATCATGTGTAGGTCTCAACTGAAATAAATCATAAGCTTGAGACCAACTGATAATTTTTCACACATACAAAACCCTCGTAGAAGAAGTTAGAGTGACTCATAACAAAGAACAAAGAAGGATTTGATCCTACTGAGATGACCTCACTGAAGGGTAAAACTATCTCTAGAATGTCTGTGTCAATTATATTGGGGAAATAGTCCCATTGTAGAGTGTGGGTGTGTCTCAGGCACTCACTTGGCCAGATGACCTCAACAGTGAAGCACAGGGAACATCTTCAGGTTGGGCCTCTTGCATTTCAGAACTTGTGGTTATAATTTTAAAGGAAGCCCATGAACGTAGGCTGGAATCACGCTTTTGTCATAAATAAAGCATTTAGTCTCCTTGTTAGAATGACAGATTATCCATAAAACTCAAGAGAAAAAAAATGTTTGATGTATGATCCCCATATTACTCTCTAAATAGAATTGTTTTTATATAAACATTGTGGTTTTTAAGTCTTTGAGGTGTTTTTGTCAAAGCTGTAGCCAATACATGGGTTATTTTACATGCCAATTTCAATCGATTAGCAGTGGCTGGCCAGACCACTGGACACAGAAGAGAGCAGACCAAATCGGCCAACAGCAGGCAAGACTGCTGTGATCAATTATTAATGCCTGCCTTGAGCAAGGGTTACTATTATCACATATGCTATTCTTGGCTTCAAAGGATGATAATACATTATTGCAAGAATCAGGCATGGTGATGGAGGAGAAAATGTAACTTGAGACCCAAAAAGAAAGATGAAACAGCAAGAAGAGAGTAGGCATTTGTTTTTGTCCAGCTGTCCCTCTTAACTTATAAATTATCCTTCTTTTGCTAAAATTTTGGGTGTGTATATATATATATATATTTGCTTTAATAAGGCAGGTTAACTCCTTTACAGAGCACAAACTAGCTACCCACCAGGACATTAAAAGATGAGAGAATGGCACTGTTATCTGCTGGGGTTTGGTCAGGAAAGCAGAATCCACTGCAGATGTTTCAAGCAGGAAGAGATTTTACCCAGGGCTCTGCAGACAGAGCCTTAGATATGCGTGAGCTTCTTTGCAATCCCATCACTGAGGAATTGATGTTTGAGATTTTAATTTTTTCCCCTTTAATTCTGTTTTTCATGTAGACTTCTAAATAATTAGTTAACATTCAAGGTAGCTCCGTAAAAGTCAGGGACAAGATAAAAATAATATTATGGTTACTGTGTAACATTATTTGGAGATTTCTAGCTAATGAAATGATAATTTTTAAAGTGACATAATTGTAGGAAGAGAAGAAGCAAAGGTATTACTCACCTTAAAAAAAACTGAAACAAAAAACATGAAGGAGCAAAGGAGTGAACAAAAAAGGTAATCTTTCCCCAAGAAAAATCTATAGAAGTTGATATGTTAAGAAAGAGTCATATAATCAGAACATTGAGAAATATGAAGAAAAGTGCCAGGAAAAAAAAATAATCAAAAATTGCTTAACTACTTAAGTAGTAGTTTCTTGGGGAGACAGATGAGAGTGGAAAGGGTTGTGATAAAGAGATTGATTTTTTTTCATTACAAGCTTTTCAGTGTTATTTGCTATTGATTTATTTAACTATGTGATGGAAAAGCATTTTCTCTTTTTACTTTATGAATTTAGACTGTGCAAATTTTACTACAACAGGTAATACTTTGTAATTAAAACAAGAATTCCTTAATCCAAGAAAACCCATGGAAAATCTGCTAAAATTAATGAGAGTATCTAGAATAAGGTAAACAAAAAACAATAGCTTTCTTACGTATCTTTCAAAATCATTAGAACATATAATGTGAAAATTTTCCATTCCTAATGGTGACAAAAATATTAAATACTAGCAATAAGACAAATAGCAAATATACACTAGCTATAACATTTTATAGAAAGCTGCAAATGAAAACACGTAAGTAGAGAGGTTAACCACATTCCTGGTTGGAAAACTCAATACTATAAACCTGTAAACTCTACTAAAATTAATTTATAGATTTAGTGCAGACTATAACAAAATCCTCAATTGAATTTTCTATGGAACTTACTCAATTGATTCTAAAATCTATCTGGAAAAGGAAATGTACAAAATCAGCTAAGAAAATTCTGAAAAAGGAAATGAAAAAGGACTTGCTCCGCTAGATATAAAATATACTATAAGTTTCCAATAATCTTTAAAATACGATAGTAGAGCTAGAATAAACCAGGAGATAAATAGCTATAGAAAAAAGATAAGCAATTCACACTGCAACAATCTGATGGATATGTGAGAAGATGCTAAATTTCTCTGACAATAAAAGAAACAACAATTAAGTGATGAGCTACTTGTTACCCAGCTTGTTGAAAATATCAAGAAAAAAGTAACAATAAATCCTGGAAGATACATGGAGACACTGTGTTCTCATATGCTATTTGTTTAAGCAACTTGTCTCAGCCATTCTGGGGAAATTTGCTAGAAAACCTACATGCTAATGTGCTTAAAACTTGACCCAGAAATTCTATTTCTAGAACTCTATCCTGGAGATATATTCATGCATGTGCAAAAAGAAATATGTACAATAATATTTATTGACACAAAATCCTGGAAATTACCTAAATGACAGTCATTATAGGAGAGATTATAAACTATGTAGCCATAAAAACAACATGGTAGACAGAGCCTTATGTATAGATATAGACAGATCTTCCTCTGTATCCCTAATATTGCACGTGGAAAAATCAAACTGCAGCACATTATGAATAATATGACACAAGTTCTTTCTAATCTATATATGTATGTACATACGTACATAGGAAAACGTTTGCAAGAATATACATAAATGTTTAACAAAAGTTCCTTTTGAAAAGGAGAGTGAGATTGGAGTAGGATGAAGGCAGATGTTCACATCTTACTTCATACATTCCAGTGTAAGTTTGAGATTTTTGCTTAGGGCAGAAATGTTTGCATCCATTTGTAACTAGACATATTTTCTTTTTAGGTTTATTTATTTAAATTTTTTAATGGAGATACTGGGGATTGAACCCAGGACCTTGTGCATGCTAACCATGTGCTCTACCGCTTGAGCCATACCCTCCCCACTAGACATATTTTCATAAGGCCATATTTAAAATATTTTAAACCAGTCTACCAAAGAAGAAAAGCCTATGGCAAGTATATTTTTCTCATTTCATATTTAAGTTGAAATTTTAATTTCATCAGCCAGTGTTTTGTAAGGAAGGAAAATTACAAGTACAGAATTCAAAATTAAATGTTTAATTTTCAGTTTTATCATTAACTTTTCCTTTTTTTTAACTACAATATTTAAAGGTTTCTTTATTTTTTTTTTTACAGTAAAGGAGAACAGGAAGAGGAAAGAAAAAAGAAGGAAATAAGGAAAACTTGAGTAATTCCAAAAGCTGTAGGAAAAGCTCAGCTGTATCCTACTGGGTAAAGTTGCTCATCACCTGCCCCCTGAGCACAGAGTGGTAGAAAACAGCCTTGAAAAGAGCCCCCAGATTATCACAATAAAAACAGACAGGAGATGGATAAGGATGGGCTTCCTCTCATAGGGTCAGGCATTCACCTGACTAAGGGGCCAGTGATTCGACAGAAAAGAACGGTGGCATTTCTCAACCAATCTGTGGTACATACACACTGTACAGTTCTTCAACCACTTTTCTACTGGTTGTGAAGAGAAACTGGCAGACCTTTCTCTTTGTCTGCAGCAAACTGAAACAACTCTCAGTATTTTAGATGCAAAGTTGTCATCTATTCCAGGCCTAGATGATGTCACATTTGAAGTCAGCCCCCCTAAGTGTCAACGGTATCACAAATAAATCACAGTCTGTGATCACTTTGGAGCGATCACAGCAGAAGAGTTTACACGACTCTGGACCACAGGAAAGTAAAGTAACACCAGAAAATATCTTAACTGTCGCCAAGGATCCAAGATACGCCAGGTATCTCAAAACGGTTCAAGTCGGTGTTCCGGTGATGGCAATAAGAAATAAAATGATATCAGAAGGACTAGACCCAGACCTTGAGAGGCCAGATGCTCCAGAGCCTGATGGTGAAGGTGAAAAAAATACAGAAGGAAGTTCAGGTAGTGAATCTTCTTTAAGTGACTAAGCTTAATTTTGATAACAATTACATATACGTCTGTTGGTGCACATTTACATTGTATAATGCATAATGTTCAGAGAGCCTGAACTGTAACTCTAAGTCATAAAAACATCAAACAGCTACCTGTCAACCACCAAACTTCTATGTCAAAAAAAAAAATTTATCAAAAAAAAACCCCCCAAAACAAAAAACAAACAACAGACAGGAATCCGAGCTGGTGTGTTTCCCAGCATACAGAGCACCTGCTGCCTTCCTTGCTCACACAGAAGATGCAGATGAGACCAAACTGCTCACTCCCAGCTTTTTCTTAGCTCTTTTAGATTTTGTCATAAAGATGTTCCAGACCAGGCTTTGCCACTACGTCTTCCCTATTATTACATGCCAACGCCTTCTTGTAAAAATGCAAATCGCCGTGCAAATTGTTAGATGTGATTATTACCGATTCCTGCAAATTACTTTTTAATACCTCTCTTCCTTTCTCTAATCAACACCTCACCATAAAAATAAATAAATGTTCAGAATTCAAATTAAACAATAACAATAACCCCCTTACTTAGTGCCTATTATGTGCAAAACTCTGAACAATAAACTGTGAGAAAACAAAAGATGAGTTAGACACAGTCCCTACTCTCTAAAAACCCTAATAATGTAACAGAGACAGTAAATATGTCCACAATCACTTTCATAGGCCAAATTCAATAAAGGCTTTTAAAAAAAAATTGAACTATAGTTGACTTACAATGTTGTGTTAATTTCAGGAGTACAGCAAAGTGATTCAGTTATACATATACATATATATATCTGTTCTTTTTCAGATTCTTTTCCATTATAGATGATTATAATATATTGAATATAGTTCCTTGTGCTATACAGCAGGACCTTGTTGTTTATCTATTTTATATATAGTAATATGTATCTGTTAATCCCAAACTCCTAATTTATCCCTCCCCCTCTTTCCCCTTTGGTAATCATAAACTTGTTTCTATGTCTGTGAGTCTGTTTCTGTTTCTTAAATAAGTTCAGTTGTTATCATTTTTTTTGGTTCCACATATAAGGGATAGCATATGATACTTGTCTTTCTCTGTCTGACTTACTTCCCTTAGTATGATAATCTCTAAGTCCATCCATGTTGCTGCAAATGGCATTATTTCATTCTTTTTTATGGTTGAGTAATAGTCCAGTGTGTGTGTGTGTGTGTGTGTGTGTGTGTGTGTGTGTGTGTGTGTGTGTGTGTTTGTGTGTGTCTGTTGTCACATCTTCTATATCCAGTCATCTGTCGAAGAACATGTAGGTTGCTACTGTGTCTTGGCTATTGTAAATAGCGTTGCTATGGACATTGGGGTGCATCAATCCTTTTGAATTAGAGTTTTCATCTTTTCCAGATATATGCCCAGCAGTGGGATTGCTGGATCACATGGTAACTCCACTTTTAGTTTTTGGAGAACCTCCATACTATTCTGCATAGTGGCTGTACCAACTTACATTCCCACCAGAAGTATAGAAGGGTTCCCTTTTCTCCACAACCTCCCCAGCATTTATTATTTGTAGACTTTTAATAAAGGCTTTAGTAACCAGATAGCTCATGGTGAGGAGGGTGATATCTACCCAGATGGGCTATAGAAGGCTTCGCCTACTGGGAACGACATGTCGTCTGAACCTTGAAAAAATGGGGTAGAAGGATATTCCAGGAAAGATCTATATGACCAAAGGCTTAGGAGTGAGAATTGCAAGTAATCTGGTGGTGAAGCTTGATGGATGGGGGAAGGACAGAGGGAAAGGGAAGCAGATGTAACTGGGGATCAATCTGAACAAGAAACCTGGGGCACGTGTTCTCAACAGCATCCTAGTTAATGTCTCCATGCTTATTTGAGGATCCTATGGGCTTTTTTTTTTTTTTTTTCTGGCTTGGGATTTATTTCTCATCTATAGGAGCTACATAATGAGGACTTCCCTGTATTTTACTACATTCACTAAATTGAGCATTTTGAATCAAATAAAAAAGACTTGTGATTCCCAGATCACTTCATCTGTAATTTGATCACAAAAAAAAGAGGTTATTCCCACTTCAAACACAGAGGGAGAGTGTGGCTTTTGGGGGCACCGAGGGAGACTGCATTTCAGTCCTCATCTGCTTTGCAAACAGCCTGGTGCACAGGAGAGGGGAGGCCAGCCCCGCAATGGGGAGATGAGGAACAAGGGCCCAGAGCCGTGACAGCCAACAGGAAAGAAGAAATGGGAATGGGCCCTGTTCTTATGGACAGAGTACAGACGACTCTGTACTCTTTGAGGACTCTCTGGAAAACATTTTTATGTAAAGCCATTTCTCAAAATATACACATGCACATCCCAGTGAGCTGGTGCAAATGCACATTGTGCACCTCCTTGTTTGAAGCCAGAGTAAGGCCATTTATTGAATTAGTTAGTAATGAAAGCAAAAATAAAAAGCACACTCAGAGAGATCAACGATATTTCTTAAACAGGGGAAATGACCAGCCTTTCATAGTCTTTGCTGACATCAGCACCCAGAGAGGACAAAAACAACACAGAAGGTTAAAAACCCTAAGACTCCCATAGGACTGAAAAAAAAAAAAACCCCAAAAAACCCCCATAAAAACCATCTCACTAGACTCTGGAAAGAAGACTCTCACACCAGAGACATCTTCATCGAAAGATGATATCACATCAGGGATTATCTTGGCAAAAATGATGTCAGTTGATGTCAGTTGGCATTTCAGGGACCCCAGCTGTGGAAATGTTTTTATGCCTGGTTGAAAGAGAAGATTCCAAAAGCAGTGGGAAGCCACCCTCTAATTATATCAGGCTTGCATCCGGACCACGGAGCTGACTGGTGAAAGGTACACAGCAGGGATTCTGCAAGCAGTTGCTGGCAGCCTGATCTTCACTGATCTGACGTCCATTCTTTCTAAAACAAGGTTCTCTTTTTTTCTCTTTTGATTATAAAAATACTTCATTGTCAATGGTAAATTTTGATAAGGTACAAAAAAATTCAAAAGGGGAAATAAAACTTACCCATCATCATACCATGCCCATATAACAACTTTTCATTTTGATGTTACTCTCCTTTTTCCCCTATGTTATTCCAACACTTTCAAAACATTAATTTATATGATACATCATAGGATTTATCTGACTGATGTATATAAAATGGAAAAAAAAACCTACCCATGCAAAATAAAGGGGAAAAAAAAAGTATCCTGGCAGAATTGTATAAATTACATTAAAGTATATTTGTAGATTCAGTTGCTTAAATTTTATCTCCAAATGCAATGAAGGCAATACAGTAGAAAATACAATAAAAACATTCTTTTTGGGGAAGATATTCATTACCGGAACCATGTTCCACAGTCACAGTGCAAATGCCCATTCTAGTTAAACAAGGTTGAGTGATTCCCCATGTGTTTCTCTGCAATCTAGGGACACGATAAAGAAACTGCTACCTAAGTAAATTTTATAAAGATTACAGTAGGCCAAACTCAGAGAACAAAGGGGAAGAAAAACAACAATTTTCAAAGCAGCAATGAAAACCAACATAATTTAATCCCACCAGCAGATGTTTGCTTGGTGCTATTTGTTTTGCCTTTTCTAGGATTGAGGAATTGCTTCCTAATTGCAAAAAACAACCAAAAACTTAGATACTTCATGCATTTGAATTTGATACACATATCAAATATATATTCAATTTTCAATTAATTCTGCAAATATTCAGTCCAGTCATGAGAGATCAGAGCAAAATGTCAATTGAATTTACACATGGTGTTAAATGTGTCTAGATTTCTGTTTTTATATATCTTTAATTTATGGAGATCCTACTTGCTGAATATTAGCATAAATTTTTCGCTTAAGGAAACGAGTCCTTCAATAAACACAATTGGCATATTTGAAGGTATAATATATTAATATTTTTCCATGAAAAGATCACAAACAAGCACACCTTTGGACATCAGTGAGAAACTCGTCTGATGGAGGAAATCCTTCTGCAAAGTACCTGGACCTCAAAAGTATCAAGACAAGTATGACCCACTCAGAAGATGGCTTATAGTATATTTATCTCTGCTGGTCTCCTGGAGTTACAATGATTACTGTCAGCAGGGATGCCCTTTCCTCTGACAGAGCTGACACTGCTGAGTATAAATTAAAGGAAAATCAGATTTTTTAGTCTCTGAGAGGGTGGCAGGATGGGGGAGGGGCAGAATCTTTCCTTCCATATCCTTCTTCTCACTATTTAGAGTTTGTCAAGGAAAACCCAGTGCCAGAACATTTAAACAGAGATGACGCATGCTAAACGGGGAAGTTTTTGTTGTTGAGGGAAGCAGGGTAAGACAAACACTACTGAGAAATGACCCATGCTCCTTCAGCTTTCCCTAACCATCACCAAAACAAAAAAGATGAATCCTAGTCCTTCCCAGCTTTGTTCTCACAGCTCAATCTGTTAGAACTAAGAATACATTCTGTTATAAATTTCCAAAAGACAAAGTATACACATTTCTTTACAAAAAAAAATTCCACATGTTAAAAACTTAGAGACATGGATGACTGAAACAATTACAGAATTCTGTATCATTAGAGATTTTTGTAATAAGGTTTCAGGATTTCACTGTGGTAGAAACAATGAAAGGTTTTTCAAATTGCTGATGAAAAGCTTAACATAAATTCAGTATTATTATGAATTCTCATATTCATATTTTACTGTTGCTTCATGGTAACTCTCGCTGAAAATGAAAGTCAACCCCTGTTCTGGCTAGATCCTTAATTGCATGGAGGTATGCTAATGTGGTAATGACACATTATCAGATGTTGTTTTTACCAAATATCCTGCAAGACAGTTACTAGTATACTGTGAAACATTAATAATTAAAAACAAATCACACTTGTCAAAATAAATACATCTGTCTATCATAATATCCTTGTTTCTTTACTTTCACTTGTTTTCCAAAATGGCAGGTGTCAAAGTGGATCATTTGTTATGGTACATGTATCCAATTATGCACACGGTTTAGGAAAGACCTGACAGCAAGATTGAAATGATTAAATACATGCGAAAGAGTGATGTAGAGGAAGGGGAGAACTCTCTGCAATTATTGTTCCAGGATCATCGAAGACAATAGAATGAGCCCCAAACCAGAAATACGTCATCAGTGATATTTACCCCAAGCCTCTGCATCCTGAACATTCTCATCCACAGCAGGGAGCCTGGAGTGAGGGGTCCTGATACACTGACGTGCATTCATCAACAAGGTGAAGGAGATCAATATTATGAGAAGGATTTATTTATTACACAATTTACTGCACAATTCAGTCACCCGGTTCCTCAGTTTCATATTTAACTTTTAAGTCCTTCACTAATTCAAATATTGTTCTTACATATCAAAATGGAAGCTGGCCTTGCCTCTCTGTTTTTAAGATTTTGCACCCTCATTCATTTCCATTTTTCAAAATAAACCAGGGAGCAAGTTTACTCCTTTAGAATGAGGTCCTTAATTACCGAGTGGACTTGAGTATCCGAAAGGCTTGCCCGGGGCATCCATCTCTGAAAGGAGATAGTTATAACCTCATTTGCTTTCTGTGCCCAAAGCTGATAAATTACAAATGAGGTGACCTTGCGCTGTTTAACTGAGAAAGGTGAATAAGTCCATCAAATACTATACCTTTTTCACCTTTCACTAAACGCTGGTCAGAGAAACTCTCCTCAGTAAGCATGTAGCAGGAAACATGGCTAGTCCCGGCAGTCCTGTGCACCCTTGAGAGTATTATGTGGGTCATCTGCCCTTTGCTGCTGTGTCTTCTTATTCTTCTGAGTATGTGAGACATCAAGAAGGGAAGGAAAGGAATGGAGAAAGATCATTCATCAATCTACAAAAATAGGGGTGGGGAGAAATGGGGAAACCATGAATTTAAACTGGGCAAGCCATCTTAGTTTAAAAAAAAAAAAACAAAAAAACAGAGCGAGGTCCTTCTGATGAATGAGAGTGCTCTTATTAATTTTAGCACTGTTCCTTCCAGCCAGCCAGTTTCCTGCATGATGAGTTTGGAGAGTGATTAATAATGTGATGACTAACAATGTCTCCCACGAGTATAAGATACTCCCACACTTCTCAGATGTTTACGAGAACTTTTAGAGAAACCCTTGCCTTAAAACATTTAAAGGATACTCTCTTCCATCACAGTATGATGTCTAATTTTAATATGTAGTGATACCAGGTGTGTTTTCCCAAATATTTTATGTGCTTATTTCTTCCAAGTGAAACACAACACTTTCATTTTTGATTTTACATGTTTAAAGTATATTCGCCAATAAAAATCTGAGGATGAGGTCTCAACGTAAATGCCTTTGAAGGATAACATTTATTTGGAATCTTAAGATTCTGCTTTTTTTTTTTTTTCCCTTGGCTGTTCTTTTCCCAGGGTGGGGAAAGATGGCCAATTTTGCTCAGAAAGGAAATATATACACATATAACTGCCTGAGTACCATCCAGAACTTAAGCACTGGTAGCCAATTTGGAACTGGCCTGATCCTGTGTGTTAGGGACAAGTCTGTGCATGACCTCACTGAGTACCCTGGCAGACACAAGGGGTGATCTAATGAAACTTGGGAGAGCAATCTTGAAACACGGTCTCAAAGAAACCTTGACCTGACTTCCCAATTCCTACTGGATCATGAAATCGAAAGGGCCAATGGGGTATTAAGTCTTGGAAATGTTTGTTTCACCCAACATTGGCTCAGCATGGTGGGGATGCAGGGTGGCCAGAGGGCAAAGGTCTAGGGAAGGGAGGAGTTCTGAAAGTCACTGTACAACTCCTGTTCCTCAGGGTGTGCTGAACTTCTGTATTAGTACAAACCATTACCATAGTTACAGACAACAACCATGACTTACCACACTTGCATGTAATAAATTGTGGAATAAAAAAAGAAACACAGAGAAGAAACAATTTCGGTGTTCACATGTGTACAGTTCCAATTCTTGCCTGAGAATCCTTCTGCAGAAGGAGCTGGGCCATTTCAGCATGTCATAAGGACAGGCAGACTTCTAATTCAAGGCTCTCAAGACCCATCAGCTCCGCAGCCACCTCGAAGCTTCCTGTCAATGTTGCTAATGGCAAATCTAAGCATGTGAGTGTCTTCGGTCAGGGTGCTCCTAATTGCATCGTGATTGCCAAGTGATTGAGGACAATCATAGGGAGAAGACTGAAATGGCCTATTAGGACTTCGTGGCCATCCTCCTCCCTCCCCACAGAGCTGCTTTCTTTCCAAAGGCACAACAGGGCGGTGACCTACAGGAGATTTACTATAGCTTTTCCTAGTTCTATTTTCAGCCACTGCAAGTTATAAAAATCTAACACTGCAGGGGAGGAATGGGAAATACACACTAATGCTATAAACGTGAACCCTATTGCTAGATATTTGCAAAGAATTACTTGCAATTGCTTATAACTTATACTCTAGATGCTACTGCTATTTGTTTAATAAAAGCAAAAATGGAACACACTCATTCTTTTACCCTTTAGGAGAGCCATAGGGAAAATTATGCTTGTTTCATTTCTTGATCACCTCTAAGAATCCTTTATCTTTCTAATGAATCACCTCTCCACCATTCAAACCATCCCATCTGATCAAAAGGAAGGTGAGCTAGTGTGCAAAATACAAATACAAATCCTTCTGTATCTGTTCTCTTCTCCCAATTACACGATCTTTTGGAAGAACCTTCTAGGTCATCATTGATAAGCTTTGCTGATAGCAAAACAATCTATAAAGAAGAAATTCACAGAACCTGGGAGAGGAAAACCCCCACAATTTCTCAGACATGTTTCCAGCACCAATAATTTGGAAGTTATTTCTTTAAAGGTTCTGAGAACACGCCCTGTTTCCCATTCGTATTTAATCAGGAAACTCATCTCCCCAAAGAATACCTATTAATCTGTTGACAACTCACAGCACACCAACTGTCGCCTGCCAATTTTAAAGCTGTTAGGAACACACTGGTCTCAATATTTCAGTTCATTCTGTTATGGAGTCATGATCTTTGATGTTTTCTATACAAAGTTTGCCTTTGAGAAGGTATCTTCTGAACTCATTCTTTTAGCCTGTATTAAATGACCTTCATCTCACACTCAGTGTTTCAGTAGTTCGGGTTCTGGAGTAATTCTCACTCATTAACTGAGTAAATTTTATCTCTGTGTCTGTTTCCTCATCTCTAAAATGAACACAGCAATCAAATTAGTGATCAAATTAGCTGACCGCATGAGGGATGTGTCCCCCAGAACAGTCAATAGATATGAGCTATTTCTGGTATCATTATGACACATGACCGAAGATCCAGATCAGTCCCCGCAAAGTAAACACGATCTTCATTCACTTTTAACAAACCGAATTCTTACTTTCATTCCATGTGCTCAACGAACATTCTTTCCACCCACATTCTGCCTTGAAAGTGGACAAAACCCATGCTATCTCAATAGGAGATGAAATTTCTTTCATGCCTTTAATTTCTTTAATGCCTCTTACACCATCTCAATCATTATTTTAAGTGCACAGGTGGGCATAAAACTGCTAAATCCTTTAATAACCACTCTTTTCATTTTCTCACTCAGGCTTTCTGCATTTTGAGATGAATAGTCTCAGTTGCTAAATCAACTATCATTTTACTGGAAAGATTCAGTAGAAATAATTCCTCATTTAACTGTGGGCTTTCATTTTGGGCGCTACTAGTTTTAGCGGCTTGGAGTGGAGTCCACATCCTCTGCAGTTCACAAAAGGAGCTATAAATAATATTGATCCTCAGACTGTCTTATTAACATTCTTTGGAACGCAATCACAGTGAACCTGATTAAATGTGGCCAGCAACCCTGGGCTGCGGGGTAGGTGGGTCCCAGGGAAGGCTTCTGGAGAGAGTTCTAGTCTCATCCCAGAGGCCAGAGAATTGATCCTAAAGGTTTATTTGATGCCTCTGAACAAAGTGACAAGGGCCATAACTTAACAGCTGTAGAAGCCTCCTTTGGGTATATGTGAAAAATCAATTTTTCCCCATTTTTAAAGACATTTATTTTGGAAATACTTTCAAACTTAAAAAATGCAAAAACATATATATAAAAAAAAAGACTGTTCATCTATCCTTTGGCTAGATTCACCTATTTTTAACATTATCTGCTTTATCATTCACTCTCCCTCTTTCTCATTTTTTTCTGAACCGTTTGAAGGTAGGTTACATACCCCTGTAGCTATAAAATAGTTACATACACCAAGCCCTTTATCATCCCAAAATAGGGGTATTCTCTTCATGGCACAGGACAGTCACCAACTTGAGTAAATCTTACATTCATATTTTCTCCAGTCTACAAGTCGTATTACGAGTTTATCAGTTGTCTAAAGTACGTCTTTTATCCCATTTTTCTACCCTCCAGCACAGGATCTGGTCTAGAGTCACGTATTTCTTCTACTTGTCATGTCTCTATGGCCTTCAGTCTGGAACATTTACATAGTCTTTTGTAACAACTTTCAACGGCTTTTACGGAATTGACATTTTTGAAGAATATAGTTTCCTACACTCACATTTATTATTTATTTTAATAGAACATTCCTCATTTCCAGTTTGTCTGATTCCTCCTGACTATATTCGGGTATAATTCTAGGCCAGAATATTGCAGAGGTGATGTGCCCTCAGTGTCAGAGCTGATGATACACAGTATCTCCTTCGTGATGTTAATTTTGATTATCTCGTCAAAGTGCTGCCCAATTTCTGAACTGTAAAATTACTATAGATTTTCTCCATCACCAGTAATAAGCAGTATATGGGGAAACACTATGGCCATCCAAATATCCACCTCCTCCTCATCAAAATTTCTCCCTAGCTGTAGCATCAATTGATGATTTTTGCCTGATTCAGTCTTTGCCATGACTTTTCTGGCTCCTGCACATTCCCCAGCCCTCTTCATTCACCAGTCAGCCCTTGGGATTCTGCTAGAAGCAGAGCCTATCTTTCTCCTCCATTTATTCTTGTTTTTACCTCTTGGTTAGTGGCATGGATTCATTTATTCCTATTATTTTTAATGGTTTATAATTCATTACTGCACTTAATTATTTTAGTGCTTGTATTGTCTCAGATTTGGCCAGGAGAAGTCTCTTCATGCTGGCTTCGTGTCCTTCCAGCATGATTCCATCTATTTTCCCCCAGTACCTCTTTCCTATGTGATATAAGAAGATGATTCAGGTTCTTTTACCTAACCTACCCCTGTCCTGCAATTAGCCATTGCTTCATGGATCTCTGATTCCTTTTAGTGGGGAATGGTTTTAGTGACCAAGATACGGAGCTAGGTAGGATCATGGCTCTTGGTTGTCTTTCTTTCTTGAAACAGAATTCAGATATATATGCATATGTTAACATATACATACAATTATATATGCCTGTGTGTGTGTATGTGTGTGTGTGTGTATATATATATATGCAATTACATATGTACATGCACATACACAGAAATACATACACCTAAACCATGTGTGGTTCAACCAGATACCCTCCAGCTCTGGTGTACCCCCATGGGGACTCTTTCTTATCTTCCCCCATTTCATATTCCACAGTGAGATGCCAACATCAATACATTTACTTATTTGCTCAGTCCTATAATATATCTAAAGTATCTTGAAAACTGCTTCCCCATTACATAATCAAACTTACTATACAGAGTTGAGGATTATTCACAACTGCCACTCCACCCTTCCCAAGACTGAGGATATATAGTCAGTCTGTGCTCATAAGGTACATGAACACAGACTTTGTCTATAAATTCTGTTCCTTCCTTCCTTTTCCCTTGAGTAGAGTTAAAACTTCATTATGAAACACAGTTCATTTTTTTGCTTGTTTCCAATTCTCATTAATTTTATTCTTGAATTTGAACACATGAACATGCTTTCAAAAGTTCAAAATATATGAAAAGATAGAGAAGTGTCATTCCTTCCATAACCCTTCCACTCTATTTTCTACTCACCCCTTATAGGCAAGCATCTTCATTGTTTTCTGGTTACTTCTTCCTGTGTATCTTTTAGTAAAAAGAAGCAGATATGTATTCTTTCTAAGTTCCCCTTCTTTGATATAGGAAAGGAAGCATACTAATATACTCTTTTGCTCACAGCTTTTTTCATTTAAGTGACATTCATCACTCCATTATAGAGGTCTTCCTCATAATTTTTTTATAGTTGCATAAAACTACAGAATGTGTGTATACTGTAGTTTATGCAACTATTCTCTACCCTTGAACACTGAAGTGGTTTTCAAAATATTGCAATAACAACAAATGCTTCAATGAACAATCTTACACATATATATTTTTATATTGTTGGTTTATCTTCAGAGTAAATTCCTAGAAGTGGGATTGCTGAGACAAAAAGCAAATGCACAAATAGTTTTGTTAGCGATTGCCAAATCCTCCTCTGTAAAACTGTAGCATTTTCTATTCCCATCAGCAATGTATGAGAGTGCCTGTTTCCATGTAGCCTTGCCAAGAGAATGTATCACCAAGGTTTTAAGTTTGCCAGTCTGGTGGATGAGAAATAGATTAGTGTTGTTTCCATTTGCATTTCTCCCCTTATGAGTAAATTTGAATATCTTTTCATATGTTCTCTTTTTGTGAATTACTTCTTCATGTCATTTGCCCATTTTTCTATAGGATTTTTGTTCGTTTCTCCTTAATTTTTAAAAGGTAATTACTAACTAAAGGTATTAGCCGTTTACCTGGTGATAAATGCTGAAAATATTTTCTCCCAGTGGTCACTTGTTATTTAACTTCCGTGCTTATGGTGTTTTCCTTTCTGAGTGTTTCATTTGCTTGCTTTTTGACATGCAAAAGTGTTTACTTTTTACGTAGCCAAAGTTATCTTTTGTTTTGTTGTATTAGAATTTTTAATAATCATTCAAAAGCCTTTCCCTACACTCAGGTTTTTCAGGGATTTAGTGATGCTTTCTTCTGGTATGTCTACAGTTTCTCATTTTTAAATCTCTGATGCATTTGGAGTTTATTTTTGTGTGTGGTATGAGAAATGGATCTAATTTTACCTTTTTCAAAATGGATAGTCAGTTGTCCCAACACCATTTATTATAAAAAGACCACATTTATCTCCATGTTTTGCGAGACTTCTTGTATTTTCTACTAAATTTCTATGTGCCCCTGGATTATTCTGGAGTTTATATTTTTTTCCATTGGTTTCTGTCTTATGTAGGTGGATGCTGTGTTATTTGGTATATAAATATTCATAACTGTTACAACTTCATAGTAGAATATGGCTTCTAATGTTGTACAGTTGTCTTATTTAATGTTTGTTTGGCTTGAAGCCTGCTTTTTCTAAAAACCTACGAGTTTTGCATTAACATGACTTTAAATGTCACATCCATTGTATTCTATGATTAACACTTTTTTTGATCACTAGCACAGCTTTGTACCAGAAAAGTACAAAGAAAAGTAATTAATTGGATGCATGATGTAGAGTTTGCAACCTCTTCTGTTTACCTGACACAGCAACTCTAGAGAATTGAGCAGATATTGCAATTAATGAATTACATAAATGCTCTTTTGCATTTGTTGTGGTGGCTATCACTGTGTACAGCAAGAGCTGGTTTTGTTACACAAATTCTGATTAACGTAGTCACTCTAAATATCTTTATGTAGAAATTCATTTTTCTGTCCGCTCAGTGATATTCAAGTTTTCAAAGGCTTAAAGATGTTATAAGAGGACAAAATGGATATGCATGCTTAATTATTTTTTCCAAAGAGAAAATTTATATAAATAAAAATCATTAAAATTTTCAGTTTGGAAGGGCCATACATATAACAAACATGAGGCCCAGCGAGGTGACCTGCCTGGTCACGTAGCCAGTTAGTACAAAATCACTCCTATCACACAGTCTGTTTAATGGCTAGTCAAGTGTTCTTTTCACGCTTACATATTAAGTCTATTTCTACACACATCAGAGTGCCTTCACTTTGCAAATACCCTGGTAAACAGAAATTCTGTGTGCCCAGACAAGCCTATGTGACACCTAATGTGTTTGTTTTTATTCTTTTTTTCACAGGCCATTTATATTGAGAAATGAAACATTAAAGTGCACCGACCACCTCTTTAGGAGAAAATGTGGGGAGGACAAGGAAAAGACAGAAGGAATGAGTGACAGTGCATTTC
The DNA here is from genome assembly GCF_009834535.1 of Camelus ferus. Classification (NCBI taxonomy): domain Eukaryota; kingdom Metazoa; phylum Chordata; class Mammalia; order Artiodactyla; family Camelidae; genus Camelus; species Camelus ferus. The sequence continues at coordinate 58,278,846 of NC_045703.1, read as the reverse complement.
ATCACCTAAGAGTAAAATTGCCTGATGTCCATTATAATGATGACTAAACATGTGTATGTAGAGAATGGTCCTCATCACTTGGGCTGGTCCTTCTGGTTAATCTAAAGCATCCTGATGTGATTACCATCAATGCCCAGGCTGACCAAGAAGATCCTACTGGCTCAGATAGGAGGATGGATGGCAAACTGACAAGAAGCAGATTTCTAAAGTGTTGGGAAGGCGTTTTAGGTCCCCTGTCTGTTTTTGGACTTTGTTTATACACACACACACACACACACACACACACACACACACATATATATATATTTTTTTTTTTAAAGAAAAAATAGTCAAACCAGCCAGGTAGAAAATCATTCTGATGGAAAGCTGTTAAGAATCATGGAGGGACCAGCCTCTCCCTGCACGCCGGAGCTTACTGCTTACTCACAAACACTTATATCAGAGCAGCAGCAGCACCAGGAGCAGGAAGCAGAGGCTAATCAGAAGGAAGGAAAAAAAAAAAAACAAAAAACCTCTGCAAATGCTAAAATGGAGTCATAGCAGTGTCTCAGAATGGGGTGTCATATGTTTTGGTCAAAAAAATAAACCATGTAGCAATGGAGAATTTAAATCCCTAAGAGTCGTCAAAATTGTGCAGGGCTCCTTCTACAGCCCCCTCGGCCCCCCACCCCAGTTCTCAATCTTGTAAATCCCCAAGGGAACTCTTTGCGCAGAGATAATTTCTCAGACTACTTAGAAGGTAAATTCATACATTTATAGAAAGGCATGTGATGATGGTGTATTTATGTGTGAAAGAGGAACAAGGAATCTACTGGTCTCTCCATTTTCAAGGGAGAAAATTCAAAGACATTTCACACCACCACCTACAGACCAGGACAATGCCTTCCAGAAAAATAAACATCGTTCCTTTTCATGGTTTCCAAAAGTGCAGTGCAAAATTCAATTATTTATTTTAAAATCCCTAACAGGATTGTTTCATCCTGCAGGAGAAAGGTCCCATAAGTAAAAGGAACCACAAATGCGAACCAAAAAGGGGGAAAAAAGACAAAAAGGCTCATTACAGAATCCTCGGTATCAGGGGATTCTATTCTAAGCTGTTTATTAAATTCTGCTTGTCACTCTCGATTGCATCTTCCAGGCTGTGACTGGCGTTTGTAACAGAACAGGAGGAGCATGAAGTCTCAAAGGCAACTCCTCTTTTCCACACCCCTGGGAGTATTAGGGCTCACAATGGGTTAAGAAAGAAGCCCCCAATGCTTGATCTCATGGATAAAGAGCTCACCAATTAACAGGCCCACAGGAAAGCACAAAGCAGTTTCCTATCAAGACAGAAAAGAAGCCCTGCAATCTGCAAATGTCCAAGAAATGCTTGAAATATCAGTAAATAATGGAGAGGAAGAGAAATTTTTAAATAGGCTCAGTGCCTGTTTAAAAGTCCCTTTTTTCCAGATAGATAATTCTAGATGTACAATTTCACCCACATAGGGCATTTGAATAATTCCATAGCATCCATTTTGCCAGGTCTTTCTGCCTAATTACAAGTCTTTGAACCAGACAACGGTCCTTGAAAGATCAATGCCTGGCTGCACAAAGCATATATAAAGCGTAATTAAGAGGACTGCTCGATGGAGCAACAGATAACATGCATATGGATGTGCGAAGTCTTCACATGTACACACTTCATATTTGTGATATGCACAGTGGAGACATACACTTCCACGGTCCTAAATGTCTTCGGCTGCCATCTTGTAAATGAAACGATCGAATGGAAATGGGATTCAAAATACTAATAATGCAATTCTAAGTTTTACACAATGTTTTTCCTGGAAATTTTGGGTGTAGGGGAAGTGTAATTAACTACACCTGCCAGTATTTATTTCTAATTCCGTTTCACTTCTTATTTAGTTCAAAAGCTGACACATCTGTAGGAACTATATAGAGTTTAAATGTGTCATCGTTTGTTCGATGTGTTTCTCATTTTCTAATGCTAAATCGAGATGATAAAATATTAACATCTTGGACTACTCAGATGGTGTGTTTATATTTTTCATGAAGGAATATGGTCGAGTGTGTCTTTAAGCATGGGCGTTTCATTTGTGAACTAGGAAGGTAATGCTTAATCTCTGGGAGGAGAGCAAAGGGAAGTCACTGATACTGGGTGTTGTCAGTTCTCAGGGGAGGCAGGCCTAATGAATGTAAGAAATGACAGGCAAAAAAAGGCATCTTAGACAGTGGCTGGCACCAAGTAAATAAATAATAAAGAGTAAATTAATGTGGGCCGGATAAAGTGACAGGATTCAACTACACATTAAATAGGGTAAGAAAAAGCGTGAGGAGTCAAAAATTGTGGGAAAATGAAAATGTATGTCTTCACTGTAGGATAACAGACCGTGAGAATTGCAAGTAGCCATAAAGACACACATAGAAAGGAAGGAGTGAATCAGGATCACAGAGATGAGAGACCACAGAAGGCCATGGGGCCAAACAGTCCCCACCTTCTCCACTATTTCTACTGGACCATGGTGTCTCCAACATCCAGACCACTCTCATTCAATAAACTTTTGCTCAATAGCACTGCAGAACATTAATAGGAGAAAACAGTAGAGGACATCATAATCTTTACTTCATTTTCCTTTTATATCTATATGTTTTGGACATAGGTTGAGAGGAGAATGGCAATTATCATCAAATGTTTATAGCACGGTTTCAAAACCTCTTTATTAAAAAAAAAACCTTACTTATTAAACCAGAGGCAATATTTGGAACTTATGATGAAACCAAACAGCTTTTAGTGCAATTAAATAAAGGACATGTAACCAGAGAGATAACACACTTTGTATATTTGCAATTAAGGAGAAAAATGCACAGCAACTGCATTAAGAAACGCTCCTTTCTCTCCTTTTATTTTCTGTCCCTACATTTTGGTCAGTTAAGATGTAGTTACTATACACTTTTGTTTTATCAGTATTTTGAGACATCAGTGGCTTTGAAATGGCACAGAATAAATAAATAAATAAATAAATAAATAAATAAATAAATAAATAAATAAATAAATAAATAAATAAATAAATAAATAAAATTAAAATTGTATTTGTTGAAGAATGAATGTATGGATCATTCATTTCTGCAGAATCCTAGGCTGGGAGGATGCCCGGTGAGAGTGGTTAAGCTGCAGCACTTTGACTGCCGGATGTGTGACCTTGGGGAACACTGAAACAAACACTCTGGTCTTCTATTTCCTCTTCTAAAATATGATACAGTTGAATAAAGAATCTCTAGTGTCACACATAGCTCCCTTATTCTCTAATCATTCTCCCTCTTGTTTGATTTTGTTCTTTATGTAAAAGTTGAATACTTGCAAGACAAGCAACTCTCAGAGGGGAAATCGTATGTTAAAGATCAGCAGTGGAGAAAGTTGTAGTGACAACAGTCTGTCAGGATTGTTTGCAAATTTCCATGACCCAAAGGCTCTCTGTCCCCCATCACAATACAGTCTGGACCATAATCATTCGCTGTTTTTAATTAGAAAGCTTTGATGATCTCTCCTTATTACGAAATGGAAAGAAGAGTGACTTTTCTAAACTTAATTTCTGGCTAAAAATCTCTTTGTCAATTCCTTTGGACACTAAACTCTGAAGCATGGTATTTTATATCTCCCAGGCAAATGCTTCTTCCCTGAAAATGGGTGGGGATGAATGGATTTCAAAATGTCATCATTTTAGCTACCATTTATTCTATTCTATTACAAATTCAATAACCTTGAACCAGAGTTATTAGAAATTCATGATAAGTAATAAAAATCAAACTGGCCTCAAATTCCCATGGCTTCAAACACTGCCTATAAGGTATCAATTCCTCAATCTCTCTCATCAGCCTAGAGCTCTCTACTGTGTTCCAGCCAAAAATCACACAGACAGACATCACCTGGATGTCCTGCTGGAGCTTAACACATCCATCAGCCCTCTTCCCTTTCTCCCAAACCAGCTCCTTCTTCAGTGTTCTGTGTTTCTGTGATGGTTTCTACCACCCAGTGTGGTGTCTGAGTTTGGCTCTACGATGCTCTCCTCTCCTCTCCCAAAAACTGTTGATTCAATATTCTTTGATTTCATCAGATACATGCCAATCTTTCCAATGAGCAGAATTTTAATCCTGCATTCTAAAGTGCAAGTCTGATGACCTTCCTGCTTAAAAATACGTCAGTGCCCTTAAAGAAAACCCTAATCTCTCTAGCATGACATACAAGATGCTTCATAATCAGGTTTCTGCCTTCATAACCAGCCTCATCTTAAGTCACTCCTTTCTTTCCACCCAGAGTTCTCATCACCCTAAGCCTTCTACATTTTCTCAATATCCCATATGCTTTTTTCCTCTAGTCTTTGGATATATCACCTTTTCTAAGTGGGTGTGTTCCTTGCTTCCTTCTTTGTCAGGCTGACTCCACTAATCCTTTGAAATTCACCTCAATCTTTCTACTGCTCAGCCTCAGCCTTTACCTACTGTCCACATGTGTCCTCTTAATCTAACAGGTGCCCCTCCAACGCAGTCATCACTGCATGGCATTTTAACTGCTGCTGGAAGGTGACTCCATAAAGGCAGAGTCTGCATTTTATTTACTCTACTGATTAGTGCCTGGCATATAATAGACGTTCAATAAATGTGTAATAAATGAACAAATAGGCACATAGTAAAGGGTCTATGAGGAGAGTAACCTTAGTCCCATACACACAGGTCCAGCCCAGGTTGTCCCAGCCTGATCATTAATAGATTTCCTTTCACTCCCAAGTGTCCAGGTGTGGACAATAAATCACATGGTCACTGTCCACAAGTCAACACACAAGATGCACTTCTAGCTTTATTAACAATCAATATCAATGAAAAGACATGGCAATACATTCACAGAGAGAGGTCTGGGAAAGATGATCACTGAACTATGTTCTGGCCCAGGTGGTAACATTTCAGGTGACTGTTTTCTGCCATTTGTATTTTTATTAATTGATGTTACTTTCATTCATTGAGTGCACACCACTTTTACAAAATAAAACTACTTTGAAAAAGTCACAGCATAATTTATTTTGTGTGAATTTTCTAGAATATTCAGTTTTACCTTTAGGGCTATGGAAAATGCCAAGATTCTTCACATTATAGGTCAACTAAGCATATGACCAAATGGCCCCGTTCTAAAAATAAAGGACATCAGAAGTTGGTGATTATACACATAAATGTCACCCAATCCCTCATTTCATGAAACATGAAACTAAATTCAACTAAAATAAACAGTTCTGTCAGTCAGGATGCCAGAATATCCAGACATTTGGTTTGAAGCTGCTGCATAAGGTCTAGACTTCCCCAGCTGGTGATGAGAATAAATGCACAGGCCAAACTTTCAAATAGTAACAGCATATGGAAAACATTAAATGGGACATAAACATTGCTAATCAGAATTCAACAGAGGTAATCTAAAAAACATCCTCTTGTGTGAACGTTCTTCCACTACCCATTCTATTTTGCAGGGCAATGGCTTTTTTCAGTTTAAACAGCTAAAGCTTAACAGAATGTTAGTATGGAAGAAAAGTAATCATGTTTCCTGTCAGGTTTTCATAGTGATTAAATGTATATAGTGAAGCATCACTGGTCAGGATCTTTTAACTGGTACTTAAACATGTAAGTTAATAGCAAATTTTTGATCAGATTACAATTCCAAATAAAGTTCCAGACCAATTGCTTTTATTTACTTTCTCTATTTTCTTGCTAACTTGCAGATGCATCTGAAAGAGAACAGTACAAGCACATGTGCTCTGCCTGGACAGAGATATTTAAGATAAATCATCTGCAACTTTGCGGATCCAAAGTTGAGACTATTGCTTGCATCTCTTCTAGAGTTGCATATTCCTAGGAGGAATGGTTATGAGGTCTTGTACATCGGCTGAAAGGAGGATTGAGGTGAGGGTGCCTCGTAGTCGGTCAGAGGCTTTGGCCTCCTTTTTTGGCAGTGGGCTGGGATATGCAGGGAGGCACTCCACAATATGCTTCTCAAAAACCGACAGGTAGCCTCAGAGAGGCATGTTACCCACTAACCAATATCAAGCCAACCAGCTGATAATGTGGTGACATCAAGTCCCAGAGACCCAGGTTCAAATTCTGTCACATAACCTTGATCAATGCACTTACTCTCTTGAAGAGTTCCTACAGAACACTGGGTTTGAGTGACCATGAACACTCTGTCACCTAAACTATAGAGGTGTTATATCTGAGATAAGCTCAAAGGATATATTTCCAGAAGAGGATATGGGTTACTCAGGCAGCAATGATTCTCTTGGGAGATGAATTCAGGATGATGGCGGTGATAATCTATCTGCTCAGTGACTCCTGTTGGATGTCCTCATCCAGAAGCACTGAAGAGGGTGCCTTCAGCAACTCACAGTGTCTGGAACTAACACTATGAGAGCAATTATGCTACTTCCTGTGTTGGCCAATCCATCCTCTTTCATACTTTCTGTCACCATCTACACACTTACAATCTATTTGTCTAGCCAAGATTGCTCCCCAGAACTTGAGATAAATATTACCAACTGGCTTCTGGAAATTTCCACTTGAGTGTCCCACTGGCGCTTCATACTCAGACTCAACCCATCTAAACCTGATCACTTTATCTGCCATCCCCTCAAAACCAGTTCTTTCAAAATCTGAATCTGCGTTAATGGTTTTACCATTTGCAAAATTAGCAAAACCAGAAATCTGATCTCATCTTTGACTATCGTCTCTCTCTCTCTCAGTCCCTCATCCACTCAGTCCCCATTTCCGGCTTAGTCTACCTCTTAAATGTTTCTTGCAAACTTTAACACCAATTCCAAACCAGTACTCTGTTTTAAGGAACTATCTATCTCCTCTCCTGGATTACTCCAATTAACTTCCTAACAGTCTCCCTACCTCTATCAACCCCATAATCATTGACTTCTTCAATCTGTTCTCTCCAGATTGTAGCCAGAGTAATCATCCTAAAACTCAAATTATCAAGTAATTCCCCAGTTTAAAACTCTTTGTGTAAAACCAACATGAAATGGATTAAAGACTTAGATGTAAGACCTGAAACTATAAAACTCTTAGAAGAAAACATGGGGGAAAATCTCCTTGACTTTGGTCTTGGCAATGATTCTTTGCATACAATATCAAAAGCACAGGAAAGGAAAGCAGAAATAAACAAGTGAGACTACATCAAACTAAAAAGTTTCTGCACAGCAAAGGAAACCATCAACAAAATAAAAAGGCAATCAATGGAATGAGAGAAAATATTTGGAAACCATATATCTGATAAGGTCAATATTCAAAATATACAAGGAACTCATACAACTCAATAGCAAAAATAATCATCATCATCATCATCATCATCATCATCATCATCATCATCATCATCATCATCTGACTTTTTAAATGGGCAAACAACCTGAAAAGACACTTTTCCAAAGAAGACACACAAATGGTCAACAAATATACAAAAAGGTGCTGAATATTACTAATCATCAAGGAAATGTAAATCAAAACCACATCAGATATCTCCTTACACTTGTTAGAATGACTATTACCAAAAAGATAAGACATAACAAGTATTGGCAAGGATGTAGAGAAAAGGGAACCTTCTGTACTGTTGGTGAGAATGTAAATTGGTACAGCCATTATGTAAAGTAGTATGGAAATCCCTCAAAAAATTAAAAATAGAACTACCTTAAGATCCAGCAATCCCATTTCTGGGTATATATCCAAAGGAAAATGAATCAGTATCTAGAAAAGGTATCTGCACTCCCGTGGTCACTGCAGCACTATTCACAATGGCTAAAATATGGAAACAATCTAAATGTCCATCAAAAGATGAATAGATAAAGAAAATATGGCATATATACCAAATGGAATATTATTCAGACATAAAAAGGAACTCCTGCTATTTGTGAAAACATGAATAAACCTGGAAGACATTATGTTAAGTGAAATAAGTCAAACACAAAAAGGCAAATGTTGTATGATCTCACTTACATGTGGAATTTAAAACAGTCAAACTCACAGAACCAGAGAGTAGAACAGTTGTTCCAGGGGCTGGTAGGGGAGGATGCATGGGAGGAACGGGGAGATATTGGCCAAAGTTATAAGATGAGTAAGTTATAAGATGAGTAAGTTCTAGGGATGTAATGTACAGCATGGTAAAGTAAATAATACTGCATTGTATACTTGAAATTTTCTAAGAGTCGATCGTAAGCATTCTCACCACACATAGCATTCTCAACACACATAATTAACATAGGTGTGTTAATTAACTTGATTGTGGTCATCATTCCACAATGTATGCATATATTCAATCATCATGTTGTACACCTTTAAAAGAAATCACACTGTACAACCTAAATATACACAACTTTGATTTGTCAATCATACCTAAATAATGCTAGAAAAAATAAAACTCTTTGTGCCGCCTCTGCTTTCTCTCTCCACCTTTATCTTTTCTTGTCATTTTCCACCCCTATCTTGAGTTCTATCTCCAGTTACATCAAACATCACTTTCTAGAAGATCACTTGCCCTGTTTCACCTCTGGGATGCCTACCTCTTATGCCTGGAAGACCATACATCCCAACACCATGGTCTTCATGTGGTCAACTCCTAATCAGCCCTCAAGCCCCAGATGAACATCATCTCCTGTAATCCTTCTCCTCTTGTTGCTCTAAACACATCTTATCCTTGCCCTCATCACCTGTATTTTCATTTAAAAAGACTATAAGCCTTCTGCATTTATCTCATTTCTTATTTGATCCCTAGAACCTAGCAAGTCTCTGAAAGATATTATATATTCAAAAAATATTCGCTAACTCAAATTTTGAGTTTGGCATTGGGCTCCTTTTCCTCCTGTGTACTAGCTACTAAACACTATGCCAGTGAACCAACTACACTGAACTTCAGTATCCTTAGTAGTAAAACAGGATAATACTACCTATTTCACAAGACTATGGTGAAGATTAAGGAGCTCACATATATAAAACACTTGGCACAGAGCTTGGCCTGTGAGCCCTTGATAATGACCCCAGTGTACTGTTGAGCCAAGAGCCAGTTCTGGCCTGTAGATATATTTTGTTAGGCTCTAAATGTTATTTAAAATGAAAAATTCTCACATAAAAACTTGAGGTTTTACTTTATTATGAAAACAAGTCTTAAGAGCTGACAGCCTTGGATGCTACAATCAGCTAGAGCCAAGAATCACCAACTCTTCTTGGATAAGACAAAGGCCTTAGTTTGCCACAGACCTCACTAACCCTTATGCTCTTACCCCTGACCTACTTCTCAGCTTAAGACCATCTGTGCTTAAGACCCTCACTCTACAAAATTCTAGAAAATTCTTTTGAGATGAAACGTGTTAGCATAGATGTGCAAGATTATACCTAGTACAATGGAGTTCAATGCAACTGGCTCTCTCCCTTTCTCCAGATGGCATACATGTTTAAGCTGCAGTAAATTTATAAATATATTCAGCTACAGAAAAATCTGATTCTAACCTGCAGGTCAGCATGGTCACCTCAAGCAGAGGAAGGGACAATATTCCTTTTGTTTTAGAAACAGATTGCATGAGCTCAGAGAAATGAACTTGGAGAGTGCTTTTTTAAAAACAGTTTCCAAGCTGGCTTCCACAGGTGGTGCTGTCTGGAATGTTGACCTCCAGTAGCCCAGGGGAGCTGGCCTTTGCTCAATTTCTTGAAAGAAAGACGTCAGGCACAGTGACCCCCGAGTGGGGACTGTCTTCCCTCTTTGCACTTGCCATCAGCAGCTGGTGGCATTTCTTCAAATCAGTGAGGCGTCCTGTTGTGCAGGGTGGGGGTAAGGGGTGCCCCAGCTGGGCAGCCCCACAGAGCCTCTGATTGTGACATCTCCTTCTTAAAGTCCTGGGATGCTGGTGTTTCACATCACATGGAGGAGGCTTCCCAGGTGGTCTCTGATGTTCGGTTTTATTGTGTCTTTTCACAGAATAAAGAAACCAGTCTGTGAGCAACTTGACCTACAATTTTATGCAGATCAAACTACAACCAGCATGTTTCAATAATGGGCTCAAAATTCAGGCTCGGTGGTGAACTCTAGTTCTGATCCTGACCCTAATTTATTATTTGACCAAGAGGTTAATCAAGGAGCATCTATGAATCTCATTTCTCTTCAATGATTTGCAGAATTATTGAGTTAAAACATATGATACACATGCACACATACATATATATGCACATAAAATCATTCACAGACATACACCCTGTAAAATCATGTTCTAACTTTGATATAATTAAATGAAAGAACTATGTAGCAAAGTGGTCTTGAAAAAAATCAATGCTTTCCAATCAATGAAAGTATTTGATAATGTTTCTACAAAAAAATTAAGAAACATCTGTTTTTTTTGACCAAGTTCTGAGACTCTCTATTAAATCATGACGAGATACTGACACATTGTCAGGAAAAATTCGCTCCTACAATCTCACACTTGAGAGCTGTGTTTATTTCCACAAAGATATTTACTTTATAAATAAAAAAGCACATGAGAAAAATAGAAAGAGAAATTTCAATAACATTAAACAATATAAGAATAAATCTAATTTCTTCTAGAGACTTAAAAAATATTTTCTAAGGAATGTATGTAAAATGTCTTTGTCCTCTAACCTCTGACGCTTCCTGGAATATACTTCCCAGTTCCTCTCTAACCTATCCTAAACAGAAAGGCATACATTAAGGGAGGTCTTAACCACCAAACGGCAAAACTCCAAGTCTCTTTGCCTCTTTGGATTGGGTTTTGAAAAAAGTAAAAAAAAAAAAAAAAAAAAAAAAAAAAGAAAAGAAAAGAAAAGAAAAGAAAAAAGGAGCTTTCTAATTGGACCAGCATTTCAAGAACAAACACTTCGAGGCCTGGTATCTACATTTTACAGTCAGTAAGAAATATTGTTTATAATTTCATGGAAGGTAAAGCATTTCACCAAGGGCAAACATTCATCATGTAATGAATCAACATCCAGTCACCTTTATCCCCATTCGCATGCAAATTGCATCCCAATCTTCCCACATGTCATTATACATGACATTTAAGCCCAGTTACTTTGGACCTGCAACACTAGTTAACCCCAGGCAACTTAAGATCCCGAACAAACTCTTGCTAACGTGCCAGGAACTCATAATTTCTTTCCTCCTTTCTGTTTAATAAAGTCTTCCACAAACACATACCAAATTCCGTGTAGCAAAATGCTTCAGACTATCCACGTTACCCAAGCAAAAGAGCACAACTCAGCATTGGTTCTTACTGGTAAGTAAGTGACAAGTCTAATCAGTTTGGGATGATGCTCCAGTTGGAGGTTTTATCCTCTTCCCTCTAATTGTTACTGCAGGTTAAAGAAGTAAAATTCAAACCAGGCAAGTGGTCCATTTTTTTTTTTTAAACTATATCAAAGTCAAATGAAGGAAAAGAACAACTACTGCACCGTTGGATAAAATTAGCTTCTATACTGTGTGTTTTAGTTGATCTCATCCCAATTGTCATTGATAATTAAGAAAAAAAAATCTATCCACGAGATTAAAACGGCTGTAGAAGGTACATCTGATTGCTAAGCAAATATTTAATTCCTTAAATTGATGGAATGTTAGAGCCCATAGAAAAATATACTTAGAAAAAATATATCAAATATAGAGAAAAAGACATAGTATATATAGAATATAGAACTGTATAAAATATCAAATATGTGGACTACATTTAAGTTAACCGTAAAAATAAACACTCAATTTTTAAAAGAAGCATTCACAAATGGAATGAAGCATAGTCTTCTCAGCTTACTAGTGATTTTCAGGCACTCTGAATGTATTACAGTATTATTATTACTATTATTCAGGCCTCATTGTATATATTCCTCAGGTATAATTATGTCACCTATTGGTTCGGTCACTCTACTGAATACCTTTCACTGAGAACCTTTCACTTAAAATGCCTCTATGTTATACTTTTTATATAGGTGTTTTATTGTCACTTGATTACAAATCCTTCTCCCCCCCCCCCCCCCGCCCCAGCTCCTGCTGCCCCAGTTTAAATCACTGAGGTTTACCTTTTTATGTGCTGGTCATGACCAAACAGAAAACTGTGATCTTTAGTTATAAAAGATTATGGATATTTTTATTGAATACACAGGGTTCACTCGTGACCATTGCAAAGTCACTACATTCTTCTCTGTCCCCATTCTTATGCTTTGGTCAATGGGCAGGATTTTCCATTTGTCCTGCTTCTATATAACAAAACACACATACTGGCTGTGACTCACCGTGGCACTGGTCATGGCAAAGTTCGTGGTCTAGTAGCCATCAGGCTATGTTTCAGTTTACCATAAATCTGGTACAGCTAATTATACAGAGACAACAGTATACTTGTATTTGTCCCTTTGTGAAACCTGAGATCTTTTCTTTAGCCTAGCTACATTTTTTTTTTCCCTTTAAGGGCATTTAAAAATATAACAGCTATTTGAGAATCTATGAAAACCATGGACACTTTTCTCAAAGCTATAAGCCCACAGACCCTTCCCTCTGAATGATGCATTTGGCTTTCAATTTAGGGAGAGCCTTATTATAACAGCTGATGTCATTTGATGTCATCCTGAAATCCCATACAAGTCCTATTACAAACGTCTATTTAAGCAATTTTAGGTTGTTGAATGTTTGGCAGAGATGTTGTGCTTCTGAAATAGCTAAAAAGGCACTGGGTAAATCTCACCCAATAAAACAGAATGCTATATTTGACACTGTGGGAAAATGGAACAATATGGTGGTGGGAAGATTTTATGATGTTTTTTCATCCCAGCTGAAGGATCCATCAGACCTGGGAAATCTCTAGAAACCTATCAAAATTTCTGGCAGTATTGAGTAGTGGGCACAGGAGGGAAGGAACCATTTCTTGTCTAAACCACCTCAAAGTCCTACCTGATGATCCAGGTCCTAAAAGGAAAGTCAGCTCCACAGGCACAAATACTGCTAAAAATGGAAAACTCCCACACTCAGTTTTATGAACTGTCAGCTTCGGACTCATTTTTTGTAATTTGAAGGTCTTAGAAAGAAAGATGAGTAACAGAAATTTGATTCCACAACTCCATTTTCATCTCCTGCCAGACTTTCTCCCATCACATCTTTACTTTTCTAGGCCAAGCAATTCTTGCCTTCTAATATATTCTTAAGCTCACAGGGCTAGGCACAGAGCATCAGGTTTGAAATATAAATCTCTTGCATGTACAAAATGCCAGCACTAAATATCTCAGTCTGTTACAGTGAAAGGTGAGTAAAGTAACCACTCATATGTCTGTAGATGTAACGATTTGTCGTATTAATCAGAGTATCAAAGAAGAGAGAGTGAAATAGATATGAAACAGCTAAGCATTCTTCACCAGAATAATGAATAAAATTGTTATTACATCATGACAAGTTTATTTGCTAAATTTCTTGTATCTAGAGAGGTAGTAATTGTCTCCACAGAGTGACACACACCTAAGTGGTGTGTGCTATCTGTTTCTTTTCAGTGACTTTATTCTGGGGTGACGATGGTGCAGATGGTAACCAACTAACCCCTGGGACCAACTCCATTCACATTCACACTGAGCCCCTGCTCCCGGATAGGCAAGGAGGCAGCCTCAGAGGCAGTGGGAAGATTCTGACCTTAAGAATATTTAATAGAATTAGCTTTGAGGTTTTGTAGCCTTGGTTTGGGGTTATTTATAGTAAGACTGGGGTCCCATAGCTACTAGTAAACAACAACAAAAAAATCACTTTATTTGCATCCACACTGATGTTTTAATAAAACACTGTTTTGTTTTCCTTACCTGTAAAATGAAAGGATTGGGCTACATGACCGCTAGCACTAAATGCTGGTAGATATCTCTAAGAATGAATGTCTTTCAGGGAAATGTCTTTTTGCAGCTTGTATATAAAGGTCACATCTCAGAAATGCAGTACATGAGCAGAGTAATTAAGCCACTATAATGACTTATTAACCTTGATTGCTGCCATGATTATCGTGTCATCTGAACTTGAGATTCAGCAGCAGAATATACATTCTTGTCAAGTGCACATGGAACCTTCTCCAGGATAGAGCACATGCTAGGCAATAAAAGAAGTCTCAATAAATTTAAGAAGACTGAAGTCACATCATGAATCTTTCCCAAAAAAACAGTATGAGGCTAGAAATTAACTACAAGAAAAAAAGCCTGCAAAAAGCACAAGCACATGGATGTTACACAATATGCTAATAAACAACCACTGGGTCACTGAAGAAATCAAAAAAGAAATTTAAAAATACCTGGAGACAAGTGACAATGGAAACACAAGAATTCAAAATCTATGGAGCCCAGGAAAAGAAATTCTTAGACAATAGTTTATAGTCATACAGGTCTACCTCAGAAAAAAAAGAAAAATCTCATATAAACAACTGAACCTTACACCTAAAGGAACTGGAAAAAGAAGAACAAACAAAATCCAAAGTTAGCAAAAGAAAAGAAATCATAAATACTACAGTAGAAATAAATGAAATTGAGACTAAAAAAAAAACAATAGAAAAGATCTGTGAAACTAAGAGCTGGTTCTTTGAAAAGATAAACACAATTGATAAACCTTTAGCCAGGCACATCAGGGAAAAAAGAGAGAGGGTCCAAATTGATCAAATCAGAAATGAAAGAAGAGACATTACAACCAACACCAGACAAATACAAAGGATCATAAGAGATTACTATGAACAATTACATGTCAATAAAATGGACAACCTGGAAGAAATGGATAAATTCCTAAAAATATACAATCTTTCAAGACTGAAACAGGAATAAAAAATATGAACAGACCAATGATCAGTAATGAAACTGAATCAGTAATAAACAAAACTTCAACAAGCAAAACTTCAACAAGCAACAAGAAACCAAGACCAGGTTTCTCAGGTGAATTTTACCAAACATTTAAAGAAGCATTAGCACTTATCCTTCTCAAACTATTCCAAAAAATTGAAGAGAAAGGAATGCTTCTAAACTCATTCTACGAGGCCAGCATCACTGAATACCAAAACCAGATACAGACCACAAAAAATGAAAATTACAGGCCAATATCCCTGATGAATATAGGAGCAAATATCATCAATAAAATACTCCTTGATCACCATGATCAAGTGGAATTTGTCGCAGGGATGCATGATAGTTCAGTATCCACAAATCAATGTGATACACCATATTAACAAATTGAAGAATAAAACTCATAGTCATCTTTCTAGGTGCAGAAAAAGCTTTTGACAAAATTCAGCAACCATTTATAATAAAAATTCTCAATAAAATGGGTATAGAGAAAACACACTTTGACATAATAAAGGCCATATATGGCAAGCCCATAGCTAATATCATACTCAACAGTGAGAAACTGAAAGTATTCCCTCTAAGATCAGGAACAAGACAAGATGCCAACTCTTACCACTTTTATTCAACATAATATTGGAAGTCCTACCCATAACAATCAGACAAGAAAAAGAAATAAAAGAAATACACATTGGAAGAGAAGAAGTAAAACTGCCACTGTTTGTAGATAACACAATGGTACACACAGAATATCCTCAAGATGTCACCAAAAAAACTACTAGAAACTCATCAATGAATTCGGTACAGTTGCAGGATACAAAATTAAAATACAGAAATCTGTTGCATTTCTATACACTAACAATGAACTATCAGAAAGATAAATTAAGAAAACAGTCCATTTATAATTGCATCACAAAGAATAAAATACCTAGGAATAAACCTAACCAAGGAGGTTAAAGACTTACACTTGGAAAACTGTAAGACATTGATGAAAGAAATTGAAGACAACACAAACAAATGGAAAGATATACCATGCTCATGGATTGGCAGAATTAATATTGTTAAAATGTCCGTACTAACTAAAGAAATCTACAGATTCAATGCAATACCTATCAAAATACCAATGGCATTTTTCACAGAACTAGAACAAGTAATTCTAAAATTTGTAGGGAAACAAAAAACATCCCAAATAGCCAAAACAATATGAGAAAGAAGAACAAAGCTCAAAGTATCACATGCCCTGATTTCAAACTATACTACAAAGCTATAGAATCAAAACATTATGGTACTGGCACAAAAACAGACATAGATCAATGGAACAGAGTAGAGAGCCCAGAAATAACTTATATGGTAAATTAATCTATGACAAAGGAGGCAAGAATATACAATGGAGAAAAGACAGCCTCTTCAATAAATGGGAAAAAGGGACAGCTACATGCAAAAGAATCAAACTGGACTACTTTCTCACTCATATACAAAAACAAACTCAAAGTAGAATAAATACTTAAATACCTGAAACCATAAAACTCCTAGAAAAAAACATAGGCAGTACACCCTTTGACGTCAGCCTTAGCAAAATTGTTTTGACTGTGTTTCCTCAGGCAAGGGAAACAAAAACAAAAATAAACAAATGGGACTACATCAAACTAAAAAGCTTTTGCATAGGGAAGGAAACTGTCAACAAAACGAAAAGGCAGTCTATTGAATGGAAGGAGATATTTGCAGACAATATATCTGAATAAGCAGTTAATATCTAAAATACAGACCCCTGAATAAGATGGGTATTAGGAGCACTGATTCTCCACACAGAAAATCCATGTATAACTTATAGTTGACTATTCAATCCGCAATTTCTCCGTATCTGTTACTCTGCATCCCCAGATTCAACCAAGTGTGGATGGTATAGTGCTATAGTATATACTATTGAAAAAAATCCATGTATAAATGAACCTGCATAGTTCAAATGCATGTTATTCAAGGGTCAATTATATACAAAGAACTCATATAATTCAACATCCAAAAAAAACCAAACAACTTGACTAAAAAATGGGAAAAGGACTTGAATATATATTTTTCCAAAGAGGACATACAGATGGCTGACAGACACATGAAAAGATGCTCAACATTACTGATCATCAGGGAAATGCAAATCAAAACCACAATGAGATACCGGTTCACAAGTGTCAGAGTGACTATCATCAAAAAGACAATAAATAACAAGTTGCTGGCAAGAATGTGGAAAAAAGGAACCCTCATGCATTGTTGGTAGGGTTGTTAATTGGTACAGCCACTATGGAAAACAGTGTGGAGGTTCCCCAAAAACTTAAAGCTAGAACTACCACATGATCTAGCAATTTCACTTCTGGTTATTTACCTGAAGGAAAAAAACACTAATTCAAAAAGAGATATGTACCTCAACGTTCACTGAAGCATTATTTAAGATAGCCAAGATATGGAAGCAACCTAAGTGTCCACTGACAGATGAATGGATAGATATATATGGAGTATTACTTACACACGATGGAGTATTACTTAGCCATAAAAACAATGAAATCTTGCCATTTGTGACAACATAGATGGATCTAGAGTGTATTGTGCAAAGTGAAATAAGACAGAGAAGCAAATACCACATGTTCTCACTTGTATGTGGAATCTAAAAAAAAAAACACACAAGCAAAACAAAAGGAAAATGGACTCACAGATACAGAGAACAAAGAGGTGGTTGCTAGAAGGGTGATGGGTGAGGGAGTGGGTGAAATAGGTAAAGGGGATTAAGAGGTACAAGCCTTCAGTTACATAACAAATCAGTCATGGGGATGTAATATACAGCATAAGTAATATAGTCAATAATATTGTAGTAACATTGTGGGGACAATATATGGTTATTAGACTTATCATGGTGATCATTTCCTAATGTATGCAAATGTCAAATCATGTACACCTGAAACTAACATAATATTGCACACTAACCATCTTTCAATAAAAATTTAGAAAGAAAGCAAAGAAAGATAAAGAAAGAAATTGGAGCTTCAAAAGACTTCTGGGATCATTCAGGGTACATCTCCCATTTTACAGATAAGGAATCTGAGGCCAAGAGAGGTAACATTTCTACCAATAAGGACATTATTCAGGGGCTTTTTCACAGCCCGTGATACATGGAATTAAATGCACTAAAGAACAACAATGAATAAGAATAAGAAAAGCTGGAAACTAAAAACATATATCAAATCTTTCAAGTGAGAAAGTTTAAAACAAAACGGATTTTTTTAAGCTAAGAAATAATTACAAGTGCCACATACATTCTTGCAGTAAGCTACAATCGAGCTCATTATTTTCCTACAAAGAAAAAGAAAAAAACATTGTGGGATGTGTGTGTAATAACCTCATCGTTCACTTTACAGGAAACAAAAGGGTAAGTTTTAACAAAAGGTATAATTCATTGTTTCCAGATTGTAGGAATTAAAACAGAACAATAAAATAGGGAAACAAATCAAACATCTTCATGTTAGACTGTCATTGTTATAATAAAAAACCAAGTATTCCAAGAAAATGATTTTCTTCTAAGCATTTTATAACTGAATTAAGGGGAAATTAATTTTAGTAAACACATCATTAATTCAAACTCCAGTGAAACAAACAAGAGTTTAACTGCAAAACTCTAAAAGTTAAGTTATTCCAAGTTTATAGGTAAAACGAATAGATTCTGTATTACGTATCTCCCATCAAACACTATAAATGTAACCACACAAATCTTGCAACGGCGTGCAGGGCAGAATACCAAAGGGAGCTCACAGCAGGGTTTTGAGACAGCTGGATGTTAATCATGTACAAAACTCTTAAAAATTTAGGATCTGAATCATTTAAAAACACACACTCTTTATAGACATTTTGAAACTTTATGATGAGAGTCTAGTCATCCAACCATTAAATTTCCAAGCTAAACTTTTAAAAACACAGAGGCAGGGGGAGAATCAGAGAGTTACACAAGGCGAGAATCAAGCTGGAGAGACCAGCCTGACATGTAGAAGTTCTCAAATGTGCTCCTACGTGTGTGCCTCTCTCTCCTGAACACTCCACTTTCCCACGTCCAAAAGGTCCATCTTCCACATGGGGCTGGCCTGCTCCATTACATCCATCGCGAGGAGGGCGCTTTGACCTCATTGTAGCCAATGAATCAGCTAGCTTCTAAACAGAGCTCCCTAGCAACGGAGCAAGACTGTACCGTGTGCTGCTGAAGCAGCACATTTTTAATGGAAGGATAAGAACTTCTTGGGAGAAATCTTCGAATGTTGGACCTCCGACTTTCAATCAAATATCTTAGCTGCAAGAGCTGAGCACTGAATGGGTTGTTACAGGCAGAAGAATTCAAGGATCAGGTTAAAAATCTGGATTTCTCAGATCCTGTCTCCCACCCCACTCTACAAAGCAATGCCCATCTACCATTGTCCAATCATTATTAAGGTCTCCTAGATGTTAAAGCAGGTTTACAGAGGATTAAGGAGCCCAAAGCTACTATTATGCAATTTTTAAGTTTCTACAAGAATTCAGTGAATCTTCAAAGGGATATTTGAGGAGTTGAGGAGGCAGAACAAGGGAAGCTAACATTAAATTAAAAAATACTTAACTGCTAAGCAACAAGATAAGCATCTGAGTGATCTTCTTGAAGACAAAGTCCCCAGGTCTAACTTTGTAGGCCACAGCTTTGATGCAAAATCTACCAAAGCCAGTGGCCATTTGGCTTGGCAACTTTTCTAGGTGCTTTCCATTTTGGTGTTATTAAGGAAATAGCATCATAAAATTTTCTTTTAATAAGATAACTTCACATTGAACCTGTTTTAAACAGGATGAACAAAGTAATACTGGTTTAATGGGTAAATATGAAGTTTTAAAATGTGTTAAAAATGGAAAAAATACCATATATTACATATATGTGGAATCTAAAAAAAAAAAAGGGCACAAATGAACTTATCTACAAAACAGAGATAGACTCACAGACATAGAAAACAAACTTACGGTTATGAGAGGGGAAACGGGGCCGGGGAGGGATAAATTAGGAGTTTGGGATTAACATATACACATTACTATATATAAAATAGAGAAAAAACAAGGACCTACTGTATAGCACAGGGAACTATATTCAATTTCTTGTAATAACATATAATGGAAAAGAATCTGAGAAGAAAATATATATGTACACATATGTATAACTGAATCACTTTGCTGTACAACTGAAACTAACATTGTAAATCAACTACACTTAAATAAAAAATAAACATTTTTAAAAAATGATTTGTGAGAACATCTTAGCATTTTAACCATACTGTAGGTTCCTCCTTGCAACTTGCCTAGATTTTGCAGAGCTTTGCTTTATTTTAGGCTTATCATGCCTTACCTTTAAGCCTTCTAACTGTAACGTGCATAGCCTCAGTTGAACAATTCAAATAGTAAATTATTCTTTTCTCCCATCTTTACCCTTACAAAAAACAACACCCTGCAATATTCTTGCCCTTTACAATCAGCAACATCCTTTCCTAATAAAAATAAATC
Source organism: Camelus ferus (assembly GCF_009834535.1). Taxonomy (NCBI): domain Eukaryota; kingdom Metazoa; phylum Chordata; class Mammalia; order Artiodactyla; family Camelidae; genus Camelus; species Camelus ferus. The sequence goes on along the minus strand of NC_045703.1, from coordinate 58,258,440 downwards.
AATAAATAACTGTCTCAATTGGAAGTTGTCCCTGTTTCTACATGGTTATTAAAAATCACCTATGCTAAAATTTTTAGGGTATGGGCTACCAATCAAAAAGAGTAGATGTTCAAATGGATAAATCTGAATAACTGTTATCTCATGATTTTTCAAGAGTGAACATAGGAAAATCCTTCCAAAGAACGAAGCAGAGGAAATATTTATAAGCACCTTTTTCAACCCTTCTTAGTCAGAAAGGCAGCAGCTCCGAAGGAATGCAAGCCTACACTCTTCTCCTACTCTTTCTCCAGGCCTCCTGGCTAACAAAAGAGAACTTTGGTATGGGCGCAGCACCAACACTTTGCTGATGGAGCCCGCTGAGATGAGGGTGAGGCATAACTCCTCGGGGGACCCCAGAGCAGCAGCTCCATTGGTCCTGACCAGCCTGGGCATAGCTTTGAGCTCAGCATGAAGCTGGAGAGAGCCACCTCATACTGAAAACACGGTTCACACTTGTAAATATATACACCAACTCTACATAATAAAATGTTAATATCCTTATCTTGAACATACATTTATTTTTCATAGACCAAATACTGGATAATGTTCAGCACTCTTTTAAATGTTTATATATATTTTTATTGAAGTATAGCCAGTTTATAATGTGTCAATTTCTGGTGCACAGCATAATGCTTCAGTCATACATGAACATACATATATTCATTTTCATATTCTATTTCACCATAAATTACAGCACTTTTAAAGTTAGAGTTTTCATTGATTGTCTTTTTGTATTTTGTTACTAATTCATATAACTATAGTATTATTATACTTAGATCAGAATTGTAACCACATCAAAGTGAGAAACTCTGGCATGGATTCTAAGACTATAAAAGTTCAAAAAAGGTTAGAAACTGAATTACTTTCTTTTGCCAAGTGTTTGCAATTTATAGCTTAGATAATTGACTTTGTCTTGTCTATGTTTAGAAGCAGAATACACAGCACAATGCCAGTAAAGATCTTGTGGGTCAACTGATGTCTAGATTATTAGATGTCTAGATTAATAGATGCCTAACTGGGAAAAATCAGCTGGTATTTGGTCTGAAACAAACAAATTAACAAACATATTTGAAAACACTAGTCTACCAAATCATTAGCTACTAAATGAATACATTATTAAATTTTTAATCAAAATGCATATACAGGTAACACAAAATAAACTTAATAGCACTGTCTCTGAATTCCAGAAGGTCACTATCTAAAACAGAAAAACCTGAAGTTGACAGATTTTTGAAGAATAAATTGTGCATTTAGTTTATTCTATAATAGGCTATAAAAGTGACTGAGGGCCCCCACACTATTTACCCAAAGATGACCTGGCCACTATACTGGCCATGGTACACACATGGCTACTTAGGACCACGGTTTTGAAAATAATGCCACACAGCTCAGGGCCAGCCCTGCTGGGCAGAGCTGATTTTCAAACCAGGCTGGGAGATGGGCAAACTTCAATACCATCCCATACCAGTCACACTGTACATTCTTAATCAGGCTTTTCAAAGGAATCCCCAAGGTAGCTGTGATTCACAGAATGGATGGAGAAAATGCAATTATGCTACTTTAAAACAAAATCAAATTGCCAAAGTATATATCTAAGCAGAAAAAATATCTTTATGTAATTCCTTTGAAGTCACTGGTGAGCAAAAAAAAGAAAAATTTCAGTAGTGCAGATAAATGGACTAATGTTCCTAACTGACAAATACTAAGTAAGTTACATGCGCCATAACCATCCTGTTTCTTATCAAGAAGCAAAGCATTTTCAGAAATAAGCGCATTTTAAAATAGCATCAAAATTGACATTGCCTTTGCTTAACGCTATATTTTTTTTCCAAATATTTGGTGGAAAGAGAGAGAGCATGCACACGAGCAAGCAGGTATAAATGGTAATGCTTTTCTCTGTAGTCCCTGTTACCATTACTAAGTGTAATTGAATGTATTAGGAGGTCTCTGTAGGAATGTGATATGCTAACACACTCTAATTTTCATTAGTTTCTCAAAACTGTCAGGTGAGGAATTTAAAATACGTGCATGAGAGAAATTAATAATGGCTGGTATTGAACAAAAGTATTAAACTGGTTTCAAATGAAAGAAAAAGCAGAACCTGCTGCCTATGAAAAGGAAGACACTTAAATCATAAACAGGAAAGCGCTCTGATGACAGTCCACCATTTATTTTCCTGAAAATGCTGCTGTGCCGAAGAATGAGAATGAACCCACAAGTCCTCTTGTCCCCATCACGGTGGACAGACTTTTATTGCACAGGGGGGTGTTTAGAAAAGCTAAAAATGTCAATGAGATGGAGGGTTTCTTTCTCTTTTTTCAAAATAAAAAGGCATATAAACACCAGCTAAGTCTCCCCATATAGACCGCATGTTTTCTTTAAGAGACTGTTGGAAAAGCCAGCTTTGCTGAAATGTTCATGCCTGGGGACCAAGATGGCAACAGCTTTCTAGTCATTCATCCCTTACATCCCACAGGCACATTAGGGTATAAGTCCCTTTATATGCAGCATTTCATTCCAACCTTGAAATAACCCCAAGGGCAATAGGTAGGTATTATGCTCCCCACTTTACAGAAAGGGAAAGCTGTGGTTCAGACACATAAGGTCATTCTTGACCCATGATGACACAAGTTCACCAGGGATCTTGAGCTGAAATGATTTACTCCTTCAATGTAAGGTTGATGGAGATCCTTGGGTGCTGAGCTGAATCTGGGCGGGGATAGGGGGCACCCTTCACCCAACCTGGACACCCCCTGCTGTGGCAGGATCTCCTTTCTGCTCAACATGGCAAGGCCTTGGCGGATGGAGCCACGCTGCCTGGAGTGTCCCGGTGGGTCCCAGAGACTGGTGTTGGGCCAGCGTTGGGCTGCTTTCTGCCAGGTGAACAACCCTCCGTGGGCTTTCCAGCAGCCAGAGCTCAACCTGCTGCTGCCACTCTGTGGAGCTGTCACTTCTCTCTCTTTACTGTCCTCACATTACTTCCTAGAATGAGTGATTCTAATACATATTCATTCCTCTATTTACCTAAGACAATGTCTCTTTTTAAAATTTTCCCTAAATCCTTTTTTACGTCTGAATTAAAGGTATACTTGAAATTTGTCTGTTGAGCACATCCTAACGTCAGGTATCAGCAGGGGACTCCTGAGTCTCAGGAGCTGTTAGTCAAGGGTTTAGATCATACTGTGAGGAAGAGTATTTAACATTTGGTAATAGACTGCCACATGAATGATCCTTTATGAAGATCATTTGGTGTAGAGAGGCTCAGTCTCCACCTAGGCCTACCTGACCCCAGAGCTTACATGCTTAATCATTGGGCAGCACCATTCCCAGCTACTATGCCAGGTACTGGCCACAAAACCACACACACACACGCACACACAAACAACAACAACAACAAAACTGGTAAGAAGCGAGAGATACAGGAATCCAAAGACAGGTATCTTACTTTTACGATCCAGGCCAGGTGACTAAGAAGAACAAAATAAGAGGATCTTGTATTTCATTCCTACAGTTTCCTGTAAGGATCTTGATCATATGCTCATATCAATTAATACCTTGGGAGATATTCTATTTTTGATGATGGATATCTAATTTGTTAAGTTTTGATGAGGCTGTCGTCTCCACTTGCTAAAAACATGATTGCCAATTTCATAAGAAAGTACGTTTCTTGGTGTTTAGCAGGGTTTAATTCTCCTACTCACCACATATATTACCTTGTATTCTCATAGTCCCTCAGCCTTTCTGGATACTTCCAATCAGTTATAATATCCTCTCCTTGGAATTCTCAGAGCACAGAGACAGACACCTTTTAGGGCACTAATCAGTCTTTATCTGGTCTTCTGACAATGAATGGGCATGTCGTCTTTTCTGACTAAACAAAAATCAAATGCAAGACAATGAAGACTTTACTGGACGCACTTTTATAAACCTAACACCTACTACAGTGACTGGCACACAGTAGGCAAGCAAATCAGCCTTGGTTGAATTAATTACTAAATGAATGAAAGAACAAATAATACTATTAATAATAGTCAGTACTACTGCAATAAATCAGTGCAGCAAACCACCCCAACACGTGACCTGCAATGTCAAACACTGACTCTTATGCTCTTAGATTTGCACAGTTAAGCTGATCCAACAAGGTTTCAGGTTGAGTGTCAGCTGGGCTTGGCACCAAGCAGGTTGGCTCAGGTCTGCTCCATATGTACTCATTCTAGGCCCTAGAGACGAGGCAGTGGCTATCTGGGCATCCTCTTTTTGCAGTGGATCACTGGTGTATGAAAGGCCAGCCAAAGAGTACAAGCACATTTAAGGCTTCTGCTCACGTCATGTCCCTTAACATTCCATTGGCTTAAGCCAGTCTCATACGCCCAAATTAATGGGGTAGGAAGTACATGCCATCCACAGCAGGAGCAGGAGGGAAACATTTGCTAATACTCATCCAAACCACCATAACTATGAAATCATCACCAAGTCAAAAGGGATGAAGGCAGAAATCAGTCTAAAAGTGGTAACTACATACTATTCAGCCATAAAAAAAAGACAACATAACACCATTTACAGCAACATGGATGTTCCTGGAGAATGTCATTCTAAGTGAAGTAAGCCAGAAAGAGAAAGAAAGATACCATATGAGATCACTCATATGTGGAATCTTAAAAAAAAAAAAAAAGAACATAAATACAAAACAGAAACAGACTCATAGACATAGAATACAAACTTGTGGTTGCCAAGGGGGTAGGGGGTGGGAAGGGACAGACCAGAATTTCAAAATTTGTAGATACTGACAGACATATGCAGAATAGATAAACAAGATTATACTGTATAGCACAGGGAAATATATACAAGATCTAGTGGTAGCTCATAGCAAAAAAAATGTGACAATGAATATATGCATGTTCATGTATAATTGAAAAATTGTGCTCTACACTGGAATTTGACACAACATTGTAAAATGACTATAACTCAATAAAAAATGTTATTTAAAAAAAAGGATGCCACCAAGATACGTACAAACTAACTAACTAACTAAATTAATTAATTAATTAATTAATAGCTACAACTAGAAACTAACTTGGGAAAATGTATGGATATCAGAGTCCGTTAAATCTAGTTCAAATCCCAACCCCACTTTTCTCATATGTAAAACTGGGGACATTAATAAGTCCTAATCATAAAATTGTTAGTAAGATGAACAAAATGAGCCATGAAAAATGTTCTGGCATAGTGTCCCAAACATCAAGAAATTGACATTTTCAATATATTTTAACAGGCATTCAATTAATGTTCATGATGGTGGTGGTGGTGGTGGTGATCAAGATGTGACAAGTCACAAAAAATGTGAGTTATTCATAAATAAACTAATTTTACATTCTAGTGTCAACAATTCCATAATACCTACAAAACTACACAAGCAAAACAAAATTTTGGCAATTGTCTCTGCCAAAACTTCAACATAATCTGTGATGAATACTTTATAACTTTGGCTCTTAACTCAAATTTCTGCTGTGTGTCTCTAGTTGGCTACTCCCACTTTATGAGTCTTATTCTTTCCAAGGTCCTCTGTGTCCCCCTAAGGCTCTTTGCCCCTCTTCTTGATTTTATCCTTTTTTAATTTCATAGTCACTCAACCTACTATGTCAAATCATTTCTCTCACTTTCCCTTTCTTATCTTTCCTTCATAACCTTTATCAAAGCTAAAGACCAAACTCATTTTTTCCCCATTTACGTCTATAGCATCAATTCAACACTATCGAATTTGTACTATTTGCAGGTGTTGTATGTTGTGGGAAACAAAAGCCTAGTGGGGAAAAATCCCACTTCTTAAAATACTTAAAATCCAATAGATGAACTAAAACTCTGACGCCTCAAGAAGATGAGAGAATGGAAATATGGTGTATCTAAACAGTGGAATATTATTCAGCCACAAAAAAGGAATGAAGTACTGACTCATTCTTAAGTATGGATGGACCTTGAAACACTATGCTAAATAAAAGAAGCCCAGCATAAAAGACCATATATTAGACCATCTAAAAGACTAGATATATGATTCCACTTATCATATGGAATAATGGGTTATGGAATTAAGACATATGATTAAATTTCTAGAACAGGCAAATATATAGAGACATAAAATAGATTAGCAGCTGCTGAGGGCTGGTGATGGGTGGGAACTGGGGATCATTAGGGAGTGACTGCTAATAAATACAGGGTTTACTTCTGAGGTAATAAAAATGTCCTAAAATTGACTCTGGTGGTGGTTACACAACTGTGAATACACTAAAAATCATTGAACTGTATACTTTAAATGGGTGCATTGTGTGATAATAGATCTCAATCATGCTATTTTTAAATGAAGGGGAAAACAAATCCAGTTTGTACCCAAAATTGAAAAATTCTCAAAGGAAAGGAAAAGGAGGAGGAGGAAGAAGAAAAAGCAACAGCAGAAAACTTTCCAGAATGCTATTAAAAAAATCATTATCTGCAATTTTAAAATTACATACAAATTACCAGTTCGAGTTCAATGCTTTGCAAAGAAGCCATTGTGTAGTGGCCTCCAGAAGAAATTATTTCCATATCAATATCAGCACTCTCCTTTACTTGGAAAAATAGCAGTTGTCAGCCCACGGGGGCATAAGCTCCCTCCCCATGGCTATCTCCAGAAAATGCTAGAGCATGCCAGTGTGAGCAGATGTCCCCAGTCACTCCCGATCCACGCAGCAACCAGCAAAGCTAATAATGTCATTGGCCATTTCCCCCTGGTGACAGAAGGAATAGGAAACTGCAGCCAGAAGGTCAGGAAACCTCACAAAGAGAAGTGAGCATGGGAGGTGCCAGCTGGAACTGTTCATCTTCTCAAAACAAGTGGAGTGTGACCCTGCTGAGAGTTTATTGATAATAATTACTACAGTTCTAAAATAAAGAACTAGGCACTTTACCTCAAAAGTGCTACATTTGGTATATTTTGGAAGAAACTTCATTGAGCCTTAGGCATTGGATAAGATGGTCTCTTTTAAGAGAGCAATCAAAAATGAAAACTGTCTGAGTCCAAGGGTTACATCTGAACCCTGACGACTGACCAGAATAAAGCAACCATGCTTTCTTTTACTTTTTTGTTCTCCAGGACCTGGGGCATAGAAAATGCCTAATATGCATTGAAGAAAGGAAAGAGGAAACAGGTTAAGGTGATGGCAAGGGAAGAATGTGAAAAGGAGAGAGGAAAGGAAGAATTTATATTAATTATAAAATTTTAATTAGAATTAAATAGCCTATTAGACATAGAAAACAAGCTCATGGTTACCAGAGGGGAAAGTGAGTGGGAAGAGATAAAATGGGAGCTTGTGATCTGCAGATACTAACTACTATACATAAAATAGAGAAACAATAAGTTTCTACTATATAGCACAGGGAATATATTCAACATCTTGTAGTAACCTATAATGAAAAAGAGTATGAGAAGGAGTATATTTATGTATATGTATGACTGAAACATTATGCTGTACACCAGAAATTGACATGACATTATAAACCAACTATACTTCAATTAAAAAAAAAGAATTAAATAGTCTGTTAAAAATTTAAGTTATGAGGCTCAAATAGTGGAACTAATCTAATTTCCTCCACAGTATCAGTTTGGAAAGAATATTGTTTTTAAGATTTAATACTATGTTTAAAAGAGCATTAGCCATTTATATACGCTTTCAAATTTTATGACTCAGCACTAGATTAGAAGTGATTAGTCAAAATCAGCCTATTGTCACAGGATACATATTAAGTCTATGATCTGAATCATCACTGACTCTTTCATTCATCCTTTGTAATGAATAGGTGAAAAACTAGGTCAACTTTGTCTTAAGAAAAGCCAAGGATCGTGACTTACTGAAGACTCTTCAATGGTTGGGAGTCAAGCTTGACTCTTTGAAGCACATCACTGCAGATGGCTGGACTGGCAGTCAAGATAAGATGTTGCCTTCATTCCCTCTGTGCTGCGAGAAGAGGTAGCACAAACGGGGAGACTCTTGATGCACCCCCCAACACAAGAAGAATCCATATGGTCAGAAATCCAAGGATAATGGGCCACGTAAAGTAAAAGTAAAGAAAAAAATCTATTTCTGACACGGAGCAAGCCCTTAATTGTTATCTCCATGTTGAACACCACAGTTCTGACCGGCTCTGACAACCGATGAGGATGAAATCATTTGTTGCCCTGTCCCAGGCAGCATCTTTTTAATACTTGGGACTAGTATTCATTTTAAAATCAACTGAAATCTCCCAATCTTTCTCCTACTTGCTGCTAAATTATATCCCCTGTCTTATACAACTGGTTTTAATAGCCTAAATGCAGGGCTTTTCATTTATTCCACTGAATTTCATTCTATTGGATTTCCTATCACTCTACCCTTTGAGACTGTTTAGAGTATGATTCTGCCATCCAATTGGTTAATATTTCTCCTAGCTTCATGTTCAGGAATTTGATCATCACCCACATCTTTATTCACCCAAGAAATTTAGAAGATGGAAAACGAGAGAAGTAAGAGGATGAATCTCTGTGACATTCCACTGCAGGACTCATTCCAGAATGTCATCAATATAACAATGAGCACTGTTTGGGCATGGTCATTCATGAACCCAACCATAGACGCTATTCTGCAGGCCAGTGGTTTCTCATTTGTTCTCCAAAGAGTATTATGAGGTCCAAGGGCTGCAGGAGATAAGGGAGCAAAGGGAGGGTATTCTCTCCTCTCCCTAAGCCAACTCTTTTCTTTTCTTTCTTTCTTTTTTTTAAGCATATTGTATTTCCTCATGATCTGTTTGGAAAAAAAAAAAATCTTTTGTGTTCAAATAACTCTTTGAAAACCATTGATTTAGACCAAACTTCTCTATTTTCTATGAGTGTGTAATGAGATCCTTTGATAAATGTCTTTTGAAATTCAGAAGACTGTACTGACCTCCCCTCACTAGCACTGCCATAATCCTACCATCAAAGCAAATAATCTTGGCAAATCCAAGTCGGTTCCTGGCGATCTGCTTCTTTTTTTTCTTTTTTTTAATTCTCAAAATATATTTCTTTAAGAACTCCTCTTATACTAGGCTAGGATGGGCATTACGTTTATTATTTTTTAAAATTAGGGACACACTTGCCAAACCATAGAATTTTAGAAATTATCATTTTTTCCCACAAAGCCTTAAAAATAGTAATGGTCTATAAATATGATTTTCTAATTCTTTCAGTATGTTAGATTATAAATCATTCATACCAAGGACTTAAAGCAATTTAAGGAGCCAGAAGCTCTCTTATAATCTCCTATCTCGGGCCTCATTTTCCCCTACCTAAGGCTTGTAATGAGATTAAAGAAACTTCCTCAACATTCGGGAATCAAACAACAAGCAAATCTATCAGAAATATCTACTGGTCCACAATTATAATAATTTCACTCACGAGGAACTATACGTTTCCACAGGCTGAAAATATATACCAGTCTTTTTATTTAGTATTCAGCAACTATTTTGAACAAATCTTAGGCACTGGGATATGGAGGCTGATATTATTAACCTTTCTGCACAAATCAAAGCTGTAGAACAATAAGCTAGTGGCAGGGAACATCTGCACAAAAAAGACATAAAACATAAATGGAACGTGAATGGTGTCTTTAAAACTCTGGTAAAATTTCATTTTGCCAACAGCTTGGTTTCTTTTGAGCCACATTTCACATAGATATAAGGCTGGCAATGCTTTAGGCTGTCATCCAAATACAAAGAAATTTTCACCGCAGATTTACTAGATAGCACTGCGAAATCTAGACTGGGCATCATAAAGGAACACAGGAAAAAGGAAGGATAATTATGTAAAGCCAACATCTGAATGCATTGTGTGTGGCTGGCAGACTTCTCCTGACTCACATTAATATTCACATCGGGCACTGTTTAATGATGCCATTCAGAATGGGGATATGGAGCAGGAAGAGGTATAGAGGCAATCAAAAAATAATTTATTGCAATAGAAATATTCCTCCTTTCGAAGCATCATTTAAAAAAGAGGCACTTTTTTCCCCCTGTTCCTAATTTTACTAAATAGATTCTCTTCCTTCTCAAAACCCCAAGGGTACGAATGAGAAATATAAATTGGTATGATAAAAAAAATTCCTACACAAAATGTACATCACTCAGGTGACACACCACGTGGATCCTTTAAAAACAAACTGTGTTAAACACAAGCAGAGGCTTTGGGCTGGTCATGAGGTGTTTTTGTAAATGTTTTCATTCAGTTTCCCCAAGTAACTTTTGAAATCTGAAAGAAAAAGAAGTGCTTCCTCAACTGTCTTTTGTATTCCAAACCTGTTCAATATCAAAAATTCAATTTAAAATGACATCAGGAATGAGAAATCATCAGGTATTTCCAACAGTGAATTTAAAAGTTGAAGCCTCTCTTCCTTACATAAGTATTTCCTGAGTAGTTCTAAGGCCACTGCCTTTGTACCATTAGTAATGGGGTGCAGTTCCGTATATAACTTAAAATGTTTATCCTTTATGAAAGACCTAGGGAAAGAGGAGGAGGAAGAGGAACAGGAGAATTACAACAACAAAACAAAAGCAACAACAACACACATTTCTGAGCAGTCATTACATGCCAGACACCATGCTAAACGTTTTACACACATTAATTTTTTAAGCCCCAAGAGGACCTTATGATGTAGGTACTATTATTATTCTCATTTTAGATATTGGAAACTGAAAGGGTAAGTAATTTTTGAAGGTTACAGAGCTTATTTAAATGGATAAAATGAACACAAATTACAAAGGCCAAATCTATATCAAAGTAAATAACGCTGGGGGGGGGCAACTGAGATTTTTTTAAAAATCTGGTAACTCTTGATTGACAAGAAAATATTTCCTAGGGAAAAAAAAAAGCTGGAAACAATTGGAATTTTGAGGCTGGATGGTGCCTCTGTTAGTAGGAAGTATTTGATGGCAAGTAACAGATAAAACAGTTGCAGTGGTTTAAGTAAACATAGATTTCATTATCTTACATACAGCAAGATATCTTGAGATAGGTGGCTGCTGCTTTCGGTTCAATAATGTTAAGGCCAATGGGCCTAGAATCCTCTTGGCTATTTCCTTATGGTAATAATAGAGTTGCTGCAACTCCAGCCATCATATCACAATCAAAGAAGTGAAAACGGTGCTGTCAAAGGAAGACATCAGAAAAGCAAAAACTTTCCCAAATCCACTTCTAGTCCCCCAATCAAAAGATTTCCACTTAAGGCTTATGGATCAAAAGTAGGTTACATGACTACTTTTAACTACAAAACAGCCTGAGAAATATGAACAGAATTACCACGACTGGTTGAATTATTCGTGACAAACTATCTGGAGCCGAGCACCCTGCTGCCTAGAATTAAAGTGGAGTTCTGTTAGCAAGGCTGGGACTGGATTTGGAGTTACTATAGCTGGCTATGTGCCTTAGGGGTTTGCAAACTATTTCTGTAAAGAAGCTGAGAGTAAATATTTCAGATTTTGAGGGCCACATATGTTCTTTGTCACGTATTCCTCTTTGTTTTAACAACCCGAAAAAATTCTTAGTTCCTGAGCTATCTAAAAATCGGCTTGAGTGGGGCTGTAGTTTGCCTGAGGTTTGGGATAAGAATCCAGGTATGAGATATAGCATTGAAGAAACCTGGATTACTTAAGACTGGTTAGAAGCCTTAACGTATCCCACTATCTAAACTTTTACTGTTCCCAAAGAAATAAGATTGGAAGTTAGGAACACCAGATTCCCAGCCTAATAAATTTACCAATAAATTAACTAACAAATAGCCAGGTGACTTAATAACTATCTTATTTCAGTAACTCACTGAATAATTTCAGTTCTTTCAGCCTGACTATATTCTGTAGAGTGAGATACTAGATGAGCCACAAGTCTGGCTCCAATACTGAGTGATACTAACCCTAGGAAAGCATAAAAGATGAAAGCAGCAGCATGTATCACCATGACTAAAAGCCCAAACAGTGGGAACATCCATCCGTATTAACCACAAAGTGTTAGGGGACTGATTCTATAATCCCTGGGGATTCTGAGCTCTTCTCTGACAAGGGATATTCACACAGATATTCACTGATATTCACATGGACCCTCCATGGGTCCCCCATAAAACCCACACCCATGGAATACCTGGTCTAGAATAACAGTTACCCATTTTTCTTGGTCTCCCCACTTGAGTTTTACTCCAACTCTCCCCTCCCCCACAACTCCCAGCAACTAGAAGTGGAGTCAAAGGAGGACTGCCCTAAGCAGGCAGTTTTTAACTTAAAAAAAAAGTTTCTAAATTGAAAAAAAAAAATCAAGCTCTTCTTGCATTCTCTCTATAATCTTCCCCTGTTTATCATAAAAATAATGTTTTAAATTATTTCAGGTTAAGCAAAACTGATGCTCCAGGCAGATGAGCTGTGGTTCCGAAAGCCCCTGTTCTTGGGGCATCTTCACATCCCTGGGGAGGGGGTGGGGGTATACACGCCCCAGTTAGGACCCCCCACCCCAACCCCAGGCCTGCTGGCCTTGCTCCACTTCCAGGTTCACTGTAAGCCTAACTAGGGATTCTTTTCTCTCCTTTGATTTCAGAATGACAAAAATTGGGGAAGTAAAATAAATTTACCCAGGAAATAAATACAATAAAAAACAAATGTATATGCCCTCTGTTAAATTTCAGTCTAACTCAAACTGGCATCTACCATTTACCGATTCTTCATTTCTCTAATGTGTGCAATCTTATTTTAATAACCCTTTGAGATCTTAAGTTTTCAGATACGCTAGGCATAATGTGGTCAGACTTATGAAGAGTAAATGCTTATTTTTCCATCATATATTCTGTTTTTAGGAAGAATTGTTGCAAATATCTGCTGAGTTATATTGTTTTCTTCAATGAAAATGTTCTAACAGGAAAATAAATCATGGAAATAGCAAAGATAATATCAGATCACTCCATCTACCCTATTCCTTCCTGTATATGCTTCACTGGGGGAGGAGGCCAAACATCTCTTACAATACTAGTGTTGTATTTGCTACAGCTCAAAAGTATGGCATATGTCCTAAAATATGGACACATGATTTTTGTGTCAAAGTCCTTTAGTATTAGAATGATTTTAACATTAACATAATTTGTCATATGTGCTAATTATCATTAAGAATCCTATTGTGTGTGAGGAGTTATTGGAAGATAATAGCCAAATAAGCAATAAGAATATACGAATAGTAGACATGTCCTGGGGAGTCTAGGCAGCTTACAGGGACCCTTCTTGCTCTGCCCCCTACCCCTTCTCCCCCACATCCACACCCACAGCTGCCCTGCCTGTAAACTATGATCTCACTGTCCTGGGTAGTTCATTACAACAGGCCAGGCCGTCTGCCCAGGAATGTGAGATTGGGGCCAAGTAACTGTATTCCTTTGGGGTTGGTCTCCAGGGATGAGAGACAGGAAAAAGTTCCTGGTGCCTTTGACAATGAAGGACTCCATCCCTCCCTTATTTCTTACATATAAAGTTTCAAAACCTCTCCCTCGGACTTCTTCGGCCTCTCTCTGCTTTCTAGCCCAAGAAGTATATATAAGTACATAAGAAGCTTCGCTTAGATTATATCACTCCACTAGGCGTAAATATTCTCCAACCACCCGGACTTCAAAGGGAAATTCAAATTCAGTAGCAGCAGGTTAAGACCCTGTGTGATGATGCTCTGATCCATCTTTTTAGCCTTACACAGTCACATCCACAAACACATAAACACACGGAAATATTTATACCTCCTCCGTCTAACCTTGTCTCCCTTGGAACTCCTCCTCACACCCACAATTCCAACGTGCAAATCTAACCCCTCTTTAAGAAAGTGTTCTTACTGTCTTCACATCAGGAGACACATGGGAAACAATAATTTTTGTACAGCCCACCATGGTCCACTGATCTGGCTGGTAACCTCCAAGCCAGTCAAGTTCTCCAGCAGACCGAGCACTGAGGAGATGGCTGTTAAGTTCACCTGGATCCCATTCTCAGCACCCGTGTGAAGAAACACTGCTTTAGGGAACACAGCCTCCTTCATGAAGCCTCCCTGGGTCCTTCTGGAAATGTTTTCTCCCCCTGTAATTTACCCTAGCTTTTGCAGCATTTAAGACTTCTGCTCTGAAGTACAATTAGTTATGCCTGTATCTTATCTCCCCAACGATGGTGAATTCCTACCCAAGCTTTGCCCATAATTCATGCTCAAGTTACAGAACTGATTGTGCAAATCAAATACGGTGAACTGTGGTCTGGGTTCTGCGAGCATGTAATAGGGAAGAACAAATCTAACTCCATATTGGGTCTGTTTCTTTTATTTTAAGCTTTGTATTCTATAGCTTTTGCTACAAGTTAAGAATATTTCCTATAGCCTGAAATATACAGGAGAGTCCATTCTCAAGGCTCTGACCTTTAAAGGTATAACACTTTTCCATTCATACAGAGACAAAACGTTGCAGAACAGAGAATAACATTTGTCTTGTTTATAGGAACAGCCTGACCTGACCTGGAGGATAACTGCAAGAACAGAGGATTCTGACAACAAGAAGTTTGCAACAACCAACCATAGCCCTCCCCTTTTGGTACAAAAGAAGCCTGAATTTTAACTCTGGTGAGAGGGTTCTTTGGAACACTGGGCTACCATCTGCCTTGTTGGCTGGCTTTTCAAATAAGTCTCTATTCCTTGACTCAACAACTCACCTCTTGACTTACTGTCTTGTCGTGCGGCGAGCAGTACAAGCTTGGACTCGGTAACAAGCAGAGCTAAGTAGGAAGTGGTCAAAGTCAGTGGCTGAGGAGTCCTACGGGAGTGAGGCTGGGGCTGGAATCTGGGATGAGGGGAAGAACGGTAAGAGGCACTGAGAAGAAAAGGGGCAGGTTAACTACGCAGGTTGGGCTCTGGGTTGCTGAAGTGGAGCAGAGAGCAGGTGGTGGATGGAGGCAGCAGAGTTAGTGAAAGGAAGAGATGAGACCCACGGGGGGGCCCGGGACTGAGGAAGAGCATTGTGTCCTTGCTCTTACCAGCAAGGGTACCCGTGGTTCCAAGGAGGAAGCACCAATACTCAGCTGATTCTGATTGAATACATCACACTTCACACAGAATCGTAACAACTGAAATGGTGATAATGTATCATGAGGCAATAAACTAGAATAGAACGGCAGCAGAATCTTCCCCCAGTCTGCCGGGACCCCACCAGACCTTCTCTTGTCAGTCTCCCAGGCACAAGCCTGCAGCGGCAACTAGAACCCTAAGGACCCAGGTGTCAGTCTTCTGAGGTGGTCATGAGAGGGCACCATCCCTTGCTAGGCAGCCTAGTTAAGCTGTGGATGGCCTCACAGGATAACAATGACTATGGTCCAAACACTTTTACAGCCAGCTGCACTTAAATAAAAAGTTATCTCTAGTCCATGATACTGAGAACATCAGTATCCCCTGACTGCTCTGTTTCTCAAAAATTTCTGAAGGGGGCAATTGTCCCTCACTCTTAGAAGTCACAATGAAGCAGAAATGGCACCATTTCCTGTCCAATTCATTTACTTAGACACAAAAAACAAAGATCTCTTCTTGTATAAATTTGTGACTTTGGGAGTATCAAGGAGCATCTTTACTTAAACGTATCTTTAGGAGTAGCATATCTGCCATGATTACATGGAAAACGCTTACGTAGAACTCAGGGAAGTTTCTCTCCAGACCAAGGTGTTGTGCTTTTTTTCTGTCAGGTTCTAGGAACTACATAATCCAGTGCATTTCCCTTTTTACCTGGGCTACTAGGAAGTTCAGATATAAATGCAGTGTCCACACGAGTACTTAATTCATTTCAAGCACATGGTGACTTTTTACTATTTTTTTTTAATTGTCCAATTTCATATATTTCTTTTACATAAGAATGGGAAAGGTGTCATTTCTGAATGGTCTGAAAGCATTTCTCCCATTTTACTATGTTTTTTGCAGAGTTCCAACTTCCTGGTTAGCGACACATTGTCCTAAAGAGATGAAGTTAACTTAAAAAACACTAGTGAGCCATGGGAATGTACCAAAGGAATACAATTCCCAGAAAAGATGAATCCCCTAGGTAGACACATGTTGCTCAAATGACTTACTGAGAAATGTGATGCTCAGGAGAACAAGCTTGGAGGGTTCCTTTAAATGTCTTTTCTGCACTCATGAAGTGGCTAGGCACTCTGAGGAATGCGTCCCATATTGGCCAAGTGAATCATTGGTTCTAAGCTTCAGCAGAAACCGAAGCTCTTCCAGCTGACTTAGAGGTAAGGGGTTCCCCATTAAAGTCTCAGTGTTAGCGGTGCTCTCTGTCTCTCCACATATGGCTGCTGGGGTGTACAGTCTCCCTGAGTTTCCGACCTCACCTTGCTCTGTCTTTTCAATTCCTAATAACCCACTTTACTTTGACCTGATATCTTAACCACTGGCTTCAGAGTCCAGCTGCCCAGTATATGCTCCAGGCTCCCTTTGGTCCCACCGTTCTCCCAGGCTCTTGGAATCACGCCCACTTCCCCACCATTTGGTCTGAAGTGCTACCAGATGTCCCTCCACGGCCCCCTCCCCCAGCACCAAGCTGATTCTCCACCTTTAGGCTGGTCAGTTTTTCTATTTTTGTTCTCCATCCAACTAGGCTTTAATGTCTCTGTGCTGCGGGCTGTATCTTACCGATCTGTGTGTCCCTAACATCCA
The DNA here is from genome assembly GCF_009834535.1 of Camelus ferus. NCBI lineage: Eukaryota > Metazoa > Chordata > Mammalia > Artiodactyla > Camelidae > Camelus > Camelus ferus. The sequence goes on along the minus strand of NC_045703.1, from coordinate 58,241,672 downwards.
GCACAGTGTAAGCATATTTAAAGTGCTCAACAAATGTTGATCAAATCATTTAACCTCTTTGCCTCAATGATATCAGGTTCCTCACTTATAAAACAGAGATTATAGGGCTAGTATGAGGATTAAACGAGTTAAAACAGAAAAAAATAGAGTATTCTGGCATATTCTAACCATTCAATAAAATTTAACCATTATTAGTAGGGCACTCAATAAATGTTTATTGAATAAAAGGCTAAATATGGATAGAATGACAAAATCGGTATTAAAAATTAAATGACTCACTTGCCCAGTAAGTTTTGACTCTTAAACACGTTCACATTAAATCTATGTCAATAACCTGTGTGGTAGTTACGGGATGCAGGTACTGTAACAGTACAAGGCGCACGCCTGTCACAGACAGGGCTGGGACACCACCAGAGCGTGTGCTGTGTGGGAGGCAGCGGCCAAACTCCCTTTCCCCTAGGCCTGTGCACTTTCCTATAGAATCCAGGCCAGTGTGACACGTTTTACATGTGACACAGAGGAGAAAGTGACCCCCCCATAAGCTAATGTAACCCAGCATTTGTTTCCGGCATCTGCCAGAGCAATTTCCATTAGCTTCCAGAACAGACACTACCACGGAGCTGACGCAGCAACTTCCACTTACAGCGCCGCGGAGCAATTTCATCTTGTGCAGCTATCCCAGCAGCCGAGGTCGGAGAGTCGGCCCCATTTGCGAAGATGGAAATGACATCATTATGTTCTAAGTTGAGTTTATAAGTCACAAACCAATTCCAGAGGCCCATGAATCTGAAATGTTGCTTTTCCCGCGCGTCTTTTTCAGTCATTTGCGGGGGTGGCGTGGCGACCAGGGCTGAGCACACAGCCTACGCCAAGAGAGCCTGCTTTTACTGAAGTTCCTGAGTGTTTCTCACTTGCTCTTCAAGACATACTATTAATTTTTCTTAGTACCCTTTTGAGTTGCCATCACCCTATGCAGATCTCCCATTCAGAGAACAGCATCTTCTCACACCAGATTAAGATTCACCTGGAGAAGACTGTCCGCAGCACCCCTCACGTGATGGAGAGAGAGGTGCACGTGATCCCAGTTATTCAGATTCACAGATGAGAAATTCCTTCCCCATAACTTCAACCTGCTGTGTCCAACTCGAATGCCTCTACTAACACTGAAACAAGGGAGAAAAGTTATCTGAACCAAGAGACACTCTCTTCTTACTAATTCATCTTCTGACATTACCATACGGTAAGGGAATAGAACAATTAAGGCTAAAAGCTACTATATGAGTCGTTAATTGATCACAGTGGCCACAGAAGCCGTGGGAAAGCAGGAAGAGAGAGAAGGAGGGAGGGAAGCATTTATTGAGCACCTACAGTATGCCAGATTGTGTGCTTTCAGCTTGTCATAGCATTCACTCCCCACAAGGCCACACACTGAGGCACGTACTGGTAGCTGGGAGTCCATTTCTCAGTAAGTCACTTAAGCAACACTTGCTTACCTACAGGACACATCTCTTCCAAGTATTGTATTCCTTTGGCACATTCCCATGGCTCACCAATGTTTTTTAAGCTGTCTTATCTTTTAAAGAGACTGTATCTCTAACTGGGAAGTTGGAACTCTGCAAAAACACAGTAAGATGGGAGATACGCCCATTTTCAAACCATTCAAAAAATGACATCTTTCCCATTCTTATGTAAAACAAATATATGAAATTGGAATATTAAAAGGAAAAAAATAGTAGAAAGTCATCATGTACTTGAAGTGAATTAAGTACTTACGTGGACACTGCATTTACATCTGAACTTCCTAATAGCAGAGGTAAAAGGGGAACTGTGCTGGGTTACTTAGTATCCTGGGCCCTCTACAGCATTTTCTCTTATCAGCATAACAGCCAAGATTAAAGTCATGACCTCTGGTCCAGAGTAGCAGAGTTACAGTGAAGAAACTCCGAATGTCTTTGCTATATTTCAAACTGTGCCTAAAATAATTTATCTGTAAAAAAAAAATACTCAGGCATACACTTTCAGTTCACAAAAAATATGAATCTTTCCAACCAATGTTTTCATGTCACTGTTAAGAAAAGTATGCTTATACTGACACACACCCCAGGTGATTTCAAAGAACTAAACATTTATTAATATTTGGATTTTGCTAGTATAGTATGCAAGGCAAGTTCTTCAGCTATTTCTGGAGGGCTTTTATAAACAAGTTCACAGTCATGAATGAAACAATGGGTACCTTTCCCTTCAAATAAATAAAATCTCAATTTATCTCAATTTCATTAATCTTTGATGAAAATAAAAATGAGTACTTTTCTCCAAGTCATAAAAAATAGGTGCCAAAAAGATATAAGACATACATTATCAGTGATCTATTTTTAAGTTGATAAATAAAGGTACCCATTTATTAAATCTAATCTTAAAATCAGAACTAGAATGCATTTTCATGGCATTAATGCAGCCTAATTTTAACTTTCAACAAGCTTTTAAAAACCGGAAATACAAATTGCAAAGTCAGGGCTAGCTGTCTAATATTAAGACTTTGTGCTGGCATTTTAAATGTACTATTCTCCATGTAAACTTTCTTCTGCTTAGTTGTGCGTGTGTGTGTGTGTGTGTGTGTGTGTGTGTGTGTGTGTAATTGCAGTGTATTTCATATATAGGAAAAGGCAAAAATCTTAAGTATGCAGCTTGTTGAATTTTGACATATCTTTACTCCCGTTTACTCACTATTCAAATCAACACATGGCAACTTTATAACATCACGGAAAATTCTCTTGTACACCTGGTCGCAGGTAATCACTTCTCAGCTTCTAAATCCACAGCTGAGTTTTGCTTGTTGTTCATCTTTGTAGAATGGGGTCATGAGAATGTCTCTTTTATGTCTGGTTTCAATGACTCAGTGTAGTGTTTCTGAGATTCTGAGACCACATTGCCGCCTGGGTCAGGATTCCCTCGTTTTATCAGCACATCCTTTTTACAGGCTGGTCTCTCAAGTCTCAGATGCCGCCGTCTTTGCCTAACAAATCCTTCTTATCTTGCTGGGCTCACCGTCCCCTCCATCAGGTGCTTCTCAGTCTCCCCAGATAACACTAGCAGCTCTTTTTCTGCTCATGTCTTTTTCTTTAAATCATATTTCAGTCTGCTCCATGGGATGTGACGCCCCATCTGGCAGAGCACTCACCAGGAGAAAGAAAGGGGAGAAGACCAGACGAACAGTCACTTATCACTTAGCGGATGAACGGGAGGTGTGGCTGGGGAGGGAGCACTGGTTGAGAAGAAAGTTTAATTTAGGCACAGACCTGTTCTCACAATTCTCCTTCTCTCCTTCCTCTTCTGCCACCTTCCTTTCCTCTGCCGTTTCCATCCCTCCCCCTTCTCTGCTTTCTTCCTGCTCTTCTTCCTCATCCCTTCCATCTCCCTCTCTTTCTCTTAATCTAATTTGCTTTGCATTCATTTTTTTTCTTTTCTTGTGTTAATACATTCATTTGAACAACATTTAATGGAATAGCAGGCTATCGGAGTTCCCAGAAGTTTCATTAACCCTGTGCCCAGACAACAGCTGATGTGTCTGGTGGTCGCTGTACAGGCTGTCAGGAGGAGATGAGTGACTCGCACGTGCCCGTGGGAGGAAAGAGCGGTGAGGAGTGGAGAATAATCCCCGCGTGAGAGACCAGCCCGAAGGTCTGACTGCCGGGGAACACGTGAGACTGACCATGGGCAGCACATGGGGCTCCCAGAAGGCACTTACGAGGCTCAGGGGGTTCAACAGGGAAGCAGAGCTCCAGATTCACAGGGCAGAGACCCGGTGGCTGTACACCTTCCCTCTGCCCTGCACAGCCACTCCGGGGGTGCAGGAAGGTGGGGAGCAGATTACAGAACAAGGGGCTCTGTAACATGATCATAATGAACTTGCAAACAAAAGCTGAGACTTTAAATGCAATGACTTCAGAAAAGAGAAGGAGAGAGAGGACTGAGTCTGGTCACTGGCTCAGGGGGTAGAAGAGGAATTTCAATAACGTGATATAACTTGGTATATTTTGTAAATGTGCCAACAGCCCAGAGAGGAAGAGTGGCTCATCCAATATCACACAGCAGCTTCCTCTGTTCTCAAGTGGTTTTTTGAGGGGAAGTCTAGCATCATACCTACCACATTTCTCAAAAAAAAAAAAAAAAAAAAAAGGTTCAGGAGCAGAATTTAATAGCGAAAGAAACTTAGAGAGTCATTCAAGACAGCAGAGAAGCTTAGAAGAGAATACTAATGGAAGTGGAAAAGTAGTTTGAGGTCAGATTACTAAGGATTTGCACACCAAGTAAGAAGGTGTAAACATGATCCTTGAGAAGCAGCAGTGAAATGAACGATTGTTTAATCAAAGGAAGTAGGAGGTAAAAACCACGTATTCAGGCACTGAGTTAGTCCAGCAGCGGTGCACACTGTGGCTGGTCGGGCTGCTCGTGTTTGGGCCGGCCAGGTTTCAGGACGGTACAGACCCACAGCCTCTGCCACAAGTCACCCCACAGACACCACATGACCTCCCCATAACGGCCGGAGATGGGCACTTGACCTGAGATCAGTCCACCTGCTTGCTGGACAGCAACTAGGTGATTGTCCCACCAACTAAACCAATACCACCCTTACTCTGTGAGAACTGGGAACTTGAGACTTAGGATGGGAGATAAGCAACTGCAGGCGGCAGGAGAAGCCAAGAGGCAGATATAGGAAAATAGAATCAGAGAGAGAAGTGAGCTACGTCAGCGGCCCCGCACTTCATCCAGTACCAACACCTGTTGTGCTGGGGTGGTGGGAAGATAATCAGAATCCCAGCTGTCTGAGAGCCCTGGGAATAACCATCCTTCTCCCAGATGACATCTATATGACTGTTCCCAGGGGTCTAGGTGACCTGAGTGAGATTCCTGCCACGGATCCTTATAATCAGACTGTATTACTCCAGATGACTTCAGGAAGTCTCGGTCCTCCTAACTAAGAATTTAAGCAGCAGAAAAGCTGAGAACTCTCCGGTTCAATTCCAGTCTTCAGAGGAGTCCAATGCACCCCTCCCTCCCATCAAGGAAAACCTCACTGGAGGTCAGAGTACCTGCCCTTCGCTCTCCCTGGGGACCTCTGACCAGCTTCCACTTTAATCTGTTCTCAGTCTCTTCCCTCCACTCCCTCTCTTGCACCTCCCATCTCAGAGGGCGTATGTCACTCCAGAGCCTGGCTTAACTTCTCATCGAGACCGCAAACTTTTCTGTACCCTTACTGGTTCTTTCTGCTTCAGTCTCTCCCCAGCAGGACACCCACTCCAGCACATCCCTCCAGTCCCCACCCCAAATCCTGATCAGACATTTTGCAACAATGAGAGACATGAAGGCCAGATCTTCCCCAGAATGACTGGTTCAGGGACTTTGGTCAATCTCATAAGACTGAGGGTGATCTTGACGCACCAGAACAGTGTGTGAGGTCTGATTTAAAGGACTAGTCGGTGATTTGAATTTCAAAGATACTCTGGTGTTACTCTGACATGTCCAGCAAGTGTCTCACTCATAGTAAACCACTGGTAATAACACAAATTTCAATTCCATGCTTGAATACAATTTTGTAGGAAATATATAGCACAACAGATGGTTGTGGGAGAGACTGCCGGAGAATCCCATCCCCGGGGCGCCGCTTACACACAGCAGCCGGCTTGACAGCCGCTCCCAAGAGTGTCGTCACTGCACCAGACCCAGTCACGTCTTGGATAAAGTCTCTGTTGAAAGGGGACATTTTTCTCCTATTTTCACTCCAGTGGGGTAGATCAGCTAGGAATAATACAAGTCGCAACAGACTAAATGCTTCAGGTGAATTATCCGTTTCCTTCCCTGTGTTTATCAGCCAGCCCAAATATTTTCACATATAAATGTAAATGGAAACCTGAACACACACAATGTAAGGTGTGTAACAAGACGTGTGTGCCCGGCATGGCAAGTATCTCATAAGTGAGAAAATTATGTGCGTCGTTTACAGAGCACAGCGTATGGCATAATGAGGGATCCGCATGCTTGGTCGGCGGCTACTTTCCCGACTGTTTAATGAAAGCAACAAAAGCCACAACAAGCTGTGTTCATGTAAACCAGACTATTAGGAAGATCAAATCCAGGCGTGTCCGAGGAAAAGAAAGATTTACAATGAGGCAAACTTTCCCTCTGATCTACCCAATGTATTCTGTTAGCAACGTGGTAGAGATGTGAAGCGCTGCCTTTTGGGGAGTCTGTTAGTTTGCTAGGGCTGCCATGACAAAATACCATCAACTGAACAGCTTAAACAACAGAGATTTAGTTAGTCTCACGGTTCTGGAGGCTAGAAGTCCAAGAGCAAGGTGTTCACAGCATTGGTTCCTTCGGCAGGCTGTGAGGAAGCTGTCCAGCCCAGGCTTTTCTCCTTGGCTTGTAGACGGCTCTGTCTTCGTGGTCACACGGTGTTCTCCCAGTCTGTGCATCTGTCTCCACACGTCCCGTTTTTTAAGGACACCAGTCATGTTGGATTAAGGCCCACCCTAATGAGCTCGTGTTAACTTGATGGCCTCTGTAAAGACCGTATCTCCAAATAAGGTTGCATTCAGAGGTACTAGGAGCTGGGACTTTTGAATTTTAGAGTGGGGACACAGTTAAACCTATCAGGGGGTTAAAAAAAAAAAGCTTTTAAAGGTAACTCTTACCTCCCTGATATAGGAAAACAAGCATCCTTTAAAACGTGATTGCTTTCTGTTTTCAAAAAGAATTGCAAAATTCCACCAGAGTTAATAAAAATGATTCTAAAAACTAAAATAGAGTAGAAACATCAGCTCCTCCTGCCACACGTACAGAGTGCTGTGATAGAGGACCCCACGTGAGCCACCAGAACCCCTCATCAAACTCACAGGTTTTTTTATTGTGTTTTGTTTTGTTTCAATAAATCTAAAGACTCTAGTAAAACCTCAACATTTGCCAAAACAGAATGAGGAAACGGAGGAGGAATCCAAGAAAAACAAACAAACAAGATCGTTTTGCAGTATGTCAGAATCAAAATGAGCCAGCAAAGTCACCTGACCCCACCTGCCTGCAGAGCCCAGTCTGCACCGTGCAGGCAAACTCACCCAGAGGATGCCCAGCCCCGTTTACACAGCTGGGAGGGAGAAAGTTCTCCCTTTAATTGAGCAGAATGGATCCTAATTCCATCTACTGGACCAAACAGAACCTAATTCCTCTTTTACACGACAGTCTCCAAGAACGTGAAGCCCGGCAGTATTCATGCGTTCAGCAAATATTTGCTGTGTGTGTGGTATGTGGTGACACAGTCCTAGACCAACTAGAACCTTCTCTCTGATAAATACTCTTGTGCTTCAAACATCCCTCGTGGGAAGTGGTTTTACTCCACTGACCATTCTAGTTTCTCTGCTCAAAAGAGGAATTTTTCTCCTTTTAAAGTACACTGCCCAGAGCCAGATACAATCCTAATAGTTAATTATTTCATCTTTTGAATTCAATTTGTCACCCCACCTTGAATCACTGCATGATAAACTTTGCAAAATGTTGTAATCTAATTAGGGTAAATTCTGTTGAAGTTAGGAAAACATGAAGAGGTAAATGGTTGCTTTTTATGGAATTTCAACAGATTTTTTGAAATGGTTTAGTATTTTTTTTAAACATCCCTCCTATCCACTCCATTTCCGGTAAGTTGTTTTGATTACTAAAAAAACAAACAAACAAACAAAAAAAAACTTGGAAAATATTTAAATGTATTTCAAGTATCTTACATAATTCTTCGGTTTCCAGAATAAGACTAAAGCCACAAAGATAACTCACAGATTCTTCACCATCCATTCCTACCAATACACTTTATAAAATTAAGAATGCTGCTAAGAACAGCAGCATGAGCACAACACTGACCCAGCGCTGAAGTGACACACCAGACAGCATCAGAGAAATCTTCCCTGTGGAAATGCACCCAGGCCATATTCTAGTGGCCAAGTCCCTGATGATCCTACACAAGCTAGAAACCAGTGGGCACAGTTTAGAGCATCTGAAGTTCTTACAGCAAACAGTTTTGTTCCCCAGTATCTCTTTCATTTATTTATTTAAAATAACGACCCTACTCTCCACACACCAGTTATCCACTAAGGTACATCCTGGAGTTTTCCTAACATCCACATATGTGGAAAGAAGCTGTTCTAGGAGACCTACATGGGACAGCTGTTGGTACAGCAATTAATTACGTACGAGGTGAATTCATTCAGTAAATTCATCGGCCTTGCTTCACAAATTCCATGACGCTGAAGCTTAATTAAGTCAGTATGTCAGAGGATCAAAAGAATTCTTCCAACCCAGCTGAGCAGAGGATCTGTGATACTTCAAGGAAAGGTAAACCAAGGGGGGTTCACTTCTTGAAAACCAGAGCTGAAGCTGGGTCCCCCATCTAACACTGCTGGCACGGGCTTGTATGTTTTGAAACTCCCCAAATCTGCCAACCGTGTCCCCCCTCTTGAAAATGACTTTGTAATTACGTAGCACTTAACCTAACAGGGAAACAATCTCCTGGCTCAGATTTACGGGTGGGGGTGGGGAGGGCATAATTCTCTCACAATCTCATATCAACTGCAGAAAACGTTTGCTGTCTTTTTAAACTATACTCATCAAGAAATGCCGGTTTTTATAGTAGGAAAAATTAAGGGTAGTTATTAAAAATGAGATTTTTTTCCCCCACTGGTCGAAGCACTAAGTCAAGCTGTAAGTTTGAGATGCTCATATTTAAGCATCATTTAGTTAAAAAAAAATCAGCACATATTATGTAAAAAGCAATCCGTTAATCTGTTAATCTGGCAGAATTCACTTTGGTGGTTGGTTAAATCTAAAATTTCTCCAATTGCCAGTCCTCATGTCAGAAACAAAATATTACTTTCTAGTACTACTAAGCCTATATCCCAGATTAAAACCAGAGTTACTAAGTTTAACATTGTGTATTTTTAATCTAGCCACTATGGAAAATTAAGGCCTAGAAATATACATGCGGCCCCATAAGCTAACAATGTCTTTTTGAAAAATTGTTAGGGAACAGTATCACCAAAAGCTAGAAGCACACAGGGACCAAGTCCATCCTGCCCAGCTTTCAATTCCTGCATAAATATGGGAAAATCTAAAACACATCCATTTCCCAGCACAGGTAGCTTTTCATATCAAATGGGTTTGCTCCATTTATAAATATGCTTAATGTCAATTTACCTGAAATTGTTGTGCAACAGCTCAGTGGAAAGATATTAGTCAGGGAACTGGAACCCTGTGTATCAAACCTGGCATTACAGACAACTAGTTTTGTGACACAGCAAGTCACGCGCCCTCACGGGACCCCGAAAAAGAGCTGAGAGCTGTGAAGACACCAGGCCCGGGGGTTAGAGAGGGTGCCACGTGCTCATCACTCCCCCAGCTCAACCTGCTTGTGATTGTGACTCTAACTGGAGCAAATTTGAAACACTGATTCCTGTAGTTGCTTTTTTTTCTTTTTCCTTCTTTTAAAATTGTAGTCAGAACATTCAACAGGAGACCTACCCTTTTAACAAAATCATAAAAGTACAATGCAGTGTGTTAACTACAGTTACAATGTTGTACCCCAGCGCTTTAGAACTTAACTCATCCCGCGTAACTGAAACTTTCTATTCCTTGAATAGCAACTCCCAATTCCCCCTCCCTCCACTTCTAACAGCCACCATCTACTCTGCTTCTAGGAGCTGGACTATTTTAGTTGGACTATTCGACTATTTCATGTCAGTGAAATCATTCAGTGTTTGTCCTTCTGTGACTGGCTTATCGGACTTAGAATAATGTCCTCCAGGTTCATCCATGTTGACACAGATTGTAGGAGTTTCTTCTTTAAGGTTGACTAACATTCCCTTGTCTATTTATGCCGCATTTTGTTTATCTGTTCAACTGTCAATGGACATTTAAGTTGTCTCCACATCCTGCCTATTATGAATAATGCCGCAAAGAACATGGGAGTGAAAATACTGCTTTGAGAGATAGACTTTGATCCCTATAGCTTTAAAGCAAAAACTGCCTTCAGGGAACATCTGACACTAATTAAGAAAAAAAAATTAAAACTAGAAATCCAATGAACAACATCTCTGTTTGTCAACAGAAACCCAGATTAACATCTATGTAGACCTGTCACATACAAAACAAAACAAAACAAAACAAAAAAAACTATTGTATAGAGCACTACAAATATTACACTTGCCTGGGTAATATTATGTCCGTGGGTTTAAAATTATGCTGACAATAGACTTTTTAATTAATAACCTGAGATCTTTCTGCCCCTAATACTCAATTTAATTTCTGTTGTAATCACCTAGAAATAACTTCAGTCAACATATCTGATGCAATTCCTCAGGAAAAAAATAAAAGATCGGTTTCTTTTTTAAAGAATGCAAATCCTGAATTTAATCTTATTTTTTCAGTTTCATCTTTACCTTTACATGGTTTTAAAATTATAGCATAGTAACTTGCTTTATACTTAGAAAATGTATTTCCATTGCATCCATTCTAGGTGATGCTTATCAATTTCAAATAATATAGCCATTTTGACACTAGTTCCAGTGAATTGTATGCTTCCAGAGTCCCTCATTTTCCCCACCCCACACTATTTTGTTTTCAGTATTCTTGATCAAATATTTCCCTCTTCTTTCTCTCTATTTTTAATTACCAAACAATTTTCCTTATTGTGGAACTACATTTACTCTATTGGGGTGAGAAATTTTTGTGACCATTGTTCCACAATGATCCCTTCAAACCCAGCAAAGGCACACTTCTGAAATATGACCTAATATGCTATCTCCACATGTAATTTAAAAAAATAAGTTAATAAATTAAAAAAGAAAAAACTTGCAGAATTAATGACGCTGACTCGGCACTGCCATCCTTTCCAATCCAGAAGTTCTGTTCTGAATTCAAAATGCTATGTTGAAAATGATGCATTTTCATAGCCAAAAAACCCCAAAATGAGCATGAAGTCTTCACCCTGTCCAACCTCAAATGGGAAGGAAAGATATTTCATAAGTGAAGAGATCTGACCAGTTTTCAGGCTGTTACAGAGTTCTCAATCTGGGCTAAGACATTTAAAAAATGGAAAATGCATTTGTGTCTTTTACAAAGTAAGGCAGCACAAGTGAAATGAAACAAGTTGCAGCAATTTGGTGTGAGCAGATCCCGGCAGCTGCGGCTCTGCTGAGATTGGAGGTTATCTCCCAGCTCTGCTGAGTCTTCAGCCCCTTCCTTTAGGATAATTCAGTGCTAATTCAAGGGAAGGAGGCAACGGACCAAGATAGTTTTCATAAAATATGAACACTCCCAGCACACATGCCTTCTGGCAGCTGCTTCTTCATGAAAATTCTGAAATGCATAATCATATTCATGGTGAAGTTCGCCGCATCAAATCTATTGGTCGGCCAACATCCCATGATTAATTCTTTTGTACCATGTGAGATTAGAATAACAGCAATCCAAGGCGAGAATAATGCTTTAACTTCATTACTGAATTTTCTTCTTATGTTACATCTTCTTCACAAGTTTTCTGATTCATTGAGAAGGGAAGCCCCATAAAAAGACTGGCGGGACCCCCTAGGCAGGGCTGCTACTCTCCTGCCAGCACCATCTGGTTCCCTGACGGGAAAACTCTATCTCACTTTTTGCCTCTGAAACGGCTTACTTACCCCTAAAATTCTATTGGTTCCCTGAGCTCACTTCTGATTGGTTATTTCCCTCACTCCTGATTGGTCTGTTTCTACAAAGCTTGTTCCTAGTTGGTCAACTTTTGTTATACTTTATTTGCATATGATGTTGCAAAGTGTAAACTGGCAGCCTATAAAGGCCTGTGTAAACCTACAGATGGGGTCCACAGCTTGGAGTGTTAACTCCTCTGGGTCCACTGGCATAATAAACCTGAGCTCTCCAACTCTCTGAGTGCTGCTTGGTCTCTCGCCTGGATCCTGGTTGCTGTCACAACTGAGCTGTAACACTGAGCTGTAACACATTTTTTATGCAACATCATGACTAGGACTGAGGATTATAATCTAAGGTACGTCTATGTTCAGACGATGTGGATATGTGCCCATTTGTGAAAGTTTGAAAAGACTGTCCTCAGGATGTACTGAAGCTTCAAGTCTCTAAAACAGTATCAAACAGAGGCACATACAATAAATGGTATTTTACAAAAATAATAAATCACAAGTCACAGTTAAATACGAATCTTACACTAAAACAAACTCTTACATGAATTGAAGTTGTTCTGGATATAAAAGTAATCTGATTATTCAAACGAATGAAACAGTTGCATGCAGATCAGCAGATGAATTCTAATTTATGGTGTTTGGTGTGTGTCCAATATTGTAAATTTATAATCTGTAAATTTATGTGGCAGAAACCTGATGGATTTCGTGATTTGCGTATTTGGGGATACGAGTTTCCTACTGAACCGTTGCCGATTTGCCAGCTATGCCGCATTGAGCTAGAGTAAGAGGTGGATCTCAAACCAGAAATCCCACTGGAGAAGCACATGAACCCAGTCTTATCTGCCTTGGGGTCAGCGTGTGCCTTCCACATGAAACCTGTGGAAAGCTAATCAATTTGCTGGTCTTACATGATTTATGTGTGTCACGCAAACGGTCGTCATAGTCCAGTCCCAATCACAGCAAGAAAAACTCATATCTATTTCTGAAAAGTCTGTTCTTGCAGATAGCTTGTTCTGAGTTTTAGTATTTAATCCCTATCACTTGGTGAGCTCGTCACTCAGTCAAGGGCAGAACTGCTACCGTGGTGTTTGATTTCCTTACGGAATTCTGATTTGGCGTAGCCTCACCCCACCTCTGCCCTCCTCCACAAGCATCCATAATTTGTTCTCACACTTCCCGCTTTCTCCACGTCTCTTGAAGGTGTCCTATTACCATCCGACAGAACGAGAGACCCTGCGATCAAGTCCTGACAAGCTTCATCTCATTAGGGCCTTTTTTAATCATCAACGGTGACAACCCATGATAAATTATGTCAAAACATAGGATTCTAAATGAGGAAAGGGAAAGTAATGTACTCCAAGAATAGATGTGTTTATTCACCTAATTTTGAAATTAAAAAGAAAGATGAAACCTGAGAGGGCAGGGAGCACTTTGAGCTAGATTGGGGTGGGGTGGTGGGGGAGTGAGGAAGAAGAATGGCAAGTGACTCTCCCCCAAAGGAAAGAAATGGATGGCAGGGGGGGCTAGTCATTTCTCAGTTCTGTTTACTTACCTCTCTTACCCATCAAGAAATAGAGAATTCTGTCTGAATCCAAGAAGGAAGGAAGAAAGAAAGGGAGGGAGGGAGGAAGGAAGGAAGTTAGGAAGGGAAGGAGGGAGGGAAAGGAAAGGAAAGGGATGGAAAGGAAAGGAAGGAAAGGAAAGAAAAGGGAAAAGTTCAGCATCTCAAATGATAGACACTTGGTTAGTTCCTTTGCCAGAACGCGCTGACTCCTCCATGAACTCCCTGAAGCAGAGCTGGAGTGAAAGCAGAGTCGGCTGGAGGCGGAGGGGCAGGAGGAACTACTACAAAAATCATCACATCCACTGCTAAATGGCGCATCCAAGGGGGCCCCTCCCCCATGCTCCTTCTGCTGTACCGGAGCATCTCAAGGACCCAGACGCTGAATAGGTAGCACCAGTTCTGACCACACTGTGAAGAAGGTCCACATCCCCTTGTCACTTTCCTCCACCTCTCTGCTAATGACTGGCTCCCCCTCCTAAAAATAAGAGTCCAGGGAGAGAAGGCAGGGGAGAAGGCTGGGGGCACCCTGAGCTCCTGCTCTAAGGCTCTCTCTGAGTCATGGGTCAGGCTCGTCCAATGAAATACAGTAAATAAGGCCTTTAAATGAATGACTGAAAGAGCCCAAGACCAGTTTGACACGGCAGCATCTAAAGTTTTACCAAGTAATCAGGCAAAGACGTGCTCATTCTCACAAACCTCCTCTGACAAGAAACTGACTGAAATATGACCTGACCGTGGGTCTGGTTCTCATTGCTTCTGACTCAAGCTCAGGAAGGAAACCTCTGAGTCAAATACTGAGGTGTCAAAGATGTTCATGAAAAATTATTTGGGTTGGTTCTTTTTCCCCTAAAGTATTTCACTGGTCAAAATATCAGGCCTAATCTGGAAAAAAGAGAATAAAAAATTTAAAATAATGCAGTTCGCTCCAGCTCTGACAAATGCTATAGCTACATCAGATTAGAATTTACTTTAATCATTAGAATGGAGGTGACAGAATAATTGCCATTTTTATAACTTTAGAAACCTTATTTCATTGCAAATGTTAAATTTTTTTTGGCAAACAAAACCATCTGGAACATATCACAACATGTTCGGTCTCCTTCGTCTTAAAAAACAAACCTGTCTTAATCTTCTTGCCACTTTTATTGCCTTCTTTCCCACAAAGCCATGCTTCTTTCAAGAAATCTGTTTTTCTCCTTCCTATTCACTTCTCCAACCATGCAAGATTGGCGTTCTTTGCCACAGCTCCATCAAGGTCACCAAAGTCATGGCTTTGCCCAATCCAAGAGACACTCTGAACTTAGAACTTGTCACATGGCCCACTTGCTCCTGGGAACTCTTCCCTTGTCTTCTGCAGCATCATGCAGTGTGGCTCTCGTCCCACTCCTGCTTCTCCTCCCATTCCACGGATCGCACTTCCTCGGTGTTCATTACCAACACCTCTTTCTCTGCTCTCTCTCCTCTTTCCCCAGAGGTCCATCCTCAGCGTTTGTTTTTTTAAACTTGCACACATTCATGCTGGTGAGTTCAAATGGTCCACAGCCTCAACTACTGCCCAGGGCTTTTCCCTCCCCCTGGTCCTCTTCTCCACCCACAGGCACCCAGGACACACCTTTAGGACACATGTTGGACATATAATGGATGCACAGTAAGTACCAACCGATGAATGAATGAATGAATGCATGCATGCATCTGATGGACAGAATGTTCTTAAGTCTGCTGGGGGATCAGAGGGCTGGGCTTCCAAAGAGGAGCCTGGAATACACTCCATTCTTAAAATATAAGAGCTCAGAGCTACTCTGTTTAATATGTAGACACTGAGTGGATGAATGTTCAAGTCCAGGTCTTTCTGGCTCTAAAACTGATGTTGTTTTTTGCTTTATTACACTGTCCCCCTAAGAAAAAAAAAGAGAGAGAGAAGAGAGAACCATTCTTTCCTACTTTTAAGAAGAATACCCTGGGGAGGGTATAGCTCAAGTGGTAGGGCACACGCTTAGCATGCACAAGGTCCTGGGTCCAATCCCCAGTACCTCCATAAATAAATAAATAAATAAACAAACCTAGTTACCTGCAAAAAAAAAAAAAAAAGAGAGAGAATGTCCTACAGCTCTGACCTCAAGGACTCCACTGTGGGTCAGTGAGGTTGTGTTGGTGGGCATCGCATACATAATCCAGCCAAAGTAATGCCAAAATAACATGGCTCCAGGAAGGAGACAGCTCTGCAGCAGAACTGGCCAGGCAGAGCTGAGGTGCTGAGAGGCCTGCAGAGGGGACAGGGGGCTCTAGCTCGGCAGTAGATGGGTGGCCCAAGGACCGAGCAGCTCAACCCAGCAGCCCAGAGGAGTAAGTCATTTCTTAACCACCTAGACCATGACTCCCTGGGGATTCCCAGAAGGACTATTCTGAGGACTTGGAGTCCCACATGAATCGGAAACCAGACTTAAGGAAGAACAGTTTGCCACGCAAAGTGTTACCTTGGAAAACAGTAGCTCTAAAAGAGGTCATGAAATTTGTATGACTAGAAATACCGGTATAATTTTCTTGCTTTATTGAAATAAATAAATCATGTTTTACAATGTGATGACTCTTCTCTTTTCCACGGCGATGTTTAATTTTGTAAGTACACTTTTCAGTAGTGTGAGGGGAAATATATCTGAAAAGCTATTAAGATTTTATCAAATGTTATCAATTCGTGACACAGAAGTATGTCACATATGTGAGTGAGAAGAATATCCTGAAATAATTACAAATAGATTTTTGCTCACAGCAAACCCACAACAAGCTCTCTTATAAATAGTCTCCTTTTACTGGAAAGTTGAGTAAGTGAAAGGGATTAATTCATGGTCTGAAAACACATCCCAGCAGTGCTCAAGGGACAGTATCTCAACAGACATCTGGAGAAGCCACTGATTAATTAATAGATTAATTAATCAGACAGCTGTACTCTTAGGAGAGGATTTAATTGTTTGGATTAATAACCCTACTAATTAATCCTAAAAATCAACAGCCCTACCATTGAGAAAATGCTGATTGTCTAAGGACCCAGCTATAAGATCTTTCTCAAATACTCACTGGCTAACTGGACAATAGCATCCCAGGACACTCAGTGCCATCCAGAATCCAGGTGAGTTTTCAGATGGGTCAACATTCTGACCTCTTCACTTCCCCTGCCCCATCATAACCCAGCCCCATAAGCCCTTGCGGCATGAAGAAGAAAGTCCTTAGATAGTGTTTATTTGAAATTTGAATCACATGGCACAAAACAGCAAGCCATTTCCTAGAAATAAGGCTCTAAATAAATTTAAAGAAAGACCACCACCAGCTGATATGACTGGCATCATTTTTCAAGATGAAATGAAAACAGACAGACCCTTCTTCCAAGTATCTAGCTAACAGATAATGCAGGAATATACAAATATTCATAAACGGGCATGTTTGTCAAGTAAGTAGGAAAAAATGAGCTTGGGGTAACAGCTTCTTAATAATTGGGGATAGAGAAACACCAAGAGTGCTTAATAACTCATTCAAACAGAATTTTTAAGTGGCATTCTTAGAGCAAAAGATAATTCCATTTCTCTAGAAAATGTATGTTTAGAGAATGGACATCAGTCTCCAATTATCACTTGCATATACACACAAACCAAAATGTGGCCAGGGTAGCAATTATGGTCATAATTAAATACCAGAAGCCTTAAATCATAGGTAACTGGAAATACACTTTGTAATCAATTTTTTCAAATCATATTAAGTTTAAAAACTCGAGAATATTTTATAAGAAAACTTACACTAATGAATGTACTAAGATGAAGACACAGTTGTGGACCAATAAATCCATCTACAGTATGACATATTGTTTCACAAAAATAGAAACCCATTTAAAAAAAAAACCTACAGAGAACAAACATAAACAAATACAAAGAAGAAAAAGCAAAGAGGAAAAAGTTAATGAAGATAAAATAATTACTAAAATAATCTAGTTTTCCAGACAACTTTTAGTTACTTTTCCATGGCTTGAGTATCTTACTTAACTGGGAAGCTGGCAAACACAGAAGAGGTTACAGCTAATTGCATCATGTAAACAAGATGTATCCCAAATGTATTTTTCTTCGATATCCTTGGTCAGTAAAATCTATGCTGCTGTAAGTCTGTATCACATTTATCTGTGTCATAATAATAAAATAATAATACTAAGCTGTACAAAGGACAGTTATGATCAGTATTTTCCAAATAAGAAAACAGAGGCATGAAGAATGCGGGTGATCTGCCTATAAATTAAAACTTAATAGTTCTACCACTACTAGAGATGGGGTGGGAAGTAGGGACCACGTACCCCAGAGCACATTGACTCTAAGGGAGTAAGAGCTGTGCTGAAGACCTGGCTTAGAGTCTGGACTCCACTGACTCACTCCTGGGAAAGTTATTCTAAGCTGCAAACTATTAAATGGAAAGAACAACAGCTTCTACCTCATAAGGTTGATGTGAGCATTAAGTTATTTAATGCATATAAAGCTTTTTGCACTGTGTTAATAACAGTAATGCTTATTATTGTCATTGTCATGAAAAAAAAGTTTCACGGTTGTTGCAAGCATTCCAAACATACTGGGAATTTTTTTAAGGGGCTGCTCAAGATGGAGTGAGTCTCAGAGCTAAATCAATTCTCAGGATGACATACTATGCAAGGGTCTTAACAAGTAGAGCAAATTCTAAGGTAGTTTATGAAAATGACTCTACCAGAAAATTAAAATTCATGGCTTTACCAAGATTTTCTTCTGTAGCCTTAGGCAAGAAGAATACATTCTGTTCTCCAGTTAGGACTGGAGAAAGGATGTTCAACTGAATAAATATTCTGGTAAGCAGAACTGTCACTTTTTAAGGTGCACACATCACCAACTTCTAAGGAAAGCATACACAAACATTTAAAAATGACACTGAAGTTACTTCAGATTTCCTATGAGTATTGAGAAGATGCTTCAAGTTCTTGAATTACCTGAAGATCATCAGGCTGAACCTCAATGTTCCTCCCATGGCCAGAATTCAGACACGCCAGTTAGTGACAATTTCTGTTTTAACTTAGTGCTAGTGAAGGGTGTTTAGTTACTTTTCCAGTGATACAGTTCTAGTGTGGATGGGCTCTGAATGTCCCCCGCCCCATACCTCTGCCTAGTATCTTTTTCCTTTCACTATTGGAAAGAAACAGCCATCATAATAACTCTCCGAAATCTGTTTAATTATATACCTTCCAGTGAAAACAGCTATTTACCAATACCTGCCTTTGTAACATAATGAATTAGATAAAAACTTGTAAAATACACTCAGTCTCAATTATCTCTGCTGCTCAGAAGTTGGCATAATTAAAGTCAGTGGCATTATCTGTAAACTTCATTATAATCTCATTTTACCTTCAATCTTCTCCGCCACCAAAACCTTTTCACAAGAGCTGTTAATAAAAAGGAAAAGCGACTACTGCATTCTCCTCATTCTGCTCTTACCTAACCTCTGATTGAGTCTTAACAAGCAAGGAAACGAGAGAAAGATGAGCAAGGGAGGGGAGCAGAAAAGATCAAAGTGCGCAGATAATACCAAAAGGACTAATTAAAGCTGGGAAATGGAAGTGCTCATGGTTGCACTTTTCTCTTTGGCTCCTGGTGCTTTTTATTTTGCTTTCATGGGGACGAGTTTGCAAAAAGACTAGGAAGACCTCCTCCAAGGAATACATTGTCTAAGCCTCAGGACATGGAGAAGGAAAGGAAGTAAAAGAGAGATGACTCTGGAGAAGAAAGCACCATGGAATCTGAGGTTGATGCCTGATTTTGCAGTTTTAATTTTTCTGAAATCTGTATTCAAGTCATATCAGTGTCTGAGACAACCCTTCAGATACAGGCAGCCTGAGAAGTGCTGTATTCAGCCAACTGCAAACGCCTGGTACCCAATGCCTCTGTACAAAGCCGGGGCATTAGCTACAATTCCAAACACATTAACTATAAAGAAGACATCAAATTTATCGACCAAATATTTTATGGTACTAATACGACCCTATTAAACTGTATTTTTTTTTTGTATCGAAGGCCATTCTTGGTCCCTCAGTCTAAAGTAGGTTCCCCACCCCTGCTCCTGAATCTCCCTGTCATTTTGCTTCCATGCACAGATCATATATTTACTTGTATATTTCTTTGTATGCTGTCTGCCTCTCCACTAGACTGTAAGCTCTGTTAGGACAGGGAGACAGGTCTGTTTTGTTTGCCAATACAAACCCAGATATTTTCCAGCATGATACAGAGCTCAATATTCAATAAAATGAATGAAAGAATGAAGAAGTGGGCCAATGCCTGGGAGCTGGAATTCAGTCCTGGCCACTAACTTCTGATGTGACCTAGCAAAGTCACTCCCCTCTACCACAAGTTCTTTCGCCTCTCACATGAACACAAACACAAAACACTCCCCAGCCTTAATTACCTCTACAGTATCCCAGGATGCTACTTCAGAATTTTTTTTAGAAAGATCATCCCTCCAGACCCACATGATATTTAAGGTCCCACGTGACTGCACGAGGCTATAAGTCTACCTCTGCTGGAAGGAAGTTCAAGGTCTCAACATTGGATGGATGTTACAGTGTGAGAAAAACAAATAGTGGTAACAACTGTTACAGCCACCTATGAACGCCTGCCTGCTCTGTGCCGGGTACCAGGCTGGGCATCTTACATATGTTCTCACTTATTCCTCAGGCAACCTTGCAATAGGTACATCATGACCTCTATTTTGCAGATGAACACACTGGTGTGTGGAATGCTGCCTAATGCTTCTCAGCTAACTAAAGTTATAATCATCAACATCACTTAATACAACATCATGCTGGAAATTCTTAACACATGGACCCAGTCTTCTAGGAACTTAGTCTATTTGAGAAAAGAGAACAAAAGAGAAAACTTGTGTTTTTTCTATTCATTGTGAGGAGACTGGAGGTGAGCAGTCTTGGACCTGAGTGAGGACGAGGACTTCATGAGTCAGAGAAGAGGAGAAGGGGAGAAGGCAGACATCGGTGGGACCCAAAGTGTGTGGGGACCAGGGCAGGTGCTGATGGGCGTGGAAGTTTCAGAAGGGGCAGAAGGAGAAAGAGGTCCAGAAATGCCGATGAATAGTGGATTGAGTAGAGCTTTAAATATCTGAACTTCATTCTTTGAATCATCAGGAACCAATGTCCTGGTTTGGGATGTGCTGGTAGTTCAACTTGCATGGCTCCTCCTCTGGGAGGCTTCCCTGAACACCGGAGACCACGTCAGGTGCCCCTCCCATGTTCACACGGCAGCCTGTGCCCACCCCTTTCCTAGCACCGACTGTACCCTAGTATAGCTGCCTCTTCACTTGTACAGTGAGAGGAAAACATTTTCCCTTAAATAAGAATGAAATGAAACCAACGGGGGAGTAGAACAATTCACATCAGCCAAGGGGGGGCTTTGCTTAAGAAACAGCTGGACATCTTGAATATGGAAGGTGGGGCACCCCAGGGCCTAAGGAGAGAGCCAGGCTCCCTAGCACTTTCCCTGCTGACCCTGACCTGCTCTTCCCAACGCCCAGACGGCTGCCCTCCCCGAGGCTGGGGGAAATCAGGGAGACTTCTGGGGACAGCAGGGGTGCCTACTGAGGGAGACCCAGAGCCCTTCTTAGCAGTGGCTCGGGGATTCTGAGCTTCACAACCCAGAACCTTCAAATGCGAGTGCTACATGCTTGTCACCACTTGTCACTTTCCAGAAATGTCACAGTGATCCTTAGATCCTTACTCTAAGCCCAGGATGTCAAAATAGTGAAATTCTCTCATTTCTACGGAATAAAAATCCCATTCCAGTGGAAAACTGAGCAACACATTAGCCACAAATATGACGGAATTAAATGTGTGCTAGAACGCTGATCCTTGTGACGCAAGCCATAAAACGTAAGCTAGGCACAAAGAAACGTTCACCACTTTGCATTAAAATGTCACTCAGTGAGGTCAAGGGGGCTTCCTATTCCTGAACTTTGTTCCTGGTAAACATGAAGCGGAAAGAAAAAAGGAAGACTGAAACCAAGTGGTGGCTGACCACCTGCGACCCCCACTGTTACGTTACCCCCTTCTCGTTAGCTAATGCTGATTTCTTTTTTTTTTTTTTTAATTTTTTTTGGAGGGGGGAGACGGAGGTAATTAGGTTTATTTATTTATTTGTTTACTTTTCTTTTTTTTAAGAGGAGGTACTGAGGATTGGACCCAGGACTTTATGCATGATAAGCATGCACTCTCCCACTTTGAGCTCACTAACTTCTGACAGGTACCCGGCCCCATGCCAGGCACTTGAGGGATACAAGGCAGTTAAATGCTTCATTCACTGAGGGAGCTTCCATCCCATTGGAGTTACACCTTCTTGGAGGAATGCTAAATAAATAAATAAATAAATAAATAAATAAATAAATAAATAAATAAATAATAAATAAATAAAATTTCCCCTAGTCCATATGTGGAAATGACTATGGGCCATTTAAGAGATAAATACAATCTCTCTCTCCTGGAAAAACCCAAGGAAATATTTGAGGCCATTAAACCATCACAATTCTGGCTCTGACTTCAAATAAACAAGACAAATAAACCTTCCCTTCTCTGCATTTCTAATTTAGCAAAGCCTTTAAACACCCTCTAAGAGCAAGTGAATTTCATATTTGCATCTTATTCAAAATGTGCTGGCATTTTGCTAGATTTTTAAGCTGGGGATCCATTTGGGGATATAAAGCAGTATCTGCTCAGAGGTCCTAATTCTGGGCTCTTATACACACACACACATGAACGCACAGATTGAGAATATCTATGATGAGTATATTTTTGCTGGGGTTAGGGAGGGACAGAAACCAGAGACACGCCAGGTCAGCGCCTGGTAATACCGCTGGATCTCGTTTACTCAGTACTGACTACATGTTAGGCACTTTCATTTATACCACATTTAATTCTCAGAGCACTGATGACAATTGCTAACATTTACTGAGCACTTTCGGTGTACCAGGCTTTACGAATCTGTCTATATGTGGCTCGTTCGATGCTCTCATAGCCGTAAGCTGTGGCAGAGCTGGGCTGCACATGCAGGCAGTTGGGCCCCGGAGTCTAGTCCTGTCACTGCTACGTGACACACTATCTCTGTGAAGTGCCGCTGCAACCCCACGTGCAAGTAAGGACACTGGGGCTTGGAGGGCTGGCCTGCTGGCCCAAGGCCACATGGCCCTGCAAATGGCCCAGCTGCGCTCGCGAGCTAGGTCATCTGGCTCCAGCGCCCAGTCCTTTACGTCCTCATGGAATAACGGGCAGGCTGGACTTGTCTCTGCAGCATGTGAGACAGGAAAGCTTGGTCTCTGAGAAGCAGAGGTGGAGACAAGTGGGAAGTGTTCAAAGTATGAGGGGGTTGTTCTGAAAGTCCTTACTGATCGACTAACCACGTAAGTTACCGTCCAAACTTTTGAAGGTGAAATGGGCGCTGTTAATAATAAGGCCAGGACAACAGGCATCAACCAAGAGGTCCGGTCACCCGACAGAACGCTGATAAAACCATGCCCACGTTGCCACGAATCGACTTATTCACTGAAGTGAGCAAAAAGAGGCATGGGGAAGAAATAACCCATATTCCACTTTCTCTCAGTGATCCTTACAAGTAACAAAAGCGTAAATCATCTTGATAAGCAAATGATGTTTTTTAGCAGTCTTCCAAAATCTTTTTCAAAACCATATCACAGAGTAAGAAAATAAATTTAATTCGGGGAACTGAAATGACTGCCTGGAACCAGGTAACATTATTCACATTGTGTATTTATCTAAAACACTTGAAAACAAATCAGATGTTTCAGACTCCTACAAAGATGTGTTAATTAGCATATAATGATGTTGCTCCAGAATAAATGAGGGACATTGAAAGCAACTTTATCCTGATCTTCGCTCCTCATCCTTCCACTGTCTCGCATTATTGCTTGTTCCACCTCAATTGCTTTGCTTCCATTTTAGAAATCTTACAAGGGCAAGTTTCTCTCACTGTAAGAAGTCTATATAGAGAAGTTTAAACTGTAAAAGTGGAAACAGATTCTCATTCATTTTGAAAAATGCAAAGCTTCAAACATGGAAAGTTTCCAGGTTGCAATGAATCCTCACAGTCCAGCTCTCTTTGTTATTATGAACTCAGAGGTGAAACAGAGAAGAGGGATAACGGTCTAGGAGCCTAAAGAACAAAATACGTGATTGCTCGGGCAGGCTGAGAGGGGCAAACCATGTCAGACAGTGCAAGGGAAAACCCAGAAGAGGAAAAGTCTCACCAAGTCTTGTAAAAGCTGTGATAGAAAAATAATCCTATGGCCAATTCCATGGCCTGCAGGGGCATCCCTGTTGGTGTATTAATATATGCATTATGGCAGTGAGGGTACAGCTCAGTGGTTGAGTGCATGCTTACCACTGATTCAATCCCCAGTACCTCCCCTAAAAAACAAAAAGGCAAAATATATATTCATTATAATATGAGTGTAGACTATCTCTTAATCATCTATATTTATTCATTTTACAAAATTCTAGATTTATTATACTGGATGATGTTTCCAGGTCAGCATGTCTTCAAGAGTCACTGAAAAAATACTTTTTAGCGAGAATTACAGTTGTTGCAGATGCTGGGAATACAGTGGTGAAAAAGACATGGGCCTTACCCTTTAAACTGTTGTTTTGTTTTGTTTTTTTTTTTTTGCAGGGGGGAGGTAACTAGGTTTATTTATTCAGTTCTTCAGTGGAGGTACTGGAGATTGAACCCAGGACCTCGTGCACGCTAAGCATGCACTCTACCGCTTGAGCTATACCCTCCTCCCCGGCCCCTACCCTCTTGAATCTAATGGGAAAACGACATTTGTTTTATCGGCATTCACATTACAATCAATGTTGCAGGAAAGCAGCTATTTTCTTCAAAGCTAAAAGTAATGGTTTAAAACCATAGGTGAGGAGCAACGGAATTAGTATTAACATAAGTTATGCACTAATAATTGTTTATTAGTTCTCTTATTTTTTTTTTCTTTCAGCCTACTGGAAAGAGAAAGGCGAAGGGCAAAAAGAAAAAAAAAAGGAAGAATCCTACTGTATTTCTTCATTTTGGTTTCTATTTCATTAGTTGGCCTTTATTTTATTTTTGCTGCTGTAGGCTCTTTTCCATGTTTATACATTTATCTTTATATCATTTATGTCCTTATATTATTATAAATTATAATAGTTAATACTTTAACCCCTATTATTTTCACACAGAGTATGAAGAAAATGATTTTAAAAATCTAGGCCACATGGACTTATTCAAAGAAAGACCATGGTATTGTTGATCAGTTTAAATGTGGAGTTCAGGCAGGCAGAAATATTCTAGTCTCTCTATTCGGCAATCTCTCTGTAAACACCCAACAAGCTATTTAACATCAACATTAACACAAATACTTCTTTTCTTGTTTGTCTCCCTTGTGAAAAGCATACGCAATTTTATTAAATATTTATATGAGTGAAATTTCATAAGGTTTGGTGTTTTTGAAATATACGTAAACAAGGATTTTTTTTCCCCACCCTTTTAAAATAAGTAAAATATTTCTGTTTCCAAAGCTTTCCAAATACACACATCCTAACAAATTGGTTTGTGATGATATGAGACTAGGCAGTTTGCCCATAATTGAAGACATTTTGCCAACAAGTCACAGGCTGCCAAGAGAAGCAGCGACAGCACTCTGAATATGAGCGTATGATCCCTATGTAAATATCGAGGCTATCTGCCCTTCCCGAAGTGATGATTCAAGCCCGTATGACTGGCAGATACCTTAATTAATCATGGCGCCACGTGATGGCCATCCTTAAGGGTGGCTTATCTCGGCTCCGAGCTAATGTTCACTTCTACCCCATTCTTTGCTGTGACCCATTTCTTTTTGTCACGACCACATTGTTCAGAACTGAGGCACCAAGAAAACTTGAAATTATAACTCTTATCTTTTTTGTGGTCCGTCCCACAGGATTTATGTCAACACGGAATTATCACTTTTCACCAGCTGTTTTTAGCACTCATTGTGTGAATCTATGTATATATTTTCTCTCTCAAACTGAGATGGTATTACAACTTAAGAAAAATCAAAGTTCTTTAGAAATTCATAATTAAAGATCAAAAATAAGAATCCTTTAAATGACAAAGAAAAGGCAGGTTCTTCATACTGTGCATGGGGCTCATTCCTCCTGAAAAGAAGGAAGTAAATTGCTACTCCTTGGAAACACTTTTTCAGGCTATTAAGGAGTGATTTCTTATGTTAAAGTAGTAATTTATTGAATGAATTCCTGGTGGCCTGAGAGACTTAATGCACCTACTAACAGGAGCTCTTTGCTGCCTTCTCATGAATAGTTCTCGCCCATTACATAAAGTTCATAAGAGGCAGTAGTGAGCCCAGCACAGCTCTTAAGAGCAAAATCTTACTCTTTTTGGTGAGATTAATTATTGACTTTGGGGGCATGTTTTCTGACTTAACAACCGCAGGAAAAGGGTCCATGCTGTAACTCCATCCATTCATCTTTTCCCACCTCCACTTCCTCTGACAATATTTACAGCAGCACTTGTGGAGTCATCTCTGTAGCCTTTCACTGGAAACTGTCAATGTTTAAAACTCCTCCACTCGCCTCCATCCCTCTCCACTAACAGACTCTCCATCTAGTTGCCATGACGTTCTCCAGATCCTTGCACCACTAAGGATGGTTCTCAACCTTCTGCCTGCACTAACACACCTCCAGTAAGTAAGGGAGGCTCACTCTAGTGGCTGGGGCATTGGAGGTTGGGGGCAAAGTATATAGAGTAAATGGGATGGGCGCAGTGTTCAGAACACCCCCAAATATTTTTAATAGAACCGTACATTTATACATCCTTGATAACGTTAAGAACCACTGATTAGTCACATCTATTTTTACCAGCAGCTACTTTTGTGAAGTCAACGATTTTTCTCATGCTCCTTCTCTCCTTTCTGTCACACTTTCTAATAAGGTAGCTGATATTATATCTGCCAGAGATAACACACGAGTTACGTTTTGCCAGGCACTCAGAGCTAATCTAATTAGTGGCCTGAAACACTCTAACGATAAATATGCGTCCTCATTTACTTATTCTAAGAAGGTAGATTACATGAAGGAAATATGTATATAATTGTAAATCATATAATCATTTATCAGTGATGAGACACTGTGGAGAATCAGGGGAACAAACACTACCCAAAGCCGCATTCCCACACCGCCTGGCGTGCTCCCTGGACTTCATTAGCCAGTCACAAGGAGAAGGGGTGTGGGCCAGGAACTGGCCAGGGCCACAGCTGTGGGGCCGGAGCAGCCCTGGCTGGCCTGGAAAAGCAGGGGGAAGACTTGGGCCCTGGGCAGCTTCAGGCGAAGTGAGCACTGACTGGCACTGGCGCTGTGCACTGAGGCATCTTAGGAATATGAGCGGTGAAGAGTTAAAGAAGGAGTAGATCAAATTGCAGAGATTAAAGAATTCCTTATAGGGGGAGGGTATAGCTCAGTGGTAGAGCGCATGCTTAGCATGCACGGAGGTCCTGAGTTCAACCCCCAGTACCTCCATTAAAAAAATAATTTCCTTATAAATATAACATAATGTAAAGACAAATGATCTTTGAAAGATGTTTACAAACTCTCCATAATAATGCACAAAACACTTGGGGGGGTTGGGGAGGTTGTGTTTCAGTAATCATGGAAGTAATACATGCTCAGGGCTAATATTCATTAATAAAGGAAAAATCATAAAAATGCCTGTAATCATACCCATCAGAACGATAAGAACTGTCAACATACTGCCATTTGACCTTGCAGCATTTTTTCTTACATGGATAGACTATACAAATTTTTACTAAAATCATAAACTCTTTGAAGTATTTTAGAGTATTTTAAAGACTTTTTTTTAACTTGGAAATATAATCGAACATTTTTCTTTATCTGTATTTTAGAAACAGAAGAATATTCCAGAGACGTTATCTTTCATTTGTCAAAAAGAAAAGAAACTAGCTACTTTTCTAATAAATTTCTTCCAGGTAAATTGCCAATTTTTTGCAGTGTTTTTTTCCAATTCCACTTTTTGACATAATTATCAGGTAACTCATTCTAGAGCAACGGAATCCTTCCCTAAATTTCTCCTGCTCTTCATCTTACCAGCCTGTGTGCAGAATGGCAATAGGACTACTTTATGAGCAGTTTTTCATTTCGGTATAGGGCTGATGGTTCCCGCATAAAAATTACCTGCAACCTTCTGGATCTATCTTTCAAGTAGTTATGCATCTGATTTAATATGCTGGCCCAGGCATATTAAAGTCAGCTAAATATATGGATTGTATGTGTCAGCTTTTTCCCATAAATAATAATGTTGTACTTTCTCTCTCAAAACAATTGGCTCCCACAATGACAACTGATTGTAGGAAAAACAAAGAGGGTTTCTGGTGCTGGATCCTTAATAGGTTTTAAATAATAAAAATTAGAACGTGGTAAGCTCAAAGCACAGCAATTACATTTCCCTTGTTTAGAATGTAATCCAAATTCTTGCACTAATTCCATGCTGTGTGTTTAAATTTTGGTTCACTGAGGCTTACTGATTAGACCAGATACATCTTGTAGTATTTCTTTCGATATCTAGCTAACTATGGTGTTGGGCTGAGCAACTATTCCCTCCAGAGCCCTGATGTGGCATCTGGAGAAACAGCTGCTCTGTTTCATGTTGGAGAAATATTCACATAATGAAATGTTTATGTTTGAAACTAGATATGGATTTTATACATCCTGTTTTTATGTAATGAAAGGGGTAGGTTATTTTAAGAAATCATTAAGTATTTTAATGTTTAGTCATATTTTCCTTTTGCATAACAAGATTTTCTCAGAAGCTGATGCCACCCAGATCCCAGCCCATCCCATACGCCTGAAGCAACTGTGTTTTCTAGCACCTGCAAAGACAATGACACCGCAGCTGCGCACCACGGCAGGCAGGCAGGCACCACGGACCCCCTTCTCACACAACCAGGTGCTGCTAACACTGGGCCTCTGGGCGCAGGGCTGATCCAATCGGAGCCTCCCCCACTGTTTAGGGCGCTGCACCTTAGAAACTCAAGGAGGCGTTTTCATAGTGTTTTCAAAATTAAAGTCGCACATTTGCAATACAAAGTGCAGAGAAAAGCCAAAACAATTATCGTGCTTGCTTCCTGCTTTTAATTTACTCGAAGGCGGTACCTCAAGCTCCTCTTGATTTTAGAGCCTCAGAACTGCTTGCTGCTTGTTCCGTCTGGAGATGAGAGCAGACCCACCTCTTTCCTAAGGCCGGAGACCAACTTCAGGAGCACAGCTGATTTGAATTGGGACTCTTTTTATGACCATATTTCTATTAGATCGACCCAAATAGAAAGGTCACCTTAGAGATACAGAGAATCTTAGACATAAAATGAGTTTTGGCAAAGCCAGCACTCAGACAGGACTCTCCCACCATCTCCTGAGCTTATTAACTTACCCGGGGCCACACCGGTCCTTTCCATCTCAAATTGAAAGTCATCCCTCCCTCTGCCTAAGGGTGATGTCTCTCCCTCCACCTGTTCTTGGACCCCATCCAGGAGCCCTGTCCCTGGATGATCTGCTTATCCTTTGCCCACATCGTATCTTCAGTCCCTCCCTGTGGACCCCTCAACTAGATCCAACTCTAACCTACCTTCAGCACTAAATGAAACCAAATCCAAAAACCTCTCCACCCATCCCACCTCCCCCCACCACCGCCATAGCTATTCCAGCTCCCTCCCCTTTACAGCCAACTTTTTCTAAGAGGATGACCACCCTTGCTGTCCTCACTCTCTCACCTCTCGCCCATCCCTCAAAGCCGGATCGCCTGTTCTCACTGGCGCCTTGACCTTTCATGTTGTAGGAGTTAATCTAACAGGCACTTTTCAGTCCTTCCTTTCCTGGACCTTACTACAGCAGATGACACTGTCAAATGTTCTTTTTCTTGCAGTTGTCTCTCCTTTCATCTTTGGTGACTGTCTTTTCTTGGTTTTTCCTCCTACTTTGTTCAAAGCCCCTATTCTTCATCTACTTCATAAATACTGATGCTATAGCCATGTGCTGTCTCCCATCCTTTCCCTTTCTCACGCTACACACCGTGCAGTGCCACCTTCTCATTCCTGTGGCTTTAATTAGCATATGACCCCCAGACATTTATCTCCAGAAGAGATCATGCTCCAGCAGTGCAGACATATAGCCCACATCCAGCTGCACATCTCATCACAAAGACCTCGAACCCAACGTGTCCAAAATGGAGCTCCTCACCTCCCTGGTCTTGCTAACGGAGTCCTTCTCTCATGCACTCTTTATAAATGAATGACATCATTCATGGAGTCACCTGTCAGGTCATACGTGGCCCCTCCCTCTCTACCCCACATCCCTTGACAACCGGGAGGCAGTAAAGGGGAACCACACCACTTTTCAGGGTACATTTTTTTTGTCTACACAGAGCTACCTCTTGTCTCTTGCAATTCTTAACCTGAGGTAGCCTGTTTAGGAAAGAGAGGAAGAAGAAAACTAAAAATTTTCATTTTTAAAATCATACATTGGCTGCAAAAATGAATTCCAGTACTTTAAAAACTAGAAGAATTGAATGTAAGAATTTGCCATATATATGACTGTCAAGGAAATAGAATACAGAATTGGACATTTTTTATGAACATCTAGACCTACGCTGTCTAGTATGTTACTGCTAGCCACCGAAGACTATTTAAATTAAAGTTCATAAAATTAAATGTGCCTTCCTCCACAGCACGAGCCATAGTCCAGACACTCAGCAGTCACAGATGACTAGAAACCACCGTATTGAGCAGTGCAGAATAAAACACTTCCATCATTGCAGAAAGAGCTACTTGACAGGGTTGGTCCAGACAAATATAATTACAGAAATGAGAATGGTAAATGATACCAAGGGAGGTAGGATTTAATGAGAGGAAAAGGCCAATGGTGGATCTGCACTGACAATAGCTGCGCCTTTGGCCTTAATGGTATAGAGGTGGTGCTGACAGACAAGGAGGAGGAAGTTTCTGAGGATGCCCAGGGAAGGGCTGCCCGTAAATTCACAGGATGGTGGTACTCAGTAGAACTTGAAGGAGACTAGCCTTAATCTGGCATCCTCTGGTGCCTTCTCAGATTGCATCACTTCCCTCCTCAAATGCCTGAGACCTGAGCAGCAGTTGTCACTGCTGGGGTCCAGACACTCAGAAGAGCGGGTACAGTTTTTGAACGTACCAGTAATCTGCTCACAAGCATATTTAAAGCCATAGTTTGTGCATAATTGGTAATTTTATGCATTAGGCTCTTCCTATCATAACCAGATTATCATGGATTTGCATTCTAATATGCCTTCTTGAGTAAATGAGAAAGTAGTAGCCAAGACTAAAAGATGCACATCAATATTTCTCTAGAAATACACTCTCCATGATGGCAAAATTATGTCTAGTTCCTCCTAGCACTTAGAACAGTACCTGGCAGGAGTAAGGGTTCAATATATATTTGTAAGATTAAAAAAAAAAAAAGGTTTCTTTTGTATAGTACAGGGAACTATGCTCAATATCTTATAATAAACTTAAGTGAGAAAAAATATGAAAACAAATATATATATGTATATGCAAGACTGGGACACTGTGCTGTACACCAGAAATGGATACATTGTAATTGACTGTACTTTAATTATATATATATATATATATATTTATATGTATTTTGGCATGAAAATACTTTGGGCTGTGAATGCTGTAGGCCATATACCCAAGAAAGAACAGCTTGAAAATATCCAGCCTATAAAATAAAATATGTCCGCTTAATATAACATTTAACAAACTGAGACCTGCTTCCAAGCTATGACAGACATATCTGTCTTTCCTCTTATTCACTTACTAGTCCAAGGCATCCTAGGCTCCAGAGCCACTGGCCAACATCCTTCTCTCCACAAACACCACACATATTCGAGCCTCTAGGTCTTTGCTCGTGCGGCTCCCCCATCTGGGAGGCCTCACCTCCCGCACTCCACTTGCACCCCCTCAGTAAACAAAACCCCTTCCTACCCACCTTTTAAGACTGTTCATCTAAACTACACGCATCTTCTCTTTACTTGCCCAGCATGCACTGGGAGTTTAGTCAGCACTGGTGCCATTTTGTTTTGATAGAGTTTAAATCCTCTGTGCATCCGCCTCCTCCTACACACAGTAAATCCTTTGTTCGTTCCTCCTTGCGTTCCATCAGAGCCCAATGCAGTACCTGCTGGGCGTATTGCTCAATACATTCTTCTCAAACAAGGTCATTTAGGAATTTGTTGGGCCTTGGTTCATCACACACTCTTAACCACACAGTTGCCAAGTATGGAAATGAATTCTGATGACAGTTGCTAACATTTAATGGGCACTTACTATATGCCTAGCACTACACAAATGGCTCATATGATCCTGAGAAAGGTGAGGTAACTCGCCCAAAGCCACATGGATTTAGGCAGCTGAAAGCAATTCAAACCCACGTCTAACTCTTTCCTTTCCACCAACGTCTGCTTTCTTTTCTTTGCACTGCGTTTTATCATCTGTAATAAATGTGGATCAGGTTTTTTTCACTTTGAAGATATTACTCTTGATGTTGTCTATAACATATGAATAATTACTACTCACAAAAAACTTTCGACCTGTGCCATATGTTTTTTTCCTATGGACATTAAATCTCACATGCTTGGAACCATTTTTAACTACAGAATCTGGACTATAACCAATTAATATTTATCATGTCTGCTATAACCAACTTTACCATCAAGGGGGAAATTATGCTTAATTTTTTTCTGTAACTAGATAATGCCTCAGAATCATTTTTGTATCACGAAAAGAATGAACTCATCCTTTATTGTGAAGACACATTTATTCTCATACAGTTTTTTAAAGAATTGCTGTGAATTAAAAGCTCCCTCAGTATCTCCAAGGTGGGCAGAAAGTGCATTGCTCAGCGCAGATTACCCGCCTAACTTAAGGGCACTCTTTGGGGAGATGAGGATAAAAATGAGAATAGCATTTTAGTTGCTCAACTAAGCACCAGAGTTTCAAAATGATTAAACCTTAAGCAACTATTAATTAGAGTCCAAAAATCTAAAGGCAAGATTCAAAAACCTTACAAAGCAAAGAGACAATAAACTTCTGATGGGCGGTAAACTTAACGCATAGCACTTTCTTGTCCTTCCTTATTCTTCCAGTTGTATGTAACTCCACAAAGTGGGCTTTGTAAATGTGTTCCAACATCCCCCCACTGGATGACAAAGCCGGGCTTTGCCTTATTCCTAACGTTGCATTTAACTGATCTACTATTTTGATAGATTGGACTTTATAAATAGTTTATTCAATGTTAGAATACAGCCCTCATCTGTTTATTCTTTTCCAATTATTGGTTGAGATAACACTGTGGTTTGTGTTATAAAAACACTGAACACTATATTCAGTGGCTACATGGTTTTTCTTTAACTCATTCATCAAAATCACATACAACCTGGATGTTTTCCTTACTAAAAATGGCTACTTTGGTTTGTATCAATGATGTCTCTGGAGTTTTTACATCTAAGTAGAGATTTAATTTTTCATTCAAAAATCACTTTTTTGCCAACCCGTTCCTCACACCTCCAAAATCTAGGAAATGGGCCAAGATTTTCAGAAAATATATTTGCTTATTCTTTGAATGTACTTGGAAGAAGATTAAAGCATAGAAAAATAAAAGCAGATGAATAGAACTTGTGGGCTAAAAGAGACATATTTGATTCGTTCTGTTGTCAGTTTCAAGAAAGAGAAAGAGAAAAAGAAGGAAAGAAGACAGTCTTGAGAATTTGAGGCGATGATTTTAATATTCCTTTAAATTATGCCTTAATCAATTACATCTATCAAATTCTTGAATTTGTCTTAACATATATATAAATACTACTCTGTTTTGTATTTGGTGAGGGCAATGAAACAATTTTCTAAAGGGAATATTTCTAATGCTAACACTGGGATTTTATCAGATGAGAGAACTATTGAAGGTTACAGTTTGCTATGTATCTAACTGAATGATTATTGGCTCACTAAAAGTACAGAAGATATTAGGCTTTCTCATTCAAAGGTCCACTAAAAAATTATTTGGTCACTAAATACCTTCAGTTTAGGCAGCATGGAGAATATTCAGAAACATTTGGAAATGTTTGGACCTTGGTAGGAAGTTGCCTCCTGAGTTTTCTTAAAAAAAAATAAATAAAGATTATCAATCACTTAAGACAAAATAGGAAGAATCAATTTGTGTAACAGAAAATGATTTGGGGGAGGGGTTAAAAATTCCAAAATGTTCATTTTCCTCTCAAAATGTATAAGGTGATTTCAAATGGAAAATTGTCATGCCTTAGGGCATGGAGGAGAAAAGCAATTAAAAACCAGTGTAATAAAATTAGTTTCCACTTCAAGCATCTGATATATGCAGTATATTTTCAGGATGTGGCTAGTACTCACAAGTATACCGTTTATAAATCTAAGAACACCTAGAATGAAAAAGGTGAAATGAATTTCCTAAGGAATTTAAAAAGTCTACGAACCTTAGTTTCCTCACCTGTAAAATGGAGCAGTAACAGCACAGATTAAATGGAATTTGTATATAGCTTGCTCTGACCTATGAAATCACTTGGTATTTTTTCACCAAGGCATTTTTTCACCTGTAGTAGGGAGTCTGGTCTTTCTCTCTGGTCCCAAGGCCCTACC
Source organism: Camelus ferus (assembly GCF_009834535.1). Classification (NCBI taxonomy): domain Eukaryota; kingdom Metazoa; phylum Chordata; class Mammalia; order Artiodactyla; family Camelidae; genus Camelus; species Camelus ferus. Next base: position 58,207,580 of record NC_045703.1, on the reverse strand, counting down.
CTCTTTCTCCATGTCACAGATACTCTGAGCACAAGGAATGAGAGCCTAAGAGCTCCCAGGAGACATTCAGAAACTTTTAACAAGGCTCTAGTATTTGAAGGCCAAACAGCAAATTATGAGTTGCCACTTGGAATTCTAATTACAATATAGAGTCTTTCTTACTCCAAAGCATTAGTGAGAACAAACTCCTGCTTCCAACAGCGGGCAGGGGCACTGGTGCTACGATGGTTGACTCTGTAATGGGGCGACATTATTACGGTAATCCAAATAAAAATTATTATTCTTCCATGGGGCAAGATGCTAAATTCTATAAAATAATATTTAAATCATTATTTAAAGACTCTCCACGAGCCAGGGATCCCAATGAAATACAGAATAACAGATAACCAAACATTACCAATATGTATTAAGTTGACTATGGGGTAAATCACGTCAGAGAGCCACTGGAGAGTAATATGTGGTCTTTATTTGAATTCTACAGACTCAACTACAAAAAATTTTTTTAAATTCTTATTGCGTCTAAGGTAGTTACAGACAAAATTACTAAAGCGTAATTAGAGGGACAGAAAGTAAAATGAGAAGAGTGGTCAAAATTTCCTCGTAACTTGACATGCAAGCATATCTCACGGATTTGAATGCACACATTTGTGGAGAACGATGGAAGGGAACTGCAGCCGACTTTGATGCAGGTGCCACTGAGGTGCACACGTGCAAACGCAGATGCCATTCCTGATGGCACAGCTGCATAGCCCAAGTCCACATTTCAGCTAAAGAACCACTTAATGACCCTGTGAAGAAAGGAATGAGACACTGTCTGGAAACCTTCTGCAGACAGCTTCGGGTGAGATCAAGAGAGCCTCCGCATCTAAAGTCATAGAAGGGTTTGGATGAAATCCAGAGATGACAGAGGCACTCAGACCGCATTCACAGCACTCCTGCTGGCCATATGACGACACTGGGAGGACGCACCTGAGTCCAAAAGTGACTCAGAGGAGTCTGTCTGAAAAACATTGAAGAATTACCTCACGCTGACTTAGCTTTACTTTTATGATGTACGTCTGAGATATAAATCATAAACCTCCATGTGCAAGTAAGTCTAAGATAACTCTTGTCAATAAGTTATAAATAAAAATCTTAATTGAAAAGCTGTATCATGTAATAGTTGAACATTTCTTCTTTCTCAGTGGCACTTACTTGTGTCTCACTCTCTGTGGCACCCTAGACTTGCAATACAGTTCACACCTTCTCCCCATCTCCTGACTCCTCGAAGCACTGCCTCTTTTACGATAAACCCTATACTCATCCATCTGCCCTCTCCTGCTTCTTAATTTATGGCCCTTATGTTTGGTCTCATAATAATTTGGCCTCATAAAACATAAATAAAGGTCAAGAGGACAGGCTTAAAGTTACACTCTTGAGATTCAGATTCCAGCCTTCCTAGTTACTGACTGAATGGCCTTGGGTAAATTATCTATTAGTCCTTATTTCAGTTTCCTTAGCTGTCGAATTCAAATAAAGACCACATCTACCTCATGGGGTTGTGAGGAAGATTAAATGAGAACAAACACTTAGAATGCTTTGAACTGTCTGGGGCATCATATTAAATTTCCTTTTAAGTGTTGGTAACTACATGCTTAAATGTTGTCTGTAATCAACCCGAGAAATGCAAGAATGCTTTTTTCTAACATATTTTGAAACAATTTTATTTTATTTGTTTTTAATTATTTTATTTTTTATTTTATTATTTTTTGGGGGGGAGTGATTAGGTTTACTTCTTGAAAACAATATTAGGTCATGAGTCACAAAACTTCCTTCTATATCCCACCCCTCCACTTCCTACCTGCCGACACTGCCTACCTGATCTCTAGTAAGGATTCTCGTTCCTTCAACACAAGACGCTCTATCGGTTATGTTTCAGGCTAGTTTGTTCAATTTCCACAAGACCTCTTTGAGGGGGTTTTATTAACCTCACTTTTCAGATGGCAAAACAGACCAGAAAGAGTTCAGGAACCTGCTTAAGGTCACTCGGCCAGGAGGAGGGAACTGGGATTTGCATCCAGGTTTTTGTGATTCCAAAGCCTTCATGTTCTTCCCTTCCTTGCACATAATCCATACATATCAGCAGAACAAAAGAAAGGCAAGGCGCGTGATCACGGTAGAGTTACAAGTTTCTCAAGCATCCGTAATTCTCAGTGCTGTCTGTAATTTAAACCCAGTCTGAACAACCCTAGACTGACTTAACTTACTTAACTATTTCACTTTTTTTTTTTTTTTTTGCCTTTCTATTGGTAGAAAGTAAAAGTAATCTTTAGGGCAGAAATAATTCTTTCCAGGGATAAAATCATGGGTCATATTAAATATATCTAAAAGGGGTGTTCAAAATATATCTAAAAAACATGTACTGTACTGTGTAGCACAGGGAAATATATACAGGATCTTGTGGTGGCTCACAGCGAAAGAGAATGTGACAATGAATGTATGTATGTTCATGTATAACTGAAAAATTGTGCTCTACACTGGAATTTGACACAACATTGTAAAATGACTATAACTCAATAAAAAAAAAGTTCAAAAAAAAAAAGGAAAAAAATCTTCAAAAATACAATGCATGAGGGAAGTTCCTATTTGTGTAGCACAGGTTATCCAAATACCTTTGTATTTTGTCTAGCAGCACACCATACACTCGCATGTCTGTGATAAGTACATTCTTCATAATTTGATTAGCTTTAATTGCAGGAATAGGTTGATATTTTATTCACTTTAACTGTAGGAATAGATGATATTCCTCTCACAATTCAGACTAGGAAAATACAACCAACAGAAAATCATAATTCAAATAGCGTGTCATTTTAGTCCTTTCACATGCCTTCACAAATTATATTTAGTCCATTTCTGCAAAAGAAAACCTAAATGAGCATGTCAATTTTTATTCTATAAAATATTGTATTTATAGTTTTATACAAAAGGAAAAGGGAAAGTCAGAGAACCTGAATAACAACAGAAACTACACCCCAAGGTGAATTCCTGATAAAGGGAAACTTGGTTTCCTGGGTTTCAGAGTGAAAGGCATGCTCTCCTTCAAACCAAAGGCCACCAAGTTCCAAGTTCCCTGAGACCAGGAAATGCCTTGGTAGAAATGGATACAACTTCAGCACTCAGTTTCCTTCGGCACATGGGAAAGTTCACTTGGTCCTTCGTTCATTCAAGACTTGCTGAGCACCTACAACCTGCCAGGAATACCCCAGAACCACGAAGTACTAAGTGGGGAACAACCCGCATCGGGGCGAACCAGGTGTGCTCACAGCCTCGGGGAGGTCTGAGCGAAAAAACCAGACCACGCCACTCTGTGACTTTCTTCTAAAAGACACTAATGTTATTCACAGATACCATCTGTTTCCCAAACTTCTCACAAGGTGCGTTTAGGTAATGCTGTTCAGGTTTTACAGATCTGAGAACAGCAAAGGAGTAAAAGGAAGTGACTTAGCCACTACTCACCAGGAAAGTCAAAATTGGATTGCATTCAGGGCTTTTGATTTATAGGTCAGGATTTAGAAAGAAATTAAATGTATATTCTTCACTCAAAATGGCTACTTTTGCAAATGCTATTATGTAGATTGATTAATTTCCAAAAAGAAGTTGAAATTAAATTGATGGAGCTCAAAGGACATAAAAGAATGCACACACCGACTACAATTCACAATCCATGCTCATTATTCAACCAAGAGACAGATGAGAGTCCACAGACATCCTGTTAATGGTACATGGATATAATAAAGTAGAGAACAAGGTTGGCCAAAAGAGTATCCATAATTATGTGAGTGCACCCTGTCCTGAGAGAAACTGTAAGGTGGGGGAAGATGAGGACTGAATTTTTCACTTCAAATTGTTCAAGATTACTCTTTTGAATTAAAAGTCCTCAGTGGGGCAGCATGTGGCCTGGAATGAAACTAGAAGTATTCATTTAGCAGATTCAGTTGGCAGACTTTAAAGGCTGCCTTAGGTGAACCGATTTTATTAATGATATAAACCATCCTGTTCTTTATCAAATACTCCTTACTTCGGATCTCTACTTCATGCACGTATTTCCCCATTTTTAAAAATACATTTTAATGCTGTCCACCAATATTACTGACTTTTCTAAATATGCTGACAGATCAAAGAACACCTGAAGTGTAAGATTTTCAAGCTGAAAGATTAGGTTTTCATACCTCAGTACTAGCCCACGCAGAGCCCTGGGGCTGGCTGGAGCTTTAGTTTATGAACAAAAGTATTCTAAGACTATGCCTTGAGAACTATGAACCTAAGCTGAATCTAAGGCTGTCTAGAAAGATGGGTCTTTTTTTTGAAGATGCCACAGATCCCTGTAGGTATACTTTCTAGGATCTGACATCAGACAAAAAGCCAGGATTAGAGGATCTGGGAAAACCTCAACTGTTTATCACCAGCCCAATGGCATTGTGGGTATGCTACATGCTCAAGGCTCCTCAACATGCTCAGGGCTCCTCAGGTCTTAACTACACAATTTCTGAACCCTGTCTAGATCATCCTCAGGTCCCTTTTCATTTCTAAAAATCAAAATTTTACATACTTCTTCCTAGTATTTGCTCCACATCTTCCTCTCTTTAACTTTACTTTCCTCTCGTCTTGTATTCAGTACGAATAAATACAGCTATTCATCATCAAAACTGTCACCCGACACCATTCACACAGAACCCAAACACTATTACTAAACACCTCTGAATTAATGTCCAGGGCTACTTATCATGTGCTAATTATTGCGCTAAGCATTTACAAGAATTATTTCATTCACTTGAGGTCCTGAAGGCAGAAGGTGGTAAGGCTGGGATTTAGATCTCATGATCCCAGAGATGCTGCTTATCTAGAGTTGAATCACAACCACTGGGTGATGGAGATTCAGGGACTCTGGGAGCCATAGCAGATCCCATGTGGAGAAATGTCACTTGCAATCCCACCTAATATATCCCACCACCTCACCTCCTACTGTGGAGGAGCCACAATTACTGGCACCGAATCACATGCTATCACCCTCAAAAGTACTTTCTCAGTCAAAAGTGGGGTGGGTGGAGAAGGGAGGAAGCCACAACATACACATATATAACCATCGCACAGAAGCATCCAAGCACACATCATAATGATTTATTTGAATTTTGCATGCAGTGTGGGGAGCCTGGCTTTCCCCTTTCTTCTGCGTTAGCTCTCTGATTTCCCATGCTAACCATAATGCTCCAGTACCATAAACATTTATATATGGTCCATTTAAGTAATGCACAGACTCTATCCCATTCATCAAAATGTAAACGATTACAAAAGAGGCCAAGGCAGGAACTGCTGTGAAAGCTGGAACATTATTGAGCAGCGGACATATGTTTGCAAATCACAGTGCTTGCACATGCATACGTCCCAGGGCTCATGACGCTGTTCCAGTTCGGCTTTCCTGTAGTGCCTTCTCCCATGGTCCCTTTTTAAAACAGTAACTGAAAGGAAAAACGTGTCAATTGCAATTACACACACAAAACCACACAGCAACTTTCATTTAGAACGAACCTTTGCTCTACTGCTTGGATGGACACAAGATGATTTTTCAGACCCATGCACACATTTCTACACTGGCAGCGCTTGTCAATAAATAATGCTTCAGTAACCCATAGGGTATCTCAGAATATTGTCAAGCTTAGGAAGCAGGGCAACAACTTCAATGAACAACAGAATTTCTAATATTTGCCCCAATCAATATACCACTTTGCCCTCAAGGTGTCCAACATAGCGTTTCATTTTTGGAATAACAAGGGAAAATTCATCTGACAGAGGGCGTGATACAGAATACATCTCTAAAAGACATTTCTTGTCTCAAACAACATTTACTAGTTGACTGACTTCCTTTCATTCCATTGGAAGAAATTTTGGCCAGCTTGTCAAAAAAATACCACCGAGCTCTTGAGACAGAATTTAACTTCCCATTTTCTTCTAAAAGTTATCTTTTAACAACAACAATAAAAAAAAAAAAAACACTTCCTTTCCAGGAATTTAAACAATTTAAAAGAAAATATCAATTTTGATAAGTAAAAAAAAAAAGTGGTGTTCATTTTTCTAAACTACCATTTTTTTTTTTTTGCCTTTTATGGAAATATCTAAAATAATGATCCTGGAGCAGGAAGTTATTTGACTTTATCTCCTTAGAGATTAATAACATAAAGCTGAAGAGGAATTTTCTAATCAAAGAATCTGATAGTGCAAAACATCTGATGTAGGAATACTTAATTGATGACCACTGAGACTGCGAATAATAAAATTAGAAAATTCTAACAGAGAAAAGGCCTGGCTGATTTGCTTTGCTCTGCACAACTTATTTTGTTTAACTGAATACAGCAGCTATGATGGCTTTATTCTTAGCATGAGTTGTCAGCTGATCTCTTTGAAGACTTCCCTGTTACATGGTTGGAATGAAGAACCGGCAGTTTTTAAGGTGAAGCTCTTGTTCATCTCCTGTGTCTGTCTCTGGATATAATCTTCTACTCTTTATTCCTTATTTACTTGAAATTTAGAAATCTTCCACCTGCCTGAATATGATATTTTGACACCTAATTAAACATTATATGTAAAAATTAATCATTTTGTCCAAGGATTGAATTTTCTTCAACCTTCCTTTTTGTGATTCTTCAACGCCGGTGCAAGGGACCCATTTATAAAGCTCAGATGCTTCACAGAGCACAATCCCAACAGGCTCGCCTCAGGTTGCTGGCAGGTGTTTCCCAGTCACTGGTGCGTCTGGTTTCTCTTCACACAGAAAAGAGTTTGCTGATCCACCATCATCTGCTTCGTGTCTTGGCTGGATTTATCCCAGAAAAGGCTATGGCGGATGCACATTTGCACTCCTAATTTGTAAATCATGGTCATAAAATCAGAAGAAAATGCACATTCACCACTCACTAATTTGCACACCAAATGTGTCAATCTAAAGCTGTCACAAAAAGAGGACACTGAAAAAAACACCTTTCTACGTGTCTATGTGACTATTTCCCCAGACTTGAAAAGTGCTGGCCTTAGGAATTCGCTCATTGTTTTTTTAAAAAATCACATTCTTTTCATTCAGTCAATAAACATTTACTCAACTCCTACTGTGCGCAGTTACTGTAACCTTGTTTCATCCTTCCTTTAAGAAAGTAAAGGACCCTACTCACTTGGTTGAAGGCAGCAATAAGGACATGTCAATTTATGCCTGAGTGTTCCAGTCAGTTTTAAGATAATCTGTTTCCTATAACAGGAAAAAAAGAAGGGAAGGGAGCAAGGCATTGCACACCTACTATGTGTCAAGCACAGAACTAAGAACTGTGTGACTATATGCTGCAGAACTCTTAAGCCTCTTAAGAAATATACGAGATATTTATTGTTCCCATTTTATGGACAAGGATGAAAAGTTCTGATGAGTTTAACAATTTTTCAAGATCAAACCTCATGCTACACCATAGCTTATGTTTGTAACAGATTCACCACAGGAAAAAGCTATCAACATGATTCTAGAATTTGAACTAATATCTGAGGAACTCTAAAATAAAAACTCAAGGCTTATTGTTTTTGCTATTAATTTCACGCCACCAAGATGCTGTACATTTCTCTGGATTGAAAAACTGCTTGAGTACAGTTATCCCATGTTGCTATAAATGCCTTTGGTGAGGTAGGAGCCCTTAAAATTATGCATTCTCTCTAGCAAGAAATATGTGAATAAAATCTTTCCTCACCTCAAAAAATTTTGTTTTAATATGAAATGAGAAAAATTTTGCTTTAATCCTCCAAATTCCTCAATATTATGAAGTAAAAGTCTGTAACCTCTCTTGATGTTATAGGAAATACAAAGCAAGATAATCCTCTGGTTTTGATAATATATTTGCCCCTCAGCTATTTCCTTTACCTTAAAAAATTTAGAGTATCATGAATGTTAGATAAAAGAAAAAAACACTATGAAAAAATAACTCTTCTTAAGCTTAATACAAAGGAATTACTAAGCTGCCTTTAATATTTTTCTGCTTATTTTAGTTTCCTTCCTCTAGCTTTGGGTAAGAGGTCTTTAATAATCCATTGGCTATTTCACTGTTCTAGATTGTGCCTCTTAATTTAGGTAGAGGCTTGTGATTTTCAAATTCCAATAGCAGACACAAAAAGAAGATTTAAATTTAGCAAAATAACTGAATTTAGATATTATACAAATAGAAAATAAATTTTAAAACAACCAGAGAATCTCCTTTTTGGTTGTGGTAGATTGCATCATAATGCCCACAGTGAAAGTAATAGATTTTTCAGAAATTGGGCCCTTTCTAGCAACAGTTCAACAAACGCATGTAAATGTACATCTGTGAAATAAATCTACCACAGACGTCACACCTGGAAATGAGGTCTCGGACAGGAAGCCATTTATTATCACAATAAATTATATCTATCATCTATAAAGACCCCCAGTCCTTGAAAAATGAAAAAACTCAGCTTGGAAATTTTACAGACTCTAGTTCACTTGAAAAAACAATGCTGAAAGTTTGATTAGAGTTCTAATTCTTACAAACTGCAAGCTGTAATACGTCGTTTAAAAGACAACGTATACAGGCTTTTAGAGCTTAATTTCCTTGCATTTGTACTTAAGAATGAGGCTGATTTTACCCAGTGTCTAAATTATCTCTTGAAGTAGCTAAACTATGTAAACCTTAGATTTTTAAAGCAGTATTGTAATAAAATCAGCCTTGGAGACCTTAGCTGACTACCCATTCCTAGGGACCAGTATGCATCAAGAGGAAATGAATGTAAATTACATACATCTCTTTTGGGGGGTGGTGGGGAGGGGGTGTTTATTTATTTATTTATTTATTTATTTTTAAACGGAGGTACTGAGGATTGAACCCAGGACCTCGTGCATGCTAAGCACACACTCTACCGCTGAGCTATACCCTCCCCGACTCATGTACTTCTAAGTGGTGCAGGGAAGATTCTGGAATACAATACTGCCCAGCTGCTTTCGGCAGCTGTCTGACCCAGGAGCTTGCTGCCTATCTGTATCTTCCTTGATGATCTCCTTTTAAACTAAGTTTTTGGTCCCATCAACAGAGTTGCATTTTCTAAGCAGAAAAGAAAACTTGCCAACATTCAAAGGCAAGAACTGTAGGAATTAGAAAAACTCCAGATTCATCTTAATTCTTCCTCCCACTTCCGTCTACTCTCCTTTTTGGCTGTGGTTACTCAGGCCTCTTATGGCCCACTGCCACCACTCACTTCCCTGTCCCCCAAAGGCCTGACGTTGGAAACTGGGGAGTGAGGACGGACAAGGCGACAAGGCATTCCCATTGGCCATGGCAGTGTCCACTAGCCATCAAGTTATGCAGCTGGTTCTTCTTCAGTGCATGTCAGAGCAAGACACTCATGAATCCTAACACTAAACTTCAGCCAGATTAAGTTTAAAAAGAGAAGTTAGAGAAAAGTTCCTTCCCTTGCTGATGTTCCTGAATTTGTCAGCTTAATAATTGTCCCTATATATGAAATAACTATATAAAGCACCTCAACATAAGAATTCCTTCACCAAACTACTCTATAGAGTTGTATAAAATATCTCAACCTATGAAAACACAGGCCTACATGAAGTGAAAAAATACATCTTAAAATGCAAAATTAAAATGACCATTCTCAAATTAAAGGCTAATTTAGAAGTGATGTGATTTCTAGCTAATGCCAGAAAACTTTTTGCCTTGTGTTACACTTAAAATTTGTTGGTACCCAAATGCCTTAGCCAACCTCATTTATCTTCATCAAGAATTCATAGTCCAGAGGGCAGAATCCCAAAGTATGCATAAGGTTCTATCTCACAATGGTGTGTCTCTAAAAAATGAACTCAGTGCTTCTTCATGTGTGATGTTTCACTGCCTTATTTCTAGCTATTGTAAGTTGGTTACCCAGTATACTAAGTTGATTATTCCAGAATTTTTCCAAGCAAAAAAGTTAAGCTGATGAATATTTCCAGGGTCATCATCCATTTCCCCTTTTGAAAGAAGGTTCTAAATATGCCCTTTTCCAGTCTTCAGGCACCTCATCAGTCCTCCACGAGTTCTCAAAAATGATATCTAGTGGTTCTGTGATGACTTCGGCCAATTCATTAAGTACTCTAGGATGCCAGCCATTGGGACCTGTGGATTTGAACATATCGGGGTTATTTAAGTTCTCCTTTACCCATTCTTCCCCTAGTCCATCATGGATTCTTGCTCCAACTCTTAAGTCATACTTCTCCCTTTCTGGTTACCACACGTACTTTAGACAAACAGCTTCATGTCTCTGCTTTTTATCTATCAATTTTCTCTTTGAAGTTAATTAATGAAAAATGTATTTTATCCTTCTCAAGCCAATGTTTTGTTTTAAAAAAAAATCTACTTCTTTTTCCTTTCATGTTTCTTGAAAGGAAAGTAAAAAAAAAAAAAAAAAAACTTCGGGTATACCTTGTAATAGTTTGCCCTCTGAAATCACATCACTCAAGTCTACATTTTGGCAGCCTTAGTCAAAGTGACAGTCCAACATGCTGTGAAACATTTCAAAGGCAACCTATCTCATGCTCAGAGGATACGTATCTGTCCAGCTTGTACGTGCAAGTGCTAATTCAAGTGCTCTTTCCAAAATAAAAAAGATGCACAATCATCTTTAGTCATAATCACGTCGTATGCACAAACAGTAATTTTTCACATGGGCGTTTAAAAAGCATAGTTGTGCATGAGCTGGAAAGAGATTACTGAGGATTTCGTACAGAGCACTAGCCTAGTAGAATTCATCTGCTACTGTGTGGTCATCTGCACAGTGTTCTGGGATTGATATTACACTAATTATCTCCAAGGTCTGATCCGTGTTGACAGTTTTAACCCCTTCATGGTCACAATGATTCCTCTGAAATGGAAAAGACAGCAACAGATTCCAGTTTCCTGTCCCTCTGTCACGGTTATGCCCTGGGCCAAGAATCCCTTGACAGACCGAGAATGGACAAAGGAGAAGAAGGAAAAAAAAAAGTGTGAAGGAAGAATGAGGATGCCTGGGTCTCCCCTGTGATTTCTGATACGACAGGCAGACTGTGTTGCTTGGATTCAACTATTTACTTGTTGTTTTTTAATTGGAAAAGCTTTGGGGAAAGGTTGAATCAACTTTGCTCTCTTTTGATTTTGTTTTGGTTTGGTTTTCTAGCCAATAGCTCTCCAGGGTTACCCCCAGTTTTATCTCTTGCCCCCCAAAAATCATATTGCTGGCATTATTAAAAAGCTTTTAAAAAATAACTCTGCACATTTCTCTAGGGTATAATAATTTGTTGGAGCACGTGCCATTTTCACCCCGGCTCAAACAGCCACCTGCTGATGGCAATATGTTAACTAATATGTCACTATTAATTAGTTTGGGTAGTATCATCCTGCTATTGTACCTAAATGGATAGAAAGTATTACTCTTCTTGCTCAGGAAGTTTCTTTCTCCAGCGAATCAAGCTGTTTTCAGGCCTCTTTACCAGGCCCTGTAAGACCAAATAATAATATCTTCCTACTCACTAGTATTTCAATAGTCACTCAAATAAACCCACAGCCAAGGCAATCAATGCCTCTATGAAAATCAAACTCCTGTTGCGAACTGTGAAAAAGTAATGTTCAATCTGTCTGGGCAAAGTAAGTTGTTTTTCTTTTTGAGAGGGGAAGGGAGAAGTTGCCTTAACATGAAGAAGGCAAAACTGTTTCATTTTTAATGTTCTAATAAATAAATGAATGAAAAGGCACTGAAACAAAAATGGTATATATATATACATATATATATATGTATATATATATAAAATGTAATTTGTATATATATATATTACAAGAGAACTTGCTATTTCTATCCAAAAAACCAGAAAGAGCCTCAGGTTACAGCATTAGGGTTACTAAGATCTCAGGAAGACCACTGCTGGATTTTGAAGGGGTCAGTAAGGAAGGGGGCAGCATCTGGAGGACATTTTTATTAAAACGAGTCTCAGGTGTCTGCGCCAGGCCTGATATCGCTCTGCCTGAAGTCAGCAAGATGACCTCACCTACCATCAAAGGTCATGTTACTCCAGGAACCTCTGGAAACAAAGAAAAATGCCTTCGGACAGGCTATCATCTAATAAGCACATACACCCTCCATATTACTCATCTAAAGATGTGGGCCACAAAGTCATTCTCAAATCTAGAATCAAGCTAATGGCCTCCGAAACCTCTTGCGTCTTTGGTTCAACAAAAACAAATCGCATTCATTAAACAAGCCCAGCCTTGCAATTTGCTAGTCTTCATTCTTTAGGGGAGAGGGTGGGAGGCAGACAAACAGGATTTCCGCAGTTGGGTCATGGAGAGTTTCAAGATGTGAGAGCGGTCGGAGAGCAGTAATTAGCCAAGCACATGTTGCTTCATGATCACAGGAAACATCAGTAATTTCCCTGCTAGGAGCGCTCCCTCGAGCTCTGGCGTGCACTGTGACATGCCTTGTGACATCCCTGCTGCTGCTCCTTGAAGATCCCACTTTTCAAGCGAGAATAGATGTGAACAGATGTTAAAACTCTGACCAGTTTTAAGGAGATCACTGTGGAAAATACATCGTCTGGGCAAACAGGCAATGCCAGTACAGCCTCATTCACAGAGCTGCTCCCACCAACGCACATTTTTTTCATTTCATTTTCCCCCTAAATTATCCGGCAAACTCCAACAGAGAAAAAAGATCTCTCTTCACTCCATCAAGAAAAATAGCAATCTGTTTGCGTTTACAGCAATGCGTTTACAGTCTTCTTTGGATAGAGTACTAGGTTGATTCAAAAATCATAAAAGGAATTGCCTCAAATCTGAAACTTGTTCAAAATTCATGAAAGCCAACCTCTGAACCAATAAGTAGCAAGTTCTACTTTTTGTCCTATTGATGCTCCTGAAGTTTTTCTTTCTTTTTTTTTTTTTGGTAGAGGGAAGTAGTTTTTTGTTTTTTTTTAAATTTTAATGGAGGTATTGGGGATTGAATCCAGGACCTCATACATGCTAAGCATGAATCTGCCACTTGAGTTATACCATCTCCCCAAGTTTTGCTATTTTTAAAGACAGAGTTTGCTAAAAATCATTTTTAGCAGCAGTCTGTAATGTGCCAAATTATTATCTATTTCTAAGGAACAATTACTTAAAGGTTTATACCCTAGTTGGCCTAATTCTTCCCCCACCTGCCTTTGAGACCACTTTCAATGAGAGTTCTTAGATCAGGGCTACACAAAGCTAATTCTTGGATGGAACTGTGACTTTCTCAGTTTTCATTTGTTCTAGGCTATCCTGGGGGATGGGATGGGTGGAGGGAAAGTCTTTTATTTCACAGATATTTGGCAATTCTCCTAATCCATGCTAGAGTTCCAATCTGAGAAACAGCGCAGAGGGCGGGGGCACAGAAAAAGTTATTTAAGGGATAAAGAAACTATTATCATGTGGTTAAAAATTAAGATTTATGAGATTACATTTTTTCTCAGCTGATTATTCTGATTTTTAACTGTCTTCAATTCTGTTACTCTTTTTAGCTTGTGATTTTCCCCTTAATTAAAAGGCAATCAAAATTATACTCAGGTTAAACCATTTAGAAGTTATTGCTCTATTTTGATATTATTTCAAAGAATGTACTCCATTGCAGATGTAGAACTAATAAATTCTCCACATTTGGTTGCTGAGATTAAAAAAATAAAACTGGTGACTGTACAATACTGTACTAGTCCATGCGATTTCCTTACAACTAAGGTAGAGGTGGGTGACTGTCTCATGGGGAAAAAATGAATAAAGAATGATGGTACAAATGTTGCCTTCTCTCCTCCTGGATGGCACAAGGTGCACAAATCTGAACCTTTGGGCAGTTGGTGATAAGACAAGACTTTTTTTGCTCATGACTTTCTCAACACTCAGCCATGTCACACTACCCATCACTATGGAGTCAAGGAAGGTTAATAATTTGCTAGGAGATGGGGTGGGGGCGGGCGGGGTAAACACAGCCTCATTTTAACTGTAAACTTCTCCAGTGGCAGAAAAACCACATTTGACACTGCTTTATATCTCCCTCGGGAACTTTATGTCTCACACTGCTACTGCTCATCGATTGAAGTGTCCACAGTATACTTTTTACACATAATTTCTCAGTAAACTAAGTTGCTATTGAGAAATTTTAGTCTAGCAAGTCAGATAGCACAGTTCCCTTTGCCTACACGACAAGGAAAAATTATCCATATGTTCACTAAACTCATATGTATCTTCATGGTCAACTGTCAGTTCCTGGAAAGGTATCTGAGGGTCCCTCCAGCCACGGCACAGGGACGGCCAAGGCTGCCCCCTAGACCCCTGTAGGCTGGAGGATGCCATGTTATGTGACACCCTGAGCTGGCATGTATGTCCTTTGTCCTGCTACAGGAGTCCCACGAGGTAGATTTCCTAGGGATTCTGTAAACTAGAAAAATGTTTGGCCGACTCTAGAATGATCTACATATATTTTCTTTTTTTGACTTTAAACGCAAATACCAAATGCATTATAACCCACGCTGCACCACTGTCCCATCTGTCTTCATTCGTGGTGCGTCCTCGGTAAGCACTGATTTACTATCTAGTTCCTGGAACAAATGAAATAGATTATAACGAACGACACTGCTTCTCACCATCTTCTCTGGACCCACATGAGTTCTCAGCTTCACTCAGGACTAAAGCTGCAGGTTTTCAGCACAGGGAAAGTATCCTGGAGCAGATGGAATTTTCCTAATTATTCAGCAAACTCTCAGGAACAAATTCAGAGGTTAAAAGACAAAAGCATCTTTTGTTTACGTTCTCCTCAGGGCATTAACTGATTTTATGATTTTTCCAACTGAATAGCTATGTAGATTCCCGATTTCTTAGAAGCACTTTGTTATAATCATCGTTGAATATTCTGAATATGCTCAAGTCACCCACACGGAGAACAGAGCACTGGGCTGTGGTCTGCAAGTGGCAGCGAATTCCAGGAGACCACGGTTCAGAGGCCTGGGACCTCCTGACTGCTCAGTCATGTCTTATCTCTACCAGAAAGAAATTATCAGGAGTTTAATTGTTGCAAATTCTGAATTGTTCTTTCAACAATTTTATAATAATTAACAGCTGGTCACAACATGAAGCTGGGGCTAGGTCACCACACTTTCAAGGAGTTTAATAGCATAGTTAAGGAGGCAAAATAGTAGCTGGAGGGGACAGTGCTTTTAAGAACAAAGAAGGATTCTGGGCATTTTTACAGATGGAATGGAAGGATTCCATGGAGAGAGACCAAATGCAAGAAAACAAAGGGATAATTATGAACCATAATTATTACTTGGGCCAAGAGTAGATACCCAGAGGAGGGGTTAGTCTTAGAGGGAAGAGGGGTAATTCCTCATGAGAAACAGAGGGAAGGAAGAATAATGGATGCGCAAAGATGCCAACACTTTTTGAGATGAAAGGAAAAGAGAGGGATCAGCTCATGTGCAATGGACTTGCAGTTCTCAGTAATGACCTAGCCAAGGTTATCTTTAGAAGGGGAGGTGAGGGGGGCAAGGGTAAAGTTTTAAGGAGCTCAAAGGAAGTGTGTGTGGGGGGGGGTGGAGGCTGGGTGTCTGAAACCTCCAGCAAGGGAACTGTGACATGAAATCATCTTGACAGTTGCAAGATGCAGGTGCAGCTGGACTGGACTGCATGGAACCATAGTGAAAAGGGATTTTAGAGTTTTTCTGTAGTATGCTTCAAAGTCTCCAAATACCACCCCAAAAAGTGATCAGGACACAGGCCTAGACATGCTCAACAGAAGTCCAGAACAGAAACAGGGATAAATGCTAGAAGAGGCTGCATCCTAGTGTTCTGTCTTCTAGTGCAGCTCTTGAAGACATCTTTGGTGGGTCTTTCAATGAAACGGTACCATGGATAACTATCTTGGTCTATCTGGGCTGCTGTGACACTAGAAATTTATTTCTCACGCTTCTGGAGGCTGGGAATCTAAGACCAAGGTGCCCACAGATTCAGCGTTTGATGAGCCCGTCCTCCTGGTTCACAGACACCATCTTCTCACTGGCTTCTCCCAGGAGAAAAAGGCAAGGGTGCCTCTTGGGGTCTCTTTTATAAGGGCACCAACCCCTTTCTGAGGGCTTTACCCTCATGACCTAATCACCCTCCAAAGGCCTCACCTCCAACTTCCAAGACATTGGGGATTAGGTTTCAACGTAACATAACGTTTGGGGAAGACACAGTCAGTCTACAGCAACGTCTGTCTCTAACTAGGCTCACTGGCTGCTCGGTCAAGGGTATCTCACCTCCCTGTCTCCGTCTCTCATCCACCTGCTCACAGTAAAATCATCACTTATCATGTACAAATGGTCTCTGAAATCACCATTAACACTAATCTACTAACTCACACCACGATTATTACCAATGTAATTACCATTCACCATAACTTTATAGTACATACTATGATTATTATTACCTGCGTACCCTGGCAACAGTAAACAGCTACCAATAGTAATTAAGCGATCTTCCTCTGTGCCAGACATGGTGCTGAGAACACAGTATATTTGTACATCATCTCTTTTGCTTCTCACCACAAGCCACCGTGATGGCTATCGTGGACTGAGTTTACACATGGGGAACCTGAGGCTCTGAAGTGTAGATACTCCAAGACACAACCTTGTAAACTGACTGTACAACAATAAAAAGTTAGAATATAGTGAGGTTCTAACATAACAGTAAATATGCAAAAGCTTACTGCAGAAAGAAGTGCAGATACCCTGAGAGGGCCAAAGTGCCGATCAGGGGCAGAGCAGTTCTGTGCAACAGCAAAGCCCAGCCCTGTAAAAGTATGTCTGCATCCCCCATCATTTTTGACTGGGAATTAGTAGTCAAATAATGTCCCCCCCAAATTCACATCCACCTCAAACCTCAGAATGTGAACCTGGAATTACAGCCTTTGCAGCTGGTTTAAGCTCTGGAGATGAAATCATCCTGGATCTAGGGTGGGTCCTAAATGCAATCACTGATGTCCTTATAAGAAGAGGAGAGGACACAGAGTGACACACACAGAGAAGGCCACGGGAAGACAGAGGCTGAGGAGTGATACAGTTACACGCCAAGTAACGCCAGGAGCCACCAGAAACTGGAAGAGGCAAGAATTTCCCTCAGAGCCTCTGGAGGGAGCATGGCCCCACCAAGACTGTGATTCATTTCTGGACTCCAGAACTGTGAGGGAGTACACTTCTGTTGCTTTAAGCCACTCAGTTTGTGGTGCTTTGTTACAGTAGCGCTCAGAAACTAGTATGGAGCCCTTTCACAGAAATACATAACTTCTCAAATACTCTTAGGAGTATTTTTCATCACTTCATTGTTTTTAGCAGTACATGCAAATGTGATCTTAGGCAAGAGGTATTTTATTTTTATTCAGAATACTAAATATTGTGCATAATGCTTACTTAGACATTATATTTAATGTCACTCATAATATATAAGAAATTTTTAACTTCATCCTATTAAATAAATGATGCAAACTGTTTAATTATGTAAGAAAGATATGATTTATAAAAAATACATTAAAAACTACATACTGTGTTTTTACATGGGCCCCACGTATATTAAGATGCAGACTGAGATTTCACTATTTGCTACAGCATCAAAAACAGAAAATAACCTGCAGTTGGGATGATTGTTTTCCTTTTGCTTGATGTCCACTAGTATTTACTTCAATATTTATGATATGCTTTAAACTGCAAGACAAGACAGAAGGTTTCAGTGGCTATTTGCAAGCATTTCTCTACAAATAACACACTATGTACATGGATATTTATATTTCTAATAAGTCAAAAATTGAATGTAAATGCTAGCATCTTTCTGTTTTGAAATCAGTTATTGAAGAATGAGAGTTTAATGCACAATGTAAGCATATTTGAACTCTCTGTGATTTTCATCTTATAGCGGAAAATATTTAAATAATTTTCATTGATACATTTAAAGGTACATAATGAAACAATTGCTGTTCCCAACCTGGGAAACTTTTCTGAGTCCTCTGACAGCTCAGAAACCTCCAGCCAGAAAAACATGGCAATATTCTACATTAGCATTCTCAAACACTTGGTTCCAGGAGCAATCTGCAATTTTAAATAGACACCGAGGATTCCAAATAGCTTTTGTTTATATGGGTTAAAACTGTCGATATTTACCATATCTGAAACTGCAGTTGAGAAATGTTTAAAAGATTTCTTTAACTCATTTGAAAGTTAAAATAGTACATGTATTATATGTTAGCATAAAGAATATTTTTGTGAAAAATAAAACACATTTTCTCCCCCAAATTAATAAGAAGTATGGTGTTGTCTTGCATTTTTGCATATCTATTTAAAGGCTAGCTCAATAGGCTACAGGATTCTCACATCTTCCACATTTGAACTGTGTGTGGCAATATGTTGTTTTAGTTGAAGTCATATGAAGAAAATCTGTGCCATTAAATGAAGAGTATTTTAATAGCTTTTTTAGGAAGACAATTGTGGATATTCTTTTGATATCATGCCAAAATTTGACACCAGATAGTTTCTTTAGTCAGTTGCAATGTGAAATTTGAAACCATATCAGTGAACTTTTAAATGTACCCCATTAATTATATGAAAATCATTAGTCTGTCTTCTATTATTAACAGAGCTCTTCTCATATGTGATTCGGTAACATCATGCATTAACCATGTGGAAAATAGTGGGTTCCTGAGTTATGCAGATCTTCCAAATGTTAACACATAACATTATTCAATATGAAAAAAGTAACATTTGGTACTATCACCACCCAGCTCAACAAAAAACCCCTCAAATCTTGGGAAACTGTCAAGTTCACTGTGGCAGATACAAGTTTTTTTTTAATGTCATTTTTACTTGAATATTCAAATTTTACCATTAACAAATACAATCCGTTGTTTTTTCTTGAAATACTAGGTTTACCTTATTCACTTTAAAGAAATGTATCTGCCAAAAAGTCAGTAAGTAACCACAGTTTGTCCCTCAGTGATTCTTCCGGGTGAAAATGATGTTCCCAGATGAAAGCGGCTGGGTCAGCGCGTGACTCCAACAGCAGCAGAAGTGGCTGGTGAGGAGGCACGGTTCACACACACTTCCATCAGCTGCAGAAGTCTCTGGGCATACTTCTCATGTTGTCACACTGAATATGTCTCTTTAAAAACATGTACTCAAAATTTGAAATTTAATAAACTGGCTAACTTCTATTGGTTCGTCCAGGATATTTTAGGGAAAATGGCTATTTGGGGACATGTGTCCAGGTGAAGCACACCATAAGCATTAATATCGTCTGGTGCCCCTGCCTTGATTGGCACCAATATGCCAGCATTTTTACCCATTGTGGCTTTTGTGCAACCACGGCAAATGGTGGAAAAGGCAAATAATGTCATGGTATTGTTATGAAATAATCATTACCTCATAGACCACTAAAAGGGTCTCAGGGACCCCCAGGGACCTGAGGCCCACAGTTTGAGAACCACTATTTAAACTACTTCTAGATGCCAGAGTCAAGGCCACAAAATTAGCACCAGTAAATCTCAGACTAACTCATCATCCTAGACTCTAATCCTGCCCTTTGAAAGGATAACTCCTTCCCAGCAATCGCTCTGTCTTTACCCTCCTGGCTCCCCACCTGCCTGGGCCCCCGAAACTAGAAAGCCTGGAGCCTTCCTGCCACAGATGTGAGCTGACTCTCCTTTCTTGTCTAGGGAGAGGGTCTGCGAAGACAGCTGGGCTGGCTCGTGGGAAACGCTGCTCTCAGGGACTGTGCTTGCCAGCCTTCACACAGCAAGAGCTTTTGAAGTAACTAAAGTAGGCAATTCTGACCAAAAATAAGCCATGGTCTCTTGTGTCCAGGCCCAGCTCCCCGAACACTGAAGCGTGGCTCCCACTGAGCCTTCACCGCACCTGCCAAATTGGAATGAGCAGGGAAGCAAGACAACCGTCAACATCCTCTTTAACAATTCTTCCCAAAACACATTTGCATGTGGAGTGGCAGCCGGAGCAAAGTCCCAGTCAGGGGATCTGTGCTGTCTCCTTTCACGTTACCTTTTCTCTGGTTTTGGCCGGGGAAAGAGGGACACCTTTCAAATGTCTCAGGAAAGCCACAAGCTCTGATGCCATCATTCTGGGTCTCAAGGACCATCAGCTAATTACTTTAAAGAAACTGTACTTATGAAGTCATCTGAATAATCCTCAAGCTGCTGGCCCTGTCTGAATAAATGCTGAGGACCTGTAAATGGGCTCGTGAAGCAGCAAAATATGTGAGTAAGACTGAGCTCCATCAGACATGGAAGGTCTTCACCACACAAACCTGCTGTTATGGAGTGCCACTTCTAGAAAGTTTGCGAGCCACACCCAAATCGAAGGGCTTCACAGTTCCAGTTCAAGGTAGCTTAATGTCTTGTGTCCAGAGTAAGCCCAGGGTGTGTGCGTGTGCGTGTGCGTGTGAGACGTTGAGGGGCAGGTTGGGGAACGGATGGCAGATGAGGTAGACCTCCTCAAACCAAACCAGCCTACCCTCCAGGTATTTGTCAGCGATCATCACCTCCCTTCCTGGCAGGAGGGAAAGCCCTGGGGCGGGGAGGGCAATGCAGAGCTAGAGATCCAAGCTCAGACTCTGGAAGGAAACCCCAGGGTTACTACTTCCTGGGTGGGTGGCCTTGGGCACATTACTTAACCTAACTGCCCTATGCGTCAGTTTCCCATCTAAAATGGGAACAACACTGGTACCTACATCTCAGAGTTGTTATGAGGACTAAATGAGTTAATATTTGTAAGACTGTTTAGAACAGTATCCAGCACAGTATAAGCCTGTATAAGTGTCTGGATGTTTTTTCTAACACCTACCCCTATTCTATTCTATTCTGTTTCTTCATTCAATCACTGAGTGATATAAACCCACCCCTGAGGAGACATAGATACTTAGGCCCATCTTCAGAACAAAACCATAATGGATGTGCAGCAGCATTATTAAGTTAGTCATCCACAAACGTTATTAGAATAAATCATGAATAATGTGTGTGCTTTAAGCGCTGTCTAGCCATTAACTTTTTAAAATTTCATTTAGCTTTGTGAAGCATGCCCTATAGAACATAGCTACCATAGCAGCTCTCAGCTTTTTCAAGCATAAAGACCTCTATAATTGTTTTAAAACATAGGGCCTGCTCACCCCCGCCACAGGGCACGTTCACGTGTGCATACATGTACTCGTGCACGCTCGCATACACACACACACACACACACACACACGAGAGTAACTTCACTATCGTATATTTCTTACCTTCCTACTGATCTGTGATTGAGAAAAATGGCTGCTTTAAAAGTGACTAAGAATTTAAGAACACCTTCAAATAAATTTATATGAAACATATTATTTATGTATCGATCCACTGAGGACGGTTGGTTCCCAAGGAGGTTCCAGGACCCTTGTATTAATTCCTCAAGGGTCTGGGTTCCTCAGATTAGGAGCCATTTTCACAGAGGAATAGAATCATCAGAAGCTAAGTGCATGTTCTTGAAAAAATTCAAATACATTAAAATAAAAGTTGATTCGTCAAGTGAAGGTCAAATACCAGAACCCTGACCTCAGTCTAACATCAAGTGGTCGCTGCAGTCTTGCCCTGGTTAGCGTATGCCAGGCAAGACGTATTTCAGTACATTTGAACACAGCAGTATTTCAAGAAGTTAAAGGCCAATATTTTTTAATGTCTTTAATCAGAACAGCTTGCTTTCCTCTCCATACAGTCTTCCACAGTTGGGCCTTACAATTTTTTATTGTTTACTCCTTCAGGAATCTGACCCACTGCAGCAAAGACATTAAACAGAGAAACAGATAATCCCATGTAGTTTCTTCAGGAACCATGCCTGGTTCCAGAGATAACAGAAAGGACCCAAATTTCCTGGAACTAATACAGATCCATGGAAACATTCCCCAAGCAAAAACAGGGAGGCTCAACAGATTGGAAATTTTTCAGACAATTCAAAACTAAGGATAACAAGGGATTTTAGAAACCCCCTATAGTTGATAAGGGTTTCCCCTCTGTATGACATGGAATGCAGTCCCAAGAGCTGACCTTTGTCTGTCAGATAAAATAGTACTTAAAGTAAACATCTGCTGAAACTACACTGAGGAACAAGTTCTTCAGTTATTTTCTTCTGGACTTCTCATTCCCTTTGAGACTAAATGTAAAATAACCTCTCAGTATTGCATTTTGCTTTAAAGGAAGAGCCATTTTTATTTTAGGACATAATGTGCAAAATCATGCTATCTGACACTACATTATATTCACAGATCATGCAAGCTAAATAAAGACACCTTGCTGATTTCTTAATATAGAGTCAGCTAAGATTAGTTATGCATCTGCCACCTTAACATTCAGATTGGGGGGGGGAGCCTTCATTAAAAATCACACTTGGATTGGAAGTGCTTAGAATTTCATGGTTCATTTAAGAGCATCACAATCAAGAATTTAATTATGTCAAAAAAAGAATGGTATCTCCTTAACAACCAAAATTACATCCCCCTCAATTTCTACCCCTTCAACCAAAGTGGATCATTTTCCTTAACCTCTATGGACTTGTTTTCTGACCTACGAAATAAAGAGTTTGACTAGACGATTTTAAGATATCCTCCAATTCTATCACGCTGTGATTTTAAGATTTCTATGGAATAGACTGACGAGGAGGCAAAGAGGAAACAGAGCCAAGATGCTATGGGAATTTGGCCAATTAGGTTCCTAAACACGGCAATATTTCCCATAACGCAGACACACATCCCATGGGCATCATCAGTGGACTGGCAACTCAGAGCAACTGTAGAACAACAGTTTCACCAAAACCTCACCTCTGCATTACTATTTAAACATCTGACTACACAGTTTATTTAATCCATTCTATTTTTAATGCAAGGATCTCTAAGACATCTGTTAAACAACAAAATTCAGCTGAACAGAGATTTGCAAAGGTTAACCACTATAATAAAAATAGACAAAAAACAAATTTCTTCTGTATAGCACAGGGAACTATATTCAATATTTTGTGATAACCTTTAGTGAAAAAGAATATGAAAAGGAATTTTATACACACACACACACACATACATATATGCATGACTGGGACATTATGCTGTACACCAGAAATTGACACCTTGTAACTGACTATACTTCAATAAAAAATTTCATTTGAGTAAGTAAGATCTAATTGACTTTAAAAATAAAATAAAAATTAAACACAGAAACATATGCCTAACAATATGCTTTCAATAAATCACTGAATCTCAAAAAAAAAAAGGATTCCTCTCATCCAAGGCCTGTGTGTTATGGCATCAAGATGGACTGAGAACTAATGACAGGAAATTAATCTCTGTGGAGGGGAGGGGAAGATCTTATTTTGGGATCAGCAAATCTAACAATAACTTCCAGGCTGAGGAGCAAAGTGTTTATGCTTCAAAACTTTCTATAAATGCACAGTATAATGCTTTACATTGCTGAATGACTTAAATAATTCATTCTGGTCGTGGATAATGTTTTGATTGGTTCAATTAAATGAAGGTCTAACTGGTTCCCCCACCAAATAGCCTCAGACAAAAGCTTACCTGCAGGTCATTTATTTGGGAATGTGACCCCAGAGAGCAGAAGCAGGGGCCAGGGAGAGTAAAATAAAGGAGGGAAAGCCAACACAAGGATGTATCTGGAGTTGGCTACTCAGTGATGTGCTGTTTGTTTCTGTTAAGACCTTCAAAGGAGTCTTAGGAAATTCACTTCAGAACCACGCATGTGAGAGAAGAAAGAGGGAAACATTTGGCCCTCTCTATTACCCATCTGTCAAGGTTTGCCTGTGGGTGGTCATTTTTCTGCACTTCTTGCTTACACACAGGTGAGCAACTAGTCAGCTGCCACAGGAGTGAATGACAAAATCCGAGCTTCTCTAAACGCAGAAGCATGGGCTTGAGCCAATGAGCTGACAGGCTACACCCATGTGCTGCTGGTTGAAGCCTGTGCAGAACTGTTCACTCAGCAGTGGGTGGAATAAGAATTAAGGCCAAGATGATTTGGACTGGTGCAAATGAACATCAGGCATGTGTATAAGTCAGGGTGGGCCAGTTATGCTGCAGTAACAAATGACCCCAGGATTTCAATGGCTTACAATAACAAAGGTTTATTTTTCACTCGTGCTACAAATCCAAGGTGTGTCTGCTATGGTTCTGTGCCCTTTTCTTCATTTCAGGACCAAAGCTGACAAACCAGTCTCCATCAGAAACGTAGTCAAGTCATTGTGACTTGAGGGAAAATATTAAATTTGTAAACTATGCACAGTTTCATAAAGCTTCTGCCTGGAAGAGGTCCACATCACTTCTACTCACCTTTCATCGACCGAAAAAAGCCATCTGCCTATTCTCAGTTCAAAGGGCTAAAATATATAGTCCTCCTTCAGGGAGAGGTGGTGGGTAGGGTGATTCAGAGTACAGTAATACAATCTATCATACTATACTTTCATTCTCATGGGAGAAAAGCCAAGTGTAGGGAGGAACAATTCACTTTAAGGAACTCAGTGCAAATTCTTTCACAGCACCATCTTTTCTTTGAGCACATGGCCGCCAATATTTAGGAATACTAAGTCTCAAAGAAAGCAAATCTTTTTCCAATGAGGAAAAAAAAGCATGAGGGGATACCTCACAGGAAAGCATAAGAAATCATCTACTCCTTCTGTTGTGAATCTCTTCATTTTATAGATGGTGAGATGGTTCTCAGAAATCACAAATGAGGTGACTTCTAAGGAAGTTAATGACAGACCTGGGAGTAGGCTTCAACGCTCTGTATTCACATTCCAGGGCAAAGCTGATAGGAAACATTATGGTCATAATTTTGCATTCAAGTTACCTAAAAAGTATATGCATTTTATGGAAAGTATTTTTTTTTCAATTTAACAACCTACTATAACAATGAAACAATTTAAAATAGCTAGGTGAGCACTACATTGACAAGACAAAATTCAACTTGATTTATTAATACATACTCCTGCAAGTAAGCACGTTACAGTTGGAGCATTTGATTTACCAGCCTGCTGACCAGGGATATCAGGTTCTTTGTATAAACTTAAGAATCTCAGAATTTCGTTGGATGAAATGACCAAGAGGGAAGAGGTTCAACAACGCTCATTTAAATAAAGGGAGTCCATATTTGGGAGAGAAAATTGTAACATCCAGGCCTTTACTTAATTTGATCTGCCTTCAGGGGCCGCTGATGAAAGGGTGGCAAATCATTGCATTCATGTATTTATTCAGTCTGAATTTACTGAGCCCCTGCTACGTGCACAGCTCAGTTCTGGGCACGGGGCTGACAGTAAAGAGCTAGGCAGACAACGTCCTTTCCCCTCCAGAGTATACACTTTGGGGGGGGGGTGGGGGATGCAGAGAATAAACAAACGTGTAACTAACCAAGAAAATTTCATTTTAGGGTAGGTCTTCAAAGACTGTAAAACAAGAGTATGACAGTGAGAGGTGGGGCATCAATCTGTGCACAGTGGTCTCTCGGAGCAGACAACATGTACGAAAATTATAAAACACTTTATATAAAATCACAACCCGCTTTTTAGTAACAGCAACATTATCCTTTAAGGACTGTTGTTACCCGATTAAGATCTGTGAACAGATTTTACCCTCGGTGCTTTCCCTCCACTTCCCATTCATTCCCCACTAAATTTCTCTTTTAATTGGCCATTACTATATTTTTTCTTGTTTTATTTATTACATGTAATTTTATGATTATAGACTTAATTTAAAAATCAAGAAAGGAAGTTATTTTATATGCCCGCTATCTAAATTAATTTGCTGTTTAAGTCTTTTCTATATATCATGAAGCCTTTGAAAGAAAATTCATCTTTCCTCTCCTCACCAGTCCCAGGCACCCCATCTTCCCTTACTTATGTCTAATTTTTTTTAAGACTTTTTTTTCAGGGGGAGTAATTAGGTTTATTCATTTTGTTTAGTGGAAGTACTAGGGATTGAACCCAGGACCTAATGCATGCTAAGTAGGCACTCTACCACTGAGCTGAACCCTCCCCCCATCTAATTCTTGTTGTAGGAAGATTTCTTACCTTTCAACTCTCCATTTGGGCAAAAATGCAGGTTCTGCTAAACAAAAACTTCCTTTCCAACCCATCCTGGGCAGAAACACGTACAGGAGGCAGAATTCTAAGACTGTCCCCAGTGACCCTTGTCCAATCCACCCCGCCTCTGCCCCGGAGTATGGGTGGAACTGTGAATATACCATGAGATGTCACTCCCTGATTAGGTTACACTGTATGACAAAAGGCAGATTCTTCAGGATGGCTTCATCTAATCCTAGTCCTTTAAAGGCATAGTGCTTCTCTGGCAAGGAGACAGGAAGGCAGAGAAACTGGGAGCAGGAGAAGGACCTGGCCCACTCCTGCTGGTGTGAAGATGGAAGGGCTAGTGAGAACTCAGTCAGTCTCCAGATGCCCACTGCTAATAGCCAGCAAAGAAACAGGAACCTTGCATGTACAGCTGCAAGGAACTGGATTCTCCCAGCAGCCTAAAGGAGCTTAGGCGAAGATTCTCCCTCACATCCTCCAGATAAGAGCCCAGGTTGGCTGATACCTTGACTTTGGTCTCAGAAGACCCTGAGCAGAGCCAACCCTGCCAACTTACCCAGCATGTTGACCTATAGAACTGTAAGATAGATAACCAATGGATGTTATTTTTTAGCCATTAAGTTTGTGGGACTTTGTCAGGTGGCAATAAAAAACTGATACCACATGTAACTAGATTTATCAACTCAAGTGTTCTATCAATAAACAGCTGAATAATGATTCTTACCCACCTTCAGAATGTGCACCATTCATTCTAATAAAAGGAGGGGATTTCTCTGGAAGAGATGGGGAGGAGGGTCAGTGATGGAAAAGCAGCACTGGATGTGGGACAGACTAATGGCCCAGTTGCAGTGTCACTCCTGTGCTGGGCCACCAACTACTTAAAGGAAGGGAAGAGGCATGGAGTAGCTAGGATACACTAAAATGTGTCAAGGGAGAGGAATTTGAGTACC
Source organism: Camelus ferus (assembly GCF_009834535.1). Classification (NCBI taxonomy): domain Eukaryota; kingdom Metazoa; phylum Chordata; class Mammalia; order Artiodactyla; family Camelidae; genus Camelus; species Camelus ferus. The sequence goes on along the minus strand of NC_045703.1, from coordinate 58,180,448 downwards.
ATCAACGGATTTTCTTTCCAATTCTTAGTACACAAGTTCAGCGAGAAAGGGGAGATGGTGAAATTGCTTAAAAGATGTCCTGCCTTTATGGCACTTTTCCAGCTATAAACTCACGTGCATACAGGCGGAGCGCAGAAGCATTTACATAGCGCAGCAGAGGAAACACTGGTTCACCTGTTACCCTTTCCTTTTCCTTGGCACAAAGGAAGACTCTAGTTTCAAGCTCCCCTACATATATATCAGGGACATTTGATGGAGTTCTGGCAGATGGGATGTAAGTAGAAATAACAGAAGTCATTTCTAGGCCACACTCTTAGAAAATACCATGAACCAATCTTAAGGTCTTTTGTCCTTGAAGAGGCCATGTGTTGAGATGACAGGCCACTGGATGGGGGGAGCCTGGATCTCCGAGTCACTGTGTGGAAGAAAGCCTCCACCAACAGACACTGAACTTTGTTGGAGCCAGAAATAAGTCCCTGTTAAGGTGCTGAGATTTAGGGGCGGGGGCATAATTTTCTTATTACAGCATAGCTTAATAATATTAACTTGACCTAAATTTATTTTTCTCATTCGATTTAACAGGCTTAGACAGAATCTCTTTATCTTAAACTTTTTCTTGATTTAGTGTAACACTCAAGCATTACACAAGAACATTAACACAGGAATTTGAATATCAAATTTAATTACTGTTAGGAAAAATTCACATTCTGACACATCTGATATTTACACTGGATAATTTCTGTCTTACATAAAACTATAATGAAGAGCACATATATACACGCAAATTTATACATGTACATGTAATTATTAATAATAGGAATAATGACAAACTCCTTCCTGCAATGCTAGTTTAAAGTGTATGTACCCTTAATCACATTTCCAGCCCTCACTGCCCCCACTTCCCACAGCAGGAGAAAGGAGGCCCTACCTCTCTGATCTTTTCAGCATAATTTAAGCAATATCAACCTAGAACAAGGACAAGTGTAAAATGAAAACTACCATTTGCTTATCAGGGAGAAAGGTTCACAATGAGAAGTCAAAACTATTTTCCCGAACATTCAGAAAAGGTGTTAACCATTTATAAACCAGGAGGCAGAAGTGAATACACCAGGCCTTCTAACCCAATCACCTAATTTGCCATTTCCTTGAAATGAATTTCAAAAGACCTAAGAAGAGACAAAGGGCTAATATGTATTCTTTAATGTACAAGATTATAATTAACCTAACGTCTGTTTCAAATTTACTATTATCTATAAAAGAATAAATAATTTGATAGCCCTCTAATATAGCTCTTAAGCTTTAAATCACTGACCATAACTAATACGCAGCTTAATAGCAAGAGTAGCCTAAATAGAGCCACCGACTGCAATTTCACTGAGCGTAAATCATCATCATTTTTAATGCAAAGGCAACAGCAAATCTCTGTAATTACTGGGTGCATTTTGAATCACTTTTATTATTACTGCACTGGCCCCATTAAAAATCCAAAACACTGAACTGCATGGAATATAAAACTAGAATTATGATACCCTACAAACTCTAATTGAAATCCATAAATTTTCTACTAGTACTTCAAATTATTTTGTTGCCAAAGAATTTCAGGTATTCAGAATTAACTTTGAAAGTTTTGGCTTTGTCTAGAGCAATAAGTGAGAGCATTTTATACTGCCAAATTTGGGGGAGTTGATTTCAGAGCAAAACCATGTGGATGGTTTCTTAATCACTCAGGATTTTATATTCCTAAAGAAAATCATATGCAAAAGGAAAAATAGAACAGAAAAATCAAATGGAATATCTTGTCCACAAAAGGATTATTAAATAGTGCATCCTTTCCCAAATCACTGCCGCAGCCACTCTCACCCAAAATGATGATTTACCCTCACCCAATGGGATGTGATGGGGACAAGAGACCTCGCAATGTCAGGATTAGTCTCCTTACTAAAAACAACAAAGGGATGTCACTACATGTACAAAAAGGGAGCAATAACAACATTCTTATTCATATGAGCAATGAACCCAGAATGGGCCACCAAGCCACTGTGAGGGATGGTGACATTAGAAACAGAGTGTGAATTAATAGCTAACGATTTAATAACTGCCTCTTATATACATTCCGTAAATACTGGAGTTCACGTGAATGTGTGTATCTGTGTAGATACAGTATTTACATTACATAGCTGAGCATGCGGTGTAATCATCCTACTAAAATTAAATTTCCTATATACTGATCCTTACTAATTTGCCTGATGTCCACAATAGAGGTTGCAGCCCTGCAAAGCCAACAATTTTCTTTTAATAAGATTGTGCTGGGAATGCAGTTTGGTGCAGCCACTGTGGAAGACAGTGTGGAGATTCCTCAAAAGACTAGGAATAGACTTACCATATGACCCAGGAATCCCACTCCTGGGCTTATATCCAGAAGGAACCCTACTTCAGGATGACACCTGTACCCCAATGTTCATAGCAGCACTATTTACAATAGCCAAAATATGGAAACAGCCTAAATGTCCATCAACAGGTGACTGGATAAAGAACAAGTGGTATGTTTATACAATACTACTCAGCCATAAAAACCGACAACATAATGCCATTTGCAGCAACATGGATGCTCCTGGAGAATGTGAAGTAAGCCAGAAAGAGAAAGAAAAATACCATGAGATCGCTCATATGTGGAATCTAAAAAACAAAAACAAACAAACAAAAGAAAAACAAAGCATAAATACAGGACAGAAATAGACTCATAGACATAGAATACAGACTTGTGGTTGCCAGGGGGGTGGAGGGTGGGTAGGGATAGACTGGGCTTTCAAAACTGTAGAATAGATAAACAAGATTATACTGTATAGCACAGGGAAATATACACAAAATCTTATGGTAGCTCAGAGAGAAAAAAAATGTGACAATGAGTGTGTATATGTCCATGTATGACTGAAAAATTGTGCTGAACACTGGAATTTGACACAACATTGTAAAATGATTATAAATCAATTAAAAATGTTTTAAAAAAAAGATTGTGCCACCATAGGGAGACTTTTTATAAATTATATGCATTATAATTTTCTTCTCACAGTATCCTGGCATCAGAAAGGCCTTGATCTCCTTTGAGTATCTTATTTTTGGATACACTTTTCTATTACCTTTAAAAAGAGAGGATTTTGATGCACTAACGTTTGTTTCTTAGTTGTGACAAAATTACCATGGTAACGTAGGATGTTAAGAATAGGGAAACTGTGCCAGGTTATAGAAACTATCTGTACTACCTGTCCAACTCTTATGTAAATCTAAAACTATTTGAAAATAAGGTCTATTAAAAATAATAGTCAATCAGAAAAAAAAGAGAGGATTTTGCTCTTCCGTGAACATTCCTTTCCCACTTCTCCAGGAATGCCTCCACTCCTCCCCCAGCTACTGTCTAGAACTGACTCGAATTCCATCCTTTGTGTTATAAATTTCCAGGTCACCCCATCCTGAAGAATTCATTCTCCTTATTCTAAATTTAGTCCATTTACCAACCATCCTGCTTTCCCATCTTTGCTGCCTTAAGCTATCACTTAACTTATACATTTAGTATTTCACAAATTTCTGTCTGAACTATAAGTTCATCCATTGAGATCTCAGTGCTGACACAGTAAAAAAATTGTCCATAATTCTCAACACTTAAGAGTTTCATAATTTTAAAATAAGATGTTCTTTCTCAAATTATTTAGACCTAAATATTATGTATTCTGGTCATTATACCCAATTTGGCTCCAAGAAAATCGCATCCACAAACAGCAAAACAAAGACTTAGATAGTAAATTTTTTTTTAATTAAAATTTTCTCCCTTCTATATAAGTTCAACTAAGGTCTATAATTCCGACCTTGCTATTACGAGATCCTTCTCCAGAGACATAAGCAGAGGATGCTCTCATTTGAAATCATAAAAATGCTTCTAGATGTCAAAACGTAAACGTGTGTACAAGCAAATCAATGCAAGAAAGGGCAAGTGACACATCCTTCAATACAGAAGAATAATTCTGCACCAGGAGGAACAGGACTTCACATCTTGATTTTTGTCATTCTGTGTGTGAGCTTGGGACACTGGCTCAGTGCTTTAAAAAACCAGGATGGGAAAGTAGGGTTAGAATGACACGGATCAGTGATTCTCAAACCACTGAGTCACCAGCCTGCTGTGTGTGTGTGCACACATGTGCACGTGCATGCGTGCATGCGTGTGTCCTAACCATTCATTCAGACAAGCTCCTTGTAACTCTGTTTGGGGATTCCTTATGAGAGTTTGCTTCAAAAAAGGTTCTACATGAAAAAAATTGAAAACCCCATTCCTTTCACCTCTTTCATGGCATGTCTCTACAAATGCTTGCTTGCTTTTTTTTTCTTTTAGTGGAGATACAGGGGATTGAACCCAGGACCTTGTCCACACTAAGCATGTACTCTACCACTGAGCTACTACCTTCTCCTCTGCTTTCCTTTTATAATAGGAGAAAACTCAGGCTGGAAAGGCTAGAGGGCTCACCTCCCTCAAGGCCCAAAACTAAACTAGCCAATGGCAGAGCAGGGATCAGACCCCATATTCCATTTGTGGTCCTTTCTCCTCCATTCGAGGTATGGCAAGGTATCTCCACACTTCGGCAGGCAATGACCAGCCCCCCTCGCCCCGTGTTGTGGTCCAGGCAGGCCAACAACTTGCACTGGAGCTTATGATGGCTAATTTTATGTGTCAATTTGGCTTGGCTACAGTGCCCATTGTTTCTGGTCAAAATCAGTCTAGATTTTGCTGTGAAGATATTTTTCAGCTGTGTTTAACATTTAAATCTTCCAGTAAAGCAGATTATCCTGCACAATGTGAATCGTCCTCATCCAGTCAGTTGAAAGCCTTAAGAGAAAAGACTGAAGTCCCCCAAGAATGAAGACATTCTGCCTCCAGAGTGACTCCGGACTCGAGACTATGACGTTAACTCTCCCCGGATTCCCCAGCCTGCCCTGCAGATTTAAATATGCAAGCCCCACAACCACGTGAGGTAAGTTCCTTAAAACATATCAACCTTACACTGTCCCTCCTTCTCTCTCTCTCCCCCCTCTCTCTCTCTCTCCCCTCTCCCTCTCTCTCTCTCTCTCTCTCTCTCTCTCTCTCCATGCACACACCCTATTGAACCTGTTTCTCTAACACGGGACCGTCATCCTGCTGGGTTTGCAGTAAGTCTCTCTCTGTCTTCCGCCACCAATAAGGTTCCTGTGTGTCCCGTCTTGCAACACTATTGCCTATCTTCCTAATCTCAGCCTGAAAGCTTTACTTGATCTCCAAAATACTCAACCAAAGGCAGATCTACTATGAAGTAGAAGCCTCACGGCTTCTTACCCGGGCTTTTCCCAGGTCTTTTACCTAAATGTATATTCTTTTCTTTAAAAAGGGCCTCCCAGTTTGATAAACTTCACCTCCACAAGCCTTGGCTCCATCCCTGGATTTCGTGGATGGGTGAGTCTGCCAGAACCCCCTGCCGAAGGCCTGAGCATTGCTGGGACTAAGCGGCACTGCAGGTGTGTGAAATCTCAGCTCAGAAGAACGTAAGTTAACCTTTACTACACCAAATCCTGCAAGTAACTCTATAATAAGGTCTCCCCAGTGAGGAGCTGTTAATGTTTAATAACTGGCTCCCCAGGGGGGAAAAATGTATGCACACACACACATTCATAAATACATCATAAATTTTACTGATATAAATGATATATGGCACACAATTTACAAAGAGATAAACTCTGTAACACCCATTTTCATAAACTGCATAATACCCAACCGATTCTCACAGAACGCTTTTGTTGATTTGGGCTGAACCCTTGTATTGGAAGCCAACACGTATAATAGTGAGTAGAGCTCTGACATGAATGTTGGTTGCTATGTTTGTTTAAATTAATGAGCAAGATGAAAATGGAGGCGAGTGCCCTCTTAGTGCCATCCATTGAGTGGGTGCCTGCCAGGCACCAGGCATGGTGTCCGGCATTACTAAGACATGAGCCTGCCTTCACATCTTATGGAACTAAGACGACTTAAAACTGCAATTATCCTGCTAATAATCCAAGATTGCAATTAAATAGTGCAATTTCAGGCAGGATATTTTAAATGCTGAGCCAAATTCACATCTACAATTTACATAATCATAACTGACTATTGTGACTTGAGTGTAGATTTCACATGTGGACTGGACTTTATTCACGTAAACAAGATTGCAGTGTTTTTTCCTAAAACATCAGAACAAAGATTACTTGAGTGTTTTAGAGTCTGAAAAACCTCTTTGATCTCCAAAACTGAAAAGGGAAAAAATTATTATTTTTAAATCCTTGAAAGTTTAAAATGTCCTGGGATAACTGAAATACATATTCTGGTTTTGTTATAGAGACATCTCAAGCCAGAAAGAATCTACAGTAGGGGAAAAAAAAGACATATGTTTTATAAACAGAACACTGTTTAATGTGCTACAGTCAAGACAGTAGTTTACAATTTTACATAAGGCTAATTCTAAATGAAAGTAGGTCAAGTTCAGAGGTTAACTTGGATTAACTTGGATCTGTGTGACACGATTTGGTAGTTCTTAGAATAACAGATTAGACATCAAATAGCAGAAATTGCAGAGAAGGCTGATTATACAAAACACCCAGGGCTCAGAACCCAGAACAGGACTCTTCTCCCAGTGTTTGGGAACCAGTGGCCTGGCCATGCATCTCACTGATTCCTCAACTCCACCCCAAGCCACCTTGCACCCCTGCTCTCTGCCTTTCAGTTGGTGATTGTTAGCATTTCCAGCGAGTCCTTCATAAGGTTTGCATCTCACTGGTTGTTCTGCTCATTAAATTAATTTCATAACCCTCAACAATCACCACAAAGATTTAAAGAACCAAACCAAACAAAAACAAAACCACAAGCCAGTTGTGGCTGAGAAGGCAGGGGTGAGGGCTGGATGGCTTGTCTCCGAGAGGCCAGCTAAAAGGAGTTAGCTGGCCCCAGAGGGTACCGCGGGCTGCTTCACTTTGTGCTTCTCTGCAGAAAGGAAATGAGAACTGACATGCCCTACCCTCAGAAGAAGTTGTCTGCACCTGCTTCCTGCACACTGCCCAGAGGCCCTGCTCCAAGGTAAATGCCAACAAGGAAAATGTGCGTGTGCGTGTGTGCATGTGCGGACAGCATGGTGGTAAGTTACTATATTGCCAGAAAACATTTCTCCACTAATATTCATGTGATTCCTGTCCAGTTCACGTCTGTTTATAGTTAAAAAGCTAAGGTTAATTATTACTAAAGAGAAATCCCAAACACAAACAACAAATATTTCCTTTCCTGTGGCAGAACCTCTTAATATATTTGTTGGCTAGTTCTGTTTGCAGTTTTGTTTTTTTTTTATGCAGAATCTAAATGTCAGAAAAATACCTTCATCAGATGTGGTGACTAATCCACTTTAAAAAGAAACTAAAGACCATAAGAAAACACTGAAGAATCCCAACTGCTCATGATACTTTAATGTCCTCTCAACTTGTCTCCCAAACTGACAAATCTTTCCACTAACTATTCTTTCAAAGATGCAATACAAATCATAAATATCTCAGTTACCTCTGTATTGTATAAACTGGGCAAACTCTGAAAGAATTACTTTATGATAATATTCAAAACAGCCATATATTACAAAGCATTTGTAAGTGCCAACTCACTTTTATTGGATATTTCAAAATGTTCTACAATAAGTCTAGCACTAGCAAAAATAAGTGGCATGAAAAGCATTAATTATAAACTGCTTTACTCAGGGTGGAAGAAGTAAGCAGAAAGTACCAAAGGTCCAAGAAAATTATTAGTGGTGAGTTTAGTCTGCATTTTCTACAAGTACCACCCTTCCTTTATGCAAACCTCCTGGAAGGCTTCCTGTGATGTCACCTGTAATGAAGTGATAATGGCGTCCAGTTGTTCCCTGTATCTTAAGTACACAAAGAAATAACTTATTTGTATTATACCTCATAAGTAAAACAATTAAAGCTTATACTATCAATAGAATGAAATGTTCCATTCCAGAAGATAAATCCACCTAAGTTACATTTAAATTGTTATTCCTCAAATTGCTGAGTAATGCCAAGGAAAATTATAATAACACTGTGGTGTGCACAAGGATAAAAAATACACTTTATTCGATAAGGTTATGAGAACAATATTTATGATATTTTTTTAAACTTGGAACATAGAAGAAAAGTTATTTCTTCTGTTTACTTAAATTATGACTACAAAGACTAATATTTTGCTAATAGTTCTATTGGTAACATGCCTGTGAACAGATCTACCATTTTCATCTTTAATAACAGCTAACACTGAATCCATATTAGATTAGTTAACTTTCTGAGTGCTTACTATGTACACCAAGCACTATGCTAACTGCTTGACATGTATTTTCTCCTGTACTGTTCAGAACAATCCTATGGAGTAGGAAACATCTTTGATTTCTAGATAAGGAGAGAGTGGCAGAGAAAGATTAAGCCACCTGCCTGAGGTCATACAGGATCAGGAATGATGGTGCCCAGTGCATCTGACTTAAGGGTCTGGGATCTCATGAGCCAAACTGTTTAACACTTGTTTATTAGTTGGTTTATTCTCTGGTAAATGTCATACAACTCCGCTATGGATTTATGGTCATCTTTTCCAAACTTACTTAAAATACTGTAATAGGGACTGCTCCTGGATTTGGTAGACTGAGCTCTTCAGGAGGGAACGACATTCACTAGGCCACAATCTAGTTCCCTCCACTTCTGAGCAACTAGCCACTTTAAGTCTTAGATTCAAGCCCAGATTCCAACCACACGTGACCCAGACTGACTTAAACTCCAACAGCATGACTTCCTGTCAGGTGACAGAACACAGCTGCAACTCCTCAGGGTAGTGTTACGAGTTGAACCGTGTCTCGTCCAGAATTAATACGCTGAATTCCTAACCCCCAAGATTTCAGAATGTGACTACACTGGAGACAAGGGTCCTTAAAGAGGCAATTATAGTAAAATAAGGTCATGTGAGTGGACCCTCATCTAGTATGACTGGTGTCCTTCTTAAGAGGAGACTAGAGGATTCAGACACAGACAACACACAGAAAGGAGACCGTGTGAGGACACAATGAGATGACGGTCACTTGTCAGCCAAGGAGAGAGACTCAGGAGAAAGCAACCCTGCCCACACCTTGATCTTGCACTTCTAGCCTCCAGAACCTTGAGAAAATTAATCTCTGTTGCTTCAACCACCCAGGCTGTGGTATTTTGTTATGGCAGCCCCCAGCCAACTCACACAGTCAGCAGTTAAATCCATGCTCAGTCCTTGCAGGATTATCCTGTTCCTGAGTCATAGGTTTTTTTTTTGTGGCTTAAATGCTAAGATTTATTTTTTAAATTGTTTAATTGCAGTATAGTCGATTTACAATGTTGCGTTAGTTTCCAGTATACAGCCTAGTGATTCAGTTACATACATATATATAAAATTCCTTTTTGTATTCTTTTTCAATACAGGTTATTATAAGATATTGAATATAGGTCCCTGGGTTATACAGTGTGACTTTGTTGTCCATCTGTTTTATATATATTAGTAAGTATGAGTTATATGCTTTGACCAATAACAATAGGAAAATGAATTGATTACCATTAGAGCAAAGTAGCAGATAGTTTTTAAAAACAAACCCCGAAGATGGAGAGTGGAGGGGGACCCAATAAACTAGGTACCTGTAGATAAAGAGGCTCAGAACTCCTGAGGAGATAACAGGGAAGAAATCAAAGAATGGTGAAAGCATGAAGGAACTTTGTAAAATAAATGGGTTTAGGTAACAGTCCGGGTCAAACATATCCTCCAGGTCCCAGGCAGCAGAATCAATTCTAAACTCCTCAGCACTACAGCAAAGTTCCTCAAAAACCCAGTGCAGCCTCAAGCTGCACCCTCCCCTATATAAGCACTGGCCCCAAGCCAACCTCCACCCATAGTGGACTACTCACCAATTTACACTTTGCACTTTCTTTACTCTGAGGTTTTGTTTATAATGTTTCATGCGTTCTTTCATTCATTCAACAAATATTTGCAGCAAGGTGCTGAGTAGTCAAAAGTTTATAAAAATGGACAGATTATAAAGTGGATGGTCTAGGTCCATCAGCTTCCAGTTCCAGTCCCCACTGTGGCTCTGCTAGTGAAACCCACCTGTCCTTCACACCCCAGTCACTCCCCACAGATCCTCCTAACCCCCAATCACAATGAGCAGTTGTCTCATCAGTGCCCCCAAAGAACTGTTATTTCATGTTGGCATTCATATCAGACTGAGATGTTATGTACACTTACTGATATACATATGTACTGTGTATGATCTGTGGATGTATTTATAGTTATAGATACAGATGCAGATACAGATATATCAATACAGATCCTCCTCTAGATTAAAACTTCCATTAGAGCACAATTTATACCTTAGTTACCTTTGAATTCCCCCACATAACACCTAACAGTGTTTTGCACATTCTTGGCATTCAATAAATATTTGCTGAATGTCATTAAAAATATTAACAATAATCCACAATATGCTAAGGTGCAGAACTAAACAAAAATATGAAACTCACCATATCTAAGGCCCCAGATTTCTACTTTACAATGTTTCCTCTGCAAAACACTGTTCCCCATTCCCTCTGCAAATGTTCACGCTTTTCAGCTGAATTGCCACAAGCCCATTTCATGATGCCCAGACTCTGCCCCAGGAATTCACCTCTAGCAGACCATCTGAAGAGTGTGGTGTGTAGGTGACATTAACGAAATGACCAGAGGCAGCCAGGTGTAGTCTCCGTGGTACATCCAGGGATAATGGTTGGACCTGTACCTGTTTACTGAAACTTATGATTAGTTTAGAAATTGATGCTGATCACTGTCCTAAACCCATCTAGCTTCCCAGATGGCACACTGGCTTTCTTGCTTGTGTTTTTCTACCGGTAGGGAAGCAGATGAACAGACTGATCCTTCTAAAGAAGCAGAATTTGTCAAGCACATGCAGGGATACTGACAATAACCAGTGCTTCTCTCACACAGGCTGACAGATGTCTCTCTCTTCATCAGACTTGGAGACAAAGACTTCCAGCTGATTTTGCCCACAAAGGAACCAACCACCATGGTTCAAACCGCAACGAAAACCTTAACTGCTCTCTTTAGGAGCTGGGTGGCTGTGGTTTAAACTTGACCTTTCCACTGTGACTAACAACAGTGCTAAGTCACAAATGGGAAAAGGTTACATCATATCCCCCTTGTAACCTCCAACTACCTATACTCTGGGTATCAACTGATTTCCCTAAAAGATCAAATGCTATTTACATAGATTCAGTTATTTTTTTTTAATGTTTCTTTTCCTTTGTCTTAGTGTTTCATGGACTTTTAAAAATGTATTCCCACTTCCAAACAGGCGAAAACGATGACCAGCTTGCCTCCAACACACATCCCACCAGGGGTCCCCCACAGCATCACCTCCTCCATGAAATCTTCCTGCCCTCCAGATTGGATACCTACTCCACAGACTTCCACAGGAGGCTCCCACGTCTACTCATAGTACTTATCACAGTCAGACCATCGTAATTCCCTGTCGATTAGTCTGTTTGCACAGTAAGTTCTTGAGGGCACAGACTGAGTCTTATTTTCAAGGTAATTCTACCATCAAACAAACAATGTCTAACAGAGAGAGTGCTCAATTGAAAATTTTTGAATGAATGCGGAAATGAGTCTCTGCAATAGCACAAGCAAACATCAATTTGGAAGTAAAACAGTGTGGACAAAAAAATGTCACCTGCCATTCCAGTACACAAAGGATGTTGCAACCACCACACCAACCACCCCTGATGCTGCACCTGAGGGGAACTTAGGATGGAGAAAAACAGGATACTGGCCCTAGAGATTTCAGATGCATATCAAAGGAATAATTTCAGTAAGCCTAGACGCTTGCATCTTCCTATACATAGAAAAGTGCTAAATTCATTAACTTGAGAGGTCTGTTTTTTCTTTAATTAGCAGTGAACTTTTGATGTTCCAACTACCTGAGCTTGTTGTTGATTTGTTGTTTTTTCCCCCAAAAAACTCCTATATATCCTGGCTCCTCCCTTACCTCTTAGGACTAGTCCCTCAAGAGCTATGTGAAAGGCTATGATCCCACTCTTATGTCCTTAGTAACTCTGCTGAATAAAACCTAATTCTCAACTTTTAGGTTGTGCCCTTTTTTTTTCAGTTAACAATCGTAATATTTATCTAAGTTCTTACTTCAGGTCATCAACAACACATGGAGATCTAACTCCTCAGGTCCCTTATTATACACAGAAGCTAGAGCAACATACAGATCACATTATTTGAGTACTTATCACATCCTGTGAACTTTTCTAAGTCCTTTCTGTGTGTTATTTAAATGCTCACAAAAATTCATATAAGGTACATAGGACTGCTATCCCATTTTATAGATAAGGAAAATAAGGCCCCAAGAAGTATAGTAACTTGTTCAAGGTCTGCATTACTGTAGACAGAAATTGCCAAAAGTTCTTATGATTCCATTTTAAATTATTTTCTAAGAACTCACTATGTGTTCTTACAGAGTTTAATAGCATTTTGACAGGTTTGTTGAGATATAATTTGCATACAGTAATTCACCCTTTTTATCTACATGGCTCAATGAGTTTGAACAGCAGTCATGAAACGACAACCACAACCACAATAAAATATGTAACATTTTCATCATCTCAGAAATTTTCCATGGGCCCTTTTGCAATCATTCTCATCCCTACAGCCCAGCCCATGGCAATCACTGATCTTTTTTCTGTCATTGTAGTTTTGTCTTTTCTAGATACCATATAAATGGAACCATACACTACATAGTCTTTTGTGTCTGGCTTCTCTCATTCTGCATAAGGCTTCTGAGGTTTATCCATGTTATTCCAAGTATCAGTAATTTGCTCCTTTTTCTTGCTCAGTATTATTTCATAGTATGAATGTAGGACAATCTGCTTATCATTCACAAGTAGATGGAGATTTGGGGTGACTCCAGTTTGGGGATATTTGAAATAAAGCTTTATGTATATTCACGTACAGGTCTTTGTCTGGACATAGGTTGAATGTCTCTTGGGTACAGAGCTGTGAGTGGGGCTGCTTGGTTGTATGGTAAGCTTATGTGCATCTTTTTAAGAAATTGCCAAACTGTTTTCCATAGAGGCTGGACCACCCTGCATCCTCATCAGAAATGTGTGAGAGTTCCACTTGCTTTATATTCTTAACAGCACTTGGTTTTGACAGATTTTCTAATTCTAGCCATTCAAATGTGTCTCTGACCTTAATCTTTATTTCTCTAATGACTAATAATGTTGACCATCTTTTCATATGCATAATTGCAATCCATATATCTTCTCTGGCGATATATGTCCATTTTCCTTTTGAAATTATTTTCTTTTTATTAGTGAGTTGTTAAGAGTTCTTTATATATTCTTGCAAATTCCTTATCCTTGTCTCTGGCTTGACCTTTTATTTCCTTAATAATATATTTTAAATGTAGTCCTTAACAATATAATTTTTAATAAACTTTATTTTTAGAACAGTTTCAGCTTTACAGAAAAAAATTGAGAAGATAGTACAGAGAATTCTCATACAACTCCATACTCATTTTCCCTGTTTTTAACATCTGACATTACTGTGGTATATTTTTTATAATTAATAGCCATCTTTTAAGCTTCTATCTGATATTTGCAACATCTTGGTCATTCCTGGGTCTGGTTCTATTGACTGCTTTTTCTCTTAGTAGGTCACTTTTCTTTGCCTTTTTCCTTTTGCATATCTTACGGTTTTTGATTAAATGCAAAATATTGAATGTAAAAGAGCAGCTAAGACTGAGGTAAATGAATTTACTTCTGGAGTGGACATGACAACTTCTGTTGTCAGGCTATTATTCTGAGTGGCTGAGTGACTCTAAGAGTATTGAGGTGGGTGTGTGCTTCGTTGATGCTATAGTAACTTCGGTGCAGCAAAGACTATGAATTCCTCCAGCACTGTATTCAAGCCACCTTGTGATTAGTGTGAAATTGGGGGTGACAGAGGTTTTTCCTAGTGTTCCTGTTTCACACTGATACATGGTGGGCTCAAAAGTTTTCCTTACTCTCCTGCAGCAGCCTCTGTCTTTGACAGACCTTGTGCACCAGAGTTTCAGAGGTGAGGCTTTTTCTGCATTCCTTCCTCTTCTACCCATGAATGACAGCCAGTCTCTATCTTGTATTGTTGGTGGATCATGGGTCCAAGCCTGCTCCCCCAGCTGTGGCAGACCACTAATCAGTATCACTTCAGATCCTGGGCACAAGTGGATTTCTCACCCCTCTCTTGGTGCAGATAGGATTTATTGAGCATCAGGGTAAGGCTGTGAGGGTATATTTTGTATCCCTGTCCCAATAGACTGCTAATCTTTGCCCACATCCACGTGTCTGAGCACGTTTCTTGTCCATCCCCTGTTTGTGTCCTATGACAAGTTCTGGGACAGTGTTGGATTTGGGGCCTGTCTCCCAAGGGTAGAGTTGATCATCTGCCTGCACCACTGATGGACTTTCTCTGGTGTCCTGCCCACTCTTAACTTTTCCCATGAGCATCTAGTGGAAGGAAGGCCTAGGACAGAGTGGCAAATAGATACAGATTTTCTTTGTGTTTAAGGTTCCTGGGAGTTTAAAATTACCATGCTCACCCATACAAGCTTTTAAAAATTCACAACAATTTTACTTGTTGTCTTCTTCTCTAGGACGTATCCACTCCCTACCCCACAACTCTTCCCCATTTTCCTCACCTACAAAACAGGGATGGCAAAAATCACATCTCCCTCAGAGGTGTGTTATGAGGATTGAATGAAATAATGTAGTAAAGCACTCTGAACAGATAATATAGCCTGTTAGCCCGATTATTACTCGGCACAAAGCTGTTTCCTTCTGTTATATCTGAAGGGGCCGCCAGCAGTAGAAAGCTTCTCCTAACTTACACAAGTCTGACTGAAAAAGTAAATTGAGATGGGCATGGAAAATAACATTCTAGCTTTCAAAACTCTGGAGACAGAAAGGGAGGCAGATCAAGGAAGAAGGAATCCCCTCCAGATGTGAAGAGCAATAGTCAAACACATCCGTAAGTAATTCAGATGTGGTTGACTTAAGTGTAAGTCTAAATTTCACGATTAAGGAAATCAGAGCACAATGAAAGGTGTTCAGATGACAGGTTGCGTTCGCTTTTCTTGGGAGCTCTTGCTTTGTCAATTTGCCTGCATGCAAAAGTACAGCATCACGCTCCCCCTCACCCTACAAACCACTTTTAATACAATTTAGCACGTGCATCCCAGAACAGCAACACTGGGGGTGAGAGCGAAGATCATACTTCCTGCCAGACAGCTGGCCTAACGTGGCTCAGCCGTGCAAGCATGTTACTGTCCCAATGTTTTAATGAACGATCAGAAGATTCAATTCACCACCATTTTCAAGGACAGAGATAAATACACTGGCCCAAATTGCTGTGCAGTGGCAGTAAAAACTCTGATTTAAAATGACAGAGCGATAAAACTCAAAAGTTATTGTCACCAAGCCAAACTCCATCTGACTCTCCATCACCTCTCGGTAAGGAAGTAGGTCTCAAAAGAGTAAAGTACTTTGCATACCCTCTGGCACAACTCTAATCTATAATGGATGCAATATGCAGATCCTGAATTTTCCTCCCACTGTGTGAGCTGAAGCAAGCGGAAGATATAAGGGGTTCATGGGATCCCACATAGCAACTAAGTCCATCCTTTTTCTTTTCTTTTTTAAAGGTCAAAGTTTTATTAAGCATCTCAGACACAGTTCTAAAATTCCTGTTTTCTATTTTAACAAGATAAATGATTTCTAAAAAAGCAAAATTGAATTACACAGAAGATGACTGTTTTCCAGTTACTCAATAGAATATCAAATGTCTTTTTCACTATATTCTCTTAATTAGAACTAATTTCTAAACTTTAAATTTTATTAAAATATACCCCTAGCACTTACATATTATCATGTTTTACTTAAGCTAGATGAAACCACATTAAAAAATCCAGTACAATGCTAACTAACCTCTCAGCCGTACCCAGGTACCTGCTGACTGACCACCATGCAGTTAGTTCTACACAAGAGGAAGGAAGGAAGCAATGTGAAGGGCAGCTGATGGTAGTTATTGCCAAACTGTCATTCAGCCATGAGCATTTTTTCAAATGTGTCTATCTTAAGGCGACCTTTGGCTTTCTACAGTGGAAAGAGCATTGAAAATGACTTTAAGTCATTTGAGCTTAGTTTCTGCCTCATAATGTACTCACTAGGTTATCATAATTAAGCAATATGCAATATAGCTTCACTGAGCCTCCATTTTTTATCTATAAAATGCCAACAGTTTATAATTCACACCCTATATAACTCTTAAGACTATCATCATAATGAAAATAAATTCATGAATAACAAAAGTATTTTATATTTTATATACTATCATGTAAATGTAGGATAGATTACAATCCATAGGAAATATTTTTAATCTGATTTTCTTTCTTTAGATGCCTTATTAATGACAGTGACTAAAGCACTGACTGTGGATGCATTTAACAACTCACCAAATTACCATTTCATTCTTTCACATTTAGGTAGAGATACGTTTCACCTAAACCGGATCCTGGAGTTAGCAAGTCCTGAGAATTGCTCAGCAGGTTTTTTTATGTAAAATATTTCTTCTTCCTAAAGATTATCTACAGTTTTATTACTTTCTGGCCATGAAAATATTGCTGCTACTTAATGCAGTACCACTTTTGTCAATCAAGAGTTTCCCAAAGGAGCACTTCATAATAAAGCAGTGGTCCATTCTGTGTTGACACATGGTTACTTTAAAGTGCCTGTGTCATTACTGCGTGATTGATGGTCAGCTTGGGAAGGGCTGGGTGCATCCATTTCTACAAACTAAGCTGAACTCAGCACCTAAGGTAGCTTTTTTTCTCCACAAACATACCATTCCTGTACCCCATTTTTAATCCTTGCTTCAGTGAGCTTTTCAAAAAGTCATTCTATCTGACCTGTCAACAAATGCTTAAACATAAATCAAGGATTTGTTATAATAATATTTCTTACAGAGTTTTCCATCTTTATCTTTGTTACAGTTGGGCTGTTGTTTCTATGCAAAGCCAAACATTCAAATTAAAATGAATGCCACTTCAATTTTTTGAACAAGGGTTTTTAATTTAACATGGCATCTGGCAAGCAGCCCCCATCTGTATTTTCCACAAAAAGGCCTGGGGTGGGGTGGGGGCAGGAAGGGAGTAGACTAGTTGATTGGGGTCTACAAGGGGAGGTGGGGGAGTGGGAGAGTGGGAGAATGAAGGAGGAGAATATAATTCCAGAATCTGGGAGCAATTTCCTGAACTGCACTGAGGGAGGAAAAAAGCCCATTTTGGCTCTCAAAACAGAAAAATCAATAAAGATTCAAGTTAACCCCCTCACCCCTTCAGAGTCTCTGCTCTCTGGTTCAAAAGCAAAATGTCTGAACAACCCAGAAAACTAAATTGTTACCCACAACTATGTGGCTATTGCCTTTTGAGCAAGAAGAGTGAGGAGCCAGTCCCCACACCCTACAGCTGTCACTGCCTCTCCAGCTTGTCTACACAGAGACAAGGAAGTCATCTATAATGATATCATGACAGGAAGTCATCTTAATGATATCATGACAATAACTGTTGTAGTGGTTACCAAACTGAAAGTAAATGTCAAACACCGTTCATGAAAGAAAAGATACGTAATGTAAAAGAATGTCACAATAATCTAGGAGTAAGATCACAAAATTCCTCCTCTCACACTCAAGCTGCTTCAAAAGACATCATTTAAGGATGGTTTCATATTAGGAAATCTGTTAATGTAATACATCACAACATTAGGCCCAGGAAGAAAAAGATTCTCCATTATTTTAGGGGAGAGGTGGTTGATCTTTTTCACTTTTGCCTTTTTTTCTTTTTTATTGAAATATAGTCAGCTTACAATGTTGTGTCAATTTCTGGTGTACAGCATAATGTTTCAGTCATACCTATACATACATATATTCCTTTTCATATTCTTTTTCATTATAGGCTACTACAGGATATTGAATATAGTTCCCTATACAGTATAAACTTGTTTATCTATCAATTATTTTTAAGTTGCTAAAAAGATATTTAATAGGATCAAATATCCATTCCCAATAAAAATGCCTAAAAAATTAGGAAAACAAAGATGGTTTTCAACATCATGAAGAATATCTTTGTACACCATAAATTAATACAGCATTGTAAACTGACTATACTTCAATAAAAAGAATAATTACTGTATCTCAAAAAAAAAAATAGCTTAAGCTGACAGCCAATGGCAGAATAACAAAATACCTGTAGCATGTAGAGTAAGACAAGAACACCTAATTTTCATTTTTGTTTAACACAGTCATATAAATTCTAGCCAATGCAATAAGACAAGAACACAGAAATAAAAGCTATAATTCTGATAAAGTAGGTGATAAAATTATTGTCTGTGTATGACTACACATAACATTAGAACTTTACCTTATATCATGTCCAAAATAAATTTCAGATGAATTAGAGTTAAATGCAACTGTGAAACCAAATAAAGTAACAGGAGATACAGATAAATAGTAACTGATTTTGAACTACAGGAGAATTTATTATAAGGATAAAAGTAATCACAAAAATAAAGATTGGCTCTATTTCTTCACTTAAAAAAAAAAACAAAACGAAAACCCAAAGGGCAAGTGTTTCCAATTGTTATACCAGACAAATTATATATATATTATTGTTATTTAAAGAACTTCTTGAAATTATGAAAAGAATATTTAGCCTCAACAGAATCATAAGGACATGAACTAATAATTTAAACTAGGTCTTTATATTGAGAATAATTTCATAATCATAAGGTTTTATATATACTACAAATATTAGCCAAATGTTTTGAGGAATTACTATCTGTCACTTATTCTTCGAGGCCCTTTTCATACACTGCCTTTCTGATTCAACAGCCTTAAGAAGTAGGTAATATTATACCCATTTTATAGATGAGGCAACTCAGGTTTAGAAAGGTTAAATAATTTGTACAAGCAAATGGTAAAAGAGAATTTAAATTCAATTCTATCTCAGTCTGTACCCTCTATATTCCTCCAGTCTGGAAGAAATAACTAAAATTACTGATAAGGTGGAATACATAAGAGTTTTAAAATTTTGGACATCCAAAACAAACAAACAAACAAACAAAACCCTATTAAATTCTAAGCTAAACTTCACTGAGAAAAATCTCTGCAACCTCTAGGCAACAATGATTATTTTCCTTAATATATAAAGAGCTCCTCCAAAGCAATTCGAAGTGGTCTAAGACCAACAGAAAAAAATAGGCAAGCACCATGAACAAGCAAAACATAATTATAAGTATGAAAGCCACCAAATGAGATTATGTAAATCGGCAATCTAAGAAATCTAAGACATATCATTCAAAAAATGATGAAATGTTATTTCCCAAACACAACATTTTCAAATAACAGAGAAACTAAAATAATCAATAATTACATGGGTAAGGTTTCAACCCAATTAAAAAAAAAAGATTCAATTAATTATGGTGCTAAACTAAGATGGAATAGGTCTTAGTATTAAAATCATTTTTCAAGTGATATCTGCCAACAAAGGAATAGTCTTACCCTATTCTTATCCAATACTACATTTGTGCATGTGTACCAGGCAGAAATTCTAATTCATAGATGATTTTTAAAGAAATACACTGTACTGTTAGAAACTGTAATACAGGCGGGATGGTACAGCTTAGCAGTGGAGTGCATGCTTAGCATGCATGAGGTCCTGGGTTCAATCCCCAGCACCTCCGTTAAAAAAAATAAATAAATAATCCTAATTACATCTCCTCCAAAATATTTTTTTAAAAAAGATATATATTAAAAAAAAAGACATTATAATACAGACCATTTTAAATTTCCTCCTGATCTCCTTCAGTGTTCTCCAGATTTTCTCAATTTAGTATATTTACTTTTCAATCAGAAATGTTTTCAAAATTGTATTAGGAACACAGTGATTTATTCACTATCAAAAAGAACACTTAAAATTTGTAAAGTTCTTTTTGAATTTATAAAGCAACTTCATAAATATTATCCCATTTAATTCACACTACCACCTTCTAAGATAAATCCTGTCCCCATTTTGCAGAAGAAATACTTTTTCTTAAACTAAACTAATCCCATTTCCTTATGTCTTCCAAAGACAGAGCAGAAGGAAGAGTTCACCCCAGTTGCAGGCAAGGAAGGGGCCCTTAAAACAAAATTAAATTTTAAATTATGAACATACCCTACAGATAACTCTAAACAATGTTAGTGATAAAACAGTTCTCCCTGGAAAAAAAATTTTGTTGGCCTAACCTATAGCTGTCACAGTTACAAGTTGTAATCATGTATATATATTCACTTCAAATTAGCATCTTTTATTACCTGTCCTTTTTTTTTTATAGGCATTGTGTTCTCCATTGTGTTCTCCATGAGAACTCCTGTGTTATACAGCTGGTACCACCCCCACAAACTTCGTTATAAGAGTTCTTTTCTAAAATAAGCTTGTAAACATTGTCATGTCCCTTCCATGGTATTACATATTCCTAAGTTAAACAATAGATTTGAAATGAACAATAATAGCACCATGATTTGTAAAAAACGGCAACAAAAAAAAACTTGTATTAGTTCAATTCTATTATTCTTATGTGACCACTGAGAGCTTTTGTGTTGAAAATTTAAAACAGTGAAACAGTACAAACTGCAAGGTATAATACGTTAGTTTGGTTAAATACACATTCTGTTTCATAGATGAAATGTTTTTACTAAATTTGAATACTTTAAAATTGAAACGTATTCTTTATTTTAATTATTAACTGTTTTAAAACCGAAGAAATCAAGAAAATTACTGCATATTATTCCATGACTAATACTTAAAATAATTTTGTCAAATTGAGGTGGAATATTTTAAACTGTAGGTGTCAAACACAGTAGATACACCTCTAGTCTTATTATAAAGTTATGGTATGTTCTAGGGAAAATATCTTAAGATCTGTTCATTATAATTTTGGCAAAGAATACATACCAATTGTTTTCCTTACCTTTTGGACATGTTCCAAATGAAGTAGGTCTTATTTTGTTTGTATTTGTAACTTTATGGAAACATAACAGCAAGGTTTTTAGAGCTCATCAGACCATTTCTTTCAATTAGAAGCAGTAATGAAACCTCTCTAAACTATTAGATGTCACTTAGTCTCTCTGTAAGACAGATTGTATGCTTAACGCCTTTTGACATGATCCACAGCTATTTGCCCTTAATAGTTTTTATATTGACTGAAAATGAGGATTCCCTTCCTACTCCTCCCAGGCCTTCTCAAGTCTGAATCAGTCGTTTATCTGAAATAGCATTTTTTCATAAAACTTAGAAAACAACTGTTAAAAACCTTTCAGCTCAAGTGCTAGCAGGAGCAATAATAAGCCTTAGCTTCAACCAAGGACTTGATGCTATTTCTAGCTCTTAAGAGGCTGTGACGTTGAAAAGGTACAACTATCATGGTCCTGGGTGGACCCCCCCTCGCCATGGGCAACATCATTCCAAATACCTTAGGATATGCCTTGTTTATGTCAAGGACCAGCCCTGGTTGAGTCCATGTCATTGGACTCACCTTACTTCGAAAAAACTCATTTCAGAACATATTTCTGGTGAACTGAAATGTAATCACATAATCTGAAAAAGAAACTGCATTTTTATCAAAATTTCTGTCTTATTTTTCATGGGATGCCTCAGACAACTACCTAAGACCAGACAAAGTTCGTGAGGCCATCCTTAGTACTGCTAACCCTGCCTTGAGCATCTTTTTCTCACTGAGGGTGAGGAAGGAAGGAAGAGGACCACTGAGACCTCTTTAAGGCTGGTGATGGCAGGGCGGAGAAGAGAGCTTTCTACGAACAGCAGGTTGAGCAAAGGAACAGTTCTTGACCCACATCAGATTAACCCATCGACTGCTATAGTTTCTTATTATTGTGCACAGTTTACCTAATTCTTTTCCTTTTTGGCCACAGGCACCTTTACACCAGTTATCTATTCAGTGAGTCTATGACTGGTGGCCTTGCTCTTTGCAAACACATAGGAAACTGACTTTTGTGTTTTAAAAAGCCTTGTTGAGGAATTTCCATATTTACAACATGGCTACTCTGTAAGAACATATTTTCAAGGGTTCAAAGGTAGGAAAAGGATTGTAAGTGTCATAAAATCTAAAGCCAGCTCACAAGTCACCCCAAGGGAAAACAAAACACTCTTTTGGTTGTCAGATTCTATTTTCCATTTCACATTTTACTGAATGTCATTACTCTTCTCTGATTTGATTACTTTAGGTATTTACCCCAAACCAGATCCACCTTAGAAGAAGGACAGCTGGCCACCACTTAAAATACTCTGAAGAAAGTTCTGCAGACCCCAGAGTTTCAGAAATGTTTTGAGTAATGGCCATGCTGTAATCTACCAAGCGATGTTTAGAACACTACGACTTAACTTTGAGTAATTTTTGAAATGTTTATATTTTTAAAAATTATTTTCATTATTGTATCCTCAGGACCACAGAAATGAATGGGCATCATTTGTACTAAAAATTTACTGCTGATTAACTACCAAACACCCCAACCATCAGGAATAAAACTGGGCCAACAGGCTGTTCTGCACCCAGCCGACGGAGGCAGAAATGTCCAAGCAAGGCGAGGTATGGGGTAACAGAAGCTAACATGGGTGAGTACTTACCAGGAGCCAGGCTATTCATCTGGCAATTTTTTTTTTTTCTCAGTGCCTGCTAATATCCAGCAGAAGCAGTTTGCTTTCAGCTGGGAAGGCCAGCAATACACCTTCACTGTCAGACCGCAAAGGGGGTATATCAATTCTCCAGCCTGATGTCATAATTTAGCTCACAGAGATTCTGTCTGCCTCTCTGTTCCACAAGATATCACGCTGGTCCATTACACTGATGGCATCATGCTGCTTGGACCTAGTGAGCAAGAAGTAGCAACTACCGTAGACTTATCAGTAAGACTTTTGCACGCCAGAAAGTGAGGAAACCGACAAAAACTCAGGGACCTTCTACCTCAATGAAATCTTCAGGGGTCTAGCGGTGTGGGGCATACCAACATATTCTTTTCTAAAGTGAGGATATGCTGTTGCATTTGGCCTCTCTTACAACCAAAAAAGAGGCACAAAAAAAAATGCCTAACTGGCCTCTCTGGAATTTGGAAGTAACCTATTCCTCACCTGAAACAAATACAAGTGCAAAATTCTCTAACTGTTGGTATTTGGAGAAATAATGTTCAACTTTTATATGGAGCAACTATTCCATGTCAGGCACTGGGTTAGGCCCCCTACATATAGGTTCATTAAACTGTGAGCAGGAGCACATCTGTCCAGTTCTCTGCTGTAATCCGAGGGCTTGACACGTGGCATGTGTTCAATGTCTGTTATGTAAATAAATGAACAGATGGTTGGATGGATGGATGGCCGGCTGGCTGGCTGAGGGTCCACATATATGAAAACTCCACAGGCAGTAAACCCTAAGGAATGCGACGGAAGTGGGAGCCCTGCCAGCACCCCAGCTCTTGTCTCCCTCTTTTTTCCACAGTGTTCAATCAGGAACTAAAAACAAAAAAAGCCTAGAAAGACCTTCACTGGCCTAGGCTGAGGATACTTGGCGATATTGGTTTGACTCAGGAAAATTGAACTTTGCCAGCTTCCAGTCTGTCCCAAATAACTTCACAAAGGCAGAAGAATTCTTGGGAGAAGGAATATTTATTGTCATTTCAGCTTCTGCCAGGACCCAAGGCACAACTCCACAGGACACAAGCATTATCTTTACCAACTTCTCTCTTTCTTTTCTAAATACCTCTTCCATATCCTTCACCCTGGCCCCAGACACAGGAGCCCTCATGCCACCTGTCTCCCCACATGCCTTCATCGCAGCCCATCTCTCCCAAACATCCACGAATAGCCTTATTTCTATGAGAATCCTGTTACTTAATTAAATTCACACTGAGGTGTGAATGAAGCTTAACACTCCTCCAGCATTATTAATTAAGGTTATACTAACTCAAACAGCTCTAATTGGTAGTGTGAGGCAAGGAGGTATTTTCCGGTGAAGAAATCTATACATTTGCTCCACCCTCTTTCTCCCCCTAGAGCCTACCTTCCACTTTTCCAAGGCTGCTAGAAAACAGAATACATTTACAGTCCGGTCGCATCCACATCTGCCACAACCCCCTTCCACACACATCACCAAGCTTACAGGACTCAATAAAACATCACACATAGCTCATAACCTGCAGCACAAATATATGAATGGTGAGGGTACCTTCTATTTCTGTACAGTTACATACATCCTGTAAGTATTACTGTACACATTTACATTTTGGCATAGCTATAATACTAGATCATAATACCTAATACTTACATATTACCACAAGGTTCCCTAGAACCTTCTATTCTCTCCATCTCTCCCCTCATTGATACCATGTAAATGGACAGAGAAAGGAGGCTCTTCAACGTCACCCCCACAAAGTTCCCAGTCTCCTCACCCATCCTTCCTCTCCTCCGCTCTCTCATGGAGAAGGCTCTCCCTTCCCACTGGAGTGAGCCCACATTATCCTTCCAGTGCCCTGGGCACAATCCCCTCCCACCTCCTTGATCTCTTGGGTCATCTCCCCTCTCCCATCTCTTCACCCTCTCCCTTTTTCTGGCTCCCTTCCACCAACACTCAGACATGCTGCAGCTTCTCTTATCCTTAAAAAAAAAATCCACCAAACTCTTCCCTTGATCCAAATTCTCCCTTCTTCCCCCAGCTATAGCTTTAGTTCTATCTTATTATTCCAATTTCATTAGAAAGTTGTTTGGGTGGTACATCCAGACAATGGAATATTACTCAGTGCTAAAAAGAAATGAGCTATCAAGCCACGAAAAGACACAGAGGAATTGTAAATGTATGTTACTAAAAAACCAATCTGAAACCAATCTGAAAAGGCCACGTAACTATAGGATTCCAACTGTGTGACATTCTGGAAAAGGCAAAACTATGGAGACAGTTAAAAAAAAAAAAAGATCATTGGATGCCAGGGGTTGAGGGGAGAGAAGAATGAACGGGCAGAGCACAGAGGATTTTTCGGACATTGAAAATAACTCTGCATCTTATATTAATGATGGCTACAAGTCATTCATTACACATTTGTCCAAAGTCACAGAATGCACAGCAAGAGTGACCCCAATATAAGCATGAACATTAGGTGATTATATTGTATCCATGTAAGTTCACCAATTATAACAACGTACCACACTGGTGGGGGATGTTGATAACCGGAGACTATGCATGGGTAGGGGCAGGGCGTATATAGGAAATCTCCGTACCTTCCTTTCAATTTTGCTATGAACCTAACATTGCTCTTTAAAAAAAAAAGTCTTTAAAAAAAAAAAGTTGTCTATGCTCCCTGTTTCCCCTCTCATTGGTCCCATCACCTGAACCTGATATTTCAGAGGCCCCCTGAGGGCATGGTTGCTCCTTCTGGATACACTTCAGTTCTTGTCCTACTTGACCGCTCTCTGACCTCCCGACCCGTCCCTCCTCCTTGAAGGATCTCCGTTTCCGCTGACTCACCCTTTCCGCCTGTTCTTCGTCTTCTGACCATCTTCTAAGTCCTGGTGTTCCCAGGGTTCTGTCCTGGTCCCTTCTCCCTTCTCCCCTACAACTCACTCATATTCAACGTGTTAATGACTCCCTAATCTGTATCTTTTGCCCCAGGATCTCTCTCTGCTCCACAACCGTACTTCCAACTGCCAACTAGGCAACTGTGTTAGACATTCCACCCGCACAGACACTCAGTGTGCTTAAACCCAAAGGCAACGTTTTCTTTCCAAACTTGCTCCTCTCCTGAGTCCCGTACTCAGGAAATGGCACTGCACAGCACCCCAACCTCTCTCCCCTCTCACCCCTGGTATCCAAACAATCACCCAGACTGGCAAGTCTACCTGTCTGCTACCTCCACACTCCTCCCTCACTGTCGCCATGCAGTCCAGGCCACCAGCAAATCTCTCCTGGCACTGCAACCGCGTTCTAATCATTTACTCGATCTCTGGTCAGGATCCATCAACAGCTCCCCTCTCCAGAGACACTCCAACTCCTAAATATGACTTCAAGGCCATCCAGCACCAGCCCGGCCTGTCTCTCCATCTCTTGCCACTAGTCCAAGCATTCTGTGCTCCAGCCAGACTGAATTCCTTTAAATTCCTGCTGCCCCCTTGCATGCTCTCCTGGCCTTTGCACATACTGTTCTCTCTGCCTAGAACATTCGTTCCCTTAGGACCCTCATCTCTTTCAAGCTAAGCCCACCATCCATCAGTTCTCAGATCAAAAGCCAGTTCTGGAAAGCCTGCCATGACCCCACCTCCCCACGAACTAGGTTGGATGCACCTGTCCACGGCATCGTGTGCTTCCCATCAAAGCAATCATCACTTTATCATTGTTATTCACTCCATCTCCTGTCTTCCCTGCAGGATCCCAAGTTCCTTGAGGGCAGGTCTTCTGCACTCTGCCAATCACAGTAACCTGGAGCCTGGCAGAGCATTGACACAGAGAAGCCTGGTCAAGTACTGAGATCATGTACACAAAGCTTTACCTAATTCTTACTTTGTGAACACATATCCCCTTCTCTTAAAGGTAAAATCACAGCAGTCAGAGAAGCTAAGGATGGGGCAGAAGAGGGACACAGCTAATGTGTTTTGATTTTAGGCAGAGCCCTCTTTCCAAGCTCCTGGTTTTCCAAAGCTACAGACTTCCTTTGGAAAACAAAGAGAAACTTAACTTTTCCTACATTTTTAACTCACCTGAAAGAGAAAAGTGGCAACTGTTGTTAAGATTTAATGAACACAGCACAGCAGCACAGTGCCCTGGGAAAATTAACTGTTATTGGGGCAAATCCCACAATCCTACAGTCCTTTCAGGTAATTCTTGGGAAAACTCCTCAAGAAGCTGCTCAGAAAACATCGTTAATTATGCAAAACCCGAAACTTAAGAGGTGATGCACACAGAGGCAACAAATTCAGAAAGACCAACATTATCTGACACTACACATGTGTATGCTCAATTTGGGGTACATTAATTATATTTTAGTTTCTGTTTCAGTGTGTGTGTGCTTATAACAAATATATAAGTGTACAGTAACTGAATTTCTTTTTAGGATTAAATTGGTCAGCTCCATTTTTTCGTCCTCAGAGCATCAATGGAGGAGGTACAAAAACACTTCAGGCCTCATTTTATTCTTTCATCAGTTCAAGAAAGAGAATTAAATATGTGTAGAAAGTGAATGAGGTATATCTTTATTATCATACATTATTGTTATGGGATTTATATAGAACTGGACAGAAATAATTTAAGTGGGAAGTAAACAGTATTACAATGCAAGTTGAAATTTCCTTCAATAAATTGCCCGTACTCAAATGCACAATATCATACCCTAATCCTGGCAGAAGTGCACAGTGCAAAGCCTTGCCCAGACGTTCATGTCATTAGAATCCTCTTCTACTTATCCTTTTCAGCTTCAAAGTTCGATATCTAGGCTTGTCTTTATAAGAATCAGAACCAAAATGTGTTACTTCCTAACCCCACTCTCACCTCCAGCCCACACTCTCTTCTCTCTTTCCCTCCTCGCCCCACACACAGCTTTTCTTCTGAAAATAAGCAAGCCCTGGTGATACACCTTGTTCTCAGCATCCTTTCCAGCCAGAACTTGACCTGTGCCCTCATCATGTGCCCAGGTGTTCACATTCTCTCAGCCTAAGCCCACCTCACTTCCTGGGATGTCAATCACAAAAGTCTGACTGCTCTTGAACTCCTTTGACCTGCTGTCCCCAAGAACAGAGAATTTATTTTACACTGATGGTCAAGGTCACTAAAGACACACTAGACATATCTCTAACTCTACCTGCCTGGGAAAACTGTGTTCTCCCCTCCTTTGCCCAGTCTGGGGCACGTATCAGTAACACAATCAGAGTGGGTAACCAGAACACGTGTTTAATTTGCAGCACACTGTCCTCTAGGCCTGTATAAAACACATTTATACTCTCAGGTTATCTGAATTGCCTGTCTTACAAGATAACATACGGATAATGTTAAATTCTCTATTCCCATCTACCTACCCTAAATATTATTATCTACTTTTTACAAAGTTTTCCCTTGAACTCCCTTAAATACAGACATGATGACCTTCACGTAAGACTATAAAGCAATGCAAGTGTCCAAAACAAGAACACGATGTTTGGATTAACCGCATCTCCCTGTCAGGGCGCTGTGCTTACCCTGCGCCAGCTGCAGCACCCCGGCCATCATAGTCCCCTGGGCTTCTCTATCTTTATGTCTTGATTTTCCAGCTGAGGTGCTCCTTTTCCTGGGTTCACCTGAGGATTACCTGTACTGTCTACTTCTCCCTTTCAAATCGGGACCCTCTACCTGGATGGTGGCAGAAGCCTAAACTGAACAGACTCAGCTGGAAGCAGAACTCTTGTATGAAATATGATGTTCTGCAGTCAGTTATTAAACACCCAAATCCACAGCTCAGCCTTCCTCACAGAGCAGCTGCCATAACCTCCCGGCCCCTTCCCTGAAGCTCCCTCCCAGGGAATTCCTCACTGGCTATTGAAAATCTCACTTTCTGAGTTATGCCTCCCTCTTTCAAATGCGAACCCACTCAGACTTCTAGAAGTCACAGCTGTACCTACTTCATCTCATCTGGATTAATAATCAACCAAACTGGTGACCCAGCACAGAACTCACACCCTCAGTGGCCCCATTAACCTCCCTATGCTTAAGTTGAAGGACTTATCCCAAGTGGACTGCCTTGTGTTTTGCTAACTTTTCCCCTAGACTGTTTCATGTCAGTGGTTCACTTTTCAAATTTGCACCAGTGCTGGGATTCGACTTGAGAGCAACAGGGCATGACTTTCCCTCTCTTTAAAGAAAAGAGTTCGCCTTGGGAGCTTCCCAGAAAGGTAAGGGAAAGAACAAGAAAAAGAAAGGTCGAAAAAAACATGAATTTTAACCGTTCTTCTGGTACCTTCAGACCCAAATACTAGGACGGAGGGGATCCTATGCTCCTGGAGAAGCACCGTGCGTGCAGGTCTGACGGCGACCTGGCAGAGACTCGGTCCTAGTTTAGAATTAACACCCCGGTGAGGGATCTTGTCTTACCAACCGCTGGTGACATCAGGAAGGAAGGAAGGAATAAAAAACAAACGGAGAAAGAACACAGAAGAGAATCCCAAATACCCAAAGCATCCTCGTCTCCTGGAACAGGCTGCCACGCCTGGGCTGGAGTGCCTGGGCCGCGCGTCCCCTCCCGCCGCGCGCCCCTTCTTACCTTGCGGGAGTACGGGGGCTTGCTCAGGTGGATGCCGTCGCGGACGAGCTTATCCCTGATCATGATCTTCAGCTTCAGTTTGGGGTAGCTCACCAGTTCCCTGCCGCGAGGGGCGGTCGTCTGGCTGCGGGGGTCCCCTCGGGTGCCCTGGGCCGGGCCGCCACACGGCTCCCCCCGGCGGCGGGTGGGGACCGCGACGGCCAGCGGCCCGGGCTGCGCGGGTGGCGGCTGCGGCTCGAGCGTGAAATAGAGGCCGGCGGCAGCAGCGTCCTGTTCCCGCAGCCGGCGCACGGCCTCCAGGATGCGGCGGCGGTGCGCGGGCGCCAGCACCCCGATGGCGTCCAGGTCCGGGTCCCCGATCTGTTTGCACACCTCCAAGTCATCGTAGCCGTTATCCACGAAGGACTCCACGTACTGCGGGAGCTGCAGCGCCTTCAGCCACTCGTAGACTATGTTGGTGCACATAGTGGGACTGGAACCCCGCCGGCAAACACCTTCCCAGCGCCCCAGCGGCACGGGAGGCACCAGTTCTGAGAACTTTTAATCCTCTCCTCCAAGGAGAAAAAAGAAATCTCAGTAAAGTTTTCCTTTTAAAGAAAAGGACAGGGCCGGAGACCGAAAGCCATCTGAAGAAGCCTGAGGAGGGAGAAGCGGGAAAGCGGCGAAGTGAATTCCCCGAGCAGCCTGGAGCTCTCAGGCACTGGCGGCAGGGCGAGCCGCTCCGCGCCGCCCCTGGATTCTCCGCCGCCGCCGCTGCCGCCGCCGCCGCCGGCCGCGGGGAGGGGCGCGCGGCGGGACGCGCGAGGGGGCGGAGGCGGGCGGGGCCGGGGCACACCCCTCGGACCCGCGCTGGGTCAGCGGCGCGCTGTGCCCTCCTGGACTTTCCGCAGCCGGGACCGTCCCGGAGCTGCGCGCTGCATCTCAGTTTCTGGCGGCCGCAGCTGGCGTCCAAACGCGCGCCCCACGCCGGGGAGGCGGTTCCTGCGCGCAGACCGGCGGCCGCCCAGGAGCGCCTCGTCTTCACGAGTGCGAATCACTGTAGTCCTCCTAGCGGGGAGGGGGTGTCTTCTAAACTGCCGGGTTTCAGCAGCTGCCTTGTATTGCTTTTTATATTTCTTTTTAATCCTTTTCTCTAGCCTGTGTACATTTCTGCGCCCACTTCTTCCCGAGCACCTCTGACTCCAGTCTGTGCGCTCGCGGGCCGCCCAAGGACACTTCCCCAGGCTGGGCGAGGCTGTGAGGTCAAGTTTCCCTTCTTTCCAGAGCCGCGTTGCATCCCCCTTCCTCGGAGCCCGCGCGCAAGCCAGAGCCCGGCGGTCCAGCTTCTCCGGTGAACTGCCGCTCAGCGCCGGGAGCGTCGGCGCTTTGGCTCCGCGGGTGGGCGCGACGTGGGGACCGCCCGCTTCCAGCCGGCGCTGCGTGAGGCCCCTCCTCGCTGCAGCTGGGCGCGCTGGGCGGTGGGAGAGGCTGGTGCTTCTGCTTGGCTCTCCCTTCCTAGGCTCTGCAGTCTGCGAAAGTTTGGAATGGGTCGTACGTACATCCCCCTCCGCTGTCGCATTCCGTGTGGTCCCCACCCGACTTTCTGCCGGGTCCTCTCACCCTTGTCTTCACTGTGCTTTCCTTCCGGTCCCCCCAATACCACCACCCAGCATTCTGCCCGAGCTCCCCGGGTAGCTCTCCCCCATGGACACTTCGAAGCGTTCAGTCCTGGAGCCCGGAGAGCAAAGCTCACGCCTGCCGCCCCGGGATCGCATGGACATGGATATACCAGCAACCAGCTCGGGTTAGAGGAGACACACGGACATCTCCGCCAGCTACACTTTCTCTCTAGGGAAAGACAACATCAGTCGAGTTCCCCTTCCTGCCCAACGCATATCACGCATCTGGGGGCGGGGGGAGGGGGACCCGAGCAGCAGGTGGAACAGCCCGAGTACTCCGTGTCTGACCTCCTCATGGGGCTAAGGGAATTTAGGTCTAGGTACTCGGTGTGGCAGGTTCGCCGTCTCCTCTCTTTCCGCAGAAGGGAGATTCAACTTCGCACCTGAGCTATTTTAGTACCTAAACTGGACACTTACTAAAGGAGTCCCCGTAAGGTGTGCCAGCCACCAGCCCCGTCTTTGGAGGTGGACAAGTGATTTCAGGGTCGTTTGCAGACCTGAGCATTTGGTCTTTAGAGCGGGGAGGGGTTCCTCTTTCCCTAAATCTGAAGAGCTTAACCCCTTTGTGGACACGGATCGCTTAAAGAATCATGACAGTTTTGGCCCTATTGACTGGAAAAACAACCGACCAAAGAGCACCCAAAATATTCCCTACAGTTGGAGTTGGGGGGGGCGGGTGTCGGGGTCCCCAAGCCCGAGGACTTGCGGATCCCACATTAAGAACAGTTGCTTGGAAAGACCTGCCAGGAAGAACCTGGTGGAGAGTGGCGTGGGATGTCGAGCGCGAAGAGCTGTGGGGCTACGTATATCCTGCCCTTCACCCCTGTTGGGTCACCTGGGCCACCCCTTCCGGAGCCCAAACTAAGACGCGCTGGCCCTGCTAGGTTGCATTTCTCCTGCGCGCCTGGATGCTGGAGGTACCAAGCCCTTTCCGCCCCACGCGGCTCGCGCCTCTCCCTCTCCAAAGCAGGCTCACAGTGCCCCCTTGCGGTGACGCAGCGAAATTTTAAGGCGTTGTCCAAGTCCCCCCCCCCCCCCCGCCCCAACTCATTTTATTCAGCCAAGGGAAGCGAGCTTCAAGGCTTTAAATTAGTTCCCTACCCCTCTTTTAAAATACGAATGTTTACATCAGGTTTACCTTTCTACCCCGACACTTTTATAAGGACCTTTGACTTTTAAGAGGAAACTATTCCAGCAGTTTGAATCATGCTGCTAAAAACAGAAGTTATGGCAGATATTAATTTGCAACTTACTATGTGCCAGGCACCTACACATATCTCATTTATATGGCAAGAGTTATCCAGTATCTTACAGAAGTTGAGGCACCGAAACACTAGTTTGCCCCCCGCCCCCAGATGTCACTGTTCATAGTAGAGCAAGGATTAGAACTCTAGAGGAGTAAATTCCGCTCCTGTCTTCCAGTCAGGACACTTCCGGGTCTCCATATGCTGTGTAACATGCAGGGGAAAAAATGGGCTGTTGTAAGAGTGTTCCTTTTTTTTAGACTGGGAAGCTGTAATATCCAGGGTTTTAATGCTGTGTGTTTTTTTCTCTCCCAAATTATGTGAAAAGGCCAACAGTGTTATGGAGGGGTTCACTGCTTGATTCTATACAGCCTTTTCCCCTCTGAGAGCTTGAAGACAATCGCCTTGCTCATTAATCCTCAGTGAAGGCAGTAAGTATTTTTATTTCCATTTTATAATTAGGGAAGCTGGTTTGGAGGAAGATAAATTACTTGCCCAAGGTCATACAGTAAATCAGAGAAGAGACAAGAACAAACCTGCCCTGTCAAAGTGTCTTCCTGACAGGCGGCAGTGACTCTCCCTTTATTTATGTGCAAAGTCACTGTCCCGTTAGGAGATAAAGCATCCTGGTGCTCTCTTTGGAAGGGAAGCCTTTTATAAATTAATCAGTTGTTAATCAGTCATAAATAAAACTTACTGTTACCTCTAGAGAAAGCCTGTTATCTGGGGACTTCACTCATCTGAAGTATGGAGACACTTTCCAGATACCCCTTCTACTTCTCTTGTCTTCCACACTTGCTCAAGTCTTTTCTGTTTGAGCTCAAGGCAACTGCTATCTTTCTACTGCTTTCCTTAGCATATTGAAAGCTCTTAATAGATTTAGTTCCAGAGGCAACTACTTGTAATCTCAAACACAGAAGGCTAAGCAGGAGGTAGAGAAACATGGTAAAGTCCAAAGGAAAACAGGCATTTTAAGCTTTAGAACTGTAGGGTTTGGAGCTGGAAGGCCATTTAAGGTCATCTCAAGCATCCACGTTTACATGAAGGAAGTTGAGGCTCAGGAAGGTCACGTTACTTACCTAAGGTCACACCACTAGTTTGTGACAGATCTGGGACGAGAACCCAGATACATTTCCTTCTGTGTTCTTCACAATGCCCTGCATTACCTCATTTTTGCTGTAAGCGCCTGGCTACTGTCAAAATCATTCATTTGCTCATCAAATGTTTATTAAGTAGGCACTTCAGTGCCAGGCACTGAAGCAGAAAGAGAAGAGTTTTTCTTCATTAATTGGAACTGGAGAGATCTCAGCATTTTAAATATGTAGAGAATAAACCAATAGTTTTTGTGGTGTGTGTGAGTGAGTTCATGAATTAGGAAGATTACAAAGGTGATATTTTCTTCTATCTTTAGTTAATTATCCAAATTCCATGAATCATTACATTAGCCAAAATTTGTAATTAAACTATTTTACATCCAGACCAAAATGTAATTTAAAAAACAAGAAACAAAAAACAAGTGGCTATTATACTTCTAGGCATAGCCTTACAACACCAAATTAATTACTCAACACACATTGTTGAGTACCTATAATTTTGCAAAGTATTTTCAAGTGGAATTGTTTTATTAGAGTTTTTTTCTGTTTATAAAAATGTTCAAAACATTTATCATGCTGATTATTATTGACTATGTTTGGGGCCAGATTTTTTTTTCAGAGAGGACTCCTTGCCTAATGAAAATCAATGGGAAAACAGGTTGTGGAGAAATTAGTTATCATTAATCAACTAGATTTTAAAATCTAAATATCAAGACAGCTTTTCTATTTTGCTCAACTTCTGTAACTTGATTTAAGGATATAGAGTTAAAAGTTTATGGTCATGTCACCCTGAACTCACTAGATCCACTGTCGGAAGCTAAGCAGGGTCGAGCCTGGTTAGTACTTGGATGAGAAACCAACTGGAAAAACCGTGTGCTGTAGGCTATGATTACTGAAGGGAAAAGGAAGGATGGGATAAATTAGGAATATGGGATAACAGATACTAACTACCATACATAAAATAGATAAACAACAAGGTCCTAATGAATAGCACAGGGAACTATATTCAGTATCTTGCAGTAACCTATAATGAAAAGGAACATATATATATATGTGTGTAGAACTGAATCACATTGCTGTACACCAGAAACTAACACAACATTGTAAATCAACTATACTTCAATTTTTAAAAAAGGATATAGAGTGAAAAATAATTTGTTTTGAAATTTTCTTGGTGCCGCAAAAGGTTTCATACCATTTTATTCTGAAGATAAATGTTCGCACACAGGTGTGTAAAAATTAAATTCCATTAACATCTATTAAACGTCAGTCCCCAGGGTGTCTAGGCTTGTAAAGTCAAGGATACATAATATTAATCTTAAAATGCAGAATATGTCTTGCCTCTGCTTAAACCATGAGCTAAAAAGCATCTAGAAGGAGCGAATGCCACCAGGAGAAAGGAAAATAATGGACCTGAGTGATGGAACAGGCAATCTGTTCTCCGGTGGCTGGGAGGCAGGCATTGGGTTGGCAACTTAATTGGGGGAAGGCTGGGCGGGGGCGTCTTTTAATACGTCTGAGATGTATACATTATACTTGTATGTGACAACACGTATGTGAAAGAAGGAGAGACAAGGAGCAGTAGGGAGCAGCAGCAGGATTCCATCAGATTATTCATTGCTAGTGTAACAGGCCTTTCTTCCTTTAAGGAAGGAACAAAGGGTAAAAAATATATTCAAAAAGTCAGAGACCTGGAGATCACTAACAGAAATAGCCAACCAAGAGACTAATAGTGATAGAAAACAAAATGAGATCCTTTCGAAAAATCTTATCCTCTTATCTCTGGTAAGCCTGAAACATTCTATATTTGAAAATGCAGTCAAGAGGAGGAGGAAAGGATTCGTCTGGTGTTTTCTAAGGTAAAAATGATAGTGAAGTATTTTGTTAAATAATAGGCAGCTCTTAGGAGTACTTTTTGTTTGTTTGTTTGTTTGTTTGTTTTTAATCTAAGTCAGCAAAGTTAACACCTGAAAGTTACGCTAGATAATCTCATACAAGTGAAATGAAACTGATAAAAGCTGTTTCAGACAAGTGCAAGTATTTACGTAATCATAACAATGAAATCATTCAATGTATGATCAAGTGTCCAAAACTGAAGAAGTACTAGTTGTTTTCACCTAACAGTTTATGTCTGTTCAGGAGTTAACACAAATTATTTGGTGAGGCTACTTCCTGGGATCTGTTTAATTTCTGATGACTGAGAGGTTGTAGGTAATCTCTTTTGAGACAAGTAATTTTCTGTGTTTGTTTTCAAATCTTTGTTCCTTCCTGCTTGGTTTAAATTTGCTATTGGAATGTATACACTCAAACTCTTAAACCCTTAACTTATAGGAAACCTGCATGTAATCAGAGCCCCTGTGGAAAGCTTAGGCCTTGTCCCTTTTCCAGCTTTAGAGGGAGGTGGGTGGGCTGCATCACAGTGTTGAAACTGCCTCTGACCTTTGAGGTCACTTTTGGTATATATCTACATGCAAACACAGCCCTCATTTATGGATGCGTTAACATCCTGGCGGAGCGCAGCACCAGATCCTTCGACAACAAAACTGTTCCCAGAAGTGTGGTTGACAAACCCGGGAACAGTAGGCGTTTTGAATACCTCTTTAACACCTTTCAGCTTGTCAGTTTCACCAAAGCCAAAGTTCAGAGTCTTGGAGTTGTTCGGCTGTCTCGACTGAGTGAGCCTAGACCCCCACAACTTGGTCATGGCCTTGGTCTTGCTGGCATGCTCTCCGCCAGTGTGTCCTGATCTCAGAGGACTTGCTGGTGTCATAAGCAAGGACACCGTGGTCTCCAGGGACCTGCCTAGAAAAAAATAGAAATGATGCATTCCTTATAGTGCACAGCAGGATGAATCCCAAATGGATCACAAATTTAAAGATGAAGGTGAAACAATATACATACTAAAGGAAAACATGGGTATATTCCTTCATAACCTGAGAGTGGGGAAGACTTTCTTAATTTTGAATCAATTTCCAGAAGCACTGGGAAAAAAGATTGATATCTTTGATTACATACATGTAAAAAACCTTTGCATGGCAAACAAATAAAATAAAAATTAAGAATTAAGCTGCCACTAGCCAAGTAAAAAGACAAAGGACACCTTGTGGGAAAATATTTAGAAC
Source organism: Camelus ferus (assembly GCF_009834535.1). Lineage (NCBI taxonomy): Eukaryota > Metazoa > Chordata > Mammalia > Artiodactyla > Camelidae > Camelus > Camelus ferus. The sequence goes on along the minus strand of NC_045703.1, from coordinate 58,143,833 downwards.
GTACATGACAATCAAGGACTGATATACCTAATACGGAAAAAAAAAAAACTTTTTTTTTAATAGAAAAGGAAAAAGGCAATACACCTTTGTGGAAAATGGGCCAGAGTTCTCAGTAAAAATGCAAATGGTATTCATTTGAAACCATGCTCTGCCTTCCTCAAAATAAAAGAAATGCAGTCAGAATATACTGGGACCACCTCTTACCTATCAGATTAGCAAAAATCCAAAAGTGTATCAACAAATTCTGTTGGCAAGACTGTAGGGAAACAAAAATTTTCATAACTGAGAGTAAAAAGGCAAAATGGTACAACCTCTGTGTTGGTTAGACTCAGTCAGAAAAATAAAGCTCATATTATTATTTAATTGAAAGAGAATTGTTAACCACTTACTGGATCTAAAAGACAAAAAGTAAACCTTGCAGAATCCCAGATGTAGTAACTTCAGGAAGTAGCTATTAGCCTTAAAAGTTGAGGGAACAAAGGAAAGAGGTTGGGATTATTAGAATAGAGAAGCGTGGAGGAGGAGCCCTGCTGGGCTGGGACCCTGGATTCTGAGAAAGATGTGCTGCCTGATTGTTTAGGAGAAAAGACCCCCTGGAGCTGGGGTCAGACCTCTGAGGAAGGGGCACCATCTGGTGGGCACAGGTGCCTCAGGAGTTTGAAGGAGGACCCCCGCAGACCAAAGATTTCTAAAGAAGGTTGCTGACTGACTGGAGTTGAAACCTTAGGGAATGTTCTAGGAGTGTAGAAAATTGGAATGAAATTTTCTGGATGAAAAACTATTGCAGAAGTGACCCTGACAAGAAGAGATAACAAATGAGAAAGCCCCTCCTTTTTTTTTTCTGCCTTGCAGCCTACCTCTCACACACTTTTGCCAAAACTTAACAGGCAGCCAGCTGGGAAAGCAGAAATGTGTTGTGCCGAGTCCTGGCACCAGCATCTCAAAATGGAGGAGGAAACAGTGGGTGGAGAGATGAGAAAAAAATAAACAAATAACCAGCATAACCCCTATGGATGGGAATTTGGCAATATCCAGCAAAATTTATGTTCATTTACCCTTCTATTTAGCATTCCCTCTTCTAGGACTCTCTCCCAAAGATATACCAGCCAAAAAAAAGTAATGTTTTAAATATGCTTAAGACTATGCATCACAGTTCTTTTTGTAGCAGCTAAATACTGGCACCAGCCCAAATGTCCATCAATCAGGGACTGATGGAATTAGCTGTGGTTAATCAACACAGTGAAGCATTTGGCACCTGTTAAAAGGAATGAGGACTCTCTGTACACTAGGATGGAGTGATCTCCAGGATACATCACTATTTGAAAAAAAAAAGCAAGATGGAGAAAAGTACTTATATTGTGCTATTCTTTATTGGAGGAGGAGGTGTGGATATGTGCCCTACAATTTGAAATGGTTACCCCAAAAAGAGTTAGATGGTGTAGGGTGGAAAGGATGGAACTAGATTTTTTGAACATATTTTGTTTCATGGGACCATGCAAATGTTTTATGTAATCATAAAATAAAATTTAAATTAAAAAAAAAACCTCCCCAAATTAGAAATAAAGTAAAACAAATAAACCCATTTGTCTTGTAGTGACACAGAGAAGAGCTCTCCCAGAGACTTAAAAATAGTAACTTGACTGTACATGTCTGATGGAATTACCTTAAGGAAAAAAGAAAACAACAAATAGTAACCTATTTGTTTACTAAGGAGGCTGCTGTTAGTAGTATATGAATTAATATGCAGAGGTTATGTGTGCAATGTGGTGTAAATCAAATAAGCAATTGTTGGGTGTTGCTGAGAGCCAAGATTTTTGGCACAATTGACAGGTTGTTGGAACTCATTCCAAATATGATGGAAAGCCAGTGGAGGGGTCTGAGCAGGGAAACGTGAGCTGATTCGTAATTTAACAGGACTATTCTGGCTGCTTCGTGGAGTAGAAACCACAGGGACGAGAGTAGAAGCAGTGAGGCCAATTCGGAAGCTACTTCAGTAGGTCTAGCAAGGCCTTGGACTTGTCTCCTATGGGGCAAACGTGGGGTGAGAAATGTTCAGAATTTATGATCCAGACATACCTCATTTTTTTGCACTTCATTTTATAAGGCTTTGCAGATATGGCATCTCTTAAAATACATTGAAGTTTCGTGGCAACCCTGAGTTGAGTAAGTCTATTGGTACCATTTTCCCAACAGCATTATCTTTTAATTAAGGTGTGTACATTGTTTTTAAAGACATAATGCCATTGCACGCTTCATAGACTGTAGTGTATAAACATAACTTTTGTATACACTGAAAAATCAAAAAAAATTTGTGACTTGCTTTACTGCAATATTCGCTTTATTTCAGTGGTCTGCAACTGAGCCTGCAATATTTCCAAAGAACGCCTGTACACCTGTGTGCTTGCTGGATGTGGACTGCGAGAAAGCGGGAAACCAAGATTGACTCCTAAATGTCTGACATGAGCAATTGCGGCAACAAGTTGCCACATTCTAAAATGGAGACACAGGAGTGAGTCTGGGGAGGGGTGGAGGAAGCAAATGTCTTCACTTGGACAGAGCAAGTTTCAGATGCCTCACAGTCACCTAAGTGGAGTTGTCAAGGACAGTCTGTTGCAGGGGAGAACGGCAGGGCAGAAATATAAACGTGGCCATTTTGGCTTGTAGTTGGTATTTAAAGTCATTGGGTGAAGTGAGATTAGATTAAAGAAGGCAAGGGATGAAGGTTTAGGGCACCTCCACGTGGAGAATCTGGAAGGGACTCGGAGGAACCACAGGAGAGAAGGAGGAGGATGGGCACTGGAGGAGGGATCAGGAGCTGCGAATAAAGCCATTTCAAGAGGGCAATGCATAACTGTGTCTGTTGCTATCAAGGGACCTGGAGATGTGAGGACTGAGGATGACTTCAGATTGGCAGAAAGGAGGTCAGTTTTTGGCCTTGTCCCGAGCTGTCTTAGCCAGAGTGGACTCAAGAGAGACTGGGGGGAGGGGGGAATGGAGGATGACGATATAAGGAGTGTCACAATAAGGGATCAAAAAAATGGGGCTGGAGCTAGAGAATGATGTGCAGTAAAGGAGGGGTCTTTTTAGTGTGAACCAAAATGCTGCAATGTGAGTGAAAATACTGCAACCATATCAGTAAATAAAGAATGCTGAAACCAAGTCATCAGCAGCTGCCACCACCCCCCAGTGAGGACAGGCTTGCAGCCGGCCTCTGCAGCCACTCACAATGGTGCACTCTGAGCGGACTCAGAATAAGAAAGGACAGGATACCGGCCCTAGATAGCTAGGTGCTTGTCAAAGGAATGAATTCAGTGAGCCCAAATGTTTGCTTCCTCCCATACATAGAAAAGCACTAAATTCTTTAACTTGAGATGCCTGGTTTTCTTTAGATAACAAGCAATCTTTTATTGTTCCAAATACCTGGTCTTTGTTGTAAAGCTCCTATATATCCTAGCTCATCCCCTACCTCTTCGGAGCAGTCCCCCAGAGCGATGTGAGAGGCTGTCATCCTGGCTCGAGTCCTTCCACCAAATAAAACATAACTCCCAACTTTTAGGCTGCTTATTTATTTCAGTCGACATTAGCAATAAGAAGAATTTCTGTATGTGGAGCTGTAGAGTGAATGATCCAGGAAGAGGGGAAAATTGGTGATGCAGGAACAGAGCACCTGGTGGCTGGAAGGGGACGAAATCCAGGGCATGAGAAAGCGTCTGGCCTTGGGTAGGAGCCCAGCTGGTTTGTTTCATTTGTAACAGGTGGCAAAGCAAGTCTGTGGGGACAGACACAAGTAGAGGAGTAGATCTGGTGATGGGAGGATGTGGAAGTTCTACTCTGATTGATGACCGAAGGCAAGGTCACCTGATGTGAAAGATGTGGAAGGCAAGGGAGATATGAGATGGCATAGAAACAGTCATTGTAGAGAGTGGGAGAGGGAATTGACTAGAGAAATATAGCAGGGATGCCCGCCATCCTGGACTCCTTTTTGCAGCTCATGGTCATAAATTTAATGAGACCTGTCAGCAGGATTGTGTGTTCTCCTTCAGTGGCTTGAGAAGCTCAGGGGCAGGTGCAGAGCTGGTAAAGGATTCACTTTTACCAAACCTTGACTTGAAAACAACAACAACAACAACAACAACAACAGAGTAAAATGCAAGAGAGGATTTACATACAGGACATGAAAAACTGAAACAATCCAACAAACAAACTTAGAAGTTTGACAGGCTTTCTGTTAACTAGCATAAAGCAAAGAAAGAATTAAGCTAGTTAATCAAATCATCTGACTAATAAAAAACTTTATTACATAAGATTATACATTTTGAAAGGATTAGTAGAAATAAAATATACTGAAAGCATACTAGCAACCTTCTGGGTTCAGAAGACAATGTGATACCTTGGAGTTACCACTACAAGGATCAATGACGGTTATTAGTGAAACAAGCACTACTCTTGGTATCAGAGAGAAGAGGAAAGAATAACTGTACTTGACAGAATTCCAGATAACCCAATTTACATTCTCATTGAGATTTCCTTAATATAACCTGCCACCCTGACCATGCTGCAGGAAAGGAAGTCGCAGGACTCAGAAATCTTTGTCAGGGCTGAGATTAGTGGTGAAGATGGGAAAAGACGATTTACAAGTCACTCTGAGCACAGAGAGACATAAATTTCAGTTACCAGGGAAATAAGAGAAATGAGCGCAAAAGCTACATGAAAGGAAGAGTTTCATCTTTAAATTTTATTGGCATTAATTTAATTCTATACCTAGAAATAATGGAAATGACTGAAGGCAAGTTTTTTTTTCCCCCCAGAAAATTCTGAAAGATTATGCTTTGGATTGGTAGAAGGAAGGTGGGAATAACTTACAAAAATCACCATGAAAGATGTATTAAAATATAAAAGCTATAAAGTAGATTTTTCCCAAAGACATCGAAATTTATGATCTTTAGAAAAACTGTGTTCTCCAAGTAGTCCTACGAGATTAATGGAGAAAGTGTTTAAATTTTTTTGACAAAAAAACTAGGGTGTCCATTAAAATGGAAATTCTGTGAAGAAAATACTAGATGATAAATAAGAATAAAACCATAAATTATGTAACCTTACAAAAACTTATGTCTGTATATCTTCTAGTTCCTTATGGGATTTCTGGGTAAGGGCAGATTTCTTTGAAGCAGATGGTGTCAATGTTAACGCGTGGTAGAAAGATACAGGGTTGTACCTTTCCTTACAATACACAGCAAAATATTTTAACATAACTTCTTTTAGTGAAATTTTCTTTTTTCCTGTAATAGTACCCCATTCTGTATTTCTCTTTCATATGGATTTTTCAAATGTCCTACAATCAACTGAAAAAGGAAGTTCAAAATATTCTCTATAGATAAGAAGAAAAAAAATCTTACACTTCCTAAGAGTAAAGCAAACTAATGGGCTTTAAAGACACCAGTGGAATATGAATTTTCAGCTCCAGCAGCCCCTGTGTAGTCTCATTTCTACCCTACTGCCTTGCAGGATGGGACGCTGGTCCCTCCTGTCATCCATGACCTTGGTAACACTGCACCGGTTTCTCTCTGCTCCTAGACTTGCCTTACTGAGCCTTGTCGTCTGGCCCCAGTTTGGCAGACGACCATCTTTCACTGACTGCTCAAGAAACCTGTATTTCGTGGCCTCTCAGTATACTTTGTCTACGTGTGTTCACTGAGTCACTCATCATGACACAAAAGCTCCACTGCCAAACAATCTCTTCTGCTTTAAATCCAAAGGTCTAGATTTCCTGAAAGACAGAAGTACCTGAATGTCTCACTACCGAGCAAACTGATCATTTAATTTCATTTTCCCCAAATGCAATCATCTTTCCTCCCTAATTGGTTCTTTGTCCTCTGTTCTCTGTTCAAGTCAACATCCTTGTACCGAGGGCCCCTGTGCCAGGGACTGGGAGAGGCCCGCTGGGTGTAAAGATGCTCTCTCACTGGCCTGGAGGCTCTGCTGCACAAGGGGACGTGCAGAGGCTGATGGTAGGAATGAAGAGCTGCAGGTGCCCAGCCAGCTCCACGCTGAGCAGCCGGGCCTGCAACCACAGGTGGTGATGCGCTGACTGTGGTTTTATACAGGATCCATTGAGGACCACGTGAAGAATAGGCTGGAAAATGCCAAGTACAACACCTATTCTATGTATTGGTAGGTTTATATATTGGTATAAAGAAAATTTCACGCATTGCTGGGAGGTGGGGTACAGACTGGTTCAAAGATTAAGCACTTCCATTCCAGCATACATATCGGCCCCCAACCACATACATACAAAGTTCTAAGGATGTTCACCACAACCTTATTTGTGATGATAGGGCCTTGGAGGCAACCTGTTATTCATCATTGGGAAGGTAGGAAGACAAAAACTCAGCAGGTACACAGGAGGACATCATGGAGAGACAAAGAAGGAAATAGGGGTGCAGCCCTCTGCTTCAGAAGACTTCTGAAAACACGGGAGAATGTTCATGTAGTTCTGTGATCCAAAATCCACCTTCTTTTGGCAAACCAGGAGGGAATTTACTGGGGACCACCCTGAGAACCAAGGTCTTTGAAGGTCCTTGCACGTTTGAGGGTTTCATTTGCAAAGCCCAAGGCCATGGCCACCTTTGCCTTATGATATAGCTAACTTCACTCATTTCATAGTTGAACTGACTATGTGGGTTGATGTTCACTAAATAGAATGCAGCAAAACAAGATGTGACCAAGAAAGAACAGGTGACAAGCAAGATGTGGCAGAAAATTCTTTATCCTATTTGTCCCCGAGTTGTGGCAATGAAAAATAATGTGAGGTACACCAGTAAAGAACTTGAAAAGGTGAGAGTTGGAGGGATCAATAGAGCTCCCCCTACCAGTCTTTGGAAGCATCATTGCCAAGCCGCCTTGATGTCTTTTCAACATGGAAGTTTGTGGTTCTGCCTTTGATTTTGACAAGTTCTTTAAGTACCTGAAAGGCAAAAGTGCTAAGAGAATGTGGATTTCCAAATATACACTGTATTTTTGCGGAGCGATGCAGAACAGTTTGGTCCTGGGGTCTTAGCTATCCTAGAGGCAGGGGACAGGAAAGGTCAAGTTTGAATTCCAGTGGTTTCCCGACAGCAAAGTGAAAATACATTTGGCAAAACAAAGAAACATAGGTGTGCAAACTTTTAAAAAATAGGTTTAATTCTGCCATGTTTAAAAAAAACAGGAGAATGGGCTGAAAGCATCAACAGAGACCGTAAGCAAAATAGAATAGAAGTGTTAAGTTTCCTATAACAATTACACCGAGACTTCGCTGAGAAAAAGGGTAAATGTACTGAAAAATACACAAGAAAAAAATTTGTGTTTTTTTTTTAATAATTTATGTTTTCTAATAGTCAAACTAATCCACATAGGAAGGAAATGCACCCAAATAATCACCGTGGTTCTTTTAGGATGATGGAACTATGAGTGAATTTTAATTTCTGTTTTCTACTTCTCTGTAGTTTTCAACTTTTTGTAATTATATTTATAAGCAGACACAAACAATAAATAGTAAATGAGTACAGAAATATTCCTTTCTTAATTGTCATGTAATCTCTGGCATTACCCTCTCCAGGAAAGCTCTGAACCTTTAGAGGACCCTACTCTAAAACTGGATTAGGGACTATAATAGAGTCAGACTCCAGTTTTGATGTTTGACTACCCACAGCTTGTAAGCCTCACCCCTCACCCTTGTGGACCACATGCGAGCTGGCAAGCTGCTAAGAGCAAGCAGGGCCTCCTTCCTTTGAGTTCAGTGGGAGATTCAAACCACACAAACCCCTGCCCGCCCACAGGAACTCTCACCGCGGCCCCATCCCTCAACCACAATAAAAACCCAGAGCAGGTCTCCTTTCCTTCTTTTCTCAAGCCACTTCCAATCTGCTGGGGGAGCCTCCCCTCCTCAGAAACGTCAGTTATGCAAGAAACTTGTCCAGACCCTTTTAGGGTGTGTGTGGCAATGATAAGTCTTGGCATCTGACCCAAAATTTAGGTGAGAGGGTCCCTCCTGAGTAATCACAGCGGGAACCCCTGTTGCTCGGTGTTCCCACAATGCCTTGCACTGATTAATCTCTGCCCCTGAGCTGTACCTCATCTATTTATGTATCTGTATCCTCTTATCAGCTGTGAGCTACATGAGAATGGGGCGGGGGTGGCTATTTATTACTCATTTTCATTCTTTATCCAGCAGTCCCAGAGAAGCAGTCGGTATCTATAAATGCACAACAGGTAGGAATCACTCCACAGCTTCCAAGAGTGTGAAAGATCCATTCCTCTGTTTCTCCCAATCAAATCAAATCAAATCTCCCTGTCACCACAGGGAGACAGAGCCAGAGATGGCAGAAAGGAGAAAAGCTTTTTCAGGGTGCTCTGGCCTCCTGAGTCAAGGTGCAAGAACCCTGAGGCTTCTGCACACCCGGAAAGTGGAGAAAAGCTAAAGCCCTCTGTCCACCCTGGCTGCATGTCCGGATCCAGGCTCCTGGGAGCCACCTGAAGCTGTGGGCTCTGCTGGCCACATTGCTAATGCCAAGCTCAGCCCCAGTGTGCGCAGGCCCTAGCTAAATACAAACCATCCAAGTTGGGGGCACCACCGCTTCCTGGTACCCCCAGGCTGGAGAGGCTTCACCACTGGTAGAATCTGCACCAGGCAAATATGTTCTACATCTACCTTCCCCCCCACTTTCTTTGCCGTACTTCCTCTTTAGTCAAGAGAGCCCCAAACTCAAAGTCCCAGCTTGCCTTCTCAGTCAGCAATTAATTTTCAATAAGCCTTGTTATAAATAATTGTTTAATGACTAAGGGAAAGTTTAATTACTTTACATTTCTTAACCCAAGTTAAGCTTCTGCTTTTAGTATTGCCATAGTAGGGGGGGAAGGTAGGATCATTTACTGTGATAAGTAATATCTTTTAGTCCAATTTTTGCCATCTTGTTTTATACATTTGTAGGGTTTCCTTTCTGTTTAAATTTTCAAAATTAGCTTTATTTAGGTGTAATTTACATCCATGACACTCATTCGTTTGAATTGTACGGTTCTATGAATTTTTTCATACATATATATATATATATATATATATATATATATATATATATACACACACACCATCCTGAACCAGCACAATAATTAAGATACAGAGTATTTTTCTCACCCCCTAAAAGTTACTCTTTCCCTCTTTGTAGTCAATTTCTACTCCTGTCCCAGCCCCAGGCAACCACTGATGTGCTTTGTATCATTATTCTGCCTTTTGTAAAAATTTCTTATAAATGGAATCACAAAATATGTGGTCTTCTGTGTCTGACTTCTTTCACTTAACAAAATGCATTAAGATTGAACCACGTAGTGTGAATCTGTAATTTGCACCTTTTTAAGTAGTAATGTATTGTTAAGAATAGACCACGATTTGTCCATTTAATGGTTGGTGGATATTTGGGGGTTCTTTCCAGTTCTCAGTTTTTATGAATACTGTTGCCATGAACATTTGAGCACAGATCTCTGTGTGGATTGATGCTATGCTTTCTTTCTCTTGGATGAATACCTAGGAGGGAACTGCTCAGTCATACAGTGACTATAAGGAACTGCCAAACTGTCTTGCAAAGTGACCATGTGACTTTGCATCCCACTGGTGATGGAGAGTTGGATTTCCTTTGCGTCCTCCACGGTGTTTGTCACTGTCAGTTCCTTTCATTGTAGCCATTCAGTTTTATATGTAGTGGTATCTCACTGTGGCTTTAATTTGCATTTCTCTGATAACAAATGACACTGACCATCCTTTCTTGTACTTACATCTCATAATTATATCTTTGGTTAAGTGTCAACGTTTTGTCTGTTTTATTTTATCACAGTTCTAATATAGAGTAGCAAGTGTTCTCTTTTTTTTTAACTGTTTTATTTTTTTATTTTTATTTTTTTAACTTTTTTTATTGATTTATAATCATTTTACAATGTGTCAAATTTCAGTGGCAAGTGTTCTTTATAAAATCTAGATACATGTGTTTTATCTGATATATGCTTTGTAAATAATTTCTCTCACTACGTGGCTTGCCTTTTCATTTTCTTCACGTTGTTTATTGAAGGACAAAATTCTTAGATTCTGTCCAGTTTATCAGTTTATCCTTGCAGGGTTCATACTTACTGTGTTTTATTTAAGAACTTTTTGCAAAATGCAAGATCACTAAGGTTTTCTTAGTTTTCTTCTAGAAGTTTTGTAGTTGTCACTTTGACACTTGAATCTATGATCCATTGCAAGTTAATTTTTGTATGTGAGCTGAGGCAAAGGTCAAAGTTCATTTTTTTTACATATGGATAACCAATTTTTCCAATACCATGTATTGAAAAGATTATCCTTTCTCCATGGCATCTTTGTTGAAAAATCAATTGGCCACCTTGAGGGCATTATGCTAAGTAAAATAAGTCAGACAGAGAAAGACAAATATCACATGATCTTACTTATATGTGGAAAGTAAAATTGAAACCAACAAGATCATAGATACAGGGGACAGATTGGTGGTTGTCAGAGATGGGAGGCAGGGGGTTGGGCAAAGAGAGTCAAAGGTATAAACTTCCAGTTATCAGAAAAATAAGTAGGTCTTGGGGGTGTAATGAATAGCATGACAACTATAGTTAATAATGCTGGATTTTGCATGTTTAAAAGCTGCTAAGAGTATACATCCTAAATGTTCTCAACACAAGAAAATGTCCTGCAACTATATATGGTGATGGATGTTAACTAGGTTTATTGTAGTGATCACTTCACAGTTTGTACATATACTGAATCATTATGTTGTACACCCGAACCTAACGTAATGTTGTGTGTCCGCTGTAACTTTTCCACTTGCTGTTCCCTCTGCCTGGAATACTCTTCCCCATTGTATCTGCAAGGCCTGCTCCCTCACTTCCTCCTTCATCTTTTCCCAAATGCGCTTTTTCTGGCCATCCTCGTTAAAGTACCAAACAACAAACAAATAACTAGACAAAAGTCCTCCCTCCCACGCACAGCTTACTCCTCTCCCTGATTGATTTTTCTCCCTGGGACTTATTCTCTAACATAATATTTAATGTAGGTCCCCATGAGAGCAGAGATTTTGGGGGGGATGGGTGTTTTTTGTACTACTCATACTCATTGTGTGGAACGCTGCTTGGCACGTGGTAGATTTTTAATGAATATTTTTGGAATGAATGCAAAAATGATGAAGAGTGGTAGATGTTCTTAAAAAGATCAGTAAAGACATGCTTGGTAGAAAAATCCACGAGGCACTTCTAGACATAGCAAGTTTGTGCTAAAGAGTTTGTGCATAATTTCTGCAATTTCTTGGTAAAGAGAATATTTCATTATACATTTATAAGTTATACATTATACATATATATTTCAATATACATTACTCCAATTATTTGGAAACATATACATAGTAGAATTCAAAGACACTTAGTTGTTAAGATTTTTAAAGCCCTCCACTTATCTGGCTCTTTTGGCCTGTTCCTTTGGATTATTTTATTTTGAAACATTTGGAGTCTATTGTGTTTACAGGTTTGTAGCAGAATGATTAGAGCAGCCTCAAAGAACTTTGAAATAAAATGAAAATTGGTCTCGTTCTTATGAGCGTTTCCTAACAGTTTTCTAATTTATCTCTGTCCTTCCATTGTTTGAAGTTTAGCGTCCTGCATTGCACACTCCTCTGCCTAGCACCCTGCTGTGCCCTGTAGATAAACTGGGGAAGAATAAGGTGCTAATTTGTGGGCTCCAGAGCATGGTTGCATTTAGGTTTTAGCATAAACTTTAACATTAACAAAGAGAAAATACTAGATTCAATTATAGATGTGGAAAGCCTCAGAGACAGCTCAGAGCAAAGAGAAGACAAAGTCAGAACCACTACAGTCTTAAAATAACAATAGTGTTAGTATTTCACTGTACAAAGCACTTTTGAGAACTTTATTTTTTGTGCCCCTCATTCACTATAAGCCTCGAAGTAAGTATTTTTATCGCTTTAAAGATGTGGAAACCAGGACTCAGAGAGGCTGCGGTCCCTTATAGTCACATAACTATTAAGCGACAAAGAATTATCGACCTCGTGTCTCACAGCTCTCAATTAAATGTTCTTTTCACTGCATTACGTTAACATATAATTGATCCTTGATCAAAAGTTATCAAAGCACTTGAAAGAATCTGATTTTTAAAAACATTCCAAAGGCATCTGTGTGTAAGAAATGGCATAAATCCTTGCCAAGAGTAGGTTTTCCATAATTAAAGAAGGAGGTTGAGATGCAGAAAGTCAACCAATGGTCAGAGTTAAAATCAAAAGAAAGGTCAAAATAAAAAACTAGCAACCTCCCAGAAGGAAAGAAAGGTAATAACTATGGAGAGAAATGGCCTCTCCACATACCGTGAGTGTTCCTGTGGAGCCGCAGTGAACAGGGAGTGCTGTTGGTCTGAAGAAACTCCCGGACACTCAAAAAATGACTGTGATGATTATTAAAGGTATAAGGAGTTTAAAGTTCAGTGAGTCTTCCTATGTGGTTGCTTGTCAAGCAGTCCTTAATAAGGTCACAGTCTATTGTGTTCTTTCTTTCTAGCAGTCTTTTGAAATGTCTCAGATCTTGTTTTTACATTATAAAGATACTTGCTTGGTTTTTAGCTATTATACATGAAATTGATGCTCATGAAAATAATGGACACATGTTATAAATTTGGACATAACCAGAATTTCAAAAATAAAGCCAGTGCTTGGAAGACGTGAAAAACATCTCATTAGTGAGTTCAATGTCTTCTGAATTTTTTAAAATACAAGAAAATAAATATCTTATAAAAAATAAATTAGCAGATCCTGCTGTTGTTATAAATTATATACCCAATATAACATCTTTCTTCTTTAATATTTCAGGAAAAAATAGTTGTCCTAGAAGACAATAATGAAAATTCAATTAAATATAAAATTGTGTTGTTTGTGGAACCATTTATAATAGATATGAGTTTTTGAAATATATATGGGCTAACTTCAAAATTTTTAAAGCAGAGTACATTGTAAATTAATTATATACAAGGATAAATCACACACTCGTATTCTAGGCATCTGTTTTGTCATCTGCTTGACTAGATTCTAATTATGAGTTTTAAGCTGGACAACCTACACATGGTAGAATTATTACATTTCAGATATTAAAAGGAGTATTTCTTAAACATTTGGTTCACACATTTAACTTAGCATGAAGCATTTTATTTGATCATAATTTATACACCTAATGCAATTTTTGTAAATGTCCATGAGTCCGTTTGATTGAATTGTGTATTCATACGGGATGCCTGTAGCTCTAATAGGAGGTAAGCAGCTCCCTTTTTGTAAAAAGAAATACGGCCTGCAAGCTGTATTTTTCCATCTTTAAAATTACATGTGAGGTTTGAGGATAAATATTCTTGTCCTAAAATGGTGAATATTTAAAAATTTGCATTTATAAACCCATGTCTTCTGGCTATCCTGTGCTTTCATCCACAAATATTTCCTTTTCCTTAATCAAACTGTGTTTAGGAGCTGTTATCATGAGGAATAGTATCTGCACGTATTTAGTGGGGCTTTTAACACATGCACGTGTTTAAAAATAAAATGTTTTTCTTAAATTTATTTTAAGAGAAATATATAAAAACTTATTTTAGGAGAAATATATAATCACATTGGGAATTTAGAAAATAAACGATGAAGGAGGCAATATACTTATTCATAATTTCATCAACCATAGGTAAACACTTAACATTTTGGCACATTTCTTTCCCACTTTTATATTTACATATACAATTTTTTCTCACTAATTTAAATAGACATGAAACGAGTATTTTTGTACATTTCCTTTTTGTTCACATTTCTGATTATATTCTCAGGTTAAATTCCTAGCAGAGGAAACACAATGTTAATGTGGCTAATACATACAGTACTGCTAAAATTACTTTCCGTGAAGATTTTACCAGTTTCCCCTCCACTGGAGGTGTATGTAACTTACCAAGATATAAAAAACTTTTTTCCTATTTTGACAGCTAAAATTAATGTATCAATATTATTTATATTTCCATCTCTTTGATTACTAGAGAAGTTATATTTTTTCAGATATTTAGTAATAATTTGTATTTCTTCCTGGTAAACTATCTATTCATATACTTGGTCCATTTACCTAGCGGGACTTAATGTTTTCTTGCTGATTTTAATGAGTATTTTGTTTATTTAAGATATGCTCTTCGGTTTGTCTTTTAATTTTGTTTCTAATTTTTTTGAAATGGAAAAGTTAACATTTTATGTATTCAGATCTTTTGTTCTCTTTCTTTGCTTTAAGTTAGAATCATTTTCTAACCAAGATAAGCTAACAAAATAATCTCTCCTAGGTTTTAAATGGTTTGATTATTTTTATATTTGAGTCTTTAATTCATCTTTTATAGTGTATTGTTAAGTGGGAATATGGATTTAAAAAGAAATAATTAGCCAATTTCTTAGCTCATATATTGAATGGTCCTTCTTTCTCTACTAGTTTGTAATGCCAACGTTTAAAAATGTTTAAATTCTGTGTTTTCTGTTCTATTTATCAGTTTCTCTCTTCTTATGCCAGTACCACACTAACTTAATTTTCATAATCTTTTAAGATATTTAGAATTTGCTGTCTTTTTTTTTTCCCAAGTAAAAAATTTTAACAAAGCCTATAATTCCTGGTGCATTTTATAATCATTTTGTTAAGTTCTTTTTAAAAAAATAGGATTTCTGAATATGATTGCCTTAAATCAGTCTTCTAATTCAGGAATAGAGTATATCTATCTCACTCTGTTTGTTTTAATCACCTTTAGTGACATTTTAATATTTTTCTTTATGTGGTTCCCTAAAATTTCAGGAATTGTTTCATCTTACCTTCTTGCAGTCTCTGTTGTCAGCAAAGCTGATTCCTTAAAGTATTAAACCTCAAACACCGCTTAATTTATCTTACTATTTTATCTCAAATCCATTTCTTTGTTTCCCCCAGTCATTGAGTTCTCTTCAATTATAGTAATGATATTACCTACTATTTTTAATGCTCACAGTTCATATTGTCTCCCTGCACCCTTCTTAAGTAGAAGCTGCCTTTTCTCTTAAAAGCCTCAAGTACTGCAGCTAAGAACTAAGGCAGGTATCCTCCTTACTCCCCTTAATTCCTTGTGAAAATAATTACAACTGTCAGGCAGTTTAGATAGAGATGAGCACTGGGCGGGGGAGAGAAGGGGAAAGGAACAATCCAGAACACAAGGAACCTGAGCTGTCAATTAGCCAGATTACGAGGAACATGAGCTGTCAATCAATCAGAGCGCAGGAAACTTGAGTTGTCAATCAATCACTCAATCAATCAATCAGTCATGAAACCATGATATAAAAACAGGAAAAACAAAGGAACGGCGCCATTTTTCCTCTCTTGGATTGGCCCCCTCCCACTTCTTGGGAGTGTACTATCTTCCACTACTTTTTAACTTTACTAGTAAAAATCTTGCTCATATCAAACTTTCTGTCTCTCATTAAAAATTCTTTTTCTTGGGGTGCCTAAGAACCAAGGTAATTCTTATTTTCTTTTTCCTAGTAACCTTAATTTTGGTGCCATGACTCGGATTGCGTGCTTAAACCTAATCTTTCCTCCTTCGTTTTCCTCTCCCTCCCTGAAGCCAGCCAGGTACACACGTGGTTGCTCCAAGTCATGAGGGCTAGTCGTGGCGGGTGGCCCCTCTGGTCCCCTGCCGGGCAGATCGCTGCACCAGGCCAGAGCCAGGGCACAGGGCGCAATTCCACCTTTCTCTGGCCCTGAGTCTGGTGCTCTGTGCAGCGCCGGCTGGTGGGGTAGCAGGTGGCTCATTCGGGATCCCCTGCTCTTGCAGATTGCTGTGCTGGGGTACTGAGACCTCACACCACCTCCCCATGCCTAGCCACGTGCACGCCTGCCCACAGCATACCTTGTCCACCTGGCCTGCAGGTCTGCGCTGTGCTGCGTGAGCCAGCTTGCTCTGCCTCGCCAGCCCGCCCTCCAGAGAGCTCCAGGTGGAGCTAAGTAAGGTTAAGCCTGAGTTGCAATAAATTAATCACTTTTCTTTCTTGCTCCTGGATGACCAGCCACTGACTAAACTAAAGGAGATCATTCCAATCAGACCACAGAGACACCCAGCACTTGGTAAGACTGTGGCTGTTTCCCCCTTTCTGGAGTGGAAGCTGAGATGTCAGCGTCCATCCCCAAATCAGGACCCTAGGATGCTAGGCACTGCTGATTCATGGCTACCCTCTAGGATGCATTCGGTTGTGGACAGAGGCTGAGACGTCAGCCTAGTCCATGGGCTTTTCACCTTATGACGCTAAGCTCTGACAACCTCCCTGTATCCTACCCTTTTTTTTAGGCAGGAAACCAAGAGTCTACCCCTGCTGGCACTCCTTTGGCCAACTGGGACTGCCTTAATCAACAAACCCTTAAAAGAAAATCACTTATATTCCTTTGTAATGTTGTTTGGCCACAATATCAACTTCCCTGTGAGGAAGCATGGCCTATAAACAGGAGCATAAACTCAACCCTCTTGTTCCAGCTTGATCTCTCCTGTAAGAGACGACGCAAATGGTCTGAAATACCATATGTTCATATCTTTTACTTACTGAGGGACAGCAATGGTCTCCTAGAAGGATGTAAGTTGACCACTCAGGCAACGGTTACATCTAATAACCTACTGTCCCCGACACCCCCTAGAGAGGGGGACTCTCCTAAACCCAAGCCCTGCCCTGCTTTCCCTACCATATACCCTTTGTTTCTCTCATACTCAGGAAAGACACTGCCTTCAGCTCCTCCATTACCTTTGATAGCCAAAACCTGCCCTCTGGTAGAAACAGGTGGAAAATTTGGTCCTCAATTCATACATAAGCCATTTTCTCTGGTAGAACTGAGACAAATTAAGACTGATCTGGGAAGCTATTCAGATAACCCAGATAAATACATAGTGGTATTTCAACACCTCACTCTGGCATATGCTGTATATTTGACTTCTATCTTTTCAACCTTCTTATAAAGTATGTTTCTCCTTGTCTAGAATCAAACTTCAAATGGCCATACAATAAGGTAATCAACCAATCAGCTAAGATAGCTTTTATACAAGCCCCTCGATGGATATTGACCCTTCACTCACCACCTGCCCAGTGACAGACAGCTAGTCTGGGACCCCAATGAGCTCCATCATCACCCCAGATCAGCAGGAAGTAGCTAAAGTGGTCATCACCCTCTACATCCCAAAGATTTGGGGTCCTATGACTAGAGGGGGGAATGTCAGGCAGTTTAGATAGAAATGAGTACTGGGCAGGAGGAGAGGAAGGGGAAAGGAACAACCCAGAACACAAGGAACCTGAGCTGTCAGTTAGCCAGATTGCAAGGAACATGAGCTGTCAATCAACCAGAGAGCAGGGAACCTGAGTTGTCAATCAGTCATGAAACCAGGATATAAAAACAAGAAAAACAAAGGAATGGCACCATCTTTCCTCTCTTGGATTGGCCCACTCCCAATTCTTGGCAGTGTATTATCTTTCACTACTTTTTTGCTCTACTAATAAAAATCTTGTTTATATCACGCTTTCTGTCTCTTGTTAAAAATTCTTTTTTTTCCGGGTGACTAAGAACTGAGGTAATTCTTATTTTCCTTTTCCCGGTAATACAACTAGCTGAGAACCTCCCCAGATAACAAGATCTACCACCTACTGGCCTGCCCTTGGACTTTGGGGGGCAGAAACATTTATATTCAGAACTCCACTCATCTTTCCACCAGAACAAAACCTCTCTCCTCCACTTTCTCCGTGACTTGGCTTCTGCAGTCTCTCCTTCTCCCTCCTCTATCAGCTTCTCCATGTCCACTGGATTATTCTCATCTGCACACAAACTGCTCTGATAATTTCCCTTCTTATGAGCACTTCCTTGACCCTGGTGATCCTCTCTAGGAACATCACTATTTCCTGTTGTTCTTTACAGCAACAGTATCAGAGTTATCTTTACACGTGGTCTCCACTTCCTCTTCTATCCTTAGCTCCTCCCAGTCAAACCACTTTCCCCTCTACTCGCCTGAAAGGTCACCAGTGACTTCCATCCATGTTGTCAAATCCAGAGGGCTCTTCTCTGTTCTCTCAGCATCATCCAATGCAGGGAACCACTTCCTTCTCTGGGAATACTTTCTTTTGTTGGTTTCTGTATCACTAAACCACCCCGTGAAACACATAGCAGGACACGTATCATGCTTTCTGTATCTGGGCAAAGAGAGATGGGATTTAAGAAATGTGCATGGGCTTCCCCTTAAGTGATCATGTAGTGTAGGAACAGAGCACATCAGCATCATGAATGTCAGAAGCCTCCTCTGTCTCATTCTCACATTTTGAAGGTACAGCAACAAGGACCCCTCGGGGCCTGAGCACCATGTGCGGGCATGTTGGAGGCAGCTTAGGAAAAGTCCATAAATCACTTCCTTCCGGAGCTTGTCATATGTCATACTTGTTGAAAATAAGTAAGTTCTGCCAAAACCTTGGAGAACTTTCAAACTTTTACTCTTGTCACGGAACTGACTTATTACCCAAACATGTCCAAATGGGTCTTTTAAGACCTTATAAATGGGTGACCATCTTACAAAGGTAGGCGAGAATCATAGACTTTGTCCGGGCATCCTTTAGGCGTTCACCATAATTTAGGTTCAAAATCTTTTTCTGAACCCACATCGTCTTAGACCATCATGTTACACTGTATATATTAGATGCTGTTATGGCACTAATATATCCTGGAAGCAAACTAATTAAGTGCCTTTTGACTTGAGTGAAGTAAATACAGTTAAAGAGACTAGACTTCAATTTGCTTTTAAAGCTACTGGAGTCCTAGACTGGAGGGAAGCAAAGGTGTAGGTGGAAAAGCTCAGCGGGGACAGAAAGGCTCCACTCTCCCCCCAGATTAGGCTACGTTCTGTATCAGAAATGAACACTGGTTAATTATGAAACACTCATAAATCTGCCTCAACTTAAGTGCCCAAGAGCTGAGGATAATGGAAGGAAGAACAATTTAAATCACATCATGTGGCAAGCAACTGAATAATGTATTTTGTACCGTCTCAGTGCATTTCATTTCTTCAAGGCCACAGAGTTGCTCCTGTAACTTCAAACAGCAGAAGAAAAACACACTTTTGGTTTATATTGTTTTCTATGATTCATGGGTTCTCCGTAGTAAACAGAACGTTTGCTTCAAGAAGATTTTTTCCTTTTCAATGCCTGCTGCCAATTTATGGTTAGTTTTTTGAAGGGCTTTGAAAGTGTTGAGTCTGCTAAATACATAGTTATCTCTGAGTGTTATCGGAAATTTTAGGAGAATTTTTATGACCAGCAACTCTTTACAGAAATCCAAATCAAATCTCAAAATATTTTTAAAGGCATTAGTAGTACTTATGGCATATCTTACTTTCAAGGATATAACATTCTTATTTTACCTCTTCTGGGCACTATTAAGATCCAAGTGAAGAAAAAAACCCTATTTTTCACTTTGGTGTATTTTGTTTTACTCATAATATTTTGAAGTGGAATTATAATAGTAATCAATCAGATGTATAGGCTTCAGTATAAAAAGAACTTCCACTATCTGAGGGAAAATGAATGAGCCACTCAGGTCAAAGGAAAACTATAATTGTGAATAGAACAATCTCATCACTGCTGCTGTAAAATAATTCCCTGAATGTGATTAATAACTATTGAAATTCCTGTACAATTAGGAATTATTGCATCTAAGAGTCACGGACATTTACAGCTGAAAGGATCCATAAAGATAATTTAGCCCAAACTCTTCATTTTTCATAGATGGAGTTACAGAGGCACAGAGAGAATGAAAGACTAACCAAAGGTCAGGCTGCTAGAACCAGAATCAAATTCACTGCCTTTGTTGGAGTGAAATTAAAAAGGCATTAATTAAATTCCATTGCAGGCAATATTGCAGACTAAATGTCCAAAAGAAAGGAAAATTACTGTGTAATTTTATTTTAAGTATTTTATAATGCATGGTTAAGCTGGCAGAAAAGTACAAATAAAAAGAAGGGCAAAAATGATAAGAAAGTATGAATTTAGAGCAACATGTAAGTGCTGGAGTGGTGTGTTTGTCCATCTGATCAAATTTGTCATCCCCCACCTTCCATATCTCAGCACCC
Source organism: Camelus ferus (assembly GCF_009834535.1). Taxonomy (NCBI): domain Eukaryota; kingdom Metazoa; phylum Chordata; class Mammalia; order Artiodactyla; family Camelidae; genus Camelus; species Camelus ferus. Next base: position 58,123,639 of record NC_045703.1, on the reverse strand, counting down.
TTGCCAGCCTTCAGGAAGAATCCTGTTGGGTTTGTCTAATAAGAATCCCCTATTCTTGATGTTTCCTCTTAGTAAGTTTCTACCCACTGACCCCACCCTGTTCCTTTGCTATAAATCCCCACGTGGCTTGGTTCTTGAAGTTGAGCCCTATCTCTCTCTCCTACTGCAAAACCCTGATTTGCAGTGGTCCCTTCTTGAGTAAAGACTTCCTTTATTCTTTAACAGCTGTCATGACATTTTTTTCCTTTAACAACCACCAATCCTTTAAAAAAAAGTTTTATTAAAAGCCAACCCATGCTTACATTCCAAATATAATGGGGACTTTTTCTCAAGATTTCCTCACTCCTCCCTTTTTAAGTTCTGTTGTCTCATTGGTAAATGCTTTCAGCATAGGAATCATGGGGAAGGATTTCTTTCCAAAATGTAGGTATGACTTTTAAGGTTTTAAGGAAGTCTCAATGGATACAATCATTTCTTGACTTATTAAGATGTTAAATTTGGTTCTGGCAGGAGATATGTCATTAGGGTTTGTTGATGTGGGCTCCATGATCAGGGTGATATTATAGTGCATCTATCAACTAAAGAGTCCCCTGGTTTACAGACTGAAATGATTGGCACAGCTTTGGTGATAGAAGCAGAAACACCCTTGTTTGCTTTTCTGTCTGTGAGACTGTAACCTGAAAACAATGAGTGATAGCATTGTTACAAAATAATTTCGAGTGCTTTAACACTAGATGAGAATATGTAATGTTAAAAAACAAACAAAATTCAACTGAGTACACTTTTAAAAGGTCTTTACTCAATGATTCCTGACTTGGGCAGCATCCAATATAGCAGACAGAAAGGAGCTCCAAGGATCTGTACAAAATGAAAGACTTTTACAGGCAGGAGGGAGAGGGAGCAAGGAGTTATATGAGGCAAAAAAGCAGATTGGTTATTTCAAGTTTACTTTCCTTTAGAGGATGGCAGGGGTCTAGCCTGCGGATTATCTAATACTGATCAGGTGAATCATGATTGACTGGTTTAAGATTCCATTTCTCTGAGAGGTGAAATTGTAATTAAGTCTTGGTTTGGTGACATGGGGCTTAGCACATGTGACTCCATTTTGGTCCTGTCTCTTGTTTTTAACAGTAAAATGGCGTGCAGCCAGCAAAATTATTGTACACAGCTATTTAGGGTGGCTTTGGCTTCAATATGGAAGGAAGAGCTCTCAGTGAAACTGCATGTAAAAATTGACCAGCTTAAACAATCTCCTTAAATAGGCTGTTGATTAATCAAACCTCGAGTTATTTTACAGCGACAGCACTGCACAGGAACAAGACCAGAACCCATGTCTCCAGGATGACCTGGGAACCTGGGAATCTTCCGTTTACAGAACACAAAGGATAGAAATGTTGCCACCAAAGCCCTTTATGAAGCAAGAAGTCCACCAATGAGGAAAACCTGGCTCCAGCAGCATGAGAAGTTTATATGGACTGATTGGAGACTAACTAATCAGCTTCCAAGTTTGAAATTCCTCTAGCCCCTTAAATTTGGACTCAGCCCCTGAATCAGTGAGACAGATTTGAGCCCTGCCTCCTGTCTCCTTGCCAATCCACCTCACAGTAAAGCTCTTTCTTTTCTCAAAAGCCGGTGCCATAGTATTGACTGCTATATGCGTCGGGCAGCGAGCCCTTGCCCAGTGACGTAAGTTTGTAGATGCAAAGACTAGGGGTGATTGGCGTCAACTTTCAACGTGCCCGGTAGCTCACAATGATAGGCTAAAGTTTGGATTCAGTTACTCTCATTTAATTCAATAAATTAAAATGGCTCTGCATTGCCTGCTGCTGACCTGCTTTTCATTCTTTTCAAAAAAGCATTTGGTCCTCACTTCCAGATGTTGTGTCTGGGTGAGCTGGAAAGGAGAGGCCAAGTTTATGAGAGCACAGTGCTTTGTTTTAGCTCCAACACAGAAGGAGCCAGGCCTAGCTGTGCTATTCAAAGGCAATGCCTTATAGGGACCCTAACTAAGAAACCAAACCGGAACAAACCAAACCAAAAAACCCAAAAAACAAGAAGCACGCACTTTCCAGACTAAACAAACTCTCCCCTGAAAATGCCCACCCAACTTAGCAACCTCTGTTCCTCAGAGCAGTAATCGGTAACTTTAAGCTACTTCAATTAGCTTAAGGATATTGGTTGACATTATCTCATATATGTAAAAACTATTTCATGTTATGTATAAATTATGTTCTTTTATCTTCTTTATTCTTTGCTGTATTTGTCTTACTATCATTTTTCATTTTGGTATTTTATCTTATTTTTAAACCTTTTATTTTAATGGCAAGTTGGTAACCAAAGAAGAATTTCCAAATAAAGTCTGAGTTCTTCTTTCAGGTTTCCCTTCAGTTGGCTCCACCAACATCCTTTGCAGATCTCCAAATAAATCTTCTGGCCCCACGCTGAATTATTCTGTTGGCCTTGAAGAAGTCTCTATAGAAAGATTTCTGGCCTCAAACCCAAGTCACTGTTCCTGCAAAGGCCCTGATAGAGCAGCAAGCTCTGTCCTTTTCTCTGGAGTCTGAATTCTGCTAGAACTCAGTGGCTAAATCAGTCCCACGGAAGACAGGAAAGGAGAGCTGGGGAATGAGCACTGGTCCAGGGACAGCAGGCAGACTGTGCTCTACACTACTGACCACGGAGTCCACGAGAGTGTTCCATGGAACAGAATGCCCTTCAACGACTAAGGCACAGAGGTGTGGAAGGTGTGCCATTTGCCAGGGAGTTCCCTGTAAATGCTGCAGGTATATTTACACTTGTTGAGGGGATGGGGCTGAAGGGAAGAGGAAAGGATAATTAGGACTAGATGGAATAACAGGGATCCTCTTCAGAATTCTGGAGATGAGGTGGAGGTTTTCAAACCCTCCTTGCTCCACCTTGGGGACTTGGGTATATCATTCTGACCATTTTCACTGTGAAAATCTGCCACTGTTGTTAGCAAGGATACATGATTTCCTTAGGTGTGTTGGGACACGAAACCTATTGAAAATCTTTGCTGTGGAGATGGGAGAGTTTAGTTTTTAAGAAAGGACTAGCCCAGCTAGGTTTGCATAGAAGATAGCTGACCACCTTAGCTGTTAGATACAGGATGGCCTAGAGATACAAGTGAAATAGTAGGAAGTTGCTGTAATAAGCCAGGTCAGGTGTCTGAAGCAAAGGAGGTACTTTGGGAAATGAGATGAAGGGGTGATTTCTAGGGATATTTAGGAAGTAACCTGTAGAACAGAACCCAAGGAAACACTGCATTAAGATTCCTATGACTGTAAGAAAAGGTTTGTCCATAAGACAAGAGATTGAGTGAAGCCCCAGTTTTAAATGACAGAGTTATTGGAGGAATACAGTTTCTGCAAGATAAACACTGGATATGAGATGGGAGATTAGAAGGACTGAGAGATTTGATGCAGCTAACTTTGCCTATTATAAATGTGCTTTATAGTCCACGATTCTGCTGTACTGGAAGACATTAAAATCCTAATGCCCTCACTCAGAGCATTATTTTGAAATGGCAGAAGAAAGAGTACACAAAAAAGCAGGATTCGGGGAGAGACACTTTCTGGAGAAAAAAATTTAAGAACATATCTTTTGGGGGAAATTTTTTCCTTTGGGGGAGGATTTATTTTTTTCTGGCACAAAGTTATTTAAGAAGTGAATTTGCTGAAGAGCCTCATTGTGTCCTAATACCCAAAGGCACACTTCCACATCTGAGATTCTTCTTTAAAGATTCTCCTTTTAGGTGGTGTAGTAATTTGACTAAATTTCACTTCATCCAACTTTTTTGAGGCTTTGAAATGTACAGTAGAAACTTACAAAATAGGAAACACCGACTCTGGTCTCTTTTCATTTATCTATAGTTTCATTTTAAATAAAGACTAATCATTAATTGGTTTAAGTAAAATCTCTGTGTCTGGTTCTAGGAAAGCGTACATTAGCATGCTGACAGCCTAGGTCTCACTGTGAACAGCATGGGTTCCAAATATGGTATGTCTGCAATTATTCAAACATGGTCATCTTTCAGTAGTTAATGATAAATTAGGCAGGATGACAAAAGTTGGAACTAATTTCTCTGAAAGACGGATGGAAGTGTCCAAAGCAGGAGCAGTTCTCAAGCCTGTCCTGTAGTTTAGGGCTCTTTCCGCCTGCCTCTACATCAGGAGACCCACTTAAAAAGCAGATGCTGCAGGTCTGCAATGGACTCAAGATAACTGAATTTTTTAGAGGTCAAAAGGTGATTCGGTTCATCTTTAGAATTTGGAAACTACTGTTGTAACAAATGAAGTTGCTAATTATTTTCTCTCGCTAGACAGACAAGCCCGTGCTTAGTTTTTAGCATCCAACGTATATCACATCTGACAGTTATCATAAATCCCACATGATTTGACAAGTATGTCATACACCAGAGAAAAAGCTTAAATAACTTCCCTGGGGTTATAAATATGTGAACATCAAAGTCAGAGCCAGAATTCACAGTCCCCAAATTTTCACTCCTTGTATGAGTGGGATCTGCTGTCATTCTTCATGCCATCTCTGACACAGTCAAGTGGAAGGAGGGTTAAGTTCCCTTGGATACTTCTGTTGCAAGTCTCCTTTGATAAGTTTTAGGGAACAAGTTCAGAGTCCTGAACATACTGAGTGCTTTTTAAATTCTGAGTCTTTTTGCAAATAGTGAAACTGAATTGGAGATAATTACAGAACAAATCGAGGTCGTCTAAAATCTGAAGGGACACCAAAGCTTGATAATAAAGCAGGAGAGAAAACAGAAAAGTACTCAAGTTAAGCCTAATGACTGGGTGCAATCACAAGCCCAGCAACAAAGTGGTAATAGTTGTGTCCAGAAGGATGATGTAAAGGAAGGAAGTTCAGAAGTTAAGCAAATAAAATCCAACTTGAAGAAAAGAAAGACCATATTCTGCCTACTGTTAATAGGAATAACCAACGCACTAAAGACTTGGATATTGGATAGACACACACATCTCCGTCTACGTACACACGGTGTGTATACACATACAGAACCTGGATTGATCTGTGTTGATCAGATCTGTGCAAAACTATTTTAAATTTCTTTAATTACGAAATAAAATTAAAGTTATAAACGTGCTTTTGAAGTCGGTGGCGAGGACACAGAGCTGGCAGCGCTGACCCTTGGGTTTGGAAGCTGGAGAATCCAGACTGAAGAGAAATTAAAGTCCCAGTAGTGGTGGGACCAAAGAAGGGTTCAAGGGCGCACGGATGGGAAAACATCTATCTTATCTGCAGTGATGGCTCCTCTGGGGGCTGGCAACGGGTCCAGGGGAGCCCGAGAGATTTCCTGAGGCAACAGTAAAATAAGAGAGGACGGTCACCCCGGGCTGCCTCCTCCTACAGCAGCCCTTAGCCTCCGCAAGCCAGGATCCGCCCGGGGGCGGGCGGATGGGGAGAGAGAAGAGGGAGAGCGCTGGCCCGCAGCCTGTGACCAGCCAGGAGCGGCCTCCGCTGGGCGCCGAGGGAGGGACCGAGCGGCAACTGCGCAGGCGCGGCCTGCTCCCAGTTGGCGCGCCCGGTGGATAATGGATTGGGGTGGGGAAGGGGTGGGGAAGGGGTGGGGACGGGGCATTGGGGTGGGTGGGCTCCAGGTGCAAGGGGAGGCCCCTAAACTCCCCTCTGGCAATTCCTGATACAAAGAAATAGAAACTACCAAGGAGCCAGGGAGTTTATTGTGGGAGGGTGGGGCGGGGAGGATAGGTTCGTAAAAGAAAATCATTTCAGCTGGCCTCGGAAGAGAAGTGGAAAAGTGCAGAGAGCGGGGGAGGGGAGGAAGGACAGTCGAGGAACGTGCTGGGAGGTTGCTGCCGGGATGGGTTGGGGATGCGTCAGGAGATGACTGTATTAACGCTATTCTGAGCATTGCGGATCAAATATAAGTACCAAAAGGTTTACACTGTAAGGAATAATCCTTGACTTCAAGGAATTTTTCTCTCCCTAAGAATACTTGCTAGTCAGTACTAAATGTGTGGTTTCAGTCCCAGTGTGCGCTTAAGCCGCACTCCTCCTCAGCTTCGAACAGCCCAGCTCAAACGGTTGGGCCCTGGGGTTCCCTCTTACTCAGGCTTTTTGTTTCCTTCTGGGCTTCAGCTGATTGGAGGAGGCCTATCCACACTGGGGAAGGCAACCTGCTTTCCTCAGTCTGCCAATCCAAACGTGAATCTCATCCAGAAACCCCTCACTGACACACCCAGCATAGTGTTTGACCAAATATCTGGGCACCCCGTGGCCCAGTCAAGTTGACATATGAAATTAGCCATGGCAAAGGAATCTAGTCTGAGGCGTTGCCTATTTCTGGCAGATGAATGATATCTAGAAAACTGTCAAGCGCGGTATTAAATTAGTTAAAAACAAGACAAAACCCTCAAAAGTTAGCTTGAACCAATTATACTTTAGATTCATTTAGAAGCACACTGTTAGTTATAAAATGAATTGTGCATTTCAGTGAGCAGAGGCAGACGTGAATACCGTAGTTGACAAGAATCTATTGGACCGTAGTCGTAATAGGGGCGAAGTACAATTTGTACATTTTGCTCTTTCGGCAGCTCTGTTGGAAAGAAGCCCATCCATCAGCCCGGGGAATGCAGGAAGTCAGCAGAACTGAGGCTCAGCTGAGAGATTTGAGAACTCGACAGTTTATAATGTAGGAATGGTGAGGAGCACAGACAGTAAAACGCAACTAATAAAGGAAGTATTTTTAAAGAAATGGATGTCATCCCTGAAGATAAATGAAGATTGTGTACTTTTGTGGAAAGGAGATTATAGAAACGTTTGTCTTCATTTGCTATCTGGACCTTGTGAAATCCTTTTCATTACCATTGAGTACTAAAGAAATAGTTTGGGGGCCTAAATGTACATGAAGTACATTCAGTTAATATATAGCTTTATGGGGATGGATAAAGAATTTAAGAATTTTTCTCTTTCCCCAAAGAAAGACAAACTTACACATTTAGAAACATTTTATGTATAAATGTATAAATTTGACTATTGGATTTTTTTTTCTTTAAATATTGGAAGTAAAACACTAGAAAAGGTATCATTGGACCTTGTCCTTAGCTTATTGAACAGTGGAAAAAATTTGACAGACAAAAACTGGCAATTCAATGTTTTTATCACATTTTCATGAGTATAAGTGAAGATGAACATCTTCGTGTATGGTTATTGGCCACTTGAATTATCTCTTCTATGAAATGCCTATTCGTATATTTGTTTGTTTTGGGTTGTTTATCATTTTCTTAATAGGAGCTTCTTGTGTATTAGAAGTGTCACTTTTTATCTTGTCATATGTGTTACAAATTATTTTCTCCATTTTAAAAAACTTGATTTTGTTTTATGGAATCTTTTGCTGTATAATAAATTTGTGTGTGTGTAGAGATAAATAGGTCTGTCTATTCTTTAATGGCCTTAATTTCCTTTGTTGCTTTGGAAAATATCAGTCACCCCACAATTGTATATATGTTTAAATTTTTCTTTCAACTTATTTATTTTTGTTTCTCTGTTTATTATTTTAGATTTAATTCAAATCTCTCTGGAAATTATGTTTTGTTTTTGCCTGAAATAGGATGTATAGCTTTGTTATCTTATACTGCTAGGAGACTGTGAAGCTATTGTGAAAAACAAAGCCAGAAAAAAAGACCTTTTTCATTTATTTAACATTTATTTATTTAGCGCCTTCTGTGTGGAAGGAAGAGGCACTGGAGAGGTAATTGTGCAGAGGAAGCTAACACACACACATATTTCACACCGTGGCAGTTCATTCGGAGGAGTGGAATTGAAGCAGGGCCTGTACCCGGTATTAAGGCTGGAGTGACTCGTGAGAAAGGGAGGTCTGACCTGGATACACGCTTGAGTTCAAGGTCAGACTGACTCCTGCAAGGGGTGGAGGTTGGTTAGGAGAGGGGTTGAGAGCAAAACCCCCAGAGAGAAAGACAAAGTGGCTTTCGGTGTGTTCCAATGGAATTGCTGTAGTGATTTGAATGTACTGTGTTGTCTGAGCCTCAGTAAACGTATTGGTAACTGACCTGGCTATTAGGATCAGAGCACCGTTTCTAGTTTATCTTTAGAAAATGGCAGAAAAAGCCAGATCACCGTGGCTCTTGGATTGTTCCCAGTCAGGACCGCGTGACTGCGAGGCTGTTGTCATGGTTTGGGAATTCACACCTTGTTGAGGCTTTATTCCATCCAGCAGTTAAAAAGCATGAAGTCGAACAGACCTGCAAAGCACCCCACAAGGACACACTGCATAGGAGCCACCGGGAGGGAAGACAGTTTCCCTCAGCTATTGGGGAAGAACTACCAGAACCGGGGACATGGCCGACCAAGGGAGCTGGCTCAGTGCCCTGGAGAAGCACGGGGGTCACTGTGGTCAGCACTGGGGAGAGTGGCGGGAGTTCTCTGGTGCACGGGTTCAACCTCAGTCTTTGGTGAGCTTTGTGGCCCTAGGTCTCTGGGGTCGAGCTCTCCCAATGACCCTGCTCCTCCCCTAGCTGTAAGGGACATCAGTCAGTCAGCCAAAGCCCAGTGTGGTTCCCCGCCGCCCAGAGAGAGCCCGTGCTTCCAGTGTCCTTCTCCCGGCGGCAGTGGGTCTCCACCTGGGCCCTGGTGGGGATTCCATGACCTTCCCACACCTGCTTAAGGCTTTGGTACTACAGAGAATAAGGATCGAGGGAAGGCTTTGTACTTTTCTCCCAGTGGGGACATCTCTCCTCCCCTATACCTGCCCTGGCAGGAGCCTCCTTTCCTGTCTCACCTCGACCCTGCCCTTTCTGGTGAGCAGAATAGGAGGTCCATGCAGGCGAGGCTGTGAGTGGCTGGGAACTCTCTTTGTTCTGCCGGCTCCCGGGGCCTCTGTACTCTCACAGCAGGCCGCACTTGGCCTTCAGCAATTCCTTAAGAGTTTTATCTCAGTTCTCCTTGCCCACATGTTTGCCAGCCTATCTTTCTTCCAGATTCTGCCCAGGAAATCTGGTGCCTGCTTTCTATCTGTCCTCGGAGGCACCTGTCTACTCAGGTCTCAGACCAGTTGGCTGCCTTGTGACTTAGCTCTCTGATGGGTCGAGAAAAGTTATGATCTTGTAGATTATCCGGCTTTTTCTTGTTAGAGTGGGAGGCACGCTTTTTTCTACTGACTAAGTGAAAGCTATAGAGCATTTTTGATACAAAACAGGCTGGACATTCAGACTGAAGCCAGGGTGGGTGTGATTTCCTCCCCTGTTGAACCCAGTGAATGACTGAGTCCCTTCCAGGGCCACATGGTCCTTCTCACCCATCTTACCCACCTAATCTCTACTTTTCAGCTGGAAACTTCCCAATGTATTCACGTTCCTCTCAGTTAAATCCAAATTTACCATCTGCCTTCCATGGGCTTTGGCATTTCCCTCCTTCCAAATATTACAGTCCCTCGCAATGGACCCTAAAAGCTTGGAATGACATTAAGACACTTCTGATTTTGCTTAGCTCAGCTCTGTGCATCCTCTGGCTTCTCTTCCTACCCTCCTCCTTTGGGAAGGGCTATCCCACTTCCTAAGGCCAACTCGTACCTCTCCTGGTGTGCGATCTCACCCTTATCAAAGCACAGGCTACACCAGTTGCATTTCATTTACTCCTCTGTCTCTGTCAGTGGACTGGGTTCCATCCAATCGGGGCAAATGGAAAACTGAGGGCTGCTGTCATCTGAACACTGAAGAACATGTGACTGCATTTGTAGCCTGTCTCAGGGAAGGAGGGTGTGCTGCTGATGCCCGTGCATTGGCGTGGCTGTTCTGAGGTCTGTGACTAGCTTCTGATCTGGTTGGGCTGCCGCCCATGTTTCTGCTAGGATGGTGACCCTACCCCCCACCCACTGTAAATAGTCTGAATATGGTTTAAGATACATTCAAGTCTCTTTCCCACACATTGAATGCATTCTCACCTCATTTGTGTCTGTAATTTCTAATTCAGTATAGGAGTTCACCACAAGTGCCAATTAGCTAAGGAGATGGGAAAAGGAGAATTTGCTTGTTAACATGCTATCAAAGTCTTGGTTCTATTTAAGTGACGCAAACTAAGTGGAGAGTTTTCCAGGGTTCCTATTAAATGAGAGAATTACCGATGTCATAACTAGGAGATCAATTAGAACTATACCTTAATTCCACTTTAACATTTTATAGATACAGACGCTGAGACGAGGTTGCTCAGGGTCACTCATTTGTACCGAGATGTGCTTCTACTTATAAAATGTTTTTACACATATTATTTGTTTCTTTCTCTCAGCAGCCCCCTAAGGAGGCATTGTTGTCCCTGTTCCAAAAATGAGGACACTGAGGATCATACCATTTGCGACTTGCCCAAAATTCAAAGCTCCTTCTTATCTGTTCACATCTCGAGCTGCTGTCAAAAATATTTTCGTCCACTATACTTCAGTAAAAAAATAAGTACACACACACACAAGTTTAAGTTAAAGCCTCCATCTTGCTCATTAAAAATGAAAATATCTCTAAACAAAAGTTTATTAATGCTGTGCCATGATGTATATGTGAAAGTGTAGAAAAGAAGGCTAGACTATTTAGAAGCTAGTTTGGATTAACTCATTTTATAAATTCACTTTCTCTTCCATTCTAACCCATGCTTTTGAGGTAGGTAGAGTGGATGAGAGAGCCAGGATTTTTGCAAATTTGTGCCTGAAGCTCACAGATGGTTAACACCTGCTGTGGAATTCTACATAGCTATAGGGTGATTTTTTCCCCCTCCCTTGTAATGACATCTGAAATGTGGTTTAAAAAATCTAGTTTAGTATCAATTATGATTAAATAACAAGTCAAATTTGCAAATGGAGACAAAGCAGGACTTTCTTAGGAACTGTGTTACTACCTAGATTTTTTTTTTTTTTTTGGTGGTGGGAGTAATTAGGTTTATTAATTTATTTTTAACTGAGGCACTGAGGATTTAACCCAGGACCTCTTGCTTGCTAGGCATGCACTCTACCACTGAGCCATACCCTCCCCTCATTACCTAGATTTTTAACCCCTAGATTATGGAAAATTCTTCCAGTCAGCCAAAGTTACCATGTATGATGGCTCCTACCCTACCCTAACCCAACAGACACAGCTGAGTTTAGTCACTTAGGAAGTTACAGTTTGTTAAAGATAAGATGGAGCTAGTGAGGTCCTGAACCCAGCACCGGGGAGCCACTTCTTTTAGTTTACTTGTTACAGTTTCTACCTTTCTTTAGATTGTACGTTTCAAATGAGGATCTCAAGTCTTTCCTTGTGAAGTGATTTCACAGAAAAATGAGAAAAAAAAAGACAAGAGAAGTTAGACTAGAATAACCTCCCGATGATTACAGTATTCTAGTTTCTCATCTAAAAAGCTGAATTTAAATGTTTTTCTCTGACTGATCATGAAACAAAACAAGAATCTGATTGCTTATTTCAGACCATCCCATCACCTGATTTGGCATTACCTTGATTCCTGCCTCTGACTTGTACATTACACTTGTGTCTTATTAACCATGTAGGCAATTTTATTTAAATTAAACAGAATATTGAATATAATACTCAGTACAGAATATAAAGTGTTATGGAATTAATAATAAGCTTTCAGAAACTATTCAAGTTTTCAGAACTGTCAGAACTGTAAAAGCTTTCAAATGGAATATTAGTCCATTTAAAATAGAAGACTTTTTATATTTTATATTTATGGAGAAATTTCAAAAGAAATAGCAGCTACTGAACATTTATGGCAGAAATACAGAAACTTTAAAATTTAGATGAAGTATGAAATATATAAAAATATATGTCATGTGGGTATATGTGAAAGCTTATGCATATGTGTTAGCATGTTATATACATATATATGTATGAAAGCTCTTGTGTTTTGTCAGTTTAGCAACAAATATTAACTGTGACACCTTCTACTTGACAGGTATAATGCCAGATACTGGAGGACTTACAAAGATGGATAAAGCAGTCTTTTCTTAAGGAGCCCATAATCTAGAGAGGAGATGGATGCACGAACAGCTAGCTGGACCACAGTGTGATAAGAACCGAACCAGTGATATGAGGAAATGGTTATTGCAGCAGAGAGCAGAGAGCAATTAATCATTCCTGGGGGTATGGAAAGCTTCCAAGAAAAAATGACATTGCAGCTTGGCTATAAAGGATTAGTGGGATTTTTCCAGGCTAAGAAAGGAATAAAAGGTATCCCAAGCAATAACAAGAGCACAGAGGATTGACAGCACGTGTTGTAAGGGCAGGAGGTAATGGCAGGGAACGAGTCTGGGGTGGTGTATGATACTGGAATAATGGAACATAGAAGGTAGACTGTCAAGAGCCGTGTTGCCAAATTAAAGCTCTGAACGTCACCATCGGTCATCAGGGGAGACTTTGAAAAATTTAAAAAAGAGAACAGTTGAATGGAGCTGGGATAGAATATACTGGAGAAAGAGGAGGCTGAAAAAGGAAGACCAATTGGGAACAGAATCAATAAGATGCTGAAGCAGAAGCAGTGAGTGAGCAGGAAAGAAAGAAAAGAGAGTAAATTTGGGCATCATTTGTGAGGCTACAAAGGCTGCACCAGGGACGGATTAGATGTGGGTGTTGAGGCAGGAAGAACAGGTTCTTCATAGATATTGATGATGGGATAATGTGATGATGTTTTGACTGGTGTAGTTCCTCACCCCACATACAAAATCCCCATTTTCTCCCACTCAGGTGGCAAAGGGACCTCACACTCGGTGTCCTCAAGTTAGGGCTATTACTGAAGAAACAGACAGAAAGAACAACACTGTCCCTGGATGTAAAGTCCAGGGCAGGGTCCTTGTCTTGTTCGCTTTTCTACTTCCACTATTTAGAACAGAATCTGACACATCCTGGTGTCCAATAAATATTTGCTGAATAAAAAAAAAGCCAGTATTTTGAATATCAAAATGGAATTTTGGAGCTCATGGTATAGACAAAAGCTTTAAGGCAGAAAAAAAAAGGAGGTTTTGACTAAATGATGGCTTGGGTTTCACTGTCAAGAGCTGAGGGTCTGGCTTAAGCAGGAAGCATGCAGAATGATTTTCTCCTGTCTCCCGTCCAGACTGGGTGATCACCGTCGCGGCTGGGTCGGGGAAAGACAACAGGGCTCTGAGCCTCACACCCTTCCGGGATTAGCTCCAAGGAGGGCAGAGGAATGATGGACCATGGGCCTGGCTGAAAAGTTTAAGGATCTATGAGTAGGGAGAGCCGAGGCCCTGTTTCCCTTTGGAATTCGCTCCCTCGCATGCTTGCATGACAGCTGACGTGCCCAGATGGCGTGGCCCAGCAGAGGGCCTGGGAGAGGAGCTCCCCCCCCACCCCCGTGCCCAGCAACCAGAGCGACGTGAGAGAGCATCTTACCTGAGACTCAGGAGGGAAGGGGAGAGCTCAGGCCCCTCCAGGAGCCAGACTCTAAGGGGAAAGAGGGAGGAAACATATTGAAGGTTTTGGCATCGGAAAGTCTTCGGGGAGCATGCAGCAATTAAAAATTTAAAAGAAAAAGGGCCTTGAGAAGTGTTTTGGGGGTTATGAGATGGGCTCCCTTTAGCATCTTCAGAGAGAGTTGAATTCAGAGAGGGAGTCTTCTAACTTATCTTCCACCTGTCACGTTGTGCTGCCTGAGACACCACCTCCCCTGAGGGGGACCCAGGAGAAGCGCAGCTTCAGTAGCTTCACATGAACAAGGGCTGTGCTGAGGACACACTGAAGACGGGAATCTTCAGAAGCTCTTCCCTGCACCCCGAGGTGCTGGTCTAGGACTGCATGTGGTTATGTGTAAGTGGAGGGAGCCTCGTCTCCCAGTTCTCCGAAAAATGGTAAACATGCTTACTGTCGTATTTCGTCAATTCTTAGACCATTTTCACGTAGTTTACATCTTGGAAATCAGGATATGCCATGTAAATATAATTGTCAGCATTTTTGTTAGTCGTACAAGTAGCGGTGTGTCTTACTGTGAGTGGCATCTTAGTGCAATGAGAATGCTGTACACATCAGATCCCGTCCAGAGCATTTGACTTGTATGAGTAATCACCACCGTCCTACAGACGAGGAAGCTGAGGCATGGATGAGTTTGATAGCTTGCTTAAGGCCATGCACATCACAGAGGAGGGATCAAAGTAGCCTCCCTTCAGAGCCCATGCTCCTCTGTACGCGGTACCGCCTGTAAGGCTGGAGGGCAGAGGGCGCCCCAACGGCTGGTACATTACACGTTATTACGTGGAGTCATTAAAAAAGTCTTCTAAAATTGGTACTGCTTTTGTTCCGATTTAATATCTGAAGGAAGTAAGTGTTTAAAAAATGTTAAGTAGTGTAAGATCACACTGTTGGTAAATAGCAACAAAAGACTTGGACCTTGGTCTGACCCAGTCTCTCTTTTACCAGCTAAATGGAAATGAAGTCTTTGAAAGGTAATCTGCTCTGTAAAAGGACAGGAAAGCAACATCCTAAATTCAGACAATTTTTATATTTATTTATAGACGTATTTCATAAATGCTCTGTGAAAAATATACATTTTAACTACATTATAATTAACCCCCTGCCAAAATGTTTACTCTCTATGCCAGGGAGAAAAAAATAACCATTATAAATTTGAATGCATTTATTAAAAAAATTGCCAGGCACTGGGATTCTGGTTGTTCTGTTTTATAAGGCAACTATGTGTTAGTTTTAATAAGATCTTCTATCTTGATGATAGTTGGCAATAAATGCGTCCTGAATTGGCTCCCTGGAGTCACTCACCACAAAGGGGAAATTCGGTTGAACTAAAGGTGCTTGTTAAATTCAAACACATTTTAATTCATTGATTCTCCATTAATTACTTTATTAAAGACAATGTATCAATTTGTTTTTATCCTGATTATAGCAATTTTTATAGTACCTGATTTGCTGATCCTGGTACCAGATTGGCTACTTGGTTCTTTCCTATTCAAATATATTTGTGATTCACAGAGCTTCTAAGGGACTAATATCTTTAAGGTCATAAAGCCTTGTGTTTGTGTGGTAATTTTGTTTTCTAACAATTTTCAGAGGTTATTTTATTATATCCCTATAAATACTCTGTGAGGTAAGTAAGGCCAATGTTTAGCTCCTCGTTTTGCACATAAAAAAACAGGCAAATTAGAGGTCAAGTGACTTGGAAAAGTCACTGGCATAATTAGTACTAAATTTAGGGATGGAATACTGGCCTTCAGACTCAGGCCAACATGCTTGGCATTTGAAAGGAGCTACATATAATGCTCACTTTTAATAAGTAAACTTAGGCAAACCCACTTGCTTAACATTTAACCCCTAATCACTCATTGCGTTTTGGTGATTGATCAGGAGCAGTAAAGTTTCCAATAGACTAATCATTAGAAAACTTATGTAATAGAATCTTATAAATGGCTTCATCTTATCATGCTCCATCTTATCAAGAGGAGTTTTTGTTAGGAGAGCCACACCAGATATTAAGATTTGTGAACTTCAGGCACCATTTACAAAGAAAGGTAAGTCCTGGCTCTCTCAACCACTCTGACTAATTCAAAAGCATGGATTAAATGTAAACGAGAAAGTCAACTTATAAGAGGAATTAATACAAATACACGAAAAATCCAAACTCACTTTTAAATAGTCTAGACTTCTTTTCTACACTTTCTTATATACACTATGGCACAGGATTTATGAACATATTTTTGACAGCTTCTCGGGCTGTGTCCTGCTACTTGTCTTCTTCTCTGGGCCAGTGGGTGCCACAGCAGAGGGTGGGAGGGAGTGACAGATGGGGAGGGAGGCCAGAAAGAGAGACCACCCCATTGGAAGTGTTTTGGAAACTTGTGGGGACTTTTTTTTTTTTTTTTAATAGCGTGTAACCTTAGGATTTACATATTGAAAAACAATTTTTTTATCCTTTTTTTTTAAATGGCGGTACTAGGGATTAAACCCAGGATGTCGTGCATGCTAAGCACGTACTCTACCACTGAACTATTGAAAATGTAAAGCTTTTTGGATTATAAGTCATATTCATTTCATATCTCTAGTATATTAGGTTATTATATTGATTTTTAAAAATTACATGTATAGGTATACATATTCTGTATGAATTTTATTAGAGGATAGTAAAGGAAACACCCCGAGTGTCTGTGATATAAATGGGAAACCGGTTCCAGGGCACTGCGCTAGCTCAGGGCTCCCCAAGTGTGGTCTGTGGGTCAGCAGTGCCAGCACCACCCAGGGAACTTGTTGAAAATACAAGTTCTTCTACTACTGCATAAGAAACCCTGGGGGTGTGGCCCAGCAGTCTGTGTTTCGCCAAGTGTTCCAGGAGATTCTGATTCTCAGGTTGGAGAACTGCTCTTAGACTAATGGTACCTGCAGTCCTGTCACTGTTAAAGGAACATGGAGGTTACATTTTCTGAAATGTGGTCTTCTGACTTTTACACCCACACAATGCTAATGATTTCTTGGGATCTTTGATCTGGAAAGCAAAGTCATCATCTGATTAGACACTCTAGCGAAGCAGGTGGCACCTGAGGGCTGCCAGCAGGATGCTTTCTGTCACCTCACTCTCTTCCAGTGCTTCTGGTTTAAAAATCACTGCCTCAGCTCAGTCTTCTGTGGCTAAACTGGTTTTACTTTATCTGCTGACATTTTGAGTGTCTGGAGGTTACAACAAGGAGTAGGGATGGCTTCATTGCTTATAAAAATTATTAACAAACCCACCCAATATTTAGGGGTGACTCTGAGAAACATAAGGAATTAGAGTATTTCCACCCAAAATTGGCAAAAAAATTTTACTTGATTAAAACAAACATTACTAAAGAGTAAAGAGATTTGGGTCAAGAGGTATTGGGAATAGGGACAGGTAAGAGAGAAAAAGAAGGTGGAAGGGAGGGAGAGAGAGAGAGAAATATTCAGAGATAAACTCAATCAGGGAGAGATGCAAAAGGGTCTCTTGTTTGAAAACACACACACACACACTCTGTAGTAATACTGTTGGTTAACCGTCCCTCAGAATACCTGCTGAACGGCTGTCCTTAGATCTTCTGTGGATGACAGAAATTTGCAACAGACAAGTAAACTAAGAACTTGAGTTTGATACTTTAATCTCAGATTTGTTAACTTTTCTCTGCTAGTAACAACATAGTCTGTATTATCTGAAACTTTATTAATTATGTAGCTTATTTTTATGTTGTATTTAGAAGCAGTTATGAAAAACTGTGGGTTTTTTAAATAGTATACAATTAAATAATATGACCAAAACTAAAGGTCAGAATATTTCTGTAAGTTTTGAATGAATATATATTGACGTTAAGTAATTAAAAATTGAAAAAGTAAAATTTGAGAAGTCTTTTCTTTTTTAAAAGATCACATTTGTACAAAAACTAAAAAAAAATTATGATACAGCAATCCTATTATCTTTAAAAGAATTGAAGAAAATCAGAATCGTCTTACATAAACATCTATGAAAGTTTACAGTGACAATTATATTTCTATCTAAAACAGTGGGTAGCACTATACTATTTAAACAGGACATGCTCTAAATTAAGTTTCTTTAAAAAGCCATGGACAGAGACATGAAGACAATTTCTTTAACTTTTTTTTTCACTTTATGCCTATATTTTGTGGAAAAATACTATCATTTCTTTTGATAATATGGTGGATCACTACCAAACGATCTAATCTACACTTTATGACAAATAATTTAGAAAGATACTTTGTCTGTTCCATATCTAAGATTTTAATAATCTTCTGGATGAAAATATCAATTATAAAAAGTTAACTTTGCAAAGTCTGCAGTTTGCTCGTTTCCAGTTTTCCCTGTACGGTAACCGCTTGTCAGAGGCTCAGGCAGTAAGGTGAGGCATGACTGCCACCATGTGGGCAGTAAGATGATATAGATTTCAAAATCAAATAAACCTTCAATTTAGTAAGAGAATTACCATGTTCTTTATTCTGAAACGCAATGGAAACAATGATAAGAAAGTTTGGTCTTCTCTGGGTTACATTATTCTATATAGGTCATGTTCATTTTTGGTACAAGTAGTTAGACACACACCGACAGTATTAACTAGCAAAATGCCATTTATGGAAATTGTCTACAACTTTGTTACTCCAAGTATGTTCCACAGACCAGAAGCATCTGTTACTACCTGGAAACGTATTGGAGATGCTAAATCAGGCCCCATCTCAGACACTTGGAATCCAAATCTGCATTTTAACAAGATGCTTAGAGGATTCCCATACACACGCAGGGCCAAGATGCCCTCTCCTGCAGCTAGTGCCTACTGCCCGGACCTTCCCTCTGTACTGTACTCCCCACCTAAGGGGCAGGGGACCCTCATCAGAAAGTCCAAATAGTTAAGAAAAATATAGTTTGTCTTTCTTGAATTACCTCATTAACTTGACTTTCCCTTTGTAGATGCAGAAATCTATTTTATCTATTATTTGCTTAGGTTAAACTACTTGATTCCACAATGCAGAGAAAAAAAATTAAAACAAATTTTCCAGAAAAAAGGGTTTGTTTAGTTTCAGGAGAGATTAGAGTATTTTATTTTGCCCAATCAGAGCCCTTCAGCATAAAGAGACATTCATATACATATATATGAACATTTTCCAGAAACATTAATTTATAATACATTTTTTTAAAATACCAGCTTAACGGTATTTATTTACAAAAATATTTCATTACCTAATTTTAAACCTTTTGCTGTGATGACAGTTTGTAAAGTACAGGAATGCAAAATAACTATGAAGTTTAACACATTTTTAGTGTTTGCAATAGTGCTTTTTTGTTTTAAATGAAACAGTACACAGAGATGGGTTTTTTTTAATCATATTTAAAATGCATATTCCAGCAATCATCTTTGAGATAGTTACTGGACTAAGCAAGATTAAAAAAAGTGCAGCAACTGAAAACTACCTGAATGTACAGTTGAAGGTGACCACAAGCTCGAGCTCTATACCAAGCATGCTTGCCCCTGAAGTGGACAATGTTAGAAAAACTTAATCTTGCTCTTTTTAATATTGTTTTTGGTGACGCATTTACAATGAACCAATAGTATAACTAGAAAGCAAAATATTTTTCTGGTTCTAACTACCATGTTAAGCAGAGGTCACACCTAAAGCATCACAGTACCACTTATTTACAAAAAAAAAAAAAAAAAATTAAAACATGGTATACCCTCTTTGCATTGCTTTCTATTGATATGTTAAATCTGTTCTCAACTCCTTACATTCTCTTCAGTTGAAGCAAAATTTAAACAACACAAAACACATTGCAAACATATAAAAAAAAAGAAACTCAAATAAAGAGGATTCCGCTGCCACTAGCCTATACCCATTTTAAATGCCTGAGCCAAACAACCCACAATAAATTAATACTGATATATTTACAACTCATACACTATGAAATTTTAATTTAAACTATGAGCCTCATTGTGAAATACTGGCAAAACTGACATTCATGATTTTTCGGATGTAAAGAGTGCAATAAAAAGAGCAATTACACGGAGCCCTGAACTACTGTATTCAATTTGTAAATGAAGTGTGCCTAATAGTTTAAGACTGTGTTAGTAACTGAAGAAGCAATGTTATAACCCTGACAATTGGGAAGTTATTAAAACCATTTAATTCAGCTGAGAGAGGTAAGCTGAAGTTTTCCCTTTAATTTTTGTTGTTGCTGTTCTTACAACTATTTTCTGCCCACAGAACCTTTAAAACTTCTGTGGCAGTAGTAAGATCATTAATATTCACAGGAAAAATAATCCCCATAGCACTTTACAAGAAATTGATCAGAGTGATGAAAAGCATAATTAACAAAATCTGTAAACAGTATCTTCACATTCATTTTCAAATGAAAAAAAAATGGGCATAAATTTCAATTCAAGAGAACAAACACCCTAAAAGGGAAAAGAAAAAAAAGGAGGACACTTAAGATAGAGAAGTGCTCTTTTTTCAAAGTAAATACAGATTAAAAAGTCTAGGAATATTGATCAAGTATCAAACTGATAAGGAACAAATTCTATAAACTACAAAATAAAAACCTTCATTGACAAAAATACATAAACTCTGTTTTCATTTTTGGAAATTTATTTTTAAAAAAGGTAGAAGAAAATACCTGGAAAACTATTTTAAATATATATATATATATTTTAAAACAACAGTTAAGGTAGGCATCCAACAGCAAGCTGCAGCTATTGAGAAAGATCTTGCAATTATTGTTGTGGGCACTTTTCCTCAAAATAAAATGTTTGAAAATGCTCAATTGAGGGCTTCTTTTAAACCATACTGATGATATCTTTCCTGTCATGTGTGAAGACTTTTGAATGATGTATGATTCTTTAAAATTAATTGTATCTCGATATGAGATACCAATATTTCTTATTATAAGCGTAAAACATAACTTTTTGTATGGATAATATACATACTTTTTAAGTACTTTGACTTAACAAGTTCACCATTTTTAAAATTAAAGAGTACATTTATAAAAATTCCATTTTAAAACTAAAAGTATATTCTCTAGCAGTATGTATAAATATAACATGTTACTGTATGATCTTAAAACAAATCTGAAAGTGTTGCAATAATTTAAGACCTAGAACACTGAAATAAACAGCAAATGATTTTACTATTTTTTAATCCTTGAAAACTATATAAAACCCTATTGAAGGTTTTAAAACTATGATCAGTTTGTTTGAGGTTCAGCTAGCAGCATACTCATGATTTTGGTATGTTTTATACATATGTATCACTTGATGTGAACGGAGAAATGTGGATTAAATGATAATAAAAAGTTTTCATTACCTAAAAAAGTGCAGAAAAAATTCAAGTTTTAAGTTCAGTGCTCTTTATTTTGCAAAAACAAACAAAATCCCAAAAGTTAAAATGTAAAATAAATCTTTGCCACAAAAAATTTACCTTTGGATATAGCTTTTCTAATGTCACACGAGAAAATGCCTTAAGCAAAAACATATATAGAATATAGAACTCAGGGTAAAACTTTGAACTCCATGGTGTCTTTCACACGTTTTTCCTTTCCTCAGCTGTCTCTCCACCTCCTCCTGTAACCTAAATGTAACACTTTCAGACTTGTTTAAAACACGTACCTATAAGAAATAACTTCAGAAAAAACCTACAATTGAGAAGTTTTAAGCAAAAGAAATGCTTCTTTCTTTAAAGTACTGTACTTAAATAAATTGTAATATGCTACACGTAATAACACAGACAATTAGCAGCATTTTTTCACATCCATAAAAAATCAAATTAAGAAGTTATTAATATCTCAGTTATATCTATAACCATTTTTGGGAACACTCTGTACAATTGAAATGCAAACCAAGGGAATTAAGGTGATGCAAAACTTCAAATGGATGTAATATACAGAAGTTGTCAGAATATAAGGTTTTAAATAAACTTCTAAGCAAATACATAGGATTTTAGTTTGAAGAGTGAAATGAACCGGATATGTGGTACATACAGGGAAACCACTTCCTACTGACAAACTGCTAATCAATGAATACTTCAATGATTTTAGAGCCAAGGACAAATGCAACAAAGAATTATGTTTGAGGTTATGGAGGAAGCTCACAAAAATCTTTCACTTTTTTCTAATATTTTGACTTTTTTTGGTTTGTTTTCCTGAAATCTTGGCTTGCTGGTGACTCTAACTTTTTGTGTTAGAAAAAAAAAATAGAGATGTTACTTCTCAAATTACAATACATTCCCTGGGTTAGTTATTACTGCAGACTGTCTCTTATCTACAGACTGAATCAAGTATAACTCTGAGAAGCTTATTTCCTATTTTCAAAAATACTTCAAACTTTCTAATCCTAAGTGAGTTTCTAGTTTGCTGTGCATAATTTGTAGATTAATTTAAAAATGAAATAAAATAACTCAAAATATTAATTTAAAATTTTCTTATAAAATCCATCTCAGGTAAATGTGTCTACTTCTCTATCTGAAAATAATTACAACTGGTTCATTTTATATACAACAGGAAAAATGACAGCTGGTATAAAAATTAAGTTGATACACAATTAACACAAAGTATCACAGCAAATTAAATAATTGACGCTAATATGCCCTTCCACATGAATGGGGAATCAACCAGTATACTATTTTACCTAGTGCTTCTCAACTTCACATCTGTAACTACTGATTTTATTGATGACATTCACAAAACTGTACCTTTAAAAAATGGCCTAATACTTCCTGTGACATATCATGGAACAATGGGTTTATTAGATAATATATGATACAAATTAAGCCATTTGTAAACTGCTAAAAGTTCATCATATAGCTGATTCTAACTAAACAGAAATGTTATTCATAGGTACTTTCTACAAATTCAAAAACTTCTGAAAATGACTATTTTTAAGATATTTCTTTTGGCTTGATCAATTATCTCTGTCACATATATTTAATCCCTCCCTAATGATATTTAAAGTAAACTTTAATGTAAACTTTCATATCCCATAGTGCATGTTATAAAAATGTAAACACAAGAGCTCTATTAATGAAAAGAGTAAATAGGAAAAATGCTTAACAGACTGTGTGAAATTAAGGTGTTCTACATATGCCTTCAAAGATCACAGGGAACAGAAAAGCAACCATCACGTCTGCTGTCAATTTATGCTCTGATTATTTCTTAATGAAAAAAGAAAACTGGTTTAAACAATTTTTTATAGAAGAAAATATTTAAATTCCATTAAATGTAAATAAAGCCTTTATATTCTTCTTCCTTTGTTGCTCTAATCTCAGACGAGCTGTGTAATGAGCTTGCTACTTCTGGGTCTACCAAAGTCATCTCTTTTCTGTCTGCATGCTACTCTAGGAACCAATCATTTACTGTCCACTGATGGTCTCATTTGCTTTATACGCCAATACAGAAATAATTTAGTTACCTAAATGCACATATTTTCCTTTCCTTTTGGCTCTTTAAAACCTTGGAAGGACATGTACGTATTTATAGTATATTTCTACAGAAAGTATTTTGTAGATCATCAGACTAGACACTTAACATAGATAATTATTGACAACGGATGCTTGTGATTTTTTCCATGCGACAGCATGTGCACTAAGATTTAACTGGCTCATCACCTGAGTGTACCGGAACTGTTAGCAAATAAAGGGCATTTGAAAAAGGGAGCTGAGCATTTTACTGAGATAATGAAACTTTTGTTTTTTTTTTTAGCAATTTTAATTAAATAATGCAAAGGTACATTTGGTTAAACATTTTATAAAAATTCAAGCAAAATTAAAAACTTAGCCAATTCCAACATTTCTACAAATTTAACCAGTAACTATTTTGGTCAAATCCACCTTTAGCTGAATTAATGAGAACAAGGACAAGGACGTTGAAGTATTCTCCTCACCACAATGGAGGTTTTTCTCACTTTCCACACTGCATGGCCACTACATGGAAACTCCCAGAATGATGAGCAGTTCAGTCATGCTCTACACTTTTCTTTTCAATGAAAAGTGATGTATCGCCTTGTTTTGCTTTTGACAAAATATGGACTAAACACAAGTATACAATAACAAGAATCCAAGAGTAGCCCATACACACATCAACTATGTGTATGTTGTTTTTTTTTTTTAATTTAAAGCCCACCATTCAGCTTATCTGTCTAAAGATATGGTAACAAACAGTTTGTTTCTTTTTCACTAATGATATGATGATCAGTCAGCTGAAGGGAAGGAAAGTCCAAGACAGCTGTTTGTAATTCAGTCAATGACCCAAACGTAACTATTTCAGCTTCAGGACTTCTGACTTACTGCCTCTCCCACAGAGAGGTCAAACACTGGTGGCAGATACAACAGCACGTAATCTTTTGGCATATGGAAGTTTAACACGGGAATGATCCAGGAATAGTCCCTGCCATGTCTCCTCACCATCCCTCTGTTTCTTCATTTGTAATGTGTCACCATCTTAGTTCCCAAACTGTCAACTCATAGCTGGCGCACACCATATGCTCCACTGTGAGTGTGTGTGAACACTCCTCAGACTGAGGTAAAGCAGTGCGTGATGGTGCTAAGTTAGAACCGTCTCCAGCGATGCACAGCCTCCTAATGTTAACTTTCCTAAAGTGAAATTGACAAAATAAAAAAGGAAAATTCTTTTCCCTTCTGGCTGAAGTTGAACTTAGTTGGACTTCTGGTTGTCAGAATTGGTACCACTTCTTATCTTTGTATTTCAGCATCATCTAAAGGGGAGAAAACATGAAAAACATGTTTTAAAAATGCCAGAATAACAAGATTTATAACCAGTTTCTATACCTTTCCAAAACATTACATCATTCTGAAACATTCCCCAGTGTTTTATATTTAATATTTATATTGAAAGCAAGAAGTAAGAACTGTTCCATTTCAAGGAAAAAAAAGACTATGAAGAACTAGCCTAGAGGTCCTCATATTTCTTAAAGACAGGACATAAGTAAATTTTGGCTCAGCATATTCTTTGGTGATCTAAACTAATAACTTAAAAATCAGTTCACTAAAATGAATTAAAAATAATGCTTAAAGAATGTGGTATGTGAAAGGCTGAAGTTACTACTGCTGCCATGTACTATTCACTGAGCATCCAGCTCTGAGCCAGGCGTGGCACGACACACTTCCCCTCCATGACTTCACTTGGTCCCCACAACAACTCTGAGTTAGGCATTACTAGCCTCCCCATTTTATAAATGAGGAAACCAAGGCTTATACAGCTTAAATGAGGTAACCCAATTGTGAAACTGGGATTTGAGCCCATGTAGTCTAATTTAATAACCCATGATCTTTTTTTTTTAAGTTTCATTGAAATATAATTGACATACATACAAGTGCATATGTGAGTTTTGACATATGTATACATCTGTAAAACTGTCACCACAGTGAAAATAATGAACATACCTCCAAATTTTCCCTAAGTCTCTTTGAAATCCCTTCCTTCCAGTTTTACTTTTCTTGTCCCCAGGCAACAACTGACCAGATTTCTATCAATTTAGTTTGCATTTTCTAGAATTTTATGTAATTGGAATCACTGAATGAAGAACCCATGATCTTAATGGGTTCAATATATTGTCTTCCTCAGACTCTCAAATATGGCTTAAGAACAACATTTGGTAAAAGGGACAAGCTTGAGACTGAGCTCTTTGTTAAATATTTAGACCGTAGATATATTCTGCAACTGATAGAAGTGTTACATGACTGAGATCACAGTCAAGGGCAAGATTATGTCAACAAAGTTCTCGACCTAGATTGAAGGCACTAGCCTATACCTGGGGTGTGCTGGCCTAGCACAAGGACTCACAAAGGATGTCTGAATCTCTGAAAGCCTGGACAAATCTATTTCAGGTCAAGTTACCTCTTTCATGCATTCTAGGTGTCGACATTATTGAGCAACGAAGACTTTTGACTGAAAAGTTTACAGAAGAGCTATTACTGATAGATTGGGTACTCAAAAATAAAAATAACCTTAATATGGTTCATCAGATAACAAGCTCAAAATGTTTTTAAGTCTAGGCTAGGAACTAAATGTGTAAAGTAGCCCCATGTAAAGCATCAAGGAGTGGCAGACCTGTGTGTCCAAATGAAAATCGTGTATTCCACCTGACAGCCTTTAAATTCAGTTTTCCAAGGGTACTATGCTGGCCAGTGAAGCATATTTGTAAGAGGGCCAGCACAAGCCCCTGCTTCATAGCATCTGTTTTTAAGCTCCACCACGACTTCCTAGTTCCTCAAGGAGAATTCGTTACAAAAATGCATCTCATTGCTCCTCTGTATGAATTGGTCTACAGACAGATTTAGTATTGGTTAGCTGAATAAAAACATTTGTCAATTTCAGTTATTTAGATCTACCTAAAGAATCAGGAGAGGCAAATTATTTCCTTCTCTAGGAGAAGTTGGTAGTACAATCTGAGGCACTGAGAAAAATTCACCGTTATTGCACTCCCTGAGAAACTGCTGCAAAGCCAGTGGTTCTGTTCACAAAGAGCCTGAAGGTGCAGGTTCCTTCAAAATTTATAAACCTCAGTAAGAGACATATTCTTATAATGGTTCCCTCTGGTGGCAAAAATCAGGAATTTGCAACTGTGCAGAGGATACACAAAAATTCATGTGTAGAAATACAACAGCTATAAAAATAAAGTAATTTTCATACTTGCTTTACCTAGATTTTTTTGGTTTAAATATTTGCTTGATAGACATACCTCATGAGCGTGTTTAGAAAACGAATCTGCACTGGATAACATAGCGGCGGTTCTTTCTTCCAGGTCCCCAAGTTTCTGCCCTCTTTCATCTAGTGCCAACCTGGCTCGTGCTAATTCACCAACAACTCCAGACGCTGCTCCTTTCACGCCTTCAATGCCACCAGGGCCAGGGATGTGCTGAGCAAGACTCCTTGAGGCCTTTCCCGAGGACGATTCTCCAACTGAACAGATTTGATAAGTGAAAGAGTAACCCAGAAAGTGAACATTTTATTCATATAAAAATCCTACTACCTGATAGCATTAAAACATGATTGAGTGACAATATAATTGAAATATTTGTATATTTTGCTTTGTAAGTAATGTTTTTATTATGATTGTTTTAATAATTTATAGATGCTTTTTCAAACATACAAAAACACATATAATAGAACTTGAGCAAAAAAGCAATAGGTAATTATTTGCTGAAATGAATAATGGGTATACTGACCCCAATTTACATAACTAAAAAAAAATCATTCTTAAGTGTCTAAAAAATTAAAGATAAATTAACTTAAAGATATTTAAATTCAAAGATATAAATTTAAATATACATATTTGATTTAGTTTATTTACTCCATGCTTTCTCTTACTTAAAATGCTATGCTTGGGCTTAGAAGAAAAATGTAGAATTTACTCATAGTATTTCTTTTCAGTCTCCAAAAGCTTCCTTTTCTTTCTCTCCTTTTATCTTGTCACTTACCAAATGGATCAAATTTTCCTTTCAAAAGATCTCAGGAATTCATTGCTTCCTTTCCCTTTGTAATCTAGGTCTAACACTCAGATTACTGCAAAAGTCCTAAATTTTGTTCAAGACTGATGTCAGATTCCCTCTTCCTTCAGCATACATTTCTTTCTTTAGAAATATAATTCACATACCACAGAATTTGTCCTTAAACAATTCAGTAATTTTTTAGTTTATTCAGAAGGTTGTGTAACCAGCGTCACTAATTCTCGAGCATTTCCATTACTCAAAAAACACCCCCAAAACCAAAAAACCATGGTTATTAGAATTCACTTTCCTATTTCACACAAATGATTCGCACACTATGTGGCTTTTGTGTCTGGCTTCTTTTCATTTAACGTCAAGATTCAATCATATTGTAGCATGTATCAATACTTCATCTTTTTCAATAACTAAATAATATTCCATTGTATGGGTATGGCTATATGGGGACATTTTATTTATCTAAATTCATCAGTTGATGGACATTTGAGTTGTTTTCCCTTTCTGGCTATTATGAATAATGCTGCTATGAAAATTTGTATAAGTTTTTGTATAAACGTGTTTTCAGTTATCTCGGGTATATCCCTAGGAGTGTAATTGTTGGGTTTACAACTTTACACTCAACTTTTTGAGGAACTGCCAGGGTTCTCCATAGAGGTTACACTGTCTTACATTTCTACCAGCAATGTCAGAGGGTTGCGATTTCTCCACATTCTTGTGAACGTCTGTTACTGCATGTCTTTTTGATCACAGCCGTCCTAGTAAGTGAGACATAGTATCTCATTGTGGTTTTGACTTGCATTTCTCTAATGACAAATGATGTTGAGCAACTTTTCATATGTTTTTTAGCCATTCGTATATTTTGTTTGGAGAAAAGTCCATTCAAATCTTTTGCCCATTTAAAAATTGGGCTATTTGTTTTTTTACTGTTGAGTCATAAGAGGTTTTTTTATATTCTGGATGTTAGATTTTTAACAGATACTAAATTACGTTTTTTGATTTTTAATTTTGATGAAATCCAATTTATCTATTTTTTTCCTTTGGTTGCTTTTGATTTAGGTGTCATATCTGAGAAACCATCACCTAATCTAAGGTTGCAAAGATTTATACTTTTGTTTTCTTCTAAGAGTTTTATAGTTTTAGCTCTTACATTGAGGTCTTTGATCCACTATGTGTTAATTCTTGTGTATGGTGTGAGGTCAGGGTCCAATTCCATTCTTTTGCATGTGGATATCCAGTTGTCTCAACACCTCTGTTGAAAAGACCATTCTTTCACCATTGAATTTTCTTGGCATCCTTGTAGAAAATCAATTGACTGTACATGTATGGGCTTATTTCTGTACTCTCAATTCTATTCCATTGGTCTATGTATCTATCCTAATGCCAATACCATACTATCTTGATGATTACAGCTTTGTAGCAACTTTGGATACCAAAATGTGAGTCTTGCATCTTTTTTCTTCTTTTCAAAAAAAAATTTTTGTGTGTGTGTATGTGGCTATTTTGGATATTTCCACTTCCACATGAATCTTAGGAACAGCTTCTTTCTTTCTTCAAAAACCACCTTGACAAGGATTGTGTTGAATGTATAGACCACCTTGTGGAGTATTGCCATCTTAGCAATATAAAATTTCCAATCCATGAACAGAAGATATTAATCCATTTATTTGTCTTAATTTCTTTAAACGATGCAGTTTTTAATATGTTTCACACTTATTTTTGTAAAATTATTCCTAAGTATTTTATCTTGCTGATGCTATTATAGTTTTCTTAATTTAATTTTGGTTTGTTCATTGCTAGGGTATAGAAAAGCAATTCTTTATTCTTTACATGGATCTTGTATCCTGAAATCTTGCTGAAGTTATTTATTGGCTAGAATGTTTTTATACAGTTTCCTTAAGATTTTCTATATTCAAGGTATGTCATCTGTGAATAGTTTTATTTCTTCCACTCCAACCTTCATGCCTTTATTTTCTTTTCTTGCCTAGTTATCTTGGTTAAAGCCTCTAGTACAATGTTAAATAGAAGTAGTGAGACCCTATGAATTCCAATATAAAATTTAGAATCAGTTACAAAATTGAGGGCGGGGAGTGGCAAGGACGTTATTAAGTGTTTATGTGTCTGTGTACCTGCACACATTGCTTTTGGGAGAACTGATACCTTTTACTTGACTCTTCTCCTGCATGGACATGGTTTACCTTTCATTTATATGGGTATTTAACTCTTCTCAATAAAATTTGATAATTTTCTATTTTCTCCATGGAGGTCCTGAATATCTTGTTAAAATTTATTTATAGGTATTTGATTTTTTTTGACACTCTTAATGGTAGATAAAATAATGTACCTACCCGCTCCCCCGCAACAAGAGGACCACACTAATTCCTGGAATCTGTGGTTATGTTACATTACATGGGAGAAGGGACTCTGCAGATATGGTTAAGTTAAAGACTTAAAGACAGATTAATTATCCAGGTAACCCAATGTAATCACATGTATTTTAAGCAAAGAACTTTTCCCAGCTGTGGATAAAGAAATGTGGCTTTACAAAAATAGAGAGATGCAAAGAAGTTACTAGCTTTGAAGATTAAGGAAGAGATCACCAGCCCAGGAATATGGATGGCCTCTAGAAGATGGAAGAGGCAAGGAAACCAATCCTTCCCTAAAGCCTCCAACAAGGAACACACCAGTGGTAACATGTTGATTTCTAACCCACAAAACTGTAAGATAATAGAATTTGTTGTTTCAAGTCACTAAATTTGTAATTTGTTATAGCAGCAATGGAAAATGAATACAAATAGCAATTTAAAAAATTTCATTTTTAATTGCTGTTAATATGAAGAAATTTTATTTTTGTACGCTGATTATATCCAGTCAGTTTGCTAAACTGTTATTTCTACCAATTTAGCTACAGATTTTTTTGGTTTTCTAAATATGTCATCTTATCATTCACAAGTGATTATTTTGTTCTCCCTATCTTATTTTTGTAACTTTTATTTATTTTTTCTTCCCCTTCCATACTCTAGAGATTTTAATACAATGTTGAATGTATGTGGTGGCAGGATTATATCTCATTCCTTATCTCAAAGGAAAAAAAATTTAATATCTTTTGATGTTTCTGCATTAAGTGTGATAAATATTTGCTGTAGAGTTTTGGTGGTTAAATATTGTATAATATTTTGTAGATAGTTTACCTTCTAGGAATTTTCACCAAAAATGGATACTGAATTTTAACACAATCTTTTTTGCATTTGTTGCGGGTGGTGGTATAATTTTTCTTCTTAATCTGTTAACGTGGTGAACTACTGATTAATTTTTTAAAAATGATAAACCAGGTTTGAATTTCTGGAACAATGCAAACTGGATCCTGGCATATCATTTTTATTACAGCTATACTAATATTTCATTCAGATTTTGTATCTATATTCACAAGTGATATTTGCCTTTATTTTTCCTTTCCCCTACTATGTTTGTTTTTGGTATCAAGGTTGTGTTAACCTCACAAAAATTAGTTGATGATGGCATCTTCTTTTTGTATTATTTGAAAGAGTTTATGCAAGAGCAAAACTATTTTTTCTCCTAAATATTTGGTGGAACTTATTAATGAAGCCCAATTTCAGCCATAAGTTTACTTGCTATTCAGATTTTATTTCTCCTTTTGCCCATTTTGATGTTATATTTTTTCTAGAATTTGTTTATTTCACCTACATCTTCAAAAATTTTACTATGAAGTTATAAACTATGTTCCTTACTGTTTCTTTTAAATGACTGCAGTATCTTTAGTGATGTCTCCTTTCTCATTCTTGATGATGTTTACTTGCGTCTGCCTTTTTTCTTGCTCAACTTAAGCAGAGATTTATCAATTTTTTTAGACTTTTAAAGAATCAACTTTCAGCTTTGTTGATTTTTTTCTATTATGTATTTATTTACTATTTCATTATCTTCTTTCTGCTTTCTTTGGTTTATTTTGCGTTTTTTTCTATCTTTCTGAAATGGATGCTCAGTTTACTTTTTCATGTTTTCTATTTTTGATACTGAAAATGTATTTAAGGCTATTAAATATCACTCTCAATATTACTTTAGATGCATACCAATGGTCATGAATCCTTTGACACGCGTTATTCAAAAGTATATTTCTTAATTTTCAAACATGGGGATTTAAAGTTAGCTTTGCTATTGATACAAGCATAGCTGCATTGTGATTAGATCACAAACTCTTAATTGATTATAATCTTTTGAAATTTGTTGATTTTTAAAAAAATCATCTAACATATGGTAAACTTAAAACAAAACCTTTTTATAATGTAAGTTTCAAACAGATAGCAAAGTAAAGAACTGTATAATAAATATCCATATATCTATTATGTAATTTTGGCAACAGATAATGTTTTTTGCCATATGACTATGTGTGTATATATATAATTTTTGAATGGAATATTTAAAATTTATTATAGGCATTGATATTTTACTCCAAAATAATTCAAGGGTGAGGGTATAGCTCAGTGGCAGAGTGTGTGCTTAGCAGGCACAAGGTCCTGGGTTCAATCCCCAGTGCCTCCATTAAAATAAATAAATAAATAGATAGATAGGTAACCCCTAGTCCTCCCTACCCCCCCAAAAAACCTCCCAAATAATTCAGTATTCATCTATAATTTCCCTACACATAGAATACATTTTATAAACATTCTCTGTGTGTGTTTGAAAATGTGTACCCTGCAGTGTCCTGTACCTGCTCATAGGTTTAAGTTTCTTAATTGTATTGTTAATGTCTTCTGTATTCTTTTGTCTGCTGTTATATTTCAATCAATGGGTATATTAGAAGTCCTCACTATGACTGGGAAATTGTCCTTCTAGCAGTTATGTCCACATTGAAATAAAAATATTAGGTACATTTAATAGTGCCTTAATGTTTACTCTTAATGATATTAACATAGTTGTACCAGATGATTCAATTGTGTTCGTGCTCTTCTTGTTTTTAAAATTTCAATCTTTCTGTGCTCTTGTGTTTTAAATGTGTCTCCTGTAAGCAATACATTTTCTTCTTTTACAACTTAGTCTGCTAATCTTTATCTTTTAACTAGAAGTTTTTTTTTACCCTACCTACACTTACTACTGTTATTTACATTGAAGTGAATCTACCATCTTTCATGTGCTTTCAATTTATCTCACCTATTTTGTGTTCTTTCTTCCCTCCTTTTGGAAGGACTGTGATTTTCCTGCTGTTCATCTGGAAGTTATGTACTACTTTTCTAGGTTACATAGGTTACCCTAGAAAGTACAACATGCATCCTTAACTTATTAATGCTAATGGATACTTTTTACAAGTCTCTCAAAAAATACAGGGATCTCTGATCACCATTAAATCCATTTATCCTTTCTAACTTCCTTGATTTTATGCAATATTTTGGGTCATATAATTTATTTATTTGTGTATATACATACCACAAGACTTTGCATTATAGTTTATAAAGATTGTATTAATTATATTTATGCATGTATTTATTACTTTATTTTGAAAGCACAGTTTCCTACATTTCTGACATTCCATCAAAATTATTTTCCCTCTATCCGATGCACATCCTTAGAATTCCCTTTAGCGTTTGATACCAAGGCTTATTTCATATTAGTTCACTTGTCTAAAATTGTCTCATTCTTGAAGAATATTTTAAGCACAGAATTCTAGATTAAGTACTATCTGCTCTCAGTATACAGAAGATCATCCTGCTATCTTAGCTGTTGAGAACTCAGTTTATACCTTGTTAGAAGGTATCTATCATTTTTCTCTAGCCACTTTAAAGTTTTTCTCTGTTTTTGATAAACCTTATTTTCATGTGATATATCTAGCTATGGATTTTTTTTAAACCCTTCTTGGAATTCATTGGGTTTCCTCAATGTGTTAATTGGTATCTTTTATCAATTCCGAAAAACTCCCAGTCATATCTCTTTATTTATTCTTCACATTCTTTCCTATTTCGTTTTTGAGAAGATCTAAAAATGCAATTTCTATTTCTTTTATCTTCTCTGTATTTTACATCTTTTTGTTTCTCTGTGCTACATTCTGTATGTTTTATTTTGATCTATCTTTAAGTTACATAATTCTTTCTTCAATTGTGTCTAATTTGTGGTTAAATTTATCTACTAAGCTTTTAATTTTGGTTTTTGAAATCTTTTGGGTTTAGAATTTCATTTTAGTCTTTTACACATTTGTATTGTTTTTATAGTTTTCAGTTACCTGATAAAATGTTCAGGCACGATACTTATCCCCTTAAATATAATGTGCATAATTATTTTATAGTCTGTGTCTGATGATTCTATATTTGAAGTACCTGTGATTCTGCTTCTGCTTTTTCTGTTTTATTGATCACAAGCATTGATTCCTAGTATTCCTGATTATCTGAATACATATTTGAAAAATTATTTCTAGAAATAATTTGAGGATTTGGAATATGTTATCCTCCTTGAGAGAATATTTTCATTTGAATCTGCCAGGTGCTGGGGACTTCAGCAGGCTGCAAAAATCTTAACTGCAGATGAAAGTTTTCTAGGCCACTCAGACCATTTGAAGCTGAGTTGAAAGTCTGTCCATGTGTGTATGTGCTGATTTACTTCTAGTTCATCTTTACTGTTAAGCTGTGGCCCTTTGGGGTCCTTGCAAAGAGGAGTTACTTATCAGGGTTCTCATCCTTGACAGTTCTGTGGATCTACCTTGCTAGTCCTAAGATCGTGTAGATCTCACCTGCTGCTTTAGGTTAGCAGAGTGCCCTATGGTAAAAGTGGCCTGAGGCTCCACACTCACCACCCTTATCTGTGGATATTGTCTTCACTATATTGTTAGCTCTTTGATTTTTTAAAACTTTGTTTATTTATTTATTTGTGGGGGAGGTAATGAGGTTCACTTATTTATTTATTATTACTATTTTTCATTAGAATGGCAGAAAATAATTTTGTGTATTTTGCTGAAACATGGATATATTAGTAGTTATTACAGAGTAAAAAAGTGAACAAAATTTACACATGTAAGAAAATTTACATGGCTTGAATGTTTCCATTTTATAGGTATATTATCCAAATTAAATAAATCAACTTACATAGTTCTTCTCTATCAAGAGATTGTGCACCACCTCCAAACAAGCCTTTAAAGAATCCCCTGTTTGGTGCTTCAGGTGTTTCTACAGGAGTGAAGAGTTCACCCAGCATTTCCTTTAAAATCAAAACAAATTGTAATTGTTAAAGTTTCAGGAAAACTAAACTATAATTCACAAAACCATCAATGAAAACTCTTTAACTCAATCTTGTAACATTACCTGTTGAGATTCACAAACAAGGAGTACATTTCAAATGATCAGATCTAGTGCATTCTGATTTTTTCAAACAGTAAGTTATTAAGACTAACTTGACTAAGAATAACTTGCTACTTTGGTTAGATTCCCTTTCTCACATTTCAAGCAAAGATGACATTCCTGCTTAAACTGTAAAGAGATTCCAACCTTTACGACAAAATGTTCACATAACTCTTATTATCAAGAATTGGTAACTGTATGAATAATTAGGTATTCCTACATTAGAAAGAAGAAAATCTATCAGCAAGTTGAAAAGTCTAGTGTAATGATGATACACAGTTTTGGAATTATCACCTTCAGCTGAGTTAGAAAATTAGTCATTTAGAAAGACACACAGACTTCTTTTTTTCATAAACATAGGAAGAGAATTATGCCAACATAAACATGGAATTTCAGAAAACTAACAGTGATATGGAAAGGTTTCTTTCTATATTGTCGTATTTTCCTGAAATTTTTGTCAATATTCTTCAGAGCACAGAAATGGTCCAGGAGACAAGAAAAACTGCTGCTATTTTTGTAGATGAGACACCAAAGAGGGAGGAGGAGTTTATAAAAGAAGGATGGTAGCAACATTATTTACAAAACAGCTCTGGGAAGTTCTAGAAGCAAAATAAAAGCACAGTGAGGCTTTGGGATTGCATTTCTGCCCATTAGAGAGAAGCTATGATAAAGGACAAGTACACCACTGGTTCCAGGTAGCAGTTCTGCTGTATTTTGATATTATTATACTTGGGGATAATGTATGTATTTTTTAGAGTTTCTTCCTTAGGCCTGGGCTAGGAAAGTTAATAAAGGATGTCCAAAGATTTTACTTTTAGGTATATCCATATTAATGTTGTCTCTCCAAATAGATTATAAACGAGAAGAGATAATATTAACACTATACAAGAAAGAGTTTCACTTATAATGTTGAAGTGAATTAAACGCTTTCCATTTTAATTACCTTTTCTCTGGGTTTCTATAAAGTGGAGTAAAACTGGGATGAAAAACTTCCTGAAATCAATAAATCAAAAGGTGTTGAAACCCACCATAGTATATACTAATACTTATTATTTAATTCAAGTTCATATTAGCCTCTATAACAAAAGTGATTTTAGGCAGATTTCTAATCTTTTTTATACTGTGCTTCACAGATTCTAATTTAAACTGTATCTACTACATTGATAAAACAAAAATGGCAAACAGCTACCATTTGAGTATCTTTTATAAAAGCTAAATCAAAAGAGTAATATGACATATACATAGAGTGATAGCATAAAAATATGATTTTAAAGATTTACTTCACTTTAGAGTTATGGCTTATAGCTCTTAATTTATTTGGTGTTTAATGAGCTTGCAATTTTGTAAATGTAAAGTAAGAAATTAAAAAATCCTGAAAGTGTAGTTATAAATCAAGATTCACTATAGTGTAGTGGGATGAGTATAAACTTTGGAACCACATGGACCTGGGTTTGTTTCTCATCTCTGCCTTTTACTCACAGAGGAATCTTAGGCAAATCAGTCTCTCTGGGAACTGGTTTCCTCAACTTTAAAAAGAAGTGATAATACTACTTACCTCTTAGGAATGTTACCAGGATTAAAGATAATGAAAATTAAAGATAACATATAAAATGCCAAGAGTAGATACTCAATGATGTACACACTAAGCACGGAGATGAATTAGAAAATATGCAATTAATTTATCATTAGATTAACACTGTGATCAGATATTTTAAAAGGGAGTTTAAAATTTGAGTGTTTCTTAAAAACAGTCTGCACCATCTACGCAGTTAGTATTTGGGGAGAAACACCAATATTAAAGAAGCATATATTACAGCAATATTAAATAGTATCTATAGTTATTTTTCACTTGTATTTAAATAAGGATTTTAACTATGATAAATTTAGTATCTAGATTAACTTTAATGACTAGTAAATGCTGGTGAAGTCTAAATAGATTCGTATTTTCTGCGATATTTCTTTACATCTAGTTAGAGTATACTATGTCTAAAACAATGTCTAGGACTTTTAAACTACTCTAAAATATGAATATACAGAAATATACTTGTCTGAAGTTAGACAACTGGATCTCATGTGTCGTTTGTGTTAAAAAGCTTAAGTGGTAAAATTTAGGAGTAATTTCATGAATGAGTCAATGTATGTGCTTTGCTTATCACTAAACTCTTTTTTAAAAAAACTGAAGTATAGATAATTTACAATATTAATTTCAGGTTTACAACATAGTGATTCAATATTTTTTCTAGATTATACTCCATTTAAAGTTAATATAAAATGTTGCCTATATTCCTATGCTGTACAATATAACCTTATAGCTTTTTTATTTTACACATAGTAGTTTGTACCTCATAATCCTCTACCCCTGTGCTGCCCCTCCCCTCCTTCCACTGGTAACGAGTTTGTTCTATCTGTGAGTCTGTTTGTTTTGTTATATTCATTTGTTTTATTTTTTAGATTCCACATGTAAGCAATAACATAAAACATGTCTTTCTCTGTCTTACTTATTTTACTAAGCAACTGGCAAAATTTTATTTTTTATGCCTGAGTAGTATTCCATAAATATACCACACCATATTTTCTTTATCCTTGATGGGGCACATAGTTTGCTTCCATATCTTGGCTACTGTCAGAATGGCAATCATCAAAAAGTCTACAATAACAAACGTTGGTGAGGATGTTAAAGAAAAGGAAACCCTAACACACTATTGGTGGGAATGTAAACTGGTGCAGCCACTATAGAAAACAGTATGGAGGTTCCTCAAAAAACTAAAAATAGAACTACCTTATGACCTAGCAATTCCACTCCTGGGTATGTATCTGAAGAAAACGAACACCAATGATCACAGCAGCATTATTTACAATAACTAAACCCTTTTAAGTACCTCAAAAATAACTGATTTCAATAATTTTAATTAAGAAAACTCTGTAAGAATATTGAGTCTAAATAAAAATCTTTCAAGATGAGTACAGCAATAAATTTCAGTACTGATGCATAATATATTTAAAAGAAGCTACACAGTTCCACTGTCATCAATTTTTTATATTCCTGGGAGTTTTGTTTATAAGTTACAGTCCTGAGGTACTTAGAACAGTTATTAACTTAATCGTTTAAAATGAATTAATTGGTATGTTCCACTTCTTTATGATTATAGTAAGTTTTATTTAAGGTTCACAGATAAGTCAAATCATCAGTTTGAAAAGACAACTTGCAAATTTTCCTTGTTTTCACTCAAGATATGGTTAGAATAATGCTGTAGAAAGAAATTTAAGTATTTTAATCCATAAGCATATACTTTTGACTACATATACCTTAATGCTAATGAAAAAGTCCTAAAATCTATTAATTTTTAAAAGTGCCTTTGTTGAGGTAACTGACATACAATAAACTACATATAAAGTGTAAAAATTGGCAAGTTTTGACATATACATATGCCTGTGAAATCATGACCACCGTCATTTCCTTGTGACTTACAAAACCTTCTCTCACTCCCCTTCTTGGGCCCCTGTTTCTAAGTAACTGCCAATCTGCTTTCTCTTATATATTAA
This sequence comes from Camelus ferus, assembly GCF_009834535.1. Classification (NCBI taxonomy): domain Eukaryota; kingdom Metazoa; phylum Chordata; class Mammalia; order Artiodactyla; family Camelidae; genus Camelus; species Camelus ferus. Next base: position 58,085,775 of record NC_045703.1, on the reverse strand, counting down.
TCTGTTTTTTCTTTAGTTTTATATAAATAGAATCATACAATACGTACACTTCTTTGCTTGGCTTACTTCACTCTGCGTAATTGTTTTGAGATTCATCCATGATACTGAATGCTTATCAATAGTTCTTTCCTTTTTATTGATGAATTTTATTCTACTGTGTGGATATACTACAATTTGATTATACATTTATCTGTTGATGGGCACTTGTGTAATTTCCATTTTTTTGCTAGGACAAATAAAACAGTTACGAATATAAATTTCCTTTTCTCTTGAGTTAAAAAACTAGGGAGTAGAATGACTACTCCTTTGGTTCATGGATATTTGACTTTTTAAGAAACTGAAGCTGCTTTTCAAAGTGGTTGTACTATTTTTTTTTTTTTTTACACTCCTATCAGCAGTGCATTAAAGTTGTAGATTCTCTACATTCTTGTCAAAACTTGGCATGGTATTCTTTTTAATTTTAGACTTTCTAGTAAGTGTTTAACGATATCTCATTGTGGTTTTATTTTGCAATTCTCTAATGACTAATGATACCAAGCATCTCTTCATGGTGAAGTGTCTGTCGAAATATTTTGCCCATGTTTTTATTGAGTTGTCTGTCTTCTTTCTATTGAGTTTTAAGGGTCCTTCATATATTCTGGATACAAATCCTTTATCAGATACATGCTTTGCTAAGATTTTCTTCCAGTCTGTCAGTCTGTGGGTTATGTTTTTATTACTTAAGTGTCTTTTGAAGAGCAGAAGTTCTGATTTTGGTGATAGTGAAGTCAATTTGTTCTTTTATGAATGGTGAGTTTGGTGCCATAGCTAAGAAATCTTTGCCCAATCCAAATTAACAAACATCTTTTCTTAGGTTCCCTGTAGAAGTGTTATAGTTTAAGGATGTACATGTAGGTCTATGATCCATTTTGGGTCAATTTTTGTATATAGTGTGAGGCCTGGATCAAAGCTTAGTTTTTTTTTTTTTTTTTTTTTTTTTTGTTTTTGTTTTGCATTTTAACATCTAATTTTCCTGTCACAATTGTTGAAAAGACAATCCTTTCTCCATTGCATTCTCTTTGTGTCTTTGTCAAAATCAGTTTTCCATATGGAGAAAAGGGAGCCCTCGTATACTGCATATGCTGGTGGGAATGTAAACTGGTGCACCCACTGTGGAAAACAGTATGGCGATTTCTCAAAAAACTAAAAATAGAACTATCATATGACCTAGCAATTCTACTCCTGGGAATGTATCTGAAAAAAAAAAAATCTCCAGTGATTTGAAAAAACACATCCAATATTCACGGAAGCATTATTTACAATTGCGAAGAAATGGAAGCAACCTAGGTGCCCATCAGCAGATGAATGGATAGAATGGATAAAGATGATGTGGTATCTACATACACTGGAATACTACTCAGTCATAAAAAAGAATGCAATTTTGCCATTTGTAGTGACATGGATGGACTTGGAGGGTATTATGCTAAGTGAAATAAGTCAGGCAAAGACAAATACTATATGATATCACTTACATGTGGAATCTAAAAGTACAACAAACTAGTGAATATAACAAAGAAAAAGCAGACTCACAGATATAGAGAACAAATTAGACAGGGAAAGGGGAGGAGCAATATAGGGGTAGGGGATTAAGAGGTACAAACGACTATGTATAAAATAAGCCATAAGGATATATTGTACAGCACGGGGAATATAGCCAATATTTTACAATAACTATAAGTGGAGGATAACTTTAAAAAATTGTGAATCACTATATTATACACCTGTAACTTATATACTGTTGTACACCAACTATACTTCAATAAAAAAAAATCAGTTGTCCATGTATATGTGGGTTCATTTCTAGACTCTCTACCCTGTTCCACTGATTTATTTGACTAATTTGATGCCAATATCATGCTCTTTTGATCACTGTAGCTATACAATAATTCTTAAAATCAGGTAGTATTAGCCCTTCAACTTTATTCTTTTTCAGAGTTTTTCCTGTGATTCTGCCTAGTCTCTCACATTTCCATGATTTTAGAATAAACTTTTAATTCCTACAAAAAAAATAATCCCACTGGGATTTTGTTTGGGATTGCGTTGAATCCATAGATCAATTTTGGGAGAATCACTATCTTAATATTGAGTTTTCTGACCCGGGAACATATTTAAATTTATTCAGGTTATTATAAATTTCTTTCAATATTTTGTGGATTTCATGTAGAAACCTTTCATATTTTTTGTCAGATGTACACCCAAGTATTTCATATTTTTTGTTGCTATTATAAATAGTGTTTTTAAAGTTTCAATTTCAAAATCTCCATATCTAGTACAGAAATTAATTTCTTCCCCATATTGATCTCATATCTTGCATCCTTGTCAAACTCATTTATCATTTTTAGTAGCTTCTAGGGGGAGATTTCATTAGATTTCCTATATAGATGATCATGTCACCTGTGAATAATGACAGGCTTATTTTTTTCCTTTCCAATCAAGATGACTTTTCTTTCATTTGCCTGAATGCACCAGTGAGAACCTTAAATACAACACTGAACAGAAACGTTCTCTTTCTAACTTCCAATTTTAAGGAAAAAGAATTCAGTATCTCATCACTAAGTACAATGTTAGGTGTAGATTTTTCCTAGATGCCCTGTAAGTTCCCTTTTATTCCTTGTTGGTTGATTTTTTAAAAGAAAATTAGGAATGGATGTTGGATTTTTTCTTTATATATATATATTTTTTTTTTAGTTTACTAATATGGTGAATTACATTAACTGATTTACAAATTTTGTCAACTCTGTGTTTCTGGGATAAATCTCACTTGGTCATGGTTAATTACCATGAGCAGCATTATCCTTCTGCTATACTGTTAGATTTAATTTGATAAAATTTTATTTAGAAGTGTTACATCTATATTTGTGAAGTATATTGGTTTATATGTAATTTCCTTTACTTTAATATCTTTGTGTGGTTTTGGTACCATATTCTATGAAGCTACCATTAACAAGTTGGGAAGCATTTCTCCACTTTAATTTTTAGAAGAGTTTTGTATAGAACTAGGACTACTTCTTCCAGAAATACTCATAGAATTCACCAACGAAGCCACCTGGGCCTGGAATTTTCTTTGTCCAAAGTTTCTAACTCCAATTTCCCTAATAGATACAGTATTCTTCAGGTCATCTATTTTTCCTTGAGCGAGACTTGGTAATATCTCACAAGGAATTTTCCCATTTCATCTAAGGTTTTGAATTAATTGGCATAAAGTTGTTCAAGATATTTGTTACCCATTTTTGCATTTGTAGAATCTACAGTAGTCACTTCTCTCATTCTTGGGATTGGCAATTTCTAACTTTTCTCTTCATAATCAGTCTGGCTTGAGATTCTATTTTATTGATTTTAGAGATCAAGCTTTTGGTTTCACTCATGTTTTTCTATTGATTCCCTGTTTTCTATTTCATTGATTTCCACTTGAATATTATTTTCTTCCTTCTTCTTTCTTTAGGTTTAATTTGTTTTTCTTTATCAGTTTTTTTTCAAGTGGACGCTGAAGTCACTGATTTGATGAGAATTTGTTTTCTTTCCTTTTTTTTTTTTTTTGAGAATGATGACTTTATTTGAACATTTACACTTTATTTTACACCATACCTCATGTGATATTTTTAAAATAAATTGTTGTTTTTCATAGTGTTTATACACGATTACATCTAAAAACCACACGGAAAGTCAGCGCAGAGACACAAACACCTGTAACACCAAACAGAGTTTGAGCTGACTATACACATAGTCCCCTTCTCTGGTACTGTCATGTTAATTATCTGCTCCTGAACTTGTCAGGAATGGTTCCTATCTGAAGCACAATACCGAGGATGTCTTATAAAGCAGTGATCTGGAGAAAGTGAGTGTGAATTTTAATCAAGAATTGCAGGCATTTCTGGAAACATCCCAGAGAAAAATTTTAAAGGTGTGATGCTAGAGAACATCAGTCATTTGGTCTCTCAGTGAGTCTGCCAACACTGACTTTAATCAAGTGTTCAGTACGGCTTCCACATATCCCACACCTCGATCAACCCTTATTCATATTTTGTTAAAGCCATTACAGCTCTCTGAAGGTGTTTATATCTAGTTTGTCTCTCACAAAATGGAGTTTCCCTGATCACAATTTTTGTACTCAAGATAATTTCTTTTCTAATATAGGTGTTTTAGTGATATAAATTTGCCAAGTATAAACTCAGTTGTTTTTCCTACTGCTATCAAGTTCCCTAAACTTTTCTTCTGTAATGTCTAATCTGTTGTTAATTTCATCCAGTATACTTTTCATCTCAAACACTAGATTTTCATCTCAAGAAGTTCAATTTTGATCTTTTATATGTTCTGTGTCCCCACTTTTTAAACATACAGAATACAGTTATAGTTGCTTTAATGTCTGTCCTTCTGCTAATTCTAATGCCTGTGTTAGTTTTGGATTAGTTTCTATTGATTGATTATTTTTCCCATTATGAGTCATGCTTCCCTGTCTCTTTGAATGTCTGGTAATCTGACCAGATGCCAAACATTTTGATTTTTATTTTGTTGGGTGCTGGGTATTTTTAATATACTCTGAGCTACCTTGAGCTTCTTTCTGGGATACTAGGAAACATTTGATCCTACTGGGTCTTGCTTTCATGATTTGTTAGGCAGCTCTGGAGCAATGCTCCGTTTAAGGCGAAATATTCCTCACTACTTAGCCAAGACCTTCCTGAGTACTTTACCCAACTTCCCATTGCAGTACACTGAGCAAATACCATCTAAAGCATCAGGTCCTACTCTCTGGAAACTGTAAGTGTTACCTTGTAAGGAAAAAAGGGTCTGTGTAGGTGTGATTAAGTATTCTGCCAAAGTATTCTGGCAAATTATCCTGGATTACCTGAATGAACCTTAAATCCAATAATAGCTGTCTTTTTAAAAGAGAAAGGCAGAGGGATATTGGACACACAGAATAGGAGGTGGCAATGTGATCACTGAGGCAGGGATTGGAGTAATGCAGCCACAAGTCAGAGAATGCTGGAAGCTACAAGACGGAAGAAGTAAGGAACAGATTTTCCTCTACAGCCTCTGCAGGGAGCATGACCTGGCCAATAGCTTGATTTTGACCCAGCAAAACTTATTTCAGACTTCTAGTTTCCAGAAATGTGAGAGAAGAAATTTATCTTGTTTTTGGCCCCAAGTTTGCGGTGATTTGTTATAGCAGCCTCAGGAAACTAAACTACCTATGAACTATAAGATTTTTCCATCTGGCTATTGGAAAAGGTGCTGTTCCTGACCTGTCACCAGGCAGGGTGCCCTCCAATCCTCTGTTCCTTTCAGATCATTCTTTCCCTGCTCAGAGAGTGCATCCATAAGCATGTACTGAATAGAACTCTACTGAAAACTCCCGGACTCTGTAGATCTCCAGGGCCCTCTCTCTGTACAATTCTCTGTGCAGCGTTCTGGAAACTCCATTAAGGCATTAATGCTGGGGCACCTCTTTCATCTCCTGTCTCTCAGGGATTACTTTCTTTCACTGCCTGATGTCAGAATCTTGAAAACTGTTATTTCATGTTTCTGTCTGCTTTTTGTTATTGCTGTTGTTGTTGTAGGCAACTTTTTTGGTTAATGTTAAATGAATGCACAATGTAGCAGGGCACTCTGGAAACCAAGGAATAGTGTTTAGGATGTTCATGGTATTCTTCATTCAACAGATTTTTACCAAGGCATTATTTTTAGGCACTGCAAATACAGAGGCAAATACGTCAATATTGCCCAAAGAAAACATTCTTCACAGACTTCTTGAACAGAGTCCATTTTTCATTTATCTTCATATCATGAAGGCACATAGCAGATAGTTATTAAGATAAACTGAGTGTACTATTAAGTGACCAGTTCATTTAAACATAAATAGGTGAAGTTTGCTGCAGCTATTGATTTTTACTAAAATAAGAGAAAACACTGATCAAAGGATAGAATAAATTGATTCCAGAAAAGTGATGAAGTTTAGAATTTTAAGTAGTTGAATTAAGACCACATTCAGATTGAAATGAATTAATATATGCAATTGTCCACATTATTTAATATAGTAACATTTTACTAGTGAAAGGAAACACTAAAGGAAAATTTTGCCTTTCCCATGAAAAGCATGATTTTAATTCAGAAACTTAAGAATCTTTAAAAAAACACATCCACCCAAATGTAAGTGGGAATTTAATGTATCAGATATGTAATTCTGTTTCATTCTCAAGAATTATAATAGTATCATTAGGAGTATACTTCTAGTATGGTCTAGCTTACTGAAATAATACTAACATCTGACACTGAGCACACATTCTGTACCAAGTAAATAAGCACTTTATGTGCATTATCTCCTTTAATTTACATCAGACCCTATGACATTAGATATTATTTTTATCCTTGTTTTAAAGATATTAAAGCTCAGACACAGTAACTTCACAGAAAGGCTAAGGTCGCATACTTGTGTAACTAGCAAGGCTGGGACTTAAATTCAGTCTTCCTGACTCTAAAGCCTATGTTCTAAAAATAAGCCAGAAATTCAAATTTATAAACCAGTAAAACAAGGCTAATTAATTGCTAATATTTTCACTATAAAGTTCCCTGAGATAACAGTTTCTTCAAAATATCAAATACCAATTAATATTTTAGCTCAATATTTCAAGAGCACTTTTATTTTAAAGGTTGAAGCTAAACTGATCATTTCTAATATATATGCAAGCACACAGATACTCAAATATTTAAAAAAGATAAACTTTTGTACTTAAAGAATTTGTAGTCTCTCACAAATAGATCAACAAAAATATTCGGAGAAAAACTATCAAACCTTAGATTTTCTTATAATGTGTATACAGCCTTGTGAATACAGAGTATATGAGAAAGGATGACACAGTTTGCCCTAAAACAGATACAATTATTTTCCCATTAATATGCTTCTTTACAGAGGATTTTTTTGTGTGTGTATAATAGATACTTATTCCATGTGAAGAGTGGGTATAAAACATATGTAATATTTTGTATTTCTCCCATCACTAGCGAGAAAAAATATGGATCAATGAGATGGAGTCCCTCTTATAACAAGGGTCTGATGGAGACACTTTATCACCAGCCTCAAAGCATGTGCTCTGAAAGTCTCAGTAGAGGCTTTGAATTTTCTCATGTAGCCTCATTTGGACACTTCTATAAGGGATGGACAGTATAAGGGACCTTAGAAAATATTTCACCTCTGAAGAAATTATAGTAATATTTTTGTTATTTACCTGAAGATTTTCACAGGTCTCTTGACTGTAAGTGAGTCTCTGGATTTCTGTAGGTGAAACAAGATACAACGCTTGTCCATTGTTGGTGAAGCAGAACGTTCTGGCTATCCGCATGTTGGTAAGGGGCAAGTAATACACATCCAATAGAGGCCTTAAACTTGGCAAACTTGAGAAAGAAATTAGAAACTTGTTAATAGAAAGGAAGGTTTTAGTCTTGAACAAAGTACTATAGAAGGTAAAAATGGCAGGGACCTTATAAACCTCATGATTTAGTGTGGGAGATAAAAGTAATTTGTTTTCCTCATATACTTGTTCACTATTAACTGAATGAAAATAAATTCTTAGTGTATAGGACTGTAAACAAATAAAGGCATTTATTTCAAACTGAATATAATTCTGTAATATTATGTGTTGAGGGAGGAAATTATATATGTGTCTTAAAAAAATATCTGACCCTTACCTAAAAGTCATAATATGTCCGTTGGCACAGAAACACGCAAGGCAGATACTGTTATTCAATGATACAATATCTCCACGAAGCACAAATGAGGTCTCTGTAATGTTTTGCTTATAAGCACAGTTCTGAGTTGGCAGTGAGATTACTTTTGCTTGCTTTTCAGAACATATCACTGCATACTGGTTTTCACTAATTTCCTGAGAAGAGGAGGGGGATACAGAGACAGGTCTTCGTTTTTTCAGTTTCTCCTTTTCATCCTTTTCTTCAGGAACGTTGTGTTCTCTCCAGGGCTCATATGCAGGTGGCACTAAGCAGCCTGTGGAATCCAGGAATGCCATTCTCAGGATCGCCCCTTTTAACCTCAATATAGTACCTAAAATTGTGATTTTAGTAGATAACAAATATTTTAATCCACACAGCAAATATGTTTATTCCAACTCTGACACATAGCAAACACTCAAAAATATGTAGAATATATACTGAACTGAAATTGTACACTGGCTCGCTGACAGGACTCAAACCTTAAGCACGATATTTGAATCTAGAAAAAGATATCAATATTACATGCCACAAATAGATAACTGCTACCAAATAAATTAATGCTGGGATGTCTGGAACTAGGTCTCATACATGGCAAGTGTACTGCCACTGAGTATGGGAAAAAGTAGATGGTACCTAGAGCTGCACGGCCCAAAACGGCAGCCACCAGACAAATATGGCTGTGGAGCACTTGAACTGTGGCTTGTCCAAATTGTGGTATGTTATCAGAGTACAATACATGCTGGATTTAAAGACTTTGTACAAAAAAAAATTAACAAAATACCAATAATATAAAAATACTGATTACATGTTAAATGATAATAGTTCAGAAAGACTGGGCTAAATAAAATGTTACTAAAATTAATTTCACTTGTTTTTTACTTTTTAAATATGGCTACTAGAAAGTTAAAAATTTTCATTTCATTGCTTTATACTTATATAATATTTTATAGTTTGAAAAAATTTCTACATATTTTCTTTTGTTTCTTAGATGAAGAGATCTCAATGTTTTCTCAAAATTTTCTTAGAAGACAAAATATTGTTTCCTATCTTTTTTGCATTTATTTATTTTGTCTATTGCAGGGTGGGCAGATAAAATAAAGGATGCCCAGTTAAATGTACATTTCAGATACACAATAGTTTTTTCGGCATAAGTATATCCCAAATACTATGTTATCATATACTACATGGGACATATTTATATTAAAAAAATGTGCTATTTAAAGTTCAAATTTACTTGGGCATCCTGTATTTTATTTGCTAAATTTGTCTAGGTTTGGCAGATAGACAATTCAATTATTTTAATCAGTTCGCTAATTTGGGAATGGTTATAGTCCATATGAACATGTATGAGATAGTAATCACAGTTATGTAGATTTTCTAAAAATATACCAAGATGATATTTAAATATATGCTTGTCCTACTGTTGGCAGGATTATAGTATATTTTCCAGCACAAGCAGTGGTAACTGTTGAGTTCTCCTCTTGAGGGGAAAAAAAAAATTGAGGATAAAGTAGACCATTCAGGCTCTTAAGCACAGAAACTCAACTAGTTGGAAAACACCTCTCTTCTGCTCATAATTCCAATACAGATAGCATGATATAAAAGTAATTGTTATATTTTAAAATAGTCATCTTATTAAAAATAAACCTCAAAGATTCTACCATTAAGAAAGAACTCAAAGGTTCTTTTTTATACATGAAAATTATTTTATATCAAAGTAAATTTATAGCTAATTTGATTTTACTGCAAGTTGGAAAAATCTTAAATATTTATTTATGTAGTTAATAGTAAATTATCTATATTTAATCCTTCTCATTTTTATTTATTGGAAACATTTGTTTTCTTATCACAAACTACTGTAGAAAATTTAGAAACCACAAATCAGTAAAAATAATAAAAATTACCCATAATCCCACTATTCAGTGGTAATTACTATTAATATTTTGATTTTCATTTCTCTATAGTTTTTTCCCAATACATATATTTGTTGTTTACTAATAATAAATGAGATTAGTAGGAATATTATCATTATGTAACTTTTTCTAACAACTAGGCATGTAGTATATATTAAAATATTGAGCTGAATGAATAAATCAAACTGTTTCTTTAAAGGTAGTTCAGAAATGCACATTAAAATCATAATTACATTTTAATTCTAAATTTCAAGTATTGTTAAAATTTACTATGTAAACAAGAAATACACTAATGAGCAAAATCATGTGTTTTTTTTTTTCATCTAGATCAGCATAAATTAGTAATGGAAACCAGAATTCTCAGTTATCTCCAGACCTATCAGATTCCACATACATTCGATAAAATTCTATCTCATCTTCAATATATGAAGACTTCAAATTTTTTCTTCTTAAAATTTTCTATTGTCACCTTTTCTAATTCTTCAAAGAAGAAAAATAATCTAAGACTTCACACTTAGAGATTAAAAAATAGCCAAGTGTATAATGTTTAAAAAATATATGTTTCTGTTTTTCTCCTAAATAAGCAGCATCCTTTTGCTTATAGAACATATTTTGAGGTGTTCTAGAATGTAATAGAACAAGAGTGTTTTTTTGGTTTTTTTTTTCATTTTCTTACGTAGTAATCATTTTAGACATGATTCTAGGGTTAAAAAAATGCAAAACTTGAAAGGCTGTATAAATAAATGATATTCTGGAATCTTATTCCATGTATTCCTTCAATTAAAAACATAAGACTGTAACTATCCCCATTTAGAATTCTTAGATTGACTAGAAAATGAAAAACAAAGGCTTCTATTAAATTATAGTAAAGCTAACTTTCGATATAAGTACAGCACCAGAGCATACATACCACTTGGAGACACGATTACTGGCTGAAGAAGTCTTTGCTCTCCTCCAGGGGGAAGGTTCAGTGCAATGACAAGCACTGTTCCCAATGTAGTACCAACCCACAGACATGGCGAAGGAGATGAATCTGCCTTTCGAGTAAAGGTTTCACAGAAATGAAGAGCAGAGATTGCTTCTCGGGATTCTTTATCAATGCTGGTTACACTTGAACTCCGGGATCGACTGAAGGAATTGTCTTTTATATCTGAAATGATTTAAAACGTTGTGAGATGCACAGGTTATAAAATATCATGGTTTTTGTTTGGTATAAGTTTTGCCAAATTGTTAATATACAACAAGACAAAATCTACAGCATATTTATTTTTAGTTTTCTTTTAATTAAAAACAATTTACTTTCATGCTAACAATTTTTTCCCTTTATTTAAATTTAAAACACAAAGGGACATTTCCACACCTGTCAGACCTGAGCTGGGTGCATTTCAGTGAATTTTGGATGTGTGATCTCTACGGTTTTGGTGCAGCTCTCTGCTGGTGTCCTGGCTACTTTTCCCAATCTTAGCCCTTATTATCTTCTTTTCTCATGGTGCTGTTTCTCCCTTTGGTAATACAATTTCATGATTAGGTAGAACTAGAAAAGTGGGTATTTTCAATTTTCTACATTTAAAAATGTATTTAGAAGTACTCAAATTCTACTTTCAAATTTATTGTATGATGTACTTTTTCCCTTCAAATCTGTCTATATGAAAGCCTTAATCCATAAAAAGTTAGCTTTCATTCTTCTTGAATGCCACTTTAACTGTAATCAACATTCATCTAAGGCATTTTTCATCAAAATGTACAACTGATATCTAGCTCATACTTAACCTGGTGTCACGTATATTCCCTTTACCCGACTCTGCTTGTAATGACAGGGATACTTCTAAATTATACTAATAAAATCTCTCTTATCTTTAGCTATCTTCTTCTCTGTGTTCAATCTCAAGTCTGTTTCAAGCCCTGGCCCCTTTCACTTTACCTATACATCCCTGATGGGATGCCAAGTCCCATGTTATTCCAAAGTTATTTCCTTCTTTCTATTACCAATCAACTTCCATTACCCTGTGTTTAGGCCTCCATCACCATTCATCTAGACTACAATTTCCAAGAGATCTCCCTACCTCTACTCTGTCACCATTACAACTCACTTAAATTTTATAAGGTACAGTTGTAATTCTATCAGCTGTATTTTAAAAATCCTCAGTGGTTCCTCTTATAATCTAACTAAGGTTTTTAAGACTTTCCACAAAATATCTCCAACGTAACTTCCTGGCATATTCTGCCAATACTGCCCTACTTCAGTTCACTGTGGGAAATGAACCAAGCCATTCAGTGGTCTCCAAACATACGCGGCACCTACCTAATTTTAGACTACGGCTCGTGATTTTATTTCTGACTGGTGCCCCTGCCTTTTCTCTACCTATCTAGATTGTGCATGTTCTCCATCTCAGGTACTGTCATCCTCATGAAGTTTATTCTGATGCCTACAACCATTTACAGTTTTTCTCTTTTGAATCTTGAGAGCTTTTTCTCTCTCTCATGGTACTAATAGTACATTTATTCTGTAGTGACTTCAGACTTGTCTTAGGCCTTGTTCTAATGTGACTGTAAGTTTCCTAAGGACAAGGGCTGTGCCGTTTTGATCCCCTGCAGAATTAAGCACAGTGCCTTGCACATGGAAGCATTCAACAGATACCTGCTGAGGACAGATTTACAGTTGAAAGTATCTAAAGCAATATGTTTCTGCTGCATCACTGGTATATGTTAAAATTTCGAGTAGCTTCTACTGTTCACATCCAATAATTCATTGCTGACATCACATGCTTTTAATGCTACAATGAAAGAAATGACTTTATTTTTTTTTGAGTTTTGGCAATAGTTATGATTTTATTATTAAAATATGTATTTACATAGTGTTAAGAAAATGAAAAAGCGAAGTGTATGTTAGGTTACTACTCTAGTGCCTTGTTTCTTTTTTATAATTTTTAAAATTGAAGTATAGTTGGTTTATAATGTTGTGTTAATTTCTGGTGTACAGCATAATGTTTCAGTTATACATATATATATTCCTTTTCATATTCTTTTTCATTATAGGTTATTACAAGATATTGACTATAGTACCCTGTGCTATAAGAAATGACTTTATAAAGTGAAAAATAAAAAACATGTTCAAGTCTTCTAAGCTGTTATTTTATTAAATAAAAAAGGTATAATTGAATCCTAGTTACACTAGGATTTTTGTAATCAAAATTAGATTCAAAGTTTTTTGTAATCAAATTTACGTTCACAGGTTAAAAAATATTCTCCCAAATAATAATTACATACAGCATAAGTTTGATTTTAGCTAGCCTCTGAAAATAAAGTCACTAGTTATGACAACAGCATGGGCTATTTCTAACTATAGTTTCTAAAAATGCTTTTCTTTTGCCTGAGTTTGTACTTTCTGTTACTGATTATGACATGATAGAAAAGAACTACTTAACGTAAATGAAACAAATTTCCATAAGCAATAGCTCATTACTGAATGAGTTTGTAATATGATATTGATTCCAAATGTTAACTCTTTATGTTGCAAAAGTTATTTTAGTAAAATAACAGAAATTAAAAATTTATTTTCCAACAATAAGAATACTTGTTACTTTAATGAAACATACACATACAAGGTGAACAGACATAATCACCTATATGATCAGTTGTGACCTAGTGACAAAAATGAAAATCAGTGATACAAGAAAATTTGATACTATAAATTTCAATGTAAATTAACCTTCATAAAACTTTTACTGCTATTTATTAATATTACAATAGGTGATTCACAACAATCTATATTTTAAATGTTGATTCACAGGCCAAGTAGACATTATTTTAATTTAATAGACTAATTTAACTCTATAAAATTCATGAACTATAACTGCATTTTTAGTATATGACTTCTCTATAAAAATTATTTACAAAAAAATGCCAATGGCTATACGAACATTGAAAAATGAACTGAATCAGAATCAACTTTGAACTCATAGAATTAGGCTGCTTATTTTATCTGTCTAGAACTGTTTGAAAACAAGTCGGAATTTTCAGCAGTTCATGAATTATTACTTCCACTGACTGCTATTAAGTTAGATATTGTGGGTCTCTGTAGCTTAAATTTTAGAAACTGGGCAAGTGAAACAAATGGAATAGAAATTTTCATTTTAACTGTAGTATTAAGAGCAGAAATGAAAATAGCCATTAATGCCTCTATCCATCTCTAGTTGATACAACCATTTCATAAAATCACTGTTTTCTTGTCATTCTCTGGATGCCTACAACATTCTACTCGTATGTGTCACACTCTCCTGCCCACATAGAGCCTTAAGCAACAAAATTCTGTATCCCCCAATCAAAACATAATGCCTAGAGGTAAATCTGGTCAGGGCACAAATTAGGACAAAAAACTTATCCACTTTAAGATACGTAACAGTTTGGTATTTTGCCTCCTGTTCCTGATACTTGGAAAGTGACACTAGAAGTCTAGCAGTATCACGCCTGGTTTCTGAGTTTTGGGCCATGGAATCTAGAGTGAAGCTATGCTGAAAGTACACTGTTGCACAATTTCCCTATAAGCAAAAGTGAATTCTACTCACAGAAGCTTCCACAGCTGCAGGACAGTCCAACAGCTCAGCTACTTTAGCAACATTTGGCAGTGTGAGCCTATCAATAATATAGCTGTTTCTCCAGACTGATTCTCTGGCCAGCGTAAAAGAATTACCAGCTAAGAATCTCTACCAAAAAACGGTTGAGCAGCACAATGACTTGAAGGGAAATTATTTAGGTAACATGAATATTGTTTCAAGGTATGTATTAAAGTTATAACTGGCTTAGGGCACTGAAATACATGGGCACACAGGTAAAAGATAAACTGAAAAAAGATGATCTACAGAAGCACAGAACACACACTCTGATTAAATTACTTAAATAATCCATAAGTGTGACTATTCTTTTAAAAAATAATTGACAGGATATTTTTACTAATTTTAAAAGTACTTCTACATGTGTTTTCTCAGATTTTTAAGATACTAAAAGACAAAACCATTTTCACCTAGTAGTATTTAGTGTTACTGAAATCATGGGCCTCTGTGACAGTCTGATGAAAACTCTGAATCCCTTCGCTGGGAAAAAAGGTATAAAGTAATCTCAGATACGCTTGGGTTCAAATTACATCTTTCATTTTTATAGTAAAGGGAACTATGCTCTTCTCAAAACATCCTACATTCCAGAATTAATTCTGGTTCTCTTAACACCAGTGATACTACAGGGTTCTACTAAATCGTTTTTCCTATGTTCAGGAATGGAACATTTTACTAATGACAGTGGAAGGTATTATGCCTACTCACTCATAATCACATGCTTTCTATCAGTATAACTAAGTCTATGATTTGGAAATGCTAAAATTAACATGGTGAAATGGACTAATAACCTAAGTTTATATTATGCATAATAAGATAGTCAGGGAATCTAGAGAATAAACAGTGAGCAGATGAGGTGAGTGAGCAAATATAAAGGAGAAAATCTAGTTATTTCCAGGCTAAAGATAGGTGAAATCATCATTATGCAGTCATATTTCTTATTCAGTTAAAGGCAATAAAAATGTCTAAAATGAAAAAAATGAGTTTAAAAAGAAATCCTGCTTTATATTTACTATATGGAATCTTTATCTTTATTGGAATGCCATTTATCCCTATCCTGGGATATCAGGGAACTGTTTTTGAGCTGGATATAATAAAGCAAAAAGAATATTTGAGTATAGTCACTCTGCTCTCCTAATGGACAGGTTGCATAGAAAGTGCTATAGAAAAAGAAGTATTTCCCAAAACTTGTTATCACCAAAAAGTAATAACGATTCTTGATATAAGAGATTCACTGCAGTACAGAAAATTAGTAATTTATTTTGAAAATATTAAATTCTTATAAAATTTTGTAAATCACAGAGTTCAAAATAAGTTTTCAGACAGTTAATAGAAATTAATCTGAAATCACGCAAATTTTAATCCCACACTAAATTTTGTTTAGATATGAAGTATGAGAGGGTTAAGGAAATATATTATTTTGGTTCCCTTAAATTTATATTATAATTATCTTTTATTATTTACAGATGGCATTCTAAAGGCTATTAATCTTTAAACATTTTAGTCATTTTACAGTTGATTTTCAATGAAAACCTAGTCTATAGTCATTTTACATCTCCTGATTTCCTTACCTCCCATTAAAGAGAGTTAACTTCTATGTATTTTCATTTATTTATTTTACTTACCTAAGTCAGGCTTTAGGTCAGTAGGCAAGCTTAACTTCCTTGACATCTTTGCTGAAAAATAAAATGCATTTTTAAAGTTTTGAAGAATTTTTTTTTATACTTAAGTCATGCCAACTGCTTCAAGACAGGAGTGAATATTTTTCTTACTAAATCTAGATGCTAAGACAATTAAAATGATTAATAATGTTATGGGTGGAATGTAAATCATTTCAATTTTTAAAAAAGTTTGTACTTACGTGATGTAATATCTCTGTGTGCTTGAAGCTCTCACTTCAAGGAAGCCTTGTAAATTCTAACAGTTAATTATTTCTTAGACTCACAGGAAAGGGTTAGGCTTTTCTAAGAGAAGCAAAGTCATTTCTCAGAAAGAAGGTGTTGCAGATAAAGAAAACAGAGGCATAAGACTGAGTTTGGGTACGTGATACAATAAAATTTTTCCAGCTCCTCATCTTCACAGTGATTTGGCTCATTATTTTTAAGGTAATCTCTTGAATATAGGACAAACCTATATTTACAAATTGAAGTATTTGATTACATCACAAAATATTTGGCTCACCCATTTCTTCAAATATGTTACCACCTCTATTCACATTGTAGTAAAAAACAAAAACACAAAATCATGCTCAGTCTAAAATTAGAGTATTTACAAAACCATCAACTATAGATACTTTTATTTTGTATTGGAATAATAAAAAAAGCCTATGTGAAAACTTACTGGAATTCACTTTCCATCCTCAAAATCAGTTATTGCCTTAATCTAGGAAGTGATTTAAAGTTAGGAGGTGTTCAACTACATCTATTGTGTTAGTGGCATTGCATGCGTAACAAAATAGTGCTTCCTATGTGAAATTTTGAAAAAGCATTTGTTTGTTAATACATGAATGTGTATATTGGGTTAAATTTTGGACTGTTAGGAGATATTTAAAGAACAGACCCTGCTAGTCCATAAGGGTGCCATGTAACAAAGAGAAATCCAGTCATAGTACATAACTTCCACATCTAAAAAAATGATAAATTCAGTGTTAGGAAAGAGGCATTAGGCAAACTGGAAAGGGATGGGGGAAATCAGGTTTTTATTTCTAAGCTTCATTAATCAGCATCCATTAAAAAATAAAGTTCAAATATATGAATTGGTTTTATCCTATTTTTTACACATAATCAATCTCAATTAAAAGTTAAAATGTAACAGAAAACTAAAATAGCCAAACAAAAGCTATAGTTGGTTGATCTCATATAAATAGCTATTATATTTAACATCCAATTCCCTTAAAATCAGAAGATATTATACCTTCCTCAAATCGTTTTCTAAACTGATTATGACTCAACATTTTTTTTTTCTAGAATGCAATATTAAACACTTTTGAAAGAATTCAGAGATTTTAACCAATTATCATAGGTATAAAGCACATAGACTGATAAATAACTATACAATGTACATGATATCTGAAGGAGAAAAGTCAGTCTGGTAGTCTCTAAAGATATTCTTTCAGAATCAGATGATGTGAATGCCTCTCTAGACCCCCTATTCTGATTTCAGTTATTCTAAATCTTCAGGGCCTGTGCTTGTAAAATTTGAATGTGCATACCAATCACCTGGGAATCTTATTACATCAGATTCTGCGGTTCTAACAGAATCACAGGAGATGGTGGTGCTGCTGGTTGGTGGACCACACTGAGCATCAAGGTCCCTAGACTCAAAGCAACTTCACAATAGGAAACAAGACTAAGTCACCAAACCCATTATGGAGATACAGTAAGTCCACAACAAATGTTTCTTGAATAAGCTTCAATATCTAGTTTATAAACTGTGGAAATGTAAAGTATAGTGGAGTACAGTGGTTAGGACTGGATTTGGAATCAGACCAAATATGAGTTTCAATCTAAGTCAACCAACTACGAGGTGTGTGACTTTAGGCCAGTCACTTTGCCTCTCTAAATCTCAAACTTCCTCATCTGTAAACTGGGGATAGATAATAATGATAATTTCAAAGTTGTAAAGATTATATAAGATGACATAAGCAAAACATTAAGCATAATACCTGACACACAGTATGAATTTGAAAACTGTTAGTTATTATTTATTAATAACTTTTTGCATAAACTGTAAAGTGTTATACAGGTGAACTATTAATATACTTGCAAATAACTCAATATTTCTTTAGTCTAATTCTATGGTAATATTCCAAGTAACTAAAACAGGAAAATGGAAAAACATTTTAGGACATAAATATAGAATGGCATATATAACTATAAGCTCAACCCCTTTTAAGTTCATTAAAATTTTTTTAAAACTAAGTTTAATATATATCTAAATATAACAAAGAGGATAAATAACCTGAGTAATTTATAAGATATTTTTATGGGAAAGGGTAGAAGGGAAGAGGTGAAGGGGGGAGGGAATTAAATCCTTGCCATTCTTGTATAACTTATATTTATGTCTTCAGTTTCCATAGCCTTTTCTTCTGTAGTCTCCATCCAGTTGTATCTACTACACACATCCAATGAATTTATCATCTCAGCTATTGAACTTTTCAGTACTAGTATTTTCATTTTATTCATTGTAAAGTTTTTATTTTCCCTGCTGATAGTCTCCATCTGTTCATTCACTATGACCATTTTTCCATTCCAATACTTGAACATACTATAGAAGCTGTTTAAAATCTTTGGTTGCTAATTTCAACATCTAGGTCATCTTGAGGTCTGTTTCTACTTATTTTTTAATTCCTGATTATGGGTCATATTTTTCTACTTTTAATTTTGAATCTTGCCTGGGAACTTTTGACTGAATGCAGACATAGTGGATATTATGTTGAAGGGAGTCTGGATTATACCAACAACCTTAATAGGTGTTTTGTTCTGCCATGCAGTTAAATTACTAGTGGATCCTTTTTGTTTTAACAGGATTGACTTTATTCCTTGTTAGGGTGGGTCTGTTTCAGTTCAAACTTAGTTCTAGAGTATGACTTTTATACTACAGAAGTCATCTTTACTCTTAAGGAGTGGCCTTTTTGGAGTATCAACAGAATGACTGAGGTGCTCAGGAAGATCTTACTAGTCTACTCCTAGCTTCGTATGACCTCTGGTACCACTGGGCAGCTCTCGGCCTCACAGCAGGCGGCTGCTACTAGGCTGAGTGGAGTCTTCAAGCTCACATGTGGCCCAGCCCCAAGGCAAGGACCTGCACTGAATCTCTACAGACTTTAAGAAGTTCCCCTCAGAGCAGTCCTTCCTTTCTGTTGCCCTGCCTCACAAATTCCAGCCACTCCAATTCCTGCTTCCTTAGCTTACTGAGACTGCAGCTTCACTTGGGTTCTGCTCACCCTGCATTGTAAGAGGAAAGTATTCGCTGATAGAAAGCTGGGGAGATTGTGGGGCTCATCTCATGTTTTTTCTTTCTCCTGATGATGACCGTCCTAGACTTCCTGTGGCTCAATGTCTGGAAAGAAGAGCCTCATATATTTTGACTAGTTTTACTGTTGTTTTCTGCAAGAGGTTAAGCCCCAAACCTAAGGTCCAGGTTGAAATTTAGGCTAAACGTTTCTATTTTTCAGTTTTTGTGACTATTTCTGGGGAATATCCTTGTTTTCAGGTCTGTCTAGTCAACCTCTTTGATGGCAGGTCCACAAGAGGCAGATCCATCTCTGGAGAACCTCTAGTCAATCCTCTCAGCTTATATACTGTACTCTGGTTATAATTCTGTGAGGAAGCAGTTGCAGACTTCATCCAGCATTTTCTGAAGCTCATGCTTTTATTTCTCAGAAGTCTCAGAAGTACTTGCCAACACAGTTACCTTGCCAGCTGATTTCATTGCACTGAGAAAGAACCTTTTGTTCATGTTCTGAAGTTACTCAATTTTCAAACTGAAGACATATGACCTGAATGAGTTCTTGAAAGACAAACTGTTTCTCTCTTCTTCACCTGTGTATTCTTCAACTCTTGCCCTTGTACCCCGTATCTTCCTTGCTTTGACATCTTTTGTCACTTTAAAGTATAACCTAGCTCTCTTTGTGCCTTTGTCCACAGCAGAAAGAATGAGAATGACAGTAAAGAAGTTTCTTCAGTCTGAAGAAAACTGGAGTCAACGATATATTCCAGCAGGCTGTTAACATGAGTCTTTGCTCTCTCTTCTTAGAAACCTGAATGACGCTATCAAGCTGACTGGCTGAATAAGCAGTAAAGAGGTGCATTGCTTGGAAAGAATTATGAAGTTATACTGACCACAACAATCATGTCTGCAATGGTGGTTTCAATATCAAGGAAAGATGCATGATGTTCAAGAGAAGTAAATCTTAAAGCAAGGGGACTCCTTGAACCAATATACCACAGGTGACAGTTTCATCACGGCTGAAGCTTTTTAGTCCTTTGCAACTGTAGAAATCTCTGTAGAAGTTTCTCAATTATAGAGATGCTTATTGTTGTGTTGAAATCAGACAGATGCTTTGTAATCTTCTCTTAGTTTTTCTACCCACTGTGTTCCACATTTATTTTCCTAAGGAAGGTTTCTTAAAGGAAAACAGTACTATAACTTCTGCTTTTTAGAATGTGACTTTTACATTAAACAATCTACCAGCAATAAAAGGTAAAATGAATTATTATGACAATATGAAGATGCCAAAAAAAGCAAACTGATCTTTGTATTGAGAGAGGTTCAATAATTAGAATAAAGTGACAATACCACTTTTCTCACCAGCTACAGAGGTCCTGGTGCAACTTGTTTCAAGTATAATGAACTAGCCATTTGAATTAGCCATTTGAACTAATATGCCATTTGATAATTACCCATTTGAACTAATATGTCGATTTCTATCTCCCATGCTAGAATATAAATTGTATGACCGGGAACAGAATTTATCTTGCCAAATACTGCATTTCTGTTTGGGCCTAGCACTTAATGTGTCTTAAATAAACATGGTTAACAAATGAAAACATTTTCTATAGAACAAAAAGTATTACATAAGCTTTACATAATAAGTGGTATGAGCTGAATTGTTCCCCTAAAATTCCTATGTTGAAGCCCTAAACCCCAGTACCTCAGAATACTTTTTTGTAGATAGAGCCTTTAAAGAGGTGATTAAGTCGAAATGAGGCCACTAAATGTGAGCTCTAATCCAATGTGACTGGTACATATGCAAGGAAGAAATATGGACACATAAGAACACCAGGGGGGTGCATGTGTCTAGAAGGCAGGCTACGTGAGAACACAGCAAGAACACAGTCATCTGCACGCCAAGGAGAGGCCTCAGAAGGAAAAAAACCAAAAAACCAAAAACAATTGTCAATTCCTTGATCTTGGATTTGTAGCCTCCAGAACTACACTAGACAAAATAAATATCTATTGCTTAAGGCATCCAGTTTGTGGTAGTTTCCTACGGCAACCCCAGCAAACTAATAGAATAAATAATGACAGAAAATAAACTGCCACATTAATAGTTCCATTCAAACAACAGATGATAAAAACATTATTTCAGTAATGGAAATGTAATTTGGACTAATTTTCTTTGTTAGGAAGCATCAACCAAGTTACTTCCAGAAAGATCGCTGTATATTCCATTCTAATGTAAGAAAAAGACGATTTTATATATAGAGAGATGCCTAAATAGTCAGTACTGGTATATAACACACAAACAGACTTTGCTGAACAGATTTTATTATGATTGGACAGAAAATACATTCACAAATAGAATTAAAGTTTGAATATACAATATGTTATACTCTTCAGGTTTTAGTCATCTGAAAAAAAAAAAAAAAGAATTCAGTTAGAAGAACTCCAACTTGTATAATGGTTTTAAAGTACCTGCCTGTGAAATTTAGTTCTTGACCGATTAAGGCTAAGTAATAATTGTTTTTCAAAGTAGGAAATATTAAAGTTACCTGAAAAAACGGTATGACTGCACACTTGATTCATCTTCTCTTCCAAGATGAGCTTTTATTCTTTCAATGGCCATGTTGTGGATTAAATATAAAGATGAACTTCTACAGATGTAAGAGCAGCATTTCGGATTGAATGTTGGGGAATATAAACTAGAAATACCAGTACTAATTTGGGTTTTATAGTGAATTAGAATAATTTTAAAACTTAAAATTCTACTTAATTTCATACATACCTTTTCAAATTCATTTAACTTCAAATAAACCTCTGGGAATTTATTTTTCAAAGTTTAAATATAAACGAATTGGGAAGACAGCACAAGAAGAGACCACACAATCCGAGAGCAGGGACATGCTGTATAGCATATAGTCAAGACACCTGGATTCTGGTGTTGGCTAAGTCACTGCCATGGGATACTACTTTGGATATGCCATTTAACTTCTTTGAGGCTTAAGTTCTTTCCTTGAAAAATAAAGGGGCGAGAGCTAATTTAAAATTGTAGGATTTAATGAGTTAGTGATTTAGAATATAATGATTCAGAACAAATTTAAGTTCTGTTAGAACACTTCAATGTAAAAAAGAAATCACTGGGACTCAGGTACAGGAGAACTAATGAAAACAGCACTTGGACATTATCTTCATTTAAACTGACTTAAAAAAATTACTTCTGTTTTTTGTTAACGAAGAAAAATCATTCCCTGAGTAACTGCTAATTCAGACATTTGAGAGGTAAAAAGGGGCCTTGGAGGTAAAATCCTTCCTATATTAACAAATACCATATGAAAGTTATTTAGTATAATGTCTAAAACTTAGGAGGTGTTCATTAAATAGAGTTATTATTTCTATTTGTTTTAGCACAGCAGTCATTAAGTCATTATACTTTTGAATTTTTATTCTTTAATCTCTAGTATTATTTCCCCCTCACAGTTTCATGTAATCAATTTGATAATCATTCCTCCCATACGAAAGTTAGTAATTAAAATGGGACATAAGCAGAGTTGTAGACTATAGAATCCAGCTAGAAATGTACTTTCAGAATTAAATAGAATCATAATGAAACAGAATAATCTCTAGAGAAGTTTAATCATGTAATTTCAAAATCTACCAAACAATGCTAACATTTGGACCATATTTTACCCATAAGTATATCATGAGAAATTTGTTGAATATTTTAACAAAGATACACATTTTAGGGCTATTTTTATAAAAACTTAAAATAATAAAAAGCTTTATATATTTTTCTATTTCTGAAATTTTATAAAATATAAATAATGAACAAATAAATTGATAACCAATCTTTTTTTTTAAGTGATTTACAGAAATTGCTAACTGACTACAGGAAACTCATTGATTTTGGAAACATTGCTCATTAAGATTTTGCTAATAAAAATTAATTGTAAGGTATGAACAAGCAAAAAAATCACTCTATGTATTTCACATGTACATGTACCTTTCATTAGGGATGCTACAGTTGCATTGTAGTCTGCTATATTTTTGCTGTTAAATTCACAAGACTAAGGTTATGTCTTTTTAGGCTCTTATTCTCATGCATGAACAAGGAGGTCACTGTCAGTATCATTTACCTGAGTTAGCTGTCAGTCAGGAAACAGTGAAGCTAACCTTTGGGTGGATAGGTTAGGGAACTCCACTGACTGCTCTAGTTACTCTCACTTAAGCTTGCTGTTTGAGGAAAGTAGACTTCCAGGCACTGTTACATTATGTTTGGGTGATGGGTAGCAAGATGGACAGAACTTAATATAAGCCTTCTTTTTTCAAGGTTACCACGTAGATAGAACAGGGTCATAACCAGATTATCTAGTTACAAATCACACAGTAAAATTTGTTTTTGAATCTTTAAAACTATCAGGAAATTGTCTTAACAGAACTATAGAACCGTGTTGAAGAGGAGAAACAGTGGAGTGGGCTACCTGCGTGTAAATCACGGCTCTGTCATTCTCTAGCTGTGTAACTAATAGATATCTTACTTTAACTCGTAGTGCCCTCGTCTGTAGAACAGGGAAATAACAGGAAGTAGCTAATTGAGGTTTCTGAGTAAGAGAAAAATATTTATAAACGACAGACACAGTGTGCCAGGAAAAATGTAATTGTTAAGTATATTTTAAAAAACTACTGTTATCATCTCAGCTGTACTGTCAGGCAGCAAAAAAAGTTGATTTTTCATGGTTGGGTTAGATTGTTAAAGTGTGAATAATATCCAATACATACCCTGGCCCTGTCCTCTCCAATATGATACAAGCAGCAGTTACCTTCAAGGACTAGATGAAACTTAGGGACAAAATTTCAGAGCCAAGATATTCAGTTAGCCTTTAATACAAAATGGTTCTTTAACCAGCGCCAGCCTTGGAGGTTCTAGGCTTAATTCTTATGCTTTCCCTTTTTAGGCCACCACATAACTGCCTAACCTGAAGCCAAAAATGTCTGTAGACTGAGGAAGAGCAAGGTGATAGTTTTATGAGGTTCAGGATACTTCAGAGTAAGTATGGGATTGGACGATAGGAAACATAGTTGAGTTCAGAATGCTCACGGAGTCCTAGCACACTTGATAACATTAAGCTTCATATGGAAAACAGGTCTTCACAGAGACATCTTTAGGAGATTCTATGATTTTTTTCCAATGTTTCATTGACATTCTACGTATTTTCCAATGACATATTTTATGCTAAGTCTTATTACAAAACTAGACACTAATGTGGGGAGATAAACTGTCATTTTTTTAAACTGCAAAAACTTTACAGTCTATAAAATGGCAAAGTCTCCATTTGAATGAAGAAAAAATTGAGAAGTGAGCTTTCCTTTTGTATACCTTGAGATATATATTGGGATTAAAAAACTACCAGTTATAAAATAAGTAAGTCACAGGGATGTAATGTATAGCAAGAGAATATAGTCAAAAAGATTGTAATGACTTTGGCGTGAAATGTATAAAATATTGAATTCCTGTGTTGTACACCTGAAACTAATATAATACTGTAAGTCAACTATACTTCCATTAAAAAATACTGAAAGATTCCTACTGGAAACAAATAAAATTATATATAAAATAGGAGATATAACAGTGGTTTCTGCAGATAAAAAATAATTATGTATAACTGTAAAACTGACATAAGTCTGGAAAGTTGAATAGAGTTAACATCTTTCCCAAAAAATGTAACTATAGAAACTGGCATGACAAAAAGAAAAATTTGCTGATAACATTCTTGTTTTCTTTCTTTTTTACACTAAAGTATCGTTGATTTACAATGCTGTGCTAGTTTCTGGTGTACGGCAGACACAGAAAACAATTTATGGTTATCAAAGGGGAAGGAGGGAGGAGAGAAATTAAATTAGAAGTTTCAGATTAGCAGATACAAGCTACTATAAACAAAATAAACAACAAGTTCCTACTGTATAGCACAGGGAACTATATTCAATAGTTTGTAGTAATATTGCTTTCTTTTTATGTTATAAAAGAACTATCCTTTCAATAACGTTCTCAGTTCTAAGAAATTTATTAATTGAAGTCTTTCAAATATTCAGGCTCAGATATTCCATGTTACATATTCAATTCATAACACAGAAAAAAAACGGAAAGTGAGTCAATACATTTAACAAAGCAAACATAACCCCAGGATAAAAAATCAAACAGATAAATTATTCCAAAAAAAGTATGCACAAAGTACCTTTCATGCAAGGTAAAATTCCTACGTAATTAAATTCTTTAAGTTCTTTGGTAAATTATATGGAGAAAAGTCCCTTCTAACTTTTTACATTATATGACAGTAAAAGAACTTCTACAGTACTATTATGATAGAATATACTAAAAAGGAAATGGGTTGAAAAAATTATTCTGTAGTACAAGTACATAATTAAAGTGACTTAACTATTACCAAATGATTCACTAAAAAATCCACAAGTACCAGAGGTAAATAATTGATTCTCCACAAATGAAGAGCCCTTTGCCCAAGAATAAACCACCTTATTTAAAAAAATGAGCAGAGGTGCTAAAAGTCAGCCAATGTTAACATGACTAAACAGGGTTCAATTTACAACATGCAGACAACATGGATGCTATTTCTAAGAATTTTTGAAATTCAAATTTATTACATATTAAAATATATCAGTTGAAAAAAAGTAAATCTATTTCAGCTGCCTAGAAATTCATCTAATTTAATATAATTCAAGGAATATATGCTGAGAGTTTGGGGGTAAATAAGTTATGTAATAACAGTATAATAAAAATTTTGTATTTCAATCAGAGATTAAATGTATTCTCTTAGCAAAATGGTGTTCCTCAAGCTTTTAAAAATCTTCACACAATACTCAAATTTTTATGAAACTAAAATACCCTAGTTTGATTTACCCCTGAAGTTTAATTATATATTTTGTCCCCCAGTTTTAAACTTTGAAAATCTTGGACTGAGTAATTTACTTCAAAATATAAAACAATCAAAAGGATTAATATAAAATACTGTCTATCAGTCATTTTTATTTAGGGGGAAGAAGTCCTAGAAAATTCTTATTTAGCTTAGGGGTAGTACAGATTACAGACTAAGTCAATCTTTTAAAGAATCATTTCCTTGAAATTTTGGGTCTTGATAATGTGAAGAGGACAGAATAAAGGTATGAAAAAATACAAATAAATCTATAAAGAAAACAATTTCAAAACTTGGGAATATAAAGTTGTACTATTTATGGCATAAATTGAACCCTGCTTTATTTTAAAATAAAGCAAAAATAAAAATTAATAGAACAATTCACATTGTTAAGTCAGAGGAAGAACTGCAATCCCAATTTAACTGATTTTTAATAATTATTGCCCCAATGAGTACAGAAGAAACACAGCCCAAGAGATTGTTTAGCATAGGAATAACAAATTAATATATACAAAATGCAATGCATTAGATAATTTTCCAGAGTTGAGTTAGCATTGCATACAGCAAGGATTAGAAACAAAATAGAAATATCTATTTCCTACCTATATCACTGGCTACCATCTTGGAAAACTTTCTGCTTTTGATCTTCACTGAAAATAATATTTTGATATAAAATGTCAAAATCTATGTAAAGTAAACTAAATGAATTAAACATAATTAAAAGAAAATACTTTAAAATAAAGATACTATACCCTTTTCTATAAAATTATTCATTTTTTGTTCATCATCTGAATTGTGTGGTGATGAAGAACCTACACAAATGAAGACAATGGAAGGAACAGGCACAAAGTCAGTCACAACACTGAGCTGTCAGGGTCAAGTACAAACAAAGTAATCTGGTAACCCCTAAAACAAGTTCCCATACTATTGGCCTCAAGAAAATGTCATGTATATGGTTAATAGTAATTCTTACAATATGATACTAAGTATAGCAATCAATAGTGCATTTATCTTTCATGGTAGACCAATCTCTAGAATATATAAATATTAACTTTGTAATAGTTTTGCCATAAATTATTACCACTTGGTGAAATCTTGGTATATATTATGAGTTAAGAGAACAGATAAAGAAAAATATAAGGAATTAATGGTTTCTGAAAGAAAATATAAAAATTCTTGATATTAGTTAACTGAATAAGGTTTATCTAGTAACACTGAGAAGTCTGTACAAGCACTATCCTGGTAAAGTGTATTTTAGAGTTAGCTTCCTAGATACAAACTTTAAAATCATATAAATTCTACTGTTATCATAGAGGTCTTTAAAATACTGAGGATAATACTTATAATTTTAGATATGTTCAAATATTAGTTAAATTTCATGAGGTAATAAGTACTTAATTTTATTTCAGCTGACTTTAAGTTAATCTAATATTTTTATAATTAAGATTTTGTCCCTTTTACTTAAGAAGGTGTTTCTAATTTTTCAAAGTATTTCTTTAATTTCTAACATAAATCTATTACAAATGGAATTCTAAGTAGTATTCTAGTTGACTTTTTAGAGTCAAACGATTTATTTTTTATAGCACACATTTCAAAAGACAACTTATTCATTAAAATTTTCACAATCATTCCAGCTATTAATCACTTCCCCTCTTTTGAATTCCCGTAAGTTTATTTGTTACTTCTCTTATGATGTTAATCACTTAAACCTTATATTTTAAGTTTACACACCCCTGACCTTTCCCACTGGGCTGAACTGAGAAGCTGGGAATCCCACCTGATTGATCTTTGCATCCCTTTTGCACTCAAGTGGAGTCCTTTGCACTTGGAATCTCTAAATAAACATTTGCTGAGTGAGTAAAACTTTTCTGCTATAAGTGAATACCTAGAACATAACTGGAAGTAAATAAAAAGGTTTTTGTGTGCTGATTTCTTTTTTATCCCAGTGAAAATACTCAGCCTTAATAAATAAGGTCAAAATTTGACTTCCCTTTTCCCCCACAAAAATCATACTTTCTTTCTTTGGCCAGCTGGAAGATATCCTTGAAGTCTCTTCTCAGCCCAAGTAAAACCTGTCAACACTGGTAGGATCCAATTACTTTTAAAACAGTCTTATAAAAGATTACTCTTTTGAAACGATGTTATTTTTGCTAAATAGCATATATAGACCTTCATAAATACTATATTGAAAAAAAATCACATAAGTGACAATGAGCTCTGTTACATTTTCAGGAATAGAAATAGGTATACTTGTTTCTTATATAAATATAATTCAGATTTAAAAGATAATGGTTATGATGTTATATGTACTTTAAAATATTATTCACCTCTGATACTACATAGCCACATGAATGAACAAAAATATACTAATACTTGTTTTATTTGATATAGTTCATATCAGAGTAAGAATATCTAAACATGAATATAAAATTATGAACATGTTTAGTACTTTCAACAGAAAAATAGGCAACATAAGCCATAAATATAAATAAAAGCTGATTTATTTTTCTCCTAACCAAAAATGCCTACTACTGGTTCTCAAAACTTCTGTGATAGCTCATGAAGAAGTTCTAAAAACGTTTTTAGCATTTCCTACTCGAATATATTTTACAAATTACTATGGTTAAAGAAGGATAGAAAATACACACGGCTTTTGCTTTTTCCAGGTTACATGGCAAATCCTATGTAGCCCTCGGTTTTCTTCAATTTGAAATGTATATATACACATATTCATACATTCACTCACACACACATACACACAAAATTTCTGGATGCACTACTAAAAAAAAATTCCTATATTACTAAAGTGCTCAGTGAAGCAATCTGAGCTCTTTGAAATAAAGATCAAATGGAGATGGTAGAAATAATTTTTTATGTGAATTCAGGATGTTAGAATTAATTTCCTATTTCAGAGAGGCTGTTGGTTTATTTAAAAATAAATGGAAAGGGGAAAACTATATTCATTACTTGGATTTCTTCAGATGATTTTTGAATAGAGCTTTGATATTAATTAGCTAAACTGTTGAGATCACAAATCTTGATTATAGTACTTAAAAGCTTTTCAAAAATATTTCTCTTCACTTATATGTATTATTTCAAATAAATACTCTGGTTTTGGTAAAGGTATATGGCTACTTTTGATTTCTGTAATAGTGGTCCTCCTCAATATTTATGATGGAAAATTGAGTTGAATTTTCAACCCACTTTTATACATTTCTTTTTCTCTCATAAACACAAACATTGTTTTCTATTAACTCTATTGGTTTTAATAATCTACACTGTTCATTTAACTATTTAATTATCTAGCTATCCACCTACCTACCTACTTACCTATCTCCCACTATACTGAATAAAGTATTTGAGGCTAGTAATTTAAACTCACCCCGAACTCACCCCATTCATTTTTCTTTTTTGACCATCCTAAATTACTAGAATTTGCATGTGTTGGTGAGAGGAATAACAGTGAATTATTCCTTTATTTCCTAATTAGAATGCCAACAGGAATGAAGGGAAAGTTATAAATGTGCAAAGAGTAAGAAAACTGGCCCATGATAGGTAGCAGAAATATTAACTATTTTAAAGAGGACAAGTAGTGAAAGACATCAGCTTTCAGAATGTAGGGCAGCTTTCCAGAGCTGTATTCTAGTTTCTATAGTACTTCTTGGTACTGATGCATGACTGACAGCTGTCTCCTGCTACATGAAACATGTTTTAGGTACAACTTTTGTCTACTAAACTTTGATTTGTTTTTTGTAAAAGCAGTCTTTCCTGATATGCATGAATGAATATAACTCTTCAGATAATTCTTCTATCTTGCAGAGCATAATCAAAGACTAAACTAAATAAACTAAGAGTCTATATTTAAAGATAAGAACTTGCAATTTATCAATGATTTTTGAGGTCACAATTTTTAGTTTGCATTTCAGACTCACCTAATAAAATACATAGTGTTATATAAATTTCTGCATGTTTAAACTATACTGTCTTTTCACAAGCCAAAGAGCATGGTATATTTGAAAATGCTGAATGATGCTTGAGTTCCTCTGGTATAAAGAGAGAATTTGGAGGCTTTTTACCTCTATGTACTTTTTATATTTATCTACTTATATTTAAATACACTTATATACTTATCTATAATTACCTCTTGGTGGGTTACTCCAAATTGCTAGATTTTAGCTTAGGATAAAAAGGAGTATTAATTTATTTGGGCTGAATCTTGTTAAACACATTTGATGGTCATTTAATATATTAAAAGATAATACATTACATGTCCAAATTATCCGATACAACCTTAACATATTGACAACTGCATTTATATGGCCTTTAGGGAAGGTAAGAAAATCAGAACAGTACTGTATGTAGCTAGAGGAAGAACAGCAATAATTAAGAGATATTGTAACTCTAAATTATACTCAGAAATAACTCTAGTCCTGTGAGATGGGAAGTACATATTACTCTGTATTATTTGTTCAGTGTTATTCTACCAATGTTCAGCCTTAATATTAGGTGTTAATGATGTGAATGATTCCTATGGTTTTGTATGTTTTATTAGTGTAATGAGTAAAGTTAAATATGAAAGTTAAATATTAAGAAGACCAGAAGGTGCATTTATTTTAAGAAAAGATTAACTTAAGCAAAATCAGGAAAATGTAATTTTAAGAAGAAAATATCACAGAAGATTTTATGGTCAGTGACCTAATGAAATGCTAAACGAAATATGAATAAAGTGAAATGTACTTCTCAATTTTTCCCATTCTTAAAATTATTTCTGATGTAGTAGAACTAGTTATGGAAGGATCAAATCTGCCTAAGAACAGCGTTACTTTATGCTAAAAATAATCTCTCCAGTAGAAAGCCGATGAAGATTCCCAGCCAGAATGATTTAATAAATATGGCAGTTAAAATTATGAAGTCAGCCTTATTAAATTGTAGCAAAGTTTCAACCTACTAAAAAAAATTATAAATTCAGGATCCTCTTAATCTTAAGAAGACTCAAAAGTAGTGTTCCTCTGAAGTATTAATATATACATAGGTTATATAAGACTTATGTATGGATAAGAAAGGACTAGTGCTTTAATAAAGCAATAAAATTATATCAGATATTACTTTAACCAAATATAAAAAGTAATATAACTAGCCCACAGTTATTCTGTCTACAGTCACTATTAGACAATAAACATTAAAAATCTTTTATAAAATCTAAATGGACATTATTCAAGGTAGAGCACTATCTACCAGATGATGCCAGGGATGCCGAGAGCAAAGGCTGTAGATAATGAAACCGTTTGATCCGATGGTAGGAAGTAAACTATATTTTCCTGAAAATAGTATAAATATTAGAAAGCTGGTTAAACAGTTATATGATTCTTAACTTTAGTTATTTGACTCAGGCTGTAGATTTTTACCTAGTATATTTCTTTTCACTTAATGAGAATGCAAAGAATGCAGTTGTAATTTTAAGAATAAACATGTGACACAAAAGTTCCTTGTAGGTGTGTTTTAAATGCTCATCTATAGAAACTGATATGCTATTTTTTGTAGAATAATAATTATTAATAAAATAAGAAACCAAATTACCGGAAGTTGGAGATTTGCAGCGATCTTCTGGGACTACAGTCCCTTCACTAATATCGCACAGACCTGCTAAAAAACAAAACCAAAACGAAATCACACAACAAATTTATATATCATGCAGTTTTATCTCCTGTTTATAGTATGCATTTATTATAGTATGACGGTCCATTTTTAAAAACCTGGCAAATTAACAGACTATGCTGGCATTGATACTAGCTCATTAGTTTTGAGATAAGAATATAAGAGCTTTTTGATATTAAAACACTTCAAACTAATACAGCAGTCATCAGTTACATAAATAACTAATAATTCCCAAAAGAGATAATTTGCTATTTTATAAGGACAATAGATATAACACAGAATTTTGTTTAAAGCCAGTAATTTGAGGGCCTATGATATACTTCTTACTGGATTTCTCTTGAGGGAGAATAAATACTTGGCAATAAATTCAGTGATTTTTACATCAAAGGGACTCTCAACTCAAAGCTCAAAGTGGTTTGCCCTAAGTAGGTGCTATGTCTCAAACACCTCCCTTAAATACTACTGAGTAATAATTATGAAAATATTTTGTACGTCCAAATTTACAGTATTTAAAATACAAGCATACCTCATTTAATTACACTTCACTGGTTTTTTTTTTAAACAAATTGAAGGTTTATGGCAACTCTGCATCGAGAAAGTATATTGACACTTCCAATAGCATTTGCTCACTTCGTGTCTCTGTGTCACATTTTGGTAATTATCATCATCATCATCATAAAATAATAAAAAGTTTGAAATATTACATTTGCTATGGTGATCTGCAATCAGTGATCTTTGATGTTACTATTGTAATTGTTTTGGGGCACCATGAACCACACCCACATAAAATAGCAAACTTAATTGATAAATGTGTGTGTTCTGACTGCTCCATTGACCTGCCCTTCCTCATCTCTCTCCTCAGGCCTCCTTATTCCCTGGGACACAGCAATATTGAAAATACATTAGTTAATGACTCTACAATGGCCTCTAAGTATTCAAGTGAAAGAGTTAGTAACTTGCCTTTTTCTTTAAATCCAAAACCAGAAATGATTAAGCTAGGTGACAAAGGCATGTCGAAAGCCCAGACAGGCTGAAAACTAGAACTTTAGAGCCAAACAGTTAGCCAAGTTGTGAATGCAAAGGAAAAGTTCTTGAGGGAAGATAAAAGGGTGACTCCAGTGAACATATGAATGATAAAAAAGTGAAACAGCCTTAATGTTGATATGGAGAAAGTTCAGTGGTTTGGATAGATCAAACCAGCCCCAACATTCCCTTAAACCAAAGCCTAATCTAAAGCAAGGCTCTAAGTCTCTTTAATTCTATGAAGGCTGAGAGAGGTGAGGAAGCTGCAGAAAACTCTGAAGCTAGCAGAGGTTGGTTCATGAGGTTTAAGGAAAGAAGCTGTCTCCATAACACAAAAGTCCAAGGTGAAGCAGCGAGTTCCTGATGTAGCAGCTGCAGCACGTTATCCAGAGGATCTAGTAAGAAAGATAATTAACGAAGGTGGCTATACCAGACAACAGGTTTTCAATGTCGACTCTTCTGCTGGAAGAAGAAGTCATCTAAGACTTTCAGAACTAGAGAGGAGAAGTCAATGCCTGGCTTCAAAGCTCCAAAGGACAGGCTTACTCTCTTGCCAGGGGCTAATGTAGCTGGTGACTTGAAGTTGAAGCCAATGCTCATTTACCATTTTGAAAATCCTAAGGCCCTTAAAGAATTATGCTAAATCTACTCTGCCTGTACTTTATAAATGGAACAAAAAAGTCTGGATGACAGCACATCTGTTTATAACATGGTTTATTGAATTGTTTAAGCCCACTTTGAGATCTACTGCTCAGAGAAAAAGATTCCTTTCAAAATATTACTGCTCATTGACAAAGTACCTCATTATCCAAAAGCTCTGATGGAGATGAAATATGAGATTAATGTTGTTTTCATGCCTGCTAACACAACATCCATTCTACAGCTCTTGGATCAAGGAGTAATCTCAACTTTCAAGTCTTCTTATGTAAGAAATACATTTTGCAAGGTGCTAGTAACTGCCATAGACAGTGATTCCTCTGATGGATCTGGGCAAAATCAATTGAAAGTCTTATGGAATGGATTCATCACTCTAGATGCCATTAAGAACATTCCTGATTCATGGGAAGAGGTCAAAATATCAACATTAACGGGAGCTTGGAAGAAGCTGATTCCAACCCTCATGGATGACTTTGAGGAGTTCAAGACTTCAGTGGAGGAAGTAACTGCAAATGTGGTGGAAACAGCAAGAGAATGAGAATTAGAACATGAATCTGAAGATGTGGCTGAACTGCTGCACTCTCACTAAAGAACCTTAACAGATAAAGAGTTGCTTCTTATGGACAAACAATGAAACTGGTTTCTTGAGACGAAATTGACTCCTGGTGAAGATTCTGAATGACAACAAAGGACTTAGAATATTACATTAACTTAGTTGATAAAGTAATGGTAGGGTTTGAGGGGGTTGACTCTAAGTGTGAAAGAAGTTTGATTGTGGGTAAAATGCTATCAAACAGTATTGCATGCTACAGAGAAACTGATCATAAAAGGAAGGTCAACTGATGCAGCAAATCTCACCTTTGTCTTATTTTAAGAAGCTGCCACAGCCGCCCTAAGCTTCGGCAACCACCACCCTGATTAGTCAGTAGCTTTCAACATTGAGGCAAGACCCTCTACCAGCAAAAAAATTATGACTTGCCGAAAGCTCAGATAATGGTTTGTTAGATTTTTTAGCAATAAATTATTTTTAAATTAAGGTCTGTACATTGTTTTTTTTTAGACATAAGCTACTGCACACTTAATAGAATACAGTGTAAACATAACTTTTATGTGCACTGGGAAACCAAAAAGTATGTGTGACTTGCTTTATTGCCATATCTGCTTTAATCTGGTGGCCTGGAACCAAACCTGCAGTATCGCCGAGGGATGCCTGTATTGCACAGCACTTATCTTGTAGGACTGTAATTCTTAAAAACCATGCTACCACATTTTTAAAAGAGCTCTAAAGAAATATTTTCTTGTCACAGATATGATATGAATTATATGAAAATAATCTATCTTATTGAATGGCCTAAATTCTTAGGAGAAGCCATTGCGAGGTATTTTATGCTATAGACACAAACTAAAAGACATGGCAAAATGCAAGGTAAACAGTATGGGAAATTAATTTGTTTGGGGATTGAAATGGAAAGAATTCCTGTAAATTATTTAAAAATTACAAACAAACACATGTCAAGGGTTTGGGATAGCTGGGGAACAGTAAGGGGCTGCAAGTCTAGGTCTCAGAAGTTGTTACGTATCATACTGACGTATGTGCATGTATGACCCGTATCTGCTTTTCCATTCCTTGGGTAAAAGACATGACGTCACACTCTCTACAGTCACCGAGACAGCTTTTATAGTAACATTTAGAGAACGCTGAGTACTGAATTGGGTTTATAAGGAGTGTGTTCCATATTGAACTATATATTATTTGTCTTCATTAGGTAGGAAGCTTTTGAATGACGACCAGTAGTTCTTTTTTTTCTTTTTAACTTCCATCAAACTAATGATTCTGAAGAAAAAATAAACTAGTTTTTACACTTCTAAGATGACAGATGTAATTACAGGTATGCATTTAATCTTTGGCAAATATTTGTGTATATAAATACATTTTTTTGACAGAACACAAAGATAACAGGTCTTTAGTAGTGATATATGGGAAATATTTAAGTATCCATTGGTGGATGCACAGACAGAAAAATGAATTACATACACACATACACACATATACAACAGAATAATATTTAGCCACAAAAATGAATGAAATTTTGCCATTTGTGACAATGTGGATGGACCTCAAGGGCATTATACCAAGTGAAGCAAGTCAAGCAGAGAAAGACAAATACCATACGATCTCACCTATATGTGGAACCTAAAAAGACTGACGGTTGCCAGGGGATGGGAGAAGAAATGGGTGAAGGGGGTTAAAAGGTATAAACTTCCAGTTATAAAATAAGTGGGTTATGCAGATGTAATGAATAACATGGTCACCACTGTTAATAATACTATGCTGCATATTTGAAAGTTGCTAAGACAGTAGATCTTAAAAGTTCTTATCACAAGAAAAAAAATTTTTGAACTATGTAAGGTGACGGATGTTAACTAGACTTACTGTGGCAATTATTTTGCATTGTATATAAATATCAAATCATTATGTTGTACATCTGAGACTAATATGTTATATGTCAATCATACCTCAACTAAGTAAATAAACAGTAGTGATTATATATTCCAGTATTACAATGAGCCTAGTACTGAATAAAAATAATCAATATTGAAATTTTAAGCCTTTGGTATTTTGTCAACTGCTACTAAACTCTATGAAAATGTACTATGATATATAATTCTCATTCTTAAAATAGCCTAGGAAAAAGCATTCAGGAAGCTAAATTAAAGAGTGTGAAGAGACATTTTAATTTAGATATTAAATTACTGAATGAGCTAAAAGCCCCTTCTATCTGACTGAGAGTAAAAGCCGAAGTCCAGCCCCACGTGACTGGTGTACGATCCTACGGGATATGATTGTATATAGTACAGGACTATGGCATATCCTATCGCCTGTCTGACTTTATTTCCTCTTCTCTTACCTACTTCCCCATCTCTCTCTCCCTCACTCTTTCTACTTCAGCCACACTTAGTCTTCGCTGTGGCTTGAACTCACCAGTGATACTGCTTCAGAGCCACTATACTTGCTTTTCTCTGCTTGAAATGCTCTTTCCACAGACATCCTTATGGACAACAGCTCTCTCCTTTAAATCTTACTCAAGAGACTCTGTTTGAAATGTAACACCCTTGTCCACTGATGTTTCAAATCCCTCTCATTTAATTATTTTTCTCCTTGGCATTATTATGCAACTTATTATATATTACTTACTTTAAAATTTCTGTTCTTTCCAGTATAATGTGAGTTCCACGAGGACAGAGATTTTTGTCTGTTTTATTACCCATAACAGTGCATAGCACATGGTAGGTGGTCAATAAATATTTGTTGAATAACTGAATGAATATATATGTGAATTTCATAGCATATAATCTAACCCATTTTCTTTGCTGCTGCCAGATTCCCTTCGAGAAATATTCTTAGCAATATAGTTATCTAGGCTTTGCCCAAATGTATCCCAACCTAATTAGCTAGCTGGTAATAACCAACATTTACTAAGTGCTTGACACATTTAACTCTCACTGCAGCCAGCGAGGTAGATAGTATTATCCTCATTTGACAGAAGAAGAAACTGAGGCACTGAGTGTTTCAGGTATCTTATTTAGTGACAAACACCTAATTACATCTAGAGACAGTCAATTTCGTTGTCATTGTAAGAGATATTTTACTGGTTAGAAGTTCTTGACTACATTTGGGTCAAAATTTATTTTCTCTATAACCTGCTTTAAAAACAGGAGGAAATACAACATAAATGGATAACTTAGAATCTTCTGTATTTCTCACATTATATTCAGCAGTTATGTCACACTATTGGCATATACTACATTGTGGTAATAGAACAACCACCTGGGTGCTGACAGTGTTCCAGTCACAAGATTTGGCACGCTGCCCTCTCACTTGATGATGACACTACCTTTATAACGGGGTAATCACTCCCATTTTGAGGACTCTCTCAGAGGAGCATCTTCTCTAATATACACACACAAAAAGAGGGCTGAGATTTAACACAGATCTGCTTAATTAACAGTAACACCTCCAAGTATGTTCATGTGAACTACTTGAGCCAGTATTCTGCTCTGCATGCATGTAATCATCTTTATAACCCAAACACAGGACTCAACATTAACTACTGATAAACTTCATTTTCTTGGTAAGTTTATGACATCTATCTACAGTTATCTTTGTGTGAGTCTTCACTCTGTCATCGAATGTATTAGTTACCCTTTAAATAAGAATAATAAGCACACTTTGTCTTTCAAATGTTTAAATACAAAGCTTACTTAACTATTTAAAATGTTCAACAAAACATAATCATCCATTATTCAGCAAAAAATATCCACTAACTGAGGCACACAACATCAAAGTTAATATCAGGCCACAACTTGACCTACTAATACCAACCAGGGGTTGGCAAACCTTTTCTGTGAAGGCCCAGGTTGATTCTGGGGGCCAATTTGTTGCAACTACTCAACTCTAACATTGAAGCACAAAAGCAGCCACAGACAACACATAAGCAAACAAGCATGGTGCTGTTCTAATAAAACTGCAGAAACAGGCAGTGGGCCAGATTTGGCCTGCAAACAGTAGTTTGCTAACTCCTGGTTTAATCTTGCAACTATTAAACTGAACGAGGTTTTTCAGTCACTTCCACCTGTCTGGTTCACAAAAGTATCATGGAATTCTTTATTAAATGTTCGATGAACTTCAGGAAATACAATGTCAACAAGCTGCCATGATCTTTCAATGTAGTTACCAGATTAAAAAAATAATGCTGATTTTGGAACAACTTACTTTTCGTGAATTCCTCCTGACTTCTTTTGATACCTCTATTTTCAACGTGCACATAAGGCATCAGCTACTCAGCAAATCATTCTAGAATTCTGACTGAATTTGTAAATCAAACGTACTGATTTGTAAAATATCTGACCTTCCTCCATTGTGGGTACCATTTACAAATTTTCTTCACAAATTCTCTTGATATCTTTTTATTATTGCTTGGTTTGCCTTATTTGCACAATGTGGCCTAGACTTTAATTACTCTGTATTATTTTCCATAATTTCCTGAGAGAAAAATCATTCTTTTTAATGGAGAGTTGAGAAAGAAAGTGATTTAGTTCTACATTCTGTTTTTCATCCATCATTACAAATCACCCCTAAAGTGGTGCCCTAATCCTTCCTTAACTGTATGTTTACTGTACAAACATTTTGCTGTATTTCCCATTTTTGGAAAATCAGCCTTAATTCAATACAATACTTATTGATCTACACAACATGTTTACCCATCCTTGACTGTATCCCTTATTTCTTACATAGTCTTACTTCTTATAAAAAGAAATTTCAACTAGTACTATTAGGCTCCATAGCTCTCTCTCTTTTTATCTTATTGAAAATATTGAACACTTGAAAGTAATTTCAGTTTTAGAGCCCCAAACTTCATTTTTAAGAGCCTCCTCTCCATAACTTTTGAAAACGTCTTTCTTAAAGTCTAGATGCAGCTTTGTGCCTCTCATTTCCTTCTTTATTAAAGCCTATATTTAATTATCTATTTCTAAGACTAAATGAGCACTTTTCCTCATGTGCATATTACTCTATCATTATTAGACATTGTTTGGGGTTTAGAATTATATTCAGAATAGAAATTTCCTTTTTGTGCCCTTCAGTGAGTGAAAAAGTGGCCAGCAAAACAAGACATATATTATCACATTTCACTTTTAATAGAATTAAGACTTTCATCAGATATCTGTAGGTAGTTGAAATCCTTCATCACTACCAGTCCCTGTGACAATTTCATAATTTTTATTATGAAAACATTGTAGATATTTTAGTCAATAGTTCAACTGTATTTTAATACAGCCATAAAACATTTAGAGTAATATTTTATCTTATGAAATAATTTCATGAGTGCCATCTTATTCCTTATGAAAATGTAATGACACTTATTAGCAGAAGAAAAAAATCTCCATTCAAACTGATCTATTAAAAAAACCGGAAGAACAATTTCATGAGCTAGGGCTATGCTTCATGAACATATTATAAAATGTACACTTTAGCAAAAATATCATTTTTTCTATCAATGCAATTAAGGAATTTTAGTACTATTATTCTACATTTGATTTTATTTGAAATACAAATAAATATATTTTAAAAGCAAGGCACAAATATTCCTAAAATGTTACAGCATATTTTAAAACAACTTTCTTTACATTTTTATTTAAAATATAAGCCAAAATATTGTTCAAGTGAGCATAATGACAGTAAGTAAATATCTTAAACCAATAAAAACTCAGCTAGTTCTCCTGTGCCTAAACATGTAACTCTTCAATATAAAATAAAGCAAATAATAACATGCATAAAATCATAAGGTTAACTACAGAATAAAGTAGGATGCAGTGGAATTTAAAGAAAAAAAATTTTAAATCACATGGTAAAATTAGTCTCTATCCTTGGATAAATTTAGGTATTTCATTTCTAGCAATTTTATGTAAACTATGATGAAGTACCAAAGAGAAAAGAAATTAATTTTAGGAGTAATAAATTAACTTAGGAGTAATAAGTTTTTTACCATTCTTTCTCTACCATGACAATGTTTTACTTTCTGACACTAAGTACTAGTTTCTTCGCTTTATAAAGAAACTGGACTGGGGCACAAATATTTCAATAGCTGTTTTTATATACAAATTATGAGATGAATTTAAGTAATAAGTATATTATTTTAGATATAGAATGCTTTAATAATAGGCTGTTTCAAAAATAAATGAGAATAATTTTATGGACAAAAATAATGTTATGACTTCAATGACATGGAATAAATAACTTACTTAAAAAAGAAGAACGAAGTTTTTTCACAGATTCAGAATATAAGCTAGAAAGGCCGCACATGCAAGAAGTCGCAATCAGCATACCTTAGTGAAGCAATGAAAAGCAGAAGAAAAAAAAGGAGACAAAGATACTAGAATGGTATGGTTGGGACAACAATTTCTGCTGAAGATAACACATGACAAAATGATCACACAAACAAAAACAGAAAACAAAAATTCAACCATCGTCAACATGACAGTAAGTTCTATATCCCATCACCTTTTTTTTTTTTCCCTCTACTAATGAATTGTGAGAAGTATCAGCTACTAATTTCCTGAAAGCAACTGAGAAGTGAATCTCAGAAAGAATTTCAATTCAGAGAGACTGAGTTAGGAAGTATAGGGCAGAGCTTCCCAGTGGCATTCTGCAGATGGGTTAGATTAAGTCTGCCCTTGACAGGGTTCCCTCAGTCCTTGGTCCAGCTGGTCCAGGTCCTGGAGAGCCTGGAGCCCACACGCCGGTTACCACTGGAGGTCTCATTAATACATTCGTATATGTCAGAGATCCAGTGACTATGTGCAATGAGGTTTGGGGAAAAAAAAAAAAGGTGAGGAGGAGTATGGCTATAAACAGCTAACTATACATGTGTTCCATGAGGTATTAGTGTTAAAACATTTAAAATAAGACTAATTGCCTAGCAAACACAAAAGAATGCTACAGAGAGAATTCTTAATGGATCTGGGTTTGCACTGACTCAAAGCTATCTGAGGACACTATATTTTGATAGAGTTCAAATTTACTTTTGCATCTATAGCTTTTTTCAAATGGGAAAGGAGTCCTTTGAATTAAATAGTCAAAACAATAAACTGTTGGTCTCAAAATACTAAACAATAAAATGGACAGAACTGTGAAATTAACTTTTGTTTGTAACGAGACAAATTTTCCTGTCATTATAATTTAGCTAAAGAAGTTTGAAACTATGGTTCTTTCCCAATGTTAAATAAAATCCTAGAATATTAAAAACAAAAGCAAAAGCTAATAACAAAAAACAAAAAAAGGAGGCTGATATCTTTTACTAGTTTTTGACAGTTTACACAAGCAGATGGAATCAGACAAGGTATTTACTTAACAGAAGTACTTATATTCATAGAAGTCCTATGGTAGTCCTAAAGCTCAGGACTTTTTCTTTTTACCTCCTGAAGGTTGTCGAGATTTACGAGGAGATCGGGGTTCTCTCCGATAAGGATCATTGGAGCCATACAATTCAATAGTTCCCAGGTTGAGAAGTACTGCTTTCTGGAGGTAGTCAACCATCGCAAGGCCATTACAATTACCAAAAACTACCCTGGGAATAGGAAAAGAGCAAATATTTTAGTACAAATAAATAATTACAAGAAAATGCATTGTAGTCTATAAGGCTTAAAAAAAAAAAAAGCATGGGTCTTTAGGAAAATTCCACTTTGAAATAAAACACTATTACAGACATGGAAATACAGGTTACATAAGCCTTTTCCTGGAATTGTGCAGATCTTCTGTACACATTAGTGATTAGAAGTCAATATATAAAAAATTTGATAATTGGAATTGAAATTTAACCAGAGACATAAATCCTCACACTAGGCAACATGACATCTATCTTTCTGACTTAGGGATATTTTGAACCCCTCAGGGAAAGACATTCCCTTCCACTAAGGAAGTAGGGAGTTATACCTTTGGGGAAGTTTTGGTAATCCTTACAGCCAAGAATAAAAAGTAGAAAGCATAAATCTTGGAGGCCTCCCTTTGGACTATTCTGAATGTCTTCTTAATTTTGAGTCAAGAACTACAAATCAACTATAAGTAAAGCAACTATGAACAAAGGGATTTTATTCTTTTAAGATTTCTCAAGCGAGAAGTTGAAAACTGAAATACATAGAAGCACTATATAAGTAAGTAAAACAGGCCGAATAAGAGCTCTGGTGAACTGGAGAGTGCATGAGCCATCTAAAGAGGAAGAGCTTCAACTCAGTTCCTGCTGACTACTCCCAAGAAGGAATGGAGACATGGGCCAGATAATCAGATTTTTCAGATGAAGCTCTAAATATGGATTTTTACATTAGTCTTGGCAACTAGGTCATATTTTAAAAATATACAAAAAGGGCTAAACAAAATATAACTGTGAGCCCAATGAGATCTGTGATCAACTGATCTGCAACTTTCTTTGAAACTTTTTGTTGGTTGTTCTTCTTATTCCCTGTGTGTTTCTTTTATGGCTATGGGCAGTAAAATATTAAAAAAGGGAAGGCCTGTATTCTTACTTTGTGGGGTAGCAAATAAAATACACGAGAGAAGACTATCTCAGACTCTAGCCACTCTTAGTTGGGTACACAACTGCAAGAGACAAGTAGGTGTTAGTCGTTATAAGCAGGAAGAAGTAGTTATAAGGAGTTCCTAGGGCTGGAATCAAGGAGGGAGACAGTGACCTACACATGATAAGCGGTCCTGGGACTGAACAGTTGGCATGTGGTTTCTCTTACACCACAATATTGATTTTTAAAACAAAGAAAAATAAACACTTTTTATAAATCTATCATATAATAAAAAGTATGCACAATTAACACTATGTATTTGAAGGCATGAATTGATAAATATACCTGTAGTACAGATGAATAATTTACTAAACTATTACTAGGCCTTTACAATTTATACAAGTTAACTTTGAAAGGAAAAAGAACAAATTATACAGCCAAGGGTCAACATTTACAGAATCAGCTCAGAACATAGTCTTCTGGGTTGATGTTGCTAGACCTTCATTATACCAAATATTAACAGAGAAACTATTTCTCAGAATTTATCTCTAGGAGGAAATACAGTCGGTCCACGAGATACTTAACTTTACATCAGAAAGCAGTATAAGCATACCCAGAGTAAATTATTCAGAACAGAAATATGTTCCAAATAAATACTGAATTTGGTCTGAAAGTTATGCAACTTTTTAGGTGATGCTATAAT
The DNA here is from genome assembly GCF_009834535.1 of Camelus ferus. Classification (NCBI taxonomy): domain Eukaryota; kingdom Metazoa; phylum Chordata; class Mammalia; order Artiodactyla; family Camelidae; genus Camelus; species Camelus ferus. The sequence goes on along the minus strand of NC_045703.1, from coordinate 58,042,523 downwards.
AAAAATTATCCTTTCTGTTTTTAAAAATAAGAAAAACATATGGAATATGATGAAGAGACTGAGACTGAAATTATACTTACAATCCATAGGAAGAATTAACTGCCAGGCTGGTTATTTGCTGCGGTGGTTCTCCACCTACCCATACCAACTGAATAACTAATTCTGTCTGATAACCTGGAGACTGTTTGAGAGGTGAATTTTTAACTCTGTAAGAAAAGAAAACATGCTACCTTTTAACCCATCTTTAATTATCTTATCAGCCTATGTAATTATAAAGTCATGCATAAAAAAACTATACAAAAATAACTCTGTGTATATATATATATATATATATATATATATATATATATATATATATATGAAACTGTATGACTTAAAAAATGTAGAAATCAGAATCCTGTCCTCTAGAATTATTTAATCTAGTTGGAGATGAAACACACACATAAATAACAAAAATGAGAAATCAAGTGTAATTTCCACATATAATTCGAGGGTGGTGGGTAGTAAGGGAAGAGGGAGAAGGGGAGAAGTGGGTAGAGAGGAATAAAAGAAGAAAAGTGAAGGATGGAGAGACAAATGAGGAGAAGCAGCAGCCCAAGAATTAAGAGGAGAAAAAAAAGTTAGAGAAAAAAAAAGGATGTTAAAAAAATACAAAAAAATTTTAAAAAGTATGTTTTAACTAAATGAAAACTGGCCAAAAACATAACAAGTTAAGGAAAGAGTTAAAAAAAAAATGTGAGTATGAGTCTTGGTTCTGCCACTTACTAGCTGTCTTTTTGTCTAAAAACTGGGACTATTACTACCTAATCACAGTATGAGAACACTATGAGTGCCTATGAGTTTTGTCAATGGACAAATTACACAAAAGTAATAATATTTTCATTATTGTATAACTAAAAACCAATGAAGATTTATAAGAAATATCCTGGGAAGGTTAACTGGTGGAGGTATGCAAGATGAAGTAGAACAAGGAGAGCCACTAGGAAGTTCCTGTGATCCTTGTGATGCGAAACAGTAAGGAAAAGGTAGATGTGAAACACAGGAAGTAAGTCTCAAAAAGCCTTGCAAATTCCATTAAGGTAGAAACCCTGCAGTTACCTTTAATATTCTAACACAGAGGCACTCAATATTTACTGAGTGAATGAATGAGCTGGAGGCTGGGGGTAGAGGAGGGGAGAAAATGAAGATAATTATTCTAAGTTCCAAAGAAGAAAAAAAGAAAGAAAAAAAGATGTTTCAGAGGAATATGTGGTAACTTTGAGGTGATGATAGGGTCTTCAACTGAACCACTCAGCAAACATTAAAAACTCACTTATATTGAGTAAGTTCATACAAATCATACTGGTTAAACTTGTTATAAACATGTTGGGGGTGGTGAAGGAGAGGTTAAAAGTGTGAGATTTTCTAAGACATAAAATAGTCACTTAGATACAACCTCTGTAAACTCCAAGTGAATTTGCAAGATAAAAAATTTTTAAAATATAGGCAATTTATTTGTGTGTGACTACTTACTTATACTATCAAAAATCTACTTTTACTTTAAGGTTAGAATATTTTTAATTGCACAGACTCTTTCTTTAGTAATTGTTCTTGTAAAACATATGCAAAGCCTGGTTATTCCAACAATTCTTGAGGCTTCTGCCTTGAAGTGAGTGTATAAAGGAAGGCCAGCAGGAATACTATTCGGTGTTGTATTTCCTGACACTAAACTCAGAGGTAAGGATCCTTGGAATCTTTTAGCTGGTTCTCCCAGTGAAGAACACCATGACACTGGACCTTTTGCTGCCATATTTGCTAGACTCTAGGTAAGAAAAGGGTCAGGATGTTGTTCAAATTTCAGTGTAAACATGAACCACCAAGGGTACCCCCAAAATGAACTGAGTTGCACACACATCTGCCTGTGCAAAGCCTGCAAGGCAATACACTCAGAGCTGTATGCTGGCTGAAGCAGAAGTTCTGATTTTCCTCAGGGAAACACTCAGGGATCAGCTACAGCATCCATCTCAGCAGACAAAAATAAAGACCGAGTAGCATTTCATCTCCACCAGAGAGAGCCTCTGTTGATATAAGCATAGCCTGCAGAGGCTGAGTATGCCTTTTCTCCCTGTATGAATTAGATAAAGTTCAAAAAAGTGTCTCCCTTCCCTCTGGCATACTTAATGTACACGTTACATCAGATTTTCAACAGTAGGAACAGGCATTCAGGGATAATTTTAGAAGTGCATATATGGGCACATTTAAGATATAAGTGGTGAAGACACACAAAAGTCTTGGAATTCTTATTTTACTTAGTATAAAGAAACAAGAACATTTTTCAGCAAAAATAAGTCAAAACTGCTGCTAAATCCCCAACTGGTAAAAAATTAGAAACCACAAGAAATGAAGAAATATATTAGATTTTTAAAATACGAAGTATTAAAAAATTACAAAAAATATAAAATGCAGTAATGTCTACAATGGCTACATGCAAGTTATCATTTTAATGTTTTAAATATATGCAAATTATTTTGTTTACTTTTTAAAGACAAAGGTTTGAACTTTTATAAAAAGCTCCACAATTTGTATAAATGTATTTCAAAAGTCAAAATAGTGTTTAGAGGCTTTGCAGTTTCAAAATAATTTGACTCTGGATAAATACCCTGCAGAAGCACAATTAAAATACTTAAATAAAAACAAAATTTTATTGGTAAAAGGAGTAAATCGAATAGTTGCTTTTAACATATTTCTTCAAAAAAAATCATGTATGAAAACATTTTGTATTAAAAAAACAAAAAAGATCTTTGTATTAGTTATTTTAACATCATATTATATTTCTGACTTCTAAAAATTGGCTTTGAGACTGGACTAAACAACGTGAAGCTGATAAATAGCTGTATTTACCTGAGGGCTATTAAAATGAGAAAAAAAAAAAAGAAATATAACTCAAATTGCCTATAATTAAAAAAAGTCACCAGTGAATATGTGGATTTTAGACAAAAATCTCAAACTTGTTATCAAAAACATGTTAACAAAATAAACCTCAAAGATAAATTGTGTTTTACATGCTTATAAAAATTAAACAAAAAGCTGGGGGAATATACATTAAAATCAGAAGAAATGGCATAATTGAAAAATTTACAAATTTAAGTTTAAAGTAGTATAGAGTAAGTAAAAAAAGGGAAGGATGTAGAATTCTGTTATTTCCAAGTCTCATTCTAGCTAAACATATGCCAGACTGCAACAAAAAGGAGGGGTGTGTGTGTATATGCACGAGAGAAAAAGAGAGAGAAGAAACTTGAGACCTTTCTGAAGAATGCAGCTGTGTAACCTCAGTGCTTACATTTTTCAGGTCAGATCAAGTCTCTCATCCTTGGCACTACTGACATTTTTAGCTGACTAATTCTTTGTTGCGAGGCACTGTCCTGCGTACTGTAGGATGTTTTGCACCATCCCTGGCCTCTACATACTGGATGCCAGTAGCACCTCCTCCCCTCGTTGTGAAAATAAGGTCTCCAGACATTGCCAAATGCATTCTGAGGAGCAAAATCATCCCCGTTAAACACTGGCAGAGAACACACAATCTCAAGTTCACATAAACATAGAAAGAAGATTAAAAAAAACCTCTATATTTTTAATAGATTGCTATCACAAGTGATTGTGATACAAAAAATCTGCCTTATCTCTAGGGTGAATGCATTTTTGATTAAGCACATATTCTCCACAGCAATTGTTGAACTATTCACCAATAAAAGAGATTCTAGCAGATCTAAAGCAAAAGCAGGAGAAAGACTGGTTCTTTTAATAAATACAAATTGTCTCTCTTACCACCTTCCCTACCTTGAATCTACTATAACCTGGCTCTTGCCCCCGACTCTTGTACTGAATCTCTTTGACATCTTCCACAATCACTTTTCAGTCATTGCCCTAACTGACACCTCTGTAAATGTAATACTTCTAATCACAGTCTTCATGAAATCCTTCAATGATTTTAACTCTCCTCTTTGTTTTATTTCTGTGCCATAGTTGAGACTCATATGCTTCTAAAAATTTAACCACTCAATAATACAAATTGGACAGAAAAAGGGAAAGAAAAAACTTTGTCCAATTTATTCCTATATAAAAGCATAAGGTATTTAAAGCTGGAATTCTATAATAAGGGTATTTAAATAACAATATGTGGTGTATGTCAGATAACGTTTTGCCTATATTTTCCTCTAGGAGGTTTATTGTATCTTGTCTTGTGTTTAAGTCTTTGATCCATTTTGAGTTAATTTTTGTGTATGGTGTAAGGGAGTGTTCTAGCTTCACTGATTTACATGCTGCTGTCCAGTTTTGTTCTCTTCGGACATTCTACCCAAACAATATAAATAAAAGCAAGAATAAACAAATGGGACCTAATTAAACTTACAAGCTTCTGCACAGCAAAGGAAACCACAAGTAAGACAAAAAGACAACCTGCAGAATGGGAGAAAATTTTTGCAAATGAAACTGACAAAGGCTTGATCTCCAGAATATATAAGCAGCTCATATGACTTAATACGAAAAAAACAAATAACCCAATCTAAAAATGGGCAAAACACCCAAACAAACAATTCTCCAAGGAAGAAATACAAATGATCAGTAGGCACATGAAAAAATGTTCAGTATCACTAATAATCAGAGAAATGCAAATCAAAACTACAATGAGGTATCACCTCACACCAGTCAGAATATCCATCATTCAAAAAACCACAAGTGACAAATGCTGGAGAGGCTGTGGAGAAAAAGGGAACCCTGCTACACTGCTGGTGGGATTGCAGTTTGGTGCAGCCACTGTGGAAAACAGTATGGAGATTCCTCAAAGACTAGGAATAGACTTACATATGACCCAGGAATCCCATTCCTGGGCATATATCCAGAAGGAACCCTACTTCAAAATGACACCTGCACCCCAATGTTCATAGCAGCACTATTTACAATAGGCAAGACATGGAAACAGCCTAAATGTCCATCAACAGATGACTGGATAAAGAAGAGGTGGCATATTTATACAATGGAATACTATTCAGCCATAAAAACGACAACAAAATGCCATTTGCAGCAACATGGATGTTCCTGGAGAATGTCATTCTAAGTGAAGTAAGCCAGAAAGAGAAAGAAAAATACCATATGAGATTGCTCATATGTGGAATCTAAAACAAACAAACAAAACATAAATACAAAACAGAAACAGACTCATAGACATAGAATACAAACATGTGGTTGCCAAGGGGGCGGGGGGTGGGGAGGGACAGACTGGGATTTCAAAATGTAGAATAGATAAACAAGATTATACTCTATAGCACAGGGAAATATATACAAGATCTTATGGTAGCTCACAGAGAAAAAAATGTGACAGTGAATATATATATGTTCATGTATAACTGAAAAATTGTGCTCTACACTGGAATTTGACGCAACATTGTAAAATAATTATAACTAAATAAAAAATGTTAAAAAATAAAAATAAAAATAAATAAATCTTTAATCCATTTTTCTTTCAAAGAAAAAAAAGAAAACAATATATGATGTTAGAGAAGATACAGAAAAAGACAAGAAAATAATTACCAAACAAATGAATCTCTAAAGACCGAATAAACAGAATTTTCAGAGTGGCAGAAAGCAGTCTAACTATACATCTGATCTACATATAAATCAAGACTAAAAAACAATGATGGATTTAGAAGATTAAACTATACATAGAGGAAAGATCCATGCTGGTCTACCAGTATGCTTAGAGATCAAATCTTAGTACTTTAAGGATAAAATCACAGAACCCAATTAGATTCCTCTTGGTGCCACAGAAAAAGGAGCTGGATTAACCACAGCAAAACACAGAAAGAGATGTGGTTAAATCATTTTACTCTATCACAGGAAAATGCTACTTAACTTTACTAATGCTTACAATTTATCTAAGAAGATAATTTCCAAAACATCTCTATTTTTATATAACTTACTTTAAACAAGGGACATTATCACGAAGCCCATCAGATGAACTGCTACTGGTAGAAGGGTGAGACTGAGGAGGGATGGGCTGAGGATTGGTACTCCCCACCGGTGTTGGCAAAGGTGGTGCCTGTTCACCCTCTGGGGATTCCACATCATTTATCTCATATAACAATCGAACTTCAAGCATCTGTCATAAAAATAAGGCAATTTAGCTATACCTAAGCATTACTGTTCATTTTATTACAGTTCATACATACACACACGTATGCTACAGTGGAATGAGAATTTTTAATGGAAACACTTAGTGAGATTTCTAAAGGTAAGGATATAGCAAAGAAAAAAATGCTTCTGACTCAGCTTTTAAAAAATGATTGTGTGTATGTGTGCAAGTACACATGCATGCATTATGATTTTAGAATTTACTGCACTCCTGTTAATACTAGAGTATGCTCATATTCATATTAGTTTTCCTCAAGTGAAACATACAATATATTTAAAGATTTAAATGTTCAGTAAGAAGATACACGTAAAATATGCCTTTTTTCACAAAAGACAGATGGCAATATAAATACTGAGGTGTTTTAAAATTGACTGTAAATAGTCTTTTAAATAATTTGAAAATTTTAAAATGTCAGGTATCTGACATTGAAAATAACTACGGGGGTATTACCGGAATGACTTCTGTAATCACTTCTTGTTTGCTGAATCTATAAATAATGACATGAGCTGAAACTCCAGCTATGCACAGCATCCTACTGTCTGGACACCAGGAGATGATCTGAATGGCATACGGATCTTCATCTACAATGTCTGTGTTTGGCTTGTCATCTTTATTTCTTGACTTTTCAAATACTTTAGACGTCTTTAGTTTATATAATACTTGTAAAGTGACTAAAAAAAAAAGAAAAAATATTTTAGGTATCTTAATACAAAAAGAACAAATATAAGGTAATATTTAATCAGTCATACCATGAAAGATAAGTAGCCTATATTTTTTGAACCATGTTTTTATTCCTAGGTCTACATTTCTCTATTATTCTTTTCTATAATGCATTCATGTACTCATTGACCAAAAAAGATGTACTCATTGTATTCATTAAAAAAAAAACCATCATGATGAATTTAGATAACCTGAAAAAAGTGGACAACAAAAAGATTTTATTAAAAATGTATAAGTATAATGAAAATAATAAAGAACATATTTTGTTTTATAAAATTATTTTCTACATATTTTCTCTCTGAAAGGTACCAATGTTATCTAACATTTCTACATGAGGAAACACAATACACCCTCAGTTAACTGGATTCTAATTGCAAACATTAGTCATTCAAAGCACTTCTTGCTTTTTTCCTGTGTAACTATCATGTATTTTTCACAAAAACATCACAAACTTTTCTGACATAAGTTTAGAATCAGGCATTAAAATTAGTCAACACATTTCTGTTGATTTTAAATATATTCCTGATTCTTCTATCTCTGAGTTGGGAAGAGAAGGTTTGAAGAAATATTAAAGAAAAGATTAGAGTATTTCTGCTGAGAATTATTCTTGATTTACTAATTAATATCCTTAAAATATCTTTAATCTATTATAAATTCTAAACTCACATACTTGATAAATCAGGTATTAAGTTTACAGCACATAAATTTCAAGTTAAATGATGGTCATGCAATTATTACAAAACAGATTATGTAAAAGCAATGATTGTACAGAATATAAGAAATAATATTCAAAATACTTACTTGCAGAAGCATCCCAGAACTTAATTGACCCATCAGCATGCCTGTGAAAAACAAATGAGTTAAGAATGTGTTGAAGAAAAAAAAATTACATTATTTCTCTGTTTGAAATGAAACACACTGTTATTTTAAGTTAGTCACCAAAATGAGGAAAAAGGCATAATTTAGGGTAAATTGGCAGGTTCTATACAATAACTTATTTCTTATATTACAGCATAAAGAAAAGCACTACCTGCCCAATTAATGTTCATGTAGTCCTAATCATATTTAGTTATTATTCATTTATTAGGTGAGAACAGATTTTTTTACTTACCCTGTAATAATTATTTCTGAGTAACTTTGAGCACCCAAGCCCCAATTACCTCCATTAATCGGCCATTCCTATAAGAAAAGATTACTGTATTAAAACAATTTCCAAGCATACCATAATCTTCATTTATCTATATATCAATGACAACAGTAAACAACATATTTTGTTTCCAAAAAGGATTTGTTATGTATTTTCTCTAGAGAAGGTATTGTCATCAAATACTCCAAGATGATAAATATAAAATACTGAAACGTAACAGTAAATACTAAAACTCATGTTCAATACCTTTTTGCTGTAACCTTGACGTTTCTGTCTAGCTCCAACAGAATAAAGTGCAGGAATAAGGTCCACAGGACAATCAGCAAAATATTCACAACACGTAACAGGGGATTCATGGATACTCAAAGGGTATGGATTTTCAAATATAGGATATCTTTAACAACAGGAAAAGAAGAAAGTTAATTTAATGAATTATTACCTATGATTAATGCAACAATGAAAAATTTTAAAAGTAAGCTTATCTAAGAATAAGCTATTCTATTTTATTCCTTATAGTTACATATATTTATATTTATATATATTATTTAGTTATAAATTATATAAATTATAAAAATATATAAATTATATATATATTTATAGTTATTCTATATTCTAGGGATGTCATTTAGAAATAATGTTTTTAAATTCCTTTGTTCCATAATGGTCCTGTTTTTTTTAAAAAGAAAAAAAACTGACTATTAGCACACACTAAGTTGATATGAATTTAGGAATGCCTTAAAGCAAGGTAAATAACACTGTTCACTTATAATTCAGGGTTTCTCAATATCAGTACCATTCACATCTTGGACCAGATAATTCTTTACTGTGGGGGACTGTCCTATGCATTGTGGATGTTTAGCAGCGCTCCTCCCCTCAATAGAAGAAGTCTACACAGACACTCCCAACTATCATCTGGCGGGGCAAAATTGCCCCCAATCGAAAAACACTGAAATATTGAATGGGTAAACTCATTTAAAAATCACATTTAATGTTTATCTCTCAGGAAATACAAATAAGTAATACAATGTTCTTCTATTCAAAAAATACGTAAGTAAACATACTATCATCCAAGTTAGAACAAGCAGAATATGGGAAATACCACAAAAAGCTCAAAGGAGCTATAGTGAGAATTTACAGATCAGATATGATAATCTGTGGTTAAAAAAGAATAGGAAAAGCTTGAAGAAGAAAAGAAGGCTGACTTTGAAAGTTACGTGGATTTTTGATGGCAGTGAAGCAAGTGGAGTGTTTCAGTTGTTGGGGGCTACATAAGACAAGACATGGAAGTGTGATGTTTATTTAACACACACAGTTCAGTTTTTCTAGGGAACAGGCAACAGACTGGAATTGTACCCTGAATTCCTTCTTTGTAGAGCAGCGGGCTGAGAAACTGTTTTTAAATAAGAAATAAAGAACCATAATGGTTTAAAAAAGAGAGTAACAAGATTGATGCTGCTTGTAAAATTACCTGGCAGTGGTATTCATGACACACTGCAAAAGAGACTGCATATGGGTTAGGGTGGAGAGATTACAAGAGTTTTGATCTGGAAGTAAACTGCGAGGGGAGTAATTTTGGTCATGCTGATTTTGTGTGCTCCCAGGGTATCCAAGTATTAGGTTGAATCATATATGATACTTCAACAAATTCTGACTTAAAAATGGATTTTCTATATGAGCAACATAACAGAGAAATTTGGTAATGAGAAATGTGTATCTGTAGCCCTCAAAGAAGGTCAAAGTTATGGATATACATGTAGAATTATCAAAGAAGTGAAACAGTCAATTCTACACTAAAAAGAATCATTTTTCACTATATACTAAAGAAATTGCTTACCAAATTTTATTTCTTACCCATTTTGTGCAAGATCTATAAGTACTAAATCCTTTTCTAGTAGAACAACTACAGCATATGGTTCTTGAAAATCTGGAATAGGGAAAACAATGAATGAACAATATGCAAAAGGACAGCAAATTAGTTAACAAACATTTCTTGCTTGGTTTTTATTTTATTTTGTTCCATTCTCTCAAGCATTCAACATTCTGATCTTGTACTTCATATAACTTAAAGCCAGTATGTTTTAAATTAGATAAATCTATACAATAACTCATAAAAATTATTTCAGTTTTGTAAAGATGAACTAGACAAGAAGCTCACAGTAACTTCCACAGTATTGCAAATTCCAAGACAGGACGCGAATAACAAGTTCCAAATTTAAATTTAATACCCATAAAAACAAGTCTCCTTATTGGATCTCATGAGAACCCATTAGAGTACTACTATAATATCATAATCGCTTTCTTGGGTATTCTCTATGTGCATATTAGCTATAAAATGCATTACATACTTATATTTTAATTAGCTTCAAATAAAGTAAAAAAAAGATCCTGTTGAATTCCTCTTGAAATAAAATATGCCAGTTGTTATGGTTAATTTCATGTGTCAACTTGTCTTTCCGATGGTGCCCAGCGGTTTGGTTAAACACAAGTTTAGATGTTGCTGTGAAGGTATTTGTTATATATGATTAACATTTAATTCAGTAGACTCTGAGTAAAGCAGATTATTTTAGATAATATGGGTGGGTCTCATCCAATCAGCTGAAGGCCTGAAGAGCAAAGAGAGGTTTTCTGAAAAAAGTAATTTTGCCTCACAATGGCAAAGTTTGCCTGAGTTTCCAGCCTTCAGAATTCAGACTCAAGATTGCAACATCAAACTTTTTCCTGAATTTTCAGTCTATAGTAAGTTTTCACAATTCCTTAAAATAAATTCATATTCTCTCTCTCACTCTCTCTCTAAAATCTCCTACTGGTTCTGTTTCTCTGGAGAACCATAACTAATACACTAGTAGTTTAGAGGATTTTTAAATGTTTCTTAATGCGGACAGTTTTGTTTATCCTTCAAAGGCACTTACTATTTACCCATAATATTAAATAGATAAAATTTATTAAACAAAATTAACTTCCGAAATGAAATAAAATTGGCAGTTATAAAGGTAGCAGCTCTCCCCTAGAAGAATTAGCACAACAGGATAAGGAAACTACTTAGATAACATATAGGTCTTTGTTCTGAATAACAGATATTTACAGAGAATGAGTTTGAAGGACACAGAGCTTACCATTTGGGTATGGTGTTTCACAGAGTGTTAGAAAATCAACAATTGAATAGTCCATTTCTAGCACTGCAGTACTTTTCCCATGCATAACTGTTAAGCAAGGTCTTCTTCCTACAGTGTCATATGACAAACCTCCTGACAAAATAATAAAGGGTTCCCTGGAAATAAAATACATAGATAGGATTATAAGTAGCATAGTGGAGACTATTTTCTTGCTCTATCATAACTTTTTTGTTTAGTGAAATAATAAAATCTTAAATTTTCACATTTTTATGCATCATTTAATTGAATACTCACTGTGGATTTTTTAACTGCATTAGGTAAGACCCAGGTGAATTCTGGAAAATTAATCTATAGTAAGAATTCAACACTGATCACATTTGACTTTCATACCTCCTTTTGATCCCCCTATTTTTTTCCTTTATCCTCTTCATAAAATTGTCAAAAAATTCTCTGGGTTTCTGCTGGTAAGTCTTTTAAAAGTACTGCCATTATTTCCAATCACAATAACCTGACCTTCTCAACAGAATTTGTAAGAGAGAATGATCATGCCCTAAGGCATCCATTGTATGTAATGAATTAACTTCCCATTGATGTATCAAGAGTGTACTAGCTACAAATTACCCTAGAGAAAACAAGAAAATGGTCACTTAAATCATCTTCTGTACGGGCTTAATTCTCTCCTGGAACCTTGGCTGGTATGCTCTCAAACTACACCTCCCACGCCCATCTAACCCCTTCTGATGAGTCCTATAACTCTGCCTCCCTATTAGTCATTATTAAATTTAGTGATTAATCTAGATCTACTTTTAAAAAGCTGCATATCTAAATATGCAAAAAAGAAAAACTAAATATCCTTTCATATGTTTTGGTCTGTGAACTTCTTTAACTTGCCTGTTCATTTTTTTGTCCATGGTTTTATTGGATTAGTAAAATGGCGCTCTCATGCCTAGTCTAGACAGTAAACACACCGTGATAAGTATGATGAAGAGAACAGAGTGATGTGCTGCATATGAGGGAGGGGTTACTATAAGATAGAACAGTCAGGAAAGGCCCCTTAAGTAAGGATAGATGAGCTGGCAACAGAATGAAGAGGAGCCAGCTATTCACAGATCCTGAGGTTGGAGTTGAGAAGGATATACATTCTATACTGCAGGAATAACCACTGTAAAGACCCTAAGTCAAGAATGAGCTTGGCATATCTGAGGAGCTAAAAGGCCAGTGTGGCTCCAAGACAAGTGAGTGAAGCAATACGTGTTAACAGATGACACAACCCCCAATCTTGCAAACATATCCTGTTTACACTGTTAGGAGCTCAAGAACCGGTCTCCTCCATTTCATTCTCACAATTACTTCTGTATTATTTCTGGCCCTAGTAACTTACAGCTTATATTATTACAATAGTATTAGGTTTTTCATTGCCTGAGATATATAGACTGCCCTCTCATTTTCTGTTGGACTAATTCCTATTTCTCCTTTAAAACTTAGTCTAATCATTAGCTCCTCAGAAACACTTTTCCTGACCCATCTTCCCTGACTGAGTGCCCTTCCTGTGTTTCCAAGCACCCTTCGCATACCTCTTTTCAACATTTCCACATTGTATTGTCATTTTTTTATATACTTTCCATTTGTACTGTCATCTCCTTCAGGACACAGAATGGTATTTTACCTCTGTACTCTGAGGCCCTAGCTAGGTATCCAGCCCCAAAAGTGTCTGTCAATTACATTTTAAATACCACTAGACCTACTGCTTAGCTGGTCACTCGTGCTAGACTTACTGACTCAGAAATGCGGCAGGAGGGGCCCAGCATCTCAGGTGGTTTCAGCAAGTTTCTTCCAAGTTTTTTCAAATGAAGATATGCCATTCTATTTCAGAGTTAACACTTAACTATGTATTTGGTGGGCAGAACTGTACCTTAGCTCTTGAGAGCTACCAGGTAACAAGTATCTTAAATTTACCACTCGAATCCCAGTGCTTAACACAAAGTCCAAACACACACAGATTACTGAGTGAATCAATAGACAACTGTTGATTCTTAAGAGACACTATATCAAATTTCTAAGATTCTCAGTTCACATTTCAAACATAAATTGTGATTATCCAATTTAAATAGTCTAAGGGAAATCTGTGCAACTATGATCTTGTATTTGGTGTTAAGCTGTCTACTTTACAGGTAAAAGTTACAAGTTTAGTTTCTGCTGATTATATGTCAATTAGTATAATAGGTTCACCTGCATACGGTTAGAGTGAAAAATAAATTGTGACGCACACTCGAAAAGTAATAATGAATTCCTTCAACTAAGTTTTTTGAGACATCAAATCAAAATGGAACACTCAAAAACAAAAGTTTCAAAAGTGCGAATGTTTAACTTAAGGGCCAGGAAGCAAAAAAGAAAAGAAAATTGAAAATATCAGGAGATTTAAAGCACTCTTTTTATCATATAATGTCACAGTTTTGAACAATGCTTCTCAAACTATCTATAGTCAAGAACTATCTACGAAAATGTTTAATACACTGGCAATCCACATTTTTGTAAGAGAAACAAAAACTAAATGTGTATGTAGATGCTGCAGCAATGTCAAACAACATTAAAGTTTCTACACTCTCACTCTTGATTTCTGGACTTACTTTGTCTCAGACCAGTTAGCAGACTGGAACCATGCATGCATCACACTTTGAGTAGCACTAGTCTGGAACATGGAAAGTTGAGTCTCCTAGTGATGGGTACTACATGACAGCCTATCATTATCAGGCGAAAATGTAAGGATGTCATTGAGGATCTCACCCCACACCCCTCACACTCTGTGGAGTTCAATCAGAAACCACAGAACTCTTCAGCTGGGCCTGTCTGGATAGAGAGAACAACTTTTTGAGAATAAGAGAACTAATGCTTAGTTATGAGAAGTTTTCATCTGGGTACTATTTGAGTGAACAGAGAAATACCTGGGTACCACAAGAATAAATCACTATGATAATGAAATGACACAAAAACTTGCTTAAGTGCTCCTATAAACTGAAAATTTCTGAACCTTAATAACTTTAGAAGAATTACAGTACTCTCTTGTAGCCAATAAAAGCTGATAACCATAACAAAAGCTAGTATGATGAAGTTGCCAACTGCATGGCAACACAACTTTCTCAACCTGTATTTTGCAGGACAGAGCATCAGTTGCAGTGTGAAGTTAACAGAAAGCAAAACAAGCAGTGAGCATCAACATGGTAAATCCACGAGATAAAGATATAGTTTAGTAGACCTAGCCTAAACATACAAATTCCACAAAATTTATGTTTTGGGATGTCAGTCTACTACAGTTTTTACATGCAGATTGGTTAGGATGCATGAGATTTATAAGTACACAACAGCAATTCGTATTAGTCCACTACTTTGGTTCTTTCTAGTATCGATACGTATATAAGAATTTAACTATGTAACAACTAGGCACTTTTTTTCTGAAAAAGAAATCTATACTCTTTAATGTACTCTCTGCCATATGGAATTAACTTGTGATCAAATGGACTGTATATGAGGTTCACAGTGTTACAAATATGATTTCAAAGCTTATCTATAAAATAAATTTCAAAATCACTGACTGTAGATAAGGTCTTACATAGATTTGATCCTCGTGCTCTAGAAAGATATAATCTAAATTACACAAGCTGATATCAATATATATTATAAACATCCAAGTCAAAGTACTAGCATAATCAGTGAACTACCATTAAAATATTCAGTCTATGTACAGATCACAAGTGAAAGGATTTCAGGTAAAAAATGTAGATTAGGATGCAAAATGATGGGAAATCTATCCTTAAATTAGCTTGAACAAGCCATAAAGCTTTAAGAATGCACCAGAGAACTGATTTAGAGGATGAAGGAAGCAGATACTAAAAAAAAAACAACTGTAGGAAAGCTCAGAATGAACTTTAATAGTAGGAAAAGGAGAATGAATAAACTAGAGGCAGTATAAGAAGGGGATATCTGAATAGCTTTAACAAATACATAACAATTTTGAAAATAATTAGGTATGAAATAAACCTATGTATTTTAATAAATAACACATATTCAAAACTACAAGATTTTAAATTCTATTTTAGGATTTCAGAAATGGAAAAATTGTTACCAAGTGGATATCAACCACTAACATATTAATTTTATTGAATTCATCAGATAGTTTCTAGATACAAGGGCACAGACAAGCATATGAATAATTTCTTGTTCCTGTCAAAACATAAAAGCTTAGCTGGACAATTGCTTACAAAAAATTAAATTGGAAAATTTCTAATCATTGCTGCTTTGCCTGCAGATACAAACAAATTTAACTTCAATCCCTTATGATAGCAGGCTGCCTCCATTAACAGCAGTCATTTCACACTGTGGTTAGAGAATTTCAGATCATTCTAAAGCATAAATGCTGATTTTTAAGGTAGTGAGTTAATAAAACAAAGTCATCCCACATTAATGAGACTGATGAAATTATTATATTTTATGCTCAGTTCTATAAAGTATGCTTTCAAAAAGCAATGTGGCAATTTGTCAAGATTTATAAAAATATTTTATCTTCAAAATTTTACCATGGGAAATTTGGCAAAGAAATAGTATAACAGTAAAAATCTTCTGTTGAACCCTCTATAATTTCAAGAGAGAGAATATGTTCACTACATATAGTATCTATAATATTAAAAATCTGATTATAATATCAAAGAACCTAAATGCTTGACAAG
The DNA here is from genome assembly GCF_009834535.1 of Camelus ferus. Taxonomy (NCBI): domain Eukaryota; kingdom Metazoa; phylum Chordata; class Mammalia; order Artiodactyla; family Camelidae; genus Camelus; species Camelus ferus. The sequence goes on along the minus strand of NC_045703.1, from coordinate 58,026,656 downwards.
AGGGAGGTATGTCTGAGTAAACTACACAGCCCTTGAGATTAATTATTTTAAAAAACTGATAAAAACTATAATACTTTAGACTCATTAAGTAGAAAAAAATACCAAACTGAATATGCTTTAGGAATATAATTAAGTAAAAATGGATATGTATCTGAAAAAAGACTTAGGGAAAAATGAACAAATGAAAAAAATTGTTTTAGAATAGTGGAGTTACATACAGATCCTATGCTTTTCTTGTTAGGAGTTTATATAATGTTAGGCATTTTTAAAAAAACCTAGACTTTTCCAAAACCAGATCAGAGAATAAGATAATAATTGTTGTTAAAAGTGAAATATAATATTTATGACTAATTAAACTTTTTTAAAGTGCATTTTTCCTGTGAAATACCATGAAAGTATTATTTTTAATTTGCCATTTTTAATGTCATTTTTAATGTCATTTCCATATTTGTCACTACACCTTGTATTAAAGTACTGCTAAAATGTAGCTTATGCTGAAAAATTTTCTGCTTCCTAGGTCACTCAAGAATAACTATACAAATTAAGGTAAGATATTATTATGATTCATCCATCCAACAAGCATCCTACTGAGTGCTTCATATGTGCTGGTCACTGTGGTAGGGGCCAAGAATTCTCATTTTCCATCATTTAATTTCCCCACGTCACTCCCACCTTCAGCCAGCACACTCCTCTCTATCACACCTTTTACTCTTGTCATCTACTTTACCTACTTCAATGATCTATTTCAGGACCTAAAACCTATCTCAATCCTAAGATTTCTGGTGTGGCCAAAAAATTTTTCTAGAAGAATGGATCTACATGACAATGCTTTCAGTACTTAAGAAAGTTACCTTCTCTACCTGTACTTTGGCTTCACCATGAGAAACCCACTCTAAAACTTTCTTCCCAAATTCTTCATTTTCAGTGTCTCCTATTGCAAAGTCTCTTCCTTTTCTGCCATTAGTCATATGGAAGTCTTTCCTAATTCAAAGTAAAAATAAAAATCTGTCTTACTCTTCTTGATGACACATAATTGCTACATATATCTACTGCTGAATTCACTAAATACATGTTCTAAGTGAGTGTTTTCCATTTCTTTCTTTTAATGACCCTAAATCCTGGCTCATGTTTGAAATGATGCTAATAGAGTACCCTTATAAATTAATCCTTCCTACAATATATGTCTTCTAACCTTTCTTCTATTATCATTCTAATCAATCTTTCTATAGAAGCAAACAGTGCTTACTTACTCTCTTCTACAAACACTTCCAGAACTTGATACCCTGGGTTTCCTACTCTTTTCCCCCAGTTTAGAATCTACTAATTTTCCTTTCTACATCCTTATGTAGTGCCTTTCAAGATAAAATACCAGTGCTGGGAGCCTTGGTGCTAACGGGTTCTCGGCTGTCAGGGAACCATTCTCCATGTGCTCCTTTTTCTTATACTCATGCAACATCACCTCCAGCAACCACCACTGGTTAAATATACTTCAAGGGCTTAGTACACGTTTACTTTCAACAAAGTTAAAAGTAAAAGGTAAAACTTGCTAATGATATAAAAACAGATTTGTGTATCAGCAGACAATTAAATATGTGATATTGATTTTAATTTAACAGTAATGAATTAAAGCTAATATAGGAAGAAACCTAAAAGTTACAGAGATCTTAGCACTTTAAATTGATAGAAGCCATGGACAAAACCCAATCTTGAGCATACACTTAATATAGCTACTAAATGAAGTATTCTGAGATCAGAAGACAGAACTACCAATCTAGCAGTCTCAGTTTTCTAGCTATATGGGATTAAACATAATAGCACTAAGGCACTGCAAGTCAAACTTTTCTTAAAATCATGAAAGTGAATGAAACTTATCCTAGTTAGGTATGAGGATTGAAGAATAAGGGAGAAAATATTCTAGTTTTGAGAGAATGAAAATAATACAGATAAATCTGGGGTGGGTCATAAGAATTTTTCTGAAGATGGTGATACAATGAGAATTATCCAATTTAAGATTGAAACTTGCTGTCCAATGTAGTAAAAGTAACATGAAAAGAGGGAAGGTTATCTGATGAGGCATTTGAAAATTTTAGAGTCCATCGACTCAGAGAGGTCTTTTCACATTAGATGCAATTAAATATAAATCTACTTGTGGATTTTTCCTCAACAGTGAGTGTAGGACCAAGTGCAATGACCACAAACAGATACCATAAAACCAGACTTGGACTTCATCAAATCAGAATTAAATTTGCAGCCTGGAAGCAATCCGTGAGGATCTCCAGTCCTGAGTAGCTAGGGTTACTTGCATTACGTTATCCAGTCTGTTAGAGGCACAGACAGACCTCTCAGCTCACATTAGTGTCATTACTTGTACTGAGTATGATTTAATACTACATTTAAAAAGATGATCTGATAAACTAGCAAATTTAAAAGAGAATACAGTTCCCGGTGAACTGAGTGACTTGTGAATCATTAGGATGATCTCAGGTTATCTGTGAGAATGTCAGTACCCTGAGTAAAAGCTCTAGATCTGGAGTCACCTGGGCTTAAATTCCAGCTCTGTTACTTCATGGGGCAGCTTAAGCTCTCTATGACTCATTGTATAACCCTGTACAAAGAGAATAAAAGTACCCAAATCATAGCGCTGTTACACGAAAATTATGAAAGATAATAATGCATTCAACTTGCATAGCAGAATACCTGGCATATTGCAAGTAAATAATGGATGTTCACTACTTTTGTTTCTGAATGTGAGTGTGCTCTGCAAATGAGTTTCTCTTCTTGTTGCTATGGCTTAGCAAGAACTGAGATGGAGGAGAGACAATGAATATGGAATATTTGCTAAATAATATTTTGGTGGCAAGAGCACAGAGAAAAGCACGAGAAAAGACAATACAAACATACTTATTGATGTAAAGACTATTACCAAAACATTGTTCTCAGTGATAAACATATCTGTGAATATACCAAAGGTGAATTTCTTCATCTGAAGTTTCAGCAAGAAGTTTAGCAGAGCAATTGTTGCTGGGAGATCTGCAGGTTTGAGCATAATACGGATTGGTGGTCAATGTAAACAGAAAGTAGGATTCACTAAAAAGGCAGTGGTAGAGTGCAGTTTAGAGCACTGACTTAATTAAATCTGAGCTCTTCTGTTTATGAGCTGTATGACTTTGGGCAAGTTACTCAACCTCTCTGCTTCAGTTTCCTCATCTGTAAGATAAAAATACCTGCCTCACTGGGTTGTTGCTAAGATTAAATAAGAATGTGTAAAGCACTCAGTGTCTAGCAGCACGCATCTACTAAGCGCAGCCTAAGTGTTAACGGGTATAGTTATGTAAGAACAATCTATAGTCAAGGAGGATAAAAAATCATATGAGAGCATGTAAGCATATGTGAGCGTGTGTTCTGGAGAAATAACTTTGTGCACAAGGGAGTTTGTTTTTGGGCTTCTGAGAGTTAGAATTCTCTCACTGGAAACATAGCCTTGATAGTCGTGAAGGAAACTCAGTGGTAGCAAGTTTGTGTTACTGAAATAGACCTTTAGGTATTTTCAGAACCAGGGTATCACGAATATACTGAGTTTTTACTGCAGTCTGTTTTTCTTATATTCTTATATAGGTAATCCACCTACAGCTTTTAGCCCACATATAAAATTAAAGAAATCACCGTATCTACTAAACTACTTGAAAACAAATTCTGGCACCAGGGGTAGGGATGGGGTAGAACAAGGGGATAAACAAAAGCCTAACAACTTTTCCTTAAAGGTTAACTTAAACATATCATGTATGTGTACATGTGTGCACATCAAGGGTCAGCAAACACGGCCTGCTGCCTGTTTCTCTACAGCATGCAAACTAAGAATGATTTTTAAATAACTGAAAAAATTACACAAAAGAATATTTAATGATACATGGAAACTATAGGAAATTCAAATTTCTGAGTCCATAAATAAAGTTTTATTGTAACACAGCTGCATTCATTCATTGATGAGTTGTCTGCAGCTGCTTTGGGGTGATAGTGGCAGAGTTGAACAACAGAAGAGATCCATATGGCTTATAATCCTAAAATATTTAGTCTCTAGCCCTGTATACAAAAGGCTTGTCAAAGCATTATTATGACACAAGGGACTAAATTAATCTCTTAGATGTGCTTCTCCAAATGTAACTAAATTGCCATATTTGACTGTGACAATATTCACTTACAGGTTCCCCAGTAGAGATGCTTCACCCCAACCTGGTGATTCTTTGAATGGTGGCCTGCTTAAGAGAAACAACTTCTAACGTTCTCTAGTGCAAAACTCTAAGCAGTTCAACTGAATACCTGTTTAAAAACTTGAACCCACCCAGAATTGCTTCTTACTGAAAATCTGGCCCTGCCTGCAACTTCTTATGCAGTCTACTAGTGAAACGAAAGTGCTGAAGTAGCGGAGAATGGGAACTGGCATTTATCAAACACCTGGCATGTGCCAAACATATTATTTCTTTTGAGGTATTCACAACAGTTTTATCAAGTGGGAATTATTACCCCTGTCTCACTGAGGTAAGGACAGAGGTTGAGAAGGTTAAGTAACTTGCTCAAGATAAAGTAAGTGGCAGAACTAGGATTCAAACCTAAGTCTAATGATCCAAAACCTTTGTTATTTTCACTAAATTAAGGGCTTTCAAATATGATCATGACTCACAGTAAGAAGTGCATTTTATTTCATGACACAGTATACAGACACATAAATACATAAAAGTGAACAGAAGTTTCATGAACCAATACTTACCCTTAAAATGTATGGTGCACTATTTCCTATGCTAGTGTTTAAGTTAAAAAATGATTTCACAACCAATTAATAGATCACTATCATCTGATATTTGAAAAAATAAAATAAAACTACTGCACTAAATCATAGTGTTTCTTTCTCAGAATAAGATGATTCACAATCTAGGGAAGAGTATTAATGGGGTTCTCTAATTTTCATAAAGTCTATTCAACCTTGCCACTTGTACATCTGCTTTATAAAAGCAAAATCAGAGAATAACTGCATTTTAGATATTTATAAGGGGTTATCAAATGACGTTTTGAGACAACTGATACATGAGACAATTGGTTTAAAGAGTGTGTTCCAAGCACTTTATATATATTGTTTAATCTTCATAACTCTACGAGGTAGATACTATTATTAGTCCTATGTTACAGATGAAGGCTTAGTTGATTTGCCAAAGATAGCACAGGAACGAACAGCTGAGAATTCAAACCCAGGTGGTCTGGCTCAAGAGTTCACACTCTAATCACTTGGCTCAAACACCACCGGCTGCAGGACTTCACAACTGAGTCACAGTTTTCCAAAGAAAACTGCTTCAACAGAATTGACTTACCATTTAACTTTTGACTTTTCATTAAGAACTGGTCATGTAAAGATTAGTTCCATATTTTTAATAAGTGTTATTAAAATAATATAATAATTAAATTTTCACTGTTCCCTATATAAGGGAAAATCTCGTCTCTCCTGGTGCAGTATATGCTGTATTTTATTAGAAAATAAGAGTTACACAACATCTTGATTCCATATTTTGTCAGAGTTTATCTGTTTAACAGTAACAGCTAGTTTATCATGAACAGATAACAGTTAATCTTCATGGCTGTGCTTTTCTATCCATCAGCCTAGCTTTCTCTTTCTTACATTCAATAACACTGCACAAGGACAATTAGAAGTGAGATGGGTATGTCCTATGCTTTCATCAAGTTGAATATTTAATGGAAAAGGCATGAATTAAACAAATAATTTCATTATTAATGACAAGTATAAGTTTCAGAATGGAAAAATACAGCATGCTTTGGGAGTATATTACTAGGGGACACAGTCTAGTGCACAGGGCCAAGACATCCTTAAAAGTAGTGACATCTACGCTGAGCTATAAAGGATAAGAGGGAATCCTTCTGCCTTGAATGATTTCTAGGAAAAGAGAAGAAATTTAGAAGATCCCGTGCAGGGAAGGTTGCCTCTTCTAATAAAATCTGGTAATTTGCCAACAGAAACTGATAGAAAACATTCTGCTGGCACCTACCCAAGACACTTGCTAGGAATAGGAAAGGCTGAGAGCTGCCGAGCTTACTTAATGGAGGGTGATTCTGCTCTAGGTGGGAGGGGTGATGCAGCAATCTTTAATGCTGGCTACACACTAAATTCTGGGGAGCTATCTCAAGGAAATGGGTTATGGAGTGAGATAAAAAGAACTCATCAAATTACTAAATATCCTATCCCAGGTGAAAAAAAAAATGGAAAGCTAGAGAAGACTGTTGCTAGAGGGATAAACTGATCTATTTAATAAAATCTACAAATGCACACAGAAGAGCCAGACTTTTTTTTTTTTTTTCCCATTTCTCATCTTACAAAAGGAAAAGAAAGTATCACTGTCATCCTAAAGAAACCAGGAACTCATAAATATTACCACTAGATAGGAGTGAAAATGGGAACAGGTAGAACACAGAGAGGCAAAAAAAATCTTCCCTGGACTTTTGTCTTTGTTGCCAACCAATATTTCTTAAAATAAATACGTAATTCAGAAGACAACTAGTACAGTTAGTTTGAATGTTTAGACAATTCATTTCATGTTGTATCGTAAACACAGGTTTTTTTTTTCTGGTACTCCATCACCCCCCCTTTCACTGCATGCTTTCCTGTTTATGTTCCTTTGCCATAGGACAAGTACAGCAAATAGAAAGCAATTGGCAGCAGGAGATTTCTCAGGAAAAATAAGGGCAACCATTTATAGAAAGCTTATTATGTACCAGGCACTCTGTGAAATGTTTTGAACACATGATTATCTTAATTCATCACAACAACCTTCTGACCTATTATGACATTTATGTCATAAATGAGGAAACTGAAGCACAAAGAAGTCAAATAACTGTGCCAAAGGTAGCACAGGAGGGATGCCACAGTCAACTAAACACGTGCTACTCCTCTTGGAGATCATTCAGCCTTTTGTCTGAACACAGATGTCTTCTGGATTCCAGAGAAAGGCTAAAGAGAATCAAGGAGAAACAACAGCAATCTTATGATTCTTCAGCCCACTGTATTTTCTCAAGTGAGAAAAAAGGCTGAGTTGAATTAGACAGGGAGAATAGATTAAAAAAGGCAAGTAGGTCAGTTATAACACCAGTGGTTATAAACTCATATATAAAAAATACACCAGTGGTTCTAAGCGTTAGTGTGCATCAGAATCTCCTGCAGATCTAGTTAAAACAGATTGCTGGGCTCTACCCACAGACAGAGTTTCTGATTCAGTGGGCGTGGGGTGGATACTGAGAATTTGCATCTCTAACAAGGTCTCAGCTAATGCTGCTCGCCTAGGGGCCACAATTTGAGAACCACTGCACTGTATATACTACATAAAGTCACTCTCCTTCCTAGGTCTAGTAAATAAAACCACACACCTCTCCTAAGGAGCTAGGACATAAATAAAAGGGCTCCTTTACAGGTTAAAGAGACGTGGAATTTTTAAAGAAACATCAAAATTTTTTTCTTTATTATAGTTTTAAGTATAACATTTGGTACATACAAAAAATATATGTAAGAAATGCAAATTGTAAAAACCATACAAATCTTATACCTACTTCACAGCAGCAGTCAATGTCTTCAACATACAACTGACAAACTTCCTTTAATATTAAACTGTATTTATTTTGGTAGTTGCCAATTATTCTTACAAAAAGATTTAATTTTCAAAGGACACATATAACTTTCATAATTAACACATATAGTATAAATAGGTTAAGGTTTAAATCTTTTTTTCTTCACTGCTGATTCCACAATTTTCACTAGTGAATAAACATTACTATTACTGAAACGAATCTAACAGAACATACCAAGTTTGACAATAAAAATAATTCAAACTTTTCCAAGATATTTTGTAAAACTACTAAAGACAGAACACAAATACTTTATATTCTCAAATTATCAATTTTAGTTATTTTGTTAAATAAAGAAAGCATAAAACTTAGGACTGGGCTGGACCATTCTAAAGTAGGCTTTCAAAAATAATGACAAAATAGCCTTCAGTGCTATTTGAGTAATTATATACAATGAATATTGTCAATGAAGTAAAATCTTACCCAGATCTAGTCGTTTTGAATTCCACCTTGAGGATAGGTTTGCATGGTTCTGGCTTCTTCCCATCCTTTAACTGTTTTCCTAAAATATATTTTCCTGCATTAAATTCTAAAATTCTAAGTTACTCTAAATTCTTATACATTGATAGTTTATAAAATGAGATATAATGAAATCTACCATGAAACATTTTAAAGTGATTTTGAGAGAAGTATTTAATACAAAATAAGATATTTTAAATGATCAATTTACTGCTTGAAATTCAGTGCTAAAAAGTAAATAAAATGAATTAAGTTGTCAACAACAATTATGTGATAAAAATTCTAATAAGAGAAATTCAGTCTTTCCCATGTTTTTAATTGAAGATAAGCAAAATAGAATTTCAACTTGCTAAATGGATTCAAGTTTTAAAATAGTTTATTTAAGAAAAATAATTCTAAATCATATTTTCACCTAAAGTGACAGGCTGTAAAATTAATCCTTTTGTTAGTAAATTCATTTATATTTATTCTCCTAAAGTAAAATCCATCCATTGTATGTCCAAAAGACTGCTAAAATAAACCAACCTCTATAAAATCTGTCAGAAACTCTTATTGTCAAAGAATTTTGATTATTTTAAAAAAGGTTGATTTCTGTTATCTATTTCTGCATGTTCATTGTATTAACAGTACAGAAAAATTAAAGAAAATAAAATGTGTTATTCCCATTTCTTATGAGATTAATCAGTCTCAATATTATTATATTATTTGTGGAGGTCACAAACACACACCCCACCCCAACACCTTTTATCTTCTTTCCCAGTGTTTTTCCCCCACAGTAAATAGTTCATTCTAACATACTTTGAATTTTCTTTGTTTGTTGTTTGTCTCACCAATAAAAATATAAATTCCATGAAAGCAAAGGTTTTTAAGTGTGTATGTGTTTTCTGTTGACATACCTGTGATGACAAACATTATTTGGCATATGGGGCATTCAACAACCATTTAATAAGTGAATAAATTAATGATTTTTCCTTAGGATTAATTCCTAGAAAAGGGATATTTGGGTTGAACTGTATTCCCAGAAATCAGAAAGTGTAATATAGTACTTTGCCATACCTTTACCAAACAGTGCTTTTTTTTTTTTTTTCCCTGATTTGGTAAGTGGAAAGGATATCTCATTTTAATTTGTATGGTTTTAATAACTAACTGTGAAAATTCTTAGGCTTTCTGGTCATCTGAATTTCTTCTTTTAAAAATAGTTTTAATCTTTTACCCATGCTTCTTTGTTATCTTCTTTACATTTAAAAATAAATGTATTATTCAAAGATCATTAATGTTGCATCTATGTGTTACAAAATCTTGCTACAGTGTCATTTGTGATTCAATTTTTAGACATTTAAAAAAATTGCACAGAATTATACATTTAAATAATCAAGTCTATCAGTCTTCATCATGTTTTCATTTAAGAAAACTTAAAATCCTAAATATGAATTCTTCCAAAATTCATTTACAAATTTAATTTAATTAGAATTCCAACAGCGTTTCTTGGACTTAGACAAAATGAGTTTAAAGTTCATGTGGTGGACTCAATGTCTATGAATAGCTAAGGAAACTGAAAAAGGAGACTGACTTTCAGGATGACAAAGACAGACCTTCATGAACTCACTCACAAAAACTGAAATGCTAGCAAAACACCTAAAGTTAATCACTTCAGAACTCTAGAAATTAACCAAAGTCACAAAATGAGTGGAACACTGTCTACTCAGTGGAAATGGCTGAACCTTGGTGAGACAGAGGGAAGTGCGGTGTTCGGATGAAGGGCTATTCCCATTCCCCTTGCTCCCAGCTCAGTGGCCTGGTGCCATGAAAAGGTAACAGCATCAGTCAACAGAGGACTGAAGTATCCTTGCAGTTCCCTTAAAAGAAGTTTCCAGGGCACAATCAATATTTTGTCCCAACTTGCAGCTCCCTGAAAAACTCTATTCTCAAGGTGTTGTGACAATTTCATTTGACACAAGAGACATCAGTTCAGGAAGACAAAGGCCCTACTTCCAGGGCATCACAGAAATAACACAGCAATCTACTGGCAATATTACAGCTGCCGGAGGCTGTGGCTTCAGTTGAGGCAAGTAAGAGCCTAGGTAGGATTTTTTTTTTTTAAGTCCTGAAGAAACAGACATACTCCTGGGTATCTAAAAAACCATATACATGTGCAAGGCTGTGTGCATGCCCAGGAAAGACCTGGGAAAAGGAGAAGGCCCCAGTCATGCATCTCTGGACAACTCTGAGACCCTCACTAAACAGGAAAGTAAAAAAAAAAAAAAAAAAAAAAAGTAAAATGAGCTACAATATCACTGCTGGCAGGAATACTGGAAAGGAGGTATTCATATTGGCTGGTAAAAATGTGAAGGATATAGCCTTTGTGAAAAGCAATTTGAGAACATTTATTAAAAATAGAAGTATGCAAAACTAGTCAATTTTGAGGATTCCACTCTTAAGCATTTGTTACACAGAAACAAAAGGATCAATTCCTATCAAATATACATGGAAAGGTAACAGCAGCACAATTTGTAGTGATTAAAAACTGAAAATAAGTGAATGCCCATTAATTTGGAATGGCTGAATAAACTGAAAAATAATGAGACAAACAACTGGCTTCTGTTACATGACTATTCAGATGAAGGAATTAGAGCCACGCCAGATGACGTGGAGGGATTTTCCTCAAGTACAGATTAAGAAAAACAAGATGCAATAAAGACTAATATAATTCTATTTTATGTAAAAGAATGACCTAAGAATCCCCTATGTTTGTATATTTGTGTAAGTAAATATAATTTTAGAAAAATATACATTTTGGAAGAACACTTACAAGATTTTTGACATAACTGGTGGGGCAGGAAAGGGGATTGGGCTGCAAATGGGGAAGATTAACGGAGAAAAGACTGGTATGACGTGATTCCATTTATGTGTAATGACATGTGTATGTGAATGGAAAAAAACTAGCGGTCTTTTCTGTCACTCACTCACCACTTTCGTTTCATGGTTAGGAAGTTCTTCTCCACATCAGTATCATTTATAGATTTTTTTTTGAATTTCCTTGTAATTGCTTTATAGTTTTACATTTATTACATTTAATTCTTTTCTGAAGTACACTTTCGTGTGGAGAAGGTATTTTTTCTCTAATAATTTCAGTACTATTTGTATAGGTCTATTTAGCTGTAACTGCTAGACAATAAAGTGCACGTATTTAAAGCGTACGACGTGGTAAGTTGTGATAAATGTACGCACCTGCCAGCATTATTACTGAATCATCAGTTTCCCACTGATACGAAATGTTACATTTATTACATTAAATTTTTATAAATACACACCTGTCAACTGGTATTAGAGCATCTAATCATGCCTTAAGATCCTAAGGAAACAAGTTTTCCCCTCTTTACACGGAAAATGATGGTGCGATGAATCTGGAACCTCTGGCATCCTAATTTACAAGAACTAAGTCACCAGTAATAGAGTGAAGCAGAACATATCAAGGGAACCAGAAAGAACTGCCAGGGTAGAAGACTGCTTTCTTGGGGGAGAGGGGATTGAGGAAAAAAGAAAGATATGGAAAAAAGGATGCTTAAATCTTGAAAGTAGTCCCTCATGCTGTACAAGGAACAAAGTAAGAATTTCAACTTCTATTTCCAGCTGTCCAGAGAAACATGACCTTTCAGTGCAGAATTTGAGTGTCTGCTCTAAAGAAGATCAGCACCAGGCCTTTACCCTTCTGCCACCCAAAGTTCTAATTGGAGTGTCAGACTGACATAACTTGGGATTACAGATGCAGATTTTACATTTATTTAAAAAATTATTTTGTTGTATGCATTTTATTTTAAGAAGTAAAATAATTACTCAGCTATAATTCAATTTAACTTATTTCCGTATTTACCACCAATCTCTCAGTGGCTGGAACAATTTTAAAGAAGGGCACCTGGGTGGTATATTTACTGATCCTTCACAAGTCTGAGCTCATATATCTTGCATAAAAACCTGGACAGGTACACAATTCTTAACTTTTGTCTTGCTCAACAGTCTTGATATTGCTCTACTGTGTCCAGCATTTAAACTTATAATAAGGCTTAAAGCCAATCTGATTTCTATTTCTTTATAAATAACTTTTTGTCCACACCCTCCAAGGATACTAACAGTAGTTTCATTATCCCTGTAAATTAAAAATATTGCAGTTCTTAAAGTGATCTTTCTGCACTAATCTTGCTTGGAAATTAGTGAGTCCTTTTGATTTGCAGACTCTGATCTTTTCTTCAACTCAGATTTTTAAAATTATGCCACGGATTACTGCTTATGTTCCACTAAGATTTATTCATCTGTAATCCCAGACTAACCATTTTCTAAAGCAAATCAAGTAATAACGCACTAGCTAAGATTGTATAAGGCACATATAAACTAAAGGATGTTTAGAGGATCACTGGATTTCACCAGTAGGTGTCATTTTACTTCTTACCTGCGATGCCACCTAGAAAAATCTGTGCTTTTTCTTTCAATTACCTGTGAATCTCTTTGAAAAGTCATTGACAAGATCTGGTTAACTATAAAACTCAACTTAATGAATCATATAAACCTTCATGTATCATGTGATTTCTTCTTCTCTCTTACTATGCCCTGCTTCTCAATCCCCAAAACCACCCAGCCATAATCAGTTGGTCTAAGTCTTGTTGATTCTAATTCCAGAATTTTATTCATGTATGTCCATTTCTTCCCATTTGCTGTCATAACTGAAATCATTATTATTTATTGTTGACAACAGCTTCCTAATTGGCCTCTCTCTTCTGTCCTCAGCTCATCTGATGTACTACTGTCAAAGAAATATTTCTAAAATATAAATTTTATGTTTCTTACTGTAAAATCATTTTCTAGGTCTGCATCATGAAGTTCAAGCTCTCTAGCATGCTATGATGTGTATTTTTGCCTCTGTATGTAGTACTGTCTTAGTTTCCTGCTACTCACCAAAAGGAATTTTAAACTTTGGTCATATTAAACTATCAGAAGTTTTCCAAGAATACCCTGATTTCGATTATGTCTTTGCACCTTCTGACTAAAATAACCTCACTCTGCTCTTCGCTATCTCATAACATCCCACTCATCCTTTAAGGCCAAGTTCATCTAACCTGAATTTGTGATATCTTCTTACACCCTTCATCTAAAAGCACACTAACTACTTCTGTTTCCACATCCTACTATGCAGGCCTTTATCAGCCCTTATCATATGTATTTTAGTTATCAATTTGTGATCATTTTTATTCAATGGACTATGAGTTCTTCAAGGGCAATATATTTCTAGCACTTAATTTCTGGTACATAGGAAGTACTCAGTAAATGTCTGTTGAATGAATGAATGAATGAATGAAGCTGCATTAAAAAACAAATGAGGATCATTGACAAAGACAAGTGCTTCCTAAGTTTTGTATTTTGCCATTTAGAATGTAGAAAACATTTGCTGTTACACAGCAGTTATGTTCTCACTCTACAGCTGGTTATCTAGTGTGGTAGCAACCACTCACATGTGGCTGGCTGCTGATCACTTGAAATGTGTCTAGTTCAAGTTAACATGTATGGTTAGTGTAAAATACACACTAGACTTCAAAGAGTACAAAAAAAGAATATGAAACATTTCAGCTTTATATGTTGATTACATGCTGAGATGCTATTTTGCATATTTGAAGTAAAATAACATTAAAATTACACACACAGATCTCATCATGTTTCTATTAAAAATGATGTTCTAGCAAATAAGATAATTCAAACTGGAAAATCACGTTGTTAATAATATTAGTCTGAAATGGGGAGAGTGTTCTTTCCTTAACGTGTGGAGACAGAGCTGATTTACAGCTGGACTGAAGACACTTGGATATCTGGTTTTTGAATCATGGCCAGGGGCAGTGGGATTTATGATGTACTTGTTCAAGATCCAAAACTTCCCAAACTCCCCCTGGGGAGCCCCAATGTAGTTGTTTTATTGATGGTTGGCAAGTGGCCTAACTGGCAATGGTGGCTTGATCATTTAAAGGGCCTCTCTGAGAGTTTCTTGTCAAGTTATTCAGAAGCCAAATCTTGGGGGTGGAGCTGGAGACTCAGCATAATCCTTGTGTGCACGGAGTGGGAGCTTCTTATGGGATGTCTCTCAGAATGCTTACACATATTCTTCTCCTTTTGCTGCATGATATCCTTTGGCTTTACATACAAGCCTTACTTGAGTATATTCTGTGGAGTTTGGTAAGTTCTTTCAAATACATAAACTGGGGAAAACTTTGTAATGAACTACATTAAAGAAGTGCAGTATAGATTTGTTATTTATTAAATGTTTCATGCTTCAGGTAAATCTTCAAAGTAGATTAACAGAATTTTTTGTATGCTACATCCTTGAAAATATTATATTAAGTTGATTTACTTATGTGAACTCTGAATTTATTTTTCCTTCAGCAACCCTTAATAGAAAGGGTTTTACCAATCTTGGTTTATTCTTTGATAAGTGGATTGATTGTACTGATGAATAAGCTCCGGAAACTAAATTTTTTAAAATGTCATTTCCTACAATGACATCTATTGATTTTGACTGTCTATCATCTCCATTTCCTCTGAGAATCATCTGACTTTGGTGAACATGACACAGAAAAATCTGACTCTGCAACACATCACACACACACACCCCTCCAGGGTTACGGGGAGGTCCTGCAGGGCCCTGGCACAGTAAGTCACTTAGCCATGATGACTGCTTCAGGGTAAGTATGTGAGCCAGGAACGGACTATCCAAGTCCTCCCCTCCTAAAAAATGAAAGTCTATCTCCCACAGGAGAGAAACAGCCAAAAAGAAAGAGAAACAGAGCTCACCTGCTAGGCTCACCATAAAGACATACAGAATTTACAGCCCACCAAAAGGAAATGACTTTGCACAGTCAATAAATGAAACAAATCCTGCTTAATTTCCAAATAATGACAAAACTTTACACCTTAAGAATCACCTTGTTCAATCCTGTCATTTTACATATATGATAAAACTAAGTCCCTGAAAACAGTAATTATCTCTACAAGGTATTTCACAAATAGCAAAGCTAGAATTCCACTCCAGGTTGTCTGATTGTTAGGAAAATGTTCTTTGATACTCTTTAAAAAGTAGATTAAAGGGAGATAACGCTTTTTGTTTTAGTCAAAAATCACCTGTTGAGTAATTTTAACACCCAAATGTAGACTTCCTCCAAAAATATGACTATCAACCAATTTGATATGCATATCTAACATTATGTCAGAAAACTACCTTACATAAATTCAAATTATTCTACTTTGTAGCCATTTTATCATCATTATCTAGGTAACTGTTATGACCCTCAGAGCAAGAGTCCACTATCAAACAACTTTAGTAGTGAAAGATGCCATCTGAGGGTAAACTAAACAGAGCTACCAAATCTGGGGAACTGTCTTATAATTAAATTATAGTTCAAACACTAAGCCATCATTTATTTCTCATTTCATGGAATACTAGAGAACCATAAGATGTTTTGTGAATAAAAGATACTAAAGTCAAATAAGTTTGGGAAAAGTCATGTAAAATAATCGAATATATAAACCAATATAAATAATAAATATACAGTTGGTCCTTAACATGAATTGAGCTGCATGGGGTCCACCTACATGCAAATTTTTTTCAATAGTAAATACTAGAGTACTACATAATCTGTGGTTGGTTGAATCTGCAGATGTGGAACAGGGACTGAGGGCTGACTTTACGTTATATGCAGATTTTCTACTATGCAAGGATGGGAGCCCCTAACCCCCTGTAATGTTCAAGGGCCAACCGTATATATGTATGTATGTGTTATGTGTGTATATATCCTCCCTCTTGGAGATTCATAGTGGACATTAAAAATTAAGTCTTGTAGTATAGAAAATGCTCAAATTTAATTCAGCATTTCTAAAACTTTTTTCACTGTAATATACTTTTTCACCAAACAACTCATTAACATAAGAAAAAACAGTATTGTGAAATATATTTTGGGGAACACTAATCAAAATTTTTTGGTCCTACCGTACCAAGTAAATAACATATCCAGATTTATATTGACTATAATCACGTATATATAACATGTCACAATTTCCAGGTACTTTCACTTACATTTTGCTTATTCCATCCAGGATATAGAATGGTGCCTATTACATGGTAGAACCAATATTTGTTGATGAATGAATAAAAAGCACAATCAATTCCTGGCTATCAAGGTAATGCTTATAAATGGTTTTTAAGAATAAGATACTTAGGGGAGAGTAATAGCTCTCCCCTATTAGAACACATGTCTAGCATGCAGGAGGTCCTGGGTTCAATCCCCAGTACCTCCACTAAGGAAAAAGAAAGAAAGAAAGAAAGAAAGAAAGAAAGAAAGAAAAAAAAAAGGAGTAAGATACTTAACCATTAAATGGGTTTAGGTATGAAAAAACCCACAAATTTACCATAACTTTTAGACAGTAAGAGCAAGAGACCATAACACAAGACAGTAATGAGAAAAATCCCTAACTTTCAATCCATCAAAGCAGACATTTAGTATACCAAAAATTAAATACCACAAATATGGTGTATATATATGGAATATATGACACCTTATGGTACAAAAAACACATTTTTATGTTTTAAGGTATAAAAATGAACTTAGTGTTGCCACTAAACTCAGCTGTCAACTTGAATTTAACTTTGGTAGGTTACCTACTACTTTACTACTGCGGCAAATAATTCACATTTATAAAGAATGAGTACTTCTGATGATCTACACTTTTAGGCTGCTATTCTACGCAACAAATGCCATCCTATTTTTTAATACCTGCCACAGAAAAAAATGAAGTTCTACATTAGGTTTGGATTCTAAATTTGAAACATATTAAGTCAAATATTCTTTGTCTTATTTGTAAAAAATAATTTTAACTACTGACCCTTTTTTGCTAAGATACTAAAAACTCTGTAGAAAACTACTTTACACTACTTCTTAAAGTTTGCTCTCAAGGCTTTAAGTATTAAAAAAAGATCAATATTAAATAGAAAATCACCAACTGGCATCCATCACAGTCATAAGTAATCCATCCAAGAAATATCAACAGATGCTAAAACCAGAGGGTAAAAATTTGGTGAGGAATAGTATGTTTACAGTTTCAAAGTATCTCCTGCAACTCAAAATACTTACTGATTACAAGTACAAATCAAAACTACTTATTAATTTCAAAGGAAAAAAATAATGTTCCAATGGAGAGACCTAGCAGACAGAAGCTTAATCAAGGGATCAGGGTACAAGACATCACCAATCCAGGACAAATCAAACACAAGCTCCACTTGAGAGGATGCAAAAAGAACATATCAATCCTTTTGGGATATTCCTGATGAAAATGTGCAACCTGAGTCTAAACATGAAAAAATTTCAGACAAAAAACCTGTGGAGGCACAATCTATAAGTAACTGACATAACTGTCAAAATTAATCAGTTATGAAAGTCAAGAAAAGGCTCAAGAAGAGTACCAGTTTGAAAGACTGAAGAAAGAGGACAACTAAATGTAACCTTGATATAGATCCTTCTGATAAAAGGAAAAATTTGGTGATATAGGAGAATGTCCTTGTTTGTAGGAAACAAATACTGAAATATTTCCAAGTGACTGGACACTATGTCGAAAACTTACTCTTAAATAGTTTAAAGGAAAAAAAAAACCCTCTTTGTACTATACTTAGAAAAAAAGATAAAAATTTAGATAAACAACACTTTAAAACCAATATTACATATTTCTACCAGCTTTAATATGAGTTTTATTTTCTTCTGGACTTGAAATTAAGGGTTTTTAAACTAATCATCTACGTTTTCGGGTTTCTGAATTCCTAGGTTCCAATGGGGTTGGGAGATCCTTATATGTATGGGAATACCGAGGAGTACCACAAAGATTAGGGACGTAGGCACTAATAGGAGGAAGAACAAAAATATATTAAGGAAAACTGGAACCTACTATCAAAAGGGCTATTGCCTGGAGGCACACATAAATAGATCTGCAGCAAATTTAAAATAAGTGCTTTTCCAGAAGATGACTGCTACCAAAAAGCAGAGGTAAAATGTATCAAAATATGTGGCTACAAGTATTGTTAATTTTTACCAAAAACAAGCAAGTCTAAAAACTCACACTGCTATAGACAAAGTTTTTAATATGACTGTTTATTTTCTACACTGCAATAATTCAGAATGTACCATTCTTTTTTTAAAAAGTGGGCATTCATATTTTAAAGTAAACAGTGAAACATTAGCAATAGCTACAAAAGTACTCTTTTAGTATGCTACCAATTCAAAGAACAGTTCCTTTCATTTCCCTAAATTTGCTGGTAAAGAATCTCTGTGGGTAGAACTGGGATAATGCAGATTAATAAAGAAATGCAAATTCCTAGGCTTCATCCAAAATTCAAGGAAGGCCTTCATAATCTGTTCATAAGCATCCTAATAAAACCTTCATGGAGGTTTTGTATTACTTGTGGAGAAAAGAGTTGTAGGATTGTAGGATTGATACTGTTATTCCTAGAAAGGTCAGCTTGCAAGGCTAGCTCTTGGTTGGCAACTGGTAACTGCGCTTTCAACACTGCTTCCACCATTCCCAGTCTGATAAGATGGCACACTGTGCCTCAGCTATCTGAACAAACAATATGATTTATGCCAAATCTCTGCTTTCCTTCTGAGCCTCTGAAGTTCTGGTGCATGCTAAAGCAGGGAGTTCACATGGATTGACCCCAGTACAAACTGGACTTCTGGGCTCAGGTGAGCTTCCCTGGTATGTAACATATCACACATGTGGTAATAACTCATTGCTAGAGGGATGAGGCATGTTCTGTGTGACTCCACCAGAAGAAGACTGCTGAAAGCTTGAGACTTGCTTCCTCCAGACTTCACCCTATGTGCTTTTCCCTTTTCTGAGTTAGCTTTGCATGCTTTTGCTGAGTTCTGTGAGTATTCCTAGTGAATCAAATCTGGGGTCATCTTATGGACCCTGAACACAATACTTTTAATGTATAAAATTACCTTCTATAAAGTTTCAAGTGTACCAAAACATGTTATATATACATTAGCAACTTGCAATTGATAACTTTAAGATGACAAAAGCTTAAACTAAGTCCGCTACCACTCACTACATTATCTACATTTTGGACTACTAGGAGAAACAATATCAGAAGATTATGTAAGTTTCATTTTCTCAAAGCTCAAATTTGCAATTTCAACTGTAAATAAAGTTATTTGACACTTTACATACCTGGTTCTTACAAATGATTTCTATTTGTGTAAATATTTTAAATTCAAAACAAAAGAAAACCCATCCTTATCATCAAAAACAAACAAACAAATCCAAATGCAAACTCAAAACAGTTTACTGTTCATCACAATTTAGGTACTGTTTAAAAGGGATGCATTCTTACCGTGTGGAGTTATTGTCTGTACAGGCTTAGTGGGGGATCTCACATTCCATATAGTCAAGGTGCCATCTGAATGACTGCAAATAAATTGTTTTCCTTCATGATGCCAAGCTACAGAGTGGATAGCCTATGGGAGAGGAATGAAGAATTCCACTTTTAAAAACAAAAATTTATTTAAA
The DNA here is from genome assembly GCF_009834535.1 of Camelus ferus. Taxonomy (NCBI): domain Eukaryota; kingdom Metazoa; phylum Chordata; class Mammalia; order Artiodactyla; family Camelidae; genus Camelus; species Camelus ferus. The sequence goes on along the minus strand of NC_045703.1, from coordinate 58,006,931 downwards.
CACCAAGGTGTTCATAATTGGTATTATAATTAATTTTCATTTTAAACTTTTTTACATTTCCCAAGTTAAAGTCAATGTTAACTTTAAGTTCCCATAATAATTCAGTCCTCCTGCAATAGAAATGAGATTTATTTTGGCATTGACATTATTTTAATTCTTTTTACTTTATTTTCTCCTTAAGCGAGCATAAGGATGATACAATAGTGATACATGTATTATTGACAAGTTCAGGAAAACAAAACGTATTCTTGTAATTTCTTAGAATAAACTATAACTAAGCATAAATTACCAAGGAATTATAACCAATATCCCATTGGAAAAACTAGTTGCACTGACAGGCTAGAAAAAATTTTAAAAATTAAAGTTTTAAGAAGATAAGATGTAGATTTGGAATTAAGAACAATTAAAAACCCCTCAGATTCAGCTTCAAGATATATTATCCATTTCTCACAGAACTTAGTTTAACTTATACACAAAGTCATCACTTACTATCATCTCATGCAATGTCCATTTATTTGCATTCCTCATATGCTATTTACTTCCAAATATTCATAGGTTTTTCATCTACCTTTTTATTGATTTCTAATTTAATTCTGTTATAGTGAAAGAACGTATTTTTTATTTTTTATAATTTTTTAAAAAATTTATTAAGATTGATTTTATGGTGCAAAATATGGTCTGTCTTGATGAATATTCCATGTGTACTTGAAAAGAATGTATTTTGTTGTTGAGTGAAGTGTTCTGATTTCTACTTTGCTAATACTGATATAGCCATTTTAGCTATCTTGATTAGTGCTAATTTTACTTTTTCCAACCTTTTTTTTCCCTCAGACACCTGTGTCTTTATGTTTAAAGTGGGTTTCTTATAGATAGCATATAGTTGGATCTTGTTTTTAATCCAATTTGACTATCTCTGCCTTTTAATGGGGTAGTTAAACCATTTACACATTTACATTTAATATGATTACTGACATACTTGCATTTAAATTATCATCTTGCTGTTTTTTTCGTATTTCTCCCATTTATTCTTTGTTCCCTTTTTCCTTTTCTTCTGCCTTCTCTTGGATTGAAAATTTTTAAAACTTCATTTTACTTCCTGTTTGGCTTACCTATTTGGGTTACTGTTGTTTTTGCTTTGGTGTTCTCTTCAGAATTTGCAATATATGTCTTTATCTTATCATAATTCACCTTTAAGTATCACAAAACTTTAGGTACAGTATAAAAATTGTATTAATCAACAACATTCTGTCCCCTGACCTTTATGTTGTTATTATTTATATTTTAATTCTATGTATGTCATAAACCCTATATTTTTACTATGTTTGGCTTGAATAATTAATTCTCTCTCAAATATTAAAAAGTAGAAAGGCTTTTATGTTTACATACATATCTGCCATTCCGGCATCTTTCATTCCTTTGAGTAGATTCAAATTTCATCTCATACCATTTGCCTTCTGCATGAAGGACTTCTTTTAACATGTCTTGTAGTGAAGGTCTACAAATGATGAATTCTTTGAGTTTTTTTTGTGTAAATGTGTTTATTTTGCCTTTGCTTTTGAAAAGATATTTTTGTTTTCTTTCAGAATTGAAAGATTTTATTCCACTATGTTCTGGCTTGCATTGTCTCTAAGGAAACCATCTGCTGTCATTTTTATCTTTGCTTTTCTGTGTTTAATGTGTCGGCCCTTTCCCACATTCTTGTTGCTTTTAAGGTTTTCTCTATCACTAGTTCAAGTTTTAAGCAATTGAAATATGATGTACTTTTGTGCAGTTTTCTTTATGTTTCTTCTGCACTGAGTTCACTGAACTTCTACGATATCTATATATCCTAGAAGTTTCTAGGGGTTAAAATATTCATCAAATTTGAGAAACTTTGGGCCATTACTTCTTCAAATATATCTTCTGTCCACACTCTCCTTTCTGGGACTCCTATTACACGTATATTAGTCTCGTTGAAGTTGACAGTTCACTGATGTTCTGCTCATTTTTCATATTGAGTAGTTTCTATCTCTATGTGTCTTCAAGTTAATCAAGCTTTTCTTATGAAATATCAAATCTTTTGGTAAATCCATCCAGAGTATTTTTCATCTCTAGAAATTCCACTTGTATTTTTGAAGACTTCTATGTCATTCCTCAACATTTTCACACTTTCATTTACCTTTTAAAGCATATGGAGTCTATTTAATATTTGTTTTAATATCTTTGTCTTCTAATTCTATCATCTGTATAATTTCTGAGTTTGTTTCTATTGACTGCATTTTTTTTCTCACTTTGAGTCATTTTCTGGCTTCTCTGCATGCTAGTCATTGTGCCATTTATGGTGGGTTATTAAATTCTTTTAAATATTTTTGAACCTTTTTCCTGATTTAGTTATATTCCTTGGAAACAGCTTGGACTTTTCAAGGCTTGCTTTTAAGCTACTAGGCTAGCTAGGCCAATCTTTATTTAATATAGGGTTAGTTTGGCCCCACTAGTGAGGGAATACCTTTCTGAGTACTTTTCCTGATATTCTGCCATTACAAGGTTTCTCCAATCTGTTGAGAATGTGAACTATTATCAGTCTTGTGTGTGCTATGAGAATTGTTCCATCTACTCCTTACCAGTGGATCTTTTCCAAGCCTCATACACATGCACTAATCAGTATTCAACTGAAGACTCAGGGTGAAGGGCTCCTTGCAGACTTTTAATTAAAACTCTCTCCATCTAGGCAGTTCTCTATTCTCTGTTACCCTGCCTTATAAGTTATGAGTATCTTCTGCAATTTACTAACCCTGTATCCTCAACTCAGGGACACTGATGGGCTTCCAATTAGGTTTCCCTTTCATGTACTGAGACCTAGAACATCTCTCCAAGTCATAAGCTACGACAACTGAAGGGCTCACCTAGTTTCTCCTCTCTAAGGAATTCTTGTTCTACACTATCTGTTAATTTCTAAAAACTATTCTTTCATATATTTTTCCAGTTTATTTTTAAGGTGAGAGTAAATCCAGTCCCCGTAACTCCAGAGTGGCTAAAGCCAAGATAACTATTAAATTATAAAAAATAAAATGAAAAAAGTCAATCTTTAAAATGTGGTTTCATTGTAACATAGAAAACAGCTCTACAGGCCAAAGCTTCCGGAGAAATGACAAGAATTCTTCATTAAAAATATGCTTTCTTGTAATTCAAGATCTTGATTAGTGAGCCAAACAACTGACTAACTGAAAAGCTTACAAAGAATATGCCACTATGAAAACAAAGGAAATTATCTTTTAGTCATGCTTACAAAGATAATATGCAGACATTTACAAAGTATTCCAAGTATTGCTATAGTTACTCAGTGCAGTCTGCTGTTTGAGCAACTGAAAGTATCAATAAGAAGACATGACATATTTCTTAAAAACAAACAAACAAAACTACTTACACATTTCCTATATCTATTTACTGAGTTGGAAACTGTGAACACTCCTGGTACCCAAATTATGGTCACCAGATACCATTTCACACTGAAAGAAGTGAGTTTCATGGAAACAGATATTTTAAGTTTGGGGCAGAAATATACAAGATTAATGGGTATACTTTGTTATAACAGATGGCAAGGAAGCTATCCAAGATCATTATCACCAAAGGACTCAGGAAACAACTGGAAGAGATTCACTGACCAAAGATGGGACAATTTGAAAATCAATAAAGATAATAATTTCAATGTATCGTAGCATATGCAATGTTTAAATCTTTGCGTACACAGTGAAATGGAAAACAGGAACAAATTGCCCATCATTGAGATGACTAGAGAACAACCCCTTTAGAGTAAATACTGAAATAAAAGGAAAGAATCAAGCATTTATCCTGCCCTTCCTATCTGAACTGTACTACAATATAACCAAAAGAGTAGAAAAGAAGAAGTTTCTCTTTACTAAAGTGTCCTTGATAATAAATAGAGAAGGAATTACAGAATTAGAACCTCCCTATTTTGCAACCATTGCACACTAACAGATCTATGCCTTGAACATCACTGGCTGCTAACATCACAAACAGACACTAACATTCAGCCTGGTAGAAGAGCATCAGCATCATCTTTGAGGTAGTCTTGATAAAAATGAAAAATGAACCTAAATTTGAGCAAGCCTCAGTAAACTATCCAATTTATAGGAAACCTGAGGGCAAAAAAAAGACATCTTTTTATCGATCAATCACAATCTTTATTTGGATCTTCAAGCAAGCAAACTATAAATATTTATAGTATACTATCATTTACATAAAATAAAAAAGAGTGTACATTTATTAATTTGGTTGTAAATCAGAACACTTGTATAAAATAAAAAATAGCATACACTTATTAATTTGCTGGTAAATGCAGAAAATACCTTTGGAAAATACATAAGAAACTAATACTAGTACCTGAGGGAAGGGAATTGGATGGCCAAATGACAGGAGTTGGAGAGATTTTTCTTTTTGTACCTTTTGAGCTATGTGCATATATATATGTATATATATATACATTTGCGTGTTACTGCAATTACAAAGGTTGCCTAAACTGAAATCACCAATTAAGTTCTTAGAGAAGCCACTCTAAAGTGGAGAGATGACCAGAGTTTTTGATCAGCAAAAATAATTACCTCATCGTATGTGTATCTGTAGTCGGCTTTCTTTGATTTGAGGTCCCATAACACCACTGTTCCAGACTCAAAGCCAATCAAAAGCTGTAACAAAAGAAAATGCCACATTATCTAGGAATCATATTAATCATTTGAAACTTTTATTTGCTGACAATGAAGATAACTATTATCATTCATATGCTTCAAGTATGAAATTACAATTAAACACCTGCATTACTAATTACTTATCACATGGATGACAAATGAGACTGCAGTGCGTATTTATATGCCTTTGATGATTAGGGAGTCAACATATATCATACAACTGATTACTGAAAATGATAACAGTACCATTTTGAAGTCCTGAGTATATGTTTTCATTAATATGTTACTAATAAAAATTAACATTTGTATATTTTTTAAAGTTTATAAACTTTTCTATTTTAACACATTATCAGGCAATCTTATTTACTCATCTATATATTGATTAGTTCCAAATTATATCTAGCCTAGATCCCTTTCATGAGATTCAGACTTATAATTCCATTGGCCACCTCTTCACTTATTTATTCCACAAGAACCTCAAAGTAAATGTGTCCAAAAGCGAACTATTTTCTTCCCTACTTTCCTTTTCTTGTATTCCCTATTCCAGGTGTCTCTCTCAGCACTCCTTTTCTTAATATTCATTAAATCATTCAGGCAAAAACCTTGGAGTCATCCTTAACTATTGTCTCTCCCTGCTCAGGTAAAATCATCAAGTAATTGTAAAACTACATTCTAATATCTCTCAAATTTACTTTCCTCTACCTTCGATATCTCTCTCCTGGTTCAAGACACAAAGGTCTCTTTTCTGGGCTCTGGTCACCCTAACAATCCAGGCTTGATACTTATTTAACCCATTCCATATTGTAGCAAGGGAGGTACTTCTAAAATGCAAACCTGATCATGTAATGTATGCTTTTATTTAAAAATTTTTAATGCCTTATCATTTTTTTAACCATTATTTTTCTTTAGTGACACAATGTTACACAGATGTTTGGAAATAGGAGTCATTGATGTAGTTAAAATAGATTTTTCTATTAGAAATCAAAAGTTAGATAATATAATCTATTCTAGCACCCTAATATTTAAAAAAAAGTCTGAATGAGATTAACTTTGGGAACTAAGGAGGATAATATAATGCCAAGTCTCAAAAAATGAGGATGATGTAAATTTATTCAATAAGTCCAGTATATATTGATGAGTTACTAATTATATTGTATGTTGAGTGCTATGAGAAATATAAACCTGAAAAAGTATTCTTTCTGTGCTCAAGGAGTTTTTCAAGTTCAGGTGAGATGAGATGCACACACACTTCTACTTCATGGCAATGCAGGGTAAATACTGCAGAACTTGCCCAGCTAAGGTGCTAATGAATTTAGAAGTGAAAGAAAATATTTTCTGTCAGGATTATCAGGAAAGGTATCACGAAGGACAAACATTTAATCTGAGCCTCAAGATGTGGGTAGGAATCAGCAGAAAGAAAACAGTGGGAAAGAATTCCAAACAGAGTGATTTACATAAAAAAGGCATTGAGGCAGCAAAGAGCAGCTCATATTTGGGTAACAATAACTATTTGCTTCACCATAGCATTCAGGTAAAGATGTTCTTAAAGATAACGAAATTGAGGACTATTTTTTAAGGAAACATTATTTTATTTGTTAGATACTGAAGAATCACTGAAAGCATTTGAACAGGAGACAATTAAGATTAAAACAGCACTCTAGGAAGATTGATCTGGAAATGATTCAAGAATGGGTTGGAATGCCTTGAACTGCAGTGGTAATAATGAGATCAAATAGAAAAGAGACACTGCAGTGAAAGACTGAAATGACTTGTGACTGATTCAAGGGAGAAGAAAGGAAAGTTTTCAGTCCTTCCACGATGCCTCCCACCCAAAGGCCGGCTTTAAACAATTATTTAAAATAAATAAGTGAAGATACAGCATATGGAAACTTGTTTCATGTAAAGTTTCTCTCAAAACACACAACTGTATGATTATAAGCTAACTCCAAACAGTACAACTATCCATTTGTTTTCTCAGTGGCAAATAAGAGAACAGTGTTACACAACATATAGACTCCACCACTCTCCCTGATTGAGGAAAGGAAATACCTGGGTAAACTTCTTCACGAAATCCAGAAGTTTCATTTCACTGATTTCTGATAGTGATAAACTTCCTGTTATTTATGTAGGCTAATATAATTAAATTATATAAGTAGAAAAAGATCATTAAATAGAACTACTGAGAGATTGGTTTGAATTAGGAAATAGAAATTCATGGAAAAAAATTTTATTATTTTTTAATGTATTAATGAACTTAAATTAACAATAGCTAGATAATGACTGCATGAAATGGGTTTCAGAGTATAAAAAATTTAGTATTTAAAAAAAAATCTCTATTAATCTGAGCTATTTATGAAGAAAAATTAAGGGAAGATGAGACACAGAGACAACCTAACATAAGGGGTATGTGATAAGTGCTACAAAAATTGTATAACTAGTGTAAAAAAAATTTAAAACCAAAAGAAAATGGTTTTTGTCAGAATTATCAGAAAATCAGGGAAGTTATTCTGAATAAGCCAAAAGTAACTTATAACCTTTCATTGTAGTTATTACATTTTATTTGTTTTAGGGTTTTAACTGAGTCTTGAGCAGAAGAAAAACATGAGCAAAAGGAACATTTTGCCTGGAAGAAATGTAAATGTAAATGTAAATGTAAATGATTCTAATTCTTTCACTTGGACTTCATAATGCATAAATAAGTCATTAAGTATATGATATACAACCTTTGTGAGCAATCTCAACACTGCAGAGTAAGTGTGGTTCCAGAATAGTTTTCATACTTAAAAAATACCAAATTTTCAGGCATGTAAGTAAGTAAGTAAGAAATAAATAAATAATTTAAAAAATCTACCTTTCCTTCATCCATTGGATTATCACTTATATGGACAACAGGTCCTGGGTGAGATTTAGATGACCTAAAAAAAGTGAAGATTTTTTTTTTCACAATTAAAAATTTCAACATAACTACATATTCATTACAATAAAAATAATGAATGGAAAATAAAGATGTATTTACAAAGGCTGAAAACATTTCAGTAAGTAATCAAAACAGATGTATAGTTCTTACTATGGATCAAAATAGGAATCAGGTAAGGTGCTGAATTTTACACTGATACAAGCCAGCAAAATTTACAATTATGTACACTTTCTGTGTAGGAGAGAATCTTCAATTTAGTATTTTAGCATAGAAAATTTATTTCAAAGTAGAATTCTCAAAGTTAATATTTTAAAATAAAGCAACTTCTAAAATATCATTATCTTATTTTACCCAGTTCTGGCCTCTGATTGGGGTATCTTAGCAGGTCTACAGTTCACACCAAGAATAGGAAAACTTCCATTATGTTTTTTAAAAAAATCAACAAAAGTAATGCCACTAATACTTACTGGAGAAAAAGAAGTCATACAGATAAAAATGTAGCTGAACTGATGCCTCCAGAGTAGAAATAAGCACCTCCCTATTCATAAACTCTGAGGGTTGAGAGACCAGTCCACTGCATGAGAGCCACTTGTGAAACCACAAAAGCACCTACACAAGGCCTACCCACTACATGTTGTGATAAACTCAAAAGAACAGACCTCAAAAACCCATATCTTGTACCAAGGAACTGAGATATGATAACAACGTCCCTGCCAAAGGAAGGAAAACGAGGCTTCATACATCATTACAGCTGCAACAACGTATCACTTAGGAGATATGCCACAAATTTATCCTTATGCCAAATTCTGTGGAATGCAACAGTACAGAGTTATTTATTTAAAACCAAAAAGAAATGTTAAAAATGAATCTTGCCAATATCCTTAAAATCTGATTCTTATGTCTAAATAATATAAGAAAAAATTTAAGAGAAAGAGAAGATTCAAGGCAGGGTAAAGTTAGCAGTAAAGATCCTCAGGACCTTGTATACAGTACAACCCAGTTTTTGTTGTCATTACTGCTAAATAAAAGCAATCACCACTATATCAAAATTAAGGAAAATGAACTACCAAATTAATTCTGCAATGTACATTGCAAACATTTACACTGTATTTGGTGATTATTAAAACAAGTAGTGGTTTAGATCAGTGTTTTCCATACATTGGTGGCAACCCATTTAGTGGGTCATGAAATCAATTTTGTGAGGCATGACTAAACATTTGAAAGAAGAATTAGCAAATAAAAGAACACAAGAAAATTGGAATGTTTTTCACCCAATAAGAATAATTGTTTTATTAAACTTGTGCTATAGTTTATACATATGTGAACACATTTACACGTGTATATATCTATATAGATATACATATATAAAGCATTTAATTTTACAAACTGCCAACAGGGCAATATTTATAAAAGTCTAATAAATCTGTATTTAATATCAAAAATGTCTGACACATTTAATTCTATATTTATTAATTAGCTATGACACAGTATTATTATCATATATGGTACTGATACTTTCAGATATGGAATATTTGCTCAAACTCACAGTTCAATGGCTTTATTCCACATAATGACGTAGCCTGAGAGTGTGAAGGACTCCACATTCACAATGTGTATATTACCTCGTTCAGTGCCCACATAGAGCCATTTACTCTGAAAAGGCAGATGGCAAAATGTAACCCTGCAAGAGAAAATATATTCAAGAAGGAAATCAGGGAAATATCTGGTAAATTTTATTAACTGTATTAGAGGGTTGATAATGACATCTACAGTTTAGGAAGAGCAAAAAAGATAACCATCAGATTTATCAACTCACTGTAATTAATATTCAACTATGCTAATTCAACCTAAATGTCAAATGTAGAAGTCCTTATAGTAAATAGACAGCATGGCTTGACAGAAAGAAGATGAGTTTTAAAGTCAGTATGTGTTTCAAGTCTGGCTATGTCATCCACTACCTGTGTTCTTTTGGACACACCACAAATTTAACCTTGAAGCCACAAACTGGGTCTAATACTCACATCACCCATAGGTACTACTGAATTTCTCAGGAGTTGGTTAACACACTAATCCCTCTCAGTACCTGTACTTCCTATTTCTTCCAGGCAAAATGTTCCTTTTGCTCATATTTTTCTTCTGTTCAAGACTCAGTTAAAATGTCATCTTCAGTCAAATTTATACCCCAATACTTTTGTGTCTCTATTTACACTAACCTGGAAGTCTCTGGAAGGGCAAAGATCCCAGATACTCAGGCTTGGACAGTGACATGGGTATATACTCAACCTATCTTATTTTATGTCCTGATGATATAAGAGGTCTTCATTTAATAATTTACATGCATGTATTAAACTTTATTATCAGTCCAACAATTCCAAACATTTTCTGCATAAGCTTACTTGATTACAAGGTAAAGAATGAAAACTATCTTGTGCTTTTTGTAGAAGTTATCTTTAGTTAAAAAAAAAAGATAGTATGCTATGAAACCATGTAATGCTTATTTTTTGAGACTACCTATTGTGTCTCTCAAAATACACTATTTAAAATTTTAATTAATACACAACAGTAATAATAACTGCTAGGAAAGATACAGAATACAGAACATTTGCTATTCCCATTAACAAATTTCATCACAGAGAATTTTCAACACGAAAACACATCAAATATATACATGTAAATCATGGTCTCACTATTTCCTAGAGGTAATGTTCATTTAGGTAATTACTTAAGGTTCATCATCTATATTTTCTGTTCAGTGTTTTATATGATAGAGTATCATTTTTCCAAAGGATTTATGTAAATTTAACAAAGCAAGGAAATGTCTACTGAATCAAAAAACATTTTACAGTACTTTATCACTTCACAACAACAATAAATTTCACAGTCATATAGGTTTCAGAATTTAGAATTTTCCAGATTTTAGAAAGGCACATAATGAATATTTTGTGTATAACCTAATATGGGGGTAGCATCTCATAAACACACTATTTCTGAGGTATAATTTTTGGCAGTCTCTTTTTTCACTTCAGATAAAATTGTCATATAATGTTAGTTTCAGGTGTACAGCATAATAATTCAATATATTTATATATTGTGACATGATCACCACAATGAATTTTTTTCTTCTTGTGAACAGAACATTTAAGACCTGCTCTCTTAGCAAATTTCAAATATACAATACAGTATTATTAACTCTAGTCACTGGTGGTTTCTTAAAAAGTTAAACATACACCTGCCATATGATCCACCCATCCCATTCTTTCCAAGAGAAAGAAAAACATTTGCCTATACAAGACCTGTACCCAAACGTCCACAGCAGCTTTCCAAAAGCCACAAACTAGAAATAATCCAAATGTCCTTCATTTGGTAAACAGATGAGTAAACTGTGTTATATACTTAGAATACTATTTAGTAGTAAGTGGGAGTAAACTAGTTATATGTGCAACATCAATGAATCTCAAAATCTTTAGATAAGTGAAAGCCAGACAAAAAAGACATACTGTATGGTTCCATTTAGACACAATTTATATGCAAAAGAAAGTGCAAACTAAAATTTACTGTAACAGAAAGCAAATCAATGGTTGCCTGGAATTAGGGGGGTAGGGACTAGCAACAGAAGAAGGAAGGGACTACCACAAGGGAACATTTTGGGGTGATGGGTAGGTTCATTATCTTGATGGTGGTGACAGTTTCATGAGTGTATACATATATGTGTCAAAACTTATCAAACTGCACACTTTAAATATGTGCAGTTTATTGTATGTCAATTATATCTAAATCAAGCTATTTTAAAATTTTTTGTTTTCAGAGATATGTGACTTGAGGAATTATGAAACAAGATTCGTGACTCTGATTAATACATAGGCACAAGCTCTGGAGTTAAACTGCCAGGATTTAATTTCCAGCTCTGCCACTCACTAGCATGTGACCTCCTGTAAACTATTCAATCTCTCAGGGCCTCAGTTTCTAAGCAGTAAAGCACATCTACCTGTGTTCACCAGAGGATTATATAAGACAAAGCATGATAGATGCTTAAAATGGGGCCTGACACAGAGAAGTGTTCTATAAATGTGAGCTAATTATTAAAACTAAGTGACATTCTACCAATTAGAAGTTATAGGCAAATTTTAACAACATGAAGAAAATAAAAGTACAATAGCATGCCTGATATAAAATGAACAATGCCATAAATATCCTAAAAACAACTTTTCATTTGAAATGTGCCTTAAACTAAAACATGACTATAGCTTAAATATTTTGAAAATTCAAAAATAATTTCAAACTAAGACAAAAATAATGACAGTTTGATTACAAAAATCAGAAATACCCAACTTCTTGATCTGTTCTACTATTTTGCAATTCTCCATTCTTCTTCACTCTTCAAAAGCAGTAGCTACTGGCTTGCTTAATACAATTATATGACCTATCTTTGATTTTAAGATTAACAAAATTATTTAAATAACATGCTTATAAAGTTTATCTTATCTCCTTAAGGGCAGAGATTTTGGATATATCATACAATATTTTCTGTTCCTAGCAGAGCAACATCATACTGTAGCTGGTTCTCAAATATTTAAAGAATGAAGAATAAATTCTTTACTGTTCAGAAAAAACTCTAGAACTTTCCCCTAGATTCACTTTTTCTACATCAGCTATATCGTAAGATTTTTTTCCCCCAGTTAACTATAAAACCAGCTTATATTGCTGGGAAATTTTAAGCATCTTTACATTTTTCAGAAATGAGAACTATTTAATGTTTAACATTTAAAAAAAGAACTTAAAATGTTCCTTAATTATCTGGCACCAAGACTTAAATGTGGTCCCTAGAATGAGTCTCATACATTCTTTTCCTTTCTTTTTTTTAATGGAAGTATGGTCATTTTACAATGCTGTGTCAATTTCTGGTGTACAGCATAATGTTTCAGCCATACATAGATGTATACATATGTTCCTTTTGACATTCTTTTTCACTATAGGTTACTATAAAATATTAAACATAGTTCCCTGTGCTATACAGTATAAACTTGTTTATCTATCTTATATATGGTCGTATCTGCATATCTCAAATTCTCAAGAGTCTCACATATTCCTAAAAAAATACAAATTGTATGAGTGTATTTGTATAATGTACTACCACATTTAAAAATTACTCTGTTCCATTACTACCTTCATTATGGCACTGAATAGTCATTTCAAACTTAAAAAGAGTTCAGGTCAACAGATGTAAAAATTACTGAAAATAAATAGAAAGTTTCAACAATGAACTAAATATCACATGAGGCAAATTATTACAGTGATGGCCTCAATATATGTCATCTCCCTCCCTGTATCCTCTTGCTTGTGTAGTCTCCCCTAATATTGACTCTAGAATTGACCATCAGACTTACACTGGGCAATGGAACTTAAGAAGTTGTGCCACAAGCAGAGATTTGAAAAGTACTTACACACTGAGACTTTTGGAACCCACCTGCCACATGGTAAAGCCTAGAATAACCTTTTGGAGACACTGGCCCAGCACAAACCCAGCGCCAATCACCAGACATGTAAGGCAAGCTTGATCATCCAACCCAGCTGAGCAACAAAATGAGTGTGGTCCTTAAGTGACTACAGGGGAAGACCACTCTTGCTGAACCCACCCAAGATGCTGATCCACAGAACTGTGAGCAAACAAAATAACTGTTATTTTAGCCTCCTAAATTTGGGGATTTTTTGATAAGTAGCAATAGATAACTGATCACATAATATCCACTCAGCTAAAATTCTTAGTTGAAAATGAAGAAAAGCTATAAAAACATATTCGAAAACAAATTCTTATAGATTTAGTATCAAAAAGACCCTAGGGAAATTAGTAATGCAAGCAGTATATGTATCGTGAAGCTAAAATATTACCTTAGATTAAAATCAAATTCAAGACTACTGTTTTTCATGTACTTTTATTATAAAGATTAACTTTTATTTTAAGGTGATACAGATCATAATAAATGACAGTGATTTCAGTTTTACTGATACCAGGAGACCAAGTTAATTTAAGTTTATGTGTTGACATATAATTAAAGCATAAAGTTACACCAAAAAATTTATAATATAGTTGAGATTCACATGGAAACATTAAAAATGCAGTAAACACTAATAAGGTTATATTGTAAGAATGGCATATTAAATTGAGACTGAAAAGGTACTTTAAAATGGGTAAGCTGAGCCAAAAAAGGAGTCTGACTGAAACCAATATGTTGGAAATACACAGATAATAAAGTTAATTCTCTCAGTGTGTCACTAGATAGAGCTGCATTCCAAGTCTCTACACTGGACTTACCCTACACAAAGTGTTACTGGAAACACAGTAATTTCTCTATTTCCTTGAGGGACTTAAAAAAATGTATAACATGTTACGTGCTAGGAAGTGATACATATATCCTATTCACTACTTGTCCTTACCATCAGCCTGTCAAAAATTATGTAGTCAATAAGCACCATATTTGGAAAATTTACTATCACCGATTTTCTTTAACAAAAGACATACACAGCTACTATACTGAAATTAATCATCCATAAACAAGGGCATAAAACACAGATGATTACAATTTTACAGTTTAATCCATAGAAAGAAATATGATCCAATAAGCTCTTCTACATGCCTATATCATCATTAGGTCAGCTCAGTATGACAGGAAATAAGTTATCACTTTTATATTCTCAGCAAATATCACACCATCTTGCAAATAATAAGTATTCAATAAATATTTGTTAAGTGAACAGATGAACTATATAAAATGTGAGGATTTATTATGTTAATTAACAAAACAGATATTCTTGACTTACTTTCCTCTCTATCTTCATGGCCTGGGTCTAATTTGAACCATTATCACTGACTGTTAAATCAATTCCAAGCTGCCCCAAGAGTTATCTTTTCAAAGCCAAGGGAGATCACACACACCATTATCCATCTTGAAAGACTCTTAATTACTTCCTATTTTCTACCATAATGCTTCTTAAGCAATATTTAGTGACACTTTGTGGTACCAGTGTCTGCGCAAAGTGGTTATAGATATAAAGTGTGCTGGATTTGGTCAACTGGTACTTGGCATCCTCTTCCATATCCTTCTATATGCCTTCCTGCACTGCAGATGCTAGAAAGCTAAACTTACATACACCAGACTCTACTACAGCTGGAGTTCTAGATGAGATTAAGTTTCAACTGACTGGATGTGCTTAAATCTGTAGGCAAAAGTGAGGCAGAAACCTTTCTGTTGCTGTTTCTGCTGATAAGAATGTTCATGGAGACCTGAAGGGTAAGAGGCACTGAAAGTGGTAAGAAGAGTTTTGGGGACCAGACACAGCATTCCTAAGCCTACCCCTGAGAGCCACATGGTGGGAGGCAGTAATAGTAAGTTCTAAAACTCAACACGCTTCCAAACAAACTCATCAACAGCTCTATCCTTGAATTAAATCCCTTTATGCTAAAATGCCTACAGTGCTTTCTGTTCCTATGTTGAACCTTGACTAATATAACAAAGAAATGCACCTAATCTGCAACTTACCTATATGATAGTATATGGGGACCCCAAAATATCCACTTATAATGTATCTTGTTCAGACAATGTTATTCATTCAATGATTTAAAGTTGGAAAAAAGTTGAGAATATAATTTTCTTATAATTGCATAAAAGGGCTTTCAGGAAGTAGACCTTGCCCATCTTTCCAAAATTATCCTCTCTGTACTACACAGCTAGCAATGTCTAACGAGACACAGTTCCCTAAACATGTGAGATTGCTCTATGACTTAGCATACTTGAACATAATGAAAATTCCCTTTCCCCTTTGTCATTGTAAGAAATTCCTACTAACCCTACAAATATGTTTATATGAGCTCCTTTAGTAATGCTTTAACCTAAAATTCCCAAAACATGGTGATATATCCTTTTTCTGGTTAATCTTTAAAATTTATAACAAATTTCATTACATTTATATTATATTATGTTTTGCACTGCATTGTAATTAGCCATTTCATCTCTCTTAGATAATTATAACCTCCACATCTTTCCCAGGATTTATCACAGTATTTGCATGACCAGAATATTAATATTTATCAAATGAATTAATACAAAAGAAAATTAAAAAGAAGCAAGTATTTGACACTTTTCTTAAATTAATTGTACTTTATACTGTCCTGCTATTAGATAGAAATTTAAGTTTGCATTAATAAACAGGGAAATGTATTAAAAACAGAAGAGTCAGCTGAAAGCAATTTATGAATCAGTTCAAAGGATTTCCTTTTTATTTGTAGTCCCATATATCTTTTCTGATAAACTGTCACAGCTACTTTAGAAAAATCTTCATCATATCTATAACACAGCAGCACAATGTAGTAAGTGTTCTGAAAAATAAGCTTCAGAGATCTTCGAAGGTCATTGTACATTTGTATTGATTTACTATATTCTTTATCAATTACAAGTTAATTTTTCTAAATCAGTCAAGAACTTGTGGAAAAATGTCCAAAAAAAAAATCATGGTATTAACTGTTCTTGTGAAATGTGACCTTAAACACCATCAATGACTACCAAAAAACTGAATTATCAGTAAGCAAAACAGTGAATATCAAATAGGGAAACAGTATATGTCAATTACAGGAATAATGAATAACATCTGAAAAAAACTTTTCCTGTTGTATGGGTGATTTCTTAAAGTTTTGTTTTTAATTATCTTGAGGAATGAAGATGCCAGAGTGTTTTTATATAACAAATGCTATGATTAAAAAAAAGCAACCTGGTACTCATTAGTAACTGCTACCTACACTTCTTTTTTATCCCCTTTTCTATATTAGATTGTCCTTTACTGTTTGGGTAGATATACTCCAAATATCTTTCAGTTTATGGCTTGTGTCTTTTTTATTATTAAAGAAATATTTTCCTCTCGTTCTCTCTTTACACACACATGCACACACACAAACACACATACACAAATATGACCCTATTTGCACATTTATGCAAACGTACTATCTCAAATAACTTTTTAAAATTAGTTTTTACTATGTTTGTCTCTTCTAAAATTTACTCTCTCCATAAGTCATGTTAACAGCCTAGAACAACATATTCTTCCATATTGTTTCTTCATGTTCATAAAATACACATATAAGATGACATAAATAATGAGTGGGGAGGGAGTCATTGTTTTTAAAAAGAAGAATATTGTACAAATTATTCTGAATTTTGTGTTCTTTTCTATCAGCACCTGATGGATGGAGTTTTGTCTTTTAATTCTGTGGTGTGTTGTACAGAATTTTTAACCCTTTCCTTTTTAGCTTGTGTTTTTTTGTGTATGCTATTTAAGCATACCTTGCCCAGGTCTTACAGACATTCCTTGTATTACTTTCTTTCAAGTTTTAATATTTCTATGGTCATTTCACATTTAAGTCTTTAACTGGTTTGCAATTTATTTCAGTCATGAAGTAGGGACCATTTTCCCCCATTTATATAAGAAATGTGTGTGTGTGTGTCTCTCTCTCTTCATAAATATATTTCTGGAGTCCATTTACTGTGTTTTCATTTATTTGTCTTCCCCTTATAATTACTGTACCATTTAAATTTCTACACCTTTATAAACATTTTGATATTTAATGAAATAAGTCCTATAATCTCATATTTCTTTTTCAAAACTGTATTGGTTATTCTGAGCCTTTCTTTTTTCCATATGAATTTTAGGATCAGCTTACTAAGTCCAATGAACAGTGCTGTTAAAATTTTGATTGAAACTGTACTGAAGTTAAGGATGTAGGAAGCTCTCCATTTGTTTAAGTCTCTTCTTATTTCTTCAATAAAGTTTTAATATTTTCTTCACATCGACCTTATACATTTTGCTAATGTTATTTTTAAGAATATTATAATTTTTGTTGTATGATCTGTGTTTTCTTCCCCTTTTTCCTTCCATTTACTTTCAAACTTTGTGTAATTATGCTTTAGGTATATCTTTTATAAACAGTTTAACAGCTGTATTTTGTTGTTTTTTAATTCAATCTGAAAAAAAAATCTCAAAATTTCAGCAGGTGAATTCAGTATATTTCCAATGATTTTGATTACTGATATGGTTGAACTAATTTTTTCACCTTATTTAACCATCCTTTTTCTTTATAACATTTTTTCCTTTTCCTGACCCCTGTCTGTTTTCTTCATTTCCTTTTTACCTTTTTTAAAATTTGAATATATTTGATTTACAATGTTGTGTTAGTTTCTGGTGCACAGCATAGTGATTTAGTTAGACATATATATATATTCTTTTTCCTATTCGTTTTCATTATAGGTTATTATTACCAGATATTGAATATAGTCCCCTGTGTTATACAGTAGGACCTTGTTGTTTAGGACCTTGTATATATAGTAGTTTGTACCTGCTAATTCTAATGGTTTTAATATATATTTTCTATCCTAGTAGTTACCCTTATGCTTCTAAGACACATTTCATTTTATAACTTTCTAACAAAGTCTGAAAGAATAAGTATGAGTATAGAGGTGGTTAGTCAGGTAAGTGTTACATATTTTTAGTTCCTTCACAGCTGATAATGTCAGAACATAGCTTATAAAGGTATTTCCAATTCTAATAGTTATGTCAGGAGTTCTCTGAGCATTAGTCAGCCTAAAGATATTTTAGCTCCACAAAATTTTCTTCACTTAGGCCTTTGACCACTACTCTCTCCATTGTTCTGTTTTCTATTGTATTCGCCACCAAAAAAAATCCCTACAATTCTTAGGCTGAAATCTCCATCCTTTGCCTTTGTCTTATCACTGTCTCTGTTTTTATTCATCCCATTGCCCTAAAGTATTTTTATTTTTAAGAAAATTACAATAAATGAATTTTAACTTTCAGAAGTTAAAGAGGATAGAGATAAAAATCACTACTAATAAATTCGATATCACTAAAAAAAGAGTATGGCTCCATTTAGAAGACAATGAAACAGACCAACTTCTGATAAATCACTAAAAACATGGTAGGATAAAATAAAGTGAGAAAGGGAATATAGAGAATATAAAAATAAGTTTAAATACACTGGAATGCAATGGGATATAAGCCTCTCATCTTAGTGAAATTCATAATATTCTGAATCATAAAATTTATTTAAGAAAAAGACAAAAAGGATCAATACTATGGATAAAACGGAACATATTCAAGAATTATGTCAAAAAATTTCTAGTCCTAAAAAGTTTACATATACTCTGAAAATATTCAGAAAACAGATAATTCCTCTATTAATTTCTCTATCTGACCTAGAACAGGAAGGGAAGAAAGAGAAAGACAGACAGACAGAAAGGTTACTCAATTCATTACATGAAGGAAGACTATCCTGATACCAAAAATGACAGTAAAAGGAAGAAAAAAGTTATATTCTAGTCTCATTTTTGAACAGAAGTAAAAATCCTCAAGAATAGATTACCAGTCATATTTAACAACATAAGAGAATTTTCAACCTTATTCAAAAAATTTCACAGGCATACAAGAAAGCCTAGTGTTAGGAAATCTATCAACATCATAAAATTAAATCAATAGGGAAAAGGGAGGTGAAAAATCACATGTTAATTTTAAAAGATGCTATAAAGGCATTCAATTAAAATTTAATTTCCATAATTAACAACCAATTCTTAAGGGAAAAAAATTCTATCTTAAACCAACATCCTACATTATGCTTAACAGTAAAACCCTAGAAGCAATATTTTAAAATTATTACAAAGAAAAAGATACTTGCTACCAATAACATCACTGAACACTGCTCTGGAAATTCTTGCTAATACAGGAAGGCAGGAAAATGAAAAATAAAATCTTCATCTGTATTTTGAAAATCACTGCCAAATTATTACAGATAGAAGTCTGCTGTATCTCCCAGGTATGCTGGTTTAATAAAAAGAAATCCACTGCTCAAATCTCTTTATTCTCCCATCTCAGTCTTTTTACAAAGAAGAAAACATTTAAAAGCTTTGCTATGGGCCAAGGACCAAATAGCACTCCAAGGATAATCAAACAACCTAGCTAGTTTTGGATTAGTAGGAGGAATAAAGATTATATATAGAGTTAGCCTCGAGCAATTGCTCTTGTTTTTTTCTGTTTGAAGACTTTCCCTCTTAGAACCTGTGTCCCAGTTAATTAACACAGTCTGTGGAGAGCCATGCCTTCTAGAGAAAAGAGATTTCCCACTATTTCTGCAAAGACAGTGAGGTAACCAATCAGTCAAACATTTCTGAGTCTTTTCTGAATGTCAGGCATAGAGACTGCTGCTGGAAATACAAAAAAGAAAATATATACAGCTGATATTCTAATTGAGAAGACAATCAAGAAAAACAAGGCAGTAAGAATCAGCATGGTGCGTGCTATTTTAGGGGAAGAACATCATATTATGGGATAATATAAAACCCAGACTTGGGAATTCAGAAATACGTATAAAAGGAAATGACAAGATTTTAAAGATGAACAAGTGGTAGCCATGGAAAAAGAAAATCATAAGCATCTTTTGAGCAGGGAGATCAACTCACATAAACAGGTAGGAGAGAGGATAGCTCATTAAAGAACTAAAAATTCAGGGTTGCTGTATTATAATGCAGAGAGAGAGAGAATATAGTGAAATGAAAATATGGGGACTAAAAAGTTGAGTCATAGATCATGCAAGACCTTTTAAAGAATGCTAACTATTTAAACATTTCAACTTCACTTTGAAGGCAGTGAAAACAACAGTGGGCACTGGTTGTTTATCTACCTACCATCCATACCATCCATCCCTCAGTCCACTCCTTCCTAACATTAGTCAGATGTTTGTTAGAGTGCCCATGTCTTCCTCAAGTTACCCATATACTTTGGGAGACGCTTAAATTGAATTGAGTTCCAGTTATCCAATCAGCCAGGATAATTCCACTTACTTGCTACCATTTTAAATCAGGTAATCCAAGCCTAAAAACAATCAGATAAACTCCCTATTGTGAAGGTCAACTGCCTTGGGATCTCAATTACATCTGCAAAATCCCTTCACAGCAGCCTTTGATTAGAATTGAATAATTAGGAGAAGATGTGTGTCAGTCTACCAGGGCTGGAAATCTTGGGGACTGTTTTAGAATTCTGCCTCTAATAATCTGCCCTTCACCCTCCAAAGATTCACATCCCTCCAAAATGCAAAATACATTCAGCCATCTCAACATACACAAAGTCTCAACCCATTACAACATCAACTCAAGTCCAAAATCTTAGCTCAAAACCCCCGGATCTCATCATCTAAATTTGTTGCAGATGAGGGTCCTGAGTGTAACCATTCAGTATGGATTTTAGAGACAATTCCACTCCATCTGTGGACCTATGAAACTAAAGAGACAGATTATCTGCCCTCAACACTCCCAGCATTTAATGGCATAGGATAACACCTGTAGAAATTCCTGTTTGAAATGGTTTGAAGTGAAAGGTAAAAAGGAGTCACTGGTCCATAACAGTTTTGAAATTTAGTTGGGCAAATGTTGGATTTCTCTTAATTACATTTCAAGGCTCAGGAATAATCCTCTGTGACTCTCAGTTCTATTCTCTTGATTATCCTTTCTTTTTCATGAAAGGTAGCACCTGTCTGCAGCTGAGTACTTTAATCAGCCTGCTTCTGGCTGCAGCCTCTTTTCATTTTGTGCTGTCTCTATGGTCCCAGCTGGCAATGTTTCTGCTATACAATTTTCTCAAGAAACATGTGGGTCTTCAATAAATTTCACTGAGCTTTACTCCATTAGAAAAAGTCACACCCACAAATCTTTTGGAGATAACACTTTATCTGGGCTTCTGCTGAGACATGATACTCAAATTTCCCACAGGCTATTTAGTTTAGTTGAGAAGATGCCTAAGGGCATACCCTCAGTCTCTTAAAAGAGGCCCCTTGTGTGATCAAGTACTCTGACCTTTCGGACTTCAGGAGATTCTTAGTGAAAAGTTGTTAAGTCACATCCTCATGTCCTTCCCTATGCCACATTTGCAGAAGCAATCTCTCTTTTGCCATCTGGATCAGGGTAAGAATTTAACAAATCATCAAGTCCTGGTTCCTTTAATAATTCTTCCTTCAAAGTCAGACCACCTCCAACCCTCAGCTAAATACAAGTTAACACTCATATACTGTGCAGGAGACACTTCTCTTAAGCTTTCTGCCAACATATAACAAGGAAACTTTTCCTCCAGTTTCCAAAAACGTGTTTCTCTCTTCCTTCTGAGCTCTCACTGGCAGCAGTCTCCAAGTCCAGAGTCCTATAAACAGCCTGTCAAAGCAGTTCAGGGTTTTCTATCACGTTCCTCACAACTCTTCTAACCTCTACCCACTGCCTGATTCCAAAGTAATTTCCACATTTTAAGGTATTTGTTACAGGTCTCCCCTCCTTCCATACTTTTTTTTTTTTAAACAATGTTAGTTTCTGGTGTACAGCTTAGTGATTCAGTTATATATTTTTATACATATATTCTTTTTCATTATAGGTTATTACAAGATACTGAATATAGTTCCCTGTGCTATACAGTAGGACCCTGTTGTTTATCATCCATATCTTTTTATACCTGAGTACATTATAAAGCCCTGTGCAACCAGACCAATCTCTCTGAATGTTTCTCTGGACTGCCTTGTCAGAATTTCTTAGTTATAAATTTATTCTAGGAAGTTACCCAACATTTCCTGAGTTTTACAGTCTCAAGGTCATCAAATCACGACTCTTTTCTCTAAACACTGAGAATATTTTTTTCCATTTTGAATTTTGTCTCAGTATGTGGTTCTCTACACTTAGAATTCCAAAGGTGACTCATCATTTCCGTATCACCAAGTAATTCTCTTTATGGATTAGAATTAGGTCCAGAGTAATAGGTTCCTCTGCCTGTTTTCCTAACAGACCTGGATATCATTCCACTCCTTTTTTCTAGTCCTGAATTTCCTCCCACCAAATCATCCTCATTTCTAATGCTTGTATACTTTTCATTAAGCTGCTTTCAAAGAAAAATATTTTGCCAATATGATGCAATTACCACAAAAAGTAATTATAGGTCTATAATCTGCTTCAATATTATTTTTTTTTCTTGTTAAGTATGTGCAATGAATTAATTCAAAATTTTTGGACTACCTGTATAGACTTTTTGAGGGCTGGTATCTAGCCAAGTACTCTTTTACAGCTATGCTCTGTTCATGTGCAGACTAAGCAAATGATAAGCCTCATAAATATGCAAAGCACAATATTTAGGTAATATAATAAGAATATAAGGGGACAAACTAGTTTTTGTTTCTACATTACTTTACTTATACTATGAAGAAAATAAGATACTATGGCAGCAGTCAGTTCTTGAAATATCTTATAGGCACCAACTCTCCCAACTGCTGTGTTGGTATCTGCATGGATTACTCCATTTATTAATTTTTTCTTCTTTAAAGGACTTTGGACATTGGTGCTCCATTGATAATTGTTAGGATGAAATTTTGATTATTAATGTATACCATATAATACTGTATTTTCCCAACCATTAGTTTAGAATGCATGCATGTTTATTCTTTAAACCAGTAGATAGATATATCATCAAAAGAAAAAGCTTTAAATCAGAGTATAAATAAACTGTAAATCAGTGTTAGGAATAGACTGTAAATCAGAGTGTTAGAATAAAGAAAAACATACCTTTAAAAGAAATATATCAGTTTCAATATAGACTCAGCTATTTATGTGTCTTAATATATGTATGGGAAAAAATTCTATGCTCTGAGCTTTCATTTAGGGAATTTTTTCTTCTTTGAGAATAAATAACACTTATATAAAAGCGTTTTATAAACAATATAAAAATTATACAATTAAGATATATAATTATTAAGTAACAGTAAGTCCTAAACAGGAAAGCCCAGATATATAATTGTCTTCAGTCTTAAAATGTTTCATATATTGTTATTTAAAAACTATTATGTAAAAATTTAACATAGTTGAGAATACTGGTCATGTTAACTCAAGTGATGAAAAGAGACTAGCAGACTGTTGTAGTTGCTTATAAGCCCATGATTTCCTCTCAAGTAAACTTCCTTTAAAGAAAAAAACCAAAACACAGAAGCTAAATGAAACATACTCTGGTAAGGCCACTACCAGATAGAATTTCACTTGTCAAATTCATAGTTTCCACTAAAGCCAAAGAACCTCTCCTTTACATGTGTAAACTCAACAGTGTGTAATAATGAGGTTCACTAATACCAAGCAAGAGGAACAAGGGGATCTATAGTTGGTTTCCTGGGGCTACCATAACAAATTACCACAATCTAGGTAGTTTAAAACAACAGAAATTTATTCTCTCACGGTTCTAGAGGCTAGCCGTCAGAAATCTAGGTGTCAGCAGGGTCATGCTCTGTGTGAGGACTCCAGGGGAGAAAGGATTCCAAGCCTGTCTCCTAGCTGCTGGTACTGCTAGCTATCCATAACATCTCTTGGCTTGTAGATGCACCACCCCAATTTCTACCTCTGTTGTCACACAGCATTTTCCCTGTGTGACTGTGTTTCTTCTCCTCTTTTTATGAGGACACAGTCATATCGGATTAAAGCCCACATTAATAACCTCATATTAACTTGATTACATTTGGAAACTGTATTTCCAAATAATATTATATTCTCAGGTACTGGGGGTTAGGACTTCAACATATCTTTTTGGGATACATAGGTCAAACCCTAACAGGGGATGTGGCATTAAAGGCCACACCTCTAAGGTTCTCTACTGTGATAAACTGTTGCTACTAACTCCCTTCAGGGTGCAGGGGATTTAGATGCTATAGCTACTACCAGTGGCAAATTAGTTCTTAACGATAGAAATTGTATGACAGGTGAATGCCAAATGGGAGCTGAACCTGACAACTGGTGTAATAAGCTATATGCTACTCAAGGAGGACATTTAAAATGTTATGTTTTTCTTCAACTTTCAACGTCTCTTTACTTTTTCTTCGTTTGGTGATTAAAAAAAAAAATTCTGTCTTGCATTGTTACCCTGGTTGCTTTTAGACTAGTTCCCTTTTAAGGACTGAACTGTGTCTCCTCCCCCACCCTTGGTTCCCAACCCCATTCATATGTTGAAGTCTTAATCCCAGTATCTCAAAATGTAACTGTATTTGGAGACAGCATCTATAAAGAGGTAATTTAGTTAGAATATGGTCATATTGGTGGGCTCTAACCCAAATAACTGATGTCCTTTTAAGAAGAGGAAATTAGGACACAGATACACACAGAGCGAGGGAAAGGATGGCTATCTACAAGCTGAAGAGAGAGGCCCTCAGAAGAAACCAAACTTACTGACATCTTGATCTTGGACTTCCAGCATCCAGAACAAAGAGGAAATAAATTTTTGTGGTTTAACTCACCTGGTCTGTGGTACTTGTCATGGTAGCCCTAGCAAACCAATATATTCCCTGACTCATGACTATAAAAACTCTTTGAAGTGGACTCCGTAAAAATGACCTGCACATATGAAGTCTCAAAATGTATAATTTTAAGTTGAAGGGGAGGGGTGTATTTAGTGTTAACTGCAAGCTCAGAATTGTTCATAATTTAAATAGATTGGATAAAGTTAGTATCATTGTTTCTGATGATTTTCCTTTTTCAATTAGTTGCTTCTGTAAGGACTGCCTACAAATGTAGTCTCTGGTTTAGTTAATGCAGATATTTTAAGTTACAAAATTATTACTTTAAGTAAATTCAATACTTTTAACAACAAAAACAACTATATAGGTGATTTCTGTGTGTCACATACTCTTCCAAGTGCTTTATAAACATTATTAGCTTTATAATATGCATCTTTGGGTTTCTGTAAGATAATAACTGTTCATTTTACAGATAATAAAACGGATACAGTTAATAAGTGACTGGGCTATGAACTAAGATTCAGTATACACAGTTTGGCTCCAGAGTCTGAACTCTTAACCACTAGGGTATATTGTTTCTCAGTGATAGAGAAAATCCCATCTTAAGGTAAGTAACCAAATATGGAAAGAACTAAACTTGACAATTAGTACAAGCTGACTGCTAACCAAGGAAGACATTCATAAGTTTATGTTATCCCCCAATTCAAAATCATTCTATGGAAATTGAGATACATATTTATTTTGTATGAACAAATGTCATTTGATTGGGATCTAGGAAGCTAAGATTGTTTTAACTTTGACTAAGATCCTAATGGTAAGGCCCAAGTCTGTCATGTTTACAAAACGTATGCTCAGAAGCTAGCATTAAGCCAGCACATAGCAAGCATCCTACAATCATCTACAGAACTAATGGGGATAGGAGGACAAAGTTATTTTAATATGTGAGAGAAAAGAATTGGTAAAAATTACATGAATCATAGAGGAAATTATTCTGCAAATTAGAAAACCAGCACACAAAGCAGTGAAGTAATCTGCTTAAATTCATATAGTTAAACCAAGACCTGAGACTCCAATTTCTCTATTTTTTCTTAAACATCATAAAAGTGAAATCCTATCAAAATATCTACATTACATGGTTACACAACAATGTGAATGTACTTAACACTACTGAACTATACACTTAAAAATGGTTAAGGTAGTGAATTTTATGTCATATACATTTCTGCATAATTAAAAAAAATTAAAAACAGAAAAAATCCACACTATGAAAAAATACAATTGAAATCACTACATACAATTCCTATTTATATAAATTTCCACTAAAATAAGAAAATTTAACTACTTATTAAGACAAATGTTACAATAAAAACCTTGAATTATTTAACAGTTGTTCAGAAAGTAATGAAATAGTGATTTATAAACTTTTCATATTTTTCTTGCCTTTCCCAGTTTCAGATGTAAAAATGCAAATAGCACAATAATAAAGTGGAGTAATTCAACTATTAAGTTAGCCTAAACCCACTGTGGAATGAGGAGAAAACTAACTAGGCTATTGCTTATTGCATTTCAATGTCAACAATAAAAATAAGCAGTGTGGTAGTTATTATAAGTACTCATAAATAATCCAGGTCTTTTTCTTCTCAGTTATATGAGTAAAACCAGGGATGGCCATGTGACTTGCTCTGGCCCAAGAAATGAGAGTGGAAGAGATATGTATCACTTCCAGACGGAAGCTTTAAGAGCCAAAACATGCTTCACCATATTCTCGTCTTCTCTCTACCATAGTGACTAGTAATACTGTAAAGACTGGCTGTTCCTCAGCCAAGATCCTTAAATAAAAATGGTAACGAAAAGGAAGAGAGTTTCAGCAAATCCACAAAGAACACATAGCATAAGTAAAAATAAACTTTTGCTCTTTTAAATCTTTAAGATTTTGAGAATATTTTGTTACCATAGTGTAACACCAGTCTATTCTGACTGATCCAGATATAAAAACTGAATGCAAAGCAGTTGAATAAAGAAAAGAATGGAATCCTATAAATGAAGGAGATGGAAGGACGGGCAAGGAATGACAGGATTTTGCCCCTTCACCTGCCTGGGGCAGCTGTTCCAACAGAAGGCTTCCATCAGAGTACAGATTACAGGGTATTATGAAAAATCCTGAATGACGCAGAGTTCAAGGTGAGGAGTGGAATAAGACTTGCCACCATGGGCAGGTTCCTAGAGCTAGGGGAAAGCCTCTACCATGCCCTGTCCCCTCCACCTGTAGCCAGGTGCCCAGGGAAAGTAGGCTCCTCCGAAATGCCACCTCTCTCCATCCTGCCACTTGAGGAGAGACTAACAAGGTTCATCCATGAGGCACCAGGCCCATTTTTTGGCACTGAAGTACACCAGCTGCCATCCAAGTTTGCAGCCATCCTAGAGCATTTTGTCCAAAGAAGATATTCAAGGACCAAGTTACTCAAGCTACAGTTTCTTGTTTCATATTGTCCTAATAAAGGCTGAGAAAAACTTTGAACAGGACCAAGCAGTTTCTGCTGGTCAGCTGGGTAAACTGTATTACAGAACTCAAAACTGGGAATTTCATCAGTTTCATTTCATTTGTAACTTTTAGGACCAATTCATGTAATTGCACTGGCTGTGCACTGCGTAACAGCACCCACCCAAGGAGGGGAGTGGGAGACTCTGAGGCTGCATCCATCAAGAAGGGCTACTCTTTTGTATTTCATACAAAGGGCCTTCTATTTGTCAAGATATGTGCCTATAGGCACCTTATAAACTAGCTTACTGTTCCTTACCCACATTTACCAGAACTTCTTGGAGACCATCCTTAGGGGAACTATAAAGGAGACTCATTATATACCAGACAATCTTGGCACTGACTGCTCTGGGACTCCTTGAGGTTTGATCCTTCCTCCATGAAGATTAACCATGATAACCTGCAATATATGTTTGTGAAGCTGGACCACAAACTGCCACATTCTTGTGTCTCAGTGAGGAATATGGGCATGCCACTGGCAAATGAGGCATCAGAGGTGTTCTTCTACTAGAATTCTACATTCTGCCAGCATCCCTCCTGTGGGTGGCGGCTTAAGAGAACTTTTACAGCACTACACGGATCAAATGACATCACTTTGATGTGCTAGAATGCAGGATTCCTTAACTTTGACAGTATTCATATTTTGGACCAGATAATTCTTTGTTATGGGGACTGTCTTGCACATTGTAACATATTTGGCACTAACCTTGGTTTTTATATACTAGATGCCAGTAGTACTGCTCACCTCTCCCCACCCCCAATTGTATAAAAATTGTCTTCAGACACTGTCAAATGCCCTCTGGGGGGTAAGCTTGCACCAGGTTGACAACTACTCTGCTAGACCTACACTTCAGTTTCCAGCAGGTGGTTTGAGACTGACACCAAGGAGACGTGTACTGGGACTAAGATGCTCATTACTACCTCCACCAGCCCTATAACATTTGAGGCTGATGCAGGGCACTCCCTGAGATCCCACAGGCAAATAGACTACGAAACTGCCAAGTTGAAAGGCTGGCCCTATTCCCGTCGGGTAGAGAAAAACTGAACCTTGACTTTTTGCTTGCTCTTTCTCCCCTATCTCCTCCCTCCTTCCTTCCATTAACTCCTTCTTCACTTCTGCCCTTTTCCTAGAAGTAGAACTGTGATTCCAAACCATATAGATGATTTATCAGCCCAGATAAGATGTTCCAATAGCCCACTTTGCTACTGCCCCCTGCTAGCTCTGGTCTGGCATACAATGTAGACATGTCCTAGTGGTGGCTAGAAAAGTCTGAACTGCTCTCTTTCCAGCAGCCTCTTTACCTTGCCTACTTTGGAGGGCTACTGTGGGCAGAAGCCCAGGCTCAAACAGACTGATCAGTTTATATAACCTGAACAAACTGATATTTATCTAAGCAGGAATGTGGCCTGATCCTCATACATGGATTGAGCAGTCTAATGCCTGCCTTTCCACAGGTATGGCATGAAGACACTAATTCCACTGCATTTAGATACTATGTAGATCTAGATTTCTTAACCTTAACACACGCACATATACATATATATTTATAAATGTGCATCAAAAAATTTATTTCATAAGCAATAGGGGAGAGGGGACTATATTCCTTACTCATATTTTATGCCAAAGTAAGTTCCATATGAATCAAAGATTAAGCATAAAAATGCAACTGTAAGAGTACTATAAGAAAATATGGGAGAATGTTTAAAAAGGCTATTCTATCAAAGCACAAAATTCACAGGTCAGGTGAGAGACTTCTATGACCAAGCTGTTCCACTTCTACAAATTTACCTCACAGGAGTACTTGTGTAAGTGAAAAAAGAAATATATGTAACATAATATCACAACAGAGCATAATGAATAGCAGACCAAAAATGGTATCAAGGTCCATTTATATCAGATCCAGTCCTGGATGTATTAAATGTCTAGTCAACTGATGAAGACTGACTGAATAAATTATAGTACTTCAATACAATAAAATATCATGCAATTATGAAAATGACTAAGAACATTAAAATATGCCAATATTAAACAAAGGAAACTTTCTTTTTATTGACTATGTTTTAAAGTTTCTGAATTATTTTTTGTGAATAAAATCCATCATAAACAAATAAAATTCAAACAAAAATTTCAAAGTAGAATTACAAATATCCTTTATATACTGTAACTGAGAGAATTCTTACCTTTCTCTGCAAAACTTAAGTGAATGTAGTATGGCAGGTCTCTTTTGACGTAAATTCCACAAATGTAAGGTGTCATCAGCCAAGGCACTCACAAGAGCTCCCTTAAAAATAAAGTGTAACATATTTTATATAGAGTACATTTACAAACACTGAAGCTACTAAAGAGCTGGCAAAAAAATCTCCTTCCCAAAATTTCAAAACTTTCTGCAAATAGATTTAATTTTGAGAAACATTTGCCTCACCCAAATTCTGAACAGCAGAATTTGTTTTAGTATAAACTAAAAGTATTCTATGATCTAGTTGAATATTACAGGTGATAGATTTGGATTATACGGTTGACAGTATATAGTTATACAAAATTGGAGGTTGGACTATAAGTTACTTGGTCCTTATTGTATACACTTCCTTGACTAAAAGAGAGAAACAGGATATGAAGTAACCTCTCATTTTATTTGGCTTAACACAAATTCTTATGAATGTCCTCTGCCTAGATCATAATTCTACTCCTTGAATGATATGGAAAATAAAGATAGTATTCAGTACACTGTAATTTCAATGTCCAAAGGGTTGAACAATCTGACTTAATTTAGAAAGTTAAAACACTTGACATTATTAAGAATAGAGGAAAAAAAATCTTTGGCAGTATGTAAGAATCAAGCAGGGGGGTCAGTCTCACCCCAGACTTCACAAATCAGGATTCTCACAGCAAGGACTTATGCAGGTGTATTTTAAAAAATCTCCAGAGGTGATTCTGATGTATGAATCAGATTAAGAGTTTATGAAGTAAGGCTGATTTATTAAGACATATGAATGTTTTTTCCTCATGAGTCAGATGCTCTTTACACTGAGAGAATAAGACAAAAGATGCAACATGAAGAAGTTATATTAATTTCAAAAAAGAGTTGCAATTCTAATCCCTCAGGTTATTAGGAGAAATCTTAAAATCTTCCTCTTTTAAAATAGGAGAGTTTCTCATTTTCCAAGAGAACTAAAATAGTTCTGAAGACAAAATTTACATTAAATGACCTCCCCAAGTCCCTTCCACCTCTGGAATTCTATGAGGGCTACTCTACTGTTTAACTGCTATTGCTACAATATGACTTCTGGAAAGCAGAAATACATAAAGTCCACATACCCTCCCTTTCACTAGAAAGCATCCTTTTGTCTATATCCCTTTGAAGCAGAGAAACTCAAAGGATTCAGAGTATCAAAGTTTGTATTTTTCATTCTTATTTCCACCATAGTTTTGGGCCAGGTCATCTTCTTTTTCAAGATGTTTGCCCCATTTTAGCAACGCAAGGAAGAAGAGACGATGTAGAGCCAAAATGGCAATGACAGCTGACCACCTATGGTGGCTCACTTACCTACATAGGGTTTTCCAAAACTGAAAGTAAATGGTCACTCCCAATTGTCAGATTTCCATAGCCATCCACATTTAAATATTCATATTTTGCTAAGCATTTTTAAAAACTGTCATTTTTAAGTACTTAAAATGCAACGTTTAAGCATGTAAAGTAAAATAACGCAGTCATAGCAAAGAACTTTACGGTAAGTTCTATAGAAAGAATTCTGTATTATGAATAACAACAGCATCAACTAGTTAAGATTGCTAAAATTTAGGTATACAGGTAATCAATCTGCAATATGGTATTTACATTGTCTCATACTGCTTTAAAGATATAATCTTAACACAAATATGAAGATGGAGAATAGGTTAGTGGTTGCCAGGGATTAGGGACTGAAAGTAGGAGGGGCACAATTATAAACTAAGAGAATTCCTTCATGATGATGGAACTGATTTCTAGCTAGTTTATGCTGGTCATTACACAAAATGTATGTATATGATAAAAGTGCACAAAACTACACACATACAGTGAGTGCATGTAGAAACTGGTGGTAAAATCTAAATAAGGTCTGTACTCCAATTACTAGTACTGTACTGATGTCATTCTCCCGATTTAATACTGCACTATTGTTACATAAAATGTTACTATTAGGGGGAATGGGGGAAGAGTACATAGGACCATTCTTCTGAAACTAACTGCCAGTCTATTTATTTCATAATGGAAAATTATTTAAAAATAGAATCATCTTACATATGAATTCAGCAACTTTCTAAACTGTGATTTTGTGTGTGTGTATTTTAACATTTTACAATGCCTATTATTCAGTCCTACACAGAATACTGAAGTTTTTAAAAACAAAAAAAACACTTCCTCTGATCCTGAAAAACCTACAATTGCATATTAGTTGGATCATAGTTTTACTAAATTTTTTATATTACCCTCTTTAGCTTTTTACACCATGCTGCCTCTGTTAGATCCTCTGACATGAAAAAAATAATTTCAAAAGTATCAAAAGCCAAAAGTATCAACTATTTTCTTTCTCTTATATGCATCTAAAAATGTATTCCATGGAACCTAAGGACTTAGGGGCAAAAAGAATGTCTGTGAACTCTCCTCACATCTAAGTATAGCAGAACCTTTCCTGGAGTAATTCATTTTTCTTCTTTTTATAACCAGCTTTTCCTGCCTGTCACTACTTGCAGTAAACATCTATTGTCATAGCTCCTCAGACTTTTTTAAAACCTGCAAACACATTGTTTACTCTGCTGATAAAACAGTGTTTCTCTAGCTCCCTCCAAACTTTATAGTCTATCAAAAAGACAGGCAACATCAATTACTGCAACCAATATGTGATACCAACAAGAACTTTGGACAATAACCAGTTTCTAATGGATTTTGGTTTCCTGGTTGTATTTCAAAACAACGCATCAGAGAAGTACATTTTGTTATTTATAATAAAGTCAATCTTTGAAAAAAAATTTAATATAGATTTTTGTTACATAATTTTCAATATTCCTGAAATAAAATTTAAATGCAGCACCTTGTGCCAAGAAGATTTATCTTATGCCATTCTATTTTCAACACTGTTTTGAGAAGCACCTTACATTATTTATATAACTGTCCATGATGATGCCTTAAATTACTATTAACTTTGACCTACCAAAAATTCGTTTTTGTTCAAATATTTAAACATGAATGCATGCAAGAATTCTAAAAAATGAGATGTGGCCCTATTTCATATATAAGCAGGAGAGATTAAAGCAATTCACTAACCTCATTAATCAGGAACTGAAGCTGGATTACTGCAGCTCCACTGTCATGTTGGCAATAACATTCTACTCCTG
Organism: Camelus ferus; assembly: GCF_009834535.1. Taxonomy (NCBI): domain Eukaryota; kingdom Metazoa; phylum Chordata; class Mammalia; order Artiodactyla; family Camelidae; genus Camelus; species Camelus ferus. The sequence goes on along the minus strand of NC_045703.1, from coordinate 57,974,075 downwards.
GACGACCAAAGCTGTCATTAACTTCATTAAGGAGTTTATGGTGTGTGTGGGCTTTTTATAGCAATTGATAAGCTATATAAATAGACTCAAATATTCCAATAACCTGATATTCAATACAGCATATCAGCTGAGGTCGAGATACAGAGTTAGGTTTATTACACATCAATCTGATCAGCTAGTTTCTGTGGATAATCAGAAGTCTCAGACTTCAGGTCTAAAAGAAATAAGACAACTGTCCCTTTTAGGGAAAAAAAAAGTGTTAAAAACAGCAAAGTACAGAACCAAGCTAAATAGGTTCAATCTACTTTACTGTGGCCCAAGTCTTCTTTTTTCACTTAAAATAAAAAGAGGAAAAAAGCCGTTGATCTGTGGAACATCCTATTTTGCCCAAGTCAACAAACAAATCTGTAAAGTAGACAAATATTATTTTGGAGTATTGTTTTTAGGACCAATAATCTTTTTTACTGCATTTTTCATTCTGTAGTGTCATTTTTAAATAGTGTAAGCTAAAAATATAATAAAAAACCACATAACTAAGTTTATACTTGTAGCATGCTATATCACCAGTAAATATATCAGTCTTTTACAATATGCTTTAATAGAGTAATAAGCAAAAATTTATTAACTTGCATATAATAATAGGAAATGCATGGCATTTTCTATGTGTTGGGCATTATTTCAAACATGTTATATATTAACTCATTTAATAATCACAATCATGACGAATATATAGTTTCGCCATATAAACAGATAAGGAAACTGAAGAACAGAGAAATTACTGTGCCCCAAGTCACATGACTAGAAGGCATGAATAAGCATTATAGCTCCAGACTCCATACACTTAATTAATACGGTATGCTGAGTAAAGAACAAAACAAAACAAACAAAAAAAATCCAAACATAGAACTTATTATGTGCCAGGCATTGTTATATGCCTTTTACCTTCATAAACTTGAAGTCATTTTAACACACTACTACACTGATCTACTTGACATTGAGTTAATATATATTAAGTGAAAATAAAGTTAAATCTAAAAATAAAATTTGATGGAGTTTAATAAAATTATAGCCCTGTTTATACAAATTCACATTCAAGTGTGTAGACTACTTTTATATTCTATTAATACATGCCCTAGGATTCTTAATTAAAAATAACTGCACCAAAGCTTAAATTCCTATTTTCTATATACTTTTTCCTTTTGATTTCTAGAAATCTTCGTAGGTGGTATTTATTTTCAATGGATTTTTTTTTTCATTTCATTACTGGCAACTAACTCTTCTATTATTTTATAAATGTATAGACTATTTGAGCATGTTTAGCTTATAGTATCCAACTTTTTAAACACCCCAATTTTTTTATTATTACTATTATTATTACCTTCAAAAAATGGTATTTTTGCTACATCAATTGACCAAACGCAACTACATGAAGCTAGATTTCAAATTACTACTGTTGGCACTTGGTAGTGCCAAATCACATCCTGTTCATCCATTTCTTCTGTCAGATGACAGCAAAGACCTTGTCCTTTTAGTCAATATTTCTAATTTATAAGTAATTCTAAGAAATCACTCATTTCTAAGTAATTCTAATATTTTCAGTTAAATTATTCTTTCTGGAACCAATTAGCAGATTCTATAGTCCTACTTAACATGAATGGAGTAAAATTTCTCTTATCTAAACAGATCAGGATTAAGTAAATAAAAAAAGTGAGCTACTGTAGAGAATCATTACAATTCTACTGACCTTATTTTTTTCATAAACCATACACAATTTTGCTAATCTTGTGATACTAGCTAAAGATATTTTTTTAAGTATGGATCTATTACAATTAGGGTTCAGAATTATTTTTCAATAAAACACAGTCATAACTACCCAGGTATAAAATTTGCAGTTTAATTTTTTGAAGTGGAACTTTAAAGACACTGGCAATGCTATCTAAATGCGGCATTCAAAAAGAGTCTTATTCTTTCTTTTCCAATTGTCTACTGTTGTCTTATCTACACTGGCATCAGACAGGAAATTTTAACTGATTAACCTCCAGGAAGTCTTCCCAAAGTATCTATCTTACATTTCTACATATTAAAAAATACACATTTGCATTCACATTTCATCAGTTTACATATTACTAAAGTGAATTACTTGAGTATAATATTAAGTACAACAGGCATAAGCAGATTTCGGAATAGACAAAACTGATTCTTGATAAGTAAAGAACATGCAAATAGCTTTACTAATTTGGGCCTCCTGGGAAATAGCCTACTAGTCTTGAAAATTCAGTATGCCCTGGGCATCTATCAATATTTTATTCATAGAGAATGAAAAGTGTCTAAATCCAGGAAGTCAGTTACATGGAGATCAAGAAAGATTTTATTCTTACTCTATGTGACACTATCTCAGACAAAACTGTACTTTTTATGACATTACAATTGTCATTTTACTTCTAGCTAAGATGATACATACACTTTTTAATAATAAGAACCACTTACTGAGTATCTACTAAGTTTTAGCCACTCTGACTTAAATCCTCAAGGTAACTCTGAAAGGTTATCATCCATATTTTACAGATGATAATTCTGAGGCTCAGAGAAGTGGTTTTTTTTGGTTGAGGTTACTACTGATTTCTTTCCCTTTTCCTTTGGATAGGGCAGTACTATGCTGCAGCCAGCCCTGAAGGGTACTACCACTAAAAAGCCCTATGGATTGGGGGGACAATTTATAAAAAACCATTACTCTGTAATAACAGAAAGTTTAAAATCAGATTGTAAGGAATGGATATTGTTTAAGTATAACTGAGATGTTAGTGTGGAAAAGGACATAGTTTTAGAGCAAGTAGTTCTCAATCCTGGTAGTATGGCAGAATTCTGCCTCTACTGCAAATTGACTAAACCCAAACTGAGAAGAAGCCTGAGTGTACTTTTTGCTGTTGTCATTGTTTAGGGGGCCACAGGAACATCTGAGGCATGACGAGAATTTAGACATCTAGTTTTAAGACAGTTCATATGCCAACTCCTTAATTAGTTGCTGTGACCTGAGGAGAGTTATTACAGCTCTCAATTTTCTCTATAAAATGTAGATACCTATCTAGTGTAGCCTGCAGAATGGTGGTGAGAATTAAAGTTATATACAGTGTACTAAACAAATGACGGCTATTATCATTATTTAACAGAATGTATTTATTACTTTAACAAGAACTAAAGTTACAGTGAACATATCGTAATTAAGAAAATGTCAAGTCTGAATATATTAGATCATAAAAGAGCAGGTCATAGATGCAAATATTCATATTCTTTCATACCTATAATGATCATTGCTTCCTGCACACATGGTTCTCCTAATATTGTCATTACTGAGTGTTAACAGTTGTATTAAAAATGGTCAATCATTATAATAAAGACCTGCCTGATAAATTATTCATTTATTGTGGCTATGTTCAAAATTAAGTGAGAAAATAAAGTATCTGAAATTAAAATGAAAAAATCCAAAAGGAAATAAAATTACATATTGAATAATTCTATAAAGATACTTATTAGATGCAGAAATATTTATTCATTAATCTGATGTCTACTCCTCTACATACGGATGAGTCAATTGTAAGGCAAAGCCAAACTATGAGGCTACATTATTTCTTGGTGTCAATTTATCTCACTTTCTAATTCTGAACTCCAACGTATTCTTTTTAAAATGTTATAATCTTCCTATCTCAGATACCTTTAGTCTTAATATTTCTACTGATCACCTATCAAGAGCTATGATGTCTACCTAATCCTACCAGTCATCTTTGTTTCTAGAGTAAACCAACAATTTCTCTGACCCATGACACATGCCAGATACTTCCTGTGCAGCTACACTGATGGTTTTTGTCCAGACAAGTACCACGGTACCTCCTGAAGAGGGCCTACAGAAGGCAAGGCTGTTTCGTTGGGAGCAGAGTCTTTAATGCAAGTCCTTGAATTTAGACATGATTTTCTGGGCAAGTAGACATTTGGTCCTGCCCAAAACGAACATAACACATTAGCCCATAAGACATTTGATGCATTCCAAAAGGTCTTTGACATTTGGTCATATTTAGTCTTGTCCAAAACATACATGGAGACAGTTGGTCCATGCCATAAGGTCTCTGATATTAGTCCTTTCCAAAATCAGTTTGGCATAGACCAAATACGTTCCTGGACATTTTGGATAGGACCAAGTATCAAGGACATTTTGGCATGGACCAAATGTCTCATAAATGTTTTGGACAGAAACAAATGTCCTTCAAGGAATCCTCTAAGTAAGAGGATAAGAGAAAAAGAAATATTTAAGAGAAAAAAATAACACATTAAAATTAGCAACTAATGAAGAATAATCAGGAAGAGATATGCAAGACAGATAAGCAGAAACAAAGACTAGAACCAGTAAAATCTTTTATTTTATAATGTTGTACCATCAAATTCAAATTCAGAATAAGCATTCATCCAATTGCCTAAATGATTATTATATATTTGGTTGGAAAGGGAGGGAGAATGGAGGAATTAGGAGGCTTTTAGTACATTACCATCAACATCATAGCAGTTGAGATTTACTGAACACTTAATATGTGTCAAGCACCACATACTACCTCTCGAAAATACCTTATTATAAGTTCTGTTTTTATAAATAAGTAAACTTAGGTACAACAAAGTTAAATAATTTGCCTGAAGTCGTACAACTAGTTAGTAAGGAAGATGGGGTTTGAACTCAGACAATCTTAACTCCAGAACACACACAGACACAATATAAATCATCAAGCCTCAATGACCCAAAAAGAAAGAGCCAACTTTCACATGTAAACATAACTTTCTGACTTATTTTAAGTCATTTTAAAACTGGAGTATAACATAAAGGAAACATAATCAACATTACTAAAGTCAGATTAGTCTAAATCAATAAACTAGACCAAACATAAATTTGGGTAGCAAGTAAACATCATAAAACCAATTAGACATAAAAACATGCTAACCAAAAATTTTTTCTCGAGACTCATTTTTCATGTTACTTGATGGTAGTAAATACCTACTTTAATAACGAAGCACTATGACCAAGTATAAAAAGCAAAAGGCTGGAGTTCTGTATTCTAATTCTAGTTGAAGGTGAGATAGCCACCTTACAAATGTCATCATGTGCAAAATGATGAACCAACCAACATTTTAGAGACTAAAGCTTTTTGAGAGGAACAGTTCTTAGCAAAGTTAAATAAGATATTAAAAAAAAAAAAACTCTGCCTTCAAAAAACTCACAGAAGCAAACACTAGTAGAATAAAGGACAAAAAACACATCATCATCTCAATAGACACAGAAAAAGCCTTTGATAAAATCCAGCACTCTTTCATGCTAAAGCACTCAATGAGAAGGGATCTTCTTCAGCCTGACAAAGAGCATGTATAAAAAACCCACAGTTAACATTACACTTAATGCTGAAAGATTGGATGCTTTTGTGCTAAGCTCCAGGAAAAGATAGGATGTCTGCTCTTACCATTTCTATTTAACATTATACAGGATGTTCTAGCCAGAGAAAACAGGCAAGAAAAAGAAATACTAAGTGTCCTTACTGGAAAGGAAGAAGTAAAGTAAAATTATCTCTTCATGATCTTGGAGAAGGAAAATTCTAAGATTTAGAATAAACTAAGAAATCCATTAAAAAACACTATTAGTATGAATAAATGAGGTCAACAGGGTTGTACAACATAAGATCGATATACAAAAATCAATTGTACTATATACCTAGCAATAAACAATCTAAACTGAAATTAAGAAAACAATTCCATTTACAATAATATCACAAATAATAAGATACTTAGGAATAAATTTATCCAAACAAATGCAAGATTTGTACACTGAAAACTACAAAACATTGTTGAAACAACATCTAAGTAAATGGAAAGACATTGCAGACTCATGAAACAGAAGACTTAATATTGTGAAGATGGCAATATTCACCAAACTGATCTACAAAATTAACATTAATCTCTGTCAGAATCCCAGCTGTTAGGAGAAACTGACAAGCTGACCCTGAAAATTTGTACGGAAATGCAAGGGACCCAGAACAGCAAAATAATCTTGACAAAGAACAAAAGTGAAGGACTCACACTTCCCCAATTTCAAAACTTACTACAGTGTTACAGTAATCAAGAAAGTGTGGTATTAGCATAAGGGTAGATATATATAGGTCAATGGAATGAACTAGGAGTCCAGAAATAAACATTTATGACAATTGACTTTGACAAGGATGTCAAGACACTTTAATGGAGAAAGAACAGTCGTTTCAACAAATGACGCTGGGACAACTGGATATCCACGTGAAAAAGAATGAATTTGGATTCCTATCTCGCAAATACTAGCTCAAACACTAGATCAAAATGGAACAGAGACTTAAATGTAAGAGTTAAAATGATAAAACTCTAAGAGGAAAACATATGAGTAAATCATTGTGACCTCAGTTAAGGTCATAGTTTCTTAGATGTAACACCAAAAGCACAGGTCACATAAGAATAGATTACTGGAATTCATCAAAATTAAAAACATTTGTGCTTCAAAGGACACCATCAAGAAAGTGAAAAGACAACCCAGAGAATGGGAAAAAAATATTTGTGAATCATTTATCTGATAAGGATTTAATATCCAAAATATACAAAGGGCTTTTACAACTGAACAAAAGGACAATCCAATTTAAAAATGGGGAAAGGAAATGAACAGACATTTCCCAAAAGCAGATTTGCAAACAGCCAAAATACACATGAGAAGATGCTCAACATCATTAGTCATTAGGGAAATGCAAATCAAAACCATGATGAAACATCACTTTACACCCTCTAATATGGCTGTAATAAAAAAGACAATAACAAGGGTTGGTGAAGACGTAGAGAAATTAGAACCCTCCATGTTACACAGAGTTAACATATGACGCAGCATTCCACTCCTAGGGATATAAACAAGAGAAATGAAAACATACATAAACACAAAATTACACAAATGTCCACAGCAGCATTGTTCGTAACAGCCAAAAAAGAAGAGAATCCAAATGTCCATCAACTGATCAGATAAGTAATATGCAACATACTTATACAATGGAATATTCAGCCATAAAAAAGCAATACTAATACATGCTACAATTTGGATAAACCTTAAAAACATCACGCTAAGTAAAAGAAGCCAGTCATAAAAGACTACATATTATATGATTCTATTTATATAAAATGTCCTGAATAGACGAATATATAGAAATAGAAAGTAGACAAGTAAATGTGAAGGACTGGGTGGAGGGTAATGCGGAGGGACTGTTAATGGGTATAAAGTTTCTTACTGTGGTAATGAAAATGCTCTGAAATTTTAAAAGTGCTGATGATTGTATAACTCTATTTTTATGGTATATAAAAATATTTCAATAAAACTGATACCTAAAAAAGAATCAGCTTGAATGAATGATAATATAAACAGGCAAAAGTAGAAGACTATGAATTTAGAGCAAAAATGATTGTCATTTATTAAGGAAACAAAATATATTCTTAAATATAATTTAAATTACCTTTTATCTGGGATTTTAAAATATCTTTCACAAGCAATGAATGAACTTAACAGTTTAGAACCTAAGTGACATGCAGAGGTAAGCAGACAATACAAGATTAGAGTTTAGCATTTTTTCCATTAAGCTCTTTATTTCCTTCTGTCCTCCACCCAATTTAAAAAAAAATTTTATTTTATTCAAGATTTAAACACAGAGAGTATTCAACAGATGAGAAGCAAAGAAAATGCAGTGTTCTCTTAAACAAGTAGAACTTCAATCATATAAAGAAATAGTTTGGCTTCAGAAACACATGTAAGTAAAATCCCAAGAAAAATATCTTTTACTTCATAAATTAGATCATTTATATTCCACCAAATAGTTTAAAACATACATTAATCAGTAAAATATGCTGATGAAAAATTTTCAGGAAATTTCAATTAAAAAATATAATGCATTAAAAAGTAGTGAAAAAGATGCCTTACTTCAAGAGAGTAAGCTGAACAAATATCCTTGCTGTTACTCTGTCTTAAGAACTTACTTAAAAAAACTACAGCTAAGAGATAAAGAACTTGGAAAATGTAAGAAAAAATGCAGTATAAAGGATTGTTTTAGGAGAAGTAACATTTAACAATAGAAAAAAAAAATAAGAAAAATGTTATCAAAAATAACAGAAAAAATGTTTTACTCAGTTTCTAAAAAACATGTCTTGGGATAGAAGTACCCAGAATAATAAATAAGACCCACACCTAAATACACCACCATAAAATCTTACCACATAAACACTTAAAAAGAAGATCCTATATGCCACCAGGAAAAAAATTACCACTTGGATGGCAATAATAACTGACAAACCAATGGGGAAACAGAACGGAGCTTCTTGTACTAAAGATTCTTTTGTCTCCACATTTCCCATCTTGTAGCTCTTAAAAGGTCAAGATGCAAGCAATAGAATGATATTCCTTAACCATGTCTGCTTAATCCATTCATTTAATTTTCTTAATTGAAAACTTTAATAGGCACTGGGGACATAAATCATAGTCTCTATCCTCAAAAGTCTTAAAGTCTAGCAATAGAAATATAAAAGCAATACAGTAGTTAGATGCACCCAAACAGTGTCCATTTGGTACATAAAAATTTAGCTTCAAAAGAAAAAACATGTCCCAATTATTTTCACAATCATCATTTCATTTGGGCTGTAGCTTGTCTTACACTGTTTTACGTCCATGCTGTTGTTTTGTTTTCCTCCTTGTTTACTATATAGTCATACTGATTTCTGTAGATACTTGTTTCATTCAACAGGGATCATCTGTGCCTAAATTGTAGTATTATTTATGAAAGCCTTCCACACAGGCTACCTAGACTTTCAAGATTCTCAGGTAATAGAACATGGTGATCTTGTCTCTTCACTCAGAGAGTCTGGAACAGTGTTTGGCACATAGTAGGCATTTAATAAATATTTATGAATGAATGAGCTTTTTCACATGTTTATGTCTAGTCATATCCGTTCAGGTAAAATCAGCTCACTTTTCAAAATGTCAGCAAAAAGTATAGGATAATAGAAAGATGTTCCAGTTCTGTCTCTATCAGGGGATTGGACTAGTTTGTCTCTAGGATCCATTATAGCTCTTAAAATTCCATGAATCTATACTTCCAGCCTATTCATTTTACCTTCCAATCATTTGCTAGGTTGGTATTACAATCACAGCAATAGTTTCTCTTATTGCTCATTCCTCCTTTGGGGATTTCTACTGCACTGTCAGCATAGTAGAATAAAAAATAGTAAAAGAAACAGACGATGTGACCCCAGCAAGTGCTAAGTTCTGAGAGTAGAACTCCTAGACCGGTTTCACTGCTGTCACTATCACTGTGCATTATACACATGTTTTGGCAATCTCTACTTTTATGAAGAATGTGATAATATCAAAAGGGGCAAATATTCAGTAAATTATTAAGATTTTTATAGATTATATAGCTTGTTAGAGAATCTGTTCATCAACTTTTGTCAATGACAAAAAAGGCAAACAAAGTACTGGCATTATTCCAGCATCTACAGAAGTGACATTCAATTTTCCAACCTAGAAATAGAAGACTGGAGTACATATAAAATGGAAAGGAACTGGGGAACTTTGATATTCTGTGCAATTTCTAAAATACATTTATATCTTGCAAAGTTTAAAAGTAAGATTATGGATACTTAATTTTTTCATGAACTCATAAGTGACTAATAAATTATTCCACATTTAACTATATAATATGCTGTGAAAGTAATTCTCTTTGAGTAGATAAATACTCTGCTAACAAACCAAAAAAGACTTTTAAGGGTAAACTGTTTCTTTCTGCTGCAGTAAAAATACTAAATCCAAGAGCATTTTAATCCATCAGAAACCCTGAAGATTTCCACTAACTCCTGTTACCACTTCTCTTAGTACATTCTTAGACTTTCAGCACACAGGGTAATTTACACCTCTTTAAGCATTCTAGTAAGCCTTCAAGGTATTTACTCTGAACTGGCTTACTATTCTGTGAATAAAAGGTCAATGGATGATTTTTATTTTTAATGGTCTAAGTCTTGAACCATAATGTAATTATTTTTCAGTTACAAAGTTAAACCTAAACACCACCGTAATGTGGTCAAAGAATATTGATGAGAGCATTCTTACAATGAAAAGAAGGTGAACTTTAGCATTAAGCCAACTCTACCATTTATTCTGTGTGAACATAACAAATGACTTAGCATATGAAAGCTTTCATTTCTTTTTTTTCCATACTGATAATAATAAATGGGGGGGGCAACAAATAAAAGGGACAGTACGTCATACGTTTATCCTATTCAAGATAATACAACCTGTTAAAAAATTAAATTTTGGAAGTAGATTACTAGGAAAAAACAAAAGGAAATACGTAAAATGATCTGTGATAACTAGGACAACCTACATGTGTACATGTGCTGTGGTTTTCTCATTTGTGAAATGCTCTGCCTGCCTCCTTCACTTGCAAGTCTGAGACTAGACTTTTCAACCTCCTAATTAGACTCCATGGTCTTTTTTTATTGCTGGTTGTCATGTCCAGTGATACACTGCTAGGAAGAGGAAACACTAATTCAAATCTGGAATTCCAGTTCCTTTCCATCTTCATAAATATTTCATACATCACAGTTTCACAGCCCTGTCTCCAAAGGCAATGGGATGAAAAGTGTCAGCTTACTTCCTCATGGTTATACCAGACATCTCAAGATGTTACAATTGCTTTAAAATGATATCCCCTCTGCACACACTATGTTGAACATGTTTCTCATCTACCATCTGCCTCACTAGGAATACTGCTATTCTGCCTATTGAACATTTAACCAGTATTTCTCAATTTTGGTTCTACAATATAAGCGTCCTTGGACATTTAAGATTAAAAAAATTACAGATGTCAAACCCCATGCCAGATTCACTGAATCAAAATATCTAGAAAAGAAATCCAAGCACATGTTAGGGCATTGTTTTTTTTGTTTGTTTGTTTGTTTGTTTTCAGCTTCACAAATTATTCTAATGTACAGCCATAGTTGAGAAAATCTGGAAATCTTGTGGGCAAAAGCATAATTAGCACTACCACAAAATTAAGTCATGTATATGAATAATTAAATAATTTCTTAGACTTTCTTCAGATGGAATAATCATGAATCCCCTTAGTATCACATTATAAGTCTTACTTTCTAAACTTCTAAAAAATTATTTCCATCTGAACTAGCTTCTGATCAGTTTGATAGGAATATGCTCAGGATATAAAGACTTAATAAGTCTTTACTAAAGTTTAACATAGTAAAGAACATTTCATTTTTTATTTTATGACCAATGAACATATCTGCAATATAAAACCTTTGTCAAATAACAAATTAATTTTCACTTTTACGGTATAGTACCCCTATTCTGTAGTTTCACCTACTTGAAAAACATCAATTGAAAAACCTCTTTTTCAAGATCATGAATTTGTCACCTATAGAAATTAATAGACTTCCGGTTTTTTCTCCAGCACACAAGAAATTTGGAAGCTGTCATTCCATCCACACCGTTTTGATTACTGTAGCTCTGCAGTATTGTCTGAAGTCTGGAAGGGTTATGCTTCCAGCTTTGTTTTTTGCCTCAGGATTGCTTTGGCAATTCTGGGTCTTTTATGGTTCCATATAAATTTTAGGATTATTTATTCTACTTCTTTGAAAAGTGTCATGGGTAATTTGATAGGGATCACATTAAATCTGTAGATTGCTTCAGGTGGCCATTTTAACAATATTAATTATTCCAATAGAAGAGCATGGGATATTTTTCCATTTCTTTGAATCATGAATTTCAATTTCCTTTATCAATTTTTTATAGTTCTCAGCAAATTAAGTCTCATCTCCTTGGTCAGGTATATTCCTTGTGATTCAATTTTAAAAGGGTTTTTTGTTTTTTGTTTTTTAACTTTCCTTTTCTGATATTTCATTGTTAGTGTCAAGAAATGCAACAGATTTCTGTACGTTAATCTTGTATCTTGCTACCTTGCTGAATTCATTGATCAGTCCTGGTAGTTTGTGTGGAGTTTTTAATATTGAAAACCCTAAACTATGGACTTTGGAGGCTGATGTGTCAAAGTAGGTTTATCAATTGTAACAAACAAACCACTCTAGTGCGGGATGCTGATAATGGGGGAGGCTGTACTGAGTGGGAACAGGGGTATATGAGAAATCTGTGTACTTTCTACTCAATTTTGCTGTGAAGCCAAAACTGCTCTAAAAAGTAAAGCCTATCTAAAAAATTAACATTAAAAAATGATGACTATACTTCAATAAAAAAATGAAGCTAGCCACAGCCTCATGATTATAAGGGTAGACAGATTTAATTTTTACTGCTGACTCACAATTCTAACATTCTGCTAGTCTGCTATTTAAGCAAAACTATAACGTGTACTATTTCTACAGTAAAAATTTAACAATGCTAAAATTAACCATGGAAGATGCATCCATCAACATTTAAAACTGCTTTAACCCAACACAATTGTAATATTTTACAGTAAATGTCTAATGGTAGAAAAATTATGTTAGTCAACTGCTTTCTCTTCATGTGAGTGAAACAACACCAAAACAAAGTAACTGACTAGACTAAAATATAATTATAGCATTAACTGAACTGAAATAGACTTCTAGTTACATCTTCCATTATTATTTTGAATTAAGAATTTTTATTATTTTGAACAGAGTAGTTGAAAAATATTCTTATTATTTACTGTTTTGGAGTTGGGATCATCTGTAAAGGCGTCAAAATGAATTATACTTATTATCACAGGCAAGTCTTTAGAACGGCTTTTGATACATAAATATACATTTAAATGAACCACCTGCTCACTCATCTGTGAAACAGTCATAAATAACAGTGGTCTGGGCTAAAGAAACAAGAAGGAACACACATTCTCACAATCAAGTAAAAACAATCTTTTATCTCAGCATCCATTCTCAGATGCTTAATGTCTAAGTTCTTTTCTCAAGTATGGCAAACTAAATTTTAAAAGAAAAATAAAACACATTATGAAAAACAAAGTACAAAGACTGAATGGATGGAAAATCTGTTTCAACACTTTTTCCCCTTTCAAAAGACAAAAAAGAAAAAAATACACAAAAGGAAAGCAATTTGGCAGAAAGTACTGCACTAGCTGATGTCATAGATTTATAGTCACCTTTGGCAGAATACTGCTGTGAAAAGGCAAGGGTACTGCTATTACAAGAAAAGATTATGTACTTTCAAGAAAGGGTAGGATTAATCATTCTTCAACAGACAACCAACCTCACAGGAAAAGATTCAAAAGTTCTAGATAGCACTTATTGAAAGGGAAACAATGAAAAGTTATTATAAAGATATCCCTAATTAAAAAAAAAACCTTATTATTTAGAAACTACCATATAATTTTTCAGACTATATTTTTTTGCAAATAACACATGTGTTTAGCAAACCCTAATTTTCAAATGAAGCTTATAATAAAACCAAAAATGTCTGGTATTTTTTAGTTAAAAACTTTTGCATTCTCCTCTATTTTAAGGGAATGTTATTCTAGATCAATGCACATTTTTAAATAATAGCAGCAATAAAGCAAATTTGCTCAGCATGTCATCATTTCATTATTTGTCTTATATAACAACTTCCAAAAGAAGAAATGAATCTTAAGTAGTTGGAGAAATGAATCTTAAGTAGAAATTAGCCTTATTTACTGAATAAAATTATATTTACTGCTACCAAAAAATGATATAAACAGTGAGCAACTATAAAGATTTTTCAGAGTAGATATAATTTGTTTTCAATTAAAGCACTATATACATTCTTTCCAAGAAGGTGCATGCAATGTATCTGACTCTTAAAGAAGGTAACCATGCACCTAAATTTGCTCTTAAGAGCTTTAGGTTTTTCTGTTGTTGTTAATACATTTCTCAAGTTGTGTTCTTCCACAAGTGAAAATGAGTTATTTTTAATCAAAATTTGCAGACATCTAAGAAATCACAGTATTTTAATAAAATGCTCACACTCACTTTTATTTTTAAAAGTAAATGTTCTATATATCTTTATATAATATTAATGAAAATATTAGGAAAAAGTTACAAATGCCAATATATTTTAAATTAAAATTAGAAAGGTCTCAAACAAGTTGAACATTTCAGTAGTAGACCTGATCACTAAACTGTCCCCAAAGGATACCTAATTAGTCATCTTCATTACTATACTAATTATAATTTACCAGAAGAATAATGCATCTTTCACAGAATCAAAGAAATACTTATGAAAATAATTTAACTTGGTATATAGCAGTACCATGTATCATTGCTTCTTTCTTAAAATATTTTTCTACTTATAACTAAAAGATTAAATTTAAACTAATATGCAAGTATAATTTATGAAACTTAACTATAAAAATGTCAATAGTAATTCCTTCCTGAGCATTCCTCTCCAATTTAAAAGCAAGGCAGCCTAATAAACTAAAACAGGGATTGGCAAATTTTAGCTTGTGGGCGGAATCCAGCCCACTGACTGATTTTATAAATAAAGTTATACTGAAACACATCAACACTCCTCCCTTTACATATTCTCTGTTGCTGCTTTGGTGCTACATTGGCAGAGTTGAGAAGTTGTGTCAGAGACGATAAAGCCATAATATTTACTGTCTTTCTCTTTACAGAAGAAGTTTGCTGGATCCTGAAAGATTTAGATCTTCATTACTTTAATTGTATGAGTGCATGTATACACACACACACACACACACACACACACACACATTTTCCATATAATTTTTAGTAGAGAACATACTAAGTTGATCATTTAATAATCTGTATGTTCAATAGCAAAGACATGGAAGCAACCTACATGTCCACCTACAGATGACTGGAAAAGAAGATGTGGTATATATATATATATAATGGAATGCTACCCAGCCATTAAAAAGAATAATGCCATTTGTGGCAACATGGATGGACCTGGAGATCATCATACCAAGTGAAGTAAGCCAGAAAGAAAAAAAAATACCACATGATATCACTTATATGTGGAATCCTAAAAAAAAAAAACACACGACACAAATGAACTTATTTACAAAACAAAGACAGACTTACAGACATAGAAAACAAACTTCTGGTTACCAGGGGGAAAAGGGAGTAGGGAGGGGTAAATTGGGAGTACAGTATTGTAGATACTAACTACTACATACAAAATAGATAAATAACAAGGTCCTATTGTATACC
Organism: Camelus ferus; assembly: GCF_009834535.1. Lineage (NCBI taxonomy): Eukaryota > Metazoa > Chordata > Mammalia > Artiodactyla > Camelidae > Camelus > Camelus ferus. The sequence goes on along the minus strand of NC_045703.1, from coordinate 57,958,814 downwards.
ACAGGGAAATTCAATACCTTGTAATGGCCTATAATGAAAAATATGAAAAGGAATATATATATATAACATATATATAAACGAATACATACATACAAATACATACATATAAATGAATCACTATGCTGTATACCAGAAATTAACACAACTTTGTAAATCGACTATACTTCAATTAAAAAAAAAAAAAAACTAGGGCACAAGCCCATTTGTAAAATATTAGGATTATGGAAATGACTTTTAAACTACTGTGTGGCTTTTCAAAACTTAGTTCTCTGAGTTATGCTACTGAAAAAACTCTGCTGTTTTAATAATTAGCCCAAATAATATATAAAGGTATCTTATTATCCTTTTAAAATATTAAAATTTTGGGCATAAAAATAATCTGTATGTTCCTTCTGTTTTGATTTTATAACTGTATACTGATTATATATCCACTATCCAAATTCTGCACTCTCGATAAGGCAGAGGATACTGGTTGATTCTGCTGTGCACTTTGGACTCTACTGCATCTTCTCATATGCTGTGACATTTCTGACAGTTTTTATTTTAAAACAAAAATAACACTCAATATTATAGGCTATAATTTCCAAAAGGTCTAGTTTTAGGCATTTAATGACTATGTGATATTATGTATAAAGGATGGTAATGTAGAAATTTAGACTTTAAATGTTGAATTAAGAAAAAGATACCTCTGTGGGTGGACGTAGGGATGGAATTAAACCAAAACCACATCACAAAGACAAAGGCACTGGGCTTTACAGATAAGAATAATTTGAACAGGGAAGAAAAGTATTTAGACTTAAGGAATCACTAAAAACATAGCCCATTGTGGAACACTTGAGTAGTAAGGAGTAAACTGTGTCAATGATTCTTTCCCCTATGCACCCTGCCCCCCATATTTTACCCACAGCCTAAAATTAAAAACAGAGCTAGTGTCAAAATTTTATTTAAAATGAAATACAAAAGAATGAGAGATTAAAGCAATTGGGATTGCTAAATCTGAGATGACTTTACTATTTAAATTCTTCAAAAATGTTAAAAATTGTAGTAATGATATACGGACGATAACTAGTCTTTCTTCTTCAGTGTTGCAAATAAAAATCAGAAATGGATTCAAATTAAAGTACAAGATATACAGAAGCCTGAACATCTTTATAGGAAAAAGTTTGAGTAATTAAATTGGAAGGTGCTATTTCTTCTCCTTAGAATGACTTACATCACATGTGACTAAGGGAAGGGAGATGTATCAAATATGTTTTGATCGTCCTTTATGACTATAGTTTTACGAATTCTTAACAATTTATTTCATAAAAATCAAATCACCAGTCACTTCGTTTTGCTTCCCAAGAAATTTTATAGAGTTCTATTATGTTTGATAAAAGGCATTCAAATACAAAAGGTAATATATAGTATAACGTCCTTTTCTCTGTATCATTCTGCTATAGTCTTAAACAGACATGTTTAGTTCAAACCAAAAACATTTCATTAATCTGCAATCCCACGATACTGAGTATACTTTATGATGATGATAATCAGGACAGGAAATTCTCCTTTAAATATTATAAAACAGATCAATGCTGACAATCAGATTGTTAATTTCCGACTCGTAAATAAGGTGTACCTTCCAATGCAAGAAGATAAAGTCTAATGGAGACAATCAAAGCATAACTTTTATTTAGATACTCACCCCATAGTCCACTTATTTACATGTATATCACCAGTTATTACCATTCCAAGTTACTACATAATGACCAAATTTACTACTCAAATTACATACCAGCAAGTCAATGAAATTAGTCTCCATATTGAATTTCTTATATAAAAATTAATAGAATCACATGATTAGGAACCCAGGATTATTTTAAAGTAATTTCATTTTAATTTTATACCCTGACCATTAACACCCAAGAAAGAAAAGTAAACTTTGTTAATTGAATTTAAAAATGCCCCCAAGTGTCCTATGTCATAATGAGATCTTCCCAATTATACAAAGAAAAAGCAACTACTGTTTTAGTATTCAATGTAAGCTGCTATTTCAACAATGAGAAAAGTATGTTTCACATGCTTTTTCCTGATCCCTTGTGTAAACAAAGGATTATACCTATACATGTACTGACTAGACTTATGAGTGCAGTCAATGGGTACAAAGTAAAGGGGCCCACAACTGGGACTGAGTCCAATACTTTATCCTTTTTAACAGGTACTCAGAACAATGAATCGGAAGACCACTCTGGACAGAGATGGTTCAGAGCCTGCCCAAATCCTCTGCAGGGGAGAAAAAAATTCTAGGATTCTAGAGCTGGAAGGACTCTTGGAAATCACACATCCCAATTTCCTCATTTTACAGAAAAAGAAACTAAAGCCCAGAGATTTTAGTTGGCTTATCCAAAATTAGTCTGAAGACTAGAACACAAATCTTTTAATGATAAGGTAATACTCCTAAAATTCCTTTACCTTTACCTTTAGGATGGCAAAGTGAGATTATAATTTTAAAGCAAATTATACTTAAAAAAAAAAAAAGTAAAGAAAGAGAATACCAAGCAGAAATAAAAACCATCGTATTGAATGCAGAAAGGCTTACCAAGCACAGATTTGACTCCTCAATAATTAACATATATCCCTTTTCATTTCCATTCAGATTCTATCATACTTTGTTTCCCTCCACAAGAAATTCACTGCAAAATAACTGCTTCCTGGCAGACACTGTTTCTGGTAGTTTCTAAAGAAAATGCGTCTATTCTTCCTGCAGCAGTAATCCACGCTGAGGATCACAACCTATAGCTGACACAGTACTCATTCTTCCTTTTATACAAAGTCCTCTTTAATGAAGAGATAAGAGCTGAGAAGTTGAAGTATTTCAAAGTCCTTGCTTCCCCCTTACAGCTCAAATTCTGAATGACTAGAATTCTATGAACAAAAAGGATGACGGGGGAGAAGAGAAATAAAAATTTGGCTAAATCCTAAACTGTTTCACTTTTAACTACTTTGAATATAAATCTATTTCCCAAATCTTTTTTCTAATATTTTAATTATGTTTCATAAAATTAATAAGCAGCAAGTCAAACATTCTAATGCTTATAAGTCATTAATCATTTATCACCTACTGTGTGTATCATACTTTCACATATATTATCTTCTCACACCTAAATAGCAATCTTGCAAACTTGTGGTTGAAAGAACACAACCATTTCAAAGAAGACAAAGATAGTACTTTTCAAGACCTTTCTTTGAAAACTGCATCAGCAACAAAAATAAATGAAATTAAGGCCTTCCTCACAGTGCCTGGGACCTAGCTGCTTCTCAGCAAATATTTGCTAAAATAAATGAAGAACTTGAAAATTAAAAACACAGAAAAACTCTCATTATTTTTAATACTATCATATTAAATAGTCCCAAAACAGTCCTTGCATGGTCTTAAAAGCTGCACATATACATTATTGCATTTAATCCTGATGTGCACTTCATGAGCTAGGTAGGGTTATTACTCCTATTTAACTGGTGAAGAACAAAGTAGGACAAAGTGTAGTGGTTCTCAGCCAGGAGCACCTGGAAGCATGTGAAGACATTTGGGTTGCCACACCGACAGCAGAGGCAACCCTGGCATTTAGTTAAGTGAGAGCCAGGGATATTAAATAGTCTGCAATGTGCTAGACAAACCAACAGAATTATCCAGCCCAAAATGCTAGTACTACTAACAGACACTAACGAAGGATAAACAGACAAAGCCAAACAGCTAACAGTGACTTTAAACTAGTTCAATTCAGTAACAAAATCAAGGTAATCACCAAGGACTAACACAAAGGAAATCAAATATAAAAGCATATCATGCTCTTAAGCTCATATAAATCTAGCCTACCTCCTCAAAACAGCAATAGGATAAAAGTAAAAGATAGCATTAATTTCACACTCAACATTACTCTGACACATTCTTCATTAAGTTTTCCATTTGTCTTGTAATTTCCTTAGTGTGGTATTTGCTAAATTTTATCATCTTTAGTTACTCCAAGATTTGACACATAGAAGTCATCAGATCCTTCTCCAGTTCCCATTCCACTACTGCTGCTTTGAGTCCTCTTTACTACCCATATGGATTAATAATCACATATTAAGGTTCCCTTGGTCTGTTCTTTTCACCCACGATACCACTGCCCGTATTAGATATCCTAAAAATCACACTGTCTTCTAGTCAGCATATCTCCTTATATAACTACGATTTCTCACTGAATAACACACAGATAACTGAGGTTAACATTCAAGGTTTTCAAATAACTGGCTCCTTATTTTTCCCCCACACCTCAACTAGGACCACAGTTTCAACCAATCTCTTTAGTATTCCTCTAAACTACCATATTTCCTTTTTCTCTACTTTTCCCCACACTGCTTACCTAGAATAATTTTCCCACTTCCTTTTCCCTGCCATTTGGAATCCTCATCTACTAACATGCAGACATGTCATCAAATGCAATAAATTTGCATGTAATCTGACTTTACATTATGTCAGTGGACCCCTAAATAATTCAAACTCCAATTACATTTAACTAATTCTAGTCCTTTAGTTAGGACTGGAAACTTTGTGAAGGTAAGAATCATATTTTTATTTCTTTTGCATACTCACCTAGAACTATATATAACTACTTAGAATCACAGAGCTATTTCTTGAGGAAGTCATCTAATACAGCACCTTCATTTTAAAAGAAAAAAACTAACTCAAGGACACAATTCTTTAGTGGCAAGACACGAACAAGAAATCAGCCCATAATTTATAATCTCATGTTAACACTTAACGAGTGCTTGTTAAATGAACTCCAAGGTACAAAAATCATTTCATAAGCCTGCAGTCAGCAACATTACACTGCAATTTAAAATGCAAGTCCATAGTTTACCAAAGCAGAGACTGCCTACTGTACTGTATTTTCCACAAGTCAGAAAGACAATAAATGAGGTCCTTTGATAATAATTTTGATATTTAAAAACTCAAACTTTTACAAAAATTCAGTAAATTTGAAATTCCATTGTTTAGCATAATCCCTGAAATATTCGCACACAAAACAACCTCATTGTGTTTAGACAAAAATACCTTGAAAATAAGATCTAAATAGCCCCTGGTTACAACAGCCTATGAAGCAATTAGAGATGATACTAGTAAACCAGGGGTCTAGATAAGAACCACAGCAGCATTAGTAGAAATGCCTTCATTTTTTATTTAGAACCTTTTCCTCCCTTTTCCGTATTCCACATGGGAATAGATAGAGATTATTTTATCCCAATAGTTCTGATCCCTAGATTACTCAGAAGAATCAAATTATACCTATTTCTACATGGCAGGGGGAAAGATTAAGATAATTAAATCACATCACCACTATATGACTTGGCATATACAATTATGCTTTCCTGCTTCCTATCAGTTAATTTCATTCCAACCTCATATTCACTCCAGAAGCCAAGAAGGTTGAACATAAAGCATGTTTATAATGACATCAGCCATTCACTATAAAGTAATGCAGCAAATACATTGAATTGATTTTCCCTCATTATTGGTTAGATATTATTTAAGGATTCAGATTTTCTCTAATTCTTATCTACAAAACATTAGATACCAGACGTAAATTTCTCATCATTTTTTCTAACCTCAAAATAAAATTAGTACAGTCCTCCAACATTTAGGAAGACACTCTATTAGTTAAATTAGATATGCAATTCAAATTTTAATAGCCCAATCCCACTTCAGAAAACATCTCCTACTCTCTGCTCCACAGTTAAATGAAAGAAAAGACTTTACCTGCAAGTATTATTTCTGCTCTAAACACATCTTTTAGGACAAATCTATCACAGGCTACAAGAATCTAATGTGAGAAGAAAAAGATAACGATTAAAACCAACTACAATAGTGAAAAATATAAGAGTAAGGGCAATAGAACAGACTTGTAATAAGTCTATAATAATAATAGAACGGACTTGTAATAGTTTGGAGCTTTGAAATAAATTAAATTTTAGTTGTCTAGCTTTCAAAACAAAGAACACAGAAACTAACACAACCTCAATGTGGAAAATGCGCAAAAATAAAAAGGTCTAAGTCATTTTCTATAAATCAAGGCCATAATAAAGCTCATAAGCTTATCACTTAAACTTAACAGAAGAAATAACTAGGTGGTATTACTGTTAAACCAATTTATCATTCTGGAATGAGCATATAAATCTCATAAAAAGGGAAAGTAGAAATGTATTCAGTAAATCGCTTTCCTAACTTTATTCTAAATAGAGTAAGAGAGGTTCTTAAAAAAAAGAGTGTAATTAAAAATTACAGGTTCACTTTCCATAAAGTATTTAACTATAAAACATATGTATAAAAGCAAAAGACGTAAGTCATAATTTTGTACACCTGATCCTTGCCTTTATTTGGCAATTAGCATTAGGCCTAACGTCTTTACGTCTCTGTTTGTGTAATTTGCTAATTACCCAAACACATTAGGGGTAAAAAGTCTTGTCTAAGAAAAATACCTGGTTTTATAAAATCAGTCTTGCTTATGGTACTTACAGTTATATTAAATTATAAGAGGAGATTGGCTGTTAAAAGGAAAAAAAGTTACATACCATAAGAAAATTGAGACCACACTGGGGAAATCATAAGAACTGAACCCACTTAAAAGGCAAAATAATATAAAAATAACTGATGTAATTCAACTTTTTTTCCCTCTATTAGTCCAGGAATGATACTTTCTTGTTGAAAACAACAACAAAAAATCTGCTTTGAGTTCTAAACAGTCCATCTAGATCCAACAACATACTACTTTTGTCACTCACTACACAGAGTTTTGCTAAACCATTAGTATCCACACTGCCAAAATTAGCTTTATTATCATCTTCACAAGACTAAAACAGGAACCCTAAACTGGAAGGTACTGATCATTGGGTATAGGAATAAAAATATCTAAAACAATTGAAGCCAAAAATATTTTAGAGTCAACTATCTAGAAATTTGGGCAAGAGCCATTTAGACATACGGTCTTAGACATTCACAGATTCACATCTAGCCTGGTCAGATTTTACCATTTTAATAGGTAAGAGTGCACTACTGGTATTTTACTATGAATGGTAGATTTCACTTAGTAACACAGTTCAACTGCCCACTTGAAAACTTTTATAAGCATTTTGAACATAGCACACTAATCACAAATGAAACTTGAGGAATATCCTGATAGAAAATATAGTTTGAAATGAAGATTTCAAGAGTATAAGGAAATGTAAGGCACACGTTTAATTCAAATGCAGGCTTCCCTCCCCCTTATCAGGACCCAGATAAATCTAAAATGTGGTGGGTAAAGTTCCCTGCTCCTTTGTGTTTTTATCATCTAGTGCTTTTTTTCCTATTTATTACCAACACATTACTTCAATAATATGTGGGAAGCAGATGTCTTACAGATGGATGAACAAAGCATTTTCTTTTTAAAATTTTATATTTAAGTTTAAAAATAAGTACATTTAGGTTAAGCATGGGTAAATGTCACAGTAAAAGTAAACAATTTTATCTCAAGTTAAATAGTTTGAAAGAGGAATTGTGAAGTATTCTCCATTGTTCAGACTATAAGAATGATCTTGAAGAAGTGAGTAGGTTATCTGGAAAAAATGCTATGACAAAACTATTATATTTCACGCATAACCAGGAAACATAATTCTTTCTATACTAATACACACCTAACCTAACAGCTTTTACATATACATAACAAATGTAGATGACAAAAGGGAAAACATATCCATTTGCATTATACTAAGAAAATGCTCCAAAACTTATAGAAATAGAAACACTATTTATATGAAATTAATTTACAATTTTTTTTCTAATGATTTTTCTAGATGGACAAGACAACCAACCAAATTCAAATTCAACCTCTAATTCATTACAGTAATAAACAGGCCTTAAGTTCAACACCTACCATGCACAATATTTTAAAAAAGTAAATAAAATATGCCTTGTGCTATTATCTTTAAACCCCATCCTCCACATACTCCATTCGCTAGACCACTAGTACAAGCAGATACATTTCCCCTTAGAAGTTTCTACCTCCTTGCAAAGGCAGTAGTTACTATAGCAAAACTTCAGAACTCTAGGTGGATATGTGTTTAGCTACCTATAAACTGAGAGCTGAGAAATAACACAGCAGCCTACAACCTGAATACATGTATAATTGTGGGGAAAGACACTATCACATGATTTCACATAATACTTGATCATACCATTTCTTTGGAATTCAACAGGAAAAGCAACTACTCAGCCACACAGAAGGATTGGGGAAAATACAGTAAAAGTTAAAAAAAAAAAATAAATGAAAGGATACAGCCTTAAAGCACCAGTCTGAGTTCCCACTGCCAGGATCTTCTGCACAGGATCAAAGGCCAGGGCTGAGGGTTGATAGGGAAATCCATGGCGAACAGTCTAGGGATGGGCAAATGACATCACAGCAACCCAGGCAGGAAGCAAAATTTTAAAAGAGAAAAGTCAATAGAGCATTAGAATCTAGAACCAATTATAACTGATGCAAAACACATATACATGCATTGCTTTTTTTTTTAAAGCAGACAACTATGAATTCTACATCAAACAAAACTTATGTACATAGAACCTGAAATGAAAAAGAAAAAAAAATTCTATCCCAGTGTTATACCTTAATTTCTGCTTTTCCATCATACTGGTATTCTATAGAAGAAAATTGATTATTTCTTATTAACATTTTATACTATTATGTCTGAGAACAAATTACTGAAGTTTGCAGTGGTCAAAAATTCTGTAAATTCATTTAGAAATGCAATTCATGCTTTATTTCAAGTGTGGTAACTTCATTACTTTATTCGGATGCTAATGCAAGTAATTCTAAGGAAATGCTGTCATAATTAGTTAAGGATTCAGCAAAGCAATTAGCAAACATCTATCCCAACATTTTGCAACTGTAAGAGAATAAAAATAAATACAGCATCTATTTTTTTGTATTTTGCTATTAAATCTTTAGTAATTTTAGGACATTAGGGCAAAAAAAGCGATGTACATACACACTTTTAAGAAACTACGACTTATGAGCGCCTGGTATTTATGAGGAAAGCAAGTATTTATACCAAGACAAGTTTGTATTTCTCATTGAGCAGCTGGTGAATTAATTCGCTGCATCATTCTTTCTGAATTACAGATCGCTATGGCAATTGTCGTGCCATTAATAGGCAAAAATCAACAGTTCTAACTTTTTAACCAAACGCAATAATAAAAAGACCCTGTGATTTCATATTTTAAGCCTCCTACCCCATTTTAAGGATAAAGTAAGGAGCCAATATCTAGTTAAACAGGTTTGGTTTTTGGATAAACAATATTCATTAGACACTGTTCCCAAAGGGAACTTAGAAGTTGTGAATTATATATTAAAATGCTTGAATATAAAAACTTAAAGATTAAGAATACAAATTAAAGGTCAGTATAGTACGTTAGAAGCAACCTTGAAATGACTGCTGCATGCGAAAAGGGGAGAGAAAAAAATTAACGAAAAGGAGTAAGGTGATGTCAATCTCCAAAATAGCCCACCAAGCAAACTGTTTGCTAAAGGAGCGCGAGCCCTTTATTCGAGGTGTGATTATTATTGGCGCTCTATTTCCTCGCACTCGCAAGTAAACCCCGTGGTGCCCCTAAAACGACCCCGATTTTCGCGGGGCTGCGCGCTCGGTTCACCTTGCAGAGCTGAAAGTGCTCGGACTGGAGCGTTTCCTGGATCTCGGGCTCCCGGTTCCCAGACGGGTGCTGCTGCTGCTGCTGCTGCTGCGAGGCTGACGACGAGCCGGCGGTCAGGCCGTCCAGCACCTTCCTGATGTTGAATTTCCTCATGGTCTCGGCGGGGCTCCCCCGCAGCCCAGGAGGAGAGGTAAGGGGCGTCCTCGGGTGGGGGGCAAGAGCCAAGGCCGCGGAGGAGTGGGAGAGAGTGGGAGTGTGAGGGGAAGGAGGCAGCTGGGGAGAAGCAAAAGATAATTCGAACAGGAAATACTGCGACGACGAGAGCGCCGCGGCCAGCAGAGCCCCGGGCGGCGACCTCTCTTCCTCCGAGGCCGCCGCTGCTCGTCGCGGCTGCTGTGCCGCCGCTTCAGCCGCCGCCGCCGCCGCCTCGCTTCGCGGCCGGGCGGCCCAGCAGTGGCGGCGGCGTCCGGAGCCCGCTCCGCCCAGCCTCACCTGGCGGCGGGCTGACTCTGCGCCGCGCCGCCGCCCCGGCTCGCCCCCGCCGCCGCCGCCGCCGCGTCCATGGCCCGCGGCCCCGCCGCTCCTCGCCCGCCCGGGGCCCCGCGGTCCCTCGGCGCTTCCTCCCGCTCCTGCTCCTCCTCCTCCTCGCAGGGGTCGCCGGCTGTCTGTCCGCGGCCGCCGCTCGGCCTCCCTTGCAGCTCAGCGCCGCTGCCCGCCGGGCATCGCACGCAGGGCGCCCGGGGTGGGTCCCCGCGCTCTCCGCCTCGCTCCTCCGCCGCTGGATTGGCCCGCCCTCGCTCCTTCAGAGCCTAGGCTGCCTTCCTCAGGCGCCGCCGCCGCCCGCGCTCCCGCCGGGCCGCTCCCTCTCGCCTGACAGGGCGCCTCGGCACACGGCACCAACGCCCGCTCCGAGCAGCAGCGGCGGCCGCGGTTACAGCGCCGGCCGCGGCGGTGGCGGCAGCGGCAGCTGGGCCTCCGCGGAGCCAGGCTGCCGAGCATGCGCACCGCAACCTCCCCCCCCACCCCAACCCGCCGCCGGACTGGAGCTGGGGCTTAAATTATCCTCTGCGAAAATCCCACACCGTGGCTAAATTTCTGCCATCCCAATCGCCCTGCCAGAGGATGCAGCTGCTTATCCTGCAGCTGGTAGTAAAAATGTTGACGACTAACAAGCAGCAGGAAACCTTCATTTCAAATGCAGTTATTAAAGCAGGGGTTCATGCTCTCATACTTTAATGAGGCGCACACTCCTGGCTGCCGGCTGCAATATTATTGTTGTTGCTTTATTAGTGGGCTTTGTTTTGGATTTGGAATTTGGATTTGGATTTTGAAAAAGAGCGTCTAGACAACAGTTATGTCTGTGACAAGAGGATGACAGACTTGGAAACGTACTAGGAAAGGAGATGAACCTAAAGGGGGGAAAATGAATTCTTTCCTGAAGCTGTTACTGTTGGTAGGATTAAAGCGTGGCGATGGCAGGTAGCTGGTGGAATGGAATAGGCTGCCAAAGGGAGACGGCTCCAGGGCCTGGTGTCTGCCCGGACCAGTGACACACCAGCCCTGGCTTCAGTCCGCACGCTCGGGTGGGTGGAGATGAGGGCGGGAGTGAGGGTGGAAGTAAACACCGCGCGATTCACTCGTTTTCAGAACCTTCAAGCCGCCTTGTAATGCTGATGGTCCACTAAGTAATCCCCAGTAGCTTCTCCATTCTTGCAAGGGGAAAGGTGGGAAGAATGAACTTTTCCTTCAAACCTTTTCACTGCTTCACTGTCACAATCCCACTTGGATGCGTAGACACACATGTCTGGCTCAAGTTTGAAAAGGTAGATTCATGCTGCAGGTACGCTTCCCGGAGAGTGAGTTCAACAAGGAAATGTGGTTGGGAAACAGAGGTGCTTGACTAGGAAGGATGTGGAAACTAGGAAAAACGTAAGGAAGGATGGAAGCGCATAAAGACTAATTCTAATTCGTGGGGTGGGTGTATGGAGGGAGGGCACAGGTTACCAGCTCCAGCCCTTGACGGTCCCGAGCTACAGAGGGTTTTCTGAACCGAAATCAGAAGTGCCCGCCCTCTTCCTTGTGATTGGTCACCTCCTGCCCTGCTCAGGGAAATTCTCGCCACAGTATTGGTTGTTGTGACAGGCTTTCAAGAACAGTCAGCAAACCAACTACGACTGGGCCTCGGGGATTTCGGGAAATGTAGTTCTCTGTGGAGTTTCCGCATTCAAGGATGATGTTTTGCTCTTGGAACCTATAAAGTTGTCTTGTGATTTAATATTTATTGAATTACTCAGTTAATTCACTAGGTGTAATGAACAATGAAACAAATTTGGAGATTTTTCTCAGGCTATTTTCAAGTGGCTCTGAAATGTTTGTTTACTGATTTAGTTCTCTGAAACACATTTTATTGAGTGTAAGACATTGTGTTAGATACTGAAGACACAAAAATGCAATTCTTGCTTTAAGCAAGGTCCCCTGTCAAAAGAGGGCAAACCTCACGTAAATAAGTAATTGTGAAACAATATGATGAGTTCATTGATGGAATCACGCAAGTGGAGAAATGAAGAGGACCTGAAATAGTAAATTGACCATAGTTGAGTCCAGGTGAATAGGAGCTGACCACGTGAAGAGGAAGGCGAGGAACATTGGAAGGCAGCTGGGGAGGTGATCAGAATTACGCGGAGAGCTTTTTTAAAATACAAATACCTCCAGAGGGGTAAATTGCAAAACAGAGAGATTACTTCCCCACAGAATTTTCATCTAGTTTGAAAAGAAATCTGTTGGATGATTTGTCATCATTGGACTATGAAACTTGGGAAAAGGGACAATTTCTTGCTGATAGGCCTTGTGATATAGTGGAAAAATCCTAGGCTTTGTTGTCTGCCAGACATAGATTTCAATCCAGACCTTGGTAATACGTGCAACCTTGGGCAAATTCCTTACTTTGCCTAGGGGTCAGATTCCTCATGTGTAAAATGAGATTAATGCTACCTTCTTCCTAGGGTTTTGTAAAGATAAACTGGAAACAAAAATGTAAAGTGTGCATTATATTAGTAATACATAGTAGAATGGAAAAACTACTGTCAGGGTCCTTGAGGTGAAAGGGACTTCAACAGATCACCAATTTAAGCCAGTCCCTCAGTTTTTACTTTCAAGGGACATATCCAGAATTCTGTTAGGCAAAAAACAACAATGCCCCCCAAAATCTACCTTTATGATGGCAAAGATAAAATAATGGAGCCTCAAACTCATGATATTTCTTGTGTTTGTTTCAATTGATCAATTGATTCTTAAATTAAAATAAAAATTTTAATTTTAAATGAAAATTAATTAGACATTTAAAGTTTAGAATAAAATGATTAAAAATTCAATAATTTGTTATTCATTTTAAATTTAGCACATAACTAAAAGTTTTAAGAGAGTATTAATTTTAATAATCTCTTAACAAAATTTTATTTATTTATTTTTGTTTTGTTTTAATGAATGAATCAGTGTGTTGATTCCAAACAATTTAGTAGCTTTCTGCCTTTGGCCAAGTAACATTCTTCCAAGTGGAATTCCTTGTTACCTACTTATTGAAGAATGGACCAGGAGATGATGGCATAATAGTACATACCACTGACAAATTATAAATAGCGATATTACATTTAGTTAAGCCAGGACAGCTGTAGATAATACTCAGTTAATACAAGGAAAAGTAAAAGGCAAAAAACAAAAACAAAAACAAAAACAAAAACAAATAAATGCAAAAAGAAAGGCAGCTCATTAAATTATTTGGTATGAAAGTCCCAAGACCAAGAATTCATAGCGTTCCTGAATCTGCCAGTCTTCATTATCCTGTTTAAAGTCTACCAGGCTAACAAAGGCTCTGTTATTGGTCTCACAGGGGCAGCTGGATGCTGATTGAGAGGAATAAAGTAGAAACTGAAAATAAGTATTTTAAGGAGAAATTACGTTATTGGCAGAAACTTTCTGGAAGGTAGACCAAATCTTTCTCACCTGCTAGCATTCATTTATATCAACTTAATTTTCATTTATTGAGTCCTAAAGGATGTATTTATGACAATAATTGATTCACTACACCATTTAACAGAATATTGAATTTAAATTATCCGTAAATTGTGGTAGAGATGTTAACTAGTTAGTTTGCCTAGTTCGTGCCATCTTTTCTGAATGAGTTCCCGAGGCCTTGCTGAAATGCTGGACCTGGCAACCGTATTTTGATCCTGTGACCATGAGTCTTGGTCTAAACTGACTGGATCAAGGGCAGACACCTGAAGTAAACCAAGCCAAGAGATCATATTCTTCTGGGAATTTGGAATTGAGTCATAAAGGTGCTAATTAGTCTCACCCGGGAAGTCATGCAGAGCTGGGGTTGAAGCTGAGAGTGCCCAGACATCTATGGAATCCAGGAGAATGGAGCAGACACACAAACTATACACACATAGAAGTGACTCCAGTGAGGTGGAGAGAAAAGTCTCCATTCCTGACTTTCCAGTTCCCAGTTCTTATTCCTTGTGAAATCTGGCAACACTTTCTTTCTTTGTGTAAACGAGTTTGAATAGGGTTTCTGATTCTTGCAAACAAATATTCTGCCAGAACTTTATACACAACCTGCCCAAAATGTAAAGGAAGGCAGAAATATTGTAGCCATCTTTCGCTGTCATTTTTACCTTTTCTCAGAATTCTCTTTACAGGTAAGGGGCCATTGCATTAATCCAGCAAAGAAATCATGGCTTAGAGTGGAAGTGTTAAAAGTAGTGGTTGTGGTGACAAAAGGTCAGACTCTGGATCATATTTTCTGGTAGAGCCAAGAGGATATGCTGCCAGGATAGGGGGTGTCAGAGAAAGAGAAGAGGCAAGAGTGATGCCTCCATTTTTGGCCTGAGCACTTAGAAGAGTGGTGTTGCCATTTAATTTCCACTTTTATGATTTTTGGATAATTTCCAGTTACCAATTGTACCTGAATGGACTTGACAAATATCATCAGCTAAATAAACAAGGCTTGTCTGGGACAGGATTCACTACATTGTGATCTTCTTTGTCAAGCTCTGGCCTGTCTAGAGAAACAGATTTGGCAGATATTAATGAGCATTCATTATTCCATAGATCACCTCTCTCACTATTTAATATTATTTGTATGAATATCATTAAACTATATACAAAAATGCCTAGGCAAAGGTCAGTAAGTTCAAGGGAAAGGAAAATTCCAGAAGTACAAAACAAAACTAATTGAACCCAATGAACAGTTTATGAGGCATTCAATAATATAAGTGAAAAATATTGTCAAATTCTGAAAACTTAGAACTCGGCAATTAGGAGTTCCTCAGTAAATATATATATTTTTTATGTATTTCAAATTCTCTTTCTACAATAGGAACCATATTCAAGGTAAGGAATAATGCTCCCAGAATTTTTACTTATTTAATTATTTAAATCTTGTTGTAAATAACTACTTACAATTTGATCTGTGGATTGAAGAGCGAACGACAAAGTTGGTACTTTATGTAATCCATCACGTTTCATATACTGTGGTAACTAAGTAAGCTTGGAAAGGCCGTTAAAGTTAATATGTTGTTCCACCCCCAACCCCACTGCTTTTTTCTTTTCCACCCTGCCTGTCCTTTCTCTCCGTTTATGCCTCCCCAACACACACACACACGCACACACGCACGCACACACACACAAAGAGAATAAATTGTATATGATAATACTTCTGAAAAGTATTCCTTAGGGTAGGTCAAGCACACCAAGTGTGATTCAGAGGGAATCACCACGCCACACTTTTTTTTTTAATTAAACACTACTCAGCACACAGGCCAATTAACTAAGTGCGAGCATGTTAACAAAAAAACTGAACACTTTTTTCCCCTCAGAGAGAGCTGCTTGACATGGCAGCCCAGTGAGAGGGTGTCAGTCGTGTGTGACTGGTAGGACAGGGTCCTCTGTCTCTGGCACTGGGGCTAGACACAGCTGTGTCCCTTCTCTTGGCCACCTGGCTGTAGAACTTTTAGTTGCCAACTCTCCATTCTTTCTGGTCGACCCAACCTGAGAAATCAAAAGGGATCAAGGCAAAAACCTTGACTTGAGAGTGGGAGCAATTCTCTCTCCAAGGAACCATCAACAGCCAAGAGAATAGTACTAACATGAAAACATGCAAGGGATTCTAGTGAACTCTTGGAGGATTTACCTAGAAGGTGGGTAAGCATAGTCTCACTACAGCGGGTGAAGTTTGTCAACACTGGCCGGGCATCTAGCTTTAAAGCTCAGAAAGGATTCCTTGGCTGTGTTTTTAATAAACACTGTCTGCTTAGTCCAGTAACAATGTGCCTACAAACTTACAGTTGTAGTATCTGCTTCCCTCAGCTCTGGGTCAAATGAATTCAGCTTTTAGGTAACCTTCTGATCTCAGGGTCATCTGTTCTTTTTATGTTACTCTGTTATTCTATTTTCACACACCTGTGGTCTCAATTCAACCTCCAGTGGCCACTGTACTATTCTTTGTTCTATGACCAATGGCACAAACTAAGTTTCTTTGGACATACAGTTTTGTTTAAATTTTTTAAATGGAGATACTGGGGATTGAACCCAAGACCTAGTTCATGGTAAGCACAAGCACTGACACTGAGCTACTATCCATCTCCCTGGGCATACAATTTTTAATGAAAAATCGCTATTAAGTAACCTACTAACATGTTAGTAAACCAGCATGGTACCAAAATCAGCACACAAGATATTGACTGTACCCCAAATAAAACAGACTTTCAGTTCTCAGCACAATCGCGCGCACACACACACACACACACACCCCTAACTCCCAAAACCTTGGAGAACAATTTAGATCTTTCTTGATTTCTTAAGATAATTTTTGAAGGATGATAAAATTCTTAGCTTAGTCCCGCTTCCCCAGAATTCTCTTCACCTACTTGTAACCCCCCCAACTCTTCCCTACCTCGTGGCAGTTTTTCCAATATCCCAGATCCCTCTCTCCTTAGAAAGCCCAGCCTTTGCTAGTAGCTTACTCTCTCCAAATTGCCTCCTCCTTAAACCTCTTGGACATTTTCTTCTATATATACTTTCTTATGTGGCAGCATCTACTCCCTTCTCTTCAACACTCAGCTAATATTCTCAGTTAATCAGACAAAAAAAAAAGTGAATAGCTCAGAAGCACAAACAAAGAATACTCTTCCCAGGGAAGCGACAAGAAATGTGAATGTGACTATGTACACTTTAGTGGTTTTGTTCTATTTGTTCCTGGCCCGTAAACACATCCTGAGAGATAATAATCATGCTGTTGGAGACACAAAATGTCTAAAATCTCTAAAGCAAGGGAGAAACAGAAGAATGCAGTACTAGTACAATTTCCAAAACAGAGGATTAGGAATGTGAATCCTGGTGCTTATGTGTGTCCGCCAGCAGGGTGATTATTAGCATTCCATTCCATAAGCATTTGCTCTGTGCCCACTGTGTGACAGGTACTTTGCTGGGTATTGTGGGAAATACAAATATGACACAACTTGCTCGTGGCACTCAGTAAGATGACAATATAGTGATAAAGAAGCAAAATCCCTAAAAGAAATGACAAGCATCAATGCCAAATGCATCTTCTGATTCTCCTGAGGATTACTACTGTGTATCATTGCAGACTCTCCCTACCAATGCTCTCCCATTGGTACCATCATCATGGTACCTTGTCCCAGATGGTGGGCTTCCATGGAAGCAACACCTGGGGTTGGAAAACATGAAGGTGGAGGAGGAAAGAAACTGGAATCTCTCAGTTCCCCATTATTCATCTAAAACCTTTGACTACTCCCGCTAGGTTTCATCCAGACCAGTGTGACCTAAATATTTCCACCAAGACTTAATCTTGTTCAACAGGCCCCAAGCACAACTTCCCTTCCATGATTTCCTCATCACTGTAGTGAAGGTGTCACTTCAAGGTGTGGCTTTGTAACTGGGATAAGTGGATGTTCTCACATGTGCACACAGGTTAGTTCCTATCCACCCTTCAACGTGGAAGAATGAGCCCCTTTTGATTTTTGTAGGGATAAAAATAAGTGATGATTCCTTTCAGCCCAGGCCTGTAGGAAGACAAGAAAGGGGGATAACAGGCTTTTCTTTGCTCCACATTAGTTTTTGGAAGTTTGAATGACTGCACTTTCCAGAGGCCAGTGGAAACAATATCATTTGAGACTATCAGTCAACCAAGAAACTTTCGCTTTTGTGAGGATGAAAGCGACACTATGAAGATTTTAGTAACTTTGTGGGTCACATCTGTCGCTGAGTAATATTCTCTATCTCTGTGCTGTTTTAAATGATTCATACTCAGTTTTTAGTCATGAGGTTTTATTTCCTCCGATTTAATAAAGGAGTTGTCCAGCATCCTGTTAGGGCATCTAACCTTAGCATGACATCCATGCATAAATTCCTCGGTAGTGTCCGCCTCTTAATCTGCTCTTCAGTGAGAAATGTTCTGCTTATTCATCGAGAAGGAAGTTCCACGATAGCATTATCATGGCTTACCAGCCTCGTGGTTTCCTTAAAGAAGTGTCTTACTGCAGTTGAAACTTAGAGCAGAGGTGCCCATCTGGTGATGATGTCGATGTTAATGGGCAGCCCACTTGCAGAGTTCTACGGCCTCTTTAACTATTCAAATATGCAGAGCTGAAGCTCATTCTTGTATTTCTATCCCTTATGTCCACGTCGAGCAGAGAGGGCTCTACCACTGAGGCAGGCATGCCTGCATTCTGTCACTAGCTAGGTAGTGTCCGACCAGTCACTTAGCACGTCAGTGTTCATTTCCTCATATGCAAAATAGGTTTGTGTATAAATGCCTACCCAGGTAGAGGGCTGTAAGAGAGACAGAAAGTATAAAGTTCCTAGCTCAAAACCTGTCACATACACTGAATTTAAATGGTAGCTATTCAAGCCATTCTCTGTGACGGCTATATTTACTCTCTAGGTAATCTTATTCTGTTCTTGTGATTTCAATGTTATCTAAATGTTAATGACTCCCAAATTTGTATGTCTGTTTCAAACCTTCCCCCTGAATTCTAGATATGATTCATATATACCTCTTTGACATCTCCACTTGGATATCCAAAAGGCATCTAAAATTGTACTGTCCAAACTAGATTCTTCAGTCCCAACCATGAGCTATGCCTTAAGTCCCCAGCCCCACAATCATCTTTTGTCTGTTAATGGAGGGTCTGTCCTCCCAGATGTGCGTGCCCACACAAGTAAACTTGGACCCCTCTTCCCTCCCCTCCCCCACCCCCACACACATGCGCGTGCGTGCACACACACACATACACACAATTACCAGGAAATCCCATCAGCACTATCTTTATCATATATTCAGAATTTGACAAATTCTCACAACTTCCTCCTTTACACCTGAGTACAGGCCAGAATCATTTTTCATCTGGATTATTGCAGTATACACCAAACTAACCCCCTCTCATCTGTTCTAAAAAGAGTGCTTGATCAATTTACACTGTAAGTCAGATTATGTCTGTTCTGTGCTCAACCTCCTCCAGTGGTTTCCTATCTCCCTCTGAGTAAAGGTCAAAGTTCTATACAACAGCCTCTAAAGTCCCTGCCAGATCGGTCCTCACTCTCTCTCCATCCTTGTCTTCTCTGACCCTCTCCCGGTTCCCTCACCTTTGCCACACTTGCTTTCTTGCTATTCCTTGAACACAGCAAGCACACTTGCACCAGAGGGCTTTGTGTTCGTTGTTTCTTCTGCATAAACCAGGAGTCAGCAGATGTTTTCTTTAATGGTCCAGAGAGCAAATATTTTCAGTTCTATGTGTCACATACAGCCTCAGTCACAATGACTCAACACTGCCAATGTAGTGCCAAAGCAGCTACAGACAATATGTTAATGGCCAAATGGGACTGTGTTCTAATAAAACTTTATTTACATGAACAGGTGGTGGGCCAAATTTAGCTGACCTCTGTCCTCTGGCCAGTACTTCTCTTTCCCCCAGATATTTGTGTGATCCCTTCCCACATTTTACCCCCTCTCTCTCTCCTTCCCTCCCAAACACACACACACACACACACACACACACACACACACACACACACACACACACACAGATACTTCCCTTCCCCACTCCAGACCCCTTTGCGTGCCTTATTTTTCTCCCTTTTTGTAAGGGACTTCTAGTACCTTGTGAATTAATTTTAATATTTGCTCTTATTAATTCCAAAGTGATCAGGTTTCTGAGAAGCACAAACTCTGTCTACCTGCAAACCCTCATCTTCTCCCACAGAAAGCCTTGGCCTCTCCAGATGTAATGGAATGAGCGTTTCTTATACCTGGTGGAGAACTGGGGTGTGATTCACCAGAAAAGTAGCTTTAGGGGTCAGAGGACTTAGAGAGGGGAATTAGGGCTAACTGAAAAATGGAAACCAAAACAGTCCTGGCAAAGTAAGGCCTACTACCTAACACACTATCCATTTTTCGTAAGGGACTTTTTCATCTCTGCTGTGTCCCTGGGGCATAGAACAGTTGAGACAGAATGAATCAATGGATTCTGGGCCAGAAGGCAAGAGTTCCTTCTGGCTTCTAGTATAAGTCACCTAACCCTTTAACATGTCATCTAACCCCTCAGGTTATAAACGTCCCTTTGTAAAATGGGAAAAGATAAGACATGCTGTGGAAATCATGTCAAATAGTAGATGCAAACAAACCGAACCCAGGGAAAAACCTATAAAAAGTAATAGAAATGTAAGTTTTGTTAGCATATTGCACCCTAAGAATATAGAAGTACTTTTTTTAAGAAAAATAGAAGTATTCTTCAAATCAAAGAACCTTGGCTTATTCAAAATTCTAAATGACCAAAGTCATGTCCTCTTTATCATCATTTTCTCTGCTTCAAACTTTGTATATAGAGGGGGAAAAAATGGAAATCTTCAAGAATCATTTCAAGATTCAATCTAAATAATCTACTTTCCCCCCAAACATTCCTTTATAACCTAAGCATCTCCTGCAGAGATCAGGCAGAAGTGATCATCTGGGACTCCATTTTATAATTTAAGAACTATAAGTTTTCAAATTTTACTTAATTAAACCTAGAGCGATATCATTGACTCACTTGTTTCTTACTAATTTGATTTATAAGCTATGATTTGTATTTATCGGATTTTTTAAATGGAAAGATTATATGCCAGAATATTATTGACTAATGTTTATGACTCCTGGTTCCTTGTGGATTAATTCTAATATTTACTCTTATTAATTCTAAAGTGGTCAAGTTTCAGAGAAGCACAAAGCTCTAGCCAGATGCAAACCCTCATCTTCTCCCACAGAAAGCCTTGTCCTCTCCAGATATCGTGGAAGAATGAGCATTTCTTATACTGGAGTAGAGAATTGGGTGCTATACGCCAGGAAAGTAGCTTTGGGGTCAGAGAATTTGGAATGAGAGACTGGGGCTAACCAAAAAATGGAAGCCCAAACAATTCCGGCAGAGTAAAGCCCATTTTCCCTGCTGCCCCTGAGCGTGGATTGTTACGTCCAATTAGCAAACATAGGATCTGAGATTTTCTTGGCTGCTGTACAACTCAGATTGCTGCTTTGGTGGCAGCCAAATAATTATCCAGGCACATAAGGAAAGGGACAGAGATCCCCAAAAGAGCTTATTTGAAACGATTATTATTAGCAGCAGGCACAAAGTTCATAGTGTACAAGAAAGTAAAACTTTCATCTTCAAATGCTAAAATTATTTTCTAACTTGAAGCCCACCATCTGTTTTTTTTTTTCCCCCCACCGGATGTAAAAATTCAGTCTTGTCACATCAGGTAAACTAAGGGCTTTTTCAACCATAAGTTTGTAAACTCAGTCATTCCAAGATGTATGCTTTTTGTTTCCCTCTCTCAATGCTGACATGGGTGGGGAAAGAAGTGTCAACTTCTCAGCCTTGGTCTGATTTGCCGGGTCTTCAGCAAAGGAAGTAAATCCCAGTCTTTTAAAGGGCAAAGAGGTGGTCCTGGAAGTCAGTTCCACTGCCTGCAGATGACAGTCTGCTGAGATGTAGCCATGGACTCAACAGATTTCTAGTGGGGAGTGCCCATGCTGTACCAGTTCCATCAAATTTGACCTCCCTTTGTCCAATTGATGAGACTCAGACCAGGGGACCTTTCTCCAGCCCTCTCATGCTTACTCTCATGCTAGATTTGCACTTTACATGCTGCACCAACATGCATGGGGATGGGTGCTTTCTTTTCTGGAAGCTTGCCGATTCCCTGGACCTCACCTAGAACAGAAGGCACAGATTCTCCACTTGGGGGTCATCAAACTTAAGGGGAGTGAAGGGAGGAAGAAGATGCTTGGAAAGATAGTTGTATTTGTGTGGTGCCTTTCGCCAACTCTGCACTCCACCTGAGGAAGTAGGGGGAGGCGGGCTCCCCACGCTTACACCCAACTCTTCAGCCCTTCCTCCCTTCCCTTCTCACATCTGTATGGGGAGGGCAGAGAGAACAGACAGAATTCCTTCCCCCCCATCACCTTTGTCTGCCTCTTAAATCTTTCTATTTAAAATTTAAGTTTAAAAATCAAGATGTTGTCATGTTTGATTGCCAGGCAAGTGTTCAGTCTCCCAACGGACCAAACAGGAACCCACCTCTCTGAGGCTAAAAGCAGGAGGGTGGTTTAGAGGGGCAGGCAGTGAATGAGAGAAAAATCATGTTGATTACTATCTGTTTTCTTATCCCATCATATTACATTATATTCAACATCCTTGTATTATTATTGTTGTTGTTGTTGTTGCAAAGGTTTCTAAAAACTCTAGAAAGAAGAAAGTCATCAATTTTCTTTTAAAATATTATCATACAAATCCTAAGTGTTAGTTAGCCACATTCAGCTTGGTTTTCTCCTACATACTTTGAAAAATGTCACACTGGGTTTTTTCTCCCCTTAGGGGAAAACATGTTGACATCTAGATTATCTTAAGTCACGGATTCAAGGTAAGGCAAGGGCTGCTGTCAGCTGTGTAACATCACATAACATCCCACTCCTTTTTGTTAACAGGCCAAGACCCTCTGACGTAAATAATCAATGTTAGGTGACATTGCACAGGGCAGTCACTTTTATACGAAAACCCTGCTCTTCCACATAGCAAGTCTGAACGTGTGCTCCTCTGGAGAATTAAGCCATCTGCCTCTCTTGGTCTTTACTATCCCCCTCTGATCTTACATGGGAAGGGGGAAGTTAGGAATAAATCTCAGAAATTATGACAAGTGAGCATTATTTCTTTTTCTCCACTTTTCAACTTCTGTCTGCCGTTCCATTTTTTTAAACTGAGGTATAGTCAGTTTACAACTGTTCCATTTTTAAAAACTATCACTTGATGTGTTGTTTCAAAACATTTTTTCAAATTTTTATATTCATTTATAACCTGTGGAGATGATTAGAATTTAGGGGGTATACCTTTTCAGTGAAAATTTCAAGATTCTAAGTCAAAGTTTTAAGCAGCATCAATAGCAAACATGCTGTTAATTCACCTTGACTTTGTCTTTCCTCCCAGGTTTAATGAACCATTCTCTGGGAGTCAGTTATCTTTTTCTCAGGTTTTCGTTGTAATTCACTTCAATTCACTTGTCAAAGATTTTAGTTTATTTTCTACCCAACTACTGGAATAAGTGTCATTCCTCCTAATATTTTATTTTCTCTGCCTTTGTGATTTTCCTTTGTTGGCACTGAGTTTTATTTTGTGTATGTGTGGTTAATGAATTTTCCAGGTCAATAATTTTGAAAATGTTGCATAGACTCTTGATTGCTCACAATCCAAACAACGCGAAAACTCAAAAGACCGTAACAATCCTAGGGTCCAGCATCACAAACGGTGGTCAGAGTGATGTTGCCGTGAGGTGCCTAATCCCGATGTCCCCATTATCGGTGATCCATAGTTAATTATTTCTTGAAATATTTTATGAATGGAAGTATGTATTCACAATGTTAGGAAAAAACCAAAAAAACTCCACAATAACTATATACATATATATGTTATATTTACT
Source organism: Camelus ferus (assembly GCF_009834535.1). Classification (NCBI taxonomy): domain Eukaryota; kingdom Metazoa; phylum Chordata; class Mammalia; order Artiodactyla; family Camelidae; genus Camelus; species Camelus ferus. The sequence continues at coordinate 57,935,089 of NC_045703.1, read as the reverse complement.
CTAGTTATACACTAATTGTAACTTCTTTTAATGGATCTACTCTGGATGCCAGCACAGCAAACCAAAACTTTCTTAGGCTGGTTTCCCATCTCACTGGCTCGGTTCCTCTGTCCTGATTTATTCCCAAACTTAGCTCAGACTTTTGATCTGGCCCCAGTGGATACATTATGTGATTTTCTGCCATCACCTCTGGCTCTAGAGTAACGGCACTCTCTTGGGCACAACATACGATGTTTTTCCACTGCCTCCAGCCACACCATTGTAACTCTGAGGCGCAGACTGGCCTCCTCCACTTCCCCTACTTGCCATTGTGCTATATCAAACCTCCAGACACTGCTAGAGCTGAGTTTGTCAGGACAGGGTGTCTAGGAAGAGGGTTAGATCTATGATGGATAGAATAACCCTCTGTTAACCTAAACTTCTCCAAGATTTATAGACTGTGATCAGAAAGTAAATTATCTCTTACACAATATAGATGTTAAGCTGGTCATTTGTACTATCTGTTGTTCAGTTGTGTCTGATTCCAAGTTCAGGCTTATCCCTTGCCCGGAGCCATCCACAGAAGATGCATTCTATTGACTTGCAACTTGTTGACCTGAATATAGGAATTGTTGAAGTGTAGGCTCAGGAATTTAGTCCTGCTCCAGGCTCAGAAACACATTCTCTTTCCTTCACCTAACTGCTTTTTTATTTAAGAATTTCAAAAGCTTAGCATAACTGAATTCTAAGCTGATGCCGAGATACTTTGTTTTGCCAACAAGAAAAAAGATCAAGTAAAGGAAGAATAATGTCCAGTGACTGAACCTGAAAAGAATGCAGACAATATCTTTCACTTGTTTAGCATTTTACACTTTTAAAAGCATATTATCTGTATAATATTCACAACGATACCAACATATCACTGCTTTTATTTTAGAATAAGGAAATAAAGCTCAGAGAAGAGGAGTGACTTGTAAAGTGTCATATGGCTGATAAACAACAGAATAAAGATGAAAACTCAGTTTCTTGGACCCTCTGTCCAGAGTCCTTTCTTCTACCCACACTGCCTTTGTGAATAGCCCAAGTTACACAATGACTAAAAAACTAGGGTTATGGGGAACATGTGCTGCTTTGGCTTTATTTTTTTTAAAACATTTTTTATTGACTTATAATCATTTTACAATGTGTCAAATTCTAGTGTTCAGCACAATTTTTCAGTCATACATGGACATATACACACTCATTATCACATTTTTTTCCTCTGTGATTCCCTGTGCCATACAGTATAATCTTGTTTATCTATTCTACAGTTTTGATATCCCAGTCTATCCCTTCCACCCTCCACCCCCCTGACAACCACAAGTCTGTATTCTATGTTTATGAGTCTATTTCTTTCCTGTATTTACGCTTTGTTTGTTTGTTTTTGTTTTTGTTTTTTAGATTCCACATATGAGCGATCTCATATGGTATTTTTCTTTCTCCTTCTGGCTTACTTCACTTAGAATGACATTCTCCAGGAGCATCCACGTTGCTGCAAATGGCGTTATGTTGTCGGTTTTTATGGCTTAGTAGTATTCCATTGTATAAATATACCACATCTTTGTCTAGTCACTTGTTGATGGACGTTTAGGCTGTTTCCATGTTTTGGCTATTGTAAATAGTGCTGCTATGAACATTGGGGTGCAGGTGTCATCTTGAAGTAGGGTTCCTTCTGGATATAAGCCCAGAAGTGGGATTCCTGGGTCATACGGTAAGTCTATTCCTAGTCTTTTGAGGAATCTCCACACTGTTTTCCATAGTGGCTGCACCAAACTGCATTCCCACCAGCAGTGTAGCAGGGTTCCCCTTTCTCCACAGCCTCTCCAGGATTTGTCATTTGTGGATTTTTGAATGACGGCCATTTTGACTGGTGTGATGTGATACCTCATTGTAGTTTTGATTTGCATTTCTCTGATAGTTAGTGATATTGAGCATTTTTTCATGTGCCTTTTGATCATTTGCATGTCTTCCTTGGAGAATTGCTTGTTTAGGTCTTCTGCCCATTTTTGGATTGGGTTGTTTATTTTTTTCTTATTGAGTCGTATGAGCTGCTTATATATTCTGGAGATCAAGCCTTTGTCGGTTTCATTTGCAAAAATTTTCTCCCATTCCGTAGGTTGTCTTTCTGTTTTACTCATGGTTTCCTTAGCTGTGCAGAAGCTTGTAAGTTTCATTAGGTCCCAATGGAACAGAATAGAGAGCCCAGAAATGAACCCACAAACTTTTGGTCAACTAATCTTCGACAAAGGAGGCAAGAATATACAATGGAATAAAGACAGTCTTTTCAGCAAATGGTGTTGGGAAAACTGGACAGCAGCATGTAAAACAATGAAGCTAGAACACTCCCTAACCCCATATACAAAAATCAACTCAAAATGGATCAAAGACTTAAACATAAGACAAGATACAATAAACCTCCTAGAGGAAAACATAGGCAAAACATTATCTGACATACATCTCAAAAATTTTCTCCTAGTAGAAATAAAAGCAAGAATAAACAAATGCTTTGGCTTTATGTTTAAAGATTAGTCCCTATCTCCTAGCAGATTTTTCCTATTCTCTTCAATATCCTTTTTCTTGTGAATTCTCCTTCTAGGCCAAATCTGACTGAGCTCTAAAATGTACTCAGTCTTCATCTGCTAAATTTTCTTCTCCTCATTAAAAATTTTCTTTAAAGTCCAATTACTATGGCTGTCCTATAGTCCATTCTTAATTTTCTTTTTGAATATCTTCATTCAGGAATTGAATTTTTATACTGTGCCCTGTCCTCTGTTAATACTCAAAACACATTACCTAATCTTTTTGAGAAAGTTTCAGGGCCTAAAACTGTAGCTAGTGCTGACTTTTTCCATCATGTAAGGTACTTCCTCACAAGGATTTGCGGGGTTTAGATTACTCAGCACATGAAAAACATTTAGAACAATGCCTTGCACATAGTACATGCTCAGTAAAAATTATTTTGTTATTGCTTGTATTGTTACCATTATTTGGCATACAATGGAGTATGAGAAGTGAGTCCTTCTCAGGTCAGACTGAGGAAAATTTAAAAAAACTGTATTCAATTCTAAATGACAATTGTATGTTGTCCTTTTGACTTGTACCTCAAAAAAGTTAAAGCATTACCTTTATTTGGGTATTCATTTAAAATAAATATTATCATTGTTTACATGGAATAAAAGAATTCTAGCCTAGTTAATTTCTATTTACAAGCTATTGTTTGCAAAACCTGTTCTGCCCCTGTAGTTACCGGTGGTGAAGATTGTTTGGTTGCAATTATAAACATGCTCATCCGACCAACATTCTGTGGCAGAAATATTGTAGTGCTGAACATGTTCTGGATTCTTTTCAGCCTTTTAAAATTTTTTAATCACGAAGGGTATTTGGATGAAAATAATTTCCTTGTTTTTCAGGAGTTCCTCTTTTCACGCAGTTTATTTCTCTCACCTAAAATAGAAATGTATTTTAAATTCCTAAAATATACACTTTTAAGCACATTGTCATTACACTTGAAAACAGGAAACTTAACAATAGAGGTAACAACACTCAAATTAACCCTGGAAAGAATGCATAATAAAACTGATGTAACTCAAAGTTTATTTCTATCCAATAAGCCACGATATGGGGTGATTTTATATACACTCATAACTGATATAATTCAATTTAGCAATTACTATTATTAAGTGGAGGCATTGTATCAGTAGTAGTAATCGAAATGGCTTCCCGTTGAAAGTTTCAATTAGAAAGACCCACTCTCTACCTCTAAGATCCAGCGTATTGTCTCTCCCCAAGAAAACTGACACAGTTCTTTTATCAGATTATCCCATCCCTTTTTACAAACCATTCTAGGCTGTTTCTTTCATGTGGAAAGTTCTTCCATTCTCAGAAATCCAGACTCAACACTCTACACACGGATGAAGTTTTGTGTCCTTGACAAAGCTTTTCTTAGTAGTTTGAAAGGGAGGTGGCTGTTTCTATTTTATTTTGTCTCCAACTGCAACCCTTTGAGTTCACCATTCCTCAAATTGTTGCAGCGTTACAGCTCAGTTGTGACAACAACCTGGATCCAGGAAAGAGACCAAGCAGCACTCCGAAAGTTGGAGAACTCAGATTTATTATGCCAGCAAGCCCAGACAAGTTAACACTTCGAGCTCTAGACTCTGTCTGTAGGTTTACACAGGCCTTTTATAGGCTGCCAGTTTTACACTTTGCAACATCAGTATGCAAATAAAGTATAACAGAAGTTGACCAACCAGGAACAAGCTTTGTAGAAATAGAGCAATCAGGAGTGAGCTCCACACAAATGAAGTACTACAAATGGACCAATCAGAAGTTAGGGAAGTGGACCAATCAGAAGTGAGAGTAATAACCAATCAGGAGTGAAGGAAATAACCAATCAGAAGTGAGCTCAGGGAACCAATAGAATTCTAGGTGTAAGTTAGCGACTTTAGAGGCAAAAAGTGAGATAGAGCCTGTGGACCAGGGAACTGGACGGTGCTGGGAGGAGAGCAGCGGCCCTACCTAGAGATCCTGCCAGTTTTTTTTATGGGGCTTCCCACCTCAAAACTACATACTTTGATATTTATGTATTTGTTCAAATTTAATCACTTTGTTTCTGTTTGCTATTTTTACATTTGAAATTTTGTTCTCCAAAATCTCTTGGATGATGGACAGTGTTAAATGATTTTTATGGAATGCTTTCCAGAGAGCTTCATTCAGTTATATTATTAATAATAAATGTATTTTTGATGCTAATATAGCAAGATAGCTAGTGATTTATTTTTTCTTTCCTGGATGTTTTTAAATGCTCAGTCTGCGCACTCAGCTTCATTTATGTCCTTTGCATGTATGGAGACACTAGCTAAGCACCACCCTGATCAGGGAGAAGACATATGCTTTACTCTGCCAGCATTCTCCAGAACAGCAGCCCAACAGCAAAGAAATAATGACTTAGAAAAGAGGAAACTGTTCATCTTGGTTCAAGCCAGCATTAGTCTTTCCCTGATCCCGGGCTGAAGGTCGTCTCTAAGCTGACAGGACCACTTCCCTCCGCACATTGCATAGTCCTCTGATGTTTGTCCACATAGCAAATAAAGGGGAGCTATGGATCCTGAAGCATGGATTCGTCTATCAGTGAAAAGGAAATGATCCAAATATCCAGTTGTCATCAGAACATTTCCATGTGGATGTCACACAGGCACTCACAATTCAACACGCTCATCTCTTCCCTGGAACGTGATCCCTTTCTTATGTTCTCCTCCTCAGAAAAGACTATCATTATCCACCCAGTGACCAGGCCAGGTAGCCGAGACAGTCATTTGAGAGTTTGTCTTCTCTTTCACCACCACGTTCAATTAGATGCCAACTCCCAGGACTCCACCTTCTCCATAGCTCTGTGTCTGTTTCCTCCTCTCCTCTCCTGATTCCTCCCCATCACAACACTCACCATATTTTGGATCTTCATTATTTTCCCTTAGATTATTGCAATGTTGAGTTCACTGGCTTCCTGTCTTTTTTGGAACCCCTCCTTACTACCCAAAGATTAATTTTCCAAAATAAAAATCTAATCATGTCGTGTCCTTATTTAAAGCTCTTCATGTCTCTTCACTCCCTGCCTCCAGTATAAAATTTTCATTCTCTATAGCCTCACCATCTGGGCCCTGCCTAATTCTCCAGTGTGTCTTTTGTCATTATCCACCTTGCATTTTGCTTTCCGGAAACATGGAACACTATCTTCTCTTCCCCAATCCTGCTTTTGCTCATGCTTGGAACATGCCCTCCATCTTTTCATTCTGTTAATCTCAAGCCCTACATCATTTGGTCTGTGAAGCCTCCATCACTGCCACCAAGAAAATGGGTACCTCGTCACATAGTCCCCACAGTCTATTCTTCTTGATGTTTTGTAACTTTGTATAAGACTGCCGAGCAATTCCAAATTATAACATTCATTTCCTAATCAGCTATGTGGATGGCCCCCTGGAGTTAATGCAGTATACAGCACGTATTTTCAGGAGAGGGTGGCCCTGACCACATATTTTCCTCTCTGCTAGACTATGCACTCTCTTAAAGGGCAAGAATTTTCTTTTAATTGTTTTTATCTCTACTAGCTTGTTATGTCATCTGTGCATTCACGTACATGCACGTGTGAACATACACACCTACATGCACATTCACCTAAAAAATAATTCTGCTTCTTCCTTGGAAATGTAGGCATAAAATATAAAGACACATATTAAAATTTAAATTCAAGTAAATACAATTGGATTAAATCAATTCAAATTAAATAAATCCAATTAAATCTCCATAAATATGGAATGATTAGAGCATTATGTTAGATTTTCTTTCTTTTTTCTTTCTTTTTTAAATTTTATTTTTTACTTAAAACTTTATTTTTAGAACAGTTTTAGGTTCACAGCAAAATTAAGTGAAAAGTACAAAGAGTGCCCATATATTCTCTGTCTCCACACATATACAATTTCTTCCATCAACATTAGAGTGGTACATTTGTTACGATTGATGAACTCACACTGGCGCATCATTATGTCCCAGAATCCATAGTTTACATTAAGGGTTCACTCTTGATGATGTACCTTCTGTGGGTTTTGACAAATGTGAAATGCCATGTACTCACCATTACGGAATTGTACAGAGTAGTTTCAGTGCCCTGTTTTTGTTTCTTTTTAATTTCTGAATTCAAAGCTTATTACTTTTGATTTTCCCCTCTGAATGTTCTTTTTTTTATGTTCCATTATAAATAGTACTTTATTTTTATGTCTAATATCTTACCAATTTTCAGGCAGTAAGGGGATCCCTACTTCTATTAGATTTTTTTCCCCTGAATTTTCTTATAAACAGTGGATACACTGTACTTTTCTTGCCTTTTTTTTTTTTTTTTTTGCTATCCCTTATTTAGAAGATGACACCAGTGTTGTCACTGGAAACCTATGTGAGGGTGGTGGTGAGGTTGACAGTTCTCCCATACTTACCCTCTCCTTTGATCTCACCAGATCTCTTCCTTCCAGAGCCTACAACTGGTTGGGACTCTCTCTCCACTTCCTGGTTTATTTGATGAATGTCTCCTGGGTTTCTTGGGTTTACTCATCTATTATTTTCCTTCTTATCTTTTCAAAAGCTACAGTGAATCTTTTTAGCACTGTCTATTGGCTTTTTAAAATTATAAAAATAGTGGTGAGTAACATTAGAAAGCTTTGAAAATAAAGATAAGGTGCACAAATGTAAACCTCAGTAACCTGCAATACTCAGTGATAAACATGTTAGCATTTTGATTTATTTCCTTCTAGTCTTTTTCCTATGTGTGTGTGTATACACCCACTTATATGCTAAATATATGGTGTATCATACTGTCTAAATAATTTTGTATTCTACTCTTTTTAATGAAACATTATATAGTATTCACTTTCTTATGATCATTAATATTTTCTGAAAATAAGTTATAATACTCCATTGTACCTACCATGATTCATTTAACGAATTTCTATTATTGAACATTTAAGATGTTTTATATATATTTTAGCCAGTATGAATAACATTTTTGGACACTCCTCCATAAGAGGATAGCTATACGGACTCTATGTAGCATTTCTTCTACCTACCATGCCTGAGCAAAGTCTCTCTTAGAAAATGTGTGTCTTTAGGGTCTTTATGTCATTCACATCACAGTGGAGAGAAGAGAGAGAGAGAGCTATCTTTGGTGGTATTGCAGGGTTCAAGTGCCAGCTTGAGTTCTTACAGGCTGTGTGAACTTGGGAAAGTTACTCAACATCTCTTTGCTTTAGTTTCTTTATTTCTAAAACTAGGATAATAGTATTTTATGTATAGGGTTCTTGTTAGGAATATAACTCTACTAGATATATAACTGGTATCTTTCAAAATTCATCTAGTGACTGCTGAAGTTGAATTATAACTCTAAGTCTAGAGCACTCTGCTGAGAACTCTCTTCTTAGCATTCAATGTTAGCTATGGCAGATAAAACCTAAGGATGAAACTGCCCCAGATGTGACACCTATGGCGTATTTTTAGATTACTTGAGATCACACTTAGTATCCAAAAACGTAGTCTTTTAGATCTAACTTTGTGTTTTCCTTTGTCTTTGAAATTCTGTTATTGAAAGCTGACTACCTGGTGATTGCTGGAAGGTGATATGATTTCCCCAGTGCATGATAAAACATAAGGCATATTGAACAACACGGTTAATGTAAACAAGAGACTTTATACACTTTTCCACTTCTTTTCTTTGTAAATTGCAGATGGAATCTTCTAGATTGCATTGAAAAAATTGATTAGATTCAGGAAATGATCTCTTGCTAATTACTTGGGTCAGATTCAGAAGTTCATCTTCTTAGCTTCTAATTTTAATATAATTCCTTGCTTACATAAAAATTGCAAAAACATTTCAAAGAACTCTATTATATCCTCTAGGCAGATTCAGCATTCCTTAACATTTTACCCTATTTGCTTTAGCATTTGTTCTTTCCTTCTGTCTGTAATAAGGAAGAACAAATCTGACTCCATATTGGATGTTTCTTTTACTTTAACCTTTGTATTCTATTGCTTTTGCTACAAGTTAATCATTAAAAAGAGTTGGCTATAGCTTAAAGTATACATAATGGCCCATCACCAGGAGCCCTGCCTCCCATGCCTGAGCATAAAGCTAGAAGATGAATGATGGTCTAATATTAGTAAGATAAAATTTCACAGTAATGCATACAGTATAGTTCCAAAAAACTAAGTTCATGAGAAAAGAGGGAGGAGACCTTGCTCAACAGCAGTTAATATGAAGACGTCGAGCTCTATTTGACCACAATATCAATATGCAGGAACACTATATATGTATATATATACACACACACACACACACACATACACACATATATGAGTTCATACTCATGTCTCCAATTCCAATTCAACACCACAATGGTCACAAAATATTTAAAGAGTAGAAATAGATGGGACAAGATATTAGTTGCATGTGAGGGGAAAGGAGGGGAAGAATTCACGGTAACTGTAAGTTGTAAATGCTAGCATGGCGCTCCCAACAGTTCAGTGTAAAGCGTTCTGTGCACCAACATTTTTTTGTTGTGTGTGTCAAACCTACTACTAAGGCCTAAGATTGCATTCCTTTTTTAGCAGCCGTATCACAGTGTTCCTGCATATTGATGTTGTGGTCAAACAGAGCTTGAGGTCTTCATATTAACTGTTTTGAGCAAGGTCTCCTCCCTCTTTTGAACTTAGTTTTTCGGAACTATACTGTATGCATTCCTGTGAAATTTTATCTTATTAATATTAGACCGTCCTTCATCCCCTTCAACCCCCTTTAACCCCGGTTTAGCTAACATATTAATTGTCCTACACATTATCTGTTATACAAAGGTTTTATAAAATGCTCTCTGTGTGCCTTGGATGATCTTCTCTGCAGACAAAGCAGAAGGCTGAGACTACAGCATGCTCGTGGTGGTGATGTGCTCACCATGGAATTGTAACTGGAAATGGGGTCATTTCTTACCATGATGTTTTATGTTATGAAATAGATTATCAAGAGTCAGGTTACCAAATGCTACAAAAAGGAGTGAGGATAAGATAAGAAATATGATTCAAAATTTACAGAAAGAGAAGGAAATTTCCTTGATGGCTGTCATGTAGCCTGAAAAGGACTATTAATATGTCCATCCCATTCTTGACCTTCTTCTCTTCTTACTTTAAACATTCTTCCAAGGTAATCTAATTCACTTCCATGGCTCTAAACTCTCCATCTACTCTTCTTAGCTGTTCCTTCTTCCATAATAATAGAATTTTAGCTGCTTTGTGACAAGTAAGCCAGAGATTGCATTTCCTAGCCCTGTTGCAGTAGGTGTGGACATGTGGTGGTTCTAGCATGGGGAATGTGATTAGAAGTGAGCTATGCAACTTCCTCCTCACTTGCCTAAGAGGAAATCTCTGGCCTTAAACTTCCACTCTTTTCTCCAAGCAGAGAGACTAGAAGAAACCACATGTTAAACACGGAAAAGCTACTATCAGCCTGGGTCCCCGAATAATTGCATGAGGGAGAGCCACCTACCAGCTTGAAATACCCATCCTAGAATTTCATGTGGTGAGAAATACCTTCCAATGGTTTGAGCAATTACCTCTTTTTGCTTGCCTCTCTTGAGTACCCTACTTGTATATCCAGCTGTTCACTAGAGTATTTCCACCTTTGTATCTCAGGGATGTCTGAAATCTAATATATTTCTCTTCAAATTTACTTCTTCTTTCTGGTATTGTTGTCATCCCAGATGACCAATCCATTACACGTGGAGTTATTATTGGCTACTTCCTTTCCCTTTTGCTCATATCGAATTGGAACAACAACTTGGTTCTGAATCCTTTATTGCTTGCCTACCCTTTCTTCTTTATTCTCTTATCTGTTGTTTTAGATGAAGTCCAAGTCATCCCAGGCTGGGACTAATGCAGCAACCTAATAACCAATTTTTCTGTTTCAAATCTTGCTCCCCTCAAGTTCATTCTTGGCTATGGTTCTATTACTTACTAGCTCAATGATCTCATCTGGAAAATAGGGATACTAATAGTACCAACCTTATGGAGTTCTTGTGAAAATTAGCTGAGGTAATACATGCCATGCATTTAGCATGGTTCCTGAAATACAGCAGTAATTTAAAAAATTTTTTAATTTAAAAAATTTTTCAAGAAAAATTAGCTGTTGTTAACATTATTATTAGTATTACCTTATCATAACTTTTCTAAAAATTCCTTGAAGAATTATTATTGCCTCTAGGATAAAATCACATCTCTTAGTGAGCCTGGCTAATGCTCTGTAATCTAGTCCCTATCAAACTCTTCAGATTGATCTCTTATCATTCTCCCCTTCAAACCCTGTGCTTTCTTTATTCATGTTGCAATATCTACAATTCTTTTAAGATGCCAAACCTTTTTATACTTCTTATTTTTGTGCATGTGGATTCCAGTGCTTTATACACACAACTTCATTCTCATTCCCTAACTCTTACTATCCATTCATCCTTCAAATCTCAGCTTGTATATTACCTCCTCTAGGAACTTTCCATGATGCTTCCTGGTCTAGTTTAAGTGCAGTTCCATGTACATTCATAACACCCTGTGTTCTCCTTTATTGTAGCAGCTAGGATAATGTTCTATAAATATTTATTAACAGTAGACATGTTTTAGGTGTTTGCTTGGCTATTCTCTTTGGGGGGCTTTCTGTCCTGACTTGGTGGGCTGTAGTGGCGTTATTTATATATGAGTCTTCACCCTGTTTATCATATCTGATTGAAACATGCCCAAAGACTGGACTGAATATATTTGTTACAGCTACTAAAATTTTGAATTAAGAGGCAAAATTATGGCTGGTTAATATGGGTGCTAGACTTGTAAAACATGAAAATTTAGGGCCAGAGTCCATGCCTTAGAAAGGAAAAACCTAACAGATACAAAAACCACAGACAGACATGGAAAAACAGGGATAATGGGTAAGCAGAGAAAGTAGGTCTTCAGAGAGAATAGAATTGATGCTTAGAGAGAAATGGAACAGAACTTGACCAAGCAACAGAACAGCTGTCTGAAGAATTTGAGCTTGGATTCATTCATTCAGAATTCTCTGTAAATGACATTTACAGAAAGTCTCAGTAAATGGCAGAGAAAAGAACCATGTTCTCATAGTACTTTGACTTGATTTTTAACTATATGAATTTATAATAAATATAAAAACCCAAGTGACACCAATTAATAAAGTAACTCCATAGGAACTGTGATGCTGTTCTTACTTTTACACACATTCATTTTGAAAAATTAAAAATAACTGAAATTGATGTCACTTTTGACTAAAGTTTTCTTATGGTTATTCAGCCTAGAATGACAATGACCAAAAACTAGTGGCCATACACAAATCAATTCTTTTTCCAGACAGCATGGAATAACAAAAGCAAGTAGCTGTAAAGGTGTTTTGTTTTTTGAATGCTGTTCTTTGACAAACTATAAATGAGACAAATTATAAAGAATTAGTCTTCTGAAGGTCAGTCTTACAAATTTTTTGAGGACTCAAATCCAATATTCCAGGAAATTTTTTTGTGATTGTTTATGATGTGGTTAGAAATTTATTGCATCTCTTCTTTGTATTTCCATATCGTTTTTCTTTCAGCTAAATTTTGTATTCCATATGAAGTTGTTTATTTCTGGAAAAATTATCAAATTCATAAAAGTCGTGAGCTATAAAGACTGAATGACCAGAAAGTTAAGTGTTATTTGAGGGACATTCTACTAGAAAAACATCGGACGAGTCATCAGAAGGTTCTAGGCAAAACTCTGGCATCATTTAACTATATAAACTTGGGTAGTTTCGTTGACTGGAGTTCCCCTCCCTTCAGTTATCTCGGCTTTAAAGTAAGGATCATGATCTCTCTTCTACTTACCTTGGAGTTGGTAATCAAAAGTTCACTTTGAAAATGTTAAATTTCAAGTTTATAGGTAACAAAAACAACAAAGGGTTTATAGACAACAAGATCTTATTAATATTCTGCAACAGAGGAGTACTGGCTAGGATTGAGTGGAATGACTTAATGACTTCTCAGTCCAAAGATACTACATTGCTCGTCACTAATTTTGTCTGCATAAGAAATGATGCTTCATGTTCCCAGAAAGATACAAATATCTACATTTGGACCCTAAGAGAGACATATTAAATTATTTATCTGCAATATGGTAGCATGTATTTATGTATATTCACCTAGGTAATGTTTTTAGCAAAAGCAAAAGAATTGCAACCAAATGTAAAAGGATAATAAAATTTTTACCAAAAAGGAAAGAAAGACGCTTCCAATCATTTGCTACTGTTATTAAGGGAACAGGCTCTTAGTTTTCTTAACTATGAAATGAGATTTAATAATTATACAAGCAAATAGGATTGTAAAGAATTTAGCACAATTCCTGGCACAAAATCAGGGCCCACAGAATGTTAAATGTAGAAGTAAACATTAACTTTGATCTTTGATCCGGAAAGAACTCTGGGGAAAGAGATAACTGATAGGAAGTGTGAAGCTGACCAGGTGCAGAAATGTGGTCCCAGGTGTACAGTTTCCCAGCAATCATATAACACTCCACATACGGAAGGATCTGATTCCTTGCATTTGTCTCCTGGTAGGTGGGTTATTATTGATCTTAATTCCTCTAAATGTCAGCCAATCAGATGGAACTTCTCTGCCCATCATTTCCCAATAAAATTTTAGATGTAAGCATTTTTAAATTAAGGTTTTACTGAATCACTGTAGAACCAATCCAGTACAAATCGAGGAAATGTTTACCCAGCCCTACCTAGTTTATTTAAGATCTTTTCGCAAATATTTGCAGAAAGTCATGATTGAAACTCAACCTATGTCCTAATATAATGGTGAATAAAATATAGGACAATATTGGATATGGCTATATATAGATTTATATGACAATGTGTAAGAACTGCATGGAAGAAGTGATGAAAACTTTGTGCATAATAAACACTAGAGTTACTCCTTTTCTTAAATGGACTGGTGGCAGTAGTTCAGAAGGATAATTTTAACTTTCTTCACTTTTCTAGACCATTGTTAAATTTATTTTGACTGTTGTTCTGCATACACTCATTGCCTGTAAGATGTAAATATCCTGGGTAGTAGAGTGTTGAGTATCTAGTTGACTAAAAGGAATAGCTGTCATTGAGAAAACAGCTCCAGTTTAACGGGGCAATAATAGTAATGAACTACCCATACTGGAAATGTAATAAGCAGAGATATTTTACCACAATAAGAATACAAAAACAATGTCATATTCATTTTCAGAAAATGAGGAGAACTAGCTCCTTTTTAATGAAATATTGGGCATGGATCCTTGGGGATTTACCAATCATTACTGTTTTAAATTAAGACAGGTTTTTTCTTTTTTTGGTCTTAAAATAGAATCTCAGAAAAAAAGCCCCAATTCACCCACATAGTACATAGAGTGCCAGGTTTGTTCTGAATAATGCTCATGGAAAATAGTGGTTGTATTACATTTGAGAAACACTGAGAATTTTGAAATTGTTATGAAAGGAAAAACAATGTTGTAAGTTGTGCATCTCTAATTTTAATACACTTCTAGAAGCTTATAGACTCAGTTCTATTGTAATATATTAATCTTTTAATAATTTTAATCAACTTGGCAAAAGTATTTTAATCAATTGGCAATATTAGGCTTGGCCTCTGGCTGCTGTATATTCAGTTGCACATTTGTAAATCACTTCTTTCTTTGAGTGTTGGTTCTTCATTGTTAAATGGAGAGTGAGGTGGTGTGTGGAGTCCATTATTTCCATGGTGCCTTCCCATCTTATGTGAGTCTGTTCTTCTGCACTTCTGCTTTTCTCGGCTCCTGGGCTGTGTTTTATATGAGCATAAGGCCACTGCCTAGCAGCACTTGACAAGATTGGAATGGAAGTAGATGTCCTCGGTCTTAAAAAATTCAACCAACATTATTTTTGAGAACTCACAACTGTCTTCTCCTGCCTTGAGAAGAAAGAATTTGATAGAATGAAAGCATGGTGGGCCTGACAACTTAAATTTATTTGTAGGAATACAGGAAATAAAAAAGGAAGTTGTGGAATTGTCAGGTAGTTAGATAATTGGGGGCAATGGGCAGATAAGTGGAGGAGAAGGAGGAGGATCCGGAAGATGGTGTTATGCCCGCCTCCGGCATAAAGGGTCTTTACATCCTCTAAATGAGTGCCAGGGAGAAACCGGTCAGCACTCGACAGTCATGACTATGAACTGAGAAAAGACTTAACTGGACACAACCCAGTGTTCATTGTATTATAATTAACATTGTGGTTTAGGCACTCCCTGCCCCGGGTTCTTCTGTGTCCACGGGGGGTAAGGACACGCGCAAAGGGGCCAAACGTGACTAAGCATTCCAGGGACAAGAGCCATCAATCAATCCAGAGACCACTTCTAAGTGAGGACAGAGAGAGAGAGGAGGCAAAAACTGCCACTTTTCTTCCCTTGGATGGGCCTGCCTCCCATTTTGGGGGGTGTACTTTTCCTTTTTAAAAGAAATCTTTTAAAATCTTTCGGTACACAGTGCACAGTCTCCTGACTGGAAACTTATTTTTCGGGTATGACAAGAGCTGGTGTCTTTACCTTTTGAGGTAACAGAATCCTTAAACGGCAGAGTGTATCTTGAATTTCACTGGTGAGCAAGTATGCTTGTGCCACAGAAAATAGTGTCACCATGTACTGTTCACAAACATACGATTATTTCTGTAAAATAGATGTCGTGTGACCTTCTATTTTCTCTATTTCTAGACATTCAAAACCTTTAGGGTACCTTTTAAAAAATTAAAACCTTTAGAATCATTGAATGTGAAAACAATCTTGGGTGAAATCGCGTGGTAACTTATATCTAGCTCAAGCACTTGTCAGTATGTTTCATGCTTCAACAACCTGTAAAAGAGGAAAATAAAGGTCCTTTGATTTTTCTGACTTTCAATCCTGGAACAGGATGTCCCTGACTTTAAAATGGAAGATCTCCAGAAAAGGGAAAAATGAAAAGATAGCTTAACATATTATTAACTGCTAGTATTTTTAGTGTTTCAAAAATTTGCTTGTATATTCCTTTCATTGAAATATGCAGTTATGACATTTCCACGAAGTGATGGCATCTGGTGTTAAGGACAAAATAGTGGGACTTTACCACAAGCAGCCTGATTCTTGCACCTGCCCTGTCTGAGGAAGAAAGCTTTCTGAGGAATCAGTAAGGAATCAGTAGCTGTCTAATGTGACACAGCCATGTAAAATTTTGCTCTTTTTCAACAATGGTATGATTTGTGAATAATAAATAATAGCAAATAATTAGACAGCACTCACTTACTAAGTACTGTGTGTGTGTATTCATGTAACTGTCATGACAACTGTAATTATTTTCATTTTACAGATGAGAAACTGAAGAAGAAAGGAAGAAATTACATCCCTTGCCCAAGGTTACATCGCTGGTAAGTGAAAGAGCCCAGGCAAATGGGACCCAGAGCTTCCGACCTCAGCTAGCATGCACCACCACCTCTCCACCCCAAACACGTCCTCCCGAGTAGCCATCCTGGGAGGCTGTGCAATTCCATCTATGCTGGCATTTCTGAAAACATTCCTGTGCTTTCTTTAGTGTGATCGAGGGCTGATATACTAGAAGCCAGTCCAAACAGAGAGCGAAATAACCCCCAGCAGCTCAGTCTGGCAGTGTGAAAAGGAACTGAGCTGTCCCTTTAGCTAGACACAGCCCACAGACATGATTGGTTTGGCCTGTATTTGGCCTGGACAGTGTTTTACATTTTGATTAGTTACTAAAATAAACACAATGAAATTTAAAAGCCATATACACAAATCTGAATTTCTGGTCTCTCTTGGAGAATTGGAGCCTCAACATTGGGCTTGAATCCCCAGTTTCTCACAATCCCCATCATCCGTGTCCCCCAGAAACTGGGGCTCAGGGTCACTTACCATTTCTCACATCACTTCATTTGTGTGTTTTACCCACCTGGCCCCTGTAGATACTTGATTTTGTGATGCTTGAAACAAAATCATTGTTTTCGAGGAGTAGTGGAATCAAAATAATTATTGAAGGTTGTGAAAAGAGAATTTCAGAGAGGAAACTTTAGGTTAGAAGGGCCGTTATTGCTAGGAATTAAAGGATTAAGGCAGAGCATTATTCTGAGCAAAAGAACTAAGGGTTAGATTAAAACCTCAGGACACATAATTCTGGCCTGTCCCAGATATTCTACATGCTCTCAAGCAAGTTCCTCAATTTTCACGTAGAATAGCATATTTTCCAAATTCTAGGTACTATTCACACTGTAAATTGACAAAAGGAAATATTTCCATGCCACGATCAATGTGTACTAGTCCAGAGAAGTTCGAAATGTTACTGGAATGGACAGAAGAAAGATTCCATAGCAATATCGCAAATCTCTCTCTCTCTAAAGATGAAATCATTGATCCTTCCGTAAAAAGGGTATATCAAACAGGGTAACCACAAGAACAGACACTAATTTGGTAATGTCTGCTAGATAAGACGTAAACAAATGTGTTTCCCTAATGTGCTGTTGATATTTTTATCAAGAACTCTCCCTTACAGAACTCTATAACCAAATCTGCTTTGGACCTAGTCTTTAAATTATTTGCCATTATCCATGATACATACAGACTCCTTTACGCTTTGTTTAACCTGCACTGGCAGGATTTATGTACCCATACTGAGATGGGAAGCCCCATGAAAAAGACGGCAGTACTCCCAGGCAGGGCCACTACCCTCCTGCCAACACCATTCGGTTCCCTGGCCCTGCAGCATTATTTCACTTTTTAAACTTTGAAACGGCTTAGTTCTAGGAAAGCAGAACTTACCCCTAAGATTCTATTGGTTCCCTGAGCTAACTCCTGATTGGTCTATTTGTAGTGCTTTATTTGCATGGAGCTCACTCCTGATTGGTCCATTTCCCTCACTCCTGATTGGTCCATTTCTACAAAGCCTGTTCCTAATTAGTCACCTTTGTTATACTTTATTTGCATATGATGTTACAAAATGTTGCAAAGTCTAGACTGGTAGCCTATAAAAGGCTGTGTAAACCTACAGACGGTGTCCAGAGCTTGGAGTGTTAACTCCTCTGGGTCCTCTGGGCCTTCTGGGCCCACTGGCGTAATAAACCTGAGTTCTCCAACTCTGAGTGCTGCTTGGTCTCTCGCCCAGATCCAGGTTGCTGTCACAACTGAGCTGTAACACCGAGCTGTAACACTGAGCTGTAACACACTTTTCTGCAACAATACAACCAGACCTCCAGTTACTTAACTGTTAGTTCATCCATATATTCATTCGAAAGATATTTACCAAGTGCCTACTAAATGCCACGTTCTCAGCTTCATTGTTGTAATTTACAGCCTAGGACATGGTTGGAACAATGAGGTTATATTCAAAGTTATGATGGAGTTGGAGGAGCTCAATGCATTTATTGTTCTATTTCGTGGTTTGAGTGGGGTTACTGAGATTACTGAAGAAATATTTCCTCACATTTGAGATCCAAAATTATTAGCAAATTACCAAGCATCCTAGATATATGTTGTCCTCTACGTCACTTGTGAGCCACGCTAAGAGAACTGTCTCCAAAGCAGTTTGGTATCTGCATCATCAGTCAGCTGGCACCGTAGGGGAAGAGATGATGAGATTTTAAAGTACTCATTATTCTTTCTGAAAAATTGCCGGTTTGTTTTTCCCCTCCTCTCATTCCTTAAAGTCTGTCTCAGAGTCTTTGGTGTTCTCTTGTGATCTGTTTGGCAAATCCTTCAGCCCATGTAGCACACTTCATTTCCCTTTCTCCCAACTTTACCTTCACTTGGGCACATTAGAGGAATGTATTATATACATTAAGTATACACTGAGGCTTCCTTCATATAATATGTAGATGATGTCAGTGAAAAGGTTTGAGAGTATCTTTAATTATTTCATTTTAAGCTAGAAAGACATGTAATCTATGATTCTGTTTGGATCTCTTAATGTTCCAGAATTTCCATTCAGACAGAATCTTTAAGCAGTTATTTACAAGCCTGCTTCCTTTCCTTCCTAATGTTAATCCACAGTTAGCAGCATCCTGACCACTTGTGTCCTGAACTACCGCAACAGTTTCCATTTGAAACTACAGCCAGAAGCCCGTTAATGCCCTAATGAAAGCAATTTGTATCAACTAAGTCACAATGAAGACACAAGAGGGAAAAGGTTAACCTTGCCAAATGGGTGTCTTATTGAATTAAATGAAAACTGCAGTTCACTCTTCCCTCAGAATCCTGGGTGAAATTTAGAGATACAAGCTGCGTTGGCCTGAAGTATTTTTGGATTTCGTTTTCTTTTCACTCTGTGTCTCAGCACATGCTTATTTGAAAACTCCTCTACCTTTATTTCACCATCAAGAAGTTTTCTCTCTGATTCTGAATACAGCAGGATGGAGTGCTTGAGGGGTACGCGCGCGCGCACGTGTGTGTGTGTGTGTGTGTGTGTGTGTGTCTGGGGCTTGGGGCGGGGGGGCTGGCAGAGTCCCAAAGAAAGGAAATCAAGAGAGCTCTAAAGGTCTCTTTTTGTCAACTGTTCAACCAAAAAACACATGTTCTATTGAGTATTTTCCAAACTCCCAGACCATGCTATTCATCTAAAAGGTTCAGCTCCATTAAAGTCTATCGTGTTGGAATTCTTAGAGTGTGGAAATATATTTTTTGTAGGCCTTATTTTCTTTTCTCTGAGACAGAAGTGCAAATAATGCCCAGCTGATTATTATCACCTTCAGCATCCATGAGCACCTTGAAAAAGGATCTCATTTTATGCCTCAGAAATACAAGAATATAAAAAATATTCTGTTTTAAACCACTAGGAGCTTGCAGTTTATTTGAGGAACAGGTTAGGCATGTGTAAATATGCAGATAATTAAAGATATATTGGTAAGTGGTATAGACAATAATGATGTAGGAGAGGGTGAGATAGGAAGCTGACATGGAATGTTGCATGGAGAAATATTAGCAATTTAAATTTGCTCAAGGTTAATGCTCTACTGACCCGATGCTAACCATATTAGAAAGAACAAGAACTTGGGGCAGAAAACATGTTTAATTTCTTTTCTCCCAATTTCTCTACTATGATCTGACTATTTTCTTGACCCAGACTACCTGGGTTTAATCCTCTTATCTGATGCTCTTTGTATTGCCCCAACTAATTGTTCTAGAACAAGGGTCAGTAATTTTTTTTTTTTCTGTAAAGAGAATCAGATAGTAAATATTTTAGGCTTTGTAAGCCATGCAGTTTTTGTCACAACTGTCCAATTACACAGTTGTAGCATGAAAGCAACCATAGATAATATGTAAAAATTGAGAATGGTAAGATTCCAGTAAAACATTTATGAACAGTAAAATTGGAAATTAATATAATTTTTTGTGCATCATGAAATAGTATTCATCTTTGGATTTTTTTAAACTACTTATAAAATATAAACCATCCTTAGCTCCTGGGCTGTACAAAAATGGGTGGTCAACTGGATTTGGCCCATGGACCATAGATTTCTGACTTCTGCATGAGAAGACTTTATCATTTCCTCACTCCAGCTCTATTCAGTTTCCTCATCTGTCTCACAGAAACTAGGTCCAGTTGCTATGTACAAGTAAAGTAACTTGTGATCTTCAAAGTATAAAGCTAAAGTTAATGTAATAATTGATTTGATAGTAAATAATTGACATAACTTAAGATCAAAGGAAGCCTCTGAGCATGTTGAGCATCAGAAACTGCTGTCCAGGGAAAAGTCAAGTAAGTAGAACATAGGGAGACTGAGTCAGAGTCTGTATAACTAATAGTCAAGCCTGGTTCTGTTGTGGGAGAATAGTTCTTGCCTCGCACAGGAAAGAATTCAAGAGCAAGGCATGATAAAGAGAAAGCAAGTTTATTTAGAGAGATACACACTCCATAGACAGAATGGGGTCTATCTCGCTCAGAAGGGAAAATGGTTTAGGAGATACACACTCCATAGGCAGAATGTGGGCCATCTCAGAAAGGTGAGAGGGAGAGAGACCAAGAGGTGTGGGGGTATTTAGTTTAAAGTAAAAGCAGATACACACTCCATGTACAGAGTGTGGGCCATCTCACCAGGGAAGAGAGACAGAGAGACCAAGAGATGCAGAGTTGTTAGGTTTTATGGGCTTGGTAATTTTATACGGTAATGAGTAGGAGGATTATTCCAACTAATTTCCAGCAGGGGTGAGGATTTCCAGGAAATGCCTCCCACCCCCTGCCTACTTTTTGACCTTTTATGGTCAGCCTAGGAACTGTGATGGCGCCTTTGGGAATGCCATGGGGCTCAAGGTCTACTGCAAGTCAAATCTTCCACCATCTTGGTTCTAACTAGTTTGTCCTGTCCTCAATTGCTGTGTCCTTCCTTCAGTGGTTGTGCCCAGCCCCCTTTCCTCCCACATCAGTTCCACTTCCTCCCTTGGAAAGGAGACCAGAGAATTCCTCTTTGCCAAAGAGATCAGCCAAAAGAAAATAATCAATGATACTGATATTTGTTGATTTCACAATAAAATTTCTTCACTGCTCTGTTATTTTGAAATATGGTGGCAAATACTAAAAGTAATGACTTTAAATAAAGAAAGTGGTTGCCAGAAGGGAGCAGGACTGGAAGATGGAGAGGGATGGACCAGAGAATATACTGATTTTATTTTAAGCCTTGTAATAATATTTGACTTTTAAATTCCTACATATATTTTTCAAAAATATAAAAATTTAATTAAAAAGAAAAAAAGCGGAGCCCTTTGGTGACTCTCAGTGCCTGCAAGACAAATCCAAACTACTGGGCATGCCACATAAGACACTAAACTTGGGCATAACCCACCTTTTTGGCTACACCATGATCACTAACCAGCACATACCAGGGAAAGAACTATTCTATCCAACTCACTTTTATATCCTTATATTCTTATATCTCTTTTTCTCTCTTGATTGTCCTTTCCTCATTCTCTGCCTGGTGAACTACTTACCTTTCAGGAAACACCAGCTTAAATGTTGCTTCTTCTCTGAACCTTTCACAGACCCTGTAGGAATCATTAATGGGTTCACTGTCTGTATACCCTCAGAACTTTTGACATGTTTACACCACAGCCCTTAGCACAGAGAATTACTTATTTATTGGAATCTCATTCTAGTCAGACTGTAAGTATCTCAAAGCAAAGATCAGGTCTGTTTAATCTTTATATCACCATTTTCTAGCACATAGTAGGTGCTTAGTTAATAATTATTGACTTAAAGATGGATTTGTCCACAGCCATGCATAATGAGGGAAGAAGCTACATGGTTAGTGACCAACTGGACTTACAATGTGAGGGCAGAGGCCAAAGATGACTCTTATTTTTATATGTTTAAATAGTTGGTAAGTAGGAGACCGATGGTACCACTGATAGAGGGAGAGGGAGGAGATTCTTTGATGGCAAATGTAACAAATTTGGTTTTATTTTTCCTGAGCTGCGGATTGACAGTGAGTTATCTCATAAATATTTCTTGTCAGAAGTTAGAGAAACTAGTTGAAGTTCAATAAAGAAACTAAGGTTAAAAAAGGATATTGTATTGTCATTACCATATTAGATCATCTGTGAATCCAAGATTTGACGAGATTTCTGAGGTAGACAGTTGCTTGAAATGGTAACTCTCAACTCCATATGTGCGATGGAATAATCTGGATAGGTTGTGAAAATGCACATTCCTCTGGCCCCACTCCTCGAGATTCTGACTCAGAAAGTCTGGGGAGGACCCCAGGAATCTGCATTTTGACAGACACCGTTTGATGATTCTTATGGAGAACCTCACATGTACACCTTGAGAAATTACTGGTATAACAAGAGAAGTAAAAGAAGACTGGGTGCAGTTTGGAAGGCTGGAGGAAGATCCGTATTCAATGACTGGGAGAGGAATAGATGGCTGCAACTTGGAAATGGCTTTGCTACTATCTGCAGAAAACACTGGAATTAGAATTTACTAGTTACTTTATCTGCCTTCAAAATGACTTCTTCTGATTCATGCTTTGAATTTTAAAATATCTTCATGTCACAGACCTCATAAACAGATTACGATAAGGATTGAGAAAATATCTGGGAACTCACTTTTCAACCTATGATGAGTTAGAATTCTACTGCTCTGAGTATCAGGCTGTTTTCTTCCACTTACCAAAAGCTTTTGCAATAATAAAATCAATTATATTTTCAGATTTAACATCCTTTTGTTAAGCAAATTATGTAAAAAGTCTTTATAGATATGAGCATTGTTTTTCACTATATACAACACCCTTTGGTGATGACTCATCCTTATATGCAGAACTCAAAGAATCTATCACTCACTGCATAAATTACTGTTGATAAGTTTGCTCTGGAAATGAATAAAGCCTTCTGAACATTTTCCTTAAGCAGGCTAAATTCCATTTTTACTAGAGCCACAGCCAATTCTAAAAAGGAAACTTTAATGATAAAATAATAAACAATTATTTGTTAAATTATTTACTTAATTTAGTAAATTACAAATAAATACATATTAACCAAACATATGTTAGAGTTAAATTTGCCAACTACTTCATTACCATAAATGATATTAAGCATGAAAGCTATCGTTGGAAGCTGCATGTGAAAATAGAGACTAACCAAATGAGAACAACCAAAGGTTATTTATTCGGAGCTTGTTATAGCAAAGGAATCAGCCACCGCTACTTGTGTTTGGCAGAGACTGAAAGACAGGCAGAGGAGCTGGAAAGCTTTATACTGAATAAAAGAGAAGGCTTCAGGTATGCCCTGATTGGAGGCTATTGGTACAGGAAAGCTGTAGATAGGCTAAGTCTGAGGGGGTCATCCTATGTGATTGGTTAGGGGAGCGTATTTGCTTTCTTTGGTTGGTCCTAAGTTGGAAGCCAGGACAAAAGTTTGGGAAGCTGTCAGTTATTAATCAGGTCTTGGCCATTTGTGGCTGATTGTCTTAGGGATTATTGTTTGGCTTCCTGGGTGGGTTGCTAGTTCCCACAAGTCTGACTCACAGATAGCAGGTTGGCTTTCTGGGCTGGTTACTCTAGCTAATAAGTTGATTTCCTGAGCTAGTTGCTGCAGATTGTGTGTCAGAGTTGCATGTATGTGACCTGGCCATTATCCACTCCATCTCACGTACCCAATGATATCTATAATATTTTAGAGCAAAATCATAGGTAAAGCTGGATAGATCTAAAAGACTTACTATAGAGCAACAAAACAAGCTGAAAATAGATATGTATTATTATTTACACTATGTGAAAAGGAAAGAAAAAATAAAAACCTATGTAAACAAAACTATAGATGTTTAGTAAATATATAATGTTTAGCAAATATTAGATGTGAATGTATATGTTTAGCAGAAGTCCTGGAATATTATACCAAAAAAAAAAAAAAAAAGAAGAAGAAACCATGTGATGGAAATCCCAAAAGGATCACTGAGATACTGAAGGAACTCCTACCAGTTTATTCCTAGACCCATGGGGTGGTGGCAAGGGAGCAGCTCTTGGTGGTGGTGTCCACGTATGTGTGAGGAACAGCATTTGCGTGTGAATGGAAACCTGTTGTGAGAAGAGAACTGTGGACCACTCTCCCTTGAATGACATATTCTAGGGAGGAATTCTAAGAAGTTGGAATTCTGAGTTTTTATTTATATATTGTAAATGCATCTTCTAGATGGCTATGAAGGTCTGCTATCAAGACAAGAAGGACAAAATATATTTTATTTGATAGTTTATTAGCTTGATTTATAATTTTGAAATATTCCAATTTTTGGTATGTGAGCCTCCATTTGTCATTTGTTCCTCAAGTATTTGGGGCAGGCCTGGTAGTGCTTCTGCTGTCCTAGCGCCTGGGAGAAGCACTGAACTTTGAAGGGTCAAAGAGAGGTGCCATACAGGTAGGTCACTCACACAGAACCTGGTTTTCCCTTTCTCCATCCCAAATCACCTGTCCACACAATGTATAGTATATCTGCCTATACAAAGCCCAGAGGGCTAGATTAAAATCAGCTGCTTCCTAATACCTCCTTTCTGGCTGTACGGGGACGTATTACATGAATCTGTATCTAAGAAGAAAGATAAATTGTTCCACAAGTTATATTTCCCTGAATCCTTTAAAATTGTTCCATTCAGATTTTTTTGTTGTTAAAAAAAATGGAATGGAAATCTTATTAAAGCATTAGGAGAAAGGAACTTTCACTATCCAATTCTGTTTCTTTTTTCTTTCTTGGAAGCAGTTTCAAACTTACTGAAAGGTTGCAGGTATCACACAAAGAACTTTTTTCTTCTCTGAACTATTTGAGTGTAAATTGCCCAAAGGATGATTTATTAATCCTGAGTACTTTAGTGTATATTTCCTACAAACAAGGGCATTATTTTATGAAACAAAGTACAACCATCAAAACCAGAAAAGTTAACATTACTACCCTCTAACGTTTAAGCCGCATTCATGTTGTGCCAGTTGTCTCAATAAAGAACAGACAGAGCCAGGTGTGCTCTGACTGCTGTCATGCTGTCAATCTTGCTGACCTCATCTCCCATCATCCCCATAGGCTGCTGCTACCCAGCCATCTTTCAGGGCTTTGGATGCATGGAGCTCTTGTATTGGAAGCCTTTGCATATACTCTTTCCTCTGCCTAGGACATTCCTCCTCCAATGCTAAATTCTTCTGTTCTTCCAGGCAAAACTAGTCATTCCATCAGAGAGGTTTTCGTTAACTTCCCTAACCCAAGTTAACCCCCTAAGCTTTTTTTATAAAACCCGTGCTTCTCTTTCTGTACTCTCCTCGTGGTGTGTAGCTATGCTCTTGTTTATGAGATTATTTCTGAAATGTCTAATCTCCTTCTATTTCTAAGTTTTGGGAAGGCAAGAATCATAATGGTTTTGTTCATCAGCATATCCAGAGGGCCTAACATAGTGTCTGGCATATAGTAGATACTCAGTAAAAATTTATTCAGTGAATGAATGCAAGAAAAAAAAAGTAGAAAGTACTGTTATTCTGTTCAAAGTTTATACAAATGAAAGTACTATTTTAATCAAATATTCAATGACCAAATCACAGAAATGAGAATTTTAGAAGTTTTGGACTTCTAAAGAGGAAAAAATGAGAGAATGTGTTGGTAAAACAAAGACCAATTTTATTGTGATCTAATATGAGAGGCAATGATTCCATCAGACAAACATGTGCATATATTTTTTCCTTTTAAATATATCTTTTATTTATTAGGGGTGGGGCTCTGTATCATATTGCATGCTATTACTGTTTATATAAAAGTAATTTAAGCTGAGACATGAAAAGTAGATTCTGGTTAAGATACAATTCAGAGTGTTTTGCTCAGACTTTCTTCCTATATTCAAAATTACTTGAGAAACCCATTTAATATATCACAGGCATGTACTGTGAAAATGATCATTGTAAAGGTTATGTGGGATATTTCATAACGTGAGATACATTATAAATAAACACTATAAAATGTATTATAGGGAAAAATACAATATAAGCCCTATGTAATTTTTAAAAGCTAAACTTGAATTTAAAAATTTGACTGTTTTTTTCCTATAAAAATTAAGAAATCATTTAATAAAAAGATATTATTCTAATAATTTTCTTACTTAAAATGTCTTTTTAAAATATTGTGAATCTTAAAAGTTCTAGTGACATTTCACTGAGCTGCATACATTTAACTTAGAAACTAGAAATGCTATCTCTGAATCACAGCAAATAGGAAGGGAATTTGATTTATTCAACTCTTAAGGAGAAAACAGAAGTGCTATTTCATTCTTATAGTTTTCAAGGTCATTGGGTATATAATAAGAGGTTCTTCTCTGATATAAAGACATATCTGGATATATGTAGAATTTGTACTTAAAAATCAAATTATCCTATTAAGAAGTGTAAATTATAAAACTCCCCAAAATGGATCTCCTGAGTTTTATAAAGTATGTGCTTTCAATAATATGAAACAAGTTACCAAAGTAGAAAACAGCTTCTTTCCCACCCTACCCGCAAAGATAAAAGATAGAGGTAAGTCACTAGTTTCTGTTGTGTTTTATGGTTCACAATATACACGGAAACTATTAGTGCTCATATCCAGTTCTCTTTTTTTGGCAAAATCTTGTGTGCTTGGTCACATGGACTGACCCTCATAACTGGCTACTAAAACTAAAGCATATGTCATTATGTTTCGTACAAATAAGCCTTGAGGGGTGGTAGGTGTCTATTTTTTTCCCCAGAGCAACAGTGTATTTAGCACAATGCACATGTGCTAGAGGGTAATGTGAGCATATGTAACTTAAAAAAGTTTCGCCAGCTTTATTAAAATAAGTAAAAGCACAGGTGAAATTGATTTTCATGATATATGTTATTCAGCCCACTATATCTCAAATGTTATCCTTTCAACATGTAATGAATGAAAAACAAATCATTGAGATATTTTACATTCTTTCTTCATACCAAGTCTTTAAAGTGAAGTGTGTATTTTACTCTTAATTTGGGTAGCCACATTTCATGTGGTCAACAACCCCACGTGGCTAGTGGCTACTATACTGCACAGTGCAGGTATAGAGTTTGGAGGAAGGAAGGAAAGGAGGGAGGGAGGGAGGAAGGAAGGAGAAGGAAGCTGGGCTTGATTCCCTCAAAGCAGTAACAGTATTTTTTCAAGGGTGAAAAGTAAGCATTAATTGTAATTAAAGGGTCAAGGCCAAAAAGGAACTGTGTAACTTTGGTTTCCTACCAGTGTCTTGAGTGTCTCCCATAGAATATGAAATGCTTAAGGGCAGGGACTTTTTTTATTCATTTCATTATCATCAGAGCCTAACACGGCACCTGGCGTGTATTAGTGCTCCTATGTATTTGCTGAATATGTGAGTAAATGAATCAATGGCAGTATTATAAATATGTTTATTCTAAAAATTAAAGATATCCAGTTAGTCACAGGATTTAGGCAGAGTATGTTGGATCTGCATTTCAGAGACGGGGAGAGAAGTCAGGGTTGTTGCCTCGCATCGTCAGCACTTGTGAAGGTCATTTAAGAGGACTAATAAGTGTAACTCTAAGACCATCATAATACAGCATTTAGAAAACAACTTTTTAAAAAGGTGGCCCTCAGGTAGAATTTCATCATTTTACCTTACTTCAGAGGATCACAGCCAAGTCCTCAAACTAAAAAACTTGGTTAAATCCTCCATAATGAAAATTTTTATTGAACGAAATACTTTTAAAAATGTAAGCAATTGTATCTCTAGTTCACATATTATTTTTTTATTCATTTTTCTCTTTCTTTTTAGCTAATGTATCACTTAAATGCCAGAAAAGATTGAGTTCCCCAAGGAGAAATCTAATTCATAGCTGTTTCAAGGAATCAAATGGCTTGGGTTTCAAGGACAAGCGAAGTATGTATTTCACATTTAAAGGGAGACTTGCAATAACCCTCACTTGCCTTCTGTGACTCGAACCAGACATCCCTTTAATATAAAAACAATTTTACTGAGTATGACCCTGACATCTTTAAAAATAAGAGCTGTATCTTTCTTTCTGATTTAAAAAACAATCCCTCTTCATGATAAAACATCTACTGAAGACTCTAACGGGGAAAGTTATAATCACCTACCATCCCACTGTTCAGAGTTACTTTATTTTACTGTCTTTTTCTGAAGTCATTTTTAACAATATAAATATTTATAACTTTTATAAAAGTTATGTCATACATATCATATATGCTTATGTCTCATTTATCGTAAGCATTTTATAGTCATAGATGTTCTTTGTAAATAAGATCTTGTTGACTGTATAAGATCCCTAAGAAATTTGATATTTGTAATGAAATGAATACATGATATTTACATGACAATTGAT
Source organism: Camelus ferus (assembly GCF_009834535.1). Classification (NCBI taxonomy): domain Eukaryota; kingdom Metazoa; phylum Chordata; class Mammalia; order Artiodactyla; family Camelidae; genus Camelus; species Camelus ferus. The sequence goes on along the minus strand of NC_045703.1, from coordinate 57,906,626 downwards.
ACTATTATTGGTAGAAAGTTGGCCTCTACAACTTCCCCCCCTTCTGTCAACACCCAGAGGCTCAGTTATTGCTGGTGCAAAGATTTAAGTGGCATTGCTAAGTTGCTCCAAGTAAGACAGGACAATAGATTTTGCATTTTGCTTCTGAAAAGAAAAAGAAGTTAGGATGAGGGAATGAGGCCAGTAAAATGGCAGAGTGTAATGTGCAGTGGATTTCTGTCTCTTCATTCATTCTCCTCTCAGTCATCCCTGATGATTAAGGTCATCAGTAGATGTCTGCTCAACTCAGAAATGTTCAGGGTGAGTGTTATTTTTATGAAAATTGATGATGATGTTTGATACTGAGGGTTCCAGATTAGGCTGCCTTGGGCTGAAATAAATAGCATGAGTGAAATAAATAGCACGGACTGGGGACAAAGGGTCGTGAGAAGGTAAACCTTTGAGAATTTAGAGATATGCTCAGGAGAGTTTTGAGCCACTGCTGCCCACGTAGTGGTAGGATCCCTGCCTTTGGTCTCAGGAATTTCTCTTTGGAATGGACATTTTTACCTTTGATTTTCCTCCTCTATTTTCTCATTTCTCTTTCACACCCTCCTCATATTACTGTGTCTCAGAGCCATCATCTTTCATCTTTCTATCTCAGTTTTTTTTTTTTCCCCTCTTTTCTTCCTGCACGAGCATTTTCAAAGCTTGGAAAAACCCTCCTCTGGTGGTTTCTGCCCATATCCTCCTGGCTGAAAGCGACTAACTTCTCCGGGTTCTGATTGTAACATAATACTATTGCTTACTGTGTTTCCTTCCTGGCCTCACAACATACAGCCCATCCACTTAAACAATTTATAAAGACAAACAATGCTTTCCAGAGCTTGTGTCTATATTTTCATTTTAATTCAGATTTGTCATTCGTGTCTACCACATCCCCTAAATTTATAATGATGTTCAAACTGAAAATTCTTCTTGGTTTATAACACTTTGTAGGGAGATGGGAAGAAAATTAGAGAATTTGCAGTGTCATCAGATGAATCAGGCTCACAATCAGTAGAGTTTCTTAGCCTCAATTTTACATTTTTGTCTAGAAAAGTGAAATTTAAAGGTTTATCTTTTTCAGTGCTTATGTTGAAGAGTTAGAGAGTAATTATAAAGTGTCTATTATATAAACACTATCAGAACATAAAATAACTCCCTTTGAAAAATGGTGGCATGCTTAATTTATTCTTCCTTGGTGACAGTTTGTCCCTGAAAATAGTGTTGTAAGAAGCAGTTCTGGAGAGGGTGGTCTGTAAGAGCTTATTGTGTAGGGCTCAGGTTACTTCATATCCTTTTCAGAAAGCTGTGGTCTGTCTTATCAAAATGCTTTCTAACCGCCGTGAACAGTGAGTCTCTCAATGCACCACTTTAAGGATACTTAGAGTTACTTGGAAATTTGCTGTAAAGGAATTGCTGGTGTGAGTTACCTGCATAGAAACCACTTCTGGCTTCTAGAAAAGAAGACAAAAGCATAGCAAAGAAGAAAACCTACCAGAATCCATATCCAGGTCTAGCTATTGTCTCTGGATATTTCTATTTGACCAGAAGATGTTAAACAAATATTTATTGAGTGGTTACTGAGATCAGATACTGTGCTGGAAGCTGGAAATAAATAAGACAAACAGCCTCCTTAGGATAAAAATCATAGGATTTGTGTTTGTATATATTTGCCTGGTGTCTTGGTGCGACCAGCTAAGCATTTAATTTTTTAAACTGCATATTCATTGCGCCACATGCCAGCTACCAGTAATCAAATAAATTGTAATGTATTGTGACTTGGTGGAGTATTTATAAATTTTCTTGGCCAGCCTGCAAAGAACATATGAAAGAAAAGAAATCTTCTTTTAGAAAACCCACCCACCCTATACTGCTTGAACAAACTGATCTTTGATATTTAGACCAAAAAAGTGTTTAACTTTTTAAGCATTTTGTGAAAATACAGTACAATAAATAATACTGATAATATAAGCATTGCGTTAGATATTAACATCACAGAGTAAAAGGTGTTAAACGGTGGTTTTCTGATAATAAATGCAAGGATTACTGTATGAAATAAAAGGAAATAATGATTCAATGTAAGGTTTATGTGGTTATGCTGTGCTGCAGGAACAAAGTCCTATCCATTTGGGTAGGAATCTTATCCTCTTGTGAGTTACTTCAGTGACATGGACGAGTGAGATGTATGAACTTAGCTCTGTGCACAGAAAAAAATGAATGGAGTCCACCTCCTCATATCCACTTTGAGCCCAAGTTATCCAATTAGGCTCCCTACAGTAATGAAGTTACTCTGCTAGTCATCCAGTCTGTTGGTATTTTGGTTATATCATCCCTTATTTCTAAACAGTTCTAAGAAATAATTGATCAAATTATCCAGATAGAATAGTTTGAATCTCAATTTTTGACTTGGACATTTATGCCAAATAATCAGAAATGCAGTCTAGCACCTGCTGGCTTAGATTTACTTCTAGACGTAATCCAAATATCATGTGGTAGAAGAGGAAGTTTCTCTACTGAGCATATAAGACTCAGAAACTCTTCCCCACTCCGAAGGTCTTGTAAAGTATTTAGAGAAAATAGGTAATTCTAAGCAAAAGCTGTCTCCTGTGTTCTTTTTGCCACAGACTTTACGTTTCTTTTCTTATTTTAGTAACTTCTATAAATATAATACCTTATTTTTATACTGCACATTATATTTTGTCAACCTACTTTTACTCATCATGTAATATGCTCCTTAGGACAACCTCATGAGGGAGACAGGTCACTGTTCCACAGAATTTGCATGGCAAGTAGTTTATTAATAGAGTGAGGGATTGGAGCTCAGGTACTCTGGCTCTAAGTTTGAGGTTCCTGAAATAGTGTTATTCAGGCTGATCCTTTATTCTGTTTTAATTGCAGACATTTCTTCTAGGAAAACAAGATAAATAAAGGAAGAATTGATAAGCTTTGTGGAACATATCCTAACACACAGTAGTACATAAGATTTTCTTTCCCAACCCAACAAACCAAACTCTTTAAGTACCTTAACATAGGACAGAATATCAAAATCAAGGTTTAAAAAATAGCTGAAGAAAGATTCTAATGAACCACAGAAAAAACACAGCTCAAAAAATTATACAAAACTTCTCTCAGGAGTACCTGACATGACACCCAGAAACTTCTGAAGAAGGCAGGGTAAGCCTCTGATCAATTCCTTCTCAAACTGCTTCATTGAAAATGACTCTAGAATATTTATGCACTATTTCCTGCTCCTGCCCCACTGGGAGTGGGACGTTCCTCCAGAATGGGGAACTAGTATGTGCTTCCGTCGGGCTCTGGGGATGATGCTGGTAGAAGGCAAGAGGGGGGGACAGTCACACTTGTGACTCACTGGCATTTGATATCACATGAGTATTTCCAACTTTCATCTTCTTCCTAGTTTCATCTCTCTGTCTCTCTTTCTCTCTTCTTTTCTTTAATGCCTTTCTCTAAGGAGGGTTCATTTAGCTTTTATGATGCAAGAAGAATGAGAAGGCCTTGGAGGGGGTGTTCAGTCCATTTGGGAAAGTCACAGGAATCACTCCTGTGTTTGGTGAAAATGGATAGAAGAGGAAAAGAAGATTCAAGAACTAAGAACTACTGAGAGTCTGCATATGGGTTTGGAAAGATGAGCCATGGTTGTACCATCTTTTTCCTACCTCATCCCAACATCCAGCCCATCCACCTGTCCTGCAGAGCTGCAGCGGGGCTGGGACAGGAAGGTGGCTGGGTATCGGGGGGCTCCAAGCTCTTTAGGTGGCTTGATGGGAAATGCAGGGGAGTCTTCCCTTTGCACTGGAACGAGGCTTGGGGTCCAGCACTGGAGAGTGCTGAGGTAAGGAATGTGGGGTAAGGAACATAACTTTATGAGCCTGCCTTTTCCACACACAGGAGCCTTAACAGCTGGCCTGTGGCCTCCTTACTTCTGATGCAGAGAGGACAGAGACCAGGCATCAGAGAGGCTTTTCTCTGTTCTCTGTGAATGAAAGGTGGAGAAATTAGCTGGGGTGAGGAGTGCAGAAAACTGTGGGGGAAGAGAGGTCTTTAACCTTCCCTTCTCCTTCCCTTTTTTGTCACAGTCATTTCCTTTTTATTTGTCCACTGCATCCCTAGAACTGCCCTCCATAGAGAAGCAGAGAAGAGAAGAGAGCTGGGAGAAAAGAGTTCCTTGAGCGCAGGTGCTTTCATGTGCATGATCACATTTAATCCCGTCTCCAAGCTGGGTGGCAGGTTTGCATGTCCTGGACTTATGTATGTAGGAATAGACTCAGGGAAATGAGGAGAACTGCCATCACCACAAAGTGCATCTGCTTGACCCCTGGTAGATTGATTTTCCCAAACATGGGAAGTGGCCCATTTCCCTGCTTGTGGAGTGGGGCTGCTGGGAGAGAATAGGATTCTGTTACAAGCCAGTGGGGAGAGGGTGAGATAAAAAATTCCAAATCTTGGAGTGGGAGGGAAAGGAAGGGACCTCGCACATGTTTTGTATGTATATATTTCAGGGTTTCTAGTGTTTATCATCTCCTTCTTCTAAACCATAAGCATCTTGAGGAATTGTATTCCTCTCACCAGCTGACACACTCCACAATTGTGGGAGAGTACACGTTGGACTTGAGAACCGTTCATGAATCTATTATCACAGTGTTACTGGTACTCATGGAAAGAGCTACTGAGAAAGTGGCAGGCATTAGGATTCCCAAATTGCTGGCCCAGGTAGGGTTTGTGGTTGTTGCTTTTAGAGATCGAGTGGGCAGGGAAGTACTTCTTAATGGGCTGACAGTGGGAGGGGTGGTAATTGTACTTGTTGCCCCAATTAAAAATTAGCCTTACTCAAAATTTATTATTTTGAGCTATACTGAGAGATTATAAGGAGCTGTTTTGGTGATGAATTAGGTAGAGATGATGTCCCCAAGATGGTGAATCATTGACCTTTTAAGATTAAATTCAAATAAATTCAAAACTAATATTAGAACAATGCTACTCCCACTCCTTCAATAGAGGAGAAAGGAGTGGAATTATATCCAGCTCACAGTGACTTGAGTCGAAACCTCCATAAATCTTTAAGAGGAAGCATTAGGGTCAATGTTATTGGTGGAGAAAATATTGAGAACTACAGTTCTTGTCTGTTGTTTGGCCCTCATGGCCTTGTGCTTTGAATTTTCCATCATCTGTTACATGCCCCTGAATATCTTTCCTGTTACACTGTAAGCAACTTGGAACAATTCTTGTCCTTTTTTTCTGTACCTCACAGTTCTTTGCATGTGGCAGGTACTCAAAATAACCATAATACAACCATCAAAATCAGGACATTAACAATGATCTATTACTGCCCTCTAATCTTCAGACCCCATTCAAAGTTTGCCAATTGTCCCAATAATGTCCTTTATAGTAAAATGAAGGCTAGAAGACATTCATGATCTGATACCTGTCAACCATATTTAACTACCTTGTTCTCAATTTCCATTCTATGTGAAAACTAAACACTCTACACAAAATAAATTGCAGCTTCTAACTAGGTGTTAGTCTTAATAAAGAGGGTGTATACAGTATGTTTAACCAGGCACACCCTTAAAAATCAGCCCTATTTATGTTTGCAATGAACACACAGGGTTGAGTCACCACGCATTATAAGGAATTTCGGTAACAGAGTTCAAACAATCTTCAGGATGTTCTTTTCTCAGGAAGCTTTAATTTTGAGGCTCTGAGTCTCCTCATTACAGTAGCATAGTGCTGACTAGAAAAAAATTCGTCAGTCTCAAGAATAGATTGCTCCAGTTGGCTGGCAGCATCTGTGCTCTGCTTCTCTAGGGCAGCCGCTGCCGGGATAAGGAAGTAGAAGGAGTGATGGCTGGCAGGCCCTGGGGTCTGTCCTTCACCTTGCCCTTCCTTCTGCTCTGTCCCACGAGGGGGTCTGTGGAGAATGTTGTCACTAGAGAATGTTGAATAGTATCAGGTTGCCTGCCTGTGTATAAAATGAGAGGCTGCGTAGAGGATGCCCCAGAGTGAAAGAGGCTGGACAGAGTGCTACTCCAGGGTCAGAAGGGCCGTGCATGGCAGCAAAGTGAAATTTGGATGGAATCTGGGGCAGGGTGACAGTTATGTATATCTCTCTGCCTCCAAGAATTGGAGATGACAGAACAGAGGACAACTTAACTTTCCATTTTAATGCGGAAATCCCAACAATAGTGTTTGGTCAGACAGAGTCAAGCTCAAATTTAAAATGATTCAATCAAATTTCTTTTAAACTATCTTGCTATGAGGGAACAAACCTTAGATGGGAACATTGGATTATATGAACAACTGCTTTCTCTCTCTCTTTCTTTTTTTTTTTTTCCTGAGCACCATGGTTATGTCAAGAATTGGTCCTGGTGTTGGGCATCCAGGGATGAAAAATGGTCCTTGTGCCCAAGAGTTCACAGAACTTGTCGTATGCCACAGAGACAGCCAGGATAGCAAGAGAGGGATGTGCAAGCGTCAGGAGGGGCTGGAGCTGGGCTTTAGAGTTTAAAAAGCACTGTGTTTTTCATTTTTACATTTTGGAATAATTTTTCTGTTTGTTTTTCTATTAGCTTCATTAATTTGTCACACGTAAGTGATACATCTACACTTATTTTTCCTCTTCGAACCTAGTGTTTTCAGAATTTGGATTAGGGCATACTTGCTTAAACACTTGAAAGACTAGCCCTGTTCTCTCCAATATATGCTCAGTCTTATCTGTGTAGTGAAAAGAATCACTGGACAGTCATTGCCCAGAGAGTGGTGAAGAGATATCTGGGTGACTGAGAATGGCTCCAGTGACAGGCCTCACACCCCTCTGGCGAACTCTAATTAAGCCTCTTCCCACAGGCCACTGGCTGTGTGGCACAGGTATGCTGCGAACAGGAGGGATGGTTGGTAATAGAAGTGAAATCTCAGGCAAAGGAAAGTGGGGGAGGTGGTGGAGAGGGCGTGGTTTTCTAGAGAAAAACCACATGCCCTTACACTGTTATCAGAAGGAGGAGTGAAGAGTAAGCTCTAGAGTTCCACTCCCTTTGGGCTTCAATCCTACTTTCTCATTATAGCTGCCTCCTGGGGTGAATTACCTGAACTCTTTGAACTTAACTTGCCTCATGGGCAAAATACAGTAATTATAATATTAAATATGTAAGACCCTTAGCTCAGTGTCTGTTTGCTAGATAAGGAGGAGGAAGATGAAATGATGAAGATGATGATGGCAGTGTGGTCCTAAGCAGTATATGAGGGATTCCTGAGGTGGATGAGTAAGACATGATCCCCCATCTCCCAAGATGTGTGGATGAGGAGAGAGGTCATTACAAGGCAGTAAAAGAAACACTACTGTAGAGGAGCAAAGAGCATTCTGAGAGCTTGCGGGAGGTGTCTCAGACCCACACTTGGGAGATCAGGGAAGAAATCTTTGAGAAAGAAATACCTAAACAGAAATTTAATTTGAAATAAATAATGGAAATCCAAGTAAAAGAGAAGGGGCCAGGGTGGAAAAGAACAGAATATATGAAAGGTGCAGAGGAGCCATGAGCACAGTGATCTCAAGAACTAGAGACATTCCAGAAGGCTGCTGTAGGCAAGTGTAAGATGGAGAGTGACCAGGAATGAGTCTGCAGTATGTGGGAGCGAGGACTGTTGTTCAGGGTACAGATTTTGTACCTCGCAGGCCTAGGAAGCCTCTGTGAAGTTTTAAGCAAATGAGAAATAACAAAATTTGCATTTAAAAATTTTTATTGAAGTGTAGGCGATTTACAATGTTAGTTTCAGGTGTAGAGCAAAGTGGTTCAGTTATATATACATACGTTTTTTTTTCTTTTCAGATTCTTTTCCATTATATGTTATTAAAAGGTATAGAATATTGTTCCCTGTACTATACAGTAGGTCCTTGTTGTTTATCTGTTTTATTTACAGTAACATGTGTCTGTTAATCACCAACTCCTAATTTACCTGTCCCTGCCCTTTCCCCTTTGGTAACCACAGTTTGTTTACTATGTCCCTGAATCTGTTTTTGGTTTCAAAATAAAATTCATATCTTTTTTTTTTTAAGATTCCACATATAAGTGATATCATATGATACTTGTCTTTGTCTGATTTACTTACTTACTATGATAATCTCTAGGTCCATCCATGTTGCTCCAAATGGCATTATTTCATTCTTTTTATGGCTGAGTAATATTCCATTGTGTGTATGTATATATATATATACCACATCTTCTTTATCCTTAAAAAACTAAAAGTATTTACCATATGATCCAGCAATCCCACTCCTGGGCATTTCTGAATAATTTCTGAAGAAAATTATAGTTTAAAAAGACACTGGCACCCCAATGTTTATGGCAGCACTATTTAGAATAGCCCAGACATGGAAACAACCTAAATGTCTATCAACAGATGACTGGATAAAATTTGTATTTTTGAAAGCTTTCCCTGACGGCAATGTGAACCACTAAAGGGGAGAGAGTGTGAGAAGAAGACTAGTTGGGTTGCTGCAGTAATCTAAGGGAGAGATGATGGTGGTTTGAACTAGGAAGTGATGTTCACCATGGAAAAAGCATACAAATATGAGAAACATTTAGAAGGTAAAATGAATAATGTTTCACCATTGATTGTATGTGTGGAAAAAAGAAGACAGAGTATGGAATGAGACACAAGTTTCTGATTTTGACAATGGAGTGCATAGCTTTTTCCATTAAAATGTGTTTGGCTGCACATAATAGCAGGAAATCTGGGTCAGTGATTTAAATCAGTGATTCTCAAAGTGCATTCTTTGGACTAACAGGACTAGCAACACCTGGGAACATGTCAGAGATGCAAATTCTTGAGCCCTACTATGGACCTACTTAATCAAAACCTCTGGAGGTGGAATTGCGCAATAGCTATTATAGAAGCCTTCAGGTGGTCTGATGCGTGCTAAGTTTGAGGACCATCATTTAAGAGAAGAGTGGCCTGAGAAATGGGACTCTAGTTTTGCTTCTCTACTATTTTTTTTTTTTAGGTTTTTTTTTTGGGGGGTGGAGGAAGGTAATTAAGTCTATTTAATTAATTTTTTTAATGGAGGCACTGGGGATTGAACCCCAGACCTCATGCATGCTAAACATGCAATCTGCCACTTGAGCTATACCCTCCCCCGCCTTTCTCTACCAGTCTTTTGATTCTATCTTCTACTATATCATGTGCTTGCTCTCAGGCAAACTCCTGTTGGAAACACAAGATGCTTGCAACAGTTTCAGGTGTCAGTCCAAGGATGACAACATTCAAGGGCAGCTAAAGGGGGCAGAGTCTTCCTGTGTCTTTTATTAAGGGGGAGGGACCTTTCCCAGAAGCACATCAACAGACATCAACTCATATCTCATTGACCAGAATTTTATAACATGCTTATGCAAACCCACTTACTGGCAAGGGAAATGATTCTCACATTATTGATTTAAAGTATTTCAACTCGCCAGGACACACCAGGGCTAGAGCTTGGAGGTCTCATGGGAGAGGGCGAAATCTGAACAAAATCATGGTTTTCTTAGGAAGGAAAAAAGGGCAAGGATAAGTTCCAGGGAGGCATCCAACTATGTCTGCTCCTTCTGTGGCAACAGTCACTGGGATATAGAATATGAAAGAAGAAGAAATTAAGGGAGTAAAAATGAGTTCAGTTTTAGATGGATTGCATTTTGTATCCTGTCAGACATACAAGTGGAGATATTCAGAAAGCAGTTGGATATGGAGATGTGAAGCTCTAGAGAAAATTCCTGGCTAAAGATTATTTGAGAATTATAAATTTAAAGCTAGAAATTGTAGGCAAGGGAGAGAGGAAATCACCCATGAAGAGCATATACAGTGCAAAGAGGAGAGCCTCTGAGAGATCTGTGAGGAAAACAAGTACTTGAGAAATAAGAATATGAGGTGGATCTGAGGAGGCGGCTGAGAAGCATGGCCCAAAGAAGCAGAATAAAAATTAAGAGGGTGCAGTATTATGGAAGCCAAAGAAAGAGTATTTTATGTCAAGAGTGGTCAACTTCAGGTGATAAAGAAATTTCCGGTAAGATAAAGTCCATGAAGTGTGAATTGTTTCTGTGGCATAGCTGGGATGGGGTCCATGTTTTCAGTGACTAGACAGTGAGGAATGGAGATGGTAGAGCAGGAAGCCTTCTACGGACCAAGACTGGACAATGAGTTTTTGAACATGAGGAATAAGATAGGAGGAAGTCTCAAAATTATATTTAGACAGGACAGACCCAGTGTAAGGTTGAAACATTGCTTCCATTAATTAGGGAAGACTGTAGATTTTCAAAATTATTGGAGTGAATTACTCTAAGAGGGCAGCGTTGAGGCATTTGTTGCCCAGGGAAGGGCTGGGATGGAATGGAACCCAGAGAGGAGTGCGCCATGAGGGAAAGAAGAGAGGAGAGGAGAGGGTGATATGGACATTTAAGAACTCAGGGAGCATATTACCTAAATAAAAAGAGAATACTAAACACATAAAACTAATACTAGACAATAAATTTTTCATGTTGTAGAACTTACTGTAATTGCAATGGGAAATCAGGTAACTGAGAGACTGAGGATTCGTCTACTACCCTGAGAGACAGTCACACTCTTAGAGGGACATTAGCTTTTTAAAGCCCTGTGGTACAATTTAAAGGATGATGGTAGTGCTGTCAGTATAATCTTTGGGCTTGTGACAACTTTGTAGGAAGGGTTTGGCTCTGTACACACTTCTAAATTGCCATCTATAATGATGCACAATCATTAACCAAAGTCTTTGTTGTCTGTTCCCCACAAGATAGCAAATTAAAGTGGCCTTTTAAATGCTGAATGGTCCAACTAAAAGTGCACTTAGTCCATGTCATTTTAAGACATACTTCACCATTTAATTTAGAATTCTGTGTCTCCCAGAATAGTTCTATTTATCTCATCTGCCTCATCGATTGCTGTGAGGACAAGTATGAAATATATGATTTTTTTTAAAACCTCATTTCAGTCAGGGAGATTGAACTTAGAAATAAAACTATAGCAGAAAGAAAATGCAAAATTACTAACACAATAATTAGCAAATCCACTTTGTTTTCACATAGAGCATTTTCTGAGTTTGTTTTTGACTTAGTACAGTATACAGTCACATTTGGATGCTTCAGTGTTTTTCCATTATGAACTCATTCTTCGTGTAGTAGAGATTTGGTTTTTCATAGTGTCAGCAAATAAAAGTACAGTCACAAAAATATGTTTCTTCATAGTTTTTTTCTTCTGTCATCAATCATCCTTGATGAGAGTTTAAGTGCGAAGTAAGTTTAATATTCTTATGCAGGCTGTTTCTAATAAAGAGCCTTTGCCTTCATGTTGACGAGTTAACTTTACAAGTAGAATTTACTCTTAATTTCTTAGCTGCATCTTATAATTTGTTGCCCTAATTTTAAAAATTCTGATTCATTCTTTTAGATCCTGGTGCTGCCATTGAATAGTGTTTCTCTTAAGTAGTTACCAATGTATGCTTACACTTAATTGTTCTTTATATTCGTAGAAGATATTCCTGTGTCATTATGTGCAGTCATGTTTGATAGCTGAAATGCCCAATTTGGGTTAGCATATTTTTATTTATTTCAATTTATAATTAATCAATTCAATTCAAATCAATTTTAGTATATTTTCCCCTCTATTATGCAAGGTTTAGTTGCCGTAAAATTACTGGTCAATACTGGTGAACTGATTGTACTATATTAGTTCCATTTTGGTAAGGTTAATTTACTGCTAATGGTGACATGTAGTGAAAATGGCATCCAAAAATGTACCCCTCCATAAAAGCAACAACAACAACAACAGATTGTCAAAATAGTCAGTCAATTTTTTTCAGAACTCTGGAAATTAATCAAAGGCTGGTAGCAACCCGGGAAGCATTGATTCAAGAAAAACTACTGAATATTGGTAAGAATAGTAGCAACCCCAAACTCCCACTCCCCAACTCAGCAGTTGCCTTGAGAAAACAGAGCCTGCATTTCCAATACCTGAGAGAGCAGGACAGAGCTGCTCTTTCAAAGCTGCTTTCCCCCAAAGTGATATTATTTGATGTGTTAGATGGTTCTCTGGAAAACCCAACTGGAAAAACTTGTCTTTATTTGATATGACTCAAGCTTGCCCAGTGCTGAAAGCCTCTCCCCAAGGGGTATTTATGAAAAACATTTACAGGCAAATGTTCAAAATTATAGTGCCTGAGGTGATAGTTAACAACTGGCACAGACAACAGATTAACCAAAAAAGCTCGAAAAGAAAAGCTGAGCAATGAGATGTCCCTAGGGGCTTTGGATAGTTTGGACTTACAGTATTCCTGGGAATCTAGAAGTTCATGCATATATGTAGTGCCGGATGCATTCTCAGGAAGAACCTGACCTCTCACCTCTGGCTGACCTTGAAGCTCTGCAAAAGCAGAAAGTGGAAGCTAAGACAGAGTTGTAAACTGAGTGTTGAAGGCGTACCTCAACATGCATGTAAAGTTCCTCAATAAAGAATGGATGGTGTATTGGTTCCAGGAATTTAAAAAAATTACCTAATCATTAGCTGATTCCTAAGCTAACTTGAACAGAGATTTCAATGGCCATACATGACAAAGAGCAGGGACTTTACAGAATTAGCTCTGAAATATCACTAAGCAAATTGGTGAATTCTACCAAACATTTAAAGAATTATTTACACCAGTTAGTCACGTACCTTTCCCCTCCAAAAACAAACAAGGAAAGACCTAACTCATTCTATAAGGCCAGTATTACACTGATACCAAAAGCAGACAAACATCACAGACAAGCAAACTACAGACTATCCCTTATGAATGAAATCTCAGCTGAGACAGGCTAGCCTCGCTGTCTCTCTCTGCATGTGGTCTCTCAACCTCCAGCAGGCTCACCTGGATTTGTTCGCTTGATGGAGGAAGGGTCCAATAAAAGAAGGGAAGCCCGCTGACGAACATTGCTGTGGTTAGCTTTATGTGTCAACTTGATAGCGTCACAGATGCCCAGATATTTGGTTAAACATTATTCTGGGTGTGTCTGTGAGGGTGTTCGGGATGAGACTGATCTTTTAATTGTTAGTCTGACTAAAGAAGATTACTCTCCCCATTGTGAGTGAGCCTCATCCAATTCATTGGGGACCTGAATAGAACAAAAGTTGGAGTGAGTAAGAGAGAATTTGCCCTCCGACTGTTTTTGAGCTAGGGCATCTGTCTTCTGTACTCGGACTGGAACTTGCACCACCAACTCTTCTGGGCATTTAATTTTCATTTGGCAGATCATGAAACCTCTCAGCCTCCATAATCACGTGAGCCAATTCTTTAGCATAAGTAAAGGATGAGAGAGACAGAGATAAAATGAGAGAAAAATGTAAAAATGTTTGACACAACATTGTAAAATGATTATAAATCAATAAAAAATGTTAAAAAAAAAAAAGAAAAATGTAAAAATGTGATACAGGCAGAGAAGTGAAAGGTGCTTGTTTCAGGGTTCTCCAAAGAAACAGAACCAATAGGTTTTATATATACAAATGATATGTAATATTACTATATTATAAATACATCAATATTATATAATGTCTTAATATAATTAACAATGTATTTTAGCACAATAATGTAATATTAATATTACATATTAATATAATTTCATATACTATCAAAGTCTATTGGTTCTGTTTTTCTTGAGAACTTGACTAATATAAGCACCTTTCACTCTGCTGCTTGCATCACATTTGCTATTATTCCAGACAAGTCACATAGCCAGACCCAGAGTCAGCATAGGAGGGGACTCCCCATGGTGCAGAGAAGGATACTAAGTCTGCCATTTCGTAAACAATTTACCAAAATGGCCAAAGTCCTCCTTAATCTGTTCTACATGACAAATCCCATAGTTTCCGAATGACTCTCCCATAGTTGATAATAGTCTCTTATATTAGTTGTTCCCCTGAAAACTAGGGGCATACTTTGAATTTGTCTTCCCTATTCCTTAAAACATTTTCAAGCAGTTGCCTAAAATACATAAAATAAAACTAGACTTATCAAGCTTTCTTTCTAGGTAATTAGAAAGATGAGTTTGATTATGAAGTGTCTCTGACAATGATCTTAGAAAAAGATGGGAAACTTGGATATTTGTAGCATGTAGATTGTGTATACGTTTCAGATGTATAGATTTACAGATTCTTTTAAGTCTCACAACTGCATAAGTAGTACCATATCTGCATCTGGACCTATTAGCTACCACAACAGCAGCAGCAGCTGCAAGGAAACTTGCTGTCATTCATTGATAAATATGTTTCAGACAGGATTCTAAGTGTTTTAAGTGAATTAATTAATTAAATCCCCACAGCAACATCATGAGATTGATCCTATTCCTATTTTCAAGCTGAGGAAATGGAGGCACAAAGAATTTATGCCAGGAGAGTGGAAAGGACTTAGTAGGTTTTTGCTTGAGAACATGATGAAAATAATCTTTAATCAGTCTGTGCTAGAATGACCCCTAGAAGTTCTAGCGAGAAGTGAGACAAGCACCCAGTAGACGATGCCCCAGATTTCTGCCTCATCCCGGGGACTCAGCTGGTGCTTTTGTCTCCCTGTAGTCCATTCACACCTAGAATTTCCTCTTAGAAATATTTGCTTGCTGGGAGATAAGCCTGTCTTTCCCTAAATTCAGAAGGCAAAGGTGTACCCCCTTTTAAGAAAAAAAAATTCCTGTTTATGCTGTGAGGCCAAACAATAACCCCCCAAGACCAGCATTGTCAGCAAGATGGGACACCACGTGAGCGTATGAAGGAATGGTTATTGGCCCGAGAATAATGTCAGTGGTAGTAGAATCTTCTCAACGTGGAGGAGTTTCATCAGTTTGAGGATGCGTATTATTACTATATATGTTACCAGATAAACAGGCAGTATTTACATGATTCTGAAATGAGAATGTAATGGGGTGAAATATCTTTACAGTGAGTCCCTTTTGACATTGTTTAACTGTTTATGTAGTTAGAAAAAGAATATTGGTCTTTCTTATTTTTACCCAGTCTTATTCAAGTCATTTCTTGAATTCGTGGATAGTTTCAAACTAATAGTTTCATTGAAGAAAGTTACAACAAAAATTAGAAATAACCTTCTAGAATGTGTTACTTTATGTATTACTTTATAAAATGCACTTCAATTTTATTAGAATGAAGTTAATACAAGTAATTCTGTACAGAGTTCTTTTCTAAGGAAAAGTACATTCTTTATGAGGCTGTAGCTTAAAATAAATATTTTCAGTGTGCCCTACTATGGATATATTAAGCCTTTCCAGTTTTAATAAAAGTTCTATGGAGACAACTTTCATAATAAGTACAGATAATTTCATACTTTTATTTTAAAGAAAATCATTAAAACACATTGATGAGATTGCAGTTAAAAGCATAAAACTGGAGCATATGCTTCCTCCAAATATATAATATAGTGCTGTGTTTCACAGGCATTCAGGAGAATTACAACAAAACTTCTCAAATATTTACATAGTATTTACCTGGTATAACACTGCATATCTCAATTTTTTCCCCCCAGTAAGTGGCACAGAAAGAGAACTCAAAGGCCAAAGTAATTGGAGAATGACATAACTCCTTTAGAGACACAAACGTAAGACTATGTTAAATTCCACAAAAAACACAGAGTTTTGATCAAGTTTACTTTATGTTAGAGAGAATAAGAAGGAAAGTGTTGGAAGAGAGACTTGGGGGTACCAGTGGGCCAGAGGACACAATTTTTAAGAAGCTAAGGAAAACATTGCAGAGAGGAAGCAATGGGCTTGAGGAGAAGAGGCAGAAAGAGCAAAATGGAAGATATAAGGGAAAAGGGGAAGGGGAGAGAGAAGGAAAAGGAGAATGATGTGTAGACTTAAAGGTGGAAAGAAAAGAAAGTTAGATTGGGAGACAGAGGGGAAAAAACAGAGAAAAAACCCAAACAAACAAAAGGAATGATACCTGGAGAGAGGTGTGGAGGGAGGGCCCATATCCAGAAATATCCATTTCACATTTACCCTGTGGGAGAGCTAGCCATGCATTTATAAAGGCATGGTCAGATATGTAAATGACCTTAACAGGTCTCAATTCAAATTCCATCTCATCAGTGCCCTTTCCAGATCACCTAATTCAAGCAGTACCCAAAGTTACACTTATTTATCTTCTTCATGGCACTTACTATCTCCTGAAATGATCTTGTCTATTTACACATTTATCCTCTATCTCTCCTTTTCTGAATGTAAGAGTTTATATTGAGGACAGGGATATTGCTTGTTTCCATCACATCCTTACTGCTTTCAAATTCACTCCCTCTTAAAATCTCTCCTGAGGCTGAGAACTGCCAATTGCTAAAGTCCTATCACTAAATGTCAAGGTAACGCCCTTGCTTCTGTTGAGTAACAGCCACTGGTAGCAGATGTGACGCTGTCACTTAGTAGTTTACTGAATTTCTACTAGTCTAAAATTTTATGAAGACAGCAATGTGTAGAAAGATGATTGAATCCCTAAAAATCAGGTCTTCTCCTGAGCATTTCTGTAATAAGTAAAATTAAAGGATTTATACAGGGGAATAGAAAGTGAATGGAGAAAGTGGCAAGGGGTCATTTTGGGGAAAAAGACTAAATAGAACATTATCACTACGACGTATCACGAAGTGTTTATTCCTACGACTCCTCCAAGCCTGACCCCCTCGGCCCGTCATCCTGCTACATTCTAGCTGATGAATGAACCCACAGCTGTTCAGAACCTGACAGTCTGCAGATTTCTTCCTATGATAAAGCAAGGATTCTCAGACTCTATAAAAACAGAGACTGTTTTTCTATAAACTTAGTATACATGAAATAACCTAAAAAAAAAAAGGAAATCCTGTTTTACTGAGCATTCCTTCACAGTGGGATGAGCAATTTTCAGTTTGCTTTAGCTTGGGGCTTTAAAAAAAAAAAGAGATTCTACTCAGCCCTCAATGTCACCTTTATTTTTTCTGTTTCTTCTTTTTGGAGAGGCTTGCTCATTTCTGTAGTCACTTGTTCCTTCCACATACCACTGCTCAACGATAACATGGTATAAAAAACAATGTGTCAAAAGAATAATAATGTTTAAAGTTTAAAGGATTTAGACTGAAAGACACTGGCAATTTTGCAGGTCCTCGAGAGTGAAAGTGGTTCGTACAGGAGTCAAATTTGTGGCAGAGAGAGGGAGGAAGCAGAGTATTGCTTCACCTACCAGAAAATATATATCCATTTGTGGGGTGAAAACTAGCAAATGTATAGTTTTTTTGGCTACTGTATTTAATAATGAAAAAAAGGAATTCAATTAAAACTGCAAAGACACAATTTAGTGAACTGAATAGAATTACCATGGCTGGGAACTGAACAAAATACCACAATTAATAATGTAATTTTGACCAAAAGTTGCAAAACATTTTAATGAGGATATTTCTGAACCTCTGTTTTGAATCCTGCACTCAGTAGGCTAGTCTAGGGGTGGGATCTGGGCAGGGGTGATGGCAGTAGAGGAAAGAAGGATCATACCAGAGTGGGCCAGTCTTATGACTTTCCTTGGATAAGCCTTTAAAGGGCCTGTAGGTGGATGGGGATATAGCTCAGTGGTAAAGCTTGTGCTTAGCATGCATGAGATCCTGGGTTCAATCCCCAGGACCTCCATTAAAAAATAATAATAAAATTTATTAAAAAATAAAAAAATAAATGGCCTGTATTCAGACACCAGATTTGGGCCACTTTGTATGGAAGGGTTAGTTTTAGACCAGGTCTGGTGTGGTTGGAAAAGTTAAGGTATTAAATGGATTGCTTGGTTTGCCCCAGGGCAGACACGTTTCTGAGGTTTGACTGTAAAATAATCTGGTCTCCCTTGGATGCTATAGAATGAGGACAACCAGGGATATGTCAATTCACCGGGTTCTATTCTGGGAAATAGAACAAGATACATTCAGCTAGACACAATCGGGATTAGTTATGGAATTAAGCCAGCTTCCAGAATTGGAGGAGAGGCAAGGTATAAATAGCTATGTTGTCTTCTATACCATGTTGTCTCATGCTTCCATGGGGATCTAGCATCTCCAATATGTATAACCTTGTTTTTACATTTAATTTCAAAAAAAAAAACAGCTATTATCTCAATTTAAGTCCAGATGCCATTTGATAAAGCATTCAATAGCAGTTGTCATAAGTACCATGGTTGAAAGAGTTTGAGCCCCACAAAATAGCTTAACTTCCTTTTGTAACTGACTTTCAGATGCATGAAAGGGCAACCCAACCCAACAGTCACACACACAAACTCAACCATAGCCACCAAGCTCACAGTTGCATGAGGTTTTGTAAGACTTGTGAATTACCAAATATATTAGGCATACAAACTGGCTCCACTTGCTTTTTCCATTTCTCTCAGAAGCCATACTGTACAGGAATTTGGGCAGGGTGGAATCTTGGTTGGGAGGAATTTTCAAATTAGAGTTTCAACCTGGACACAAGGCTGGTTCCCTTTATCAGTCACCAGAGGAAGTCTTTTCTTTCCAGTGAACAAGACAGGAACTCTAAGATGATCACCAAATTGCCACATCAGTTTATACTTTAAGGAAAAAGGGAATACTCACCCTGAACAAAATAAGGGCTCGTATCAACCAAATGTAAATTCAAGTTGGCTCAGGGTGGTGTGTACACAGAGATCTTCAGTGTAGGGGGAAGCCCACTGGGCTTGGGAATAGATGAGCTGGTTTTGAGCACTTGAGAAGTGGTAAACTTTCTCAGTCTCTCTCCTTTCATCTATATTTCTCCCTGCACCATCTAAGTCAAGGGCCTTTGTCTCCAGGTATTTTAGGACCTTGTGAAGAATCATAAAATTCTAAGTTATGCTTATGTTATATTCATATCAGATTCTACATGCAAGATCTGAGAACACTAATGAGGAGATTATGGAATGTAACCTTGAGTGTACAGAGGAGAGATGGATGGGATTTATAACCATATGCAAAGAGCTCCTTCAAAAACTGTATGACGGGGGAGCTCAACTACCTATCTCTACTGTTTCTTCTCCTTTCTCTGCTTTGTAGTCACCTTCAAGCCCCCAAAGCAAAGGCTTCACAAAAAGCTTCAATTCAGAGAGGTCCATTTCTATGTTACAGTAGACAGGGAAGGATCAACTTCCTGGAAGTAATACAGGAAACTATTAAATGACTGTTTTGCACCTTCACATTTAAAAAAGAAAATTGTACCACATTTATATTTTTACAATGGAATACTATTCAGCCACAAAAACTGACAACATAATGCCATTTGCAGCAACATGGATGTTCCTGGAGAATGTCATTCTAAGTGAAATAAGCCAGAAAGAGAAAGAAAAATACCATACAAGATCACTCATATGTGGAATCTAAAAAAAACATAAATACAAAACAGAAACAGACTCATAGACAGAAACAGATTCATAGACATAGAGTACAAACTTGTGGTTGCCAATGGGGCGGGGGGTGGGATGGGACAGACTGGGATTTTAAAATGTAGAATAGATAAACAAGATTATACTGTACAGCACAGGGAAATATATCTTGTGGTAGCTCACAGTGAAAAAAAATGTGACAATGAATATGTTAATGTAAAACTGAAGAATTGTGCTCTACATTGGAATTTGACACAACATTGTAAAATGACTATTACTCAATTAAAAAAGTTAAAAAAAAAAAAGAAGAAAAAAGAAAATTGTACCAAATAAAATCTACTATGCATGGTCAAGTTTGTTAGAAAAGGATTTACTTGAGATAAAGCTAAATATGTACATTCTGACTTGAAGGCAAAGAACTAAACCCAGGAGACATAAGTGATGGGAAACCTAATTTATATTGGGAAAAATGGTCATGTGTGGATTTGTGTTACTAATAAGTTAATGTAATTTGTGACTGACCTCTTACTTTTTAAATAGTTTTTCACTGATTAGAAAGAGCAAATTGACCTTTGGGCTATAAATCAAGGAGTGCTTAATAACAAAGAAGTTAGAGTGTTAGGAACTGCAGGTTGAGTATGAAAGTCACTGACATCCGTAAGATTTCCTTGTAGGTAAGTTAAACTGGGTGGTAAAGTTTTTGAACATGACAGATCAACTTCAAGGAGGGTCTAGCTTTAAGAAGAGATTCAACATGGATTGAATCAAGTATAAGAATTAGACAGGGTTAGCTGGAGTAATGATTAAAACATTCAAGTTTGTAAATCTTAGTAGTTGCTAGGTATTTCTTACACTAATTGCCTACCAAATTAAAAAATAACATTTAGTAATGCTGGTTAATGTTTTTGTTTTTAGATTCAATAGGCTGTCTTTAATTTTTTTCTTTTTTAAAGTTTAAATTTGAAAACAGTTTAAGACAGTACAGAGTTCCCATATATCCCATACCAATCTTTCCCTGTTATTAACATCTTATATTTGTATATTTGTGTGGTACACTTGTTGCAATTTTTAAATCAATATTGATATATTATTTTAACTATAATGTCCTTTATCTGTTTGGGGATCTCATCCAGGACATCACATTATATTCAGTCCCCATATATCCTTAGGCTCCTCTTGGCTATGATAGTTTATCAAACTTACCCTGTTTTTGGTGACTTTGACAGTTTTGAGGAGTACTGGTCAAGTATTTTGTACAACAT
Source organism: Camelus ferus (assembly GCF_009834535.1). Classification (NCBI taxonomy): domain Eukaryota; kingdom Metazoa; phylum Chordata; class Mammalia; order Artiodactyla; family Camelidae; genus Camelus; species Camelus ferus. The sequence goes on along the minus strand of NC_045703.1, from coordinate 57,885,936 downwards.
TTCTCAACAGGACCTTGGGATGTTTTCCTCATCATTAGTCTGGGGTTATGGGTTTTGGGGAGGAAGACCACAAAGATGAAGTGCCGTTTTCATCACATTATACCAAAGGGACATACTATCAAGCTGATTTATCACTGTCGATGTTTACCTTGGTCAACTGGCTGAGTTAGTATTTTGTCAGGTTTCTCTACTATAAAGTTACTCATTTCCCCCTTTTGATTACTGTAATTTTTGGAAGGGAGTCACTGTGAGCAGCCCATGTCTTATGTGTGTGCTTCACCTCCTTGAGGGTAGAATATTGACACTAATTAGTTGGAATTTTTTTGTGTGAGAGATTTGCCTATTCTCCCTTATTTATTTATTTTTTAATTATTTACATCAGTATGGACTCATAGATATATTCTTTACTTTGAATGATAAGCTAATACTACTTTGGTTATTTTGGTGATAAAATTTGCCAGCAGTGGAACTCTTTCACTTGTCTGCTATGTCCCTTTCTATGCTCCATTATTTTTTAAAAAAGCATTTCCTTACATTCTGGCACTACAAGATGCTCCAGGATCATTATACACACACACATACACACACACACACACATATACACACAGATATATATATATATGTATATATATATCTATACATTTGTCCCAGTCCTAGAATCATCCTTTCTCTAAGGAACTCTGATTTTTTTAAATTTGGAAAATGGTATTAGAAAACAAGATCTGGATAGTAGGTGTGCTTGTTGCTACAGGGGTGTCATTATTTCCAGGCCCCACTACCAGCAGAGCAAGGAGTTAAATGTGTGTATTCTAACCCATGTACATAAATATTTCTATAATTATTTATCTACGTAATCATCTGTATCTATATCAAGCTAAACATGAGTTCATACTTATGTCTCCAGTGCTAGTCTATTACCACATGGCTCATTCTGGCTTCCCCCCCTTGCTTATCTGTATCTCCCATAGAAACCTGGCTCCCAATGTTTAGCATCCAATTACTTAATTGTTCAATTCATCATATATGTAATAGCGGTATCAAAATTAACTATGTCCTCACAAAAAACAACGTTATCAACTAGAACATGGTACTTATGTAACAGTTTATTTTGCCTGTGGTCTTATGGGCTCCGTTCATTTCCAAAGTGACTTAGGTCATCTTCCCCCCTCTACTCCCCACTCCCTGCGGTGAGGTCATTTCTTATATTTGTAATACAGTTAGACTTATTTCATACATTCATGATACAGTTTTGTCACATTCTGCATTCTGCCAAGGTATACCCTGACCTCCAAAATAAGTTTAAAAAAATTTTTCATACAGTAAGTTTCAATCTTTATATTATAATGCTCTATAAGTTTTGACAAATGTGTGCTGTCATATATCTGCCATTATAGTATCATATAGAGTAGTTATACCACCTTAAAAATGTCCTTCAACCCTCACCTAATGCCTGTCTGCCTCGTTCTCCTGGAAACCACTGATCTTTTTACCATTGTTATAGTTTTGAGATTTCTAGAATATCATATAATTGGTGGTTTCTTTCTTTATAAACACTATTAATAGCTTACACTTATTAAGTATTTACCAGGTAGATGTCCCTATGCTATGTGCTCTTCAGGTACCATCTTTTTTTTTTTGGTTCTCAGACCAATGATGGATGTACAATTGTCATCCTTAACTACAGGTGAGGAAGCACCGAATGGCTAAGTACTACTCCTAAAGTTATGTACAGCTAATAAGAGAATGTGTCAGTTTAAAGGGCTATTTGGTTCTGGAACATGTACCCAACCAGTATATTATGCTGCTAAATTCATATTCAGAATTGAGAAAATAAGAAACAGGATGCCTGCTTCAAAATACTTCTTCATTTTGACAGTTCTGTGCACAAACAATGGGGCTCCTTTAAAACTTCAAACATGTATTACTTTAATAGAAAAACATATTTATACTAAAAAAGGAAGGAAGGGAGGAAGAAAGGAAGGGAAGCATAGCAAGCCCAGGAACAGGATCAGTGACTGTTAGATTCTACTAAAAGACATATGGTTCTCTCTGAGGGTGCATAGGAGTGACCTGTCTGCTGGCTCAGAACAGCCCTCAGATTCCATCAGTCTGGAAAAAGTTAAGTTCAGGGGGACACATTTGCTTCTGCCTTTTTCCCTAGAGGGGACTTCAGTGTTCAACATTAATACATTTGATTAACATTCTCAGTTTCCTCAAGAACATAGTAAATGTTTAACTTTTTAGTTCTGTATATTTTTTGGTAATGTGACTATTAATATAGATCCCAACTATGATTCATGTCATGTTTTTGTCTTTTTTCAAAACCTCAATAAGAATCTTCCACCACACTTCTCATCAGACCGTCAAAGTTAGCCATTAGGTGAATTATTAATTGTTGTTAAAATAAAACACTTTCTTGATATTTGAGAATGTTTCAATGGGAACTTAACTGTGTACTGATGGGTAAACAATCCATTCTGAACATTTAGATGTGTCTTAGAAGCCAAGAATAAAAAATTTTAATGATCGTTTATGTGTCAGGTTTCTGGCAGAAAAAAAAAAAACAAAACAAACCATTCTCTCCTGGAAAAAAAAATATTAACCTTCTTTTAGCAAATGATGGCAATATGTTAGGAAACACCAGATGTAATGTCTTTATAAAATTATTTGCAAATTTTCCCTGTGAGGCTATGAAATACAGGTGGAGGTTCTAACTAGCTGTTTTCACTGTGAACTGATTCTATCAACATGGTGCCGGATGAAAGAAAGCGTTGGGAATTGCCTTATTTATTGACAAGAAGCTCAGATTTGTTCTAAAACTTCTTGAAGATACTCATATTATTTTCCTAGGGCTGTAACAAAGTACCACAAAAGGGGTGGCTCAGCTTAAACAAGGAGGAATTTATTGTCCCACAGTTCTGGACGGTAAACATTTAAGATCAAGGTGTCAGTAGGATTGGTTCCTTCTGAGAGCTGTCGATTAGAATCTGTTTCAGGCCTCTCTCCTAGGTTCTGGTGATTTGCTGACAGTCTTTGACATTCCTTGCCTTGAAGATGCATTACCCTAATCTCTGCCTTTATCTTCACATGTCATTCTTCCTTCATATAGTCTTCCCTCGTGAATGTCTGTCTCAGTGTCCAAATTTCCTCCTGGTAAAAGGACCATTGTTATATTGATTTAGAGCCCATTCTAATGACCTTATTTTAACTTGATTATCTCTATAAAGACTCTATTTCCAAATAAGGTTACAGGTTACATTCTGAGGTACTGGAGGTGAGAACTTCATTATATCTATTTTTGGGTGGACACAATTCAACCTGTAACAGTACCACTGAGGTTTATTTTACTAACAGAAAGCCAAAAGCCTCTAACATGCTATAGTCATGTTCTTTCCTCTAGTCCTTCCCATCCACTCTCCTTTCAAACAACAGACTTCCTGGATGACTTTAGCCTACTAGATAAATCTAGGGAGAGAATGAGGCTGGGATTTACATCATGCAACAAGCTAAAATTATGTGAAGTTAACTAAAATCCTAACACAAATTTCTGGAACTGAATCTTTTCCTTGACTCACAAGAGATGTAACCTCTGAAAATTTTAGCTATAACATGTTGAAACAAAATATTAGCAAACCAAATTCAACAATACATTGAAAACGTCATATACTATGATCAGTGGGATTTATTCCAGGGATGCAACAAATACTTAACATGCACACATCAATCAATGTGGTACACCACATTAACAAAATGAAGGATAGAAGTCATACAACCATTTCATTAGATGCAGAAAAAGCATTTGACAAAATTCAACATCCCTTTATGATAAAAGCCCTCAACAAAGTGCATATAGAGCAAATACACCACAACATAATAAAGGCCATATACGACAAGCCCACAGCTATCATCATATTCAGTGGCAAAAAGGTGAAAGCTTTTCTTCTAAGATCAGGAACAAGACAGGGTTGCTCACTGTCACCACTTTCATTTAACATAATATTGGAAGTCCTAGCCAGAGCATCTGAGCAAGAAGAGAAGGCATCCAAATTGGAAAAGAAGAAGTAAAATTGTCACTATTTGCAGATGACATGATATATATAGAAAAGCTTGAAGATGCCACCAAAAAACTTTTGGAACTAATGAACAAATTCAGTAAAGTTTCAGGATATAAAATCAATATTCTTTCTATATACTAATTATGAACTATCAGAAAGAGAAATTAAGAAAAGTCTCATTTACAACTGCATAAAAAGAATAAAATATCTAGGAATACATTTAACCAAGGAAGTGAGATATCTGTACACTGAAAACTGGTAAGATATTGATGAAAAAATTGAAGAAGACACAAATAAGTGGACAGATATACGGTGTTCTTGGATTGGAAGAATTAATATTATTAAAATGTCCATACAAGCCAAAGTGATCTACAGATTCAGTGCAATCCCTATCAAAATTCTAATGGCATTTTTCGCAAACCCAGGGCAAGCAATCCTAACATTTAAAGAAGACCCTGAACAGCCAAAACAGTCTTGAGAAGAAAAACAAACCTGGAGGCATTATGCTCCTTGATTTCAAACTATATTACTATAGTAATCAAAACAGAGTGGTATTGCCATTATGTGGATCAATGGAATAGAATCAAGCACCCAGAAATAAAGCCATGCATATATGATCAATTAATTAACGACAAAGGAGCCAAGGATATACTATGGGAAAATGACAGTCTCTTCAATAAATGATGTTGAAAAAACTGGAGAGCCACATGCAACAGAATGAAACTGGACTACTGTCTTACATAATACACAAAAATCAACTCAAAATGAATTAAGGACTTGAATATAAGACCTAAAACTCTTCTAGGAATTTTATCTCCTGGAAGAAAACATAGGCAGTAAGCTGCCTGACATCAGTTTTGGCAATTTTTTAAAAATCTGACACCAAAAGTAAAGATAACAAAAGCAGGGGAAAAAAAGGGGGTCCCCATAAAACTAAAAAGCTTCTGTACAGCAATAGAAACCATTAACAAAATGCAGAGGCAACCCAGTGAATGGGAGAAAATATTTGCAAATCATATAGCTGATGAGGAGTTAATATCCAAAATATATAAAGAACTTATACAACCCTATAACAACAACACAAAAAACCCCACACAAACTGATTAAAACATGGGCAGAGGATTTGAATAGACATTTTCCAAAGAAGACATACGAATGGGCAACAGGTACATGGAATATTCTCAATATCACTGATCATTAAGGAAATGCAAGTTAAAATCATGATTAGATACCACTTCACACCTGTTAGAATGGCCATCATCAAAAAACAAGAAATAACAAGTGCTGGGGAGTGCGTGGTGAAAAAGGAATACTTGTGCACTGCTGGTGGGAATGTAGATTGGCACAGCCACATGAGAAAACAGTATGAAGTTTCCTCAAGAAATTAAAAATAGAACTACCATACGGCCCAGCAACTCCAGTTCTAGGTATATACGTGAAAGAAATAAAATCATTATTTTGAAAAGACGTTTGCACCCTCATGTTCATTGCAGCATTGTGAACAATAGCAAGATGAGAAACAACCTAAGTGTCTATCAGTGGATAAATGGATGAAGAACATGTGTACATATACACAACAGAATATTATTCAGCCATAAAAAGAAGGAAATCCTGCCATTTGTAGTAACATAGATGATGCTGAGGGCATTATGATAAGTGAGATAAGTCAGACAGAGAAAGATATATAATGTACAATGTCACTTATACGTGGCATCTAAAAAACCCTCTCAGACACGGAGAATATGGTGGTGGTTATCAGGAACTGGGGGGTGGGGAAAATGGAGAGATGTTGGACAAAGGATATAAACTTCCAGTAATAAGGTGAATAAGTTTTGGGGATATCTGCAGCGTGGTAGCTATAGTTAACAATACTGTATTGTATACTGGAAAGCTGTAAGACAGTAGATCTTAAATATTGTCACCTTTAAAATAAAGTAACTATGTGAGGTGATGGATGTGTTAACTCACCTAATTGAGGTAATCATCTCCCAAAGAAACATGTATCAAATCATCACTTTGTACACCTTAAATTTACAATGTTACATGTCAATTATATCTCAATAAAGTTGGAAAAAAATTTAAAAATAAAAAGAAAGCTGATGGAATACATAAAGATGTCCATGAGAAATGACAGACATCTTACAAATAAAAATTAAAGAAACTGTAAAAAGCTGAATATTGTAAATACAGATGATACTGAAGAGTCAAATGAAGGTTATTCTATTAACTCATCAGACTCACTATGTGGTGGAAACACAAACTTCATGAAATTGATTTAGAAGGTTTAGCGCCATTCCAGGCACATATTATTAAGAGCCAAGGGGTACAAAGCTGAAAAAGACATAATCTGTAACCATATGGTTCTTTGTGGGAAAGAAATCTATTAAAATACTTTAAACTATATGGTCAATCATAAGAAAAAGTTCCGATCAGAAGGAGCGAGGGATGAGGTGATGTTTGAAAGATAAGTAGGAGTGATCTAGTTAAATGAAGAATGGAATTCAAGGTAGAGGGAATATTACCAGGAAAGGCACAGAGGTGAGAAACATAAGGTATGTCCATTGGAAACACCATGGTTCAATATTATTACTGAAAGGCAAAGTAAGAAGTGGAGAATACTAGATCCCCAAATACTGATTTATAGTTGAACTTGGAAGAAGAAGAGGGTTACAGCATTTTTTACATTGTTGGATTTTATACTTTGTTTAGGATTTTTACATTTATATTCATGGGAGATACTGTTCATTTTTCTTTTCTCATACTGCTCTTGATCATCTTTTGTTTTAATCAAGTTATACTAGACTCATAAAATAATTTATTTGGATAGTCCTCTCTTTTTAAACTTATTTAGAAAAGTTTGTAAGATTGGAATTATTCATTCTTAAATTTTGGTAGCATTACCTGTAACACCATCTAGGCCTGATGCTTTCTTTCTGGGAAGATTCTGTATCTCTAATTCAGTTTCTTGTGCTTCTGAGTCCATCCAAGTTTCTGCTTCTTCTTGATCAATTTTGTTTGTTCCTTTCATCCATGCTTTCAAATGTATTGACATAAAGTTCATTGTATCTTATTTCCTTTTTAATCTCTCTTGTATCTCTGATTGTGTTCCCTTTGTCATTTCAAATGTTTACGTTTGCCTCACCTCTGTTTGCTTGATCAACCTTGCCAGAAGTTGCCAGAAGTTTGTCAATTTTATTTATCTTTTCAAATAACTAGGTTGGCTGTGTTGATGTTCCCATCATATGTTGCATTACATTTCCTTAGGTTTTCCTTTTCCTTTTATTGTTTTCTTCCTTCTGCTTCTTTGGTTTTTTCCTGTCCTCTTTGTATCATTCAGGGTTGAATACTTAGATTATCTATTTTTAGCCTTTCTTATTTTCTGCTGTCTGGACACAGTTCCAATTTTATATTCATTTATGTTGTTATTTGATTAATGACTCTTTCATTTTATACTATACGGTCCTTTTATTTGGGGACCATTTCAGTTTTTTATTGTAGTTTCATACTTAACGTTTAGCACAGTGCCTGACTTATAATAGTGGCTCAATGAATATGTGCTGAATGGATGAATGTTTAGTATGATTTGTAAACTGCTACACACTATACACATTATTAATATTTTTAACTGAGCTGAAGATAGTACAGTAGCTTGGAGCATATGAGAATATCAATGCAACTGTCTAAGAAAAGTTATAGACCAATATTTTCGAGAGATATTTTCATTTATAACCTATGGGAATAAAAATGTCTGCAGGCAAACACTTTCTGAACTGCTGAGTGTTAGAAAACGGAAAAGTCACAGTCTTCAGAAGTGTTTATGAAGTCAACCTGAAGACTATCATCCGCTTTATTCTTCAGTGAATACTATATTGAAGAATTCTTTCTCAGTAGAATTATGATGTAATTTTTCATTTTACCACAGTGAATAACAGGAAATTTTCCTTAATTTCTGTCAAAAGATTATAAATATTTGGAGACAGATCTAAGTTCAAATGCCAGCTATGTTCCCTAACTACTTCGGTGACTACAGGCAAGTGATATTATCCCTCTAAGCTTCAGTTCTGTAACGTGTAAAATGGGAATTAGAGGACCTCCCTCTCTCACTGTGTAGTTGTGACGATTAAATGAGATAATAGATGTAAAGTGCTTAGCATGGTGTCTGGTACATGGCAGATACTCAGTAAATATGGTTGGTGTCGTTACTGCTGTTACTTAAGTGAGCTTTTCATGGAAGGAACTATGTCTTATGCTTCTTATACCTAATGCCTGATACATTGTGACCCCAGTGCCTAGCCCAAGCATAATGGCAGATTTGAACCAAAATTTTCATGTTGAGGATGATAGATGATTTTTTAAAAGGGGGCATGGAAGAACGGAATTCAGGGTTTGTAGTTATCAGCCATGTGCTTCAAATTCAGGTTAAAAGAATGTAGTGGAGAAAGAACACTTCCAAATATCTCCTACACAGGGAGATGGATTTAACCATTAGAACTGAGACATTAGCAGAAATATTCTTGGGAGATAAGGTTGAACTTGTAATAAGGTGATCTTTTCTATTGTGTTAAAAATAGGCACAATCATTAAGAAAACTTGTCATCTAAAATTGCTTTCATGTACACAGCTCTGTGGGACCTTCTTATAATGCCTATAATGAGAAAATTGGATTGGCATCATGCTATCATGAGTTTATTCATAACAGATAATGTATAACATTACTTGACTCCTGGAATGACACAATGCAGGGATTAATTAGTTATGTTACAGTAAGACTCTCTTCTGCATGGTTCATGTAGATCTGTTATAGCAGAAGGTGAGTGGCAATGCTAGTTCTATTGGAGAATTGCCATTTCTTTAAAAAAAATTAGAAAATGACTTTCAATAATAATAGAAAATATAAATATAAAAATCTGCATTTACTATAGCTAATTTAAGATTTTTTGCACCAATTATTGTTGTAATTTAGGCTGAATAATGCCAGCTATTTTGCTACTCTGCTAAAGTCCTCTTTTTTGAGCCTACAGTGAACCTGTAATACTTATGGAAAGAGTTGCCATAGCAACCTATATTGATGTCACAAGCTCAGGCTTCTGACTTCATTGCATAATGCAGTAGCAACTGGATTTGCAGCAGAAACACCCTGCTAAAGAACAAGTATCTTGGTTCACAGCAAAGAGGACAAAGGAAAACAGCAAGTTCTAGGGGGTTGAATGCTGGATTGTGAGTTAGAATGTCTGAGTTCTTATTTTAATGCTGCTTCTCACTTGTTGCCTTGTTTTGAGTAATTGTGTTTACATGTGTGCACTGAGGTTTGAAGCAAGAAGTCTCCTATCTGTGGGGCAGACAGAAAAGAGAAAACTCATTATTTAATGTTTTAGCATTTGGTAGACATCTTGATAAAGCTAAAGCACCCTAAAATAACTTGGAAAGAAAGGAATTATTAATGCCTTGTAGTTGATACCTAGCTGGCTCACAAAGATAAAGAAGACACTGTTAAATAAGGAAGCATGTAGCTAGGGCTTTAGTTTTAGTTTTTGAAATAGTAATGAGTAAAGGTCAAGATTGATGTCCTCATCTTAATTTTAGTAAGCATGCTGAGAACTCTTACATGAATAAGTCATATTACATAGCTGTATCTATTTAAATATGTCTTTATATGTTCAGAGTAAGAGTAATCTAGATCTATTACTGGGTATGATGCTTTATACTGTATAAATTAAATACCTTAAATCATAAATGTTTCTTAATTTCATCATGCAAATACTTATCTTCATTAGAAAATAAGTGAATATGTGAAATGGCTTTCCTAATTTAAAATGAAATTTTTAAAAATCTTAATGATACCCTATTTTAGAATGGCCTCATCTTTCCATTGGAGCCTATAACCTGTTCATTATGTCAGTTGGTCCAGCTTCCTTTGGTGCACTAAGTTTCAGAACTGAGATATAAATATGTTGGAATTTGAAAAGGCATTTAATAAACTTTCTCACAAGAAACTAAGGTGAAAACATGATGCAGCTTTTTATTTTATCTAAGGCAACAAGCTAGAACATTTTGATAGAACTATGACCCTTCCCACCCCCTCTATCCATATGCTTCAAAATCATTCAGCAAAATGGCAGCAAAAATTTAACATGCTGTAAAACCTCATTAATGAAATTCCAGGCTTAAGAACCCACAGAAAGACAAATACTGTGTTAAGTCTTAGGAAACTTTTAAGTTACTGTTGACAATGTAGAGCAGGTAGAAGTTGTGGCCATGTTTTTAATAAGCACTTAAATGCAGTTGAGCTCCACATCATATTACAGCATGAACTATGTACCATATTTACCATATATATATATGGTAATATATATGTATCATATATTACCATTTGTAGAGGTCTGAAAATCTTGCAAAATCTTTCAGAAACCAGAATTTATGTGCAGTGTCTGTATAGACTATATAAAAATAAAACTAGGTCTTTCATTGCAGGCATTATGTCTATCAACTAGCTAGTGTGATATTTCTTTTATACTGAGAAATAACCTTTTTGTGTGCTTGAGTGAATTTAATTCAGCAGATTTTTATTGACTTTATTGATTCAAAAAGGTCTTGAATAGACATAGTGAAATTTTGTTTTTTTAAAAAAAGGCAGGTTAGTCTCCAATTTTTTCCGTCCAGTATAAGCAAAGAGAACAAGTAGTATTGGCTATCTTATGAACTCTATTTTTCCTTTGCCCTAAATTTGCATTTCTTTCTTTTTAAAAAATAATTTAATTTAATCTTTTTTTGATAGGGAGGTAATTAGGTTTACTTATTCATGTATTTATTTTTTGGAGGAGGAACTGGGGATTGAACCCAAGACCTCATGCATGCTAAACACGCGATCTACCATTTGAGCTATACACTCCCTTCCTTAAATTTGCCATTTCTTAAGTACAGCCTCTGTAAATAGCAGAGACTAAACATATACTGAAAAATCACAATGTCAAAGAATTATAATAGTTAGTTAGTTTGTTTTTATCAAACTGAAGTCAAATTGATTTAAATAACTTTCCCAGAGTTAATTAGTAAAAAAATCCATACCTCAAACAACTACTTGTTCTGCTACATTTGACTGTCATGATCCTGTCTGATGGCTTTAATCCAGAGTCACCTCCTCGACATATAGTCTGATATGTAGTCCTGTTTTTTTTTCAATTGAGGTATAATTGATATGTAACATTACATTAGTTTCTTGTGTACAACATAATGATTCAATATTTGTATATACTGCAAAATGATCACCACAGTAAGTCTAGTTGACATGAGTGCTTTTTTCTCAATTTAAAAAAAAATGTTTTGTCTTTTTTTCCCTTGACAAATATCACTAGAGATTAGAGACGAATTTTATTAGTCTTTCCAAAGAACCAACTTTTGGCTTTGGTTATTACTCTCTTCATCTTTTGGTGTGTAACAACCTTCAAACTTTACTGGCTTATGACAACCACTGTTTTATTATCTCATAGTTTGTGGGTCAGGAATTCAGGGAGTGTTTTCCTGGGTCATTCTTTTGCTTCATGTGGTATTACTGTGTTTACGTGGTGCATTCAGTTGATTCTTAGTCTGGTCTGGAGATTCTAATAGCTTCCCTCACATGCCTGAAGCCTTGGCAAGGAAAACTAGAGGGCTGAGCTCAACTGGGTTTCTCCCTCTATCCATTTAGAACAGGGCCTCTCCTCATGGCTTCTCCAGTAAAGCATTAAGACTTCTTACATTGCAGCTTGGAATGCTAAGAGTGCTCTATTATTACTTTATGAGCTCTTCTCATTCAATTCTTCATGTCTGTTTATCTTTTTTTTTTTTTTTTCCATATATTGCATTGCCTTTTCTCTGCTTCATTCTGTGTAATTTCTTTAAGGCAATCTTTTAATTTCCTGATTTTCTCTTCAGCTTTATCTTAGCTGTTGGGTTACTTACTGAGAAACTTTATAATTTCAATAATTATGTTTTCATTCTTCAAACTTTATTTGTAAAAGTTTCCTTGATCTTTGAAAAATTCATCTTGGCTGCTTCCTTCTTTGAATTTATTTTAATTTCTTACAGTATTTTATTTAGAATTATTTTATATTTTATTGCTAGTAATTCTACAATTTGAAGTTATTGGGGGGTGTTTAATATGCAGTATATTTTTGCTGCTGATTTGCTCCTGTGGTAAACTGTCTTTTTGTATGTTTAGTCAATTTATGATGATTTCATGATCTATGGAAATCTTAGGAATTATAATTGGAATGCTTTCCTCTAGAGAGGATTGAATTTGGTTTGCCTGGGTTCCTTGGTTGCTACTAATGTAGGTCCATTTTGTTTACCATTAAGGGCCTTATTCTAATGTTGGAGTTTCAGATTCTGTCCACCTAATGTTGAGGCAGGATTAATATCTTAGTACCAGAATTTCCCTCAAAGTAACCCCAGATTTTTTTCCCCTGCTTCTCTCCTCTCCAGCTTTAACTCATGGTTCTCTCTCTTCGCTCCTCTCTTTCTCTCTGGTAGTGCATCCCTGAGGTTTTCCTTTACTATCTTGTGGATACAGAAGAATATTTTCATGATTGTGGGCTTTAGTTTATTTAATAACTAAATATATTTTAGCATTAGTATCTTGTCATCCAAATTATTTGCATATACTACTTTCTCCAACCCTCTGTTGGTTGATTTGAATTGTGGTTATTATTTCCCTTAATCTGACCTGGCAAGAACCATAGTTTATAAAAATTGTTAAATTTCCCATCTTTTAAGGGAAATCTTCCATATTTTCTAACATAGATATATATTTTACCCTTAAAACTTTTTCTTTGGTTATTCAATAGTTTTAGGAATGTAGAGTTGTTAAACAAATAAGATAAAGTGGTACTCTTCCAATTGGAAGTCCAAAATTGTGTTTTAAGAATAATGTTTGAGGGTAAAATTACAGTGAAAAATAGCATAAAAGATGAAGCTGAATTTAATATTGATGGATTGATGAGGAAGGAAGTCACTTAATGTTACATTTATCAAGAAAGTAAAAGTTATTAACTTTTCTCATAAAAGAGAAAAATGATATGATGAAAACTGTTGGAGAAAGATAGCAATTATAAATAATATGAATTGAGTTAGCAAGAGACTGAGATCAGGGAGAACAGATTAGAAGCCCCTTTTTTCAATTAATCAGACTTGCTGGCAAAGGGCTGAATTAAAATGATGACAAGGAGTCATAAAGGAAATCTATTCTCTGAGAGACTTAATAAGTACTGGTATCAGCTAAGAAGGAGTTGAAGAAAAATGAAAAAAACAACATGCCAGTAATAATAATAATGTTAATACTATGGTCTGTTGTCCAAGGATGTAATCCTGGAGGCTTAATATTATTTTGCTGCCATTGAGAATAAAAAATTGCTAATCATCTTCGTAATAGTCTTGAAAGAGTATCACTAGGGATAAGAAAGCTTGGGTTTCATACTATCTCTGCCCCTTATTAACTGTGTGACCTATGGAAGTTTACTCAACCTTCTTTGGACCTTAGTTTCCTTATATGTAAGCTGTGATAATGTGAGCCTTATGGAGTTACTTTTAAGATTAAACTTGAATAAAAAGTTTGTAACACACTGGGTAAGGAAGGTCACTGAATTATTTGATCAGGGGTCTTGGCTGGGTCCTTGCTGAGGCTTGGATATGCCAGTGGATGGAGTTAGGTGGATACCTAGCATCTATCCACATCCCCTAATTTGCAAGGTTTTTGTGAGTCCATTGGGAAGAAACTTGAGTCTGTCCCACTATTAGGTTCATACATGTATGTAAAGGCATGTGAAATGGATTTGTGAGGGAATCAGAGCAAGAAAAAAATAGACTAGTCAAGTGGTGATGCACAATGGCCATGAGTTGACATAGAATCATAGGCAGGGGAAAGAATCATATGTGAAATAATTCTCCATTTATGAACTGTTGAAGAATCATGAGAACGAAGACAAAATACTGTATAGCACAGGGAAATATACACAAGATCTTGTGGTAGCTCACAGAGAAACAAATGTGACAATGAATATATATATGTTCATGTATAACTGAAAAATTGTGCTCTACACTGGAATTTGACACAACATTGTAAAATGATTATAAATCAATTAAAAAAATGTTAAAAAAAAAAGTAAAAGAAAAAGACTTGAGGTCTTGCCACTTACCAGGTATGGGCTACAGAGGAAAAATTTTTTAAAGTGCTATGAACAAGGTCATGGGATACAAGTAAAAAAGTTGTAATCTCATTTGGGTGGAAGATCCAGATGAAGCTAGATGTGATATTTTCCAGCTGTGTTTATTAGATCAGGAACAGGCATGAGGGAAACAGACAATGTGGTCTGTTAATGTTGGAACTGGTACATTTATGCCTGTATGTATATTATAAAAGGATTAGTTAAACACAGGAATAGAAGTATTTATTGTAATAATTGACCACAGGCTGCTGGCTGGGTAGAGAAGCATGAAGCAAGGAAGGCCAGAAAGGGAATGAGGGACTGTGATGGAGGAGGACTCATGAGGAAAAAGAGCATGCCCAGAAGGGAGGGGAATGGCAAGATGATGGAGAATAGAACATATAATAACGGTCAGGGAGAGGAACTGAGGCTTCTGAAGGGGAAGCAGTTAACACAGATGGTGAGGTTTACGGTGTGGTTTTTTGTTAACTAAATGAAGTGGAAGGTACTAGTGTTGCTGGGGTTGAGGAAATGCTAGATGATTCTTATTTCTGCAGGGGAAGGACTGGGTGCAGAGGAGTTAAACTCAAAGAGAAAAAGTGGGAAAAAAGTGTCATTTTTGATTTAGCAAAAAATATATTAAGCTCCTACTGTGTGGTAGGCACTATACCAAGTAGTGGGTTACAATGACAAACGAATAAATACAGTTCCTCCTCCCTCCCCCACTGAACTGAGCTATTAGACCATCATGGCTGCCTTGCCACCTTCTCTCTTTACGGCATAATCCGCTAACTAGCTTCACTTATTATTTTTCTATTTCCCAGTTCCCTAGAGAGGAATTCAGTTTGTTCAGCTCATCTTTTCAAACCGGGTCTAGAGTTTGCTTACTGGCTTAGGCAGTGGATTGGCAGCCTTTGTGTTTAGGTATTCATCCCTGTTCAATCTTTGAAAAGTGGGGAGGGTTACCTGGTGCAGACATGGTCCTGTTCCCTCAGCATTTCAGGTGTTTGTGGGCAGGTGTTTCAGTTTGAGTACCCCAGAAAGCAGAGCCTGATATAAGAATTTATGCTACCATTTTTCTCAAGGGAGGCAGGAGTGAGTGTAAAAGGCACCAAGGTAGGGAAGGAGGGAAAGCTGATTGGAAGGTACGTTGCTGAACTAGCTAGCACTAATAGACTGTTTCATGTTGCTGGCGACATCAGCTACATCTTAGAACCATAGATAGTTGAGGAGAAAGGGGAGGTGTTTATCTATTTTTCTTGCCAGCCATTAGTTAAAGGTTTGTTTTACTGGGACTTAACATCCCTGAAATTCCAGACTGTACTTGTGGCTACTAAGCAAGACCACTCACACTCAACATCAGCAAGAAAGTCCTGGGTTGGTGAGAGGTACATGGTGTGACTTTACAGTAAGGCATTGCCAAGTTCTGCCTGTATCAAATCATCCAACTCATGTAGAGCTGGTCACTGTAGCAAGACTTGAAACAAAAGACACATAAGGCTGAGAGACTGAATGGGTATATGAGAAAGCAGTGATGGGTATGGTTAGTTAAGGGCATGAGGAATTGGCCAGGGTAGGAGATAGCAAAAGGGGTCTCATCAGTCCCAAAGGTCTAAAAAGAATAATTTAAATGAAGCCCAACAGATACTTACTGAGCCTTCACTATCTGCAGTGAACTAAATTTACATCCCCACTGGGATATAAAGCTAACAATGAAGGTTTACCATCAAATGGAGGAAACAGATGTACATACATTTGTAACACAGGATATCATTGTAAATGGCATCATCTAAGCACAAACATGTGCCAGAACGCAGAGGAGACAGTGACTAAGACACTGAAGTCTAGGTGGTTTACTCAGCTAATAAATGAAGGAGCAAGGCTTGATACGTAGGTGAGTCTAACTGTAAATAAAGCCTGTCCTCTTTCCAGCCCATAATATCTGTTAACTTTCAGACCCTCTGGTCTTATCAGAGTTTCTTGGGGTTGACTTAGGTGCCCTTTGAAGGACTAGGGGAGTTCATGTCTTCTTACCCTTATATGAGAAGTCTTTGCTGAGAACCCATGAATTCTAAGGCTGAACCCCTTCCCACAGCATTGCCCAAAGTGAACTTAAGTGATGGTACCAGAAAGGAGGCTGTGCCTTGCAACAGCACAGGCTTCCTATTTGGTATCTATTTGGACTTCATAAGAATCTTTTGTCTTATAATTTTGGTGGCATTTAGGTAAGGCCTATATGTGAGTGAATGGTTTTGTTTTCCTGATGGAAAGTTTAATTTAGCTCGCCAGCATGTTGCTTTTAGCTTGTTTGTAGATATAATCGTTTACTTAATGAGGACGCATCCTCCTTTTCAGAGTACAGACTTGAAAATGAATTTCCATAGATTTACATAAATTCCCCGGGGATCACTATAATGTGAGCAAAGAAAGAGTTGCCCAGCTGTGCACGGATTTAATGAAATTATGAAGCTTTAGGGTGTGGGCTCTGAAAAAGATATTTAGGGGAAATAGTTACTTGAACTGTCGGAGAAGTAAACCGTTAAATGAATTTGTTCTCAGTCCGATAGAAGATCATTTTAGAAACCAGTATCAGCCAAGGTTTTAAAAAAACCCATCTTAGGTAAAGCTTGTGAAAATGCTGTACGTTTTAGAAATCACATTATTTCTGGATGTTAATGGATGTTAATATTTTATTATAGCATTTTTTAGGAGGGAGGAAGAAACTTTTATTTTAAAATAGTGTTGTTTAAAATGGAGAGAATTAGCAAATGCCCTGTATCTCCTGTTATCAACTTGAAACCAACAGCATCCTCAAATACACTTACTTTAAATTGAATAGGGGTCTTCAGCCTCATCTGGGCCAGAGTTTATTAACAGTGGTCTGAATGTCCTTCACACCTCAGTCCCTTGTCAGTGATGTGGAAAGATTTAAGAAGATACCAGCTTCTGAGGCTCAGGGATTTTATGTCTATTTAACATACTTTGAATCTTTCTTTAAATGGTGGCATCCCAAACAATTACGTGGTTTTCTGCTCTGTGGCTGGTTCTATAGGTTGGTTAGAATAACATAATAGCATGGGAAAGTCCTCATGATGCAATTGGCCTTGGAACATAGCAATGTGAATTATGGTCTTTTCAAGTTAATACCTCAGCTTTAGCCAGCTGTCTATAAATGAGTATCTTTGATTCAAAGAGGCTTATTCAGGAATATGAATGGATCGATATTAATTTATATTCTGTTTTGGAAAAACAACCACTGGTAGTGAGTCAATAGGTTCATCTTTGTGTATAAATACATAAATCAGTCAATAAGTATTTGGTAGTACATACAGCATGGTCTGTGGGGGATGCAGAAAAGGAAGAAAAATTTACCTGTGGCATCGAGGAGTTTTTAGCATAAATACCAAACAAACAATAACAATAGTGAACGCATTTTGTGCACTCATTACGTGCCAGGGTTTTCGTTTTAATCATCTCCCAAAGATTTCACAACAGCTTCTGATTTAGGAACTCTGATTATCTCATTTTACTGATAAGAAAATGGAGTCACAGAAAGGCTGAATTACTTGCCCCACAGCTAGTGTTCGTGGTAGCTAGGATGTCAAAAATGGCACTTTGACTCCAGTCCTTATGTAAAATATACATACCACAAAATTTACATGTTAACCATTTTTAAATGTTCAGTTCAATGGCATTAAGTACATCCACATTGTACAACTGGGTAGTCATCCATCCATCCATCTCCAAAACTTTTTCATGTTCCCCAACTGAAACTCCATGCCCATTAAATCATAACTCCCTGTTCCTCCCTCCTCCTCGACTCTGGTAATCACTATTCTTTTTTCCTGTCTCCATGAGTTTGGCAATTTTACATACCTCGTATAAGTGGAATCATATGGTATTTTTCCTTTTGTGTCTGGATTATTTCACTTAGCAAAATGTCTTTATATTTCATTCACATGGTAGCGGGTATTGGAGTATCCTTCCTTTTTAAGGCTGAATAATATTCAATTGTGTGTATATACCTTGTTTTGTTATCCATTCAACCACTGATAGGTCTTTGGATTCTTCCATCTTTTGTCTATTGTGAATAATGCTGCTATGAACATGGGTGTTCAAATATCTATTTGAATTGCTATAATCTATGGTGATTCTATGTATAATTTTTTGAACTTCCATACTCTTTTCCATAGTGGTGACACTATTTCACATTTCTACCAGCAATGCACAAGAGTTTCAGTTTATCCAAATTCCTGCCTACATTTTTTTTTCTAGTAGCCATTCTATTGGTATCTCCTTACAATTTTGATTTGTATTTCTCTGATGGTTAGTGATGTTAAGGATATGTTCATGTGCTCTTTGGTTGTTTGTAAATCTTCTTTGAAGAAATGTCTATTTAAGTCTTTTGCCCATTTTTAAAAAGGGTTGTTTTGTTGTTACAGAATTGTAGGAGCTCTTTATAGATCCTGGGTATTAATCATTTATCAGATATATGGTTTGCAAATATTTTCTTTCATTCCAAGGGCTACCTTTCCCTGTGCTGGTAGTGTCCTTTGATGTACAGACATTTTAATTTTGGTGAAGTCCAGTTCATCCATTTTTCCTTTTGTTGCCTGTGCTCAGACCCTGTGCTCTCAACCACTCCGCTGAAGCACATAGCCAAGACTGCAACATGCTAAATTACTTGGTACCAAGCATCAGGAGATATTCCTGATGGTGAGGATCTGTGTTGTCAGGAAATGCCTGAAGGAAGCGGCAAGACCTAGCACATTATAGGTGTGTTTAGTGCATGTTTCATGATGAGTTTGTTTTTACATAGAGTTGGTTGAAAAAAATAATGTTGAGTCAACTGTGTGGCGTCTCCCTGCCCTTTCTCATGTATTTCCTGGGCATTCATTAGGGGAGGGGAGGGATGGAAATGGAGGATGTGTGCTTGTCTATGAATGGAGACAGATCTGCCAATCTCGTAGCTGTAGATACACTGCCAGGAGGTTCTCTGGTAGGAGCTTTATTCAACCTAATTTTAAGAGGTAAAATAAAACCTCTCTGCAGTCTCATTCACTGCCTGCCACTGGAAGCTTACTTTCCCTTGGAGATTAACCAAGGGAGAAAGTAAAAGAGAAAAATAATACTTTCCCCTGCCTTTTCTTCTCTGCCCGAGGCAGTGCTCAACTCTATCCTCCTGGGTTTTACTGGGGGCAGAGACTGAGCCCATATTGTGCTGCTTCATCTGAAGAGCGTGTTCTGAGTGTGACTCCTGCTTCAGCTAGAGTTCACTGCTTCTAACTGCATACCCCTACATTGCTCTGTTAGTTTTTTAACTTGGGATGCACATGAGATGAAGTTTTTTCTTTCAAATTGTTCGTGAATTATTAATTCTGCGCCTCAGTCTCAGAGGGTGGGCACAAATAGGGAAACAACAACAATCTGTAAAGGAAATAAGGAAAGTCCTTCTCCTTCCTATCCAAGTGTATGAATAAGCCTCAGGCACCCACAATATGGGCGCATGTTTGCTCTAGGCTCTTAACAGTCTGTATGTTTAAAGGAATCATAAAAAGGGTTTGCATGCACAATGGTGGTGGTGGGAGGGCTGTCAGGAAGTTTGCAGTAAGAAGAGCTGGTTTGTAAGCCTCCCCGGAAGCCTTCACAGCCACAGCATTTGTGTAATCATTTCCTCTTGCGACGGTTTGGGTAATAGGGGTGAGAGAAGATTGTAATGAAGAGAGGAGAGCTTAAGAATGGCCTTTGGGCCCTTCTGACTGCATTCCATGTGGCAGTCTCACTCCCAATCGAGAGAATGCAGTCCAGGGATCAGACTTCCCTTTAAAGGTCATGGTGTCCTGGTCATCTCCAGACTCCAGACAATTTCATCTTCCAAGGGCTACTCCAGCTTAAATTCAATCCTTCTACACAAAGGAGCACTGAGGTCTCTGATACATATAAAGGCCAAGAAAAAGAGTCATTCTGCAAGATAATTTTAACAATACTATCTATGATTCACTGTGTTTTTACTGCGTGCTAGGTGCTTACATATTTTATAGCATTGTGATAACAACCCCAAAATAGATTCTATTATTCCCTTTTGCTGTTGAGGAAATTGAGGCTGGGGAGGGGAGGTGAATTTCCCATGATAACTCAATGTGTGGAAGGCAAAGCTGGACATCGGAGCAGATCTCCTGGGCTCTACCACCCAGACTCCTTCCTCTCTCCCCAGGCAGGGACCTCTTTGTAGTCTTCTCTCGCTGACCTTTGATGCTCCTTCCTTTTAAACTCTCATTATAGATTCCAGAAACAAAGGGGGGAAAAAGGAATGCTTTATCTGAAATTTGTTAACTGAAATTAGCAACAATGATCACCTTTCAGAGGAGAGAACTGCTGTTCCTTCAGCATTTTAGAATGACACCACCAGGCAGGAGGGAATCTAAACGTTAGTTGATGGTCCTGTTCTCGGGATAAATGAATCTAGTGCACACTCCTTTTGGGGTAAGTGTTGTCTCATCCACTAGCACTGTTTACTAAGGAGATGTTAGGTGCAGTTTTCACACTGCTCATGGAAACCGTTGGCGGAAAGAATTGCTGCACAGGTGGAGATAATATCATTCAGCTGCAATGAGGGCAATTTGCAAGAGACAGTTGCTCTGTTCACGCTGAGGCCAATGGCAGAACCTTGGCTTCTCATCTCGTGGCAGAAACGACTTCCTGGCATATTTTTTCTTTCTGCAGCTCAGTTGTTGGCTTATTCTTACTTGTTTTTATTGGCATAATGATTTTTTTTTGGAGCGTCAGTATCATGACACGATTATCCTCCTGCCAAATTTAGTCATCAACTGAATTAAAAACATTAGTTATTGATTTTGGAGAGAATATTTTTATTGTGCCTTATTTCTTCTTGAATAGGCTAATTTGATACAAAAAAAAAACCCTATTAGGGTTAGATAGTGCCACTAGTAAATATAATTTACCCAATAATTTAGCAAATATTGTTATTTTCTTAAATATTGCACATGCCACAGTTCTGATCATTTTCAGATGATGCTTGCAAAACAGCAAGAAAAAACTTGACTTTGCCTGTTGAAACTGTAGCAGAGGTGCTTGGCAGGTTCTTTGGCATCAGTTTTTTTTTTTTGAAAAAAACTACAATCAGGTGGAAAATATTCTACTTAGTAGCTGTTGTCAAGATCTATTACTGGATATAAAAAGGGCATCTAAGTTTCTTAGAGGATCAGTGGGCACCAGGAGATGTGGCAGCGAGCATGTTCTCATGCTATAAGGTATTTCTAAGGTTGGTGCTGGAGGTGGGGAGTGGGCGCAGGGGGCAGGGGGCATCATCATCATCACCATCACCATTGTAACCATAATAACAGCAAATAGATAGCATCCATCCCAAGGTGACAGACACTATTCTGAACAATTTACATGTAATCATTTACTTTAAATTCTCATGGTAACCTTAGAAGCTATCATCACCCTCACTTTACAGGTGAGGATACTGAAGCGTGGAGAGGTTAAGTGATTTGCCTGAGATTATCCAGCTAAGAAGTCGGAGAATCAGCATACTTACTCAAACAGACTAGCTCCATACTTGCTCCAGACTATGCTGTTAACCATCACCCTATATGGCAACATTTACTGAGGTCATATTACATGTTATTCATTATGTTAGTCACTGAGACTAGAGAGATAAACATTCCTCAAGAGATTTCCAGTCTAGTGCACAGAGATACAAATCTGTATACTTCCCATCTTTAGAGGTCACTTTTAACATTTCCAATGGCAGGGAAAAGATTTGCCCAACTGCCAATGATTTGTGCAGCCATTAACAAAGAAGCACTGCTCTCCGTGATGGAAGTGGCACAATGATGCCCTTTATTTAGAGCTAAAGCAAAGCACTAACTACAGCAGCTGGACCAATGCCCATTTATTGAGTGTGTCTGTAAAGTAGGCATCATGCTAAATGCTCACGAATAGACTCATGGAATTTTCACAACAGTATGAACCAGGTCTAATTTGAATGGGTCACTGTCCTCAACCCTGCCCCTACTTTTCTGCTTTTGGGGGTGTCTTGTTGGGCTTAGTCTCAAGCAGCATTTTTGTTTCATGCCTTGGGTCACAGGAAGGCAAAGGATATTCCCTTACTGGTTTCATGGTTTTCCATTGTAAGCTGTCTCCTCTCACAGGTAACCTAGAAATCACACCCCAAACTCAGGCTAGCCTGTTTGTACGGATTTTGTGAGGGAAGAAATCAGCTACTTTCCACACTCCCCAGATTCTGTTATTTTCATGATCACACTTGCCTGCATTTCCTAGTTTCAATTAGGATGGAAAACAATGGACCAAAATTGCACAAGCATCCCTTCTCAGAGCACTTTCCTCCCCACGGAGAGGAGGCCGCCCTTCCTCTCCCTATGGGAGTCTAAAAGCCAATCAGGTTTCTTGCCAGTCTGAGATAGGCAAACTCTTAAAAACTGGGCAACCTTTGGAAACTTATCCAAAATTTGAGGTAGATATTTAAACTGAACTTCAAAAAATATTTCCAGGCTTGCGTATCGATGCTGTTTTTTGGCTTTCACAGCGAGAACAGTGAAATGTTGAATTGGACAACACAGGGCTACACATATCCATGACTCCAATTTGAATAACTTAAAGATTTCATCATAAGGCAGTTGGTTCAGTTAGACCCTATGTGAGATGAGGACCAAAAAAATCCTAATTCAGAAGATTCCCACATCTATAAATATCCATCTTTAGTTTTAAAAAAATCTTCATATCAGGGTATAATTCCAATTGTAACATTGGCAAAAATGTTTGAAGAAAGTTTCTTTCCCTCTGTATCTGAACACCCCTCTACTTGAACATGTGCACATACACACACGTGTAAAGGACAAATGAAGGACAGACTCAACAGAGAGTAGATAATGTAGGGTATTCATATTTTAATTTGTACTTTTGTGTATTGGAATTAAAAAAATTAAGTACATATTTCTTTTTGAATTTTATTAATACTCTTTTTTTTTAAATAAAGAAGTACATAGTCCTAGAGTTCTCAAGAAAAAAACTTACATCTCCTTGGCTGAGAATAAAGAATATTCTCAGGGGATATTAGCCATTACCTCTCAGAGGCTTAACCTTCACTTGAACAAATGCCTACATTTGCATAACTGGGTACTAAAATAATTCTAACATTGAAGCAACCATTATTTACCTGCCGCACTACATGACAAAATAGTTTTTGAATGATTTTATAATTATACTTTGTTGGTGCTGTGCCTTTGGCTGCCAAAAGAAAGACCTGCCAATCTAATGCATATTTTTATATTATTTTATGTGTAAGCAAAAACTAAAAATAGGGGATTTTTAAAAGTTTTTCACTTCATTGTGTCATCCTTACTAAAATTAATAGCTTCACAATGGATATTATAAAAACATTTTTGATAGGACAGTTTTCTATTGAAGTATCATGTTCTTTGATGCAAATATCAGTGTCTGGATCATTGACAGAATCTGAAAGAAGAAAGATACCCTAAAGCCTTCCTTTAGAATTTTTTAATCAGATCTGATTTCCACAATTACACAAATGCAAGGAGACATATGATTTTGTTTTTAAATCAAAGCAATTCTTGCCTATAAAAAGTTCCTGGTTTCCACACTATCAATGTTGGAGACAGCTTTAGCTGGGAAGAAAGTGAAATTTGTCTTCACAGCATCTGTTCACCTTTATTTTCCCTTTGGATTGCTACCTTTTCTGGTTCTAGGATATTTAGGAAACAGTGGTCTTTTTTGGAGTGCCTCTGATAACCTCGTTTACACTTAGATGTTCATACCTGACAGCATGTTGTCTTCTTCCCAGAGATTATGTTTTTAAGTCAAAGGATTAAATCTCTAATGGCTGAATATTAAACACCAGAAAACAGTTTGGGAGATCATGTCCCAGTGCCTCAGAAATAATGAATGAATATGTATTAGAGTGTGTTTTTACCTATAATCTTCCCATAAAACATGTTTTGCTAGTACTATTTGACAAGGAATATGTGTCAGATGGATCCTCTATGTATTGCACCCTAGTAGTAAAATATTTGATTTTTTTCATTATACTTAATTTTTGGTAATATTATTGTCATAATTTTAAGTTTAGATTTTAGCCTGTGATAATTTAGAATTAATTTGTATTTAATTAAAAACACAGTAGCTCAAATAATATTTTACTTCAATATCATAGTATTCTAAAACATCCAAAAACTTAAAACTACTAAAGCATCTCTCTGACACATTAAGTTGCATGAACTACAATAACAACAAAAATTCTCATTGAGCAGTTACAATGTTCCAGACACTGTGCTAAGTTCTGTTTATGGATTATATTTCTTAATGTTTGCAAGAACCCTATGCGGTCGGAACCGACTCTCCCTTGTCACAGAGGAGGAGGCTTAGGCTGAGAGAGCCCCCTAACTGGGTTCAACATCCAAAGCTGGTGAGGGGCAGGAGCAGAACTGGAGCCTGGCTTGTTTCATGCTACAGCCTTTCGCTCCTAATCCTTTCACTTCAAATCTAATGATATGCCATGCTTGTTCTTATTAGGTACCAGCTGAATACCAGGCACTGCCTTTAGACACGTATAATTTTGCCCTCTCATTTAATCATGCTTAAGTGGCATGTCCAATAGCAGAGCCAAGGCTCAAATTTAAGTCTTATGATTTCAAATTGAATAGTGTTTCTATCACATGAAGCTAATCTCTTAATCAAGCCAAGTATGATATCGAGTAGGGAGAATTCTATCCAAGGGCATAAGATATCTTTCCATTTCTTTGTATCATCTTTAATTTCCTGTATCAGTGTTTTACAGTTTTCAGAGTATAGGTAACTTGCTTGGTTAACTTTATTTCTTGGTATTTTGTTGTTTTGACGCAATGGAAATGTTTATGTCAGTTATGAAATTCTTATTTTTGAAGTGAAAAAAAATGAATGAGGGCTGCAAATGGCAAAATACCCTTCTTTTTTATTGGTGAGTTGTATTCCATCACATACATATGCTATGCCTTTTTTATCCATTCATCTGTCCATGTGCATTTGGGATGCTTCCATATCTTGGCAATTATAAATAATGTTGCTGTTAATAGTAGCGTGTACGTATCTTTCTGAATTAATGTTTTTGTTTTTCTTGGATATATGCCCCGGAGTGTAATTGCTGGGCCATATGGTGATTCTATTTTTAGATTTTTGAGAAACTCCATATTGTTTTCCATAGTGACTTCACCAATTTACATTCCCACCAACAGTGTACGAGGGTTCCCTTTTCTTCACGTCCTTGCCAACATTTGTTATATGTGTTCTTTTTGATGATGGCCATTCTGACAGGTGTGAGATGGTGTCTCATTGTGATTTTGATTTGCATTTCCCTGATATAGTGATGCTGAACAACTTTTCATGTTCCTGTTGGCCATCTGCATTTCCTCTTTTGGAAAAATGTCTGTTCAGTTCTTCTTCCCATATTTTAAATGGGCTGGTTGGTTGTTTGCTTTTTAATTGAAGTACAATTGATTTGAAATGTTGTATTAGTTTCTAGTGTACAGCATGGATAGACTTGGAGGACATTATGCTAAGTGAAATAAGTCAGACAGAGAAAGGCAAATACTGCAAGATATCACTTACATGTGGAATTAAAAAAAATACAGCAGACTAGTGAGTATAACAGAAAAGAAAAAAAAGTAGGGAGAATTCTAGATTTCTGTGGAATCTTTGGTGACAATTCACTTAGAAAGCCCTTAGTTCGAAATCTCTTTAAAGCAACGAGAAGTATGTATATAACTCACTATTTTGCATTTATTGAGTGAGGTATTAATTTAAAATCATAATGAAACTTTGTAGTTGTCATCCATAGTTTCTAGGTTAAATGATACCTTGCCTATGTTTTATAGCATTTTTCGAGAGCTTATTTTGGTTTTATTTGCTTGATAGAACTCATAAAGTAAACCCTTCATTGATTAGCATGATTTACTCAACATTGAAGTTAGCTGTTTAGAGTATTTTGAATAATGGATGAGGAGTAGGACTGCTCCTGTGTAATGACTGAGTGAGTGAGAAGTTTTGGTGTGATGGAAGAGAGAAAGGATTTAAGGAAGGGAATATAATTGTCTTGACTAAGAAACTAGGTGAATATAGCTGTAGAGAAAGATGACATGTATTAGGAGCAGATTGTTGACCTAGGATATCTTGGTCTCATTAAAGTGATATTAATTCTCAAACTGGAAGACTGAGATCAACTCCAAGTCATCGAGGCTTTGTATAATTCTGTCTTAAAGTTCCATGTTTTCTTTGCATTTGCCTTCTGTGTCTGCAATTCTGCAACATGGCTTCCCTAGTAGCTTCAGAAACAACCCTCCCGTGCACCCCAATCTTTCTCTGGCAGGAATCCCTGTCCTATAGTATATCCTCTAGTGATGATCTGCTCCAACAGCCATCACCAGGCATTAAGAGCTCTCAGACATGAGGAGCAGAGGAAGCTTATGGGGTGGGAGACTTTATCTGAAAGGAGGACAGGAGGCACTACCTTTGTACCCCAGACACCAGATTTGTAGTGATTTGATTAATCAGATTAATTATATTACATAACACACTGATTTTTAAGGCAATCACATTTCCTAGTACAGTTTTGAAGTATAATATCCACTGTATTAGTTTCCTAGGGTTGCCATACAAAGTACCAGACATCGGGTGGCCTGAAACAACAGAAATGTATTATCTCACAGTGCTGGAGGCTAGCAGTCTGAAATCAAGCTGTCAGCAGGGCTGTCCTTTCTCTGAAGGCTCTGGGGAAGAATCCTTCCTTGCCTCTTTCAGCTTCTGGTGGTTCCCAGCAATCCTCAGCCTTACTTAGCCTGTGGCTGCACCATTACAATCTCTGTTCCCGTCTTCACATCCTACATGGCCTTAGTTCCTGTATCTGCTCATCTTTTCCTCTTTTTATGGGGATATGAGTCATTGGATTTAGCACTCACCCTAAACCCCTATGACTTCATCTTAACCAAGTACATCTGCAAATACCTTATTTCTAAATAAAGTCACAATCTGAAGCTCTATGCATACATCAATATTTGGGGGACACTAATCAACACACTACAGAGTGTTCATCTGTGTCAGACTTTGTCTTGGCACTTAAGACACAGTCATGAGCAAAACCCAATATGGTTCCTGCCCTCATGGTTGTTACCCTGCAGTGTGCAAATTAGGCATATATCAAATAGTGCTATCAAGAGTGCTAAGTATATTGAAGAACAAATGCTTTTTGAGAGCAGTATAGCAGGGGAAATTGACCATGTCAAGAGGTTGGAAAAGCCCTCCTGGAAATATGAAAGATGAGTAGGGGTTAAGTAGATAAAGAAGGGAGAGAACAGTGTCCGAGACACAGGGAATAGCAGTGTAAGTGACCTACGGTGAGAAGGTTACAGCACCTATACCTGGTATTTCTTACACTTTACAGCACTGAAAATCTGAGCATGCCCAAACTCTGTTCTCTAAATATCATATACTGCTAAAAAAAAAAGACAGGATGCTTTGGAGAAATGTCTGGCTTTTGGTTTAGAGTAAGAAATACACTAGATAGCTATCTTGTTATTCAAAGAGTAAGGAAATCAACAGACTACTGGGGTTGTATGAAAAAAACTTAGGATCCAACTTTAAGACTCTCCTGCTGGTCAAAGATAGGACAGTTTGAAAACTAATAGGAAATTATTGAAATAAATGTTAAAATCCATAAGTACAAAATTATATTGAAAAACTCACCAGCCATTTGATAGATGCTAGGAAACTGGATTATTATTCTGAAAACCAGTAAATAAAAGAAAAGAATCAAGCATTTACTTGTATTTCCATATGAACTGTCATCAGGATAACTATACAGTTGATGAGGAAAGATTTCTGTCCATAGAAGTGTTAGCTAATAGGTGACAGAGGAGTGATAAAATATTATATTTTAAACCCTTAATGAAACAGTGGATCTAGGCACTGATTACTGATGGCTACTAACATCACTAAAAGAGAGACAACTGAGTATTATGTACCTCTACAAACATTCTACTTAAATTTTAAACCCTAATTAAATCATGCTTCTAAATCTACCTACAATTCACAGGAACATGTTAAATGACATAATAAAAAGGCAGTCAGCAAAATCTTAGAATATGATGAACTCTTCAGGAATAAATTACCTGGTTTCTATTTTTTTCTTTTTTTTTTAAATTTATTTTATTTTGTATTTTGAAGGGGAGAGGTAGTTAGGTTTACTTATTTATTTAGTTTTAGGGGAGGTACTGGGGATTGAACCCAGGACCTTGTGTGTGCTTCACATGCGCTCTACCACTTGAGCTGTATACTCTCCCCCTCTGGTTTCTTTAACAAATAAATTGCCAATAGAAAAATGAAGGAAGAGGGATCTGTCAATTAAAAGAGATAAAGAACCTATCAAACAAATGCAAAAACTGTGGATCTTGTTTGGATCCATCTCCAAACTAACTCAGTGGTAAGAACAAACCAACACAAAATAAGAGAAGTTCAAACACAGTCTGGATATTTGATGATATTAGAGAATATTACTTTGGTGGGGACAACAGACTAACAACATTTTGACTATGTTTTAAAAAGAGTTCTTATCATTTTGAGATGTGTCCTGAAATATTTATGAATGAAATAACATCATAGCAAATATTTGCCTCGAAATATTCCCATTGTTGTGGGGAAGGGAAGAAGCAGATGGTAGAATAGATTAAACAAGCAGAACCCTGAGTTGAAGGGTTTTGAAGCTGGGTGACAGGTGCATGGGGAAATCTTGTTCCACTTTTTTCAGTATTCTCTGGTTTTGTCAAAGAAACATAAAAGGAGGAAAAAATAGGAAATAGAAGAGAACAGTCCTTTTTGAATTCCAGCTTCTCTTCTGTGTCATCCTAAGTGTTTTTTGTGCTCTACTCTGAGTAGTACTCACTTCGTCTGGTATGGTCATCAAGGTGACAACTCCGCTGTATCTCCAGGCAGGGAACATGGTACAGTTACGAGGTCAGGATCCCTTGAGGTCTTTTAAGTGCTGAATTACCAAGTACCACAGGTAACTTTGAAAGAAGATGAAGACCACAGGAAACTGTGAAAAAAGCTATGAACCCTTTCCCATTTTTTTTTTAAACCTACTTATGTGCTTTCTAAAGGAAGGTTATACCCAGAAGAGATATGCATGGCATACTTAAAAATGGAAACCATATTTTTTCCATGAATATAACAAATTTAAGCTAAAAACTAGCTCAATTCAAACAATGATTACTTGATTTCAAAAATGTATATTATGTGGATGCTACCTTTGAGCGAATAATCAATGTTCACGTAGAACATTGCTTATGCCATTTTTCTTTTGTTGTTGGTGCTGAAACCCAGGCATGATTGCTTATATCACTTTGCATGGTTTTTTTTTTTAGCCCTGAAATTAAGTACTTTGAAACTTTAGTCATGTTAGAGTTGATGTATTTATACTTAAATCACCTAAGTTCCTTTCACATTATCTGATGACTCTAAGAAGTTAGATTTGTTGTCATTTTAGAGTCTATCAGAAATATCTTTCGGTGAAAAACATTTCCTCATGGTTTATATATACTGCTAACGGCACAAGAGAAGAGATGGTGAAAATACCAGTATCTCCTCGTTATCACACTGATATTAAGCACTTACGGCAATCATAAACAAAATCATAAACTTTTAAATCAAGATACACTATCAGTAAGTATGCCTTAGTAAAATACAACCCATGGAAGTCAGTCAAGAAAGTAAATATGCTGACAACACTGAAATTTATTTCCAGCTTTAACCTTTCTCTTGAGCTCTAAAATGACAAATTGACTTCTGGACGTTTCCACCTGGATGACCTTCCCACAAACAAGTTAAAATCAATAAGCTTAATTGAGTTCAATTCAACATTTATTTATTAAACCCCTTTCAGGAGATGTGTTCAAAGCTGGGGACACAAAGATAAGTAAGATCCAGCCTCTGATCCAAAGAGGTCACACACACACACACACACACACACAATTTTTTTTTTTCCACCAAAATTTTTACTTTCTTCATAGTTCTAGGTCTTAACTGATGGCAACAAACAGTCCCCAAAGCTAGAAACATTTGAATCAGCTTTGACACATTTTCCCTCTCAACTGTCATTAATTCATTTTCAAGTCTTTTTGATTCTGCTTCTAAAAATTCTCTGATTCTGTACCCTCCCCTGCAGCCCTGCTGTTAACTGATTAGGTTTGCACTGTGTCATCTTTCTCCTGGACAATTACAATAGCTCCTAACTGATTTCTCTGCTTTTAAATTGTCCCCTGTGCTCCCTGCCCACTCAGACCCCTTCACCACCATAGATGCTTCATGAAAACAAAGATCATATCACTCTCCAGTTTTCAAATTTTTTCTAAATGTATTGTGCACCTCTGAAGTCTCCCAGACAGTCCGCAGGGGCCATACACACAAGCAGGTGATACAAGGAAGAGCAGCAGGTGGAAAACTAAAGACCCCTCTCACAAAGGGCAGAACTTCTCAGCTCCAGCCCCATGTGAGGGCTGGAGGGCTGGGCCTGTTTTGCCAAAACTATTTGTTTTTTCTTTTTTCCTATCAGAGCTAGAAATCCTAATTTTTATTGAAGTTCCTTGTTCTTAAAATATTGGCTCATGTTTTGAAACCACTTTGCAAGACAAATTGTATCCGTGGGCCAGTCTGTGACCCATTTTTTTGCCTTGAGCCTCACATCATTTGACAGTCTGACAAACACCTATTCATCTACTTGACACAGATATTTGACACAGATCAAATATCCCTTAATCCGTGACTCCTTCCCTAATCTCAGTTAGAATTAATAGCTCACTGTCTAAACTTCCAAAAACCTTGACTGAACTTGTTTACGAATAAAAAAAGGTTGATTTACACAATAGATTATTTAATGAACATAATGAGAGTTTACTGAGTAAACAAATCTGAGTCACTGGCAGAAGAGAAACTTTTGATTTTCTCATCCTATTCAGAATTTATAATCTAACAAACAAATGAAAACTTCAGAATAAATAACTTGTTTTGAAAAGCAAGAGCTTGCAATGAAGGAAAGAGTGAATCCATTTCAAACATCTCCCTCTTCACCAAATGCACTGCAGTGAAAAATAGTGCATAAGAGGAGGAAGCAAGGACAGGTAGTTGGACTTCAATACAAGATGAGTATTGCCATCCGGAGAACTGGAACAAATGTAAAGTCAGGGGCAGGGTGGAAGTCACAGGCAGACTGGTTCCCAGTGAGGATTAATGCTTCTGGGGAGTATAGGTGGCCACGTACACTCAGTTGACTATGGGGAAACACAACCAGGCTCACTCCTCTGGTGGGTAAGGGAGGAGCAAATACAAATATTTGAGACATACAAAGACTAAAAGGGTTTATTCTGCCAATGACTCAACAAAAGACTAGCAAAAGTTCGTATGTTAAAGAAAAGTGGTGTTGCAGTACTGATTTCAGACAAAATAGACTTTAAAACAAAGCCCATAAAGAAAGATAAAGAAGGACATTTTATAATGATTAAAGGAGTGATACAAGATGAGGATATTTCACTCCATATAAGCACCCAATATAGGAGCACCTAAGTACATAGAAGAATTACTAACAGAGATAAAGGGGGATATTGATGGGAATACAATCATAGTTGGAGATTTTAACACTGCATTAACATCACTAGACAGATCTTCCAGACAGAAAATAAACAAGGCAACAGAGAAATTAAATACTACAATAGAAAAACTAGATTTGGTGGATATTTTCAGAGCATTACACCCCCCAAAAATAGGATATACATTCTTTTCAAGTGCACATGGAACATTTTCCAGGATTGATCATGTACTTGGGCACAAAAGAAACCTCAACAATTTTAAGAAGATAGAAATTATCTCAAGCATCTTTACTGACCACAATGCCATGAAACTGGAAATCAACAACAGAGAAACAAAGGAGAAAAAAAAGAAAGCATGGTGATTAAACAATATGTTATTGAAAAAACAATGGGTCAATGAGGAAATCAAAGCTGAAATTAAAAAATACCTTGAGACAAATGACAATGAAAGCACAACCACTCAAAACCTATGGGACACAGCAAAGGCAGTGCTAAGAGGGAAGTTTATAGCGATACAGGCCTTCCTCAAAAAAGAAAAACAATCTCAAATAAACAATTTAACCCACCACCTGAATGAATTAGAAAAAGAAGAACAAAAAGCCCCAAAAAGCAGCAGAAGGAAGGAAATAATAAAGATCAGAGAGGAAATAAATACAATAGAGATTAACAAGACCATGGAAAAAATCAACCAAACCAAAAGATGGTTTTTTGAAAAAGTAAATAAAATCGACAAACCTCTGGCCAAACTCACAAAGAAGAAAAAAGAGAGAGCACAAATTAGCAAAATAAGAAAGGAAAATGGAGAAATTACAACAAATAAAATAGAAATACAGAATATCATATGAGAATATTATGAAAAACTATATGGAACCAAACTGGATAACCTAGAGGAGATGGACAAGTTTCTGGAAACATACTGTCCACTGAGACTGAATCAAGAAGAAACTGAACACTTGAACAATCCGATCACTAGAAAGGAAATAGAAATAGCAATTAAAAACCTCCCTACAAATAAAAGTCCAGGACCGGACGGCTTCACCAGGGAATTCTACCAAACATACAAAGAACTCATACCAGTCCTTCTCAAACTCTTCCAGACGATTGAAAAGGAGGGAATACTCCCAAACTCATTCTATGAAGCCACCATCACCCTGATACCAAAACCAGGCAAAGACACTACAAAAAAAGAGAATTATAGGCCAATATCACTGATGAACATAGACGCCAAAATCCTCACCAAAATTTTAGCAAATAGAATCCAACAACACATAAAAAAGATTATACATCATGACCAAGTGGGGTTCATCCCAGGGACACAAGGGTGGTTCAACATACGCAAATCAATCAATGTAATACATCACATCAACAAGAGAAAGTACAAAAACCACATGATCATCTCAATCGATGCAGAAAAAGCATTTGATAAAATTCAACACCCATTTATGATAAAAACTCTCGCCAAAGTGGGTATAGAGGGAACATATCTCAACATAATAAAAGCTATATATAACAAACCTACAGCCAACATAGTACTCAATGGTGAAAAACTCAAAAGCTTCCCACTAAAATCTGGGACAAGACAAGAATGTCCACTATCACCACTCCTATTCAACATAGTCCTGAAAGTCCTAGCCACAGCAATCAGGCAAGAGAGAGAAATAAAAGGGATCCAAATTGGAAAAGAGGAGGTAAAAGTGTCACTATATGCTGATGACATGTTACTATATATAGAAAACCGTAAAAGTTCCACACAAAAGCTACTAGAGCTGATCGAAGAATTCAGCAAGGTAGCACGTTACAAAATTAACGTTCAAAAATCAGTTGCATTTCTTTACACTAACAATGAATCAACAAAAAAAGAAAGTAAAGAAACAATCCCCTTTAAAATAGCACCCAAAGTAATAAAATATCTGAGAATAAATCTAACCAAGGAGGTGAAAGAATTATACACAGAAAACTATAAACCATTGATGAAGGAAATTAAAGAAGACTTTAAAAAATGGAAAGATATTCCATGCTCTTGGATTGGAAGAATCAATATTGTTAAAATGGTCACACTGCCCAAGGCAATCTACAGATTTAATGCAATCCCTATCAAATTACCCAGGACATATTTCACAGAACTAGAACAAATCATAATAAAATTCATATGGAACCATCAAAGACCTAGAATTGCCAAAGCATTACTGAAGAGAAAGAAAGAGGCTGGAGGAATAACTCTCCCAGACTTCAGACAATACTATAGAGCTACAGTCATCGAGACAGCATGGTTTTGGTACAAAAACAGACATATAGACCAATGGAACAGAATAGAGAGCCCAGAAATGAACCCACAAACTTTTGGTCAACTAATCTTCGACAAAGGAGGCAAGAATATACAATGGAATAGACAGTCTCTTCAGCAAATGGTGTTGGGAAAACTGGACAGCAGCATGTAAAACAATGAAGCTAGAACACTCCCTAACCCCATATACAAAAATCAACTCAAAATGGATCAAAGACTTAAACATAAGACAAGATACAATAAACCTCCTAGAGGAAAACATAGGCAAAACATTATCTGACATACATTTCAAAAATTTTCTCCTAGAAGAAATAAAAGCAAGAATAAACAAATGGGACCTAATGAAACTTACAAGCTTCTTCAGCAAAGGAAACCAGAAGTAAAACAGAAAGACAACCTACGGAATGGGAGAAAATTTTTGCAAATGAAACCGACAAAGGCTTGATCTCCAGAATATATAAGCAGCTCATACGACTCAATAAGAAAAAAATAAACAACCCAATCCAAAAATGGGCAGAAGACCTAAACAAGCAATTCTCCAAGGAAGACATACAAATGATCAAAAGGCACATGAAGAAATGCTCAATATCACTAACTATCAGAGAAATGCAAATCAAAACTACAACCAGTCAGAATGGCCGTCATTCAAAAATCCACAAATGACAAATGCTGGAGAGGCTGTGGAGAAAGGGGAACCCTCCTACACTGCTGGTGGGAATGCAGTTTGGTGCAGCCACTATGGAAAACAGTGTGGATATTCCTCAAAAAACTAGGAATAGACTTACCGTATGACCCAGGAACCCCACTCCCGGGCTTGTATCCAGAAGGAGCCCTACTTCAAGATGACACCTGCACCCCAATGTTCATAGCAGCACTATTTACAATAGCCAAGATATGGAAACAGCCTAAATGTCCATCAACAGGTGACTGGATAAAGAAGAAGTGGTATATTTATACAATGGGATACTACCCAGCCATAAAAAAGTATCAAATAATGCCATTTGCAGCAACATGGATGGACTTGGAGAATGTCGTTCTAAGTGAAGTAAGCCAGAAAGAGAAAGAAAAATACCATATGAGATCGCTCATATGTGGAATCTAAAAAACAAAAACAAAAACAAACAAACAAACAAACAAACAAAAACAAAGCGTAAATACAGGACAGAAATAGACTCATAGACAGAGAATACAGACTTGTGGTTGCCAGTGGGGTGGAGGGTGGGAAGGGATAGACTGGGATTTCAAAATTGTAGAATAGATAAACAAGATTATACTGTATAGCACAGGGAAATATACACAAAATGTTATGATAACTCACAGAGAAAAAAATGTGACAATGAGTGTGTATATGTCCATGAATGACTGAAAAATTGTGCTGAACACTGGAATTTGACACAACATTGTAAAATGATTATAAATCAATAAAAAATGTTAAAAAAAATAAAGAAAAGTGAACCCAGAAGTTATGCATGGTCAATAGAAGACAATGGGCATGCAAACCGATGAAATTATGTTTGTTTACTTAACTATTTAATACAAAAAAAAAACTACAATGCTTAACAATAGGATGGTGGTGACTGCTTCAGTTCTCTTTAGGTGGCTAGGAATAGTCAAGAAGAGAATGGAAACCCTAAATAATTGTTGATTTTGTTTAAAAGATATGTTTGCATGATAAAATTGAATGGTTAGCAATTGAGATAGAGATGGTTCATGGTGTGTATACTAATAGAAGAAAAATGAGGAAAATAAAATATTACATATGCAATGCAAGGTAGGAAAGAAGATTAAAAACCAAGGAAAAATAATGATAAATATTAAACAAAATAAAATGATGCATATAAATTTAAATACATTAGTATTTATAATGCATGCAAATAGACCAAAATCTCCTTTTAAAATACAGAGTTTACTAGAGTGAATTTTTTAAAGTTCAGCTGTATGTTATTTATGCAGTATACCTAAAACAAAATTATACAAAAAGTGATATATCATGAAAATGCCAACCTAAAGAAAACTGGTATAGCAATAATATCAGACAAAAACAGCATTTAAGGCAAATCAATTAATAGTTTAAATAGAATGACTCAAAATGACTAAAAAGAAAAATCAACATTCCACCAAAAGGTAGAATTATGAACCTGTATACGTATAACAACATAGCCTTGGGCAACAGAGAGAACAAATAGGTTTAAAAGGAGATATTGAGTTTGGACCAATAGAGAGACTCATCTAATCAACATCCCAATCCCATGTGCTCCCTTCTAACCAATTCCTACTCTCCCCACCCTGTAGGCAGCTACTGTTTTGATTTCTGTCACCATCAGTTAGTTTTTCCTAGTCTTGAAATTGATATAAACGGAATTAGGCAGTATTTATCTTTTTGTTTATGGATTTTTTTTTGCTCTACAATTATACTGAATTACTTATATATACCTCAGTTAGAAACAAAGTATGCCAAAAATGGATGAAGATTAAAAAATCTGAACAACGCAACTGACAAAGTTGATTCACATAGATGTGTATAGGCACATGTACATAAAATGTACATAAAATCTTGCACCCAATATTAAAGAATATACAGTCCTTTTATTGAATGTACATTGAACATTTACAAAAACTGACCTTGAATCAAGACACAGTGTAAAGGAATCTCCACAAAGTTTAAAAATATATAATCTCTAAATTTATTGCAATTAGATTAGAAATAAGAGAAGATAACTTTAACAATTTATTTGGAAACTTAAAAAAATCACTTTTAATTTACCCAAAGATTAGAAAGGGGATTACAATACAAATTATAAAATATTTAGAAATGAACTGCAGCATTTCCTATGTATTTCCTATATGTAGCAAAAATGTAGCTGTACTTTATACTCTTATTTTTTTGCTTTTAAACTTTCAAAAGTTTTGAATACTTAGAAGTAATAAAGCATTAAAGATGAGGCCCAGCTTTTAATTATTTTCCAAATGATGATCTTGCAGACTATACCAACACTCTTTATTACAAATGTGTAACTTTTTTGTATGTACTCTCCCATGTGTACTTGGGTCTTTAACTGAACTCTGTGTTATGCTCTATTGGTAAAACGGTACCAAATTAATTTAGCTTTAAAGCTCTGAAATATGTCTTAATGGGATTGTTTTACTTTACTATTCTTTGTAAGAATTTTCTGGAATTTTTTTTTTCTAATTAACTTTAGTTTTATAAAGTTTCAAAAAATTTTAATTGAATTTAAATTTGCATAAATTTTTAGACCAATTTAGGTATTTGATATTTTTACAATAATGCACCTTCCGTCTAAAAATAAGAGCTATATTTTGATTAATTTAAGTCTTTTTTATGTTCCTCAGTAGCATTTTGTTTTTTTCTTATATAGGTCTTCTGAAGTTCTTGTTAATTGATTTCTAGATATTTTTTCTTCTTGGTTGCTGTTGTTAATAACATTCTTTCTCTTATTCTATATTCTCCTTTTTCCCTTGCATTTAGAAAAACAATGGATCCATTGTATATTGATTTTGTAACTAGGCACATTATCAAATTCTCTAATTGTTTCTAATCTTTTTCAGTTGGTTCTCTTAGATATTCCATGATTATTATAATGCTATCTGAAAATACTGAAAAAATTTCCTCCTTCTGCCTTATATATTAAGCTCTTCTTGCTCTTCCCTCACTGTGTTGACTAGTTATCTCCAGAAAATAATGTTACGTAAAATTAAATACTAGTGGTGGTGTTGGGGTCCTTTTCTCCAGATTTTAGTGAGAATGCTTCTGTATTTTCACCAGTAAGCATCTACTATAGATAATAACCAAAGAAAGCAAAAGAAGCATAATTAGAAAAAAGAAAATACGATGAAAAAATTAAGACCAAATTTATCTGTTATATCAATTCATGTAAATTATATAAACTCACTGGTTATAAATTGGTTTTCAGGTTGGATGAAAAATCAA
This sequence comes from Camelus ferus, assembly GCF_009834535.1. Classification (NCBI taxonomy): domain Eukaryota; kingdom Metazoa; phylum Chordata; class Mammalia; order Artiodactyla; family Camelidae; genus Camelus; species Camelus ferus. The sequence continues at coordinate 57,847,801 of NC_045703.1, read as the reverse complement.
ACTAAGTGCTCTCTATACAAAGGACACATTCTAAAGAAAGCAATTCAGAAAGGTTATAAAAGCAGACAAGGAAATCGGAGGTAAATGCTAAGCAAAAAAAGATAGAGTTATGACATTAACATTAGTCCATGAAGACAAAAGTGTTAAGTGAGCAAGGAAGTGTACTTTAAGAATAGTATTAAGATTAAAAATCCACAAATGGATGTGGCTATTTAAAATTTTATGCAATAAATACCAAAATGAGAAACCAAAATCGGTGATTGGCCAGGCCACCACCATGAGATGTACGTACTACACCGCCATCCGAGGAAAAAACCTTCCATCTGAGATAAACCACAAAAAAAACAAAACAAAACAAAATAAGAATTCTTGAGTCCCCTCCAGAAATAAAGCCTCAAGGCCCTTTCCTGTAAAAGTTGCTGACTCCAGGAGAGAGTAATATTCTCTGACATCTGAAGATATGCAGCAGTTCTTGCAGATAGGAAAAACATGTGAGGGAAAATGGCCTTTTACTACCAATGGAATAATGAACAGAGAAACTATAACTTTATGTTTAATCCTTTAAATATTGGCTACATCCTTTATTTAAGAAACTCAGTTCTCCTGAAGGCTAAACTTCCCTAGCAACATTGCAGATAAAAATGCTTTTCTTAATGCTCGCATTTTCCTTTACTCTAACATCAAGTTATATCAAGCATAAAAAGCAGGAAATGTAACAAATACATTTGGACAGAAATGGACAAATGTGTTCAGAAATGGACAGAAACACACTGCTGGTTATATTAACTCACCTTTTTTGACCCATGACAAATTAGGGAGACAAAAATTAAAAAGATGTATAGCATTTGAAAAATATGATTATATTTATACTCAAAAAACAGAATATATAAGAATACAATTTTATTTCCTACTCATCAACTTTGTCACTGTTGATTGCCCACAAAAGAAGAGATAAAGGTATTAGTGTCCTTAAACTACCTTCTGCCACTAACTCCATATTTCATTTGTTTTACAATTGTTAAATTGATAATAGTCGTAGCATTTTCCTCCATAACATTCTCATATATTTATTTACTGCTCATCACTGATCCCTTTGTCATGGATTCTCTAGTCATCCCTTATTTTGCTATCAAGCATTTCCCTTTTTTTCAAGAGACTCTGGTGAGTTCTCTCTTTCCTAAATTCTCTAGTGGTCGGTGGTGTCTGTCTGAGTTGCTGAGAGTTTAAGCTCTGTATGAAGATCTCTCTGAATGTCTTCCTAGGTTTGAATTCTAGCTTTGCCACTCACTATGTGACCTTGAGCAAGTAACTGTGCTCATGTTTCCTTATCCTTAAAAGAGGGACACCTGTATGTGCTGTTTATTCCAGTTGTTGGCCCCACTGCACACCTGCCCCAATTCGACTCTGGGTCCTGCCGTGCCTCCTTCTGTACCCCAGGAGGCTGACCATGGCTCTTGGCATCATCTGGGCTCCCTGGCTGGCTGGCTTCCAGCTGGATTAGACCAATGGGAAGGGCTTACAGGAAGTCAAATGATGATGGGGGGTGGGTGGGAGGAGTGGGTATTTTTTTCTTGCTTTCTCTTGCTGCACCCCCCCCCCCAGGTCAGTTCCTGAAAGTGGCCACTCCTCCCCAGCTCCAGCTCTCACTAGACTCCGATAACACTGCTTCCTCCTCCCCTTCCCAGTCCTGAGGGCATAATGGTATTCCATGGCTCTTTTCTCCTGGTATCTGCCATCTCTGGAGGCCTTAGGATAATCTCTTATTGCCTATAGCTACAGAGCAGACAGGAATGAAGATCAGATCTAAAATCAAATTGCTCAGCTGCAGAATTACAACTCTAGTTAAGTATGCAACCTTTGAAAGTCACTTGTGCTTAAGGTTAGAACATTGATTGAGAAGGAAGGATCTTCTGAGACTTCAGAAAAGGACATTTATGCAGACACAGTTTGAATCTCCAAATCACCCTGAGCCTCCTTTGCTGCTGCAAATAGTCCCTCCTCCCCTGTCTCAAGAAATCACCCTTTTCTTTCCCAGAGACGGTTCAATGATGTTCCCTGAGGCAGTTGCCTTGCTGGGGAATGCCTGTTCTCCTAGACCCACCCAAAAGGCCTCTAGGCTCCTAAGTAGAGTTAAATAACAGCATTGTGCAGGGGAGAAGAGTGCATTTACTTCCAGAGGGAGATAGTAAATAGACCAAAGGAACTGCAAGTGCTTTCTACTTCTTTTAGATGTGCTGAAACCTAGGGAGTACTCATTCTCATTAGGAGAATGAATTCTAAGGGTTTAGACCAGGGATTGGCAACTTTTGGTTTGAAGGCCAGTGGTCTACCACCTGTTTTGTATAGCATGCAAACTAAGATTTTTACATTTCTAAATGGCTGAAAAAAGAGTATTTTATGCCACTTAAAAATTATATGGAATCCAGATTTCTATGTCCATAAATAAAGCTTTATTGGAACACGGACACTGCCCATTTGTTCATGGGTGCTTTTGTCATGACAGACTTGCTCTCACAGCTAAAATATTTGCTGTCTGTCCCTTTACAGAAAAAGTTCGCTGATCTCTGCTCCATAACCTGGAAATGATGTTTGGAAGTGCCACCACTGAATTGGGATCCCAATTTTAATGGGGAAAATTAGATCTTGGTTAAGCAGAGGCCAGGTAGTGGTGCTTAATATTGAATTGGGATCCCAATTTTAATGGGAAAAATTATGTCCTGGTTAGGCAGAAGCCAGGTAGTGGTGCTTGATATTAGAGAGACACAATTTCTAGAACAGGCAGGATCAAAGAGGCCAACGATCTTGGTGCACTGAAATCTCTGGTGGTGGTCAATTGATCACGGATCTATAGGAATGAAATAGATGTATAGTCTACTAAGATACTGATTGAACTATTTAATCTTTTAGGCAGAAACATGGTTATAGACTCTCCATAGTGGGAATTCACAGGCTGCCAGCCACACTAGACTTAAGCCAGTTCAGAACTGGAGGGATGACTAAAGGGCAGTTGGGTTCCTATAAGAAGTATCTTATGCGAAGTAGCACAGTCACAAATGTATACTGTAATATCTTTCTCTAAGCATTTTCCACCGGCCATTTATAGGGTGACTGTACTTTGGGAAAAGGGAATTTTCCAAAACTTCCATATATTATAAAATACTGACCCTGGGTTGAGGCTGATCACTAAGTACCCAGTATGCCATTGTGACCTACCAGTAAAAAGGGGCTATGGAGGATAGATAGATGGAGCCATTTTTTAACAAGTTACAATTTTGAAAAAAAAAAAATCAAACATACAGAAATAGAACAGTGATAATAACCCCATGTACTCATCCTTCAGATTCAACAAATATCAATATTTTGCTTATATTGCTTTGTCTAACCACATTAACACTTTCCCCCACCCCTTGGAGATTTCTAAAAGGTCCAAGGCATCATGTCATCTTGACTATGTACCTCCAGTAGATAAGGACTTTTACTTTTTAATGAAGCCATCATATCTTTATCACATCTAAACAATTAATAATAATTCTTTAAAATCATCTACCATACATGTTTGAATTTCCCCAATTATATGAAAAAACTGGCTTTTTTTTGTGATTTGGCTGAATCAGTACCTAAATAAACTCCATATTTGTACTTAGTTGATATATCTCAAGTCTTTTTTATCAATAACAGTTTCTTCTCCCTGTTTTTTCATGACATTTGGTGAAGAAACTGGGTCATTAGTCTTGTAGAATTGTTCTTATTTTAAATTTAGGTGATTGCATTTTCATCATATTTTTTAACTTAGTTTTCCTCACTATTCCAACTACCTTTGCCAGGCTAAAATAGTATGCCAAGAGCAGTGCACTCTCCCTGGGAGTAATTGTGGAGATTAGGACCACATTTCCACTTACTTGTGTAATTGGTCCAAAAGCTAAATTGATCTTAAAGAATGATAATGGCTTTCATAAACTTGAATAGTGATGCCATTTGTAGCTGCTATTCAGATCTGGTATCTTTCCTGGAGCAAATCAGCACAGTTCCTGCCCCTGGTTTGCAGTTACAGATAAAAAAAAAAAAAAAATCCTATATCCAATAGTAAAATCAGAAGCAATTTTGATTTTTATGATAGGACCTAGAGTATACTCTTGATGGACTGTGCCAACTCTTTCTCTCTGTTGTAACGTATTAGAGACACCTTGATCATCTTGATGTCCCATAGAACATTACACTGACCAGTAATACTGATGGCATTTTGATGATGAGATCTGGTGAGCAAAAAATAGCAAATGACATACACACCTTAGTAAGACTTTGCGTGTCTATGAGTGGAAATAAACCCCATGAAAACTCAAGAATCTACCATGTTGGTGAGCTGCTAGAATTCTGGTGGTCTGAAGACTACCTGGATACTCTTTCTAAAGTGAAAGACAAGCTGTTAGGCGCTGTGTACTACCTTTCTGTATGTTACTCTGGTTTATTTGCTGGCTTGCTCATAAGACTGCTGTTTTTGAGTGGAGACCTAACGAGAGCTCTGCAGAAAGTTCAAGCTGTGGTGAAAGCTGCCTTATGATTCTTGATACACATATGGCCTTCAGTAAGGGGATCACTGTGGATTGGCTCTCACACCATAGGATTTTAGAATGAGGTTCTGACATTTTATGCTGTTGAAATTCTCTCTGTGAGAAGGAGTTTCTGTTTTGAGGATCCTCAAACAGATGGAATAGCTGACCATGAGATACCAAGTGACTGTAATATCTGAGAAACTCATCATGGTCTGGGTCTTTTCTGACCTACCATAGCATAAATTGCATGGCAGCAATCTATCATTACTTAAAAGTGGATCTGGGTTTGACCAGTTCCAGAGGGCACAAGTAAATCATGTAAAAAAGTGGCTCAGACTCACATGGTATCATCATTTTCTCTCACCACCTTTCCTTCAACTCATGGGGAGTTGCCCATGACCAACTAACAGAAGAGAAAAAATTGAAAGTCAACTTGAGTATTGTGTGTGTGTAATACATAGGCTGGTATAGAGGAGGAATAAAATGTTTCTATAAACCTACTTAAAAGTGTCTACAGTCAGAGGTGAAGAGGAGCTTCCTAAGGGACAGAATTTTTAGCAGTACATCTGGTGATCTACTCTCCTTAGGGAAAAAGGTAGCCTGAAGTATGGATCTGCACTGGGTCATGAGCTTGCTAATAGGGTAGATAATTGATCTAGGTCTTAGAAAGAAAGGATTCGGAAGGGTGGTAACAAGAAGATTCAGGGAAGATGAATGCCCATTCAATACAGGCACTCAGTAACAAGATGGCAAGATGACCTGTATTGTCGATATCAGCCTTTTATATCAGCCGTCATGATGCTTGCTCAAAAGACTCCTTGACAAAGTGGGCATGGCATCAGGGATGGAAGTTATGCATAGGCCTAAAAGCATAGACCTTCCCTTACCAAGGCAGTCTGACCACTGCTATTGCCGAGTGTCCATCCTGTCTACAGCACAGACCAATGCTTTGTCCCCACTATGGCTCCCTTTTCAGAGGGAACCAGCCAGCCATTCGGTGGGAAGTTGAATATATTGATTTCCTACCATTATGATAGGGGAAGCTATCCTTACAGGATTCGTATTCTGGTTACAGGTTTGCCTTCCCTTTCCACATTTCTTCTGTCAGCACTACCATCTGCCATTGGGGCATTCACAAAATGCCGTAGTGTTCCTTACAGCATCACTTTCAACCAGGAAACTCATTTCGTAGTGAAAGAAGTATGGCAATGAGCTCCATGGTATTCACTGGTCTTGCCACTTCCTCATGATTTAAAAACAACTGGACTGAACAGTAAATAGGCCTACTAAATGCGGAGCTATGGGGTCATCACTCTGATGTTTCGGTGCTGTCCTACAGCGCGTAGTATATACTTCACGTCAGTAATGTCTGTACCGTTCCCCTACAGCCAGAGTATACAATCTGAGAGACAAGAAGCAGAGCAGTGAGGAACCCTTGTCTTTATCACACCTAATAATCTGGAATTTCTGCTTCTTGTTTCTGCAGCTTTGATCTTGGTAAATTGGAAGTCCTGTTGCCTAAGGGAGGGGGGCTTCCATTAGGTTATACAGTTTTGTTGCACTAAATTAGACAGAATGCCCTCTGGCCATTTTAGATTCTCCAAGGCATTGAAGTGACAGGCCATGACGCCTGATCCCTATTACCGAGGAGAAATGGGGTTCCTGTTATGAAAGGGGGAAGAGAAGGATTGGGTCTGCGATGCAGTCCCTGGGGTACCTCTGGCATTTACCACTACCTGGCACACTGTGTGTTTGTTCCTTGTCCTCACTAAGCTGTAAGCTCCATGGAGGTGGGACTGTGTCTGTCTCTTCATTGCCCTATCTCTCGTTCCAGTAATTTAGCTGTAGTTCCTTAATAAATACTTGCTGAGTGAATGGAAGCAAACTGGTAACTCTGTCAGCTGGGAGCTGAACTCTGGAGTCCGCATTCACATCTAGATTCCATTACTTTCTACATGTTTGACCTACGAGAACTTGTAACCTGAACCTTTCTCTGCTTTAGCTTCCTCACTTGTGCAGGGGCTACTACACAGGTCCAAGTCTCTTACCCACAAATTTAAAATCCAAAATGCTCCCCAAACCCTACATTTTTGTAAGTTTGGCACAAGCTCATGTGGGTGGCAAAACTTGGCCTGATTTGAATTGATATGAGCTATTTACACAATTTGTTTTTCCAACTTAGTGTGAATATTCATAGATTTCACTGCAAAATATTCACGTTTGAATACAAAATGCTTCTCCAAGACCCGTGAATTTTATGTCTTGTAGTGCACATACAACCTTATTCCCTTTCTGAAATCTAAAAATAACAACAACAACAACAAAAAAAACGAATTTCAGACCCATTTGGCTCCAGTGTTTCGAATATGAACTGTGTACTATCTTATAGGTTTGTTGTTAGATTCAATGAATTGATATTTGTAAAGTGCCTAGTGCCTGCCTCACAGTAAACAGTAAATGTTAGCTGTCATTAGTATTATAGGGACTTTTGCTTTCTCTGATATTGTGGGAGGGGGCTCTCTTTAATTGATTTCCCATCATATCTGAGACCAGTTTGTATGTTTTAGAGTGTATTGTGAGGCCTGGGTAATGTGTTTTGTGCCTGTTTTCTGTTGTGGGAGGGACAGGGGAGAGGAGGACAGCTCCTTTGGATTGTGGGAAGCTATGTTTTGTGAACTCGGTCTCTGCTCTCATGACTCCAGTTTGATTCGACACCGTGAGCAGAGTTTACTACAACTTGGTGTGATGTCCTGTCTAAGGCCAGGGGACGCCCAACTTAGGGTGGATCCTGGACACTGATCTTTGCATAGAGAAAAGCTGCATCTCCTTCTTCTTCACCTCCTTCTTCCCGACTGTTCGTCCTATCAAGAACTCCAGTGAACCCTGTGGGCTGGACCTCCAGCCTCAAGGTCTGCGGGGAAGGAGCATCACAGAGCCTGGGGTTCTTTGTGGCGTCCTCGCCCTGGGCCTTTTGCACCTTCAGAGGAGCTTGCTTTATGTCTCTCTGTTCATATTTTCTTTGCTTTCGGTCTTCTGTTTTGCTAGATACATACATTTTGTTGGCTATAATTAGTCCTAGGTCACTGTGAAAAGCCTGCCTTCTCTCTGCAGCTTTGTTCTCAGCTGGAAAAAACAAGACACAAAATAGACAGCGAGTTCAGGAGATTTTTTTTTTCCTGATTCCGAGGCGGCAACGGTGGATGTTTATGTTTCTTTCCTTTGGACTTTCTATACCTTTGGTCTTCTTCCCACTTTGGAAGTATTCTCTCTCTATATATGATTTTGCCTTCTTTCTCTCTTTCTCTCTCGTTTTCATTCACTATTAGTAGCCATACTGGTTTCTGGAATAATCTCTTTCTCTCTCTTTCCTTTTCTTTTCAGCTTATCCTTTTCATAAAATAATTGTAAATCTGTGTTCCTTCTTATGTTTGAATGCTACTAGTTTATTTCTTTACATCTTGTTTTGCATAGAATTTATAAATTTCTTTAGTTGTGGTGGGAGAGAATCTGTGATAATTTTTATCTGCCAACTCTCTGGAGACCTCATCTTCTACATTATCATTCATAATATAAAGGTATGCTATTCTATAGGGCAGTTCATAGGAACCAATGGATAAGAGTAGCTACACATAGGGTTGTTAAATGTTGTGTGCAGAAGGGAGTCAAAAAAGGTTCATAGAATTGAGCCCCTACCAAGTGTCACAGTGACAGACCTCTGTCAATTAAGTTGCACCTAGCATTCACTTATTTATTCTACACCTTTTTTTTGAGCACCTACAATGAGCTGGGGACCTGCAGATAGAGCAAAAAAATGAAGGAAACTGAAATTCCTGTCTTTCTGGCACTTGCATTCTATTGGACAGAAACAGACAACCCACAAAATAAATAAGTACATTATTCAGCTTATTAGAAAATGTAAGAGCTATGGAGAAAAAAAAAGTCAAGGAAGGCTCATGGAGCTGGAGGCAAGGGGAGGGTTACAATCTTCCCTGTTGGAGAAGGCCTCGCTGAGAAGGTGACATTTGAGAAAAGATTTGAGGAAGCGAGTCCTGCATATTTCTGGGAGAAGAACTTCCAGGCAGAGGGAGCAGCAAGATAACATTTCCCCCCATTTTTTTTTCTTTCTCCTCTCTGCTGGATGTAGCAGATAAAAGGCCGTTAATGATCTGGGCTGCTCAGAAAATTGTTTCAACTCTTCACTTTATAATATAGCCCCAAGTGGCTGCATACTTTAAAGCCATTATCAATATTTGTAACAAAATTTAAGTATTCCTTTGGGCTATACGATAATGAGAATGCATAAATTAGTGATTGTCAATAAATATATGTTCTAATAAATTTAACTTTGTTCTTCTTTAGCACATTTAGGTAACTGGTTAGAAACCCAAGCAGGGGGCCTGTGTGGTCATCAGATAAGCATCCATGAGTTACAGAAGATCTGCCAGACGTTTTCAAAGGAAAATTTCTTCCTCTTTTCTGTTTGTGTCTTCTTCCCTCTTTTAATGGTCCAAAGGTGGTCTGGGCTTGAGTTGTGATTTCTTCGCTAGTCTCTGCATTGATCTCCATGATCTAAAAGGAAACACACCTCTGCTTCACTGAGCTGGATGGTTTATCAGGTGATTTCAATCTGAAAGCAAGTTGTTCTCCAGAGAATATATGCTTATTACTGGTGTTTTTTTGAGCAAGGATTTAACAAATAGCTTTCAACATATGCCTTGTTCTATTTGAAAAAAAAAAAAAAAGTAAAACAGTATTTGGGGTTTAGAACAATGATCTAAAAATAGCTGAGAGACTGTACTCCCATTTGGAAAAAAAAATCGCTGTAAAATGATTTTTTCCCTTCTCATTCTGAGCATTGCATAAAGCAAAACCAATTCATAGGCACTAAAGGATATTCTCTAAGAGAAATCTCAAGTCATTTTCAGCTCAAGGCCCCAGAGACCTCATTATACTGCCATGACAAACAGACCTGCAGCAAGTTGTTTATGCCTTTCTGCTAGTGAGTTAAGCAAATGGCACAGGGATTGTTATGCAGATACATCTACTAGTTGCTGGCACTTAGACAAATATGCCCAGTGTACCTCATATTATGGAATTAATGCGTTTTTGAAAAACTGCATTCCAATTTAATTGTATCTTCAAAGTTTTACACTAGTGATTCTCCAAAGGCACACCCCTGAGCATGCTTATAAGAATCACTGATGTTTACAGGTCTTTTTGAAAATCCCCACGTTCCACCCCACTTCTGTTCTGCTCTATACTTGGAGGGGGAACGAGAGTTCTCCAAGACTCGCTTCCATGGAGGGTAAGAATCTCTGCTGTAGAGATTTACTGATCATCTTTGGAGACTATGAGGCTTCAGAAATGTTGGGGTGGAGACAAGGTTGAGAACTGTGGGGAGATCTCCCTTTCTGGGGTCCTGCAGAATCAGCTCTGCACTTCAGGTTCTCGCTACTTTCCACCGTGCATTGTTATTCTTTGCTCATGTGTGTACACACTCCTCCCAGAAGCATCTTGAGGGTAAGAGTGGTGATTGCTTGTTTTATAATAGCTTGTATATAGCAACTGCTCAATAAATATTTATTGAATGGATGAATGAATGATTTTAAAAGTATTGTATTTTGAGGGATCAAAGTGTGGTATAGGTTATCTCTGTCCTTAAGGGACTTAAAATCTAATTAGCAGAATAAATATGTAAGGAGGAAAAAGAAATCTTGGGTTAAAACACAACAGTTTTCTAGGAGAATACATTCCATTACTACAAGAGGCCATTTTATTTGGAGGAGCATCTTGATGGATTAGCATATGCAAATATAAGCCTGATGCTGATTTTCAGAGTAAAAGACTAAAGGGACTTGAATTGTTCTACCAAACAGAATGAAAAAAAATTAGAGAAAATTCTAGAAAGTGTTCCAGAAGGGATGGGAGAGGAATTGAGGATGACAGAAGAGGGTAGGTGAAAGGTGAAAGAGAAACCAAAGAAGTGAAGTGAAGCTGGGGTGCTCCATGGAATGGCCAGTGAAACCCCCAGCATGAATCCCCAGATCATAATATTAGTTGTGTTTCCTTTTTTGGATTGTTGTGATGTAGACCCCTGCTCTGTCTCTCCAGTGATTCAGTAATGACTGTTGAATATATATACACATATATGCACACACACACATCTTATATATACATATATATGTACACACACACATCTATACATATATAGGTACACACACACTTTTTTTTTTTTTAATGGAGGTACTGGGGATTGAACCCAGCACCTTATGCATACTAAGCATGTGCTCTGCCACTGAGCTTTACCTCTACCCTCATACACATACACATTTCTGAATGAGTATGGTGCCAAACAGTGGTTAACTAGATATTTCTCTGACTGTGATATAGATTTCAAACTTTTGGTGAAGCCTGTCATTTGCACAAAATCTTATACAATGAGATTTATTTGCTTTTCATTGGTTGGTTTTGTTTTACAGACAAGAGGGAAAGGGTCTGACTTCTGCTTTTGGATTGATGAAGGGCAGAGAGGAAAAGCAAAAACAGGAGAGGAAGATGGCCCACAGACCAAACTAAATGTACAAAGGAAAGGGTTCAGAGCCAGAGCTCACGATGAGCATCCAGCCCCCCAGGAATTCACTGGAATTTTGTGCTGTGTTAAAGACTGGCGGGGGTGGGATTTGAAACCCATTAAGATAGATCTTAATGGGTAGAGAGGCTCTAGCTGACATCTGAGTTACAGATACATGAATAAAAGAAATCAAAATCACAATGCAATATATTATAAATGTCAGATGAGTGACAGAATAAATAGTAGAGAAGTTCAAAGTGGGGGAAGTCATTGGAGCTGAGGCAGATAGAAAGATTTTTTTTTAAAAATAGAATTAGAATTCAACTTGAATCCTGTGAAAGAGAGAAGTGAAATTTCTGATATGAGATTATTATTCACTGAACAAATGCCCACTCACTTATTCCGCTCCTAGAATTTGTCAGGCACTATGTAAGAATGATCCTTATCTTCACGGAACACAAATCTAAGGGTGAAAACAGTTTCATAAGCAAGTATTGATAATATCTTACAATGTGTTGAGTCCTGCATTGGTGTTTGAAGAAAATCCAGTGGAAGAACTCACGTGGGAATGATTCTTTCTGTTCAGGTTATTTCAGGGAAGATTTCACTAAGAACTTCCATTTGATCTGAGTCTTGAGGGAAGCATAGACCACGACTAAGTACAGAATAAGAAAGGATATTTTAATTAGAGAAAGTAATGTGAGCAAAGCTAGGAGACCAGAAATATATGGGTATGTAAATATGGTGAAGCCTGATGTGGCTGAAGTTCAGGGTGTGTGTTTGGAGAAGGCCGGAATGCTACCTTTGGGCAAAGAGTTTGAAAGGCTTGAATGGCGTTATTTATAGACAAAAGGAGACGTCACAAGTTTCTAGGCTGGGAAGCAGGATCAGATTTATTTTGGAAGGGTACTTGAAATTTGGGAGGAGGATGACAACACAAGAGGAGAATTTGATGGCTGACACTTGTGTGGAATTTACTTTGTGCTAGGTACATTCTAAAGGTTTGACACATATTAACTACTTAAGACAGGGCTTGGAGGTAGGTCCTATTATTAACCCCATTTTATAGATGAGAGAGTTGTACAGGTCCCATAGAAAATAGGTGGCAGATTCAGGTTTGAACCCATTCACCTGACTGCAGAGTCCATACTTTTAAATGGTACAAAACCAAAGCAAAGTCTAAGGTAGAGACCATGAGATCTTACAGTAGAACAATGTATACAAGACGGTTAAAATGGAACCCAGAACCACCACAGGAAATGTGGGAGAAAGAGGTGACAGAGATGAATCAGTTTCTTATTTGGGTTGCCTGATAAATGGCAAAAGATATGAACCAAAAAAACATACCAATTTATTCAGAAAAGAAGAAAAATGCAGCTTTTCAGTAGATTATGACTTAACCAAACGGTGACATTGACACGTACTACTATTTCAGTATGTATGGACAAGCTCAAATTCATGGAAATGCTGATGTTCTAACTGTCAGGTCAAATTTAAATGTGGGATACACAATGCCAAAAATTCAAATACCAAGGGGGAGTTCAGCTAATCAATCAATCACTCCATTGTTTGGTGTCATGTAACAAGAGCATCTGGAAGACTGAATGAGTTTTACTTTGTATATAGATTCTTTGCCATTATGTGGCTGTTACATTTAAGAAATGGGACCAACCTCAGAGCTATGTATGCAAAGAAGCAGGCAGTAATAGGATCTGTGGATGTTTCTGGATGGTAGAAACGTTCTTAGCCCCTGGCATGTGCATATAGATTGCTGAATTTCATGAAATAATAAAAATAATAATGCTTCATATTGGTATCACGCTTTACATAGTTTTCCACACTTTCCCAGAAAAAAAAAAATACAAAACCCAATATGCATTCCCAAATGATTAGTGGCATAGCAGTATGTCCAATGCTTCAATATTTCTTTACGTGTTTCTTGAATGCCCACAATGTATTTGGAACTGAAATATAAGGATTAAAAGGGAGTTCAGTTGAATCAAACCACACAGAATTTGTTCCTTGTATATTTTCTTAATCAGCTAAGGGAACGTTAAGACGTTTTGTTTCCTACAAGGTGACCTATTTAGAAGATTATCTCCCTTTGCTGAACCCTGTGCTTACACGTGTTTAACATGCTCTCTACTTACTTAGTTTTTGAATTTGTTGCTTCGTTCAGTGTTTGTTCAGCTGTTTCTGTGCGCCATAGCACGGTGTTGGGCAGTTTTCATTTGAAGCCATGGATGACACAGATGCATCAGTGTGCATGGCAGACACAGACAGGCTGAGGTGTGCTGGGTGAATGACTTTACCTGATGATGATATGATGAATAATGATTTCTGAATACCTTTGAAGGTACTTAGATAATTATTTGGACTATGAACCCATCACTTTTAGCTATAGTATGTTGTATGTGCAGACACATGTAATACAATATATAACAGAGGAAAAAAATGACCTTTGTTTCACACCAAATATTCAAGGGTAGACCAGTAAAACTCTCATCCCTGAGACGTTCAAAGATAGCACTGATCATGGTGTTCTTATGTGATGATGTCATCCAGAGCTACCAGCTATTGAACATCTTCCCTGCCAGGCACTTTACAGATGGGAGCACTAAGCATTTACAATTTGTAATCTAGTTTGATATCTACAGCAACCTAATGAAATGGTAATATTATTTCTGTTCTATAAATAATGAACCCAAAGCCCGAAGAGACTGAGTAACTTTCTGGAGGTCATACCATTAGCGAAGCAGGCCTTGAACACAGGGGCTCCAAAGGATGTGTTCATTTTACCTACTACAACAGTCATGTCTGAGGGTTAGCAGCATCTCAGGAGACTCAGCAAGAATTGAGGGATCAAGGACTTAAATAAATCCAAGGAACAAATCCTACAGTTAGACTATAGAAGCCACTTACAGACTGTTATGAGTCAGCAAAGCCCCCCGGCCCTCCGCAAGACTGCGGTTATGAGCAATATATTTATTCAATCTTATCTCCCCACATTTCTGGACTTAGCCATTTACTCATTTGAGGTTGGGGACGTTAAATTATCTGCAAGTACGTCTGTATGGCAAAGTACAGAAAACAGTGAAAACAAGCCATATTTCTGCAATTTATTTAAATTCTGTTTCAAGCCAGTTCCACACATAGCTATTAGTTGAGCATCTATAATGTGCAATTTAATTGTGCTAAGCACTACAGCAAGGTTTAAAAAAACAACTAAAAAGAGAAACATGGTTACATCTCTCCTTAAGATTGCCTGGAGAGGAGTAGTCCAGCTGTTCCTGCCCTATTTTTTTTTTTTTTTTTTTGCTTATCCACAAGGCGTATTTGTTCAGATATCTTGTAGCATCTTTACTCAAAAATTCCAACCCCAAATTGCAAAACATTGGATAACTCTTTTAGTTGGGAGCAATATAAAATTTAATGAGTGAAATCACCACACGATGGTTATATTTTGGAGAATATTTGGGAATGTAAACCAAGAGGTTGCAAATATCATTACCAGTGTGGGAATAGACAAAATGCTGAACAAAATAATCTGAGAGTAAGCCCAGGACTGAAATATAACTGGGATTAGAAATCACATGGAACTGGTAGAAATTTCACAGGGGAAAAACTTGAATTTGTAAAATTCAAGTTCAAATGTGTTACTTATTTTTTTCTATAAAGTCTGAGTTTTTTTCATGAAGTGCCACTTCCATTACATAGCAGAAAACTAAACTTGTTCACATTGGGCAAACCTGGTCAGAGTAATGATGATTCTGATCATTTACTCAGTCAAGTCAGGGATTTTCTTGCTTCCTGTTATTGGATTGTGTTTGAGTTCCAGGAGGTTTATAATAGGACCACAGCCTCAGAGAAGAGGGGAGGGTCTGCTCACTGAGTGTTCTCTGTCTGCATTGGTCCATATCACACGGTCCTCCTGGTTGGTTTTTGGCACCTGCTCCTGATATTCACAGTTCCTGAATTCCACATTCCAGCACTCTGATGTTTCTCCTCTCAAACTGCAAGACCTACTCTCAGCCTTACCTACTTTCTCTTTGAGGGCCCTGGGAGCTGTTTTCCTGAGAACACTCTCATACTGCGAGTAAGCTCATTAGCGAATGGCTTAGTCAGCAGACGCCATTTGAGTGCTCTGCTGCCACTCTCCTTCATGAAGTCTGAAGCCTCTCTAGGCTACCTCTGAGAAGAAAGGCGGGTATCTTCTCTCTTCTGGGATGCCAGTAAATTTAACTGGCTTTTCTGTTGTTTCCACATCCTAGGCTCAGTTCTTTTATGGGGACTGGTGGATCGTGGCCCTCTTTCTCAAGAGACCCATGTAAGAGATAGCTAACTTAACTTTTTTCTTTTACATTTCTGAATATTCTTCTACACGAGGCCAGAAATCTTTTCTGTTTATGAGCCCTTCAGGATTTGGGCTTTTTATGTTTAAAGCCAAGATTTTGGTACTTAAAAAGCCTTATTCTTAAAAAAAAAAATTTTGTTTCTTGCAAATTGAGAACACCTTAGCTTTCAAAGCTGTTGTTTTTGCTGAGTTCCAAAATCTATTTATAAACTCAGTTGACTCTTATGTTCTCAACTCTATCTGTCCACTGAGGAACAAGGGCCAAGTGATTCAATGGGTAAAATGTAGCGCAATCAGCAAAATGCGGCAAAGAAAGTGTTTGATTTTCACAGGATTTTATTTCTTCACATTGAACTGCATGCTGATAGTTTTTCTCCCTACAAAGAGCCCTTCCCTCTGACCCCATTCTAGTCATTATTTCTCAAGAAAGTGGCATGGGGTACCTGTCCAGATTCTGTTTCTCTAGGTGTGTACTCTTACACATGAGACAGTGCGTGGTTGTGGAATCATCTTCTGCCCCTGGCTTTAGTGTCCTGTGAGAAACCTGGTTATTGGGTGAAGTTCTTACCTCCCTCAGCTAGGAGCACTGTTTTCCTGGAGGGTTTCCTGGGATGTGATATTTTTCCTAGGTGGCTCAGGCATGAAGGTAGGAAAAGCTTCTCTGAATGGAGGAAAGAAGGGAGGAAAGGTAGCATGTGCTTCTCCTGGTCCTCTCACCCAGTGCCTTCCTCTCTGCAGAGTCACGGCCCCTGCTTTGAGCCCCAGTTGTCAGGGGCCAGGTTCGAAATGAGTTCCAGTTGAGTCTTGGCTCCCTTCTCCCAGTTCCCGACAACCTCTAGTCTACTTTCTGTCCCTGTGAATTTACCTATTCTTGATATTTCATGTGAGTAGAATCAAACAGTGTTTGTCTTTTTGTGTCTGGCTTAAATCACTAAGTTTGATATTTTCAAAACTCATCCATATTGTAGCATATAACAGAACCTTGTTCCTTTTTATAGCTGAATAATATTCCACTGTCTGTATAAACTACATTTTGCTTATCCATTCATCTATTGATGAGTATTCGTTTTGTTTCTGCCTTTTGGCTATTGTGAATAATGCTGCAATGAACACCAGCATGCAAGTATCTGTTCAAGTCCCTGTTTTCAATTCTTGGAGTATGTACCTAGGAGTGGAACTGCTGGGTTTTATGGTAACTGTAACTCTTTAGTTTTTTGAGGAACTGCCAAACTGTTTTTCACAGGAGCTTCACCATTTTACATTTCCACCAGCAGTATATGAGAGTTTCAATGTCTCCACATTCTCACTGACAGTTGTTTTATGTTTTATTTTTTTACTATAGGCATCCTAGTAATATAAAGTGGTATCTCTTTGAGATTTGGTTTAATTTACTTAATGGCTAAAGATCTTGAACATCTTTTTATGTGCTTATTGACCATTTGTTTATCTTTTTTGGAGAAATGTTGACTTTAGTCCTTTGCCCATTTTTTAATTGGGTTGTTTATATTTTTGGAGAGATTGAGTTTAAGTAGTTTAAAAAATATATTCTGGATATCAAACGCTTATCAGATATATGATTTAAAATATATTCTCCCATTCTGTCATTTTTTTCACTTTCCTGATAATGTCCTTTGATGAATAAATGCTTTTTTAATTTTGATGAAGTTTAATTTATCTTTTTGTTGTTGTTGTTGTTGTTGCTTGTACTTTTGGTGTCATATCTAAGAATATTTTACCAAATCCAAGGTCGTAAGATTTACACCTATGTTTTCTTTTAAAAGTTTTATTATTTTAGTTTTTATATTTGATCATTGATCCAATTCAAGTTAATTTTTGCATATGGTGTGAAATAGAGGTCCAGCTTTGTTCTTTTGCAAGTGAAAATTTAGTTGTCCCCATATGGAAGAGACTGTTTTTTTTCAATGGAACTGGCACCCTTGTCAAACTTCAATATGGGTCTATTTCTGGACCCTCCATTCTCTATCTGTCTATCCTTATGCTGTGTCCTCCCAATTTCATCTCATTCTGGATAGCTGTAATATTTTTGCTTTGTTTTCAGCTCTATGGTATAGCGTTTTACCTGGTAGCTTAGAGTTTTGTTCCTGGATTTTCAAAGCCAAATATTTATAATTCAATAAATCTTCCTCTCCCACTGTCAAAAAGAACAAAAGAATGAAGGAAAGAAAGAAAGAAAAAAAGAAAGATTAAAAGAAAGAGAAAAAGAAAGAAAATCTGATTCTTTCAAATCACATGCACCTTGGCTTTCAAGATTATGCTCTCAAATGGGATTGTTTCAAAACTTATCTAGAACATAATTTGTTTAAAAACATCTTTGGATTTTGGAATCCCTGGATTTTCTTATGTCCTTCCTTCTTTGTGGCAAAGGGGTGCCCCATGAGAGACTGGAGTAGAAGGGACTCTTCAAGGGGTAGAAGAGGCCACAAGAAACTTACTGGGGGTTGGGGGTAAATCTCAGTAATTATAGTGAATTTTGTCCTGTCAAGTATCACTTGTATTGCTTTGGTGAAAGGCGATATGAAAAAAGATAATCTTCTTAGAACAGAGAGTTATTTTAAAAAGAATGGGAATGAGGAGGGAGAAAGAAAAACAGCAACAACAAAAAAGGAAAATAGAATATACGACTGATAGCTCAGTATTTTCTAGGACACCTCATGAGCAACAGTGTCGAGATTTTTAATATGAACCTGAAAACTTAGTATTGCATGCCGTGTGACATTTAACAGAGAGGAAATTTAGTAAAGCACTGTGGTCAAGAAACTGGTAATGAGCACTCATATTTGACTGAACAACTTGGGCAAAGTTTACATGCTAATAGTATACACTAATACAACTGCTTGTCTATAGATTCTCAGCTTCCTGGTTAGCCTATTAATTACCAATGTATTAATTAGCACCTCTGTATCAAGGACAAGGTCTGAGGTCTTATGAAAGTCTCAAGCTGGAAACAGTTGAATTTTCTTAGGGCACTTGTGATACTTTTAAATAATAAATCTGAATCTAGGGTAACACTTGCTTTGCATTTTTGAAGAAGCAAAGTTAAATAGCCTTTTAAACAGCAGCAGTGAAAAATAAGATCTTTGATATCCATGAGAGGTATTTACCTGGTCATTTACAATTGTCATCCTAATTTCACAAACATGCTGTGTTGTCCACCCACATTGTTTTCTCCACCCCTGAGGAGACTCTGTGGTAGATGCCTCAGAGAATATTGAGGCTAAGACACGCCTACCTACTTTTGGAGAATTTGACTCATTCTTTGGCTAGTCACCACTTAGAGAGAAGGAAACTGTGGTAATCTCAGATGTTTAGGCAAATATATTTATTTGGGGGGGGAGGAGGATGAGAGAAAGGGAAGAGGAATTTGAGGACAAAAGTGAGAATTCAAGTACTTATTGTTGTGATGCAGACTTTCCATTATTTTCTGAATTTTCTTAGAAAAAAATACTGATCTAGCATAGAAGTTATTTCCATGAGTCACTGGATCTCAAGAAGATTAATAGACAAACTTTGGGAGTGCCAAAGACAACCTGAAATAGTATGAAAATAGTTTTTTGCATCTGTAAATTTTTCTGGGTAGAGTGTTCATAGTTTTCTTGAATTTTCACAAGTGTTTCTGATTCAAGAAAGGCTGAGAATTGATCTAGAGCAAATGTGGCAAATAGGTTTCATCTTAACACCAAGATAAACTTTAAATAGTGGTTTCTGGGAGTAATGTGATGAGAAGGACTCTAAGTGAACTCTTCAGCAGAGAAGACTGGTAAACAGTGTCTGTCAAGTGTGTGTCTGGTGGAAGAAATGCTTGCTGTCCCCATCTTAAAGTGAGTTTTTCTAAAAGACTCAGCAAGTCCTGTGTTCGTATCAGGATTATTTAAGGAACACTACCTAGGATCTAAAGGGGATACAAAACATAAGCGATCTTCAGCTTAGTCTGTGATTGAGTTGTAAATTTGTTTTTAAATACTTGACCATGGCTTTAGGTTTTTAGTTTCTCTGTCTTCATATTTTTTTATATTGGAACCATTTGTACTCCTTGAGTAAGATTTAAAACATGTAGGAATGTAGCATCAGGTCAAGGAATATTCCGTGGTAGCAAATGCAGTTGTTAAATGCATGAACACAGCTCCTGGTTAATTTAATAGCAACTGTGAGTGTGCACTAAAGCCCAGCATTTGGCCCTCTGTGTCTTTGGTTATGAGGATACAACATGGATAAAATATGAAATTCTATTTCCAGTAGATTCATAATACAAATGAAATGAGCTCTACACTTACTATTGCCTAAGTCACTGTCTGCTAATCATTTAGGTCTTCTGGGAAACGTATAAGCAGCCTCCGTTGTTCACTCAGTGTTCCTGGCTTTCTTGATGTCAGAGAGTAACCCAGATCTCGAAGAGAAGAGAACTTCTCATCCCCACCTCTCCTCATATGAGAAAGAGGAAGTCGAGCGTGGGCAAATGTAGACACAAGTTACCTTTATCTAATGGTATTGCATCTTCCATTAATAAGGGTTCTTGCAAGTGGTGTAGTACTCCAGGGACACTCCATTTTTCCCACTTCCCACCGACAAAGTGAGTACCCAGGAAAGGCCCTGAAAGAGGAGATCCAAGGCCTTTATGTGAGGCTTCAGTCCGCTAACAAATATTTACTGATCACAAACTGGGGGCAAGACATTGGGCTTGGTGGTGAGGGACGCAGATATCAATCAGTCACGGGTCCTACTTTGAAGGTTCTTACAATCTAATAAGAGACCGAAATGTGTTTACCAATCACTCCAATAGGAGGTGGAAAGCCAATGTGCCACAAGAGAGTCCAGGTGAATTATTACGAGGGTTGAGAGGGAGGATGACCTCAAGTACACTTGGGTGCCAGCCAGTCCTCCCAGTTTGCTCCCTGGCTTCACTCCATCAGGCCTGTGCTTGTGTGGTTATCGGTGACTCTTCTGGTTAGTGATCTGCGAAAGTGCTCTCTGTTCAGCTGCCTGAGTAGCCAGAGTACATCAGCCCTCACCTTCCGGGCCTTGGTGGAGAAAACTGAGCCCACCATGTCTGAAGGAATTCTAGGTATTCTATACAATTTGGCTGTTTATTTAAAGTAAGCACCTGAACAAGTTTGTCTTCATGACAGAACATTTTAATGATTCATTGTCTTAGCAAAGTTCCGTGTTCATTCTATTTTCAGTGGAGCCGGGAGTTGACTTACTGCTTCAGCAATAAATTAGCCAATCCTAAGCATAAGTCAAGTGATAAAAAACACAGAGAAAAATATTGTGGTATCGCGGTCAGCTCCAGCAAGTAAGACATATTTGATGCTTTTGAAAATATAGTGTATCTGATATAGTCAAACTCTACTATTTGGAGGATGGCAAGGGAAAATCAGGAAATACTTGGTAGATACCTTAAAACCAAAATGTATTATAGAAATTGTTAACATTGAAAAGTAATCCCTAGAAACGAAAATGGGATGATTATCATTTTTAATAGGATTCAAAAATATTTTAAAATACTTAAGCCTATCACAATTCATTGCTGGACTCAGAAAATGGAAATCCAAAGCCCACTGAAGGAATCCTGCATTTCTTGAGCCTTTGAGAGGATCATGCAAGGAAAACATTACATATGGTGTACCTACGGGTGAACCAACAACCATCATCTTTTACTTTGAGGACACTAAAAGAAAACCAGAGCCTGAGGAGTTAATATCCACTTCACCCATCATGTCGTTCTTCTCCTTGTCCTTCTCTCAGAGGCCGACTCCTCCCCAGACTCACAATGTTCATATAGCTATCATCTTTGAGGAATGCAAACAAACCAGTTTGTAGAGTGAGCTGAGATTGCCGAGGGTGATTCCTGCTCATAATGACCTTTATGTTGTTCATTTATGTTGGAAAACCACGAAAATTAACAGCCACTGGTCTGCAAACAATGCAGTCTCATTTGGTTTGGTTATCTTTGACCTTCTGTTTATGTTGCTTTTCATTATTTAGCTGCTTTGGTACACAGACTATTCAACCATTCATGCATGTACATGCAAGAGACAGGTTTGCAGGATGTTTGACAGCTCAGGGAAAGTGATGAAGCAGTGTTGTCAAACAGCTGCACAAAAGGCCCAGGAAAGACTAAATGAGCCGTCAATAAGTGATAACGTCGCTGTAGAATATCAAATCAAAACATTTTTGATGTGAAAACACAAAAATCTTGAATTCCTAAAATTCTGAGAACTCAGTCACTTGGAATCCTAAGGATTTATTTAAAAATGAAACTTCCAAAGTCAGAAACATTTTCAACGACTTAGATTTGGATTCTCATTCTATTGTTTATTAGTTCTGTGACGTTGGATTGGATCTTTTTTTATTTCCCTACCCTTTAGTAGGTCACTGATGATACCTGATCTACCTACCTTTCAGGGTTGCCCTGAGGGCCAAAAGGGAAAATGTGTGGGGAAATGCTTAAAGTGCCGTGCAAACAGTAGTGGTTCTCTCGAGCTTCTACACGCGGAACAGGGGCTCAATAAATGCTTGAAAAATAAATGAACTGTGACCCTAACACACTCGAAGCTTTGAAACTATTAAAAATCACATTGATCTCGATAATCATTGTGATTAGATAACTAACGTGTTTTAGGGAACATGAACAAGAATGGCAAAATCTGTCATAACATAGTTTGGTTTCTCCAGACATCTCTAATTATAGGTCATAGATTGGAATGTCATTCTGACATTCACATTTGGGATAAAAACATCATCTTGATTTAGGAATGTTCTAACCTAAATCCAAAAGCCTCTGCTTCCTCTATAATCTTAATTTCATTTTCTTGCGGTTAAAAAAGAGCAAAAAGGCAATTAGATCTCCTAGTCAACCCATTTTCCAAACACCAAGCTGCATACAGATTATTTTGCTGGATCCTTTGGAAAATAATCACTCCTGCCTTTAGATACTGAGTGTCCGAAGTAAGGCAGGGCATAGACATCATTAAAAAAGGATTAATTCAAACAGCTAGATAGGTGCCAAGATGAGCGTTACAGGAGGTCATGGAGAGAAGGCAACAACCACATAGGTGGGATTCCAGCCAAGTACAAAGGAGCTGGGCCTAGAGGTGGTTAAACGGAGTTCTGACTACTTCATTACTGTAGTAATTATTTTCTGATGAAAAAACTTTCAAAATTAGTAGGGATCTTACTTCTTAAGAAAAAAATTTGGATGTTCCTATTAGTATTTGTTAATTTTGTTGCCATAGCTCATTTTCAAATTAGAAACTGTTCAAAAACTGTTCAGGAAACAGTTCAAAAACTGTTATTTTTGAACAGTTGAAAGACTTGTCAGCTCTTGACTTAAGTATTGCGTTGTGATTTTAAAATCTTATTAGCATGTACCCTCTAATTGATGATTATATTGAGACATATATATCCAACGTTAAAGTCCCTAATTCTTCTGCCCATTGCTAACTTTTGCCACATTTTTCTGTGAACATGAATTCATTAACACTCAGCATGGCCTCAAGTAGAATTCTACACTTACTAAAGAATTAATCATGGCAGACCCCTCAACCTGCCCCACTCCAGATGTCCCTCTGAGACTCAGTAGGTTCTGCTACATTTTCACAGTACTGATGGAATTTTAAGCCATGGAAGTCCAGTTGTGTATTCATTAGCTCTCTCTGGGAAGGTTAGTGCACTATGGTCTGATTCCATTTCATGGATGTAACTTTGAATTTGTGCAAGTTTCTTCCAATTTTGAGTTGTTTTATTGCAACGAAAATCACTGCTGATTTTTCACTGACAACACAAAGCAAGTGCTATTTTTCTCAAGAGGTTCATGGCAAACCCCCTCTTCCCTCCTCAAATCGTGCCCTACTGGCCTGGGTGGTTGCAAATGGCAGCTCTCCACAGGGACGCCTCGCCTTATTGCTCCAGCAATCAGGACTCTCTTCTCTAGTAATTCTAATAATCGACTGTTTCCGACATTCTAAACAACATGGCACGTAAACACCTTTTATTGCCAGTTTCAGGTAAATCACAAAAATGAAGCACCGGGGACTCACGCAGATGGACGAGTAGAGAGCAGGCAGTAAAATGGAAAAGTACAAAGAGAAGCTTAAGAGATTGAATGTGAAAGGGTCAGAGGCCTTATGCCAAATCAAATTCATGTGGAGAAAGTTTGTTCCCGTTTTTCTTAGATCCCAATTTGTCTCTTTTTCTGCCCTGATTCTTTGTAGGTTTGTCAGGTTTTATCTCTAATCTTTTCTCTCCTTCATGGTTAGCTTCTCGGAGTCTCCTGAACCGCCTTGTTTAACCTGTGGAGAGAACTGTTTAATCAGCTGACTTTCCTATATTGACCAAAAAGTGGCTCAAAGTTTTAAATTATAATAATTTTTGCTTGATGTGACCAGAGTTATCCAAGGAGTAGAGTGTTCTCTTTGACAAGATGAAGCTTTGGTCTGAGTTCTGGTCCAAGACACATGAACTAAGACCTCAGTTTTTCAATCTATAAAGTGGAACCAGAAATAACTCCTGGCATTACTGGGAGAATTAAACATCTTAATGTTTATGAAAGTGGTTTATATAATATAAAGTGCTAAACAAGACTTATTTTATTTAACAGTTAAAAGGAGGCTGGCTTAGCAATTACAAATAGTCTGCTTGAAAAGAGAAAGAAACCAGGTGGTTTTCCTGGGCTTTATTGTTTACATGAGAAGTAAAGTGATTTGCTGGACACATCTCTTATTTTTTTATTTATTTATTTTTAATTTTTTTTTTATTGAAGTGTAGTTGATTTACAATGTTAGTTTTAGGTGTTCAGCAAAGTGATTCAGTTATACATATACATATATATGTGTATTTCCTTTTCAGATTCTTTCCCATTATATGTTATTACAGGGTATTGAATATAGTTCCCTGTGCTACACAGTAGGTCCTTGTTGTTTATCTGTTTTATATATAGTAGTGTGTTCACATCTTTCAAATGGGACAGAACATACTAGTTTAAATGGAACATTTCTCTGCAATGTCTCCCAGGGGCAGGCTGGTTCTCTTGTTAAGAAAACATTGTCTATACGGGTTTCTCCTGTTACAGCCGGTCAAGATACAGAAAGGCTTTACAGTCATTTATCTCTCATTGATCTGGCTTCCTGAATACACTTGTTTAGCTCCTGTTTACAAGCGTTCTCTTGAAAAGTTTTGGGCAGCTAGAGTTCACCCAGCGTGTATGCCCTATTTCTTTCGTCTTGGATTTTCCTCACCTGTTCAGTGGCACAGTGTTCCATGACCAAGTGTGTGTTGGGCATACTGATGGCTCCAAAAATGGAGGCACCAGGCCAGCCCTTATGAACACCTGACCTGCTTGACTTGGCTTCCGTACGGGTGTTTACCTGTCTGCCAGCAGCATCTCAAGTAACAACGTTGTCTTTGAACCTGCTGTTGTCCCCTTTAAAGAACTCATACAATTCAACAACAAAAAACAAACAGCTTGTTGAAAAATAAGCAGAGGATCCGAATAGACATTCTTCCAAAGAAGATGTACAGGTGGCCAACAGGCATGTGAAGAGATGTTCAACATTACTAATTATTAAGGAAATGTAAAAGCAAGAGCATAAGGACTTGGCACCTCATGCTCATGGAAATAGCTACTGTCAAAAAAGCAAGAAATAACAAGTGTTGGAGAAGGCATAGAGAAAAGGGAACCCTCATATATTGCTGATGGGAATGTAAATTGATTCAGCCACTATGAAAACCAGTAAGGAGATTCTCTTTTGACTTCAGTATTTCTTAACAGTTTTCTAAATTAAGACATTTGCCTTTTTAGTTAAACAAATTTCTAGTGTCTACACAGTATCATTTAGTCTAAGATGTAGAAAGGATTTATAGCTAATTATTAAATATACTCACCTGTGTTCTACATTCTGATGAGTATCTATTATGTTCAGAGGCAAAGCTTTTGGAGAGGTTGATGGATCGACTGGCATTATACTTTTATTTATTTATTTATTTTAGACACTAGGTTCCCTCAGATGCTGCCTTTGCTATGCCCCCTTGACTAAGGTTGTTTTCAAGTAGTGCTGTTAGTAGTATTCCTGCAACCTGACTCCGTGGGTTGGAATTGCAGTCCATTTGTTACTAGCTTTTGATCTTGTCTAAACTACCTCCTCTCTCTCTCTTTCAATGTTATCTGTAAAATGTGGATGAGTAATATCAAACTCGTGTTTTGGAGAAAGAGTTTAAACGAAGAAGTTCATATGAAATGTCTGTCAGAGTGCATGGTATGTAGTAATAATCAATGAGCTTGATTATTGTAACTATTCAAGAAAACTCAACACACTGAATACAGCAAACAGATCACTAAGGTAGACAGCAAGTGTCCTGATTTGGACATCTAAATTTCTAGAAGTCTAAACTTTTGTCCTTTTTTGGTTTACAGATTTGGGATACCCAGAAGGTGTTCCAGCTACCATTAATTAAAGCTGTATTCTAAGCTTTTTAGTGTTTGGTGGGCAAGGAGATTTTGAAGAAGCTTATGATGTGGATTGAGTTTATGAAATTAATAAATCAATTCATCCAATAAACATGGATTGAAGGCTGCTGTGTGCTGACCAGCCACTTTGACTCAGACATGAATAATACACGATCCCTCCTTAAAAGATTTCTTGTTCATCTTTGAGATGCACACTTTCTGGATTTCCTGTCTTCCTTACTGGAACACTTTCTTTGCTATATCTTTATGGACTCACCAGGTGGTCTCAGCTCTAAACGCTGACTGTTGAGGATGCATTGATGATTCCTACATTTACATCTCCCCTTAGTCTTTTTTTTTTTATGGACAATTTTTTTAGAGCAGTTTTATGCTTACAGCAAAATCAAGAGGAAGCTGCAGAGATTTCCCCTTACCCTCACTCATGCCTCATCTCTCCCATTACCCCATTGATAACATCTCCCATCAGAGTGGTACATTTGTTACACTTGATGAACCTACATTGGCACATCGTGGTTCACATTATGAGTCACTCCTGGTGTTGTACATTCTATCAGTTTGGACAAATGTATAATGTCTCCATCATTATAGTAGCATACAGAGTATTTTCACTGCCCTGAAAAATACTCTGTGCTCTATGTATTCATTTCTTTTCCCCCTCCGATGCTTGGAAACCACTGATTTTTTTTTTTTTTTTTACTGTCTCCATAGTTTTGCCTTTTCTAGAATGTCATGTAGTTGGAATCATACAGTATGTAACTTTTTCAAATTGTCATCTTTCATGTAGTAATAAGCATTTAAGTTTTCTTCCTGTCTTTTCATGGCTTGAGAGCTTATTTCTTTTTAGTGCTGGATAATATTCCATTATCTGTATGTACTACAGTTTATGTATCCATCTACCCTCTAAGTGACATCTTGGTTACTTACAAATTTTTTCAGTTATGAATAAAGCTGCTATAAATATCCCTGTGCAGGTTTTTGTGTGGATGTAAGTTTTCAACTCCTTTGGGTAAATACCAAGGAGCATGACTGCTGAACCATGTCATAGGGGTGTGTTTAGTCTTGTCAGAAACCACTGGATTGTCCTCCAAAGTGACTGCAGTATTTTTCATTTCCCCTTAATCTTCAGACATCTCCTCACGTGGTATGATATGGTGTGATATGATATATGATATGATCATTTACTTATTTGCCTTGGGATTGTTTCTTCCCTTATCTAGAATGTAGGTACCATGAAGGCAGAGGTTGTCTGTTTACCCCTGCATGCTACCTAGATAACTGCTGTGCCATATGGTAAACTCTCAGTGAATATTTTTTAAAAAAAATTTTTAGGGGGAAGGTAATTAAGTTTGTATTTTTTTTTATCTTTTAATGGGGGTACTGGGGATTGAACCCAGGACCTCATGCATACTCAGCATGCACTCTACCACTGAGCTACACCCTCACCCCAATTTTCTTAATGGGAGAATTCCTTCATCCGGGGCTTTGCAGCGTGGGTCAGATACTGTGCCATCACTGTTTCTCTGTATGTACTCCATTTCCTGGCTACATTCTCTTTCTTCATCTGAAACTATCATCGTTAATGCTTCTCTGGTATGTTCTGCGAATGAGATCATACATGCCGTGGGTGCACAGAGGCAGTAGCTTTTTGGAGACCTTTTTTAACCTGTGGGTCAGAGACTTGGGTTTGCCTAATCCTGTTAGGAAACTGTGCTTACTCGGACGGTTTCGTCTTCTGATTTACAAAATCATTTGCACTCGGAAGTGAAGTCTCCATGCTGTGCCATCTGGTCTCGGAGCTGGGTTGTGAAGTGCACACTTCCAGATGGATGCTCTATACATGGATGCTGGCCTGAGAGCACACACAGGGAGGGGTCAAGGGAAGGGAGGTGGACTTTGATGGATTTCTCTTTTTATGCAGAACCTTCCTGTCCCCTGGGCAGTTCTTCTGTTTCGATTTTTTGTTTTGCTTTTGATTTCCCATCATTTTTCTCTTTCTGAATGCTTGTAAATAATTTTTTGGTTGGAATTTCATTAAATAAAACCTTCCATTCCAATTTTTCTTCTCTCAAGTCTTCCTGGCTCATAGAAGAGACAGCCTTTCAGGGGACAGGAAGTGAGAAACGAACATTTGGGGAAAAGTAACAGTGAACCTCCTACGAGAAAATCTTCATTTCCTCTGAATTGAATCCTCTATTTGATTTAAATGTAGTTTTCAGATACCATGTCCCTACAACTATATTAATTACCAACATGTACATGCATTTATTATGTGCTAGTCACTGATAAGTATTTTATATGTATTATCTTAGTTAATTTTCACAATAATCCTGTGAGGCAGGTTTTATTTCTATCTCCATCTTAAAGATAGGGAAACTACAGAGGCATTGAAAGTTTAAGTGACTTCCCAAGGTTGTTGAGCTAGTAAGTGGGTTTGCTGGGACTGGAACTGAGATGGCCTGGTTCCAGATCTGTGTTCCCAGTAACTAAGCTGTGCTATGATTTCTGTAGAGCCAGAATTGATATTTTTATGGATTGTAGGTGAAATGTTGTCATATGAACTTTTCTGGTTCTTTTGAATGTAAGCACATATCTTGTGCAAAAGTATGATTAAAAGCCTTTTTTATAAAGCTCCCTCATTTCCTGTTAAATTAAGACCGAATTCCTTAACTTGACATTTGAAGTGTTGCCCACTAAAAGCAATTTTGCCTTCCTTATTATTTTTCATTACTTTTTCTGCCATTTAATCTCCTTTATTTAAGAAAAGTAACTAAAGAATTTTAAAAAGTATGATGCTTTGGAAGAATAATTAACTTATGTATATTCTAGATGTGGTGTGAGTTGTGATGATCAAAATAGCAAGTATTATTTGAGGATATATTTGGTGTAAAACACTCTTTATATGTCAAGCTATTCAATATATCATTTCTAAAAAAGAATTTATATTCATTTCAGTTTAATGATGCTATCAATGAATTTATCAAGCACTTGTTCTTTGACGATCATTGTGCTTAGAATTCTGGGGGTATTAAATATCCTATGATGTGGTCCAAGATATAACAGACCTTAAAGTCTTATTAGATAAAAATGCTTATAGATAAAAAATTATAAATTACAGATTTGTAATTAAAAATTACTAAGCAATTAAGCTACAAAAATGTGAAGCAAAGATGTTTTATTTGTTTATACTTCCAATTTTTTTCTAAAAAAGATTCAAAGTACCTAGAGTTCAATATTCTATTTTTTACATCTCTTCTATATATTTCATTCATTCATTCATTTGTTCTGTCATTAATTTATTCAATATTTACTGAGCAAATATGTGTAGAAGATGATCACAAATTCTTCGAAGGACTCCCAGGATTCTGTGAAATAGAATTTGACAGCTATTTTGACAGATAATAAAGATAATGAAATATTTGGAATATCAAACAAGATTATGGCTTTCACTTCCATTAACATATTTTTAGATTGGTATTACAGATAAAATTGTTCTTAATCAAACAGTAGACACTTATAGAGCACCTCTTATTTGAGAAACTAAATCTGTCACTGGGAATTTAAAAACTAAGCTGCTTTTGTAGAACTGAAGGGAGGGGAGAAAGGGACAGTCCACAGTTAGTTACAATGTAATGACGAGTGCTAAAAATACAAGTAAGGAGAGGGTACTATGGGATGTGGGGGCACCTAAAACAGCCTGGATGGGGTCAGGAATGTTTCCAGAAGATGAAACCTTAACGGGGAAGAGAGATAGGGCTGGAGAGGATTCCAGGTCATCAGGTTGAGAGGAAGTATGCCTTATTCAGGTTTAGTCTGATTGTAATAAAAGGAGCTGTGGGGTAGAGAAAGAGAGAGGCTGGGGGGAGGGTATGGCTCAAGACGTAGAGCACATACTTAGCATGCACAAGGTCCTGGGTTCAATTCCTGGTACCTCCTCTAAAAATAAATAAATAAAATGAGTAAATAACCCCCCCACCAAAAAAAAAAAAATTCCCTGAAAGTTAAAAAAAAAAAAAAAGAGAGAGAGAGAGATTGTATGGTTTGGGAGGACTAGTCTAGAAGATTATTTAGATTGAGCTCTTTGAACCACAGAAACAGAAAATTACTTGAATCACTGTTTTGGTTCTCCCAAAGCTGGCATGTAACTAACATTTCAGAGGCGGAGGAGAAAAGTGAATCCTCTCATTACATATCCTAGGATGACCTAAGGAATTAGGGCTTAAAGCTCCCAGGGGCTCCCGGGAGAAAGGCCTGGGGATGACTAAGATGAATAAAGGCAACTGTTGAATTTGACTCTTTGGATAAAGTATTTGAATTAAAATTACATTTAGTTTTGATTTTGTTCTTATTTCTTCTCGTGTTTCTTCTAGATTTGGGGACATTACTCTTTCTGTTTGCTATCTCCCTTTCTGCCCATCCTTCCAGCCTTCCTTTTTATTACTTTGAGTGGGTCCTCAAATAATTGGCCAATTAGGACTTTCTCCTCCTGCGTGGGCCCAGAGTTTTTGTTCAAGGCTTTAAACTTCAGTATAAATTCTGCACTGTTTTGGTCATTCACATCCTCTGTTAGATTTTAAGTAAAATGTTCACAGCCAGAATCAAAGTCATGGTCTTAGTCATGAGAAAAATGAAGTATAAATTGTCCCCAGAGAGGTGGTATTTAGGCTAATTTGAGAAAGGACTTCCCTTTCAAAGTGACTGATTTTCCAAGAGTAAATTTCTATAACCATCTACCAGGCCTTTAACAGTACAGAAAGCTTTTCTTCCCTTTCTTCCTTTCTTCTTCTTCTTCTTTTTTTGTTTTTCCTTTCTGTAAAGGTTAATGTCTCCAGATGTCCTCCAAACAATGTGCTCTGTGTCTCTTTAGACATTTCTGAAGTTCCAGTTCACCTGCATTGCTGGGCAGGGATTTAATCTGCGTCTCGCCTAAATGATAAGTCCCTCCTTTTGTGAGCAGATAAGATGCAGCGTCTGCCTTCTGACTCTGCCAGCATGCTTTCTGCTGGTCAGAACACAGTCTCCAATTTACAAAGCTTCCGTCTCTTTGTTTCAGGGACCTCCTGGCATGGATTAGGAATAAGCAGAGCTAGGTCCACAAAGGTCAACCCACAAGTAGGCATCTCCTCCTTACAGTTCTGCATATGGGCCAGGATAAACAATGCTTGTGACCTCTTTTCAGATTGTGCCATATTGCCACAGAGAGAAAAGATGCACTGCTTTCAGCTTCAGCAGCAAGAAATGCCTGTTTCTTCATCTAAGTTTTGAATATAAGTTCTGTACAAGGCACAGCATTATGTAGGGAACTTGGAACCCAATTTTTTTTTTTTTTTTTTGAAAAAGCAGGTGAAGAGTACTAAATTTCATGCCCTGGAAGGATAGTTCGTGTGGTCCTCCAAGGAGGATGGTCAGTTCAGTTGGACAGGGCCCAAATCTGGAAGAGTTGTGGTTTATTTTCATGACTGTGTTGTGTGGACCAGACCACATATTCCTCTAATATCATTCCTCTGGCAATGCTGTGATTTTTTTTTAAAGGCCTGTGCCAGTTGAATAAAGCTACTGTTGGAATAGTGAATACAAAATCTTTTCCTCTTAATCACAGAGAAGCAAACTGTTTTCTCACATAGATTATCCACTGACATATTATTAGATGGAAGAGGCTGAGTTCGATGGGCCATAAGACTGACCCATCATGCAAATTCGTATGTTCCTTTGTATAACTGGTCTGCTTTTATGGGTCTCTTGCAGTGCAGCGATGGCTTGCCTTGATGTAAAATGAGCTCTGCATCTTTTTGTTTTTATCTTAACAGTTTCTGGGGCCACCGTTGCTTTTTGGTAAATCTCATTATGTGATCTGTGCATCTAAATGAAAGGTTCCTTCTGGAAGCCTTATGAGCGCCTCTGTACCTCAAACAGCTGCATCAGCTTTATCGGAAATGAGCTTGTTCCTGGGCTGGTGTTTCTCAGTGAAGGGCATGTTCAGCATGGCAAGGCTAACTATGAAATCATATTGATAAGCAGTACAGAAACCCTCACGATAGCACATTTTCCCAAGCTTTCCTTTCTTCCTAAGAAGGTTACTTAGATTCTGATTTTCCAAATATTTACAGTAGTAAATTATATGTTTTTCACTTCTTGAAATTTCATGCTGCACAATTCTCCTGCCATTATTGGGACCAAACCTCATTTTCCCATTTCAATTATACTTTCAAGTTGTCAGGAGTTGCATATAGAAATTGAAATGGGAATTATAGCTGTTGCTATTAAATAATTCTTTTGTAACCCTACCTGATATTTAGATTTGAAGTAAATTCTAAGTGAAAGGCTATATTGAAACATTTCAGTGAAACTAATAATGCCACTGTTTTAAATTATTAACACATAAAATTTTTACATGTTTTCCTTCAACACATTGGCTTAAAAATGTTGAAACGATAACCTGAGGGAGGATTATTGTGATTTTATTTATAACAGGGAGCTGTACATTTTTGTTCCTATGACTTAAAAAAAATACAGCTCCATGGTTTCATCAGAATTCTATTACTTTCACATTTTGATATTCATAATTTCCTACCCTGTGTGATTCTAGACAGCATTTATAAGCGGGAAGGATCTTGTACTTAAAAGCACTCAATCATTTTTACCTACAAAAGAACCTTAATAAAGGGTAAAAAAAAAAAGATTTTGAAATTAAAAAAATAATGCTCAGGCCATTGACTTAGAATGGTTCCCGTAACAAATCACATTAGATGAAGCACGTTGAACTTAGTTTTCAGGTTCTAGGCTATTCTTTCTTCTACCTGATTTCACGGAGGCAAAGTGACGTGGCATGAGAGACAGGAGAGGGACATGGGGAGTGTCTGCAGAGATGACAGCTCGCCAACTGCAGAGGGCACTGTCATTTCCAAGGCTGCATTCCCCACGGGGCCACGGCTGCCTCAGTGGGACCCATGCAGTGGCGGCTCTGTCTTGAGCTGGCAGAGGCACGGCTTCCATGCTTCCACCCTCCCCCTGGGCTTGCAGCCTCAAACTCATCCCTGGATCGTTTTAATTCTTCAGTCTGAGTGTCCACCTTGGTGCCTGAAAGAACATCAGAACCCTGACCTCCCTTCATGATTTCTCTTGTGGGTCACTCACCACTTTCAGTGGCCACATCTGATGGCTTTTGATAAAGAGGAAAAGAGCAGGTTTGGTGGAGGTGTGAAGTTGTACATCCTCACACTGTTTTCTTTTCTCTTTGACTTTCAGTGCATCTTAGGAAGCAAATGGGGCTGGGGGTTCAGAGAGGTCCCACTGGCATGCTTGTTTGGGAAGCTCTGTGCGGCTTGTGGACCACTGTGGAGTTGCAGTGGGCACAAGGTCACACGGCAGCACTGAACGGGCTTGATCAGTGCGGTCTGAGCTTAGGTTAAGTCAAGTCTCAGTTTCTCCTTCCTTTTTCCATTAAATGGGGGCAATGATATCTAACCCACTTATCCAAAGCACTGAGTCATTTTTATCCACAAAGAACCTTATTAAAGGGTATAATATCTTCAAAATTTAAAAAAAAAAAAAAGCTCAGGCCACTGGCTTATAATGGTTCCCATAACAGATCACATTAGATGAGGCATGTTTGAGCTTCCTTTTCAGTTTCTAGCCTGTTATTTCTTCTACTTGATTTCAGGGAGGCAAAGGGAGATGACATGTCCCGATGTGGTTTGGATAACAACATGGGATAATACATAAAGGCAAGCTTTTAAAGGTCATATTCAAATGGAATGGCCATCCTTTTTTTTAGTACCATTATTGTAATAGAGGCCATAAAACTCACAGCTGTCTAGGCACTTTTACATTCAATAAATTATTGTGTGAGCAAAGAACTCTATCCTGATTCTCCCCCCTCCCCCCTTTTTTTTTTTTAATGATGGTACTGGAGATTGAACCCAGGACCTCATGCATGCTAAGCATGTGGTCTACCACTGAGTTATCGCCCTCCCCGGCTCCTCCCTTCCTTTCCGTATTCCTACTCAGAACTAAGAAGCCATGATAGCTGCAACAATCTCTTTCAGATTTGTTTTTATTTTAAAAGAGTCCCAAATATTGGGATTGAGGTGAACATGTGAATAGTACAAATTTTTCTATATTCACACTATGTGCCCTCCACTTTTGTAGCAAAGAAAATAGTTACCACTCCCTGAATACTTACTATCTAACATACACTGTCCTATATTCTTTCTCTGCTTTGTCTTTTAATCCTTAGGAGATTTCCTATGATAGCAGCTGCTATTATTATCCTCATTTTAGAGACGAGGAGATGAAACTCAAAAGAGATTAATTAACTTATTTAGTATCCCAGAGCTCGTCGATGGTTATCTTAGAAAGCCTGCACTGTGTGGGAAGCTGCCCTTTAAGATGTAGTCTCATTCCATTTTTCTCCTGTAATTATGTGGAAGTGAACTAGTGCATCATTCAATACTGGTCCAGAAGAATCTGAAATCAGACAACGGCGTTTGGTTAGTGGATAACCAAACACAGCTGTTAGAGATGTGATGTCACAAAAACACAGAAGCATTCAGGAAAGCTGGACTAATTAGTCAATAATGATTGAGACACCAGGCAGTCCCTAAGGGAGCATTAACTAGCTGGGAGTTGTTGATGGGCCAAACCGTGCTACAGGTTATTAGCTACAACAGTCATTACTCCTGGGAAATGTCTTATTTTGGAGTTAATACTCTGGCTTGAATATGCCTCTTTAAAGAAAACTGATTGATTCCTCTCTTACTGGGTGGGCTGAAGGGGCTATGATAAAGAAAAGTTTATGAGAGGAACTGACTAAAGCTCTCTAGAGCAAAATGGAAGAGAAACTGTGTGTATTTGTGGAAAGGGAAGCATATCTGAATATTGTAGACTCCATTTTTTGGTCATAGAAATTGGGATTTATATACCATCCCCCTTCCCCCACCATAATGGGAAGCTGCACATCCTGCCAATAAGATCAAACAAGCCAGCGTTCACCTGCAGAACTCAGCAAAGTCGTGCTACCAGGGGAATACTGAGCGAAGATAGAGGCCAAAGGTGAGGCGGAGTGGGGAAGAGGGGGAAGAGGGAAGGAAGAAAGGCAGAGATTCAAAGAAAGTCAGCAGAAAGAACTGGCAGAACGGAAGACATCAAAGGAAAGGTAGGGAAGTATAGATGGCCTTGTAGAGAATTCTAGCCCCTTGATTTCCCCCTTTCTCCCAGTCTGTCTGCCCCTGGCATGTTTTCCCTACCTGTCGGTTTCACATTTCCCACAGAATCTATCATCACTTCCACCACTCTTCAGATACCCTAACCTCTTCCCTGGATCCTCACCAGGTAATTTCCATTCTTGAGAGAGGCCAAGGTTTAAGCACCCACGCAGGCTGATGACTTGGCGGCTTTAAACCAGTGTTATTTAGACAGTGGTTAACGAGGAGGGAGGGGCTGGTGCCAAGTCCAGCTTCCCTGTTGTTCCATGCGGTCCCCTGCGGCCTCAGACTCGCGCAGCCCCCTGGGCAGAGCCGTGTCAGAGCCTCCCTTCTCAGAAAGCAGTTTTGCCACCTTCTGTTGTGATCACTTGTGCACGAGCCTTGCTGACTGAGGGAAGGCTGTCTCCCTTTCCCCTACCTGAAGGAGCAATTGAATTTGCCCTCGTCGTATCTAGTAGTGCTGTCTCTGAGAGAAGTTCAGGTAAAATCATTTTCTCCAGTGACATTTTAATGCTTCATGGAGCTTGGTCCCTTGGGAAGTTTTAAGGCTTTCTCCATAACTTTACTAACTAGATGGGAACTCCCTCAGCTTCCATTATCTCTTCCCTCTTTTTGATTCTACTCCTACCTCATGTATCTCTCATATGTGCACAGTTATAAACTTAATTCTTTAAAAACAGATTCTAATTTGTCATATATACACATATTTTAAAATTATTTATTTTTCATCTTTTTTGGAGGGTAGGTAATTAGGTTATTCTTTTTTTTTTTTTTAGTGGAGGTACTAGGGATTGAACCCAGTACCTCAGGCATGCTAGGCGTACACTCTACCACTGAGCTATATCCTCACCCCCTGTCATCTCTATTTTTGATTTCATTCTTTTATATCCTCCAGGACTGTACTTGATCAATTACAAGCTCTATTTCTACAGACATCAAGTCTATAGTCTATAAACGTGCTCAATTTTCAAAATTAAAAACAGTGTTTTTCTCTTGATCTTGTGCCCACCTGTAGCTATAATCCTGTCTTCTTACAAGCTGCAAATATAATAGTACTATTACTAATCATTTATATTGATTATTAGACATTTGCTATATATTAAGCACTTTAATATCTATCATTTTATGAATGCCTCATAATAGTCATGTAATTAGTGTTATTTCCATTTTGCAGATGGGAAACTGCCATCTAGAAAAGTTAATTAGGTCACACAGCAAATAAAGGACTGAGCCAGGATTTAAAGCCAGAACCATCTGAAGCTACAGCCTTTTTACGATTATCATATAATTCTCTGACAAGCCTCTTCTTTCTCTCTGTACTTCTCTACTCTCCAGACCCTGAGAGGAGGGTGATGCCATCTTGTAGCCAATGAAATAAACACTTTTCAGTCTTTACTTTACTTCACTTTACAGTTTTGATTATTCTGCAGCACTTGGCACCTTTTCCTCGTGGTTTCTATGACTCCATTTTGTTCTGGTTATTTCTTAATCCGATCACTCCTCAGTCTCCTTCATTGCTGACTTGACTTCTTTTGCCCCGTGAACGTTCCTCTGGTTCCAGCCTTGACCGCAGGATCTCACCTACACTCACAGTGCCAATTCATTCAAAACTCTAGCTCCAAAGTAGTCCTGTCACCTGAATTTTAGAATACTATTTCTAACTACTTGCAAGATATTCACATGGATGTTTCACACAGAAATGAAAAATGCAACAGCTAGAAGCTTGAACCTGCCATCTTCTTCCCAGAACCACTTTTCTGTGAGTGTGGACAGCATCATGCATGATCTTACTACATTTCCAGGCTTTTTTGGCTTCACAGACTCCTTGACCCCTACAGCTAATAAATATGTTTCATATCTGCTCTGGACTGAATATTCGT
This sequence comes from Camelus ferus, assembly GCF_009834535.1. Classification (NCBI taxonomy): domain Eukaryota; kingdom Metazoa; phylum Chordata; class Mammalia; order Artiodactyla; family Camelidae; genus Camelus; species Camelus ferus. The sequence goes on along the minus strand of NC_045703.1, from coordinate 57,810,763 downwards.
GTCCCATCAAATTAATATGTAGAAGCCCTAAACCCCAGTGTGATGGTATTTGGAGGTGGGGCCTTTGGGAGGTAATTAGGTTTAGATAAGATAATGAGCATGGTGCTCCCAGGATGGAATTAGTGCCCTTATAGGGCAGTGAAGGGACCAGAGCTTTCTCTTTTCACCAGATAAAGTATCAGTGAGAAGGCAGATGTCTGTGACCCAAGAGGAGGCCCCTCACCCAGAACTCAACCATGCTGGCTTCCCAATCTCAGATTCCAGCCTCCAGAACTGTGAGAAATAGACATTTGTTGCTTAAGCCACCCAGTCAAAAGCATTCTGTTGTAGCAGCCTGAACTCAGACAATATCCTTCCTATTTTTTTTCCAACTGCATCCTCCTCTGTACTTTTCCCAGACTTTCAATATCATTTTCTTAAACCCACTCTCTTAAACGACTGACCTTTTCAAATCCTGTCCTGGTCCCAACATCATTCCCACAACCTATCAAAAGCCCATCTTTGAAACAGTCACCAGAGTTAATTTTCTAAAATAAGCATCTGATCATGTCATGGGAGGCAGAAGAAATAGCATGTTGAAAGCTGTGGGCGTAGTAAAAGCAAGACATGTTTTGGGGAAAGTTCAAGTCGTTTTCGTGGCTGGATGTTGGATTCTATAGATGAGGCCAGAAAGGCACTGGGGCGCAGACAAGACCAGCTCAGATGCCCTTCTCTACGTCAGGGGTCCATAAACTTTTCCTGTTAAGTGTACGGGGTTGCATAAGTCTGTTGCATTTTCTTCTTCTTCTTTTCTTTTCCCCTACCCATTAAAATGTGAGAAACATTCTTAGCTTGTGGGTCATACAAATCCAGCATGGGCTGGATTTGGCCAGCAGGACTTGGTTTCCCAACCTCTGCTCTAGAGTCTGGATATTGTCAGTAAGTGGTAAGTGGGCACTTCTGCAGGGAAGTGCAATAATCAGAAGAGAACTGTCAGGTGAGAAAGGATGACATGAGGCCTCTATTATGAACACTTTATTTCCTCCCTCAAATAGGTGGCAGTCCAGGCCACATGATGGTGGCCACCCTGACATCTTCAGCTCCCAGCACTTCCACCAGCCAGGCCTAACCTTCTGGCCTTTCCATAGGGAAGGGAATTGGAAACTATATTAACACAGAGAAAGAAGCCATTAACTCTAGGAAGTTCCGGGATTGCTTCCCAGTGGAAATGAATCTTTTAGCAGAAACTTGAGAGAACAAGAGTTAAGAAGTTACATAAAAGGTAGTAGAAATGATACTTGAACAGGTACAGAGGTGCTAATGATCATGACATATTACTTTTGGCTGACTTATGTTTACCCACTTGAAACCCCCAACGAGACATCCAGTAGAATGCACCATGTTGAAATATTGTCCTCTCGGCTCTGAGAGGAAGGATGTTGAGGAATCTTTTCTAGACAGTGTTGGGTGAACACAGTGTTATTCACTTCATTGCTTTTTCCTAGAGTGTGGAACTCTCAATTGTACTATATTAAAAGGCACAGTAATCTCCTTGAGCTGGAACAACAAATACCCTTTTCTTCTTTGAATGATGTCCCTGAAGTGTCTCACACTCTGCTTTGTGCCTAGTAGGGTCTCAATAGATGACTGTTGAATAAACAGCAAGTTCAGATACTGGACTGGATGCTGGTGGAGCTTGGTGTTCAGAGTGCCTTGGCAGATTGTTGCTGGGCTGTATGAGTCTTGTTTTTCTCTACATTGATTCTAAAGTGAGTTTAATCTTGTAAAGCCTCTGTGCCAAATTCCCACCTCCAAATTCACATCCAATGTAGACCTCTACTAGTTGATGGTTACCATGATGATTTTTTCTAATATACTTTTTTTTTTGTATATAAAAGGTTTGAAACATACCCTGTCACTCTCATTGATATCCTATTGCAGACAGATGAACTTTAAACTCTAGACTGAACACTTCTCTAAATTTTCCTTGTATTCTCTTAGGACTTATAAATCACTGGGGAATCCTCTTTGCACTGTAGTTACACCCCTGGCTTCATGTTCCTTCAGGAAAGATTCCACCCTGATACTCTGCCCCCAGACTCTGAAGGGTCTCTGGAACATACTCGGTAAAGGTCTGGAGTTCCTTGAGAGATTGATTACTCTTAGCGCTCCTGACTCCTTCAGCCTTCAGTGGGCTTCTGGCTGAACCAGGGGCAAGCAGTCCTGGAGTGCCTCAGAGGGACTTCCTCCAAACCTCTTTTCCCATCCCCAGGCTTTGATACACCACTCTATGCATCAGTGTAGCTCCTGAGAACATGTTGGAAAGTTGATGCAGAATTGCTCTGTGGCCGGAGTTCCCCAAGATTCTAATCCATCATGCTAGCTCACAGGTGGCTGTTAGTAGTTCGTTAATAGTTTGTTAAAATTTGGCAGGTTTCTCCTTACCCCACCGATTATTGGTTCCTCCTCTCACTGTTTGGGCAGAATTAGGACAACCAATGGTCTCTTCTCCTGAGAAGGGCTTGTCACTTGTTGGAATTTAAGTCATTTTGATTCTTTGCATCTCAGCTCTGGGATGGATTTTAAAGAAGACTATTCTTGGTAGCTTTTCTCATCTTAAGGGTGGGAGTATGGTCTCCTGATACTCCCTAAATCCTCTGAATTGTCCTTTTACATTTATTCCTTCCCCATCCTTGTATGCCTCCTTATATTCAGATGCTGGAAAACTAAAAAACTAAAAACTACATTTAAAATTCTTTGCAGCCAAGGATCTAGGTGTGATTTAAGTTTGGCTAGTTAGATGTACACCCACGAAATACAGGGGAAAAAGTGAATCTGAGGTTGTCTTTCTGTTGCTTCTCCTACTTCTTGCTGTCAGGCATGGTCACAGAAGCAGTGGGTGTTTCTGTGACTGTGTTAGCACGGGTCCCTGTTACCTGTCATTAGTTGTGTGTTTGTGGAGAAGCAGGTCATGGGATGTGAAGCATCTCTTTATCCGGTAGGTGGCTGGCTCTGGGTGAACAGTTCCAGGGTAGTCTCCTTATCTCTGGATTGTACTTAAGACAAAATATTTTTGGAGTTAACAGGTCCAGAGATGACTTCATGATTTCCCAGCTTTCTGACTGTTGTAGAGGCAGCAAACATCTCGATAGCCCAGTGTTACAGTGGTGTTCTGAGAGTCCGTCTAAAAGGCATTGTCTAGAACCTCTTCTTCTGTCCTCTCCGTTCTTTTTTAGGAACCTTGACAAATTCTTTTTTGCTTAATACCTACAGTGGTTTTCCTTATCTTCAAAAGATTCCTGACTGACTCTTGTCATATTTTTCATTTCTATTGACTTGTCATTTACGAAGCACTTTTACCTAAATTATCTCATCTAGCCCAGCTGTAGGTTACATACCATAGATTACAAAAGTCCTTTTTACTATATACCACTTTGAAAGCAAAACAATTATTTTACTTAACCATGACAAAATGTTTTTTAATCACCTAGAAATTTTGTTTTATGCTTATCATAAATGTACTTTGAGTTTTTCCTTTAGCCCCAGATGAGTTCACTAAGTATTCTCTCTGACTTAACGACTTGAAGTGTTTATAATAGGTGTGTTATCATAACGGGGAATAAAACTAGGGAGCAGATCAAGGAAATCTACCTTGCTCTGTGCCATGCTTGCCCCATATTAAACCCCTGAGCTTTCAGTCTAGAGGTTTCCAAACTTGGGTTCAGCAAAGAGAGGCACTGGAACTAAGGAGCTGTGTGGATACAGCCAGGGAGATGGGCTGAGGAGGTGGTGACAGGGTCACGGCCATGTTTTTAGCTTAGTAGTGGCTCAGATCTATTATTTCTGAAATACAGGATGGCCCAAAGCAATAGCTTGGTCCAAAATACACAGGTGGATTGTTGAAAGCAACCAAACATTGTAAGATGCATCTCAATTTCAGTTACTAAATGAACTGGAAATACATATATAATAAAATATAAAATGGAAAAAATGTGTATCTTATATTCGAAGAATGGTCTTTTTATTACCATTCAATAAACCAAGTAATCTAGGCTCAGAGATTTTAATGACTAGTTGTAGCTAGTAAGAGACAAAGCAGGGATTGGACTTGGGTCTTCAAAAGACCCAGACCCAAGTCCAATTCCAATAGCTTCATAAGTTAAATTCTTTGCTTTTTAGACCATGCCTTAACTGCCTTATCTATGCATGCTATACATCTGAAGTAGTAAACAAAATTTTCAAAGATAAAGACCAATAAAATTTGCCTGGATCTTGTGGCAATTTCTTCTTATTTTTTCTTAAATCACTTAGACAAGAAATTCTCAACCTGCAAGGCTCAGCTCAAAACACTCAAATGGATGAGAATCTGGAAAGTCATTTTCCTTGAGCCTTTTCGTATCTTTCAAAGCCTACTTCATCCAATGCCGTGTGCATGTGACGATATCATCCCACAGCTAAAAACAGAGTCTATTTCAGCGATGCCTTAAATTCACAGAAAGTGAAACAAAATCCCGGATAATGACACCCATTTTAGAGCCTGTGTCCTCTAGGGATCAAATAAAAGGGCTCAACAGCATGTCACCGAGAAGGACTGAATCAAGCATGAAGCAGATTTAGCAATACCTCCTTAGAGTAATGATGAAGTTCTGATTTGTCTAACATGTCTCCCTTCACCAGAGATAGTAGGTCACTTCTAATTACCTTCTCCTTTCTGGGCTATATATAGATACAGGTTTGGGATATTAAAATGCCTGGTAGGCTGGTGATTTAATTGCTACAGAATTGATTTCATGAGGAAAAGAAAAACAGATCAGAGTCTAAGATGTAAATGTGAAACATGACAGACTGCAGTGTGTTGCTCAAGTCTATCAATAGAACTGTCAGCCCACAGTTTCTAGCTGGCCATTATAGACCCACAGAGTACGGGAACACACTTGACAACTGTTAGAGCAAGTGTAACTGCTTGTCCCTCCAAAATAGCAAGCGATGGTGTATTTTTGTCTTATTCCCCATGCTATCTAGCATATTATACGTTATCAAAATAATTTTAGATTGGAATGGCTTCCCTGTTTGCTGATGAAATGTTCATGCTTTCCTTTTGCTCTTTTTTCCTTGTTTCTCCCTCACGTCGATATCAGGTGGTGACGGCATGCTCTATTTTGGACATTGGGGAAGTAGGTTTCAGATTCTTGCTGTGTCTTATGACTATAAACCGGAAAACACATAAGATGCTTTTTTTTTTTTTCTGATTTTTGTTTTGGAAAGATCTTGCCATTTCAGACAAAATAGAGGAAGGGATTGTCAAATTGCTCTTGAATACTTTTGAAGTATTACATCAACGTTCATTTTCTTAACATTCACTTGTCCAATAGATACCTACAGTGCTGTGGAGTCAGTGATGAACAAGACAAAGACCTTGTTCTCATAGTCCTTCCTTTCTAGATGGGAGACGCACCGCAGGCAGAAATGCAGTGAGAGGTCATGATAATTGTTAAGAAATTACATTTTAAAACACATTTTTCTTCACTGGAATTATGATGGTAGGGTAACATATCTGTCTGTTCAGGCTGCCACAACAAAATGCCACAGCCTGGGGGGGCTTAAACAGCAGGAATTTATTTCTCACAGTTCTGAAGGCAGAGAAGTCTGAGATCAAAGTGCTGGCAAGGTAGACTTTATTCTGAGCTCTCCTCTTTGGCTTGTAGGCGGCCACCACATCACTGTGTGTTTCCATGGCCTGCCTTCTGTGTGTGCACAGAGAAGGGGGCTCTCTGGTGTCTCTTCTTATAAGGACACTATTCCTGTCAGAGCAAGTCCTACCGTTATGACCTCATTTTACAATACTTACTTCCTTAGAAGCTCCATCTCTAAATGCAGTCACACTGGGCGGGGGCAGTGCAGTGGTTAGTGCTTCCACATGTGAATTTGAGGGGATTCAAACATTTAGTTTATAACAGGTAGCATAAGGGGATATGGTGTGAGGATGGTCAATGTGTGTGAGTCAATAGAGAGAACTGTGTTATAAGAATGGTCATCTATAACCTTTCCAATAAGGTAACCTTTGAGCAGAGACCCAAATGAAGGGGGTGAACCAGGTGGATAACTTGGGAAAAATGTTTCAGGCATTGAAATAATCAGTGCCAATGTCCTGAGGCAGAAATGTGTCTGAGAGGCAGCAAGGAAAGCAGAAGGTCTGCGCTAAGCCTGCAGAAGGCTGGTGGGAAGTGAGGGCTGAGAGGTCCTGGGGTCTAGCCTTGTAGAGCAATGACCCTCAACTTGACCAGTTCTTATGCCTCATTTTATAGAAAATATTTCACAATGACTACTTTTTATTCTGAAGTCATTTATAGAAAATATAACCTAACTATGCAAATATATTTAGGAAGACCATATAGCAGGTATTATGTATTATGGGCTACAGTAACTTAAAACATGTACCAAATAAAAGTAGATAAAACTTTATAATCTCTTAATGAAACCTAAAGCACCTGTTTTCCTCAATTCTGCTGATGTAAACATTCCTATTGAAACTCTCAATATACTTTACTGTAAGTAGATAGTACAAAGGCAAATTTATGTTAGGATATAAATCCGTCAAAATTTCTGACAAAGTAAGGTCTGAATTAACAGCATTTTCCTCAACCAATTTCTTTGCGGTGTGTTCAGATACATGCTAGTCAGCACTTCATTGTGCTCTTTCTTCGCGTGACAGTCCTCTTAACTGTACATATCCCCACAGTATGGGAGAGACACTGCTTTTCCTTCTTTTAGGCTAGCGTGAAGCTGCATATATTTGACATAAATGGAGGAAAAGACTGTCAACTTCAGTCAGTGGAGCTTGGACTTGGAATTCTGAAGGGACACTGGGGAAAGGAAAATGACATATGGTCAATGGCCTGAAAGATCCCGAAAGGTTAGGAGAAGTGAGGCTGTGAGGAAAAGTTAGACGAATGGGGAGCTTCCTTGATCTGGAGAAGAGCAGGCTGCACACAGCCCAGAAGCCTCTGGGGCCGAGGCAGTTTGGCAGGGGCTTCCCAGACGACCCAGATTTAGAATGACATTCCAGGGCTGGGGATGGAAATATCCACCCGCCACACATGAAAATAGCGAGTGCCTGAACACAAGGGAACATTTCTGGCTGATTCTTTCTTAGCCTAGTTTGCTGGGCTTAAAGTGGTGTACTTCCTACTACTCATGTGCCTGGGATATTTGGGGCATTATTAAGTATAAGGAGGGTGAAATGGTTTCTCAAGAGGCTCAATCTCTTTGATTTATAAAATTTGTTTGGAAGTTTATACATACACACACACACACACACACACACACACACACAAACATATATGTATATTCAAACATTTCTAAATGGTGACTGATGAACCGTATTTCTTTTAGTTGATTTTTAAATTCTGTCATCCTGGACTAAACATCACCTGGGCAATTAGAATAGGAAAAAAAAGCCTACTTCTATTTATGGAAATTTCAAATACAGTAGACAAAATTTTCATCTACATTTGCATATGTAAATACTTACATATATATCATAATATCATATGAAATATAGGTATGCAATATAAATTATATAAATGTACATGTTGATATAAAATATAAATTATATGAATTATAATATATAATTAAATTTGATAGGGATAGCTAGATTAGGTTGTGAATATGCTTTAAAAATTAAATATGGTTTATTTTTATTTTTGGGGGGAAGATAATTAGGTTTATTTATTTATTTTAATGGAGGTGCTGGGGATTGAACTCAGGACCCTGTGTATGCTAAGCATGCGCGCTATCACTGAGCTGCACCCCTCTAAATATTGTTTAATTAGTGGTTTCTTTCCTGTCAGGATTTTATATTTTGGAGTTGGAGTAGTAAGCTATTCAATGAAATAAATATAGAAGAAGACATATATGAAATATTGGGTATTTTTACCCCTTCCGAAGTTAGATATTACCTCTGTGTGTGTTATAGCTCTAAGATTATTGTAAACTTTGGTTAAAAAGTTATAATCACATGGTTAAATGCCAACTTTGGGTAATTCTTTTTTTAATAACATAAATTTCTGTGTTCTTTTTTTTATTGAAGTATAGTCAGTTACAGTGTGTCAGTTTCTGGTGTACAGCACAATGTCCCAGTCATGCATATACATACATATATTCATTTTCATATTCTTTTTCATTAAAGGTTATTACAAGATATTAAATACAGATCCCTGTGCTATACAGAAGAAACTTGTTTTTTATAATCTATTTTTATATATGGTGGCTAACATTTGCTCTATCTAGATGGATCACATGCATTTTTGAGTCATGAAAGTTTCCTAAGTCCCTGGTGTCTTGGGTTGCCAGATTACAGGCTTACTGGAGACAGTCATTTCTTGAAGAAAAAATGGGAGGGCTAGGCCTGGACTATGCTTTCCAAATTTTCCCTTTAAGACTAATAGGATGGAATTATTCTTACCGCCTTGAAAGGAAGGAGTGAAGGAGGGAAGAGAGCCTAGGAGAGTTGCAATCGTGTAGCACCCTCCATATGGAAAGAAGCATGAAGAGTGGGCAGAAGCGTTCCTTTTCTAATGAGAAGGAAATCTTCCCGCCTACAGTTTGTGAGTCGTACTTACGCTCTGCTGAGAAGTAATGGAGTTATGTGGTCATCCAGCCTTGGTTGTATTCAAAAAGAGCCACAATACAACAAATGGATTCCTATTAGCAAGGATGCAGTGCTTTCTCCTTGACTGAAGAATTAACGATTAAAGACATCAGATTTTATTTCACAGAGGTTGAATCCTGATGAACCAAAGCATCCAAGTACTGAGGATTCTGCCTTAAGGCCATCATTCCAGCTTGAACAGAATTTGAATGGATCAGCTGCACCAGATGCATTTTGGCGGAGGGGGGGAGGGAGCTTGGTCATTAGATTTTATTTTACTATAGTGACAAATAAAATAAAAATCATTACAGAAGAAGTTTATTATTAGACCAGCATTTTGGTTATGAGTGGCCTACATTTTACTAAATATGAATTTAAATCATTGTGAAACAGGAAAAAGAAATATTAACTTCTAGTTATTTATGGTGATAGACTAAAAATCCTTTTTAAAAAACCTAAAAGGAAAGTGACATATTAAGTTTGGGAATAGAAGCTTTAATATAGTAAGAATCAATGTATAATCCCAATTGTATTCCATTAATAATAGTGTAGATTGGGGTAGTTAGCTCATTTTTGGAGCATGTATTTTTTCTCTTATCTCTGTTATTCCTCTTGGCTGTGTTCCATGGCCAAAGGTTTTATTCTCCTAATTGCATACAGTTATCTCAAAAAGTGTCTCACTGGTCACAGAGAGGATAGAAAAAGAGGCAAGGGAAGGCATCCTTGTAAATAGAAAAAGCAAGAGACCTGGACTTAGTTGAGAAGAAAAAGACATGGACAGGGCCTCCACCCCAAGGATCTTCCTGTTATTACCTTATTTGAATGTACATGAGTCTTAGAGGCAGGAATTGGTACCCTTGAAACTCAGAGAGGTTTGCTAATTTGGGCTACAGGAGATTTTAAGGTCCAAATCCAGGTCCATGTGATTTCAGTGTGAGTGCTGGCTCCACAAGCCACAATGCCTCTCAGGGGCTAAGTTCTGTTTGATAAGCCATTTAGTATTTCCATAAAGTAGGAATTACTGCCAGTGTCAGATTATTACCATCAAAATTAGAATGACACCGTGTATGTGAATGTGCTTTGCAAACTCCAAACTGTCAAATGATGGATACAATGTACTGTGGATATATGATTGCAAATTCAAGATGATTCTTAAAGTGGGGAAGACACTTTAAAACACCTATGCCCCCAACGTGCTGTAGTTCACCCAAGCTATCTTCATAATAAATACAGACAATAATAATTAAGATACACATTACTTGGAAACTATTGCCAAAAGCAGTATATACATAGGAAACCAAGGTCACTAGGAGGAAAATCTCTGTAGCAAATTTGATGCTGCTAATTGACCACTAAATATCACTATGTACTTTGGGGTTGTTTTCACAGGTGTTACACAGAGCTGTAGCATAGGAAAATGTTAATATAATTAAAATTCAGGAGGAAGAGAGAAATGTCAGTGGGTAGTGTTACATTTTTTTCCCCTAGGTACTGTCAGGAAAATTCTTATGCTTACTATTCTTCTAAAAAAGGGAGAGGAAAGTAGGGGGAAAGTGTACACATCATTTTATCCTTCAAAAGTGTATTCTTTCATTCGTACAGAGTAATCAGTACCACCGACAATTTCTGGCCCACAAATCATTTGCAAATTGCCTGGCTACCACTCACCTTGTTTCATCCTTGCCTACACATTTGTCAGCCATCAGAACCACCTACAACAGCTTCCACTCAGATAGCATGGTTACTAACAAATCCCCTCAAAGTGAAAATAAATGTGTGCAATCGGGTGACACCCTTCCTTTCTCCTTCCCCATGGCTGGGTCCCATTTGGCACCAAGCATCACGATGTCCAGATGGTGGCCACTTCTCTGCTCCTGCTTTAGCAGTTCTCTGCCAAGGTACCAAAAGCCAGTTTTCCGGTGAGAATCTGCTTGCAGGAAGATAGCTGTCTGGACATGTCACCTCCTTTGTAGTCTACACCTGGGGCTACAGTGAAGTAAGGGCTAAGGCCAGAGAAGAGAGAGGAGGCAGACAACGGAGATGGGGCTTGTATGAAAATAGGAAATTTTTGGAGAAACAGACGCACTTACCCGTGTGACTTTTGGTAAATTATTTGAACTCTCTGGACTTCAGTTTTCTCATCTCCTGAAATGACAGAGTTGAACCGAATGATTATCTGTCACTCCTCATCTCTAACATTCCTTGTGACCATTTAGTGAATATGCTTCAGGAGGGTGCCTATGAGCGAGATCCATTCTGCATTACAGTGATGACTATATTATGGCCAGCCAACAATTTGGGGGAGGAATAAATAAGTTTCAGATACATGTGGGAGGTAGCTTTTTAAATAACAAAACTAGGTCTGCCTGATGAAACAGTTCGGTGAGATCCTAATTTCAGACTGTCATGTTCTTCAATATTTAGAAGAGTTTTCTAGGCGAGTACAGATTTCTTGTCTGCATTTGTCTAATTGTTATTGTATTATTGATGCAGGGAAGTATGATTTACTAAGTTTCTACTGTAAGTAAGGCCTTGGGGACATTGTGGTAAATAATTTTGAGCTCAGTATCCATGGAACTGGCTGTGCAATGGCTCACACCAGCAGACCACAAACAATTTTTCCACAATAGTGCCAAATTATTATATATGCCCTTCAAATAATTTTACTGAAGTGGAGGCTGTTCTGAAAGGCTCTCAGAGGAATCTGACCCCATCCTGTTTTCCTACTCTGAACGTTAGAGCAGCCATGAGTGTACTGTTCAGGAGCCCTGGATGGATTCTAGAGCTGTCCAAGGTTCCTAAGTTCCAGAGTGGGAGACTGCAGGATTGTAACAGAGCTTTGGGCTTTAGATCAATTCCACACTCTGCTATGAGGCTATAAATATTTCATTGTAGATTCTGTTATCTACTATGCAAAAAATAAATCAAGAAGAAGGCTTGGGGTAAAAATAATACTGCTAATTTGATACTTCGCTTACACTTATCCAAATTATGAATCATTCCTCCATCAATATGTTTTTAATAACTGCTTTAAATGTATAATAACACTGAAAAGTTTGTCATAATCTACCTGCCTTTCCTTCACATTTAAAATTTCATCTTGTAGGGGTGGGGTGGGAGGTGGTATGAGCAGAACTTGATAGAAAAAACATAGCTTTCTCTTCTTTGAGTATGCTGGGGTTCTGCATACAATTATATATTAAAATTAGTGATGGTCTTTTGTTTTCTATACTTTTCATATGACACACATTGGCTTTCCTTGTGGCATATATCCTGTTGTGCCCAAGAATAACTCAAGGCATAAGAGTCATATAAGGCTCAGAGCTGGAGAATTTTAGGTATCAGAAGTGTGTTAGTCCACTCAGACTGCTAAAAGAAAATGCCAAAGATTGAGTGGCTTAAACAACGAATTTATTTCTCACACTTCTAGAGGCTAGAAGACCAAGATCAAGGTTCCAGCTGATTTGGTTTCTGGTGAAGATTCTCTTTCTGACTTTTAGGTTGCTGCTTTCACATTCTGTTCTCATGCGGCCTTTCCTCAGTGCACGCGTGCAGGAAGAGAGAGAGCTCTCTGGGCTCTTTTCTTTAAGGACACTAATCCAATTGCTTCAAAGCCCCATCCTTCTGAGTTCATTTAACTTTAATTAATTGCTTGGAGGCCCCATCTCCAAATCCAGCCACCTGGGAGATTAGGGCTTCAATATATGACTTTGCAGGAGGGGGCACAGGCATTCAGTTCATAACAAGAAGGTTACAGATTCTTAGGGGATGTATGTGTAGGATTGAAAATGGTATAGTTTACTGGCTAAAGAGTATATTCTTTGTAGTTAGTCATATCTTAGTTTGATTTCTGGTTTTGCCACTTACTGTGGGACTTGGGCAAGTTCATTTGGAAATCATTTGCTAAATATTTTTTGAGTATCTACCAGGTCCTATGGTAGGAGTTAGTCATAGAGTTGTCAATATGACAGAAAAAGAGTATTGTCCATGTTAGATTCCCTAGAAGAGTAGACGGAACATGGAAAGTATTTGGCAAATGCTAGTTAGTTTCTAAAATTTCCTTGTAGGTCTGAGCACAGAATATGCAGGTTTTGTTTCTGCTCCTTTGGAATTCCCCCAAAGTGAGTCAGTCTCCCAGTGAGACTCTGCTCTAACAACCATTCTTGTAGTTTCTACAGGCAGAGTGGTTATCCCTAAGGTTTCTAAGTATGTGCATGTGTGTGTGTAGTGGTGGGGGGCATGTGTGTAGGTGGGGAGAAAGATGACTGGTCCAAGATGACATGGGTGATGTAGCTGGATATAGACAGCACTGACTGGTAAGGCTTAACCGTTACAGATGTGCCATAGGAGAAATGGCAACTTGGTGGTCTCTTGAAGTCACCCACTGTCTCTGAAATTTTTCTAGAAAAGAGGAGAGCTACTGGGGCTCCTCTACTCGACATTGTCTGGATTCCCCCAGTCTTCTTTGTGGAGCCTCTTCAGTTCTGTGGTTATCAAGAGTCAGGATGTCAATGTAGTAACCAGTCCAGTAGGTGATGTAGATTTCTCTTCCCCACTCAGCAAGCAAATGCATATACTCATGTGCACACACTTGTGTGGTTTATTAAAACACACACACACATACTTTTAAAAAACTTATGATGGGATTTTGGAGGGATAAGAGCACTTCAGAGGGTAAATATTAAAATCCATTTTGTTTTATTCTAAAGGAGAAAAATGATTCAGTTGTGTCCTTTATTGTTTAGAATCACAGATAACATCTTTTAATTCTTTATTGGTTTCTAAATGAATTTGTTATCAGAATGATCTAAAGACATCTTAAAAGCCATCCTCTAGAATCTTTCATAATACCCAAAGTGCAACCACTGATTTAGAATTTTGTCAATCACTTGAAGGTTTCTCAACTTCCAAATTAATTCTGGTGGCATCGGAATGTTGCAGAGAGAGCAATGGGCCGAGAGTCAGGAATTTGGGTCCTTGGTCAGCCCCAAGCTAATAAGTACCTTGGGAAAGCTACCAGCTGCTTCTCCTAAGAGAAGGATCTAGTCTTTCAGTTTAATTAATCTCTGGGAACTCAATTTTCTTATTTGTGAAATGGAGGTGTTGGAGTAGATGACCTGAAATTCTCTTTCTGATTGATCTTTAAAAATGGCCAGGCTAAGATGCCAAAGACATTATGCTCAGTGCTTTATATACTTTACATCACTTAATCTTCATAGTGGCATCTGTCATTCACATTTACAAACAAAAGCCTAGAGAAATTTAAAAATTTGCCTTGATATCTCCCAGCGAGTAAGTGGTGGCTATCCACAGCCTAAGTTCCTAGCTGTCATCCTGTTCAATAAACCAAAATAGCTTCTGTAAGTCCAGACTTGGCCTTGGCTGTGGGGTAGGACACAATACACATAAATTAGAGCCCCTCCTATCCCTGTGAGTTCAAGTCAAATTTTAGAAACAAATATAGCAGCAAATAAATAAAAATAATTGAAGCAATTGGGTTCTTAACTGTGTGTTATTGTCCAAACAGTTATTTGATAAAAAGAGAGAGAAGTTTAGGCTTGAAATCTACAAAATGAGGGTAGGATTAGGAGGGGGACCTTCAAACATATGTAGCATTTAAATAAACAAAGGAGATACAGGGAACTGCCATAGAATGTGAATATATCAAGAACAAAGGCAAGATAGCATAGGCAGTGGTGATACTTTCTGTGAATTGTGAGGGTTGTATTAAGAAATTAACCTAGGAAAATAGAGTCGATCTAGGTATGAGAGGCCTTTTAAATCTCTGAGTGGGAAGTTAGGAATTGCCAACAAAGTTTTAAGAATGGACTCTGAACAGATATATTTTCATGCATTTGGTCAGGTAGTACATTGCAGGGGGACAGAGAGGAGCTATGGCATATTTGTGGATTTGGACTAGAGAACAGGTAGCAGGAAAGAAAAGTTCACTCTGAATGATGTCTGAAGAACAAAAATAGATCTGGGGACAATAATTGTGGGGGGTGGAAGAAAAGGAAATATTAAAGATGACGCTAAGATATTTTTTTCTGGATTTCTAATAAATGTTAACATTGCCATACTGCTCTTTTTAAGAAATAAGAAAGAATTTGTGGGTGAAAGAAAAAGAGGGGAAACATATAGAATTTTTTTTAAAAAAATGGGACACACTTAGTAGAAAGGGGCATTTGGAGAAGAGAGATGTCTAATATTCAGTTTTGAGGTATACGTGTATGTGTTTATCTGGTAAAAACTCCCCCTGTTATTTCAAAAAATTCTGGAAGTCTGCTTTACATAAAAGGATATTCAAATGCTTCTTTTTGTTTCTTTCTCCTCCTCCTCCTCCTCCTCCTCCTCCTTCTTCTTCTTTGGTGGAAATAAAGGAAAGGGGCTGAATTACTCATGGGACAGTATCAGGTAGAACCTGGCAGTTGGTGGAGACTGTGTGGTGAACCACAAGCTGAGCTAATCTAGCAGAAGTAAGAGTTTGGAGGTAGATGAGTTTGGAGATAATGTAAGAACCTACCCCTCTCATCCCAAACACACGTCTCCGCCTTACCTTCTTCTTAAGGCTTGCATTAAACTTTCAATAGGATGTGGAATGGGAATTAGTCCCATTTTATCTAGACTGGAAGGGAAAAAGATGACCGAAGCTGATGAATGTGTTACATATGGAACTGTAATCAAGAAAATTAGAAAAGTCACATCTATTAAAAGCAATCTAAATGAGTAGGACAGTTCTAATCCTATGAGATCCATTCGTAGCACGTTTATTAACATTTTGGTTTATTTAAATTATCTTTTCTGTCCCTTTATAAAAGTCCTTTGGAACCTTCAAAAATAAGGAAGCTAGGATAGCTAGGATTCTTCAAAAGTACTTTCTGCCAGGTTTTCAGGAAACTATGTATTTGACACTCAACATTTATTGAGTACAAGTTACCTTAACTGATGCATTATACTTGATTCTGTGGGAAGATGTAAAGGATTCTCATGGTCTCTGCCCTTGAGACACAGAATTTACTTCAGGACACAGGTGGATCCTATTCCATTGACAGAAAGGGTGGTAGCATGGAATCTCAGCTGTTGAAAGGAAGTTAGAATACTTATTACTTTTTCAAGACTATTTTTTTTTTTTTTGTATATCAAGAGGAGATGTTCCAGCAGCACCCTTTAGCTTCTGTTTTTAACTTAAATCTGGGAAAAGATTGAGGGAGTTTTAGAAATATGAGTCAGTGGTCTTTATAATGATTAGAACTTGAGAGAGAGAGAGAGAGAGAGTGTGTGTGTGTGTGTGTTGAGAAAAAAGAAGAGGAAGGAGGGGCACAGAAAATTAGTATCAAAAACTGAGAGAGAAATTGGGAAGTATTTTTCATATAATGGAGCACTTACAGGTCTTAAAACTTTTGCAACTGATTTAGAAAGCTGGAAAAATTACCAAGTCAGATTTGTATTTGCAACTATTGAGTTTAATTCCTATCCTTCATTTGTAAATAAATTCTGTTTCCATTTGCCCAAATGGTACATTAAGTACAGGAAAGCTGTATGATTTCATTCACGGAATAAAAATATCATAGTCTGGCATAATATTAAAATTATCTAGTCTGATCATCGCCCCTATTAATTTTTCATTCATTTTAAACCTTCAAGACTTAGGAGAAACATGCTCCTTCAGTGGCAGTTAGGACTATGTATAACAGAGTTGAAAGCCTGGAATATATATAGGAGAGTTGAAATCTGCCTGTAACTTCCATTTATTTACACCAGTTGATCATTTAGAAATAGAAATGGAATAGGATAATTACTTTTCATAATAGAGCCCTGAATTATTTGAAGCTTTCTACCATGTGAAACCAAATTCCATCCTCCTCTTCCCACTCCCACATGTCTCCTCTTCCCTAGACTAAAAATACTTTATTCTTTCATTCTTTGTGGGACATGATTTGAAGTTCTGTCATTGATCCACCCAAAACTCAGTGTGCCTGTATTCTTCATGGTCACACTTAAGACATAATTTTTCAAGGGTCATTCATTTATTCATTCATCAGTCAAGAAAATATTCACTGAGTACTTACTAAGCACTGGGCACTGTCCTTGATAC
The DNA here is from genome assembly GCF_009834535.1 of Camelus ferus. Taxonomy (NCBI): domain Eukaryota; kingdom Metazoa; phylum Chordata; class Mammalia; order Artiodactyla; family Camelidae; genus Camelus; species Camelus ferus. Next base: position 57,794,039 of record NC_045703.1, on the reverse strand, counting down.
TGAGGATAAAACAGTGAACACAATAAATTAAAATACTTGCTCTCAGTGGAACTTACATTTAAGTGAGGAAGACAGAAAATATATGAGATAAATAAAGTAGCTTAGAGAGTGATAAGTGTTTGGGAAAGAAAAATAAACCAGGACAGAGATATAAAATGTAGGTGGGGGGAATGGTGTTATAGTCATTGGCTAAGGTGACCAAGGGAGTCACCTCACCAATGGGATATAAGTGTATCTCAATGTAGCCAATGGGTAATCACCAAATTAAACTAGTATCCAAGTCTTATTATACCTGATTGTCTCAAAGACATTTTGATCAAATCATGAAGAATGTGAACCCTCTCGTGTAAACCTGGATGATCTAGCAGATTAATAATGGTCTATCAGATTAATAGTGGTGTCAGAGGAGGAAATGTGGTAGTATTTGCTGTTTTGATGTCATTCAGAATGCACCAGGAATCAACCACAAAGAATCAACCTCTCTGCAGATTTTGAAATTCACTGTTTTGGCTCCTTCATCTATTCCTAATCTTCTAATACTGCTCTATGTACCCAGAGATCCTTAACTGCAAATTATGTTCATAATGTGGTTTGAAATTCATCATTATCAGCAGATATGCATTCATTTAGGTGCTGACCAAGAAAGTCTTATTGGGCTTCAGTTTCTTCCTAATAGTGTTTCGTCTGAGTGTTGGAGGTTGAAAAGCATTGTGTCATTATTATATCATTAGCTCAAACTTATGGCCTTCTCTTACTCTAAATAAAACTATAAGTTACTTTGGTATTTTAATTTTTTTCTTAAATCTCAGCTGATTTGTGACCTTAATCCCTCTGATATGAGTCTGTCTGGCCCTACCATTCTCATATTCAGTGTTCATTTTTTCATTCATTTATTCATTTGGCAATACTTTTTGACTAATTGTTATGTTCTTGGCACTGCATTTACCAAGATGATGAATAAGATCGATATGGATAACTTTTCAATTGTAGTTTTTTCTTTTAAAAATATCTGTAGCTACATTTTTTTTTTTTTAGTTTTCTCTCTGCTTTTCTCCTTATTTTATCATTTGCAATTGCACTCAAAATTGCATTTTTGAGAACATCATAATACTTTTGAGTCATAATCTCTTTAGGAGTCTCATGCCATGAATAATGCATATCTTTTCTCTAAAATTTAGAAGACATTCACATAAAATGTACAATTCATGCTGTCCTTGGAAAAAATAAAATTCAAGATAATATGGTCACTTTCTTTCAAAGTTCATACTACTTTGACTTAACCAATCAATTCTTGTTGTCAGAACTAGGTCCAAATGGTCATTTCCTCCAGTTGTTCCCTTGCTGTTTTAGAGATTAAATTTCATTAATGATATTCAAGCATGTGTTATATGGTTGGCTTTTAGCCAAATAAGATGCGTGGCCCTATTCATGGATCACTGAAGTCTTCTTTCACTGCTGTTGAGGACAGGAACCTCACCTGCCTTGTTCACATCTAGTTCCTGCGCCATGATGGATGATCCAGAATGGCCACCATTATTGTTATCATTTACTCAGTGTTCTCCAATGTGCTTCTCTCTTTGGGAAATGAAGATTTATATGCAGACATTAACCCTCTTGACCTTTAGGACTACTCCACTTCTCTTAAAAATCTGTTTCTTTTGAGTAAGACAAGTCCTCCTACTATCATGTTCTAATTTGGAGGGTGATTACATCACATTTGAGATTTGGATAGGCAACTGTCAGTGCCTGTTATAAGCTGAGTTCTGAGTAATAAGACAGAGTCAACCATATGAAGATCTGAGGGAAGAATATTCCAGAGAAGAGAGCAGCACATGCAAATCCTTGAGTGTCAAACTAGCTCAGTGTATTCAAAAAACAGAAAGATGTGGGGTTGGAGCACAGTGTTACTAGAGGCAGGGGAATGGGAGGAGGTGAGATGTGAAATGGTGTTGTGTTTAAGAATCTACACTCAGGATTTTTTTTTTTGAACCTACCCTCTAGAGCCTAGGTTTAAATAACAGACCCGCCATTTATTATTTATTTGGCTTTGCACAAATTACCTAACCTATCTGTGTCTTGAGTTCTGCGTCTTTAAAGTAGGTGTAAATAACAATACACAACTCATGGAATTATTGAAAAATGTAAAACAAGACATAAAAAACAATTTACACCAGGGCTTGGGGTGTATAGGTGCTCAATAGATGTTAGCTATCATTATTAAGTCACTGGTTCAGAGTTCAGATTATGTAGGGTCTCAAAGATGTTTTGCTTTTATTCAAATTAAATTGTGCAGTCATTGGAGTGTTTTATGCAGGGAGTGAACTAACATGATTAGAATTTTTAGAGAACAGTTTTTTCCTACCATATTTAGATTGGAGTATGAGGCAGGAGGTGAGTAGATGCAGTGTGTTAGTGTGTAAGTGGGACTCACATCAGTAGGTTTGACTAGGGTGAACGCATGGGCAAAGGAGGTAGAACTAACAATTTGTTGACAGCTTATTTTTGAGTTTGTGGTTAAAGGAAATAAAGGATTCTGAATATTTGACCTAGGAAACTGGGGAAATGATTATGTTCTTTATTAAGATAAAAAAGGGCCCATAAGATTCACAAAATTGACAAAGGGATCTATGGAACAAAAAGATTAAGACTCTTGCTTTAAATTTTTAATTCTTTGTCCCTGAATCTGTTTTTCCATCTTTTTTTTTTTTCTGAAATATAGTTGATTTACAGTGTTGTGTTAATTTCTGGTGTATAGCATAGTGATTGTTTTATATATATATAAATATATATATATATATTCCTTTTCATATTCTTTTTCATTATAGGCTATTACAAGGTATTGAATATATAGTTCCCTGTGCCAAACAGTAAGACCTTGTTGTTTATCTATTTTATGTATAGTAGTTAGTATCTGCAAATCCCAAACTCCCAACTTATCCCTCCCCTCATCTCTCCTTGCCTGGTAACCATAAGTTTGTTTTCTATGTCTGCAAGTCTGTCTCTGTTTTGTAAATAAGTTCATTTGTGCCATTTTTAAAGATTTTTCCACATTTCTTAAGACAGTTTTTCTTTTATCTTTCCCAAGAGGATGGGAAAGAGACTTTCCCCCAATTCACATACTTGATCTGATAATAAAACAATTTGTGACGATGATCTTTGTCAAACTGGTTTACCACAGAGCAGAAGTGAGAACATAATGAATTTAACACTCCTTTGTTGAATTTGTCCCAAGCCTTTCAAGGCCCAGCTGTTCAAGTTTAGCAAGTGACTCTCATGAAAAGTGATTTGTAGTTATTTTCATTTTTATTTCCCCTATCTTTTTTGCCAGCTGTTTGAGCCTATTTTTTTTCCTATAGCTGGAAAATAATTTTCATTTCTCTTGTTCCCAGAATCAACTTGAACGGTAGACAGACCAGCCATTTCAGTTGAACCCTACTGCATTTCTTTGACATGGTCCAGATGGCCTTCAGTGATGGGTAGGTACCTGTTCCCTCACACATTGTCCCTAACAGTGTCTCTGAGGATACAGTCTATGTGGGCATCCATCTTTGCACATCACTTGGATTTTCCTTTCCTACATGTTTTACTGAAGATCCACAGCATCTAAAAAGGAAATTCATAAAGTTTTTGCAAATGATTCAGACTTTATTGCATTTTGATGACAACAGTAACAACAGAACCCAAACCGTATAAATTTTAATTGTTGGCAAGGACCACTCTTGTGTTTGTTTGGCTCAGCAAGTACTGTATTTCAGAGGGTAGATGGATAGATGATAGATAGATAGATAGATAGATAGATAGATAGATAGATAGATATAGATACAGATATAGATATAGATATAGTTGTTCGACATACCTAAAGATGGTATCACTGACATGCTACTAGTATTTGGGCACTTAAATTATTTTTCCAGTCATAATGATGACATGAGTTAAACCACTTCTTTCTACTTTTCTTCCTTATGGTGAAAATTGCTACATCAGTCAGGACCTTTTTGGTTGCAAAATATGGAAATCCAACTTGAGCTAGTTTTGGCAGGAAATCTAGGTTTAAGAATCAAAAGAAGAGTTAAGGAAATTTTTACAAGGCAAGGAGCAGTGCCAGGGGTCTTAGGGCCTGACATCTGAACTCTTTCTTTCCATCTACCATCCTTTTTTCTTTTCTCTCAGCAGAGCATCTTCTTTCACTGACAGATTTAAGGCTGTATCTTTCTAGTTCTAGTATCAGGAAGGAAAGGATTCTACCTCTCAGTTCCACAGGAAAAAATCTTAAAAAATAGTGGTCAGGTCAGATCAGAAACCCAAAGATGGTCAAATTACTGTGACAAGGGAATAAAGGTTACAGAGTAAGCTAGCAGCCCCCAGACCATGAATCTGGAGTGGGTAAAGAGGCAGGTCCCCAAAAGAATGTGGGGATGCTGTTCTCAGAGGAAGAGACAGCTACTAAACAAAACAAAACAAATTAAAAAAACCAAACAAACAACAAGTCTTCACTAAAAAAAGTCCATTTGCAAGATGGCCAGTGGGAATTAGAAATTAACTTGGCATCTAGGAAATATTTACTGGTTTAAGAGTGGTGCCCACCTCTGAAACCTCTCCTTAGTTTTCAGTCCCAGACAGTTAATCTCATTGGGTGATTTTCTTAACAAACTTAGATTTCTAATTCATGATCAGCACTTTTCCAATAATCAAATCCCATTGAATTATTTTGCTTTCTTGATGTCTTTGTTTTAATTTGGAGAAGTCTATGTTTTATTCTTTGTCTATCATGCTTCAGGGACTTTCTTTTTCAAGAAGTCATTTAGTATATAACCTATCTGAACTTCTTTGGGGGTTAATCGGTATTTTCTATGCATACTAATCCCTGGTTGGTAGACTAGAACAGAATTACTTGGAGTAAATAACAGATGTGTCTAGAAGGGATTTTATTTATAACTGGGGTAATCCCCAATTTACAGACAAAATGAGATTCAGAGAAGGTAAGTGATTCGCCCAAGGCCACATCTCTCATTATCAAAAAAGCCACTATTAAAACCCCAAGACCACCAGACTTCCTTAGTTTTGTGTCATTTCCATTGTATCAGGCTTAGTGAAGAAAAAGTGAGAATAAATTCAACAGGAACAAATGTGAAGATCAGGTTGGATCATCCCAGCTCACTGTAAAGAACACTGGCTGCCTTTAGGACTTAGAATATATAGCTAGCCTGATAAGGAAGCAGCAAAGGGGCAGTGCCTTGGGCAGAGAGATACTTGCCTCCCTTGTGTGGGACCCTCAGTGTTAGGAATGTGGTGAGCGCCCTGGAAGAACTCTCAGAGGAGAAAGATTCCTCTGTCTCCGTTCAACCCAGATCTAGTCAGATTCTACTCATCATATGTCTGTCCGAGCAGCCCCATTTTCGTTTTGCCACTGCTGCCGCTGCAGTTCTGGCCCCTCTCATTCTCCCTGCTCCCAAATGGCCTGCCTCCAACCCATCGTCACCATAGTGATCTGTCTAAAATGCAAATTGAATCGCATCATGCGCCAGCTTAAAATAGTTTAGTGTCTACTCCTTCTTCCAACCACACAGAGTGAAGTTTACTTCCTTGACCCCGACATTCCTCTCTGCTTCTTCAGTCTTGATTCCTGACAGCCTTGGCCCCTGATGTGCTAAGATTTTGAACTGATCTTATAATTAGAACTCCTAGAAGTTAGAGGTATGGAGCCTTATGTATCTTTACATATCTGGTAATGCACAAATATTTATTGAACCGAATCTCTTTTGAGTCCAGAGTAAGTCTTAAAAATCAGAAGAAACAAACTCACTTAGTGAATAAGTCAATGTTTTGAGGACAAATCTGTAACTAAATCATTGCCCTCATATTTTACTTCCTTAGTCTTCAGAAACTAGGTTCATTGCTATTGTAATATTATAAGCTACTGATTAAGTAAATGGAATTTGAATTTTGCAATCTGATTTGCAGCTTGAGGGAATATCTTAGCTCTTAATGCAAGGCTAAATTCTGACTACATCTAGGCAAAGAATTTTTCTAATTTGGTTTTTGATGTTCTGGGACTTTTTTTTCTTTTGCCTTTTGGGATCTCTTCTTATACATTTCTGTCCCATTTTCAGTTTGGAAAAACAATACATGAAACCAAAAAAGAGCAATTGCTACTAAGGGGCAGAAGATTGTAAGCCCTGATAAACAGAAACAAACCACTGCTGGAAGACAGATGTAATTCTATTAGGGCTATCTGGTTGGGAGTTCACTGACTCCAATGTCTGGGGACCTCTCTAAAGGTGGAAAGTCCTTCTGCCTTGCTCAGTTTTCAATTAGAAAGTTAAAGCTTTGGCTACATTTTCATTGAAAGAGTGAAGATTATTTTGAGATTGTTAGTGAGTATGTATCTTGAGATATATGTGAAATTGGAGACATTTTAGCATAATTTTACTACTCTCAGATCCCTCTTAAAATAGTATCCATTAAAAACTCCTGGGTGGTATATGTAGGAAAGATAAGGAATCTAGGAAAGGATGGACCTAATTTAGTGGTAGTAACTCCCCTCTAGGGAGGCTGAGTTCAGAGAAGTTCAGAAATATTTCGAATTACACTGTCCTCGGAGGGGAACAGTTTTGGTTACAGTCAAAGTATAGAAAGGGGATAAACATGGGAGATGGTGGGGGGAGTTCTGACCATGGGTATATCTAGGTATAAACTTCAAAACATCAGGTATCAGCTTACCCATAGCAAAATAAAGTCTGGGTCTTGCCTTCCTGATCCTAATTGCATTGGTCTGGATTCTTTCTGGCACTGGGTGAGCCTGGGCTGTCATTGTCAAGCATCAGTGACTCTGAATGGGTAGGAGGCAGAGACTGAGGTCCTCATTTCCAATTCATTGGCTTATTCTCTCTCCCTACTGCCTAGGCTGTGTCTGACACAAAGGGACACTTTATAAAAATTTATCGCATAAATCATAACTTACCCTTTCCGTTATAGATGTAGTTCAGAAGACAGGTAGAGCATTCATAGAGATGGTTTCTGAGAAATTCTTAATTTTAAAGACACTTCCCCTCCTTTTAAAGCCCTCTCACTGTTGGCTCCCATGACTATTGTCTTCTGATTATGAGCATCTCCAAGATCAAGTCTTGTCCTCCAACTCTCTGGACACTTTCTGCTCTGATGAGTCCTAGCAACCTCAAGACGAGTGGTACCCAGATATACAGCTCTGTCCCTACATGTTCCCAACAGGCATACTCTTACTGTCACCCGTCTGGGGTAATTTTTATCTGGCTCCCCTTTTCTTGGCCTATTCTCTATACTCCTGGACTCCAACCATGGATCTCATGGTTCTTTTCAAGCATCCAGACTTAACTTTGGACTCTTTTTTTTTTTAAAACTCTTTAGACACATATCCCCATATCCAGTCAGTTAATATGTCTTACTCATCTTCCCTTAGACCCTTTCTCATTTCTGCTTCTTCCTTTTTATTTCTCTTATAATCACCCTGCCCAAACCCTCTGTCCTCATGATTATATTCTTTATGGATTATTACAACCTCTTACAAGTTTTCCTGCCTGTAATCTTCACCATCCACAAATCATATGGCATTTTGATATAGACATTTTTTTCCTAAACAGATTTTCTCAAGTTACCAGCTTGCTGATTTATATACAATTTTAGGTCCCACTATTTGGCAAAATGCTTTGCAAACCCAGTGATCCCGTGTTCTTGCAAACATATAAAGCTCTGTCTTTTCCCCATGATTTGTTTTATGATAAAGTGCTTGCTTGGAAGCTCTTACCTTTGCTCTCTGCCACCTGTTAGGACTCAGTTCAAGCATCTCTTAGCACTTTCATGAAATTTGATGTGACTGTTTTACTCTTCACTGCTCACATCCTTAGCTAATCTGCAGCCTTTACAAGTTGTGCTGCTTTGGCTTTACTCTTGTTTTACCTGTAATAATATGCTGCAAATTTCTTGACGTTAGAGATCTTATCTTGCCCATCTCCTTGGTTCAGACCTAAGTATCTGCAGCATTCTTTGGGCTTCATAAATATGCCCTCTGCTTTAAAAATATCATTGGTACATTTATTTTATTTTGTCATTTCTAATTGCCAGTCACTAGATATTTTAAACCCTAAAAAGATATCCACTGTTATTTGAAGCTGTTTTGTAGTTCTTGTAGTCTAGCATATTTCGGGTGGGCATTCCGAAGGATAAAATGGCTAAAGAGAGGAGAGTCCCTCTGTGTTTTAATGAGCTATTCTGCAAGCATGCCAAGATAATGTTAATTCCATAATCCTCTCTATAGAGAAAAATTTATTAGGGCTAATTTGATATCCAGAAATGTTATAGTCATTATTTTTATTCTTGTTTTTTCATATTCGAAAACAAATGAACTCTACTTATTATTCTCATCTCCAGCATTTTCCATGCTCATCCTTGGTCTCTTAGTAGCAGTAGTAGTATTAAGTAACATTGACAGTAAAAGTAGTGGACGTAACAGCACCAGTCGAAGTAACAGTAATGTCTACCATTTATGTGTGTGTTGTGTATCAGGTGCTGAGCTAGGCATTGTACACACATTATTTCTTTTATCTTTATAAAATTCTATGGAATATTAATACTCATCATTACAAGATCAGTCAACTTGTTTGAAGAGGCTGATAACTTCCCAAAGGACTACAGTTAGTAATTGGTAGATATGGATACCAAGCTCAAACCCGTCTAATTTCAAATCCAGATTCCTCTAATATTATTTAACTCACTGAAATCAATGGAAAAAGGCTTTTTTTTTTTTTAAAAAATAGATTTTTATAAACATTCTTTGGGGTCTCCTTTTATGCTGTGTCTGCATGAGATTAGTTGAATCCTGAGTTTTCTGAAGTAAATAACCATACTAATGTATAGCCTATCCAAACTTGGAGAACAAATTTGAACAATTCAGAGCTCCAGCATAGGAAACTCAGCTCTTCGACTCATTATCCACTTATCGGGCACTTAGGCTTGGGTTTTTGAGATATTTATATTCATGTCAACCAAATGTGTAGTATTCCAGAGCTCATCTTAATCTGACTTTTCCAATCTGGAATGATAAATCTATTTAAAAATGATATAAAAGTCCTCAGCATTCATGATATAAAGAACTTGCAAGTGTTTTTTGAGTATATTGAAGACTGACACTGTGGAACCTAAGTTATTTTATTGAGTTAATCTTAGTAGTAATTTTGGCATTTTTCACTTATTTCAGATTTCAGTCAGAACGTGCTCTTCGCAGGGCAGCTGCTGTGTGTGTTGGCGATGTAACGTGTGAAGCTGGTCCGTGGTTGAACTAGTCGCTGTCTGACAAATCTTAAGTTATTTGTGGTTCGTCTTATAGTCCTATGTGATGTGTGCATGATCTGCTCTTGGCGCTCACTCAGAAGAGGAAAACCAGAAACATTTAACATATAAATAGGAGTATTTTTGCACTGGCCTTTTGGAAGCTTTAAGATTGTTTAGTTGTTTCAAGATCATATGCATTTTGTTTTTCACCAGATCACGCTGGTTAATAGTTGAGAGGTGTGCAGTTATAGAATTAGTGTTTCTCTGATTTCATCTCTCCGTACTATTGCGGAACCTTCAATTCCCCTCTAGGCGGTGTCTCAGATACCCGAGACCAGTCTCTTGCTTTAGTATTGGTACCACGATGGTGAATATGGTTCTGGAAAACTTCTGCAAATATGCCTCTTACTTTTGCCAAAACTGCAGCTTCCATTCTCTGTGGATACCAAAGCTGCAGTTGTAAGGATGTCAGAAGCCGTTCCAATCCTTCGAAGCTGAGCATAGGATGGCCTTACATTGTGCCACGTGTCCTGCTAGATGGAGAACCTTCTTCTCTCAGTATTCCTCTGGAATACTTAGTCCCCATTCTCAGGTTGAGCCGTTTGTGTTCCTGACGGCTTGTAGCACTTTAGTGTAGTCACAGTCATTTACAGTAGACTTGGGCCAAGTTCACGGGCTCTGGGGCTAAGGACACATCTGAATGTCAGTTAGATGCTGTGTTTGAAATTGCTGCTCTTTTTCAGCCTGAGGGTGGGTTCCTTCCCAAGAGGCATTTAGCTCTGTCATGCTAATTAACTGCTGGACCGCAGTTCCAGAATCTTTCAGATTTGCCCTTTGGACATAGCTGAGTCTTAACGCATTTATGAGATTGGTCTGAGTTAATTCTACATGTTATTGTGAGCTAAGCGTTTGTGTTAGCAAGAAGTGCATTCTTTTCTGAAATGCATGAGTCGTTATGTTTTAGTTAATGCAAGAAGAATCTAAGATAAATTTGTTTTAGGTGGCCCTGGCGATAGTTTTCTCCTCCCTCCCTCCCTCCCTATCTCCTTGTTTGCTTTCCTCCCTCCCTTTCTTCCCTTCTCCCTTCTTTTCTCTTTTCCTCCTTTCCTTCCTGTATTAACAGTTCCCCTGTGCAGGGGTAGGGGTGAGCTTTCAGTCCAAATAGAGTTTTTGTGCCTCAGTTGCATACACAGTGCTGCTGTATTAGAGCTTCTCTGCCCTGTGACTTTTGGTTGACAGCTAGTGATGACTTACATTGTTATTGTTTCAAATTTACAACAACTCTACTTTCCATGCCCTGCTAGTTATTGTAGGTAGACACTGCTTTCCAGTTAAGGGGAATCCATCCTCATTTTCCATCATAGTCAGATCACACGATACATTATGCATTCAAACTTTTCTCAAGTTATGATGTTTGGTATTGTGATACACTGTGTTGCACCTAATCTTCATATCAGTCAGAAAATCAGTATCGGAAGTCTGAAGAGTCTTAAGTCGTGGCATTTCGTGAATATTTATCTACACATCTAGAGTGTTTTTGACAGAAGGACTGACTTAACCATACATTCAATATTGAGTAATGAGCAAACTTCTTGTGTGAGAAGAAAACTGTTCTGTGTCAGGTACTATTCTGGATGCCGGGGTACAGTGGGGAGACCAGCCCTGGCACTCTTGGAGCTTATGGTGCCATGGGAAAGGGTATTCATTGAACATGTAACTAAGAGCACAGTATGTCTTGTGAGCACAGAGCTGGAGGATCTAACAGAAAACTTGTCCCTTCACTGAACAAGAGAGAAGCAATGTGAACATATTAATTTCAATGTCTAGTGGCAAATATCAATATTTGGTTACGTGATAGTGGTTGGGTGGTGTATGGGAAGATTTAGGAATAAAATACTGAGAGAAGGCATTATTCTTCAGCACATCCAAGTATAGCTATCATGGCTCAGTTTCAGTTTCCATTACTAGGGGAACTTAAATTAAAAAAAAAAAAAATCCATGCGGGAGAAAAGAAAATCTTTGTCTTCTTTTGGACAGATGCCTGACCAAACAGATGGACTTTGCCTAATGCCCTAGACTGCCAGCTTATTTGTGTGCTTTGGACCAGAAGAGAAAGATTTCAGAGTTATACTAGCTTTACAGAAGAAACATTATTTTATAATCTGCTATATGCAATTCTAAAAATTTTCTCAGTGTATAGGAAGAAAAGCATCTATGAGGCCATCAGATTTCAGGATTCTTAGACTATGCAGATTAATGATCAGCATCCTCAAGTGCACCTGGAGGGATACCATTTGGCAGGTTGAAGGGCACAGGTGTGAAGCCAATACTCTGCACTAAGTAAAAATTTTCTAAGTGATTTCCAAGCAAGCTGCAAATATTGTACCTTTTATCAGTTTAGTCCATTGCCACTTATATTAAGTGAGATAACAGATATGAGGATTTTGCAAAGCAAATAATAGTGAACAAATACAAGTTATTACGATTGTATCCTTGTGCAGGTAATTTATATGGTAATTGTGAGTCTGTTTATGTCCAGGAAGAGACAATCATGAGAACATAATGATCCCACAGTACAAGTATGCATTTATTTAATTAAATTTATTTTATGAATTAAATTAATCTACCCCCTCCCTGGATTTTTCTGTCTGAAGCTGTGGACTACATGAGTTGCTAGTGACTGTAATTGCAAAGTTTTTGTGTCCCAGGATGGGGACCACATACTATTATTAATTTGGTGACCAAGGAAATCTCACTCAATGTGTACATCAAATGAGAGATTTTAGATGAGGCATCTGTGTCTAAGCAGCCATCTTTCTCTAGTCTCTGTTTTTTTCCTTTCCCTGGGGCATAGTCAAGTAGGAAATGGCTCTTTCTGAGACCTCTATCCAATATCCTATAAAAGTATTTAACATGACTGTAATTGGCACTGACTTGAAGTCGGAGATGATGGAGTTTGGTTTCCAGGTCTGCCAGTTATTAATTGTGGTCTTTTGATAAGTTATCAGGCTCTCTGGGTGACTGATGTATGTAAATGGAGACTGGGAAGAAGCTGCCAGGTGGGCAGGAGGAAAAGCAAGATAAGATGCTGTCCTAGAAGCCCTGTAGACTGCCTCTTGGAGAGTTGTTGAATCCTGAATCCTGACTTTTCTAGAGGTACTAACGTCTGCTCTAAACAAATTGTGTCAAATGCTGCCAATTGGTTGATGAAACATTAATCAAATGCTTGATCACCGAGAAACAAAAGAGAGAAATGAGATGAAATGAGTTGGGTGCTGCTGGGGAAAAGGAGCCCCCCAAAGTGCTTCCCCTCACCCCCTTTGTAATGGGAGAAATAACAGCTTTATTATGCTGTACTGGGAATCAATCAATAGAGAGGAAATAGTTGATAATACTGGAGAGAAACAGACACAATTCCAGAGCAATACCCTAGAATAGGATATTAGAGGTAGGTAGGAGGGATATAATATTTAAGAGAAAGTGCAAGTCTCTGCCTATATCTTCCATGGTCCTCAAGTAAATTAATTTTTAAAAATAAAGTGCTTTTTCACCTCCATACTTCTGTGGTTGCCGTTTCTCATGCCTGGAATATTTCTAATACTCATTGTTGAAGGGTTATAACTTCCTTTAAAACAAGTACTAAGTTTTCTGTTCTTAATGAAGTCCCTCCAACCACAGGGACCATCTAGAAAGAGCAGTAAGTAGACGCTATCAAACACCTAAGATGGTAACTAAAGTTGGAAATTAATTTGATTTCAGTTATTTGTCAGACTGTCATGTTAGTTTGTGTAATTTTTTTGTCACAAGAAAGCTTTCAAACTCCACTATTTACATTTAAATTTATGACAATAAAATAAAATAAAAAATTCATTTCTTCAGTCCTACAGCCACATTCCAAGTGCTTATCTGCCGTAAATGGATAGTGGCTACAGTTTTGGAGAATGCTGACATATAACATTTCCATTTATTGAAGAAAATGCTGTTGGACAGCACTAGGGTGAACTTTAAAATACTCCGCAGATATAGTTAGGATACTTGCATATACAATGCTTGATGCCCCACCATAATGCACAAGTAGACATAGACATAAACACAGGCATGTATAAACACTGGGCTGCCACTAACTGGAAATTATCTGGATGCTTCATAGAGAATGCACTTGGGCAGAATTTTTATGAAGAATAAACTTTTGATCGGGGAAGGGAGGAATCATTCGTAATTGAGGAAACAGCGTGAACAAAATTGTCGGAATGTGAGAGTGCACAGGAGGAAGCTAGTGTGCCTAGGCGTTCAAGGTGAATCTCTGATGCTCTAGAACTGTATTAAGCGAAACAAACAAACGCAAAAAAACCCTCAAACAAAAAGCAATATTCCCCTGCCAGGAAAAAAAAAAAAAAAACGCAGGAATTTTGGTTTGGGCATTCTCAAAGGAATAAACGGGAAGTAAGATGTCATTTATTAGTTGGGTTACTGCCAGTGCCTCTTGTGTGGGCTTCTGATGAGGCTTATTTGGAATATGCAGTTTACATCAGTGTTATAATCTCTCCCGTTTTCTCTCCATAAATCCCAAATTGGGGACATTTCCATACTCAGGCCAGCTTTTTTGGTAAAGTGAGCTAAAGTGCTGCCAGCTTCCTTAGACACACAGGTGAGGAAGAGAGACAGGCTAGAAGGTCAACCTCGGCATATGGAGGAAATAGGCAGCAGACAAGTGGGTGTACATTGGTGATGCTCTTTTCCCTCACAGTGACTTCATCCATTTGTGATCATGACCCAAGCAGAGTCCTACTATTTATGTTTTATATATTCAGTAACCTTGTTGAATGTGCTTATAAATTTTGTTAAGTCTAATTATCTAATTTGCTCAGGTTTTCTATGTAGGTGGTCGTGAAACCTGGAAAAAAAAGTGGGGAGAGGATTTGGATTTTCCTCTTCAGTCTTTCTATTTCTTTTCTTTTCTTTTCTTTTCTTTTCTTTTCTTTTCTTTTCTTTTCTTTTCTTTTCTTTTCTTTTGTTTCCTTTTCTTTTCTTTTCTTTTCTTTTCTTTTTAACTGTATTATTATATTGACTTGAACATCTGATACAATACTGTACAGCAGAAGTAATAACAGTTTTTTAAAATTATAGTTGACTTTAAAGGGGATTTTTCAAAGGTCCATCTTTAAGCCTAATACTCACTCTAAAGATATTTGTAAATACATTTTCTCGGGTTAAGACAGTTTTCTTCTAATTCTAATTTAACAGCTTTTTAAAAACCAAGAATAAATACCGAATTTTACCCCAAGCTTTTGGGCTCTAAAAATATATTTAGAGAAGTCATCTCTCCCTTCATTCGTTGAGATGGTAAATTTTATTGATCGATTTTTCTTATTGCTTAGTCACTCTTGTTTTCCAAGAAAAGATTAAAAAGTACATGTTTGTGAGCATATTCTTAATATAACCTATTGGATTTGATCTGCAAATGTTTTATTTGCGAATGTTTTATTCAGCTATTTATGTATATTTCATAAGTAAAATTGGCCAATGTGTTTATTTCCTTATACTCTGAAAGTTTCAGTATCAGGATTTATTGGCCTAATAAAACAAGGTAAGTGACTTTTATTATTTTTTTATTTCTCTGGAACAGCTAGTGTAAGATTGGGATTCTCTGTCTCTTGAAGGCTTGTCCATTAAGTGTTCCTGAACCAGAGTCCTTGTTGGGGGTTTGTAGACTATGGGGTGCTGGGAGAAAGAGAAATTTTTGGTTACTGCTTCAATTTATTTATTTGGTTATTGGTATAGAAATAATTTTATTGCCTGATTTTACTTCACAAGTGATAATCTCTCTTTGAAAATTTTAAACGTATTTCTTTTTATATCTATTTTCTTAGATGCAGACTTTCTTACTTACTTATCTATCAATCATTAATTAAAGCAATGGAGTGCCTTTTTAATTTTCTAATTATTGCCCATATTTGCTCCCTGGGGCTTGATGTTCATGTAGGTTTCAGCCTTCTACCATTTGTGGGGTGCAAGACTTAGTTCCCACCCTTCTGTTTTGGTCAGTGCCGCAAACCCCACAGCCCATGTGTGGTCCCAGCTTTCACGAGTTTTTTTGTTTTAACTTTTGCTTACTTCTGTGGAATATTCCTTTGTTTATAGCATCTGAAGTTTTCTTTTTGGCTTTGGAGCTCAAGTAGATACTTTCATGTAAGAAAATTATTCCTGTAATTTTATAGGTTTTGAGTAGAGAGGATGTTGTGTCAATGTGTGTTTATCAGCCATGTTTATCTTATGTAACTCTTTAAAGAAGATTTGCAATAAAAATGTAAAATAAAAAATAGAAGTTTGAGAAACTAGTAAATGAAAGAGTATTTAGGATAGAGGAAATTTAGGTGTGTTTGTGGAAAAATAGAGGAACCACAAAGAAAAGGAAGAGGGAGAATCATGGAAAAGATTGAAGAGGGGATGGTATACAAGACTAAGAGAGAATTTTGTTGAATGTGAAAGATGAGGACATGGGTTTGGCATGAAAGACGCTGGTCAGACAGCTTCACTTCAGTAAAGTCATGTTAAGCCATGGTCAGATCATCAACTATTTAGAGGAAGAACTTTGATTATGTCTGTATAGGATTGCTTGTTTTTTTTTGTTTTTGTTTTTGTTTTCCTTCCACACTGACCAATTCTTCTGACACCAGCGGGGTGACCTAAAATTCAATACAGTTCTGAGACTGTATACCTGGAGTTAGTGTCAGGTCCCACAAGTTAAAGGCTCAAGTCCCACAAGACTGCCTCTGCCCCTCACAGCACTTCATATGCCAATCACAAGTCCAAGCTGTCACCTGTACTCTTACCTGATTAGCTATAAATTGGAGGCTCCCACAACCCTTCCTGGGTTTGATAATTTGCTAGAATGAGTCACAGAACTCAATAAAACAGTTTATTTACCAGATTACCAGTTTATAATAAAAGGATACAATTTAGGAACAACTATATAGAAAAGATGCATGGGGCAAGGATGCATGGTGTACAGAGCTTCTGTGCCCTTTCTGAGAGCACTGTCCTCTCAGCATCTCCATGTGTTCACCAACAGGGAAGTTCTCCAAACCCACTAGGTTAGGGTTTTTATAGAAGTTTTATTACATAGGTGTGTTTGATTAAATCACTGGCCATTGATGATTCCAGACTCTCTCCCAGGAGATCAGGGGGTGGAATTGAAAGTTTCAACCTTGTAATCACTTGCTTGATTCCCCTGGCAACCATCTCTCCATCCTTAGGGGCTACCAGGAATCCCCAGCCACTTGTCTTCTCACAAAAAGACACATTGCTTCAGAGATTGCTAGGGTTTTAGGAGCTGTATGCCAGGAAACAGAAAGGGGTGGACAAAGACCGAATACAGGCACACCTCATTTTATTGACTTTGCTCTGTTGCACTTCACAGATACTGTGTTTTTTAAAAACTGAGTTTGTGGCAACCCTTCATCAAGCATGTATATCAGCATCACTTTTCCAACAGCATTTGCTCACTTCATGTCTCTGTGTCACATTTTGGTAATTCTTGCAATATTTTAAATTTTTTCATTATTACTATATGCTTTCATATGATGGTTAAATTTTTTAGCAATAAAGTATTTTTAAATTAAGGGATGTGGTTTTTGTTTTTTAGGCATAATGCTATTGCACACTTAATAGCCTACAGTATAGTGTAAAGATAACTTTTCTATTCATTGGGAAACCCAAAAATTCATGTGACTTGCTTTGTTATGTTACTTTAATTATTGTGGTGGTCTGGAACCAAGCTGCAGTACCTCCAAGAGACACCTGTATGTATTTCTTATATCACAATGTCAGTATGCACACAGATAATCAGTCTCTCAGGGATTAACTCTACAAAATCAACTCATAAGAAATTGGTGTCTAAACCAGAATGCCAGTGCTTTATAGTGGAAGGTATACATGCCATGAGGATTGGAATGTTTCTGTGGGCTGTTCAGTATATTCTCTCTGTATTAAAAAGTTACCCGTGAAATCAAATTACAAACAACAGGCTGGTTGCTGAGCACAGAATCAGAATAACAAGAGTTAACTGCATGATTTTAATGGCCATTGAGCTATGGTAGCCCAAAGAGCAATGTAGGAATCTACGTATCAAGAGAATAGGCTCATGGAAACAGCTTAAGTGTTCATTGATGGATGATTGGATAAAGAAGTTGTGGTATATCTATACAGTGGAATAGTATTCAGCCATAAAAAATAATGGACTCTTGCCATTTGCAATGACATGGATGGAACTTAAGGACATTATGCTAAGTAAAGTAAGTCAGACAGAGAAAAATAAATGCCACGTGATCTGACTTATATATGGAATCTTTTTAAAAGACAAACAAAACAAACAAAAACAAACTCATAGACACAGAGAACAAACAGGTGGCTGCCAGAGGTGGGGGTGTTGGGGGTAGAGGGTGGGCAAAATGAGTTAAGAAGGCCAAAGGTACAAACATCCGATTATGAAATAAGTAAATCATGGATATGCAATTAAAAAGAAAAGAAAAGAAAAGAGAGAGAACTGGCTCATTTAGACCTATTGGTCAGGGGACAACTTTATAGTACAGGTCATAACTGCCCTTTGACATCACTTTTCTATGCTTCATGCTAATTGTTCTTATTTACACATAGCAACAAACAATAACAAAGGATTATTATCACAGTTAATACTATTTCTACAGCTATGATTTCAGTCTCCATAACTCCTTGTTGATACATACTGTGGCCAGGCTATCTATAAATTCACTCATCTAATTTCATAATTATGTGAAGTATGTACCACTACCCTTATTTGATATTTGAGAAAACTGAGGCATAGAAAAGTTAGATAAGTTGAACAAAATTACTGCAAAAGTAGTTTAGCTTGAATTGGAATGATCTGTCTGTCTCCAAATCTCATGTCTTTATGATCCAGTTGATTAACTGCAAGCCTAGATAAGCTAATGATTTTCTGAGAGGACGCTGAGGGCATTGAGCCTGGATGTTCCTGAAACACTTTAGCCACTCATTACTGAGGGACATTTCTTGTACAGATGGCTAATCTCATTAATTACACTTCTCCCAATTTCATTCTCAGCATGCAAACTTGAAGTTATGAAGAGTATCTTGCTGACACCCCCATCTGCCTTACTAGAATACCTCTGTAAGCAAAAGAGGCTCTTCTGCAACAAGAGTGAGGAGGGAACAAAAATCAATTGGCGTAATAGTGAGAAATTGGGAGAGGACAGGAGGTAAAACAAGGACGTTTATATGTAGTAACTTGTGTGTTCTCAGTGAACTAGTAGCTAAGGTCATCATTTTGCTCTGACAGTAAGAAGTCCATTTTTAAGGTCAGTGCCTTTGAGGGTGTTGATGAAATTTAGACAAAGCAAGAGTGGGGAAGAAATAGGTAATGAGAATAAATTTGTACAGATCCAAGCAGGAGAGCCACAAAATCTACTTTGGTAATCCTCAGCTGCTGAGGAGGTTGCGAGAGTAACTAGTGAGTTTGTGTCCCTGGAGATCCACTACGCAATGGATATCTGTCTTGGGGTTCAAAACAGAGCTCTAGACTGGAGTTATGTGTTTGAGAGTCATCAGCTTAACGAGTGCTTGATACCTGAAGGAAATGTGATGATGAGATGGCCTAGTCAGAATGTGTAGAAGACCAAGAAGGCAACAGGACAGAGTGGAATCCTGGAGATGCAGTAGGGGTTGGGCAGGAAAAAGAGTAACCCACAGTGGAGACTAAGATGGAGCAGTGAGAAAGATGGAGGAAACTCACAAATGGAAAGACTAGAAAATCAATGTTTAAGATAGTGTGAATGGTCTGTGTATGTCTAATTCATCATCATATGTACTTTTTAGCAATAGATACTGGATGAAATAAATGAATCAATACTTACATTTTCTAACAAATTCTTTAAGAAGCTTGAGAGGCAGTTTGGTGACATGTAAAGAACACTGATTTTTACAGTTAGGAGCCCTAGGCTTACTCTTGGTTATTAATATTCTGTGTGACTTTGTGACCTACTTTCTCTAAGCATCAATGTTTGTGAAAAGTTTTTTTATACACAGAAAGGCACTATATCAAAAAGGATTATTGCCTTTTTAAACGTTGTTTAACATAAGAAGCTTAACTATTTATAGTTAAACTTCATTATTTAAAAATTGATAATTTGTGATGGAGGACAAATTTTAAACTATGGTTTTATAGGTAAATGTGTGGTGTAACCAAGATGACAATGGAGATAATTTCTATCTTAAAATCTTAACTAGGTCTTATATTTATGAAAGTTTTATTCATATATAAATTGTGTTTGAGACAATATTTTATTCAGCATTATCAGGGCTATTTCTTTTTGAATTTCTGTCCATTTTTGTCCTAAATTTTAAGGCAATATTATGAGATACATTTAGGATCATCTTCCTGGGGAACTGTCCCTATGTTATTAAAAGTAATGTGTTCTTTTTCACTACAACGTGAGTTTTGCCTAAAATTTCTATTGCCTGATATTAATATTGCCACAGTAGGTTTTGTTCCTTTGGTATTGTCTTGGTTTATCCTTTCCTATTTAAAAAATGTAATAACTCTGTATATTTGAGTATAAGTATGTTCTGTGTAAACAGCAAATAACCTTTATTTTTAAAATCGTATCTTAGAATCTCTGTTTTCTTTTGTTTGAGATTAATTTTTTTATATTTCTTGTAATTACTGATTTGGATTCATTTTGACTATCATAGTTTATCTCTTCTATTTATCATGGAGTTTGTTTTGCTTCTCTGTTTTTGTTTGAAAACTTATTTTTGAGTAATTACTTAGCTTGTATAAAATTACAGACTGACATTTTTTCATTGTCTTCTGGTCTGTATTTTTGCTGATATGAAATCTGCGATCCTTTTAATTGTTATTCTTTTATAGGTAATCTCTGTTTCTCCAAATTGCTTTTAAGATTTTTCTCTTTGACTTTGTATTCTAAAGTTTCATTCTGATGTGACTTGGTGCACATTTATTTTTATTCAGAATTAATTTTATTTGCTTAAATTGTGGACTGATTTTCTGTTCTGGAAGATTCTCCACTATTATGTTTAAATTTCTGTGTTACCACTATCTTCCCTATTATTTTTTCTGAAACTCTCATTGAGAATATGCTGGACTTTCTCAATTTATCTCTTTGTGTTTTAACCTTGTATTTTCTACTTTTTTCCAGCTCTGGGTAAGTTTTTCCAAACTATTTTCCAGTTTACTTGTATTCCCTTTTACTATGCTTATGTACTGTTTTACTCATTCATTGCATTTTAGATTTTAGTGATAATCTCTCTTTTAAATTCCTAGATATGTTTCTTTTTCTAATCTGCCTTTTAAAATAGTGTCAATAATTTTCATAGGGCTTTATTTCATATTCTTATTTTTTAAACCACTTACACTTATTTTAGAGTCTTCCCAAACTCTATTAAGGTCTTGTTTAGCATGCTAATTACCCTCTTATATTTATTTGCTGACTTTCTCATAGAGATCTATTTCCTTGCATGTTTTAAAATTTCTTAGGGTTAGCTCATAGTCACACTTATTTATCCATGGAAGTCATATGTGATGTGGATTCTGTATAAAGTGTTTGTGTCTTTTTGTTGTTTGTCTGCTTACTTCTGTGAGAAACACTAGTTTCTGTGTGCTTTTCTTTTCAGAATTCATTTTCCACCTTGAGTGCCCTGTGCCACTTGGGTGGTGCACATTTAGATCTCACACCTAGTTAGGTATACAATTTCAGTTTCTCTTGGGAAATTTAACTTTTCCCTATTCAGTATTTTGAACAGACCATAGGCTTCCTTGCTGCTTCTAGACCTCTTTGTGTGGAAAACATGGCTATATTAAGAGTCCTGGCTTTATTTAAGTACTTTATTTCCATGTCTCATATCCCTGGATAAAACTAGGTATTAAAAACCTAACCTTTTGCTGTCAAGATCTATATTGGAATCTCATGGATTCTTTCCCTCCCAGTAGGAAAAGTATCAACTCTTATCTTTACTCTTTCATTTATGAACTTATTATTTCCTTTAAGATTAGTTTTGTATTTTAAAAAGGTTATATTTACCAAGCATTTCTATATATATTTGAAGTGGAAGTTGAGTCTGCATCAGTGGAGCCAGTCATATCCCTAAGAGACGATATGTATTAGGCTAATTTTAATTAATACATATCTTAGGGGAAAAAAATCTATTTTCAAATATTTTTGTTTAGTGCCTTTATTTAAGTAACTTATTTTTCCTGGTTCAATTATTCTGAAATATAATGTTTAAAATTTTTGGAATAAGTTTCATGAGTATATAGACAGCTTAACTTTAATAGAAAAATTTTAATCTTGATAGAATATGTTGTAAAACTTACCTTAAAACCCTATACTTTGGCAGTGAATGTGAGAAAAACTAATCATTCTGCCGTGTGTTTCAGACCTTATCTCACTGGCCCCAACTGGGAACGTGACACTGCTACCTTCTCCCTTTTCTTTTTTGTACTCTAGTGAAGTGTTACACGAAATTGATAATATTTCTTGGTCTCATTCTGCTGTTTCTCACATACCTGACTCTTGCTGTCCCTTGTTGGAATTTTGTCCAGCCTTTCTGTCCTGAACCCGTCTACCTACCTCCCATCCCACACCCACCCTGCAACCTTGAGCTGCTCCTCTAGGACTCAGCAAGCACAGCACAGGTGTTGTATCCTTGGACAGTAAATGAATGAGTGGAAGATGGGGACGTGAGCTGCTGGAGTTCCCCAAAAAGTTATGCTGACGTCTTAGCCCCTAGTATGTGTGACTGTGACTTGATTTGGAAATAAGTTCTTTGTCGATGTAATCAAGTTAAGATGAGGTCATTAGGGTGAGTCCAACGTGACTGTTGTCCTTATAAGATGAGGAAAACACCACGTGATTTCAGAAACACACAGGGAGAACACCATGTGATGACAGAAGCAGAGTGGAATGAGGCAGCTACAGGTGAGGGGTGGTGAGGACTGATGGCTTCTTCCAGAACCTGGGAAAAAGCAAGGAAAGATTCTCCCCTACCGGCTTCACTGGGAGCGTGGCCCTGCTGACAACTTGATGCAGACTTCTGGCCCCTGACTGTTTTAAGCCACTCAGTTTGTGTTACTTCGTTACAGCAGCCTTAGGAAACTAATACAGGTTCCTTTAGGGAGAGCCTTAATGTTCTGCATTAATGGGCACTAGAATCTCTTAAACCTTCGCAGCTGGCGAAGATCACAAAACCCTGTCATCAAACTTGGAAACCTTTTAAGATGAGTAAGTATCGCTTCCATTTTGTCCTTTTTCATCCTTGTAACTGGTCATCTTTTCTTATGCTGCATAAGAGAATCTTCTCATTCCATGAAGAAATGGGATGGCCCACCCTTTTTTCACTCAGCCCGGGTCACTTCTGAGGAGTTACTTGGGGTTCATGCCCCATCTACTCCACTGTGGCATCTCTCTATCTCTAGCCCTGGTGTTCATCTGGGAAGAGAATGCTGAGATGGTCCAAAAAGGTGCAGCAGGTTATTCTCTCAAGTTTTGCCTTAAGATGTTGCCCCCTAGGCCTGTCTGTGCTGTTTCCAAAAAGAGTCAAACAAGAATAACCACCTGCGAGTGCTGCGGAGTCCACCACCCCTAGACTCTAAGGAAAGTGGGAAAGTGTGAGCTGACCCCTCTGAAACACCTTTCGTCGGTAAGAGCTTTACAACAGCATCTCCCTACCCTCTGATAGAAGTGAACCTTTATGGATTGCTTTAAAATGTCTTTTAAAGTGGCAGAAAAGTAGAATCACCTTGCTCTTTTTATAAAGGTCAGGTTGACTGACTGCCTCAAATGATCACACTTATTTTACTGAGTCATTCTTTTCCAAGAAGAATTCTGGTTTCTCTTTTTCTCCAGTGACCTTCATCCACCCACTTCCTACCTCTTCTGAGTGTTTTCTCCTTGCTGCCTCACCCACCTACCTACTTCCCATCAGTTTCCAAAAAGAAGCTCTGCATAAAGGATGTGCCTATTAATAATGGTGTTAAGATGGAAAGGCATGGCAGGAAATGAAAGCTGTTTGTCAAACATGAGTCTTTTGGGAGTTGGGGGGGCCAGAAGGGAAGAGTAAGTGTACCTCCATATCTCAGTGCCTACACCCTCTCTGCCTTCACTTCAGTCCTCTCCACTTAGTGCCCTGACATGGGCTCACAGCCTCAGGGTGAAGAAGTTACAGCTTCTCACATCTTCTCCTCATCCAATTTGTTCCCATTATCCTTTCCGAGAGAAGTTTGCATTAGCCCTTTTAGTCTATGTGTAAGGTGCTAAATGAGGAATACATTTATTGGATCCTCTTCCTTCACATGGGTTCAAAGCCTGACTCTTTTAGCCGTAATCAAATTATTTCACTTCAAGCTCTAATCAATTTCTTATCTATAAAGTAGGAATAATAATACCTACCTTGCAGAGTTGGTGTAAGGATTAAATGGCAATGTTCATGGCCTTGAACAAGCACTCACTAAAACAGATAATGTTTATTGTCATTGATATTGCTGATAACATTTGGCTCCATGCTCTCTTCCAGCTGGCTGTCAGTATTCTATTTTGGAACAGATTCTCATGTAAATCCATCAGGAAAGAGAAATCTTTGTCTACAGAAGAACCACTGTGCTAATGCTTTCTGAGATTTCTTAGGTACCGTTCACCTCTAAGAGGTGGTGGTGATGGAGTGGAAGGCACCTGGTTCCTTTTGTCTGGAAGCCCTTGTTGAAGTGATGCAAAGACCTCCCTGGCAGGCAAGAAAGGCATCAGGCAGGAGCTGGCGGGATGAAGGGCAGTGAGGCTATACCATGAGAAGACCTTGCTGAGGGGCCTGGAGAGGGCACAGCACAAGGGCGTGGGTAGCGATGCTCTGATGTAGAGCTCCAGTTGCTTAGATGCCTATTCATGCATCTTTCCCCTAACACTTCTGTGAAGTAGACATATACTGATTTTACAGACAGAGACCCAAGGTGCTGAGCTTACTTTCTCTAAGGTCGGTCAGCCAGCCAGCTAGTGGGAAGGAAAAAGTAACACCTAAGGAGTTTCTTCCATCTTTCTCCATAATGGCAAATGCTAATGGTGCCTTAATAAGTGACTCTTTCTATGTAGCTCCGAAATGAATTTAAAATTACATAGAAAGGAGTACAGTTTTCATTTACACCAAAGTGGGAGAGATTTCTGTCCCTTTCAATTGAAAATTTTGAACATGATAAAGAGTTGTAGAGTAAGTTTTACATGTTATTTGTTAGTTGGTGAGGAAAAATGCTAATTAAATAAATTAGTTGGGATGACCCATAGTTTATCATCTTGTAAATTTTTTTCCTTTTCTTCATTTCCCATTTCTACATCTGTTAGCAGGTTTTTGTAGAGCCCATGACTTTCTCCCACCCCTTTAATAATACTGTTTTGAAGTAAATAGCAAGAGAAGGCAAGGAAGAATTTCACTGTCAGATGTTATTTTCTATCTGCCTCTATTTAATCAGTGGTTTGCTGCTTTGTTAACTTCATCTTGTCATAGGATAAAAGTGAAGTAAGCCTTTATAAAATATATTATCGATTTTGCCAAACTCTAAATATGAACATGAAATAAAAATGAACATGAAAAATTACATAACCCTTAAGTGTCTTGGACTTGGATAAATGCCAGGGAAAAATTCATAAGGAACAAAGGATGTATTTAATCCCTTACTCTTACTGTCTTTCTCCAGTGCAGTGCGGTCAAAAGAGCGTGCAGTTTGGAGACAGGATAATTGCCCTGAATTCCAGAGCCACCCTTTGCTGGCTATGGAAATGGGGAGGCATTTAATTTTTTGAAATTTCAGTTTCTTGCCCATTATGTGGTAGGTTGTAGCTACAATCTAATTGGTTTATTATGAGGAACAAATGAGGTAACATGTATAGTAGAACTTTGTAAATTGCATACTGTGACAGTTAATTTTATGTGTCAAATTAGCTAGGCCACTGTACTCAGATGTTTGGTCAAACATTACTCTAGATGTTTCTGTGAAGGTTTTTTTTTTTTTTTTAAGATGAGATTAACATTTAAATCAGTAGACATTGAGTAAAATATATTACCCTTCATTCTGAGGGTGGGCCTCATCCAATCAGTTGAAGGCCTTAATGGAAAAAGACTAACTTTACTGGAAGAAGAGGGAATTCTGCCAGCAGACCACCTTCAAATTTGAACTGCAACTCTTCCCTGGGCTTTAGCCTGCTGACCTACTCTACAGGTTTGGTTGTGCCAGCTTCCACTATCCCATGAACCAATTCCTTAAAATCTATTTCTTTCTCTCTTTATTTATACTTCCTATTTGTTCTGTTTCTCTAGAACCCTAACTAATACACACACCATTATACAAAACAAAATATCTTTCATAACATCTTCTTTTTTTCATTAAAGACATTTAATTTTTCTCCATTTCTTATTTGCTATCTCTGGAAAGAATATAACTCCTTGATAAAGAGATCTTCCTTTTAATTTTTGGTCTACTTTATTGATTTGCATAAAATAAAGTTCACCAATTTTCTGTCCAATTTGATGAACTTTGACATTTTTATACAGTAGCTCAACCCACCAACATCACTATACAAAACATTTCTGTCACACCAACATTTCCAGCTGTCCTTTTGTAGTCAGTTTCCTTCCCTAACTTTCTGGCCCCAGGCAACCACTGATTTTCTTAGTATCATTACAATTTTGCTTTTTCTAGAATTTAATAAAAAATGAATTCATAGAGTGTACAGTTTTTGTACTGCTTAGTGTGATACTTTTGAGAGTCATCCATATTATTGCATGCATCTGTACCTTATTCCTTGTTTATTGCTGGGTAGTATTCTACTATAGAATAATCATATTTTGTTTATCCATGCATCAGTTGATGGATATTTAGATTATTTCCATTTTGAGCTAAAGGAAGTTGCTGTAAACATTTACATACGCATCTTTGTGTAAACATAAGCTTTCTTCTATGGCTATATATATAAAAAGGAAATTGCTGGGTCATAGAGTAGTGTATATTTATCTTTAAGAATATAAGAGGTCACCAAACCATTTTCTAAAGTGTGTTTCCATACATAACATATGAGTGTTCAAGTTGCCTCGTATTCTTTCAGACACATGATAATTGTAGCCATTGTAGCGGGTGTGTATTATCTTCCTGTGGTTTTAACTTGCATTTGCTAATGGCTAATCATGTTGAACATCTTTTCTTATGCTTATTTACCAACTATATGTCTTCTCCATTGAGCTCTCTATTCAAGTCTCTTACTCATTTTAAAAATGAGTTATTTGTTTTCTTGCATTAAGTTGTAAAAGTTCTTTATATATTTTGGACACAAGTCTTAATAGATAATCTAAATGCAAACATTTTCTTCTAGTCTGTGGATTACCTTCTCATTTTATTAAAAATACTGGAGAGCAAATGTTTTTATTTTTACAAAGCTTAATTAATCAATTTTTGTGTGCTTTTTGTGTCCTATTTAAGAAATTTGTCCTTATTCAAGATCACAAAGATTTTCTTCTATGTTTCTTCCTAGAAGTTTTGCAGCTCCAAGTTCATAGGTCTATAGTGTATTTTTAGTTTTATTTTATATATGGTAAGGGTAAAGTACATTTGTTTTGTTTTGACCTTGAATGCTCAATTGTTCAAGTACCATTTATTGAAAAGGGTATTGTTTCCCAACTGAATTACTTTGTTGCTATTGTTGAAGTCAGTGATCATATAAGTGTGAGTTTATATCTAAATTCTCTATTTAGTTCCATTGACCTGCATATCTATTTTCACACCATATCATGCTGATTTGGCTGCTAAGGTAATAAAGTAAATCTTGAAATCAATGGAGTATGTCCTTTAACTTTGTTCTTTTCCCAAATTGTTTTGTCTAGTCTACATAAATTTTATAGTGATTGTCAAAAAAAAAAAAAAAGCCTCATGACCATTTGATTGGATTTCTTTGATCTGTATTAGTTGGGAGAAATTATCTTTAAAAAACAATCTCATTTAAAACAACATCAAAAAGAATAAAATACTTAGTAATAACTTTAACCAAGGAGGTAAAAGGTCTATACACTGAAAACAATAAGGTATTGATGAAAGAAACTGAAGAGGACACAAATAAATGGAAAGATATTCTGTGTTCATGGACTGGAAGAATTAATATTGTTAAAATGGCCATACCACCCAAAGTGATCTACAGATTCAATGATATCCCTATCAAAATTCCAATGGCATTTATTACAGAATTAGAAAAAAATCCTAAAATGCGTATAGAACCACAAGAGATCCCAAATGTCCAATGCAAACTTGAGAAAGAAGAACAAAGCTGGAGGTATCACAAGTCTTGATTCCAAACTCTGTTACCAAGATATGGTAATCAAAATAGTATGGTATTGGCATAAAAACATATACTTAGATCAATGGGACAGAATAAAGAGCCCAGAAATAAACTGATACTTATGTAGTCACTTTTCAACAAAGGAGCTAAGAATATACAATGGGGAAAGGATATTTTCTTTAATAAACGGTGCTAGGAAAACTGGATAGCCATGTGCAAAAGAATGCCATTGAGCCTTTATCTTATATGACTCACAAAAATCAACTCAACATGGATTAAATACTTGAACATACGACTTGAAGCCATAAAACTCCTAAAAGAAAATAGGAGTGCTTAAATTATAGGGGCAAAGGCCAAACTCCTAGGGTCACCAATTTTCACAGTTCAGCTCTAGAAGATGATGTTCAGTCAAACTCTATGTGCATCATTTTCCTGAGTTGTGCAGCACAGTCCTTGCTGGAGTGCATGGCAGACCTGAGAACACCGGGCCTCAGTTAAGTGAAATCCCTTTTCAGTTAGTTGGAAATTTAGCACAAAACTAGAAGACACTTCCCATCTCAATAAGCATGTAGCTTACTGGAAATTCATCCTTCTTGTTTCCTCTTGGGTAATCCGTCAAACTCAAGACAATCACAGAGATTAGAGAGTTAAAATTCAGAAGAGGCCACCCTTTGAAAGTGCTGTAGTGAGCTGAAATAATCATCCACTTCTGGAAGGTGAACCATTGTGTGAGGTTACCACAGGACATAGAGTCAGATTGTGCAGATTTGAGTCTTGGCTCTGCCTCTCGTTAGCTGTGCGATCTTAACTTCTCTGTGCCTCAGTTTCCTCATCCATAATATGGGTATAAAGATTGTACTGTCATTATGTAGTTGTTGTAAGGAATACAAATGTGAGTTAATACATAAAGGGATAATGGAATATATAAAATGAGCTACAACATAAATAGAGACTTGGAAGAGTATCTGGCATTCAGGATACATTCCAATGTTAGCCATTTTATAATTATCTTTATTTAAAAACTATTAATAGCCTGTTAGGTGGTTCCTGTATAACCTCAGGAAGTAAAGACATTTTTCCTTGGTTACATTGTTTCAGTTCTTTATCTGTGCCCAATCCTACAGGGCTTTGCTGTCAGCCAAGATTCCAAGCTGCAAATTGAATTGATAAAATAATCCCCTGTGATTACTTCAGATGTTTCTTCCCAGGAACATTTGCATTTTTTTAGGAAACTCTGGAAGATACAAAAACTCACTAGTTCTAATAAATTAATTGTTCTTTCAGGCTTTTCAGGCAGGTCTGCTATGCTGCACAACTCCAGGGGGTGCCCTACTTGGCAACCAGTGAAGGGAAGAATTTGGTATAGTAGTTTTCAAAACTTGCTCACTGGGATCTCTGGGGTTATGGAGGGAGTAGAAAGAACTCAAAGGACCCCACTTTCCCCTCCCACTTGTAGGATCTTTTATCTGATTTTATATTGGACATCTGTCTATTTTAAAAAGAAGGTTTGTAGTGCACAGGTTTAGCGGTAGGATTCTTCTTTTTTTTATGAAGGAATTTATAGAATGGAAATATATTCTCACCAGGAGAGTATCTAAATCCCTGTGGCTTTGTCAAAACTAGCCTGCTCTGGGAGAGTGCATGAGAGCTTCATGATCCAGCAGCCTGTTACTGTCCACAATGTGCATCTTCCCTTCACCTCTGCCGGCTGATTTGGACCCCACAAGGCTTGGTAAAAACCAAGCATCATTGTGTGATTGACACAGTGAATACTGAGACAGCTGAATTCCTCAAATGCCGAAGGTCTCTTGAATTTTCTTTCCATAAATATTGTTGTTGAAATCCCAAAGGACTTATGTAAAAGTTAAAAATAATTTTTTTTTAATCATGGAAACAGTAAAACAAAATTCCCACATTCTCTCCATTCTCTACTTTTGATCTTTAGACTCTTACCTTTTAGCCTTTCAGTCTTTTTTTTCTTTTTTTTTTACATTCACACATCATGCACACCTTTTGAATATTCACTATAATGTATTAAATTCACTATTAGAACTGGGAAAGGACTTATAAAGGGCATCTTGAACAACCTCCCGCCAGGGAAGAGATTTCCCTTCATCATATGTCATAGAAGCCTACATTTTAAAATGCTATAGATGGAAATATATTGTAAAATTTCTTTAAAATACAGAGCACATCCTATAGAGACTGGCATCTGAAAATTGCCTGAGTTAAGTTACATAAAATGCCTGAGGTGGTGTGAGGTAAAGGTCAGGTCCTCATGTAAAAATGACAGGAAACATTGCAGTTCAGCAGAGGAAGGATTGCAGGGGTGGAAAGAATGCCTGCACAACCAGGTATTGTCTGTTTTCATCAAAAGCCTTATTATCCCTTCCAGTGAGTAGATCTAATCGCCATCCACTCTGCTCTTCTAACCAGTTACGTTCACTGCTTTTGATACTTTCCTGCTTCACTGGCCTTCAGCGGTACATGATCAACACATAACATCGAAAGCCCCTCCTAGTTCCTACCTGGGAATGGCTGGGCAACATAGCTGGGTAGGTTGTTGGTTGTGCTTTCAAGGAGGAAAGAGATCAAGAACTGGCCACAATCCCCAATCCCAACCAACCCTTTAAACAGATTCAGAAGGGAGCTTGTAGTTATGTTTGCATCTGTGAATTTTGCAGTTTTCTTGTGTGGGTGGCTCCCCACCTTGCAGTGGAGTAATGGAGCATAGGAGGGAACACATTCACAGAGATTTTCAGGCCAACATCATCCCAGGGTAGTGACCTCCTGGATGGAAGAGAGAGCCTTTCTGGCCAGAAGTATGTATGTAAAACCCCAGAACAGGTTCTTACTTGCCTGACTTGGACTGTAGTCTAAATCTGGGCTAATCACCACAGCCAGCATTACTAGGGTATTGTGATTTGCCCAGATTTGGTTCCAAGGCCACCTCTAGTGACCAGGGTATCAGCTTGTTATGAATCACAACTCCACCAAGATTGGATAGAAATGATAAAGGGAAGTTCATAAGAGGACAGAGGTTATTGCTGACAGACGTGAGAGGTGATGCTGTGCATATAAGAATAGCGGCTGTCCCTACATCCCTTTGCACACCGGAGTCCCCTGGGAAGATTTAAAAGCTACTGATGTCTGAGTCTCACACCCAGTGATTCTGATTCAGTTCTTCAGGGGTATGGCCTGGGAATTGGGGTTTTAAAAATCTCCCCAGGTGATTCCAATGTGCAGCCAGGGTTGAGGACCTCCTTGACCATTTGCTTTTCCAGGTCATCATTTTACACATTACCAAAAATTAATTATTCTAAGTCTCAGTTCTCTGCACCAAACAAATCCCTGATTCAACACGAGTCAAGACTCACTAAAATTTGACTTCAGCTTCCCTTTCCAGTCTTATCCTCTGCTACTGTTTTAGTCTCACACTATGGGCCAGCAGATGTGGGATGTTTGCTGGTTTCCAAACACCTGTAAAACACCTGTAGTTTCTCATGATTATCCCATTTCTCCAACTTAAAATAGAGGTGTCCAAAGGAGTTTTTGAAGTGATGGACATGTTCTTCTCCATTTTCCAATATGGTAGCCACTAGTGACATGTGGCTATTGAGCACTTGAAGTAAGGCTACTGTGATTGAATTTTAAATATCATTTCAGTTTACATAACTTTGATTTAAATAGCCACATGTGGCTAGTGGCTACTTTACTCAGACAGGGCAGATAGAATGTTTTGTTCAATGTATCTCAGCCAACATTCTATCAGAATTTACAAGGGCCGTTTTGTGTAACCCTCTTGCCTTGAGGTTTTTCCCAGAAATCTCCAGCTGAAAGACTTCTCTTCATTGTGTTAATTACTAAGCACTGTCATTGGACTCTAGAAGTGTCCCTTCTCTATCCTGTCTCCTATTATGCTTTCTGTCACTTCTGCCCTCACCTGAGATGTTAGAAATTCATTGACAGAAGGGACTGATTAGAGAGCTTATGCTTAATAAAAACTCAATGAACATTTGTTGAATAAATGCAGACAAAATTGCACCAACCATAAATGTCTGGATGCACTTATGTTCTGTGGAAGGCATACGTATTACCAGGCAACAAATATATACCCATTGAGGTCCATGTGTTCAAAAATGTCACCAGTTAGATGGGAAGGCACGTGTCCCGGCTGTGTGAGAGAAACTGGGTCAGTAATATAGGTAGGAGAGAATGACTAATCTATAAAGTGACCACAGGTGTTAGCCTATTTTATTTGACTTGGAGGCAAAAATAATTGTGGAGATCGGAAGTACTAATGATTTTTATTAGAGGAAATGAGGGGGCATGGCCACTCAGAATACACTGGAACACTTCATGAAGAATCCTGGGATCAGTCCTGGTGAAATAGTTATACATACATCCTGACCCACGCTTTTTCCCAGAATTAGTTTGTAAAATGATGAACTCTCACTTCCCAAATTTTCTGCAGATGCTACCGTTGCTGGGGAAATGTCACTGTTAGAGAACAGAAAACTATTATTCCAAAGAGTATTGAAGACTGACTGAATCGGGTCTGGAACATTATTGAAATGGTAAGATAAACCCAAGTACTTTCTGATAAAAGAAAAAGTCTTTTTAAAAAATGTGGTCCCTTCTGAATTATGGCCAAGTGTCACCGAGTCATTTTCAGTGAAATTTTATCTATTAACGGCGAGGAGATGGGACGAGGTTCTGGGCGCCTCCTGGGAGCCCCGCAGCTGAGGCTGCTCTCCCTTGAGATTGCTGGTAATGGAAGCAGCTGAAGCTGGAGGTCATTAACATTTTGAGAACACCACAAACTGACACTGTGTAATATTATGACATTTCATCCCAAGACATTTAATCTCTTTTAATCAGTGTTTATGTTGGGGATACTTCACAGTTATTTGCTTTTGCATAAAAATGAAATGCTTTGGCATGTCATCAACATAAGACTGGTTTACTTATTACCCAGTGCCATTGTTTCCAGATTTCTCTCCCTCCCTCCCCTGCTCCTCTCTTCTCTCCCTCCTTCCCTCCCTTCTCCTTTCCCCTTCTTTTTCTCCCTTCATTGTTTCTGGCTTTTGCCTTCATCCCTGCTATGTTTGAAAGCCCTTCCAATTTTTCCCTTCGCTGATATTCTTCCTGGCATGTTGGTGGCCTGGGGTTCTCATGCCACCTTCTTAGTAAATTTTTAGTGTCGTGTCTGGAAGAAAACCCATCTCATCTCTTTTAAAAACGCTCATGATCCTCCTTGTCCTTGGTTAGAAGCAATTGTTCTCTGGTTTTTGCTCCATGGATGACTTACCTGCATGTACTTTTCCTCCCCCAACTTTCCTCCTCTCGTTTGCTTCCGATATTGTTAAGTTTCCAGCATCTGTCTTCATGCCTCCGATTCACTTTCCTTCTTGTGTGGGGGGCCCTTAAGAGCTACTTAAGTTTTTCTTCCCCCCTTCGAAACCATTTCATTAAGTGCAGAACCGATCATTGTTGATTATTTTATGTTAGAGGAAGTATATATTTTCTTGTATAAACAAGTGGTTGCACGTTGTAATCCATGAACTAGGAGTAATTTTCTTTATTTAAATGAACAATTACATTATAAATTATAAATCTTTTATTGTGCCATGTGGTCAAAACCTAATCTCAGTTTTGGGGAAGTGTTTCTCAACCTTGACGCTGCTGGCATTTGGGGCTGCATAATTCTTTGTTTAGAAGGCCTGTTCTGTACCCTGTAGAAGGTTCAGCAGCATCTCTGACCTCTGCCCATCAGGCACCAGTAGCACTTCCCACTTGTGACGACAAAACTTGTCTCTAGACATTGCCGAATACCTGCTGGGGGGCAAGAGAGCCCCACATTGAGGACCCATGGGCTTAGTGGAGTGCCCCTCCCTTTCTGTGGGCTGATGTCTACATTCTAGGGCAGAGAATTAAGGAGGGATGGAGAAGGCCTTCCTTGAAATCACTCTTCATCCACATAGACTCAAATGGAGGGGTCCCTATTCTTGTCTGACCCTGGGCCCCTGCTGTGTCTACCACAGTCTTACAAAGGGCTCTCAGAACAGCTGTCTCTGCTCTGCGGCACAAAGCTATTCCTGCATCATTCCAAGATGCTCCGGGAGGTGACCTCAGGCCTGTGCTGGTACCACGCCGGGGAGCCAGGCAGACGGACAGGATGGACAGGACGGACAGGGATCTTGCTGGCTCCAAGCTCTCCCCTGGGGGTAGGGCCCAGTTCTGCGTGATTTTGATTCCCAGTTCCCTGTGGGAGACCGTTCCCCAGGACACAGAGCTCAGGAACCCCCCCCATCACCTAGACTCCGCTTCTGCTGTGACTGACTCTTCTCACTCCCCGCAGTCCTGACCACTGTTATGTAGTCTGAGGACAAGCCGGCCTGCTCTTTATCTGCTTTTCCAAAGATAATGTTTTATGGCCTAGAAGTTACATCCTTCATAGTTTCGCTTTTAACACCAGAAAGATTTTCTCTGCTTCTCTGCTGTATTATCCCTTCCCTGAGGCAATGAATTCTGCTGCGGGAATGAGTGGAGACAAGGATACAAGAAAATAAAGGGAAAATTTTGGGTTAAAACTTCAATTATTAGAAAAAAAATCACTTGTTTATTTCCCTGCTGTATACTATAAGAATATAAATGGTTGGAAAACTAGATAAAGAGCCATTTGATCCTGAGCCTACAGAAGGTTGATCAGGGCTCTGGGGAAGCAAGACATCCACAGGGAAGCAAAGAGCTTAGACGGTGGTGTCCTGTGGACAGGACTCCCAAGATGGAACTGGGAATTTAAGATGACACAGTATGATTTCATCTGTGCACTACTGTTTTGCTTTGGTTTTTTAAAATTTAAATTTAAATTTTTTATCGAAATATAGTCAGTTTACAATGTGTCAATTTCTGGTGTACAGCACAATACTTCAGTGATATTGGAACATACATATATTCATTTTCATATTCTTTTTCACCAAAAGGTACTAGAAGATATTGAATATAGTTCCCTGTGCTATAGTTTTTTTTTTTTTAATGAGCAAAGAGTTCCTTAGTAATCCTCTGCAGTTCTGGTCATCTGGTGATCACTGCTCTTCGCAAGTCCTCTGGTCCACTCCTCACTCACAATTCTCCAATGTATATTTGATTTATATTCTTTTTTTCTAAAGTATTAGTGTAAGCCGTGAATTATTTCATGGCGTTTTAATTTAAATAGATGATGTAGGGTTTCTATTTTTTTCACTCAATACTTAAATTGCATTCCTCTGATTACTAGTGATTTTGGGCACCAGTCACTAGTGATTTGGGTTTCTTTGGCTCTGAATTGACTCAAACATCCTTTACTCATTTTTAAAATTTGGGATTCCTGTGCTTTTTTCAAATATATGAGTTTCTTTCTTTTATAGATAATAATTTCCTTGTGGTTTTAGACATGGCAGATGTCATATCTCTGCAACATCTTTATGTTAACTTGATTCACAGGAATTCATAATTTGATGTGATTAAAACCATCAATGATGCTTTCAGAATTTTGTTTAAGAAGTTCTTCCTAACCCTAGGGTACATTATCTCCTGCCTTTATGATTCACTTTGGTTTATTTCTTTAATATATCTGGATTCCATTCTTGTAGGTGATGATAGATAGGGATTTTTCTCCATAACGAGCAGTTTTCCAATCATCACTTACTAAACAGTCTGACTTGTGCCATCTTTATTGTGTAATAAATCTCAAATATGAGTCTATCTCACAGCTATCCTGGCCTATAGGTCAATTTGCCTATTTTTGTATTCATATTATACTGCTTTTAATATAATGACTTTCTAGTAAGTCTTAGTAGCTGTTAGGCCTAGTGTCCATCTCAATAGCTTATCATAGCAATGTTGTCTACAATCATAATTCAGGGTTGCTTGTAAGCATCATCTTGGGGACTAAGATTTCAACACATGGGTTTTGGGAGGACACAAACATTTAACCCATAGCACCTCATGACAGAGAGTACATGAATCAAGAGTAACTCTTAAATGTTGCTGGTGGGAGTATACACAGATACAACGAGTAGGGAAAACAAGTTCGTACCATTTTGTAAAGTTTTAACATGCACAGTCTCCATAATACACCAGTTCTATCCCTGCCTGTATCGTATCATAAAGAAGTACCTGCTTATACATCCAAAAGAGAGATACAAGAATATTTGCACCAGTATCAGCAACAAAATGGCGATGATACCATGTCTTAGGGAAATGGTTGAACAAATGAAACAATATTTGTATAATGAGACATCTATTCAACAATAAAGTTGAACTACAATATGGAGCACAATGAATGAATATTAAAAAACATTACTGAGTGAAAAAAGCAAGACTCAAAAGAATGAAAATAAGCTTTCAGTTTCATAAATTTAAAAACATAAGCAAAACTAACATGTATTAAAAGAAAAGTGTGTGATGAAAAACTAAAACTCAGGCTAGTGAGTTCTAACGATGTAGAGTGAGAAAGGAGAAAAGATGATGGAGGACAAAGAAGTGTCGATGGTGTGGATAAGACTTTCTTTTTTAATTAGTGGTGGTTCATGAGTGTTTGCTTAATTTTTTATGTTCATAACTTGTATATGTCACATACATTCCTTTCACATATCAAATATTCCAAAATAAAAAAGTCCAAGGCAAGTACACTTTACCTGTTTATTAAAGTGACAAAAAAAAAAAACCTGTCAGCATGTGCTATATCTTCTATTATTCTTAATGATCCCTTTCTCCTTGAAAATCACTTTCTATCTTCTTTACCCCCTTTGCACTTATTTTTTAATCAAATTTTACTGTTTCATATTTTAATTATTTTAGTTTAATTTTTTAATCTGTTTACTCCACTTGATGGTAAGGTCCATGAACCAGTTAATTTCCATTCGATTCCCTCCTATCCATTTTCTATAACTCTTGGCTCTGCACTGTGCTGAAGACTGTATCACCTTGACTTGTTTGCTCTCATATTTCCAGTTGGATTTGGCCAATGGGAAGTCCTGGTAAACTAGAGTGTAAGAAGAGAGAGAGATTAAGGAACTTCTTCCTATAATTTCCTTGTCTTTGGGTGTGTCTGTATCCCTTGTGACTGTAGCTTCTTCCAGGCAGCTTTTCCTCCACGTCTCAAAGTCTTCTTGGTTTAACACTATGTCCCCTTTGCCCATTCAACGTTAGATGTGGTAGTGGCTTCTCACTGTTGCTGGTCTTGGGATGCCTCAACTTTCCTGTCTATTCCCTAAATATTTCCTCACATATCTAAGCAGCTTTTGCATTAAAACCATTTAATTTGTACCACCTGGGGTAAATTTTTATTCCTGCCAGAATCTTGTTATATTCTTGGTCGGTCTCAGTCACTGCTGTTTCCTCAACAACTAGAATAACACCTAACACCACAGTAGTAATCAAAAAAAAAAAAAAAAGGTACTGATAGATGGCTCCATGGATAACATGCCACAGATAATTACCATGTGATTGTGTCCCACCAGCAGCAGTTGTTTAAGTTGGGGCCAAGAAATTGACTCCTGTAGTTTGGATCCACCTATTGGCTAGGAGCAGTCCATGAGAAATCTGGCATGAACGTTACCCAGAGAAAATGACTGTAACTAAATAACACTCATCAGATTCTCCTCCTTGGAGGATTTGAATGGAAAATACAAAAAGGGTGTTCCAGTTGGTAATGAAGGCTGATGCTGGAAAAGATACAGAAGTCAGAGATGATAATGTGGCAGTGGTTGCGAGAGACTGGAAGTACGCAGAGGTTGTGAGTACATTCAAGTTCAAAGCACAGATGTCATGACTAAGCAGAAAATAAAAGAAATCCATCAGTAGAGCTAAAGAGAGGAGCTGAGTCACAGTATTGGGAAGAGATTGTCTAACTAAAGAATGACAAGTTAATTTGGTAGTAAAACAACTTTGGACCCTAAATCAACTTCTAATTCTCAAACTCTATTCCTCTCCTTTGAGATCCAGAATGTATGTTACTGGATTAGCAAAGATTCCCTTAGTCCTCTTTTCCATATATATTTTTACAACAAATCCTGATTATCTGAAGTTCTAGCAGATACAAAAAAGTGGAAAAACCAAAGTTCAGCTCCCAGTCTGGCATTTTTCCTACCACATCTCTCACATTGAGTTATCAATCACATTTTTTAATCTCATTTATGATTCCTTCCTACTTTAGAGAAAGTTTAAAAACCTATTCTTTGATAGTTTTACCATGCAATGATTGCAGTCTAATA
Source organism: Camelus ferus (assembly GCF_009834535.1). Lineage (NCBI taxonomy): Eukaryota > Metazoa > Chordata > Mammalia > Artiodactyla > Camelidae > Camelus > Camelus ferus. The sequence continues at coordinate 57,756,100 of NC_045703.1, read as the reverse complement.
TTTCTTTTCTTTCACATTATTTGTGTGAGTTTTGGAAAATATTGACAACAAAGAGAAGGTATTCCAATGGGTAACTTCAAATTTCCCAAAGTCCATTATATGTATTTTTTTTACAGATATAAATTTCTAGTGGAGAAATAGAAAAATATCAAAATTTGGGTGATGACAGTGAGGGGTATTCCATAAAAGATGGATTATTTCATTCTTACAAAATTTTAATCTCTGATATCCAAAATCCCAAGCAGAACTGCTCTGAGAATAGACTCACGTGGAGAGGCAGCTCAATAGAGAATGAAGCGATAATGCACAGGACAGAGAGCACTTGAAGGCAGCAGCACTAGGATCATATAAAGGGAGCCCAGCACAGAGGGATGCATTCTTTTCCGCAGATTCATAAAGGAGTGATTAGCATGAGAGAAATGTAGGAGTGTCATTTATCTTGATTGTCCCAAAGCCCTTGACAGAATATTTTCCTGAAGACTCTTTCACAAAAAGTGAATTCAAATTGCCTTGGAAATTGGCTGGTGAGTCCAAAATAAAAGAAAAAAAAAAGATAAATAGCAAGTGTATCTAGTTTTAGGAAGTAGCTGAAAATGACAAAGGAATTGATATCTTTTTTTTTTTCAGTCTTCTCACATTTTTAAAAGTTACCTGAAAGTAGTTTTAAGAATATGTGATGAGTTAAACTTACTGTGTGTTAGGTTTCCTGAGTGCAGAGGTCGTATATTCTGAGCCAAAATGAGGAAGGGTTTTGTTGCTTCTGGGAGCAAGAGGTGGTGAGATGCCATTTGGTGGCCAATTTATTCAAATTCCTGGCATGTTCCTTACGTATGTAGGAATTTTGGGACAAATTTTTAAATGAAGATAATTCTAGAAATTTCTGGACATATATTATCAAGCAGTGAGATTTGTAATTCCTGATAACAAGGAGCTTAGAATCTAGGATAAGGAAGTTGAGACTTGCTCACCACATCTTAAGTATGATAAAACAATTTCAAAAACCTGGAGATAACAGAACATATCTACATCATTTCTGATTGTCTTTTTTCTCCCCATTCTAACCCTTTCTTCTTCTTATAATCTTAAAATATTAATTGGATTATGTCATTAACCTTAAAATCCTTCAAGGACCTTCCATTGCACTTTGAAAATAATTTGGAGATCTTGTTAATCACTGTATTTTCTGCCTGTCCCTACCTAGACAGTGGTAGGAATGTAGTAACAATTTCTATCAATAAAAATGGTTAATGTGGCTGACATACAAAATGGACCCTAAAACATCAGGTATTTTTAGTTCCTGTGTCTGATTGGTTCACCAAATCAAGGATGCATTTAGTTTTGACCACATTATAACCATCAGGCCACTCTAAATGGTTATGTGAATCGTGATCTGCACAGCTTCAGGGATGTCAACTGAAAGAAAAAAGGACAATGTAAGAGTTGTGAATTAAATTTTATTCAGGGCCTTACTGAGGACTAAAGCCCAGGAGACAGCCACTCAGTAGCTCTGAGGAAGCTGTTCTGAAGAGACAGAAGGAGAAGCCAGTTTATATGTGATGTTCTTGGCTAGGGAACACATGCTGTCAAGTAATCTTGGTAATCTTGGTAAAAGAGTATTGCTGGTCACAAAGAAGAGGTATCTCAAGTTAATGATCTTAGTGCTTTTCTGTGTATGGGAAGATGTAAGAGTCTGGGTTCATTCAAATCCTTCCTGAGACATACATCTAACTGTCTAAAGGGGATGCTTGTCCAAAGCAGAGAGGGCCTCATCTTGTTACTGTCTTATTTTCCTCTCAGAGTGAACTGCTGCTCAGCGACTGCAGCAGGCTGTGACTTCAGTCCTTACAGCAGTGAGTGGTAAACCAAAATGCTCTCTCTTCATCTTTGTTTACAGTTCTACAGGGGGCGCATAGGGGTCTGAGAACTTTCTCATATGTACGGAGTCTGTGATTTTCCAAGGCCTTGAAAGCAAATACTTAGCTTTACTCATCTTTCTGTTCCCTGCAGTGTCTATTATTTTATCTAAGACTGAGTTGGGGATTAATTCATATTTATTTATTTAATGGAATTTAAAAATAATCATGAGTGTTCTTATAATATATGTTCTCATTTTGAAATAACTCCAGTTTCAAACTAATATTTTAATATGCATAATTAATTTTTAAAAGTCAAAGGAGAGAATCAAAAATGATTATGTATATACCTTAAATATGTTAACTTTTAAGACATGAAGTGTACATTCACTCAACAATCTTGTGAGATAGGCCTGTCCTTTGGCCTATTATTCTTTGTGTCCATTGATAAACTTCTGAGTTATTTTATTATATTAACCACAAGTATAACACACGATTCTATACTTCTGTATTCTTGAAAGTAGAATAAGAAGGTAGACACTTCTGACACAATTCCAGTTCAGAATCTTTTTGAATTTTTTATCTTCTTTCCCCTCAACCTTGTACAATTGTCTTGTCCACAACTCATCTGATAGTGAATTTTTAAATGAGTTACCTATTTTCAAATCTTTCCAAACCACTCAACCTCACATTGATGGAAACAATTTTATTTTTCCCACTTACGTTTTTAGCTTATTCAATAATAAATTAAATTACATACTTATAATTAGCAGTATAACCAACATAAAGAGTTTGGGAATAGACATCCACTCTTAGTAAGCATATCACTCAAAGCTTAGGGACAGTGTCAACATTCAAAAGGTGTGTGAGTGTGAGCATGCATCCTGTAACAGAGAACTGTGGGTAAGCAGAATCTGTTTACCTGAGGTCACTTTGGAGACCTATTGTTTTGTAATTGTAATTACACTGTAATTACATGATTAACAAGAATGTCTAAATAGTGAGTAGAGTCTAAAAGAGTAAGCACAATGTATTCTAAAGAGCCTCAATATTTAGACTACGGAGAACCTGACACTCTGGACTACATTCTGATCTTAACTAATTTGGGGGCATAACTATGGCTTTAAGATAGAGTGTAGCCATTAAATTTGTGAATCAAAATCCTTTGTGCACTATTCACATACGAAAGTATTTTCAAGAGCAGTGGAAGAAGTGTGAAATTTAAATATACTGGTGAAATTCACCATCGTTTACACTTCGATGCTAATTGTGTTCATGAAAATAACTTTTGCACATAGCACATTTAAAAGGGTTTTCAGGAACGTTATCTCATTTGAACCTCACGACCTGTGAGCTCAGTACTGTGAGTATAGTCATTCCCCTGGTTTCTGAGATGAGGTAGCAGAGGCACAAGAGATTAAGCAATTTGTTTAAGGTTTACAATATTAATACACAACTGTGACTCAAATCATATCGTCTCAGTTTTTGTTTTTCTCTGCTAAAGCTTGTTGTACAATAAATTGTCTTGAGCAGAGTAAATTGTCTTTCTGCAATTGGGGAAAAAAAAGCAATAAATTATTATTATTGTTTCCTTAACTCCATTACCGTATGCCGACTACCGTAAAGCTGCATTTCTCTGTACAGGTCTGCCTTCCCCACTAGACTGAGCTACAGGAGAGCCCTAAGGGATAGCACTTTATCCATTTTAGAAATAAGAATACATTTTAGGAGCGTGTTGTATTATTTCTAAGCAAAATTTGATGTTTTGTAAAAATGGAAGAAAGAAAAATCTTGGAGATTTGAGGAGTAAGAATACTTTAGAGCTTTTTCAGAAGAACCTCAGGATGTGGTGAGTCATGTCATCATCCTCATATTTTAATCCTTATGTATACTAGTTAAACCTATGGTTTTTCTATGTTTAATTCGCCATTTTGTTCTTTATTTTTATTAGTTTCTTCCTGCTGACTTCTTTGTGTGTGTGTGTTTTTTTGATCAAAGTATAATTGACTCACAATATTATATTAGTTTCAAGTGTATGGCATATTGATTCAATAATTTTGTACATTACAATATGATCACCACAATAAGTCTAGTTACCATCTGTTGCCATACAAAGTTATTACAATATTGTTGACTATATTTCCTATGCTGTACATTACATGCCCATGACTCATTTATTTTATAACTGCAGGTTTGTACCCCTTAATCCCCTTTACCTGTTTCTCCCATATTCCTCATTGTTTTCCCTCTGGCAACCATCAGCTTGTTCCCTGGATCTGTGAGTCTGTTTCTGTTCTGTTCTGTTTGTTTGTTATGTTTTTGTTTTTGTATTTTTTGTGTGTGTAATTTTTTTAGATTCTACATATAGGTGATAACAGAATATTTATCTTTCTGTCTGACTTATTTCACTTGGCTGAATACTCTCTAGGTCCACCCTTGTTGTTGCAAATAGCAAGATTTCATTCTTGTTTAATATTCCTTATATAAATACACCACATCTTCTTTATCCATTCGTCTATCAATAGACACTTAGTTGTTTCCATATCTTGGCTAAATTTTAGATAATGCTGCTATGAGCCTTGGAGAGCATATATATTTTTGAATTAGTGTTTCCATTTCTTTGGATAAATACCCAAAAGTGGACTTGCTGTATCATATAGTAGCTTTATTTTTTTTCTTTGAGGAAACTCCATACTGGTTCTATAGTGGCTGTATCAATTTACATTCCCACCAACAGTGCACTAAGTTTCATTTTTCTCTACATACTTGCCAACACTTGTTATTTCTTGTCTTCTTGACAGTAGCAATCCTAATAGGTGGTGAGATGATATCGCTTTGTGGTATTGATTTACATTTCCTTGATGATTAGTGATGTTGAGCATTTTTTTCACATGCTTCTTGGCCAGCTGTATGCCTTCTTTGGAAAAATGTCTATTCAGGTCCTCTGCCCATTTTAAAACTCAATTTTTTTTTTTACATTGGGTTGTATGAATTTTTTTTTTGGTATATTTTGGCTATTACTCCCTTATCAAACATCATTTGTACATTCATTCAGCCCATTCAGTAGGCTGTCTTTTTATTTTGCTGATGGTTTTCTTCCGTGTGAAAACCTTTTTTATTTTCATTTAGTCCTTTTTATTTATCTTTTTTTTTCCTTGCCTGAGGGGACAGATCCAAATATATATATATATATTGCTAAGTCTGACATCAGAGAGTGAATAACCCAGATTTTCTTCTAGGAGTTTCACGGTTTCAGGTCTTACATTTAAGTCTTTAATCCATTTTGAATTCATTTCTTGCATATGGTGTAAAAAATTGTCTAGTTTATTCCTTTGATTGTAGCTGTCCAGTTTTCCTAAGACCATTAATTGAAGAGACTGTCTTTTCCCTATTGTATATTCTTGCCTCCTTTGCTGTAGATTAATTGACCATATATGCTTCAGTTTACTTCTGGATCTCTATTCTGTTCCATTGATCTATGTGTCTGTTTTTGTACCAGTACCATACAGTTTGATTACAATAGCTCTGTAGTAAAGTTTGAAATCAGGGAGCATGAAACCTCCAGCTTTGTTGTTGTTCCTCAATGTTTCTTTGGCTACTTGTGATCTTTTGTGGTTCCATGTAAATTTTAGGATTTTTTGTTCTAGTTCTGTGAAAAATGCCATGGGTATTTTTTATAGGGACTGCATTGAATCTATAGATTGCTTTGAGTAATATGGGTATTTTAACAATATTTATTCTTCCATTCCGTTAGCACGGTGTATAATTTCATCTGTTTGAATTGTCTTCAGTTCCTTTCATCAATATCTTAGAGTTTTCAGAGTATCGCCCTTTCACCTCTTGGTTAATTCCTAGGTATTTTATGCTTTTTGAAGCAATTATAAATTAGATTGTTTTCTTAATGCCTCCTTTTGATAGTTCATTTTTAATGTATAGAAATGTTATAGATTTCTGTGTATTAATTTGTGTCCTGGAAATTTACTGAATTCATTGATTAATTCTAACAGTATTTTGGTGACATCTTTAGAGTTTTCTTTGTATAGTATTGTGTAACCTGCAAATAATGACAATTTTACTTCTTCTTTTCCAATTTGGATTACTTTTTTTTTTTCCCATTTAAGATTGTTGTGTCTAACACTCCCAATACTGTGTGGCAGGAGTGGGCATCCTTGTCTTGTTCCTCATCTTAGAGAAAAAACCTTCAGCTTTTCACTGTCGAGTATAGTATTAGCTATGGCCTTTAATATGTGGAGGCATGTTCTGTTAAGTTTTTTTATTTTAATCATAAGTAGATACTGAATTTTGTCAAATGCTTTTTATGCATTTTTTGAGATGATCATGTAATTTTTATCTTTCACTTTGTTGATGTGGTATATCACATTGACTGATTTGTGGATGTTGAACCATCCTTGTATCCCTGGAATAAATCCCACTTGGTCATGGTTTATGATCCTTTTATTGTGTTGCTGAATTGTGTTTGTCAACATTTTGTTGAGGATTCTTGCATCTATGTTCATCAGGACTTTTATTTATGAATTTTCTTTTTTTGTAATATATTTGGTTGATATCAGGGAAATGCTGGACTCGTAAAATGAGTTTGAAAGTGCTCCTTCCTCTTTTATTTTTTGGAAAAGTTTGAGAAGGATTGTTATTAATTCTTCTTTGAACGTTTGGGAAAATTCACCAGTGAAGCCATTTGGTCCTGGACTTTTATTTGTTGGGAGTTTTTGATTGCTGATTCAATCTCCTTATTAGTAATTGGTCTGTTCAGATTTTCTATTTCTTTGTGATTCAGTCTTGAAAGTTTATATGTTTCTAAGAATTATTTATTTCTTCTAGGTAGTCCAATTTATTGGTGGGAAATTGTTCTTAGTAGTCTCATGATTTTTTGTATTTCTGTGATATTGGTAATAATTCTCCTTTTCATTGTTCATTTATTTGGGCCACAACTCTTTTTTTTCTTCTTCATAAGTCTTTCTAAAGGTTTACCATTTTTCTTTATCTGGTCAAAGAACCAGTTTTTAGTTTCATTGATCATTATTTATTTATTCTTTTAGTCTCTATTTCATCTCTGATCTTTATTATTTTCTTCCTTCTACTAACTTTGGGCTTTGCTTATTCTTCTTTTCTACTTCCTTTAGGTTGAAAATTAGACTGTTTATCTAAGATTTTTCTTTTTTCCTGAGGTAGGCTTGTATTGCTATGAACTTCGCTCTTAGAACTGCTTTTGTTACATCTTATGGGTTATGGAAAGTTTTATTTTCATTTTCATTTATCTCAAGGTATTTTTTAAATTTCTTTTTTGATTCCTCTGTTCATTCATTGGTTTTTTAGTGCATGGTGTTAGCATATGTGTTTTAATTATTCTTTTTCTAACTACTTGAGTTGAATGTTCATTTATTTCATTTTTTTAAATTGAAATCAAACAAGGTTTTGAATTTGTATGAGTATAGACAATATGTCTAATTAGATTTTTTAAAAATAATTAACTATAACTTTTTATAATTTTTTTAAATTGTAAAATTTATTCAAAACAAAGATATGGACAAGAAAGTGAGAATCACCCCTGGTCTTAGCATTAGAGCAGAGATCTGCAAATTACACCCCACAGAAGTAGCTCAAAAGCACCTATAGACAATATATAAACAAATGGACATAACTGTGTTCCACTAAACTCTTTTTTACAAACACATAGGGCAAGCTGGATCTGACCTCTAGGGTACTGATCTTTTTGCTTTTTGTACAATGTGTGTATGTTCTCCAGTTTATTTGCCTTTTTCTTTATTAATGTATCTTTGCCATAGAAACTCCATTTTTGTTTTTTAAAAAATCTTTTATCTTTCAATATGGTCCCTAGGTTTTGTGCATACTTATAAATCCTTTTCTTAACACTATAAAATATTTTTTATAATTACTACCACTAGTTTTGTGGTTTTCAAGTACATCTAAATTTTTAATCCATTTGGAATTTTTATGTGTTTATAATGTGGATAGAAATACAACTTAATTTTCTTTCAAATAAGCAACTATTATTAGTAAGCCATTTTTTGTTTTGTGTATATGAGTATGTTATCTTTGTCAGGTTATATGTCTTGTTCTGACTTCGAAAAAAATAATAGGAAGATTTTATCTTTCTCTCCGTGATCTGAAAACATTTAAATAACATAAAAATTATTTAAAAAGGTTTGCAAAGATTTCCTATGAATAGTGTCATTTGGGGGACTAATTTTATTTCATTTATTGTCTTTAGTCTGTAAAGATTTTCTATATTTTGGGGATTTCTTTTGATAATATATATTTTTCTAGTAAACTGTCAGTTTCTTTCATGGTTACTATTTTATTTTCAGAGCTGGATAAAAATCACTGTTCACTTTTATTTTTTTCTCTGTATATTTTATTATATTCTTTTTAATATCTTAATGTATATTGTGATTTTTTTTCCTGATGATTAGCTAACAGTATGTTTTTTAAAATAACTTTTCCCCTCCTGTAAATTAATTTCTTGTTTCACCTTTATTCATTCCTTCATTTTAATTTCCTTGAGGGTTTTCTTTTACTGTATGTGTACTAATTTGAACCAAATTCTTTGTTTAACTTAATGTGATGTGTTTAGTGATGTGTTTAAGGCTATAAATTTTTCTCTATGTATAGTTTTGACTATAATTTTCCTTTATGTACAACTTTGACTATAGGTCTTAGTTTTGAAATTTTTTCATTATTATTATTGTATAATTATTCCATAATATGAACTGATTTATTATTTCAATTATAAATTTTCTGAGAGGGAGTTTTTACATTTTCAAAAGGTTGGGTTTTTTTCCTTTATATTTCAATTTTACTTATGTTATTATTTGCTAGGCTATTGAACTTAGGCCAAGAAAACTGATCTGAATTATGTGTACCTTTTAGTATTTACTAATATTTACACATATATATATGTATACACACACATATACACACTTGCTTGTATTTAGATCTATCTATAGTATTTTGTCATAAAACAGATATAAACATATTTTAGCATTTTATATATAATTATATACATATATAAATATCAGAATTATAATGTTATTTAGCACAATCTTTGGATTCCTCTGCTCTGAAGCTCCTATATTGCTGTTAAAGCAGATTCCTAGACCCCATTCCTGAAGATTCTGGTTGGGTCAGTCTAAAACCCAGAGCCCCTACTGCAGTGAGCATGTCCTCTGCTGAGAAGGAGACTGGAGTGTCCTAGAGGGAAGCCGTTGTACATTCAGATCCCCTCATTGGCATTTGGTGTTGACTTACTCAGCTCAGTTAACTTTGTTGAGTAGCAACACAAATGACAATGTAGTTCCTTTTCTCCTCCATTCTGCTCTGTTTTTCTAAGAGTTAGAAGTATGATGCACTGGATTTTGTGCTCTTTCCCAGTTTTGTTAAAATTTTCATTGTAGCTATTTCCTAGTTTCATTGGGCATGAACTTTTCTGTATTTACACATTTTGCTGTTTTGATGGTTTTAAAGAGAGATCATTTGCTCATCTTTTTCTTGAAATTCTTCTTTAAAAGTTCTTTAATTATGCTATTTATCCTATTTAGACAGTGATCTTTTCTTATCTGTTATTTATTGTTTTACAAGTCTGTGTTTTCTTGAATTTTCCTGAGAGTGTAAACCATTTTCACCCTAAAAAATTTGGAATGAATCTTTTAAGTCTAGCTTTGGCATGCAATATTTATTTTCTCATTTTTAAATACCTTTTATGCATAGTTTTGCCACTCTCCCTATTTTATTTGAGTAACACAGGTTTATTGTAAGTTTGAACCTCCATGCCCCCGAACAGTGTTGTTTCATTTTGGGGTTGACTGTTTACTTCCCAGAGGATTATTCAATTCCTTCTTATAAAACATAAGTTGGACAAATTTAGCCTTATCATACATCAGATATTCCAAACTTTAGGGATTCAGTAGCCTGAGGATGGTAGAAAGTTGAGTCTCTTGTTGTCACAGCTGGGCAATTTGATACAATTCTGTGAAGCTTTTCTCAATGAATAATAAGGTAGAGATTATCCTTTCCTGCCAGGAAGCATGTGCATCAATTATGGATTCACCTTTTTCATGATGAACTAATCACATTAATGAGAAGTGCGTGGGAGGAATGTCACGTGGTCTACGGACTTGTGGTTTGGGAAGATGTATATGTTTTCTGCACCACGGGTAGCTGCCCTTGTTGCTGTTGGTAGGGAGCTGTGAAAATGGCAGAAATTTAATTAGTCTCTCTCCCTTGGTCTATTCTCATCTCCAGATTTTGCCCCTTTGACACATATTTTGATAGCAATACAATCTATCACAACGCTACTTTCAGATAAGGAAACTAAGGCACAGAGAGGTCAAGTAAATAGTCGTTCAACTTAAGTTTAGAGATAGAATGTAAACACAGGTAACCCAGCTCTCTCCCCTGGGCTCTTTATCACTATGCTATACGTTCTTTCTACTAATATTTATTGAATGCTGATAATACAAAGCCCTGATCTGGCAGGATATCATAGTATGATTTCAGGAAAAGCATGGAAGTTGTAGATCTACAGGTAATACATAAGCCTCATTTAGCCAAAGGGCTTGCTATTCTCTCACTTTTATGGGTCTTTTAATTTGTACGCTTGCTAACGTCTCTCCCTGCCCATCTCTCATGAAAGTGCACATGGACACTATAATAGCCAAAAGGCATTCAGCCAGAGAGAGCAGAAGTAGAACAGAGATGTGAACCATCCACAAATGCGATAAACAACTTCTGGATAATTGAAAGCTGATAAATAGAGTCGTTATTTCTTTGATCATTTTCCAGGAGATGTACCCAAGACTTTCTAGGAATAATCTAAAGTACGTTTGTTGTTTTGTAGCTTTTGTTATAGGCTTACTTTTTCAGGCCTATCCTTCTACAGATATGGTTAACATAAAGCGTTAATTGATCAAACATTCTGCTCAGTTATTCCTTTTTTTTTTTTCCTAATTGAAGTTGATATGTTCCCAGGGTACAAGGAGCATCATGATTCAATTGGCTCAGGGAAGCAAATAGAGCATTTTCCTAAAACTACTTAGTCGAAGATCATTGGTAGGATTTTCTTGTTCATCCTCATGGAACAAAGTATTTTCTTTTCTCTTTTCCTTAAGCTTGACTCCAGTATGGAGCAGTTCAAGTTCCCTCTGCTGTTTGCAGTCACTGATTTCTGAAGCAGGGGAAACATTCTTTCACAGCATGAAGATTTGAGTCTGCTAAGGCTTGTGAGGGCAAAAAGCATTTATATCAAAGTTTGTTTCAGAGAGACTTGGAAAAAAATCCCCTACCCATATAGCTATGAAATGCAGTCCAATACCCACAGACTACTGGGGATTGCAGATACAGAGCACCTGACCTCTCCCTTCCTGCAGCTAAACCTGATAAGGCTCATTGGTCAGATTCTCTTGACCACCCTGTGCTCATATCCAGCCTTTAAATTCTTTTCAATATTTCATAGGCTAATGGCATACTCCATTAGGCTAAGATCAAATAATCCAATAATGCAAGTAAGCAAGTATACAAAAGCCTATTTGACATCCTTGTGTAGAGCAATAAACTATCCAGGCAGCCCTTAAATTCTTGACTTTTCTTGTCACACATACTGAAGTTTTTAAACTGACTTGGATTTTGCCATATTGTTTAGCTCTTTCTTTTATTACACAAATAAGAAAACAAGTAATAGTTGTAATTTGTTTACTGAATAGAAGATAGTGCAGGATATCTTGATCTGTTTGGAACTTGGCTCCCTATTTTGGTTGAATCACAGTCTGATTTCCTTCATTTCATTTAGATTTCTTTAAGCCTCCTGGTCGACCTCCTCCACTATGAAGACATTGTGCTATACTATACTATATTAAGAGTGACTATTAGACTTATAAATATGATATTACTGTATTCTATGCATTTTACTTCATCACTTCTAATCCTTCCAAGAATTCTAACAGGCATTTATAATAATTCTGTTTCAGAACTACAGAAATTGACATTGAACTAGGAGGTTGTGGGACGTCCATATGAACCTGTGAACTTGACTCAGGGACCCATGTTCCTTTCCGTACTCTCTCCCTCAAAATTAGCATGGAAGTTTCAATTTATATAAAAAGAAGAATCTTTAGGCAAATGAAGATTTGGGGAGGATACCCATAAAACTGCCATAAACAATTTCACTTTAACATTTTTCACATAGGGTAACATTTAGTTTTTGTAAGCTCTTCTTGCTTAAATTTTGTTTGTGCATGACCTATTTCTATGTAGCATGACATAGAATAAATGAGTTAATATTAAAAATCCAATAACTCTCATATTAATAAATGTAGACATCAAATCCAGATAATACAGGCCACTATGTTTTAAAAAAAGAGAAATAAAGAGGCAAAGTTTATATAAAGAGGATTCAAGAAACTTGCCCAAACTCCAAAAGCAAAAGAGGATCGCTGTTAGCTTTACAAACAAGGATGAAAATTTGAACAGTTCATAATTGTAAATCTAGACTGGAAACGCATGATTCTCTTCCCGGCGAATGACTAGCAGTGCCCATGTCTCTTCTTCCCCTTGTTCCACTTCTTTCTGCTAAGAAATTTACAGTTACTCGTAGTTGGAGGTCTTCCCTATAATGATATTTGAAACTAGATGTGACATCTGAGGTAAGAGGTAAATAGAGAGAAAAGGAAGAAAATAATGAACATTGGGAGCAAGAGAATAAAACTCTCAGGACTTTCAGAGAGGTGAAAATAATGCAATAGCTTCATATCTCCAAACTCAAAGAAGGAGGATATTTTAAGGAGAGGATGATTACTAGAGTCAGATGCTATGTAGAATTCAAAGATAAAGGGGCCATTGGTTTGGATGGTTAGGAGGTCAGTAATCTCTTTTAATAATGCTATTTTAGTATGCATTGATAAGGACAAAAGCAGCATTCAGAATTAAGAAGGAAGAAGTAAAAGGGCTATGGTTATATTTATTCCATTATTTCATTGTCTAGATATTCTTTCCTGATGATCCTACTTAAGGTCTGATCCAAAACTGATTTAGGTACACATGTGGTTACTGACATGAAAATGATTGAAAATGAATTATCGAAATGCCTTTTCTAACTATGGCTAATTCTCTCCCTCAAAGCTGAAAATATTGCAGTATTAGAACCATTTTGAGCAAAGGATTTGTTATACAAGGCACAATCTCACAGGGTATGCTGACTAAATAGCCTTGTTTAGAAGGAGATAGATTGTTGGTTCAGACACAAGGGATGAACTGGGAGTAAGAAAACAGCAAATTACAAACAAGATGCATTACCTAATTTGTGAGGATTTTTTATATTTTTTTTCACCCCTGCCCCCAGGTTTATAAAGCACAACCACCTTGATAAGGTGTTCACGGATTCCCATTAGGGACTGTCAAACATATCAGACCTAGAAGTTCTCCAGCTGTACACTGATTTTCCAGAATAAGGTAGGCTGCAATTCTACAGGTGACAACACTGATCTCACCACTCGGAAATGCCAGGTCAACTGCTTTAGGAAAGGTGGCACTCAAAGCTCTAGAGCATTCATTATGTATTTATCTACTTAGAACTAGGAGCTAATAACAGAGAAATGGCAATGGCTAAATTATGACTTTTTGATGGCTAATTTGAAAATTATTCCAAATGACTACAGCATGTTGACTCTAAATCAGGAGACCTGAGTTCAAGTCATGATGTCACTTGTGTGATTATGAACAAGTTCTTCAACCTCTTGATATGTTTCCTCTTTGCACAGAAGAGGAATGACATAATGACATCTGGACCACCATCCTGAAGAACTAGAGAGAGGACCAAATGTAAAATCCCAAGCAACTACATATGAAAATTATTAGTACTTATGCTTAGATCTCCCAGATTCTTGGATTTATATTTGACATTACAAATATTTTCTGGACAGCTCTGCTAACCCAGAAAATGTGAGTAATCAAGAACTCTTTAGAGATAATCCTTTTATTTAATATAACAACAATGACAACAACAACAACAAAACAGAAACAAAAACAAAAACAATCAAACAAACAATAAACTGAACTAGGACAGAAGTCATTTGTCCATGTAGTAATCTGTACAAGTAGTGAATGGAAAACCCTAGATAAAACCACAATCTTGGTCTTCTAGATTTTTGCATATTCACAAAGTATGAACAAAGCAGGTAGTCAATAGTTAGGTATTTTAATGAGAAAACAGAAATAAGGGCCATCTTTTTCAAATCCAGTCAGGACCATGTTTCTGTGAAACAGACCCACCTTCTAACATTTTGTTCCCACCTCTCTTCTCTGAGGACTGCTGTCCAGTTGCAGCAGGAACAGCCGTTTTATGCCCTTATCCTGCCCCCTTAAATGGGTCCATGGTGGAATGGTCCTGAGATGGGCAACTGCCCCTGAGAAGTGCCCTGGGCACTTGCTGTCTGGATTCCTAGGGTGTAAGTGGTGAAACTGGGCAGCTGTCTGTCATCATGTTTTTTGTCATAAATTTCTAGAGACCTAGACAGGTGGTTTGGAGAGAGGAGAGGAGAGGAAAAGAAACAAAACAAAATAGAACAAAACAAAAAAACAGTTGTATAAAGTGGAAAGGAAACCACTGTGAAGCGCAGGTCCTTTTAAGATGAGTTTCAGGCAGACTCTTTCCAGCAGTTTATTCACCAAGCTGTTTTCTTCTCTTTCGGATTCCCTGATAGACGTGCTGGTTAGCATATGGGCTTTGGGGTCAGCTGAACTGAGCTTGAATTCTAGAGTCTCACTTACTGGCTGTGTGACTTCAAGAAAGTTATTTAAACTCTACAGCCTCAGTTCCTTAATCTGTATAAGGGGATAAATAATCCTTACCTTGTAAGGTCTTTCTAAAGCTTATGTAAGATACCGTGAATAAATGCTACTACAGGCCTTGTACATTAGACACGTAGTAAATAGTAACTATTAGAATCTCATGGATTTGTGGATCTAGGGAGTGCTAGAGTGGAAAGGATTCTTTCTTAGGAGCTATTGCCCCACTGAGTCTCATAAGATCCCTTGGAGCTTTAAGTGCTTTGTAAAGACATTGGAAAGGGGCAGGCAACCTAGAGGTAAAGGGGGACTTGGCGGTTCAACTCCTACTTCAAACAGAATGTCTCTATTTTTATGTCATATTTTGGGTGTCCTATTCAAAAAATAATACTTTAAGGAAAGAGTTCTGCAAAAAGAAAAAAACTGAAAAAAATATTCTAGTGTAATTTCCTAATTTTATAAATGAAACTGAAGCACAGTAAGTCCAGTGATCTGCTCCATTGTCCATTTTGTTAGATGATTCTGGTAGGTACACAAACTCATTATTAATATCAGCAAGTCTGAGGGGTGTTTATATCAGGTCATCGGGCCATTTTGACAGGTAATTCCCCCGATACAAGTTTACTGCTGAGGGTGGCTCTGATCTGTTTTGCCCATTCTGAGCACTGGAATCTGACTGAAGTTAACAAATGGGGTCCCCAATCAAATTAGTCATCTAATACTATGAAGACAATGTGTAGCCAAAAAAAATAAAATAAAATAAAAAAAAATAAAAAAGAGAGAGAAGAGAGCATGACTAAACCCATCCTGAGGAATAACAACTCTATACTGTTCTTGCAAGTTAATTTAAGCATTAAATTAAAAATTAAATTAAAAACAGGGAACTCTGAAGAGTATAAAGCAGGCTTTAAAATTAACTTCCGATTCTTATTGGAAATCGGTAAAAATCCTTAGTCATTTACCATTAAAGGAATTGTCTCTGTTGTGGTCCAGTCTAGATGTGTCTTCATCATTCGTGTTCTGCTAATATAGTTCACATCCCACCCCAGGCTGGGATGACGTTTCCACTTTCTTCCATCAAGCTTTTAGTCATAATTACAGTGAAATGTTAGTCTTCGTTTGCAATTGCTCAAAGATTATACTGTAAATCAATTGACTTCTAGGAAAGCTTCAATTTTGAAAAACGTCTGTTGCCGTTAGGCAACGATAATGATGGAGATGACATTAATAATCAGTGTTTCCTGAGCACTGCAGTGCTTCAGCCAGGTTACAGATTGATAGGAAGAGACCCACTCCCAACACACATACTGCAAGGTTAGATTAAACTCCAAATTTAATTAGCCAAGGATGCAAACCTAATCAGAAGGGAGGCGGCCACACAGCATAGGAGTGTACAGAGCATATCTCAGCATAGAGCTTCCCTGGCTTCCCCCAAAATCCAACAGGAACCCATATCTGCCTGTGGCACTGTCCACACAAAGAGGACAAATGTTCATTCTCACCTTGCCACTCACCTTTAATATTCAGGGTTTACATCATTTTTTGGAAGAACTAGTATAGCCTTTTGAACTCAACTCAGTGTCTGTGAGGTGTCATCTTTCCACCAGGGAGCAAGCAATATCAGGGTCTGGAACTGAATCTCTGTTCTCAATTTCCAGGGTTCTAGGAAAGCCCATTTTCCAGTGAGTATTCACCAGGTACCCCCACTCTATGATGTGATCTCATGCAGCATCTCATTGACTCCCCACAAAGAGCTGATACAGGTTCACAGTCATTATCCAAAACACTTAGGCTAACCTAAGTTTTTGAATTCAGAACTTTCAAATTTCAGACCAGCTAAATGACGCATACAACATATATTTAATTGGTACCACCCCCAGTGGGATCTGAGGCAGCACCCTGTAAGTAACTGCCTCATATGTGGGATAAAATAAAGATTATGAATTGCCTTACCTCAGTTCAGTCCGAGTTTGCTGCAAATTAGCTTGTGCTAAATGTGTGAACAATCATTTGGTTCCAAGAACATGTTGGAAGTTGCAGTGCAGATTAGCATTTGTTGACCTATATTATTATGTTCATCTTGCAATGAGGAAATTGAGGCTAAGAGGATTTAAGAAACTTGCCCAAGGTCACAACCAGTAAGTGGTAGGGGAAAAATTCAAACTGAATTCCAAGTTTGTATCTTTAATGACGATGTCATAACCTAGCCCTGACTGTCTGTCAGTTTGTGAGAACTCTCCATTTTCTGACTATTTCTAACGGGGCTTGGACTAGGGAGAGGGGAGCGAGACACTCACCTTGCGTATAAAATGTAAAGGGAGTGCCAAAAACTCAGTGACCAAGATAAATAATTTAAAAATGCACTATACTAACAGTTTAAATTAATGCAAGAAATCCTTGATGAATAAAATATAAAAAACTTAAATCAAGACATGATCGGTGTTATTGATTTTTCGTTTTTGTCTCAGACCCCAAGATGGTTCCTCCGATATTGCTCTCTAACCACTGAGTACTGCTGTGTCCTCTGTTCTCACTGCAGTAAGAGGGAGTATGATGTTCCATTCCTGTTGGCAAGAAGGGCGACTCCAGAGTGGGGCCAAGGAGAAGCAGTTCTCCAGTGTACAAAGTTCATGAACATCATTTTGTGCCCTGATTACCAGAATTAAAGATGACTTCTGGCTATATTGTTATTGAACTGTTTGATCCCAGTCTCAATGACACAAAGAAAAGGGACGTTATTTTCAACAGAGTTAAGTGATTGGAATAGAAAAAGTTTAAGTTGATCTGCTTTCAAGTTTTACCAGTCAAGATCCAGAAGGAAACAGAATTCACCCCTGGTCTAAAGGAAACAGAGGAAACAGAGGAAAATGGTGTTTCTGGAATCAGAGAGAGCTTGAGAAATGAGGAGGGACTGCCATGCAAGAGCTGTAGTTGTGGAGGGGCACCACTCAGAGCAGAGAGGGATTGGGGAGCATTCCCCCAAACTTCTTATTCCCCACACCTACTCCAGCCTCTTGTGAGGAGTGCCTCCCACTGGCTGCCACTGTAGAGGAAGCTGGCAGGGAGGCTGGCTGATGCAATGGGCAGGGACCAGTCTCCTTGGACACAGAGAAAGGCAGTAAAGAGATGGAGGATCTAGGCCAGGGAGAAACTGGAAAAAAACCACAATGAGTTCTGTTCATTGATTTTTACAAGCCCAGATACCTATCAATGTACTGCTGTCTGTTTAGTGACACAGCTAAAGGAGCAATTTAATGAAAGCAGGAGAAATACAAAGATAGTACCACTTAATGTTATCACTATCACTTAAAATTAAGTCCTTTTATGAAAAATTGTTATTGATTACACTTTATCATTCCCATTGTGCAAAAGAAGACTGATTTCATTTTTTTCATCATAAGATGAACCTTTAAATTGCATAGAAAAGAGAGATATTTATGCTAATGTGAGTCTGTGGCAGTATGACTTAGATTTCTGTATTCTCTCATGCAAAACAGTAAGAAAAAGACTAGAAAAGAAAGCATTGAAGATTTTAAACATCAAATAGTCCTTCTGAATCAGCATGCAAAGACAACAAAAGGACTCAGCAGGGATTTAAGTAAAGTAGCTATTTTTGTACATAATTTTAAGAGTGTGGTTAAGGAGCGGTGGTCATTTATTTGATATGACTCATGGCCACTGATGTGGACACATCCTCTAAATATATGAGAAATCTAATCTGGGGTAACTATAGATTCATTTTCCATATACATAACTACACTGGGTATTATTTACTCTAGGATACTGATGAGTAAGGAGGACGGGGGAATGAGAGCAAGATAGTCCACATACCCTTGAAGATGACCAAGGACAAAGATTCTACTATGACAGCAGAACCTTTACTTCTGGTCTCTTCACATCTTTAAGTTTTCACAACGTAATTTAAGACCAGATTGCTTCCTTGATGTCTCCTAACACCATGCTCCCTCAGCTGCTAATGGGCTCGGTTTCCCATCCGTCTTCTAGATCTTAACAATAGGCCACTTTTCACACTCTCCTTGGCAGGGTTGAATAAAGTACTTGAAGTCATTATAAGTCATCTCGTAGAAAATGCTATTAACATTTTTCCTATAAATTATATCAGATAAGGAACATACACATTTAAAAAATAGTTTTCAGGCTACCTACTTTTTGGTAAGGTTTAGTGTTGTACTGGCAGCACGATTTCCTCCTTTACATGGATGCTTAACGATATTTAAAATGTTGAGTTTCTTTTTCTGCCTCAGCTGCTTTCCCTTTTCCACTTTAGTAGAATTAAACATTTGCTTTTGTCCTTTTTTGTTCTTTCAGAGACTCACAAAGGAAGAGATACCAAGGTATATTTTCAGGATAAATTGGTTTTGGGGAAGTGCTTATTCATTAAATTGTGTATAGCTAATGTTTACTGTTTATTCTGTATTTAGCATTGGATTGCATGCTGGAAATTTGAAGATAAATAAGGCTTGGGTTCTCATTTTCAGAAATACTAAGGCTAGTGAGGGAAACAGACATATAAAGGTGATTCTTATCTAGTATGTTTAGGATAGTAACGGAAGCATAAACCCATTTTCCTGGATGTAGGCATTCTGAGCCAACATTCATAAACAAATGATAAAATAAATTTAAAAACTTATTATTTCTTTATTAGAATGTTTCCCAAAGCCTTTATTTCTTTTGTTCTTGGTCTCTTATTCTTTTTTTGGTTGAAGTATAATTGATTTATAATGTGTTAGTTTTTCTGGTATACAGCATAGCGTATCAGTCATACATAGATATTGTTTTTCATATTCTGTTTTATTGTGGTTATTGAATATAAATTCCCTGTGCCATACAGTAGGACCTTGTTGTTTGTCTATTCTGTATTTAGTAGCCTTTATTTCTAAGGCTACCTTTTCCCCCTGCTCTACCAATTGTGCAGTGTGGTACAATAGAATGAATGTCTCTATTATGGCCATTCATACTGACAACAAAATGGTGTGTCCTTTCTGTGGCACCCGTGATTGCAATGTACACTTGAAAGATTAAATTTTATAAATATGGCCTCTTTGGAATTTAACTCAGAGGTGATGTAGTTAAATGCTCAGGCTTGGAAGTCTGAGACTCTTGGATTTGAATTTTGGTTGTAGGTAAGTGACTGGGCAGGTTACATAAACCCTTGAGGCTAGATTTTTTAATTTTTAGAATAAGGATGAAATACCCATATAGCAATGTGATGGTGGTGATTCAATAAGATAACATGCACAAAAGAGCATAATGCCCGTCACAAAATCACCCAATAAATGGTTGTTATTACTTATTGATTCCCCCAAATTATTTGTACCATACATTTCTCCTTTCTAAAGTTTTCTGTTAGGGGATCACAAGGATCATCATTGCTCAATTAAATAGTGTTGATACAACTATAAACTCAATGTATGCAAGTATACAGTTATAGAATCACGAATTTTTTTTATACTGTAACTGGCCCATACCCATTTTGAAGATGAAAATACTGAGATTTAAGTGGTTTAAGTAACTTGCTCAAGTTACTCAGCAGCTTAGAGAACTCGTACCCACCACCTCTACCCAGTGCCTTGCCTTTCCTTTCTTCCCTACCCACCTCACCTCACCCTTCCCGCCTCACCACACCCTCCCTGTAGCTTCCATCTGCATTATAAATACCCCTCTTCTCATGAGCCTTTCTGATTCATGCTCTTTTGACAGTGAAGCCGAACTATTCTATCATTGTTGAAGTGTGGACGAGATGCTGTTATTAGTACAAACAGAGTCATCCTCTGGGTATCATACATTTATCAGATCAAACATCAAAATATGAAACTACAAAAACAACTAATGAAAACAGAATAAATATTGTTGGCTAAATTAATGCTGTCATCTTCCCCAAGTGTGTCTTCAAAATGAAATGGTCCAATGGCAAAAATAGAACAAGCTGGGAACACTTAGTTCCACAGTGTAGAGGATTGGAAACACGGACTTATTTTCCAACATGTTAAATTGTTCAAGTGTCAGTGGTGAATGATTATGAGCATGTGAGGACCCCAGAAAAATCCAGTAATCCCCTACCCAGCATTTCTAATAGAATCACAACATAAAACAACAGCCAAATTGACAAAATGAATCTGTATTTTGAAGCCTGACCCAGAGGTACCCTCTTTGCCTCCTTCTCACCTACTTCTCTAGGGGTTTTAAAGCCACTGCTACTGCTTCCTTCCAGGGCCAAAATACTTGCCTGCTTTTGCAGTGTGCTTCAGCTGGAACAGGAATCGTCTCGCTGCATATGCTTATTTGTTGAAGTGAAGTAATACCCTTGAGAGTAGGGAAATTAGTATCTGTGCCCATTAAACTCATTTTCTCTCCTTTTCAAGTCAGCGCCGTGCTTTTACTGGTTTGTCCCTTTGTGGTCAATGTAAGGAAACAGTCTAGCATTTCTGTGTACTGAGAACAGGGTTGTGGGTCAAGACTTCCGTCCCCTTCAGAGTTGCTTTTGTTTGAGGACAGCAGCGATTTGAGTACAGTTGGTTTAAGGTAATTTTGTTGCAAAAAAAAGTGGGTGAGAAAGGGCTACTGATGACTCTGTTCTATACTATCCAACATGTCTCAGAGAGGATGGGATTCTGCCAGAGGAAACCTGCATGAGAATAGGGAGTGTGATTCCTCTTTTAGGAAAGATCAATGTTCTTTGTTATTGACGTTGTTAAGGCAGCTTCTCCTATAAATTCTGCCGTCAATCCACATGAAGCAAATTCTGGCCCAAGGACATTGGCCCAGATTCTGGAAAATGTACACTGAATATGATGTGCTCACCGGCAGAGATGTTCTGACTGTTGCTCAGACCATAGTGATATTTTGCTTGAGATTCAGGATTGCAGAGCACAGATTCTATAAAAGAGAATCTTTGTGTGAGTAACTGATCTAAAGACATTACAATGCTGGTTGCTCTTTCTCTTTAAATTCCCAAACATTGTTTAACACGTTATTTGCTTTGCACTTTATGATCCTTTGCAAGGTTAAAAAATGGTTCTGGCATCCAGATGGTCACAGTCTTGTAGGAAGGATATAGACAGAATACAATGAGAGATGCTATAAGTTCAGAGGAGAAAGAGAAAATGATTCCCTAGTGAAGACAGCAGGGGTGAGTGGGGAAGGGGTGGGCTTCCTCAGAGGAGGTAGGACAGTAATTGACACTTGAAATAATGTTTGAGAAATATGTAAGAATTCTCTGAACAAGGTGGAAAAGTATTAGAAACAGAGGGGTGATGTGGATGAACGTTGTGATAAAGCTGGCTACTCTGAGGGCTTTTTGAAAAGTTTAAGATTAGTCATTTTGATTTCTGGTGTTCATTTACTTTACCTGGAGGAAAATAAATTAGTAGCATGTGAAAAATAATAAGAAACTAAACAAAACATATGTTCTTTCAGTCTTTAGGGCCTACATCCAGACCACACAAGAACTATGACCAAGACATTTTCTGGAACTGCTGAAACATTGAAGATATCCCATTAACCATTACCATTCATTCATGGTTGAAGGCTAAAATTTATAGAGATTTTTACGTTCTCATAACAGAGTAGATGATTATGCTTTTCAACAACTGTGCCACATTTCCAAATACTATTCCGTTACTATTATTTCTTAGATGACTTGATGCTAGGTCATACTGGATATGAGATTTCGTGCTGAAACTCCCTAATATGCTTCTCAGTTTGACATTTGAAATGCGTCAGGAGAAGTTTCTAGTCAGTAAGTCTGCATAATTTCATGTTACAGAAATTAAAGGAGTAGCTATTCACACAAATTATGTTTTTAATATGTGGGGAAAAAAGTTCTCTTTCGGGTCAGTAGCTTACAGAAAACAAATTCTAGGAAATTCCTCTGGTCAGATTTAGATATTTAGGCTTTGAAAGTCTTACTGAGAAACTACTTGTACATTCAAAGACACAGAGAGTAGGTTCTGCACAAAGAAGGACCATATTGAGAAAGTTCCTCATTCAGAAACCCTTGAAATGAAGCCTAGAAAAGGGATCACTCAACTTCTCACATCACATGGCATTAGATGTTCTGGTCATTACCAAGAACTGCTAGGCTAACAGTGTTAGGGCTGTTGCAATGTTGAAGTGATGGATATTGAGTATAGGACACCATTAATTGATAAAGATGCATTTCATGATATTTTTCAAAAGACTACTTGCCAAAATTATTGAAAGAACTGTATGCAACTCCAGCAATTTGGCATATATCGAACATTTTTAGTTTTCTTATTATATGTTAGGTACTGCATTAGCATTCATCAATGCAAAAGATGAAAGAGACACGGCCTTTGCCTTGGGAGGGGGGTGCACAGTGGCTATGGCCAGGAGCTGTGCTGCTTCTCTATAACCAAGCTTCTCCCTGTCATCATAAGTGAGCCATGCAAAAACCTTTTGGGGGGAAAAAAACTCCATAGAATCTAAATACTTTATCTGTGATTCTGATCCATTCCTCTCTTCTCTCCTTTTTATAGCCCAAATATCTGGATTCCAGCAAGGGTGAGAGTAGTAGGACGTAGGTCAGAACTATTGGGGGCAGGGGCTGGGGATAGGTCATGTAGAACCTTGTAAGTCACGTTGGGATTTTGGCCATTACTTTGAATGACATGGAAAATAATTAGAACATTTGAGGCGAAGAAGAGCATGGTATGACTTGACTTTTAAAAGGATCAGTCTGGCTATTGTATGCTGAGAATAAATTATGAAACATAAGGATTAAAGAAAAGTCCCATCCGGGAGGCTATCCCAATAATCCAGGCAGAGATAATGGAAGCTTGCATTAGCTTGGCAACAGTATATGTGGTGACAAGTTCCCAGACTCTGGAGCTATTTTGAAGGTAGAACGAATAGAATTTGCTTCTAGTTTGAATGTGGGATGTGAAGGAAAGAGAGGATTCAAAGATGAAACCGTTGATTTGGGGCAAAGACTCTGGAAGGATGGAGATGGAGAAGACATGGGGCAGAGCAGGATGGTGAAATTCAGCCATTTGTTTTAGTCATAGTAAGTTTGTGATGTCTAATATATGTCAAGGTGGAGATGTGAAGTGGACAATTGCACACAGGTCTGTGTCAAGGAGGGCTGGGCTGGACGTATAAATCTCCCAGTCAGCAGCATAGGGTAGGTGTTTAAAGCTACAGGATGAGAGAATTAAATAGTGGGATATTCTGGTAATTAAAAGTTCGGAGGTGAGATCCCAGTAGACAAAATTCATATACACAGTTGAAGACAACGTTCACAATTATGTCAAATGGCATCAAATCAAAGAAACCAAAGAGAGTAGAAAAAAAAAAGATGAGCTAAAATGTAAAGTAAAACAAATTTCGATTACATGGCTGGATAATCTAACTTAGAAGATCCATATAATATCTGGATCAGATGATGACATTGCAAACAACATTTTGTGTTTCCAAATGCTTAAAAACAGGCACAGTGAGTCATAAACAGAAAATTCTTCAGTTCAACCGATGCTTATTATTTTGGTGAGGATGCTGGTTAGCCTGATTTACTACTAATGTTGCAATTTAGAGATTATTGTACAAAGAAAAATGAGAAAAGTATGTACTTAATAATGTCTCTGGTTTTGCCTTTATAATTTGCATGATCACAAAATTTTATTGATAAATTTTGCCTAATAATAAACATATATATATGTGTGTATGTGTGTGTGTATATATATATATATACACATATATATATATTTGTGTATAAATATATATATATTTGTGGCACTAGGTTAATTCTGGAATCTTTTTGTTTCACTTATAATTTTGTTGCTTCATATCCAAGAATCAGTTATGCTAACTCTACTGAAAGTTTTGACGTGACCTACTTCTTCAAAAGATGCAAAGCCCTTTATTGACTTCATAGGATCCTAAGTTGTCCTGTGTCTCATATTAATAAAGAGGGGAGGAGCTAGTAATAAGAAAGTCAGTTAAATCTAAATCATTAATAACTAACATCTTCTGCTTATAAAAGGTGTATTTTGACAGGTCAATTGTGTCATTATTCCACAAGGCATTTGACACATTGTCTTAGTAACAGGAAACTTTCCAGGAGTAATTGGCCTGAGAACTTTGGTGTAAATTATATTTAGTGGCCTAAAACTAATTAAAAAAAAAATCACGACTGTATATCGTCTGCCAGGAGACTTGGAATAAATCTTAGAAGGCAACTGCTGTTCTTGAGAAGTGACTAAGCAGGAACTTTTGGATTCTGGTCATCTTCTGAGGGTAGCTGGAGATCTCCTGAGTCCTGTCACGAATCTCTCAGGCTTGCAAAACTCAAAGTCCTGTAGCCATTTATGAAAATCAATAACCAAATGCGATTGTTCTTTCAATATTGATTCATTTAGCTTGGTTGAGGAAAGAATTCATGGGCAGGAATCTTAGGTATGATGTCACCATCACATCTCTTCATTGGAAGGAGATCAGTTTGAGACTGTGGTCCAGACGTTCACCTCTCCTAAAGTGGAGCAGTACAAAGCTACTACCCAGTTTCTTTCTAAGCTCAGTGGTAGGAAACAGTCAGTCCACCTGACTTTCTTAGAGAACTACGTCTACAAACATGTCCCAACAATCTGTATCCAGATCAAGCTTAGCTTTTGGTAAAAGAAACAAAAGAATAGGTGTACCCATTCTTCATCCATTTTAACTACAAAGAGGCTGGGGTCAATGTTGGAATACTGTCCTTTAACACTCGTATTGATTTAGGGGGAGTGTCAGTCCACATGGTTTATAGAAATAATAATGATAAAAATCCCTGACCCCAACCTAGATTTTTCTCAGGTGTGTTTATCCTTTCTTGTTTCACTGCTACTTAACCCCAAACTTGTGATAAGAAGTAAGGATTATCTCATGTGAGGTTTCAGCTTACACTGATTTGTCTGCTGCATGAGGCATGCTGGGCATTAAATATATTGTTATTGTTTTGACAGCATGATAATTTTTCACATTTTCTCAATAATAACAGACAATGATGGATAGAAACAATGTGAAGAATCCATCAAATGTCTCATAATGTCAAGGAAGGTTGGATTTAATCATTGCCAGGGATACATCCAGAGGAATTCTCATAACCTCAATGAGTAACCTAATTTCCCTTAAAAAGAAAGATCTCTGACATTAGAAAAACCTTCCTCATGGTTGGCATCTCAAAGAAGCTCCAATTGCCTCCACCTTGGCCCCCTTCCACTTCTAAGGAAGTGGCTGAGATGGTGCAGTGAAGATCAAGGACAAATACTGGGCCATGTTTCCAAAAGAGCAATTTCTCTTTGGCACATCATGGGATTTGTTTATTTTCACCTACAGGAAATTATATACTATGAAATTGCTGTGCTGATTCTATTTTTAAATATATATATAGAAGAAGGAAATATATAATTATGAAAATATACTTCTGCCTTTGTCCCACCTGAAATCATCTTGAATAATGGAAAACAGATTTATAAAGTGTTAGTTTGACCATGTCCTCAGTGCATCAATCTCCTTTGCAAGATAGATGTGGATGGTCAAGTTCAGTTTTTTAGCCTCAAATGGTTATTTTGCAACCATAAATGTCTTAGCTTTAAAGTGAGGATGTTGGGCCAGATAAACTCTAAAGTCCCTTCAGTCAGTGACATCTTTAGGTTTCTGTTTAGTTCAGTCTTAACTGAAAACAGATCAGCAGACCTGGCAACACCTTGTACTGGTCTGAACACCGTTACATGCCTTCTCTTTAGCCTTCCCTCCCCTAGGCTACATGTTCCAGTTAGTACTTTCATTTTTGACCTTCACGTGCAGTATTTCCGCTTTTCCCAGTGACACCTTTCTGGCTGTAGTTGAGGGGGAAAGGTGAAGCTGGAGCTGACAGTGGGACTCGCACTGTGTAACTCACCCGGCAGAGAGCCACACGACACCCATGGATAAATGGCAGAGTTAGCAAGTAAAAATAGCCTGGAAGATGGAAAAAACCCCATAGTGTGAAGTCTCTGGATTTTTTTTTCTAATTTAGTTTTTCTTTTTCTTATTATCTTTCTTTTTTCCCTGTATATCTATCTTCATGTTCCAAGATGTTGTGGGATGCTTAAGCAGTTATAAAATGTAAATTTTGAGTCCACAAGCAGACATCTTCTGATTTAATTAAAAAATCTGAAAGCTGGATCCTATCCATCCAGAATTTCTTATTAGCACAGTAAAACCCCCAGCAAGACCCTGGGAGCAGATCTGATAAAAGTTTAGGGGCTGTGGGATTGTAGAGTTGGCCTGGACCAAATGAGGAGTCAACGTCACTTAGACTTTTGGAGTTAAGCCAGGCTAAGGGTGAGCAGGATAAACAGGAAAATCAAGTTCCTTGTAGTGTGTCATGCATTACTTAGCTAAGAAGTTGTTTTGTTAGAATGTGTCACATGTTTCCATCATCCTGTTTTCATATTGATCACACACAAAAGTAAAAGCTGTAGAGCTCAGACGTTTTCAGCATAAGAGAGAAAATGGTGATGTTACCATAACACTGGATCTTGTGGATAGGTGGCCAAGTGTTAACACTTTGTGGAAGAATGTATTTTTCCATGAACCACACACATGGCATGCTGTTCTCCACAAGCTGGTACATTAGGCTGTATATCTTCAACCAGAAAAATGACTGTGGTCATAGATCTGAGCAGGTAAACACATCACCCTTAGACACACGTTCCAAAGATAGTTTGTGTTCAATGTGCTCACCTGAATTCACTTCTGCCCTTTGGGTCAGTCCCTACACGCTGATATCCTTGGTTACCACACCTTGCTGCATGTAAGACTTTCCAGAAACTGTAAGTCACTATGATTTTTCAGCATTTAGGTAATTATAGAGTCTCCTATAAGGGGGAAATATTCACTTTAAAATCCTGCCCATCTGGATGCTGTTTCTGTATCAAATGTATGTAAGTCAAATGTATGTTTTCTCTTGAACCAAAATATATCCTCCTCTACATTGCTTTACTACAAAAGAATTTAAAAAGAAAGAAGTTACTTCCCACTTAATATTTACAGAGAGTTTATTTATTCATTTTTTAAAACAAATATATATATATATATATTTGTTTTAAATATATATATTTAATTCAGGCACTGTTCTAGGCCAGAATAAGCATTCCTTGCTTATTGGCCTTCCATGTCAGTTGGGGACTCATGCCATTGTTAACTTGTTGTTGTGAGTATTGCAATTACACTAATCTTCATTTAGTTGTAAACACCATAACTTATGAGAATATTACTGGACACTGATTATTTAGAAAGTAATTACCTACCATGCAGAATGCCATGATTTATAATCTCATAGTGTATGTGTGTGTGTGTGTCTGAGAGTGTTTAAAAAGATTTGAACTGTATAGCATATATTGTCAATTATATTCATGAACTATGAATTTAGATGAGGACTTTATTCTGTCATTAAATACAGTAAATCCCAGCAATAAATTAATTTCAGAGGCATAGATGATGCAATATGTATGTTTATTTTAAGGGGCCTTTACAAATTATATGAGTGGTAGAGTTAGGTGAAAAGAACATAACCTAGAAATAATGAGTGAAGTGGATTTAAGCCTCCAAGGATGCTGAAATAGAAATTTTGTCTATTTAGCTCTGAATTTATTGTGGGAAACCAAGAACTCACAGTTTGCACAGTTTTCATCCATAACTTCATGGGTATCACCGGGAAGTCACTTACATATTTTATTATCCCAGGGGAAGACATTTATCAGATGATAAAGTTGCAATCAGACACTAAGTGATTTTTTTTCAGATTTTAAAGAGATGGAAATAACTACCAGCCTAATTTTAAAAATGCTGTGCCTTTTTATTTCTTGGGGCATCTCAGGTGATCTTTTAGACTATCAACATCCACTGAAGCTGATAATTTGGCAAATCTGCCCATATAAATTTGTGTTAAAAGCATCTCCTTTGAACTAAAATACCAACTGGAATAACATTTATTCATGAATTCTAGCACTGACTACTGATTCCTGCATAAACTTGGCTTGTATGTAGTAAAAATGTGCAAAATACAACATTAGAGGACAGAAGGGGACTCCTAGCTTTTATATGTACTTGGGTCAGTTATTTTTAAGGTGAAATATTTAAAGATCAGAGAGAAATCTTTTGGTGAAATGGCCAAGTCTGAGAATGCTTTCTTTTCTTATGTCCTCAATTGAGATGTAAACTCTTCTTTAACTGAGTAGAGGCAGGAGTATTCAATCCAGCGTGCTATAACCATTTAAATGTGGAATAGAACCTAATATTTATCTGAAATGAGTTTTATTAATATTACTAATTATTATATTAATGTGTTATATGCAGAATATGTAATTTGTAATTACTACTTCTGAAATCTGTGCTTTTGGAAAAGGATGATTTTCAGAGTGAGTGCAATAGCTCTCTATGTGTGATCCCACATTGCAAAGAAAATAGGTTGATCAGATTCAGTGCTATTACAGGGGAGAGATCTGGTGGCTGTGATAATCATCCTGGCAGCACTCTTTGATGATTTGGATGGGAATGGCAGCAATAGTCAAATGAAAGGCTGGCAAAATTAAAATTGATGACCATGTTACATATTATTCTGAAGCTCATGCATTATGCTCAATGAAAGGAACCATGCAGTACAAATAGGAAAGCTACCATTTCTGCTGATTTCTAATTATATCTCCCCCCACCCCTAATCTGTTTCTATTTGAGCACCTTAACTTATTCTAGGAGAGAGAGAAACAGGTTTCATTAGGACTTAGGAGCTAACCTCAGAGATTTTTAAAATACAAAATGTAATACAAATATGAAATAACCAATTTCACCACTATTTATTGAAGGGTCACAAGGCCCCTGGGAATATGAGATGTTGTGAAGGTTAGTGCAATAGAAGGGGAAAATAGAGTTTCTGCTCCAAGATGTCGAAATTGGATTTTTTGGCTTTGATATGCCAGACACAGTGCTAGGCACTGTCAGGTTGGGAGCACACAGGAAATTAATTCTTGACTCAAGAATAGAAACACCATCTCAAATAATAGCATCTGTGGAAGGAACCATATTTTTTTTTTCACGTCCAAAGCAAATAAATAGATGAATAGACAGTGCTCTTACAAGTTGTAATTGATGGGGTCATATGGTGAGAGGACTTGCTGGGAAGGAAGGGTAACTTTAGCTTGAGGGTCAAGGAGAAGTAAGCCTTGTGAAGACGTAGTGTTAAGGAAAATCGAAACTCAGTACCGAATCATTGTTTGATGCTACAACTAAATGTCTTGCTCCAAA
The DNA here is from genome assembly GCF_009834535.1 of Camelus ferus. Lineage (NCBI taxonomy): Eukaryota > Metazoa > Chordata > Mammalia > Artiodactyla > Camelidae > Camelus > Camelus ferus. The sequence goes on along the minus strand of NC_045703.1, from coordinate 57,726,128 downwards.
GACTGGTTTATAGAAGATCGTGGTGTTCTCTGTGCTGTTTACTGAGATTTCTCTATAGGGCAGGGGTTCATGTTCTTGCTCTCCCCACAAACATACATACTTTAATACATTAAAAATTTTCTTCAACTTTGATTCTTCATTTCTCTCTTCAGTCTGACTTTTTAGCTATCAAACATGGTCTCTTTGGCCTCCCCAACTCCCTTTCCTCTCAAGCCTTTATCAGCTGTGCGTATTATTGAAGAATAACCTTGTGTTTTCTGCCCAGAATGCCTCTTTTCACTTTTCTGTCTGACAACCTCATCTTTCAAAGCTCAAGCAGTCCTTGCTCTGTGCATGACTTCTCTGATTGACTCATATGCAAGATGTTCCCCTCCCTCCAGCCTACCACGGCTCTTTGTAAACACTTATTACAGCTTGTACCATGATTTGTTGAAATTTCGTTTACATTTCTGTTTCTCTACCTAGACTATGAGCTCTTTGAGAGTAGGCACCTACTCACCAGCACCTGGTTTAGTGCATAATATGTAGGCAGTTCTTAATAAATACTAAATATTTACTGACTAAATTTCAGCATTCATTGAATTAAAAGAATGAATGGCTATAAGGATTGATTGATCTGTCCTGATTAATCTAGCTAGCTGAACTCCCTTAGAAGTAGGAATATTCATAAGAAATTGACATTACAGTTTCCAAGTGTGGAATCTGCTTAGAAAGTTGAGGAATAAAAGCAGCAAATCAATATGTGAGAAGAGGCAGAAAGCTAAGATTTCTTGATGCTTAAATGAATATAAACCTGAATCAGAAGAAAAATAATAAAATTAAAAAATAGGCATGACCTTAGAAAACATTTAACCAAACTTCCAGAAAGAACGTAAATGAACTTTTCCATGGCCTCTCACAGGGTTATTGGCAGATTACCAAAATCCAAGCCTCCTCTCAATCCTGTGCTGTTTTCTCTGTTCTTAATGCCGTGATGACTCCATTTCCAATGCTTATACAACCAGCAGAGAATGCAGATACCGTGTTTCTCTTCTTTTTTTGCTCTCATGAATAATTTTCAGCAGCTCCCCCAATTGCTGTCTGTTACCCTGCTGAGTTTACCCTTGCAAAGGACATCTTGTCATATAGCAAAGAGAATCACCTGGTACCTTTCCAATATCCCTTCAGTCAATCAGTCAACAAGTTATTTACTGACCAGTTGCTGATGTGATCAACACAGGGCTAATATAATGGAGTTGGCTGCTGGTAAGCTCAATGCATCAATTAAATAGCACTTTGCATGATTTTGACTTGGCATACCTGGAAGGACAATATTTTTCAAGACCACTGTGAACTCAGTAATGGGAAGCTCACCCAGTAATTAATTTTACATGAAACTGTGCATTTTGGCCTGATCCCCAGTGTAGAGTTTAAGGCTATCAGATACACAGCATCCAGGACTGAATTCTGTCCTCAGATGTTAAAAGACCATGTCCATCTGCTCTTTATATCTTATGACTGAAACTATACAGAGAGCAACAGAATGAGAAAGACATTCTTTTCGATATATGATGTTTTGAATGTTTCACTGCACCAAGAATTGGAGACCAGGAGTATGGTGGGAGTAAGAATGATGCTTAGGAGTTTGTGATAATTTTTGCTGATGCTTTGGAATCCAAAGACCTTATCTTCTGTGACTCAGGCTTCAACTGAAATATTAAGAGATGGACAAAATCTTTTTGGACAGGGAGCTGCCCTGTAATTCAGTCCATTAAGTCACATGGCTTAGGCACTGGGAGTTGCTATCTCAGGGGAGCTGGTTTGCTGGGGGGAAAGGGGGCTATAGAAATATAACCATATCAGAGGCCTGAACATATTTATATTAAAAAAATTGTGTTTACTTAAAATTCAAATGTAATTGAGCCTTTTATATTTTTATATGCTAAATCCTGCATTTGTAAATCAGGACCTTCTGCATGGCAGTTACTTTGGGCCAAGAAGGAGCTCTGAATATCATTGCAAGACTGTGCATTCCATCCTGCATAGCTATATGAATAAGTCATGACTCATCTGACAATAGAGTTTAGCAAGGTTGGGCTCTTGGCTAATACTGGAATGGAAACTGCCTGCGAATAAGACTTGAGGGATAATATTGCGTAGTTGGTTAAAAACATGAGTTTGGAGTCAGGTGGCATGAGTTTGGATCAAGACTCTGTCACTGGAGTTGTGTGACTTTGGGTAAGTCACTTAACCTTCCCGTGTCTTAGCTTCTTCACCTGTGAAACGATGACAATAGTACAGGCACCCCTTGGTATCTGAGGGGGATTAGTTCTGGGATTCTTCGCAGACACCCAAATCAGGGAATACTCAAATCCCTTATACAAAATGGAGTAGAATAATTGGCCTACAACTCACTCCACTGGTTCTGTGAATATGGCTGCCTGCATCTAACTGCAAGTTGTTGTAAAGATTAAACGGACCCCTATACATAAAGTGTTCTGCACATCAAAAAAAAACTGTATAAATCTTAGTTTTTATTATTTATAAGACCCACCTAAATTTCTGCATATATTTTTTTACTTATTTTAAAAGTTCTAAAACCTTAGACTTGTTATAAGTAGCATTAAACTCATCTATTTTGAATGGATTCAGTGCATAAAAAGGATACTTAATTATATGTTCCTGAGTGTTTATTTGTTTAATTAATCAATATTATACATTATTTTAATTGCATGACCCTGTATGTTGAAGTGTCTATGTCATTCCAAGTTTTGTCAACTTTTACTGTAATACCACGCCAGAGGAATGAGAATGTTCTGTGACAAAGATCCAGGGAAAATAAGAACTTTTAAAATTATTTTAAATATCAATAAAGCAATCATAAGGGGTAAGTGACTCCATGAAGTCCAGGTAAAAAGAAGACTGTCTTAAAAGGAGCAGGTGTCTCCTGAAATTGCCAAGAAAATGTGTGATGACTATGATTTCAATGTAGGATCAGAAAAAAGAAAATGTGAGACCACACATTCATAAGCTCTTAATAAGAAAGTGAACTAAAAATCTGCTGAGTCAGAAAACTCTAGACATTTTAGAAAATGTCCCAAGTCTAATTTAATATAATTAGGTTACTAAATTGAAAAGTATAAATATAATTTAGAATCCCATCTTTGGTCTACTTAAGACTCAATCTTTTAGTTTTTAATAAGCCAGAAATAGTGACTTTTTCTAGCTTCAATTGAAACATAAATGAAAATGAAAATATAATTTCATTTACATATAAATTAAATTATGGCCAGTTATAGAATGATTGCCACTTGAAATTAGGAAAAATAAGACATTTCAAAGGCTTTGGAAAGGAGAATTTTGAAGAGGACCAAGTTGAAATTAAGGGTCTCTTGACCATTGGGCATTTACAGCCTCAGTCTGATGCCTACGTGGTGGAGGCAGCTTTTTTGGTCTTGGACCCTGTGATTCTGTGGGTGAGTAAGAACTTCAGTTCTTATACGGATATTTTCAGCAACAGTGTTTGCAAAGACCCCTCAGCAACACGAGGGGCGTGTTTAAGTCCTGAGACCCCTGGTGGAATCCCTAGTGATGACTTCTCTGAGATGGGACTAGGTTTCTTGATGCTACTGTAAGAGCTGCCAGGGGAATGTACAGAGAAACTGGGGTGGTCCTTCAGCACTTGCAGTGCACCCTTCAAAGTCTAAGTCTCAAGTCCAGGGTCCAAGTGGGAGTCTGAGTCCAGAGAGGCGGAGGTGTGGGATTGAGAAACTAACCATTTAAAAGGGGCTAAGGTTGAGATCAATACATTTGAAAACATACACATCACACAGAAGGGCTCAGTGAGTATCTGCCTGTTTTCATGGCTGGTCCTTCATCCTGTGCCTCACAGCAGACTTATGCAGCCCTGTATTTTCCATTGGAATTAGTTCGAATGCTTTATCCAAGAGGTATCTGATTTACTCCAATCCACTTCTTGAAAAGAACACGACGTGTATAGGTAAAGTGACTTTGGACTTTGAGTAAGAAATTTGACCTATTTTTAGGTGCCAAGAGAGAAAAGGATGAATACTGAATGAATTCTGTATGTTGTTGTGAGTTGTGTTATTTGGAGTAGACTGAAAAAGTTTTAAGCAAGCTGTTATTACTGATAGCTGAATAAATGTAGCACCCTAATTATTCAGTTTTATTAAGTTTCATAGAAAATAAAGGTAGTTTGGTATCTGCTGATATGCTGGAAAACTTAGATGAGTTCATTGTTTAATTTCTTTTTCTAAGGCTCCTGGAAACCATACATACGTTTGCTTGTGAGGCTGTACTAGAACATGTACGTTTGTAAGCATGCATACAGGGAAGATGACTGAAGCAAGAGGCAAATGTTACAGGTCGAACAGTCAGGGACAAGAACAATGTGCGACACATAGAAGGTTCAGAAGGAACTAAAGCCTGTACCGTGTTCTTGGTGAAAATTCCAGGAGACGCCATCTGAACCTCGTGTGTCTCTTATAGTTTATTATAAATGAGAAGTTAGGGAATTTCTCTTTTGTTCTGTTCTCTAGAACAATGTTGTTTTGGACCAGGCTAGCCAACAAATCCTCTAATAATCATAAAATATCTAAAATACTCTGTGGATTTTCAGTAAAATATATCAAAATGCTTGTACTTTTTTGATCAATACAAAGGAAAGGTTAAGTGAATTTTTATTTTTCTTGATTTATAAACTTACATTGCTAATAAAATTTGAATTGGAAACTGCTTTTTTTCCCTCCCTCTTTTAACTCCCAAGCAACCTTCCTCTTGTCTTGGACTCTCCTGGTGTATGAGGCTGAGTTGGAAACAGATGACCTGAATTGACAGGTCTGTTTACTGTGGTCCTGAAAGGTGGGGCATTAGGGTCAGGTATATTAAGGGACTGTGGAGAAAAAGATAGTTAAGAAGAATTGCTTAACAACTGAGAATAATGGTGAATCAAACTTTATATAGTTTACAGTCTAGGGGGATATTATGACAATTCCAAGGTCTCCATGGGAAGTTTTTGTTCATATGTTTGGTGTTTATAATAAAGTTATCTCAGATGAGGGAAAAGAAGAGAGTGAAAATAGACAAGAATTTTTTTTTAATGCTAGAATTTGCACTGTCAGATAGTAGACATGTTATAAAGCTTGAATAATGCATACTGTAACACTGGCCTAAGAATAGACTGAACAATGGAATGGGCAGAAAGCTTAGAAACAGACCTGGATGTTTATAAAACAAGTATGATAAACATGAGTTTCTAAACAATGAGAAAATGGCAGATCATTAATACATGGCAGGGGCATAATTGATTACCATTTGGAAAATAATAAGGTTCTAAAACCTCATTTCATATATCAAAATAAGGTCCAAATGGAAAAATTATATGAATAGAATGAAAACACAAGCGAATAAGAATAATAGCTGGACTTTTTAAAAAAAAATGAAGTATAGTTGATTTACAGTGCTATGTTAGTTTCAGGTGTACAGCAAAGTGATTCAGTAGTACATATACATGTATATATACAAATTCTTTTTCAGATTCTTTTCCATTATGGGTTATTGCAAGCTACTGAATACAGTCCCCTGTGCTATAAAGTAGGACCTTGTTGTTTATCTATTTTGTATATAGCAGTTTGTGTCTGCTAATCTCAAACTCCTAATTTATCCTTCCCCTTCCCTTTCCCCTTTGGTAACCTTAAGTTTTCTATGTATATGAATCTGTTTCTGTTTTGTAAATAAGTTCATTTGTATCATATTTTAGATTCCACATATAAATGATATCATGTGGTAATTGTCTTTCTTTTTCTGATATACTTCACTTAGTATGATAATCTCTAGGTCCATCCATGTTCTTGAAAATGGACATTTTTGATGAGAAATTTCTCTCAAAGAATAAACTCTTTCCCTTTGTTCCCACTCCCCTCAAAATATCTCCCCATAAACTTCTGTAAAACAATACTTACCATACACAAAAATTAAGAAATGACAAATTAGTAAAAATGCAAGTGACACATGACAAAGAGTTAATAGTCTTAATACATAAAGAGATTCTATAAATTTATGAAAAAATGAACATAATTTTCCACGAAGGCAGAAATCAACACACCATTTTCCCCCTACCCCACAGCATTCTTTTCCCTCAATCCAGCCTACTGTCTGGCACATTGCAGACACTAAATAAAAATCTGTTGAATGAACAAATGAATTGTCACAAAGATAAATATCCCAGTAGAAAAAAATAGGTAAAGAATTCAAAGAGGCCATCACACAAGAAATATAATGTTTCATAAATACAAGAAGAGAATCTCTAAATTCACTAGTAATCAAAGACATACAAATTAGAATGCTATCACATTGTCTTTTAAATTAGTCAAAGTTGACACAGTTAATAGTGTTTGAAGAGAATAATGAACCAGATGGTGAAATTATAAATTGTTATAAGCTAGAGGTTTAGTCTTATGTATCAAAAATGTTAAAACATCTTTATCTTTTGATTAAGAATTATATTTTGTTATAATATCAGAGATATTCAAGATTTGTGAACAAAGTTATACATTGCCTTATTATTATTTTTATTAAAATTGGACTTGATCTAAGTGTCCATAACGTAGGATGGTTTAAATTAATTGCAATGCATGTGTAACACAAAATAACAAACAGCTATTAAAATCATGTTTGAGACATTATTAGTGACAGGAGGAAATGATTAGGACAGAGCATATGAAAAGAGCAAAGCTACAAAGAAATTCTAATTCTTGAGTGTTGTTTTCATGGGTGTTTATTATATCATAAAATTAAATGTATCAATTCATTCAATGTTGTGCATCTGAGATCCAAGGGACTGGGCAGCAATATGCGTATGCTCATCCTAACTCTTTTAAATAAGGAATATGTTTCATGGAGAAAGACTGTTGGGGAACAGTGAAGTGGTGGCCTCTATGGGGTGGGATTGATGACAATTTTCATCCTTTTCATATTCTCATTATTTCCTAAAAAATCATCTTGGAACTAGGCTGTGTCATCTTTATAGAGAAAAAAAGGGTATTTTAAATAAAAAGTCGAGTCCCTGCAGGTTGCCTGAGCCCTGGAGTGGCGGGTTGTAAAATCTTCCAGTGGGAAGAAGAGAACCTTGGAGACAGAGGCCCGTCTCCCCAGAGAAGGTGGGGGATGGAATGGAGGCAGCTCGGCTGGGTGATTCCCAGGGGACAAAGCCTGGGATGTGGAGCAGGGCCGCGGGGCAGGAGCGACGGCCAGCAGGGTAGGTGTGCTTTGTTCTGCATCTGTCCAGGCTCCAGCCTCCTTCCACGTCCTGTGAGGATCAGGGGAACAGGGCAGGTGCAGAAGGGAGATTTGGGAGCCATGGGAATGCAAATTCTTCTCTGAATAGCCTAACCCGGCAGAGGACCCAGACTCTGTGGAGTAGATTGAATAGCGTCCAATCTACAAAAAAAAATCATGTCTGCCTGGGATCTCAGAATGCAGCCTTATTTAGAAATTGGGATTTTGCAGATGTAATTAGTTAAGGATCTTGAGGATATAATCATCAGACGGGTGTCTTTATAACTGGAAGCAGAGGGAGATTTGGATACAGAGACACACAGGGAAGATGGAGACAGAGACTGTAGTTACCCAGCCATGAGCCAGGGAACACCTGGAGCCACAAGACACTGAAAGAAAGAAGGAAGGACTCTCCTCCAGAGTTTTCCAAGGGAGCGTGGCCTTGCGACACCTTGATTTTGGACTTCCATCCTCTAGAGTGGTGAGAGAATAAATTTCTGGTGTTTAATGTCACCCAGGTTGTGGTAACTTGTTTTGGTTTGGAAACTAACATGCCCTGGTGAGATGGCCGGGCCAGGGGAAGTCCAGGAGAGTAGCAGCACCCCTGGACCCTTTAGGGGTGATGTCCCTCATCACCACAGTTGACAAACAAGACCACTCTGTCCAGGACTCTTGCTCTGCCTCCCTCTCTAGTGTTTGTGGCACTTTGTTTGCATCTTCATAAGTCATGAGTCATAAATCAAGCAGTGTCTTTAGTGATTCCATCAAAGAGGTTAATACATCTTTCTAAATGCTTGCTTCTTGCATGAATTTGAAAAATACTCATTAGAGACATTTAAATGAGGCATCAGGCACAAAGATTGCCCTTGTGGTATTTTAGCAAAAGGAGCACCCGTTTTCCTGTTAATTTGGTAAAGTGTTTCTACATTGCCTTTGGGAAGATGTAAAGGGGAAATCTTGGAATAATTTTTATCTTTATCAAACTGGGCTGTGAACTGCAAATTTTGAGGTCCGCTAGGCTCTGTGGAAGCTCTCTCACAAGGCACGCCGGTTAGCAGGAGAAAAAATCCAGCCTCCTCTGAGCATTAGAAGATAAATTTCCACACGATTTTTAATAATTGAGAGAGAAGAATGACAGTGTAAGAATTCCCACTTCTCTGCGGTTATTCTTCCCATCCTTCACTGGTAAATTCCCAAATGAGGCCTGATGGATATTTTGGCTTGGTTAACAATTCAAGCAATATGAGATTTCAGGAATTCTGCTATCTGTGTTTAGGGTTCGTCACCTTAAAAAAAAAATCTTAGCAATGAACATTGTTTATAGTACAGCGGGGAAAAATAACGAACTTGTAACTTTGCAGTGGTAGTCACTGACGCCAAATGGATCCTGCCACGGGTAGTTTATTTATGGCTGTGTTATAGTCTTAAGCAGAACACAGAGAAGCAGCTATGCTGATTTAGTTATTAGGCATAAGCACAAAGGGCTAGGAGCTTGTGGGGCATTATTCATTGACAATAATCGGTAGCCTGCTATGAACAATGCTGCATGCTGTGCAAATATAGCAAGACGGCCTTCATAAATAATGCCGGAAACACTGGCTATGCCAAGGCAGATAGAATATATCGACGGCAAGTTAATGTGTTAGGCCCCTGGGTTTGCTTAATTGTCTGGGCTGACTTAGCCTTGGCAAGGAAAGAGAATGGCCTCAGCTCGGTGCTGGTTCTGGAGTCCATCCGCCTGCTCCTCTCCCCCCATCTCTCAGGCTTAAGATAGATCCTTCTTATAATGATGCAATTTGCTTGACTCACTGAATTTTATCTTCTTCCCATATACAGTGGTGTTGTCCTTCTTATTTTGGTGATGGCAATGGAATGTGTTCTCTCTCTTTGTAATTATCTCTACTAGCCACAGAAATGGATTTTTTCTTTTTCCTACCCAGAGATGTCAACGTCTGCTAATTTTTAGGCTGTTTATATGCTTAGGAAGTAGCTGTCTAAACCCTTTGCTCAATTTATGCAGAGTGGCATTACTCACACCCTCAGGCTACAGCCCTGAGATGGGAAAATGAGACAGATTATTCATGGGGAATTCCTCTTCAGAATGTGACAATGTCGCACATGTTTGAAAGATAAGAGGTTTCTGTAGGATTACCCAAGACAAGGGTGATTTGTTTCTGGAATTATACCAGATGACAATGTGGCAGGAAGAATAATGCCCCCACCACCCCAAAGGTGTCCATGTCCCAATCTCTGGAACCTGGAATGTATTATGGTATATGGCAGAAGAGACTTTGCAGATGTGATTAAGTTGAGGACTTTTAGATGAGGAGACTATTCTGGAATTAACCACGTAGGCCCAATAGAATCCCAGAGGTCCACGTAAGTGAAAGAAGGAGGCGGGAGAATCAGCATCAGAGTGAACTAGCATGATACAGACTCAACTGGCCATTGCTGGTGGTGAAGCTGGAAGGAGCCATGAGCCAAGGAATGCAGGCAACCTCTACAAGCTGGAAAGGACAAGGTAATAGATTATCCCCTAGAATCTCCAGAATAAATATAGCCCTGCCAACACCTTGATTTTGGCCCCATGAGACTTGTGTTAGACTTCTGACCTCCAGAACCATAAAATAATAACTGTGGTATTTTAACCCACCACATTTATGGGAATTTGTTACAGCAGTGATAGGAAACTAATACAGAATGCATAATAAATAATTCATACTGACATCTTTTTAAGAAAATGATCAAGTTCACTCACTCAGTTACATTAAGAACATATTTCCTGAAAATTGGTGCAGCCACTATGGAGTACAGTATGGAAGTTCCTTAAAAAACTAAAAATAGACTTAGCATATGATCCAGCAATCCTACTCCTGGGCATATATCCAGAGAAAATTATAATTTGAAAAGACACATGCACCCCAGTGTTCAAAGCAGCACTATTTACAATAGCCAAGACATGGAAACAACCTAAATATCCATTGACATATGAATGGATAAAGAAGATGTGGTATATTTATACAATGGAATACTACGCAGCTGTAAAAAAGAATGAAACAATGCCATTTGCAGCAACATGGATGGACCTAGAGATTATCATATTAAGTGAAGTAAGTCAGACAGAGAAAGACAAATATCATATGATGTCGCTTGTATATGGACTCTTAAAAAAAAGGTAAAAATTTTATTTACAGACCAGAAATAGACTCATGGACATAGAAAACAAACTTTTGTTACCAGTGGTGAGGTGGAGGGAGGGACAGATTAGGAGTTTGGAATTAACAGATACACATTCCTATGTATAAAATAGACAAACAACGAGAACCTACTGTATAGCACAGGGAACTATATTCAATTTCTTGTAATGAGCTGTAATGGAAAAGAATATATATATATGAATTGCTTTGCTGTACACCTGAAATTAACTTTGTAAATTGACTACATGTCAATAAAAAATAAGAATTAAAGAAATTAACATATTTATTGAATGACTACTACACACCAAGCTTTTGGCATTGGTGTTGCATCAGTAAATGATATATGATCATTAATTTATTTCCAAAATATTTATTTAGTGCCTACTCTTTGCCAGGCATTGCTCCAGAGGATACATGGGGGAATAAGATGGGTAAGGTCCTTGCCTTTCCATAGTCTATGCTCTTGTATAGAAGAAAGCAGATAAAGAGCAAGTGAATGAATAAGATCATTGCAGGTTGTTTAAATGCTATAGAGAAAAGTAAAACAAGGTGGGTGATAGAGATTACCTGGGGAAAATATCCCTTAGGTAAGCTGGACAAGGAAAACCTCTATGAAAAGGAGGAGGTGACATTTGTTTAGATCTGAAGGACAAGAAGATGACAACTTTGATAAGCAGGGATGTGGAACATAGAATGTTTAAAGGAAAGGAAGGGCAAAAGTCTGGTGACAGACACGAGCTTAGCAAGTGTGAGTAATGGAAGCAGGCATGTGAACAGGTAGAGGTGTGAATGAAGAGGTGGCTGGGGTGAGACAGACCTCTCAGGGCTTCAGACCATGATAACGATTTGGGGTTTTATTCTAAGAGAAATGGGAAGCCAGTGGAAGCGTTTCAGCATTGAGTGGCATGAGCTAATGAGCGTTACAGTGTATTGGATGACGTTGAAGTAATTTAAGTGCCTTTGTAGTATTATTCAAATTTCGAGCCCAAAGTGAATTTAGAGATCATATAGCTCGATTCTCTCTTCTTAATGGAAACTGCTGTCTGCATGGGTTAGTTCGCTTGTCTGGGACACAAACCTGTCTCTTATCTCTAATTCATATGCTTTTTCATTTTTTTTTACTGTGCTAACCCACACTTGCACCCAAGTTTACTAACTTTTCTTCAGTATTGATCCTCTCCTTTCTTCCTCCTTTTAAGTGAAATCACTCTGGAGCCAAGATCTATTGTAGAGATAATAAAAATATTCTCACCACTAGTGGAACTGGACTTGGAAATTGGACAGAAGAACTCCATGAGGAATAGACCCTCTACTTGTGGTCTTCACCGTGACCTTTTATGCATGAATGGCTTATTCTGGGTCATTCATATTGTTTTATGAAATAAGTTATCTCTAGTGACAATCTGCATAACCTTTTTTAAAAAATTTTTATTTGCCAAAGAAAGAAAAGGATAGCGCTGAAAATTGGATGGTTGGCAGTTGCTAGGCACCAGGCAAACATTCAGGAACTGGCAATGAAACACAAGATGATTTAAAAATAAACAACCATTTTAATTTTTAACCACAATTCCAATGAAGCAGATTAAGTTATCTGATTACTAGGATTCTCCAAACAGACATTTAACAAGAGAAGTAGGATATTTTTGAATTTTCGGTGTCTATCCATTATGCTTACTTAATAGAGTTATTTTTCTTCTCAATGTTTGCCAGGTTGATTAAAATTCACTTTTATAATTTTCAGGTTTAGTGGTTGGAGAGATGGACAACTGTTTGCAAAGCAAAATAAAATTTATGCCATTTAAATTTCAGTAGAGTTGGCTTGAATATTTCCCTAAGGAGACTCTTATAATCTGGGTAGAAATGGAGTAAATAAATTATTCATTCCATAATCCCTGGTGTTTTTTTTCTACCATCATGTAGAGCTTCATGATCAGAAGTTCAACCTTCTGACCCTCTGAACTAGTTGACTCTGACCCTGAAATGTCACCAGCTTCATCCTCTTTTCTCCAAATCATTCCCTTTGCATTCAAGCTCCTCTGAAAAAAAGGCACAATGTCTCCCTTAAGCTCTGTGGAGCCTTAGTAATCTCTGTCATAAATAATGTCAGCTTTATGTACTGAACTTCTATCTATAATCATAAACTACAACAATAAATGAGATAGACCTAACTATACCTGGAAGAGCAATGACCTGATAATGTGATACTTTGCAGAATTAGCAACTCAGGCCAATGACACAAGGAAGCATTGTGCAGTGGTTGGAAACACAGCCTTCAAAGCCAGACTGCCAAGGTTTGAATCTTGCTCTGCCATCCAAAAACTGTGTAACCTTAGGCAAGTCACTTGTCTTCTCTTTTCCTCTTTTCTCATTTTTAAGAGGGGGAAAATAATAGTAACTGCCTCACTATTGTTAAGATGGTTAAAAGGGATGGGATGATGTTTGTAAAGCTTTTAGAACATGCCCATCATAGTAAATATTATGTAGGTCATCTGATAAATAAAGTGAAATGCAGAGAAGTGCATACGAATGATCTCTCAGCAGATCCTAACCTTTTGTCTGCTTTTTCCCTCTCATTTGCTTAAACTGCTCCTAAAAAAAAGAAGATTTTAAACTGCTACCAAAAGGCAGGACTTATGAATAAAGAAATAAATGCATTTCTATTTATAACAAGTCAGTCCTTGCTTTGCACAGTTCCCTTATGCATGAAGGTCGGTTACTGCGGCTTAGTTAACACCAGTCGTCCAACAACACGATTCAAATTTCAGTCCCCATGGCATATTAAGTGAGCCAAGTACATCTAGACCAGACTTCCTGCTAGCTCTTCAGTCCACAATCACTATGTCCAGAACAGATGCCCATCATGATCAGTGACCAATGATGTCACTTCCTCCAAAATTTGTCAGTAATTGATCATTGCACTTCTGTTTTTCAGTTCACGTGCAGACAGCAAAGCATGTAGTTGCGCTGCTTCCTCATCTTCCAGGGACAGGCCCACATGACATTTTATACAAATGAATAATCAGCAGAGCAAAGTAGCCAAGAAAGATGAAAACGCAACAAAGAGACAAATGATAGCATATTGAATGAACATAAAATGGGACTACAGAAGAAATAGATGGGTGTGGGGAAGGTCGACAATGGCCTATTTGAGAGACTGTAGATGTGCAACCAGAGGAACTTAGTGAAAACTTAGTGAAGGTGAACTTATCAGCATAAACGAGGAAGGTGGTTGAGCAAAAAGGATAAAGCTGCCCTAGAGAAAGTGACCTCTTCACATAAAAAGAACTCTCAGAGATACTTCACAATGTTGAAAGCACAAAGGCTAAAATGTTTGAAGTCGATCAAAACCTAGCGCTATGACAATTCCCCAAAGCAGGAAAGATGCTCTTTTTGTATCTTAAGTTAAACCATGACAAGAAGAAGCAAACAGTATTCAAACTACTCTTGATAAAAGTGCAATGAAATAATTTTAATTCTCAATGGTTCTAATATTTTAAATTACAGTATACTAAATAAATACTATTTTTCTCTGTTTTACGTTTCTCGATGTATTTATGAACTATGGTAAAAGAGCTTTTAAAGTTTTAACAAACATTTTTGAAAGTCATGGAACAACCGTAACTTTTCCCACTGATGATTAAGATCACTTTGTGTGGTCTCAGCTTGCATGGTCATTCCTATGGCCCTGCACTACCGGACAAAGTGAGGACTATCTGTACTATTTTGGAGGCGTTGCTAATCCAGTTAGAGGGTAGGAAAGTTCATCTGAGCATAATGATTATGCTGGTTGGGCAAGAGCCTTGAAAACAATAAAAATTTTATTCAAACATGGTAAATTATTCTATCCTTGGGATGTCTCTTGATCCAACATTTAATCACCATTAAATATTGTCTGTCACAAAACTATTTATGTGTATTATTCAGAACTAAGGATTCTCTAAATAGATCAAACTACCTGAGGTCTGCATTCTCATTTCCTGGCCCTATATTTTTCACAGAGAGGGAACTGAAGACGTCTTTTCTTTTTCCTTCAGCAGTTCAAGAGAGCGTATCAATGGACATAAATTATATGCTCAATATAGAATCTGAATTGTGTAAGATCCCACACTAAAGGGCACTGAATGTCATGTTCATCTGAAATAACAGAGAGCATTATAATCACTCTATCCAATTTGAGAAAGGACACAAAATTTAGAGTTTTTAAGTAGGCATCCATATTATTTTGATATTTATAGATTGTTTAATGTTTTTGATTGAAAATGGGCCTAAATAATTTGGTTAATTGTTTCCCATCAATTTAAATATATATTTATATTATAATAAATATGCATTTAACTATATTTTATGTTATATATTAAATATATTTTATATTATCATAATAAATATACATTTAAGTATAACAAACTTGGAGTTAGGAATTTACTCACATCTTACAGATTGCTTGTATGTCAGCATTCTTAAGAGTATTCCTTCGTAATTCAAGATGGTATAATATTAACTCTTCCTTTCTCAAACTGAGCCCCAATCAAAGAGATACTTCTACATTTCTTGAATGGAGCCTCTGCTTCTGTATCCTCCCCTGAGGGAGAAAGAGACAACACTAGAGTCCTAAGAAGATCTTCATGATTATCACTCTGCAAGCTGTAAATGGTCAAAGTAAAATCTCTAAGAGTCAGAAAATGTCAGTAAGAGTCTGGGCTTCACGGCTCTGATTGCTGACCCCTGTTGACTCACATTGTCTTTTCCTGGTTCTTTGCCTTGGGAAGAGTCTCAAAATTAGTTGCAGTCACATGTTGGCCACTTGAATTCTTACAAGTCAGTTAAAAATGGCCAAAGTACTCTAGATTCTAAAACATAAAACACATAGGAAACACTTATGATTGCAAATAGCTCACCATCTTAACATGTCCCCATTTCTAGTCAGTGTAAGAGAAATGCAATAAAAATATTTTATCATCAATGCGATAGGCACAGCTCAAAAGGTAGATGTCATGTCTTGGTGGTGGCAGTGTGGGGAAACAGTGTCCCTCAACTGTTTGCTTCTGGGAGTGTAAATTAGTATACATCTGCATGTAGGAATAAAGCTATATAAATATGAGTTTAGCAATGGCCATCAAAAGTCAGAATGAGGACCCTTTAGCCACCAATTCCACTTCTTGAACTTATCTAACATCTTGAACATTTATGAAATTATGTAAATACAAGAACAATCCCTGCAGAATCATTTATAATACCAAACAATTGACGATACTACGTATAACAGGATATTAAAAATAAAATTTCTACCAACGTGCCAACAAAGTAAATTTTAAATACTAAGACAGTCTTAAAAAAGAGTTCCTTCTGCAGGATTAAACAAAGAAAATGTTATGCAAAGGGCTTTGTGACTATTGGGCTCATCAGGGCAGGCATTATAAGGAAAGGTCAGAGATTGGAGAGAGGACCTGTAAGGTCATTGTTTCTAAGAGGGAGGAGGAGAGATAAGAAGCACTCCAAGGTGGGTGCTGTGAAGAGGACCACTCAGAACTATGTTCCTTGAAGTTGAATGTTGCACAGAGCTTAGTGTTTGGTCATGCCCAAGAAAGCTCAGGTGGCCTGTGGTAGTACACTAATGGAGCTGCACTTGTGTAAGCCAGCACTCTTGTTTGTCAGAGCAAGCAAGCCTGGGCATTTCCTTTGGACGCACGTGGTCTGCTGGAGAGCAGGTGGAGTGGCCTTGTGAGTTGCATGGCAAGGGAATTCAAGCTGCAGACAGAATTAACTTGGGTAACCAGCTGACCTTGAGGTGGGGAGATTATCTTGGATTATCTGGGCCCAAGGAGTGTGCTGAAAAATAATGAGTTTCTATCAAAAAGGAGGGAGAGTTTGGTGTGCACTTGGGTATGTACCACTCAGATTGTCATCACCCTCATCTACTGGGATTTGTCTTAGAACTTCAGAAAAAGGAGGAAGTCACAGCACACTGACACACAGCTTGTTGTAGATGAAAGACATTCCTCCACTTCAGTAAATTGACTTGTCTGTGCGAAGGAGACAAAGCAAGGAAGCAACAAGTGACATCAGTGTAAGCAGGAGAAAGCATGGTGACCTGGGCAGTGGACCCACAGCCCATGGCAGGGTAGCTCAAGGCTTTGGGGTGGCATGTCCTGTGACATCATGGACAGGGGCAGCAGAGGAGAATGAAGGACATGAAAGCAGGAATGGCCTTGACAAAGGATCACCACTGCCCACTCAAAGTCAAAGAATTGGTCCATCACACATTCAGAAGCACACATGCAAACTCATAAGGACCTCTTTAATGAGTCTGGGGGAATTTGGAGCTGAGCCGATGGAAGACAAGCTATGGCTTTCTGAAATTCTGCTGGAGGGGACTAAGTTACAAAGATAATGTTTTTTTAAACAATAATTTTAAGCATTCTTTAGCTCTCATTTAGTGTGATTTGGGAAAATATGGGTAAAATTACATTAGAACCAATTCAGACTTTAGAAATCTAATTCCTGTTTTACTTCTATCTTCTCTATTAAGAGGAATAATTTTCACATTAGGAAGAGCAGAGTCACTGTGGTTAAGAAAAATATCACATAACAACTTAGGTGAGGAGATGATTACAGCATATTTCTCTCATAATGAGGAAGTTGCTGATACGATTGTGGAAACATGAATTATATTCAAAACCTTATGGAAAGCAGAGGAGGTTTCTCAGACTTTTTCTTTCTTTTTCATCTTTAAGTTTTCTAAGAGGAAAAAGTATATTCTGGGGTCATATATGTGATTTCAATGCTTAATACACTTTCAAAAAGGATTATGAAGATATTTTTGGATCACAAAGAGCTAACATGGATTCACCAAGAATATGTAATGTGATTCGATACTCTTAAGTATGTATGCTATAGTCCCTAAATTTCTTCACGAATGAGATGATGAAATATGACTTTAATCATAGTAATATATTGACTGCCCTCAAACTGAGTATGTGCTTTTTGACTTTTTTATCCATAATTTGAATGACAACAAAGACAGCCAGTTTATTCAATTTTTGAATGATATAAACATAGGATTCTGAAAGATGAACATCTCAATAAGGTAAAATAGTGAGTTAAAATTAATGAGATGCAATGCAACAGCAATGCATATAAATTACTATATTTGTGTTTAAAACAATAAATGCAAATACAGGTTTGGGAATGTTAATCTAATGAAAATGGATGTAAGGTTTTAGTTGACCAAGGCAAATTGAGTGAATGTGACTGATGAAATTTTGTTTTGCATAAATTAAAGTTTAGCATCCAGAACAAGGAAAGTAAAAGCTCACTGTTCTCTGAACAGAATAAACCATATCAAAATACCGAATTCAGTTTTTTTCCAGATTTTAGCAAGACATGGACACATTAGGGTATAATTATTGAAGAACAGCCAGAATTAGATAAATTAACCTAGAAAATAGAAAACTTTGGTAATACATCATAGCTGCACTTAAGTATTTGAGAGATGGTCATGAGGAAGAAGTATTAGATTTTTTTCTCTAGATTGCCAGTTGCAAAAATTACAACATGGTGGTGAGTTGATTGCTAAGACTGGAGGTGGTAAGAGATGAGGCTAGAGGGTAGAAAGGGTCCAAGCGTGAAGAGGTAAGTCATGTTAAGGATGGTGGATGATGAGTGATCACAGAAGGGCTGTCAGTGGAGAAACAGGAGCAAGTTTGTATTTTTGGAAAATCTCTTGCACTACACTGGGATAGCAGAGGCTGCCATCCAAAGAAGATGCCGTAAAGTGGGTGCTCCCAGTGAGTTTCGGTCTGGATAGGGTAACCTCCAAGACTTGTGAATTTTAACTATGAATGTACAACTTTGGAGAAAATTGAAACACTGTTTAATTGCTTTTCCAGAATTATCTTGTGGCACAGTTGCTCTTATAATTAACAGAAAGGCAACGTTTGTATTTCCTTGAGAAAACTTCAAAATTCTAAACTGGAAATAGCTCACACAGAAATACAGTGAATGGGAAAAAGGAACACTGTAATAAATTATAAACTGGAATCTAACTAGCAGGGAAAATTAAGCATAAAACAATTCAAAATAGGCTTGCTTGAGACAGGCATTCACTTCTGAAGCTCTAGAAAATAAGCTTATTCATACACAGAAAACATTTGGAATTATCACCATCATCCTCAACAACAAAAACATAAACCCCTCCACAAGCACTACCAATATAGTATATTTTTTCCCTTATAATTAGATAACAATAAAATAGTCAAGGTCATGTCTTGGCAAAAGGTGTGTCTGTGTATTACATACTATGGGGAAGACTACATAGCAGAGACTAAAAGACTGAATTTGTTAAGTAGGATCTACACTTCTCAACTAGAATCACTTTATTTCTCAAATAGAATCCCTTGTTAGCTTGAACTAACCTCATTTTTTATAGTAACTCGATTAGTGATACCAGTGATCGCCTACCTGTGCGTGACCTTTCTAAGCCTTTCATTTTATAGCAAGAACCTGGGTCAGCCAATATTTTTATGCCCCATTGAGCTAACAAATGGAGATAGAATGGCAGAGTAGAACAAGGACTAGATTAACAGGAGGTTCAACTGAGTGGAGTCCTGGTTAAGCATGAGTACTCTGGAATCAGTCTGAGTGTGGTTAAATCTTGATTCTGCTTTTTACAAAGCTCTTTGACTTGGTATGTGTTACTCAGTCTTTCTGTGTGACTCTATCTGTCAAATGAGTTACTAAGTACTTCATAGTATTGTTAAAAGGTCAAAAAAGTTGAAATAAGTAAAGTCTTATAGCTGTGCCTGATGCATGGTAGGTAATCAAATGAGGTTAGCTATGACTCTTAGTCCTGGCTCTGACTCAGCTAGTCATTATGCAGATCAAGATAATTAACTTCCTTGGGATTTAGTTTCCTCATCTCTAACATGAAGGCATTGGACTAGATGCTGGCAAATAATTCTTTCATATCGCCTTAGATAATATAGTCATTATTTCTTTCCAATATCTTAGATACATATAGTCATTATTTCTTTCTAATATCTTCATTTATCTGTTATATATTGACTGCCTATTATGTACAAGGAATAATGAGTTATATGAACATTTTATTGGCCTCCAAGAATTTACAAAATATGAAGGAGATAAGATATAAACGTGTAACCCTAATGCAGATTCCAGGGGGCAAGGTTTGTGTGCTCCACACTGTGCATAAGGTTTAGAGAGAGTAGGAGAGTAAGAAATAAAAAAGAGGAGCATTTGGATAGAGGTCATATGAAGAGAAGAAACATGCAGGTGGGAAAAACAGAAAATGTTCAGGGAATGGGGCATCTACCAATTTAATAATGTTGGAAAAAGAAGTTGTGCCACATTGTAGAGCGTACAGAATCCCTGCCTAAGAAGCAGGGCTCATTCTATAAGCAATAAAAGGTGTTGAAGATTTCAGAACAGAATCACAGTCCTGGTTAAGAGGAGAGAGGAGAATGCTGAAGAAAGGAGAGTAAGAGCCTAGGTAAGAGGTAATAAAAGCAATCTACCCTTGACCTAGGGATTGGCATCCTTCTTGTGAATTTCTTTGACATTTACACTTCCTTGGATCTCTACTCAACACTGGGTCCTCTGCACACTTTTCCTTCTTCCCCTCTGTTGGTCCAGCTGGGTAGGACTCCTTTCCAAAGACCTGAACTTTCTGCTACTCTAATTCTCTTTTTGAGGCTAGGAAGAATTGGGAAGACTTGCTGCAGGCATCTCTGCTGCCACAAACCTTCCTCCCTCTGATGAGGTACGTTATGGAACCCTTGGCTCTACAAGACTTGTGCATTATCCAGCCACCTGCAATTGTGCTTAGGTGCTCATACAAGTGAATTCAGACTTTTTCCTACCTGGGGCTTTTGCTTTGAAACCTTTACTTTATGCCGTGGAGAACTCAGTTGGGCAAAGTAGAAACCCCAAGATCTTTCCCCCTTTCCCTGAAAGCCTTATGCATAGCCAAGTCCTGGGTAGCCCCTTTTTCTTTGTCGTCCCTGGTCCTCCTCCCCTTATCAGATACCCAAAGCTGAAGACATACAGCAAGAAAATGAACACGTTGCTCCAAATCTTACCAGAGCTTACCAGGACTAAGAGAACGCAGGAGGAGGAAGAGACAGTTGGCAATCCCCTGACTCTTTTCTCCCAAATGTTCCACTGGCCAACCCTCAGCAAAGGTCTGTGGGCGTTGCTGCAGGAAACTCTTTTAGGTCCTTAATGGAACTGTCATATCTGTATTTCCTGAAGCAGTTAGAGGGAAAAGGTCAGGGTGAATGAAGCAAACAATACCCTGTACTAAAGAGCATGAACTTTGGAATCAGACACACTTGTCTGGACTCAGATTTTTGATTTACCACTTACTGGTGACAAATACTTCTCTAGATCTCTGTTTTCTCATCTGTTACTGGCTATGGCACCTGACTGGATTGTTTTGAAAACTCAGTGAAAGGATGTAAGCAAACAAAACAAAACAAAACAAAACCTACCGTCTAATAGGAGCTCATTAAATGCTACTCTCCCCACCACTTCCTGCAGCGAGGCCCTCTCCGCCTGTTTCTCATGACACTTGATGCTTTGTGGTTGGTTTGTTATCAGTTCAAACTTGTGGCAGAAAAGAGTCTCATCAGTTATTTTGATAATTCTTAAAATATTTTATCTTTAATAGTAAAATGTTTTAGTCCTTATTTAAAATGCTTCAAGCATTTTACTCTCTTGAACTACTTCTGAATGCTTTGGAAATCAAAACATTGCAGTAGCCACTTACTATAACCCCTTTGCTGCCTGGTGGTGTACCCAATCTTCAGGAGCCATCTCCTCAGACATGTCTTTTCTCTGACCTCACTCCCTACCCTGGTAAAGCCAATCAGCCTTCCTCTGACCCTGCTTTGAATTATGCACACACCTCTATTAGAACATGGGCCTCAGGATAGTAGATTCCTGAGTGACATGTCCTCCTCCGTTCTGTACTGAGAACTCCATGTCAGATGTCCATTGACCTTTCCCTCTCCTGCCTCAGACTAAGCATTCAGTGCCTTTATAGCACCTCCTTGGCTTCCAAAGGCTCCTCTGCAAAAGCCCCCATACAGCCATACCTTCTAGAAGGCTCTCCATGCTTTGATCATTCTACTTTCATCCCCCTTAAAATGTTTCTGTCCTGGGACCCAGTTCTAATAGCCAAGGTATGTAACTAGCAACCAGCTAAGCCAATTAAACAATTCACGCTGAAGTGTTACCAGGCAATGATTTGAAATGTTCTGTATATATAATGTATGATAAATGTGAATATTTACCTTAAAATGTAACTACTGGAATCTATATCAGACATCGTACCTGGCTAGACTCTTTCCCCTGTAAATATCTTCATATATTATAGGACCACTAGCTCTGGAGTCAGATTGCATCAGTTTAAATCTCTATCACTTTTTAGTTGTATCATCTTGGGCAAGTTATTTCACTTCTCTGTGCTTCATGTATAAACTTTTATCATGTGTAAAATAGGGATAATAGAAGTTACTTCCTAGGGTTTTCCTGACGTTTAACTGATTTAATGCACACAAGGTGGTGAGAAATGTACCTGGCATGTAATAGGCTCTGTATAACCATAAAGCCATTAATATGTGCGTGTGATGTGTGTGTGTGAAGTTAGATGATTCATGTGCACATCTTGAACCCACCACCTACCACCCGTAGAAATACAAAGTCTTAGAGCTTCAGTTTATCTCTAGAGAGATAGAAAGGCCTGCCTGCTGAACTTATAATATGTTGTGGAAACCAAATTGGTTTAAAAAAAAAATCTCTTGGTAAATTTTAAAGTGCGTTGCACATAGGAGGTCTCCAGCCATTAGACTGTGAGTTTTTCCAGGGAAGGGGCAGCTCTTCCACAATCTTACTGTCGGACAGTAAATGCTCACTAGCTTTGCGCAATGTTAATTCTTCAGGAGAGGGTGTTTGTACCAGGCTAGGAAAATATTTAAAACTTAAAAGACTTGATGTGAATAGTGAAACGGAAACTTTAGGATTTTAAACATTCTTTCGTTTCCACGATGTTGGAAAATAATTGTTTTCAAGCGTGGGGAAATGTTTCAAGGGAAGCTTTTGCGCACAGTATTGCCTATAGTCGTTTTTCTGGAGTCATATGAGTACACGCTCTTCTGTTTGTGGTGGACTCTGGGTCTCAGTCACTTAAAATTACTGCCATGTTCAAGAGAGAACAATGCTTAGCACATGCTGAGTAAATGGACGAATGTGTGAGTGAATATTTTCTGTATTCAGCCAAATGAACAGACTCTTACAGTGTTCAAAATAATCCTGCATGTCTTAAACTATTCATTTATTAAGGAATTTTTGTTTGTTTTAATTTTTGTATAAAGAAGACTAGCATGGAACCAGCAAGTCTTTCCTTAGGCTGGTTGTCATGAAAATTCTTTTATATCTATTGTGGTGTTAACAAATTCACAATATTAATTGCTGCTTTCTCTACTGTGGTTTGTTTACTGTTGCAAAATTACTACATATCAAATTCTTGTCTGCTTCAGTCCCTTGACAACATTCACTAGAGAAGCACAGGGGATTAGATGCTACCTTAGAGATATGTGTACATGAACCTTGGTTAATTGAGGAGAGAAGAATGCATTAGTCAAATTTCATTTTGAGAGCAAATGAATAAAACTATAGATGATATCAAATATATCTGACTTAGTCAGCATTGATCATTTTCAAATTTAGAAGATAAAGCTATCTTCCTAGAATCAATTAAAATCTAGTGAATCACACACACACACACACACACACGCACACACACAAAAACAAATAAAAAAGAAAATCTAGTGAATGTACGTAAGTCTACGTAAGTCAATTGCTTCCCATAATAAATGTACTTGAACCTAGCTTCATGTTTAAAAATTGTGGGAGAGAGCTGCTTGTCTCTTACCTAAAAATAATTTTTATGCACACATATTTGGGACTACATTTGGATCCTTGAAGACCAAGAACATGGCATAAATAGAGATATTTATCTTCTCATATAGGTAAGGTTTTACTAGTAAAATTCCACCCTATATGAGGTTCTTCCTAAGCTTAGAAATTATGGTCTGCTCTCGCTTAGATAATTTTAATCTTAGTATTTAGAAAATGTGGTTAGGTTTTTGACTGCTGTCCTTTGAATCTACCCTGAGGCTTCCTCTGGGCACTGTGTCTTTCTTTCCATTCCCAAAGAACCATACCAGGCTACTGCTGGCGCTGAGGCTTTCCTATTTTCTCTGTCACTAAAGTTTCTTCCCTCCGGTCCAGATAGCTTTTATGAGATCAAGATTGCAAAGTCTCTGTTTGACTGTGCCACTGCCATGCTCGGAAACTTTCATGACTTAACAACTGCTTATGGAATAAAATTCAGACTCTTCCACTTGAACTGAAGGTGCACCATGGTTATGACAAGATCTGTGTTTTAAGCCCAGCCCTGAAAGTCTCTGAAACGAACCCAGTGTTGCCATCCAAGTGTACTAACTGTTCCACGCTCATAAGTTTTCTGGCTTCATATCATTTTACGTCCTTCCTCCAAATTAGAATGACCCTTTCCCCTCCTATTGAAATCCTTTAAATATAAGTTTAACTCTCACTCTGTAGCTCCACTCTTGGTCATAATATCCAGAAAAGATCTCTTTTTCACAGGGACTTGTATAACTCTCTATTGAAATGATCCTCACTATCTTGTAATGCAATTGTTGAGAAGTGTTCCCTATTCTTCTGTTTGCTTAAGGAATGTATGTACGATTGGGATTATTTTTCTTTAAACATTTGACAAGATTTTGTGAAGCCATCCATACCTAGATTTCTTGCTTTTGTTTTTGTGAGAAGATCATAAATTGACAATTCAATTTTTTAGATAGATACAGAGTGATTCAGATTTTCTATTTTGTCAGCTTTGGCAATTTATGTTTTTCAAGGAATTCATCCATTTCATCTAAAGCACCCAAGTTATTGGTATAAATCTCTTTTCACAGTGTGTTTCTATTTGGAGTCTATCTATTGTTCTGCTTTTAAGTTCAGTGATCTTTTCTTCTGTAGCACCTAATCTGCTTTTAACCTCATCCAGTGACTTTTTAATTTCAGTTACAGCATTTTTCAATGATAGAAATTTCACTTTTTATAGTTTCAATTTCTCTTCTCATCTTGTTCATGATTGCCTTTAAATCCTTGAATGTATTTTTTAAAGCCATTAAAATTGCCTATTGATTCCATCACTTCAGTAATTTTGAGGCCTGTTTCTATTGATTGATTTTTTTATAGTTATGGGTCATATTTCCCTGTTTCTTTGCACATCTAGTAATTTTTTAATCAAATGCTAGACATTTTAAATGTTTAATTATTGACATTCTGGCTTTTATTGTCTTCCTTCAAAGAGTACTGAGTTTGTTTGGGTCAAAAATCTACTTACTTGAGAATCAGCTTGATCTTTTCAATGCTTGTTTTTAGGCTTTGTTAGCACTGGTCTAGAGCAAATTTTACTGCCTAGCTAGGTTAGGCCTTATTCTAAGTCATAACCTTTCTGTAATCTCTACTGAATATTCAGAGTATGCACTGAAGTCTCTTCACTCTGATTGGTTGGAACTTGAATGTAGCCCAGTTTTGTGCAAGGTCCAATAGTTGTTGAATTTATAGTTTCCTGGTAGTGATCTCAACCTCATAAAGTGTCCCGAGGCATGGACAACTTTGCATTACACCGAAGTCTCAAGGATAGCCCCATGCAGTTTTCTAGAGCCCTTGCTATGTGTACTCCCTTCTCTCCATTATTCTGTCCTGCCAACCTCTCCAAACTCTCAACCTCTCCAAACTCTTATTAGTGAGATCTCTGATCAGGATTCCTCCTTCTGCCTCTGCCACTGTCAGAAGACCTGGGTCATCACACGGCTCACCTTTTTCTTGTTTTCCTTCCCTTAGAGATACTGCCTTATGCTGCTTGTTGTCTAATGTCTGAAAACATTATTTAATATATTTTGTTTAGCCTTCTCGTGTGTGCAGCAGGAAAGCTAGTCCAGGATCAGTTGATCCATGATGACCAATGGATGACCAATCCATGATGACCAATGATCAATGATTTCAATCAGAATTTTTTTTTTAATTTGAAGGAATTTTCTTCTAGAAAATGAAATTTATAAATCAATTTTAATGTTGCAAATGCAAATACTGTTTCATTTTTAAATGAACTATTCTTTTGAATAAGTTATTTCTGTGTAATTTTTAGAAATGATGACTTGATCCATTGATAAAATTGGTGTATATTAAATTTTACTGGTCATAGCCTCTGCAATCTACCATACTAATTAGCTCTGGCAAAGTTTACCAATGACATAATTATGAGCAAAGACAATGTTATCATTCAGTCCTCATCTTATTTAATTTTGAAATTGTTTTTTCCCCTGCTTCTCTGAATCATGACTCTCTTCTTGTAGTCCTCTTTCCTATTTAAAAATTCTCCTATTCTAATTTGTCTTCTTCCAATGGCAGCTTAAGTGTTTGTGTTCCCCAAGGCTCTGTTATTGGGACTTTTTCCTCCAGTGAGCCTCTCTGGGCAAGATCATTACTCTTTGGATTTCAACAGTCACCTATGCTGATGACTCTCAAATCTGACAAATAAATCTTTTTATCCATCTCAGGCCTCTCCCTCCTGAATTTAAAACTTATGTGTCTCAGCTCTCTACCACTTAGATGTGCCTCATGTACTTCACAACATGTCCAAACTAACCTCACCATCTTCCACAAACCCACGTTTCCTTCTGTATTCCTCATTTTAGAAATTCACCAAGCTTTTCAAGTCAAAAAGCCAAGAGTCACCCTAGACTTGTATCTTTCTTTCAATTCTGGTATCTAATCATTTCTAAGTCTTGTAAATTACATCTTTTCTCATCTTGATTTGGGTCTTCTCATCTCTCACGTCGACTGTAGCAATGACCTAATACGTGTTTGTCTGCAGTTCCACACCCTTTCATGACACCCTTTGCACTGCTGCTATTGTGAATATCTCAGGAAGTTCAGTAATATGTGATGCCCATCTGCTCAAAATGTATCCAAATTTAGGTATAGAGAAGGGACAAAATCCATGTTCCAGTATATGGCACAGAAAGCCATCTACATTCTGTTTCCCATTTTTACCAACTGTGGCCTTTTCCTATGCTGCAAAGAAACCGAGATAATCACCGTAAGTGGCAGGCTGCTTCATCTCCCCATTCATTTGCTACTCTCTGTCTAAAATTTTCTCAATGTTCCTTTAATTTTTTTCTTCTTACCTACTCGCACCTCTAGTACATGTTCGTAGTACTGGACACAGTAGGTATGTCAGGTGAAAAAGTAAGTAGAGTAACATTGAATAGAATAGAAAATGGTAGAGTACAATTACCATGAATGTTCAGAATAGCACTGTAAACTAAAACTTGTATGTTTACTTACATATAAACATAAACATCCTAACATTCTAAAATTCTGTTTGAATTTTAATAGTATTTCCATTTCCATGATTCCAGTTGGGCTCAATAGAAACATATGGCAACTCAAATAAACTTTGAAAGAATATTTTCACCTATAATAAATGTATTATTCTGTTATATTTAGTTGGTTTTAGACCAGAAAATGCAGCGGATGAAAAATCCTTTATCATGTATTTCTCCCTACAATGTACATATGTATATATATTATGTTTATATCCCATTACCATTTCTAATTAACACTTTGCTGTCACTGGTTTATTTACAGTTCTTAGGATCATTCTGAAGCACTTGCTTTCCATTATTTTGGAATTAAAGAAATGCAGAATCTGCACTGATGGTATGAGTACTTGGCTCCAGTAACCAAATTGGTATTATGTAACTATTTTAAATACTTTGGCAGCAAATTTGTTCAGAGGAAAGGGAAGAACACATAAAACATAATACCTTTCTCTTACCCATCTTTCTTTTCTCTTCATTTATTTATAGATACACTTTTCACTTTCTCAGAATGCTTTTAGAATAAATATCCGGCACTCTTCGACATTAAGTTTGAGACCTTCATTTCAGAAGCTGTAACATATGCTGGAAGGAAAAACATGTTTAAATAATGAAATATATATTTTTTTAAATTAAAAGCTTCTTTCCTACTGATCCACAGATTAAGCATAAAGGAAGATCTAAAAGGGGAAAATAGAGAGATGCATAGGGGATTCACAATATCAAGGAATATTAGTGTTCATTATCAGAAAGCAGGTGAATAGAAACTAGCTGCAAATAGTCAGGTCGACTGCTTAGTCAGTGCTTGCTAGGAATGTACTGGCTATTCTAAGATCAAATGTGAAAAGAAATGTACTTTCACCGGTCGGTTTGAGCCATCTGGAGAATCACTGATGTGCCCTCGGCACACTGGTAAATTATAATTAAAGCTGGTTCTATAAATACAGGGGGAGACAGAGAAGAAGGGTGAGAGAGAAAAGAGAAACAGGAAAACACTCACCTCCCATTAGTTACATAAGAAAGATATTTGACTGAGCATTTGGTTCCAGTCTGCAGTTGTGGAAAGGAAAGGAAAGGAAAAGAAATTAAGAGATTCTGGCATGTAGATCATTCCATCACATTAGCCAAACTATAAATTTAATATGAAATGATGATTGTTGCTAAGCTATGACACTCATTAATATGGACTGCAGAAAGGATTTGTTAAAACTGAGAGGGACTTTTAAGACAAAGACAATGAACTTGGACAGGAGGAGGGGAGAGATAACAGAGCACCAGCCCCCTTTCTGTCTAAACTGTTGATTTTTCAAAAGCACATACACAGTAACAGCAGGGACATTTCTAAAATGAACAAAAAGACAATTTCTTATGATAGACTGGCTTACCTCTAGATGAGCCATGAAATTCTATATTAAAAATGAATAAAAGTCATGATACTAAATCAGATTCTTTGCAGCAGTGTTTTGTTTCTCAGACAAGCCTTCATTTTACCAATTACCAGATTCCTCCAGGTGGGATAATATTTTCAAAACTCTCATTTCAAGAAAAAGAAAATATAAAATACCAAAATGCAAAAGTGAGGCTGTAACTTTGATAAGAGTCACCTTGAGAAGAGCATGTCTCCAACCGTGCATGACACTCTCCTTGCTTTACCTTGCAAACCACACTCACAGTCCAGGTGTCTCAGTGGGACAGAACCTCTAGCACAAAAAAAACTGTAACGCTAACTTCTTAATCACACTTCCAGTAAAATTTCATAGCAGTCATGGTGGTTGCAAATCCTTTGCTTTTGGAAGGGGATGAGAAAAGTAAAAAAGACCACAAAACTAACAGAAAATGATGCAATCTTTCATCGAGCCAGAGGGATATGAGTAACTATGGTTAGTGAGGAGAATGAAGCCTATTATAACTTTGTCATAATAAAAGTAATTCTCAGTAATTGCATCTATGTTGCAAACAACTGAACCACGTGCTTTGCACACATTATGTCTTTTAATACAGGTAGGTTTTGTCAAGTATACTTTGTAGGTATTGTTAAGTACACTTTATGGATGAAGTGACATGTTCAGAGAAACAAACATGGCCTAAGGATCTTGGCTGATAAATCTGGAACTGGGATTCACATTCAGCCAACTCCAGCCTTGAGTTCTTGCCTATCTCCTGCATTACTTCCTCTCTGAATCTGGTAGATTGTTTACAATGAACAAGTAGATTACATTGAATAAACCTAAATATGATTATGAAATCCAAGATAACATTTTAAGGTCTAATAGCAAAACTAATACTTTATATTAGTATTTCATTTTACTGTTTCTGAAGCATTTTTCGCAAAACTAATACTTTATATCAATATATCATTTTACAGTTCCTGCAACTTTTTCACAAACCTTAGATTATTTGATCTTTATAATATCCCAGTGATATATGCAAAGCCATTATTTTCTGTACTCCACAGATGAAGTAGCTTTGACTCAGGTAGATGAGTGATTTATCTGTGGTTCCCAAACTCACAAACAGATTTGGATGCAGTTAAGATTTCTATTCCCAGGTGCCTTCCCATTCTTCTGGTGTCCTGGGGAGCAGAGTGCAGGCTACCAGTACAGATTCACCTAGAGATGAGTTTTACTATGAATTCCCCAAAATAGCACCGTTAAGGTATTTGGAGTCTAAGGGGCCCATATCATGCTTTCACTAGGGTTTAACCAACCCAATATTATTCAGGTTTAAGCCTATGTAGCAAGATAAATGATAGTGACTTAAATAATTACTAATAGTTATTTCTAATTGCTGACATCTGGAAAGTGCCACCCAAAAAGCAAGTATACTTTATCTCTGGTGAACACAGTCACTCAAGAGTGAACCAACGGTTACTCTAAAATTTGTGAACAGCTTCAGTGTTGTTTAGTGCATCCTTAGTCTGAAGAGGTTTCCTCAACATAAGCAAATGACTGTCTCAACAGGGGGGTGAATTCTAGTTTGGTTGATAAAAACCAACCACTTGGCATATTGTAGGTACTCGGTAGTAAATAGATGTTGAGTAAATTAATGAATAGATGATGATAGTAGCCAGGTCCGTTGAAATCACCTCAATACCATCTTTAGGAGTTGTGGTATTTTCTAATGGACCAATTTTCTCTATTTTTGATCTAATTGGAAGTTAGGACATTAAAGATGTGTGTATGTGCAGAATATGTCAGTGAAGCAAATGGGAGATGTAAGTCACATTCTGGTGAGAATACTGGTTACATGTATACTTGTGTGTGATATAAATGAAGTACTGAAATATATAACAACCTAAAAAACTTGAGAACCTATTCGTCTAGGAATTCCTTTACTTGAAGTATACAGGATAATGAAGACCTATCGAAACATTCATTTGTGTGAACATTTAAAAAGTGATGTCACAATATTTTTTTCCTGACTCAGCATTTCCAAGAAATAAGAATGCATTCTACCAATAACATCGACCGAAGTGGAGAGGGCTGGGGCGGGCATAGGCATGGGAGATGTGCTTGAACAGGCTGGGCAGGTGATTCTGATGTGTCCCTCTTCCTTGACTTCTCTCACTGAGAATTACTTGTCAATATTTCAGTGTTCTCAAAATTATACATGTACTCATGGAAAATTTTGCCTTGTTAAGTTCTGACCGGTGATAATCCATTACAATTTTTGTAACAAAGATGTTAGTTAGTCATCATGCATTTTGAATTATTTGCATACATTTAGTATATGTGCAGAAATTCCACTTGTATCTTTACTAGTGGGAAGTTAAAACCCACCTAGAAATGAATCCCAGTCATTTCACGTACAACTGTATGGTCTTGAGGGAGCAACTGATTCTCAGTAACCTCCCTGATTCTCAGTTTCTAGTAAAATGGGGATAGTTCCATGTCTTATATGCTTCTTAAGAACATTCAGTGAGAAAACAGGTAGAGTTTCTGATATAATAACTGACATATGCAGTACTTGCTCAATAAAATGCTCTAAAATTATTTGCTCTTTCCCTCCTCTTGGTCAGTTGCCCAGAGTTAATTTTGATAACCTTTGCTTAGTGAGCAGTTTCAGTTGTTACATTCCGCAGTTTTGTTTTGTTTTTCAAACCTGCGTGGGGGTGGGGGTTGGGGGAGGGGTTCCTGAACAGAGCTGGGCCACAGCTCCCATACTGTAATGGGAACAAGAGCCTTCCAGGGAACAATATTCACTGGACCTGACAGAGGGTCACAAGGTGGCCATTGTCAAGGGCAAGATCACAGAGGTCAATGCTCCCAGGCCAAGGCCTCTACCCTGTCCTCTCTTGTTGCCCTCTTTCCCATATTTTCCTAATCTTTGCCTTTAGTATTCCTTCCCTTCTCACATATTCTGTCTGAAAACAAACAAGATCTCAATGCATGTCTACTCCTCAATCTTCAAACAACAGATCATTGGAAAATTGCTCCTATTGTGTCAACTTGGATTTCTCTTTAACCTCAGAATTTAGCTTTGTGCTTGTTTATCCAATGTTCTATTTCTTCTTTTCCCTTCCCCCAAAGAAGTGACATGGTCTGATATATGTCCAACGTAAGGCACAAGGGCAGAAAACATTGATTCTAGTTCATTTGGTCGTTGGGATGTGGAGAAGTTACTGACTTGCTCTCTGCCTCATTTTTTTTTTCATCTGTATAATGGAGAGAGTAATTTTTTAAAAATTTCCTGCTTTAAACATCCAGCCTGGGCATTTTCACTCTGGATACTCCTTGTGGATGGTGTTTGGGGCACTCCAGGTTCATGGTGATTGGCTTCAGATAGTGCCCTCAGTGCCACTTAATGACAGCCGTCAGGACCTGAGGGGACTGTGGCAGCTGCTTCCTGTGCTTCCCGTGGCTCTTTATCCAATGAGAGCTCCAGGGCTAATCTGACGACCATGGTTATAAATAGTACAGGTTTATGGCTAGACTGTTGGCTTTGGGTCACTTCAAAAGATAAAGTAGGAATTTAGCTGTTTGGATGATATTAAGATTTGGCATTCTACAGTACAGAAGACAAAATAAAATTCTCATTTCTAGTATTTTTATTATAGAGTGTAGTAACCATCTCAAGGTCGTTCTAGGTGCTGAGCTGATTAAGAAAATAACTAGTTACAAGCAATATAGAAAACTTAAAACCATCATAGCCAACCTTTAATTCTCTGTATCTCAAAATGACTTCTTTCTTAGGACTTTGATTTGAATCTTACCCTCTTTGTGATGGGGGAAAAAAAAAGTCCCTATCTTCATTCTGCTTAGTAAGGAGTTTCTCTACCCTTTTCTATGTTTATCAGTATATCACTTAAAATCAGCTTAGCAGAGCAACTGACCATGACGTTTCCAATTGAAACCAAACATCTTCCTTTTCATCAATGGGAGGCTGTAGCTTCTGGCATGAAATTACCTAGGGTGATTTATTTAGTAATTTTAACATCTTAAAATAGACTCACCTGACCCACCCAACTGACAAGTTCCTGGGTAATAAAGAAAAAGCTCATTTCGGAATAGAAGTAAGTTCAAATCTGAACTGAATGTGTTTGGAGAATTTCGATTGGTTCATATCAGTTCACTTACTTTACAGTAAATTTCAAGTCCATGGTCAGGAAATAGGTGAGTCTCAGTAAGAGAGAAGAGAACCTTCATAAAGCAGGAGCCGACAGCCCTGGCATGCATTCCACTCAGCAGGGCAATGAAAATCAGGCACTAATAAACTGGATTCAGAATTGTCTTTCTGGGAATATCTGTATGTTGCAGAAGGCTCGTTCTTTCTGCAGAATCTTCTGTGCTTTCCTGTGAGACGGCAGTAGAAAAGCAGGACTTGCTGTGCTCGTGTACTTTAATCACTTGTGCAGCAACACAGAGCAATATTATTGTACCATCCAGCCAGCTGACAAGAAGAGATTAAACATTATTTCAATAGCCATACATTAAAGGTCCAAATTAGTCCACGAAACGAGAGTGACCTCCAATGAACCTTGGCTACATGACTCAGAAGCAAGACGCAGCCAGGTTATGGCCAAGATGGAGTCTGAGAATACGCAAACTTTGAGGTTTCTGCCTCACTGAATTCAGTATAGACTGCTGACCCAGAACTAGCCTACACAAAGAGAGAAATTAGCAGAGAATCTCTTCAAGCAAGGTTACTAAAAGGGCTTAAAGGACATTTATTTTAAATGAAGAGAATTACTGCTCATAGTGTTTTAAAATTCTAATGGTCACCACGGATCTCCCCTGAATACCACCTCTTTGCTGAGCACTTCCTGGGCGCCACTGCCGCAGAAATGGAAACCCAAAGCAAAAGGGCAGCCTTGAGGTCTCTTTTGTCCTTTGTCCTTCCACGTGGCAGATCCAATTTTTGTAGTTTCAGTTTGAGTCTACCAATTTTCATTAGCACATCATCCTCCCAGTTACCAGGAAAATGTGCCTGAAGAAAAAAATCAGAGCGTGTTCATGGTCATTAGGCTTGGAGCATGAGCATGAGTCAGCAGTTCTGAACTGCACAGCTGGGGAAGAAACAGGCCTGGCAGCCAGCGGAGCCGGCAGGAGAGCTCGCACTGCCTGGTGAGCATCGCCACGTCCGCCACTGCTGTGTGCTCCTCATCAGCCCCCGGCTGCCCAAGGGGGCCCGGAGACAGGATGTAGAAACTGCTCATTCCCCACATCTGCATTTTCCTCCTCCTTTAATGAGTATTGACCAACTGTGAGGGCAAGAAATCCATTTGATAGCTGTAGTTATGTAAGAATCTGTGTTTTTGAAAGAAACAGAAAAAAAGTGAAAATTAATGTATCCTGATTTGCTTTGGATATTTTGTATCATTGATGTGAAAGCAAATATATGATTTTGGGCTGTGCACAATAAATGTACAGAAGATACAAAAATGATTAAATGATTTAAAACTCCTGTAATGCTGGCAGTAATAGGGATAAATGGATGGTATGTTTTTGTTTTTGTTTTTGTTTTTGTTTTTCCTCACACAAACAACCTTTGAATCTCCGTATCTTAGATGGAGAAACAAAGGCACAGGCAGGACTTTTAGATCTAAAGTGAGAAAAGTGGCCTGATGGCAAGCCAGGTGTTCAACCCAGATCTCCAGATTTTTCAGAGCTTTCTTGCTGCACCACAAGTAACAAGAATATCAGCCAAAACCCCCCTCTACCTCTGTCAGCACTTTGGGCTAGGGCTTTGGATGAAAGCATTGGAAAGATGGAGAGTCTGTGATCAGGGACAAATGATCAGTTGGCCCCATGACCAGTCATGAACCCCTCAGAGAACTTCATAAAGCAGGCTGTCTTCTAAGGAGTCAGAAAGTTGAGAGCAGTTGCCTCCAGGAATAGCATCTAAAAGAGAGCAGAAGACTAGAGCAGAAATGGGATGAGGTTTAGGTGGTGGGCATGGGCAGCACATGATTGGAGAACCCCTGAGTGTTCACAAGAGGGGCGTTGGGGAAGCGAGGTAAGCAAGGCTTAGGCCAGACCCGACTTTCTCTGCGGTTCTGCCTAAGGCATCCTTCTCTCCTCGGTCTGTGTGGGCTGTCGGCTCTATACAAAGTCAGAACGTTTCTATTCATGATATACTGTTGATTATCTGAATGCATTGAATATAGCCTCCTTTCTGCGTTGGCGCTCCTTAGAGCAGTGGGAGTAAAAACTGCTTTTATTTTCAAGTCAGGTGACCATATTTTGGGCTTCTTCTCAGGATGAGCATAAGCCACTAAAGTGTTACCACTATCAGTCTGTATGTTGAAAACTGCCTTCACTGCATTTATTTTTCACTTTAGAAAAAAAAATTAAGATTTCTTGTATATGTCAATAGAATTATCAGGCCATCCCCTCATGATAGAACAGCCCTCTTGGGAAACCAGGCCTCTTCTGGGTAGAGACATAAATAAAATATTGTGAAGAGAAATCACAAGTACCTTTACATTGGCTCTAGCAGCAAAGCAACTTTATAAAATGTGGTTATAAATTACTGAAAAGTTTCTTAAAGATATGAAATGATAAATAAAAGTCATCCAGAGGGAGAAAACTTGCCATGAGCTGTGTGCATTTCTTAAGTGACTCATAAGTTAGAAGTTAAAACAAACACTTACTTAGCTGCTTGTTTGTTTATAAAATGTTTTTGTCAAAAATAATTAAATAGGAATGGTAACTGCTTTTACTTGAATACAGTTTAAAATGTAAAGACTGGTGCACCACAATGTAGGATTGTCATCATAAATGTTAGAGACTTGGGGACCAGTCATGGTAGCATCATTTAACCAAAACTTACTGCTAGCACACATGTATGCTTGGCCAGTTGTGCTGGATGAGGCAATAATGGGAAGTCAGATTTTGCTCTTGCTGCTTCACATCCCCTAGAACTCTCCTCTCTCAGGGTACCTCAGCTAAGAAAATATAGACATTATCTCCTGGTTTAGAATGGGGGCTAAATGGATCCCAAGCTCGAACATGTTCTAGTGGAATGTGAGGTCATGTGACTTGAGCAACAGGAATGATTCTCCCTGGGAATATTTGATGTCCTCATCTCTACAGTAGAAGTGTTAATAATATCACCCTCTTAGGGCTGGAGTGAGGCTAGAAAGCAAGCAGAGGTGTGAAAGCCCTTAGTAATGTGCACTGCTCTGCAAACGCCAGCTATTTTTCCTAACTAGAGGATAAAGCATTCATCATGGCATTGATGGTCTGTTCTGCTCTGTTGGAAGTACCAGAGTGGCCCAAACATGAGAGAATCCTCAACATGAAGATTGATTTAAACATGCCTAATGGGTATGCATGATCTGAGCATACCTATCTCTGGAAATATAGAAAAATTATATCATGTATAGTCGAGGCGAATGAAAAAAATCAGAAAATCTGGGATACTGTTCACTTTCTTCCACAAATTAGCTGTAGAGTCTTATGTAAGTCACTTAACCTTTCTGGGTCTTGTCTTTCTTATTTATAAAGTGTAAGATTTGGATTGCAGTACATTAGGATTTTTAAAACCATGAACCTAAATGAAATGTGATGAGTTGACCTAAAACTCAAAAGAGAGCTCATTTGATACAGTTTAGGGCCTGATCATAATCAAGAGAAAAGAGTTCAATCAGCTTCAATTTCTCAAAAAATCCTGGTTTCCAAATAAGGAATATAATTCTTCCAGAGGAGAGGAAAAAGCAGGAGAGGGACATGGCATCCTGCTACGCAGTCCATGGGGAGGACACGCATTTTACTTAAGGAGACACATGCTTTGTTGGCATCTTTTACACCAAGAACACTGACCCTTGTGAAGGCAATGAGGACAAGGTGATCTTTGAGAAAGAGCTTAGTGCTTGGAATGGAATCGAATGCCCAGTCAGGAAACATTGGATAGGATTTAAATGTTAAAAAACAAAGTGTGATTTAAGTGTCAAAAATGATATGGGCCTTATTCTTCCCAGTTCAGCATCTTCCCTTTAGAAGTGCACCTTGTCTCCTGTCTCTGAGCTGTGGCTGAGCATATGGGGAGAGTCGGAGAGCAGAAGTGGTAGGAAGGAGCCTGGCAACCCACAGGGACATGGAGATGTGGGAAGAGCAGTTATCAACAATCTAGTTATAAGTCAGACTTGGAGATGAAGACTTAAAGTTGAAAGGAGCTCTGGAAGTGTTCATCTTGTACCACCAAGGAGGCTGTCCTCACAGAACTCCATGCCCATCTTTGTCTTCATTCCTTGGATAATTGGGAAAACACCATATTTTATTCCATGCTGGTTAAATTTTTGTTTTTATTTTTGGTTTCTCAGTGGAGGAAGGGATAATAAAGGGTAGGAAAGAAAGTTGTAAATCATTTAGGAAGAAGGCTGAGGCGCTAGAAATAGTCTGTGGAAAGAATATCGTATGATATGTTTACAAGAAGGTAAATTTTGTTGCAAGGGAAATGAGAACAGATCAATATGAGGTGAAGGAGGTGCCAAATCATAGGAAAGAGGAGAGACAGAAACATTTTTTGAACTTGTCAAAACAACGTCATTATTGCACTCTCTGTGCCAAGGTCTTAAGAGTTTGTACATTTATTTATGTTTGCTCCTCGGACCACTGTATTTAGTTTCAGCATTCAGCCTCCCCTATAGATAAACATTGCCTTATTTCTAAAATACTTATGGTACATACTGTGAAGATTATAACTGGGCATACTTTCCTATATGTAACTGACTTTGGTTTCTCCAACCTTAGTTAAAACATTTATTTTTCTCACATTGACTTTGAGATTTTTCCAAATACTTGGAGACAGTATGTGCATAGACAGAGTATGGTGCACTTAATGTCAAATGCACTTGCTGCCGGAATGATCGAGTTAAAAGAGGCATTGCACACAAAGGCTGACACAGGGACGAGTGTCCAACTTGCTGGACTTGAGAAGCACACCGCTGATAAGTGGATGGCATTCTTCTGTACAAGTGTAGATGGGAGAGGTGCTTCATCGACAGGCGGCCTTGTGCTCTAGCAGGTCTGCCTCCAAAGATAGCTTTAAATGCACAGAAGGGACTCAGGCTCTGTAAGTCAAAGAGGATGGCAGAACAGAGAGAGATCAGTCAATATCTCAGACAGTTGGTGCCAAGAGGATGGAAGTAAAAATTGAGAGGGGCAATCTATAGCCAGGACTGGATTTAGAAGCACATTAGTAAGGAAATAAACACTGAAAATTCAGAGTGTACATGTCCAAAGGGGAGCCATCTTGGCAGAAATTGTGTCATAAGGGGTAAATGAGAAAGTCATTTCTCTACATTTATTATTGGTGTTACTACATTTTTATTGCAAATTATTCTGAAGGAGCTTAACCATGCATCTTAACATCAAATGGTAACCAGTTAATAATACAAATGTCCTCTCGTGCACAGACTGAAATTACTTGAGTTTAATCAAACTATCTTCCAAGTATCCTCAGCTTCCTAAAAGAAATTGTTCTAAAAATAATGAATTTAGTGTACAGAATCCCACATTTGATAAAGATGCTTGCAGTTTTATCCCATTCGTTGAAAAAATTTTCTTTCCCCTTGTGTGTTGGAAAGGTTTCCAGTCCCCTAAAGGAACCTAGGGACCTAGGACTTTCCAAGACAAGATTACATGTTGAGAGACTATTACCTATAGACCTTAGACAAATAGCTGGCTCAAGTAACTTTATTATAATGTATAGTCATTGCTCTGTTTGTAATATAAGTGTGAATGGCTTTTAGCTTTATTTTAAAGATGACCATTGAGTAATGTTCTCCCTTAGGGAACCTTGGTAGCTGAACACCCTACTACTCTTGATGTAACCCTCCATGTGATTTTCTGACTGGTTACATCCAGTACAGTCTAGAAAGACCTCACTGGTCCCAAAAGAAAGGGAACATTGTGTCCTAATTCCGGGGCAGCCTAAAGGCACACACTCAGTGCCTTCCCGCAGTTAGCACCACCGAGTTTCACCGAGTGTCCATTCTCCAGGTAAGAGTGGATTCTGCTCGCTAGAGGACCCACGAGTGTCCAAAAAATTCCACTCTCCCTTCTCAAATGAAACATGGGAGTGATGAGAAACTTGAACACTGTGCTCTTCGCTTTGGCTAGGGGATCTTCTCTTTTGGGCAGCTCAGACGTGGCATTAGTACTTGTGTTTTGTCCATTCCTTTTAAGTCTGACTCTCTTTGTGAATAGTCAACTGTTTAGGGGAAAAAAAGAAAAAACCTGTTCCAACTCTATTTATTGAACCAAATCGTCAGTCCTTAATCATACCAGTGTACGAGGATGTATTGCTGATTTCTACAGGTCTGCTGCTTGAACAGAAATTTGAATACTCTATCATGGGTACCAAAAAGGCTCTATTTCATCTTTCACAGTCCCGAAGCCCTCCTGTTTATTCTGTAAACATTTGTTGGTTGAACGAAAGGTAAACTTAACAAAAATCTTGTTTTTCCATCACCTCTATTGCCTGATTGAGGCCAGTCAACTCATATTTGACTCAGTTAATCTTTCAATATGGGGTTCCACCCATAACGGATGCTGTGAAATCTCCCAAGGTTATCAACAGAGTCCAGCTTTACAAGGTGCTTCCTTGGCTTAACAACAAGGAGGAAAACAGTCTGTGCTTAGGTATTTAATTCTATTTTTATGGTGTATTTCTTTCAAAGATTTTTCAAGTGGAAATAAAGGACTTTGTAAAATAATTTTTAAAAAAACCTCTGCTCTTTGCCATGGAGAGATAAAATTGCAGGGAAAATACGACATGGAATACCCAGAGGAGAATGGAAGGGGCCTAATGTAAAGATACTAAAATTGGCATCCTTGTGTCTCCATCAGTGTCTGCATTCACCAAGGCACCTTAAATAATCACACACTCCAAGGAAAATGAGTGGCTTAGTATGCAAAGGCCACTTCAAGACAATCCCCCGAGCTCCTCTTCCAAGCATATTTCAAGTCCATCCTGGGTAGAAATTATTCTAATTTGTAGCTTCCTCATCTCTTTCTCTATGCTGTTATCAAGTCATGATAAATCATGAATTCATGCAACTTGCCAGTAGATGATGTTAATAATGATCACATTAGCGATAACGTAGGTGAAGCGCTTATTTATGCCCTTATGATATCAAGTGCGTTATCAAGTATTTACCATAGGCTAGACTCTGTTAAGGACTTTTTGTGCATTATTTTACTTCTCACAGCAGCACTGTGTGAAGTAGGATCAATTATTTTTTCCCGTCTTAATAGCTGAGAAAAATGAATCTCCGAGGGCATAAATAACTTACTGAACGTTTACATAGTGAGGGGCAGACCTGAGGTGTTAGCACAGACTGGCCGACGGGAAAGCCCCAGCTTGTACCCATCAGGCAATATTGCCAAAAAGGTAAACAGATATTTGCATTTTTAGAGTCTGTGCACGCATGCAGTTTGATGGCTGCTGGGAAACGAAATATGAAAATAGCTTGGCTTGTGCAGGGCAGAAAAATGTTTATTCTATTTCCTAGGATGTAGGCTGGTGACAGAAAGTAGACCCTGGAGAACAGAAGCACTTGGTTGCAAATAAAATATCTGCATTAAATATTCAGCTTTCCTGCGGCTTTATGCGAGCACATTACCAGAGGAATGGGCGAGCTGGCAAGGGCTCAGGCTCCATATGAGCAAATCTCTACATGGACCCTGTTGAGAGCCTAGTACATTGCCAACTGGTCGGATCCAGAAGGGGGGCCAGGAACACACAGCTTTTTGGGAGCCCTTGCTGTTGCCTCCCTGTTTAGAACTTGATGCCAATCAGACCTGGGCTCTGGATTGCTGTGCATTGATGTTGATTAGGTTCATACAGCTACTTCTCTGCAGCACCAGTCAAATGCAAGAAAAACGTGAACTCTCCAGGTGAGCTAGATGCCCACACTAGGAGCTGAGTAGCTCTGCTGTTGCTTGGGTGGTAGGTGTGTTTATTTCCCCTGTGATATCTGGGCAAGTGCCCAGGTCCAGGCCTCTGGCTCGGGAAACAGAGGGAGTCAGAAGGAAATTACCAATGATTTCTGCTAGCAGCTATTTGATCATCACAAACATAAAGGTGGGGAGAGCCAAATTCATTTTGTAACTGGAGTTCTTTGGGTGTTCAGTCTCTTTGTAATAGACTGTTAATGTGATTAAAATGGAGGCATTTAGACTTAAACAGTTGTTGGAATAAATTAGAGACATCAAAATTGGCAGAGCTTAGATTTTGAAGAACTCCATTCTGTCAGCTCTCCCTGAAACTTAATCACTCTAATATCAAGCTATTTTTCTTTGTGATGTGAAATTTGGCAGTGAGCAAAAGCAACAGGGTCACAGCTTCGAAGAGGAATTCGTTGCATTTTGGCAGAAGAATGATGGAGAGTCTAATACCTAAAGATGCTTCTTCCAAAGGACCTAAGAGAAAGCAGCTATTAATTATTCAGATTACTGCAGGGGGGGTGGAAGAGGTTGGTGTATGTACGTTTGTGTGTGCATGCATGCACGTAAGTACAAGTACACAGGAACTGAAGCCAGTTTGGTGAAATTAATTTTTTATGCAATGTGCTATCTTTAAACCCTTTTCCATTGGCATTTCCAAAGCAGCAGCAGCAGCAAAAACTCAAACAGAAGAATAACCTTAAACATGCATGTGACACAAACTGACACACAGAAAAAGCATGCAATGAATGGGGATGTGGGAGATGCTTGTGTATTTCTACACACACACACACACACACACACACACACACACGTACGTGTGCACAATGACATTTTGGTTGCCTGCACAGCAAGTGGAAAGCAACTTGGTTGAGTCAAGTTAGCCGTGTCTTGAGGCTCTGATATGTCTCAGGCAGTTCTGGGTGGCTCAGAGCCAAATCTTTGAAGACAGCAAATTCAAATGTTTCTCTAAATAGTATTTATACCTCAGATTTCTAGATTTTTTTCTTTGTCTCTATATCCTCAGACTCCTTAAATCTAGTCAGAAAGGACTAGAAAATAGATGATTGACTTATTGGCCTTTGAATTAATAAGAGCTTCTAGACTAGCTGTGTCCCAAAGAAGTTTTCTTCTCTTCCTCCAAACACACACACACACACCCCACACACAAACACATACAAATACACACACACACACACATGCACGCAGAATTATCTGCTGTTCTATATATGTGTGTCTACCAGATTAGAAATGGCATTTATTTTCAGGGTATTTTAAAGATTTCCCTGCAGGTCATCCAAACAGTAGCCTTGGAAAAAAAATCATAAATGACCACATTCAGATTGTTTTTTGAATGATGCCCTTGCTAACCATGAAAATAAGTTCTCTCCGGTATCCCTGGGGCAGTACTAAAAAAGAATCAGGCAGTGGCCTTAATGAAAATAGAGTTTTAGAACTAGGGGAAACTTAATAAACTGTGTCTTTTCTCTTGAGGTCTATCCTCAAGAAGGTTATAGCAAATAATATTTAAGGGAGGAAATCATCATCACATGTAAGACATGCACTGGGAAGAGAGCTTTCGTGTCCACTACTCCTGCACATGCTAGGGAAGAAAATGGAGCCTTTATTTCCTATGATGTATCAATATTGGGCTTTTTACACAATCAGGCAAAAGGCAGAGTGGGCTACAGACCTGGGGAGCTTTTCATTTTAGGCCTAATTCTATCTAGTTTGTGACCTCAGACAAGTCACCTCCCCTATTCAGGATTCTTATCTGTAAAATTAGTATGAACTTATTGACCTCCATACCATTGTTGTGGAAAGGAATAAAGAAGATTCTTAGATGTGAACGTATTTTGGAATTCACAAAGTGCTTTACAAATATAATCCCTGATGTTGGGCGGAAGAAAACTAATGCATGTGAATAGAAAGGGCAGAACTTTCTCCTAGTGAGGAAGAGGCTCCTGCAAAGGCAGAAGGGACTGGCTGCCTCTGCTGAAGGCACGTGGCATGAGATGGCACTACAAGTGCCTTTTCCATCTCCATCTCCCAAGTGGCCACTTGGTTTGAGAGCCTACAAGGTCAATGTGAGTTGAATTTCCAGCCCGCTGACGTGTGTTGATGTCACTGTTGCTGAGAATCTTGTTTTGCCCCCAGAGATGATTTGACATGCTTTTCTGCAGAGTCTGAGTTCCTAATCTTTTCCCCTTCTTCATGATAGTGTAATGAAAACAGGATTATTTCGTAATGATACGAAGCCCTAGTTAACTCTCCAGCCATAATTGTGGGTCTCTAACCTCAAAATCCACACTGAAGTCTGTCACTGGTGGAGCATTCTAACTAGATCCTAGGACTGCAGTGGAGAGGAATAACTTCCAGGAAAAAAGGTCTTATTTTAATTCATATTAGAACTTGTCAACAAAGGAAAAGAGAGTTACTCTTGGGCCTCAGATGCTAACAGGAGCAAGATTCTTCCAAGAGGAAGAAATCTCAATTTTTTTTTCTAAAATGTTACCAGCTTTTCCAATTACTAGCCTGTTCAGTCCTCAACATCCCAGATAGTAGTCTTTCTATAAATAGCTTATCTCATTACATTCCTGTTTATTCTCTGTCTAAATGGTTTTGTGCTTCATCCTTGCCTGCTGTGCATAGATTCTGAGACTCAAAGCCAGCTCTGTATTTTCATCCTTTGGCATAAGCAGAGCATAGAGTGGAAATGAAGAGGCCGAAGGCAGTGATTCCCTTGCTACAGCCGCCAACAAGCACCCTATATGCTACCTGTCCCAGTGGCCCCAAGGGGCCAAAATAATGACACGTTTGTCAGGAACAT
This sequence comes from Camelus ferus, assembly GCF_009834535.1. Lineage (NCBI taxonomy): Eukaryota > Metazoa > Chordata > Mammalia > Artiodactyla > Camelidae > Camelus > Camelus ferus. Next base: position 57,682,939 of record NC_045703.1, on the reverse strand, counting down.
GAATGATCTAGGTAAATTATAAACCTTGGATAAACACACTGTATATATGTGTACATGAATATGCATCTGTATATATATATGTAACATACATATATATGCATGTATACATGTATACATGTATTTGCATATATATACATACATATTCTTTAACTATGAATATGTTAAAAACTTTAAAAAGTAAGGAAGACAATGAGTGCCATCTCGTGGAGAGACCTACCACTACATTTTTCAAATTGTCTTTACAACAAACATTTTTTAAATGCCAAACCAATATTCCTTGAAGTAAAAACTTTCTGCCTACCTTTCCAAGTTATTTGTCCAAATTATAATGTGCCCACTACATACACTATGTCATGGTCCAGTGTGCCAGGATACACCTTAAGGAATGAACTGTGTTCGTGGAAATGGGTGTGGTGTTGAGTCAGTAGAAAATGCATTCATTACTGACCCCCGCACAGGTAAAGTCTCACAAGTTATGACATCGGTGGTGAAATGATCATGGACTTCAGGACTCACAGTGTTTTATTCATCACACCGTCTTGTGACCTGTCCATGTTACTGCAGCCACCATTTCCCACAATGTAACCCCAACACATTGTTCACACTGCCCACGTGCAAAGCTCAGGTGATCCTAAAATAGCATTTTACTTTCTCTCAATAAACTGGCATCGCAGTCTAGTAGGGGCAGTAGTAATGCACTATTGAATCAGCTGCCTGAGATACACACATACATGAAATGCCTTTCACACTCGCTGCATCCAGATAGGCAAGAGTGAACTTCTTCCCGGTGCACACATGACCAGGGATACAGGTTCTCATCTCAGGGCGGGTGAGAGCCCATGATGAAGCAGTGTTTCTACTAAAAACTACATGAATACGGGTAACCAACAGGATCTAGTCATTCAGCACAGGAGAAGAAAGTATTTTTGTAGCTTTCACACAAATAAGGAATACAGAAGGGTAGCCGCATCAGAGTTTTTGGCAATAAGTGAAAAAACTAAGAGTAAAAATAGATTATATGTATCATTTCATCCACTCATTCAGCAAATATAAAGTGTTGCATGTATTGTCTGCACTACCAATAATGCAAGAGCTCAAACCAGGCAAGAATCAACAAAGCTCCCTACCTTCAAGGGGATTCTTGTGGGATTACAGACAATAAATAAGTGAAACAGTCTGTTTGTTAGAGGATGATAAGAACTCAAGAGGAAAAAGCAGAGAAGGGGAGAGGGAACCCTGTGGGGGAAGTTTTGCAATTTTACATAAGGTGGCCAGGGAAAGACTCGTGAGAAAATAACATTTGTGATGAGACTTGGAGAAGGGAGCAAGGTTTGCAAATATGTGGGGCAAAAAGCAAAGAGCCTGAGGCATGTCTCACATACCAAGAGATATATTTCCAAGCACCAGGTGCTGGGTTAGGTTCTTGTTCACCCTATACCCTCTCCACCTCACTGCTACAAACTCCGTCTTACAATCCAGCACTCCAGGAGATTACCCAGAGTTCCAAGCTGGCAATTGGTGGATTTAGATCAGTACCCAGCCTAGCCCTGGGCTAGATGCTTTTAACCTATTAAGCCCAGTAGCTGATCCAATGGGTCTCTGTTGGAGGTGAGGGAGGAGGAGTTATAGAAAGGATGTTGTTAGGGGCAGAGCCTAGAAATACCTAAGGATCTTTTGAGGGGGGGGGGCGGGGGAAACAATGCTTTTCCTACAGACCATGTTCTTGTTATAAGACCAAGGAATAGAATATTAATGTGTGACCTCATATTCCACATTTTCATATTTAAATTGGACCTTATAAATAAAACTGAATATCATACCAGCTGTGGACCTGTAACTTCAATTTCCAACCCTGTGATGCCGCACCTGAGGTCACGCAGAGTTCCTGAAGGGGAAGATGAGGAAAATACAGTAACTGTGTGCCTATCACATCACAGGAACTGACCCTCGTCCCACCACATCAGATGGGCTGGGTATTGGATTTATGTTCAGCGTGTAGAAGCAGCAGACACCAGCCCGTCAGCGCATGCTCAGAGCAGAGATACCGCAGAGTAGCACATGGTCCTCCACTCTCCATTCACGGCAAGGCAGGAGACAGCCCTGCACACAGCTCACACTACCAGTCATTTGGCATTGGGACAGGTAGCACAGGCTCCCAGGAGGAGTTTCTTTTACCCTGACCTGGGAACAATCCGAGCAGGGTAGTGGCTGAAGTAGACTGTTCACCTGGTATTGGCGCTACTTCCTAAGGACCGCCCGTTACACCCCTCGTGTTTTCCTGTCCAAGGTGGACCCCAGATCGGCTTGACCACAGTGAGTGGGAGGAGCTGCTTTTACACAGATGAGGTCATTTTGTTTTCACATTATGATTCCCATTACTCTTTAGAAAGCTTTAAAATCTGGTTTTACTAGCATAGAATAATGTTCTCATCCCTGAGGATGTCACCGGGCTGGTCATCAGGGGGATCTGGGAACGAACGCACCTGCTGACAAAGTTACAACCAAATCATAAGAGAGAATCAGTTCCAGTCTGAAGTCTTTCTGGGAAGATGTGATAACTTTTTTGATTCCTCATTTCTATATTTAACAACAATAATAGGAAAGTTTTTGGAAATTTTTATTCCCTGCTCACTGTCCTTTTATTTTTTTTTTTTCTTTTGCCTCCTACCTTCAAAAGAGTAGTTACAATTTCTGAACTTAATTCACTGACTGCTTGAAAGCCATTACAAATTATCTTAAAGAATCTGGCTTCACCTCACAGTAAGATCTAGAAATCACATTTTATACTCTGTTTTGAATTTTATCTTGGCTTTTTTTTTTCTTGTTCTCTCATCGACTCCCTTTTATCTCTCTTATAGAAGAATCCTTCATTGTTTAAAGAATCAGTACTCATTTAAAGGCCTATCCATAATTTTAGCATGCCAGATTCTGCCATAAGCAGTTATAACCAAATGTTTGTATGAAGAAGGGAAGCAGTTGTGACATATGGGGGCATCAGGGCCATAGAGGAAAGTGGGTGACAAGGAAGGGGAGGGGAGTGAGCCACCTAGGGGGTGGGACCCCCACAAAGGCTATCTTTAGTCCCAGCCCCAAACTGAAGTGGCTTCTTTTCCCTCCCCTTCTGGATGGCGTGCCTTCTTGCCACCGCTCCCCCCACCTCCTGCCCCCGCCGGGTCCTGCTTTCCTCAGGGTCTTTCTTTTCCTTCTCTCTCAAAACGTTCAGATAAGAAATAGTCCAAGCAACAGGTACCATTACTTGAGCATGTGTGACAGTTAAACATTTCCTATTGTTAATCGTTTTAAAAATCCTGCTTTTAGCGTATAAAAAAAGACGTGCAGAGAGATTAAGAGGTTTGTCCACTGTTACACAGCTACTAAATGGCTGAGCTGGAAACTACGCCCACACTGGGCAGACTCGGAGCCCAGCTTCCTTTCGTACTTTGTGACCACTTTGTGCCTGGGTGGTGATGTGTTCCAGAACCATGTGCATTTTGATTGTGATCGCATTCAAAAGGTGAAGGAATGAGTTCCAAAGCTGAACTTCCAGACACTTCTGGACACTGGAGAGGGTGGGAGTAGAAGAGCAGTGGATTCAGGGGGGCCCTCAGCGTCTGTCCCTGACGCAGCGTTCTGCTCTGTCCACGTCACTTCAGCCAGCATTTGCCGAGCGCATCTGCCAGGCTCTGTGCCAGGCTCTGGAAGTGAAAACCTCACTGGTAAGAACCACGCTTCCCCTCTCTCTCTCTTAATAACCTTTCCCTCTTTTCTGGGAGGTTCCAGTTGTGGAGCAATGTCTCCAGTTGTTTTTTTTTTCTTCTTCTTAAAAATAACTCTTATCCCACCTTAGCAAAATCCTATGGGATCTGTTACTGGGGATATTTAAAATTTTCATTTCCATGCCCAGTATTGAATGCATTTTTCAGATCTAGATTCGAACTGTTCATCATTTAGAAAACAGTAAGCACCTTGAAAGACAGTATTTAGTCTGCCTGGCATTAAGCTTCTACTGAAATAAAGGACATGAAAGAGTCTGATATTTGTCACCAAATTAAACCAATGGGAGCCTGCGAAGTATCACAAAATACTCACCATATCTTTAATTTGGCAAAACTAGTCTCTTTTCCATGGAAACTGGTCAATTACCGAAAGCAGTTTTCTTGTCTCTTAACTTCTTAATTATATTTAATTCAAATGAGACATGCCCAATTTCTTTACCTCCTCCCCTATGATTTGTAGAATCTTTACCTTTTCTGTAGCTCTCCCAGGATGTAGTTTACTTGTACATTATCCTTCTTAAAATGTGTTCGGAGTTAAAGATGGTATCTCAGCTGGGGCCCACAGGGCAGGAGTTCGTGAGTATCTAGCTGATCTGAAAACCACTTTTTGTGTTGGTTAGGATGTGTCCACTTGTTCAGCAGTTATCTCACGCAACTGGTTCATACGCAGATCTTTTTCTCCCAAATTCCTTTAAAATTAGTCCTTTATCCTTGAAATTAAAATCAATTAAGTTAAATTTAAAAGACCTACATTTAAAAATCCTCAAAGGGGGAGTTTCCTATTTATGCTGATGGTATTTCATAAATATATTTCTCAGCTTTGTTTTAAATCGGAGTATAATGGATTTACAATATCGTGTTAGTTTTAGGTATACAGCAACGTGATTCAGTTATATATAGATACACAGATATTCTTTTCCAGATTCTTTTCCATTATAGGTTATTACAAGCTATTGAATATGGTTCCCTGTGCTATACAGTAGGTCCTTGTTTATTTTATATCTAGTAACGTGTATCTGTTAATCCCAAACTCCTAAATTACCCCTCCCCATCTTCCCCTTTGGTAACCATAACGTTGCTTTCTGTCTGTGAATCTGTTTCTGTTTTGTAAATAAGTTCATTTGTATTACTTTTTAGAGTCCACAAATAAGTGATATCATATGATATTTGTCATTCTCTGTCTGACTTACTTCACTTAATAATTTCTCAGCTGTTTGAGATTTTTAAAATCTTGGTGGTGGGGAGGAATGTTCTGGTCCTGATGAAACATAATTAGTCATGCAGTGAAAATGGCTGAAGTTAAGTGATAGGTGCACAGGGGCTTATTCTACCATCCTGTACTTTTTGCATATGCATGAAATTTTCCAAAATAAAAATTAAAAAATTTTGCCCACATATTATCTTTTTGTTTATACCTAGACTTAGTCATCTCATCTAATAATATAGCAAAAAATTTGTCCAGTGTTTTGCTGAAATCAAGATACATATTGTCAGAAACATTCCTCTTAGTTAATTGTCTGGCAAATTTTCAGAATTCCTCCAAAATTGGAATTAAGCGTTAAAAAAATTAAGAGAAAAAGAAACTTTAAAAAATTATCAAAATCTCTGTTTGTTTGGTTTCCAATCTTGGCCATAACTTTGTCACATATAATAGTAGCCCTTTGTAATTTTATTACTGCCATAGTGTCAACACTGTACAATTCATGTATATTTGGGGACCTTAGTTGTTAGCTAAGCTGAGTCAAAGAATGAGCCAGCTCGTCCATCTGTGAAGACTGCTGAAGGTCACTGAGTGCAGAGACAACAGTGGGAATATAATAAGAAGGAGCCATATTTACCAGAATTCCTCCAGGGAGCGGGAGTTGCAAGAGTCACTTTGATAAGGCTCAGGGGTGAGAATAAGGACTTCGAGACTCATGCTCAGGTTACAATAAAAAAAAAATCTCTAACCTGCTTCGAGGCTAGTGGGTCAGGAAGGGCATGGTGCATACCTGCAGAGTGTTAGTCTCATCTGGGGTAAGAACTAAATTACTCAGAACAGCTGGGAGCACCCCTCCTTCTCGGCCCCACCCCACAGAACATATCACCTCTCTCCTCAATATGTGTTGCACAAATATTTTTAAACCATCAGTTTGAAGGGGCAACAAATTATTGTCAGCCCTGGGTCTCAGGATTTAATCTGCAGAAATTAAAATTATAACCAGATTATTAGAAAGTAAAGGAACACTTTACTCACACTTTTAAGATCTAATTCTCAGAACGATTTCACTTAATTTTGCTTCAGAAATTATAAACAATACATGATCAGACTCAGATCATCTTAACCACTCAATGTCCAGAGACTTAGGGAAGTACACCACTGAAAAGAAGTGAAATGCCAAAGAAAATGGACGGAGCCCCAGCTCTGGGACACCCCCGGACACGCCCAGGGCAAAGCAAACCAACCCCGTGCGGCCAAAGTATCTACAAGGACCGTCTCCACTATTTTCCACGAGAGTTGTAAACGCAGTTGCTGCAGACACAGAGAACATCAAATTCCACTAACTAGCTCCAGGTTAAGAGAAGGGCGAATATAGTCATGAGAATGGTTAGAAACATTTAATGAGGGTTTTTTTGTTTGTTTGTTTGTTTTGTTTTTTGTTTTGGTATCTTCCAGAAGGCAGAAATGTGAAAGACGTGGCCACATCTCTCTCATCAGGCCATGGAAAATTAGTCTTCTCTTATTAAACAGGAAAGTTTAGCATTTAATAGTTAATGAAGGCAAGGGAATCTCAACAGATAAGAGCCGAGTCTGCACAGGCTGCGTTTGGACAATTCCAAATCCTCTTATCTCTTCTCAGAAAGGCTGCTGTTTGCAAGATATTGTTTTAAGCAGAGGGAAGACAGGCGCAGACGCATACAAAGGGAGAGCCACTATCTTTTCAAATGGATGCAGAATACATGAAGAGGTGCTGCCTGGCAGTTTTATGGCGTGCTGCAACAACATATTGTATTTTCCCCTCTGGATTCAATACACTGATCCTCTGGTATTTAAACTTTAAAATATGTACAGCATTGTGGACATATGGTAAGATTCCTACCTTCCTTTGCCGCTTACACTGCTCTGTGATTTATACTGTTTTATAGCCAAGTGGCTCATGGTACTCATATAAGGAAATGTTCTGAGCTGAAACCTAGGAGGAAATGGAGAGGCATTCAGCTAACATGCTCAGGGTTATTCAAAAGTACCTTGCCCCACTTTAACTCCCTCCCCCGACCTGTTATGTCTTTCTCTTGGGACAAACCTAGCTCAACCTCTCTAACTCCCTAAAAGTCCCATCAACACAGGTCATAATTTACTCCTTCCATGGAAGCTTTCCCCATCCCTTCCTGACAATATCCCCGCCCCTCAACTGGGGATTGGATGTAAAAAGTGCCTCTTGCCCCGGCTATTTCAATGACCGTCCAAAATGTAAGCTCCGCTTCCTCTGTCCTCTCCCATCTTTCCATTCCCAGACACTTCTGTGCTCCGTCCTCTTACTCAACTTCCCCACTCCCTCCCCTACTTTTCTTCTGTGTTCTCTCTTGTCCTACATCCACAGCTCCCCTTGCCCTCAGCTCCATCACTGAACATGCCCTCCACATCCTTGCCGCAGCTGGTGCTTGACTCCCCTAATGACATTCTTCCTCCCAAGTAGAATCCGCCAACTCCCCAAATCCAGTAACTTGGGTAACACACTCCTACCCTCAAGGCTACTTTCAGGCCCTAAGTTCTTCTCTCTCATGTAAAAATCCTTGCTCTTTGGGGACTTGGGACATCCAACTAAATGTCTCTCCTCATCTCATTCCTTTCCCAAACTCCTGTCTCCCCCTTGTTCTTTGGAAGCACCTGGCTCGCAGCCTTATTCTCCATCATGCGGTACTTTCCCATTCACCCCGATCACTCATGCAGCACCCTGGCCTCTTGAATGTTTGATCTTCTCAGGTCGAATAACCTTCAACTTCCCCCACGCCAGCTCCTCACGCTCATGATCCCGCACTCACCCAGACCCTTTTCTGATGGCAGCATCCTATGCTTTCAGCCTTCGGTTTTTCAGCTGTAACACCCCTGAGTCCTCCCACTATTCTCCCGGCTTTCTGTCTATCAGCTCCTCTTAACTTTACTGCTTTCTCATCCAACTTAGACTCCACTGTAAATCACTTCAGTCACTTTCTTTTAATGTTCTTGCCTGCCTGTCCTCCCTTTTCACCCGCCCAGCTGAGTCCCAGCCTTCGATCAATCTAGCTGTAGGTCTTCTCAGTTCCTGCCTCGCAGGACTGGCGATTCTGGTGAATATTACACAGCCAAATGCACTGGTGCTGCTCAAATATTAGGGTCTCCAACCTAATACTCGTCTTTTTTTTTTTTCAGTATTTGCTTTAAATATTGGCTCCCTTTTCTCTGATTCCATGATAGGTCACCCCTGCTTCTAATGAGACAGTTTTCAGGTCTAATATGAGTTCCCATCAAGTTGCTGTCTAGTCTCAAGGGCCTGGACTCATGCTAGATCATCTGCATGACTTTGATAGTCTGCTATGAGCCATTATGTTTTGTACAGTAGAGGGGGGTTTTATACAATAGAGGGTGATAATATATTTCTCATTTTCAAGTTCACAATGAGGACTTCCCTGTGGTTCTCATCTACTCCCTATTCTGCCGTGAGCCAGGAGTACAGTGGGGCAGAACTTACTAATTACTGTTAACATTCGTATTCTTACGTATCAGTGAATAACTCTAAAATCCCATTTGGTTACTTTGACTTCCTGCATAGTTCTATGCTCCTTTCCCTTCTGTGATTTGAATTTCCTTGAAGTCTCTGCTCTGTCCTCATGGATCTCCATGGCCCAGTTAGCCCCATCTCCATCCTAAGGAAAGAGAAAGTCAGTTTCTTTTTCTTTTCAAATTTGAAAAGTTTTAGGTTTGTAATAAAATTGAGAAGTACAGAGATTTTCTACTTACCCCCTGCCCCCACATATGCGTAGCATCTTCAGTTATCAAAGCATTCACCAGAATAGTACATTTTTTTAAAAAATTGAAGTACTGTTGATTTACAATGTTGTGTTAGTTTCAGGTGTACAGTATAGTGATTCATATGTATGGTCTTTTTCAGATTCTTTTCCATTATAGGTTATTACAAGATATTGAATATAGTTCCCTGTCCTTTAGTGCAGTTTTTTAAACAAGTATGATACTTGGTTGACACATCATAATTACCTAATGTCCATAGTTTACCTTAGGTTCACTCTTGGTGTTGTATATTCTATGGGTTTGGACAAATGTATAATGACATGTACACATCATTAAAATACCATATAGAGTGTTTTCATTGCCCTAAAAACCCTCTATGCTCTGCCAGTGTGAAATAGAATAGTTGTCGCTGCAGCCCAAAGTGTTGGTTAAAGTGCTCTGATTCTAGGGTAAAATTTAATTTGCAAGCAATTTTTAAATTTTACTTTTAGAACCAAATTATGCCTCTCATTCATTTTACAGGAATAAATCTGCTTTCTGCATTCTTTGATGTATTATATTCCTTATATTTGAAACATAAGCGTAAAAACTAAAGTTAGTGTGTTTTGCTGTTTAAGAAGAATTCTGTGCTTCAATTTTTTTTGACTAGAGACTTAAAGTCTTTTTCCTCTGAATTACCTGAACAAAATGCACTCTAGTCTGCTTTTAAATATCTAGAATAAAATACACATCACTGAGTTATAACAGCTAATGTATATCTTCTCCCTTATTAACTAGTTTAATGATCAAGAGGGATATTTCTTCTCCAACTTCAATTTGCTTGCAACAATTCACAAATGATAATAATAGTTCCTGTGCTAACCATCAATCTCATCTCCACTCCAAGGATTATCTCCATTTTAATTATGAATTGAGAGAAAATGAGAAACCAAAAAGATCATACAATAAGTTGTTTGGCTGAGATTTTAAAACAGGGTCATCAGTACCTAAACACTAAACATTACCACTTACAAGAAGTCAGGTTAAAAAAAAATGCAACGCAGTTTCCAGCCTGTTTCAAGCACCCATGCTACGTCCCCTATGCCTCCCATGTCTCACTGGTCCATCAAGTTCCACTGAGTTGACTGTTTCTACTGGGTCATGTAGATATTTCCCAGCTGAAGAATGATGAGTTTTGGGAGTTGGGTTGGGTCAGTTTTAGCAAAGAAGAGGTGGGGTTGTGGTTGATTTGCCAGTGGTGTGTGGGATGAACTGCCTGGGAAGCATGCATGCTGTACACAGTAGGGAGGTTCTGAACGGGACCCATCTCATGAAATGTGGAAGGAATTGACAAAAGTGCCGGATGGACGGACTGATAAACACGAAAGGCTGCATCATCTTAGCAGAAAGGAGGAAGTCAGGATGATTCACAAGGACAAGGTCACTGATTCGAAAGCATATTTTTGCTTGACAAGAAAGTTTGAGAAAAGAAACACCACACTGTTTAATTTTATTTGTATTGTAGTACAGAAAAAGCATTCACAGAAGCATTTAATAATTTAATCAATGATTTAGAGCTATGAATCAATACATGGTATGCATCAGAAGGCAATCAGATGGCACCATTTCTCATTTAAATAAAACAATTTTATTTTGCTGCAGTGGTTTTTAAACAACATTGTGGATTTTAAATTAGAATTCAGAATCACCCCAGAAGGGCTAAAATACATCATTATTTGACTCTAAACTCTTGTATGCCAATTCCCCACCTTGCTCCCAGAGCTATTTTTCTGAAATACAGGTCAGCTTGAAGAACTTTCCTCCTCAAAAACCTGCAACGGCTTCCCACTGCCTAGGGAGTCAGTTTCTCACAGAGTGCCCCAAATTCTCCATCATATACCACCTTTTTGCCTCACCTGGTGCATCACCCAGAGCATCTCTGAATTAATCATGAACTTCCTCCAAAGCTTTGCTCAGGCTGTTCCTGTAGCTTGTTTTGCCTTCCTCATTGCCCTGCATTTTAAGATCCTTTAGTCCACGTTCTCCTACACCCTCTCTGTGAATCCTCAGTGCTCCAACCTGAAGTGCCCTGTTCCTCCGTGGAACTCCAAGCTCTGTTACAAGCACACAGCTACTACATACTGCTCGCTGTGGTTATTTGAACTCTCGTCTAATCTCCCCTGCATTACAATCAACTTTCTTGAATCCCTTATGCCAGTGATTCTCAAACTTTAGCAAGCATCGGAATTACCTGGAGGGCTTGTTAAAACACAGATCGCTAGGCCCCCACTCCAGAATTTTTGATTCAGTAGTTCTAAGTGGGGCCCAAGAATCCACATTTTTAATACGTTCCCAGGTGACACTGATGCTTTTGGCCAGGGGACCCCTGCATCATACCTTACACATAGTATGCTCAACAGGTACTTACCGGATCACTGAGTAGGTGATATAGCCATATTTTTGACTGAAAATTTAGAAGGTGTTTTATTAAGACTTTTAGCATTGTGTATAAGAATATAAATGATCATGGTTTTTACTTAAGAATATATAGGAGAGTAGAGATTATATGATCTCTAAAAGTGGACAAATTTAATGTGTAAGTGTCATTCAAATAGTTCTCAGGTATGTTAGGGACTTTGAAAGTAGCTGATAAAGCACATGGAGAATGAAGATCTTTCTGCAGGGAACCGAAAGGAGAGGAAACTGCAAATTTCCCTCAAAGACTCATGGCAATCTAAGGAGTTTCCACTTTACCCACAGCAAACAGGAAATGAGAAAGGTCACGTAGCAAGGACGTAGCAGGACTGGAGCTCCATCCGGTGTTTATTCTCTTGCACTCAGCTGCTGTGCGTACAGTTCCTTCTCAGAAGCAATAGCATCATCTGTGGAACTAAGTAAGAGGTACTGAGAAAATATCAAGTTCACACCCAGGACAACAACCAAAAAATTCCAATTTTTTCTTAATGAGTTGTAATGAGTAGGTGTCTACCCCTCAGTATTCACTGGACGCTACTCATTTAATACCTCCTATGCCAGGACATCGAATTGTCTGGTCAAGATCCAAAGCTCGGTGATACTAACCTTTTCCCTCCCTCCTTCCTTCCTTCCTCCCTCACTTCCTTTCTCTCTTTTTTCCTTCCTTCTTTCTTTCTTTCTTTTCTTTTTCTTTCTTTCTTCCTTTCTTTTTTCCTTCCTTCTCTCTGTCTCTTCCTTCCTTCCTTCCTTCCTTCCTTCCTTCCTTCCTTCCTTCCTTCCTTTCTCTTTCTCTCTTTCTTTTCTTTCTTTCTTTCTTCCTTTCTCTCTTTCTCTCTTTCTCTCTTTCTTTCCTTTCATCATACACGTGGCTGATACACATGGTTCTTTTTCTCTCTTTGGGGGAATCTGAGATATTAAAGCTGCTGCCACCCAGAGGTCAGAAGAAGTCAATGAAACTGATGAGTTACCAGAAAATGAGTCTATAGGTGGATGAGAGAATTATGAATTTCTAAACATCGTTTATCTCCTCTCAGAGACAGAAAAAAATAAGACAGATCTCAGTTTCCTTTATGACAATCAAATGAGTTATTCCTGGGCCCAGACAACTTTCTGTTGTAGGGAAAGGGTAGGGTGGAGGCAGCACAGGGTAGCCTTGTCCCTGGAACGAGAGCTTCAGCATCACCTGGGAACGTGTTAGACGTGCCATTTCGCAGGCTTCACACCAACACACCGAGCCAGAAACTCTGGGAGTGGTGCCCAGAAATCTGTATTCCAACAAGGCCTTCAAGTGATTCTGATGCAAGCTGAATTTTAAGAATAATGGCTAGTGTTAGTTATCAATAAACTGGGCAATCCTCCAAACTACAATTTTTTTGTCAATGACTATCACCAAATCATAAGCAAACTGTGCTTTGGGCCAAATTCTGTAGATATTCCAGAGTGGTTTTTGACGGCAGAGTGTCTTCATTTTAGGAGAGATTTTAGGAGAATGCAAAAGCTTGGGTATTCTTCCTTGTGTATTTGTTGTTATTTTAAAATTTTGTTTTGTATTGACTGTACATTTGAGAACAAATATTTAAATTATAGTACGAAAAAAGGCTTTGTTATAGAAGTTTAGAGTTGAAGGTTCCCTTGAAGTATCATCAGATCTAATTCTTATTTTGGAGTTGAAAGAAGAGGCTTGGATGGTTTACATGACTCCCTGGAATCTCAGAGCTCTGTTAATCCTATTACTTAACTTCTGTCTTCCATGAGGCACCTCACTTTCACTGGGTTTGTGCATAAGAAAATGTGAGATAAAGAGTATAATAATAATAACAACAATAAGGAAATAGTATCGTTCTTTTGCTGTGGTCATCATATACCATACCTCTATAAATCAGTGCCTGGGTGCATTATTTCCAAATAGTCATTTGGAGTGTCTCTTTTTCGGTCTTTTTAAGTTTACAAATTTTTTTTTTTTTTGCCTCTTTAGCCAGTATTTCTGCAGATTTTATTGCATGATATTTTAATTTAACTTAAAGATTTGCAATTTTTAATTCAAGTTTATAAATGTTTTGAGGTCATGAACTACTCTGAGTTCTATTCTTGAAATATTCTCTGCCCCTAATACACACACCACGTCATTCTGCATCTAATTGCAGAATACTCCCAGGAACCCTTAGGGTGTCCGTGGAGTCCAAGTTAAGTATTTTGAGAAGCTCATTTAACACTGGGGATGAAGAAACATCCTTTCCAAATTATCCTTTTAAGCTAAAGACTTTCTTTAGGATATTTTTTTGTTCCTCCATGAATTCCATATGAATAATTGCCACCCATTTTCCCTCATCTTCATCTCTGATGCCTCAAACCCAGCCCTGTATTTAACAAATGGCAGCAACAGGGCCTCAGGGGCAGATTCCCCCAATGTTTGTCTTCCATAGACATTCTCTCTCCTTCTCCATAAGGACCTGCCGGCCACACCACACTGGCACTGTCAATATTATTGCAGGGTAGGAGCAAGCTCTGGAAGGCAGTTTTAATATGCCTCATTGTACCAGAGATAAGCAGAACGTGCAACTCACTGCTGCGTGCTGGGCATACAGATGCAGTCAAAATTTTATGCACATTTGGAAAGCTAGCTTATTTTAGGATTCTGTTCTGAAATGAGTCACTGGAGCTTCTGTTTCTCATGCTCTCTCTCTCTCTCCTTTGTGGCTCTGTCTCTCAGAATGATAAAATTCCCAACTAGCAGCCACAGAGAGCAGATTCGTTTAAAAACTGTTCTAGCAGAACAGCTCATCCAGTGAAAGCGCCAAGGGACATGCCACAATAGATTTACAGTTTGCACAATAAATAAAGGGGCAGAGAAGCCCGAAGGGGAGGGTTTGAGGTGAGCACAGAGGATGCCCCGGAGTGGTGAGGATTGAGGGGTCCACAGAGTCAGTAAATACTAAGACAGTCACAGCGCCAACCATCTGATATGTACACAGATATTCGAGAACAAACATCATGCAATAAGGAGGTCCCAGGTAAAAAGGAGACAATGTTACTCAGGTGTAGTTAGTCTAGAATTCACAAGCGTAGATGGACTGACTGATCACATTAAACCACAAAGCAAAATTTAAAAGATTCATTGTGAATCCAGGCATTTAAGATGGGGTGGGTTAGGCAGTTACCTGGACAGGAAAGCAGACGGTGGGGCTTGGCTGGGAGGGAGAAGCACATCAGGTGGGTCCCGCCAGTGGCCGGGGTGATGGCAGTGGCGGGAACATTCAGGAGGTCTGAAGAGTGGGTGGATCTCCATAAATCAGGTCTATTTATTTTTTTCTCAATATGCTTCCCAACTTTCTATAAAAATTTTCAAGAAGAAAGGCTCATTACTGGCTAGGTTGAAAAAAAAAATTGGTGCTATTTGAAATCCTTTTGTGGAAAGTTCAGAATGACCTGGTAGATAATGAGTGACCATGTAAAATGGGATCCTAAATAAACAGTTAATGGTTTGAAATATGAAAATTATTTTAAAATCTTATATAAATCTAGGAGATATTTTTCCAAAGGGCCTCCTTTTAAATTGAACCGTCATCTAGTAAAATGTCACGGGATTTGTAGCCGATCAGCTTTAATACGCATGTTTGGGATAACGATGTATAGCTAATGTGTTCATTATTCACGACAACAGGACCTGCACCATTTTAATCTTCGTTATCCTCTGTTGACATTGGCTAATTTATCTGCAGCAGGGTTCTGAGCAGTGCAGTGTTATTTCTGTTACTGGGCAGGCAGAGGAATTAATGCAAGGTGAAAGGCCTTGATTCTCCAGGGTCCCATTTCTCAACGCTGATCCAGCAGAAATAGCAAGACAAACTGTTGACTGTGAGCAAACAGAAAGGTAAAATGTTTGCCTGTTTGATTGGAAAGTGTTACTGGTGTTTACTTACCCTAGAAGGCTTAAATGAAGCAGGGATCTGGAAATACCTAAGAGCCCCATATGCATTTCAGCTTTAACGCTCCAGTTATAATGTAGACTCTGCTACCTGTGGACAGCACCAAGGAGTTCCCCACGTCCTTCCCTCTAGGGAGACAGAGGCAGCTGCACTTTGCTGTCCTTAGAATTCTCTCTTCTTATCTAAAATTCCACCTTTCTTGATGATCTTTTTTGGACATTTTTATTTGGTGTGCCTAAAAGTGAAATTAACCAGAAGTGGTTGATTTTGGAGGCTCTGCGAGAGCCATAGGTAAGATATTAAGATTGTGTAACTCTTGATCCTCTATGGACTCAAATCAGTCTTTTGGCGTCTTCCTGTATTGGCTAATCCAGCTTCAAAATATAGGGTCTCAAGTAGGTTGTGGTAGTTTTCATGGTTTCACCATTTACTAATTGTGTAAGTTTGGAAACTTGAGCCAATTGTTTTGTTTAAGTTTTAGTTTCTCATCTATAAAATAGGAGCATTCCAAATGAGGCACTTAAATCATGCTTAGCTCATACCTAAGCATTAAAAAATGGTGAGAGAAAAGAATACCATATGTAGAATCTAAAAAAAAAAAAATTACAAATGAACTTATTTACAAATACCTATATGCGGAATCTTAAAAAAAAAAAGACAAAGTGACTTATTTACAAAAAAGAAACAGACTCACAGACATAGAAAACAAACTTACAGTTGCCAGCGGAGTATGAGGGTGGGAAAGGATAAATTAGGAGCTCGAGATTTGCAGGTACTAACCAAGATATATATATATATATCTTAGTTAGTTTTATATATATATATAAAAGATAAACAACAAGTTCATACTGTACACACACAGGGAGCTATATTCAATAACTTGAATATTTTGTGTAACTTATGATGAAAAAGAATATGAAAATGAATATATGTATGTTCATGTATGACCAAAGCATTATGCTGTACACCAGAAATCGACAGTACATTGAAAACTGACTATATTCAATAAAAAGATATGTAAATAAAAATTAAAAATAGTGAACTACTATTTATTATTTCAGGGCAATTATAATTTGATAATTAAATGTATAAAAGAAATTGGATCTTTTTATCAGGCTAATGGATTCTCTTGAAGCTTTTTGAAAAATGTTCATAATTTGTTTTATTTTCTACTCCTAGAAGGAAAATAAGACCTTCCTTAAGGAAAAAAAAGGGCTTACATATGGTTCCCTAGATCCATTTCAATTTTGTGAACAGCAGCAAACTAGCATCTCCCCAGCTCTGCGCTATCTCTGCCTATTCTGACTTCCTTTTCTGAAGTTCTCCTTCAAAAAAAGCTACTGACACTTTCTTATATCTTCTCAGTCTTTCAAAGTCATCCCTCTGGATGATCTTGGACGTTGTCACCACGCTTTTTCTGCCGTTTATTTCCAGTCCACATACTTTCTGGAAGTTAGACATACATAAAAACGAAGCAGGTCTGTCCACAAGAAATCGTAAAAATGACTGGAAGAGGAGGGTTACTGAGGGGGCAGAAATAGTTCATCTTGATCCTGGCAGAGGAGGGAAGATCTTCAAAAGATGAGTGCCTTACATTTAGCTGAATTCTCCTTGGCTTTTCTCCTTTTTCCTTTTTGGAACAGTTCTTGTCTGAGTTATTTCTCTTGAGATGGTGCCATCAGAGAAGCACAGCAGTGACAAAACTTTTATTAACTCTGGCACAGGCCTGACCACAGAGCAGAAAACTCTTTCAATGCTAGGAAGCAGATGATGGTTGGGAAAAATAGAGATACGAGAAGCGGGAGGGGAGGAGAAATGGGTAGTTGAATCGACTGGTGGCCCATTCCAGTTCGTGTTTTACCCCCATGAAAACTCAGAGACACATAAGCTAGGCTTTATTTTAAGGTCTTAGGTCAATTGGTTGATTTTCCTAAGAGATTGTGTAACAAGAATTTTACTCTTTCTGCCTCCTCCAGGCCTCCTTAGAATGACTTAGGGGGAGTTGGAAGCTGAAAGCTTAATCACATTTTGATCAGGTGTAATTTAAAGCTTTGGCTGAGTCTGGATACACACCAGAAGACGGGGGTGGGGTGGGGTGGGGAGCAGGAATAGCAGAGTTTACTGTAAGGGAAGTGCTGGATTATTTTCCATAGAAATATGAGAGGAAGTTAATCTCTGTGTTCACAACAGGAAGAAGATAGAAGCTGGGGTGGATGACGCTGCGGACCTGGAGGCGAGACAATGATGTGTAGGATAGAAATGTCTAATCTTCAATTCTAGGTTTTTGGTGAAGAGACAAAGAAAATCTTTTCCTTACCTTTAACATCTCTTCAATCCTACCGTAAAGTCTGCTACCCACTCAGACTTTTACATAGAGAAATCAAGAAAGAAGCTGAAAGTAGGCCCAGCATTTGGGTTTATGTGGAACAGGAGACACTGATTCATCAGGGCCAGGAAGCTGGACCCAGGAGTATCCCTGAGACTATAAATTCCAGAAGAAGTTACAGGAATCTTAAAAAAAAGCAATAGATTTCCTCTGGGTGGTGGTATAGGAATTAGGGCCGATTTTATCAAGATCTTGATGGCAGCATGACCCCAGTGGCAGTTGGTTATGAGTCTATGGCCCTGATGAGGTTTGAAGCCTGGCTCATCTACATGCCAGCTAGTTATTCTAGACTGCAAAACTTGGTGTCTTCTTTGGTAAAATTGGAGTAGTATCTTTATAATTCGGGATCACCAGTTGATACTTAAAATAGCTAGATAAAACATTGTTGAAGAAAGGGATATTCTCAAAGGAAGCATCCCTTCCCCCCATATTGCATTTGAATTGTAAGGAAAAATATGTCTTTAAGGTTGAGAAATTACAAATAATCTTGTAGTTGAGACATATGCCAGAGATCAAACTTAATATGGGTAATGGTACAGAGATTTTGCAGGAGAGCATCCTTGGTTTTGAGAGATGCATGCTGAAGTATTTAGAGGTGAAGTGTCATGATGTCTGCAACTTACTTTAAAAGGTACCACATATATGCACACATATACCATATATATACATAAATATGCACAGAGGTAATATGTGTGTGTCTCTTGTGAATATATGAATCTCTATATATATATGTATAAACACATCTGTATATATACACATATATCTTTCTCTATATATAAATCTATTATATTTCTTATGTAGATATAGTGTGAAAATGTGGCAAAATGTTAACAAAGTGAAGAGTATATGTGTTTATTGTACTATTCTTTTACATTTTTCAAAATAAAATGTTAACTGTGTGAATAACTTAAAGGAAAATACTTATCATCACGTCAGGCACCGTGTCTGTGCTCATTTTGTGTTGATTACCTTTTCCTTTTTCTTCCTTTTTCCTCTTAGATTTGTTCACTTTCCCCTAATCATGATAAGCCCTCACTATGGTTATTTAAACATACCTTGGTTCTTGTTTCATTGCCCTAAAATAAAAAGTTGTTTCTGAAAAAGCCTGAAGCACAAAGGCAGAGTGCTGTAAAAGTGCCCTGAGTGGCGGTAACTGGCTGCTCTGCGGGGTTGTTCTGTTCTCCAAAAGGGGCAGCCTGTGGTGTTGCATGTTAAATATTTTGCAGAATTAAGGGGCAGAAATCAGTAGTTTAGAAAAAAAAATACCCAGAATATAAACATTTCTCAGTAAATACTGAAACAGAGCAAATGTTTTATTTCAGAGTGCTGATTTAGTAATGCAAAACCAAGATGATCTTTTCTTAGAGTTTTTCTCCCCGAGGCAATAAGTGTTAATGCCTGTGGAAATGATGAAGCTTTATTTGGAATTTGCCTCAGGGCCCTGAATTATGTGCAGTTATATATGCCATTGAAGGATATTTCTGCCAAACTTTCTGGTCAATTTAACTAGTGACCAGTATGTGTCTTGATTTTTAGGATGAAAACTCAAGGGTTCTGGGATAGCTTTTCTTTCACTGTGCCTACATCATACCCTTAAAGCTGGAATGGACATGGAACAGAGATGGGGGAATATGCTGGTCTGTGTGCCCCTTTGGGCCAAGATTCTCTTGAATTCCACTTCTTGGTGACTTTGTGAAATGAGTCCTTTTCATAATTCTACCATTAATCCTCAAAGCTCTGCTGATAGAGGGAAGGGAGTGGCAAATCATTTATTATCCCAACTTGTAATGCGAGAAAACAGGAGGCCTCGTGGGGAAATTATTTTCTAAAACCACGCAATGAGAACTCAGTCTATCCTTTCAGCTTTCTTTTACCCCACGTATATGAAGCACTATGTGAAATATAGAATGAATGATGTGCGGAAGAAAAGAGTTGGAAAAAAATTTCTGCTAACTAAATATAGTAATAATGACAGTAACAACAACAAAGTAAGATTCTGTGAATTGCTATGGCAACTACAGAACTCTATCCATGGCTGTTAGTATTATTTTGTTCATGAAAGTTATCATCATCATCGTCTTCTTCATCATCCCGTGTTTATAATGGTGGAATTCTCAGGGATTGGGGAAGAAAGAAGAAAAATTATGTGCTATTTGGGAAAAACCAACTATAAGCAAGTTTTGAGTGAAAGCCATCAGACTGAAGATTTTTAAAGATATGGCTGTGTAAGGAGTGGTGCAATGGTATTCAAATGGAAGATGTCACATGTGTGACTGGGTGTGAGAGGCCCTCTGCTGGCAGCAGAGTGGTAAAGTAACAGGAAATAAGGCAGTCAGGTTGGAATGAAATGTGGAAAAATGGGAGATCCAGTCGTTGGAAGGCAATAAAGCCCACAGTCTTAGATTTTAATAGGATTCAGGAAGCAATAAAGAACAACTCTAGGATTCTAAGAAAGAAAATACTGTGATAAAGTGATGCTTGGGAAGATGAAGTCTTTTCAAGTATTTTGAATAGACTGCAGACAATTGAAACCAGAAGAGGAAGGAGGTTTTTAAGATAGAGCAGATTCAAGGAAATAAAGATCTTGCTTTGATCAGCTGTGTTAAAATGAGACGCTGGATGTGTTGAGAGTGCAGCTAGGCATACGTTCAAGAAGTAAGGCTTCACCAGGCCTTAGGTGTGTGGGAACAAAGGAAGGATAAAATGGATCTAAAGTCAGAAGATTACCCCGGGAGCCTGGAAAGAAAGACAGACCTACGTGAGACGCAAGTGTGTTAGATGAGACCGGAAACCAGATTAGTATTAAAAACCGGTGCATATACGACCTTTGTCTTGTTGCTCCCTGCCACTACCAGAAGACTGCCGATCACTGACTTCTGCTCCCTAGGCCTCTTCCTCCCCAGAGCTGCTGTGAAAGAACCTTCTCTCCATCTCAGAGCTGCAGGGCTCCAAGCGTCCTGCTGCGGGCTCCGGGTACCGGGACAGAGTCAGTGCCAAGGCAGTGATTGTCAGCTTGCTGAGGCAGGCGTTTTAGGTATTGCTTTTTTTCTTCTTAGTATATTTTTTTTTAGAGAATTTCAAATTACAAGTGATTTTAAAAATGCCTCGTCAATGTCTTCTCTGTATGGCTGGCCCTTGCACTCTCCTTTTGAAGAAGGAATTGAATCCCCTGCAATGTTCTCCCTTAACTCAAACATGCCACGTGGCACAGCCATGCGTATAGGTGCACAGTGAAGGCGTAGAGGCTGCTGTGACTCCCTGGAGCTGCTGTCCCTCTATGGGGCTCCTGCTCTTGACTCAAGTTCCCATAGTTTTCTCTCCCTGCTGCCCAGGGTTGTGGGAAGAACGAAATTCTAGGATGCCGTTTTTTAATTGATCTTTTTATATATTCGGCTGGGACAGCATCCCAAAAGGACTCCTGGTGCCATCATATACTATATTCACCATGAAAACGACTCCAAGTATTTTACCTAAGTCCTTAGGAGCCGAGGCTGAGGGGACATCCAGTACCCACTGTACTTACATAGAATCTTTGAAAATAAAAATATGCTAAGTTTATTTTACAGTGTTTTTATAGTTCTTACTATACACCATGCACTTTATTTAATTCTTATAACAAAAAACCCGATAAGGCAGATATAATTACTATCATCCTCCTCATTGTTTTTCAATGTAGAAACTGAGGTACAGAGAAACAAAATAACTTGCCCTTGGTTATGTAGCTAATAGCAGGGAAGGTGGGATTCAATTCCAAACGCTCAGGCGCCAGATTTGGGGGCTCTGACCCCTATTCTATACTGTCTAAGTGAAGATGGAGATATGTGTACCTCCAGGTAACGCTATTCATGAACAAGTTAAATCCTGCAATTTGTAAACTTGGAAAGGAGCTTCGTATGTTGAAAGATAGCAAGTCTCCTGTCCTACCTCCATCTTCCCTTCACGTTAGCCCACTTTCACATTTTCTCTAGCCATGGAGGGAGGGAAACTGAGGCATTGTAGATCTTCCTGCAAATTCCAAGGCCATGGGTAGGAGCCTATCTCCAGGGCCCTGCCCCATAACCCTTCATCTCCCCATCTCATATATGGATACCCTGGGGTCTGTAGCTTCTTGTGGATGCAAAGAGACTCAAGATATAAGAAGAGTGTACATGGACTATATCTCAATAAAAAACATGTTTTAAAAAAAAAGGTACAAGGAGAGTGGATGAGGGGTCATCTCCCTGTCACGTTGTCTTTGTTTCCCTTTGCTATCATGTATGTGACCAGTCTTCAAATTCCAAGGCAGTTGGTATGAATAGCTGAGCTAAGCACCGTCATCTCTTCTGGACAAAGGCTGACATGCCAGGACACCATTGTGGTAATTGATTTGATTGCTTTTGAGTCACTTGCCCAAATCCAGCTTAACCACTGATTATCCGTCTGTGCAATTAATGAAGGGGTGGTGGTGCTGGGGCTTCTTCCCCGAGCAGAAGGCTACGTATGGGCTGGGCAGCTTCCTAAAGGAGAGGTCTCTGAGTATGACAAGGCTTATGACCTGCATACCCAAAACACCTCCATTCCAGCCAATGTGTGTGCTCACTGTCCCCAAAACCTATTTTATACTTTGTTTTTGGTTTATGCCTTTTCCTTCGTTGGTAGTATCTCATCACTTCAATGGCCTGAATCCTTCCTATGTTTAAAAACTCAATTGAAATTGTCCAAGAAGCCTTCCAAGCTTATCCCAGCTGGAGGTGATTGCTATCTGATTACACGCTCCTATGATATTTGAAAATATGTATCATTTATTTGGCACACATCATGTACTGCTTTCCATATCCTATTCGTGAGTCCATGACTCATCTCCCCAACTGCATTATATGCTATTTGAGTCTACATAATAGGTACTTAATAAAAGCCTGTTAATTGAGACTCACTTCTACTGTAATCTCTGGGGACTCACTGGGGTCTTAGTTTTCTCTTGTAAATCAATATCCTGAAGAGACACCCCATCCCTTTATGGTACTAGTGTTACAGAAGTATATCAGGGACCAACCCAAGAACAGAACTCTGTACGTTAACCAAAGGGAAGGGCATCAGCATATATGATTAAGAGAAGAGGTATCAGAGGAGGCTCTGGCAAGGAGATAAAATGACCTTGACTACCTAATTTTAGGGCAGCAATGATTTTAGACTCCCAGAATCCAACCCATTCCGAGTAAAGCCACCAGAAACAATGGAGCTAGATAGGTGGGTTATCAGATCTCTATTCCACTAAGGTTAGGCCATCCTGCAAACAAATATAAAAGAGGAGATTCATGAACTAGAAAGTCAATTTAGAATCTAGGGGGAAGCCAAAGGCTATCTTAGTTTGACCTTTAGCACACAGTCTATTTCAGACTAAATTTTATTATGGAAGCACATTCCATAATAGGCTTGTAGTGAGGAATAGAATCTAATCAGAGCTGACAGCAGCTCCAAGTCTTAGCAGAGCTAACAGTCTGAGTGAGAACCTGGCTTGGTGGGAATCTGAAAGGAAAACAGGGTGGGATTATAAGAAGACAGTGTTCAAGGTAACCCCAGGAGTGGCTGGGCAGGCACACTGTAGTTACATGGATTACACTGGCAGTGGTTAAAAAGTTAAATAACTCACTGCATTGGCAAAAGGAGCTAAATAAATGCTATTTTTGAAGCCTGTCAACAAGAACTCAAATGAGAACAGAAGTAGCTAAAATATATGAATGCAAATCAGAGAAAACACAAGAGAAAGAAATGGTCTAGGAAAATAACTCTTTGAATTAAAAGGATTAACATTAAAATATTCTACTCTTTTTCCAAGGACCTTAAGGAAACAATTTTTAGAACTATGGTGCATGTTTGTTAAAAAAATCAATTCTGTGGTTTATTTTTTGACATTGTATTTGATTTGAAAGGAAGATAGAAATCTTATAATCATTGTTCAAAGAGTTAGATGTAAAAGTATAAAAAGATCAAACGACTTCCTTACAGTTAGGCAATGAGTCAGCATGGGTCCAAGTTTTGGAATATAGAACTTTTGGCACCAACTCTGGGAAAATGCTTTCAAAGTCTAAAATCCTATAAAAATGGAGAGAATAATTACCGATAAAAACCTATTGCTTTTCACATAGTAAACACTTATTACTCATGTTAAGTTGATTGTACACAGAAAATTATTTTTGTTTTATTTATTTCTCTCGAATTATTTCATTATCTTTTCTCCTTGTTTTTTTCCTCTGGGTAACATCTGTGCATGATATAAACAAAAGTTTCCACCATTTTTATCATCATGCGTAGCCACCTTTGTTAGTTTCTTATGTACACCTCTAGAGTTAATTGATGCACTGATGAGCATATATGCACAAATAAAATTATATATTTCACATTATTCTGCATTTTGGTTTGCAATTACGTTTGTACCATATGAGCTTTTACAGTCATTTCTTTACTGTATTAGATGCCATATAATATTTCATTGTACATGAGTTAAAGATAGATATTTAATTACCCTCTCCTGATGCCCATTTAAGTTGTTTCTAATTTTTGTTGTTCTTATTTCTAGCAGAGCTTCAATTACTACCTTTGTTCAAAGATACTTTGCATGAGGTAGGGGTATATCAATAGAATCAATTCCTAAAATTGGAACTTTCTGGGTAAAGCAGTCGGTGCCTCTGTAAGTTTGATGGATTCAACTACATTATTCTCTACAGAATTTTTACCAACTTGTATTCATAACAACAAAGAATGAGAATGCCATTTTCCCACACTCTGGTCAGTGAGTATGTTATTTAACTTAAAAAAAAAAATCATTGCCCCCTTAGCCCAGGCAAAATGTTATTTCAGTATTTTATTTTTCATTTTTCTTATTTTATTTCTCTTCTTGAACAGCCAGTGTCATTTTAAAAAGTATTCTTAACCTCTGTATTTTAAGTTAATTGTTAATTAGACTAATTAAAATTTTAAAAAATTTAACAACACTTAAAATATATTCATAATTTACATCTCGGTGATATAAATTGTCACATTTGCACTTTACCTTTCAAAGTTTTCTCTGAGCCTCTTCGTTCTTTTCTTCCTAAAGTGGAGGAGTGTATTATCACCAAGGTGACTTTTATTTAGCATATCACTGTATCCTTCGGCAAGCTTATATATCTGTTCCTTTGTTATCCATATTTAAAAGTCAAAATATTCATGAGTACAGTCTGTCTGGTTACATTAACTAATAAATGACTTGATTGGCATCAATAAGGGAAAACCTCAGAATAAAACGGAGGGCTCTCAATTTTTCTTTTTCCCTTTGAAAAAGATTATAAAAGGATCACTAGAGGTTTTCCCTGGTGATAAGCACATTTTGCAAATTCTTTATGTGACTTCAACTCATGGTTAAACCTGGCTTCCCTTTTTCATCTTAGAAATTCCTCTTTAGTCTCAGGAATGGAAGGGAGATACACTATCTGAATCTTTTAGGAGGGCTCTGGGTTCAGTGAAGAAGCCCTGTGCCAAAGGAGATGACTTATACCAGAAAAGGAATGTACTTCATCTTTAGATACATGAAGTCTGCACTATCAGTGAAAATCTCCTATGTGAGACCTTCTGGTGAATGATTGATGCCATCCCTCATGTCTGCTGAAAACCTCCCTGGGTTTGTGCAGGCTCCATCTATCTAATCTTATTTCTATGAAAACACCAATAGAGAGCAACAGCCTGTATCTGGCAACACTTGACTATGTTATGTGACTCAACCAGGTGGATCAGAGGTGGGCAAAGGAACTGAGCTGGTCTCTGTTGTCAATTTCATTGACAGAAAAATGAGTCATTAAAAAAGGGCACCTGAAATCATAGACCTAATTTAGTTCCTGTGTATTAACCAGCAACTCAATAAAGCTTGAGAGCAGTTTCCCTGTACCTAACGAGCTGAGTGTACCTGATTTTAAAATCTGTTGAGTCTAGTCCCAAGAAAAGCCAGAGATCTGCTGGTTTCTTTTCCCTTCTCTAAAACATTACCTGAAAACCTGGAAGATATCCATTCCTCTGCAAGATGGGGATAGCATTTGTCAACCTTATGAACCACTTTTTTTAGGCACAATTTTGGAAGAAGAAATAATTTAGAGCCATTTGTTTCCTAATTTAAGGATTTTATTTTGTCCTTTGATATGTTTCATTAAAATCTTTGATTTTTTAACTTTGGATACCACTGTAGGAAATGGAGATTTGCTTACAAAACGTACCCATTTGCATCTAATTATATCTCTCTGTTGCCATCATAAACACCATTGGTGAAATTGCTTGAGTGTGCAAATAACTGGGGAACACTTATCAAACATAGAGTTTTATAAAAAAAAAAATCTAAATACCTCTAAATTCTAAAGTAACTATGCTGAGTATTTCAGCCTTCATATCTTTGGTCTTTAAATAATGTATCTTAGTAACATTTTTAAATCCAAAGGCTAAAATCAAATTGCGAGAATGCAGAGAATATTCTGTGATTCTTTCAACAGAATGCACTTTACACAAATATACTTTTTAAAAATAAGGAGCTACTCAAATAATGTAGAATTATACTCTGAGTTTATGCTGTATGTTCCCAAGAGTGTTATCAGAGGACAGTATTTTCCTCCATATTAAAGTCTTCACAGATGGGATATGGCGAAACAGATGGGCCAAATTTAATGGTCTGGTGGTTGTAAACAAATTAACTGTTTATAGTTTTCCTTTATGCCAATAATAGCCATCTAGAAAATATAATGAGGACACAATACCATGGAAAATAGCAACAAAAACAGACGCTCCATAAGAGTGACCTTACCAGAAGTGTCTGCCTAAATGGAGAAAACTACTAACCTTTATTGAAAGTCACACAGATGATTTGAATAAACGTCTACCAAATGGAAAACAAAATACTGTGCCATGTCAATACTTTCCAAGTGATGTTTACATGTAATACAATCCCCTTCAAACATCTAAATTTTTGAGAAATTTTCTGAAGTTTATCTGGAAACATAAGTAGTTGAGAACTGCCGTTTTTGAAAGAAAATTGTAAGATGAAATTTACATTACCAAAGACTTGAACTTATTACAAAGCTGCAAAATGTGAAACAGTGTGGTATAAATGTGGGGATAGGCACTCAGATCAATGAAACAGAGCAGAAACACCAGAAAAAGACCCATTTATATAAGATTTTAGTATATAATTAAAATGATATTTCAAATGAGTGGGAGAAAAATGCATTATTCAGTAACTTGAATGATTGGTAAGCTATTTTATTAAAATTTCATGTCTTAACTTGCCTTACAGCAGAAATGCCAATGGTATGCTGGGAGTGGGTTGCAGATAAGACGGGACATGGTCCCTTTAGTGACTACAGTGGCTGATATATTCTGGCCTTGAGCAACCTCACCTGTTTATCACAGAGTGCCATGAAAATGATTTTCTATATGCATTCTGATGCAAAATATGGTAGAGAGCACCGTCCTTTTATACATGCTAAAATCCATTTTAAATAGATTTAAAAACTAAATGCAAATAAAACTGTAAAAAAGTATTGGAAAATATGAACATATATCTTGCATTCAAGAAGACTTTTGGAAGACAAAAACAGATGCTAGAAATTACCAAGGAAAACAAATGAGATTTGATGAACTAAAATGAAGATTTCTGTACCTCAACAGTAGAAGATTAACAGAGTTTAATGACTAAGTGGGAACCATGTCCGGCAGTGGTGAATGAATGAAAAGCACCTAAAAATCTATAAAGAAAAGTTTGATATCTACATATTTTAAAAAGTAAAAGGCATGGGCGGGCAATTCACACAGATGATTCTTAAAAATCTTATGAAAAAATGTTAAATATCTTTAATAATAAAGATATGCAAACTGAAACAACAGTAAGATTCTCTTTTCATGTATCATTTGAGTAAAGATAAAAAATTTGTAATTCCTAGGGTTAATTAAGGTATCAGGCATTGACATTGCTGAGGAGTAAGTGAATTGGAATAAACTTTTAAAGAACATTTGAAAATAGATCTCTTAGATCTTTAAAAATGTCCCTACAAGTTCACCTGGTAGTTTTAGGGAATCTACCCTGAATAAATAATTAAGATGAAGTCACAGTTAAATACATCCAATTAGCATAATGTACGAAAGGGACAATTTAAAGAAATCTAAAAGTTCTTTTAGGAGGGGGTAACGTAGGTTCCGTTATATATTTACTGTAGAGATCCATGTAGTCATTGAAAGTGGTACAGAAAATATGTAGTTATAAGAGAAAATATTCACAATGGAGAGCAAAGTAATTACATACGGGAGGTAAGGGTCTGCCATTATTTTTGTAAAATTATGCATAAACAAATGAGAAAAGTAGTAAGCAGTAAAATGTAAATGATTGAACAGTCGTCCCTTGGTATCCAGACGTTCCAGGATCCAGGAAGATACCAAAATCTGAGGATGCTCAGGTCCCATAGTCAACCTCTGTATCCACGGCTCTGCGTCGTTGATTCAGGCAAGCACAGATCGTATAGTACTGCATGTATTTATTGGGAAAAAAAAAAGTCTTGTAAGTGGACCTGCACAGCTTAAATCCTGTGTTGTTGTTATTCAAATGTCAACTGTGTATCAGTGCTGGATTATAGAAAACTAATGCTTCTTTCCTGTGATTTTTCTATTTCTTCATTTATTTGCAGTGAACATGTATTTATTTTGGAACTATTTTTAAAAAGATGTTACTAAGATACAAAAAGAAATGTTAATTTCATTTCAACTATGTTTATACAAGAATGATTTAAATGAGTGTTTCAGACTTCAGCCCCAAATCAAGGGTGCTATCATCCTGAGAAGAATCAGTCTTCTAATTATTGATTTGCTGTAATCCTAGAAGACTGGCACATTTTACAAGATGAGATGTTGAGATAGGATGGGAATATTCAGTGAAACGTGTGCACTAGTCAGGACTCTTCAATTCTAGCCTTTCTGTACATCCCACTGAGATGGCAAGAAGTACACAGCCAGTTAAAATTTCATGACTTATTTTGAAAATTCCTACTCTTGTTCACTTACATTGCAGAAACCTTGCATCATTGATTCTGACAAAAACAGTAATCAGAATTTATATGTCATTTATATGTCAACTACCTGAAAGTTTGTGTTTATTTAATGCTTTATTTTGATTTCATAAATTAATTAAGAAATAGATTTAACTTTCAGGACTGTATATAAAAGGGGAATCCTTGTTCCAACTTGTTCTGCTTGAAGTGGGGTGTGATGTTATGTGTTCATAGCTTTGGGGACTTTACAAAATCTAATGATCCACTAGGATTTTTTTTTCAGATGTAGAATATTGAAACCTAACAGTTTCATAGGTATAATGACATTGGCGAGACACATTCTTCTTTGAAGTTTTAAAAAGTGGAGGCAAATAATTCACTTTAAAAGAGAGAGAAAGGGAGAGAATACTGTAAATGTCTTAAACATTTAGGAATATTTAAATACTTTTTATAACTCAAGGTATTCAGTTAAGTAAAATCGATCAAGGATAATGTGCAGTTTGTGATATGTTTTCGTTATTTATGAAAAAACCCTTGTGACTTGCAGTAGCTTTTATATCAGATGGCATACTCACTCTCCCAGCGAGCTTGTGGCTGAGCCTGAACCTAGAATGAGCCTGTAAAAGGCCCTCCCGACAAAAGCCCGAGAGGTACCCTAATGGATAATGTGTAGAGTTCTGCAGCATGAGTCACTAGGGTTTCGAAGCAACAGCAATTTGGCCATAATCCGTTTCCATGGTTCCCACACTTATCACTCTCTAACTTGGCAATGAGCCCCAATAAAATATGACCTGACTGGATTACAGCAAGAGAAGAGTCTGAAGAACTCTCTTTTTATAGTTTCCTCTCCTGTAAAACACTTGACTGATTCCTTCTGTGAAGGCTGTCCTAACTTGTGCTGAGCGGTGCAGTATGAGGTCACCGGCTCGCAGTATTTCAGGAGGGTTCTATGCTGCAATCAGATCAATAGTGTGTGCCTTGCCTGTGTTATTAGAAGAAAGCTATATCTGCCTAGGAACTGGAGTGAGAAAAAAGAAATGCTGGACGGAGGCAGAAGCAAGCAAGCAAACAAACAAACAAACAAATGCCCAGTGATGCCAATATCTATAAAATGCATGAAGTGCACAAAAATCTACATCTCATGACCAAGTAACAGATGGAGCTGTCAGAAAAAATTGAAAAAAAATCAATTGTAATATAAGTGATCCTACAGAGCTGTTTGGAGATTAGACACAGTGCCTTCAAATTCCTGCTCGTTAGGGCTGAGTTAGGTGATGGAACAAGATGGGAGCAGTTTTTCTTGGTGCGGTGGTTTAAAGGTCACTCGATCACCTTTTGAGGTCATTTTGTGGATGATTCAAGCTCTACTTATGTTTTCTGTGCCACGTGTGTGGCCTTTTCGTCCGTAGGAATTCCCAGCTGTGTGTCCTTTTCATAAAAAAGTGCACCACGGTCGGGAGGAAGGGGCTTGCTTTCTGTAGTATTGAAATCCACGTGCCCTTCCCACTTCAGTCTTCTCGCCCTCTCTGCGCACCAGCACCTGGGTTGACTAGTAGCTGCCTCTCAGCTTCCCTTGTTGGATGGGAGGCTTTACCAATGGAATATTGGGTGCCTATCCTGGTGGGGGAGAGTGGTATGAAGGACCCTGTGCCTTGAGCATTTGGCAGAGCACTACAGGCGAGCCAGGAGCCCCTGCTCCACCCTGGGGCAGTGCAGCCTGACGACAGGTATTCTTCTGCTTGGGCTTTGATTGCTCTGGTGCCTGAGTCGTGCACAGAGAATCCCGGGCAAAAGGTCATGGGAACCGTATTTTCCTGAGCATTGGGAAAGCCCTTCCGGTGACTACTGATGAAAACTGCCGGAAATCAAGTTTATTTTCATTCTTCCAAGGAGAGAGAGAGAGAGAGAAGATATCTAAGTTCAAAGCTAACTGAACAGAGGTTACACAATGACCATGAAAACCCCTATCCATTTTCATGTTCCAGTACCTTGGAGACCTAAGGTTAACAGCCTCAGAATAGGGAAACTGTCCTGTTCTGAAATTCCTCAAATGTTCATGTCCAGGTAGAGAGCTCTAGTCATGACCAAGTTATCTATTTCATCACTTGCTAGTTGTGTAACCTTGAGCAACTAACCAGCCATCTCTCTGTCGCCAGTTCCTTATCTGTAAAATGGAGATAATAATGATTTCTACAGTATAGTCATTGTGAAGCTTAAATGAGACAATGCGTCTGATGATGCAACATATTAAAAATTCAATAAATATCACTTAGCAGTATTATGATTTCAGGGAACAGAATAATATATTTTTTTCTCATTATGACATTTTCTAGCTGTTCCATGCATAGACTACTTCTATTCAGAAAAAAAAAATAACCTTCAAGAAGTGCTTTTATTTCCCCAGGGGCTATTAAAATGTCTAGTCCTATTATAAAGACTTTTGCTTTCAACCCAACAGATATGCTCAGAAATGGAATGGATTCGGGGGCAGACAGGGCTGCGGGTTTAATGACGTCAGGTACATGACAGCTCTCTTTTTAGGCAAGCCTGAAAATACCCTCTCTGTCCTTCCTAAACCAAAAGGCAAGCTCAGAGCAAGCAAGCTACACAGCCATGAAATGATTCCTGGGCTCATGGGTCTGTTTTCATAAATTCTTTATTAATTATGTATTGAGTATTTATTGAGTTCTATATGTGAATTGTTGTAGGCTAGCTCGCTTTGGGACTATATAAAGATGTATCTGACAGTCTGGTGACTTTCGGGAGCATATGTACAGTAAGAAAATTACCACATGCAAAAATCATCACAATAAAAGTAGGTGTGGAAGCTACTTTCAGAGTTATGCAAACATGGGCGCTCAGAACATCCACTTTCTTTTCTACAAATGTTTGGATTTTGCTGTGTAATTATGCTTGGAAGAAAAAGGTGCTCAGGAAGGAGAAAATGATATAAACAAAGGTGTGAAAATGCTAAACATGATCACTGTAGTAATAAAAAACAACCAACTCACTTTTTCCACTATGTGCTGCAGCGTGTGACTTAAGGCAGGCAGGAGACCAAGCTGCAAAGGCAAGTAGGGGTAACAAGAGGATTTCTAACTCTTCAGTGCTGTCAGGCCTCCCTCCCAGGAATGGAGGGGCTTCCTGGCCTGGGGTGACCTTGTGGCCGTGGTGCCTGGTGGCGGGTGGTTAAGTGACGTAGGTCTGGTCTGCCGGGTCAGCCTGTGGGATTCAGCACCTCGCGGCAGACCTGTGAGGGAGGTAGTGAAGGTGTTGTTAGGTCCACTTTAAAATGGTAAGAACGAGGCTCACAAGATGTAAGTGACTAAACCAAGGGCACTTAGATAATCAATCTCAGAGCCGGAACTAGTATCCAAATCTTGCTTGGCTGACTTCCAGTGTGCGTCCTTTATCAAATCCAGGTTGTTACCCTGTGGCTCTGAAATACCTCATGTTGATTTTAGCAAGAAAGGCGAGCCTGTCTGTACAGAGGTGACTGTAATGGGTTGCTTCGGTGGCAGCAAGCCTGGCACGCTTGGGTTACCTGAACTGCATGTACATGTAGAAATGCTAATGGCTATAACTGTGCTAATATTTATCTGCAAGCACTTATAAGGGTGGCTCTAAAGAACCTGCCAGAGTCCAAGAACCTGAGTATTCAGAATTCATAGCTTTGAAAAGTGGGGAAAGCTTTGAGATCATTTAACTTCTGTATTTTATCAGTGAGGAAACAGTGAGGCTCAGAGAAGTCAGAACTGCAGAAGTCTTACGGACAGTGAGTCGGGGAGGTAGGCCTCTCTATTATATATCGATTTATTTATTTCTTATGAAGAATTGGCTCACATGATTAAGAAGCTCCACGATCTGCCATTTGTAAGCCGAATACCTAGGAAAGCCAGTGCTGTATTTAGGGCTGCGTCTGTAGGTCTGAGAACGGCTGTGGTACAAATCCCAGTCCAAGGGCTGGAGAAGCTGAATTGAGATGTCCCAGCTCAAGAATGAGGCAGGGAAAAAAGGGCAAATTCTTCCTTTTTCTGCCTTTTATTCTACTCAGGCCTTCATCAGGTTGGATCATGTTTACTTATATTGGGGAAGGCAATCTCCTGATTCAAATGCCCGTCTCATCCAAAAACAGTCTCACAGACAACTCAGAACTAATGTCTAATCCGAGCACCGCCAGTCAAATGGACATAAGATTAACCATCACACCACTTCCGATGGGGACTGAAGATCTGGGTGGTCAGTCTTTTAGAAAAAGCATTAAAAGTGGCAACAGATGAGATGAAAAAAGGAACAAAAAAGGGTGAGCTAAATTTGGCCTTTTGTGTCCAGAGGGGAAGTTGGCTCTATGAACAAATTCTAGAACATTTGCCAGAGCTGGGGTACAAATGTGAAATTATAAAATGTCTTGCCTCCCCTCTGAAACATTGCATCCAAGATAAAGTCACAGAGGAAATGTAATAAAAGATCAAATATTTTGGCAAATATATCTAAGCATGCCTTTGCTTTTAGACTGTATGGTTTAGGCCCCAGGAAGATGAATTAGGGTGTCACTGGTCTATTTCTTGGCTAATTTAGGGGTCCAGAGAATGTACATCCACTCTGATCTTACCTACTAACTTGCTATATGGCTTTTCTAATCCAGAAGTTCATAGCTATGCACACCATAGCCGTTGTGACTTTGAGATAGATGACAAGTTGCTTTTCTCCACTCCCATAACAAGCCTCTGCTCAACACTTCTTAGAGGCGCTGCCTAAGTCAGATAATTGAAAAGTTCCTGATAGCTTTGCCCTGATCTTCCTTATATGATTACTTTTTTTGTGACTATATTTGCCCATAACTTAGAACCACTTAATGGGTTAAATAAGCGTGTGGAGGTGAATGAAATCCTGTTCATTGAAACAGACCTAAAGTGTGGAATGTGTAATGCATGTGGCCAAAGAAAAAAACGCTCTGCAAAACCAACTAAGGTTTTGAGCTTCTCATTGAATCGACCCACTTTGGTTCCACTACCCGTCTCATGTCCGGGACTACTAGTGGCATTTCTGGCACGTGTCAGCAGTGCCTCTGAACACAGATTCCCCAGTGATCCTTACTTCCGGGGCTGTTGCAGGCCATTTCATGTCTCTGATGTCCAGACCAGAATACGCATGAAGCATCAGCCATGGTTCTTCTGTCCTCCCCGTGATCCGTCCTATGTCATTTCATTTAACACATAAATCCGTTTCCAGAAGATTGAGGGGCATGTGCTATAGTTCTTTAGAGGGCTGATGACTGGTATACCCTATGCAGGTGCCAAGTCCTGCTCTGTGGTAGACTGCAGGATCTGGAGTGAGAGGCAAGCCCTGGGTTTCCCTTTTGTAACCGTGATTTCTCACCCATGTATTGACTGTGCTTCATGCCAAGCTTGGACCTTCTGAAGGTCAGCCTCTTCCCCTGGTCAGCTTGAGGACTGTACAGGATAATGTGGCAGGAAATACATCACCAGTTCTCATACAGTTTGTCTGTGTACTCACACCACACCAGTGAAACAGACAGCAGGATCTCAGCTGCTCTAGCCATGAGCGGAACTTCTGCAGCCGTCAAGGGACTGCCAGGCGTGTTTGCTGGGAAGCTCAGGGACATGGGAGTTCAGTCTGTGGAGCATAATTGGGCTCTTAGGCTCCTTCCCACAGATGCATGCACTGTAATGGAGGAGAGGCCATGGACTTTGGGGAAATGTGGAGCCAAGCACAGAGTCACTGCCCCAGTCCTTGGATCTGTGCCAGCCTCTCCACCCACAAGGAAATGTGGGATAATGTATTCTACTCTTCACAGCCAAAGCTGATCGTAGAAATTATTTCATGAAAGATACCTGGGAGATTTGCCAAGCTCATTTTTGGTTCATTAGACCATCTATTATTAATACATTATCACATAATGATCACTTGGTCTGATTTCTTTACCCCATGCACATGATAGTGGTTTCTGCCCTGTTGTGTGTGTGTGCAGACAGTGTAACTGAACTGTGTTCAATGCTGAATTTTAAATTTTGATCATCTTAATATTGGAAGAAAGATTCTTTCTGATGAATGCAGGTCTTCTGAGGAATTCCTAACTTGGTTTGTCCCTAGGTTCACCTTTCAGAAGGTAGACAAAGGAAAGAGAAAATTACCATTGTGGGCTTAAGTCCGAGCAATGGGGAAGAAACACAAAGTAAAGTGACATGGTTAAGATGTTGGGGAAAAGTAACCCCATCATCTTAGTGTTCAAAATAAAGTAGGAGGGAAATACAGAGAAGAATACAGTACACAGTTTTTTAATTATCAGAGAAAAAAAAAAAACTACCACTCCACGACAGGAGGTCTTAAAAAGTAAAGACAGCTTAAGAGAAATGAGATTCTTAAAACATTCTAATGATACAATCTTAGAAGACCTTGATAGTAGAGCAGTAAGAAACTAGTGCAACAGAATTCTCACTGTTTACTTTTAGAAGGATTTTGACTAGAAAAAGGAAGAACCAGGGCATAAAGAAGACTGAGTTTTACAGACCCATAAAGAGCAGAGTTTTCCAAAAAGACTGAAGTGTGCTGCTACTTTATTCATCTTTGTAACTTCAGCACCTACTGTAATTCTAGGGGCACCACATTTCTTTCATGTATTCTATGGTTTGGAGAAATTTTATTCCAGGTTCTTATAAGATGCTCATGTGATCCCAGCATCACTGTGAATAATCATAA
This sequence comes from Camelus ferus, assembly GCF_009834535.1. Lineage (NCBI taxonomy): Eukaryota > Metazoa > Chordata > Mammalia > Artiodactyla > Camelidae > Camelus > Camelus ferus. The sequence continues at coordinate 57,647,657 of NC_045703.1, read as the reverse complement.
TTAAACATGGAGAATAAGAGAGGTGTCAAAAGATGTGAAAATAAGGCAGCAGAGACACCTAGTTGACCAGTCCAACGTCCCATCTCCTTTCAATCTTTAGTAATGGAGTTCTGATTTCACTGGGGGCAATCCATCCCTTGGAAGCAAACGCCTCTCAGCCTGTCTTACTGCGTGCTATGGCCATGTGACTACATTCTGGCCAATGAAATGTAACAGCCAGTGTTAACGTGTTAGTGTGAAATATAAGAGCCAGTATGAATGTGACTTCTGGGTTGACTGAAATCACTTAGCTGGGAAGAATGGCCCTTTGGTCTCTTTGCTGTTCTGACTACTGTCAACCTGTAATGAAACCATTTTAGACCATGCCATACTCTAAAGGAGGGAAGTTATATGCTGAGACTAGTAAAGGATAAAGATTGAAACCCTGGATTCTTTTTTTTTAATATAAATATTTGTTTCTATTTTTATTTTTTATTGAGTCTAGTTGATTTACAATGTTGTGTTAATTTCTGGTATACAGCATAATGAGTCATTTATATATATATGTGTGTGTGTATATATATATATATATATATATATATATATATTCCTTTTTATATTCATTTTCATTATAGGCCATTAGAGTATTGATTATCGTTCTGTGTGTTATACAGTAAGACCTTCTTGTTTATCTGATTTATATATAGTACTTAGTATCTACAATTCCTGAGCTCCCAATTTATCCCTCCCCACCCTCTTTCCTCTCAGTAACCATAAATCTGTCTGTGAGTCTATCTCTGTTTTATAAATAAGTTCATTTGTCTTTTTTATTTTTTTAGATTCCACATATGAGTGATATCATACAGTATTTTTCTTTCTGGCTTACTTCACTTAGTATGAGAATCTTCAGGTCCATTCACGTTGCTTCAAATGGCATTGTTTTATTCTTTTTATGGCTGAGTATCTATACCACAACTTCTCTATCCAGTCATCTGTCAATGGACATTTAAGTTGCTACAACCCAGAAATTCCACTCTACAACATTTCTGCAAATATACACTGGTGAAAAAAAAAATGTATATGTATGCACAAAAGGACAAAGCTATCCAGTATACACTAATTCCATGTAACCTAGTTTATTTAACAAATAAATAATAAAGAAAAAAACCAAAAATTAGATGGACAGGGGCAC